>NW_026947502.1:4758784-7158784 GCF_034190915.1 Cavia porcellus
TTTACAGGCGTGTGCCACCACACTGGGATTTTTCCGGTTCTTTTGGAGAAACATGCTAGACCTTCCAAAGGGTCAGTGAGTTACATTCTCAACCCTCCCCCGGTGTTCCTGGCTCTGACATGTTCTTTTCCAGACTCTGGGGTGTTCTTTTCAGATCATTAGACCTTCTAAAGGACCTGCGGGCCTAACTCCCTCCTGGGTTCCCAAACCCTGGCCTCCAGTCTCTCACTCTCTGCAGGCTTTAGCGCCCCACCAGAGGCCAGGCCTTGCGTCACAGTCTGGGACAGCTCAAGGCAATCCAGCGTCCAGTTCCGCTTCCCCCACTGCCCACAGAACTCAGGGCTGGCTGCACCCTGGGGAACGCAGGTCCCTGGGCGCTCTGCCTGCTATCTGGTTGCTCGGGGCCCCCAGGCCCTGGGGCTGAGGCCTTGCTCAACACTCACATTCATGACTGCGTTAATCTCTGCGACGGCCTCGTCATCCGTGGGAAACTGGTAGATCTGGACCCCGTTGCTGACCAGCTCGCCCATGATCTTGATCTTGAACTTGTGGAGCTCGCTCTTGGAGATGGTGTCAGCCTTGGCAATGATGGGAATTATGTTCACCTACCAGGGTGGGGCGGGAGAGCAGGATAGTCAGCTGACTGCAGTCAGTCCTGCCCAGGCCATGTCCCTACACAGAGCAGCAGAGCTGCACCCAGGGACATCCTGAGGCTGCTGTGATGAGCTGTAACCATGACAGCCAGGTGCCATGCTTCTTACCGCTCTGGTTCTCCTAAATCACCATGGAGCCCCAGAACTGATCCTCCCGGGCACACCCAGCTTTGACCCAGGATGCTCTGATGTCGTCACTGGCCCAGGGTGTGACAGAAGCAGGAATTGAGGACTTGACTCCCCACCAAGCTAGTGAGATAAGCCATCAGCAGCAGTCATGGGACAATTTCAAAATCACCTGGGGCCAAGGCTGTCTCATTTTTAACGGGGAAAATGAACTCAATGGGGAAGGCAGTGACTCAAGAGCTGCCCAGTGCTGACCAGTGACCATGATGTCGGGGCCCTGTAGCTCCAAACCCTTCCTGACCTCACCACAAATCACCCTCACAATGTCTTCTCATTTACACCCCAGTTCTGGGGCCATGCTCGAGCCCACTAGTAGGCTCAGGAAAAACCCAAGGGAAGTTGGTGTCAGAAAGGAGGGGCATGGGAAGGGCAGAGCGGGGAATCTGGAGCTGAGAGCACAGGGGCAGGAGGCCCTTGAGACGGGCAGGGAACAATGCTCAGAGCAGAGGCTGTGCGGAGGCGGACGTCATCCCAGGAAGAGGAAAACAAGCCCTCCGGGCTGAGGATAAGAAGGAAGGGGCTCAGGGCCAGGACCTAAGAAAAAGCCCCGGGGGCTGGGGATTTAGCTCAGCGGCATAAACACCTGCCTTGCAAGCAGGCAGTCGTGAGATTGATCCCTGGTACCGATAAAAACGAAAAAGACAAAAAAAAAAAAAAAAAAAAATTAAAAAAAAGACTTAAAAAAAAAAAAGAAAAAGCCCCGAGGCATGGGAGTTGCAGGGACCACAGCAAGATGCGACACGGGCAGAACCAAGCCATGGGGCTGTGTGCAAGGCCCTGACCACATCCCCTGTTCCCCAGGGGACAGCTAATCTGTAGCCACCCGAGCCACTCCTGAGAGAGGCAGCAGAGCTCTTGCATGAGGCGGGGGCGCACACCTTGCTATCCAGCTTCTTCATGGTCACCAGGTCCAAGGACTTCAGGGAGTGCCCAGTAGGTGTGATGAAGTAGAGGCACACGTGGATGCGCGTGTCGTGGTAGTCAAAGAGGGAGCGGCGGATCTTCAGCTCCTCCTGCAGGTAGTTTTCAAACTGTGCATCGATGTATTCAACTATGGGCCTGTAACTACAGACAGCTCCGTCACTGGGGAGGCGGGTGGGGAGGCTACACCCCTGCTTCCCAGGGAACCGACAGCTGTGCTCTTGGGTGGGGCTCTGGACCACAGAGCCCCCGAGATTCGCTGATGCCTTCCCCACCTCCTCTGAGGGGCGGGCTCGGCTATGGATGATGGGGGCAGCTGGAGGTAAGGGTCCCCACTGGGGCAGATGGGTGAGGCCACCAAGGGCCGCCATTCCCGCCTCTTGCCTGTCGTCCTTATTGATCTGGTCCCCAAAGCCCACGGCATCCACAATGGTCAGCTTGAGGTGCACATTGCTTTCCTGGAGGTCGTAGGTCTGCGGCCGCAGGCGCACACACTCCTCATGGTGGCTGGCCTCTTCGGTCTCAAAGGTTGTGTTGAAGAGCGTGTTCATAAGCGTGGACTTGCCAATGCCGGTCTCCCCTGCAGCAGGGGGACAGGAGCGACAAAAAGGGACCTCGAAGGCTGGAACTGGGGCTCTCGTGGGTTGGGGTTGAGGCCAGATAGGGGCTCAGGCATTCTCAGCCCCAACACAAGAGAAAAGGGGCAGCAGGGCTCCACTCTACCCAGCCATCAGAAATAATGTGCATGGGGGTGCGGGGGTGACTCAGAGAACAGCGCTTGCTTGCATGAGATCCTGGGTTTGATTCCCAGCAGTGAAGAGAAAGAAAAGGGGATGGGTGGGGGGGAGAGAGAAGCAGAATAAGGAAGGAAGGAAGGAAGGTAGAAGGCCCAGAATGGTCACAGAGCAGGAGCAGGACCAGGGTCCAAAGCCACAGTGGCCCAGCCTGTGTGCCCTGCGCTGCCTCAGCTCTGTGTACTTAGACTGCAGGGAGGGAGAGGAAACTGCAGGGGCTGGATATCTGTCACACGCTATTGTGACAAGGGGCAGAGACTGCTTTGCTGTGGTGTCCTTGACAAACAGTATGAATGGGCACAGGCTTTGAAAATAAATGAATCTGAATCACTGCAACAATTACCTGCAGTCTACAAAGCACTTCCATGTGCCCAATCCCGTGTGTCCTTCAACACAAGACTGGCCTGGAGCCCAGCCCTAGCTCCGATCCTGTCCTGGACCCTGCAGAGTCACTGACCAAACCCTTGGACTCTGTGTGGGAAGCCCCTTGAAGCTGGACACATGGCCAGGGCACCTGTACATTCTCACCCACCCTCTGTTTGAGGATGTCCCTGGCCAGGCCACGCACTCACCCACACAAAGGATGTTGAAGCTGAAGCCTTGAGCGACTGACTTGCTGACCAGCTGGTCAGGGAGGCTGTCGAAGCCCACATGGCCACCCAGGGAGAGGCTCCGGGACTCCGGCTCCACATTCTGCAGGAGGCAAAGCAAGGCAGTGAGTCCCTGGGGAACCAGAGCAGGTGGGGGAGATGACACCTGCGCAAACCAAGAGCCTCAGATGGACAGCACATGTGTACCATGACCGGCGCCAAGGCGAGTGAAATTGATACCCCTCGAGACCTGCTTTTTCCAATCACTCATGCGCATGCTCCATTGTGGAGACTCCCGGTCCCCCAGGGCCAACCCTCCTCCGCACACACTTGAGTGTACAGTGCGCCCAAGGGCGCCACAGAAGGGCTGGCACTCACAGAGAAAGGGGCAGGGGCTATGCCATCCTGCCACCCTCCAATCCTGTCCCAGCCATGGTTCCTTGTGCCCTGAGCTGGCCCACTGCATGACAAAAGCCAGAGACCTGAGGCAGGGAATCAAGAGTAGACTCGGATGTGTGTGAACGGTGTCTCTGGCTTCCCTGGGGAGGAGGGCAAAATGCTGCCCCTGCGGGAAGCTCCCAGGCTCAGCCCCACTCTGGGTCAGGGGTGCACGGCTCCACAATGGGTAGAAATGAGCCTCTTCCTTTGGAGCCCCCTTTTCCTGACTCCCAGCTTGACAGAACAAGGACAGGAAAAGGCGGTGGGCTCGGGGTCCCACCTGCTCTCAGCTGCAGAGGAAAGAGACAGGACCTGGGAGGCTGGCATGGGAGCTACCAATCGGAGCCACAGCAGCCCTTATGCAAATGTGGGTACAGATACAGGGCACGGAGAGGCTGAGGACCCTGGTTCCTGCCCTGCAGTGGGACCTCCTGCACCAGGCAGCACCTGACCTGCATAGCCACAGCCCCCAGTTAGAGTCCTCTGGCACTCAAAATCGACCTCTGCTCTCCTGTCCACACCACTCCCCCTACCTACACCACTGATGCCTAAGTGTCTCTCACAGCCAGGAGCCTATGGTGCCAGCTGCGCAATGGTGCCATCACCCACACACAAGTCTGGGTAACCCCTGAACCTGCTCTCTCAGAGGACCCCCTAAAACAGCTGGCCCTCCTTCCCCACACCTCTCCCCACTCAAGCGCAGCTCCCAGAAGGGCTGCAAATGACCCAGCGAAGGGCTCCCCAGCAGCTTTCTCTCACCAGAAACAGCACCTGGAGCCCAGGATGTGCCAAAGCCCTTGCCGTGGCATTGCAGATCTTCCTCAGGGTCTCGGTTCTGGTCAGCAGGTGACTTCCAGACTCGCCTTTCTGGCTCTGCCCTTCCCTAGGCTCCAGAGCTCTCCCTGACTCTTCCCTGGCACCTCTCCTCACCGGCCCGAGTGCTTACATCTCCCATCCAGACCTTCCACCAGCACGGGTCCTGCGACCCTCCACTAACAGCCACCCTTTAAATACACGGGTTCACCACCTATTCCCCAGGCTCCTGGAAGTCAGCCGCCCCAAGTCGGGAGAGGCCAGGTCTCCCACCCTTGCCCCCTCCCTCCCCTGCACCCAGCATGGACAGCACTGCCCATCACAGGCTACTGGATGCGAGCTGCAGTCGCCACCATGCTGCCCACCTCCCACGGGGCCTGTCTTTTAGTGTCTGCTCCACCTGCCCCAGGCAGCTTGAGGATCAAATGGAGGACAGAACAGTCAGGCTGGAGCTTTTTTTCTTTTCAGGCGATACTAAAATTCTCCAAAATGTAAGGCGTGCAGTGCTTGCAGAGAAGGCTATGTGTTTATTCATCCTCCTCTTCCAAGGGTGACACAATCGGGATGCAATCCAACATCCTGTAGTCTGCCGCCAAAACCCACCGAGTCAGCTGTGTCTGGAAACCGCACATGCTCTGCGCGCACACACACACGCCCATCACAGTCTCGCAGAGAGACAGAGGCTGTCTTTGCCTCAGTCGCCGGCTCAGCCCCCCGCCCCCATTTCTTACTGTCCTGGACTTCAGAGGCCCGGAGCAGCCTGGGGGCTCGCAAAGCACCCTGGCTGGTCTTCATGACGGCTTCCCTTTGGTCACACAGCGTGGCTCCTGCTGTGGCAGACAGGCAGGTCATTCTCCCTGCACCACTGCCCAAGCTGCACTGCCACCGGGGCCCTACCTGGGATTACGTCTGCCCAAGGAGAGTAGGGGAGTCAGCCTCGGGAATACACACACCGAGGAACATTCGGCCACTGGCCCTGGTGTACACAGCGTCCTTCTGTGATCTCATGAACTAAGAGGTGACTCATTAATGCTGGCCTCCATGGCCTCCACCATCACAGATTCGGCAGCAATGTGAGACCAAGGAGTGCTGTCACTGAGAGTGCTGCTGACACGAGTAGGTCACAGCCTAAGAGCCAGCAGCTCCAAAAGCATCTCCTGCACATCACAGGCACCATAACTCAGAAACAAAGCCAGGCCCAGACCCCCTGGGCCGGCTACCCAGGCCAGCACTGCCGTTGGTGGGAACCGACCAGCCTCATTCTGGGTCTGCCTCGCTACAAGCAAGTGATCCAGGCAGCATCTTGGTCAGCATCCAGTGATCATGTGGGGAGCTAGCGAGGGCAGAAGCCTTCTTGCAGTGGACAGCAGAGCCAGAGAAACAGGAGAAGAGAGCAAGCACTGACGGCTGCCTGACCCTGGGCTCTTCCCTTGCCTGTCAGACAGCCCTGGCTGTCCAGCGAGTTCTCCAGCCCTGTGACCCACAGGTCTGGCTGCACAGGACACGGAGGGAGCCCAGCAAACAAGGCACGTGAAGGCCAAGTGTCACGGGAAGGAACAGCTGTCACCAACAGGTCCACCTGTGTGAACACAGCCCCACACTCAGCCCCTTCCTGTTTCATGTGACGGTGTCTACTGCCTCGCAGGTGAGGAAACTGGCAAACAGCTAGGGCTCTAACCAGGGTGGGGCAGGGAGCAGAGAGCAGGGGCACCTTTGCCCAGAGCCTGCTGCTACACTGCCTGCCCTGCTCTGGGCTCTGGCTGTCACTCAGTGCACACTCACCAGACACGTCTGCCATGACTCCGAGACGGCTGGCAGTGAGAAGATGAGCACCAGACCCTGGACTCAGGCGGCCTGGTCTAAAATGCCTACAGGCCAGGCGAGCCACACAGACACAGAGGACAGTAACAATGACAATGACCACAGCAGTCCCACTGATGCTCGTTGAGTACTTGCTATGTCCAGTTTTAATTTAACCTCGCTGAGCCACACGTGGGCCCTGGAAGACCCTGGAAGGCCCGCTGCAACTCACGGTGAGGTCACCAAGGCGCCAGGAGGTTCGGTAATATGCACGCAATGGTAGAGCCCAGGGGCAGCCAGGATCTGGGGAGACAGTGAGACTGGGTCACACACCCTTCTTGCCACTTGCCGTGCCACCTGCTGGATGGGAGACAGCGCTGACGTGGCCCAGACTGGGTCCCCCAGAAAGAGGTGGGAGTGAAAGGCAGCCATGCCCCAAGGCAGTCACCATCATGCAACTCCACCCAACTGTGGGAACACGGGTCTGGGGTGGCTGTCACCAGTTTTCAAGAGGATCCCCAATTCTAGATTTTTGTGTGCAATTCTCTACATTTTAAAGGTCACCAACCGGCGAGAGAGCCTGAGAGTCCATGGCACGGGCTGCTCTGAACAGAAGGCCCAGCAGTCTGCAGGAGGCTGGGCTGGGAGGAGATGGCCCAGCCACCCTTCTCAGGAACGGGACACGGTTCCATGGGAAGGAACCTTCAGATCGGTGGGTCACACTGACTCCTCTGAACACAGGCAGATTGGGAGGTGCTCACGGAGGGGTCTCCCAAGGTCTTCAAAGCCCCAGGAGAGGGAGAGCTGGCAGCTCTGAGCTCCCTGACACAAGGAGAAACTGCATGGGGCCCATTATTCGTTCCCTCTCTAATCACCAAGCTCGGGCTCTGGAGCCAAGCCCCAGGCTTCTGTGTCATCGCTTCTTTGGCACATCAAAGACAACGACCAAAATAATAACTGCCCGGGCTGGCTGGGCTCCTCGGTGCCTGGCCATCCAGGACACGATGGAGTATGGCCCTGGGTTCCACAGCCCAGTGGATAACTAGGGCGTCCCTTCCCCATCAGGAAGTGCTGGAGCTGACCCTTGTGGATGGGCTGAGCTGCCAGCCAGGAGGAACCACCCATTGCACCCAGAGGCGAGGCGGGATGTGGGAGAGGGAACCACGTCCCTCCCATGCTTGGCCATGCACAAAACAGGTGCTTACCCAGAAGGCACTTGGGAACCTGCTGGAAGTCCAAACCAACAGTGCCAGAGGAAGTATGGATGAACAGAGATATCCCAATCTAGGGAGCTCGATGGAGTGGAAGTGGAGCGGACACCCCACCTCAGAGAATGTGGTTCCTGCATCCTGGGTAAAGAGTTGTCCCCCACCACAGGCCTGCCACAGTTTCCCAGTGCTTTTGGCTTGGAGTTTGTTTTTTTTTTTTTTTTTTTTTTTTTGGAGATAGGCTGTTGCTATGTGGTTCGGACTGGCCTTGAACTTACTATATAGCCCAGGCTGGCTTTGAACTCACAATGACCCTTCTCCTCAGCCCCTGAGTACTGGGATTATAGGAATGCACCACCACGCAAGGCTCTTGGGGACTCTTTTCTCCCCAGGCTCCTGGTCCTAGCATCTGCTGGCCTCAACACCCCACCAGGAAGACGGGAAGCCTGTTCCCCATGAGAGCTCCAGCCTCGGAGGAGGTCTTGTGAGGTCAGAAGTGGCCGCACTACTGGGAGCCTTCTCCACCCATATTCTAGGCATAACCACCCTACCCAGCTCCAGCTGCCGGGCCGTAAATAGCCAGGGCAGAAGTCTCCGGCCAGAAGCCGTGGTCCTAAGAACAACTGTCCTTGAGCCCAAAAGGAATCCCAGGAATTTTCCCAGGAAGGCTTAGGCTCTGGTCCCATGATTTCACAGCGAGCCTTGGGCCCAGGTCAGAGGTCACGGGAAATAACCAGAAGCTCTGCATGTGGGAGGGTGAGGGTGGGGATGCTGCTACCCAGGCGGAAAGGGAGGACCGCAGACAGGTCACACCTGCCCCGAATCAGGAGGACACTGGGAACAAAAGTGTCTGAAGACTGAAGCAGGGATTAACCTTGACACGGCCACCATGATGGCAGACAAGGTAAGGCTGGTGAGCTGGCGGCTGGGTCACCAGTCACTGCCACAAGGGCAGTCGTTCCCCGCCCCACGCTAAGAAGTGAAGGAACCTGTGGGCAACACTGCCCTCTCGGCTTCCCTGTCCCCGCCAGCACTGCTCCCCCTTCCTGCACAGAGAGCCAGGCCGCAGCTCATTAACTGGGGATGGCTCCAGGCAGACATCTCTCTTCAAAGTGGGGGTTCTAGAAGGCCAAGCCATCATCCCCAAGCCTCGGGCTGGGACACCAACACACTTTCGGGCTTGTTACGAAGCCTGAGAGGGAGCGCGCATCCTACCCCAGAGCAGATGGGGAAGGTGCTTGAAGCAGCCGAGCTCCTGGGCCCAGGTGTTCACATTGCCTCACTTGGCCCAGGCATGGCAGAGGCAGCCCCTACTGCCCTACCCCAGGGAAGGCCAGCTATGGCATGGCCTGGTCTGGCCTGGCCTGAAGGAGGCAGAGGAAAAGACTCCAGTCTTGCAAGGGGAATATGGGCAGTGAAGTGCCCTGGCCTCCCCTTGGCCCCCATGATGGATGATGGTGCTCTCTAGAGGCAGAGGAATGCATGGCACCAACATGGCCAGTGCAGGCACAGGGGACACAGTGATGTGTCTTTGCCACCTGCCCAGCACCCCAGCACCAGGCAGTGGGTTAGGCTTGGCCCTGGTCCCACAGCCAGGCATGGAGAATGGACATGGGTCCACACCTACAGCTCCTCCTGAATCCGAGGCCCTTCCGAGCCCCTCAAAAGACAGAAACCCACCACAATCTGGTTCTGTCCCTTTAACCTGGCCTGTATGACAGGAGTAGGAAGCTGTGTGCTCTGCAGAGGAGGACATTTAATCTGCCCCACCATGTCCAGCAGAACTACAGCTACAGCCTAGATGTCCCTCATCCCGTCCCCCATTGCCTCTTCTCAGCCACAGGGTCTCACATGACCCCTGAGGATGTGGAAGGCTCCAAGGAGGTCAGCAGAGAGTACCCCAGTTCCACCTTGTGGGCATCCTGTCCTTGGTGGCGTCACTTTCCCAGGCAGATGTGCCCCCTCCTGCCTATGCAGCTCCACATGTGGCTGTCTGACCAAGCCATGCCTGGGTAGCCTGCGACCAAGCGGCAGCACAGGGGCAGGAAGCCCAAAAAGGCTGCAAGGGCCATGCGGAGGCCAGCTGGCAGTCAGGCCCTTTGCTCTGTCATCCTGCTGCTGCTGGCCTTGCCTCAAGGGAACTGGATGGCATCCAGAGACTTGAATGGTAGTTACTGGCCCCAATACACACCTCTACCCACCCACCCTGGGGCTTGGGATTCACAGGGCACCACCACCCCAGGCATCTGAAGAGCCCTTGGGAGATAGGGTCTTGGATATCCTTCACTGATAGACAAAGTCCGCATCCTCACCCAACTACATACTGTTGGCATCAAAAACACAATGAGCACCAGGCATCCAATGCCCTTCCCTCCATCCAAAGTCGTGTTTGAGTTTAAGTTCAGCAACGCCTTTGCACCAGCCCCGCAGCCCTGACCCCCTCCAGTGGAGATCCAGGAAGACCCTCAGGTGGGGCCAGGGAGCCCATAGCAAGGTCTGGCGCCCTGAGTGAGGACAGGCAAGGCGCCTCCAGGGCAACAGGATGAGCTGCCACTTTGCACTTGGTGCTCATGTGTGACCCCTCAATGCCACCAGACACTGACAGCCTCCAGATGACTTACTCCACACTCCTTTCTACTTTGGAAAGGCTCAGCAGGGAGGTCACCAACCATTTTTCTGGCACAGGGAGGTCCTCCGTTGCAGAGGGGACCCCAGGCCCCATGGGCACGAGGCCTGCCTCCCACGTCCCCTGCTTCAGGACAGAATAGCACTCCCTAGATAGTCTGCTTCTCAGGGAGGTGTCAAGATTACAGGGGTGACAACGGAAGTAACAGATGGTGCTGGGGATAAAGCAGATACGGGGGTGAGTGACAGGCTGGGAAGACTGCCCGAGTAAAGCTGAGACACCTCACGTTTCTTCCTCTCCCCCTCACGACTCCCAGGCCCAGGAGGTCCTCCAGCACGGAGCAGGAACCACGCCCTTCCCAGTTCTGACAGGAGGAACAGAGGAGGGGGTCCTCGGGACAGGAAGCACGGGTGTCAGAACCAGAGAAGGGACCGAGCAAGGGTGGACACAGGTCCAGCTGCCCAAGCAGAAGGGGCCACTGAAAGTCCCGAGGACTGTCCGGACCCAAACCTCATAGCTGCACTCGGGCTGAGCCTGGGGTCAGACAGGCGTCTCGGCTCCTGAGTCTGTGGCATGTACACCATATTAAATAGACACGGGGGACCCTGCACACCTTGATCTCCAAGTACAACTTGGCATGGTCTCCTCCACTCCAGGTCAGGGAAGTTCTTAGGATCTCTGGGCACTGCGCTGGTCACAGAGACCTGCCCCTCTGCCTCTGGACCCTGGCACCAGCGAGAAGCCAGGCACGCTGAGGCTCTGAGAATTCCTGCAAACTCTGAAGGAGCAGTATGGCGCAGGCAAGATGAGCAAAGAACGCCTTCCCCAGGATGACAAGCCAGGAGGGGAGAATGGAGTGCAGACTCCTAATTCAGGCCACACTCCACCCAAGATCTCCACCCAAATTCAACCTCAGCCAAATCCTCCCAGGAGTCTGGCAGGGAAGGTGTCAGCCCCTCTGGCTTCATCAGGCACAGCAGCCTTCCCCGAGTCAGTCCCTCTGGCCACCCGGAGAATACCCAAACTGCTGAGAGATGCCCCACCAGCCAACTGGAGGACGGCCCACCCACTGTCGGAGGACTACCTCTGGACACTTGCATCCTCCCAATAGCCCTGGAAAGAGGGCACACTCCTCATCCTACCCTGCAGACCAGAACATGCAGGGGTTAAGTACCTTGCACAGGGTCACATGGCCGACAAGTAGCATCTAGGATTCCTATCGAGTCATCGGATTGTGGTTCTTCTGCATACCACTCCCACAGCAAGATCAACTGTTAGCGCAACCCCTGGCCACAGACGAGACCCAGACAGAACTTTCTGGTCAGGTGGGCACAGAAAATGCACGGACACACACGCGCAGCGGCGCCAGCATACAGCAATTCCATAGTCTATCAGGATTCAGGAGCTACTTCCTCCAGTATTTATAAACCCCGGTTTACAGCACAGTGGTGAGGCGGCTCTTAGATCAGCTCAGCTTCTGAGGCCGTCCCTTGCCTAGTTTAACTTACTTAACCGATACACAGCAGCCCCCTCCCCAAACGGAATCAAACAAGCACCCCAGTCTAACAAATTCTGAAACCAAGAGGGCCTGCTTGGTTTTGCATATTTGCAAAGTAGTCCGGAAAATGTATTTTCAGATTAAAGGCGACATCTACATATATAAACTCAAATGACAGTATTTATAGCATTAATTACATAAGTCTCGGCTCCCTTATTTAGCCCCAGGACCAATTCGTTATCGGTCACATAGTCAGAATTCCCCTCCCTCCCCACAATGCTGGGCCCTTCCCTTCCCCTGCCCTCCCTCTCCTTTCCCAACTCCCTCCCTCCCCTCTCCCTCCTCCGCTGCCTCCTCCTCCTCCTTCAGCAGACCAGGGCCTCACTCACTGGCCAGGAGGACACAGTTTCCTTCACTGTCACAGCCTAGCGTCCCAGGCACACCCAGATCCAGCCCTGGACATGAGGGGTCATGCAGGCACGACCCCTCAAAGGCCCCCCTCCCCCGGACTGTTATTAAAAGAAAACCTTTGGGAAGTTGGCCACAGCTTAGCTCAGGTCCAGAGCCCCCCTTGCAGGGACCCCGGGCAGTCAGCCGTGAAGGCGGCAGCCCCGGAGAGAAGCCCCAACAAACATCCCCCGAGCTGGATGCGGAGTCGCCCCAGCTCCCGGGGACTGGCGGCCGCAGCCCGACCGCTGGGGCCCGAGCGGCCCCGAGTCACACCCAGCAGGGCACAGAGGGGACGTGGGGGGGAGGCAGGACCCGAGCCCGCACGCGTGCGGGGCACCCGGGGCAGCGTCCGGGGCGCCTGGGGCAGCCGGGCGCGGCCGCCCCCTCCGCCCACACCTGCGCCCCGGACCCGGCGCGCGGACCCCTGCCGCCCTCCCACCCGCGCCGCCGCCAGCCCGCACCCCGACCCCGGCCCCGGCCCCGAGCCCGGCCCGCCGCGCCCCGCCTCACCGCGCGCCGCTCCAGCTCCGTGGCCGCCATGCTGCTCGCGCGGGCGGGCGGGCGGGCGGCCGGTGCGGGACGCGCTCCGGCGGCTGCGGCTGAATGGATCCAATATGGCCACTTCCTGGAAACTCCCCCGGCGGGAGCGGCCGCCCCGCCCCGCCCCGCAGCCCGCCCGCCGCCAGCCCGCCCGGCCGAGCGCTCCTCGGCCCGGACGCCGGGGTCTCCGCGCCGCGCCGGCGGGGCTGCCGGGACTTGTAGTCCGCGGGCGGCCCGGGGCCCCCAGGAGCCCGGCCGCCTCCGCTGCGGGGCCTGGCGCACGCGACGCGCGGGATGCGCGGCGCGGAGGACCGCGGGGACGCGACTCAGACGTCCCGCGGCGGCTCTGCCCGCACGGAGGCCTCGGAGGGCTCCGCGACCTGCTCCTGCCCGCCGTCGGCGCGGAATCGGCGGAGTCCTCGGAAGCCCTCCGGCCCCTCCGCCCTGCCTTCCCTGCTCCGTGCAGTGAGGCACGAGCTCCACACCCGTCCCTCCGACGGACGGCCTCAGCCAGGTGTGCTTACCCGCCACACGCACGCGCACACACATATGGACGTGCACACACGCGCTCACACAAATGGGCACATGTGTGCACACACGTCCACACACACATGCACATGCACCCACAGGTGCGCACACATGCACACAC
Source organism: Cavia porcellus (assembly GCF_034190915.1). Taxonomy (NCBI): domain Eukaryota; kingdom Metazoa; phylum Chordata; class Mammalia; order Rodentia; family Caviidae; genus Cavia; species Cavia porcellus. The sequence continues at coordinate 4,771,951 of NW_026947502.1, forward strand.
GTGCACATATGCACATACACACACGCGCGCACACGTCCACCCCCAGTGTCTTCCTGAGAAACCACCTCTTCCACTCCCGCCAGAACAGCTCATTTGGGCCGCACACGGCCTTTGGCAAGCGCCCTCGCTGCCCTTCCGCGGCATCCGGACGCCCTGAATCTTCCCGCTCCCCACCCCACAACGGCCCTTCCCTGCTTTCTCTGCCGGCCGCACAGCAGGTCACCTCGAGCAGCTGATCTCGCACCCCTGGACTTGCCCAGCGCCGCGTCCACCGCGCTCCCTCCGCTGCCGGCCCGCGTCCTGAGCCTGGCAGTGTAGCAGGCCAGCATCGCAGCTAGGGGAGCTGAGGCTGCCGCTGAAACTTGCTGCCACCCCTTGCTAGTTTGTCTGTCCCAATACAGACAGGTTGCTAACTGTGCCTCTGGTTGCTTACCCTAAAAACAGAGAGGCTCCCCACAGTTCAGTGGGGAGTCCAACATGGGCAGCTCGTGGACTTTAGTGAGATCTTGTCTCAAGAAAAGAAAGTAATGACTTTAAAAGGTAGTTGAAGTGCGCTTGTTTGATAATATCTCCTTCGCCAGACGGGAAGGGTCTTAATGTCAAGGAAAAAAAAGACAGTATGATGTCAGTGTTGATTCAGTCCTTCTAAGCCTTTTCTGCTGTGCTTTTCTGTTTTCTTTTCTTATAAGAAAGAAGTCTGTCACCGCTGCCTTTCTGTGCTTCACCACTCCCTGGGGGCTGCCCCAATGATCCTTCAAACGGTCACTAGGTCATTAGTCCCTGCTTGGGCATCTTTCAAAACATCGATTGCCAGCAGTACCAGCAAGCGCTGTGAGAAGGAAGATCCAGGCTGCAGCGCTCTTCCTCCTGTTGGGATGTGCTCCCTCTAGTAGAATTTCCTCCTTTTTTCCAAACCAAACATTCCTTCTTCATTACTATGACTACTATTCTTTTCATGCTGCTTCTGGACGGGACTTCTGAGGGAGTCAGAATTACCACCAGGGACACACAGCTGAGTACCCTAGTACCTCGGTGCCTGCTGTGTAGTTAATTGGCCCCAGCAGGCAGGATCAGTACCAAGTATTTTGGCTAGAAAGGTAGCAAGTCACGGGAGGCTGTCCATGCCAACAAGTTCTAGTTTGCATGGCAAGTACCAAACCTCAGGCATTGGAACTAGTTTTTCAGGTCAAAAAGCACTGAGTACCAAATTCAGCAAGTTTCAAAGCATTCAAGGACTATAATCTGACCGGGTAACAATCATTTCTCACATGGCGCAAAAGTGTTCTTTCTGATGACAGCGTTTCCCAGCATTCCCCACACTCCCAGGAGAAATCCATAGATGTTGCAATGAGAAAAGACTGGCCCAACAGTACAATCTTGAGGAATGCAGAATTCTGTACCACGGAAATGGTTTCTGCAGAAATCCTCAGAGCTGTTTGACTAGCTAATATGCATTGTCACTACTGAAAAATGGAAAACGTAATCAATTCCCAATTTAGCTGACATCCATCCCTTCCCCTATTCCCCCTTTTGAGTCTAGTACCTATTAAACTTGGACACGATTTCACCTCAGGAAACGCTACACTCCAAGCCTCTTGTTTCTCTTTTATTTTTATTAACAATTCACTATTTTGTCACATAGAAATTTAAAATTTTGCCAGGCATGCTGGTATGTGCCTGTAGTCCCAGCTCTCAGGAGACAGAGGCAGGAGGATTGTTGAGAGAGTTTGCGGGTGAGTTTGAGGCCAGCCTGAATTACATAGGAAGACCCTGTCTCAAAACAAACAAAAAGTTTAAAAATTTTCTATGGTCAAGTTTACCTGTTATTTTATGATTTTCATTTTTGATTTTAAAAAAGGAAAAAGAGCTGAGGATGTTGCTTAGTGGTAGAGAGCTTGCCTAACATACACGAGGCCCTGGGTTCTATACACAGCACCACAAACAAAGCACAAAAAAAAGAACAAACCATCCAGTCTCAGCACTAGGGAGGCTGAGACAAGAGGATCAACTTGAGTTCAAGGACAGCCTGAACTATGTAGAAAGACCTTGTCCCCCCCAAAAAATAAATAAATAAAATGGAAAAAATCATTTCCAATGAAGTTCATAAAAATACTGTCTCAGTATTTCCTTATAAATCCATTTTTGTCACATTTGAGGAATGTGTTCTGATCCAGCACACCAGTTAGACCCTCTTTGGATAGACAATGCAAATGGTATGGCAGACTACATTGTGTGTGTGTGTGTGTGTGTGTGTGTGTGTGTGTGTGGAGGGTTTGTATCAGTTCAGATTCCATCAGTGTCTGCAGTGAGGTAGAAGTTTCTCATGTTGCACAGGTATGTAGTCTAGGGCTAGATGACTGTCATCCTATGCTTTCTCTCTCACTGCGGGGCTTTGAATGTTCTTGTCATGGTCCAAAAATATGACACTGTCTGCATTCCAGGCAGCAGGAGGTTATGAAGATAATACAGAGAAAATGAGCAAATGATCTCAAGTGACTGCAGACTCTGCCACGGGGCTCTTCTGCTTACATTCCATTGGCCACAGCTGAGCAGTGAGCAATTTTGTCCATCAATTGGAAGATTCTTGCAACTTCTTCCATGCCTGTTTCTAGGCTATTTTTTTTTCTGTTGCAGTGAGATATCTGAAGATTTTTTTCTAAAACTTTAAAATTGTATTTATTTTTTGGAACATCAGAATTTAAAAAAAATAACGAACAAGAAAATCAGCCATATACCCCCGTTCAGAATGAACTACAAATAAATTTTTATCCTATCTGCTCCTTTTTAAATAGAAATTGCATGATTTTTATAAAAGCGATATATCCTTTAAATAATTCAAACATTATAGAAGAGTTTAAACTATCTCAGTGCCACCACCCAGAAAGACTCCTGATGAATATTTCACTGGGGGTGGATTTTTATGAATATTTACAGACAGGACGAAAAACAATAGTGACCTTTTTTTAGAAATGTGGAGTATAACACTGATGCTATTTAAATGAAAAATTATTATGTTTGACTTTACTTGAATTTAAAAGGAGCTAAGAAGTTGAAGTAATACTGAAGAGTCGAGCTTCAGAGAATGTTTCTTGACCACAAAAGTTATTACTTCCTAAAACTTGCTTCTGAGGTTAAACAAAAATTGTTAAACACGGTAAGAGAGTTCGTCATTTTCTTAAAGTACACATTTCAGCCTGTGTGTGTGTGTGTGTGCACATGTGTGCACACTTAGCCCGCACCCACGCATTGCTTTGCAAAATCAGCTCTTTACATCTCTCCTGACCCAGCTTCCTGACTTTTGTTATTGTTACACTGTCTAGGTTTACAACAATTCTATTCTTTCTGTAAACATAATTCTATGGTTACTTAGCATACATTCTAAATTTAGATCACTTCAATGCCTATCCCTGGGTCCTTTTACCCAGGCTTTTCAATTTTTAAATTAAAAATAAAAATTTTATTCGGTACGGGGAATCAAACTCAAGACGGCATGCTTGTCAGGCAGGTGCTTGTGTTACCGAGCTGTATCCCTGACCTCTTTAATTCATCTCCTAACAGACTAAATTTCATTGTCCAGCTGTTTTTCCCAAGAAGTACCTGGGTTTGGGATGCAGGCCAATGGGAAAGCACTTGCCTAGCATGCATGAGGCCCTGGTTTCAATCCCCAATATTAAAAAAAAAAAAAGTGTTTCTAGTGTCCCCACACTAGAGCTATATCTTTTTTTTTTTTTTTTTTTTTTTTGTCTGTTTGAGACAGGGTGTCAATGTGCATCTCATGGTGGCCTTGAAGTCACTTTGTAGTCCAGGCTGGTCTTGAACTTGCAACGATTTTCCGGCCTCAACCTCCTGAGTGCTGGGATTATAGGTGCGTACCACCACACCCAGCTGGAGCCTTATCTTTTTTTTTTTTTTTTTTTTGTCTTTTTCTTTTTTATCGGTACTGGGGAGCAAACTCACGACCACACACTTGCAAGGCAGGCGCTTATGCCGCTGAGCTAAATCCCCAGCCCCTGGTTAATACATAATATTCTTGAGTCTCACCTTCTTGCCCACAGAAGGTTGTAGATATTGCTCTTTACTATTTGGAAGACGTCTGATATCAGTCTAAATTTCTCCCTTGTAACTGACTCCCTGCCTCCTACCTTGGATAGCTAGAAAAGTACCTCTTCATCACTTCTTAGTTCACTAACTAGGAGATATTTTAGTATTAAACCTTCTGAAGCAAGTTTTTCTGAAATACAGTTATTTCAATCTGAAGTTTTAGTTTTGTCTTTCTGCATTAAACTTCTGTTTGGCTCTGTTTGTGGTTGCTTTTCTTTGGGGATATCAATCCTTACATTGCATCATTTTGCTATCTTTCACATCCTATTAATTTTAATTGCTTTGATCATTTTGCCAGATTTAGCTGCCCCAGCTCAGTAATTTGAGTTTCAGTGGATCCATTCTCTTTCTTGTTAGTTATAATTTCTTTGGGTCTGCAAAGATGTTTCTTTAGTATCTCATCCTCTGATTTTGTTATCCTCTCCCTGTGTTCCCAGTTTATTAATTTCATGTTCTGAAGTGGTTTTCTGGTGCCAAGCAGTGGTAAGGAATTCTTTAAGATTTAGGGGGCAGAGAGCGGGTGGAGGGAAGCGTGTTTTCTTTTGCCCTCTGTTTTCCCCTTATTTATGATTAGGATTCTGCTGCCTCCTGTGGCATTCCTTTCCCGTCATTCTGGTTAGATGGCCCTGTCCAGACTTTCATGCTGCTGAAATGTGACAGTGAAGGACAGGAGCCCACTGACCTACCTTCAGAGGACCAGTCTGGTTTTCATTCTGAGCGACAGGCCTAGCTGGGGCTCTGGGTTCTCCACACTGCTCAGGAGCCTGAAAAGGGGGAGCATACCAGGGGCTGTGTGAGAACACCTGGCGTGCGCCTGTCCTGGGCTTCTGTTTAAAGTCCTGCGCAAGGCTTGTGCTGCCTGATCAGAGCTGAAAAGGAGGATGCTATCGGTGCCTCCCAACACAGAGAGGCAGCTGTGGGCCTGGACCAGGGTCCCCACCGCAGTGTTGTCCCCCAGCTCCTGCTCGTCCTCACCTCTGCAGCACACTTGCTACTCACACTGGAATCCCTCACGGTGCAGGAGCAGTAGGGAGGGTGCTCAGCAGTTTGACAGTTTCTGGGCATGGGGGGCAGAGCAGGGGTGTGCTGGACCTCCCCTGGCCACTCCAAGCCCCTCTCTACTTCCGTGGTGGTGGCCTGTGGCACTGGTGCCACAGTGGGCTGTTTGTATGGCAGAAGGCTCTGACAGGTTCACCGTCTCTGCTCCGTATCCTTGCTTGGATGCCACATTTGAGATCTATTGTGTTGGTTGCTAATAGCAAAATCTGCCCCCTAGTTTTATCCACTTTCTTTCATTTTGCTGGGAGTTTAGAAAGAAAACTTCTATGGGGAAGCTCTAACTCACTGTCTGTATCTACTTTTTTTTTTTTTTTTTTTTTTGGTATCAAGAATCAAACTCACGACCGCCCACTTGCCAGACAGGTACGTATGCCACTGAGCTAAATCCCCAGCTGTATCTAGTTTATAAGGTGGAATTTGATTTTGGGCTGAGGTCCAGCTTGTATCAGCAGCTGCTAAGGCAGCATGAAGCAAGGGCAGACCTGAGGAACCAACTGAGTCCCAGGCCTGAGATCGTAAGGCTGGAGGTATTCCAAAAGACAGGTCAACTTTGCCAGTTTGCAAACCATGGTTCTTAGGAGCCCGCTTTAGAAAATGACAGCCGACAGCCATACTGGCATGTCGAGGCCTAGATGAGGAGCCCTGGCCTGCTGGAAAAGCTGGCCACAGGCAAGAAACTATGTTCTGACTCTTGCCCAGGAGGCCTAGCCAGTGCTGGGTGTGGGAGCCGCGTGGCCCTTGTTCCCTAGGGGAGCACTCAGCCGGAAACAGCCCTGCCCAGTCTCATGGCTTTCTGGCTGTCCTCTGTGTCAGAGTCCCACAGTGACCTTAATGTTGCACATGGGGGTGGCTGGCAGCCTGCCTTCCACCAGAGATCGAGTACCAGAGAGACCTTGCAAAGCCCTAGAGAAGGGGATCCCTGCCTCTCCCTACAGAAGCGTCCCCTAGCAAATGGGACTGGGGCCCTGGAAAGAGTCCTGAGTCCACAGTTCCAGGAATGCACCCAGGTTCCAGGGGAGTCTGAAGTTCATGCAGTGAGGAAGCCTTTCTTCAGGCAGAGGAACATAGTTAGAAAGATGCTGTAGGTAATAGCATTAGTTCCTTATTTAAAGGAGGAAAAGAATAGGATTTGGAAGGGATTCCTGCAAGCAAGAGGCCTGGAAATGTAAGTTTCTTGGGTTTCCTGAGGTTCATGGTCCCCTGAATAAATAAGCTACAAAAACACGCAGCTTCAGGGTCCCTGAGTCTGTAGGAATCCCAGACGCAATAGATGGCCCAGAGCTGCCCCGGAAGTAGAAGCCCCTCGCCAAGCCTGCGTTGGAGGGACAGGCATAGGATGGCATCACCTTCATAAGGAGCTCCACACAGCTGGCTTAAGGATTCTGCCGTGGACCTGCCTGCCCTCACTCGGGTTTGGAACTCTGAGCCTCCCCATGGTGGAAGGTTTCTATTCTTTCAAGTTATTTATGGCCAAAAAGAACTTTCTGGAAAGAAATATGCCAACCATCCAGTAACCAAAGAGCTCCAGTCTACATGAGAGGAGGATTCCGAGATCATCACGGTACAGATAGGACAGGGAATGGCCACTGGCTGGCTGTCCCTTTCAGGGTGGCCTCTGTCCCTGTAGCCATGAGCAGATGGGGTGTGAGCAGGTGACAGGGAGCCCCTCAGGAAGACACCATTAGGCAGAAATGAGAAAGTTAAAATCTTTTGGCTCTTTTTTTGGAAAACGTGACCTTCCAAGAGCATGAGGGCCATGCAAAGAGAAAGAATGTTTCATGTTGTCCAGGGCACAAAGGGAGTCCTGGGGGAGGAGACACTTAACCTAAGAGAGTCAGGCAGGATGCGGGAGGGCCCTGCAGAGCAATGACTTTCAAACGGGGACAAAGTAAAAGAGCTTCCCCCAACCCTTTTTTTTCTTTATAGAATTGGGGATCAAGCCGAGAGTCTTGTGCATGCTAGGCAAATGCTTTACCACTGAGCTACATCCCCAGCCATTTTATTTTATTTTGAGACAGAGTTTTTACTCAGTTGCCCAGGCCGGCCTTGGTCTCGTGACCCTCCCTCCTCAGCACGCTCCACCAGGAGCGGGAATTACAGGTGTGGGCCCAGCTGCAACTGCTTTTCTATATTTGGTTCTCATTTCGACAAAGAGTTCTTCAGCAGCTAAAAATATGTCTGAAAGCCACATCTCTGGGGAGAATTTATTCAGATAAAACAGGCCGGGAAAGGCTGCGCAGGGATGGGGGGAGCTGGAGCTGCTGGGGTGGAGCTGGGGGTGGGGACTGAGAGGGACAGTGTTACCTGCACCAGGCGGCTGGCCAGGCAAGAAAGAACTCAAAGAACTGAGAGAAATCACTCCAACTCTAGGAATAGAAACACCAGTGGATCAGCTTTGAAGAGAACGCAAACACCACCTGCACACAAAGGTCAGGGTCTGCCAACCCGGGAATTAAACTAGAGAAAGCTCAGAGCCTGATTTATCTGCTTGGTTTGCACTGCAGGGCCACAGGTGCTCCTCACTGCAAACACGGGTGGGGTGGGAGCTTGTGAGGGAGCAGGCACAAGCAGCCGGCTTTGGGAAGTGGGAAGGGTGTGGGGACTCCTCCTCCACTCCATGGGCTGCTGCATAAGGACTGCAGGCCCCCCATGGACAGGAGAGTGCAGTGGTTAGAATAGCACCCAGAAAAGCCTGTGAATGGGTGCCTGTGATTCCCACAACCTCTGATGTGCTACCATGTGTGGCCAAAGGGACTCTGCCGGTGTGATGCAGGAGTCTGAGCTGGGGAGAGTGTCCCCGGCGTCCTGATGGGGGGAAGCAGGGGAGTCGTGAGACTAGAGCAGAGACCAGAGCGGGCAGCTGCAAGTCAAGATATTCGGGCAGAGACGCATATTCTGCTCTAGATGACATCCCAGGAGCAGACCCCAGCGCACACCTTGATTTTGGTCCCATAAGCTGCTGGACTGTGACCTCCAGAACTGCAGGGTACTGAGTATGTGACAGGTGGAGCCGACTGCTCCTGAAATTTGTCACAGCAGCAGTAGGAATCTAATGCTGATGGTACTGAGTTCAGGGTGTGAGAATCCTAGTTTCAGGGCCACCACTTGCCAACTGAGGGACCTCAGGGAAGTGACCTTTGGTTCTTCATTGTAGTTTCCTTGTGTGCAAAGTGAAGATGATCATCACTGTCACCTTCTATGGTTGTTTGTGAAGTTAAAAATGAAATGCTTTGCCAGGTGTGGTGGTGCACACCTATAATCCCAGCTCTCAGGAGACAGAGGCAGGAGGATTGCTGTGAGTTCCAGGTCAGCCTGGGCTACAGAGTGACTTCAAGGCCAGCCTGCACTACAGAGAGACACTCCACCTCAAGAAAACCAAGGTTACAGATGTATCTCACACTCAGGGAGAAGACCCCTGCCTGGGTCCAATCCTTAGCACCACAAAATAAGAAAACAAAAACTCGTCCTGGGGTCTCACCAACCGGAAGCAAGCCATGAGACTACACAGACAGTTCAAGGTTGCCAGAAGTAGGCCCATGCTAACACAGCATGAGCGAGAACATTTAAATCGGCAGGAGAAGCAAGCAAGGGAAAAAAATAACCAGGCAAAATTCCTAAGATGCGTTATAAATCAGTAACTCGTGAGACACGCTAGACATTGGATAAATGGAATGTGGGTGTTAAGCATCCATTCAAAGGGCCGAGCACACCGTTACTCACAGAAAAGGACTGACACTCCGAGTTCCAAGGGGAACAGCATGCAGTTCCAGACTGGCTGCTGGCACCTTCAAGTCAGTGCCCCCGAGAGCCCCACTTTGATCCCATCTTGGGCGCTCAGGTCTCCTTCCTTGCTGCTCCAGGTTGCTGCAGGCTGCAGCCGCCCAAGAGTCTCTGACAGAGCATGTATTAGCGCCAGGGGCCTCCTGCACACTGAGCGCCTTCGTCCAGCCTCAACTACTGTGTTCAGAACCACATCGTCAGTGGCGATAGAGGGCAGGAGTCCCAGGAGTACAGAGTCCAGGCCCTACGCTCCTTCCGCTCTGCTTGTGCTCTCTCCTAACTCAGTTTACTTGCCCTGTCCCTCTCCTCTTGTTCCTCCCTGCAAGTTGCAAATAGAATCAACAAAATCAACAAAACGGATGATTAGCACATCTTCAGTGGGTCCATGAGTCTCTCTGTGTCTCCAGACAGCTTTCCTGACAGAGCACTCAGAGGCTGCACTGCACCAAGATAATTACACCCACGACAGACAATAGTGATGTGTCCCCAAGGCTGGGCACATGGTCACCTGAACACACAGAGTGGAGTCAGAGCGGAAGGAAAGGTCAGAGTGGCATTGGGGAGGAGCCTCAAGGCACCAGAGCTCACTCGGTCTGGTCTTCTGGCTCCAGGTCTGGCACACTGAGTTCATTTGAGATAAGAGAAGAGCTTTTTCTGATAAATTAGGGCCTTCGGAAAGTGTTGTCACCGGAGCAGTCTCTCTTGGAGGGGAAAGGAGGGGCTGGCTCACTTCTCGGGATCCTGCTGTGTAAGTCAGCTTTCCATCACTGTGAAAAAGCACTGGCGATGACCAGCTTTGCAGGAGGCCAGGTCTGTTCTGGCTCATGGTTTTGAGGTTTCAGTCCATGGTCACTTGGCTCTGTAGCAGCACAGCACAGCACGGCAGGAGCAGGAGTGTGCAGCCTGGACAAGGAGACTTGGCCAGGAAACACAGAAAGAGAGGTAAGATGGGGCGTCCTTAGGTCCCCTTTAAGATCCACCGCAGTGACCTAACTTTTCCACTTGGCCCTACCTTCTAAAATTCTACCACTCCCTAGTAACACTAGGGCTGGAGACCCAGGCTTTAACACATGAAACTTTACTGGACATTCCAAATCCAAACAATAATGTGAACTGACTGAGCGCTGGGGTCATTTATGCAACAAAATTTACTGAGTACTTACCATATGCTGTGGGCATGAGAATGAATAACGCAGGGTTACTGCCTCCCTGAGGTCAGAATTCACCATTCCAGGCAAACACAGAAACGTGATGGTAAGATAGACCCACAATCCGCCTTCTGCAGAGCGGAATGGGTTGGCAGTCAGAGAACAGGGCCCAGACATCAGCATCAGGAAGCCCAAATCCTGAGCCATCTGTGCCAGCAACCTGTTTGAATCTCTCATAGCCAACCTTCATCCGTGCTCATCATCTCTGTCGCCAGCTGGCCCCTGGAAGGCTGCTGCAGTTTCTGACCAGCCTCCAAAACACCAGGGCTCCTCTCTCCCTGGCTGGGCCACCCTGCTGGTGGAATCTGCTGGTGAAGCCCTGATGTCTCCGCCTGGCTCTGCCGTGGCAAGGATGGCATCCCCTGCCCAGCACAGCCAGTGAACACCAACAGGAAGTTCTCTGGCATGGTGCCCCTGCCAGGTACCCAGAGCAGGAGGAGGGGAGGGGGAGGAAGGAGGCGGCTTCCTGGGGAACGCATGCGGGCTGAGGACTCCGCGCTCATTTGCTCTGCTGATTTGCAGCTTCAGACACAAAGCATGAGCCCACCCAAGGCAAAACGTCTCCAGGAACCAAGCCAGGGCCTCGGGGAGCTACAGGAACCCCTGCAGGCCGCTGCTGAGCTGCTGACAGCAGGTCGGCTCACATTACAAAAAGCCCATCTGCTTTCTCCCCATGCTCCCGCACTGCCAGCGTGGCTAGAGGAGGGAAAGAAGTGTCACAGCCCTGCTGCCTGACAGCACCACAGCCTGTCACTCTGTGTTCAGCGGCTCCCCAGAGCCGCTCGGCCATGGCCATCAGCGCCTTCCCGGTCCCCACCCTGCGGCACTCAGCCCCCTCTCACCCCTCCTTGCTCAGCAGATGCCTCAACTTCTTTCTGCCAGAGAAAATCCATGTGGTCAACACATTTCACTGAAGGTCTGCCAGGCACCGGAGCCACAGGGGCAACGCAGGCTGGGCTCAAACCCCCACAGGACAGTATTGGGGGGTCAGTGGTAGAGTATTTGCCTAACACACCAGGATTTTTTTTTTTTTTTTTTTTTTTTTTTTTGGTACCAGGGATCGAACTCACAACCTCAAGCTTGCCAAGCAGGCACTTGTGTAGCTAAACTAGACCCCTGGCCACAAGCCAGGGATTATTTTTAAAAAAAAAGTCATAACAAGGTCAGCAGGCCGGGCTCTCAGCGAAGCAGCCAGGCCTGGACCAACAGCAAGGCCCTGCCCTGAGCTACCCCCACCACCCACCAGCCCAGTCCTGTGGACCTGGACCTGGGGGGGGGGCAGGGAGGTGGCCCAGCTCCTTCCTGGGGGACTCAGTTTCCCCTTTGTTGTTTGTGCCTTTTTGCACATCTAAAAGCTTTCTCACCCTTCCTGCCCCTATCAGGCCAAGTCTCCTCCACCTGAACCATCTGATGTCTGACCCCACTCCTTCCCTTTGCTGTTTGACCTCTTGGAAAAGCAATCTACCGTCAATACACTCGTGCGTCTTTTGTCAGCCTCAGTGTGTGTGTGTGTGTGTGTGTGTGTGTGTGTGTGTGTGTGTGTAGTATTGGCGACTGAATCCAGGGCCTAGGCAAGTGCCCTATCCCTGGTTACATCTCCAAACTCTAAATATTTTTTTGAAGCTAGGCATGGTGGTGCACACATGTAATCCCAGCACTTGGGAGGTTGAGGCAGGAGGATTATTACAAGCTTGAGCCCAGCCTGGGCTACAAAGTGAGCTCAAGGCCTGCCTGAACTAGATAGTGAGACCCTGTCTCAAAAAGACAAAAAACAAAACACCCTAGAATTTTTCTTCCCTAAAGCAGGTCAAGGAAACTCTAACCTCCTACCCTTACCCACAACCACACCCTCACTACCCCACCTTGGATTTGGCCATAAATTCTCTGAGCAACTTGCCTGGTAGACTTCCATTTCAGAAGGAGTCTTGCTCCAAAGCTTGAGGATGAAATCCTGAAGAATGGGGATGGGTGAGTCTTCTCTGGACTTCTTGGCCCTGTTAGACTTAAATCAAACCTCTTTTTGGTCCAACCACATTTCAACACAGTTGTCCATGCAATGCATGCTCTATAAAACCCCAGAACAGTGTTGAGGATTTCTGAGTAGCTGACACACAGAGGTTCCTGCAGAGTACCCCACCCAGAGAGGGCACCAAACCTCTGGCCTCTTCTGTACCCCACACTGTGCATCTCTCCATCTTCCTCCTTGAGCATCCTTCATAGTAACCCAAAACCCATAAGAGTTCTACAAGTCACTTGAGAAAATTAATCGAATCTGAAGAGGGGATTGTGGGCAGCTTGGTGCACAGGTGGTGGTCAGCAGAGCAGGTGAAATGGCGTGGGGTATCCATCAGTAACTGCAGGGAGGAGGCACCCTGAGAACTGAGCCCTTAGCCTGTGGCTCTGAAGCTGCCTCTGGGCAGACGGTTCCAGAACTGAATGGGATCAGAGCTAGAGAAACCGACTGCTGGCTTGCTGATGCTGATAAGAAGAAATCCCCACATCTGTGTCACCCAGACGTCTTGCATGCTACTCCAGACTGCGCTATAGTCCATAATGGCCTCCAGCTAATGATCCTCCTGCCTCAGCTTTCTGAGTGCTGGGATGATAGGCCTGGCCAAAAAAGTCACTGATTTTCTAACAGGCCCCTGGAACATCTTTTCTTGAGCAGTTACTTAATAGTACACCTCAAAAGTTAGCAAGGAAAAAGAAAGCATTCAGCAATAGTGCCTCCAGCCTAAGAAAGCAGCTTTGGGAAACAGGAAGTGAGCTGCCGGTCTGTGGCAAGCCAGGACAGACCGTCCCAGGGCACTGGGTGGGAAGCTGGGACAGAGTGGGACAGAAGGCTTGATGGCTTGGCTTGTTGCTGGAACAACACGCATATGGACAAGAAAGGCCAGGCCCAAACACGAAGAAATCAAAACAGCCTTTTACAACCAACTTAGATGCTACATCCATCAGCTCTTTGTTGTGGTAAGCCAATTCTTTTTTTTTTTTTTTTTTTGCAGTACCGGGGATTGAACTCAGGACCTCGTGCTTGCCAGGCAGGTGCTTATGCCATTGAGCTAAATTCCTAGCCCCTAAGCCAATTCTTAAGAAACAACTTAAAGGAGGCAGCACTCCTTTTGGCTCTGAATTTCAGTCCATGGTCATCATGGTGGAAGGGCCTGGCCCAGGAGAGCTGCTCACTTCATGGTGGCAGGGAAGCAGAGAGGAAAAGAGCCAGAGGAAAGGGCTGGAGACCAGATGTATTCTCAGGGTCACACCCTACAACCCACTGCCTTTGAGCAGGCCCTGCCTGCTGAGGTTCCAGCATCCCGGTGATGGCATTGAATTCTGACCTCATCGATGGGTCCGTCTGCCGGTGCAGTCAGAGCTCAAGCCGTCCAGTCTCCCTCCCAAAGCGCCAGCTCTGAACGCTGAGCCTGGGGAGAGTGGGTAGATCTAAACCATAAGGGAAGGAATGTATGGATGCTTCCACCCTGGATCGGAATGTAGGGTTATCAGCTGCCTGATACACGTTAAGGTGGAGCTGGGGAAAGCTCCAGGGTTCCCGGCAAACAGGGTGGAAGCCAAAGACGCAGTTCAAGACTGAGGACGCGAAACACTGAGGTTTCAGAGTAAGCTCTGAGGTCTGAAAACAGACCCGAGAAAGGAGCTGCCATAAGCCGACGATGGAAAAGGGCCCCAGAAGTCGCAGGCAGTTAACACTGACTTCTTATGCATGGACATCTAAGGTCAATAAACCCAAGGGCTTCAATGTAAGAATCCTCTCTGGGGACGTGGACCATAAGTGCTAAGAGCATGAAACCCAGAAATGACTGAGGCAGGGAAGGTGGGAAGAAAGTGTCCCCGCCCGCAGGGCATGGATTCTGCTGTGAGCACACCGTGCATGCAGAAGGCCTGATCCACGTATACTGCGAATGTTTAAATAAAGCAATACAAGCTGGGTGGGGCAGCACACACCTATAATCCCAGCATTCGGGAGACTGAGGCAGGAGGATCCTTGCGAGTTCGAGACCAGCCTGGGCTACAAAGCAAGCTCAAGGCCAGCCTGAACTGCATAGTGAGACCCTGTCTCAAAAAGACAAGAAAGAAAGAAAGAAAGATTAAAAAGCTTCTACACAGCAAAGGAAACTGCCAACAAAGTAAGAGACAACCCAGGGTGTGACAAAACTGACAGAGGACTGCTATCTAGGGTATATAAAGAACTCAGAAAAAAATCGGACTGCCCAGAATAAAACACCTAATCAAAAATGGGCTCCTTGATTCGTACAGACACTTCTCAGAAGAAGTACAAATGGCCAATAAATGCGTAAAAAAATGTTCAGCATCTCTGGCCATCAGAGACATGAAAATGTAAAGGACACTGAGACTCACTCTAGAAAGAATCATTATCAGAAGAAATCAGGGCTGCAGGGAAAAGGAAGCTTCTACATTATTGTAGAGATGAACAACCACGGTGGACATCAACACATGCTTAAAAAGCTAAAACTAAACATCCCATTAGACCCAGCTGTTCCCCTTCTAGGTATCTTCTGGAAAGAGTTAAAGTCATCATGTTACAGTGACGCATGGATACCCATACTTACAGCCATGTAACTTATGATGGCTAAGCCTTGGAAGTGGCCTGTGTGTCCATCATCAGATAAATGGATAAAGAAAATGTAGTATTTATATAAGACCGATTACTACTAGGCCACGAAGAAGTGTGAATGTGAATTTGTAGGAAATTGAATGCACCCTGAGACCATGATGTTAAGTGAAATAAATGACACACCAACTTAAATATCATCATTTCTTATTTATGAGAAACTTAAAGTATAAATAATTTAGAGGGAAAAAAATTTTTAAATAGATAATAGGAAACATGGACACAGACCTTTTGCAAAAGGGACTGGACCGGGAATATAGCCCAGGCGCTCAGCGCCTGCTTGGCAAGCATGAGGTCATAAATTCGGTTCCCAGAACCAAAAAAAAAAAAAGGAAGAGGACCAAGCGGTGGAGGTGAGGAGAGAAGGGATGGGAAAGAGGAGGTAAAAATTTAAGGTTCTAGCTATGCATCAGCTCCCCTGGGAATGTCATCATTATACACTGCGAACTGTTCTAATAAAGATAAAAATTAAAAAAAATTATACAGCTGAGCGGCACAGCGTCTGCCTGGCAAGCTCAAGGTCCTGAGTTTGATCCCTGGTACCAAAAAAAAAAACAAAAAGAAAGAAAGAAAATGAAAACGTGTCAACATAACTTCAAGGGTCTCTAAGGGGCAGCTGCAAACAGCAAAGTTCAGCCTCAGAACCTGGTGTTTGCCAGGCCCAGAAGAGGCCGCACCAGCGGGGACGTGGGGACTTGGGGACATGGTCCATCTGGTCCTGGAGAACGTGCAAAGCCTGGGGTGGCAAGGAAGCAACTGCCCCTCACACCCACCCGCCCTTCCCCTCCCCGGCTGTCACAGGGAGCCCCAGCATGCCTGGGGCACGGTCCCTCCCTCTCCTCCGCGGCACAGACCCTGGTCACGGTGCAGCTCCAGCGGCCTCTCCTCCAGAAGGCTGGCAGGCTCTCCTCAGAACTCCCCACAGTCTGGGGTCACCTCCGTCCAGAGGGCCTGAAGGATACCACTCTTGTTTCTGAATGGGATCCTCCACTCCAGCAGCACTGGACACATCCAACCTTTATAATAGGTGCCACAACCAAACTCCACGAACTAGACAGCTTAAAACATAGAAATACATTTCTCACCAAATCAAGCTGCCAGCAGGGCCCCACTTGCTCTGAAGTCTCCATGGGGCAATCACTGCCTGCTTCTTACAGCTTTCCGGGGGCTCCGGTGTTCCTTGGTGGAATCCTCCAACCTGTCTCCTGTCTCTTATATGGATGCTTGTCCTCGGGTTTAGGGCCCACCTGAGTAATCTAAGATGGTCTCATCTTGAGGTCCTCTATTTACATCTGCAAAGATTCCACCCCCAGCCCTACCCCACTCCCTTTTTTTTGAGTCAGGGTTTCGCTATGCAGTTTAGGCCAGCCTTGAATTCACTTTGTAGCCCAAACTGGCTTCAAACATGCAGCGATCCTCCTGTCTCAGCCTCCCAAGTGCTAGGATTACCAGGCATGTACTACCACACCCAGCAAAGATTTTCTTTTCTTTCTCTTTTTGTTTTGGTTCTGGGGATCAAACTCACAATCATTGCACTTGCCAGACAAGCGCTTGTGCCACTGAGCTAAATCCCTGACCCCCAAGCAAAGATTTTTCAAATGAGATCTCATTCACAGGTTCTGGGACACAGGTACGTCTTCAGGAGGCCACCCTTTGATCTATGATTCCTGGTAAGTGGAAAATGACACCAGGACGTAGCATTTGTCATCCGTGGGGCATAAGCAGTTTCTTTTAGTGGAGATGAAACCACTATTCTTTAACACTTCAAGTTGAATACCGTAGTGAAAAACTATGACAAAAAGTAGCAGCCCAAAGCCAGGCTGAGGACACAACATTGACAGGATTGTTGTTGTCCTCAATGTCACGACCACGCAGAAGGCTCTGTGACCACAGACTGTGGCCTTATTGTCTCTCCCCGGAAAGATCCTGAGGCCCAGGAGGTTGGGCGCTCAGGACACTGGAACATTGTGGCATTCTGTTAAAATTTTCCAGTTAGAAAAAGAAAGAACCCTTTTCCCCAGGAAGTTCTGTGACCACCGCCAACAAAGGCGAAGACTGGAGAAGGAAGCAGAGGAAAAACAGCGTCACGTGTGAACCGTGACCGGGCACAGCATCCAGCCTCTTCGCTGAGAGAGAAACCCCAAGGGTGGGTGTCCAGAGACCACACAGGCCACGCAGAGCTCGCCCTCTTGCCCGGCACCTCCAACCCCATCTGAATTTTCTGGCTCCAGCCGTTCCTATCAGAACTGACGCCCTGCAGCGTTAATGTGGATTTTTGTGCTGTGAGCCACCTTACTCTCACATTCTTCCAATCAACAGCTGAGGAGGTCACCAGCAGTTTACATTTAAAAGTTCCAGCAGCCAGGCATGATGGTGCGCACCACTATAATCCCAGTACTCGGGAGTCTGAGGCAGGAGGATTGCCCTGCGTTTGAGGTCAGCCTGAACTACATGGTGAGACCCTGTCTCAAAATATATATATAAAAGTTCCAGGAAACCAACTTTCTCCACACATCACTCCCAGCCCCTAAAATCATGGGACACAAACAACTTTAATCCACTGTAACATATCTAAGTTGCTTACTGATTCTGAACCCAGGGTGAAAGTCAAGTATATAGACAGTAACCTGTGACCTCACTTTGAAACAGAAAAATTAAAACGAGTCACTACCACTTGACAAATTGTTACTGGTTTATCAGTAGTTATGGAACACAAAGTATGTCTTCATCTGTTTGTGTTGCTATCACAAAACACCTGAGACTGGATGCTTTATAAGCTAAAGAAGTTACTGGGCTCATGACTCTGATGTCTGGAAGGTCCAAACAGCATTGTGTGGGTGCCTATTGAGGGCTTCCTTGCTCTCGTAGCATGATGGGGAATAAAAAAGAACAGATACAGAATGTGTGAAAGAGAACAGGCCTGTGGCATGGCCTTGCTCTGTGTGTGTGTGTGTGTGTGTGTGTGTGTGTGTGTGTGGTACAGGGATCAAACCCGGAGTCACTCTACCACTGAGCTACATGCTCAGCTCAAGACAGGGTCTTGCTATGTAGCCCAGGCTGGTCTCAAACTTGCAGTGGATCTTCCCGATTCAGTCACCCAAGTGCACCACTACACCCAGCCTTCATTTATTGAGACATGGCCCCACTACATTGCAGTGTTGGGTCTTGAACTTGGGATCCTCCTGCTCAGCTTCCTTCAGTGGGATTACAGGCCTGTGCCACTGTACCTGGCTACTGTGGTGCTCTTGCTTTGTGACAATCCACCCTGTGGGTACTGACTCAGTTCTGAGAAGCCTAACCTGCTCCCTTGAAGAGCCTGCCCCTGTGACCGACACGCCTCTCCTGGGCTGCCCCTGCCAGAGGGGCTGTTACCTCCCAGCCTGTTATGCCTGGAACCAAGCTTCCAACTCTCAGGGCCTGCATCTGAGCCACACAGGCATGGCTCTCTTCTCATGCAGGTCAAGGTGACAAAGGTCCATATCAAGTGACAAACTATCACTTTATCAATATTTAGCAAAAAACTGCTCTGTCACCACTGACGAGGACACAGCACCATCGCGTTCCTGGGAGCTTGAGCGAGCGTGGAAACTGGCTGAAAAGAGACCTGGGCCCACTCTGCACCCTGGACTCACTGTGAACGCCGGGACAAGTGCGCCCTGTACTGTGGATGACTGTGTCTCCTCAGAGACCGATTCCTCGTCCTCCTCCTCCTCATCATCATTCAGTGTCACCAATTAGTACCCTGAGGGCTGTTAATGAAACCGTGCAATACTCACTTCACTGAAGAACTCATGGGGCAGGCAAGCAGATCTGGAACTGGACCTTCAGCTGCCTGTCCACCCCACAGCCACGCAGACCCCGGTGTGCCCCTCCCTCTAACACACCCCCACCCCACAGGGGCAGCTCAGTCCACTCCAACTCTCGGCCTTTTCCTACAGCATGCATCAAATCATTTTCTGTTAACCAGCTCTCAGAATCAGTCAACAGGAAGCTGGCTAAGGTGTCTCCTAATTCTTCCCACTGAACCAAGCTGCTAAGCGGAAGCCAGTTAAGCATGGGATACTAGCACACACGAGCTGAGGGACCAGGCACCTCTGCAGCTCTGTCTTTCTTGAAAGGTGGAGGGCTTGGGTAGTGCTAGATCCCCTGTCTGAGAGACAGCACAACCCTCATGGCCACGGTTCAAAGCTGTGTCCTGATGATGCACACCTCCTTCCCAGATGCCCCTATGGCTTCTCCCTCCCCAAAGTCTGCCAAAGCCCAGGAATGTAAAGGTTCACCCAGTCCCCTGCACTCTCACGAAATAAATCAGCTCACATCAGTGCCCAGAGCCCCCTCCCCATCAGAGGCTGTATCAGGCAGAGCCTGCCCTTTGTCTGCAGAGAGCCCCCACAGCCTTCTCTGTGGACTCCCTCTGTGCCCCCCTCTTTTCTATCTAGTTGCCTCCTCTCTTTATTCTGCACTGCTCTAGATTGAGTACAAATCACTCAATCAGTTGATGCTGTGACGCCAGCAGTTGGAGGCTGCGTGGCTCCTGGGCGTCTGAAACGGGCCTTCATCTGGTCAGCTCCAAGGTGAGCCTCCCCTCTGCTCTACTTTGGGGTGCCTGTTGGAAATCATAGCCACGTCAGGATGTCCCCCTAGTACTCTACGTCCCTCTGGGACCCCACATGCCTCTCTGGTGACGACCAGAGAAGTCTGTTGGAACTACACTACTGCTCCTGGCTGCACCTCACTGGACGGTGCTGATTCTCTGTCGTACAAACCCCCCCCCACACACACACACTACTTTTCTAATTCAAACACGGGGAACAATCCATCATTACCTGACAGAACCACTCCTTTGGGCTGCACTTCGATACATTTGGGCTAAAACAAATTCTCAAGCCAAAGAAGCTCACATGAAGAGATTTACTTTTTACTACTGAAACAGCAAGTGGGGGTAAATAACTTATGTCCAGCTGTGGGCACGCCCTGACCTATTCCAAACCCGCAAGGCCTCCCAAATTCTTTTAACGCACTTCACAGGTCCTCCTCCTTTATCAGCTCGCCACTGTGACTCCTTTCTTGTTACTGAGATCCATAGATGAAATACCTCTGCGCCCTGTCTCATAACTCACACGGAGGCCCCTGCTCTCTCTCCCCCACCCCTGCCTCCTTCTTCCTCCTCCTCATCTGGAAGTTTCTCTGGAGGACCACACCCCTGTGAGCTCCTCCTGTTTACCCAGCTCTGCCCCTCCTCTCTCCCTGCCCATCACACTTGATCCTGAGATCCTCCTAAACTCTCATTTTATTTCCCAAGCAGCACCAAACATTCAGACTAAATTCAAAACCTCAGACCTTGGTCCTCAATCCCCCCAGGGAGACCTCTTACATATGGCTTTCCATGTCTTCATAGACAAAAACAGCAAAAACAGGATGACCTTAAAAAGGTTACATGCCAAGACAGCCATAAAAAGTTGCATTCCAGGCTAAAATGCTAGGGCCAATTTATGGCCACAGCAGCTACAGCTGCAGTGAGCAGCACTTGGGGCTCCAGACAAAACACAAGCTGGCGGGGAAAAAAAAATCTAAAACCCCAAGCACCGCCCCCCTATCATGCTTCAAGTGCAACAGAAAAACAACACTGGACAGGAGCCTGCCCTGACCTGTGGCCACAACTGGGAGCCCGTCCCATCCCTGTCCCCCACAGAGCGGGTCTGTCATCACCTTCCCCGGCCTCACGGGGGGGGGGGG
The DNA here is from genome assembly GCF_034190915.1 of Cavia porcellus. Classification (NCBI taxonomy): domain Eukaryota; kingdom Metazoa; phylum Chordata; class Mammalia; order Rodentia; family Caviidae; genus Cavia; species Cavia porcellus. Next base: position 4,792,486 of record NW_026947502.1, read on the forward strand.
GGGGGCACACACCGCAGCCTGGGGCTCATCACCAGCTCATCTGCTCTGCATCGCTGCTGATGGGGATCGGTGGGGCTTGGGCCAGGGCCTCACCCAGGGATCTCTCTCAGAGCCCCGAGTCTCACTGGACATCTTAGGTAAAACCTGTTTTCTTGCTGACATGGAGGCCACCCAGTGTCTTCCTGAGTTGTAAGGCCGATGTTCTTGGTCTGCATCTCCATTGTGGGAGTTGACAGCCAACATACATGACCTCTGCAAACAAAACCTACTCCCTGCAGATTCCAAACCCTTTCCTTACACACAGCTGTCCTATTGTCCCAGCCTGTCCTATACCTCTTGTTGATAGAAATTCTACTCCAAAAACTCAGTGTCTCTCACTCTCTCCCTCTCCCCCCGGTCTCACACTCCGACCCCACCGTCATAGCCCCCGACTCAGCCCTCGCCTGCCCGCTCCCTCATGGACCCTGCAGTCTGAGACACCTGCAGTCCCACTCGTGCCACCCCCATTACCCCGCTGCTAATTCACCTCAGACACCCCTCAGCCTTCCCCTCTGTTCCCAGTACCCAGTGGCCCTAAACATCAACAGGGACTCAAACCTATTACCCGCCCCTTGTTAACTAATGGGTCTCTAAAAGTCACTCACTCGCCTTATGACACCCTATTCACCCTGTCTTCAAACCCAGCAGCTCCTATCACCTAATGCAAGATCCCAGAGCCATCATCAGTACAGGAACCCAGTTCACCCGGGAGCCAAACCCTCACACTGCGCTGACTCGTGTTCCTCCACGGACCTCACTTTCCTGTGTTAGACTTAAACATACACTTCTCACTATTCCCTTACACCCACAATGCCAGACCTTCCCGCGTTTACATGGACGGATTCCGATGTCCTCAGTCCACTCGACTAACACAGTGCTGCCCCAGGAATTCACAGACAGCCCTCACTTCTTTAGCCACGCCTCAGCCAGTGATCTTGCAACTATAAATCTACAACCCAGTACCCCCATTCGAGGCACAGATGACTTCTACTCTGCTCCCCTCCTGTGCCACAACAACACAACCCCAGCTGCTGACTCAGCTCTCTCTGTAGAGAAGCACAAGGTCTCTCACTCCAAAGCTCAAGTCGCCTCACCAAAGCTCAAATACTTAGGCCTCGTGCTTACACTCAGCCCACGGTCCATAACCTCTGACCATAAGCTTCTCCTTCATGACTTACAGACACCAGTCACAAAACAACAAATACTCTCCTTCTTAGGCCTAGCAAACTTTTTCATCTCTGGATCCCCAACTTTGCTTCCTTAGCTCAGCCACCATGCCAAGCCTCTAAGGGCCTCTTTCAGAACCCCTAGACCCCACTATGCCATTGACACCACTCCCTTCACGAAGCTTAAGGAGGCCCTGCTTAGAGCCCCTCCACTCACACTCCCTAACCCTCTACAGCCTTTATTCTGTGCACTACAGCAGGTAAGGACAATGCAGCGGGAGTGCTGGGACACAGGGAGGGACCTTCCTTCCAGGCGGCAGTGGACCTCTCAAAACAGCCAGACTACAGTGAGGGGATGGCCTCCCCGCCTTCAGGCAATCGCAGCGACAGCCCTCCTCCAAAAAGTCCACTTTAGGACAGACATCACAGCCTACTCACCACACCGTGGAGGCGGTCTAATTGCTCACAAGACACTCCCAGCTCTGATGGCCCCGCACAACTACAACAAGCACATCTGACTCTACTACAAGGCCCCACTGTCACAGTCTCAGCCAGCAACACCCTCGATCCACCACCTTGCTGCCCGTTCCCACAGCAGACACAGCGACAGGTCCTCCGCACGACTGCACAGATGCTCTCCAGGTAATTCACGCTTCCCCCTCTGCTCCTGCCTGCAGCCCCTACAGAACCTCCAGCCCTCCCCATCGCCTGCTCAGTGGACTCCTCTGAGCTTATGTGCGGTAGACGTTTGTCTTACAAAGCTCGCCTCGCCTTCTGATCTTCCTCCCTTAGTGACCACATTCCGGCTCTCTCGGTCCTCCGACACCTTCTTCCACAATACACAGATCTCTGCCTCCCTCAACCCTGTGAGGGACACACACCAGGCCCTCCTTTATCTCCAGGAGATTTAATCTATATTAAAATTCCTAAGCCCACAGGTTCAACTGCAACTCTTCATCCTAAGAAAATCGGACCTGGTACACCTTGCTACTCCAGCTGCAGTAAAGGTAGAGGGGTTCCCACGCTGGTTTCACATCACCCAGAGGCAGAGGTGTCATCCGCTGCCTGGTAATCTCCATCCCAGACACACTAAAGGGACTGCACTCGGTATTCTCACAGCAGGAAAACGGGGACACCGTGCCATGTGGGAGAAGAGCACTGCTATTTGTTAACCAGTTGGATACTGTAAAAGACCAGGGACGAAACTCAAACAATTGGCAACTGGTACATAAAGCAGACAAGTGCTTTTCAAAATCTACCTGCTGGTCTTCATGGTGGGGACCCCTAGACACATGGGCTCCCACCTTACTGCCATTATGGGTTCACTAATTATTATAATTGTTTGCTTTTTTGTCCCTGTGCCTTCAGGCTCCTCTCATGGTTTATCCAAGCCAGGATACAGGCGTTGACTACTGTTGTAATCAGGGGTTGTACACAGAAAACAATTAGGATCAAAACATGGAGTTTATAATATTATTTTTATAATGGTCACCAGGATTTAACACAGTACAATGCAGGAAATCTATCCGAAACACCAAAGACATAGATTATTTAGTCAAGAGCCTAAATCCCACAGCAATGTCCCACATGAGTCCAGATAAAAACCCAGAGCTCAGGACAATGCCTCCCACGAGTCCAACTGGAGGTCCAGAGCCCACAAGAAGGATTCACACCAGTCTCTTTTATGGATCCATGCCAGGAAGGCCCAAGGGTCAGCGGTGGAAGCTACAAGGTCCATGCCAGCAGGATGAAGGAGCTGCACTAGTGGGATGAGGGTTCTATGCTGAAGCCGAGAAGTCACACTCACAGCAAAGACCAGGACTATCCTGAAAGGCACCACAGCCATCCTCAGTGATATGGAGGTCCCAAGCTTCTCCAACGACAAGCACAGTCAGGTACGTGCCAGGAAGCAGCATGATGAGTTCATCTTGGAGACCAAGCAGCACATGTGTTCCCCTCCGAAGCCAGGAAGCAATGCTTGATGTGAGGATAAGAGCTTCTCCAGGAGAACCAACAGCTCAAACAGCAACTCACGGGAGAGCCCTCAGTGCCTCAACCCTCAACCCCTCCCTTCTTCTCCACCTATTTATCCTGGCAACTATCCTCAGGTAGAGTATCTTCGCTCATTACCATGCTGATGTAATCCAGCTGGTGTTAAGTTGACCACCAATTCTTTTTTTTTTGTCTTTTTCGTTTTTATCGGTACCGGGGATTGAACTCACGACTGCCTACTTGCAAGGCAGGCGCTTATGCCGCTGAGCTAAATCCCCAGCCCCGACCACCAATTCTTAATCCATAACAACTACTAAACAAGTCCTACTACTGAGCAACATCCTAACCTCACAGAATTGAATGGACCGGACCCCTCAATCCCATTCCCTTCTACCCTAGGCCCCAACACCACCCCCTCTCAGCAGGAAGCAGATAGAGAGACTCCAGAGATAGAGGGCCCTCTAACACCAAAAGATGGGAATGTTAGATCCCCTTCTGAGAGACAATCGCCATGGCTATGGTTCAAAGCTGTATCCTGATAATGCACACCTCCTTCTTCCTAGATGCCCCTATGGCTTCTCCCTCCCCAAAGTCTGCCAAAGCCCAGGAATGTAAAGGTTCACCCAGTCCCCTGCACTCTCACGAAATAAATCAGCTCACATCAGTCCCCAGAGCCCTACCCTATCAGAGGCTGTATCAGGCAGAACCTGCCCTTTGTCTGCAGAGAGCCCCACAGCCTTCTCTGTGGACTCCCTCTGTGCCCCCTCATTAAACTCTTTTCTTATCTACTTGCCTCCTCTCTTTAATATTCTGTGCTGCTCTAGATTGAGTACATATCACTCAATCAGGTAGGTTTCATCTTTTTAGCAGGGGGGACCAGAAGCCCCAAGCCCATCAGAATGGGCGGCCGTGGTGGGGTGGCGTTTGGGCTCTGAGCAGGGACTCCCCTTCTTAAGGGCACCATTAAGCAGTTCTTTGCAGGCCTCTTGAATGATGCCCTTTCTAATTCAGACACTGATCCATGAGAAAAAAAAACTGAGCCCCAAAATATGCCTCACTTGGGAGGCAGGGCAGGCAGAACTCTTTCAATCAAAACTTGCTTATTAGAGCTAGGCTTGGTGGTGCAAGCCTGTAATCCCAGCACTCTGGAGGCTGAAGCAGGAGGATCACTGCAAGTTCAAGACCAGCCTGGGCTACAAAATGAATCTCAAAAAGACAACACAACAACAGCAAAAACAACAAAAACTTGCTTGTTAGAATAAAACAGGCCTAGAAGAGTAGCAAAGGACAGAAACTGCAGGTCACCTAGCCAGGAAACAGCTTTCCAAATCTCCATGAGCCAGGCCTGCTGGGTCCCTTCCCAGGAACCAAGCAATAGTCTGGACAGTCAGAGAAGCATTCTGATGCATGAGTGGGGAAAACACAAATTCAGTGTATCATTCAGGCACAGAATCTGACATTCGTTGCTAAGATTCACAAATAAAGTCCCTCTGACCATAGAGAGGACTGGCCCCTCTCTTTCCCTGGGCTGGTAAGCAAGAACAGAACACGATTTGTTCTGGAAGGAAATCACCACCACAAAAGCTTACTATCTGGGTGAAGTCCATTTGCAATAGCAGTGCTGGGCACCCATCCCTGTTACATCCCTGGAGCTCCTGCCTCCTCAGGGGGCCCAAGACACCCCTCTTCCTACCACGATGATTCCCTGATGAGGAGACCTGGGAGGGCGGAAGGGGAGCCCGTGATGGGCCAAGCGCTAATGAATCGACGGACCCATCACCACTCCCCTGCCAGGGGACGAGACCGTCACAAATATGAGGCATCCACTGTGGCCTTCAGGGGGCCTTAAGGAGGGCACCCAGAAAGCAGCATGGGTGGAAATGGGCCCTGTGATACTGCGGGACACGCTGTGATGATGGAGTTTTATAGCTGTTTATTTAATAACGTAGCTTTGAGCACCTTCAAACTTTCTTCCTCCTTGACCTCCTCCAATGTGAGACTGGGTTAAAGGCAATTATTCTGTTGCCTTCCTCACATTCAGGGTGCATGATGGAGTCCTGTCCTTACTATAAATACACATTTTAGATTTGATTTTCCTAATGCTATGGGCAAACTGCTGGCTCACTGGAAGAATTGATTCTGTGGCCTCACTGGCAACAGGGCACCAAAATTAAAAAAGCAGCTTGGGAACAGGATGTCATTGGCATCCTTGCTCTGATATTTGCTCAGCCTGGAAGCTAATCACTTAAAATATCAAAGCTGAGCGAGCTCACATGCACAGACAAAAGGTTGAAAGCTACGTTTTCATGAGTTTTCTCTGCTAGCTATTTAGAACCCTGACTTTAAAAAACTGGTAATCTAATTTTTGCATGATAAATGAGTATAGGCAGACAGCCTAGGCTTCTAGTTTGGTCTCAGCTAATTATTAACTGTGGCCCAGGGCGAGTTTCTTTGTGTAGCTGGGAGCCTGAAGCCAGCGGGGCTGCTGTCAATGAACTTTGCTTGTACCAGCAGTTCCTGCTTGATCGGCTTATAATCCCATCCATTCTCGGTGATCATAGTCAAAATGAGCCTGAACCACATAGATTAGTGCCGGTCTTTCGGGGAATCCTGCCCTCCTCCCCTTGGAGAGAAGGGGCCAGGCTAGAAGTCCTAGTAGACTGAGGTTCTACACTCCAGGGAAGAGAGTTCTCAAGGGCCACAGCACTATGTCACAAAAAAGTCAAGAAAATAAAATACAGTAAGTCACTATCAAAATAAAAATCACAGACAGCAGCTTTGAAAAAGGAACACGAGACAATACAAGCTCCACTTCTGAAATATCTTTGGCACGCTCGTCCCACCGGCCCAGCTCCATGACCCTGGCCATCCCCTGTGTGGCTGTCACCTCTCCAAGGCCCTTCTGCACCCATGTGACACCAGCCTCGGGATGACACCGCAGAGGCATGGGTTGTAAACCAACATGTGGTCCAATTTCATCTGCACAGCGTGATTTATATGGCTCTGGGGATACCCACGGGAGTACAGAGAAAAATGCACAGTATAAACAAAACAGCTGGAGTGCCTTTCCAACAGGTGGTCTGCTCTTTTTACATTATGTAAGCTGGGAATTAGGGAAACACCATTATTAACTTGATAACCAGAAAATAATTAAAGCTGCTTCTTTAAAAGTAAAAGGATGGACTGGGAATTTAGCTCAGTGGCATATGCGCCTGCCTTGCAAGTGTGTGGTCGTAAATTCAATCCCGGGTACTGATAAAAAAGAAAAAGACCAAAAAAAAAAAAAAAAAAAAAAAAAAAGTAAAAGGAAGCTGGGTGTGGTGGGGAACACCTGTAACCCAAGCACAGGAGAGGCTGAGGCAGGAGGATCCTCAAAGTTTGAAGTCAGCCTGGACTACATAGTGAGACCCTGTCAGAAAGAAAAGAAAAGAAAAGAAAGAAATGAAAGAAAAAGGAAGCAAGCTTCCAAGGGCATTCATTCTATTGCAAAGAGGATAAAGTCCAAACCAGCATTTAACATCCCACCCAGGCCTAGATTACTCTTCTGTAACCCTGATACACTCTTAACTGCAGCATACAGTGTCCTGAATTCAGCCTTCACAATCCCACTCCCAATCCTTCTCCTGTCCTGACTTCGCAGCTGCCTCTTGAGGTGCCCCCGCTGCCGCCCCAACCCTCTGAGCACTTGTAGCACCCATTTCACAGAGCTGGGTGACACTGGCCATCACATGCGCCTCTCTACGCCACGACAAGAAGATTATGTCCTGGCAGTGTACCTGGCTCAGTGCCCTGCAGTCAAAGATACGGGCAAGACTCTGCAGTAAAGCAGAGATGAGACACACAGTGTGACACACGTGGGGCCGTTGTTGGAGGATGCACGCGGGTGGGGCTGAAGGAGGGGAGCAGTTAGGAAGGCGAGCTGACTCCAGCATCATTTCATGTTAAAAACAAAGGTGGGGGGGGCAGAGCTGGCCTCCTGCACACGCCAGTCCCCGGGTTCAATCCAGCACCACAGCACGCACTGCAGGTAGGCCCTTGGTCTAAGGTATTTTTATCACCCCATGTTGACTGCTTAATACTACAGGGTGTATGGATCCTAAAAGTTCTACTTCCAATGGGAGACATACCTTATTTTGCATTTACATCATTAAGCAAAAATTTATAATTAAATAGCTGTGTAGATACAATTTTTACAAGAGAAAAAAAAGTTGTCTAACTCAGGAGTGGTGACTCACACCCACAAACCTGGCACTCTGGGAGACTGAGGCAGGAGGATCCCAAATTCAAGTCTAGCCTGGAAACCTTATGGAGACCCTGTGTTAAAATAAAATTGCATGATGGCAAAACTGGCTTCCTACGTCCCAAAGATTAAACCTAGAAGTTTATCTTTCACCAAGCACTCAATTAAAATCGAAACAGATCAAAGGTCTAAATATTAAGATACAAACAGTAAATCTGCTGGAAGATAGAATAGGTGGAATTCTTGAAGACGAAGGGTAGGCAAGAGCTTTATGAGCAAAATCCCATCACACAGGAAGTATCACAAAGAGTTTATTTAAAAAGATTTCACACAGCAAAAGAAATCAACAGAATGAAGAGACAACCCATAGTGTGGGGAAAAATTTTTGCCAATTGTACTTCAAAGGATGACTACCTGGAATACAGAAAGAACCAGAAAAAAAATCAGATCCCTTTAAAGACCCAACCCAAAAATAGACATCTGAAATGAACAGACACTTCGCAGATGAAGAAATAACAAGTGTCAAATAAATATATGAAAAATGTTCAATATCACTGGTCATTTGAGATACAAATTAAAACAATTTGCTGAGATTTCACCTCAGAAATGAATGGCTGTCATCAGGAGATCAACCAGTGGGAACTTAGGATGCTGGGAAACCAAGCAAGCAGCTCCCCTCCCTGGTAAGCAGCTGTGGGGTGGCAGACTGCAACCCTTCCAGGGGGAGACCACCGGTGTCTTCTGAGATCCACACCATGTTGGAACCCTGGGAAACCAAGCAACCAGCCTGCCTCCCTGCTAAGCAATAGTGAACCTACTGCTACATGGCCTAGAGTCAAACATCCCACTTCCCCTGCCCCCTTCTCCTGTATCCCCCTGTTAGCAAATGGGAACCAGTAATCTGAGCATTTCTTGGGAGGTTGACCATAGCAAATAAGGGGGATTTCCTTCGACCATCTCTTTGAAGGCATATATTTTTATTACTGTTTTGCTCTTTTCTGATTAATGGTACTGCTCTATTCAATATTCTGTTTTGATAAACTCTATAATGTTCTGTATTTCATTTTATTTTGATATATGTGATTGAAAGAACAACTATTGTAATGATAACAAAATATACCATGATACCTATTACTGTTATCCCAGGAACCTGCTGTGAAGTTCTGTACCAATTTCACTGTACGATCTTAGTTGGCTTTATTCTGTCTTGTTCTGTTGTATTTTACTATTTTCAAAATAAAAAAAGGTGGGGGAAAGGAGATCAACCAATAACAAATGCTGGGGGGGCTGTGGGGAAAAGGAAGCCTTCTCCACTGTTGGTGGGAGTGCAGACTGGTGCAGCCACTGTGGGAATCAGTGTGGCGATTCCTCAAAAAACTAAAACTAGAGGTTCCATTCCCCTTTGTGTTATCTTTCCAAAAGAATTAAAAACATCATACCACAGTGATATATACACAGCCATGTTTATAGCAGCACAGTCTGTAATAGCTGAATTGTGGAAACATCCCAAATCCTATCAACTTATGAATGGATAAAGGTTTTTTTTATACAATGGAATACTACTCAGCCATAAAGAAGAATAAGCCTGGGACATTTCTAGTAAATACAGGCACCTCGAGACTACACTCTGAAGATAAACTGGACATGTGTAAATAGCGCATTTCTCTGATGTAAGAAATGGAAAGTGTAAACAAAGATCAAAATGTATAATGGAGCACAGCACCTGCCTGGCAAGTGCAAGGTCCTGAGTTCGATTCCTGGTACCAAAAAAAATATATGCATAATGGATATGGGAAGAAAATATTCCGATGAGGGCTGGGGATTTAGCTCAGTGGCATAAGCACTTGCCTGGCAAACACAAGGTTGAAAGTTCAATCCCCAGTACCAAAGAGAGAGAGAGAGAGAGAGAGAGAGAGAGAGAGAGAGAGAGAAAATATTAAGATGAGAAGGGGAACCAGGGAGAACGAAGGGGGAATGTAATCAAGGGACACGAAAAAAAAGAAGAAAAATAGAAATAAAGCTTTTGTCACTAAAGAGGAGAAGAGGGTTGAAGAGAGGGGAGGGGAATGGGAAAAAAAGGAGCAGAATATATCTTGCACAGGCACAAATACCCTTGATGAATGTAATCATTATGTGTATCCAAAATGTAACAAAGCTGGGTATGGTGGTTCACACTTGTAATCTCAGCACGCAGGAGGCTGAGGCAGGAGAGTTACTACGAGCTGGAGATCAGCCTAGGCTACAAAGTGAGCTCAAGGCCAGCCTGAACTGCCGAGTGAGATCCTGACTCAAAAAGATACACACATGCGTGCGTGCGCACATACACACAACACACAGCATCAATGAAAGTGTTTACAAAATAGAAAACAAAATAAAATTACAAAGATGGTTGGGGATATAGCTTAACACTCTCTGGGTTCCACCCCCAGGATGAAGGAAAAAACAAGCTAGGAGGAGCAGGATTTGGAAGAACTGAAGACTGGAAATATATACAACCAGGAATAAGACAAATGTAATGCTACATAAATGTTTGGGTGCAGGAGACTGAACCCAGGGGCTTAGCATGCTGGGCCCCACCCTCGGCCCTCAAATCTCGTCCAGTGATTCTGAAGAACAGCTAGAGTCCCTGGGGGAGGTGCTCCTAATATAAAGCAAGGGGACACTTTACATTTCACGCCACCCTGGAGACCAACTCTGCCTCAGAGGACCTGGATTTGGAGATGGGGGAGGCCTTTATGCCTCACTGTTCTCTTTCTTTTCCAAGGTAGCAATAGCATAGCTATATTAATGATAATTTGAAAAATTACAGTCAGATATTGTTCTGAGGGTTACTGGCACTACTTGTGTGTGTGTGTGTGTGTGTGTGTGTGTGTGTGTACTCTACCCTTTTCAGACAGGAAAAGCTGAGCTCCCAGTGGTCACGCGACTCTGTTCAGACAGAGCAGGATTCCCAAGTGGAGTCCAGCAGAGTCCTGTGCTCTGCATTACAGCGCGCTGCCCAGCTATGCATTCTTAGATGTTTAAAGTACAGCGCTGTTTACAAATCCAGAAACAGATCCCACCCCGGTCCTGGCCGTTCCTTCCACAGAGACAGCTCCAGTGTCCTCTACCAAACGTCCTGTTCTCAAGCCTTCACTGCCCCCCCCCCCAGGACTCGTCCCACCATCCTGCTTTACCACGCTGTTTTCCAAAGTATATTTAGCGTATTGCGCAGGTTTCAGATTCACTTCATTACTTCTGCTCTCCACCAATTAGGAGCTCCACTGGGACTCTTGCTAACAGGCCTCAGGGCCTGAAAAAATCTTGGCGCAATTCAGGCGCTCAATAAATACTCTCAGAATGAGTGAATTTTAAGGAACTGGGGTAGAGCGCTTGCCTAACATGTGGGAGGCCCTGGACTTGATCCCCAGCACCACAAGTGATTCCAACTTTGCGTTTTTTTTTTTTTTTTAAAGAATAAATATGTTTGCATAAGCACGTGGTGGGGGGAGAATATTCAAAATTTTAACGGTGATTTCAAGTGATTTTTCCTTCTTTATGTTTTTCTGATGGTTTAGTCCCAAAAATCTAGTGAAAACCTTATTTTACCACGAGGAAATTGCTTTTAAGAGCACCTGTTCTTTGAAAGGTAAGTTTTAAAACGTGTACACTGCCACACGGAGAGAACTGGTTTTTTTTGCTGTCAATTGCGTGAAGCTGTTCTCCTGTAGGAAGTGGAATTTTTTTAAAAACTGGATATTGGTGGTCTTAAAAAAAAAATTACCGGTTTTCTTTTGTGGTAGTAAGATACTGCGCAAGGAAAAACACCCCCGTGCCTCACCGCTGCATCCCTAGGGAACACACCCACCTAGCAACGGCGAAGCGAGCGAGCCAGGCGCGGCGCTGCACTGCGCCTTTAATTCCGGATCGGGGTGGGGGGCGGTGGGGAGTTTCCGCTCCCCTCTCCCCCTGGCGCCTGCGGCGGCTGCTGTCACCTGCACGGCGGGCACAGCGCACGGGGATGGCGCCCGGCGCCCATTGGACAGAGCAGCGAGCCAGCGGCCTGGCCCTGTCCGGCTCCATCGTGGCTGCGCGGCGCGGGCTCGACCGAGGTCCAGTTTCGGGGTTCCCCAGGTGAGCTCGGCCGGGCGGACGTCCTCGCGGACCCCTGAGCCAGGCGGGCCGAGCCAGGCCCAGCCGAGCCGAGCCGAGCCGGCGGCAAGGAGCGAGCATGGCGCTGGCCGCAGCCGCAGCCGCAGCCGCCGCGGCCGCCGGGGTGAGCCAGGCGGCCGTGCTGGGCTTCCTGCAGGAGCGCGGCGGGAAGGTGCGCGACTCCGAGCTGCTCGGCCGCTTCAAGCCGCTGCTGGACGCCGGCGACCCGCGCGGCCGTGCCGCCCGCAGGGACCGCTTCCGGCAGTTCATCCGCGACGTGGCCGTGGTGCAGGAGCTCGACGGCGTCAAGTTCGTGGTGCTGCGCACCAAGCCTCCGCGCGCCGAGGACCCGGCGCCGCGCCTGCCCGGCCTCCCCGGGGCTCCAGCCCCGCCGTCGAAGGCCGAGTCCATTCCCCCGGGGGAGCACCGGGCCCCGGGAACCGCACCCTCGTCCACCTCGGCGCAGCGGCAGGTGGCGCCCGAGGAAGAGCCGGCCCCGCCTTCGGGGCCACCGGACACCTCGGGGGCGCGGGCCTCTGCGGCTGGGGCTCCGGCCCTTGCACCCGCCCAGCCCTCGGGAGGGCCCCCGGGAGACGCGGCCCACCAGTCCGGCGCGCTGTCGGAGGCTGCGGCGCCACAGGCCCCGGAACGGGAGCCTGGGCCACCGCCCAAGCCCTGCATGCTGCCGGTGCGCTGCGTGCCGGTGCCCGCGGCGCTGCGGGTCCGCGCCGAGGAGCAGGGCCTGCGCCGGCAGCTGTCGGAGGAACCGAGCCCCGGAAGCCCCCCGATGTTCCGGAGGCGGCTGTCCGTGGAGGAGTCCGGCCTGGGGCTGGGGCTGGGGCTCGGCCCCGGCCTGGGCGCCGGCCGCTCCCCGCACCTGAGGCGCCTGTCGCGCGCCGGCCCGCGCCTGCTGAGCCCCGACGCCGCCGAGGACGCGCCCGCCGCGCCGCCGCCACCCACCGTGCCCCTGGAGCCCGCCGAGCACGAGTGGCTGGTGCGCACGGCCAGCGGCCGGTGGTCCCACCAGCTGCACGGACTGCTGCTGCGCGACCGCGGCCTGGCAGCCAAGCGCGACTTCATGTCTGGCTTCACTGCTCTGCACTGGGCCGCCAAGAGCGGCGACCGCGAGATGGCCCTGCAGCTGGTGGAGGTGGCGCGGCGTGGGGGCGCGCCGGTGGACGTGAACGCGCGCTCGCACGGCGGCTACACGCCGCTGCACCTGGCCGCGCTGCACGGCCACGAGGACGCCGCGGTGCTGCTGGTTGTGCGCCTGGGGGCCCAGGTGCACGTCCGTGACCACAGTGGCCGTCGCGCCTACCAGTACCTGCGGCCCGGCTCCTCTTATGCGCTGCGCCGCCTTCTTGGCGATCCAGGCCTTCGAGGCGTCACGGAGCCAGATGCGACCAGCGGTGCCAGCGGTAGCCTTGCGGCCCGGCACCCGGTCCAGGTGGCCGCCACCATCCTCGGCTCCACCACCAGCGCGTTCCTGGGGGTCCTGGCCGATGATCTGATGCTCCAGGACCTGGCTCGCGGCTTGAAGAAGTCGAGCTCCTTCAGCAAGCTCTTGGGCGCCTCGCCGATGGCTCCCCGTAAAAAGGCCAAGGTCCGAGGTGGCCTGCCAGCCTTCGGAGAAAGCGCGCGTCGATCCACTTCCGGGCCTTTAGCTGGTTTAGTGCCCAGTCTGCCCCCTGCAACCTGAAGGACTTTGGGGTGATGGCCTCTTTTGCTAACAGGCCTGCCTGGTGTGCTCTAAGCCAGCTCGGTTCTGGGGCCCAGCACCTGCGGCCCCATCTTTATGTCCAGCTTGCTTCTCTGCAGCCTTTTCCCCGGTAGGCCTGCTCCTCTGAACCCGGATCTGCCTCCAGACCCGGGATTCTAGGTCTCAGTGAGGTTTCTGTGGAGAATCCTTGTATCAGTCTTAAAGCTGAGATGGACAGACAGGGCTTGAAATTTAAGGTCAAAGGTTAAGGGGCAGCAGCTGGTCTGGCCCCTGAATGCTTAACTAGAAGCCTCTTCACCTATATGGTCCCAGGCTTGGACTGCGGCAAGGGTTTTTGCAATATTTCTATTGGGTCCTCAGCTTCCAAGATACACGGTAGTTTTGTAATTTGATCCTTTTATTCTGTTTTTAAATGGAAATGAGGTAAAGCCACTTTCATAGCCTTTTAAAATTATATTTTTCCATTTATAGGCAAAATGCTCAGACATTTTCCACCTTTTGCTAAGTATTTTAGAATTCTAAGATCTGTGCTGGGCCTGATGGTGCACGCCTGGCATCCCAGCACTGGGGAGGCTGAGGCAGGAGATTCTTTGCGAGTTCGAGACCAGCCTGGGCTACAAAGTAAGCTCAAGACTGAACTGCATAGTGAGACCCTGTCTCAAAAAAAACTTAAAAATTATCCCCAACAACAAAACTTTTTAAAAAGTTTATCTACCTCATTTTAGGCAGTCAGGCTCCCGGAGCGTCCTGAACACAGGACAATCAGTGTGACCCTCAAGACTGTAACTAATTTCTAGTGTGCTGTGAACGCTGTCAGGAAGAAGTGCATCTTGGGAGTAAAAGTGGTTAAACAGAGCAGAGATATTTTGGCAAATACTTTTAAGCCATGGTGAAGCATAAGTGTGTTTGGCACTGTTGGGTGGCTATTTTGATATAGCATGAATATATAACTTTTTAAAATTGTGATTTGTGAATCGCACCTTTGTGTCACGTTTCTGAGTCTTTGATTTTTATATTTAGCTAAGCTATTCAATACAATGGGTGAATATTCAAAGAAAAAAAGTCATAGCATTACATCAGAAAAGTGATGAAACAGTACTTGATACGATGACAGAACTCTTGTATAGAAAAATTCTGAACAAACAAGAAGTGCATGGTAATACATTTTTTAAAACAAACAACTTATTCTAAAATAGCAAATGAAGTGCTTTTGTTAAGAGACCTTGGATGTGCCTGTCTGAAGAATTGAGAAGGCTTGTAGATATTGCCAAGATGTCCCGGGTTTGGCACAATCCAGTTATGATGGCACTTTTTGTTTTAAAGATGGTACTGGCCACAGTGGCACATGCCTGTAATAGCAGCACTTGGGGAGGCTGAGGCAGGAGGATCACTGTGAGTTCCAGGCCAGCCTGGAATATAAAGAGAGTTAAAGGCCAGTCTGAACTTCATAGTGATATTCTGTCTCTAAAAACAAAAACAAATAAAAATGAGATCTATGTGCTCAACCAACTTTTTCATGTGATATTATTCTGCTTTTGCAAATTATGTTTGCATGTGATTAGCTATGAAATGGTTGTTATGGTACAGGACAGTGGGGCTTTCCTAGTCCCCCAACTATGTATCAGTGAGGCCTCTGAAATTATACAGCAATCACTTATGGAATGTTTTGATTTAAAAATGAAATAAACAGTCCTCCATTTTGTTTCTGCAAGTCAGATGTACTTCCCTTAAACATTGTCTACTTTCATTTTTTAAATCTACTTAATTCTTCCTTTTCGCTCCTGATTCTTTCACGCATTCTGTTAGAGAGTTTGGATTTCTCTACAAATAAGCATCAGCCACACACAGATATGGTACCCAAGAACTACTTAGTAAATGTAAGCCAACATCTGACCCTTCCTATCTTCCTTGCCTAGGACTCTAGCTAGTTTGCATAAATGATTTTCAAAATGCAAATTGTCTTCTGCCTGTGCAGAAAAACTGTGGGAGGCAGTAATTACCGAAATTTGAGTAGCTGAAGCTCTAGAAGACAGAATGAAATATTGAAGATTTTCTATAATAAGAGAAAGGCCTGATGGATACAGGGGAAGAAAGTTCACAGACATAGCTAAGACCTGCCTTGAGAAAGACAGTTTAATAGTAACTAACATTTACTGCATCTTTACATCAAAAGATGCTTATTCAAACCGCCAGAAGGGTCTGGTCCTGAGGATCTCCTGCAAGTCTCCAAGGGAAACAAGAATTGAGGACCTAGATGCCTAAAGCTAAGGTTATAAGTAGGAAATTAGAGTTGGATATCCATATGGAAAGTTTTCAAGAACCATATGTTTAAGAAAACAACTGCCATAAGCATAACCGCTGAAGGTATTCTCAACACCTGAAAACAGTATTAAGGCAATCTAGGTGGTAACTGTCACAGGGAGAACAACTCCCTTTTAATGAGAGGTTAATTGTTGATGCAGATGAGTATGAGCCTCAGCAAACTTTTTAATTGTTACATTTCTTTTAATGGAAGGTGGGGCTATTACTCAGCAAGACACCTAATGGGGCTTCATGGCATGGGCGATCTATCTATATATTCTTTCGTGCTAATTAAGTCCCGGTGGAATTTTAAACACTTTGCAGTTACCAACCAAGGTCCATACTCTTAGGATCTTGATTTTAACACCTGGTGGAGTTGTGAGTCCTCTGTCTGGGCCTCACAGCTAGTGTCAGCACTGGGAAGGCATCTTTTCCACTGTGCTCAGCCCTTTACTGATTTAGCGACCAGAGCTCTCCCTCCTCTGTGGGACACAGTAGGAGAACCCACCCCTGGGCTATTAGGAAGGAGGATCAGGCTCTTCCTGAACTGCAAGGCCCACCTAAGAAATCCCTGGGTGCTGAGCTGAGTTCCACAACCACAGGGGACGGTGATGCGGATTTGCTTAACCTGATCTGCACCCTCTTACCACATTGGTATTTGCATACGTGCTGGGAAAAATGTATTCCCACAAGAGGGAAATTACCCTATGTTCTGTATGTGATATTGCATTAATTAAAACAGAAATAACAATGTTTTTCTTAACCTCTATCTCTCCAGCACCCATACCCAATCTTTTAGACCTAAATTGCTGCTCTTTATTCCCAAGGGCTGAAACCAGTCCTCAGCACACAGTTATCATGCTGTGCCCACCTAGGGCCCATGGTCTACCTTTCTTTCTCTTCTTTTGCTTCTTCCTCCCCCTTCCCCTCTACCTCTTCCTGGAAGAAACTCTCTGACTCTTGAAAATGTGTTCAGAGCCGGGCGTGGTGGTGCACGCCTGTAATCCCAGCACGTAGGAGGCTGAGGCAGGAGAATGTTGAAAGTTCAAAGCCTGCCTGGGCTCACAATATGAATTCAAGGCCGGCCCGAGCTGCAGAGTGAGACCCTGTCTCAAAAAGACAAAGTAAAAATAAACAACGTGTTCATATATCGTTCGCGGCTTTCCAGATGGCTTTTTGCCTTGAACTGCTACATCTCCGGACTTGAACCTATGAAGAAGGGGTGACCCAAGGTGTGCCTATGGGCCAGGGTTGGAGAAACCCCACATAAACACCCAGGCTTCTCTCAGAGAAAAAAAAAGTCCCCTAGTGGACAAGACGAGCTGATTTAAATACCAAAGACAAGCGATGAACATCCGTAGTGACCCTCAGCTGTGGCCACTGGTGACAGTAATGTTGTCGCGCAGGTCTGGAGAGGATTTCTTTACAGCAAGCTCTCCTCTGGCCTCCGCCCCCCCGCACCCCCATCCCCACCCCCGCATTTCCCTGGCACCTCTCTGCGCGATCCTCGGCTACTTTCGACCTAAGTTTTCTCTACAGCCTCTCATTTGCCTCTGAATGGACAGCGCCGCAATTTGCTCCCCAGGGACCCCAGGGCGCGGGCGGTGCGCCCCGACGCAACAGGAGAAGCAGGAGCACGCGCGCGGCGTGGGTGGGACGGACGCTGCCTCCCACGCCGTGTCCAAGTCGCAGCTGAAGGTAGACGAGCACGCTCATTAAATCCGCCCGCAGAGGAGCGGCGGGGGCCGGATGAGGCGAGCGGGGGAGGCGGCCGCGGGCGGCTTGTTGCCTGGCAACAAGTCCAGGCGACGCCAGACCTCCCCAACGCCGGAAGGCGCGGCGGCAGTGGCCGCAGTCGGGGGTCGCGGGGAGGGGGTGCAACGAGGACACCAGAGCGCAGTGACTAAGGGACGGGTCAGGAGGCCCAGCACGGAGTCGCGTCACCCTCTTTCCCCGCCGGGAAACGAGGCCGGCCTCTTCGCCACGCTCCTGCGCCCTCCTCCGCGTTTTCCAACGCGGGCCTCGTGGCAAAGGCCAGCGCGCCAGCCTTTCCCCCCGAGGCTGCCGGACCGAAGTAAAAGGCTCAGCTGCAGCCGGCAGGCCAAACCTCCAGGGCCCGCAGGACACGGCTCAGGCCCCAACCGCGAGGGTGAGCCGGCCGGGGGTGGGGGGCCTGCGCACGCGCTCACCCGAAACAGAACGGCGCCCCCTGCTGGCGGCCTCGCGCAGCGTCCGTTCTCCCGGTTTCAGGTCTTGAGGCCCTTAGTGCCAATAAAGAACATCTGCGGTGAGCTCCAGTAAAAAACATCTGCGTGAGCTCATTCTTGCCTTCTGAAGGAATAACAGTGTGGCAGGAAGAGAACCGGTCGGCAAAGAACAGGCCAGACGGAAGAGCCGGCGCGCGAAGCCTGCTCCTCCTTTTTGAGCCTGGCAGGGTCGAGCACAAAGCCCTCATATTTACTTCTGCAAAGAAAAAGTACAAAAACCAAAGTGCAGTATAACCGGAAGAAGGCAGACACCCTTTCCCCACCCCCAAGCGCTGCCTGTTCAAGCCAGGCTGGGAGGGCTTTTGTTTGAAATACACGTTTTCTGTTGGTTTAATAGACGCGTTCAGTGTGTTTCTTAAGAATACATAATGGGCGAATACAAGGGGGGACTGCACGGGGCAGAAGGCAGAAATTAGCAGCTTGCATTGAGAGCGCGCTTCGAAGCGAGCTGGCCGGCCTGAGGCCCCCAGAACCGAAGCCCCGCCCACAGTGTTCAAAGGACAGCGAAGCATAATGTTAGAACCCGCAATGGCCTCCCCAGGAACCCCATATGTTTTTTATAAAAAGACACAGTGAAAGCATTGTTCTGCGCTCAATAGCGCGACTGTTGTAACTAATGCTCTTGGTATGAATACGACCATTTAAAATTGCCAACCCCATGCACTCGGAGACAATACACATCACAAAACAAGCCCAGAAGCAGAAATTTCTCACTTAGGGGTCAGTTGGCCTTAAATACACAGCCACAAGCCTTTTAAGCTGCCTGACTTCCAAAAATACTCTGAACCTTAGCAGAACAAGGTCCTTGTCCTGCTGTTTGCAGCTACTACCTTACTGAAGCAGATTTGCACAACATTATCCTCGAACCTGATCCTGGATCACTGGAGGTGCACAAATGGAGTTTGTCCTGTGTTTCACACCACCCCCTTCCATGCTAGGAGCAGCCTTGCAGGGACAAGGGAAGCGGCCTGTCCAGGCCCTTTGGGCCCATGTAGGGGATCTCCTGGCTTCCACCCTCAGCTGCCTTCCTGGCTAGGCAGAGAGCTGGGTGTGCTGTGTGTCCTTTTTGTTTGCGTCTTTTTTTTTTTTTTTTTTTGTCTTTTTCATTTTTATTGGTACCGGGGATTGAACTCACGACCGCCTGCTTGCAAGGCAGGTACTTATGCTGCTGAGCTAAATCCCCAGCCCTTGTTTGTGTCTTTTTTGTAGCATTGGGGGTCAAACTCGGGGATAGGTGTTCTACCTGCCCCACTACTAAGTTACACCCTCCAATATCACTCTTTAAATGTTTGAGGCAGGCTCTCACTAAAGGTAGGCCTTTAACTTGAGATCCTCCTGCCTCAGCCTTCTGAGTAGCTGGGATTATAGGAGGCAATATTTCTGCTACCAAAACTAAGGCTTTGGTGCAAACCAGCTGAAGAGACCTGGACCCAGTGGGTCAGACCCAGGCTTTGTGGTAGTGATGCAGTCAGGAGGGCTGGTACTGTGGATTACTGGTGGTGGTGGTGGTGGTGGAGTTGGTGGTCCCTGCTGTTTGCCAGCTTGGTTCCACAATCTTCTATAGGTTGCCAGACCTGACTGATCATCTGCCACATCCCTCTTCTGCCCTGAACTGGTGGGCAGTTTGTAAAAAGACTCCTTCCCTCTTTCCTCTTATGTGCACAGGACATACTACACACACGCACCCACACACACACACCCACAAACACACACACACCCACATCTCTTAGGAAATTTTTATTGCAAAAAAATAAAGGCTGACTTGCACTTTACAGTGAAGTGTTCCTCTGACCTCTCGCCTCCCACCAACCCTTACAGAAACCCTCTCTCCTCATGAAAGTGGGTCACACTGCAAGTTTTAAGTAACTCCCAGATAACCTGCAAGACATGGGAAAGGCCGCATGTAATGGTGGGAGCAATTCTCCAGGGAGGGCTGTGGGCCTGAGTCCTCCCTGCTCCGGTAAACCAGCGTCACTTCAGGTGTGCAAGGCAGGGCTCCCCGCCCTGCCGACTGGAACTAAGTAGGGGGAGGTGGGAAGGGCTGTTTATCCGGAGGACAGGTTCTTGGGAGCCAGGATGGACTGGGAGAAAGAGGCCGATGGCTCAGGTCGCTCCTGACCACGTCCAGTTGGTCCTGCAGGAGCCGGACACGTTCGTCCAGGCTGCGCTGCTGGGCCAGGATGGCGGCCTTGTCAGCCAGCAGGGTGCAGTAGGAGCGCACGTCCTCCGCCGGCAGTGCCCGCGCCAGCACCTCGCGCAGGGCCCGCTCACGCCGCGACACGTGCTCCTTCAGCTCCTTGGCGTCCTCCTGCTGTCGCTGCAGAAGGCCCAGTCGCTGCAGCAGAGAGGCCTGGAGCCGCCAGGAGAGGGCGCCATGAGCGCGCGGCTCCCGGGACGGGGCCATCCCCAGCCCCAGCTCACAGCCCGCGGCCCGCATCCCCTCCCTGACCGGCTCTCCACCACCCCCAGCGCGAACCCCTTTTACCCGCTCATCAGGGTCGCCGTCTGAGCCCACCCGGGCCAACGCGCGGTGCACGCGGGCCAGCCGACTGCCCAGCAGCAGCAGGAGGCCAAGCACACGTTCCAGGTCCGCCATGAACCGGCTGAACCGTTCCAGTTCCCGGGGCCCACAGCACTGGCCCACTGCAGCCTCCAGAGCTGCCCTGCGTAGGGCCCATGCTTGAGCTACCCCTTGCAGCTGCTCCTGCTTGGCCTGAAGGTCCTGCAGCATCTTTTGGAGGAGGCTGGCTAGCTCCACCTGCAAAGGGTACGGGCTAGTACTCAAGCCGGCCTGCCCTCTCTACCCAGCCTCCGACACACTACCAGCCCCTCCGCACTCACTTTCTTGGCCTGGATACTGATGTTGGAGGCTGAGGGGCCCTGGCTGCATGGCTCGCTGAGCACAGGTGGGAGGGTAGCATTTTCTGGCCTTGTCTCCTGCTGAGAAGCAGGCAGCAGCTGGGGGAAGCTGAACTGAGAGGACCTGAGGACAAAGCCAGAGCTCCTTGGGTTGCCCTGCCCAGGCCTGCAGAGCTGTAGAACCCTGGCCCCTGCTGTGCTTGCTTACCCTGGCTCAGAAGACCCTGCTGCCTCCTTTCCAGTCTCCCCGATGGAGGCCCAGACCTCTGTCCCAGGGATCAGCCCATCCAGCAGGCCCAGGGGCAGCGCTGGGCTGGGCTCAGAGACAAGAGTGTCGCTCAGGGAGGGATCCAGTCTGGCCAGCTCCCGAACTAGCTCCTCCAGACGCTGGCTGGTCCACATTGGTCTGGAACCCAGCTGGCCAGTGCCCCAGGCCAAGGAAGCATGGTGAGGGGGCCCTGAGGTACCATTGCTTGAAGAACACAGGGCATCATCTGGGGGAGGCTTGAGAGGGTCATTTTCTGCAGCTACAGGGGTGTCAGGGGTCAGCAGTCCAGCAGAGTCAGTGGTTGGGAGGTCACCATTTGCAGTCCCAGGAGGGCTATAGCTTGTGGCCTTGGAGACACCCACAGAACCATTCACCCCTTGCCAGTAGTCATCTGCCCCTGAGGTCCCAGGATACCCATGGAGGGGACATTCTGGTGGGGCCATAGCCTGGCCAGCTCTTCGGCCCAAGTCAGTTTCAGAATTCTGGTCAGAGGCATGGACACTGGAAGCAGAAGAAGACAGTGAATCAGAAAAGGCTCTGGCCACAGACAAGCAGAGGCCTTGCAGGGCAGCCTGCCCTGCCCACCCCCTACACACCCCCATTTCCGTACCCACCCCCTGCATCCAGGCCCCTTCTAGAGCAGGCGCACCTGGGAGGGGGTGCCTCACTGTCCTTAGGAACCAGGGAGAATTACCTGGTTGAGGCTCCTACAGGGGTGCAGGAGTCGGGAGGCCAGCTCATCCTGTCTGGCGGAGGTCCTTCCAGAAACACATCATCGTCAGGAAGGGAGGGCAGCCGGGAGAGCTCCACCTGGGTCTCTGCGACCCTCTGTTCACAGTCTGAGGGGCTGTACTGAGGGGCTTCTTCGGGACACATTGCTGTAGGCTCCAAGAACCTGGAAGTGGGGACCCCACACTGACATCAAAGAGTGGGGTGTCCTGGCACCACATCAGGAAAACAGGAGGCTATGCAATTTGCAAAAAGCTGAGGGCAGTGGAGGGCCCCCTCTTTTTTTTTTTTTTTTTTTTTTTTTTGTCTGAGACAGGGTCTCCCTATGCAGGTCAGGGTCACCTTGAGCTCACTGTGTAGCCCAGGCAGGTCTGGAACTCCTAACAGTCCTCCTGTCTCAGCCTCCCAAAAGCGCTGGGATTACAGGTATGCGCCTCCACACCCAGCCCTGGTCTGCTTTCTTGACCAAGAGCTGGGAAAGCTGCCTCCCCACCCCTTCGTCCTCTGAAGGGCCCATGTTTCTCACCTGGAAAATGTCTGAAGCAACGGTCCAGGTGTTTCTGCTCCTTGGGGAACGGCCTGGAAAAGCCAAGGCAAATGAAACGCGGCTGCCTCCACGCTCCCCTGCTTCTCCAGCCTGCGACCTCTCTTCCTACCTGGACGGTGGCCGTGGCCGCTCCCGGCGCTCTCCGGGGCCCTGACACCTTGCCCGAAGCACTCTGACGCCGACAGCCAGGCCTCAGTGCATCGCCGAGCTTCTCGGGCCCCGAGTCCAGCTGCGCCGAGCTTTGGGCCTGGATCTCCTGCAGCCCTCCGAACGCGGCCCCGGCCTGGCGCGGCAGTTCCTGGGGCTCCAGCCTGGCGAGCCCCGGGCCGGTGCAGGGCCCACCCAAGGCCTCCCCGGCCGGCCCACCGCCCTGCCCCACGCGATCCAGCTTCCCCGACTCCGAGAAGCACCACGTCTGCTGCTGGCTGGCGAGGCGCCCCCGGCCGGCGGGTGCTGGCGCGGGCGCCCGGCAGTCCCGGCCCGGGTGGCTGAGCGAGGCGGAGCGCGGGTGCTCGGCGGGCGGCCGCACCGGGGCGGCGGGCCGCAGGCGGGAGGGCAGGCTCATGCGGAGCTCCCTGCGCTGGAAGGACGTCTCCCGGAGCACCCTGCGCTGCGCGCCCTGCAGCCGCTGGCGGTAGGCGGCCCGCGAGGCCGGCGGGCTGGGGGGCTCGGCGGCCCGCGCCCCGGCCTCGGCCTCGGCCTCGGCGGCCAGCGCGTAGAGCAGCGGGGTGGCCTGTCTGCTGAGCTGCCCTGGGGGTCCCCGGAGCGCAGCGACTGCTGGCCGGGGCCGCTGGGCCGAGCCGGGGGCCGCGGCGGGTGGAGAGGGGCCCGGGCCGCCCCGGGCCGCGTGCGGCCAGTCCCAGTCCAGGGGCGACAGGGCGTCCGTGTCAGGCGACGGCGTGCACCACTCCGGGCCCCCGGAGGCCGCGGAGAATGAGCCGTAGGCCGAGTCGGCGCCCGTGGACCGCCGGCGCAGGTGCAGGCTTCCCGGGGAGGCGGGCGGGGAGGCGCGCTCGCCCTCAGGGCCCGGGGCCTCCATAGCGGTGAGGATGGAGGTGGTGGGCTCCGCAGGTCCTGGGGGAAACACAAGGCGGTTAGCTCAGTCTGCGGACCGGCTTAGCTGTCCCCACCTGGTCAGCCGATCCTCCCCTTCCCTGTGTTGACAGAGTAACCTGGGCGTCAGAGAGGGCAAGGGCAGTGGGATCAGTCCCAGGGCGCAGGCAGAGTCTGAGGGCCTCAGCTCTTGGAGCAAGGGGTCTGCAGCCAGCCCACTCCCTGCAGGGTGCCTCCATCGGGAGTTCGGTTAGCCCCATGCTCCAGCCCCACGCACCCGAGCTGTTTCCTGGCCACTCTTGTCTCCTCCGTGGGATCCTTCCCTGATGGACAAGGACCCAGAATGTTCTCAGATCACAGAGGAGCTGAGATGGGGTGGGGACCGGGCAGGGGTCAGGGGCAGCTTCATAACCTCTCTCCTTCCTTCTGTTAATGTCCTAAAGGTGTCATATAAATATTGATCTGGGGCCTAGGGATATAGCTCAGCAGCACAAGCGCCTGCCAGGTAAGTGCAAGGTCCCGAGTTCAATTCCCAGGATTAAAGAATAAATAAATAAATGAATAAATATAATTCATTCGGATCCCCACACAGCTATCTGCCTTCCACAGATGAGGACCCCAAGGTCTCCAGTTCCAAGGGAGAAATGATTTGCCCCAGGGGCACACAGCTGGCAAGTGGCAGAGCCCTGGCTGGGAGATGGGCATGCCACCAGGATCACCACAGCCAAAATCGATTTCCTAGGGGCCAACCTTGCAGAAAGCCAGTATACCATACCTCTTCCCCAACTGCTGCATACTCCCCACAAACTGTAGGCAGGGTACTGAATAATGCACTCCTTACTTCTAAAACTCTGCCTTGCTTCTGGGAATGACCAGGTAACCTCAGGCCCTCTGCCCCTGGCTTCCTTTGCTCCTCCTATAGGACTCAGCGGGGTGATCTCCTGACCTCTTCGGCTCCACACAGTGCTTTTGCCACCACATCATGCAACACCCTGCACTGCCACTATTTGCTGGCCCATTCTTCCCTCTTCCCATTCCCACCCCGAGCTTCCTGAGGGCGAGCTCTGCCCTTGTTAC
Source organism: Cavia porcellus (assembly GCF_034190915.1). NCBI lineage: Eukaryota > Metazoa > Chordata > Mammalia > Rodentia > Caviidae > Cavia > Cavia porcellus. The sequence continues at coordinate 4,816,875 of NW_026947502.1, forward strand.
TCGGTGCCCGGCACAGTGCCTGGCATGCAGTCAATCGATGTTAAATAAATATTTGTTAATGGCAAGGGAAGGAACAGACTTGCAGAGATTAGGTTTGGGGTGGCCTGGGTATATTGGTCTTTTCTGAGGAAGGAGACAGAACAGGAAAGGAACTTGCCACCATGGACACTGACCAGGTTGCTCATGCATTATTAGTAAATAGGCCAAGCAGGCATAGCAGCACTGGCTGGAAACTGATACCTCCCCAGTGCAAGAGCGAGGCAAGGGGACATGCTGAGCAGGCAGGCCCAGGTCAGGGTTAGGGTGGCTCTGAGGCCTGGGCAACTGGGGCTCCCAGTGTGCTATGGGGGGACTTGACTTTCTTGAACTTGGTGGGGAGTGCCGAGTAGGTGGCCTGAAGCTGTGACAGGGGCCAAAACACTGGCTCACTTGAGCCCCCAGAGGCGATTTAGAATTGCGAGTCACCCTCCCTCCACCTCCTGGAGGCCCAGTCTGCTACTGATTGTTGATCAGGGCAGGGTTACTTGTCAGAAGTAGTGTTCCTTAATAGGGAGAAGCAGTGCTGATGACATTCCCAGGGCCTCAGACCTGAAGCAGACATCCTGCACCTGCGGGGGCACCTCACACCCACTAAGCCCAGCCCTGCAGGATGGACTTCACATGCAACCTTGGCGGGGGTGGGGTGGGCTTCTGCAAAGTTACCATCTTCTGAACTTCAGCAGAAAAAAGTTAAGTGGCAGCTCCTAGGACAGTCACCTCCTCCGAGAAGTCCAGCTGGCTCTCAGACAGTAGCTCTCTCTCTCTCTCTCTCCCTAGTTCTAAACTCAGATCACTGCCTGGCTCATGCCACTTTATGCCTGCCCACGATGGCCTCTCAACGGGTAGGCGTGGTCAGATAGAGACACCCTCCAAAGAGGCCTTGAACATCTATCTTGTTTGTAAGTTACTGTGTTAATTAAATAGTCTGAATTTGCCAAATAAAAACAGCCTAAATGGGCCCCCAGAATGTGCACACAGATCGATTTTCTTATCAGCACTAGCCTGTCCTAAGGATGCTCTTACACTGGATGTCTGTGCAGGACGGTCACACTGTCCCCTGTGCAGAGCCAGCTGCTCTGGTGTATGTCTGGGGGCCTCGGCTCAACAGCAAGGAGTTTTCACACTTGTCTGGCTACAGGGGAGGCCCTGTGGTCCAGCCAGCACCTGTGGCTGGGGGGAGCCTTGTACTAGGGACTCCAGCCTCCTTATCAATGTCACCCTGTGGGCCAGGCTGCAGAGTCTGTGCCAGCTGCAGAACCAAAGTCCAGAGGTGCTCAGGCATGTACCCACGCCTCACCAGAGTAGGAAGGGCAGAACGAGTTCCCACTAGCAAAACACTATTCTAGGGCTTGGGAGGGGGTGTTCCATAGTATACCCATCACCTGGACAGTGGACGAAAGAATAGGAGAGGACAGAGTGAGGTCAGTGCTCAGAGCTGGGGCCCAGGCGGGTAGAGGCCAGTCGGAAAGGAGGAAGCCCAGGTTAGAGAATGGCCAAGAGTCCTGTCGCAGCCAGCATGGGATCTGTGTGCTTCTCCCGTGTCTGTGGCAAGTGTGGCAGCGGTTGGCATCTGGATCTAGAGCTTCACAGAGGACAGACCAGGCCAGAAGCAGGCCCAGGATTTTATAGTTAGAGGTGGAGACAGTGCCAGGGGCTAAGATCATACAGAGGTGATGGAAGCAGATCCAAGGGAGGTAACCAGATCGGTTCAGCAGACCGGCCAGCCTCAACCCCAGGAAGGACCAGGAGTGAAATCTTTTCTCTCTCAAAAGCCACCTCCACCTGACCTCTCTAAGAGGACTGGTCCCCGGTCACCCCTCATGGACTGTCTTCCCTCAGTCCCGGGCAGCGGTACCCTCTGGGTTGAGCTCCTGGGCCCCGGGCTGCCTCTTGACCCCCAGCACCCCAGGATGGGTCTGACTGGGCTCCACGCCCACCACGCCCAGCCTGCACGTTGGTCCTCCAACTCAGCCTTGGAAATGACTTCAAGAGGACAGAAGCCAGGGGCTCCCAGCAGGACAGCCACCTCCTCCTCGAGGTCCACCTGGGAGCACCAGGTCTCATCCTAGTCCTCCCAAGGCCGCTCACGGCCCGGCGGGCAGTGCAGGCAGCACTTCTGGAGAGGCTGCCCCGGCCAGCCTTCAGCTCACACCAGGTCCTCCAGCTCTGGGAGTCGCGGACACGGAGCCCGGCGACCGCAGGGGGCAACAGAGTCACCGGGGCGCGCGAGGGGCCAAGCATCGGCGGGCTCTCGGCCTTTCCCGTCGAGGAGGAGGAGCGCTCAGGGCGCAGACCGGGACCGCGCTTGGGCAGGTCCAGGAGGGCAGGAGGGACTCGGGTCCTCCCGCTGCCCGGCGCCCGAGGAACACGGCGCCCCCCGCAGGCCGCCAAAGGGGCGCTCGCGTCTCCTCGCCCGGGGGTCTGCAGGCTGCGCAGGGCCCCGCTGGACTGCGCGCCGGACTGGACGCCGAGCCGGGCCCCCCGCGGCACTGCCCGCCCCCCACCTCCCCCGCCGCTCCCCGCGCACCTGAACCCCGATCCGAGACACGCTCCGGCGCGCGGTGACCTCAGAGCCCCGGCTGGGCTCCGGACCCCACCTCCTCCAGGCCTGGCCACCGCCGCCGCCGGCCGCAGGGGAGACGCCAAGGCCGGCCGAGGGGCGGGAGCGCGGAGAGGCGCTGCCCGGAGCCGCGCCCCTTCCAGCGCCAGCCCGCGGTGTGTTCCGGCCGGCAGGGACGGACAATGTGTTCCCCGCCGGGCACAGGCCCCTGGCCACAGGCCAGCGGGCATGGGGGCCCCGAGCCCCGCACTCCTCCTGGGCACAGAGGCCGATCCCCGTCCTCTCCGGGCCGGCGGGCGCACTGGACTTCCCCGCCATCCCCTTCGGTCCGCCGGGGTTAGGGGCGGTGAGATGGCGCCAGCTCTGCACCCCCTGCACAAGCCCTTTCCAAAGCGCTTCCGACTCCTGGACTCGTGCTGTGGGCTTCTGGCTCCCATTCTTGTCCCTTGCATTCCTCCCAGTAGGGGCCTGGGGACGCGTTTGCCCCAGCTGCCCGCAGGCCCGGGGGCTGGGGCTCAGGGCCTTCACAGAAGCTTCACTGGCTCCTCCTGTGGGGTGCTCAGGTCCCCGCTGCCCTGGCCTTCCCAAACTACCCCAGGCACACGCGCTCCTCCAAGAAACGTCCTGCCCTGAGCGGGGCAGGGGCCTTGGCTGCGCACTCAGGTGCCCTCGCTGTTGTCCTCGGCTGCCGCCTCTCCTGGGGCCTGGGGACCTGAGGAGCTGTCCTTCTGGGTCTGTGTGGGTAGCTGAGCCTGGCTCCTGCGCAATTCCCTCCCAGTCCTGGGCCTGCACCTTCGAACTGCATCCAGACTCAGGCTGCTATTACTGGGACTGGACCCTGAGACAGAGGCGAGAACCCCCTCCATGCGATCTCGGGACCTTGTCACAATAGCAGGGATGCGGTCCAGCAAGCAAACAGGCACTTAAGAAACACTGGAAACTTACACTTACTGAACACCAAGATGGAGACACAGTGCATACAATTCTCATTACCCCGCTCCAACCTCTTTCCCTTACTTTTCTTAATATATTACATCAAATCTCCACCCCAATCCCTGGAAAACCCAGACCCTGTCCTCCCTCTCTCTCTCCTGGACTCTTCTGGTCCGACAGAGAAAAGCTGCTCCCAAGGTCTGGAAGTTGGCCTGGCAATGCCAGTGAGACTTTGGTGTCTCCAGATCTTTGTGTTCCCCTGTTCTACGTCACCATCTCATGGGACATCCATGTAAGGTCATTCGGTAACCACGACCTGTCACGGCTAGAGCAAGAGTGCCCTGGAGTCTGGCAGGCACAATCAGAAAGACACTGTCCAGGTGAGAAGCACAAACACCCAGCCTGGCTAATCACAGTAACTGCGGCTTCTCTACTTTTTTTTTTTTTTTTTTTTTTTTCTGGCTTTTTGAGACAGCGTCTCCCAGGCTGGCCTTGAGCTCACTCTGTAGCCCAGGCTGGTCTCAAACTCACAACGATCCTCCTGCCTCAGCCTCCCAAGTGCTGGGATTACAGGCATGAGCCACCACGCCCAGCTTTCGGCTTCTCTACTTTGCATGTAGACTGCTTCTAGTTGTTTTTCCTAGATAACATTTACTAACCCAGTCCTCTGCAGTCAATGTGAAGTCCCGCTTCTCTTAACCGTCCTGAAAATTGCTAACAGAAGCCCAAATCCCACAAGTCTCCCTAACGCCTTCTTTAGTTGCCCCCTGAGCGTGTGTCTTCCCCGCCGCCCTGAGCTGTCAGCCTGCTTCGGTCAGCTACACATGTGCTCCTGGCAGCCTCTGGCTGGAGGACCATCATGCCACATTTCATGAACCTGAAGAATCCTGGGAGGGAGAAGGGGGGAACCGCTGCAAACTGGAGTCTTCCTTAGTGGTTTAGGACGCAGAGGGAGGCACGGAGAGGGCAGAAACATGCATATATTTATCCTTTTTACTCTTAAGAAGAGCTGGCTGTGATAGCACACATTTGTAATGTCAGCACTCAGGAGACGGAGGCAGGAGGATTGCTATGCGCTTGGGGCCAGCCTGAGTTAAACAGTGAGACCTAGCTGAAATCAAAACTGGAATACCAGTACTTTCTGAGGCTTGGGAGAGTCTGGAAGAGCTAAGTGGACGGAAGGTATGTAGAAAAAAGCAGCTCATTTCATACAGCTGGAAGACCAAGCAAAAAGATAGGAGTCAGGACAAGAACATACTCTAGTCTACAAGCTGGGCGTGGTGGCTCACGCCTGTAATCCCAGCACTCAGGAGGCTGAGGCAAGAGGACTGTTGTGAGCTCAAGACCAGCCTGGGCTACAAAGTGAGCTCAAGGCCAGCCTGGACTGCATAGTGAAACCCTGTCTCAAAAAGACCAAAAAAAAAAAAAAAAAGAATATACCCCACAGGTCACCCCTCCAGTGACCCAGCTACTCCAGCCAGACCTCACCTCTAAATGTATCGAAGCTTTGTGAGGACACATTATATCTAAACCGTAACAGGTGCCTATCCTCACTTAGTTGAATTTGGTTGATGTGAAGTGACAGTGGTTAGAATCACAAAGGCCCCTTCTTTAGTAAGGGGCACTGCACCAAGGGCTCTAGTGATCTTTAAAAAAAAAAAAAAAAAATGCTATTTCTAAGAAACAGTTCTCATTATGGCCCTATTTCACAAGTGAGAAGCAGAGGTTTAGAGAGATGAGTATCTTGTCAAGATTCAGTAGTTAATAAGGAATAAAGGGAAAATTTAAACCACGATGTCTCATTCCTAAAGCCACAGTATCGCTGGGTGTGGTGGCTCACACCTGTAATCCCAGCACTAGGGAGGCTGAGGCAGGACGATCGTTGTAAATTTGAGACCAATTTAGGCTACAAACTGAACCCAAGGCCAGCCTGAACTGCATAGAGACCCTGTCTCAAAAAGCCAAAATAATAGATGAATGAATGAATGAATATATAAATAAAAAAAAGCCACGTTATCAAGTAGACAGGACAAATGGGCAGACCTGCCAAGTGTGGATGCCCATGTGGCTATCCCAGGAGAGCAGGATTTGGACTTCAGTTGGAGCAGAACTAGGAACACGGGAGGGACGCAGCAGCAGGGCTCCCACTCTCCGTAGCCTCAGCAGCCCAATGTAAATTTCAGATATGGCTCCTGAGGGTATACTGCAAAAAGGGTTATAGAGGGGCTGGGGGTTTAGCTCAGCGGCATAAGTACCTGCCTTGCAGCAGGCGGTCCTGAGTTTGATCCCCAGTACCAACTGAAAAAAAAAAGGGTTATAGAAATGTCTCCTTCCCGGGTACCTTTTCTTTTCTTTTCTTTTCTTTTCTTTTTTTTTTTTTTTTTTTTTTTTTTTTTTGTCTTTTTATCGGTACTGGGGATCGAACTCACGACTGCCTGCTTCCAAGGCAGGTGCTTATGCCGCTGAGCTAAATTCCCAGGACCCCCCCCCCCGTACCTTTTCAGAGGTGTTCCGCATCCTTTTTTTTATCTTGGTATATCTTGGAGCTCTTTTAATCTCAGTACATACAGCTATCAATTTTTAAAATGGGCACAATGCTACCCATCTTATGGCCATAAATAAATTGTATCATTTAACCCAAGACTCTAGTGATAGACATTCAGGTTAATCTAGTCTCACTATCAACATTTCAGGAGGCAGTTGTAATGGTGCACACCAGCACTTGGGAGGCTGAGGCAGGAGAACTGCCACAAGTTCAAGGCCAGTTTGAGCTACCAGTGAGTTCAAGACCAGCCTGAACTACATAGTGAGACCCTGTTTCAAAAATAAATCTTTTTTTAAATAATAAATACTCCTGGTCATATATCTGTGCTCACATTTTAAAAGCCTAGTTATAGAATTTCTAAAAACTGAATTGGCGGATCAAACTGTAAGTAATTGGGCGTGTTTTCCAAAGATAATTATAAAAACATCTTCTGGCTCGTATTCTTTTTTATGAAATGCAGTGTATTTCCCTTGGATATGCAGTCAGGTGTGGCAGTCATTGTGTTCATGATAGAATCTAGCAAAAGTAAACTTGGTATAAGTCTGAGCTTAGCTGGACTGATGGCTCCTACTTTTTACTTTTTTTGACCAGGAATCAAACTCAGGACCTTGTGCTTGTGCTGCTGAGCTGTATCCCTGGCTCCGACTTTGCACTTCTATAACTACTCTGCACCACCTCTCTAAGGTCACTATGTGGTGAGAAACACAAGCCAGCTGTCTACAGAGAGGCCCCGAGTGCTGCACGAGATGAAGATAGAGACTCGAGCATCAGACAGGTTAGGCACCAAGGCACCCCGAAGGGAGTCCCAGCTCACACCAGGTGACCGGGAAGAACCATCCCACCTGGCCCTGCCTCAATTTCTGACCCAAGAGCAAGAAAATTGTAAGCCCCTAAGTTTTGGGGTAGCTTGTAACGAGGCTCAAGATCACTGAAACAGGTAGGTGATTTTCAGTTTTGATTGACATTGACAAACACAAGCAGCCATATCAACTTACATCCCTGCCAGAAAGGTGTGCGTGTCTGTTTCCCTACATCCTCCACGGCATGGGGCAGTGTCAAACTTCTCGGAATCTCCAATCTGGAAGACCAAAATGGTACCTCATTGTTTTTCTTTGGTCATAAATGAGGCTGCACATCCCTGTGTCCCTTCAAAAGCTGTATGTCCTGATCATGATGTGTTGTTTCCTTGGTTCATTTTTACTAGATTATTGACCAGATTATTTATGTAAAACCTCTTTCTATGTTAAGACAGTTAAAGTTCTTTGCTGCATCTGGCAGAAATGTTCCTAAATTTATGTTTCTCTGCTCTGTCCGTGACAGCAGTGAATCTATCGTCCAGAGCTGAACCAACAGATAGATCTTTCTTTTGGCACCAGCTACGTAGCTGCCTCAGTAATTCAAAGACTGTGATGTACTGGTTAAAGGACAAAGGAAGCCACAAATCATTCAATAAAACTTATGTGTTTCTGTTTTGGACATCCAGCGAAGCAGGAAACACTGTTTAGACACAGATGTCTACTTGAACTATAAATGTCCCCTTGGGGCCTGTTTATTTGCATTTCAAATATGCACTGAATTCACTGCACTTGTCCAGAGATAGGGCTTTATAGGAAGGAGCCACGGGCAGGAAGCCAGGGGAGGATGAACCGCACCCTCACCCCCGGGGACCCCCTGAGAGCAGAGGCCTCTGAGCAAGACAGAGGGAGGGCTGATTCCCGGGATTGAACCAGCTTTTCCTTCCCATCGGCATTCCTAGGACACATTACTCTTCAGTATCCATATATCACCTTTCCCCAGAAAGCCTCTGTTTGCTTTGGTCATAATAACTGAACTCATCTCCCCCTCTCCTCCCAGGCCCAGGGCAGGGACCATGGCATCCTCCTGGACTGTCATCACTCAGCTGTTACCCACATGTCCTTGGACAAAAGAAGATACACGAGCTATGTGGATACAGGCTCCTCTCCTGTGCTGCTGACTCCGGGGGACCCTGTGCTGCTCTTCTGGTCTCCTGGGGCTGAGATGAGCTGAGTCCCCTAGGTTCCTCTTGGCTCTCCACAAGCTCAGGTGTGGAACTAGATTCCAAATGTGGTAACAGCCTCCTCAGGCCACGACTGTCCAGACTGTCCCTTTTGTTTCAGACCCTACAAAGGGAGGAGATGGCCTCTCAGAGCCACTCTTCTAAGCGTTCTTATGCTGAAGCTAACCCTCCCAGAGCTCTGGTTGCTGAGAAGTCACCTGCTCAGCATTTGCAACAGAAGAACGAGCCTACTGTAGAATCGGGTGGCAGCCTGTCATGTCCATGTGGGATGAATTTTGGTTGTTGGCTCTGGAGACAAAAATATACATCCCTGACACTCACCTGGAAAACCTTCAGGACCATGAGTTGTTGGTTACCCAGAGCAGACTTGGCTGCAAAACACAGGGTAGGTGTGTCCAGCAGCCAACAGTATGCATTCACGGTGCTTTTGGGGACCCTATGTGAACACACACATGCATGCACACACGTGTGTACATACACACACACACCTCTTTCTATGTCAAGGGAAATGTGAAAAGAAGACAGAACAGAACAACAACAAGGTAGCAAGCGTCTGCTAGCTTTTTGGGCTGATCATCAAGCAAGATGAAGGGGAAAGTGTATGTTAACTGGGCACCACCAAAGAAGTGCTGGGGCAAAGGGTGGCCAACGCCAATTATCGGAAAGTGGCAGGGATGGATTCACGGACAGGCTTACTGCCCACTCTGGATTGCTCACAGTGCAATGGGAACAAAGGTGTCCTGCAGTGCTGGGAGCCCAGGGAGAGGAGCCACATGATGGACGTGAGCTTCCAAACCAAGGCCTGGGAGCCAGTGGCCGTCAGACCCCAGAGGTGTCCCAGCTTTCCCGAGCCACCATCTCTTTGCCTGTCAAACGGATCCTGACACATACCTGCCAGGCAAAGAGCAAACCAGATGTGGTCACATATATCGGTGCCAGTTAGCGTGGGCCACTGATCAGCAGAGCCAGCCTCGGTTATTTTTGTCTCTCTTGAGATGGTCCGGCGAAGAATACAAGCTCAACTCAACCGCAGCTTCAGTTTGATGTCTGGGGCTGTCCCTGGGTGTCAGTCATGCTGCTGTGCCTCCTGTCCTGAACTTGGGCCACTGCACTGTATCAGCACCGCCACAGAGGACATCCGAGCACTCCCTTGTCACCGGGAGGAGGGCGATCCCAGCAGGGTAAGTCTCTAGGAGACAGAGTCTTTCCTCCCACTTCAAAAGCTAGTCAGGCCACAATGCATGCTGAAACAGCCGTGGTGGAGGGAATTAAAGGTAACTCAGAGCCCGTGCAGGGACAGGGGTCTCTCTAGCCTTCCAAGAAAGCCTGTGAGCCCCCAGGGCTCCTTCCAAATCAGAGTCAGGCAGCTGGCTGTGACTGCAGTCTGTAATGCAGAACCGGGCAGAAAGTCAAGCCTGATCTGGGAGCTACTTTTCCCCTAAAAGAAGCAACCACCAGGCAAGAGGGCAAGAGGGCTCTCTGTGCAGCCTCGGGCCGAGGGCAGACAGCCTCTGCCCTTTGATGTGGCGGAAGCCCTCTGACAGATCTCACACAATTGCAAAAGTAGCAGCTCGGGAAATAGGATAAAGCCGCCCAAGGGGAACGCAGGGCGGGAGAGTTCCCGGTTCAAAGTCATGAACGTTGGCCATAAAAGTGAAAACAAGATTTCCCTCAATAAACACCATATCAAAGGCAAGAAAATGGGGGGCCTGGTTGTTTTTTCCTCCTCCTGTCCTAAGCAGGGTTGGCGTGATTCTCTTCTGCTTCTTCATACCAACATGGCTCAAAACCCTCAGCCGATACCAAGCCAGGCGGTCTGCCTGGAGTGCCCACAGCACGGGGGCTTCCCAAGGGTGCCGGGGGTCTGAGGTTTCCTTTTCTCCTCCTACCCCCACTGACAAGTGTCCCTAAGGACCCAGGCGATGCTGTTACCTGCCCGGACCCAGCATCACCTCTTTGGTGAAGTCACGGAGATCACAACAGGCGGGGTGCTTTGTTCCCTGCTCTGCCTGATTCGTGCTGTGCAATGGGCAATGGTCAGTTATCTGTCCACTCCAGGAGACTAAGCACGACTGCTGGGCAGGACCAGGTCACAGCTGCAGGACAGAGGTGCAAAGGCGCAGCCGTGTTTGATAAAGGAAGTTTGCAGGGGCCAGGTCTACGCTCCTCCCTGAGTGCACCATGGGCAGCAGTGTCTGAGAGGGCCGTGGCTTCAAGCCGGTGGTCAGCATGATGGGGCAGCACTCCCGGTGGCACTAGGGGGCAAATGGAGCTGCAGCACTGACTTCCCCAGCAGCTAGTTCAGCGAGTCCCACGTAAGGTGAGGGGCAGAAAACACGATGTCCTAGAAGCCAGAAAGGAAACAGGCAGCGCCTTCCTTCCGCCCTGAGTCACTGCTGGCAAATTTCTACCCTGGCACCGGCCACCATGGAGGGTCTGCGGGCTCTGCTGTGGGCAGACTCGTGGTCAGCCCTCCCCGGGAGAAATGTTATCGCTGTTATTACTGCTACTACTATGTTATTAATTTTGGTGCTACTAAAGATTGAGCCCAGGGCCTCTGCACCAAGACACATCCCCAGACAGCAACACAGCACACAGTGTTTTTTTCTTTTTGAGACAAATTCTCAAGAAATCACTAAGTTGCCCAGACTGGATTCAAACTCAAAATCTTCCTGTGTCAGCCTCCCAAAGCGCTCAGATTATAGGTGAGTGCTGCCACGCACAGATGGGAACAAGTTTTAAAGCAACATTTGATCCTGCACTGGCTGTTTCTTCAGCTCTAATGCTTGTGCCACTTCCTGTTTTTGGTGTTTTGAACAAAAAGATGTGACCGTACCTAGAGACAGTGTCATGCATAGAGGTGAGAAGTCCAGGGAGCTGCCGCTGGGAAGGAGAGCAAGGAGTCTCGTGAGGTTCGTCTGGGTCTCCGAATTCTCTTCACCACTCTGGGACTGGGTTAATAACCTTATTACCGCGGCGGTAGGTCCTGGTTTACAGCTATTCTGTGAACAGAGATGCTTTTCAAACATTGTTTGTGCTTGGCCAGGGAGCTCGCTCAGTGGCACAGCGCCTGTGTGATGAAGCACAAGGTTGTGAGTTCAATTCCCATTTCAAAAATCCCCCAGAATTAAAATTATGTGCCAGGAGAGGGTTAGAATTAAGCAGACTGCAACCCTCTGGTCTTCCTAGAGAGGTAAGTGCTGTACCTAAATTATATTCCCCTTAACAGCACTGATTACAGCACTGAACCTGCAGAGCAGCCCTGAGTGCCATGGTAACAGTGATAGTTACAGTATTAACAATAAAAGCAGCGTGGAGAATCTATTTGGAAACATCACTCTCAGCTTTTTATAAGTATTCCCTCACTGAATCATCATGCAACCATGTGAAATAAGAATTATTATTATTCCATTTTACAAACAATGCAACTGAGTTCCAGACAGATCAACCCATTTGCCCAAAGTTATTTCTAGCATGATTCCAAAGATCATAGTTCTGCCTATTCTGTGATCCTCCCCTGTGCCTATTTTGACTCTACCTAGTGTGACCGTGAAAAAGCAGTAGGAAAGGGCTGGGATTTAGCTCAGTGGCATAAGCGCATGCTTGGCAAGTGCAAGGTTGTGAGTTCTATCCGTGGTACCAAACCAAACCAAACAAAACAAAAAAGCAAGTGGCAGTAAAGGAGCCCTGCGAGGCTGGTGGTTTGCACTCTGCATGGTTGTCTGTCCATCTGCTGGAGATGGATCTGATCAGGCCCAAGAGGTGGTCAGTGTGCTTCTCAGCTTCATCTCCCGACCCTGCTGCAACAAGTATTTTACAAACTGGCAACGGTCAAGGGCACAGACACAGTGAAGCCTTGTGACGCTGACAGTTGCCCAGTCATACCGCACTTCCCAAATGCACAGCCGGATCTTCCCCGGGATGGTGCAACGGGAGCTGGAACACGGAGGCTTCTGAATCCTAAACTGTTCAGCCTGTTCCGCCTGTTTCTAAAGTGTGATGGAATTCAAATTTTCTACATTCAGACAAAAGCTTAGATCCCTTGTTGCCAAGTGGCTCAGGCCTGCTAGCTCCCACTAGGTAACGAAGTACTTTTTATGTTATACAGGACGGATATTAGAGACAGTCCAGGGCCAGGGATATTAGCCCAGCAGCACAAGCACCTGCCTGGCAAGCGCAAGGTCCTTAGTTCAATTCCCGATACCAGAAAAAGGAAACAATCCAAACACTGATGCTCCCCTTCCTTAGAAATGCTTCTGCTTTCCTTACCTCACCCTGGCTGGACAGGATAGTAAGCAGCAGCAGGTTAGAGATGGAAGCGGAGCCACGTGCAGAGCTGGGCTGCAGCTCGGTGCAGAGTGCTTGTCTGGCATGCAAGACGTCCTGGGTTCAACTTGCAATGTTAAAAAACAAACTGGCAAACATGCTTCGTGAGCCCCCAGGGGACTGTAATGCCGTCCACATTTCCAGCTTTCCTGAGCAGAGGTTTGAACTCGGACTCTGCGTGGGGCTCACAGAAGAGCCTCTTTGGGCCGGGGAGAACTGAGTATCTCTACTAAGTTCAGAGCAAATAAATAAACAGATGTAGGGGGGAGGTGAGAACAGACCAAGAGAGCATACACCAAGCGTAGACGAAGTTCTGGGACCTGCAATCAGGCTGAAACAGTGAATGGGGTCAGGAAAGTGGGAATCCTACCCCTGCTGGGGTCTGGGACAGAGATGGGGAGTGGGCCTGCCCCTGGGAGGCAGAGGTGCCACCTAGGCCGTTCACTCCTAATCCAGACGGCTGGATAATAGACCTTCGTCCAGCCTGGGAGAGGTCTGTGGCTGATTCTGCGAGGATTCTGCAGAGGTTTGCGGCCCAGGGAAGCCCAGGCTGGAGGCTGGGGGGACGCGGACAGAGCTAGGAAAGACAGCTCAGCCAGGGTTCCCGGGGAATCATCTCTTTGCCCTGTGCATGCTGTGACTGCCTTTGCCCATATTTCTCCCATCAGAAGATTGGATGATTCTTCAGTGTAAAAGCACAGAGACCCACAGGAGCGCTCACTAAACACCGCCCGGCCCCCTGATGAGCCGCTGCTAATCAGCAGGGCCTCATGGTTACAGATGATGGACCTCGAAGGGTTTTGCAGGGCTGGGGGTGTAGCTCAGCAGTACCTGTGCCGCCTGGCAACTCTGAGGTCCTGAGTGAGTTCGATCCCTGTTACCAAAAACAAATAAAAAAACAACATGAAGAAAGTCTTTTGCAAAGTATCCAACATGACAGACAAAGACCAAAACAGAAAGAACAGACAGAAACAGACAGAAACAAAGCAAGACAATTTCAAAAAGTTATGATTGAGAAGCATTTCATCTGGCTGGGAAGGCAAAGCCAATCCCAGATGAGGCTGGGGATGTAGCTCAGGGGCACAGCGCCTGTCTGGCAGCACGAGGTCCTGAGTGTGAGTCCCAGTGCCTCTCAGAAGTCCAAATGCCAAACACAGTAAAAGCCAGGGCCTCAGATACGTTGTTACTGTAAACGTGTAATAAGATTCCTTCCTTGCTAGGTTGCCATCTACAGCTCAGAGTGTGGGCCTGCTGACATCCAGAGAAGCCACCGCACACAAAATCTGAGTTTTTCCCCACTTCCCCACGTCCTTCAGACGTTTGCCTGCCGTGGAGCAGCTCACGCTAATGTATGCTGCACAGAATACCTAGAGTGATCTTTAAAAAGCAATCAAAGCTGGGGATGCAGCTCAGTGTCATGGGGCCGGCCTAGCAAGTGCAAATTCATGAGTTCAATTCCCAGCGACAAAAAAAATGAAAGAAAGAAAGAGTTCAACAGCTAGGCACAGCATTTGGAAGGCTTAGGCAGCAGAATGTTTGAACATTGAGAATATTTAACCAAGTCCTGAAATGACTGAATTCTTTATTAGGTTTATTTATTTTATTTTAGGGGGACAGAGTCTCACTATCTAGTTTAGGCTGGTCTAAAGTAATGTATCTGTTATAGTATTTTTTGGTACAGGGAATTGAACTCAGGACCTTCTGCTTGCCAGGCAGGAGCTGTGCTGCTGAGCTAGGTCCCCGTCCCAACAAATACATTAAAACATGGAAGTCAGGCTATGAATTCGATCCCTGGTACAAACAAATCAAAACATGGAGATTATACCGTTTCATAATGTGATGGTTTGGTACCTGTATATATTGTATGTTTCAATCAAATTAAATCAAATCAAATTAAACTTGTCCACTCCCATGAACATTTATCGTTTATTTTCTTTCTTGCTTGCTTTCTTTTTGAGACAGGGTCATGTTATGCAGCCCAGGCTGGCTTTGAACTCACAGAGATCCTCCTTCCTCAGTCTGCTGAGTGCTGGGATGACAAGTGTGTGCCACCACACCTGGCTATTTATCATTTCTTGATGGTGAAAAAATATTTATTGAACAATTTAATTGGGGTACAAAAGGCTTCAAGGTTCAAGGGCAGAGATAAAATAGTATAAGATGAAAATACACCGAGCCGTTAGGTAAATTCCATCAGGGAATATAAAAACACTGTGGGTATCAGAATCAACATTTCCCTTGGCCCAAGCAGGTTTCTATGTGGGAAATTTCATTTTATCAATGTCACACTCCTGGCTGCCCTGTTAGGATACAGTTTTGCAAGATGTTTTCACTGAGGGCACTAGATAAAGAATACACAGGCTCTCTCTGCATGATTTTTCACAATTGTATGCAAATCTAAAATTATCTTGAGCTTAATTTTTAAAAAATTCAAATATAAAAGTAAGATAACATTCAGCCGGCCTGCTTGTGTGGTCCCAGCTGAAACATCTCTCTCTGCAGCTTGCTGGACAACACGAAGGATAACCAAGAAAACTCAGTTTTCCGGGAGCTGGGAACGGCGGACTCTGTTCTTCACCTTACATGATGCCTGGCCCATAGTGTTCAATAAATATTTATCCAGTGAGATAACTGTTTCTCAGAAAGCCAAAATGACAGCCAGGCAGGGGCTGAAAGCACTCCTAACACTTCCTGTGCTAGCGTTCCAAAGGGGAAAGACAGGCAGCAGCCTCGCAGACAGCTCCGTGAATGAGGAAACTGCCCCAAAGCACTTAAGCCTGCAAGGTGCAGCTCAGCTCACCCATGTATGTCCAGTTGAAAGAGTCTTGGTCATATTAACAACTCAAGACCCTTGCTAAAAATTTACCGGCTAGGCTTGGTGGCGCACACCTGTAATCCCAGCACTTGGGAGGCTGAGGCAGGAGCATCACTGAGGGTTTGAGGCCAGTCTTGGCTACGTAGGGGAGTTCAAGGCCAGCCTGGACTATATGGCGAGACCCTGTCTCAAAATAAATAAATGGTTAGGTTTTTCCTTGACAAGGTAGAGAAGCAACAGCACAAAAAGGACAAAAGGAAGAAGAAGAAAAAGAGGCCTTTATTGCTGCCCAGAAAGACTGCAGAACAGGGCTGCAAAATACCGCAAAATGACTCCAAGGCAAACAAGTAGGGGGCTTTTATTCTGTTTGGGGGGGTGGGACCAATGACGTAGTGACAGCTGATTGGGAGACGCTGGCACACGAAAAGCAGGAAGTTCAATTTCGGGTTTGGAAGAAGAAGACGGAAGTCAGTATTGGAGGGACGCGCTGTCACTCTAGGGCCCAGTGCCATGTTGGGCAGGCGAAACACCAAGTTCCGTACAGGTGGACGGATGATACATAAATGTAAATACAGAAAAAATGTACTAGTGCAGAAGTTCCCCTTTAGCAACAGTTTGGCTTTCTTCAGTTACCTGTGGCCAAACATGGCAAAGTTGGCATGATTTTGTTTGTCCTTCACAATTTCATGGATAGATGTGTTCATACACATCTATCCATAGATGTAGATTTTAGCAACCTCAGTGTGATTTTTTTCCATCTTATTTAATCAACAATGTTAGCCTTAAGAGGTTCACCTTTTCACTCAAAGAAAGCACTTTCCAGTTTCTTTCTGGCAACTTGTATTGCCGGTGTCACTACTAAGTAAAATAAAGTAAAACACTCAGTGTTCAGGGTGTTTCTACCTGAAAACGAGGGCTATCCGGTAATTGTCAGCTACTGTAAGATTTTTTTCTTTTTTTTAGCTACAATAAATTGGGGGGGGGTTGTTTTTTGTCTTCTTGAGACAGGGTTTCACTATGCAGTTCGCGCTGGCCTTGAGCTCACTTTGTAGCTCAGGCTGGTCTTGAATTTGCAACAATCCTCCTGCCTCAGCCTCCTGATTGCTGGGATGACAGGCGTGCGCCACCACGCTGGGCCTACAGTAAGAATTTGAAAGAATATATTTAACTTTGATTGCAGAAATTTTAATTGTTCTGTTTTATGGTCAGTTGCCGTTGGTTTCTTACTGTGCATATGAGAGAAAAGGCTTCACTACTCTGGTTTCAGCACACACTGAGATCTTAAAGTTTATTCCCCAGGAATACGAGGAGGTTTACCAAGGGCTGCTGCAGTTAGAAGCTGTTAGCTGCATGCAAAGATCCTATTTGACTTGGGACTCTGGTTTAAAAAAAAAAATGGGTAAAACAGTTTCTTTTTAGTCTCAATCCACTCAGCCAGTCTGAATTCCTAAAAACTGTTTGGGAGAGTGGCACCCTCTAAAGGGATATTTAAAATAGTTTCATTAGCCAGGCGCGGTGGCATACGCCTGTCATCCCAGCACTCAGGAGGCTGAGACAGGAGGATCGCTGTGTTCAAGGCCAGCCTGGGCGACAAAGTGAGACCCTGTCTCAAAAAATAATAGTAATAAATAAATTAAAATAGTGTCCTTTACTTCATTTATCATTTTATATTATGATACCTGCAAAATTAAAAATTAAAATGGACTACTGAAACGTTTCTGTGCAGCGAGCTTATGTAACCGTGAATACAGCTTTCCCTGGGAAAGTGTGACTTCACTGTTTCCACCGAACGCCTCAACCAGCTTTCAACCAAGTGGCTGCTGCCCTTCGAGCTTCTTAGTAAAGCCCAAAGCACTCAGCTACCACAGGAGCTGATCTGAACCGATAAGGAGCAGGAAATTCAGAGCCCCAGCTGAAAGGGCTCTGCAGCCCGGCCCATTGTTCTCGGCAAGCGAGCTGCCCATCACATCGGCGACCTCCTATCTCATCTGGTCCAAATACCAAAGCTGAATGCATCCATTTAAGGCAGATGTAGCCCGTCCTTAAATTTCCAGATTGCCATCGCTGCTGTCCTTTCTCATCTACTGCTCAAGTGGCGGCTTTTGTAAGCCTAACTGAAGAAAAGTAGGTTTCCTGTGGAGGCGGGAGCTTGGGGACAAGACCCTGTAGAAGGGGAATCTTTGAAGTTTAAATTTAGCAGGTTTATCAGCCCTGAATATTAACATTGTCCTGTGAATGAAAATGCATTTACAGAAGGGCCTCAAAAAGTTTTCATGCCCACCTTACAGTTCTTCAAGCTATTGTTATCCAGCTGTGTATCAAAGCAGTCTGCCAAAGAAAATGGAGCCAATTTTAGAACGTATCTATAAAAATAATCAATCATGGGCTGGGGATTTAGCTCAGCGGCATAAGCGCCTGCCTTGCAAGCAG
Organism: Cavia porcellus; assembly: GCF_034190915.1. Taxonomy (NCBI): domain Eukaryota; kingdom Metazoa; phylum Chordata; class Mammalia; order Rodentia; family Caviidae; genus Cavia; species Cavia porcellus. Next base: position 4,834,561 of record NW_026947502.1, read on the forward strand.
GCAGTCGTGAGTTCGACCCCCGGTACCAATAAAAAGGAAAAAGACACACACAAAAAAAATTAATCACTGTTCTGTCCCCAAAACTCTTGGCATTGATGCTAATCCTTAACTTGCTTTAAAACTACCCCTTCGTTTCCCTCTTTTTGAAATCCTCAGACCTCAGACCACATTGTACACTCTGCACAGAATTAGGCCTTGCAAAAAATAAAAGTACATCAGCTCAGGCCTCCAGCCCTAGCTACTGGGAACGCAGAGAAAAGAAAACAAGACCATCTAGGAAGCGTACTGAGATCCCACCTCAAAAGAAAGAAAACAGCCACAAAACCCCCCCAACACGTTGCCCTGTTGCCACAGAAAAATCTGAGTAACTGGGAAACCGTGAGGAAGCCTTTCAAGTCTCTCCGTGTATTCTGTGCGTCAGTTTGGAAACCCCTTCAACTCAGCCCAGCTACACATTCCCCCCCTCCCAGTTGTGCTCACCTGTTCCGTTTCAGGTTTTGTTTTACTCCTAAAAAGGACAGAAGGGCTGGGCATGGTGGTGTTGGGAGGCTGAGGCAGGAGGATTGTTGTGAGTTCGAGACCATCCTGGGCTACCAGGTGAGCTCCAGGCCAGCCTGAACTGCATAGCAAGACCCTGACTCAAAAAACATGACAGAAGGGCTGGGGATGCAGCTTGGAAGCAGGGCCCTTGCTTACCAGGTGCAAGGCCCTGGGTTCAATCCCCAGCTCAGGAAGAAAGAGGGGAAAAAAGGACGGGGTGACAGACAGGGTGGCATAAAACTGTGATACTCCCATTCTCTCTTTGATTGTCCATGTCCTTTGCCAGAGATTATGCCCGGTCCAAGCTGCACCACCACACAAGAAGGTTATTTGGAATCAGGGCCACCTAAAGTGTCCCCCTTTGCTTCATCTCTACTTCAGAAATCTTCAAGAGGGAAAGATGGGGCAGATGACATAGGACAGACACAGTCAGTATGTGCTGGTTTGTAACGTGTGCGTTAACAGTGTGCCGAGAAAAGCATTCAAAAGTTAAATTAAGAAAATAATCCCTGGGACCAGGGATTTAGCTCAGTGGCATAAGTGCCTGCCTGGTGAGTGCACAGTTTTGAGTTTGATCCCTGGTACCAAAAAATAAAATAAAATCCCAGATTAGCATCAAGGATGAAATACCAAAAAAGCATAAAACAGGCTCAGAAAATTCTAAAAATGAAAGGTGATTTAAATAAATCATCTTTACTGTTGGAAGTGTGTTCATTACAATGGGAATAAATCCCCAAATGAATCTACACAGAGACTCGGTGTAATCCCTGTGAGATCCAAACTGACTTCCCCAAGGACACTGCGACCTGGCTATGAGTTACACAACTTACAGTGGGCCTAGAATAGTTAAGGCAATTTGGAAAAATTGGACACCGTGATGCAAGCCTGTCATTTCAGCATTCTGGGAGGCTGAGGCAGAAGGATCCTAATTTTGAGTGCAGCCTGGGCAAGAGAGAGAGAGAGAGAGAGAGAGAGAGAGAGAGAGAGAGAGAGAATTTGATTCCAAAACTCACTATATAATACAATAGAAATCAAAACTGTGCAATAATACTGGCATGAAGCTAGACATATAGATCAACAGAATAGAGTCCAGACAGAAATGTATCAATTGTCAGCTGATTTTTTGTTTTCTTCTTTTTGAGACAGGCTGTTCAGGCTGGCCTTGAACTCACTTTGTAGCCCAGGTTGGTTTCAACTTGCAAGATCCTCCTGCCTCAGCCTCCCAAGTGCTGGGATTACAGGAGTGCACCATCACACCCGACTAAATCAACTGATTTTCAACAAATGCAGTAAGAAAAAAAATAAACATATTAAAAACTAACCCTGGGATCTCCACATGCAATACCATGAAGTATGGTGATGATTTCTTAAAAAAGAAACCAAAAGCATAGGCGAGAAATGAAAAAATTGGTAAACTAGGCCAACTCAACAGAAAACTGTTGCTTAAAATACTCCGCAGAGTGTGGAGACAGGGGAGTAAGCAGGGCTAAGGGGTGCTGGGACGTGACCCGCTCCCACGGTGAATGTGCTCACCGTGTACTGCAAACACACACGAACAGAACAGTTTATTCTTTGTTTTCCAAACTGTTTAGCAGTGCACGTTTGCGGTACATAACGATCAGTTCACCTGAGGGACTGGTACACCCACCCAACACGTCTCAATTCCTGTTTGTCCCCATCGCTCCATCCCCTTTACAGCAACGTTTTTAACTCAGAAAAGAACTACTAACTGTGAAAAGGCAGCCTTTGGAATGGGATAAAATATTTCCATATCATAGATCCCATAAAGGATTCATATTCTAAATATATGAAGAACTCTTAAAAATAACAAAATGAACCTAATTTAAAATAGGCAAAGGAGGGGCCGGGGATTTAGCTCAGCAGCATAAGCGCCTGCCTGGTCAATCAATAAAATAGAATAAAACAAAACATACTACAACATCAGTGTTGAAAATACTGTGCTCGAAGTAATAAGTCACCCAGGAGCAATACTGAGTGATCCCTCGTACAGGAGAGACCCAGCAGGGGCAAATCATAGACAGAGAGCGGGCACCAGGGAGGGTGAGAGGGCACAGCTTCCCTCCGCGGCAGTGAGAGCCCTGGAGGCCGAGGGGAAAGCAGAACAACACTGACAGTCCTTCACAGCCCTGAACTGCACTCTTTAGAATGGTGAAGGCCAAAAATTTCTACGCTGTACAAATTTTACCACTGGAACACACACAGACACTTCATAGAAAGGAAAAAAAATTTGGAGGTGATGTCTGCTAGGGGACTTTATAACATATAAAGAACTTTTACAACGCACTAATAGAAATACAAGTAACACAGGGAATGGGCAAAGAAACGGAAAAGATTTTTCTTCAAAAAGAGACACAAATGGCTGAAAGGCACAGGAAGACATTCTTATCATTCAGTCGGAGGAATGCGGATTTGTTTTGTTTTGTTTTCTGTTTTCATGTTTTGACTCGTGTTTTGAGACAGGATCTCTCTGTGTAGCCCAGGCTGGCCTCAAACTCGCAGTGATCCTCCTGCCTAAAGGTCACTACATATTGGTTAAAGGAACAATTCAATAGGAAAAGATACCAATTATAAACATATAAGCACGAAATACTGGCACATCCAACTTTGTAAAATAAACACGAATGGACACGAAAAATTAGATAAACACCAACACAATTGTATTGGGGAACCTCAATATCCCACTGTCCCAAGTGGACAGATCATCTAGACAAAAAAAAAAAAAAAAAAAAAAAATCAGAGTTGAACCAGACCTTCAAGAAAAATGGATTTAATAGATATGTACAATAGAACATTCCATCCAAAAACAGATAAACATTCCTCTCAGCAGCACATGGGACTTTCTCCAAAACAGACCACACAGTACTAGCCAATAAAGATGCTTAGGTAAATGCAAAAGAACAGAAATTACTCCTGCATATCAGATCATAGCACAATGAAACTAGAAATCAATGGCAAGAGAAACCACAGAGACTATGCAAACACATGCAGATTAAACAACAGCCTCTTGAATAATGAATGGTCACAGACGAATTAAGGAAGAAAGCAGGCAGTTCCCACAATCCAACAATGCCAGTGTACACCAGAATATACCAGAACCCACAGGACAGGATACAATCAGCCCTAAACCCTGTGTGGCACCTGCCATCCCAGGCTGAGGCAGGAAGGCCGCTGCAAAGTCGAAGCCGGCCTGGGCTGCACAGTGAGGCCTAATTTCAAAAAGGCACTCCCGGAAGAGAAGTCTATGGCTGTGAATTCTACATCAGAAAAACAGAGTGAGCACAAATGAATAACCTGATGATGCAACTGGAGGTCCTAGAAAAAAAAAAGAACAACCCAAATCCACAGCTAGTACCAGGAAGGAAATTATAAAGATCAGAGCAGAAATTAATGAAATTGAGACTAAAAAAAATCCAAAGGCCAGGGATTTAGCTCAGTGTCATAAGTACCTGCCTGGCAAGCGTGAGGTTATGAGTTTGATCTCCAGAACCAAAAAAAAACCCAAAACAAAGAATCAATGAATCAAAGAGTTGGTTCTCTGAAACAGGAAAATAAACAACCCTTAACAAAATTTCACTCAGATCTATGCAATTAGAAATGAAAAAGAGGGGCTGGGGATTTAGCTCAGCGGCATAAGCGCCTGCCTTGCAAGCAGGTGGTCATGAGTTCGATCCCTGGTACCGATAAAAAAAAAAGAACGTTAGAGGAGATCTAATATTCCTCAAACTCTTTAATGAAATCAGAAGGGAAGTAATACACCCAAAGTCATCGCTGGAAGCAAGCGTTCTCCTAATTCCAAAGCTGAAAAGGACCCAACCAAAAAGGAGAACTACAGGCCAATCTCATTAATGAACATAGATGTAAAAGTTCTCAGTAAGATACTGGCACACAGAATGCAGCAAATCGTCACAAAAATTGGACCTCAAACAAATGAGGCTCATGCCAGGGATCCAGGGATGGTTCCATGTATGCAGATCAATAAATGTGATATATAAACAGAAGCAAGGACAAAAATCACTTATCTCAGGCAGTCCAGAAAAAGCATTTGACAAAATCCAACTTCCATTCATGATAAAAACCCTAAAGAAAATAGCAGATGTATTTATCTCAATCTGATAGAAGTCATCTATGACAAGCCAATGCCCAGCATCATAATAAATGGGGAGAAAGTGAAAGCTTCCCTCCTAAAATCAGGAACAAGACGAGGATGTCCACTGTCACCATCACTGCTTCATATAGTTCTTTTTTTTTGGGGGGGGGGGGAATCAAACTCACAACCTCATGCTTGCCAGGCAGGCGCTTATGCCGCTGTGCTAAACCCCCAGCCCTGTTTCATATAGCTCTTGAAGCATTGGCCAGAGTAATCAGACAAGAGAAAGAAAGGAATATGGATAGGAAAGGAAGAAGTTAAATTATTGTTATTTTTAGATGACACTACATAGAAGACTCAAAAACTCCAGCAAAATGAATTGAGAATAAACAAATTCAGCAGCATAATAGGATTCAAAATCAACACTCAAAAGTCAACAGCAAGACCAGGGATTTAGTCAGCGGCATAAGTGCCTGCCTTGCAGGGGTGCGGTTGTGAGTTCGATCCGAGGTACCAAAAACAAAACAAACAAACAAAAAATAATAGCAGTCCTGTACACCAACAGTACACACCAACAGAGAAATTAGAAAAACCACACCTTGACAATATCGGCTAAATCACTTAGGATTTCGCCTGAGGAAGTGAAAGCATCTACCATGGAAACCTCAGTACTGTCCTGAAGGAGGCAGAGGAGGGCATCACAGAACATGAAGCCAGCCCGTTCCTGGGTAGGCAGCACCAGGGTAGTCAAAGTGGCCACACTTGCAAAGCTGTTATGCAGACTCAACACAACGCCAGTCTAACAATCCTGAGATTTGTGTGGAATCAGAGGAGACCTCGAACAAATAGCAGAAGCAATTCTGGCCAGCAAGGGCAGGGCAGGAGGCCTCACAATCCCCGACTTCAAGTTACACTGCAAAGCTACAGTGATTTTAAAAAGCAGCAGCAGCAGCAGCAGAAGCATGGTATTGAAAAAAAAAAAAACAAACCAACCACCACTACAATGAAACAGTGGAACAGAGTCAAGGATGCAGAAACAGCTCCAGGGACGCTCAGCTACCTTCTGTTTGACAAAGGGGACAGATCCCATCATTAGAGGAAAGACTCCTTTAACAAGAGGTGCTGGAAAACACGGGTAGTCCACGTGCAGAAGGTCGAACCTAGAATCCTATCTCTCACCATGTACTAAAGCTAAAATAAAAATGGAACAAAGATCTCAATATTAAAAGAGTTGGGTGTGGTGCCTCATGCCAGTAAACCCAGCACTTGGGAGGCCGAGGCAGGAGGATCCATGTGAGTTCAAGACCAGCCTGGGCTACAAAGTGAGCTCAAGGCCAGCCTGAACTGCACAGTGAGACCCTGTCTCAATAAATAAATAAACAAACAGAAACAATATGCTGGAAGACAATGTAGATAAAACTCTGTTTTTTTGTTTTTTTGTTTTTTTTTTTTTGCTACTGGGGACTGAATTCACAACCTCGCGCTTGCCAGGCAGGTGCTTATGCTGCTGAGCTAAATCCCCAGCCCCAAGCACAAAGACTTTCTGAACAGAACCCTGTTGCACAGAAAACAATACCAAGAACCAACAAATGGGATCAAATCAAATTAAAAAACTTGTGCACAGCAAAGGAAACCACCGACAGAGAAGAGACGACCTACAGAATGGGAGTTTTTTTTCTTTTACCAGCTATATCCTTAAAGGACTAATATCTAGAATATATAAAGAACTCAAAATATTACCCCTGAGATATAAAGACCTACTCTAAAAACGGGCAACTGAAATAGATATTTCTCAGCTGAAGTTCGAATGGCCAATAAATACATGAAGAAACATGGCCAGCTATTCAAGAAATGCAGATTGAAACTACACCGAGATTTGACCTCACTGCAGAAAGTACGGCTACCATCAAGCACTCAGTCACCGATGCTGGAGAGATTTCGAGTGGGGGTGGGGAAAGAACCCGCATGCATCGAGGGCAGGAGCTCAGCCTGGTGCAACCAATTACGGAAATCAGCGCGGAACCCTCAGGAAACGGTAACCAAGATCCCATCTGACCTGGCTACTTCCCTTCCAGGTATCTCCCCGGGGGTTAGCGACCTATTGTGGCGGTACCTGAATAACCGTGTAGGTCGCGGAAGCAGCCAGGAACGGACAGACGCGGTTTTTACACGCAGGGGGTGTTCAGTACCCTGCCGCAAAGGAGGGGCTGAGGCATCGGTACAAAACTGGATTGCGGCTGAGGACCTGCCTGGCCAGCGCGAGCTGTAAGGTTAATCCCTGGTACCCAAAAAGAAAAAGATAATTGGATGTACCTTGAGCCCTTAACGTTAAGTGAAGTAAATCAAATACAAGTATCACATGGTTTCTCTTATATGCGAAACCCAATATATAAAACAATTCAAAATAAAGACCAAAGAAGGAAAAAAGTTATTGCAATCCAGTATGGTCAATGTATCTAAAGTATAGCTTTAGCATAATTGTTTTATGTTTTTTTTTTTGTTAGTCTGGCTGTTAATCTGTGTTTATAATTTTGTTGCTTTTGATTTTTTCATTTTGAGACAGGTTGCAGGCTGGGCTGGAACTCAGCCTCCTAGTGCTGGGATTGCAGGTGTGTGCCACCACACTTAACTTATAATTAATTTAATACGGATTTATAAATTAATCTGATGCTGCCAAAAAGAATTCAAAGGGGAAGGAGGAAGAGGGGGAAAAAAAGAATTGACATGTGTTTTACATAGGCACCGATTCCCACAATGAATGTAACGATTAGGTACTGCAAACACGTGCTAATTAAACTTAAAATTAAAAAAATCCTGAATCAAAATCACTGCAGCAGCCTCACTCTGTGCCTCCAGGACTTTCTCAAGGAGATTCTGAAAATCCACACAAAAGCTGGTGAGTCCCAGAAGATCTGCTCAGGAACATAACATGGTCAGCGCTGGTTAGTTTAGGCTTGCAGGGCTAAAGCCATCTGGAAATAGGCTTGCAGTGGCGGACTGAAACCAGCAAAAAGCCAACAAAAGAAAACAATGATTTTGAGTTTTATAAGAAGTTTAAAATGTACAAAGGGGAAAAATACATTTTAAAAATCGAAACTTTTCTTGGAAAACCAAGGCCATTTCCTTTCCATTAGAGGGCCCGGCTTTCCACTTACTTAAGGCACTGGTGCTCCAACTGTCACAGCAGCAGCAGGAGCTGGTTAGGCCGCATTCTCCCTGGTCCCAGCGAATCTCACCCCACCTGCACCCAGCCGGAGGAAATTGGCTTCCCTTTTACTCCAGATGAAAGGCCCAGGCCCAGCCAAGGCCAACAACTTTTAGAAATCCTTTTTCTCTTTGCTGAGACAAAATACCTGACACCAAGTTAAAGGAGAAAAGGTTTGTTTGGCTCCCAGGTTGTGGGGGTTCAGTCCATAATCAGCTGGCTCCAGGCAGGGAGGCTGGCACCGGAGAGCCTGTTCATGGCATCCACAAGGTAGCAAAAGCAGCAAAGGACAAAGCCTCCCACTGTGTGCAGGTGCCTACTCCACAGCAGGGTGGTGCTCACACCCTTAATCCCAGCCAGTCTCCCACCTTTGAGCCACACTCTGGAGCCAGCCACCTCTGAAAACCAGCTCTGACCGCAGGAGGCTTTGGGGTGGGGGCCATCTAGATGCAAGCCACAACTTCCTTTCTCCCAAATGACCACATACAAATTATCTTTATTTAATAAAACACGCACCACCGAGGCCATCGACAGGAATTTATTTTCCGGTTGCAGAGCACTGGGAGCGCTCTGAACTGTTGATCACCGCAGTTCCAAAATCTACCTTAAGACATTTTCCGACCGTGTGCAAAGAAAAACATGGCTCATGGAGGGGGAAACAAAAATAACGAAGCTCATTTTTAAAAAGCAAGCTCAGTGGTAACCAACCACGCCACCACCGGGGTTTTCTGTGGACACCGGGAGAGACGCCGCAGTGCACCCCTCGGCTGGCTGCACCAAGCGGCTCGGGCCAGGCCCGGGCGCGGTCAGCGGCAGGTGCAGCGGGTGGCGATCATGTTGTCGTACTCCTTGTAGGCGATGGAGGCGTCGGGCTCGATGGTCAGCACGCTCAGGGGCGCGTAGGCCGCGGGCACGCACGACGGCCGCGGCACCGACGCGTCCAGCTTCTCGCAGATGATGTTCTGCACCAGCGTGTGGAGCGGGGAGCCGTAGCGGTGGCGCACGGCGCGCGGACAGGCGCCCTGGCAGAACCGCGGGTTGTACCGCTGCGGGGCCACGATCCAGCGGTCCCAGCGCAGCTGCCGGAAGCTCAGCCTGAAGTCGTGCAGCTGGCACTCGCCGTGGGGGGACAGGAGGCGGCTCAGGTACGCGCCCAGGCTGGGGGGCGCTGCGCCCCGAGGCCTCTGCGCCGTGCGGCCCGGGCTCTCGCGGCCTCTCCGGGGCTGCCGAGCTCGGCCACCCGCTGCGGGCTGCTGCCCCGCGCTGTCCGGGGCCCGGGCCTGCGCAGAACTCTTGGACGGGAAGGACCAGCGGCCGCGCGGGGCCTGCGCGCTGGTGTCATTCAGGTACAGGATCAGGGAGGGCGGCACCCGCAGGGGCAGGCCGGGCAGGGGCTGCCCCGGGGCCCTCGGGCAGGTGACGTTGACGGACACCTGAACGCTTCTCTGGCTGGCAGCCAGCAGGGGCTGCAGGAGGGGGGTCACGTCGATCTCCAGCCATCTGGGGTTCTTCCCGAGTGCCAGCTGCGAGCTGCAGGGGGCGGAGAGGGCAGCTCCGGGGGGAGCCTGGCTGGGAGTGCCGGGCCCGGTGAGCACCAGCGAGCACGCGCATGCAGCCGCAGAGGTGAGGGCGGCGGCGGTGTCCACCGCGTACAGCAGCACCGACTTGAGCAAGTGTTCAACGGCGGCGACGCGGCCCAGGTCAAAAAGCAGGTCCGCCGGGGGAAAGGCTCCTGAGGACGAAAAGGACCGTCAGATCGCCTGCGCACACATCGGCTGGGCAGGACGGGAAGTCAAGGCCAGCACGCGGACCTCCCCGGGCAGCCGGGTGGTTAAAGCACTTTCCTAGCGAGCAACAGGCCCCGGCCTCCAAACCACTTCCATAAAAACAGGGGTATTTTGTAATATGTGATCTCTCCCCTAATCCCCCAACTCCACTTCCTCAAGCCTCGAAAACAAGATGAAGAGGGGACACTACACAGAGCAAAGGTAAGGGTGTCCTACCAAATCCCAGGCCTGGACACTTGTTCCCTGGAAAAAAATCACAGCAGCTTGACGGTGAGTTAAAGCAGAAACTCAAGTCTGAACAACCTGCTTCACATAGGAAGCTAACAAGGAAAGTAGTGGTTTTCTTTCGGCAAATCTATGTTAGGAAAAATCATCCTAGTAAGTTTAAACACTTGCTGGGCGTGCTAGTATACGCCTGTGATTCCAGCGCTTGGGAGGCTGAGGCAGGAGGATTGCTGAGAGGCCAGCCTGAGCTACGTGGTGAGTCCATGCCTAGCTGAAATGCACAGTCTCAAAAAGCAAACAAACAAACCAGAAAACAAAACCAAGCAGCAAAGCCCCAGTTCCTTTCTGTGCCTGAAACATAGACATTTCTACACCCCTCCAGCCAGCTAAGGCCTCAGCTCCCACACACCTGTCACCTGGCCTCCGGCTGAGTGCTTGTGCAGGGAGGAGGCAGTGAAGAGTCGGACAGTGTTGTAGAGGTGACTCCTGGTGGACTTGGGGATCCCCTCCTTGGTGGTGTACGTCTTATAGAGCTTCTTCATGTAGTGCAGAGCTCTGGAGTCAGGCTGCAGCCCAGGGGCCCCACCACGCCTGCCCCACAGCACCTTGAAGAGGGGCGGAAGCAGGCTGGAGCTGTGTCCCCCATCTACTGGCTGCTGCAAGGACCAGGGCTCCGCTTCAGGTTCCAACTTGCCGCTCACTGCAGCCCCAGCTTCTCCCCTAGATGCCCAAGAACTCAGATTCTTAGAACTCAGCCAAGCAAAGCAGCAAAAGCAAAAGAGGACGCTGCGGAGAAGCGCCATGGTGTGGGGGAAGGAACCCGGGCAACATCGCCCCGCGCCCTCGGCTCCCTAAAGGCCAGGAAGGCGCGCGCACGCGATCTCTTCAATACCTTCTAGGTGTGCGGCTGGCCTGGCATCACCTCTGCAATCAGGCCTCAAGGGTACCTGGCTGAGATACTTTTTATCAGGTTTATATCACTCAGCTGATAGCACCCTCATTATCCAATTTGCCCTCCTTAGATACAAATTTATATTCATTTAGCTTTCCGCTTACCCTTTCTCCATCACGTCCTTAAAACCCTGTACGTTACTGTTATATGAATGGACTAGGTAGCAGAAAGTCTAAGAAAAATTGAGGGATTATCTTAAAACCTTTTTTCTGAGAAATTAGGATTCTGTTTCACTTTGAGACAGCTGTGGTGCCGTCTGGCCTTGAACTCGCTATGTCTCCCTGGCTGGTTTCAAATGCTTTGATCCTCCTGCTTCAGCCTTCCGAGTACTAGGATTGCAGGTGTGCACCACCACACCCAGCAAGAAATTAGGGCTTTTATAATGTCCCCTAGGTGCGTTCTGAAACTGCAGGGGCATGTGGAAAAGTACTGTTAGTGTGCAGCTTAGGGCATTAGATTTACTCTCATCCATCCTGGCCACCGCTCCAGTTTCCAGGTGCTTGCAATAATTACTTGTGCATTGATTTTTTGGGGGCTATGGGACTTGAACTCAGGATCTTGCACTTCACAGGCAGACACTTATGCCACTGAGCTATCTTCCCACTCCTGTGCATTGATTTGTAGTGAAAGTTACAGTTGACAGCAAAGTTCCAGGAAGCAGAGAACTGTTAGGTTGTTCTGTCCTCCAGGGCGGCTTAGCACAGGCATGACTTGGCATTTTTTTTTTGAATCGGAAATCGAACTCAGGACCTTGCATTTGCCAGGCAATGGCTTGGCATTTTACAACTGTACTTGGCAGTATTTTAAAAGCCATTGAGTTGGGTGGGGTGGTATATGCCTGGAATCTCAGCACTCTGGCTGAGGAAGAAGGCTGTAGCCTGGCCTACATAGTAAGTTCAATGCTGGCTTGGAAGACAGTAGACAGAGTCAAAAAAAGAAAGAAGGAAAGAAAGAAAAGGAAAGAAAGATAGAAAAAAAAAAAGATGGACTGGGGGCAGTTACTTAGCTTACTTGAGACTCTGGGTTGAATCTCCATTACAGTAGGCGCCCCATTGGCCTTAACTAGTTTTAAAATATATTATCTTGATGTCTTTACTTCGGCTAGCATTTTTATCTACACAAGCTTTAGTTGAAAAGTTTTGAGCTATGTTTGCAGGTGCTATGAAATCAATGTTTTATTGATTATTTATTTTTGGTACCAGGGATTGAACTCACGACCACGCACTTGAAAGGCAGGCACTTACGCTGCTGAGCTAAATCTTGGGCCCCGATGTTTTATTTTTATGAATGACCCAGATGCGAGTAGAGTTCACTACATTATTTTTGTCCTTAACAGTTACAAGTATCTGTGTTCTTGTCTTGGAACTGAGACCAGGCTAGATACTGCATTTTAGAAAAATGAGGCAAAGGGGCACCAGGAAAAGCCAAAGGAGAGGCCACGGAGTAGCGCCCAGCAGGAGACAACCAGCTGGAAAAAGGCATCCCGCACTCACACGAGGTCCAAAGCCAGGCTGTGCAGTACCTATGCTGACAAAGCTAAGGTGCATTAGCAAAACTTAAATTTATTGCCTGCCCAGCCCGGCTGATTTGTAGCTCCAAGCAGCGTTATAAACGCTCCAGATTGCGTAGGGAGTGGTTAGTCCAGGTGACCGCGGTCACACACGGTGCAGTCAGGAGCCGCCCAGGACAAAAGTCAGGCCGCAGCCCGCTCCCGGAGACCACAACCCGGTGCCCCGCTCCGGGATTGGTAAGGATTTGGGCTCTGATGACTTTCGTAGCCAAGCTTGAAATGCCTGTGTTCCATCTTAAAGCACAGGTTACCAGAGGAAGCGCTAGATCCTTGGCTCTGATTCCGTACGGGGCCGCCGATGGCCCCTCAGAGCCACCGGACCAGATCACCTAACGCCCTGCGCGCCTCCGCCGCGGGCCAGCCTAGCTCTCCAAGGCCGGGAGGACTGGCGGCCCGGGAAGCGGCAGATCCCTTTCTCTTCCCGCCTTCAGCACCCGCCCCTTCCAGCCTGGGGTTCCCGGGGTTGGAACGAGTCGGGAGAGGGCAGCGCCTCCACACTGGGGCCTTCGTGCCCCGCCCAACCCCTGGTTACCGGCCAGCCCACTGCTCTTTAGAAGTGGGGGACCGGGTCCTCCCCTGGAATCCACAGACAATGGTACTCCCCGGAAGTGACTTCCGGTCTCTGGAAACGGCTTCCTGTCCCACCGGAAGTGACGCAAGAAGCGGGCGGTGCAGTGTCGGTATCGGGCGAGGTGACCTCGGTGCGCGCCTAGGTCAGGAAAGAATGGGGCCGTGCCAGGGCTGGGGTGGGGGGCGTGAGGAGTGTGGGGCGGGCATTGGGCCGTGGGCGCGCGCGGGCCGTGGCACGTCCCGACGCTGAGCGGAGCGCACCGACCCTTGCTTCTGCAGGGCCGCCGTGACCATGGGCCGTGAGTTTGGCAATCTGACGCGGGTACGGCATGTGATCACGTACAGCTTGTCGCCCTTTGAGCAGCGCGCCTTCCCCAACTACTTCAGCAAGGGCATCCCCAACGTGCTGCGCCGCACCCGGGGGTGCATTCTGCGCGTGGCGCCGCGTGAGTGGCCGGGCGGGGGCTGGGACGGGCGCTCTGAGCTTGCATTGCTGACAGCCCTTGAGTAGTCATACGATGACAGGACTGCTGGACTAAGGTCGCTCGGGTGACTCCAGCATTTCACTGAGGTTATCGTCATCCACTTATCGGTGACGAACTGTCTTGTGGATGTGCTGCGCTGTGGCGCTAGCCAGTTGTATAACATCATGAGGACACTGACTGCCTAACTGTACACTTTGTTTTGTTTTGAGACAGAGTCTCACTGTGCCGTGTAGCCCAGGTTGGCCTCGAACTCGCGGCGATCCTGCAGCCTCAGCCTCCCGAGTGCTGGGATCACAGGCCTGTGCCAGCAGGTCTGGCGACGTGAACACTTTTAAATGATACCTGGTTTTGTTGAGACACGGTCTCACGATGTAGTCCAGGCAGGCCTTGAACACGCAGCAGTCCTGCCTCAGCCTAACCAGAGCTGGGAGTACAGGTGTACTGCCCCGCGCCTGGCTGAATATTTTTTTGGTTAGTTGTTAAATGGGTTTGTAATGTAACCTTTCTTGCTGCTGTAATTTAAAAGGAGTATCGCAGCTAAAAAGCTAGAGAGCAAAAGGTGGGTAGAGAGGAGCATTGAGAACTGTGTTTTACATATGCTTTCTCTCGCTTTTGACTTTTAAAGCATTCGTACTGGCTTATCTTATCTACTCGTGGGGGACCCAGGAGTTTGAGAAATCCAAGAGGAAGAACCCGGCTGACTACGAAAATGACAAATGAGCACCTCACCTGTGTGACAGATCCTGCTCCTGACAGACCCTTCTTTGGGAGAGGAGTTTGTAGTTTCTTGAAGACACAATAAACTTGTTATGGGGTGCATATGGCGACTTTGCATTTTTGTGAGCAGAATTCTTGACTGCTGATGTTCAAGTTCATGCCGCCTCTCAGCGTGAGTCCTCAACAGTTTTGCAAATGTAGGCTTTCGGTGAAGGAGTGCGCTTACTCCTTACCCTAAACCTACAAGCAAGTACCTGCGTCCACAGCTGCTAACCAGTTTGGGTGCTGTGGTTTGTGGGGAGTGTTGGTTCTTGACCCTTTGCTCCTATTACAACCACAAGGCCTAGTAACTATGTGGTAATTACTGTGTGTCTGATATCTGCAAAGCCATGCTAATAAAGTTTTAAGCTTAACAATCTTTACCATTATTCCTACTTTGCAGATGAGGAAACAGGAGGAGGTTAAGAAATTTGCCCTCAAAAAAAAAAAAAAAAAAAAAGAAATTTGCCCTCCATTATGGAGCAGTAAATAGGAAAGGGGGGGGGGCAATGTGTGCTCTTAAAACTTAAGTTGCCTGGGGCTTCAGCTTAGTGGTATAAGCACCTGCCTGCTAAGTGCGAGGTCCAGATCCATCTAAGGCAGGCTGTCTTTAGCCTGAGAAGTCAGCTATAAAAGGAGGGGATGGGCTGATTCCTTTACCTGGACAGCAGGGCTCCACATTAAATGGCTATAGACCATCAGCTTAAAAGAGGTTACCTTGAAAAAGTTTCTCCCTGCTCTGGAGCCTCTGAATTACCCTTTTAGTCAAAGAGTCGTCACTTCCCCTTTACTAGATGGGAAAGGAAGGTATGGTTAGGTGTGGTTGGCAGTTGCATGCCTCTGGCTTTGTACTGTTTAGAACTTTTACAGTCCAGCTGAGCTTGTGGCTCAGGCTTTTTCTAATTATTACTGTTGCTTTTAAGAACCAAAATTATTTCAGCAAAAGACCTCACAACATAAACTCCATTGATTGCAAAGTAGGATATGGGAGTAGTGACAATCGTGGGCCCAAACCTTTAAATTGTCACTTCCGTGGGCCGGGGAATTAGCTCAGCAGCATTAAGCATCTGCCTGGCAAGCATGAGGTCATGAGTTTAATTCCCAGTACAAAAAAAAAAACTGTCACTTCCTTACGCTGATACTGGCAAGAAACCTACGTTATCGAGCCTTAAATTTCACATCTGTGTAACAGAAATACTCTTAAGTCCTTAGTTCGTGATGGAGAGGTGACATTTGTATCTGGCAAGGTGATAACTGGGTTAACAGCAGATATCTGAAGGTATTTTGGGCACCAGGCAGGGTCATTTTCCTGTTTAGCTCTTTGTTCAGATTTATTCCCTGGTCTTGTTGCCAGGTATTGCAACATGTTCAGGTCACAGATGCCTTTGGGAATCTGATGAAAGTTCTGGACCCAACGGCAGTATAACTGCACCCAACCTTATCTAGCCTTACTGAGGGAGCTTCCCAGGCCAGGGCCTCCCCTGCTGGACAGGAGCTTAAGGTCCTCCTACCCCAAGCTTCCAAGAGATATGGCACTCTTCCGTGTACCTGGTGGTGGCACACTACCTCTCTGGCCCCCTGGGTGTTACCAGCTCAAAAGAAGCAAACTTAGCAGATGCTGGACCCATCGGTCTGAATCCCTTTTTATCCCAGGATTGTTCCACTGAGGCAACCGTGATTGGTGTAAGCCCTTGGATGCACTGAGTTTCTGTTGATGCTAAAACAAAGTGCGCTGTAAAATGTAGGTCTGTCTCTTCCCTGGGGCCATGGTCTCACCTCTGCAGCAGGGGTGCTGAGGTGGTGGGTATGTGGGGTGTGTGCTGCAGCCTGGAGATCCTACACAACATATGAGTCCTGGGATCACTTTGTTTAAATTTGCAGACAACTTGAGCAGAGCTTTTGAGGGGAGGGCGGTTGCTGTGGGCCCCATTGCTTGCCATTCTCCCACCTGGAGCTCCCAGCCCTAGGTGTGGCTGCTTTTCGCTGGCCATGGCACAGCCACCTGCTCCGTGGATCCTTGCCCTGAATGCCTCTACCCTCTTGGGGTCTTTGTGGATCTGATGTGCAGGCCAGCACCAGCTGGCAGAAAAGCAAATACACTGTGACCTTTTATTGAACTTTTACCAGGAAGTTTTCCCATTTGCAAGTCGTTCATCTCTTCTTAGGTGCCTCCTGTTCAGGGATAGCACGCTCCCAATTACTGCCAAGTCCTGATGATCTCCTCTCCATCTGGGCTGTTTCCCACAGCTGCTCATGTCGGGTCTTCTGCTATCTCCTAGGCACACATCTCAGCTGTCCCCCAAGTTGTGTCCAGAGGGACCAAGTTTGCTTGTCTCATTTCCTTGTTAGTCAGTCATCTGGACCCCAAATGCCAGAGCAGGAGAGACTTGAGGTCTCCCCTCTGACTGACTGAACAGAAGGCAGAAGCTGGCAGACTGTCAGGTGTACTTGGAGACCCGAGGCTCCTCCCTTCCAGCCAAGCAAGCATTCTTTCCTGACTGAGGCTGCTGAGGCCTTTTTACCAAAAAAGTGTGTAACGATTTATTCAAAATACTTGACTGCAGAGCGCCCATGAACTTTATCTTAAATCTTAGGAGCAGGTCTTCACAGTCTCAAGTCATGGGATAGCTATGGGCAGTGGCTGTCCAGTTAGATCGGTTCCCTGGGTGCTGCTCTGAGTTTGAGCAGCTGTAGATCCATATCTACAGCTACAGTCCGTGTACATGAGGCACTTGCCCTGGCTTGCTCCTAGAGAACACACGTGGTGAGTCCTCAGGGAAGGCAGGTGGCACCTGAGAGCCCTGACCCATGAGGATGCTCTGGCCTTTTTCTATGCACAGGGAGCGCAGGCTTAGGCTTTCTTTCCTTGCCGTGGCTTAGCAATGAACACTGGTCTGATTCTGCTAGGAGGGCAGAATGTAGGGTGTGTGGATTCATCTTCAGTTTTTCTGGTTTGCAATTTTTAAAAATGAGATTTTATTTTTTTTTTGCATCAGGGATCAATCTCACAACCTTTTGCTGGCCATGCAGGACTTGTGGCACTGAGCTAAATCCCTGGTGCTTTATTGGTAATTTGGGGTATGTATAATGATCACAGTCTTCATAAAGAATTTGTACATGATATAACCGATTTTCCTCCCACCCCACTTACAAAGGGCCTCATGTTTTGAATGGGGCCTGTCACTGCAGGCTGGTGAAGGGGAAGCTGGCGGCGAGCCCACAGACCCAGCTAGTTCTGGGACATCACACTGTTCAGCCTGTTGCTTATCAGATTTGTGCGCTTACTCAATGCTCGATGGGTGACCACGCAGCCTCTCCTCACCCCTGCAGGAGTTCCTTGTTAGTGCCCTTCCTGGGTTCATTCAGTCCCGGACCTCAAGGATAAAGAAAGAGAGCAGCTAAGTGGTCTTGAGTTTGTAGGGCTGGAGAGTTTGGTTTGTGGACAGAGTTACTCCTCAGTGGTTTAAAGTCCAAGGCGAAGTGGCCCCTCTCAGCCAAGCTCCATAGTCCCAAGAGGACTGGAACCAGGACAGACTTGAGGAGTCACATCCCACCCAATGCCGACTTTTAGAGCCGTCGTACCATCCTACTTCACCTTTTTTGGGTCTTTTTTCTTTTTATCAGTAACAGGGATCGAACTCACGACTGCCTGCTTGCAAGGCAAGTGCTTATGCCGCTGAGCTAAATCCCCAGCCCCAATCCTACTTCACCTTGGCAAGAGCCTTCTATTTGCCTGGCCACACGACTGGTGATTATCATGTCCTTTAATCAACACTTGTGCTACCTATGACAGGGTCTCGCTATGGAGTTCAGGCCGCCTCAAACTCACAATGACCCTTTTGCCTGTCTCCTGAGTGCTAAGGTTACAGGTGTGCCGCCACGTCCAACAACTCTTGATCTAGATATATGTCCTCTTGATCTAGAAACCTGTACTGACTCCTTCTAAAGCTAATGGATGTTTCGGACTTTGGACTCAGCCCTATGCTTGTCTGCTGGAAGGAAATGCTCTCCCAAGGCTTCACTCAGCTACTGGTATAAAGACCATCACTGAGTCCTGTCACTTTTCCACTCTGCCACTGACTTAGGAGCTCTTGTTGGCTTTCCACTCATTTAAACAAGACCTTGTCAATTCACCTAGGGGCCTATGTGGCTCAACTGCTGTGCCCTATGGCTGCTTTTCTCCTGGGAGGTATCGGAGGATGGCTGTCCTCTGGGGCATCATGCTGTGAGGACACGAGCTGGTGCAGCTTACAGGCGATGGCTCATCTGGGCCAATGGGGGCCTGAGGGCCATGGTTCCTTTCTGCCTAGGTGTGCTCCCTTAGAGGGAAAGAATGGGCACACCGAATTGCCTGTGCATGACAGGTCAGCATTCCTGCCAAGCTGGAAAAGCTCAACACCATTCATTAGAACTGTACTGTTACAGAGTTGTGTTTTGATGCTAGTGTGTGCTCTGAGCTACTTTCGGGTGCGTGCACATGCATGCATATGCTGGGAATTCAACCCAGGCCCTCACACATCCTGCCACTGAGCTACACCGGGTGTGCTGAGCTATTTTAGAATAGAAACGTGGTCCGGTTCCCACCCTCCCTCAGGGGTTTCACGTGGCTTCCAAAGTAAAGGACGGGCAGCGTGGACTTTTGACATACTGGGTGAAAGGCTCCAGGCCAGCGACACAATCATTCAAAGTCCAGATGAGGGATCAGTAAATACAAAGTGCCTCAAAGTAGCCCTTGAGCACATTCCTCTGGTAGACATTAACTCGATTAAATTGATCTTGATTACAAACATAAACTTTGCCCCATCTCACCTGGCAACCATGAGAAAGGCAGATGTCAGTCTATAAAAGGAAGCAGAAACTGCCCTTGGCCTCCACGCTCCAAGCCCCTTCCTCAGCCAGGATGTGGCCCCTCAAACTCTCAGTGGTGCTCCTCATCTGCCTGCTGCTGCTGGGCCAGGTAAGGAAAGGCATCTGTCACCGTGGACATGGCAGTGGCGGTGGAATTCAGAGTGGCTGAGCATTGCACAGAACTGCAGAAGGCTCCTTCTGCGCAGATGTCTCTTCTTCCGTACCTCAGGTGACTGACTTTGCTCTGCAGGTAGATGGCTCCCCAGTTCCTGAAAAGAGCTCAGTGAAGAAAAGGCTGAGAAGAATGACCCCATTTTGGAGAGGAGTTTCCCTCAGGCCCATTGGAGCCTCCTGTCGGGATGACTCTGAGTGCATCACGAGGCTGTGCAAGTAAGCCTTGCCCCGGGTGCAGGGCAGCACAGAGCCCCGATAGACTCGGCAGGGCAAGAGCAGGAAACGGGACAGCAGAGTAAAGCTGGGCTGCAGGCGTGGCACCTGGGCAGAGGCTGCAAGCTCTGTGCAGGGGAATTCCTCAGAGCC
This sequence comes from Cavia porcellus, assembly GCF_034190915.1. Classification (NCBI taxonomy): domain Eukaryota; kingdom Metazoa; phylum Chordata; class Mammalia; order Rodentia; family Caviidae; genus Cavia; species Cavia porcellus. The sequence continues at coordinate 4,854,147 of NW_026947502.1, forward strand.
AAGAGCCACTCAGGCACCACCAAAGGGTGTACCTTTCCTGAGACCAGACAGCCACCAGAGGAGGGAAAGGTAGCAGAAGGGGCCCTAGGCACTCGGAAGGCAGTCCAACACATCTTTTTTTTTTTCTCTAGAAAAAGACGCTGCTCCCTGAGCGTGGCCCAGGAATGATGCACCCACCAGGGGAAGACACAGTGCAGCAGTCACCTCCAACGATGCTCCGTTCTGCGGACTATTAATTGCATTTCGGCATTTTGGCTGGGGATATACAAGTGAAGCGATCTTGTGCTGTATTTAAAGACAGATATGTATGCTTTAAATTGGTCTCCATTTTTCTCCTTAGAATGTATATACGTGGGTAAGTGTAAGTAAATCTATCAGTTTAGAGTTTATTTTTTTATATTATTAAACAGCTCAAATTGAAATTGTGGCAGTGTGAAATTCAAACTTGAAGGAGGAATCACTAGGCGTAGAAAAACCAGCACTGCACAACGACGTGACAGCCTCTCCTTCTGGAAAGTGAGGGCGAGTTACTGTTTCTCTAAGTCTTCTAAAGCAGGCAAGGGCAGGGTAAGGGGAAGTTTAGTGGCAGCTTTGTGACTGCCTTGGCAAGTTCCTAAGCTGTTGCCCTGGATCCTGGCCCTTACATGTCAAAGAAACAAATTTTCAGAGCGGGCCGAGAGGGGCGCCTGGCTCTGGCTGCCTCCTGCCGTGTGTGCATGTTATCTAGGACGCTCTGCACATACAGGGGCCTGAGCCCCAGCTTAAGAAAACAACGGAAGCCTGAGCCACCCAGAACACCAGAAAGCATCGGAGATGTCTGCTGGAGCAGGGCAAACATCATGTACACGCAAGGCCCATGGGCTGCACAGTCACAATGTCTGTAATTTGAAAAACAAAACCTACACTAGAATGACCAAAAAGTGTAGTACTGGAACCAAAAATATAAAACAAGAATTGCATGAAAAGGGCAAAGGAGGGCCAGGGATTTAGCTCAGCGGCATGAGCACCTGCCTGGCAAGTGCTAGGTCATAAATTCAATCCCGGTACCAGAAAAAAAAGGCAAGTGAGAGCTGAGGAAGTGTAAAGAGCACAGTGTTCATAAACTTTAATACAGAAAATCTATTTGATATTTATTAAACTTAGTTTCTCCAGCTATGGTTTGGCATTATACAAAGCATCTTAATGACACAGTAGAGTTAAAAAGATTTTTACAAATTGAAATGTGATACCCTTGTCTCCAAATATTTTAATTGCCATAAATTTGTTTAAAAATACACATTAAACACGTTTGACACTCTAAACTTTCTATAATCTCAATACCACAAAATACATATAATATACTATACAGATGTGGAAAAATCTAGTTAGTATATAATACTTTGCTCACCATTAACAGCTTTATTATGTGAAATGCACATACTGTACTGACTTAGAAATCCGAGCTTTTGAACCCCAGAGTACCTCTGAAATTTTAATGTATTGCAAACAAATAAAAATCACAGTATATAATTGAAATTTTGGTTGAAAATGTCAGATGCCTAAATATTTTGGATAAAGAAATGTAAAACAAAGATTAAGATCATGTACAAAACAAAGGCATCCAATTAGTCACTGACAGTACCTTTCCGCACAATCAACAGGCTTATAATTTATCATGGCATTACCTTCCCTGCAAAACCCTCCCCAAATATGAAACAATTATTTACCAAATAATTTTCAAATAACATAAAAGGATTTTCAATAAATATATAAGCATTTCTATCCTCCATATACAAAATTTCTTAAAATCACCCAGAACGGAGGCTAGATACAATGTTTTCCTAACTGTGCTTGCCAACTCCACACCTGGCCCCCAAAGGTGACGCCTTTCAGACGCGGACGGCCGGGCCAGCTCTGCTGGTGAGCCCCATGCCCTCCCCAATGCTGTCCAATGTTCACTTGCGTCAGTGATATGCCAGGGGCGCTTGCACAGCTGTAAAATGGGAACACTTCCTGAACAGCAACAACAAACTCAACAATGGGGGTAATCACGGCACCAATTTGAATGGCAGTGTTTCCAAATAGATATTTTTGAGAAAGGAACCTAACAGTAGAAAATTCCAATGGTTAAAAGCTGCAAAGGAACCCAACATGGAAGTCACGAGCCCTAATAAAACTAACTTCTGGGTGGGAACTTTTCCACACTCCTTTAGAGAACTTTTTAACTCTTGTCTTTAATAATGGTAATTTATGCTCAACTGAACAATGGTGGCAAGGAGAGGTCCATGCTAACATTCCTGAAAAATCACTTTCCTGCTGTGATGCCTGCTTAGGCTGCTCTCTCAGGATACTTCAAATATCTATGACTTGGTCAAGACTTAACCTGAACCCTTTATCAGGTGACCAGATTCCATTTAAATGGGGATTTACTTATTCCTTTCCCTTTCCTGAAGGCAGCTCTTTTTAATTAATCCCGGGATCCAACATCCCTTTACCTAATTTTACAACTTATTTCCTGTCATTTGCTAGCCTGGTTTTGGAGCCCAGAAATCTGAACTGCACTTCTCCAGTAGTGAGTGGGTGAAAGGTATGCTCACCAACGTGATTAATTTAGCATCTTGTCCCTGCATATTCCACGTCATTTGATGGTTATTTCTTTACTGATTTTTCTGAATAGCAACCTTTGGTGTGCAATATTGTTAATGGAAAAAAGTCTGTCTCTCTACCACACTGATACACCAAGCTAAAATGAAATACAGGTTCCACGTAACCTGGGAAACATGCGTCACAGGAGTGTATGTGGATTTTGAAGCGCTCCAGCTCCCTCAGTTACTTAGGTTTTGCTGTTGTTCTTTCTTTTTAAAAGCATCATCACAATCTGCCTGAAGCAGTCATCCCCAGAAGATGTTCCTAGGACCCAGATGCAAACTCCTATAAATCAAGAGACAAAATGAAGCCATTTTGTTCAATTAGCTACCAGAAAATTAAAATCTTTCCCACCCTGTAAGAGCCCTATTACACTACAGAAGGGCTCAAATATATTTTAAAAGTTAATTTACTACAAATCATAGTAATTAAGCTTTAACAATCTAAAGGAATACACATTGCACCCTTGAACATTATTATTCAAGGTGTCAACAAGAAAGTGTCTTAGATCAATTTAATAAATAATGTGGAAATAGTTGCACTAAGCTAAAATACTAAACACACATTTTGACAAACTAATTTCATACATACATACATACATATATATAAAGTGTGTATGTGTACAGAAGTTTAAGATCCAAAGTTGCATACCCTCCTACCTGGAAGAGTGCACAGAGAACCCTTCCTCTCCACAGCTATGCATCGCTGACTCAAACAATCACTGACTGCTCTGAAACTCCAACAAGTACTGGCTTCCAAACCCAGCACTTTCATTTGTAATAGGTGCCTTTGTAGGCTCTTGCTTCACCATGCAAGTGCATTCATTAAAAGTTAATGTTCCAAAGTTTCTGCTGTTAAATACAAAATGATGCTGCCTGACCTAGTTGATTAAAACCTTTCATGAAAAGAAACAAACAGTTTAAAAACAGTGAATCTACTAAAGCACAAGTGTATCATTCAAAGTGCAGCCCAGATGCCTATGCAGACCCAGGCCAAGAGCTCCCCAGAAACACAGGCATATGTAGGCACGCGCACACACTACTTTAAACTGCTTTTATATTGCAGAATTAAGACCAGAGGTGCTCAGTCTTCTCTGCTCTTCAGCAGCTATAGTTGTAAATTTATCTGAAGTGTTCAATGCTTATAAAGTTTACTTCTTGGTTCCTTGCCCAGAAAAGGTGGCACTGAGGCAGGGAAAGGGCTGAACACTGTCCAGCCGGAGAGGAGCTGGGCCAGAGTGTGGAAGCCTGAACCACTGGAGGGAAGCGCTCCCCACAGCCAGCCATGCCTGGGCAAGACTACTCTGACAGCTTCAGGTGCCGCAACCGCTGTGCGGGCGCCTGGAAAGAGTCCAACGGGAAGGCTGCTGCCGCCTGGAGTACAAGGATGGTCTTAAAAGAGCAGTCGGGTGAGTGATTTTTTTAAAAACAGTTGCTATTTCCACAATTACCTATATTAAGTACAAGTCTCAGACTACATTTTAGCCACTTGTCAAATTTAGTTTTAAATGTTACAAAATACTGATGACGCCTACTGAGGAGGGAAGACTGACCACCTGTACAGGAGTTCACAGTGTGTGCTGGAGCAGATGACACAGAGTGTTCCAGAAGACGGGGAGGGAGTGGCAGTTACACAGATCATGGTGTTTCTGAAAATTCAATCATTTAGGATTGGATTTTGATCCATTCCCCATCACCACCTGGTAGGAAAAGCTCTCCACAATGAAAAGCTTCAAAAATTCACTCTATAAAAATTAACACGATTTTAAAGAGGCAATGTTTTAGAGCAGCACCATAAGACACATAGGAAACTCTGCTTTAAGAAAAAATCAGTGTAACCCCAGAAATGCTCCTGCTCCCTTTATGGACACACTGACACCAGAATGCACTGGAGGTACCCTGCTGGCTGTTTTTCAGCTGCAGATCAAGCAATCAGAGGGACAGGACATACATATCACTTGATTAACCATTCTTTCTACTAGAGAACCATCACAATTGCTGAGGAATTGTCCTCTTAAGGGAAACTGTTCCTAGAACACGCTAAGATTAAATTAATAGGACTCTGAGGCAATTTCTCAAAGAGAAAAAGGTTAAATTCTCCATAATTTGAAGGCCAAAACCAGTAGAGCTCTATAGACATGAAGCCACAGGACACTCAGAGTTCCCGGGCTTCCGAGGTGAAGTGTGGCGGAGACTCGAGCAGAGGCCTCGCCACACCACTACACTTGGAGATCTGTTCCTTCTTTCCCTTTTCCGGTTTCAAGCCTCAGCAATTGTCTACAAATAGTAGGGCAATCGTTTTTCCTAACTGGATAGATTCAGTTTTAGAATAAGACAAACTATTTCTTTTGAAGCAGCATTACCCAATTAGACTAAGTCATGTCTAACTTTTTAAAAGCATTAACTTTTAAAAACTGATTAATCCTTATGTGACCCTAAAGGGAGGTTTAAAGTGAAAGAGAATTCATTATTCATGTAAAGGACAACCATGTATGGACAATCTAGTCCTAGTGTTAATTTGATCTGTAAACAATCCACAGACTCTTCATTTAAAGGTAAGATTTAAGGCACACCAGACATGATACGCGACACAAAGCACAGCAGGTGCGTTCCTCACCCCTGACTCCTTTATGCACCTTGCAGGGAAGGGTACTTTGACATACAATGCTCAGGAAGCTGGCTTCTTAAGCTCTATGATTGCTCTCCTCCCCCTTTCCAGGAGCACACACTGAACCAAGTCAGTACTTTGCTGTGTAAATTTTCTGATCCTACAGAAACATACACCACTAATGGGAGGCCTTTAAAATGGATAAACTCATCATCGCTACATCAGGCATTAGCACTGTATATAAGTTGTATAGCAAAACCACACACACCAACAGTATCAGTCACTACATGCTCATACCAGAGCATCACAAGCAAGTGTGGGGGAATTCTCCCAAGAGGTTTTAACCTTTGGACATTATCAATTAAAGAGATGTAGGCAGGAACCCTCAAGAGATAAATCATCCTTTTTGCAAGGGTAACTTATTCTCCTTCAATTAAGTGTCAAATGATTAGCAACAAGAAGAGTTTTAATAAAATCCATGAAACTTAAGATTGTCCTTTTATGAAACCCTTCAAAATGATAAGCGTCTCCTAGAATGTCTGCCTGCTCTCCTTTGTAATGCATTACATGCAAGTTACAGTCACCTTGTGATTGCTATAGTGTTAACACACATTCACAGCTTTTGAAATACCAAATCAGAAATTTTTTGTTTTTTTACATCCATCTTAAATGTCCTCTTCTCATATTTAAATGATTTCTTATGTGTAGAAGAATGCTTAGTACTAAGCATAAATTTTACAATAATAAACTTGTAGCTCAGATTTGAAATAATATCAGGTAGTAGAGCTAGGAAGAACATGTCCCTATTTTACTCACAGAAGAGCTACCACAAGAAAAAAAAAGGTAACGAAGCTCCCAAAATATATAAATAAAAATGCCTACATTATGTTTACGCTAAATATTCAACAGAGTAAATTCCTAAGTAGAAATAACTAAGTTTTAAACAAGCCTCAATTTGGGAACCTAAAAAAAAAAAAAAAAAATTCAAAATAAATAGAATTTTACTTGGTTAGTTACAAATTGCAACTGGAATTCAATCATATTACAGATCATTAAAACCATCTTATCAATGTGCTGCAGATTTAACATTTAAATAACATTTAACATTTAGCATTTAAATAATTTTTCACATTGGGAGTACCGAGGGGGTCCAGTGATACGATGGCTTTGGGTTAGACACAACAACACATGAACCAAGGAGGAGAAAATCATTCCTCATTCGTAGTGTTGACTGGGTGACATGTTATGGCAGTTTTCCTTTGTGATGTGACACAGTGTTGTGGAGAAAATCAGAGGCAACGAGAATGTGTTCAGTTCAAGACACCAACTTGGCGTCTTGGCGAAGCCAGTGCAGTCCCTGCCGGGTATAACGAGCTAGATCTGTCATGATGCTTGCGTTAAAGATGAGTGGGCCCATTACTTTATCCAGTTCAGCAAAGAATTCTAGAAAACCAAAAACATTCATTAAATAAAGCCTATAAAACAGCATTAATACGAAGTAAAAACCATCCTGCCCCCTACTCAAATGATAAGTTTGTCTCAGCACGGCAGGCCCACTGTCTCTCAAGTCATGCTGCTTCCAGGTCAGGCAATGTTTTAGAAAATGCACAGTCTGGCCGGGGATTTAGCTCAGTGGCATAAGCACCTGCCTGGCAAGCGCAAGGTTGTGAGTTCGAGCCCTGGTACCAAAATAAAAAAGAAAATGCACCATCTGAAATTAAGTGTTATATGTACATGCAGAATATACCACTGACAATGATTATAATGAACTGCTCTTATGCATTACAGTGGACATCTAGTGCCGCATACATACACAATGCCCTGTTGGATTACTCAACTGGTGCTAAACAGAATATACTTTTAAAAAATTTTGCTCATTTTTATTACCATAAAAGCATGTTAACAGTGTTAATAAAGATATTCTTTGCATGTTTCCCATAACAGCCTTTGAGAGGGTAGATAATTGTAAGTCTGCACTCAACCTTTCTGGTGTAACTTTATGTCATATGTCACTGATAAAACCCGTATTTTCAGATAGTTTAAAAATTCAAGGGATTGGGGCTGGGGATTTAGCTCAGCGGCATAAGCGCCTGCCTTATACGTGTGCTGTCGTGAGTTCGATCTCTGGTACCGATAAAAACAAAAAAGACCAAAAAAAAAAAAAAAATTTTCAAGGGATGGAAATAAAAATTCTTATATGAACAAATAGAGGTTGCATGTGAGGGAAATTGGGAGGGAGAACAGTGTCTCAGGATTTGATTTTAATGTAATTATGGAAACAAAAAAAGGATGTAAGGCTACAAATTAAGACTGTTCTTAGACATGCAGAGAAAAAAGAGAGTTCTTAAAGCTATCACACTATTTAAACAGGACAGGGAGTAACTAAATGCTTGAGCGAAGGGTCACCTTTACAGAATTCTAGCTAATAAATGCAGAAGGAATGTCCAAATAGAAAACTGCTAATGAGGGTTGGAGATATTTGTCTATTACACACAAGGCCCTAGGTTTTTAAGGCCTGGTACCATAAGAAGCACAGGGAAGGGGGAATGGGAGCTCATACAGTCATGGGCCTAGGCAATGATGATAAACAAAAAATTAATGATATATATATATATATATTAGTAATACTACTGATTTCTCTGAGTTTGTTAAAGAGAAAGATTTGTGCTAGTATTGTTCGGCCAATTTACCGCAGATGTCTTGTACTCTGGGTGAATGATTTGGGGATGACAATTGCGATAAATATATACCATTGTAGCTCCCAATTGATGTTTTGGAATTTTCTTTTTTAAATTTTCTTCCCTCTTTGAAATAAAATGGAGTTGGAAAAAAAAAAAAAGCTAAAGTTGAATATTGACTTCTGGATCAAAGTCATCAGCCTGACATCACCAGAATAACTCTAATGACCAGACATTACAAAAAGGGAAATTAAAAGTGTATGCTAATAAAGGACAATAGTAGTAGCTCTAGTGCACAGCCTGTGGCAGTACTGAAGAACCTACTGGACATGGGTCACAGCAGGCACACACAGTTCTCTTTGTAGACACGAGAGCCAAGTCACCCCAGCAGTGGAGTAGTGGACAACTGCTGATTTTCTTTTTAACTGTTGGTTTTTTCTAAACTAAAACCTCAGTATTTGGGTTTAACTGCAGTGTTGGCACTTACGATAAATAAGTGGGTTTTGGGTTGCAGTCCTGGTACTCAGTCTCTGAAAGGTTTGTTAGCACAAGCCTATGGAGAGGATCCTTATCTAAAATACTTGAGGGATTGGGGGTATAGCGCAGTGGAAGGGCACTTGCCCACCAAGTACAAGGCCCTGGGTTCAAGCCACAAAAAAAGAGAGGAAACACACTCAAATAAACCAACTGTGTTTCAATCTAATCAACCCTCAGCATATAACTATCAGTATAAAGAAAATGAGACAGAACAACCAATTAAGTGACATCATAAGGAAGTAATCACTCAAATCCTGAATAAAACATTCTATAACCCAGATTCTCCTCATCATCAATAGCATGTCCTCCAAAAAGAAAAGAAGAAAAAAAAGTGGAGGGCATAAAGAGCCTTAGCAACGACATGCTATTATTTACAAACTTTGCTTAGATCCTGTTTGAAATAAATCTGATAATTAAAAAAAAAAAAATGGACATTTGAGATGATAAGAAAAAATCTGATGATGAGCCCTGGGGAGGAAGGGCCTCCCCCCAAAAAGAAAAATCTGATGACAGACTAAGTTAACAGAAAACATAAAAGCCAAACGTTAGGTGTCTCTCATCATTATTTCTCCTTAGGAACAGGACAGGAATCTTTCATTTGCATCTGCCTGCCTCCTCATACTGTAAGCACTGAAGTACTATGTGATAAAATGACTCTGACAGGCTATTTTAATATTTCTCTGCAAACTGAATAAGTGCTATGCACTTATATCTGAAGATAAAATCTACTGTAATAAGCTAGTATACATATAGCACTTTCCCCTAAGAGCTTTAAATATTTTTATTATTTTCTATGGTCTAAGTTTAGGTAATAATAAACTTTTAAGATGAAATACCTCAACCTAATATTAACAAAAGCTAAGAAATCTATTTGTTTATCACATAACTATCTTCCATTATATCTAAAAATTCAGTTAAACATCTCAAATGAGTAAGACATCTAAATGTAATCTTATTTTCATAGTTAAATATTAATCAGCCCACAGTATGACCTATTCCCTTTTAAAAAAATTTTTTTTTTTTTTTTGGTCCTGGGGATTGAACTCATGACCTTGCATCTGTCAGGGAGGCATTTATGCTGCTGAGCTAAATCCCTGGCCCTTCCCTTTTATTCTGAAGACAGGATCTTGCTACATAGTTCAGGCTGGCCTCAATTTGCAACAATCCCTCTCTGCCTCAGCCTTCCAAGTGCTAAGTCTACAGGTGTGCACCACCATGCTTGGTTAACACATTACTTTTAAAGTGTGCAATGCACTTAAAATTCAAAAATGACACATACTTACCTTAGATTAAGATCATTAGCTTGTGTCACCAGGATAACGAGAGGTATTAATACAACACTCAACTAAATCCTAAAAGTTCTTTTTAATAATTCCACCCTTCAAGTTTATCTGGAACGCTACCTACCTTTTTGTTCTTTGGAAAGCTGCTCCGCTTGGTCCCAAATTTCAGTGGCATAGAGAAAGTTGGATGTAACCTGAACATAGCTGGCTGCCATCTGGTGGATTTTCTGTGGAATGGTCACTGAAGAACCACTTGCTGAACTACTGCCCCCAGAAGAATAATTTCCTGAATTGCCTGGTGACAGCTTTGGAGATACAGGTGAAGGCATCCCAACAGCTTTGCTACATACAAGAGAAATAGGAAGTTAGTTCATATAAACAACATTAGGAAATGGACGTACCCACCTTGTTTTTGTTTATTTTGTTTTTTGAGACATGATCTCACCATGTGGTTCAGACTGACCTTAAACTCACAGTGATCCTCCTGGCTCAGCCTCCCACATACTGGGATCACAGGTATGGGACTTTATATATTTTTAACTGTACTTTTAGGATTACAAATTTGGTTAGGAAAATATAAGCAAAGCAATGACTGAATGTCATTTCATATAAACATAATAAGATGGAAAATATAGAAGAAATGGACAGATTCCTGGATACATATGAATTACCAAAGCTGAATCAAGAAGATATACTACAGGGCATAGTGGTGCACTCCCTGTAATCCCAGCACTCGGGAGGCTAAGGCAAGAGAATCACTCAAATTTGAGACCAGCCTGGGCTACAAAGTGAGCTCAAAGCCAGCCTGAACTGTAGTAAGACTGTCTCAAAAACAAAAACAAACTGTAATAAACCAGTAAGAATAAATGAAATAAAGATATAACTGACAACCTATCAACAAAGAAAAGTCTGGCCCTGACGGATTCACTGCTGAATTCTACAAAAAATTTAGAGAAGACCTGACACTACTACTTCTCAAATTCTTTAATGAAACTGAAAGGGAAGCAATACTCCCAAATTTATTCCTGGAAGCAAGAAATACCCTGATATCAAAATCGGAGGACTCAACTAAGGAAGAGAATTACAGGGCAATTTCCCTAATGAACATAGATGCAAAAATCCTTAATAAGATACTGGCAAACAGAAACAGAATGCGGCAAATCATCAAGAAGTGAGATTCATCCCAGGGATGCAGGGATAGCTCAACATACATAAATCCACAAATGTAATGTACCATATTAACAGAGCCAAGGACAAAAACTGTCCATCAATAGATGCAGAAAAAAAGCCTTTTTTTTTTGGGGGGGGGGTGTTACTGGGGATTGAACTCATAACCTTGCACTTTCTAGGAAGGCACTTGTGCCACTGAACTAAACCCCTGTCCCTCAGAAAGGGTGTTTTACCAAGTCCAGCATTCATTTATGATAAAAAAAAAAAAAAAACTTACAGAAAATTAGATCAGATGGTCTTTATCTCAATCTAATAAAAACTATCTATGACAAACCAACAGCCAACGTCATACTAAATGGACAAAAACTGAAAACTTTGTCTTTAAAATCAGGAACAACACAAGGATGTCCACTGTCTCCACTCTTATTGAATGTAGTCCTGGAAACTGTAGCTTGAGCAATTAGACAAGAGAAAGAAATTAAAGGACTAAAGATAGGAAAGGAAGGGCTGGGGATTTAGCCCAGCGGCATAAGCACTGCCTGGCAAGTGCGAGGTCATGAGTTTGAGCCCTAGTACCAAAAAAAAAAAAAAAAAAAACAAGGAAGAAATTAAAGTATTGTTATTTGCAGATGACATGATACTCTACATAGAAGACTCCGAAAACTCCATTAAAAAAGCAGTAGATTTAATAAGCAAGTCAGTAGCATGCCTGGATACAAAGTCAAAAATCAATAGCCTTCTTGTACATGAATAACAAACTCACTGAGAGAGAAATCAGGAAAGCAATTCTTTTCATAATAGCATCCAGGGGCTGGGGATTTAGCTCAATGGCACAAGAGCCTACCTGGCAAGCATGAGGTTGTGAGTTCAATCCCCAACCTCCCCCCACCAAAGTTCATAATAGCATCCCCCAAAAATGAAATACCTAGGAATCAATCTAATGAAAGATATAAAAGACTTATACATTGAAAACTACAGTACTCTGAAAAAGGAGATTAAAGAGGATATTAGAAAATGAAGAGAGATTGCGTGCGCTTGGTTAGGAAGAACCAATATAGTAAAAATGCTCATACTTCCAAAATTATTATACAGATTCAGTGCAATCACAATCAAAATTGCAATAGCATAGTTCACAGAATTAAGAGAAAACAATCGTAAAATTCATCTGGAACCATAAGAGACCTAGAATAGCAAAGGCAATACTGGGCAACAAAGGCAAAGCAGAGGGCATCATAATTCCTGACTTGAAATTACACTATAAAGCTACTGTGATAAAAACAGTGTGGTACTGGCAAAAAACAAACAAAAAACAGATCTGAAAAAGATCAGTGGAACAGATTAGAAACAACTCCAGATACACGAAGTCACCTTATCTTTGACAAAGGTGCCAAACACAACAACTGGAAGAAAGATAGCTTTAATAAATGGTGCTGGAAAAACTGGCCCTGCACATGCCATACATTAAAACTCTTGAAGATACTGGTGTAGGCAAAGTCTATGAACAAAACCCTGATTGCACAGGAACTATCACAAAGAATCAACTACTGGGATCTCATAGAAAAGCTTTTCACAGCAAGAAAAATCAACAGAGTGAAGAGAATGCACAATGTGAGAGAAAACACTTGTCAGCTGTTTCTCAGACAAAAGATTGCTATCAAGAACATAAAAAAATGAACACATAATGAACTCAAAACAATCAGTCCTCTCAGATTTAAAAACCCAGTCCAAAAATGGGCATCTGAGATGAATGTACACTTCTCCGATGAAGAAACACAAACAGCAAATAAATATATGAAAAAATAGTCAACATTACAGTCACTTGAGAGATACAAATTAAATCAACACTGAGATTCTTCGTCACCCCAGAAAAAATGGCTATTATCAAGAAATCAAGCAGTAACAAATGCGGGAGGGGCTCTGAGGAAAAAGAAACCCTTCTCCACTGTGGATGGGGAGTGTAGACTGGTGCAACTACTCTGGAAATCAGTGTGGAGGGTGGAGGTCCTATTTGATCCAGCTATTCCCCTTCTTGGTATCTTCCAGAAGAATTAAAAAGTGATATATGTGCACCCATGTTTGAAACAACCTAAATGCCCATCGACTGAGGAATGGATAAAAGAGATGTGGTACTTTTATACAATAGAGTATGACTCAACCATAAAGGGCAAATGAGAGTTTTATAGATAAATGGACACAACCTGAGTCCATACTTACTTATAAGTGAAATAAATCAGACATGAGCATGTAATCATAGTACTCTCTCACTAGTATGAGCTGAAAGAAACACTGTATGTGAAATATATATAAAATACATACAAAGTACAGTTAAGATGGCTATACTTCTGATTTCTCTGAGTTCATGGAGAGAAAGGTTTGTGCTGCTACTGTACAAATAATTGAATGTAGGTGTGTTGTGCTCTGGGTGACTGATTTGAGGGTGGCAACGTGCAATGTATGTACCACTGTTGCCCCCTTGATTGTTGTGTTTTAAAATTTTGTTTTATTTTTTCTCTTTAAAATAAAATGGATTTGAAAAACTTGAAACATTTCAAAAGGTGTAGCTCAGTGGTAGAACAACGTACTTAGTATATACAAGGTCTTGCCTGGGTTTAATCCCTAGAACCAGCAAATGAAGAATGAATGAATACAATACTTTACCAAACATTAATCTATAAAAAAGTAGCTGCCATTTTGCCATTTTTAGAAAGTAGACCTTTAGACATTCTACTTCCACATCACATATAAGTAAGCCTGTTACAAACAATGCTGTGCGTATGCAGCACTCCAATTTTAACTCAGGGCCTTCCCATGAGCTACATTCAAAGCTACTTTTTAATGAGACAAAGGGTCTTGCCTAAGTAGCTCACTCTGGCTCAAACTTGCAATCCTCCTACCTTGGCTCCCAAATGCTGGGATTACTGGTATTTACCACCACACTTGCTGCAAATAATTACTTTATAGAATAAAATTTGACCTACCTTCCTAAGCCGGGGGATGGTGCTTGAGAATTATTATAAGAATTCTGTAGAAAAAAAAATAAAATTCACTTAATCAACAAAGAACCAAAAAAATTACTACATATAACGTACTAAATATACCTAAAAGCACAGGGCTAGAGATGGTATTAAGCTCTATCACTTGAATACACTAAAATGGGTACATGGGAATGTAAAACTGAAAGATGTCATTCAGAAGAGCTAGAGTGTCCTGGAAAACTCCACAAAGAAGCACAGGAAGTAAGTAACACAGAAAAAAGGAAGGGGAGATGGAATAGGGATGTTACACTATGTATAAAGAGGTGGAGAAAAGAACATACATGACTCATATGGTTTGCTTAAAGCAGAGATTTAAACAAGGGAGAAGACAGAGAAAAACCTTCGACTTTGTAGGACTGGGTAAGCAGTAGGGACCTAACCCTAAGGACAACAATGAACTCCTGAGGGGCTGTGAGGGGCTCCAAGTTAGAGCCAGAGAAGACCTTTAGGAGGACTTAGGTGGTGCTGGCCTGAAAAAATTATATGCAAAAATGTTTTAGAAAACTAAACCATCTAAAGCAGCATGGTGCTAAAGATCACAGATCATTTCAAAGATAAACAAGGCTGCCACACAAACAGTGGAAGTTCTACAATCAGATATATATACACTGAAAACCTTTCCCAAGAAACCATGAACATATTTGAGAGTTCTGTAGTAGTAGCTCGGCCCCTCTTGTGTTTTATGAGACCACTTCTAGGGTAACAATTTTATCTCCTGGGAAACGGATCCTCCTCTGTTGCATACTTACCTTCAGGTGCTCTGTCAGTGTCTTTGAGTACTTGAGAGCATTTTCCTTCTTCAGTTTGAACAGCCTCAGGTACAGCAGAGACTGGCATCTCAGGCTAGCCAATAGAAAAGGCAGCATATTTACCAGGACAGCAGACTCTGGCCACAACTGCACAGACAACCTTTGCAACATGCAAGAGTAGAGGACTGACTCTTCCAAGAGCGTAAGACTGAACATCAAAGCAGACCTCGGCACAGCGGTTATCAACAGTAACCCTTAGTCATAACCAAGAGGCATGTTCTCATGGCGGAATCCACCAGGGAGAAAAGAACATGATTGAAAACCAAAGATTAGCCTCCCATTAGTCTCTGACATTCGCAAATCAAAACCTTACCCATAGAATACCAATATATCATAGTAACACAGGCATTAAAAAAATTGCTAAGGGATAGTCTCTGCGCAAAATTATAAAAATTATAATCAATCTAAAAATTCAGAAACAGAACTATGAACATTAGAATTCTGGTGGAACATACATAACCACAGTTTATACAAAGTTCCTGCATGACTATTTCTACCTGCCTATCCAGTCATGTTGACTTCATACCTAGTTCCTTTTAGTTCCTTAAAAATTTCCTATTCCTTCCCAAAGTATAGTCCTGTAAGATGTTTTTCTATCTACAGATAGGTCTTCTCTTCTTTGCTAACACAGACTTCTCCTTCAAAGGACTCACCTCATACACTTTTGTGTTATTTATTGATTTCTGTCTCCTCAAACCTAGCTGTAAACTCCATGACGAAGAGAACCATGTCAGACAACTCATAGATACATAACCCAGGGTGCAATACAATGAGTGCACTAGGCAAACTAAAGTAAGTAAAGTAGTAACAGCTCCCTGGCTAGGAATGAGACAAACAGGTCACAGTGGTTTTCTCTTAAACACAAGGGACATACATGAGTAGAGAGTGGGACCAGAGAGAGGTTCCCAAAAGAAGAGCTCCCACAAGTGATCGCTTGAAGTCAGTAAAGAGTTTCAACATTAGTCTCACCATATCAAGGCTTCCTTTAAACAGAAATGGATCAGAGAGACAGACTGACAACTGTAATCTTAAGTTATTTCCAGCTGAATTCTTTATGAGTTTTGTGATACAGTTAAGAAAGGCTGATCCATGGGTCTCACACCAAAGAACATACACAGCACAATGTACCAAGGAACCACCTGTTACTGAGCAGAAATTATAACACACACACTCACCAAAGTACTGTAAGTCTTTTATCTGCAGCTGTAGCATCTGGTGCCAAGTAATTCTTTAGCTTCATAGTGTACCTGTGAGTTAACAAATAAATAAGTAAAATACTTGAGAATTATTTAAAGAATTCTGTAGAAAAAAAATAATAAGCAAAACCCCAATAAAACTCCACTACACATACAGCACTAAGTGTCTCTGAAAGCATCAGGACAAAGCTCATCTTTAAGAAACTTCCCTTGATCTTATGACTTTATTCTCAAATATTATAATCAAACCTAAATAAAACACCCACTAACACATCCAGTTGTCCTTTTTCAAGGAAAATAAAAGATTAAACATCCACATCAGTTTATGTGTATCAACCCCTTAGAAGAGGGATCAGAGAAACATTACTGGCGATGCTGTTGCAGATGTTACACTTACTTGATGAGCTCCACTGTGTCTGAATACATAGGGAATGGGGATTTGGATTCCTGAGCATTCTTCTCTAATGCATTCCCACATTCAATAAAGGACACCACAGCATCAAGGTAGTATACCGCTTTCTCAAACCTATCAGACTAAAGAAAGGAGAATAAAAGTAATGAGTAGCGATCCACTCTAAGTACAAATAACAAATGGAGATTTAAGCTAATTTGATTAAAATGTAAGTACAAGAGCTGGGTGTGGTGGCTCATGCCTGTAATCCCAGCACTTGGGAGGCTGAGACAGGAGGATCGTTGTGAGTTCGAGACCTGCCTGGGCTACAAAGTGAGCTCAAGGCCAGCCTGAACTGCATAGCGAGACCCTGTCTCAAAACGACAAAATAAATAAAAATAAATAAAATAAAATGTAAGTATAAGAATATTTACATACCAATGCATCCGCATTGTGCTTTAGCTTTTTTGCTTCTTGTAAATAATGATCTGCTGAGTAATTTCTGCAATGTAAATAAAATAGCAAATATTTTTGTAAGAGAATAGTAGTTCATTTCAGTTTCTAGTAACATTGCTTTCATGTGCTTAAGTAAAGAAAACAAGCTATCAGTAAGTATTCATTTCAGGTTTTTTTTGGTACCGGGGATCAAACTCACAATCTTGCCCTTGCTAGACAGGTGCTTACACCTCTGAGCTAAATCCCAGCTCTTAGCGTTTTTTTTTTTAATAAATGTTTTTATCAGGTTAATAGCATAAACTCACGGCAAATGTTTTATTCAAGAAAACAGAAATCAAGCTTCCTACAATGCATGAATGCACATATGTATTTATTTATTTTTGGTACCAGTGATTGAACTCATGACCTTGTGCTTGTCAGGCAGGTGCCTATGCTGCTGAGGTAAACCCCAGGCCTATATTTGTTTTATTAAGTGTATATTAAATATTACAATATGTAATTCATGTTCTTATTTATTTATTTTAAATTTTGAGGCAGGGTCTCACTGAGCCAGACTGGGCTTAAACTTATCCTCTTGTCTCAACCTCCTGAGTAGCTGGGATTACAGATGTGTACCATTACCACTGGCTCAAGCTCTCTAATATTAACTACTAACTTTACTGAGTTGTTTTAAAGATTAAAAGTAAATAAAGTTAGGCTTGGTGGCATATACTTATAATCCCAGTACTTGGAAGGCTGAGGTGAAAGGATTAGGAATTTGAGGCCAACCTGGGCTACACAGCAGGTTCAAAATTGGCCTGGACTGCAGTGAGACCCTGTCTAGAAAAAAGGAAAGAGTAAGTAAAACATAGGAGAAATAATCTTTTAACAAAAATTAGGGAACAACAACACTGCTCTTCCTTGGCCAAGAAAACACCTATTTTATTTTATTTTTTTTGAAAGCACCTATTTTAAACAGTGACACAGTATACCAGCAACAGTGGCCACCTACTGGAAGGCACATCCTCTCTGGCCTCCACAAGGGTTAGGCAACAGAGGTGGACAAGGATCAGAGGGTGCTTTCAAGTTAAACTCTCCTGTGAATCACACTCAAATATTAAACCTCTGGTCACTGACAAATTAAAAATGTTTCTTTTACCAGTGACTGACACCATTTCTTAAATGCATTTTGAAAGATTGTATTTATCTCACCTGTCATCAAAGGCAAGCTTTGTTCTCCGAGGCTTAGAAGCATCAGGAATCGGTGTTGATAGAGGACAATTAGAGGAGATATTTGCAGCCTTTTCCTAACCAAAAAAAAAAAAAAAAAAAAAAAATATATATATATATATATATACACACACAGTATCATGAAAACTGAGGAGATTAAAAAAAAAAAAAAAAAATCAAGCTAACAGCATTTCCCCAGCTACTGCTAAAATGAAAATAAACTTCCACTATCTTTGGTACTAACCTCTTATAAAACTTCTAACTTTATAATGTAAAATGGGTCCATTTTATTATGTAACCAAAATATTCTCATATTTATTAAGAATGTACAAACTGGGACTGGGGATTTAGCTCAGCAGCATAAGCGCCTGCCTTGAAAGCAGGCAGTCGTGAGTTCGATCCCTGGTACCGATAAAAATGAAAAAGACAAAAGAATGTACAAACTGGGTGTAGGGGCACACACCTGTAATCCCAGCACTTGGGAGGCTGAGGCATGAGGATTGCTGCAAGTTTGAGACCAGCCTGGGCTACAAAATGAGCTCAAGGCCAGCCAGAACTGCTTAGCAAGACCCTATCTCAAAAAGACCCTCCCCACAAAAAAATCTATTACATAGTAGGCACTGAGACAGGCACATGCTGAAAAATTAGAGATACAGACCTCATATCAAAATGACAAAATTTACAGATCAGTGAAAACTGCTATAATGTTTATTAGGTGCTTATTACTTAACAGGAACTAAATTAAGCACTTAGCATAGTTATTAATCCTTCAGCAATTCTATGAAATAGGTATTATATGAACTTTTTCAATCAAAGAGGCTAAGTAGGGGCTGGGGATTTAGCTCAGCGGCATAAGCACCTGCCTTGCAAGCATGCAGTCATGAGTTCGATACCTGGTACCAATTTAAAAAAAAAAAAAAAAAAAAGAAGCTAAGTAAATTGCCTAAGTTCATATATCTTTAGATGTATAATCTGATCTGATTCTTTTTTTTTTCTTTTGTCTTTTTCCTTTTTATTGGTACCGGAGATCGAACTCATGACTGCCTGCTTGCAAGGCAGGTGCTTATGCCACTGAGCTAAACCTCCAGGCCCGATCTGATCTGATTCTTACAGCCCTCTCCTCTTAAGTTTTATTCTGATTTCTATCAACAATTTCTTTATACGAGGACTCAGTCTTTCTCTTTGCAAATGCATTCTATACAGCCCTATCTTTAGCAAGATAAAGAGTATGTTCCTACAGTACAACACTGGAAACTAGCAGAATTTATCCCATCAATGCATGTATGTTTCAACAGTAGAAAAACTTGATAATGTGTCATTCACATTTGTGCTTAAAACCACTTAAAATGAACCAGGTAGTAATTTTTTTTATTTTGTCTTGCAAGAGCTTTTCAGTTCCATCTATGGTATTATGACTTATTTCAAGGAATGAAAATAAAAGTACTATTATTTGAGAAATGCTAGATTCTTTAGGGTACAGTTTATGTTTGTAAAGTGGTTTCCTGAAAATGACGCTGCAGTATAACATTACTATCTCTTCTACGTTTTATACATTGTTATTGTTTAGATCTAAAACGTCTCCCAAATGTTCACGTTTTCATTTGGCAGGTGATGGGACTGTGGGGCTCTACATTGGTAAGTCCAGTCATGAGTCCAGCACATCTGGGTCCCTGGGACATGATAACCATTCTCCAAACTATTGTAGAAAAGTATCTGTCTAAAGAAAAAAACCTGTACATCTTAGTTTGAGAAGTTATTCATAATGTGAATGACCTTAATCTTAAAAAAATTTAACCATATTTAATAAGGATGACAGTTTTTTACTTTAAAATTTTTTTTGGTTCTGTTTTATTTTTGTGGTCTTTTTGAGACAAGGTTTCACTGTGCAGTGCAAGCTGGCCTTGAACTCAATTGTGTAGCCCAGGCTGGTCTCAAACTGGCAGTTGATACTCCTGTCTCTGCCTCTCAAATGCTGGGATTATAGGTGTGCACCACCATGTGCAGATCAAGGATGAGTTTTTTTTTTGTGAGTCCGAGTTTTCAAATCTCAAACTTTACTTACTTAAATCACAAATAATAATCCAGTGACTTATACTCTTAAAAAATGTACAGATTTTAATTTTGTCTAACATATTGTTTACACCTAATGAGACCAATTTAGAAAGCAATGCAAAGAACCTGGTTAAAAAACAGAGAGACAGTCTATTGAAAAATAGTCTTGAAAAAAACTTTTCAATCCAAATCTTCATCCATAGACATAAAGAATAACCTCCAGGGCTGGAGATTTAGCTCAGCTGTGTAAGTACCTGCCTGGGAAGCGCTAGGTTGTGAGTTAGATCCTTGGTACCAATAAAAAAGAAAAAGAAGAAGAAAAGAAAAGAATATCCTCCTCTATGTTATATGCATGTTAGGAATACCAACAATTAGGAATAATTTCAGAGTCTCTTTGTTTTTTCAGTCTAACATACGTGCATTCACCAGTGAAGTTGTCCTGGCTAAAACTCCTGGCACCAGCTTCTACCTAGACATCAACCGTCATCCCGTCGACTCCCCTAGACCCCAGTACAGCGCCCTCAGCCAGCAGGAAGTAGTTACAGAGACAAATCTTCGCCCCTTTTCCTAATAATCATAAGACGGGATATGAAAGGGTTGCTGGCCCAGGCCAGATACTGTAGCCGGTAAAGCCAGGGAGCTCCTATCTTCCCCCACCCTTAGGAATTACCTCTGGTGCCAAACTAAGATCAATGGGCTACCTGTGCATCCCTAATGCCCCCCTTAGGTTCCACCCCAGGCCGAGGCTACTTATGTGCCTCACTCCACATGTTCCACGGAGAGATCGCCCGCCCCAGGGTGGAGATGCCACGCCCCAGGGGGTCGGGGTGTCTCTCCCCGCATTCCCAATATAAAGGTTACTTATATTTTATACTTCTTATCTTTTCAGCCGCCGCAGGTGCTCCTCTTCTTCCTCCCCTCCACAGTTCTATCATTAACTGTTTTTAAAATGTCATAACCAATTTTTCCAAGTCTCTAACTGAATTAATAGGCATGGGGACGGCTTAGTTATTGCTTTCACGATCTTAGATCACTGTATAAATTTATCTTCAATATTCTGACAGTATGAATATAATGTGCAAGCCTAGGAGATTTTAACAAAAATTTCAAAACACTGTTACCCTGACAAAGTCACGTAACAGTAAGACACTTCGGAAATGTACCTTAACCTCCTTGGAGCTACTGGAAATTTTCCCTTCAGTCTTTTTCTGCTTTGACGTGGAGGAACTGTTTTTGCTGCTGCCACTATTCTCTTTGTTGCTATTATTGCTTGATTTTAAGGAAGATGATTGGCTGATAGTCCTCTTCCGAGAGCCATGCTCTGTTTTTGGATCTTTTGAAGGTACAGGCCCAGCAGGTGAAGGCAACAATTCCTTTTCTTTTGCAGCACTCTGTTTGGATGACCTGCCGAACAAAGCAAACGCTGCCCTCATTTTTTCACACAGCAATACAGAGGGAATGGATTTTTCCCTTTCTCTTTACCTGCTTTCAAGAAAAACTTGCTTCCCCCCGACTTGATTACTAGGATAAATATTTTACTGTGAGGTGAATGAAACTGTGAATGTTATGAGAGCTGGTGGACATTTTATCTTTCTCCGCTTCCCTCTTCTCTCTTGTCTTTTCTCTCCACAGTGTATACCATTTCAAAACTGTAACTATGCACACTAACTAAAAGAACAGATGACTGATGAAAAAGATTAATGTTTACAAGTTAGCAACAAGTCTCCAGCAAGTTATACACAATCTTGCATCTACCCAGAAAAAAGTTTTAACTGTTAACCATATCCTATTAAAGGAAGTACAAAGGAGAAAGTAAATCTTAAATGTTTTCACTCCTACTGGCTAAATGCGAAAGCTCCCGTAAAATTAAGCAAAGGCACACGGGTAGCATCAGTGACAACAAGGTAGAAAAGTATTCAGTGCCCACTGATACACAGACATGAACACAGGCAGGCAACGTGTTTCAGGGAGACTTACTCTCTGTTGCTGGATGGCTTGTGGCCTGATGAGTTCTTCTCCTCTGTTTTGGGTTTTTTGCTCTCACTAGCTCGATTATCATCCTCATTCTGGACGACAAAGGAAAACAGCAGTTACTGGATCTGATATTTTTCATCTAACTCCAGCTTTGATCACTAGAAATCCCCACTTTATGCCTAATACAACCTCAGAAATAAGATGAATGAGGAAAACAGCTCACTTAAACAATGAATAATAAGGTCTTGGTTTCTGAGACAGGGTCTCACTATGTAGTTCAGGCTTTGAATTTGCAGCAATCCTCCCACCTAAGCCTCCTAAATGCTGGGATTATAAGCATGCAACACCACCTGGTCAAAACAAGGTTTCAAGGTAGGAAAGTTCTCTATGTTAGATACATAGAATCTCCAAATACTGAAAGAAATTCTCTATAGTTTTATTTTTCCAAATTCATTTTATTTCAAGGATCAAAAGGAAAAAAAAAAAACTACACCAAAATTTCAAAACACATCGGGGGCAACAATGGTAGGTACATTGTGCATTGTCACTACCCAATCACTCACTCACAGCATAAGACACCTGCATTCAATTGCCCAAACAACACTAGCATGAATCTTTCTCTTTAGAGTGAACTCAGAGATTTCCTGTAGTTTTAGATGAGATTTTCTTTTACGTAATGATTTTGAAGAAGGTATTCCAAAAACTTGTAACTCATATACCATGAAACTCAAACTTTAAAAGTACACAATCCTATAGGCATGGTGGTAGATGCCTGTAATCCCAGCACTTGGGAGGCTGAGGCAGGAGGATAACTGTGAATTTGAGGCCAGCCTGGGATACAAAAACAAATTCAAGCCCAGCTTGCACTACATAACAAGACCCTGGGGGGAGGAGCGGGTGGCACAATTGCATAGCATGTGCTATCTTCACAGTTGTGGAGCCATCATAGCAATCAATTTTAGCACATTTTAAAAGAAATTAGCACATTTTCATCATTTCAAAAAGAACTGTATCTGTAGCATTCTTTCCTCCTCCCCAGACTCTACAGTTTACCTATGCAATTTTTTGGGGATTCCAGATGTTACCTATGTTCTAAATATTACATATAAATGGAATCACAGCGTGCATAATCTTTTATATCTGGCTTCTTTCATTTCGTGTAAACTGTTTTTGTAAGGTCCATTCATTTGGTGGTATAGATCAACATTTCCCTCACATGGCTGAATAATAGATATATTACCATTTATCCATCCAACAACTCAAGACCATCTGGAGTGACTTTTTAGCTAGTTTAATGTTGCTATGAACATCTAAGTGTACAAATTTTTGTGCATGTTTTCATTTCTCTTGGGTACACACCTACGAGTACAAAGCTGGGTCATAAGATGTTATGGTTTATATCCATACGTCTGTCCAAGAGCTCATGTCCTCACAAATGGGGCTTTTGGAAGGTGTATGCGTTACTGGAGCGTTATAGGTGACTGCTGTTGGGAGGTGGGCTCTGATCAGGAAAGACAGGAAACCTTTGGGTGACCTGGATGGGTCTATCTATTTCCCTAGCGCTTTCCTTCACTCTCTCTTGGTTCCCTGGCTGCTGTGAGGTGAGCAGCTATTTCTCTGACATGTATGCCCCTCTGCTATGCCCCTCTGGGCAAAAGACACCTCCATTCCTTTACATCGCCAAGTGGCGGGCATTGTGTCTCAGCAATGAACAAAGTGCCTAAGACCTAAGGTAATTCTGTTTAACTTGTGGCAGAACTACCAAATTGTATTCTAAAGCAGCTATACTAGTTTACATTCCTACCAACGCTATACACAGAAATCCCTATCTTTCTAGATTTTCACTATCATTTATTATAGTCTCAGCTTTTCAGTATAGCCGAGTCTCAGAAAGTTTTAAAAATCTTACTGGCTGAAAACATAAGTGGCAGATCTACCTATTATTGATACAACTTTCATAGCTACATCAAAGTTTCCCTATTGCTTCAAATACTAGGGCACATGAATACAAATACTCTGTTAGAAAAGTCTGCTCCCCTGCATGAATGAGGGCCAAATGAAGAAATGAGAAAACACTATCTACAACCCTTACTGCCTTGGACTACATCGCCTCTTAGTTCCACCTGCTTTGTCTTCAGGAATCGCCCTGGCACTTTATTAAAACCATGTTTCAAAAATCATAATCAAGTTTAATGCTGTTATGTACTTTATAAAATCAAAGACTGACTCACAGATACATAAAAACTCTGCAGTAGTAAATGCTAATGAGACATGGGGAGGAGGAAAATATAGGGCACTTCTTTTTGTTTTTGAGGAAGAATTACAAGTTACATATACATAGTAAGAAATTTAAGCAGAATAAGAAGGATTTTATATTTTATTATTTTATTTTTGAGATGACATCTGGCTACGCTGTCCAGGCTGGCCTCAAATTTTCAATTGTCTTGCCTCAGTTCCCAAGTATTTGGAATTACTGGCAAATACCACAGAGTTTTGCATGTCTGTAACACTGTTACCCTTAAATCTTAGATATTCACGAGTTTTCTGATTTCCTGGGTTTACAAAAAGCTAACCTTAAATATATACCAGCATCTGTCTCTAAGTGCCTACGGCGCTCGGCAATACCTCAGAAGGCCACACACGATGGACAAGTGTCTACCACTAGCTAAGCTCGCATCCCCAGCAGATGCTTTTAGTTCTGAACTTTAAAGGAAAAAAGCTATGCACAACTGTGTGCAGTGGGTGGATGAAATTCTCAAAGAGTGTATCAAAATTGTGAGTTAATTATATTCAGCTGGATTCTAACCACTAATCTTTAAAATGTGACTTGTCTGGGTATAAATAGAAGAGAATGGTAGGGGTTGTATCCCAACTAGAACTGCACACAACCACATTTTTAAGAATGCTGCAAATGCAAATTTACAGCCTTTCTTGCACGCCCACGTCTACCCTGGCCATCACATATTGTCAACAGAGATGACTGGCTCATTTCTTATTTAGTTAAAAATTACTCTGCTTTACTGAAAGAGCACAGAACTCTCCAAGGGCCTGCTCTATATGTACTCTCAATCAGGCTTTGGACTCATCCCGCTATTTTCTAACTCAAGACTTACTGAGCATTTCAGATAGAAATGTTTAAAAATGAAAAAAATCAGCCGAGTGTGTGGTGGTTCACACCTGTAATCCCAGCACTTGGGAGGCTGAGACAGGAGGATTGCTGCAAGTTCAAGGCCAACCTGGGCTGCAAAATGCGTTCAAGGTTGGCCTAAACTGCACAGTGAAACCCTGTCTCTAAAAGAAAAAGGAAAAAAAAAAAAAAAAAAAAACCCACAACAATCTTTACAAACCTTATGTTTCCTCTTTCCTTTATTGGAAATTTTCTCTGAGGCTTGCTTCTGAGCTTCTCTCGGGTGCTTTTCCAGCACAGTTTTCTTTTCCCCCTTGGGTGGTTCTGTCTCTTTATAAGGCTTTCCGGGTATTCTGGTCAAAAGATTCAGGTCAATCTTCACAATAAGTGGATACCTCTCATCAGGCTCACTGAGAGGTGAAAGGAGTTCCTTCTCTTCCATAGGAGAGAACATTCGTTGCCGGAAAAAGCTGTCTTCTTCCTCCACGGAGGAGGGTTTCACGGGAGTCCTGCTGCTGTCAGGGTACTTAGGAGTTTGCGAGGAAGGAGGCAGGCTTTCACTTTCATCTGAATCTGAGGACGAGGTATCTGTTTCTATGATTTCCCTTGATTTCTGGGAAGATTTACTCGTTGACTTGTATTTCTTTTTCTCTGCTGTAGGTCGAGGGGAAGATTTGGACTCCTTTTTTATATTGGGTTTCCTTGAGCCTTTGGTGGCTGCTTTGTGTCTGCTGGAGGGCATACTAGTAGCCATGTCTACGGGGGTTTCACTCTCTATCTTCAGGCCTCCCCGAGGCTCCTCGGCGGCTGCCTTCTCAGCTTTTTTGGGTTGTTTTTTGCCTACAGTTCTCCTTTGTGTTGTGCTATCACTCTGTGCAGGAGACTTCTGCCTCCCACGCCCACTTTCTGATCCCTTTTGGATGGTTTTCGAGTCTCTTCCAGGAGTAGTAGAACTTGTTTCTTTAGGCCCACCTGGATCAGAGTAGCTATTCCCAGTAACCTGCTCACGGCTTTCTTTTTTGTAGCCTTGAGATGATGGAATGTTACTATCTACAGAAGAAGCTGGTGAAACTTTATGTGGGTTTACTTTATTCAACCAATTATCAAGTTGCCATTTATTTGTTGGTGGTGGTTCAGGCTGAAAAAGAAAAATACTTATTATTTTTATTTTAATATTGAACATTTCTCCTTTATAATGTCAAGGTAAAGGAAAAAATAATGCCTAATGTAACAACATTTTGTTTTTAAAGGTTCTGACAGGACTAAAGCATAGGGTGAGAGACTTTTAGCTCTAATTACTTGAATTAGAAGATAAGCTTACTTTTATATTTGGCCTTTAAATAGCAAACAATCTTATCAGGAATCTAATTTGAAAGGCATTATCATGAATGACCATATAATATTTTTAATTCTAGAAAGTACACATTGGAAGTTTCAAAGGATTTTTTTTTTTTTTTTTTTTTTTTTGTCTTTTTCATTTTTATCAGTACCGGGGATCGAACTCACGACCGCCTGCTTGCAAGGCAGGTGCTTATGCCGCTGAGCTAAATCCCCAGCCCCTGCAAAGGAGATTTTTAACCTCGTCTCTCTTACTGGAGACTGAACCCAGTGTTTTGGCACTGGCTTATATCACTAGCCCTTTTCTTTCTTTTTTGCTTTATTTTGTGGCAGGGTCTTGCTAAGTCACTAAGCTGTCCAGACTGGGCTTGAATTTGCAACTGTCTGCCTCAGGCTTCCAAAGCACTGGTATTACAAGTGTGTGTCACCATAACTAGAAAAAAAGACCTTCAAACCACATTTTAAGCTACAATAATATTATAATATGTAAGACTTGTTTTGTCCACAATAACAATGTTACATGAATTGCTATGTAGACACAAAAGACCAGATCAAAGAAATCTAATATTTGGGGTTGGGGATGGAACTCAGAGGCAAAGTATTTGCTTAGTATGAGTGAAGCCCTGGGTTCATACAAATGATGAGCACGCCTCCCAACTCCAGTATTTTAGTGACCCATGAAATGACCTTAAGTGGTTACTAATCTAGGAAAACTGTTCAAAAAAGATAATCAAGTATTTAGGTTTGTTTAGGATATACAACTCAATAGCCTTGTGTCAAGTGTGTAACCTTTCTTCAGCTTTTACATCTGAAGGAGGTTTCAACAGGACATTGCGAGGGGCTCGGGGTGGGCGGGGAAGGTCCCCCGCCCTCCTCCTACCTCGGGAGAGGCACTCTGGGACGGCTCATTGGCCTCACTGTCACTGGAGCTACTTTCACTTTCTGAGTCAGATCCAGAGCTGCTTTCGGATCCACTGTGGCTGCTAGAATCATCTCTGGAATTATCTGCTCCTTCACTATTATGATGTGAAGGTTCAGAGTTGCTGAAGGAGATAAAACATACAAATGATGAAAGGCTTATTTTATCGTGGCAACAGAAAATCATCCAAACCTGACAACTTCGTTTACAATGTCTGCCTATGCTGTTATTATTCAATGAATCTAAAACTTCCTTATAAATGAAATAAACACTTCTCTAAATAAGTTTCTAATGTGCTACTTGCTAATACTCTCATTTTCAAAACAGTCTGAGGTCTACTTTACATATCATAAATTCACCTAGTTTACGTGTCTAATTTAATGATTTTTAAAAACCTAGTTTTTTAAGCATAAACTTACAAAATTTTAAAACTACTAACACAATCGCCAATATTTACAAGGTCTCTTACTACATCATTAATAATGTTAATCAATCAGGCTGACCTTACTCCTTCAAGTAAAACAAATGATGCTCACCTTCCTGGTGTACTTCTTGGCATCGTTTTATCACAATCCTAAAATTAAAAAGCATAGAAAGGAACTCTGTGTGAATAAATAGTACTCTTTGTTTAATGTGGACAGTATCTGAACTTTCTTAATTATAAAAACTGCTAATGTACGCATGGAGAATTGTAACATTTCAGTGTTTAAGAAGCTTATAAAAAGAACTTATCTCTAACAACTGGCTCTTCAATGTTACTATTTAATTACAATTTTTATAAGTAAAATGAAAACAATATTGTATGACATGGGAAATTATGCAGTAGACATACCTGTTCCCCATCACTGTCTTCACTGCTGCTTAGTTTTAAGTCATCTTTTAACATACTAGAGAAAAAAAAGGCAGAAAGGATTATTTTTGGAACAGATTCACTATAGGATGCCAAAGTATTAATACCTATCAGTAATACTAGAAATAATCACTTTGATGGCCAAAGATTTAATTGAAAAACAAATTCACAAACAGAAAACCAAAAAAAGAATTCAATCATTTCATAAGCTCTAAATGGTCATGGGTGAAATAGTCACCTTTCTTTTCCAAATAAACATAAGCTATTTCCCATAAATTTCCTATTCATTTTAATATTATCAACTTTTCTCTAAATGCACGCATATACCACTGTATCACTATTAAAACAAATTAACAGTCAACACAATAGTCTGAAAAAGAAAATAACTCCTAAATAAAGCAAGATAAAATGTAAGCATCAAGTGATTCTCTGTTCTGAGAGATTTGTATTGCCATTGGCAATGGGGTAATAGTGAAAAGCAGAGAACACAATTTCCTAACTAAATAAATGCCTTAGTATAAAGGAAAAGTGATTTTTGTAAACAGGAAAAAATGACCAAATATACATTTTTAAATCTCCAGGCTCCAAGTCTTCCTTCATCAAATTTCAAATTGGTTTTTAAAAATACACATAAATATCATAGGCTGATATTTTCTGCAATTTGTTTTGAAAAATAAAATTAAGGATTGAAAATTTCCTTAAAGTCATAAAATCAAAACCATTAAACCTTAAATCTGCATTACAATCTGTAAAACATTCTGTCTTTTTATGAAAGAAAAAAAATTAGTACAAAGGAAAACTAACTGCAGTAGAAAGATGTTTAACTTCTCATTACCAGTACATTCTATTCTTTTTTTTTTTTTTTTTTTTTTTTTGTCTTTTTCTTTTTTATCGGTACCGGGGATCGAACTCACGACTGCCTGCTTGCAAGGCAGACGCTTATGCCGCTGAGCTAAATCCCCAGCCCCCAGTACATTCTATTCTTTCTTTTAAAAATTTTTAAGTTTCCAATCACTGGGACGGAAGTCTTCTTTTCCTAGTAACTACTTGTACTTTCCTCTCAAAGTTCAATTTGCTTTTCTAAGTTTGACTTAAAGTTCAAATTATTACACAAAATATCCCCTTGAAATAAAATAACTATACAATTTTTTTCTAGTACCAGAAATCAAACTCAGAACCTTGCCCAGTCAGGTGCTGTGCTATACATACCCAGCCTAAATAACCGTATGATTATACAATAATGGAAAGTACTGTAAGACTGGCATAAAGGGAACACAGAAAAAAGGAGCTTTGCCTTTGGTGCTTTTTTGAGACAGTGTCTCACTATGTGAGTTCAGGGTGGCCTTGAAGTCACTATGGAACCTGAAATGTCTTGAAACTCATGACAAGCCTCTTTACTCAGCCTCCTAAGTGCTGGTGTGGGCCATCACACCTGGACAGATTTCTGTTTTGGAGAAGACCTTAGATCACCTTTATAAATGACTTTCTCTAAAGACGTTTACTCATTCTGAATTCCCTCAGCCCTTATGATTTAACAATGGCAGCTCAATGAACCTGTTTACATGTATGAATACAATATGTCAAAGCTTTTACTAGGCTGTTCAGTGTCGTACATTCTGTTGTTCCCTCAGCAACCAAGTGAGACCATGGTAATCATGCATCAGTTCTTTGATACAAATATGGTAAAAAAGTGTAATTTGAATTCTTTAGCAGCTTAGGAGAAAGGTGCTTCCCCCCCCCCCCACACACAGGTTTTTTTGCTTTTGAGGTGCAGGGGTATGAAGCTAGGACCTTGTACATCCTAGGCAATTCCTCAGCGCAGCAAGAAGCTGCCTCCGTTCACGTATTTTCATTCTCACTTAGTCCTCCCTCCCTTGTTTAGCTGCAGAGAATACCAGATAGGGATAATGAGCAGAATTTGTGGTTATGGCATGAAAAATTGGCACTGTGGCACAGGACTTTGTGGTCAGTCCGTGTTTGTACCACCTGACAGTTACATCCATCATGGGAAACTGGCACTGAGCAACTCTTACTTCCCCTTTCCCTCTTCTGCCTCTTTCTTCCCTCTAGTCATTATTTCTTTAGAATTTGTTTTAAAAGCTGAGTTAACTTGTGGTCTCAAGAATTCACAAACTCACTTCTTAAACTAGAATTTACAACCATCCAATACACTATCCTGTTACTTTTTATTATTATTATTATTTTTTGTAGTGCTGGGAATGGAACCCAGGCAACACAAATTATACATTCAGCCCTTTTTCATTTTGAGACAAGGTCTCACTAAGTAGCCCTGATGAGCCTCAGAGTTGTGATCTTTTTGTATCAGTCTCCCAAATAACTAGGATTTACAGGTAAGAGGCTCTCAAGTTCAAGCCTAGCCTGAGCAACTTAGTAAGACCATGTCTCAAAATATGTAGCATAGTGCAAAGGCCCTGTGCTTGATCCCCCCACACTACACCATTCTCCCCCAAAAAGATATGGGTAATACAACCTGTGTTACCTTAACATACAGCACTTAGTAGTGAAATGGAGAGTTCACTCAGAATTCCCACATACTTTTTTTTAAACATACCTCTCCAAGAGAAAGAAAACTGTCACATACTCATATTCATGGCCTATGGCAGTTCTCACTCTGCAGTGACAGAACTGAGTACACAAGACAGAAGCCATGTGACGTGAAAACTAAAAATTTCTATTTCTGACCCCATTACATAAAGACTTCCCTATGCCTGCCTTAAAAGGTTAGTATTCTGCCAAAGAGTAGTACTTCTGCCCAGGATGTAACTATGCAGAGAAGTATGTGCTTTAGCATGCACAAGGGCCTGGGATCAATTCTCAATGTCAGGGGAGAAAAAAAAAGAAAAAAGAATACTGCTATTACTCAAAACATTCGGATACTACAGACAGCTTTTAGCAAGCCAGACAAACTTATTATAAGCAATAAACTTACGATTTAGACTGGTGGCCATTTGAAGTTTTAGCAGGATTGTATCTTTCTGTAACATAAAGAACGTAGAAACAAGCAAGTGAGGTTGGCTATTCAAGATTATACAACATTGTTCTAAATATCTACTCTCAATAAAATATAAATTGAATGATATAATTCCTTACCCATCAAAATAGCAACACACTGCAATTCAATACTATGACATGGTGAGTATGAGGAAAACAAGTATGCCTGTATGATGCTGTTAGCACTGTAACTTCATACAATCTTTTTGGAAGTCAATTTGGTAATCTTATCTCATCAATACTGTAACTACATGCTACTGTCCTATTTGAACAAAAGAAATCTATTTTATATCTGGAGGATATAAACACAAAGACACTCACAAAAATGGTTTTTCATAGCAAAAGCTGAAAATAAATGTTCATCAGTAGAGTACTGGTATATAAATTATGATTCTTTCATATAATACAATTTTAGTATTAAAAAAATGAACACAGCTTTATACTAATACAATTTTAAAACAATGTAAATAAAACAAGATAACAAAGAATAGATGCAGCTTATGATTAGCACAGTTAGCTTCAGGAGAAGGAATGAGGTGGGGCAGAAGCAAAGATGACTTTTTTTTTGGAGGCAGGGTCTCACTATGTAGTTCAGGAGACCCTTGAACTCACAGCGGAGCCCTGGATTCCCTCAAACTCACAGCAATCCTTCTGCCTCAGCTTCCCAAGTGCTGGGATTACAGGCGTGTGCCACCATGCCTGGAGATGAGATATTCTTAGGGGGGGGGGTAGAGGGGGGTGGAATTTTTGTACATATCAACAATGTACAATGTTGTTTTCTTTAACTACAGCTACGAGGAAGAACTAAAATGGTTACACAGATATAGAAAGTTAAACATTAAGCATGATATGCTAATTTGGATTCACTAGCAAAGGATCAAAAAAGTTCCATATTTTCATCTCTCAAAATACTTTAAAGGAGTATAAATCTAAGTTATTTAAGAAGTTGTTTCTCTTGGCAAAAGTAACTCTTTTGTTACAGAGCTTTAGGGCTAAACTCAAACATTTGTGATGGTTCCTGACCTCAGTGCCACCTATCTATACATCTTCTGGGATCACACATAAATTCCCAGAAGCTCTAGAAGGTCAAGAGCTGAAGTGAAAGCAGGGTTGTAGAAAACTGCAGATTTTTTTAATCTAGACCATAAGATACAAGAAGAACAGGGAATACATCAACATAGGAAGAACAGTCACAGCTTACTAAAATTAATCTGTTCTTCCCGACAGTTTTACCATAACAGAACCAAGTTATCTGCGAGGAAGTAGAAAGACAGAAGTATAGCTCCAGAGTTAATGAGGGGCCCATCAAGTTAACTTTACAAACTTTCAACTATAAATCATTCCTAATGACCTATACAGTTCTTACTTTTTAAAGAAGCAGTTACTACTTATCAAATCACGTAATTATGAAATTACACAGAAAGAACTACTAAAGTAATCTGAGGTATATTCCATATGCTCAGTTAATTAATTTGAAAACCTAAAGAAAAACAAATACTCACTTTGTTCCCCAGGGCCAAAATTGGACTGCTGAGACTCCTAAAGAAAAGGAAGATAAAATAATATAAAGTGAATTTAAAACAGAACAGTCCATTATTGGAAAATGCTTCCAATTACATGAAAGTGCTTCCAATACTGAAAGAATGTGATGGCATTATTTAATTAGTAATGGCGATTTTGTGCTCAACACTGGACTTTACCAGAGGTTTACAAAATCCACTTACAAAACACTTCTTGAAAAGCATTAAGTTATGCAGTAATTTTTATTATTCATTTCTTTACAGCAGCACCCGTAGTACTAACTTAAATTTGAAGATCTAGAGAGTAAATAATTTCAATTCAAGAAATTTTGGTCTTAAGAAAATGCTGATTTTTTTTAAAAGGTGGTATTAAGAACAGTACACTAGGTAAAAGTAACTATGCAACCTATATATATTGAAGGTACCACTTCTATGGACCACCCCTCAAAAAACCCACAAAAATTCACACGCATATTGTCATGTCATTTTCTCTCTCTTACAACGTTGCCAGCATCTTATAAACCATCAGAAATCTGAAAGAACATCATCTATGTCCTCTCAAAAGTCCTATAACAGTGTAGCACCTGACACTTCATCTGATGCTGAAGAAACATTAACAGAAACCAAAATGTTACTGTCAAGGAAAGAAACATAGCTTCCCCAATAATATTCGTGATTATAACAGGTGTCTTATATGATAACTGTATTTCCACATTGAGTTTCTAGTTGATACCTGATGTAATACTAAAATTTATAGCAAAGACTCAAAAGCCTATTTAAAAGTAAAACACAACCTTCCTTCATGACACTACTATTAGTGAAAAAGCAATCCAAACAGTAACAAAGTTAAATTATAGTTTTGCTATTTAAAAACTACGAATCTAAACTAATCACAGTTGTGCACACTTGTAATCTCAGCATTCTGGGAGGCTGAGGCTGAAGCATTCCAAGTTCGAGGCCAGACTGGGCAACTTAATGACTTATTGAGAACCTGTCTCAAAAAAGGAATGGGGGAGGATTGCTGGGGACACAGCTCATTGTGAAGAACCTAAGTTCAATCCCCATTCGCTGCCTCAAAAAAAACTTTTAATCTATTATCCACAAGCATTTGACAATCCCTGGTACCAAAAAAACAAAAAAACAACTCAAGGAAGAAAATGTGGTACCAAACCTTAAAGACTTCAATTTGACAGAGAATTCTTACATTTGATACCAAAAGCATGATGTAACATTAAAAAAAAAAAAAAGATAAATGAGACTTCATGAAAATTAGGAACTTTTGCACTCCAAAAGACAACATCAAGAAAGTAAAAAGACAATTTACAGAATGGGAGAAAGTATTTGCAAAGGATGAACTGGCATCTACAATATATAAAGACCTCTTACAATTCAAACGTAAGATAACCCAATTTTAAAAATGAGAAAATCATCTAAACTACTAGACATTTCTCCCAAGAAAAAAAATAGCCAATAACTACATGAAAGATGTTCATAAACATGGATAGATCAAATCCCATGATGAGACACTACTGCATATTCATTAAGATGACTAAAATATGGGGGCTGGGGATTTAGCTCAGTGGCATAAGCACCTGCCTTGCAAGCAGGCAGTCGTGAGTTCGATCCCTGGTACCGATAAAAATGAAAAAGACCAAAAAAAAAAGATGATTAAAATAAAAGAACCAGATATGGTGGCACATGCCTCTAATCCTAGTATTTGGGAGGCTGAGGCAGGAGAATTCTTGTGAGCTACAAACCAACTGGAACTCCATAGCTTTGAAAAAAAACAGAGAGAGATAACAAGCATTTTCAAGGATTGGAGAAATCAGAACTCTGATAAAAATGCAAAATGGTACAAGTGGTTTGGAAACATGCTGGCAGTTTCTCAAATGATTAGACACTGTTAACCATAAAATATAATGAATTCATATATTTATATAACTGAGCAAAATGAAAGCACATATGCACACAAATACTTCTCTAAGAATGTCTATGGCAGCGTTATTCATAATTGAAGAAAGAAACAACAGAAATTACCAAGAGCTGATGAATGTATCAATAAAGTATGACTTACTGGGTAAGGTGGCACATGCCTATAATCCCAGCACTTGGGATGATGAGGCAGGAAGACTGCTACAAGTTCCAAGGCCAGCCTGGGTTACTTAGCCCAAAGATAGCCTAAGCTACAAGTGGGACCTTGTCTCACAAAACCTGAATGAATAAGGCTCAATGGAACATCCTTCCATAAAAAGAAACTGACACTTGCTATAACTCGGGTGAACCCTGAAGGCATGAGAAGTGAAAGAGTCCAGTTACAGAAAGTCTTGAAACAGCCCATTTACATGAAATGTCCAGAACAGAACAATTTATAGAGATAGACCAGTGATTGCTCAGGAGGGAAAAGAGAGGGGAAAGAATGTGAAATTTCTTTTTGGAGTGACGAAAATATTCTAATATTATAGTGATGGCTTTACATATCTGTTAAGTATACTCAAAAGCACTGAACTGTACATTTTAAAATGATGCATTACATGGTAAAGAATTTCTGGGGAGTGCAGTGCTGGGGAACTCAAATAGGGCTTTTGCACTGAGCGACAGACTCAGCCCTTACTTAAAATGTTGACATAGGGTCTTGCTATTTTGCCCAAGATAGGGTCAAACCCACAATGCTGCTATGTGAGCGTTGTGCCTGGACATTTTTGGAGACTCGAGAAAGAATAACAAGTGCCAGAAGCATATTTCTGGCTTTGGGGTGTTGAATATTCTGCAAGTGGCTTTTCACTTTGGGTCTGGCCTTTTTCATTCCAACTGTACTACCAGGTTTTAAACTTTGCCATGATCGTGTCTTCTGTACTCATGATACAGGAAGGCTTGACTGCCCTCACAGTGAGAGCCCCATCATGGTGGTGCGGAGTGGCAGGATGGAGCCAGCCTTTCACAGGGGACCTTCTGTTCCTCACAAACTTCCAGGAAGACCCCATCAGAGCTGGTGGGGTTGTTTTTAAATAATTGTTTTTAAAGTCGAAGGACAAGACATTCCAATAGTACACAGAATAATCAAAGTTCATGAAAAAGATAACATCAATTTTCTGACTAAAGGAGATAATAACGAAGTTGATGATAGAGGCTTGTACAAAGAAGGCCAGAACTGGCTGCAAAAGCAGGACATGGGGAAAGAGCATGAGGGTTTTTACCATATGCTGATATGGTCACCATAATAATGAATGACTATCCAAAATTCAAGTATGCACTTTTGGCTATAATGGGTGTATATGTGTTACTGCAACGTGAATCCTAACATGAGAAGCAAAGACTAGGACTAGACTGAAGTGAATTCTGTTGAAAAGAAAAAAAAGTAATATATTTGAAATGCTCCACTTTCTGTATAAAAGAAAACTCTGTGGAGATATTTTTGTCTTGTCCAAATAAATGATTCATCATTAAAAAAAAAAAATCAAAATAGGTGTTAGATGTAAGACCCAAACCTGGAATTGCCAGAAGAAAATATGGGGGAAACATATGAAGCCATAGTTCCAGGCAAAGACTTCCTGCCAGACACAGAAGTGCACACCATCCCAGCACTTGGAGGCGGAGGCAGGAGGACTGCCATGAGTTCGAGGCCAGGCTGCGCTACATACTGTGATCCTGTCTCAGGAAAAAAAAAAAAAAAGACTTCCTGAATAGGACTCACAGCACACAAAGTATCAAGAATCAACAGATGAGACTACATCAAACTAAAAAGTTTCTATATAGGAAGAGAAACAACAAAAAGAGTGAAGAAATAGCTTATGGAATGGATGAAAATCTTTATATATTCTGAAAGGATCCAGAATATATAAAGAATTTAAAAATCTTAACATTAAATTTTTTTGTCTTTTTCTTTTTTATCGGTACTGGGGATCGAACTCATTGACTGCCTGCTTGCAAGGCAGGTGCTTATGCCGCTGAGCTAAATCCCCAGGACCCCCCCTTTTTTTTTTTGGTCAACATTAAAAAATTAAATAGCCCGATCAATAAATGGACAAATGAAGTCAACAGACACTTCTAAAAAAAAGTACAAATAGCCATAAGTAAATGAAAAAAACGTTCATCACCTGTTGCCATTATGAAAATATAAATGAAAACTATGCTCTGATTCCATCTTATCCCTGTTGGAATGGCCATCATCAAAAGTACAAAACACATTATGCTAGCAAGGATGTGAGTGAAAAATGAACACTTCTACAATGCTAGTAATTCAAGTTAGTATAGCCACTGTGGTAGTTAGAATGGAGGTTCCTCAAAAACCAATAGACTGGGGCTGGGGATTTAGCTCAGTGGCATAAGCACCTGCCTTGCAAGCAGGCAGTCATGAGTTCGATTCCTGGTACCGATAAAAAACAAAAAAGAAAAAAAAAAAGAAAAAAAACCCAATAGACTAGCACATGAGCCAGGCACAGCCCCCCTTGTTATACACTTGAAGCAACTACAGTCAGTATACCATAGAGATATACCTTCATACTCATGTTATTGTGGCACAACTTACATCAGCCACAGGGATATGGTACCAGCCTGGATGCCCATCAAGATGAACAGATAAAATACGGTATATGCAATGGAGTGTAGGGAGCCGTTGAAGCTGGAGATTGATCAGATGTGTGGGGCTAAAAAGGCCAACCCCAAAAACAGAGAGACCAAAACAGGCCACATAAATAAGCTGTTCGAGTTCCAAGAAAGCAAGGGGCCCAGGCCAGCCAGGTACACAAAGTGCTAGGCAATAGGGCTGAAATGGGCATCATGCTTCTGAGTATATAACTAAATGTGCCACACTGTTTAGGCAGTTCATTCTCTCTCAGAAGGACAGGAAGGGCTCCACCTGACTCCAGCTTTTATCTCTTCTTTATTTTCTCATCCTCCTCTCATGTTCTTTCAAGAACCTCAAGAGCCGCATAGGTCAGGGCAATGGAGTGTTATTTAGCCATCAGAAAGAAACAAATTAAGTTGGGCATGGTGGTGCAAGCCTGTAATCCCAGCACTCAGGAGACTGAGACAGGAGGATCACTACAAGTTTGAGACCAGCCTGGGTTACAAAGTGAGCTTAAGGCCAGCCTGAACTGGATAGCAAGATCCTGTCTAAAAAAAAAAAAAGAAAGAAAGAAAGAAAGAAAGAAAGAAAGAAAGAAAGAAAGAAAAGAAAAGAAAGAAAAGGGGCTGGGGATTTAGCTCAGGGGCTTAAGCACCTGCCTTGCAAGCAGGCGGTCGTGAGTTCGATCCCTGGTACCAATAAAAATGAAAAAGACAAAAAAAAAAAAAAAAGAAAAAAAAAAGAAAATCTGTCATTCACAAGGCGGGGCACGTTAAAGCTAAAGATCACCATGTTAAGCAAAATAAACCGAATTCATATAGACAAATATTACATATGTGGACTCTACAAAAGATAAGAAAGTAGAAGGGGCACTATTATTAGACAAAAGAAATGGAATAAGGACAAAGACAGGCAGACCATTTTCTTAAGGAGATTGTAAAAGATTACTAAAGCACCTGGGTGAAAGGTACTAGGCAAAGAAGAAGGGTACAAAAAGGAGATAATTTAGGTCTAAGTATCACAAATACAACTATGTACCCAAGGAAACAGTAACATCTAATTCCTTTTTTTCCTTTGTATTATTTTATTTCCACAACTGAATGCTAGGCATACAAGCGCAACAAAAAAAACCATAGTTATCTTTTATTTTCTTGTAGCTAACACACACACACACACACACACACACACACACACACACACACGGAAAACTTAACAGTAAAGGGAGCAATATAAAGAAAAAAGTAACAGCCAGAAAAAGAGGGTATATCTAGGTTAGCAACATATAATGGGACACAAACAAGTGACTAAAATAATACTTAATGCTAATGAGAAGCCCCATGAAGATGAAAAATAAAAAATGTAACTGGATTTGCCAAAAATGAATTTGGATTATAATCAATTTGCCATTGATCATCTTCATGAAAACAGGCACATGCCATCTTCCTTCCTTTCTGATAAGCGGCTGTTTGGATACCTGTAGCACCTCAACACTGTCAGAGGCTGTTCCAAACATATGGTATGTGCATGGCAATGGACTGCTTTAGTACTCTCCAGAATGCCACTGGGAAACCTACCATGTGCCATCAGCCCCAACTACACCCATGTACTCTGCTTTCTCCAGGGAATGACCTTGTTATGCTCTATTCTAAGGCCACTGTCTTCTGCTTGGACAGTGACTTGCAACCCTTCCTGTGAGGGACTTCTCAAAGCTACCTTCTCTCTTTCCCACATATCAAGTGTTTGTTTTTTTTTTTAAACTAAGTTGTTATGATCGGCACATAAATATGATAAAATATTCCCATAATATCATTCTAAATATAACCATGACATTCCTAGCACATTTCTCTGTTATTTTACAGAAAAATACTGCAACAATCAATTTTTTTTACATATTCACTATCTCCAATCTTTTGAGCTCACTACAATCCATCCTCTGTCCTCAGTTTTATAATAAAAAATGCTCATCAACAGTAAGGAGGAACTATCAAATCTGAACACATTACAAGCTTAAGGTCCTGAGCATCTTATCTGCACTTTATCTCACTTAACCTGTAGAGACAGAAACAGAACAATACAAAATGAAGCTATAAAGCATGAAGACTGAAAACAAATGAGCGACATGTTACTAAATTGTGGGACAACTTAAAAGTCCCTAATAGACATGTAATTGGAGTCCTTGGGAAGGAAAAAGACAAGAGGAAAAGAACGGCATTCTAAGTACTGTAAATAAATACATCAGCTCTCTAAATTGGATGGAAACTCTAAGAAGCTGAACAAACCCCAAACACGAGAAAGATGAGGAAAGGCACATTATATATAAACAAAACAGTAACATCTCAAATGATGTAAGCAAGAGCATAGAGGGGCAACATCCTCAACCCAGAATTCTATACCCAGGAAAATAACTTAAAAACCAAAAATGACCCAGCACTAAGGGGCAAAAGCAGGAGGACTGCTGTGAATTCGAGGCCAGCCTGGGCTACAAAGTGAGTTCAAGGACAGCCTGAACTGTATTATCTGTCTCAAAAAGACCTCCCAAAAACAAACAAATGAAAACAAAACAAAACAAAGCTAGACATTGTAGCATATCTTAATATCATTCTACATGAATGAGTAAAGAAAAGAAAGATAAAATAAAGATTTATTTCAGACATACAGCAGAGAACCACTAAAAAGAAATGTTAAAGGAAATATACCATCCCAGCATTTGGGAGACTAAGGCAGGATGACTGCCATGAATTCAAAGCCAGCCTGAACTGCAATGAAACCTTGTCACAAAAAGACAAAACAGCCAGGAGTGGGGCTACAAAGTGAATTCAAGGCCTGCCCAAACTGCATAGCAAAAAACCTTGTCTCTAAAAGACCCCCCAAAATACACACACACACACACACATACACACACATACATACATACATACTAGACAGGAACTGTACAAATATAAAGGAATGAAGAGCAAAAGAAATACAACTGCATACAGGGAAAATATAATCTTTCCTTATGTGTGTACATGTGTGTTACTGGTTACATTGTGTGTGTGTGTTGCTGGGGATTGAACCTAAGACCCTGTTGTACACACAAGGCAAGAGCTCCACCACTGAGCCACATCCCCAGCTCACGTGTGTTATTAAGGATTGAAAAATGCATGAATGAATGGATGGATTGAACCTAGAGCTTTCACAGTGAACTATATCCTCAGATCTTTCTATTTATTTTTACTTCTGAACCATGATCTAAGTCACTGAGTTGCCCAGGCCAGGTTCAAATGTGTGTTCTCACCTCAGTTTCCCAAATTGCTGGGATTAGAGAAGTATTTTTAGGTCTTT
Organism: Cavia porcellus; assembly: GCF_034190915.1. Classification (NCBI taxonomy): domain Eukaryota; kingdom Metazoa; phylum Chordata; class Mammalia; order Rodentia; family Caviidae; genus Cavia; species Cavia porcellus. The sequence continues at coordinate 4,894,823 of NW_026947502.1, forward strand.
TGCTCCTCTTAAACACTAACAGTTGGGTGTAAGGTGTAATCCCAACAGGAGGCTGAGGCAGAAGATCTCTGTGAGTTCAAGATCAGCCTAGGCTACATAGTGAGAGCCTGTCTCAAAAAATAAAACAATGCAGGCATGGTGGCTCACACTTGTAATCCCAAACACTTGAGAGGCTGAGGCAGGAGGATTGTTGCGAGTTCGAGAATAGCCTGAGCTACAAAGTGAGCTCAAGGCCAGCCTGAACTGCACAGAGACCCTGTCTCAAAAAGACAAATAAATAAATAAAACAAAAGAAAGAAAAAACAAAAACAAAACAACTAGTAAAAGACAAAATGGGCTTTCAATAAAATAGCAATAATATTATAGTATCTATAACTTCAGTGGAAACAAAATATATATAACACCACACATAATGGGAGAGGAATTTCTTACCACATGCAAATGCGGTAAGGAAAGTTTCTTATACAAGAGACAAAAATGCTGTAATAGTACAAAAACAGGGGCTGGGAATTTAGCTCAGCGGCATAAGTGCCTGCCTTGCAAGCAGGCAGTCGTGAGTTCAATCCCCGGTACCGATAAAAAGGAAAAAGACAAAAAAAAAAAAAAAAAAGTACAAAAACAGACTGATAAAGGTATGTACCATAAAACCCTAAAGTCAACATTAAGTAACACAACTATCTTAAGTTATTTTTCTCGTTGCTGAGACAAAATACCCAACACCCAAAGTTAAAGGAGGAAAGGTTTATTTAACTTACAGTTTGTGGAGCTATTAGTTCATAACCAGCTGGCTCCAGAGCAGGGTGGCACATGGCAGAAGGGAAACTGTTCAGAGTGGCAACACAGCAAAAGCAACCAAGGACGGTAACAGTGTCTTTCTGCCCCTTTTATACTCTATCCAGGCTCCCAGGATTATGGCACTGCCAAACCAATCAGTAGACTAATTTAATATGCTGGGGATTTAGTTCAGTGGCATAAGCACCTGCCTTGCAAGCAGGCGGTCGTGAGTTCGATCCCCGTTACCAATAAAAAAAAAAGAAAAAGAAAAAAAATAATAATCATACATCCTTAATCCCAACATTGCAACATAAATCAGTCACACACAAGATTTAGCCATCTCTGAAAAAGCTTTACTTCTGATCACACGAGACTGAGGAAACATCTAGACACAGCCATAACAACAGTTATGGCAAAAACAAATAACCACCTGATGAAATCAGTAGAAATTAAAAAGTAAGATGGCAGATTTAAACTCTACTATATTAATAATCACACTAAATCACACACCATTTACATTTAGTAAGTGGATTTCATCAAAATTAGTAACTTTTGTTGTTAGGAAGACAGTTAAGAGAACAAAAAGGAAAGAACAGACCAAGAAAGTTTTAGTAAACCACAAATCCGATAATGAATTTATACCCAGAAAATACAATAATCCAATGAAAAAGAGACAAAGATTCATACAGACACTGTAACCTAAGTATATAAGCAGATGATAAGTACATGAAAAGATGTCAGTGTTGAGCACATCAATCCTTAGTGAAGATGTAAAACAACCGGAACTCATGTACTTTTTTTTTTTTTGAGTCTGGGTCTCGCTATGTAGGTCAGGCTGGCCTAGACTCACTATGTAGTCCTGGCTCGCCTGGAACTCACAGCAATCCTCCTGTCCCAGCCTCCCCAGTGTGCGGGCTACAGGCATGTGCCACCACATCCAGCTCTCATGTACTATTGGTAGGATCAGAACCAGAAAAAGAGTACAACATACATAGGAACTTAATATTCCACCCAAAGGTAGAATTTCAGTTCTTTTAGTGTTAAAAAATAAATTTATAAAAAACAGCACACAAGACTACCCATTTGGAAGAAATGCATGTCACACAGAAAATTTCCAGACAGATTCCAGATTAAATGCAATAAAAATAAAATTTCTAGAAAATTTAGAATAACCCTGAGATGAGAGGAGCATTTTTAAATAGGACAGGGGACCAGGCATGCTGGCAGATACTTGTAACTCCAGCATTTGGAAGGCTGTGGCAGGAGGATTATCACAAGTCTGAGACCACCTTAGACTATAAGGCTACCCTTGACTACATAGCAAGACCCTGCCTCAAAAAACTAAACATAATAAAATAAAATAATAAATAATAGGACAGTAAATTCAGGAACAGTAAATGAAAACAAATCAGTGCACATGATTTAGCTTTTTTTGATATACAGGGTCTTGCTATGCAGTTTAGGCTGGTCTTAAACTCACTTCGCAGCCTCGGCTGGTCTCAAACTCAAACAGTGATCCTCCTACCTCAGTGCCAGGATTACAGGAATGTATCACCATGCCCAGAGCAATTTAACATTTTTGTACAGGAAAACACACAAACATAAGTAGATTAAGACAAATGATTGGGAAACATTGGTAACACATCTATTCAGTAAAATATCTGTTTAAACGCCTTTGATGTAGTAGGTACTACCAAATACAATGCTGAATAAACAAAGACTACCCCAGCATGTATGGCACACACCTAGTGACAGATGATTCGTGTGACTCATAAAATACAAAAGGTACTCATAACTCGTAACCCAATAGAAACATAAGTAAATATAGATTATTCAGAGAATTCTAAATAATCATAAAGATATCAAATGACACCTATTGCATTTGTAAGAGTAAATGCATATTGCTTCCCAATTCTGCCTTTAGTTAACTCATGCTGGTAGTCTGAACTCAGCACAATGGAAATGGTTATATACCATGGAAATTAGTACTTGCTGCAAGTCAGGGTTTGATTTATTATTTTGCTGATTGTCTAAACTTAAGAAAAGTAATAATGTTTAAAATGTACATTAAACTTGAAAATATGGCACTGTCTGCAGGCATATTATGAATAACAGGAAACATTAAGGAGATATTTTTCTAGTACTTGAAAAGTACTTTTCAATTCAGCAAAGTCACTTCTCTCACTGATGAATAAGTGAAGTTCCATGATGTAATACTGAAACTGACAGAGATCTTACGCAAGTAAAATTTATACAAAGATTCATAATAATCTAACAGTAAGATCACAATTCAGATTTAATGACAATACACTTATTGAGAAGAGTTAGTGAACTGAAATGACACCCCTTTTGTCAAGTCATGGTTGAACTGCAATCACAGACTGCACGTTGATGTGAATTCCACAAAAATCAGCCAAAACATTTTGTAACATATAACTGACTATATGGAACTTACAATAAAGAGCTCTGTATAACAGTTTATTATTTATAAATTGTATATCCTTACTATCTATAAAATGTATAAATTAATATGCATAAGCAAAAAATATCTCAGAATAATAGGTACCTAGAGATAGAAAACAAAAGGAAAAAGGATTATGCAGAATCATTAGGAAACTTTTGGGGGTTTATTCTGGTATGTTCAGAATTTCCAAAATGTTCATTATCTTAATTATGATGGTGGTGTCATAGCTGTATATGTATGATGAAACTAGCCAAATTGGGTAATTTAAATATATGCCATCTGTTGAACTGGAACTTAATAAATTATTTAAAAGAGCACTAGGTGTGGCAGTGCATGTCTGTAATACCAGCACTCAAAGAGGCTGAGGCAGGAGAATCACCTCAAATCTAAGGCCAGCCTAAATGATATAATGAGAACCCGTTACAAAAAAACCAAACTGTCAATCAATGAAACAAATGTCAAACTTCACAAATAAACTCTCATTCTTAGACTTAACTGATAACTTAGATTTAGACTTAACTGAGTTAAGTTAACTTAACTTGACTTAACTGAGTTAAGTTAACTTAACTCAGACTTAGACTTCACAAATAAACTCTCATTCTTAGACTTAACAAGGGTGCCAAGACAATCCAATGGGAAGAGAGTAAATTTTAACAAAGTTCCTACTTGGTTGATTAAATTCAAAGACACAGATTAAAAGACTAATAAATGATAAGCCAGATCAAGAATAAATTCAGTGGCATAAGCGCCTGCCTGGCAAGCAGGCAGTCGTGAGTTTGATCCCCGGTACCGATAAAAGGAAAAAGACAAAAAAAAAAAAAAAAAAAAAAAAAAGAATAAATTCAAAGAAACCTGCATTGGCTGAGTAAGTGTGAGGAAAAGTAGACTTCATAATAAACAGAGACAAAAAAGAACCACCCCACAATGATGAAAAAGATCAACTCAGCACAAAGACACAGTAATCTTAAATGTGTACTTCATGATAAAGTTTCAAAACACAAGAAGCAAAGGCTGACAAAATTTTCTGAAAGGAGAAGTGAGGCAAATCTATTAAGACACTATGTCAACAGTGATTGATGGAACAAGCATAAAGTCAGTAAAAAATATATATAAATGACTGGCAAAATATATAGACTCTCAATAAAGTTGGTATGAGCTATACAAATCATGTCTGGTTCTGTGAAATAGTAAATAAAAAGGTCACATACAGAGCTGCACAACAAATTTCAATAAGCTTACGAAAACTAAAATAAATACCATATATTGTCTGGAAAGAATACAAATAAATTAGAATAACAGAATGGTATCTTCTTTTTTCTTTAGAATATCTTAAAAATATTCAAATATTTGAAAACAAATCCATGTATTCCTAAGTAACTCAAGGATCAAAGACATCGCAGAAAATTAGGAAGTCCACTAAACTGAAGACGATAACAACATGTAAAAATTTGTAGGATTAAACTATAGCAGGACTTCAGTAAAATCAGTAATTTTAAACACATTAGAAAACCTTTACAAACAATGTTATAAGCTTCAACCTTAAAAGTAGGAAAAAGAAAAATAATCACAATAAAAGAAGAAAAAAAAAACCCCAAGAATCCAACGGAAAGACCTTGAGCTAGACTAATGAAGGAGGAAGCACACACATTCACACACACACACACACACACACACACACACACACACACACACTTTACCAGTAACTAGGAAAAAAAGGGGAATACATCACTATAGGTCCTATAGACATTAATAAAATAAGTATAAACAAATTACCAAAACTGACACAAAAATGAGTAGAACATTTAAGTAGTTCTCCACTTTAAAACTTGAATTTGTAATTAAAAACCATAAAGTATCTGATCCCCAGCATTACCAAAAACTAAAACCAACATTAAGCAGAGCTCAGTGGTAGAGCACGTGTGTGACATGTGTACACCCTGGGATGGATTCCCAGTAGACTACAGAAACACACAGAATGCTACAGGCTCAGACAGCTTTGCAGCTGAATTTTTGTAAGACATTCAAGGAAGTATTTTTTTTAATTTTTAATTTTTTATCAGTACCAGGGATCGAACTCATGACCACCCTCTTGCAAAGCAGGCACTTAAGCCACTGAGCTAAATCCCCAGCCCCCTCAAGGAAGAATTAACACTAATAGTCCACAAACTATTTCAAAAACTAGAGATAAAGGCAACACATTCCTGCTCCTTTTAAGAGACCAGCACAAGCCTAATACCAAAGCCAAATAAAAACAAGAAACTTCAAGAGGCCAGAAGTTTAGCTCAGCTGGCAAATGCGAGGTTGTCAGTTCGATCCCCGGCACCAAAAAAAAAAAAAAAAAAAAAAAAAAAAAAAAAAAAAACAAACAAACACAAACAAACAAAAAAAACACTTCAAACAAGCCTCAACATCTCCACCAAAAAAAAACCAAAAGCCTTTTTAAAACAGTACTAGGGATTGAACTCAGAGGCTCATGCATGTTAGGCAATCACTCAATCACTGAGCTGCATGCCCAGATCCACACAAAACTTTTTGAACTAGCCCTTCAAAAAGACAGAGGATAACCATTGCTAACCTAAAAATTTAAAATCCAAAATGCTGGGGCTGGGGATTTAGCACAGCAGCATAAGCGCCTGCCTTGCAAGCAGGCAGTCGTGAGTTCGATCCCTGGTACCGATAAAAAAAAAAAAAAAGACCAAAAATAAATAAATAAAATCCAAAATGCTGCAAATCTAAAACTTGAACACTACCTTGATACTAAAAGCAGAAATTCAACTTCTGGCCTCATGTGACAGATTATAATCAAACTGCAGGTACAATAAAAACATTGTGTAAAATTATCTTCAGGCTGTATGTCTAATGTGTAATGTGTATACGAATGTAAATAAACATTGTGTTTAGGCTTCGATTTCACCCCTAAAACAGCCCATTTCTTAAAAATATTCCGAAACTTTAAAACACCTGTATTTGTGGGGAGAGGGCTGAGGCAGGATCTCCCTAAGTAGTTCAGGCTGGCCTTAGCACTCCTCCTGCCTCAGTCTCCCAAGTGGTAGGTTTACTGGCAAAATCACATGAAATTAAAATGCTTTTCACCTCAAATATTTTAGATAAGGGATACTCAATTTGTATATGAATGGCCAATAAGCACATGAAAGGTGTTCAATATCATCAGTCATCCAGGAAATACATTAATATAAAAATGATGCACACTAAAAGCCTGGGAAAGTAGGTACAACTATCCAGTTGTGTTGGTACAGGCCTGTGACCTCCACACACTGGAAGACTAAGGCAGGAGGAAGAGTCTAAGTTTTAGCCTGGCATGGGCAACTTACAAGATCCTGTCAAAAAAAAAAAAGGAAAAAGAGAAAGACCAAGAAGAAAAGGAAATAGAGAAAGAGAAAGAGGAAAAGGAAAGGGAAAAGAAAGGCTAGCAAGGGGGTTTAGTGTGGGGGCAAAGAAAAAAAAGCTAAAACTAAATAGGCTGGCAACATTAAATGTAGGCACTGATATAGAACAACTAAAACAATCATAAACTGCAGACAATTAAGGATGGAGTGTGATAGGAATGGGAAACAACCACCTTGGAAAACACCTTTAAGTTTATTATGAATTGAACATGCACTTACCATAAAACTCAATAATTCTCCCTTTTTATTGTAAGACCCAGCATTTATTCATGAGGAAAAAAAAGTGAAAGCACAAAAAGACATATAGATAATGCTTATAGCTGATTTATTCTTAACATCCTAATCTGAAAATAATGCACACACTCAGTAACAGGTAAATGGATAAGTCAATTTTGGTATTCTCACATAACAGAATACTAATTGGAAATATAGAAGAAATACTATGGATATACTCCAGAACAGGGAAGAAGGCTGTGATACAGCTCAATGACAGCATTTATGTCTTGTATGCACAGGCCTGGGTTCTAGACCAGTGGGTGCGCATGTGCACACACACAGAAGAATTCTAAAAGCATGTGCTGAGTAAGAGAAGGCATGCAAACATGTAAAAAAAAAAAAAAAGTACACACTGTATGGCAGAGTAACACAAAACAGACCAAGTGCGTGCTAGGGCTCATCTATGGTGGGAATTGGATGAACTACAAAGAAATTTGGGAGAGATGGAAATGTTCTAACTCTCAACTGGGGAAAGCAGTTAACACAGATGCGTATATATACCAAATCTCAAATTAAGGCCAAGCACAATGACATGTGCCTACAATTCCAGTACTCAGGAAGCTGGGGGAAAAGGATCACGAATTCAAGACCAGCACGGGCTACATATGGAGTACAAGGCTAGCCTATGCTACTACATGGTGAGAACCTGACTCAACAAACAAAAAACTTCACACTACATTTAATACAAATATGTCATACAGCAGTCAGAAAGTTACATCCCTACCTCACATATTACTCACAAAAAGTAATGTGGGCTAAAAATAAACATAAAAAAAGCAAAACTAACACGGTGGTACAGACTATAATCCCAGTACTTAGCAGGTTGAGGCAGGAGGATCACTGAGAATTTGTAGCCTGGGCTACCCAGTGAGTTCAAGGGTGCCCTGAATTATATAGTGAGACCCTGTCTCAAAAAACACTGAAAACCAAAACCAAAACTAAAACTATATTGAAAAAAAAAAAAAAAAAAAATATATATATATATATATATATGAGGGTATATTTATGATTCTGGAGGAGGACAAGCCTTATTTAATAAAATGTTGAAGCAAATGCTATAAACAAAGGGAAGGAAATATTGTATTCATCAAAATTAAAATTTTCTGGGCCATTAAACTTAGAAAAGAACCTCACTGGGAGATACATTTGAAATTACTAATTATTAAAATTCAAAATTCCAACCAAACACCAGAAAAACACAAAGGAAGCCCTCCTACACTCATTAGGTACAATATGCCATCTAAATGGCAGCAGGAATAGGCAGATCCATACAGAAATCAAACTGGAAAAAGAAACTGTGTTATGTATATGTACCAAGCCTCAAATAAATGTAATTATTATGTACTGTGAACATGCATTAATAAAAATTTAAAAAGAAACAAAATCAAGTGAACGATGAATATGTAAAGATGCAAAAATGATAACCCTTATTGGAAACCCAGCAAGCAGAATGACATTTTTCACTCAAAAGATTGGTGTTGAATAATATCAGTGCTATGCATATGTGGAATAATAGGTACTACAAGTGACAACACTGATACAAATCCTATAATGCAACTACAGCGAGTATATAGTCAACACACACATCAGAAATTCTCTTGTTTTACATTCTGAAGAAATGCTCATGCTCCAAGTATGGTGGTGCATGCCTATAATCCCAGCACTCTGGGAGCCTGAGACAGGAGGATCACAAGGTCACTTTGGGCTACTCAGTGACTTAATAGTGAGACCCTGCCTAAAAAGAAAAAAGAGAAGGGTTGGGGATGTAGCTCAGTGCAAAGATCCTAAATTCAATCTCCAATACCACAAAAACAAGACCAATGCCTAGTGTGGTGGTGCATTACTGTAATCCCAGTATTTGGGAAGCTGAAGCAGGAGGATTGCTGTGAGTGTGAGGCCAGCCTGAGCTACAAAGTGAGTTCAAGGCCAGCTTGAACTGCATAGTGAGACCCTGTCTCAAAAAGGCCAAAAATAAAACAAAAGCAAAACAAAAAATGGCACAAATATAACTACTAAAGAAATGTTTAAGAACTAAAAACTTGGGCCGAAGATTATAACTTAGAGGCATAGCACCTGCCTGCCAAGTGTGCGGCTGAGTTTGATTCCTGATACCCACCCCCCTAAAAGAACTAAAAACTTGGTAACAAAAATACCAGAGAAATAGCTAAATATACTAGGATACATGTATTTATACTATGGATGAAGTTAAAAGAAATAAAAGACCTCTATATGTACTAACATGGAACTGTCTCCAAGACTACTATTGACAGATTAATGATACAGAACAATATATCTGTATAGAAATAAGAAAACGCTTATATGTAACAACTATATACATAAAATTACATATGTACATATGTAAATACATATAAAAAGATTTGAAAAGGTACATATGAAAGCAGCTCTGATGAGATGAAGGGGCAAGATTTGGGAAAGGCTATTATTAGGATTCCTGGTCAAACTTTCTCATGGAAAATGTATTATGGTGTTATTTGTGTAAGTACTATATTTAAATTCATGTTTTAAAAGCCTGCTGATTTTAGATGGGCTTACAGTTGTTTAAGGAACCTCTTTCCAAGGCCACTGCATGGCTGCTGTGCCCTATGATAAGGACCTCCTCAAAGGAAAGTCTGAGAAGCCCTTGCCACCTCTGGTCTAGAATATCGTTAACAGTTTACAATAAATATCAATTTTTTTAAAAAGGCTCTCTCCACATTACCTACCAGTCTTTCTTAAATACTTCTCAATCCAAGATGTTCTTGATATCATTAATCTGTTTAAATTTCTTCACAGTCCACTACCTAAATTTATCTGTTTATTCAGTTGTTAAATTTGTAGTCTACTGCCCCCTAGAATAGGGATGACAATCTTGAACTCATACACTTTGAATTGAGCCATTTAGAGATTTTTGTTTTTAACATTACCAAAGACACATTTTATTTACTTACCTTAGTTGGAAAAGGAAATTTGGAAGGTTCTGTTTTGCAAGGTGTATGAATAGCCGTTAGAGGGGGAGGCCATGAGTGCGTCATCTCCTGAAATGTAATTATTACAGTTTGTGTTCAACCAGGTCAAGGATAAAAACTATACAGCTAAAAACCAGATTTGTACTTATAAATGCTGGTTTCTTAATTGCTCCTCCAAAATTGTATTTAGTCTTTAAGTATTAACAAAGCACAACTGGGTGCAAGGCAGTATGGGGCTGGTAATAAAGGAAGATAAATAATAAATATTCCCTGGCTTCATGGAGTTTACAGTTAGGATAATGAAATCTACCAATAGTTACAGTAATCCGCCTGTAATCAAATACAAGGCACATAATAAAACACTACTGAGGAGTTTGCAGGGGGCCCAGGGGAAAAAGATAAGAAAACAGCTAACATTTACTGTGTACCTTCAATGAACCAGGCAGTATGCTCAGTGTTACATGTCTGTTGCTCATTCAGTACTCACAATGCCATTATGACACAGATAGCATTATTATCCTATCTCTACATAGGATGAAAATGAAGCATAAAGGCCCGATAATTTATTCAAAGTTATACAGTTAGTAACTAATGGACATAAAATTTTATCCTAGAAAGTCTGACTATAGAGTACATGTGCTAATAGAAAAATTTGGCCAAGGAACGGAATCAGAAGTGAGATTTCAAAAGCACATGAGGAGGAAAACAGACAAGCAAGATCTTAACTCCAATTTTATTTAATGCTTTTTGTCAAGTCATGTCAAATATGGCCAACTGGGGTTTAGACAGGTCACTGTATGTCAGGGGAATAACGCGGGGGGCGGGATCACACTTAGAATGTGGAAGAAGTATTTTATTTGTGGCATTTAGTTCAAAATAAGCCATCAGGTAAATTAAAGATCTATAATGCCTAGGAATTTATCTTACAGTAATAACTAGTTATGTGAAGATATACATTTCAGGGGCTCACATTTTAAAAACAGAAATAAGCTAGGTATTTAATCAGATAAAATAAATTAGCAGACAACCATACAATGGAACACCAACCAGACATTAAAATGAGAAATTTAACTTCTAACATGAAACAAGGTCCACAGTGTATTGTTAGGTGACAATCACAAATCATAATCTATATCCTACTAAATTTTGTATATGAAAATGTCTCTGGAAGGACAATTAACATTTCAGTACTACAACTACAGAAAGAAGAGACCAGGGCACTTGATGTAGTATGTACTAAGACCTCTTAAACAGGCACATGCACATAAACTGCTCTTTACCTTCTTATACTGCTACTGTTTCCTACACTCAGGTCAAGAACCTCCCCTCAAGAGTGTGCAGCTATCATTATCAGCACTGTATCCCCAGTGCTCAGCACATAATTGGTTCTTACTTAATAGGCTTTGAATAAATCAATTTTTTCAATAAAAGATTCATTAAAATTTTTTCTTAAATTCATAGTGGGGTTCTAGAAACTATAAACAGTTTTATAAATCATGAAAATAAAAATAAGAAAACGAAAGGAATGCAGAGCTGAAGTTTCTTGCAGACAGCACATAGAGAAAAGGAAAAGAAACTCATGTATCCCAGGGTTTCAGCAATGGCATTTTCTACCTCAAATAATAAAATATTCTCTACCAACTGAAAATCTATTTTAATCCCCTCTCATCAAGTGACTGAGTAATACACTCAAGATTGTATGCCAAGCTTTGCACATATAAAAGGTGAATTAAATGGTTATTAATATCAAAGATAATTAAATGCTAGAAAATCTTTAAGGTATTAAAATTCGATGATTGCTGAGGATTAAGGAGGAAAGACATAATGCTCTCTTTAGACTTTATATACACAGCACCTAAAAAATATTATGATTTAAAGGAAACAGTTACCACTGTGATCTAATATAGGAGGAAGGTTTTCATTGGGATTCTTCTGAAAAAGGAAAATCTATGACTGAGGAGGAAGAAAAACACTCCCAGAAAGTTTACTTTATGGAAGTAAAAGAAGCCAGGTTGCCAGGTAGTGACACAAGCCTATAACACCAGCACTCAGGAGGCTGAGGCATGAGAATCGCTGGAAGTCTGAGGCCTCTTGGGCTACATAGTGAATTCAAGACCAGCCTGAACTATATAACAAGGTCCTGTCTCAAAAATAAATAAATAAATAAATAAATAAAATAAGGCAGCAGCAGTGGCCAGGCAGGACGGGAGGCTAGAACAGGAGAATTGCAAGTTCAAGTCCATATTGGGCAATTCACAACTTAGTATTTAGCAAGACCTTGTCTTGAGGAAAAAAAGGTTTGAAGATGTAGCTCAGTGTGAAGCTCTTGGGTTCAATTCCCAGTACTGGAAAGCAATTCAGAAAAGTGCTCAGTTGGTAGTAGGGAGGCTAGTATTGGCCTGTGGAGGTTAGATGTGGACACTCTTTCTTTTTAGGGGTCTTGGAAAGCCACTAAAAATTTAAGAGAAAAAAAATTAAGCGATGAAGACCAGGGAGTAAAGACAAGAATGTGGAAGCAATGCAGAAGACAGATGAACAAAGAGACTGAAGGTAGAAAGAGGACTCAAAACTGTAAAGCTCAAAACAGCAGAAACGCACAGGAATGAATATATACAATGAAACCTCAAAGTCTATACCTAGTTTTCTGACGAAATAGAATATGAGAGGATGAAGTTAAGAGATGAGAGTTTACACAAGCACAGGAGAATGGTGATACTACTAACAGAGGAAGTTTGACAAGTATGGCTTTATACATGTTCAGTCTGAAAGCAAACAGAAAATTTAAATGGAAACTCAGTTAAGAAGCAGTTCAGAAGCCAGGGATACAGCCCAGTAGCAGAGCCTGCCTGGCAAGCACAAAGTCCTGAGTTAGATTCCTGATACCAAAAAAAAAAACCCAAAAAACAAAAAAACAGTTCAGAGATAAACAAAAACCCAAAGGAAGACTGAGAGTTATTTAACAATTAGGCCAAGCAGGGTGGAAACGATGAGATAAAGTCCAGACAAAAGAGGCAAAAAGAATATACCCATACTTTAAAGAAAGGCAGAGAACAAGAGACAAGCAAAGTGGGTGGGAAATAAAAACAACAAAACACAACAGTCAAAAAAAGAATGATATTGCCAGAAAAAAAACACTTTAAAAATCTTAAACAACAAAGACCATAAAGAAAACTTAAGGCAGTTTGGTAGCACAAACCTATATGTAATCCCAGCTATTCAGGGAGGCTGAGTCAGGAAGACTGCATGTTGGAGGCTTGCCTAGTATATGTGTGAGACTCAGGACTAGATTCCCAGTACTTAAAAAAAAAAAAAAGCAGCAGGTAGAGGGAGGATTCACATTAAACCCCCAGTGTAAAGAAGAAGATAGTAAGTACAACGGTACAAGGACAGAAAGATCACAGCACCCTGAAGGAAGGAATGGGAGAAAAAGTGTTGAATCACCTAACCAGGCAAGCACAAGGTCCCCAAGTTCAATTCCCAGTGCCAAAAAAAAAAAAGCTTATAGTGAAATAAAAGAACACAAAAATTTAGGAGTCTTCCTCCCCCTAAAAAAGTACAAGAAATGAGAGACCGACAGTTTTCTCCTCTGAGCAAAAAAGCAGTCACTGTTACTCCCTAACTCGCTGGACTTTTTTTTGGACTTTCTTCCCAACAGACGTTTTCTTTTTCAATCAAGGAATGTACTTTTTTGATTATGTCCAGATTTAAAATATAACCAATAAATATTCAAATTGTACATTGCTCAGGAGCCCTTTTATTGTAGGATTTTGCTATTATATACAGATGAACCACAGAACAAGCTAGTCTTAACATAATAGTTTGAATAACAACTACTTAAGTTTTTTAGTGCTTCAAATTATTGACTGATAACCTGAGACAGTGCAGCTATATGTGGCTTCCCTTTTCAAGGCAAACTGGTAGGATTAGAATTTGTTTTACTTAAAAGCAAAGTCAACTCTTTGAAGACAAATAGTAAATCATGTGATTTACAATGCAAGTGTAAGCAGAACAATTATATATGGTGGACACAATCAAGTTACATGTAAAACCAATTGTTGCTTCAGGCACTCCATGAAAGATAGGTGGAAAGAGGGGTCAGAGTATCATAATTAAACAACAGAGATTGAAAAGGCTTTAAAAAACTTACTTTAAGAATTTCATCCACACAGCTCACATCACCAGAAGCTGATGCCTTAAGAAAAAGAAATGAAATACACATAAGATTTGGAGTAATTTATTAGCTTTTTTGTATTTCCTGCACAGATTTTAAAACATCAGAAATAACACATAATTCAAAGATGTATAATTCCACTATTCTAAATCAGAACACCAGGTAGAATCTTTGGACTAATTTCTCTAAATATAATTTTAATTACCAAACTGTGCATAGCTTGAAAACTTTGTATTTTTAAAAAAGTTTTAAAATTCCTATCTTTCTTATTCTTTAAATAATTTTTAAAATGTAATTTTTCAGGTAAGTAGCTTATCCAAAATTTAAGTTTATTCATATACAAAATACACCATCATACTAAGATATATCATTTTGCATATACAGTAAAATGAGTATTCCTAAAGGATTATTGGTCTGGAACACAATGGACATTTTACACACTCCTAAATCACAGAAAGCTAACTGCTTATTCTGAGGCACAAATAAGAATTAAAGAGCTAAATTCTGTTCTTTAAAAACAATTAAAGAGCTTTACTGCTTTCTTCAGAGCAGTAATTAGATGACAAGGGCAACTAATGCTGAGTTTCTCAAGGCCACAGGAAAGACTCTTAAATGTTCTCAGAACAATGTTTTATGTACTCCTGATTACTCTCCGCTATTTTGAACCATGAGCTTTGATTTTTGGCTTCTAACATTCTTTTTTGAACTTTTCATTGCACAAACTACATTAAAAGATACAACTGGAACTACTGTACAATGATTGCCTAATTCTTCATTTAAATATTCTGCTTTAATACACACCTATACCAGCTGTCTCAATATTTTTAGTAAAACTAGGAAAAGGATGACAGCATCCAAACTACACATTGCCACAGATCAAAAGATCCCAACAATCACCACCAAGGACTATGGTCCACTTCTTATTCATGATATCACTGTAAAAACAGAGAAGTTAATTTTCTTTTTAAACTTAAGAGGAAAACTAAGGTACTGATGGATTATAACTTTTTTTTTGGATCATAGCTTTTATTCCGTAACTGACTGGTCATTTTAATATTTGAATATTAAATGAATGGCATATTCTTTCTTTTCCCAAAACACGAGTTCATAGTTTTATGAATCCATCTGAGAGTCAAGTCTTTCTTAAACTATCCCTCCCTCTTTAAACTTTTATATTCTTTACTAGTAAGACAAAAAGTTCAAACTCATAATTCTGTGGTCAGTTATTTTATATAGTCACAATTCAAAAAGCTCTAGATGTGCAACTTACATCCAATGGCTGGGAAGGTATTTTCAATTTGGTAAGATGTGCTTTGCTGCTGGGCTTCAGCTCAGTCATGCTGTTGCCATGAGACTGGCTGCTGTAATGCTCAGAGGACAGCTTTGGTTCCACAGATTCCTGTCCGTCCATGGGCCGTACATAGGCAGTGGGTTTCTGCAACATTGAACTGGATTTTGATATCAACGAAGGTGGGAAAGACTGATTTGAGTGTTGCCCACTTGAGAAAGGTACACGGGAAGGAGAATCCCAATTGGCATCAGGGTCTCGAGGTGATTTGGAGCGTTGATGTTCCTTGCCATGATGATCATTCCCATGAGATCTGGAATGACTAGAGCTTAATGAAGAAACAGCCTGGGGTTTTCCAGGGCTAGAAGATCGTGATTTGGAGTGTTCTGATCCATGTTGGCCTTTTTTCCGGCTGCCACCATATGAGTCACGATCATGCCTCTGACTGGTGCTGTTAGTGCTACTGCTACTACTTGCACTGGTCCTCTGGCTACTATGCCCACTCTGTAAGCCTGAGGACCGCTTCTGAGACTGAGAAGTGCCTGGTGCAGGTCCTACAGGGGTCCACTTGCTGCTCTGATGAGAGCTTCCATGTCTCTGTTCAAAGAAATTTGGCTTTGATTTTTCATCATCTGTTGTTGGTATCGTAGGCTTGGGAATTGCAACAAGCTTTGGTATCGCTCTGTCTCCTATGAAATCCTTCACTTCTTCGTAGTTTCCAAGCATACTCTGAATACGACTTGATAACTTATCTTCTTTGCTGGTCTACAAGAAGGTAACAAAAAATTATTAGCATAATCAGAAGTAAGATATGCTTCTGGCTAACCTTCAAATGTGAAGGGGCTTTTCTAAGGAAGTCTTCACTTAATGTCTTAAACTTATTATCTAGAAGCAAGCTCTAAATATATAATTTGCTAGTGAAAAAAGTTCACCAAAAGTTTCTGAAAATAATCATGGTTAAACAAAAACATTCTATAGGACAGTAAGAAACACATAGGTTCCAGGATGGAAAAAAAAATCCAAATTTCACCAATAAATACTCTGGATTACTGTGAGTGTGGGTCAGCCTGGGCCACATAGTGAGTTCAAGGCCAGCCTGAACTGCATAGCACAACCCTGTGTCAAAAAGACACATTAAAAAAAAAAAAAAAAAAGTAACCTGCTATTATGTAATTAAATTCCAGACCAGCAGATTACATTTCTATTTTGGGTTTTTTTGGTCTCAGGAATCAAACTCATGACCTTGAGCTTGACAGGCAAGCACATGTGCCACTGAGCTAAATTTATGGTCCAACATTTATATTTTAAATATACTCTATAAAAGCACTATGTCCCTTATAATTCAATGATATAGTTAGGAACAGAACAAAAACTTAGTGAAACAGGTTATACTCAACTGTTTAATTCCTGCTGCTGAGACTCACCAGCTAATAAACATCTCAAAAAATAATTAAGCATGGAAAACTCACCGATGAAGTTTAAATCCTAGCTGTTAACTCTGACTAGTAAGCTCTGACTACTTTTAAAGTTAATACTTCAAGTTTCAAAAATTATTCTTGGGAAATAAGTTTCAAAACATCTATAAGCATTAGGACTTTTCCATATTCATACATATTGAAATTTACTAATTAAAAAGAAATAAAAATTGAACCTTTACTACTTTGAAATACCAAAATTGATTAAAGTGTTCAAAAATTCTGTCCAAGAGATGATATCATTATCAGAAAACAAATTCAATTCATTACAGTGTGATTACAAAATAAATGGTAGTACAATTCAAAGATTCTGGAGAAAGCTTTTGTTTCTCTCTACCAATCTCTTTAATCTCTAATTAAATCCTCAACCCCCAAATTATTAATGGTAGGTCTTATCTTATTCACATAAATGGTATTGGTCTGATTATCCTTAAATGAGAAAATCCTTAAAATTTTGCATAAATGGCTTTAATAGGGGACATTATAGCTGGGCATGGTGTCACATGCCTGTAATCTCATCACTGGGCAAGCTGAGTCAGGCTGATCACTGCAAGTTCAAGGTCAGACTGGGCTATGTGGTAAACTAAAGGCCAGCCTAAACTACACTGCAAGATCCTGTCTCATACACACACACACACACACACACACACACACACACACACACACAAAGAAACCCCATATACACATAAATACATGAGAAGGAAACGAAAAATCAAGAGAATTCAGTCCATGATAACAGAAAGAGGGCCAAACTGATATTGAAGATACTTTACTCAAACATACAAGAAGTTAATGAAACCTAGTGAACTAAGTAAGCAAAAGGCAAAAAGTATAGAGAAGCTGGGGATTTAGCTCAGTGGTGTAAGCACTTGTCTGGCAAGTGCAAAGTTGTGAGTTTAATCCTGATACCAAAATAATAATAGTAATAAAATAATAAATAAATAAAGAGAAGTAACAGTATCTACAAAAATCATCTCTGATTGATATTACAGCCGAAGAACAGCTACAAAGAAACCAAAGGCTTTACTGGCAAGTGCACAGCCAAGAGTACAGAAAGGAATGTTCGAGCCAATTCAGATCCAATTTTTAAAAGTATAGAACAGAAATGAGAGAGAGGTTTGAGAAAGACTTCTAAACTATTTGTAATGCTCCACTTCTTGAACTGAGTACTGATTTTCTGTGGCTTGCTTAGTTAAGCACTACTCTTCAAGGAATAACACTTATTTTCTGTAGTTTTATACATGCCCGCAATACTTCAAAAAACCTTACCTAAAACAGTACGTTCTGTTTAGAAGAAAAAACATTAAATGATATTCATGACCAGTTTTCTAAGATAAAAAATAAAAATCCAAAAACATTTTAAAAGTATCACATTAATGGAAAAAAGAAAAATCAAAGAAAGATAACTCACAACTTTGTATGGCTCAGCAAACAGAGGAGAGCTCGGTGGGAAGGCGTCTTCACCCTGCTGAATTTCCTGATTCCGCCTTTCCCTTTCTTTCATACGCAGCACATTCCGGTCTTCAAGATTCATGTTGCTATGAAGAGAAACACAATCTTTATCACACCAAAAAATGGAAAAATTAAAACTTCAGGATTGATTCTATCAGTTTAATATCTGAGTCAGATTCCTTTCCAAGTAACAGGCATTGGATAATGGTTGGGCAATGGTTTTATCAATTAATGCCAGTAGAATCTTTCACAACCAGGGAAAAAAAATACTAGTCCAGAATACTAGAACCCACTCCCCTAATGAAGCGTTTAACCTTATGAAGTTTTTTTGTTTTGTTTTGTTTTTTTTTTTACAATTTTTTGTAGTGTCTGGTAGACAAGTACTCTACCACTGAGTTACACCACTAGCCCAACCTTATTAAGTACATGTATGTGTGGGGGGCTACTGAGAACTGAAATTAGGGGAGCTTACCACTAAGCTATACCCCAACCCCCTTTCCTTATTATTTTAAGACAGGGTCTCCCTAAGTTATCTGGGTTAGGTTCAAACTTGTGATTCTTTCACTTCTGCCTCCTGAGTAGCTGGAATTACAGGAATGAGTTTATCAATTTTTAAAGAAGTCTGCTAGCTAAAACTGTACATTCAGAGGTAAAGTAGTACTTAAAGAACCCCAATCTTAAGTAGTTCCTATAAATGCTTTCAGCTTTTAGGAGTTGGGGATTTAGTTCAGTGGCTTAAGCGCCTGCCTTGCAAGTGTGAGGTCATGAGATCCCCAGCACCAAAAAAAAAAAAAAAAAAATGCTTCCAGCTTCTGCCACAAAGACTTACCTATTCTTTGCCCTAACAGACATACAAAATTGGCCTCACTTGCTCACCTCTCTCCCAGGTCCAGTTCTTTTTCTCTACTTTATATTGTCCCGAACATAACTTCCTTGATGTCTACCCTTATGCAGTTTGACTTCAGCTTCAGTGTTTTTAGATTTCCTTAAAATTTTATCTTTTTGCTCTAAATATATAATATTTCAGGCCAGGGATTTAGCTCAGCAGCTCAAGCACTTGCCTGGTAAGCACGAGGTTACAAGTTCAATCCCCAAGACCAAAAAAAATAAAATTAAAAATTAAAATTAAAAAATATATAAATATTTCAATCAGTAACTCAATAAATGGCTAAATTGAGATATTCAGTGACAGAAACTATTATTAACTTGGATTAGCAATTCACCTAAGAATTGTACTGAAAAACTTTTGGGTGAGGGAAATATCCAAGTGTAATTCTCATAATCATGAAAATACAAACTTCATTTCTATAATCATTGTATTTTCACTGGAATAAATCAAGAGAAATAACTTACTTACATATAGCAGCAAGGACTTTCTAGTTAAACGACAATGAGGGGAAAAGTCAAATCCTGAGACAAAAGATTATCATCTGCAACATTTTTCCATACAGGCAGATTAAACCATCTGCCTAGACTGTCTTAAAAAAAAAAAAGTCCAGCCACAGGCCAAAAGGAAAAATCAAGTTGTATTAATGTATGATTTCTAACCTAAATTTTAAACCACATCAGAAAATTAAAGCCAATCAAGTTGGGCATGGTGGCACGCCATCTATAAGCCCAGCACTCAGGAAGCTGGGGCAGGTGGATCACTTTCGAATTTGAGGTCAGCCGGGACTACATAGTGAGTTCAAGGCCAGCCTGAGTTACATGAGACTCTGTCTGAAAAACAAATAAACAAAAAGACTAACTCACGACTGCCTGCTTGCAAGGCAGGTGCTTATGCCGCTGAGCTAAATCCCCAGCCCCTAAAGTTTTTTTCAAACTGGGCTTGAACTATGTAGTCCAGGCTGATCTCAAACTCACAGTAATCCTCCTGCCTCTACCTCCCAAGTGTTGGGATGATGGACAGGTACCACAAGATAACCATAATTATAAAAGCAGATTGGGCAGCAAAAATCAGCATACTCCTGAGGATCCTATCAACAATTCATACAGTGAAAGTAAATATCCAAAAATAGAACTTCCTAATTTGCATGATTTAGTATCATGCAAGTAAGCCAATTTAATGAGAAAGGGTGGAGAATGTTAAGTGTTTCCAATATAGTCAAATTTTTTCTTACTTGCAAGATATTCTAATAAACTTAGATAAGAACATAATCTATTTCAGATATACTAAGTGATTTCTTTGTTTTTCCTAGTACTTCACACTCTAAACCAGAACCATAAAAAGAATCTTAATCTGTTGACCATTGTGGCACACAACTGTAATCCTAGCACTCAGGAGGCCAAAGCAGAAAGACTACTGGTAGTTCAAGGCCAATTTGGGCTACATAAGCAAGTTTGAGGCCAGCCTGCACTACATAGTGAAATCTTGTCTCAAAAAACCTAAAAACCCCATAAAAAAAGAAGAGAGAGAAAGACAGTTTCCAAATCTGCCTTTAATGAATATCATAAAACATCTACAGTAAAGGTTGGGGTTTTGTTTTTTGGTTTTTTTGGAGACACGGTCTTGCAATGTAGTTCAGATTGGCCTTGAACTCAGTGATTAATTCTCAAGCCTCAGCCTCTCAAGCATAGACTATAGGCACATGCCACCACACCAGTCCTGTACTTAAAGTTCAGAGACTAAAACCAAAGAATATCATACAGCACATTTAGGCTGATTAATAAATTTTTGGTTACTAACAAATTTCCATTAAGTCTCCTGAACTATGGTGCTGCCCCTCTATTACAAAGTTATGAACAGTCTAGGGGTTGTGGTAACTACCTAAATTCAAATCCTGAAAGATCAGGCTGGCAGAATGAGTGATAAAATGAGTGCTTAAGGCGCTGAATTCAGTTCCCACCACAAACACAAAAAAATAATACAGCATATGATTTAATGTTATACACTCATCAGTGCTAAAATAATCACTGAAGAAGTAATTGTATGAGTTAGGCATTGTAATGTGCCTGTGGGTCCCAGCTACTTTGGGACTGAGGCAAGAGGACTGCTCCTTGAACCTACAAGTTCACTGCTAGCCTGCGCTTGACCAAAAGAAAGAAACAGAAGGAAAGAAGGGAGAAATGAAGAGAGGAAAGGAAGGATAGGAAGATAGGAAAACAAGGGAGGGGTTAATCATATATTTGTTATAAAAATATTAAGATTTCTTCTATGATTAAATGCTGAACATACTCTGTTTCTTTTTGACAGCAATGAAAGCCATCCAACTGAAACTTCCTTTTAATAAGGCTGGCGGAAAGCTCAAATTATAATTAACTGCTTCTAAAAATATCCCACTTGTAGCTAGCTCTTATAGTCTACTTTTGTGATCTGACTTATTTTTGTATCAAACTTAACAGACTTTTTTTCTTCTCTCTGATCATCAATCCATCTCTGTGTAAAATGAAGTTTTTCTCAAAACCAATAATTCCACTAATCTGTGCTACACTAAAATTAACACGTAGCTCAGAGGCATAAGCATCTGCCAGGGAAGTGCGAGGTCATGAGTTCAATCCCTGGTGCAGCAAAAAAAAAAAATAAAATAGGGGCTGGGGATTTAGCTCAGCGGCGTAAGCGCCTGCCTTGCAAGCAGGCAGTCGTGAGTTCGATCCCCGGTACCGATAAAAAAATAATAATAATAAAATAAAATAAATAAACAAAAAATTAAAACAAAATTAACATGAAATTTAAATGTGAGAAAAAAATTAAATGAGTCAGTCTGAAGTATATTTTTGCTGCCCAAGCAGAACTATTTTACAGCATATCCCTCAGAACATCTACAATTAATATACTGAAATATGATTCAGCTAAGATTAACTGCTACATTAAAAGAAAATATATGGGATGATCAAATTATGTATTTTTAAAAGAATATTAGCAAGATAAAAGGATAGCTATCTAAAATTTTACTTAATGTGAACCATGAAGTACTTATGTTAAACTAACACAATACATTATAAATCATTCTCAATGGGCCAAAAACAAAAAACCAGAAATCTTCAACTTTCAAGATTTGGTGCTGGTGACGATGGTGCAGTAGCAAATTCATTGCCATCAACTGAGCAAATGAAAGCTCAATGAGACACCAAAGATCTTACTATGAGAAGTATAAAAATCATACAAAATAAGAAGAAAAACTGAAAGTAAGCATGTATATACCCTTTGAGCTCTCTGTTTCTATCTACCTGAACTGTGTGGTAGCAATTCCCTGACGCATACGCCACCACAGGCTGTTTGTGTCATGGAAAGCTCTGCAAAGTTCACCACCCTGGCCGGGCAGCATTGCCACTCCACAGGAGGAGGAGCACCAGCCCAGCTCTAGGCTTCTCCCACCCTGCCCACTGTGAAGGCGGAAGGACCTGGAGAAACAGCTGATTCCAGGCTGCAGCAGGGAAGGAAGATACCAAGAGCTGAGTCATCTTGTGATGGTTAAGAAAGCTCACAACAGCATGGAGACACATCAAAATGGCACAGTAAGCCTGGAAGAGGGTCTCCCACATTACATTTTAAAACATTTGAGCACAAAATGAATAATGACAAGAATGGAAGATTTTGTGAGCCGGGTTTGGTAGTTCCTACTTTAATCCAGCACTGGGGAAGCTGAGGCAGGAGGATCATTGCAAATTTGAGACCAACTTGGGCTACAAAGTGAGCTCAAGGACAGCCTGAACTACAAGCGAGACCCTGTCTCGAGAAGACAAAAAAAATAAAGATCCCTGAGAACCTAACAATAAAAATAAGAGAAATTAAGCAGAGAGGAAATGGCCACCTTTATATCAGTATGACAACAAATGCAAAAGAAACAAAAAAATCAGAAAGTCACCTATTGGCAATCACTATGTAAGTAACTGAGGCAAGAGTTAGCAATAAACTAAGCCAAAATTTTGGGAAAATATGATATTCGGTATCACCCTAGAGCGAAGAGGAAAAAAACATCTTTAAAATCAGCAAAAACAAGTAGGGTATGGTGGCCCAAGCCTGCAAACCCAGCACTCAGGAGTGCAGGAGGATCATTTTAAGTTTGAGGCCAGCCCAGGCTACAAAGTGAATTCAAGGCCAGCCTGGATTACATACCGAGACTCTGTCTCAAAAGAAAAAAATAAAAAATAAAAATAAAATCAGTAAAAACAGACACACCAGCCATGGTAGCACACACCTGTAATCCCAGCACTTGGGAGACTGAAGCAGAAGATCACTTCAAATTCGAGGCCAGCCTGGACTAGACAGTTGAGTTCAAGGCCAGCCTGAACTACAAAGAAAGAACCTGTCTCAAAAAAAACAAGTAAAAATAGGTAAAGGTAGTGCTTAATATCCTTAATCTATTGATCAGACATTAATATAGAGAAACTGACCACATCATATGTCTCCTAAAGTGATGAGATTCATCATACCACAGTTAGTCTATGAATAAACAAACCTTAATTGAAGCACTTCCTGTAAAACCAGCCTGTGCTCTTCTAAAATGTCTTTAAAAACAAAAAAATAAGTATTATTACATTTAACAAAAGGGAGGGCAGGAGCGTTACTTCTAAATTCAAGGGAACCAATATCTAACATATGACCTTCATTCCTCAGACCTTTTACTGGGAGTGGAGATGCCTGTTTAAGGTCATTACCAGAAAACAGGGGAGAAATTTGAATATAGGCAGTATTTTAGATGATCATAGATTAATGTTGTTCCTCAACTGCAGTAGCTATATTTGGTTAAAAAGAACTTCCTTGATATGCCAAGCAAACAGCCGAGGTATCATGATGTCTGTTAACTCTCAAATGGTTCCATACCCATCCAAACATCTATCTGGCATGTATAAAAATATGTGCACATGTGCATGTAACCATGCATGCATACAGGGAGAGGAGCAAGGGACAGGAAGAACTGAAGAAGGGGGAGCAAAGCAGCAGCAATTACTGTACAGTAAAAAATGTGAACTGAGGGGTTGGGGGGTTAGCTCAGCGGCATATGCGCTGGCTTGGCAAGCATGCGTGAGTTCGATCCCCAGTACCAAAAAAATAAAAAATAAAAAGTAAACTGGCACATCTGGGTAAAAAGCAGATGGATGTTCATTATGCCTTTTTATATGTTTAACATTTTCCAAAATAAAATTGGGACAAAAGGGGTCATAAATATACATTAGGGCTCTAGAGATTCTGTATAGCGTATTTTAGCCTTGGGGTTTATTATTGAATTGTCCCTTCTCAAAGGCCTAAAGTATTTCCCCTTATGGTTAACCTGTGCCCCTTGAAATTCATAATGATCACTCTATTTTCCTCAACTTTTGAAAGTTACATTGCTATATCCATGCTTGGATAGGAGAGGACACCATCAATATCAACAATGATCAGTTGCTCTAAGATAAATGGGTATCCCAAGATTCAATAGTTATTTTCACTTCCTAAGTTGTACTTAGGAACTTAGTAAGTAAGCAACAACCATCTATTAAAATCTTAAATCATCATCAAACAATGGAAGGCACTGGGGAGGGAACACAACCATAAAGAATTTGTCCATAGATAGGACATTTACTGTGAAGTCGCCACCACTGTCAAAACAGCACGATAGCAGAGAGTAACCAATTAGTGAAACAAAACAGGGGCCATATATAAATCCAAATCAAACCAATGAGAAAAGTGTCTTATTTAATAACAACAATAAATTAAGAGCTACTTGTCTGGGCTGGGGATCGAGCTCAGGGGCATAAGCACCTGCCTGGCAAGCACAAAGTTTTGAGTTCAATACCTGGTACCAAAAAAAAAGCTACTTTTTTAAGGTGTCAAAGATAAAACAGTGAAGACAAATTTCAAACTCAACCAGAAAAAAACAGACATCCTTCCCACAAATCCCACTCTCACTACTAGGCCTATACCCCACAGACTTAAAAGCATGGCTACACTAAAAGGATATTCACTGCAACATGATTTTTCTGGTAGATAACTGAATGCCCAAGTATAGGGAAACGATTAAACCACAGTTCACCCACATGAAGAACTGTTAATCCGCTTTTTCTTTTTCTTTTTTAACTTTTTTACTGTTTTGGTACCAGAGATCGAACTCAGGACTCCTGCTTGCCAAGCAGGCGCTTGTGTTGCTGAGCTAAACCCTGGCCCCTAATTTTATTATTATTAGCACATGTTCACAGTACATAACACACTCCTTGGGGTGAGCTGGCACATACATACAAAGCACCTCTTTAACTCCTTTTTTTCACTCCCTTTCCCTCCCACCCTCCTGCTGCCATCTCTCGTTCCCATTGGCAGGAGGATCAAAAAAATTCAAGGCTAGTCTTGGCTTCGCAGAGTCTGAGGCTAACCTGAACTTCAGGATAAACATAGCAAGACCCTGTTCTCTATAACAACAACAAAAATTCCAAAACCAGAATACACCCTTCTACCCATATACATTTGTATCTGACTGCAAGAGTTGGAATAAAGAAGTGGAAAACCCATAATTAATTAATTTTATTTAACCAATCCTCTTATTTTTGTGCAGGTGTTTGATTCTTTTTTCCTTTTGTCTAATCCTAGAATTCTTCATTTTTCTTTATCTTAGCTAATACTATAATTAAGACCGCTGCAAACAAAACCTTGAATATAGTCACAGACTCTAAAGAAAATTATAGAAAAAATGTGAGAGGAAAGAAAGCTCATTACTTTTTCAAAATATTACCAAAATTACATTTTTCCATACTTCTTTGGCAAACTTAGAATTGTCAGCTATAGAGGATATAGATAATAATTAGACACAACTGTCTTAAATCCTAGTACTACATACGCTGAAGCAGGAGATTTGACAAGAGTTTGAGACCAGTCTGGGCTATATAGCACAATTCTGTCTCTAAAAAAAAGAAACATTATTTTTGATACAAGTAATTTAACATCAGAATGTGTTACATTTGGAATGTTCACAAGTTAAACATAAGAAAACTGCAATCTGTACATATACGCAGCTTTCCAGCAAATGATGCAGACTGTCACTCTACTTAGCTAAATCTTTCTTGGCCCTCAGTCAATGTTCTGGCTATTCATTCTGTCTTGTGTTTGTCTGTCTGTTTTGTTTGAGACAGGGTCTCTCTATATAGTTCAATCTGGCCCAGAACTCATCCTGCAGCACAAACTGGCATTAAATCCAGCATCCTCCTGACTCAGCAGCCT
This sequence comes from Cavia porcellus, assembly GCF_034190915.1. Classification (NCBI taxonomy): domain Eukaryota; kingdom Metazoa; phylum Chordata; class Mammalia; order Rodentia; family Caviidae; genus Cavia; species Cavia porcellus. The sequence continues at coordinate 4,921,227 of NW_026947502.1, forward strand.
GAGAGCTGGGATCACAGGGTGTGCCAGCACACTCAGCTACTGTTCTGACTATTCTTATAAATGTGAGTAAGGAGTACTTTCCTTCAGTTTATATATTTTTCATAAGATTTATATACCATAAGGTTTTCTTCCCATTATAAAATAGTATGTGTTTTGCATTCAAAACAAAAAGAATATAGAACTGGCACTATGGCATGCACCTGTAAGCCCAGCTACCTTGGGAAACTGAGACAGAAGGATCACTTGAGCCCAGGAGTTTCCAAGGCCAGCCTACACAACATAATGAGACTATTTCAAAAGGGTGGATGGAAGCCCAACATGAAACATAGCTACCAATTTCACCCAGGTTGCGAATGCTCAGTCTAGCATGCACAAGGCTCTGTTGATCCCCAGCACTGCACAAAAATAAATAAATTAAAAAATAATTTTATCCCCCAAAATAAATAATATTCTGGAGATAATCACATACATGTATTTGTTCTTGCTTTAAGACACTGTAGTTCAGGTTGGTTTTGAACTCAGTATGTAGCCCAGGCTGGCCTCGAACTCACAGAAATCTTCCCCCCTCAACCTTCCCAGTGTAGGGTTACAGGCATGCACCACTATACCTTTCAATGCTAATAGATTTATCAATTGACAACACTACCAGAGACTGCACTTTAACCATATGATTTTCAATTACAGGCATGAGTCTTTAAATTGTGCCACTAACTCATGAGCTATCATTTGTTTATTTCATTTATTCAGCAAATATATGAGGCCTAGCATGGTGGCGCATGCCTGTAATCTCAGTACTAGGAAAGCTGAAGCAGGATGACTGACAGGAATTCAAGGAGTTCAAGATCAGCCTGAACTACACAATGAGACCCTGTCTCAAAAAACAACATACCCAGACACATACACAAGCACACAACAAACAAACAGATGAGTCTACCTACAGCTGCTAGATACTATGCCAGGAGCCAGAGATAAAAACAGTGACATACAGGTAGTTCTTGACCTTACTAGAGGTTACAGTCAACTGCATTATATTGAACTCCTCTCCTAGTCAGCCATTTACATTCTTTCTCTTGTGAATAACTTTATAAAATCTATTCAAGCATTGTATTTTATCCATTCTCTAATAAAGCAAGTCTTCTTCTTCTTCTTCTTTTTTTTTTTTTTTTTTTTTTTTTCGTTTTGTGACAGGGTCTCCCTATGCAGTTCAGGCTGACCTTGAGCTCACTTTGTAGCCCAGGCTGGTCTCGAACTCACAACCATTTTCCTGTCTCAGCCTCCCCAGTGCTGGGCTTAAAGGCATGCACCACCATGCCTGGCTTCAACAGTCTTTTATTGGGTAATAAATGTACTTTTCCTACCTGTCATTTATCTCAAAGTAGGAATGTAAGATTGAGATTAGATATTAAGCTATGCATCCTAATTTTACTGACTTTCCAGTTCACTGCCTCCTCCCTCCCAAACTCTACCCTCAGGCCATGCCTAAATTCTCTTCAACTGCTGCACATTAAGATACCACTTCACCGCAGTTGTCAAAAATTGCCAATAGTTGGAGCTGGGGATTTAGCTCAGTGGCATAAGCACCTGCCTTGCAAGCAGGCAGTCATGAGTTCAATCCCCAGTACAAAAAAAAACCAAAAAAAACCTGCCAATAGTTTCTATAAGTCTTCATTTGTTTCTCACTGCTTTCTTCTTTCATCTTAATCTACATTTGTTCACCTTATCCCAGTTTTCCATTTGAAGTAAATAGTAAATAAATAACTTAAACTTCTATGTTAAAAACATCGTGCCATCTAGATCTTTGTTTCTGTTATCTATTAAGGTTGTACATCCCTTTTCTGAACTACTGGGACCAAAAATGTTTCAGATTTTAAGCATTCCTAGTCAAATTCACATTAGAAATGCATGATCTCTGTAGACAGAGAATCCTACTATGAACAGTAAGGAATTTGGATCTTTTTTTTTTTTTTGGTCTTTTTTTTCGTTTTTATCAGTACCGGGGATCGAACTCACGACTGCCTGCTTGCAAGGCAGGCACTTATGCCACTGAGCTAAATCCCCAGCCCCAGGAATTTGGATCTTAAAGCAAGAAAAAAGCTAGTTCTGGTAAGCAACTTCCACCATCCAGAATCGTTATAGTGTATCCTGATCTTCAGTGAGTATGTGGCAAGATCCCCAGCAGATGCTTGAAACTACAGATGACACATTTTATATATACACTATGTTTTTCCTATAGAAATGGTCTATGGTACAACATGACCCATGACAGTTTCCCAGTACTTGGGAAACTGAGGCAGGAAGATAGCACGGTCATGCCATCCTGGAGTACACAGACTATGTCTTAAAAAAAAAAGATACAAAATATACGATAACTGATAATAAAATATAACAATAATAATATACTGCAATAAAGTTCATGATAATTGCTTGGAGTCATTTGTTTCAGGGTATTCAATGCTGAAGTCTTCATAGTGGGTCAATGCTTTCCAGTAAACCAAATGCCATCAAACTGGAACACCTTTTCTGTTCACCTCCACCAACAAACTGAATCCCTTTTCCATCTTAAGTCTTTTTTACACACTGACTGATTACTTTCTGGTAGTCAGACACAACAGCAAAACTATCGAGTTTCTTCCCTCACAATTTCACACCCAACAGCAGCAAAACACACATTTTTTCAAGAACACAGTAACAGCCAGGCATGGTGGCACACGCCAAAATCCCAGTAGTAGGAGGCTAAGGTAGGAGAACTGCTGAGTTCCAGGACAACTCAGGCTACCTAATGAGTTTAAGGCCAGCCTGCACTACCAAAAATAAACAACCCAAGTATCCATCAATAGATGAATAGATGAACAGAATACTATTCAGCCAAAAAAAATAAGTGAAACTTGACTGGGGATTTCTCAGTAGCACAGTGCCTGCCTGACAAGTGTGAGATAGTGAATATAACTCCTGGTACCTCTCCAAAATAAAAAATAAATGAAATTCTATTATAGCAAGGATGAACCTTCAATACAACAAGTTATGTGAAATAACTTGGACACTAAAGGACACATACTGCATGATTAGAACAGGAATATTCAATGAAACAAAGTAGAATAGAGGTACAGGCGATGGGAAAACATTACTTCTATTTAACATGGTGTAAAGTTCGAGAAGTGGACAGTGGTAACTGCTATAGAATTAATTTAATGCAATTAACTTAAATGTAATAGCTGTTTTTATGCTATGAATATTTTACCACAATAAAAATCAGTGAGAATATAGGAAAAGTAAAAAGTTACTTGCTTATTTATTTACTTTTGGTACCAGGGATCAAACTCAGGGCCTCCCACTTGCCAAGCAGGCACTGGTGCTGCTGAGCCAGGAAAGTAAAATTTTAAATGTACTGGGACTGGGGATTTAGCTCAACGGCATAAGCGCCTGCCTTGCAAGCAGGCAGTCGTGAGTTCGATCCCTGGTACCAATAAAAAAAGGAAAAAGACAAAAAAAAATTTTTTTAATGTACAATCCTAGTCAATCAGAAATTCATTTTCTTTTTAACTAAACACTGGCATTAGTTTGATAACTTAAAATTTCAGTTGAAAAAAAATTTAAAGCATTTAGAGTAAAATGTGTTATGTTAAAATTTGTCACTTTCAAGGGGAACTAAAATCTGTTACAATGTGGGGTGTATTTTTTTTCCTCCTGCTGCAACTGGTGTCTTGGAACAATTTTCCTGACAAGTGGGGTCACTTAACTATCAGATTATTAAGAGATTTAAACTCTAAAAGTCAAAATGAGAAGAACTAAGACTTCACTTGTTTCTACTTTGGTATATTACAACCACTATTGAACTATAACTTTACCACAACACACTATTTTAAAGTATAAAGTCTTGGGCTGGAGATTTAGCTCAGCGGCATAAGCACTTGCCTGGCAAGCACGAGGTCATGAGTTCAATCCCCAGCACCGCAAAAAATAAATAAATAAAAATAAAGTACAAAGTCTCCTAAGTAAAGAAACCCACCTTCCACTCATTTGGCAGGGTTTCTCTACCCATGAGAGAGTCTGAAGAGATCACTTCCTACAAGGTAGGAAAACAAAAGGTGCACACCTGGAGATCAAAGCCAAACTAACAAAACACCAAATCCCAAAACAGTATTTTATACAGAAAGGACCTTGTCTCAAAGTCAAGTCACGAGACTTTGTACAGTCTCCCCTCCCAAGCCTGGCAATTCAACCCAGGGCCTCATCCGTGCTAAGCAAATGTGTTTTTTTGTTTTTGTTTTTGGGGTTTTTTTTTGGGGGGGGGGCACTGGGGATCAAACTCATGACCTTATGCTTGCCAGGCAGGCACTTTTGCTCTGAGTTAAATCCCCAGCCGCCCCAAAGCAAATGTTTTACCATTGAGCTACTCCACTAGCCTTTTGTTTTCAGATTTAAAATAATGCAAGCCAGGCACATACCTGTAATCCCAGCACTCTGGAGGCTGAGACAGAAGGACTGCTTCAAGTTCAAGAACAGGCTGGGCCATAAAGTGAGCTCAAGGCCAGCCCGAACTGCACAGAGATCCTGTCTCAAAGAGACAAAAAATAGAATAGAATAAAAAATGCACTGGGCATGGTGGCACATGCTTGTAATCCCAGCACTCCTGAGACTGAGGCAGGAGGATCACTGTGAGTTTGAGGCAAAACTTGGACTAGATAGTGAACTCAAAACCAGCCTGAACCAGAGAGCCAGACCCCCATCTCAAATACCTAAATAAAATAAATATCACAGCAAAGTCTTCTCATCAAACAACGATCGATTTTTGAACAATCAAGAGCTATAATAATCTCTTCTCTCCAGGTTACAAAAGAAAAAAATTATTATTCCTATCAAAGAACAGTTATTCCCATCTTTGATGTTGTCCAGACCTGTATCAGTACCTGCCTTGTCTTACTTTTCTCATTACTGAAACAAAATGCCCAACACCCACAAGTTAGGGCAAGAAGTTTATTTAGCTCACAGTTGTAGATGTTTCAGTCCATAATTGGCTGGCTCCAAGGCAAGATGGCATCACAGAGGAAAAACAGTTCCTGGTAGCAGAAGGCAGCAAAGCAATAAAGGGCACTGGCAGCTTCTTTCTGCTCCTTTCATACTCTAGGCTAGTTGGATCAGGATGGTGCCAAACCAATTAGTGTAATGCTTTAGTAACCGCCCACCCTTCATCTCCCAGCATCACACACTCCAGACCCCGCCTCCTCTGAAAAGCCCCACCTATGACTGCATGAGGTTTTAATGGACCATCTAGACACAAATCATAACATGACTTTCCTCCAGCAGCTTCTACTGCTTCTCTAATGAAGCTTCTGGGGCCAGGAATTTAGCTCAGTTGCCTAAGTGCCTGCCTGGCAAGCTCAAGGTCGTGAGTTCAGTCCTCGGTATTGCAAAAAAAAAAAGAATGAAGCTTCTGAATCCTTTCATGACCATTCCAACTTAATAAAAAAATTTGTTTAAATTCTTTTAAAAAGAAACAAAAATGGGGCATGGTGGCTTACGCCCATAATCCTTGGGAGGCTGAGGCAAGAGGATCTCTGCAAATTTGAGACCAGCCTGGGCTACAAAGAGGGCTCAAGGCTGCCTGAACCGCATAGTGAGACCGTTTCAAAAACAAAAAAAACAAAGGAAAAAGGGGAAAAAAATAAAAATAAAAAAGGAAGCGGGGGGGGGGGGGGAGCCTGGGAAAGTAGCTCACTGGCAGAGCACTTGCCTATCATGTGCAAGGCCCTGAGTTCTATCCCAAGCATTTACAAAAAACAGGAAGGAAAAAAAAGGTCCTTGTTTTCCCCAAGCCTCTTTCCAAGCACCACTCTCTCTCCCTCTCCTTCACCAAGGGAGATGACAGTTATAAGTCAAATTTTACAATTTCTTTTAGAAAGACAAAACAATCTTCTGACCCAGTTTCTTCAGGTATATACGTATTTTTAAGAACTCCAGAAAGTGTTGAGACTTCTCTAATACAAGAAGTCATTTCATTATCTTTATAAAACATTAAGGGGAGGGGCTGGGGATTTAGCTCAGCGGCATAAACACCTGCCTTGCAAGCACATGGTTGTGAGTTCAATCCCCGGTACCAGTAAAAAAAAAAAAAAAAACAAACAAACAAACAAAAAAAAAAACATTAAGGGAGAAAGAAAACATTAAGGGGAATCCAAATGTATCATGTATCGGTACAAATTCCCTATGATGAACATGATCATGATATATATCTCAAATGTACCAATAAACCTTATTCATAAAAAAACTAATTACATTCTTCTCATTAAAAAACCAGTAACTCTAAGCTCTATAGAAAATTTTCATTTCAGAATTTAACACTGTCCACAATTGAATTCTTACCCACTTTCTACGCAGGCTCCAGGGTCTATGGCTGTGAAAATTGCCTGCGAACCTTCAGATCTACATCCTTACTTAAGTCAGTCCCTCTACCTAGAATGACCTTCCTTGTTCTCACTTCCAAACACAGTTTACTACAGATACCACCACTGACAAATAGTCCAAAATTTCTCTGTCACTAAAATCACTCTTCACCAACCACTTCTTTGAATCTCATTTGGCATTTAACACTTATCCCCACACTATAAGCTTCTAGATGGCAATAAATACAACTATCATTTAACTTCCCTTCTCTCCCCTCTGGCAGTACAACACACACTCAAAATGGTCTGTGGATTCCGTAAGGTCAATACTGTAGTGTTGATTGCCTCAAGAACCAAGTCAAGCCAGTGAAAATACTCAATAAAGGCTGGATTTTCAGAATATGATGTTACTTATCTTTTACTATCCACAGATAACCTCCAATTTCTTCCCTAAAATTTCTAGCTATCTGAAAACAGAAAGACTTGTCTTTTCTCTGTTTACAGGTTTTTTGTTTTTGTTTTTGTTTTCTTTGCTTTTATGTTTTTATGCCAGTACCAGGGATCGAACTCACAACTGTCTGCTTTCGAGGCAGGCGCTTGTGCCGCTGAGCTAAATCTCCAGCCCCTACAGTATATTTTTATTAATCCAATTAAAAACATTAGTAATGCTACTAAGTGAATTTTATTATTTTAAGACCTTTTTCTAAAGAGTTTCCCTAAAAGGAAAAATATACAAGAAGGAAACATATATATACAAAAATGATCATTTTCAACTTTATCTAAATGCTATTCTCTCAAATATTCACCAAATGTAAGGAAAGATCTGCCTATTCAAGATAGGACTTATAACACATAAGGTACAATGTTAGCACTTGAAGTTCACTCCACATCTACATAGCACAAATACAGAATCTGCCCCCAAAAACATTTTTATTAGGAAAATAAAACTTGTATAAATACATTAATACTAAATTTACTAAAGCTGGGATGGTGACACATGTTTATGATCCTATCACTTGGGAGGCTGAGGCAGGAGGCTCACAATGAAAGTGCAAAGCCAGTCTGGACTATAGACTGAGACACTGTCTCAAAAAAAAACCAAAAAAAATGTTACTAAGACTTAATGAGGTTAATACAAGTTATCTCTTGAAGCTGGGGATTCAGCTCAGTGGTGTAAGCGCCTGCCTGGCAAGTATAAGGTCATGAGTTTGATCCCCAATACCAAAAAAAAGAAAAGAAAGAAGGGTGATTTACAAGTTATCTCTGATGGCTACAATTACAAGAGGTATTCAAAGTGGTGGCCATTAGCTTCCAGACATTTATTAGTATAGCAAACTGCTGCAGCAGTTACACATTGTTTTGGGCAGACTCGTAATCCAGTGATGGTGAACCCTTCAGAGAACAAGGTCCCAAACTGCCACCTCAAGCCCACTTATTTATTGCAAAGCACCAACACTACAATTAAACCTGACTACTGAGGTGTTTGGTTTGGGGGGGGGGGGACAACTGTTACCTAATGCTCAGCTGCTGAGTTACTTGGCTGGCATGCCAACAGAGAGGGTTCTGTGTGCCTGCCACAGCATGAGTGCCACAGGTTCACCACTACTAGTACACAGTATGCCAAACACTCTTCTACAACTAAGGACCAAAGAAATAAAACTATTTCTCTCCCTTGAGATTTGTTTGCAGCTAATGTGACTACAGAAAGACAGGAGAAAAAGCAGGATGTTCTAGGCAGAGAACACGTTCAACAGCCTAACAGAGGAGGAAGCAGGCGCTCAGGGAACGGAGATAGAGGAATATAGTTGAAACAGGCCTGGGAAGGAGTCATGAAGTAGAAGGTATGACCAGAGAAATACACTACATCGAGGCTGTGACTTTTTCTCAAATCAGACAGGTAAGGAGACCATTTCAATAAAAATTAAATTTGTCAGAACCTGAGTGCTGACTTCAATTATCTTTATTATAAACATTGATACAAGGGCTGGGGATTTAGCTCAGCGGCATAAGTACCTGCCTTGCAAGCAGGCAGTCGTGAGTTCGATCACTGGTACCGATTAAAAACAAACAAACAAACAAACAAACAAAATATATATATATATATAAACACTGATACACAGTATAAACAGAAAGTATAAATTCCTCTTATACTTACGGAACTTTAAAACAAAATTTAAAATAACTTTTGTTTTTTCAGACATGATCTTATTCTGTAGTGCAGGCTGGCCCTATGTAGTCCAGGCTGGAATAGAATTCATGATGATTGGGGCTGGGGATTTAGCGCAGCGGCCTAAGTGCCTGCCTTGCAAGCAGGCAGTTATGAGTTAGATCCCTGGTACCGGTAAAAAGGAAAAAGACAAAAAAAAAAAAAAAAAAAAAAAGAATTCATGGTGATCCTCCTGCTTTAGCACCTCCAGTGTATACTACCACACTTGGATAAAATAACATTAATGTAATCAATGATATTGCTTTGTAGAAATCAGATCAAAATGTAGTTAAATGTAGAAATCATGTCCTCCCAGATCTAGTTCTATATATTTAAACCATTTTTATAATTTTGACTTCAATAATACTAACAAAGAAAATGTTTACAAATAAGTCACATTAAAAAGATTTACAAGAGTCCAGGATTTAGCTCAGCAGCAAAAGCGCCTGCCTGGCAAGTGCGAAGTCGTGAGTTTGACCCCTGATACCAAGGAAAAAAGATTTATTAACTGAAAGTCTTTACTTCAGTGAAATCCAACCTTATGCTATCATATAACAGTTCTTAGATGCTGATTTTAAAGATGCTTCATTTGTTAACTGTTAATCTACTGTTTTCATTTGTACTTAAGTATCTTAATGAAAAGAACTTTTTCCTGGCAGTACGAGGGATTGGAGCTTAGGCCTTCACACTGAGATATATCCCAACTTTGAGAGAGGGACACATGCCAGGGATAGTGGCAGTTACTCATAATCCCAGCACTCAGAAGGCTGAGACAGTAGGATTGCTGTGAGTTCAAGGCCAGCCTGGGCTACATAGTTAGTACGAGGCTAGCCTAAAATACACAGTGAAATCCTGTCTCAAGAAGAGCAGAGCACCTGCCTGGCAAGCACGAGGTTGTGCGTTTGACCCCTGGTACCACCAAAAAAACAAAAAAGAAGAGTAGAGACAAAACAAAACTGGATCTTAAGTCATTAAATTGCCCAAGATAGGCTCAAACTTGCAATCATCCAGGCTTTGCTTCCCATGCTTGTAATACTGGGATTACAAGCATGTACCACAACACCAGCTTAAAACCAACATTTAATGTTTATCTAAACAGTACTGCTGAAGTCTGGAACAATCCACTTACAGTTTCATGTTGAGTAATTATAAACATGATATACACCAGATTCATCTCAAAGTGGAGATACACTATGATGTCAAAGGCCTTTTGGGTTTCACCTTACCTGTATTAATACACATCATGTCGTGACCCAACTTTCCCTACCTGAACTACTGTGAAATCATTAGTGCAACACACTGTAACCTGATAAAAACAGCAACAAAGGGCTGGGGATTTAGCTCAGCGGCATAAGCACCTGCCTTGAAAGCAGGCAGTCGTGAGTTCGATCCCTGGTACCGGTAAAAATGAAAAAGCCAAAAAAAAAAAAAAAAAAAAAAAAAAAACAGCAACAAAATCCAAGGGAGTGTTTGGTCATAAAGTAGTCCCTTCAGAAGCTGCTTAAGACTCAATGCCCAGGAATCCTCAAAAGATTACAGAAAATACAGAACTACTAAGAAGTATTAAGAAATGACAAAATTGCTGAGCATGGTAGTACCCATCTGTAATCCCAGCACTGGAGAGTCTGAGGCAGGAGGACTATTGAGTTGAAGGTGAGCCTGGACTACAGTAAGTTCAAGGCCAGCATGGTATACAGGTAAAATCCTGTCTCAAAGAGGGGGAAAAAAAAGTAAGTTTTGCAGTTTCATCAGGTACAGATGCTCACACCTCCAAGAATCTAACAGGCTGAGGAAAGAGGTCATGGGTTCAAGGCCAGTCCGGGCAACTTAGTGCGACCCTCTTTCAAAATAAATAAGGCCTGAAGATGAACAGCACACCTGGGTTCAATCCCTAGTAACACATGCACAAAAAAATTGCAGTTTAGAAGAAAAACTCACTGGTACAAGATGAAGTGATTAGACTAGCAATAAGGAAACAAATGAGAAGACTGTCAGAATTCTCCAAGTGAGAAACGAAAACCTCCTTTACATTAAAGAAGTAATGGTAAAAATGAAGATAATATGGTTTTTTTGTTTTGTTTTTTGAGAGCACAGGCTGGCCTCGAACTCACCTTGGTCATGTGTCAGCCTGGCAAGTGCTGGGATTACAGGTGTGTGCTATCACTCCCAGCCATTAGTATTTAAATAACAGAAACAAAGGCCTTTTGAAAATATTTTAAAGGGCCAGGCAGAGTAGCTATAGTCTCATCAGTCAATGAGGCAGGAGGATCAAGGTGAGTTCAAGGCCAGCAAGACCCTGTCTAGAGGAAGAAAAAAAACTACTACACTGGTTCATGTGTACACACTGAACACCTCTGACAATTATGTGCTCAGCATCTAGCCTTATCTCATACCCAGTTTTTCTGGAAATTCTCTCCCCCAATCAGGAACAGACACATAACAGAATCTTACTAAAACAAGGGGCTGGAGGTTTAGCTCAGCGGCATAGCGCCTGCCTTGCAAGCAGGCAGTCGTGAGTTCGATCCCCGGTACTGATAAAAAGGAAAAAGACAAAAAAAAAAAAAAAAAAAAAAAAAAAAAACCCTACGCATGGGGTAGTTCACAGGTGGAGTTTGAACCCCCAACTACAAGTAAGCCAATGCCAAGAACGCACCTGTTTTATATACTATTTAGTATAATAAGATGACCAATTACAATAGTATATCATATAATTATACATATTACACTATATGGATAATATATATTTAGCATTGTACATTGTGTACAATACATAATGTAATATATATTATGTGTGTATAATATATAAACGTTATACATATTTTTATACTGTCTACAAATAAAAATCCCTAACAGCCACTGCAGTAAATACAGACCTTGTAACTTACTGTTCAATCTTTTTGTTTTGTTTTGTTTTGTTTTTTGGTTGTTTTGAGACAGGGTTTCAATATGCAATTCTGACTGACCTTGAACTCATGGCAATCCTCCTACCTCCCAGTGCTGGGATTACAAGACATGTGTTACAATACCCAGCCTTATTGATCAATCTTAAGGCAATCCTAAAACCCAAGTATCAACTAAAGTCCATTTGATCTGCTAAAATAAAGCAAGAGTTGCTAAACTTTTGGAGGGCCAGACAGAAAACACTTTAGCTTTAACAGACCATAAGGCCGGGGGTGTGGTGGCTCACGCCTGTAATCCCAACACTCAGGAGGCTGAGGCAGGAGGATCCTTGCAAGTTCGAGACCAGCCTGGGCTACAAAGTGAGCTCAAGGCCAGCCTGAACTGCATAGTGAGACCCTGCCCCCCCCAAAAAGACAAAATATAAATAAATAAAAATACAGACATATTGAGAGCGTGTTAGAAATAAAAACATAAAAAACCCAGGTAGGAGTAGTAGTGCACACCTGTAACTCCAGCACTCAGGAGGCTGAGGCAGGAGGATCATCACAAGATCTAGACCAGCCTGAACTTCGCAATGAGACCTTGTAAAAAATTCATTCATATATATATATATATATATATATATATATATATATATCCATCCCTTCTTAGCTTGCAGATCATCCAGAAAGAGGCAGCAGGCTGCACTGCATTTATTGATCATGGTTTGCTGAATATTATACTAAGGCAACATAAAATTGTCAACCTATAAAACTCCTTCCCAAATATTCTCTGTGTTTACCCTAACATCAGACAAGACAAGGAAAATATCCCAGTGGACAGAACTAAAAACCTTTTCCTAGCTGATCAAAAGACCTCACTCCATTTGCAAGGAAGTTGAGTCAACAAGTAAATTTGCTGGTTCTATCACTTGTGTTTGGTATTTTATAATAACAGTACCTTCTTTTTCTAAATGGAAGAATTAATGTTTTTCCTACTACTGGGTATCAGTTACATTAAGTATAAATATATTTAATATTAAGCCTATAGTTTTCAGACTTGTTATTAACAGAAACATCACCTCGGCTGGGCATGAGGGCACATTCCTGTAATCCCAGCACTCTAGAGGCTGAGGCAGGAGGATTACCACTAGTTTGAGGCCTGCCTGGATTGCGGTAAATTCAAAGCTGGCCTGAGCTACACAGAGAGAGTCTGACTCAAAAAACAAAAATAAAAACACAAAAAAAGAAACAGCACCTTTAAAATCATGACTGAAGACATAAAATACACACACATATATACATACAAATCAAGACTTGGAGAACAGTGGCCTCTGGTTGTGTTGCAAGATATGAATTTAGGTTATCTACACTAAAAGAAATGAGGTTGTTTAGTGTTGTATAGAAGCAGATTGTGTTAAATGAAAAATAATACATATGGAAAAAGTAGAACTATGTATATGTACTAGTCATGAGATAAATGGAATGAACTATTTCTTTTTTTTTTTTTTTTTTTCCTGCCTTTTTCCTTTTTATCGGTACCAGGGATCGAACTCATGTCTGCCTGCTTGCAAGGCAGGTGCTTATGCCACTGAGCTAAATCCCCAGCCCCAGAATGAACTATGTCAAATGTGCTTTATTCCATTTCTTCCTATAATGCTGCAAGTAAATATCATTACAATTTAGACTTCCCTCACCAGAGTTAATGGTCCAAAGATGGACACAGAATCTAATGAGTCCCTTTCCTGAGATCTGGAACTGAGAATTATGATGACAGGAGAAAAAAAGAGATGCTCAGTGCAGTAGTGCACACCTGTAATCCCAACACTCAGGAGGCTGAAGCAGGAGGATCAATGGTAGTTTGAGGCCAGCTATGCTACACAGCAAGACCCTGTCTCAAAAAAAAGGACACGTTTTAAACTCAAAGAGATTAGCAAATTTTGAAGTTAGTCTGTAACAGAAGAGAACTAACTGAATACCTTACATCTCAGGCGACAGAGATACTCCTGACCATATTTTAAACCCTGGATTTAGCTGTTCATGGAATTCATGATGTTGTAACTTGTATCTAGCTGTCCCCTAAAGCCTCATGCAGTCAATATGTGTGGCTTTTCAGAGGTGGCTACGTCTAGAGTGTGAGACACTTGGATTAAGAGTGTGATTACTAAATTGGGCCACTGATTGGCTTGGCGTAGTTTTGAAAGTAGATAATGGGAAGGTCCTCTGTGGGTGTGAGTGCTACCAAACAATAAAATGGACAGAAAGAAGGCTGCTGTGGTCACTTGTCACTTGTTGCCTTCTACCTGCCATGAACTGTTTCTCCTCTGCAATGCCCCTCTGCCATGCCTTGGACCCAGTCAAATCTGGCCTTATAGCTAGCCAACTATGAACTGAAACCTCTTCAAACTGAGAGCCACAATAAACCATTCCTCTTGTAGGTATGAGTGTCAGATACTTTGTCTCACAACAAGAAAAGTAACTAAGACACATGAGGTACCTAGTATGTTCCAAATAAACTCCTTTTGCTTCAGTTAGGTATGTGTCAATCTCCTAACTAAAAGAGTCTCTAATGAGCAATCTAAAGAGTATTCTATGATTAAAGAGTTCTGGCGATAACAAATCACTTCAAAATGGTAGCTGCAGCCAAGCATACTGGTACACACCTATAATCCGGCATTTTGGGGGGCTTAGGCAGCAGGATTACAGAAGTCTAATGCCAGCCTGGCCTACTCAGTGAATTCAGGGTCACTCTGAACTGTACAGCAAGTTCCTGTCTTAAAAAAATAAATAGGGGGCTGGGGATTTAGCTCAGTGGCATAAGCGCCTGCCTTGCAGGCGTACAGTTGTGAGCTTGATCCCCGGTAGCGATAGATAGGTAGATAGGTAGGTAGATAGATAGATAGATAGATAGATAGATAGATAGATAGATAAAAAGACTGTATCTGTTATAGTCTAATTTGAGAAGGTCCTGCAAAAAGGCTCATGTGCTAACGGCCTGGTCTCCAGCTTGTGGCTTTAATGGAAGACAGGGCCTACTCTCTTTCCTTTTACTTCCTGGCCACTGAGAGATGAACCTTGCATGCTTCTGCAATGATGTGCTACCTTGCCACAAGCCTAAAAGTAACTGGCCAAATGACTGTGGACTGAAATCCCTGAAATTATAAGCCAAAATAAACCTTTAGTCCTTTTAAGTTTTTGCCTCATACTTCTGTGGCTAATGAAATAGAAAAGGATAAAATCAACTCTGAAGAATAAAAAAAGAAGGCCAAAGCTAAAATGCAGAACTACCAATATAAAAGCATTACCAGAAAATCAGAGTCTGCAAAGGAATAATAGCCAATAGAAAAGGGAAAAATCAAACAGGCAACATCATAAAAGTCAATGAAAACAATGCCAATGAAATTGTTAATGATACCAAGTACAGAAAGACATAAGGGACTAAACAATTACTCCACAATTCAGCAACATACACTCTACAATAAGAGCAATTACCACTGGTATGGTGGAATGAGAAATCAAACTGAAAATTTAAGAGTAAGTGCACAATACTACATATGAAATTTCTTGCTATTAAAACATCAAGTCTGAAATCAAACTTCTAGATGCAACTACTAACAGAAAATGCAGGAGACAGAAAAACATTACATGAAATCACAGGGATGCTATCAGCACAATTCAGACTGAAAAAATCTCACAGTGCAGAAGATCTAAATTCTTCAATAAATCAATTTTGTGCAAGTAACACAAAGATGGAAGGCAATGGGGGCAACAGTGCATGCCTGTAATCCCAACTACTTAGCTCACTCAGAAGATCATAGATTCAAGGTCAGTCTGAGCAATTTAGCAAGACCCTATCCCAAAATAAGCATGTACCTCTGTAACACAGAATCCCTGGGTCCAGCTCTAGCACTGTGATTTCAGCATTAAGGAGGCAAGGCCATGGGAGAACACAAGTTCAAAACCAGGCTGTGATACAATTTAGCAGTGATATCCAGACTTTATCTCAAAAAATTAAAGAGGGCTGGTGATGTAGTTCAATCTTCAATGGAAGCAATGTGTTGGGTATGGTGGCTCATGCCTCTAATCCTGGCACTCAGGAGGCTGAAGCGCAAGGATCGCTGTGAGTTCAAAGCCAGCCTAAACTACATAGTGAGTATGAGGCCAGTCTGAACTACAAAATGAGACCTTATCTCAATAAAATAAGATAAAATAAAATAAAATAAAATAAAATAAACAAAAATTGTTATCAGGGCTGGGGATTTAACTCAGCAGTACAAGGGCCTGCCTTGCAAGTGCACAGTACTGAGTTCGATCCCCCATGCCAAAAAAAAAGAAAGAAAAAGGAAAAAAATTGTTATCAGGGAAATGTGAACACTGACTAGATACTGATTACTAAAAAACCTGTTAACTTTTTCTGTTGATTTTTAATATATAACACTGTTTTAATCCTTACCTTTTAGATACAAAATGAAATATATACAAAGTCTACCTTTTTACTAGCTTGTCAACCATCAGGGTAGTTCCATTGTGCTGTTTAAGATACAAAGTAATACCATGAAAGCTAGAAAGTGATACAGAGATTCAAAGCAAGTGAGAGCTACAAAGTGATACAGAGATTCAAAGCAAGTGAAAGCTACAAAGTGATACAAGGATTCAAAGCAAGTAGATCATTACTGGAGTAGGCTGAGAAGTCAAATAAAACTTTAGGAAGGCAACTGTACTTGCATCAGATCTTAAAAGATGATGAAATTTTAACAGAAAGGAACATGAGAGGAAAAAAAATGACATCCCAGGTTGAAAAAAATGGAAGCAACTAAAAAGAGGTGAGAAAGCCTCTCCTGCTGTAGTGTACCAGGCTGTATTCGCCTCTCCATAAAACTGTCCTTCCTCAAGGATGACTTGGAAAGGAAAAGTCAAAGTAAAAAGCATAACCCACTATGCAAATTCAAATTAACAAAATGGAAGAAGAGCCATTTAGGACCAAACTACTCCTACAGAGCCCCAGGAAGAAACAGGTTATAGTCTCTAGGTAACCAAACCACACTGGCTTTGCAGGGCAATCTACTGGTGTTACTCCTCTTCCCCTCCTTTTTTTCCTCCCTCCCCAAGGAAGCTTGACCTAAAAGCTCATGAGATTCTTTTACCTGATCCAGGAAATGATTATTAAAATAATTAAGTTTTAAAAAGCATCTACTAATAAACTGTGTCTCCCTGCCATCACATTAGGCACTTCAAGTAAGATAAAGATACATGAAATACCTTACCCTCAGAACATTACTCAGGTTACAGACTTTTTTAAAAATATAGCTGATGAGGTAGATCTTAAATAAGACTTTTATTTCTTCAAAAACAGAACAGGTACTGGGCAGCATGGCACATGGCTGTAATCCCAGCACTCAGCAGACTGAGCAGGGGAATCGCTGCAAATTTGAAGCCAGCCTGGACTACACAGAGAGTCCAGCCATTCTGAATTACATAGCAAGACCCTGTCTCAAAAAAGAAAAACAGAGGAGGTGGAGGAGGAGAAAAAAAAAAAAGTAGACTAACCCTAACATTAAAATATTTTGGAGTATTGTGGAACTAAATTTAGTGATGAATATCTTCTATGTTTCAATATCATTAAAATTCTCAGGACATGCCAGTGAAAATGAATATCAAGACAAAAAGGAATATAAATTATCAGCCAAAAATTAGTAATTGTAATGTCTATTGTTGCTGTCTTCTATGTACCAGAACAAACTCCAAATATCCAAGATGGGTAAGTATAGGGAGTCAGAAAAAGTGGGGGCACATTCCTTAAATCAAAGAAAAAAGCAGCAAGATAACAGGTCAGGTTAGCTTTGAGCAGTCATCAGTCACTAACTGCATCTTATTTCACAATAACTGAGACTGTCAAACACCCTCCCAGAAATCAAATATAGTTATTCCAACTTATCAGAGGAAATGAACAACAGAAAGGATAAAATATGATTATGGGAAAGACAGGAAAGCTTTATAAAGGCAAATTTTTAGATTATCTATAGAATATAGTTAAGGCAAAAAGATATATATATATATACCATCAATTTTCATGCTATAAATGCACTTCTGGGTCACTGTTCAGGTGTGCCCTCCATATTTAAGGATACTACCTGATTTTATGAAAACTATGAAGGAGCCAGGGATTTAGCTCAGTGGCATAAGCACCTGCCTGGCACATGCGAGGTGATGAGTTTGGTCGCCAGTACCAAAAAAAAAAAAAAAGAAAGAAAGAAAGAAAAAAAGTAAAGAAAAATACTAAGAAGAGAAGGCCACATAATCTTGGACTCCATTGTAATCCACAAAAGAAACACCTATTTTCTTTGTCTCTCTCGTGTAGACACAAACCATGACATTTACCTTACTGCTTCAAAAGAGGTAAGACACATAACTTTTAGAAAGATTCATCTTCTGCTCACATTCTTGAGATGATGCTCATTTTTGCCCCTTTAAATACTGATTATTTGGTCATGTAGTTTTCCTTAAGTTTACCTATTTGTGAAATTTTAGTATGGATAATGATATAACAACTTCAGGTTCAAAGTGCTATCACATTCTAATCCGACCTTATAAATGTATAAAATATTGGGGAGGGAAAAGATAGATATGGAACTTGCCCTAAGGACGCTAAAATGTATAAGACATATAAAATGACAACACGGTAACTGTTACAGAAAGGGTACAATAGTTGAAAGGGGTACAGAAAAGAAAGTGAATGAATCTGAGTATGAGACCTGGAGTCTCAAACAGAAAGTGAATTGGAACGAAAATACTGTCTTGAGGAATTCTTAATTACACAGCTTCACAAAGCACGGAAGGGCACCTTTCACCCCCAGCACTGCAGAACACATTCCAACTAGTGTTTTTTTCCCCCCAACTAACCAGTAAAAACTTGGTCATCTACAAACACCTCACAAGATTTGTCTTAAGTAAACTCTGCCTCCTGTTCCAACGAAGTTAACAAAAATCAGCCTCCAAACTATTACAATCTGAACGAATCTGCTTATTTTTTAAAAATGCTTGCAAACGTTTTCAATAAATTCACTCTGAAACATAATTAAAAATAACTTGAGATATGTTGTTTAGAGAATGAAAAACGCAGCAACTAATAAGTAGAAGAAACACAAGCGATTTGAAAAAACCAGCTTTGTTGAGAACCCAGTGGCCACTTGCCAATACTTCTTTATGCAGCACATACGACCAAAGATTCTAAGCAGACTCCTTGGGCTACAAAGGCTCTTTATCAAATCCAAAATTAAGAAAGTTCTCATAAATACTTGAAGGTAGGTAAGCTAAAAAGCAGTGAAATAAAAGGCTTTATAAAGCTCTGTACAATCAATACAAACCACAGCTTTATCTGAGCCCTAAAAAACAGGAGACATTTTAAACGTCACACAAATAACCTATTCACAGGCACTTATAACTTGGGAGTCTGTCAAGAAAAATACCGGACACTCGAAACGGCTGAGGTTAATTTTAAAAAAAGAAAATCTCTCTATGGCCACCAGGGAATAAATCTAACAATTCTTAATTCTTACAAAACTATGAGAATCCCAAATCGAGCTCTTCCTCTTCGTGTAAACTGCACACACAAGCATTTCAGATCTGTGCTTTCAACACCCTGTAAATGATGTCGTCTGTGCATGAAAAGGCAAGAAGGTTACTCCCCAAACTCCTGGATCCCATGATCCAACCTCCTAGAGTGGAAGGAACAGTAAAGTGGAAGGAACAAAGCACTGACGTCAATTACGAGATTAACCCCGAGCACAGGCAGCTGTAGGAAAGGCCTAAACATCAATAGCCTAGTGCAAGCTCTGGGGTAAGAAGGTAACAGGCCGATCAGAAGTTCGGGGTGGGGGGAGACTCAAGGATTACACCCCCACGTTTCCATTTTTAGTCAACCTCCTTCGCTTAACGAAGACGAAAAATTTTTTTTTCAGAGGAGAGAGGAGAGGTGGGGGAGGTGCGCAGGATCGCGAGAAGGAAAGCGAGAACTAGCTGGGTAACGACAGCCAGAAAATTGGGGCCTCTGTGCTCTCCGATCAGAATAACCTGAAATTGAGGAGGCTATTAAAAGGGAGCAATTCGGCAGGGGCAATGTCCGCGGGAAGGGACGGATCCACCGAGGGAAGGAAGACGGCGAGAGATGGGCGTCTGCGAGCCTCCGCCGGACTCGGCTGGCTTTTTCCTTCTCTCGCCAAGACCGAGAGCCCGAGCGCGCGCGCAGGGACGAGGGCCCAGGGCGATGGCGCAGCTCCGCCGCCCTCCCCCGCGGCACGGCCGCGGCTCGCCGGCCCTGCTCACCTCCAGTCCCGGCTCCGCTAGGCCCAAACCATCTCCCGGCGGCGGCGGCGGCGGCGGCGGAGGAGGAGGAGGAGGAGCGGGCCTGCCTTCACGGAACGCGCATCCGGCCGCCCGCTGCGGCGACCGGCTGCCAAGGGCGGGAGGCCGGGGGCGGCGGTTCCGAGGCCCGGGATCGGCGGCGCACTCACAGGGCAGCGGCGGAGGTCCCGCCCCGCTGCATGACGGCCGGGCCCAGCCCGCGACGGCTGCCTCAGGCGGCGGGGGGCGGGCTGACGACGACGGGGCACCCAGCTCCCGCCCCGTCCGCTGGCGGCGGCGGCGACGACTCGACTCCCGCAGCTCCGGCTCTGACTGACGCAGCGGCCGCGCCACCCACGTGACCAGGCCGGGCGGGGCGGCGTCACGTGACCAGGCCGCGCCCCTCCCGCCGGGCCGAGGACCGGGCCCGGAGGCGACGCCCGCGGGTCGCGTGAGGCGGAGGACCGGCCGAGGGCCGCCCGGGGTCCAGGTCCCAGCGGCCGCCCGGGATGCAGCTCGTACGCCCTCCCTTGCCCGGCTCGCTAGAGGGGTTCGGCCGGGCTAGACGAGCCGAGCCGGAATGACCGGTTCTGCGGGGGGGGGGGGGCCGAAGCCCCGAAGCTCCTCGGCAACTTCCGGTGCTGCCTGCGGCCGGGCCGGACCGAGCCTGGCCGGAACCCGCGGGGAGGGCAGGCTGCGGGGCGCTTATTCTTGATCTGTGCTTCACCCAGCCCGGGAGGCCGAGCCCACCCTGGTCATCCTCTGCACCTCCCTTGCCACTGATCATTTTTCTGGTTGTCATTCTGAACACTTGCTACGCCTCTTAATATCATGCCAGGGGGCGAAGCCAGGATTGAACTGAGAATAGGCTGGTAGTGACAGACCAGACAGCGTCGGAGGGGCTCAGGGCCCGGGGTGGAAACTGTCAGGGAGGCTGCCCTGCAGCGCATATGGAAAACACATAACTGGCTCGTTTTTGCATGCTTCATCTGAAGGAACCTAGTGAATTTTTCTTCCCCATACGGCTAAGAAATGTATGAAAATGCTTTTATTGGCCTCCAAAAGCTGGTAAATTCACCAGCATCAATAGGATAGTTTTTTTGTTTTTTTTAATTTCTAACCACCAGTTGTTTTTTAAAGCACCCTTCTAGTCTGTGGCTACATAAATGTCTGTATATAAATTAACAATTTTATTAATCCAAAACTAAAAGACAAAATACAGGGAAAATAATACGGGCAAAGCACAGCTTCTTTAGCTCTTGAGGGGCATATTTGTTGTTTGCAGTTTTTAAAATGTCAGAATCCAGGCATGGTGACACAGGCCTGTAATCTCAGCACTTAGGAGGTTGTGGCAGCAGGATCATTTCACATTCCAGATCAGTGTGAGCTACAAAGTGAGTTCAAAGACAGCCTGAACTGCATAGCACATGAAGAAACCAGGGTTGGGGGCTGGGGATTGAGCTCAGGGACTTAAGGGGCAAGCAGAAGGTCATGGGTTGAGCTGGCCATAGTGGCTATGCCTGTAATCCCAGCACTCAGGAGGATTGCTATGAGTTTGAGGGCAGCCTGGGCTACAAAGTGAGTTCAAGGCCAGCCTGAACTGCATAGTGAAACTCTGTCTTAAAAAGACAAATATAAAAGCTGGACATGGTGGCACACTTCTGTAATCCTAGCACTTGGGAAGCTGAGACATTCGCACTGTGACTAATAGCCTGGGCCACAGATGAGCCTAAGGCCAGCCTGAACTGCGTGGCAAGTCAATGGGCTGGGGATTTAGCTCAGGGGCATAAGCACATGCCTGGCATGCGTGAGGTCATGAGTTTGATCCCCAGTACAAAAAAAAAAAAAAAAAAAAAAAAATTCTGTTTCAAAAAGACAAAGAAACCAAGGTTGGTGGAGCAGCCCTGTAAACCCTGCACCTGGGAGGCTGAGGCAGCAGGAGTGTAGGCTACACAGTGTATAGTGAGACCACCACACCAAAAAAAAAAGAAAGAAAGAAAATATATATAAATAAAGCTATTACACACATTCATGTAACAAAATTCAGGTTTTAAAATGACCTCCACTAGCTGGGTGTGGTGGCTCACGCCTGTAATCCAGCTAATCCCAGCACTCGGGAGGCTGAGGCAGGAGGATCGTTGTGAGTTCGAGACCAGCCTAGGCTACAAAGGGAGCTCAAGGCCAGCCTGAACTGCACAGCGAGACCCTGTCTCAAAAAAGACAAATAAATAAATAAAATAACCTCCACTATTATTTTGTGAAAACAACTAGGTAAAAAAGTACCAAGTCATAGGGGCTGGGGATCTAGCTCAGCTGCATAAGCACCTGCCTTGCAAGCAGGCAGTTGTGAGTTCGACCCCCCGGTACTGATAAAAAGGAAAAAGACAATAATAATAATAATAATAACCATTATCTCTCACAGTTTCTATAGGTGAGTAATTTGGGTGACCTTGCTAGGCAGTTCCAGGTTGGGGTCTCTTAAAAAGTTGTAGTGAGGAGCCAGGGATTTAGCTTAGTAGCATAAGCCCTTGCCTGGCAAGCACAAGGTCATAAATCCAATCTCTGGTACCAAAAAAAAAAAAAAAAAAGAATTTTTAATTTGAGCTGGGCGTGGTGGCTCACACCTGTAATGCCAGCACTGGGAGGCTGAGGTGGGAGGATCCTTGCAAGTTTGAGACCAGCCTGGGCTACAAAGTGAGCTCAAGGCCAGCCTGAACTGCATAGCGAGACCCTGTCTCAAAAAAGACAAAAAAAAATTGTAGTGAGGCTGGGCCTGGTGGTATATGCCTATCATCTCAGCACTCAGGAGGCTGAGGCAGGAGGAGTGCTGTGAGTTTGAGGCTAGCCTGGGCTGCAAAGTGAAATCAAAGCCAGTCTCAACTACATAGTGAAACCCTGTCTCAAAAAAAAAAAACAAAAAAATTGTAGTTACTGGAAAGCCTTCACATCCTCCTGGCAGGACAGCCGGGAAGTTGGCCTGGGCATGGGTATTTCCAGAGGTGGAGGCTGAAGCACCTATTATGACATCACACGTTACTTTTATTCCATTCCATTGGTCAGAGAGCTTAGCTGGGATTCCATGTGGGCGGAGCTACACAAAGGCAGGTGGAACCCCGGAAGTGAGGATCATTGATAACCATCTTTGAAGCTAGTTATCACAATCTAGACTATGATTTTCCCTACTGTACTTGTGCAGATTTGAAGCAATTTCCAGAAAGAAAAAAGAAACCCCCTAATGAACACTGAATTGTAATTTTTATATGGTTCAATTATACTTCTTTATAAACCATAGTACAGCGCACTACTGTTTGAAGCTCTATTAATGTATAAATTTAAATATTTAACTATTAAAAGTATAAAGACAGCTTAACATGGTAGTGTATGCCTGTAGTCTCATCATTTAGGAGGGTAAGAGGGAGGATTGCTGAGAATTTGAGGCCAGACTGGGCTATATAGTGAAATTTTTTTTGAAAAACAAAATTAATGTTTTAAAATGGAGTTTCCTTGGTGTAGAGGTTTTAAAATTCCAATTCGGTTTATTTCTTTAATTTTTTCTTTCAAATTATTTCTATTGGTCTTTGCAGTATATGATTACATTCCTCATGGGAGTTGGTACATGTACATATCACATCTTAATTCATTTTACATTCCTCCCCTCCGCATTCTCCCTCCCTTTCAAGTTTCTTTAACATTAGGGATAATTTTATCATCAGTTTATTCCTCGGCAAGCTTTGGTAAATTGTCTTTCAAGAAATTTGCCCAGCTGGGCATGGTGGCTCATGCCTGTAATCCCGGCACTCGGGAGGCTGAGACAGGAGGATTGTTGTGAGCTCCAGACCAGCCTGGGCTACAAAGTGAGCTCAAGGCCAGCCTGAACTGCACAGTGAGACCCTGACTCAAAAAAAAAAAAAAAAAAAGAAAAGAAAAGAAAAAGAAATTTGTCCATTCATGTTATTACATGTGTAGGTATTCCATGCTACTATCCCTTTAGTGGATTTTTAGTACCTGTGAAACCTAAGGCAATGCAGCTGGTCCAAACTCCTGATATTGATCATTGTATCTTGTTTTTTACCCTCAGCAGTCAAACTAGAGATTTTTTTTCCCCCAGTAATGGCTACATCCCCAGCCCTTTCTTACTTTTTCTTTTGAGATAGGGTCTCACTAGATTACTAAATTGCCAGGCTAGGGTTAGAATTTGCAATCCGCCTGCTCAGCTCCTAGAGAGCCAAAATTATATCCCAGAAAGCTGAGATTACCACCATTCTTGGTAAGTTTTATGTGGGTTTGGTGGTTTTTAAATTAATATTATTATTGTGATTTTATTTTTATTTATTTTTGTTTGGGGTAAATTTTTTGAGACAAGGTCTCACAACATAATTCCGGTTGACCTTAGCTCACTATGCAGCCCAAGCCAACCTGGAAATCTAGGCAGTCCTCCTGCCTCAGCCTCATGACTGTCGGGTCTTGGGAGTGTCCTCACAGCTTCAGCCTCGCTGTCTCTTTCTCACACTTTTTCTTCTGCCCTGCCTGGTTACAAAGGAAGTGGTTTTGTTCTGTTCTACAACCATAACCTGCTGTCATGCCACAAGCCTAAAAGCAAGAGGGCCAAGCAATCATGGACTGAATCTTCCAATTCTAGGTCTTGGGCCTTGGAACCCTAGGACCTCCAGCTCCCAGAATTAAACCACTGATGCTTATCATTCTCCAGTTGCAAACAGGAGGTTGTAGGACCTCTCTAATTATATGAGCTGATTCCCATATTAATTTATTCACATGTACCTATCTATAATGTAAGATGCATACACATACACACATCCTGTTAAACTCATGTCTCTCTCATGCCAGGCAAAATGTCATGCAAGGCTGGACATGGTGATGCATGCCTGTAATCCCAGCATGCAGGAGGCTGAGGCAGGAAGGACTGGAACAAGTTTTTCTGGAGAAATCTAACAGGTCTTGTCTTTGCTTTACTGGTCTATATAGTAGGGTTTTGTTTGTTCATCTGTTTTTTTCTCTTCTTCTTTTTTTTTTTTTTTCAGGAAGAAATCAAGTATGAGTTTCCTTTCTGTCACTAGGACAAAATACACGATGCACACAATTGAAAGGAGGAAGGCTTTAATTTTGGCTCACTGTTCCAGATGTTTCAGTCCATGATCAGTTGGCCCCAGGCAGAAATACCATGGCAGAGGAAAAGGTGTTCGACTCATAGCAGCTGGACACAGGGAGAGAATAAAGAAAACTAGACCAAAAGATACTCTCCAGCTGGGCCTGGTGGCCCATGCCTATAATCCCAGCACTTGGGAGGCTGAGGCAGCAGGATTGCCATGAGTTTGAGGGATGCCTGAACTACACCGTGAAACTGTATCTCAAAAAACAAAAAATAAGCCAGGCAAGGTGGCGCAAGCCTGTAATCTGAACACTCAGGAGGCTGAGGCAGGAGCATTGTTAGGAGTTTGAGACTAGCCTGGGCTACAAAGTGAACTCAAGATCAGCCTAAACTGCATATTGAGACCCAGTCTCAGAAAGACAAAATAAATAAATGATAAACAAAAAAAGAGAGAGATACACTGTCCAAAGACATGCACATCAACCCAACTGCCCTGACTGGGCCTTACCTCCTAACAGGCCAGCAGGTTAACTGTGAACTCATCAATGATTGATCCAGTAACCAGGTTAGTGCCTCATGAAGCAGTTACTTTCTGAGGGTCCCACTGGTAAATACATGAGACTTGGGGGGGGGTCACTTTCAAACTAACCCTAAAGTGATAGTATAAATAGGGGTTTACTTTACATTTAACTGAAAATTCTGTTTTCATGGTTGTGTTTGTATGTGTATCTAGTCTCTCCGACTAGGTAGTACTCCAAGGAATCTGTTGTTGAACTGTTACTTACGGATCTTTGTAAAGAACCTTCCACCTACGACTTCCATTAATATCTGTGGTTCTGATGACTGAACACCCCGATGAATGAGCCCAAGTACTTTTGGGGGTACCTTTCAAAAACAGTAACGATTTCTAGGCCCACAACTTCCATCTTTACCTGTTTCCAGTGCAGAAGCTGTCGGCCAGGTATCACACTGTTTGCCTCCCTCCTTTCCATCTTCCTAATGCCTTTCTCCCACTCTAGTACAAACACAAGGCACGACGATCCAAAGTGTAAAAACCTGACCAAAACACCATAGGTGGCAGCACACACCTGCAATCCCAGCACTCAAGAGGCTGAGGCAACAGGATCAATGTAAGTTCAAGACCAGCCTGGGCTACAAAGTGAGCTCAAGGCCAACCTGACCTGCACAGTGAGACTCTGTCTCCAAGAGGCAAACAAACAAACAGAAAAACCACTACTGGAAGACTGGGGAGAGCTCCGTGGTACAGCACTTGCCTACTGTGTGCAAAGAACAAGGCCAAAAACAAAAACCATACTCAGAAATAGGGCTTTGGGGCAACTTCTCTCAATTCAGGCATCATAATCCACAACCCAAAATCTTTTTTTTTTTTTGGTCAGGGGCACAACCTGGTACCAGAAAATGGATATTTGGCCTATTTTTTGAACATATGGGATTTGAACCCATGTTTGATGCTGGGATATGAACCCATGTTTCTCTCATGCCAGGCCCCAGGCTGGGCATAGTGATGCATGCCTGTAATCCCAGCACTCAGGAGGCTGAGGCAGGAGGATTGGCACAAATTCAAGGTCAGTCTGGGCTACACAGCAAGACCATCTCAAAAAACAAAACTCCCCCTCCAAAAAGTAGGACTTGGAGGTTGTTTGGCCTTGAGGGCTCTTTCCTCATTGGTGGGATTAAGGCTATCATGAAAAAAGGTGTTTGGCACGTACTTTTCTCTGTTGGCCCTCCTGACTTACAATGAAGCAGCTTTGGACCCTCTACAGGCGCCAGCAGCTTGTTCTTGGACTTGTCATCCTCTAGGATTGTGAGCTCATTTTGTTCTACACTACCCAGCCTCACACTTTTTTTTTGTCTTTTTCCTTTTTATCGGTACCAGGGATCGAATTCACGACTGCCTGCTTGCAAGGTAGGAGCTTATGCTGCTGAGCTAAATCCCCAGTCCCCCATCTCACACATTCTATTACAGTGCCCCAAAATTGTCTAGGACCTTAGCTAGCATTCTGCGATACCATTATTCATGATGGGTAAATAGAGTAGCTCAGACCATTTTAAACACGATTCACCAGAGAAAGGACCTGGGGAGGTCTCCTTGGAGGACCATCAGTTCCACGCTGAGCAGGAAGGTTGCCAGAGCAGCTGGAGACACAGCAGCCAGTCCCAGGAGTCAGGAAATGCTCAGAGAGAAGCCGGCATGGTGGTACACACTGCAATCCTTCCCCACGCAGGGCAGCAAATGCCAGGCCAGGGTGGACGCTGTGGTGAGGGGGGCAGGGGGAGGGCGGAGGAAGAGAGAGGGGCACAAGGGGGAGGTTTGTTAAAGAATTCAGCAGTTAGGGGCTGGGGATTTAGCTCAGCAGCATAAGCACCTGCCTTGCAAGCAGGCAGTCCTGAGTTTGATCCCTGGTACCGATAAAAAGGGGAAAAAAAAAAAAAAAGAACTCAGCAGTCTACCTGAAGGGCTCTTAACAGTCAAAGGTGAAACAATTTAAGCAAAAAATAAATAAATAACCATACTGAGTTCTTAGATTCAAATATATACCCATGAGTCCACATGATAAATAACTGAATAAAACAGGGACAGCTCTTCCTGAAAGCAAAGTTCTAAATAATCTATGTATTGGTTTTTGAGACAGGGCCTCACTGAATATGAAGCTCAAACTCTAACACTTGTGTTTTCAGTGTTAACTAACCCTAAGGCTGCATTTTGGGGGCTTTTTTTCTGAGACAGGGTCTTACTATGTAGTCCAGGGCCTTGAACTCATGGTGATGCTCCTGCCTCAGCATCCCAAGTACTGGGATTACTGGTGTGCGCCACCACACCTGGCCCTAATGCTGTATTTTTTTTTTTTTTTCTTTTTTGCTTTTTATCCGTACCGGGGATCGAACTCAAGACTGCCTGCTTGCAAGGCAGGCCCTTATGCTGCTGAGCTAAACCTCCAGCCCCCTAATGCTGTATTTTGTTTGTAGATGAAAATTACTATTTTGCAGTCAGGCTAACAAAATGTTCATAGAATGGAAACTTGTGGTTTAATGGCTCCTTTTGATAGGGTTGGAGGTGAGAAATACTATAGTTTTGTATTTGCCAGAGATTCAACTTTCACAACCCTGCATTGATGCAGGTTGTAAAGAAACTTGTTCCAAATGAGTCTGTACTTTGCTACTGACTCTGATTTTCTCAGAGAAACATGTGATTAGACAACAATCAAGTTTCTGCCCTCTGCACTTCTTCAGGCACTGTTTCAACAACTGCAGCAATAAAAACTGAAATCAGAATTAGTTTAAATGACCTTACCAACACAGAGAATAAGAAGTGTCACTAAATGAAACAGCAAAATGTTTAAGCTGTGAGCACAAATTCTGAGTTTTATGTAATTGCCAGAGGTGCATCCTGTGTACAATTTTCTCTCTTCCAAATTCTTTAACTGCTAAAGTTGCCCTTACAGAGACTATAAACACTGTAAAATGTGTTTAATTAGTAACCTATTAAAATTAGTTGGGAAGCAATATATTTCTACAGAGCCTTTCAAAATGATGCTTTGAAAGTTTATTTACAATAATTGAAAGCAGATGGTTTTGTAAAACTCACAGGTAATTACAGGCTTCTTGAATTCACAACATATATATTTCAACATTCAAGTAGAAGCCCGTTTCCTTCAAAGATAACTTCCTACTACTTTCTCATAAAAATATAAAAAAGACAGTAACTATACTTTTAGGAACCTATATTTAACCCAAATCAAGGTTTTTCTACAAATGATACCTCTTTCAAAAAGGTTAAAAGACATCACAGAATAATGTGATGCTAATCCAATCTCACAACAGTATTTTAAGAAACACTGCAGTATTTCCTCCTTAACATTTCATGTTGAATTTCAACTGTGTATATAGGTCTAAAACTGCAGATTAACCCTCGTTCAGTTATGCAGTAGACCTGTCATATGACCAGTTACCATATAAACTGTCATACCATAACTGCAAAAATAGCAAAAGGCAATCTTTATGAAAGCTTTATAAATCTTTTTAAGAAAGGCAACCAAAATTGTCCTAACGTTCTATAAAAATTACCATTCTTCCTTTCTCTCTCCTTAAACGGTACCTTATACAGCATGTTAAGACACAAAGGTATTTAAGCATTTTTACTAAGTTAGCCTTTTACAGGGCTGCTTTTCTTTTCTGCTATGACTTTTAACAAAGGTACCAAGATTGACTCCCTAGCTTCAATTTTTTTGTCCCTGTTTAGATTCCTCCAGAATGACTTTCCTCAGAAAAGGGTCACTGGAAGAACTTAAGGAACCACGAAGAAATGAATGATGAAACATAACTTGCAACTTGTAACACTCAACAGTTATAAATACATTAATATGTTCCTTGAATTCTTACTCAGGACAAAGAGAATAATTTCCTGAACATCAACATAAAGAGTACATTTATTAACAGTAGGAAAACTCCTAAGTTTCTAGTAACAATGTACTAAAGGTTACATAACAGCACAGCTGACCAGGTTAGTATTTCTACGCAATGTTAGACATTCATTGCCAGACACTCTGATAAATTACCCTGAAAACCTGCCTAACACACACCATTAACATGTAACAAAGCAAGGCATTCGTTTCACAAGGAGAAAAAATAAGTTTCATCACAAAAACAGATTTTCTGGGTTTTAATTTTAAATTCTAGAGATACCTTTTAAAGATTAAAAAAAAAAAAAACAAGATTCACTTCCAAAATAAGTCTTTATATATATATATATCACTCATTGTTAATTCTCTTTTTGCTCTTAAAATGTAGAGCATTAGAAACTTTTGAACTCTAGAAATTCTGTTTTTTTTTTTTTTTCTTTTTTCTTTTTATCGGTACCGGGGATCGAACTCACAACCGCCTGCTTGCAAGGCAGGCGCTTATGCCGCTGAGCTAAATCCCCAGCCCCGAACTCGAGAAATTCTAAACAGTTACTCTATTTGGCTTTATGCTCATCTCGGTTCTCCTCTGAGAATCGCACTGTCGTCCTCGGTTCCTTGGTCCAATGTGAGAGGGAAATTCTATTTCTTCTTCCTCTTCTTGGGGGGCTCCTCCTCGGAGCTGCTCCCCGAGCTACTGCTGCTGCTGCTGCTGGTGGAGCTGGAATCTGAGTCCGAGTCCGAGGAAGAGGAGGAGGAGGAGGAGGAAGAGGTAGAGGAGGCCGAGGAAGATGAGCTGGAGGAGCTCTCGTCGGAGTCGCTGTCCTCTGAGGAGGAAGAGGAGGTAGATGTGTCTTCGCTGCCTGACGAAGAGTCGCTGGCTGAACTGTCACTGCTGTCGCTACTGGAACTAGTGACGCTCTTGGCCCTGTTGGACAGCGAATGGTATACACATGGGAAGCTGACATTTCACAGGGCACTAGGAGCAACGTCCTACAGCACGGTCTGTGTCTGTGCATACCGAGGCTCTGCTGGCACAGCACCCCTAGGCCAGACCTCGGGGGTCACCGAACTGCTGCGACCTGCACCCGGCCCTTTACCAGGCCTCAGCAAACAGAGCTAGAGCCTCGCCGCTGCTCAGCCCGGCCGCTGAGACAGTGTGGAATGGAGCGCACGGGAGTGTGTCTCCTGGGTCAAGCTTCGGAGTGCAAAGGATGACAATGAAGTTGCGTGTAACTGCTGAATTTACTTAAATGTCACGTGGGCTAATGAATGTTTGTCTTTTTTGCCTTTTTTTTTTTTTTAAAGTGGTACTGGGCCTGAATCCTGGGCCTTGCACAAGCTCTACTGCTACCACTGAGCTGCACCCTAGGCCCCATATATATCTAAATTTGGGGGGGTGTTTACTGGAACTCATGACCTCCTGCTTGCCAGGCCGGTGCTTATGCCGCTGAATTAAATCCCCAGTCCCTGGAAAGTTATATTTTGACATAGGGTTCCACTAAGTTTCCCAAGCTGAACTTGCGACCCTGCTGCCTCTGCCTTCCAAGCAACTAGGATGAGAGACATCAGTGTGCCCAGCACAGTCTTTATTTTAACGACTTCATATCTGACATGGCTGGTCAGCAATTCCTACCCTATCTAATAGTAATTCCTGTTCTAAGCCAACTTCTATTTCCACGTCCAAGGACTCTAGAAAGATGTGGAAAAAGGAGAAATCATGGTTATAAATTCTAGGTAAGGGAAATAAAATGATAATTATGACTGGCAAGCAAAAGACCTCAAATACAAACTTTATAATTATTATTCCCAAATCACTGCTCCATCCCTCTGACCAGTATTGCCTACCGTGTTACTGTGTAGGGCACTCCCAAAGCCATACATACCTTTTTTTCTTGGTCTTTCTTTCTACGTTAGTTTCTCCAATGCTGACAGACATAAGAGGAAAAAAAGCTCCTGTCAGTAGCACGATTACACAGAGATCAGACAAATTCTTCTGCTGTGTCCCAGACAACTTAATTAGCATTCAAGCAACAAATTTCATCAACAGTACCTTAAAGACCTGGTAAATTAGTAATTAAGATGGCTGAATAAACAAATTTAATGCTTTTTAAACCTGGAACCTAACTACTTGCTCAATAATCACCAAAAGCAGATAACACAATTTGAGTACTCAGAGTCAATTTAATACTTCAAGACTATTTATTTATGTATGCTTGTATGAGTGGATGATACTGGATTTGAACGCAGGGCCTCAGACTGAGCTCTATCTCCATTCTTTTTAAATGTTCTAGATTCTAAAACAGGGTCTTGTTGAGTCACTAAGTTGCCCTGGCTGGACTCCAACATGCATTTTTCCTGCCTCAGCCTCCCAGACAGCTAGCATTACAGGCACGTGCCACCACTGTCAAGTTCCAAAGCAAGGACGGAAGGACAGCAATGGGAGACAGCGGCAGCTGAGGAGCAGGCTGCAGGCAGTCCTGCTGAGGGGCTGGGGCTGGTGGGCACGGACCCCACCCCGCTAGTCTAGTGAGAGCCTGGGTCAGCCTGGGTCACACAGGGTGACTGTGGCCCCACTGGAGCCCGGTCCCTGTCATGTTGTACGGGGTTTCTGCCTGCAGCACTGTTCCGGGGGCTGACAGCCACTTTGGCTTCCAGCATGAGCACAGTCACATCCCAGCCTGAAGGCCTGAGCACTGCTCCTTATCCCTAGGCTGTGGGGAACAGCCACATGTCCGAACCCATAGAAAGCTTCAGATTTATTTATTTTTGTGGTTTTCCTCTTTCTATTCATTTTCCTCTCACTTTGATTCCATCGTTGGCCCTTTAAGAGTGTGTGTGTGTGTGGGGGGGGGAAGTGTGTGAGATGGCTGGGTGCGGTGGTGCACGCCCGTAATCCCAGCACTCAGGAGGCTGAGGCAGGCCAACCCCGATCTGGGCTACAAAGTGAGTTCAAGGCCAGCCGGAACTGCATAGGGAGACTCTGTCTCGAAAAGCCAAAAATAAAATCGTGTGTGTGCTTCTCTCCTCTTGCCCTTTTCTCCTAGTACAGTTTAGAGAGGGCAGAGCCGTCCTCTCGTCCCCTCCCTTCCTCTCACTTTTGCTGTACCCTTCAGCTGACCCCCATCTCCGGCCCTCAGTCTTCCTGTTTCTGTTTCTTTCTTCTTCCCCCTCTTCGTCTGCCTGCTCTAGCTCTTTCTCTGATCTCTGCATGAGCCGTGCAATCCTCCCCACTCCCGTAGCTCAGCACCGAGTTGTCCCTGTTAGCCCCTCTGAGTCTGTAACACACCTCTCCCAGCACTGGGGTCCTTTGCTCCCATTTCCTCCTTCCCATACCACATAGCAGAAGTATTAAAAACACCCAAAACCAAACCTTCCCCCCCGCCCCACCTCTGGTATTACCCAGTCTCCAACCCTGTGCTTTAGATAACTGATTCTGTAATTACTGCTGAACGCCTTTTTTTAAACAAACCATGAGAGGAGACAGCACTGGGGATTTAGCTCAGTGGTGTAAAAGTCTACCTGGCAAGTGTGAGGTCATGAGTTCAATCTCCGGTACCAAAAAAAAAGAAAAAAAAGAGACATAGCCTACGAATTTAGTACTTATTAGCTGTGAGCCGATACTCGGGGTGTAACTGCGGACTTTCTCAGGACTAAAGGGAGATCCAAAATCGGGCCTCATGGTATATTTCTTCTCAACTTGCCTCGATAAACACCACTGTAACTGATTATCTTGTCACTGCCATGACTGATTTGACTGCACAAGCGTACTCCTGACCAGGGGACAATTTCGTGCTAGTGAACCAGACTGCCGATGCCATCACACCCAGGGAGAAGGAAAGCAAGAGTTCCTAGCCCAAGCGCTCAGACTGGATCAGTCTCTGCCGAAAGGCTGTGGCCGGGCTGGAGGCCGTCCTGAGTCCAGTTAGCCCCAGTACTGCAGTGAAAGGCGAGGAGGAGTCGCCGCCGGGTGAGCGCCCTGGGCTCTGGCAAAGCAGCTGTGCGGAATCCCATAGCCGGCTCCCTGGAATATTTAATCTGCGTCCCAACCGTATCTTACAGGTTAGTGGTTTTTTTCCTAGTTTATTAATACTATGCGGTTATGTTATGTAATTTTATGGATTTGGGGAGAAGTATGTTGGGACAGGTCTAGTTCTGTAGCCTAGGCCAGTCTTGAACTCATGGCGTTCCTCTTGCCTCAGTCCTAGTGTTGACCCTAGATCCCCCATCCTAAGCCTTTGGCTCTCCTGTATCTCACCACTCCATCAGCAGGTTCTGACCCCACCACGGAGCTTTCCTCAATCACAAAGGAAGCCCCCTTCCTCCCCTAACTCACCCTTGCCCCACGAATCTCTCTGAAAATGCTCAACACCAACCCTTCCACTCAGCTGGAAGTACCCCAGTAAATCAGACGCCAACCTTCTCAGCCTCCCCCACCCCCAGTGGGACCTCCCCTCCCCCTCAGGGTCTGAGGCTCCTTATCTACCCCTCCCTCTCCTCCCTGCATCTCTGACTACCTCCTGCTGAGCAGCTACAAGTAACACAAGGTCCTGGTGTGCAGGAAGTCAGACCAAGGGAGAAGTGTAACTGCGAGGACTATGTCAGAAGCACCGTGCGATTAACTCTGTGGTTGCTCTTATAACCAGGGGTAATTCAGCAAAACATAGGGACACAGCCAAAATCACTTAAAGTAAATAACAGACAAGTAAACACTAGCCCTGGACACACAAAGCTGACAATTATTCACAGGGAGCACCACGCTACTAAAAAGCTGCATATAAACCATACACTCCTCACTTGTAGTCCTCAACCTGCAGGAACCCCCTTCCAAAAAAGGAGGGGGAAAAAAGGGAGAGATAGGTAGACAGACAGACAGACAAGCATGGGGAAGCAAGGCAACAGAAGCTCCCCAAGTTCATCCACTCTCCCAAGGCAGAGCATGGGGGCACAAAGGGGGAGAACACAAATTCCATAGAAGGGAGGAAGAAACAGGTGAGTGCAGGGGAGATGAACCAATAGCCCAGGGCAGTTTTACTCAGGGTGAAACCACGGTGAATTTCAGGAAAGACGGGTAAAACACTGGATGAGCTACCCCAAGGAGTTCAAAATATGACTGACAGATTCAACAAAGGAACCCTAGAAAAAATGTCAGACAGAAATACCTGAAATAAAAACCTGCACAGAATTTATAAATTACAGAATGACCAGTACAAAGACAGAATGTGTGATATGGAGGACAAAATAGTGAATTATAAAAAAGAGCTCAAAAAAAGCCAAAAGGAAAACATGAGGACAAAACAGGATTATCAGGGACTACTAGATAAAATCTACAGCTAACTGAAGTTACAGAAAAACTAGAACACAGCACAGATGGATATACTAACATATTTACTGAAATCATAGAAGCAAAATTCCCAAACATAAGAAAAGAGATTAAAATACAAGTGACACAGAACACCAATTATGATGACAGAAGAAGCTCACCAAGACACAGTCTCATTAAGTTACCAGTAAACCCCGCCCCCCCCCCCAAAATTTTTTTGGTCTTTTTGAGATGGGGTCTCTCTATGCAATTCAGACTGGCCTTGAGCTCGCTTTGTAGCCTAGGCTGGTCTCAAAGTCACAATGATTTTCCCCTGCCTCAGCTCCCAAGTGCTGGGATTATAAGCATGCACCACCACACCAGGTTTTTAAAAAACAGAATTTTAAAAGCAGACAGAGAAAAACAAAATTCACATACAAAAGCGAACCAATTAGAATCACAGCAGACTTCTCAATGTAAACCGTAAAGGCCAGGAGAACTTGGACTCAAGTATTGGTCACTCTAAGAGCAAATAACTTTTTTTTTTTTTTTTTTTTTTTTTTTTGCGGTACTGGGGATTGAACTCAGGACCTTGCATTTGCTAGGCAGGCACTTATGCCACTGAGCTAAATCCCCAGCCCGAGCAAATAACTTCTAACCCAGATTAATTCATTCAGCAAAGCTATCCTTCAAAATAGATGGAGAAACCTGGTACTTCCATGAAAAAGAATGGCTGAAACGATACATGAGTATTAAAGCAGCTCATGAAAATATTTTGGAATACTCTTTTTTTTTTAATCGGTACCAGGGATTGAACTCACGACTGCCTCCTTGCAAGGCAGGCGCTTATGCCGCTGAGCTAAATCCCCAGCCCCATTGGAATACTTTTGATAGAAATCACTACACGGACACAGCTAAAAACAAAACAAAACAAAAAAACCCAGGAAATTAGTGCAGTCAATGAATAAACAGCAGCAAAAAACATCAGGAAAGGAAAAGCAACAGGTTCACCTACAAATAAAGACAGATTCGATAGTAAACAGCCAACACATCTCACTGTATCTCTCAACATTAACAGCCTCAATTCTATAATTAAATGAACAGATAAGCAGACTAGGTCAGAAAACAGAATCCAGCAGTCTGCTGCACTGAAGAAACACCTAATCCAAAAAGATATTCATAGACTAAAAATTAAAGGATGGAAAACAACATTTCATATACTAGACTCCGGAAAACAAGTAGAAGTAGCAATTCTAATATTAGACATGGTAAACTTCAAGTTAGAAGAGACAAAGAAGGCCACTGCATTACAAGTTAAGGGAAACAATTTGACAAGAGGAGATAAGATTGGTAAACACACATACATCCAATACCAGTGCACCTATTTTCATAAAACAGTAACTACTGAAATTAAAAGATCAAATACACACGACCACAATCATGGCAGGGGAGTTTAACATCATACTTACACAGAGACCCACTAAACAAAAACGGGTATGAAGCACACCCTTGAGCACACGAACTTAACGGATATACACAGGCTATCCCACCCCTCTATAACCCAGCATACAGTCTTTCCAGCAGCACAGGATTCTTTTTCCAAAACAAAACACATAGTAGTCTACAAAAGCAGCTTATGTAAATACAAAAGGAGTGAAATCATCCTATGTGTACTATCATACCACTGTGCAATGAAACCAGAAAACTGCAACAGAAGAGATTTCAGAAAAGGCAAAACCTCCTGGAAAATTAACAACATACTCTTAAATAACCAATGGTTCACAGAAGAAATTTCAAAATGTCAGGAAATGACAATGACTACCCAACTAACAAAACCTGGGGGACACTATCAAAACAGTCCTATGAGACAAAGTCATCACAATCAACGCTCACATTAGGAAAACAGAGCAACCCCAAATAAATAACCTCCTGAGTCATCTTAAGAGACTTGAGAAACAGTAAATCTGTCCCTAACCAAAATTAAGGAGGGAAATTATAAAGATGAGAGCAAATATCAATGAAACAGACTAAAAAACTATAAAAAAATTAAAAAATAAATTAAATTTTAAGAAACCAACAAAAGCTAGTTCTTCAAAAGAATAAAACAGATAAGCCTCATAGCCTAAGAGAAAGAAAGAAAAGACTCAGATAAGTACACTTAGAAACAAAAACGATGAAATCACAAGGGACACTGCGGAAATCCAGAAGATAGCTACTGCTTTGAAAGATATTCCAGCCGGGAATTTAGCTCAGCGGCATAAACACCTGCCTGATAGGCGTGAGGTTGTGAGTTCGATCCTGGTAGTGGAAAAAAAAAAACCCAAAATAGATATTCCAACAAATTAGCAAATTTTGAAGAAATGGACAGATTCCCATACCAAAACTAACCCAATAAGACATAAGTATGCTTATATTTATATTTATTTATTTTTTATTTTTTTGTCTTTTTCCTTTTTATTGGTACTGGGGATCAAACTCACGACTGCCTGCTTTACAAGGCAGGCACTTATGCCGCTGAGCTAAATCCCCAGCCCCTTATATTTGTATTTATTTATTTATTTATTTATTTATTTATTTATTTATTTATTTTTTGGCTTTTTCGTTTTTATCGGTACCAGGGATTGAACTCACGACTGCCTGCTTTCAAGGCCGGCGCTTTTGCCGCTGAGCTAAATCCCCAGCCCCTATATTTGTATTTATTATAACAAGAGATGAAACTGACATAATAATAAAGAATCTTCCAACCAGAAAAAGCTCAGGGCCTAATGGACTCACTGCTGAATTCTACAAAACTTTTAAGAATGTATCACTAATACTCCTCAAGCTCTTCAAAGAAATTGAAAGGGATGAGGGCTCCCAAACTCATTTATGGAAACCAGTATACCTTAAT
Source organism: Cavia porcellus (assembly GCF_034190915.1). Classification (NCBI taxonomy): domain Eukaryota; kingdom Metazoa; phylum Chordata; class Mammalia; order Rodentia; family Caviidae; genus Cavia; species Cavia porcellus. Next base: position 4,958,749 of record NW_026947502.1, read on the forward strand.
CCCCCAAAGAGATAGAGACCCAACTAAAAAAGGGAAATAGACCAAGCTGCTTAATGAATATAGATGCAAAAATCCTTAACCAGAATACAGCACATTATCAAAAAGATGACACACATCATGATCAGATAGGCTTCATTTGAGAGATGCAAGAACAGTCCAACATACCCAAGTGACTGCCGGGCGTGGTGGCTCACGCTTGTAATCCCAGCATTTGAGAGGCTGAGGCAGGAGGATCATTGGGAATTTGAGACCAGCCTAGACTACAAAGTGAGCTCAAGGCTAGCCTGAACTGCATAGAGAGATTCTGCCTCAAAAAGATAACAACAACAAAAAAAACATACCCAAGTGACTAAATGTAGTACCCATCACATGAATAAGAGCAAAATAAAAAGTCACATGATCATATCAATAGATGCAAAACAAGCCTGTAACAAACACCAATGCTCCTTCATGATTAAAAACCCTGAAGAAACCAGGTATAGAAGGATCATACCTGATTATGATAAAAGGTGTTTATGGCAAACCAATAGCCAGCATCACACTAAATGGGGAAAAATTAAAGTTTCTCCCTAAAATCAGGACCAAGACAAGGATGTTCATTATCACCTCTTCTAGTCAATACAGTTCTTGAAACCTTAGCCAGAGCAATTAGGCAAGAGAAAAAAAAGAGCTATATATAAGAAAAGTAGAACTCAAACTTCATATTTGCAGATGACATGACACCTACACAGAAGACCCAAAGAACTCCACCAATAAAACTCATAGAATTACTAACCAACTTCAGCAAGAGCAGCATACAAGATCAAGACATAAAAATTATTAGCGTTTGTGTACACCAACAAGTAGTGGGATAAGGAAATTATGAAAATCTTACCATCCGCAGTAGCTTCAAGAAAAATGAAACACCTAGGAATTAACCTAAGCAAGGAAGATAAAAGATCTCTACAAAGAAAAGGACAATACTCTGACAAAGCAAACTGAAGGACTTCAGAAAAAGGAACTATAGTCCTCCCTCCAATACAGTAAAAGTGGCCATTGTTATGGTTGACACATTATGTCAACTTGAGAAGTTTACAAGTTTAACTAAGAGACTCAGTAGGGAGCCAGCTTTCTTTCTTACTTTGTAAATCCTCATCCTGTGCAAGAGGAGGGCACAGAAATTTTTGAGAGTGCCACATCTGCCCTGGGGGGAGACAGGGGTGGTTTCTGTACAATATAAGGGCAGAGAAGAGGTCTCCTCTGCTCCCCTCTTTTGTTCTGGCTGTTTTTGCTGGTTGCTGCCTTGAAATGTTGCCCCAGTGCTGTGCCACCCTGCCTAGGGGCCGGCTGACTATGGACTGAAACTTCCACAAACAGGAACTAAATGAATCTCTCCTTCTTTCACTTTGGGTGTTAGGCATTTTAACCCAACAACGAAAAGTAACTAAGACAGCTGTACTCCCTAGACTGAGTCCCAGTGAAAAAACCAACAGCACACTTTACAGATCGAGAGAAAACAAGCCTAAAATTTATGTGGAACCAGAAGAGCAAAAGCAATTTTGGGCAATCAGAGCAAAGGAGGAGGCATAGCAACACCTGACTTCAAGCAATACTGCAAAGCAATAGCAGAAACAGCAGCATGGCATTAGAACAAAACAGGTACGTAAATTAATGGAACAGAGCTGAGGATATGGAAACCTCCCCAGATGTATTCAAGTATTTGATCTTTGATAAAGGGTAAAAAGCATGTGTTGGAGGAAAGACAACCTATTTAACAAGTTGTTTTAGCAAGGTTTGGTGGCACACTAAGAGTCCAGAAAAAATGGCAATTATTGGGGCTGGGAGTTTAGCTCAGTGGCATAAACACCTGCCTTGCAAGCAGGCAGTCATCAGTTCGATCCCTGGTACCGATTAAAAAAAGAATGGCAATTATTAAGACACCAAACAGTAACTGATGCCAGGCATGGTGACACACAACTGTAATCCTAGCACCCAAGAGGCTGAGGCAGGAGGATTAACTAAGTTCATGGCCAGCCTGGGCAAATCCAGTAAGTGCAAATCCAGCTTGAACTACAGAGTGAGACCTGTCTCTAAGTAAATAAACAAACAAATTTTTAAAAAAAACTTATACCTGGGTCAGGGATTTAGTTTAACGGCATAAGCACCTGCCTGGCAAGGGCTAGGCCATGAGTTCCAGTTCCAGTACCAAAAAAACAAACCAAAACCAAATTGTACCTTACACAATATAACTGGCAGGCATGGTGGCAAACACCTGTAATCCCAACACTTGAGAGGCTGAGGTAGGAGAATAGCAGCAAATTCAAGGTCAGCCAGAACTGCATAATGAGACTCTTGTCTCAAAAAAAATAAAGTAAATAAATTAAAAAGTATATATACAACACTAAATAAATTTCTTCTGGGTTAAATATTCAAATAAAAATTAATTAACATGTATTATAACCATGTACCCACTCTCCATGAAAAATGTAATAATTATATATTACAAACATGTACTAATAAAAATAAAAGAAATGAAATCTTTAAAAACCTAGAATTGGGGCCGGGGATTTAGCTCAGTGGCCTAAGTGCCTGCCTTGCAAGCACACAGTCCTCAGTTCAATCCCCGGTACCAAAAAAAACCCCCACTATTATCAGCCAGATGTGGTGGCTTGCACCTGTAAAATCCCAGCACTCTGTAGGCTGAGGCAGGAGGATCATTGTGAGTTCAAGACTAGCCTAGGCTACAAAGTGAGCCCAAAGCCAGCCTAAACTGCATAGAGAGATGCATAGTCTCAAAAAGAACCCCCCCCCCAAAAAAAAAAAAAAAAAAAAAACAAGGAGCTGGGGATTTAGCTCAGCGGCATAAGCTCCTGCTTTGCAAGGAGGCAGTCGTGAGTTCGATCCCTGGTACCGATAATAACGAAAAAGACAAAAAAAAAAAAACAAAAACAAAAACAAAAAACTATTATCAATCATTTATTTTTCCCAAAAAGTTTCATTTTTAAAATTGTTATCTGTTTTTCTTCTTGGTACGTGTATGTGTGTAGCACTGGACACTGAACCCAGGACCTTCCCACTTGGCTTCATGTTGTGATAGGAACTAAACTGTTAACTTTTGATCCTCCTGTCTCAGCCTCTAAGAATGCTGGGATTTAGGCATGTGCCACCATACCCACTTTTTTCTTCCTTTCTTTGCTCCTTTCTGTCTTTAATTTCCTTTTGAGAGAGTCTTGCTGTATAATTCAGACTGGTCTTGAACTCACTTTGTGGCCTAGTCTGACCTCAAACTTGCAATCGCCTTGCCTCAGCCTCCTGGGTGCTAGGACTACAGTGCGCACCACCATGCTAGCTTCTTTTCCGTAACATAAATTCACAGCATATCTCATATACCAGTCTCTATCTTACCTATATATACTTACTGTAGCTTTTTTTTGGTACCACCCTCGCGCTTGTCAGGCAGGTGCTGCGTTGCTGAGCTATAGCCTCAGCCTGCTGTATATTTAATACAGGTTTCTTGTTTGTTTTCTTTGAGACAGGGTCTTACTATGTAGCCCAGGCTGGCCTCAAATTTGCAGTGAACCTCCTGCCTCAGCCTCCTAAGTGCTGGGATTACAGGTACGTGCCACTACCCCCAGTTAGTTTGCTTATACCGTGGACTCCAGTATTCTGTTGTTGTTTCATTGACAATTGAATCAATAAAATAAAAAGATCAAGAGCACTGACTCTAGGGACAGTTTGGGTGGTTTCACACTTAACTTTTCCTCCTCCCAGTGATGTGACACTGAGCAAGTCACTGACTCTTTTTGTGCCTTTCTTTTTTTTCGGACTTTTTCATTTTTATCGGTACCAGGGATCGAACTCACCGCTGCCTGCTTGCAAGGCAGGTGCTTATGCTGCTGAGCTAAATCCCCAGCCCCCACCCTTTTTTTTTTTGAAACAATGTAGCATCTTGCTACATTGACTAAGGGTAACAGCATCTTCCTTAGTGATTTTTATGTTATATATCTGAAAATTAAATATGACTCGACTTGCAAGAGATTGGCACACTGTGAACCCAGCACTTGGGAGGCTGAGGCAGGAGGATCATTGCAAGTTAGAGACCAGCCTGGGCTACGAAGTGGGCTCAAACCCAGCCTGAACTATGTAGTGAGACCCTGTCTCAAAAAGACCCCCCCCCCAAAAAAAAAAAAAGAAAGAAAGAAAGAAAGAAAAAGAAAGAGATTGGGAGATCGGCATAGTGCTGGCTCAGTCAGGATTCACTACTCATTAGCTTACTATTCCCACTAAAATATCTGGAAAACTGCCTCAAAACATGTAGTGTCTTAGTGATATCAACAAACATTCTTTCGGTTCTCACACATAAACCTACCTTTGCTGTAATAATAATCTGTTTTCTTTTTCTTTTAATGCTTTCTTTAGTTCTGCTGTTCTTGATGGCCTATGTAGGTATTTTCTTTTTCCAGTGCATTCATAAGTCCAATGACCAAATTCCAAGCATTTCTGACACCTTACATGTTGCTTATTTGCTTCACTATAGAGAGAAAACACAACACGAGTTTTAAAATTTGTCGTACCACTTTCTGCCCTGAAAAGCATAAACAATTATCAAGTATGAAGTAATGCTTAATTTTTTTTACCTTCTAGGTATCCAAGGCAGCGGCTCAAAACATGGTCAATGGAGTGAAAATAGAATTGAGTTCAACTCTTTATTTATTTACTTAATTATTTTTTTGAGACAGGGTTTCAGTATGCATCCTTGAACTATGTAGACTAGGCTGACCTTGGTCTCGAAGCGATCTTCCTGCCTCAGCTTTCCAAGTGCTGCGATAACAGGCCTGTACCACCATATCTGGCTGAGTTCAGCTCTTGCCAGAAATGGTAGCACATGCTATAACCCTAGTGCTGGGGAGGCTGAGGCAGGAAGATCTGGAGTTCAAGACCACAATGGGCTGAATAGTGGATTCAGGGCCTATATCAAGACCATGCCTCAATGGCTAGGGATTTAGTTCAGTGGTTCAAGCGCTTGCCTGGTATTGTGAAGTCCTAAGTTCGATTCCCAAGTACCAAAAAAAAAAAAAAGACCATGCCTCAAAACAAAAACAAGAAACAAATAAACAATCAGGAAAAAAAAACAGTGGCTCTTCAATTTCACTTCAGTAATGATAAGCTAGGTAATTCACAGGAAACATTTTCTGTGCATGGTACTGGCGATGGAACCCAGGGCCTTTACACTGAACTTGTCTCCAGCCCTCTTTAATTTTTGAGGCAGACTCTAAGTTGCTTAACTGCCCAAGTTGGGTCCAAACCTGTGGTCCTCCTTCTTCAGCCTTCTTGAGTACAGGGATTACAGGTTTGGACTAAATATTTTAAACAGTCTCCTCGGGGAATCACAGCATGAATACGGGATGAAGAATAACCAAGCTGATCTATAGAGGCAGGGGGACACCTGTGCTGGAGTGCATGGTCTCCTGGGGGTGAGCGGCCACTATCACAACCAGAGAGAACAGGGGCTTTTGTCTGCAGTTAAGATTCTGAAAGGCTCCCTCCTCAGAATAAATCAAAACCTAGCAAGGCTTTAGATCAGGGGTCAGCAAACTCTTTTTATAAAGGCTCAAATGGCAAATACTTTAAGCTTTGCAGAATAACAGGCAACACTGTAGATATTAAATAGGTACTTATGTAGCTGGGTGTGGTGGCACATGCCTGTAATCCCTGCACCTGGGAGGCTGAGGCAAGAGGATCATTGCAAATTCAAAACCAACCTGGGTTACAAAGTGAACTCTAGGCCAGCCTGTGCTGCATAGCGAGACCATGTCTCAGAAAGACAATAAATAAATAAATAGGTACCTATATAATGAGCAAAAGTAAGTTTTTCGATATTTGGTTGATGAAAATCAAAATATAATAATGGTTAAATACAATTTTTAATAGAAATCCACTAATGAAAAGAATGTAATCCTTGTTTTTTGGTCAATGTTTCACTCAGCTGGGGTTCACAGTTAGAACTTACCATCAGCAAACTTTATTGACTGCTTTATTGTCTTTTTGAGACAGGGTCTCACTATGTAGTTCAGGCTGGCCTTGACTCACTTTGTAGGCCAGGCAGGCCTTGAACTTGCAATGATCTTCCTGCCTCAACCTCCCAAGTGCTGGGATTACAGGACTGCCACCACCACTTGGGGCTATCAGCAAACTTTATACACATGCATTCATAAGTGACATTTTCCACCCATACTAGGCAACATTCAATGGACTATGATTTGCAGATTAATGGTCAATATAAACTAGTTAGATGGTAAAAACACAAAGAGAAACAAGGAATGATCACAGACATCGGGACAGTGATCACTTTTAGCAGGGATTTCTGACCCAGAGAGCGCGTTAGGGTGCTTCTAACGTGAAAGCCTTTTTTTTTTTCCGATGTGTCTTTTTTTTTTTTTTTTTTTTCCCATTTTTTTATTGGTACCAGGGATCGAACTCACGACTACCTGCTTGCAAGGCAGGCGCTTATGCCGCTGAGCTAAATCCCCAGCCCCAAAGGTATTGATTTGTTATTATTTTCTTTTCTTTTTTTTAAATTGGTACCAGGGATCGAACTCACGACTGCCTGCTTGCAAGGCAGGCACTTATGCCGCTGAGCTAAATCCCCAGCCCCTTTTCCATGTGTCTTGAGTCAGGGTCTCAAGATTCAGTCCAGGCTGGCCTTCACAACAATATTCCTGCCTCGGCCTCCTGAGGGCTAGGATTATAGGCATGTACCAGCACATCCAGCTTCTTTCTTTCTGGGTTTACCTTTTTTTTCAGTGAAGGCCATTGAACTCGGAGCCTCACATGTGCTAGGCAAACTACCCCGGAGCTACATACTAAGTTACATACACTCCCAAGCCCCAGGTTTGTATTTCTGGATCTGGATATTATGCTCCTTTTACAATAATTTATTATTATTATTATTTTGGTACAGGGGATTGAACTCATGACGGCACACTTATGGCAGGCACTTATGCCGCTGAGCTAAGCCACTGGCCCATACGATAATTAAGTAGCACATTTACATTATATGAATTTAATGAACATGTTCCTTATTTCACAATAATTAAAGAAATCTTGACTCTTTATCACATGGCTCACTATAGGATCTTTAGTAAGCCACTGTTGAAACCTCAGTTTCCACTTCTAAAATACCAGATAATACTTACATTAGTAGGTTACTGTGAGAGTTAGCTGAGACTATAACCATGGCTTACTATGTACCAAGAATTTAGCTCAGGGCTACTTACGGTAATCACACCCAATGCCTATACCAGCTCAGTGGGTTTGAGAGCAGTAACTTTATTCTATACATTGGAAAATACATGAAGCAAGCAGTTCGGCACCTGGTATAAAGTAACACACAAATAGGAGCTATTATTATTAGCCCACATATTGGGCTTATCAAAATAATCTGGACTATTCTAAACCCCTCTCCCATATTTCTAAATCATACCTGCAAAATAACTGTATTCCCCTGAAAATAAGACTAACGCGGAAGGGCTGATGGTTGCCATGGTGATGCACATCCTCATGCAGAAGATTCTATCTCACTATTCTCCTGCTCAGGGACTACTCTAGAATGGCAGGTAAGGCAGAGTGATCAGGGCTGTCATTCTTGTCTCTAGTTTCCAAGGCTGATTATTTTCAGGTTAGGTCTCATTTCTGGAGAAACAAAGAAGGTTCTGGATTCTTATTTCTGAACTAGAGAGCCATCTTTTTTTTATTCCTCACGCATACCTAACTGGTATTCAGTAAATGTGTATAAAATAAATGATTAGAAATGGGCAAAGCGGGTCAGAGAGTTAGGTCAGTGGCTGCCTGGCAAGTGCAAGGTCGTGAGTTCAATCCCCGGTACCCAAAAAAAAAAGAAATGGGCAAAGGTTTAAAACAAATAAATAACATAATTAGATTTTTATTCCTTCTTATAGACCAAACTGTGTAATCTTTTTAGTTGTTGCTTTTTTTTGTTTTTTCTTAGACAGGGTCTTGCTATATACCCTAGGCTGGCCTCAAACTCCCGGCAATCCTGCCTCAGCCTCTGAGTGCTAGGATTACAGGTGTGTGCCACTACATCCCGCTGGGTTGTATAATCTTGACAATAATTAACTTTAGCATTTATTAAGCTAACCCTAATTTGAAGAATGTTTCACATAAAGAACTAAAATGACTTATATATAGGAATAAAAGAATAAAAGTTTTCCTTTTGTGCACTGAGAGTTTTTTGTTGCTATTTAATTTTGTTCTTTTTTTGTTTTTCGTTTTGGTGTTGGGGATTCAACTTGGGATATCATGCTAACCATATCACTGAGGTATACTCTAGCCCCATAACAAAATTTAGAAAACACCAAAAAAAATCAAAGGTGTCACACATCTCTAATCCCAGCACTCTGGGAGGCTGAGAAAAGATCTTAAGTTTGATCCCAGCCTGGGAACTTAGTGGCTTAATGAGACTTTATTTCTAAATAAAAAATTAAAAAGGTCAGGGGGTACAGCTTATTGTGAGGGTTCTATATTCAATCCCCAGTACTGATAAATAATAAATCAATAATAAATCACTACCTGGCCCCTATTAAAACTAGTATAAGATTAATATGCACTAATAAATATATATATAAAGAGAAATACCACCAGTATATGGACTTAATATTAGCTTTTCAGACAGAAAAAAAGAACAGCTGACATTTAATATATATACAATATATTTATACAACTACAATATGCATCCCAGAAATAATAAATGCAGAAAATTTATTACAAATTACTCCAGTATCAGGTATGGTGCACACACTGGTAATTCTAGCAGTTTCGACCCTCCTGTCTTGGCCTCTTTCAGTGCTATTGTGCCTTGCATTGTTCAATTTTTTTTGTTGTTTTTGAGACAGAGTCTCACTATGCAGTTCAGGCTGGCTTTGAGCTCACTTTGTAGCCCAGGCTGGTCTCGAACTCGCAAAGATCCTCCCACCTCAGCCTCCTGAGTGCTGGGATTACAGGTGTGAGCCACCACGCCCAGCTCATTGTTCAATATTTTAACAAATTACTTTGATATGTCCACTTATCAAATCTAGAATGGACACAAAACTGGGAGAAATCGTTAATATGAAAGATGACTGAGGTCCAGGGATATAGCTCAGTGGCATAAACTCCTGCCAGACAACACAAGGTCCTGAGTTTGATTCCTGGTACCCCCTCCTCCCAAAAAGAAAAGATGACTGAATCAGGTTTTAACAGGCTGGAACTCGTCTTGACTTCAACAAGATAACATTTAACAAGGACAAAAGTAAGTAATATTTATTTTCAAAAAAATCAATATAAAACAGACGAGGCCAGACTTGATGTTAAGTAAAAAATACTCAGGTTTTTCATTTAAAAACTATAGATGATACACACCTGTAATCCCACTACTCGGGAGGCTAAGACAGGAAGATTGCTGTAAATTCAAGGCCAGCCTGGAATATAAAAGTAAGTTCAAGACCAGCCTGAACTAGAGAGTGAGACCCTGTCTTAAAATTAAAAAAAAAAAAAAAATTGTTTTTAAATCTCTGAATCTTTATCCTTACTCTGAAGTAAATCTAATCAGGCCTGAGAGAGAGAGACTATAGGGCGAGAAGAAAAAATAAATAAGGACCTTTGAATACAAAATAAAGAGAAATATAAACAATTGTGTATATAGGTATACGTAGGTGCAGACTATAAACTACGCGTTACAGAAACACAAATGGTGATGACCTTAAAATGCTGAGAAAATGAAAATGTGGCCGGCGTTCCATTCTGCAGGCTGGAAGAAGAAAGGAAGTAAGGGAACTCTACAAGACCTCTGCAGTACCTGTCCCTTACAATCCTGCTCTGCGGCTCTCTCGTACTCACAGACATAATGGTCACCCCTGAGTTTTTAATAAATTCTTAGCCGGGTATCACAGCACACATGGGTAGTCTCAGTGCCCTGGAAGGCTGAAGGGGGAGGATGGCAAGTTTGAGACCAGCCTTGGAAATTCAGCAACTTTGTTCCAAAAACCGAACAGAACAAAATTCTTTTAAGTTTTTTCCTTTTCCAAATACTCTTGTAACCTGGCTTCTTTCTCATCCTTGGAATCTCTTCTCAAATGCCACCTCTTCAAGACGCTTTTCCAGCCTAACCAACTTAAAGTTCTTCCCTTTTCCCATCACATCCATCGCCTGCAAAGCTTTTTACAACCAGCTGTAACGTATACACTTATTCAGTTTATTAGCTGTTCCCATCACCACGGTCTTGAACACCTCCTTTTCTAATACTCAAACTCTAGCCCACAGGTACTGTTAAGTATTTACCGAAGGGCAGAATAAATAATAGAAAGTAAAAAGACAGCTGGGGAGAAGGGGCGCGAACTGGCCGAGCTGCTGGCTGGCTGCTTCTAGGAAATGCCACCGGAACAAATGGAGAAAACCCACCCTGGCTGGAAGCTGCACAGAGACCTAAAGTTTACATCTTCGGAGTGAGAATGATGGACCAGAGATCGAGGCTTTTTCTGGTCACGCGTGGGGCGAGACACAGAAACCACTGAGTGACCCGGCCCTGGCCCTGGCCGCTCCCTCCGCGGGACCCCAGCCGCGTCCCGTGAAACCCCCGGGCAAGGGTCCCCAAACTCAGCCTCCGGACCGAGCCCCCCGGCGACACGCCACCTGTTTGGGAAGTGCCCCCTCCGTCGGCCCCTACCGGGAACCCGACGCGGCCGCACACCCGGCGCCCGCTCTCAGGTCAGCTGACGTGCGTCCGCCCGCCCCCAGCCCGCCGGGGTCCCGACGCGCCCCTCGCTTACGCTTGTCTCCGCGCTATGAGCCGATGCATGGGAGTCGCCATTTTAGCACGGCCGGATGCGCCGCGCTGACTTTTGGGAAACTCCACGGAGGGGGCGGAGCCTTCGGGCCGCCGCCATCGACGTAGGCGGGGCCATCGGGGCTCCAGGCTTTGGGGGCGGGGTTCTGGGGCCGGGGTTGGCGCTGGCTGTGGTGTCTTTGGGTGGATCGAGGGCGTCAGAGGCGAGCAGGGTTTTAAGGATGATTGCGGGAAAGAACGTTCTCAACAAGGGAAACAAATATTTACAGATACAAGAAGGAGCGGTCAGAAAGTAAAAACATTGTACAGCAGTGAGACCGTCAGTGGAAAGAACGGCGCTGGCAAACCTTAAAATGCAAGCGTTGTTTTGTATTTATTTCAGAGGAATGCGATTGTGGTTTTTGTTTGGTTTTCTGAGACGGTTTTACTATCATAATGCAGGCTGGTCTTGACCTCACTGTGTAGCGCAGGCTGGCCTCAAAGTCACAGCCTCCCTAGTGCTAGGTTGAAAGGCGTGTGCCACCACACCTGGCTCAGAAGACTGTTTTAAGGGCCAAATGAGGCCATGTAAGGGCAGCTGCTTTATCAAGTGGAAAAAGGACTACACAAATAAATTTAGCATGGAGATACTTTCTTAGATTCATGTCTCTGAAATATATATGGGCTGAGCATAGTGATGCGGGCGTGGCAGTACGCACCTGTGTTCCCAGCACTCTGAGAGGCTGAGGCAGGAAGCTCATACAAGCTCATTGTGAAGGCCATGAGTTTGCTCTCAAGTTTCTAGGCCACTTGTTTATATTTTATATTTTTTCAATAAATTATCCATAACTATTTTAACATCTTTAGGAACTAGAAATAGAGATTGAAAATTTAAATTGAACAATTTAACAATTGAACAATTTAAATCCTTGTATACATGAAACTTTCTGCAGACCATGCACAGTAAAGGCTGCTGTGGTTTGAATGTCCTCCTAGAATGCAACTGCCGAAGACTTTATTTACAAAGTCCTATGTCAGGGGCATTTGAAGGTCTCCTGTGGGTGATTGGGTCCTGGGAACTTGGCCATTGTGAATGAATTCATTTGTAAATTGATGGGTTTTCAGTGGAGTTGACTTTTTTTTTCCAAACAACATCTCACTGTGTAGTCCAGACTGGCCTCAAACTCATGGCAATCCTCCTGCCTCAGCCTCCAGAGTGCTGGGATTACAGGTGTGCACCACCTCACCCAGAGGCACAAGTATTCTAAAAAAAAAAACTAATTGAAGCTGGGAGACAGAGGCAGGAGAACTCAAGTTCAAGGCTAGCATTGCACCTAGCATGATCTTGTCTCAAGAAGAAAGAGATTATTCACACAAGGAGGGAGATGATTAGTTTGGGGAAAGTGACAATGTAACCTTTGAGTGGGGTCTCGCCTATGATCCCAGCACTCTGAGAGGCTGTAGCAGAAGACTCACAAGTTCAAGCCCAGCCTGAGCAGTTCAGCAATTTAGTGTACAGAGACCCTGTCTCAAAATAAAAAGTAACAACTGGCCAATGATCTAGCTCAGTGTGAAAGTCCGGGTTTCGAACCTTAATAGCATACTAAATAAATAAATTAAATCTTGGTAGGTATTGTATTCTCTTTTTTTTTTTTTTTTTTTTGTCTTTTTCCTTTTTATCGGTACCAAGGATCGAACTCACGACTGTCTGCTTGCAAGGCAGGCACTTATGCTGCTGAGCTAGATCTCCAGCCCCAGGTATTGTATTCTCTAGCTAGATTTTTTTTATTCCTTAGTTATATTTCAGCACCTGTGCAAGGCAGTGCTGAGGAAAGTCTGGGGAGAAGACAGGGGGCCCTTGCAATCTGCTTTTTGGAGACTAGATCCACCTTCTGAGTTAAGCGTTAGCCCAGGGTACCCAGGGCCAAATACAATGAGAGAGTAGCCTTCCTGATACCATGTCCCCAGCCATTGCTGTTTCTCCACCCTATGGCCCTGGATGCCTTGACAGATCCTCCAAGGGCCACAAAAGATCAGAAAACCCACTGCCAAGGGAGGCACGCAGCCAGCTCGCACATTGCCAGGGGTCATGTCCCAGACCAATCCTTAAGACTCACGCCAGACCCTAATACTTCAAACTCTCCACACCAGTCCTGAGAGGCCTCAAGCACACTTTCTTTTTTTTTTTTTTTTTTTTTTTGTCTTTTTCATTTTTATTGGTAACAGGGATTGAACTCACAACCGCCTGCTTGCAAGGCAGGAGCTTATGCCGCTGAGCTAAACCCCCAGCCCCTAAGCTAAACCCCCAGCCCCTTCAAGCGCACTTTCAAGCTCTTCCCGCTGGTGGACTTCTGCCTCTCTCAGAATGTATTTTCACTTTCCAGGAAATTCTTTTATCTTCCTGTGCCTTTTAGATGTCTAGTTTAATTTTTTTTTTTTTTTTTTTTTTTTTTTTTAGCCCTTTTGAGACAGGGTCTCACTATGCCCTTCATGCTAGCCTTGAGCTCACTTTGTAGCTCAGGTTTGGAACTCACAGTGATCCTCCTGTCTCAGCCACCTGAGTGCTGGGATTACAGGTGTGGGCCACCATGCCTGGCACTGGTTTAATTCCTTGTTCCAGATATCAACAGCGTGAACAAGGCCCCCAATCTAGTGATCAACCTAACTCATTCATTTTGCCTCCTCATAGATTCTCCACAATTTATACAACAAGTAATTTATTTACTACAACAATGGAAGAAAATAATTTTGTTGTTTTTGTTTCATCTTTTTGAGACAGATTTACTGTGCAGTTCAGTCTGGCTTTGAACTCGGTTTGTTTATTGCTTTCCTGTTTATTTATTGTGGCCTTAAACTCACTTTGTAGCCCAGGCTGGCCTCACACCTGCTGCAGTCCTCCTGCCTCAGCTTCCCAAGTGCTGGGATTAGGACATACCACCACGCTTGGCCAGAAACAGATTTTTAAACCCTCACTTAAGTGTCTTTGTAAAATAATTTCGTAGACATAGAATTGCTGGGTAAAAAGATAGACCCACTATTGAATCTTTTTTCTTTTCTCTTTTTCTTTGAGACAAGGTCCCCGTGTAACTGGTAAATTACCCAACCTGGGCTTGACTTTGTAATCTTTTTTCCTCAGCCTCCCACAGTGGTAGGATTACATTCACATCTGATTAAAGGGCCATAGTAATATCTACCAAGTCAAACGTAGAGCTGGGCATGGTGGCACATACTTGTAATCCCAGCACTCTAGGAAGCTGAGCAGGTGGATTACAAGTTTGAGCCCAGCCTGGGCAATTTAGTCACCTACTGAGGTCCTGTCTCAGAATAAGATTTTTTTTTTTTGTCTTTTTCTTTTTTTATCGATACCAGGGATCGAACTCACGACTGCCTGCTTGCAAGGCAGATGCTTATGCCACTGAGCTAAATCCCCAGCCCCCAGAATAAGAATTTCTTAAAAGGGCTGCAGATACAGCTCAGTGCAGAAGCCCTGGGTTCCATCTTTAGTACTACAATAAATAGATTTTATCCCAACTCACTTCCTTGCTAGATCTGAGGATGGATAGTACTTTCAGAGCTGGTTTGGAGGTTCCAGCAGGCAAATGTGCCACTTGTATACCCTGCACCGAGGAACAGTCCTCCTCTATGAGGGTACTCAGATGGAGCCCGCAGCTTCTGGAGGGACCCCATGGAGCATGGAGGGAGGAAGGGGCACCCACTTTGGCAGCCCAATCAGCTCAATTCCAGCAGTCAGTGCGGTGTCAGATGTCGCCACCAGATCTCCCTCACATCCTGGACAATGTTTTTAATATTGGCATAGCTGAGGCCAAGGGTTTAGCTCAGTGGCACAAGTGCCTGCCTGGCAAGCGCTAGGTTACAAGTTTGGCCTCCAGTACTCCCCCCCCCCCCAAATATTGGCATAGTTGATGAGCTAAAACGATGCACTACTGGCTGTTGGAGATGAAGATTTGTATACACTCATTGTTAAATTAAAGTTACGTGGGTCTGAGAGTGTTCCCATCCCCCCAGTCCGGATGGAAGGATCTGCAGCCTGGCTTGGAACTCACACTCAGCACCTGTGAGCAAGGACGGGCCTCCCTGAGGCAAAACAGCAGTGAAGCCGAAGCTGCTGCCCGTTGGTTGGTTGGTCTCCCCAGAGCAATTTAAGCCCCTTCTTTTCCCTCATCAGCTGAGTAATGGGGGGGAGAATCTTCCCACGCAACCCAGATGAGATCCTTGTCCCCCTGCTGACCTGACTTTGGATTTCTTCATGACATCCTCTGCACCTTGCCGGCACTCTCTCTGGAGATCTTCCTGTTTAGGCCAACTTGGACCTGGTGACTATGTTTCTACTTAGCCTTAGCTATCCTGTCTACAGTTTTTTCTTAAGGAAGGTTTTCTTTCTAGTTGATTCCTCCCCAAGGTCCTGTTTGCTAGAGATTCTCTACATGTGTGAACTTTGCTTGGTGTGGGGACCACCATGCCTGTAGTCCCAGCACTCGGGAAACTGAGGCAGGAGGTTCACCATGAATGATTTCGAGGCCACCTGAGCTACATGATGAGACTCTTTCAAAAAGCAAAACAAAACAAAGCTGTCTAAACACAGGACACAGTTCAGGCATGTATTTTTTTCAATTTGTCTTTTTGAGACAGGGTCTTTATGCAGTTCAGGTTCTCTCTAGGTTAAAATGAGACTCTTAAGTACTAAAAATGTGCAAATGTAGTTTGTTTGGACTTAGAACTTTCTTCCAAAGATCTGTTTTGTACCAGTTTGTTTTACTTACCATAATTTTTTTTTTTTTTTTTGTCTTTTTCGGTACCAGGGATCGAACTTAGGGCTGCTGCTTGTAAGGCAGGCGCTTATGCCGCTGAGCTAAATCCCCAGCCCCTACTTACCATAATTTTATAGGATACTTTTTGTATCTAGAAAGGCAAGTCCCTCCTAATTCTTTTTTTAAATTTATTTTGTTATTATTATTATTTTGATACCAGGGATTGAACTCATGACCTCGCACTTGCCAGGTCTCTGTTTACACCACTGAGCTAAATCCTTACCAGCCTTTTTCTCATTTATTTATTGCCTTTAGACATGTGTTTGTCCAGGAAGATTGACATTTTAAACTTTTTTTGTTGTTATTGTTGTTGATTTTGGTACCAGGGGTTGAACTCAAAACTTTGTGCTTGTCAGACAGGCGGGTAGGCCACTGAGCTAAATCCCCAGCCCAGACTTTTTTTTTTCTTTCTTTTTTATCATTCCCCGGGATCTAACTCAGGACCTCACACTTGCAAGGCAAGTGCTTATGCCGCTGAGCTAAATCCCCAGCCCCTCTGCCCAGACATTTTTAACTTTGAACAAGGAGTCTTGCATTTTAATTTTGCATGGGGCTCTGCAAATTAGGATGTCAATTTCACACCACAAGTTGATGAAACTGTTCCACAAGATATGCATACCTCTGAGCATAACATATATCAGAAAAGAGGACTGATGGCCTACCTTTTCTGAAACTCAGCATTTGCCCTTTCCTGAAAACTGGGGGGTATTTTTTAAAAGAAGAGAGAGAGATCTCTATCCTTTTGTTATGAGTAGGATTTTTTTTTTTTTTTGTCTTTTTCCTTTTTTTATTGGTACTGGGGATCGAACTCACGACCACCTGCTTACAAGGCAGTTATGCCACTGAGCTAAATCCCCAGCCCCTATCCTTTTGTTATGTTTCACAACAGTATCACAACTATCCTAGAAAACTCTCCTTTTATAACTGATAAAATTGCACTCTGGTGTGAAATTAAATGTCTTTTCTTGGTACTGGGAATCGAACTCAGGATGCTGTACTTGCCAGCAGACACTTATGCCTCTGAGCTATATCCTCAGCTAAAATTAAATATCTTTAAAAAATAAAAAGGAGCCGGGTGTGGTGGCTCATGCCTGTAATCCCAGCACTCGGGAGGCTGAGGCAGGAGGATCATTACGAGTTGGAGACCAGTCTGGGCTACACAGTGAGCTCAAGGCCAGCCTGAACTGCATAGCAAGACTCTGTCTCAAAAAGACAAAACAAAAAAAAAGGACAAAAAAACTAAACAAAATGAAATGCCTTGGCCCCCAACACTAAGGTCTTCTTCTTTTGGTAGCTCAGGCCTTAACTATGGTGGCTGAGAAGGAAACAGTTCAGATCAGGGTGACCTTTGCTTGAGACCAGGAGTAGTCATGCATGGGGAGTCATGCATGGGGAGCCTGAGGCTGTGGCTCTCCAGGTGAGAAAAGGAGTGCCTCAGGCTGGGTGAAAGCTCAAAGGTCAGTCCTGTTCTCTTATCTTTAGCTAGAGCTTTCTTGGGCACTTTAGTATCCTTAGGGTGTGATGCAACCCTGTACTAGGAGATAGTTGTTTGATTTGGTTTTTTGAGATCCGGTCTGGCCAGGTAGTGCAGGCTGGCTTTAGATTCACTATGTGGCCCATGCTGGCCTCAAACTCACTGCAGTCCTCCTGCCTCAGCCTCCCAAGTGCTGGGATAACAGGTGTGCACCACTGTGCACTCAAGAGATAGCTTTTTGAGCAATTAGAAAGCAGCACGGCTGTGACTATTTTGGTTCCCTCCTTGGTGATTTAAATTATCTGCAGTATGCTGGGTTGCCCAGGCTGGTCTCACTCTTGCGATCTTTCTGTCTCAGCCTCCTGAGGGTCTGGGATTACAGGTGAGCACTCACTCGGGATGTAAGAACACATTGGTTTCAGCACTGAGGACCCACACTTCCCCCTTTAGACTGTGGACAGTGGAAGTCAGGTGCAGCCCTGTGCCACAAGTAGGATCCATCTCCACAGCCCAGTGCCCTGTGGCCTGCGGAGACCGCACTGCCCCTGTTACCATACCAGCTTCTGGAGAAGGGGAACTAGAAGGATAGGTAAGGGGATAGACTCTGAGAAGGAAAAGCAGAAGATGTGCGCTACATCCCGAAGCAGGATCTTTCTGCAAGACCCTTGTATGTAGAATCCTCTTCTCCAGATGTGCTGGGAGCAGGATCCCTGCCTGCATTACAGAGGTAAGCTCAGATCTACAGGAGCGTCCTACTGGAGACACGAAGCAAGCGGAAATGCACAACCCTTCTTTTGCAGTCCTGGCGTTTTGTGTGTGTGTGTGTGTGTGTGTGTTTTGGTACTAGGGATCAAACTCATGACCTTGCACTTGCAAGGCAGGTGCTTATGCCACTGAGCTAAATCCCCAGCCCATGTGTTTTATTTTTAATTTTGGATTTTTTTGGGAGACAGGGTCTTTTGATGTAGTTCATGCTGGCCTTGAACTCATGGTGAGCCTCCTGTTTCAGTCTCCCAAGGGCTGTGATCACAGGTCTGGCCACCACATCCAGCCAGTACTGGGTAATAAACCAGAATCGTTAGTGGGTCAAACCAGAAAAAAACAGATAAAGGTGCACTGCGACTGAGAGCTGATCTCAAACATCCTAGGCCAGCACTTACCACTGGGCTACGTCCCCAGACCTTTTTATTTATTATTTTTTGGTGGTGGGAATCAAACTCAGGACCTTTGCTTGCCAGGTTGGTGCTTATGCTGCTGAGCTATATCCCCAACCCAAGAGCTTTTTATTTTATTATTATTATTATTTATTTTTGTCTTTTTGAGACAGGGTCTCATTATGTGATTCAGGTTGGCTTTGGGCTCACATTGTAGCCTAGGCTAAAGACCTTTTATTTCTGAGACACGGTTTCAGTTGTTTGCCCAGGCTGACCTTGAAGTTGTGATCCTCCTGCTTCAATTTTCCCTGGGAGCTAACACAGTAGACTCAGGCCACCGCACCCGCCTCTCTGTTTTTATGGTGAGGCTGATAAATTTCTGTGCTGTAAATTAAAAAGTGTCACCTGGCAACTCAAGTGTATGGTGACTGTGTTATCTCAGCTCCTGGGCAACCCCGCATGATATTCTGTTTCTTCTGGACTCATTGAACTTCCTTGACTGCTCTGCTCCCAGATAGTGACTCTGTTCCAGCGTGAGCATCTGTGGCAGTATGTTCTTTAGAGTAGTAGTCCCTGCTAGGCATGGTGGCGCACGCCTGTAATCCCAGCTTTTGGGAGGCTGAGACAGGAGGATCCTTTCGGGTTCCAGACCAGCCTGGGCTACAAAGTAAGCTCAAGGCCAGACTAAACTACCTAGGGAGACCCTTTTCTCAAACAGTCCAAAAAAACAAAAATCAAACCAACCAACCAAACAATAACAGTGGTCCCTAGGCCAGGTGCAGTGGCACACACCTGTGAAGGGTCCTGGGGACTGAAGCTTGGCCCAAGGGCACTCCCCCAGTGCTGGGGGCCCCTGCTTCCCTCCCAGGGATGGTGACCCTGCTAAGTGTGAGCTCCGAGCTTGTCCCTGCACCCAGCCAGACCCTCAGTACTGACCCATTGAAAGGGGTACATGCCTCTGGCCCCCGGCCACCTTTGTCCCACATGACATATAAACATTAGTTAGAAAGAGACTTTTTCAGGTTTTGAAGCCCCTTGCTTATGCTGTGAGTCAAGCTGGCCCCGCGGAACCCTGACTGGCTGGCACATCGAGACTCGGCAACTGTGGGTAGATGTGGTTGTTCTTCCCTGTCTGGTGATGTATTTGCTAGTCTATTATGTCTTATATTGATTATTTTCCTTTTCTACGGTTGCTATTTGCTCTTTGGTTGTATGAAACTTTTTATTTCAAATTACTGAGTGGTGTGTAGTGGCTTTGTTCGTGGATTGAATCAGAAAAAAAAATAAACAAAAAAAAAAAACAAACGGATATAGGTTCACCGAAATTGACAGATGTACCTTGTCAGTACAACCTGTAATCCCAGCACTTGGAAGGCTGAGGCAGGAGAATCCTAATGAGTCCAGGGCCAGCCTGGGCCACATCCACAGACCCTGTCTCAAAAAACAAGAGCAGAAACAAAACAAAATAAAACTAGTGGCTTCTAATCTTATTGGCACTGGATACCAGGTTTAAGGCAGATCACTTTTCCATGGGAGTGTGCATTCGGGATGACTCAAGCACATCATACCACTGGGATATAGCTTGGTGGTAGCATGTTTGTCTCAGATACATCAGGCCCCGGATTCAACCCCCCCATACTGCAGAAAAAGTTTTACTTTTAGTGGGTTTTAAAAATATAGAAAAACAATTTACTTAGTCATATACCTTTTGACATACATAGATTAAATAAAAATTGAGTAATATCTGTAAATCTTAAAAATTAAGAAATAATGCATGAGTCAGGCATGGTTTTGCATGGCTGTAATCCCAGCACTTGGGAGGCTGGGGCAGGCTGATCACTTCCAGTTTGAGGCCAGCCTGGTCTGCAAAGTGAATTCAAGGCCTATAACCCCAGCAGTTGGGAGGCTGAGGCAGGAGGATTGTCATGAGATCAAGGCCCAGCCTGGGCCCATAATAAGTTCAGGACCAGCTTGAACTATATAAAGAGATCCTGTCTCTAAATAAGTAAGTAAATAAATAAGTATCCCATCCCCAACTTGTAAATAATTTGGTTTAATTACAACTTAATCAGGCTGCTACTGGTGAAATCTAGGTGGCTTGCTCTTCTTTTCTTTCTGTCTGTCTATCTGTCTGTCTTTCATTATTAAAACGGAAACCCATATGACATTTAGGGCAATGCTGGGGAACCCATGGCACACAGGCTGTTTGTATCATTGAAAATTCTAAAAGGTTCACCATCCTTGGCCAAGGGGCTTTGCCATGCATGGGGAACTGGGTGATCTGGGCTGTAATCACCAGGGCCCCGGGGGGTGGAAGACATTTCCATGCTTGTGCTTGTGCTTGCAGTACCAGGGTGGAACCTGAGCCTCGCTCAATCTGCATTCCTAGTGGCTCAGCTCTGTGTCCCCACAGGCTTGCTGCCTCTTCCTGTTCCAGGGCACAGCTGGGGACAGTGGGACTTGCACACACGGAAGCTTTGTGGGACACAGCGAAGCACTGTGATCTGCAAGACTCCCACAGGCCACCCTTGGGTCTCAGTGATCATCCCTGTGCTCCTCCTAAAACCCCACAGCCCCTGGGCCTCACCTGTAAGACTCCTCCAGTAAGCGCCTCCTTTTGTGGTCATGGGAATTGGAACCCAGAGCCTTTGTATTCAGCTACATCCAAACTTTTTTTTTTGTAAATCAGTACTGGGGATCAAACTCACAACCTCGGGCTTGCAAGACAGTTGCTTGTGCCATTGAGCTAAAGCCCCAACCCTCAGACATCTTTTTCAAGACTGGGTCTCCCTAAATCACTGTGCAGACCTGGACTGGGCTCCAACTTGTGATCCTCTTGCCTCCTGAGTGCTGGGGTTACAATGCCACCATGTCCGACCTGGGCTGCGCTGATCCCTGTGGTCATGCACTGGAGAGGAGCAGGCTTGCAGGCCCTGAGCTGCCTGTTTCCAAGAAGAGTCTCCCAGAAGCCCAAGACTTGCGTTTTTAGGTAACTGCCAAGTGTAGCAGCACAGTGACCTTCCAAAATCGGCGAGGTACCTGCATCTGTCACCTGGTTGCTGTGTCCTCCAGCAGTGGAAGGGCACTTTACTTTGAGAGAGGAAACCTTAAGGAGGAACTTTACTTACTTATTTATTTATTTTTGAGACAGGGCCTCACTATGCAGTTCAGGCTGGCGTGAACTCATGAGGTAGCCCAGGCTGGCTTCAAACTCATGGTGATCTTCTTGCCTCAGCCTCCAGAGTGCTAGGATTACAGGTGTGTGCCACCACACCTAGCAGGAAAAACTTTAAGAGGGAAGCCCGAGTAGAGGGGTTTCAGATACCACTCTAAACCACTAGATCTTTAACTTTTTACTTTTTATTTATTTTTTTTAACTTTTCACTTTTAATTAATTAATTAATGTTTTTATTGAGCCAGAGTCTCACTATGTAGTTCAGGCTGGCCTTGAACTCATTTTATAGCTCAGGCTGGTCTGGAATTTGTGATTCTCCTGCCTCAGTCTCCCATCCCTGGCATTATATTCATTTGTCACCATGCCCAGCTAGAAGAAATCTTTTAGTACAGTGGGACCTTCCTGGGCCCTGGAACGCATCTCATTAAAGGGTAGGATGAAGGTGACACCTTCCCTGCTATTCACAACATGTGCTAGCTATTGGAATTAAGAAAAAATCCCAGGGTCTTCACTGGCTTAGGCTGCTGAATCTAGCAAGGGCAATCAGCTGTCATCTCGTCACTGCCTCTTCTCCAAAATAAACTTGGCCTTTGGGGAACATGTTATCAAATATGCCTAACAGACCAACCACATACCTAATTATCCAGTTTTTGAAGAAAACTGACTTCACCAGAGTTCTATCCTGCAGATTAGCTCCTTTTCCCAGCATTTCAAAACTACGGCAGTTATTACACTATTTTGCAACACCTCCACCATGGAGGCTTCTGCTGGCCAAGGCCAGATCACTGCCTCTGGCGCTGGCTTTGTGTCATCTGGTGCAGACTCCTAAGGCTTCCTGCACCTAAGGCTTCTGTCTGTCGCCTCCCTCTTGAGGTTTTTCTGTTGCCTTTAGTCACGGCAAGTGGGTTCCTGTGCTGTTCCCTGGAACATACCCGAGTCACTTTCCTCTGAGTTACGGCTTGTGCTGCTGGCCTTCAGTGTCAAACTGCAGTCATGCAGGGTATATTTAGATTCTGAACTCACCCTGTACTTGCACAACTGTGTGTCAACAAGAACGTCCGATAGCGCAACAGTGTGTGGGCTCTGCCATGCGAAACTGAAGTGCTCGATGTGGTGTTGGTCCTTTATCAAGCTGCAAATACTACTCTATTGTTCTTACCAGAGGTGACGCTGTATTAAAAGTCAATGACTCGGGCTGGGGATTTAGCTCAGCGGCATAAGCGCCTGCCTTGCAAGCAGGCGGTCGTGAGTTCGATCCCTGGTCCCGATAAAAGTGAAAAAGACAAAAAAAAAAAAAAAAAAAAAAGTAAAAAAAATCAATGACTCTGAAGCCAGGCATGATGGTGCATGCCTATGATCCCAGGTGGGAGGGTCACAAATTTGAGCCCAACGGATCTCCAATACAATTTTAGGCTATATTTGTAACTTTAGAGTATACATACTTAGCAAAATATATCAGCCAAGTGAGTAAATTTTTTTTTTTTTTTTTTTTTTTTTTTTGTCTTTTTGAGACAGGGTCTTGCTGTGCAGTTCAGGCTGGCCTTGAGCTCACTATGTAGCCCAGGCTGGTCTCAAACTCACAATGATTCTCGTGCCTCAGCCTCCCGAGTGCTGGGATTACAGGCGTGAGCCACCACGCCCATCTTGAGTCCTGATGATTCTGACAGTTGACAGAAAGTCTTGGTCCCAAAGCTTCCCAAACTGCAGGGCTGTGGAGGGAGGGTGGGCAGAGGCAGGGCAGAGGCCGGGTGGTTTCCCACAGCTGTGCAGCTCTAAGGGGAGGGGAGGACCCGGTGGAGGTGGAAACAGCTGAGGGGGGGCCAGGGGGAGACGGTGGGGGTGGGGGGAAGCCGAGGCAGGGGCTGGCAAGGAACTGAGTCACCCAGGAAACTCCTTAGCCATCAAGGGGCTTGGATGGAGGCTTTGTCTTTGCTCCCATCAGCTTGTGTGGCCTGGAGAAGTCTGTGTGAAGTTAACCTGCACTTGGGGACCTAGAGGAGAGAAAAGGGGTGATTGCACCTCAACAGGGGTGAGCTTGGGAGTCATGCTGTGGTGCTGTTAGAGAAGCAGAGATGGCTAAGACTGAGAGGGGAAGCCGGGTGTTGAGACAGGCCTGTGGTCCCAGCATTCTAAAGGCTGAGGAAGAAAGATCTCTCAGCAAGTTTGAGGCCAGCCAGGGCTACGAAGTGAGTTCGAGGGCAGCCTGAAATGCATAGTGAGATGCTGTCTCAAAAACAAAACAAAACAAAACAGGCAGAGTGGGGCAGAAGACATCAGCTAACGTGGAGTTAGAAACTGGTGAACTGTGGTGGTGGTTTTTATATCAGAAGCACGATATTGCTAGATACTTGGGTGAACATAAGGCAGGAGACTATATGGTATTTTACCACGTAACGCAGTACATCATTTCTCTCTCAGGTGGTCTCACTGTGTAGTTCAGACTGGCTTTGAACTCACTACATAGCCATGTGCTACCAGGCCTGGCTCTATGTTATGTTCATATTTGTACTTTAGGATTACACAAAATCGAACAGGTTTTTTTTTCTGCAGGACTTGTCACAGCCTTTAAAATGATAATACACTCTAATATTTCATGGAGCACTTTCCACAGTTTGAGAAAAGCTGTTTAATTATATAAAAAGGTACCCCCCAAAAAAGGTACCCAGAGCCAGGTGTGGTGGCACAGGTTTATAATCTCAGCACTCAGGAGATAAGGCAGGAGGATTGCCATGAGTTTGAGGTCAGCCTGGGGCTACATAGTGAATTCAAAGCTAGCCCGAACTACCTGGCAAAACCCTGTCTCAAAAACAACAGGCCAAAAAAGAAAAAAAAAAATAATAACAGGCCAGGTGTGGTGGTGCACACCTGTAATCCCAGCACTTAGGAGGCTGAGGCAGGAGATCGCTGTGAGTTTGAGGCCAGCAGGCCTATAATCCCAGTCAGCACTTGAGAGGCTGAGGCAGGAGGATTGCTGTGAATTCGAGGCCAGCGTGGGCTACACAGTGAGCTCAAGGCCAGCCTGAACTACAGAGCAAGACTTGTCTCAAAGACAAAAAAACAAAAAACAACAAAAGACAACCAGATTCAGCAAATATGCAACAAAAATACTGAGTAGGATGACTCCTTGATCGTTTTTCTTTTCTTTCCTTTGAGACAGGGACTCACTATATAGTTCAGGCTGGCCTTGAACTCATCATCTAACTCAGGCTAGGTTTGAACTCAAGGTGATCCTCCTGCCTCAGCTTCTCAAGCTGGGATTACAGGTGTGCTCCACCATGCCCTGCCCAATCTTTTTCTTTCTTTGTGTGTTTATGTGCATTTCTCATATTTATTTATTTGTTTATTCTTTCTTTCTTTCTTTCTTTCTTTCTTTTTGTTTCTTTTTTTGGTACCAGGAATGGAACTCAGGACCTTGCACTTTCTAGGCAGGTGTTGTGCCTTGGAGCTATGTCCCCGGCATGCTTCTCATATTTAATAAACCTGTACAAGGAGCAAGAAGTTTAAAAAAGGGCATGGTGGCTCACGCCTGTAATCCCAGCACTCGGGAAGCTGAGGCAGGAGGATGGTTGCCAGTTCGAGTCCAGCCTGGGCTACAAAGTGAGCTCAAGGCCAGCCTGAACTGCACAGCGAGACCCTGTCTCAAAAAAGACAAAAAAAAAACCAAAACAAACAAACAAAAAAAAACAAGTTTAAAAAAGCAGGGGTGTAGTTTAGGAACAAGAGTTAAACCGGGAGTTTGAGAAGCTGTGCAACTTTGAACAAGAGCCTCAACCATAACACAGGAACAAGAATCTCTTCTTGTTGGCTTTCCATGGGGATGAAGCCAATGGTAAGGTCAAAGTCACCCAGGATGACGTTTGGCACGGCTGGGAGGAGCTGGAGGAGCAGTGACTGTGTTACTTCTTGAGTCACGGGAATGTCAGAGGTGAGGACCCACAGGAAGCACAGAGAGCCACTCACCTCGGGCCCAGGCAGTGGCAGAGGCTCTGGCAGGCTAAGACCTGGCTGTCTGGGAAGTCAGCAGAGGCGGACACTGTGGGGGGGGTGTCGGTCGGGATTCCAGGGCACACTTGGCAGGAGGATTATGCGTCCTCAACTGCTGAGCACCTTTTGTCATTTGATGGAGGCCTAAGAAGGCTGGTTCTCTAAAAATACTTTGCCAGGTATGGTGGTGCACACCTGTAATCCTGGCTACTTGGGAGGCAGAGGCAGAGGATCTGGAGTTTAAGGTCAGAATGCACAATTCAGTGAGGGCTTGCCTTAAAATTTACAACAGTGAAGGCTTGTGTGGTGGTGCATGCCTGTGATCCCAGCTTTCAGGAGACTGAAGCCAGAGGATTACTGCGATTTTGAGGCCAGCCTGAGCTAGGCAGTGAGTGAATTCAAGGTCAGGCTGAACTATGTAGATAGACCCTGTCTCAAAAAGACAAAAATAAAAAAGGGGTGGGGATGCGCTCAGCAGCTGACCGCCTCGCCTCTGGGTTCCATCTCCACTACAGTGGGCCAACCAAAACCAACACTTTTGATGGCTGCTTCGAACTAAAAGTCATCATCGGAACAGAGGGAAACATAAAGGCTAATTGCTTGTAAAATACTCAGATGCTCTAATGAATTAAAAGAACTTGTGTTCCCGTCGTTAACCTCTAACATGAACTATTGTGGAAACTTTATTCCTTCCCAATTGTGGTTCTCAGAAACTTGCCACTTCAGATTCTTCAGAATTTTCAAATAACTTTTTCTGACTTCATTTATTTAAATATCCCAGAATAGCCTCTTGCGCTATAAGTCTGATGATTCAAGACACTATTTATAGCAGGATGAGTACTCTCTGTGACTGATGTTGGTTACACTTTATTTTGGGATGTTAGTTACAATCCATGAATCCTTAAAAAGATTGATAGGACTGGTGGTGTTTGCAACTGAAGGCACTGCCAAGGCCACTAGGGGAGGCGAGCTGCGAAGCTGGAACAGAGAGCGCTGGATGTATCTTGGCCTGTTTAGCCAAGAGAAGGCAGGCGGGAACTGAGTCAGAAACTCTGACATAGTGATCTTTTGTGTAGATTAGAAACGTCAGCCTCCGACCTGGACTGTTTGCTGCTCAGTAACTAAGACAAACAGAGGGAGACAGGACTCTGTCATAATTAAGGTCCTAGGTTATCTGTAGTCACTCCAGGAAGGAGAGAAAAATAGGAAGCAGAGGAAGGACACTATTAATCTTTAAGAAAGATTAATTTCTTTACTTTTTGATACTGAGTCTCACTGTGTCCCACTCTGGCCTCAAACTAGAGTTCATGGGATCTTGACCTCAGCCACTCAAATAGCTGGGCTACAGGATTCACCACCACGCCTGGTTCTTTCTTTCCTTTTCCTTTGTTGCTTTTTTTTTGGACGGGGTTTCACTATGCAGTTCATGCTGAATTTGAATTCACTTTGTAGCCTAGGATGGCCTCAAACTCATGGTGATTTTCTTGCCTCAGTCTCCCAGGTGGTGGGATCACAGGCTCTCTTTTTTCAAAGTTTAAAAAAACTGTGATAAAATATGTGAGTTTCAGGACTGCTGAACCAAAGCATTTCCCATGTTTGGCTTCTGGGTGCTGGAATTACAGGCTTTCCCCTGACATCCAGCTCCATTTTAATCTTTTGTTACAAATCAGTGTCATTGAGTATATTCAGATGGTTGTGCAACCATTCCTATACAGCCCCAGAACTTTTTCATCGTATCAAACAGTAGCTCTGTATCCCTAAATAGTAACTCTCCATCCCACAAGCCTTGGTTAACCAATATTCCATTTCCTGGGTGTTTGCCTTTTATAGGTACCTTATAAAAGTGGAATCCTATGAGCAGGGCGTGGTGGCATATGCCTGGATCCCAGCACTCAGAGGCTGAGGCAGGAGGGTTACTCGGAATTCCAGGTCAGCCTAGGCTACATAGTTAGTTCAAGGTCAGCCTGAGCTCTAGTGAGACTGTCTTGAAAAACAAAACAAAAACTGAAGAACAAGTGGAATCCTGTTGGGAGCTGAGCTAGTGACTTTTCACACAGGTAGAGCTGGAAGCCCAGAATGTCTGGGGAACACGCTGAGGGCATGGGGTGCTGGAGGCGAACCAAGTACATGGTGTGGGGTGTAAGCAGCAAGTTGGGTAAGCAAAGGGCAAAGGGGCTGGCATATGACAAATGTGTAAATATATGCATGATGGTCTTGTCTTCCCATCTGGAGGAAGGGCTCCAACTGGCCCCAGTTTTCTGTCTCCATCTGTATCTTCTTCACCCCTTCATAATTTTTCCTCCTGGGAACGATGAGAGCTCTTATAGACTCAACAGAATCCTATGGAACATGTCTAATTGTTTTTCCACTTCACATGTTTTCTTTTCTTTTTTTTTTTTTGGTCTTTTTCGTTTTTATTGGTACCAGGGATCGAACTCACGACTGCCTGCTTGCAAGGCAGGCGCTTATGCCGCTGAGCTAAATCCCCAGCCCTTTTTTGTCTTTTTTGAGACAGGGTCTTGCTATGCAGTTCAGGCTGGTTTCGCAACGATCCTCCCACCTCAGCCTCCTGAGTTGCTGGGATTACAGGCATGAGCCACCACACCTGGCTGCACTTCACATGTTTTCAATGTTTGTATTTCATCATATAGCTAGGACTTTAGCTCAGCAATCTCTGGTACCAAAAATGAAACAAAAAATCCTCCATGTATTTTTTTTCTTCTTCTTTTTTCTGGTACTGGGGATCGAACTCAGGACCGCCTCGCTTGCAAGGCAGGTTTTCATGCCGCTGAGCTAATCCCAGCCTGTTTTTTTAAAATATGGAACAGTTGGGGCAAGGGATTTAGCTCAACGACATAAGCGCCTGCCTTGCAAGCAGGCAGTCGTGAGTTCGATCCCCGGTACCGATAAAAAAGAAAAAGACAAAAAAAAAAAAAAAAAAAAAAAAAAAAAATGGAACAGTGAATTTGTATCATACTTGCACAGGAGCAAGTCTTCTCTGTCATTCGTGCATTAGTATATATGCTACCCAAACCAGCTCTTGCAGTCACTCTGTCAGTGGTCCAAAGGCAATTACAGTAGTCTGTCTCTGAGAACTTCTACTCAGTCTATCCTCCAGCAATGCAAAAGGCATGTAGTCTTCAAATCAGATCACCTATTGCTTCTTTTTTGGGGGGGAACATAGCTTTGTTTCTTGGAAGTCCTCTTAGCATCCACCGATGTGTACACACAGCATTTGTCACCTGTAGTAGGGTCCTCTAGACTTGTTTAGCTATCCTTGATGGGGAGGATCCACTTTTTTTTTTTTTTTTTTTTTAACTTTTGGTGCTGGGATCACACTGAGCTACATCTCCAGCTTTTAAAACTTTTACATTTTGAGACACAGTCTCACTAAGTTGCTAAATTGCCCTGGTTGGGCTTAAATTTGAGATCCTCCTGGCTGAGCCTCCCAGGGTGCTGAGATCACAGGTGTATACCATCATGCCTGGCTGATCAAGTTTTGTAGATCTGAAGCTTCTCTGTTTTTGAGGACCCTTTATGTGAGTGGGTTGCCAACAAGCCCACATCCAAAAGTAGATTTTATAGAGCAAAATCCTGAGGTGGGTACAATCTGGGACAAAACTATGATCAACCAGTAAGATCACAAATAGTCATTTAGACAATACTGACCCAATGGGGGAACATGTCAGGTAGCAAGTGTACATGGAAAGAACAAGGTCCTTTTTAGGAAAAGATGAGTCTGGAGGCCCTGGTCCCTCACTTGGGTGATTTATGTCTATCCAGGCTTTATTGGACCAGGTGATAACAATTATAGTCTATTGCTTATCCCTGTGGGAGGCAACAGGCCTGGTCACTAGAGCCTTATCTTCAGGCCTGGCCTCCAACAGATGCCCTCCAGCCACAGCTGTGATCTGTTTCCATCTTCTGCACTGACTCCCTGGAGGGCCCAGGCCTGTTTGACTGCCTACATAATTTAGCTATCTATAACAGAAAGTCACGGGATATTTGGGGATTCCGATTCCCTTTTTCCGAGCTTTCTTTAGGTGATTATCAGAAATGCTTATCCAGCCTTGTTTCCGGATCACCAGCTGACGCTCGGCAACACCCCTGACTCTCACCTTCCCTACATTTCCAGGAGCCTGTCCACGTGAGAGACCCTGAAGCTGAAGACCTTGCAGCTCTCCCACAATCCTGCCACTGACTAGTCTGGGTGGCCCTTCCAGAGTGGGTACCATGTCTTCGCTGGGCCCCTCGCATCCGGCTCAGGGCCTAGCAATGAGCGGGTGCTTAGGGTGAGCTCGGGATCAAGAGACTTCGTACTTCAGGTCCCTGGTGTCCCCCGAGGAACCGCGTGATTCGGAGATCGTGATGCGGCAAGACAGAAAGAAAAGGAGGCGGAGTGACTGGGAGGGGAGTGCTTCCTACCGGCGGTAAGGGCGCTGCGTGATTGTCACAGCTCCAGTTAAGGACATACTCGGGGCCGAGTGTCCACAGCAGCACCCTCCCATACAGGTCGATGCGCCCCCAAGGGAGAGGAGCTTGCGGTCCCACTCCGGAGATTAACACAAAGTGGAGCGCCCACGAGGCCGGCACCGGAAGTTTCTTTGAGAGAAAAGACAAGCAGCGGAAGTTAGCCGACCACATCGCTTCCGCCTGTGGCCTCCAGCCGACTCTCCCACTCTCTACTGAACCTGGAAGCCCTCCACAGCTCACTTCCGTTTTGAGCGGAAGTGACTGAGCGTTACGTACTTGGGGCGGGGCCTCCGGTAGAAGCGTTTAAGAGCCTGGATCTCGCGAGAACATTCCGTTCTTGCGCAGCTCTCGCGCTGCAGGTCTCCGGTCGCTGCGAGATCCTTCGAGATCTTCTCCGCCTCCGCTACCGGCGCCTCTTCTGCGGCCGCTGAGCCGGAGCCGTCCTGAGTGGCGCCCTGCTCTGCGGTTCTTCCAAGGACTTAAGCGCTCGCGTGGAACCTCGCCCCCCAGTAACCTCGGTCCCTCGGCCCACGCGGCCTGCTTCCCGCGCGGCAGCCCCGCCAGGGTCCGTGTCCTGTCTCCGTGACCGGACCCGGGCCCGAGCCCGAGCAGTAGCCGGCGCCATGTCGGTGGTGGGCATAGATTTGGGCTTTCAGAGCTGCTACGTCGCTGTAGCCCGTGCCGGCGGCATCGAGACGATAGCTAATGAGTATAGCGACCGCTGTACCCCGTAAGTGGGAGGGGAGCTGGCCGCGTGCACCGGGTGGGGAGGTCGCGCTTGCACCAGTCGGCCCAGGGGATGGGGCCGAGGCTATCGCCTGCGTTCCCAGCTGGGGGCCCAGTGGGTACCGGGTCAGCCGTGACTGCGGGCCGCCGCGAGCGTCGGTCTGTACCGACGCAAGGCTTCCCGCGCGGTTCATGCGGGGCCTTGGAGCTAGTCCTAAAGGAAAGCTCCGGTGGAAACTGGGGGGAAGGCTGGTGTGGGACATTGAATGGGCCGAAATGCTTTTTGTCCGGGGCATGATGACGTCTTTTGAGCTTAACAGAGGACTCAGAGCTCTACATACAGCGAGCGGTTAATTAAAAAAAAGCTATTTGACTGAAATGGGTACTAGCGATTGCCGGCCGCGAGACTGTGGAGCAGTCAAAGTCCCACGTGAGTGGGGGCGGGGTAGCGCCCGGAAGAGAGGCTGCAGGAGGACAGGTAGCTTCGGCTGGGCCCAGTCTTGAGATGGGGGTGGAACGGGTGGCCAGAAAGAAAGGGATTTACCCAAATCACTGGTGACTTGTTATCATTACATTCACTTTTGCTTTCCACATCATTTCAGGATTTTGAGCTGTGAAATACTCATTCTCTGCCCAGGCTGTAGGGCAACTACGCCTTTGTAGCGGTGCACTTTGAAGATAATACATTCCACCCGGGTGTTGGCTACAGTTGTTCATGAATGACTCAAGGGCTCAGTTTGACTTCTAGAACCTATGTTGAGTTATGGGACCAGTGTAGACAAAGCTCCAAAAGAGGTGACTCACCTAGGTCTTTTCTTGGTTAGAGTAAGAGCTTTGTTTTTGGAATACATGTAGATGATTTTCAACCTCATTTTCCCCTTAGAATCTCTTAGAAGACATTTTAAAAATTCGAGGTTCTCACTGTGCAGCTCTCCAGCCAAACTGTGCTCTTTATACTTTACTGCTCATAAACTTCCCCGCGTTCCACTTGGCAAATTCCAACCCCCTTATATCTTAACTCATGTGCTTCACCTGAAATTCCCTTCCATAACCTTATGGTTTGCTGTCTCTTCCCCAAGTTTGTTTATAGTTTTCTTAACAGCTTTTTTGAGCAATCATGGACAGCTCAACATTTAGTGTAGTCACAGAACAGTGGGACTATCACAATCAAATTTTCCTCACTCTTCCAAGAAAACAAAAAAGGTGGGGGAGGACACTGAAACTGCATTCTTCTTTTTGGTTATAATTAAGGGTGGGTATTGTGATTTGTTTGCAAAGAAGTGTATGAAAGTACTTAAGTCTGTTCTTGAGCATTTGATCATTAATTTCCTGTTTGCTGCCTTTGGTCCTAGTTTTCTTTGTCTGTAATGGTAGTCTTTCCAAGGAACTAAAAGGGCCAGAGTGCTGAGTTGGGCATGTAGCTTCTCACTCCTTGTCTGGGTAATACTCAGCAAACTTGAGCTCCAAGGGGGACATGTGAAGAGAATACAATTAAGTGTCTTAAATTATTTCCTGTGTTTCATATACTATGTGGGACTGCTACATATTCAAGATTCAAGTAGTTTTCCTAGTATAGGGAATTAAACTCAGGTTTGCAGTGTTAATTTCCCCAGTCCTTTTTAAACTTTTTTTTTTTGTTTTGTTTTGTTTTTGGTACGAGGATCGAACTCATGACCTTGGTATGCTTACCAGGCAAGTGCTTTAGTCGCTGAGCTAAATCCCTGGCCCTCCTTTTTAATTTTTAAAACATTTTGAGACAGGGTCTTATTGTGTTGCCTGCGTGGCCTCAAGGTTGAGATCCTCCTACCTCAGCCTCCAAGAGTGCTGGGATCACAGGCATGTGCCACCATGCCTGGCTCATTTTGGCACGTTTGTTCATGTGTATAACATACTTTGATTGTCATTCCTCCTCCCAGTTTCAAAGTTGGAGAAGTTTCAATTCATATTTTTATAACTGATTTTTGTTTTTGTCATTTCAAAACAGGGTTTCACTCTGATTTAGGCTGGCCTTCGGCTCACTTTGTAGCCCAGATTGGCCTCAATCCAGCGATCCTCCTGCCTCAGCCTCCCATGTGCTAGAATTGCAAGGTGTTCACTATCACACCTGGCCTGATTTTGTTAATTTAGATCTCTGTATTGGAATTTTAGGCTAATTAGAAGTAGCAGAAATCTTTATTTTTGTAGAAGGTGGATGTTTTATTTTTTTGGTCTTTTGGAGACAGGGTTTCAGTATGCAATTTAGGCTGGCCTTGAACTTCTGTAGCCCAGGCTGACCTCAGACTTAGCCTTCCTTCTGCCTCAGCCTCCTGGGTGTCATCTTGCTAGGTGAGGAAGATGAATGTCATTTCAAATTGTGAATTGTGATATTTTGTTTTTTGAGATAAGGTCTTGCTAAGATGGCTAGGCTGCTGTGTGGCCCAGGCTGACCTCATGATCCCTTTGCCTCAGCCTCCTAAGCAGTGAGATTATAAGCTTATGCTCTGGATTCTTTTTTTTTTTTTTCTTGGCGACAGGAACTCACTGTGTAGTATAGGCTGCTTTTGATTTCACATCAGTACTCCTGCCTTAGCCTCTCCAGTGCTAGGATAGGTTAGCACCACCATGCCTGGCTAGATCTCCATTTTTGAGGATCTAGTGAAATCTTTGCCTTTCCACCAAATTCAAGCTTCTTTCAAGTTAGCAGCACAGCAGCCACTGTGCTAAGAACTGGAGGCAAGAAGACAAATGGTATCCTGCTGTCACGGAATAGCTAGTGAAAAAGCCAGATGTTAAATAAGTATGTAATTACTGATTGGTAAAAAATAAGATGAGAAAGTACAGGATACAGTGAGAGTGTAACAGGGAGACATAAGATCAGTTGGATGAGGTCAAATTGAACGGTGCTCTGAGAGAAGTGGAGGATGAGCAGTTTATTTTGAAGATCACGGTGGGACTGAGGATGAACTGTTAAGCCACTGAAGGGACCACAGGTAAGACCTGAGGCCAGAGGAGCAAGGTACCCTTGACTGAGAGGGCCAGGCTGCTTTGGGCCCCTTGAGGAGATGGCCTGGGGTGAATTGGAAGAGTTAGTCCTGCCCCACACTAGGTTATGGCTGGCTGGGCCTGTAAGCGCTGTTTATTTTTTCACCAGTTTACATTTAAGAAATGTGATTGGCTGTTGTGAGGAGAGTGGGGCAAGTGATCTTTTACAGTGCTTACCCCATGTGGAAGTTGTTGGTTTCCACCAGTGTGATAGTGTGGGAGAGGACGAGTGGCCTCACAGTACGTTTTTTTGGGTTTTTGATTATTGCGCAGGTGTTGAAACTGGGTTTCCTGTGCCCTTCAGGCTGGCTTTGAATTTGCAAGGATCCTCACACCTCAGCCTCCTGAGTGCTGGGATCATGGGCAGGCACTGCCACTCCTAGCTATGATACTAATAGTCTGGTATAATAATAAAATTGGTGAACTAAGACTAAGTTGCCGCTCCTGATCACTTGCTGTTTGTTGTGTATCATCTCATAACTTTTCCTTACACACACACGTACATATATGTGTGTTGAAACACAGGATCATTCAGTATTTTGTAATAGTTTTCTCTCACATTTCAGACATTTTTCATAGTAAATAAAAATTTGCCTTCAAAAATGTATGATCTATTACAGCTCTACTGCGTTTTCTTCAAATTTCTAATTTGTTTTGCTGTTACAGATAGTTTTTCAGCAAGTAGTTTTATGTATTTATGTTCACATGTTCATATTTTTAAATTTGTTGGATCAATTTCCAGAAGTGAAATTGATAGGGCAGAGAATGTGCTTATAGTTTCAGGACATACTGCCGGAATACTTTCCAGAAGTTTGAGGGGTTAGTTTGTATAGGAATATAAGTGATTCTCTACCTCACTGAAGATTATGAGAATTACAAATGAGAATAAAACTGTACAATGCATGCTTTTTTTTTTAAACTTAGTGCATAGAATAATGCCTGGCATATAGTAAATAATGCCAAAATGTGTTCTCTACTGCAATTACATCTTATATTTATTAGTGCTTTTATTACTGGGTGAGAGTCTAGGGATAGTAAAATGAATGAAACCTGGAAGTTTGCCTTTCAGGTTGTAAGCTGTGCATCTTTTTTTTTTTTTTTTTTTTTTTTTTTTGGGTACTGGGGATTGAACTCACGACTGTGGGCTTGCAAGGCAGGTGCTTATGCTGCTGACCTAAATCCCCAGCCCAGCTGTGTACCTTTTAATGTTCAAAATTTACTAAGGATGTGGTGAATTTTAGGAACTGTAGATCTGAAAAGTATAAGTTGATTGGTCTGTTTGGTGGTGTTTGTTACTTTCTAGTTCAGAGCTAAGGAAAAACCCAGACAATACTAAAGTGGTATGCATTCCCATGTGGATTTTGCCACTACTCTTATTTGACAGTCTTACTATTGTGGGTTTATGAAAAGCTTATTTTCTTTTGTGGTTTAGCAAAGATTAACAGCTTTCTAATATACTGAGAGTAGTTCTGCACACACCTCAAATATGAAACTATTAAGGATGTGTGGGATTGTGGTTTTTCATAGTAATAGCAGAATGTGCATAAATATTTGGTCAGTAGCATCTTGTACTGGGGGGAACAAGTTACCTGGCTGAATGAATGTACTGTTTCTAAGACTCAAAGTTTAGACTAGAGGGATCTGGAACTGAAATTTGAATTCACTTCCTGCATATCAGGAGGATGAAGAATCAGTTCAAACTGATGTGCTTTGAAATGGAGGAAAAGTCATGTCCTGCTGAGAGGGAACATGATTACTGACGATTTACACCGCCTTGACTTGGCATTGTGTAAAGTAGATAAGAAGTATGAGACGATTCCTGCACTTTGAGGTGTAATTGATTTGGGATGATACGGGAATGACATAAAGGAAACTAGCATGAGAATACAGTTGTGGCCAGGATTATAGTGCACACTGAGATGGACATGTTCAGGGGGAGGGTACGTTGGTGCGGACTGGAGTGATAGGAAAGGCAGAATGAGATATGAGCAAATGGGGTCAAAATACATGGTGGAACAGGGCGTGGTGGCTCATGCCTATACTCCCAGCACTCAGGAGGCAGAGGCAGGAGGATCATCTCGAGTTTGAGGCCAGTCTGGGCTATATAGTGATCTTAAGGCTGCCTGAACTATGTAGCTGGACCCTGTCTCCAGAAAAAAAAGTTCTGGTGGAACCTATTTGGGTAGCCTGAGTGAAGGTAGGAAATAGAAAAGGGTGGTCTGGGAAAGGCTCCTGTGTGACGAACCCCGCCTGGGGGGGTGCAGCTTCGGACCAGGCAGCCCCACCCTGACCTAAAGTAAATTCCCAGGGGGAGTTTTCCCTGGGTTTTGCAGTAACAGGTATGAACACTCTAGCAGCAGTTTGATGATCATGTATGATACTGCAAACAGGACAATAGAAAAAAAAAGAAAAAAAAAAAAAAGAAAAAAAGAAGAAAAAAAACGGCCTGGGAAACAGTAGAAGAGCATGTGTGCGGGGGTTTGGAGTGAGATAGCCTTGGTTTTGAATTCTAGACTTACTGTTTACCAACTGTGTTTCTGGGTACATGAACTTGAATTGGTTCTTTGTCTGCGAAGTGGGCCAGTAATAGTTCTTTGCCCAGAGTGTTGGGAAGTATCAGGTGCAGGACAGAGTGTGCTGCCTGCTTAAGGAGATGTGTAATGAAATCTGTCAGACAGCGAGCTTCACCTGCTGGCGTGAACAGGGCTTCGAGTGGCCTGGCGTGTTTGGAGGCGGGCTGTGTGCACGGGTTGAGAATTCTTGGTGGGGGATGGCAGGAGGTCCCTTTTCTTTTAAGGGTTCTTGTCAGAATCCTGGGCACTCCTCGAGGAGAAGGAGGCAGCAGAATGGCGTTTCCTTTTTTTTTTTTTAAAGGACTTATATGTTAGGACTGGGTTTATTTGGATTGTACACAAGTACTTAACCTGCATGCTAATAGTTGGCCATCTATGGTGGTGAGGGATGTGGAACTTCAGATCTCTTTATTTTTTTCTTGATACCTGTTCTTTTTTTTTGTGTGTGTGTGTGGGCTTTCTCCCCCTTCCTCATGAGTTTATACAGAAACGGCAAGTTAATCTTTTCAGGCTTTCTACTTACTTAAGTAGTAGATGCCTTTTGTAAGCTTTTAGTTTTAAACCACTTTGTGTTTTATATATTGACTCATTTCAGTGAATTGATCATCCTGCTTTTTTTCCCCATTTGCTTTTAAAACTTAATGAAAGTAGGTGTTTTTATTTTTATTTTTTGCTACTGGGGATCAAACTCATGACCTCAGGCTTGTCAGGCAGAAGCTTTTTTTTTTTTTAATGTCCCAGTGAATAGGTAATTGTAAAACTGGTTGGCTGGATTTCTGAGGACAGGTGAAGCTGAAACAATTTTCAGAGCAATCTAGTTCTAATTTGTCTGTTTTTATATAAAATAGATTCCATGGCTTTATTGGGGCTGAAAGAGCTTATCTATGATATACTGTTCTCTGTTACAAACCCTTTAAAAGTGTCTCATCAGATTTAATCTACAGAAATCCTGTGAGTGCTGTGATTTCCCCCATTTTAGAGATGAGCAAATGAAATCTCAAAGATGCAGGGACAGGAGCCACACAGTTAGAAAGGTCGCCCACCCTGTCTTGTCTTAGTGCTTTTTATTGATCCACCAAGTTGATGCCAAGGTGAAAAAGTCTGGATTTCTTTTTCTAGTACAATAGTTGTTCTATTACAGGACTTTTTTTTTTTTTTAAAAGCATATAAGAAAACAAAACAAAAAATTAAAAATTGGGCTGGGGATTTAGCTCAATGGCATAAGTGCCTGCCTGGCAAGCGTGAAGTTGTGAGTTCCATCCCTTGGTACCCCCAAATAAAATTGATGTGATATATTTGTAGTATAATTTGTGTCCTTTTTTAATGTAATCGTGCTTCTGCTTCGAGCACCCCCCTGTACTGGGAATTGAATTTAGGACCTTGTGCTTGCCAGGTAGGCATTTGTGCCACTGAGCTGTATTCCTGTTGTATTTGCCACGTAACATAATTAATAATCGTATAATAAAAATCGTATAATATGGTAAGGCAAGTATGACATTTTTGCATTACCTGAGTTGGGACTTGGAGGTTTAATTGCTGTGTTATGTGGTAAAGACAGACTCCATTAGTGACATCTTACTGATTTGTAAGAAGTTGGGAACTATTTGCAGCAGCTATGATTAGGTCAGAAAAAGGAGGTTGAATATGTGAACTGAGACATACTTATTTGGCTTTTTGAAATATGTGAAACACTTCTCATTACTTTGAAGAAAGCAGGTTTTGTTTTTTTCTTTTTGAGACATGGTCTGAGGCTGGCCTGGGTTACAGAGTGAGTTCAAGGCCAGTTTGAATCACATAGATTCCATCTTAAAAAACCAAAAATAGATTAAAGGGTGAAAGCAGCTGGTGGAGAAGGAAGTGATGTGAGTGAAGGTTGCACAGGGCGTGGTTCTAGAGGATGAGCGTGGAAAACAGGAGCTGTGAGGGCAGAGGCACCAACTTCAGGACCACTGAAGCCTCAGCGCTGTTTTACAGCTTCCATCAGTTCCAGTTTTGCCTCCTAAAAGAAGCAGTAAATAGATCAAACCAGTTTGTGAACTGGTGATTGAGAAGAGACTTAAGGAGAATGAACTTTGCTGTCCGTAATTCTGAGTCCTTGGAAGCTAGCTCTGGAAAAGCAGGTTTTTTAGTTAATATGCAGTAGTATGAGAGTTGTTAGCAGGGTTTCTTTCCAGGTGAGGTTGTGCGCTGTCTTTAAGACAAGAACATTATTTAGTCAATACAGTGGTGTGAGACTCAGGGTGGTGGGGCCTGGCGTCTCCCTCTGTCTCTGTCTCTGTCTCTGTCTCTGTCTGTCTCTCGTATCTTGCACAGGTGGTTCAGACGTGTACTCCAGTTTTTAAGTAACAGTTCTCAGGGGCAGCCCGTTCTGTGGACTATTGTACTCAAAACAAAGGTTGAAATGGAGGGCGTTATGTTGTATGTGAAGTCTGTCACTTTTTTTTGGTCTTTTTCCTTTTTATTGGTACTGGGGATCGAGGTACCGATCCTAGGAACTAGGAACCGAGGTATCAGGGACTGCCTGCTTGCAAGGCAGGCGCTTATGCCGCTGAGCTAAATCTCCAGCCCCAAGTCTGTCACTTTGAAGCTGAGATTCCTAAGTCTTGCTGGTTTTGAATGTAGCGCTGCATAAAGTTTGTTTCTTAAATGTTTGTTTTATCTTCTAGGGCTTGCATTTCTTTTGGTCCTAAGAATCGTTCAATTGGAGCAGCAGCTAAAAGCCAGGTAGAATTTTCTTTTTCAAATCCCTTCTCTTGGTTGTCTGTCACTGACAGTTCCTGGGTGTGTGGCTGGCAGAGCCAGACCTGATTCTCTTCATACATATTTGAGTGGGAAACAGCTCTGAAGTAGAAATATCAGTATCATATATTTATTGTAATACATCAGTATAATATCCGTGCAATATCAGTATATTTATTGTAAACTGCTACCATGTATTTTTTTTTTTTTTTCCTTTTTCCTTTTTATCGGTACTGGGGATCGAGCTCACGACTGCCTGCTTGCAAGGCAGGCGCTTATGCCGCCGAGCTAAATCTCCAGCCCCCTGCTACCATTTATTTGCCCAGATCAGTTGATCATTCTTTCTTTCAACAGGGTCTTGCTATTAATTCAGGCTGGCCTTCAACTCATTATGTAGCCCAGGCTGGCCTCCTGCCTCAGCTTCCTGAGTGCTGGATTACAAGTGTGTACCCCAAGGCCTGTTGATCTTGTTAATCAAGATTCTTAAGAAAGATCCACCTCCAGAGACATATTGAAGCATTTGTCGTTAGTTTGCTTTGTAAACTAGGTACCTGGTACCTGTGCTGGTTTCTAAGTAACCAGAGCAGCAAACTCTCTCTGTAAATTAAGGACCTGCCTATTGTTCTTTTTATGGTTCATTCTGGAACAACATACAGAATGAATAACTCTGCTGGGCTTGGTGGCACATGTACCTGTTAATCCTGGCACTCAGAAGACTGAGGCAGTGGGATTGCTGTGAGTTCAAGGCCAGTCTGAACTCCATAGTACCCCACAAAAAAAGAAAGAGGGGCTGGGGATTTAGCTCAGCTGCATAAGCGCTTGCCTTGCAAGTGCATAGTTGTATTTGATCCCTGGTACCCCCCCCAAAAAAAAAGGAACTTTTTTTTTTAATCAGTACCAGGGATCGAATTCACGCTTATGCCGCTGAGCTAAATCCCTGGCCCCTAAACGAACTTTTCTTAGGCTGCAGTTTATGAGGCTAAGAAAATTGTGCTTGGTCGTTGGTTGTTAATTAAATTGTTTTATAGTCTTATTTGCAGAAAGTTTAAGTTATCAGGAGGAAGTAGATAACTTGAAGACTGTTTCCTAATGTGTTTCTTTTTAAAATTCCAGTGTTTTTAAACTTGGTTTCGGGTTGGGGATTTAGCTCAGCAGCGTAAGTGCCTGCCTGGCAAGCACAAGGTCCTGAGTTCAATCCCCGGTACTGAAAACAAAAAAACAAAAACAAAAACAACTTGATTTCATTGTTGAACAGTTAAAGTGCTCAGTGCACTGCCCTGTTCTAAGGGTGTACTTCCTGTGCTACAGTTTTTCCTTTTGGCAGCTGTTCAAGCAGGGCCTGCCTCGGAGGCCTCACCTGTTTTATCAAAAGACCCTGTGTGCGATTGTGAGGAGCCCTGTGCTATCTCCGTGGAGGGTTTCTTGGATCAGCCTTGAGAGGAGGCACCAGTGAGTCCTAACCACAAATTCACTTGGGAAAATTTTAAAAGTCTTTGCCAATATTTTCTTCTTTTAAGTATTTTTTTCTTTTTCCTTTGAGACCCAGTCTCTTTTTTCTTTTTTTTTTTGGTCTTTTTTGTTTTTATCGGTACCAGGGATTGAACTCACGACTGTCTGCTTGCAAGGCAGGCGCTTATGCCGCTGAGCTAAATACCCAGCCCTGAGACCTGGTCTCTCTAGTCTAGGCTGGTCTTGACCTCACAGTGATTCACCTGCCTTGGCCTTTGAGTGTTGGGATTACAGGTGTGTCCGACCCTCAGTCTTATTTTTTTGTTTGTTTTGAGACAGAGTCCTGCTGAGTTACTTAGGAAGCCTGAATTTTTGTTCTGTTTTGGTTCAGTTTATTGAGAGAAGTTTTGCTCGGAAATTTAGATTGGCCTTGAGCTCACTGTGTAGGCCAGGCCGGCCTGGTAATCCTCCTGTGTGTGGTATGCCTTGAATTTGTGGTTGTCCTCCCTGAGTAGCTGGGATTACAGGCTTCTGTTGTGCCTGGCTAAGTGCATTTTTCCCTGTTTAACAAAGTGAGGTTATACTAAGATACTTAGCTTTTCATCTAAAAAGTCCTGCTTGTTTTGTGGTATTTTATTACACGAGCATTTCAGTATTTGTTTCAGTGTTTCCCTGTTACTGCAGAGACATCAGACTGTTTCCAGTCTTCTACAGTTATAAACACTACTCCCCTCTTAATCCTTTAGCTTCCATGTTTGTCTATTTCATGTCATCATTTTTCCTTTGAAGTTTCTTTCTTTTTTTTTTTTTTTTTTTTTTTTGTGGTGCTGGGATTGAACTCAGCCTTGTGCATGCTACGTAAACACTCTACCACTGAGCTACATCCCCAGTCCTCCTTTGAAGTCTCTTTGACTAGAACTTCTAAGTTGATAATGTGTTGCCAGATTTGTTCCTGGAAAATTTGAACCATCAACTATGGGCATTTTTATGTGTGTTTTTCTTTTCTTTTTTAAAAATTTTTTTGGCACCAGGAATTGAACTCATGACCTTGTATTTGCCAGGTAGGTGCTTATGCTGCTGAGCTAATTCCCCGGCACTATGGCCATTTTAAAAGCTAATAGTCATATTATGTAAATATTCACTGGCTATTTAAGAACATAGTAATTACCTGGCCTTGTGGAGAAGGAATAGCCAGGCTCTAGTCTCCTCTGCCACTGAGACCCATGCAAGTCTCTCGTCTCTCACGTCATGTGTGAAAGGTCGAGTGTGTGAAGGAAATTTTCTGAAATTAAAACGATACTAACTTAATTTGAGGGCATTGGAAGAGTATTAAAAGTATTAATAGTAGTCTTTGCATCCTAATCTTTCTTTTAGGTAATTTCTAATGCGAAGAACACAGTCCAAGGATTTAAAAGATTTCATGGACGAGCATTCTCTGATCCATTTGTGGAGGCAGAAAAATCTAGCCTTGCGTATGATATTGTGCAGTTGCCTACTGGTTTAACAGGTATAAAGGTAAGGTTCTCAGGATAATGCTGTGAGTGAAAAGCAGCATTTTATCAGCCATTAGTACAACATCAATTTCTTTTCCTTCCTTCCTTCCTTCCTTCCTTCCTTCCTTCCTTCTTGTTCTTTGTTTTTTTTGAGACAGTCTTGCTAAGTAGCCCAGGATGGCCTTGAACTGGAGTGATCCTCTCGCCTCAGCCTTGAGGGCTGGGACTACAGGTGTGTGCTGGCTAAGAGAGGGCCAGTTCTGATTAAGAATGATAACTGTTGAGTCAGGGTCTGTGGCTGCCATTTCAGAACATAATGGTGTCCTAAGGGACCGAACTGCAGTCCAGAGGAGAGGGGCTTTGGCCCCAGCATCAGCCAGGAGGGGAGGAAGATGATCTGGGGCCTACTAACTCCATGTGGGGGAGGAAAAGTAGCTAAGAGTTAAGTGGACAGCGGGACACAGGGAGGAGGGGTAGAAGGGGGCTCAGCAGGGGGTTCCGTTCGGGAAGAGAGACAGTGTTAGTGGCGGTGCTCATCTAGGATCCCAGCACTCTAGGGACTGAGGCAGGAGGACTGCTCCAAGTTCAGGGCCAGCCTGGGCCATAGAGTTGAGACTCTGTCTCAGAAATAAGAAAACAAAAGAAACTTAGGTGCTAAACCATGCTCAGTTGTGCTTGAGCTGCAGCGTGAAGAGGAGAAGCCAGCAGCCAAAAGAGCTGTGCTCTGTCCTTGTGAC
Organism: Cavia porcellus; assembly: GCF_034190915.1. Lineage (NCBI taxonomy): Eukaryota > Metazoa > Chordata > Mammalia > Rodentia > Caviidae > Cavia > Cavia porcellus. The sequence continues at coordinate 5,001,374 of NW_026947502.1, forward strand.
TGTGGAGCCAGGGCATGCAGGGAGGGGCGGTCACGGATACGGGCGTTGAACGTTGCAGCTCTTGTCAGGGTTTTAGACTTTATCCAGGGTAAGGCTTATGTGGAAACTTTTATTTTTCCCTTCCCAGCACTGGGAATTGAACCAGGGCCTTTGTACTGAGTTACAGCCCCAGCCCTCTTTGAGATTTTTTTTTTTTTTAGCATTTAAAAATTTTATTGGTGCATTTCAGAGTGATAGCATTTATCGTAGGGAATTTGTACCTGCATGTGATATTTCTTGCTGCTTTTCCCCAATTCCTTTGCCTCCCTTTAATCTCTCTTCTGTTAACAAAAGCTTAGTTTCCATTTTTTCCTTCTGTAAATTGTGATGAATATTTTTTTCCTTTTTTGGGAGAGTGGGCCTCAAACTTTCCATCTTCCTGTACCATCCTCCCAGGGTGCTGGGATTACAGGTGTGTACCATCACTCCCAGCTCCTCATGTTAGGCTGTGAGAGGACCAGGATAGGAAGTGTACTGTAGATTATTTCATTCTCTTGCAGGTGACATATATGGAAGAAGAGCGGAACTTCACCACTGAGCAAGTGACTGCTATGCTTTTGTCTAAATTGAGAGAGACAGCAGAAAGTGTTCTTAAGAAGCCTGTTGTTGACTGTGTGGTTTCGGTGAGTTTGATCCCTATTTGGTTTTACCAACTTTGATAATGAAGCAAAGAAAAAAAACTTTAACTGCAGGTTAAATAGTTTCATATTGAATAGGTGTGGTGGTGCACACCTGTAATCTCAGCATCTGAGAAGCTGAGTCAGGAGCAGCCTGGAAAATACAGAAGACCCTGTCTCAAAAAAAAAAAAAAAAACAAACTTGTTTTGTCTCAGGTAGGTTATGCCGTTATCTCCTCCACTGTTGAGTCTGTTTAAATCTTGTCTGTTTTTTAAGGCTTCTTTTTTTTTTTTTTTTTTTTTTTATTTAAAGAGAAAAACAAAACAGTAAAAGGGTACAAGTAGTAACAATTTCAAAAAAAATAAGAAATCACTATGGTTAATAAATTACATATTGTCATCTTACAAATAATTGATCAAGGCTTCTTTCATATCCCACACCTTCCTAGATTTATTTGTTTGTAAGTATGTATGTATTTTTGTCTTTTTGAGACAGGATTTGACTGTGCAGTTACAGCTGGCCTGGACCTCTCAGGGGCCCTCTTGCCTCAGCCTCTGGGGTGCTGGGATTGTAGGCGAGTACCAGCAGCCTGGCCTCTAGGTTTGGTTTAGTACCTCACTGTACCTGGCCCACCGCAGCCGCTTGTTTATGAGTTGAGTGTGCTCCAGGGTAAATGGCTTTTTCTCCACTGGTGTGCTCTCTGCGTCGGACGAGAGCTGTGGCCTGGCCTTAGTGCTTCCTGTTCCTGTTGAGTGGGACCGTGGCCGCATGTAGCTTCCTTACGAGGTGTGGTCCAGCAATACAGTAAGAGTTGAAGTGAAAAAAATTCATTGGAGTAAGGGACACGCTGCCATTAATTGCCTTCAGAAGATCACCTGTTGCTTTGAACACACTGACCCCATCATTCTGGCCGCTTCCTGTCTTGGCGTCTTTACTCAGCTCTCAGTGGTGTGAGCGGAATTGAGTCTTTTATGGTCATTTTGCCTTTGGGGCGGAACCAGAGGTCACGTGGTGCCAGGCTGTGGGAGAAGGTGCCCAGAGGTGCACTAGTGTTGCTGGGGGACCCGGCCAGGAGGGAAGGATTGGACTGTGCCGTGGAGCTGCAGGACTGGAGCCCCAAGCCCTATGAGGAAGGCATGGTGACAGTGCGTGGCGAAAGTGCACAAGTAAAGTAATTGGACCGGGGTAGGGGTGGGCACAGGCACACAGGCCACCTGAGGAGTGGACGCTTAGGCAGGAAGGCACTTAGACGAGTGAGGCTGTTGTGTCTGGTGCTTGTCCTTCCCCAGGAAAGGCTGCCTGGCTTAAGACAGTCTTGGCCAGACTGCTTTTCCCTCTTCCACTGATACCTGGTGACAGCCAGCGGCCTCTTGGCTGAGGTTCTGTCTTCTCCCACACTTCCCTGGCCCAGAGAATTGGAGGGAAGCGGTCCCTCGGGGCTTCTTGGTGATGGATCTGTGTTGTCTCCGGGTTGTCTCATCCTGCCTCATCTTCCACACTGCGTGGTTGCATGCTGTGGCAGCCTTTCCCGTGGCTTTCACCGTCCTCTGAAAGACTTGGCTTCAGAAAGTTGCAAAGGTGACAGGTTAAGTGTGTTCCAAGGGGAGGGCAGGACTTGGCAGAGAATTAAAGGCAATGTATCTTCTATGGTAATCATGTTTCAGATGATTGAACTGAAACCCTAGCTGTATGTTTCAACTACCCCTCGACTGCCCCGTGTGCTCACCCTGCTGTGGAGTCCTCAGGGCCACCTGTTTCCTCATGTTGCCATTGTCACCCGATAGCTTCACTCCTCGTATGTTGTTTTCATTTTGGTTTAATGATTGGCAAAACAAGGGCTGTAAGGTTGCTTTTTCTGGTAGATTCCTTGGTTATCCAGTCCTGTGGAATTGTCAAGAATAATTGGATTATAGATGCTTTGGGGATGCAAAGAATAAAAATGCCGCACAAGAGTGCAGAGTCAGTGACTTGGATTCCTCAGAGGCTGGTGCAGTGGGGACTGCACCTGTCATTGTGCTTTGTACATTTGCATTGGTCCCCAGACTTGTCCCCATTCCTTGTTTTTGTGCTGTTACTTTTGATGCTGAACAATGCTGAAGTCGTGTATGATCACACCGCCCTGCATGCACTTGATCTCATCTGAATCATGTGGAAGTAAAACAGTGTGAAATAGTGAAATTCCTGTGTGGCTTTCCTCCCAGGAAAAAGTACATTAGGTGCAGTTTGGAAGTCCTTAAGGCTCTACTGGACTTTTAGTGGTTTGTAGGAAGATTGAGCATATAGCTGGACGTATGGTAAGATTTATTCCAGGGCAAGAACATAAAGCAAAGTCAAGAAAAGGAGATAGTCCCTTGTCACATCTTCTGGAGGAAGTAAGCCACAGGCTTTCAGGAGTTAGGTAGGACCTGGTGAGTCCCTCATCAGCAAGGTGTGGTGCTGTGTGTAAATTGTCCTCTTTTGCCTGCGTCCAAGAGGCCTAGGGGTTTCATTTAGGGAGGCAGTCACATAGGTGTTCTGTATCCAGAAAGCACTGAACTTCTAGACTCGCAGAACAGGCTGTCACCATAAACTACATGAACTGTGTCACATTTTAGGCAAAGTGAGCCACTTTTAACCAGTTAGGGATTTCTTACTTTTTTAAGTTAACTTAAGGCAACTCTTTACTAAGAAGTTCTAAATGCCAGCGGAATTAATTCTTCAGTGCCATGTAAGGGCCAATTTTGCAAGCAGACCTTTGTAAGGACAGCAGTCTGGCTTTCATATTAAAATAACGCAACCTTGTCACTGTGATCTTCTGTGTAATCAATCATAGTATGTGACTAAACATTTGTCCCAATGCTGTCATGAATATTGCTGCTTTTCCTAATGGTTTGAAACACTCGATCATGTATAGAATAAATTGTGGGAGGTAGTTAAAGTCCTGGGTTTTGCTGATAAGTGATGTCCATCATATGATAAACTTGTGGATGTTTTTGTAGGTTCCTTGTTTCTATACTGATGCGGAAAGACGGTCAGTGATGGATGCAACACAGATTGCTGGTCTCAATTGCCTACGATTAATGAACGAAACGACAGCAGGTGAGATGGGACTGCATGCTTTTACTCCTTTGACTAATGTTGAAGGTTGTAGGATATGGTATACACTTCGGTGCTTAATCATACACTTACTTGGAAAGGAACACACTTACCGTGTGTTTTAATATCAGGGCTGTCTCTGTATCCGACTTGTGGACTGGTGCAGTCAGGAGTGGGGTGTAAAGTAGGCATTGGGCATGGGGGAGTGTTAACATGGCACAAGGGTCGAAGTAAAGGAGGAAAGTCTGTCTGGAGAGGGAGAATCGGTTTTTGGAGACATGTCCCAGTTCGTGGGAAATTGTAAGGAAGGCTGACCATCAGCATTTAACTCTTTGAGGTAAATGTTCCTCAGGAAAAAATTATGCAATGCTTATAAAGAATTTGATCTTTAAAAAATGAAAAGAACCCAGGCAAGGTGTTGCACTCCTGTATAATCAGTCCCAGCCGTTAGAGGCGAGGAGGAGGATTGCTGTGAGTTTGAGGTCAGCCTGGGCTGCTTGGTGAGTTAAAGGCCAGGCTGAACTGCATAGTAAGACACTGTCTCAAACAACAACAAAACAAAGGAAAAAGAAAGAATTTGATTGTATTTAAGACACAGTACATGATATGTTTAATCCCAGTCCTGTATGTAAAACTTGTTTTTTCTGTTTAAATAGTTTGTTACCTAGATTGTATTGTTTTTCTTGTATAGTTGCTCTTGCATATGGAATTTATAAACAAGATCTTCCTGCCTTAGAAGAGAAACCAAGAAATGTAGTTTTTGTAGACATGGGGCATTCTGCTTACCAAGTTTCTGTATGTGCATTTAATAGAGGAAAACTGAAAGTAAGTATAGTTTTTTCATTAAAATTATTACGAGTGTGGTAATTACATGTTTTTGGAGAGACAAATGGTTAATGAATTTTGAGTTACTAATGGAAGTGTGCTATGAGCCATATGAACTAGAAAATAATTATTGCAGAGGCAAAATGGTGATTATAGGGCCAAATAGTTCGTCAAAAGCCATCATGGTGCCAGGTGAGATGGAGCAGGATGATACTCTTAGCCACTTGGAAGACTGCGGCAGGAGGGTTACAAGTTTGAGGCCAGTCTGGGCAACTTAGTGAAAACTTGTCTCAAAAAATAAAGAAGTGGGGTTGTACTGTATAGCTCAGTGTTAGTGTTTACCTAGTGAGTGTGAGGTTCTGAGTTCCTTGATCAGTAGTGGGGAGGGAGGAGTAAGAGCTGGCCAGGTGTGTAGTAAACACACCCTCAAGAGAAAGCTCTTCAAATCCCCGAGGCTTAGCTGGGATGGTGGTACGGGTTTGTAATCCCAGCATGTGGCTGCCACAGGACAGTAGGATTTCGAGTTTGAACTTGGCTTGGGTAATTTAATGGGGTGTTGTCTCGAAAAAAAAAAGGCTGGGCATGTTACTTGGTGCAAAACTCACTAGATAGACTCCCTAGTATGCTCCCCCAATCCTGTTTTAAATCTGTCGTCTCTAAAACAAACAGTATTTACCTTGCAGACATATGATTCTTTGTGTGTGTGTGTGTGTGTGTGTGTGTGTGTGTGTGTGTGTCTGTCTGTCTGTCTGTCTGTCTGTCTGTGTGTTTTCTGAGACAGGGCCTTGCCACATAGTTCAGCCCAGTTTAAAACTTGCAGTGGTTCTCCTGTGTTGGGATTACAGGCATGTGCCATCACATCTGGCCATTTCTGGATTTTTTTTTTTTTTTTGTGATCTTTTAGAGAGAGGGTCTCACTATGCAGTTCAGGTAGCCTTGAGTTCACTTTGTGACTCAGGCTGGTCTCGAACTCACAGTGATCCTCCTGCCTCAGTCTCCCAAATACTGGGGATACAGTTGTGTGTCACCCCTCTGGCTCATTTCTGGAATTCTGGACGCCCTGTAGTAAGCATACAGAATTGTAGAAGTACTCAAAATAGGGAGGAGTCAGAGGGCGAACGGTCCTAGTTGACTTTGCTGTGGTTCCACAGCAGGGGTAAAATCAGTTTTCCATCTGTCTAGGAGGATTTTATCTAATGTCTGCTTTAATTGAGTTGTGTGTTAATTGGCTGCCCTCCCAAAATTTGGGGTTGGAGGGAGAGGGACCAGTGCAGATGTGTTTTTGGTAGTTTTGAGACTCGTAGTTTTCCCATTTTTAAACTTTTTTATATACATACATGTACATGTTTTTTTCTTTCAGCTTGTCACACTAGTGAAACAATATGAGTTTGCATTTAAACTTGAATCACTAATAGAATTATTACTGAAATCCATCTTACGCTTTCACCTGTTTTTGTGTGTTTTTGCTTTCACCTTTTTAAACAAGAGTGGCCATCATTTAGCCTGGCTTTGGGTCAGAATGGAACGTGTTAATGACCACCTGTGTTTGAGTTTCTAAACTGTCTTTTACTGTTGGTTGTCACCTGTCAGTTTTCCAAATATTGTGATTGGTTTTAATGTAATTACAAAAATACCCATTATTAAAAACTATCCCCCAAACTTGGAAAATATTTACGTGTAAAGACAAGGTGATATTCATCATCTTGGTGCTCTAACAGTTTGCTGTATTCCCCTCCCCTCCTGTTCCCTCTCTCTGCTCCCTCCTCTTGTTCCAGTGGTCCTGGGGCTTGGGACCAGTGCCTTTGCACTGGGGCTACATTGCTGGCCCTGTTTATTTTTTGTTGACTGAGCTGGGCTGAGATTGTGAGTCTCTTGCGGGCCTCGGCCTGCGGAGTCGGTGGGATTGCAGATGCATGGTGCCCTGCCTGGCTCATTCTAATTTTAATGGAAGCAAAATTGAAATGACACTTAAGTTTTTTGTCCTGTATTTTTCCAGGTAACATATTACATTCTTTATGGCTTTTTGCGTTCTTTGAAAAGATTATTGTTATCACTTACTTAGCCTTTTATTGAATTTAATTAGATCTAGTTTGCATATAATGTGCTATAGAGTTTGAAAACTAATAACATTAGCTCATTGAATTTCTGGGGCAGGGATATACCTCAGTGGCACAGTGCCTGCCTGGCAAGTGTAAGGTCCTGGGTTTGAGTGCTAGTACCAAAACCAAAACAAAAACCAAGACAGTAACAAAAAAGGGTTCCTGTTAAGTAGAGACAAAGTTGTCAGGAAGGCTTTAGTGACTTTCTGGTAGTAAACTGCTTAGAGTAGGCCTTTCATGTGATCCACAGCTGTGAGAGAGTGGAGATGGAAGGACATAGGTAGCATCAGTGTGTGTCCTTGCTGTCGGAGTTTGGAATTACGTCTTGAGTTTGACTTCCACCTCCACAGCTTTAGTAGCGTGGTGACCTGCAGGCTGTCTCACTTGCCTGTATCTGTAGCATAATCTGGGATCGCAGTGTCTATTGTCAGTGTAGTTTTTTCAGGCATTCAGCAACACATGTTGAAATGTGCACTTGCTTTTTTTTGAACAATTTATGTATCATGATAACTTGTTGAATGAATTGGTTAATTGTTGCCAATTATCTTTTTTCTAAGGTTTTGGCTACAGCATTTGATACAACACTGGGAGGCAGAAAATTTGATGAGGTGTTAGTAAATCACTTCTGTGAAGAATTTGGGAAGAAATACAAGCTAGACATAAAGTCTAAAATCCGTGCATTATTACGACTATCTCAAGAGTGTGAGAAACTCAAGAAATTGATGAGTGCAAATGCTTCAGACCTCCCTTTGAGCATCGAGTGTTTTATGAATGATGTTGATGTGTCTGGAACTATGAATAGGTAACAGTAATCATATTTTGATGTTAAACTAAATTGTGACTTTGTTTTTTACTTATTTAACTAATTGTTGAAATTATCATGCTTGTTAACATGATAATTTCAGTTCTATGGGTAAAAGTTACAGGCCATTTGGGGCTTAGTTTTTATGTAAAGGTTAAGTTTGATGATTCTTTTTTTTTTTAATCTTAAAGGGGGTAAAATTAAACAACAAAACAGAACAAAATAGGACATAAGAAAGTGATGTAAGAGATACAAATTTCAAAGCTAGATGGGGGCTGGGGATTTATCTCAGTGGCATAAGCGCCTGCCTTGAAAGCAGGCAATCATGAGTTCGATCCCCGGTACCGATACAAAGAAAAAGACAAAAAAAAAAAAAAAAAAAAAAAAAAAAAAAAAAAAAAAAATTCAAAGCTCGATGACTTGAGATCTTCAGTATCACATTGTCTCTTGCTTTCTTCCAAATAGCTGTCCATGTCTTTGCGTACAGAGAATTCATACAAAACAACATAGTATAAAACTGATCCGAACTGAATGAGGAGGGCATTTTAGGTCTTCAAAACCAGACAACAGGGGAAGTCACCAATGGCTGTCGTAGAGTCTCTCGTTCTCTTCAAAATAGCTGTCCATGCTTTCATGTGTATTGAAGTTCAACAAAACAAAACAGGCAGTGGGGAGGGGTTGTTTTGTTTCTCAGCACTCTAGATCCCAGCATGGCACAGGTCCCAGTAATCACTGGTGGCTCCCGTCCTGGGCCACCACAGCCTGCTACGCTTCTGGGGGGTGGGGTGGGGAGAGGTGTTTGCTTCAAGTTGTTTCTTTCTAATGAATTGACCATTTCATTGCCCAAGTTCTGAAATGGCCAACAGACCACTGAAAGACATCTCTTTCGGCTCCTGCTTGAAACCGGGGTCAGGAAGCTGCCGGCCTTGATTTAGGGCCAGGAAGCCATAGTTTGATGATTCTTTAGTGGAGACTGGCATTTTATTTTGAGTAGCTATTCTAGGAAGTTAGCAGTTCTAACATACACACAATACCTGAGCCAGCAGTTTTTGTGAAAGCTAGGGCAAAATACTTACTGTAGAATTCAGTTGAATTTAATTTAGCCATTGATTAAGAAATCGTTCGTTTCTGAGCAGCTTGGGATCACTTGAGAGCAGTTGCTGCTTTCGTCTAGTCCGGCCCAGATTCTGCGTGACGACCTTGACCAAGGGCCGTTCTTAGAAGCACTCACTGTTATTGTTGCCTGGTTGTGTTGCTTGGTTGATGGGAATGTGCTGTTCCTTTTGGCCGTGAGCTCCGCTGATAGATTGTAGACAAGACCCATGGCTTGTTTAGAGAAGTTTATCTCAGTGATCTTCAGAGAACCAAGATGGCATGTGTTGTTGTCTGGTGTCCAGATTTTAACTTGTCCTTTCTCTGACTTGAAAGGGACAGCTTGCATTTTTATTGAGCAGCAGTTTTCTTGTGTGTGCATATGTTTTCTGGAGACAGCAGTGAGCCAGTATGTGTTTTAGAGTTGTTAGGGAGATGTTATTTTTTTATTTATTTATTTTTTAAAGCCAGTCAAATTTAGCAGCGTGGGGGGGTAGTATACCAACTTTAGTGACAGATGTTATGTGTTTTTACAGGGCTCATACCCTTTATGTAGAAACTGCTTTGCCTTTGTGCTGGTTTTTAAAAACAAATTGTACTTTGTCTGCATTGTCAGAACATAGATCCAGTTATGCTGTTTTTTCATTTGTTTCTGTCTCTCTTTCTCCCTCTCTTTTTCCTCTGTCTGTTTTTCCCTTCTTTCCTAAGACTCATATAGCTGCTTTTCCACTGAGCCAGTCCCCAGTCTGTTTTATTCTTTGAGACAAAGTCTTGTTGAGTTGTCCAGGCAAGATTGAAGAACGTGTGATCTTCCTGCCTCATCTTCCCCAGTGCTGGGATTATAGACATGGGCCATTGCCCCTGATACATGCTCTATCTTATAGCCTGTATTTTAGTCATTAATGTCACTAGTGCTGATCTTTTTATTCAGATTTTATTGGTATATTTTAGGTATTATACATAGTGATCACATTCATTTATAGAGAACTTGTACTTGTACATGACACATTTCCCCCATTTCACACCCTTCCTTCAGCCCTCCTCCCCTCCGCATTTACTGAAGCTTTGTTCCATGTTTCCCTTCCTTTCTCGCTTTTTTTCCCCCTTCCTTCCTTTCCCTCTTCTCTCTCCCTTGTTCCCCTCCTGATTTGAACATTTTCATCCTTCCTACCTACCTGCCTACCTACCAAGAATTGAACTTGGGACCTCATGCTTGCCCGGCAGGTGATGTGCTGCCGAGCTATATCCCCAGCCCAAACGCTTTCTTCCTACTTCACAATACCCACTACAGTCGTGGTCCTCATTTACACACCTACATATCTTGCTGCTCTCACTTACTGTAGTGTTTTTCTGGTTCATCCACACCGTAGTGTACATCAGCACCTTTTTTGTGCATGTAGTGCTGGACTGTGATTATACTACATTTTACCCCTCCATGAGTTGATGAGTTGTGCCACCTGTTAGCTGTTGTGAATAGTGCAGTGGACAAATACTTGGTTGAGTAGTGGCTTTCAGTCCTTTGGGGTGTATGTGTAATTGCTGGCTAGTATTGTAATTTTAGAACTTTGGGAGGAATTACCGAAAGTATTTTTCTTCCTTGTTAAAGTCGGCCAACTTTCAGCACTCGCTTCAGCAGTGTATGAGGCTTCCACTTTTCCCTCATTCTTGCCATCACCTGTCAGTGTCAGTTTCCTTGATTTTGTGTCTCTGTCTCTTCATTTTGGTTGTTGAAAGGTCATTCTCTTGTATTCCCCCACCCCACCCCCATCTCCACCCCCAGTACCGGGAGTTGAATCCAAGGCATACCACTTGGTCCGTAAGGGTTCTCCTGAGCTGTGTTCCTGGCCCCTTTTTGAAAAATGTATTTTAGCTAGCCATAGTGATGCACATCTGTAATCCCAGCACTCTGGAAGCGGGGTCAGGAGGATCTTCACAAGTTTGAGGCCAGACTGGGGCTTAATAGTGAGTTCAAGGCCAGCCTAAACTACATAGTGAGACCCAGTCTCAAAAAACAAACAACGCCCCCTCCAAAAAAACCATGTGTTTTACTATAGGGTCTTGCAGAGCCGGCTAGGCTGTCCTCAAACTTGCAATCCTTTTGCCTCAGCCTCCCAAGGAGCTGGGATTACAGGTGTGTACCACCATATTCCTGAGGCTTTCTGTGAGTTCCTGAGGACCAGCCCCCATAGAGGGTGTTTCTTCCCTTTACAGTTGGTCTGTGTGTTTGTACTTCACAGTCACCTCATTGGATAGAACACCCTTAGGTGGTCGTATCTTCTCACCCGAGTGTGTTAGACAGTGACAGTCTGTTTTCTCTCACCATATGGTGATGTCATGGCTGTCGGGAGTGTGACAGTCTGCTTTTCTTTTTTTTTGCCTTTTTCCTTTTTATTGGTACTGGAGATCGAACTTACGACTGCCTGCTTGCAAGGCAGGCACTTATGCCGCTGAGCTAAATCCCCAGCCCTGACAGCCTGCTTTTCAGTTACTCATTACTTGTTCTTTTTTGCCTAGATGCTCAGGTATCTTTTCTGCCCCGAAAGCAGTATGTTTTGGTGTTGGTTGTTTTGGATCAATTTTCTTTTTTTTTTTTTTTTTTCACCTGAAGATTATGGTTTAAAGTTTTCTTCAGGTAAACCGAGCCTTTGTATTAGTTTCACACCATTAGTCCGTTTTAAAATTTAAATGTTCCCGAGCTACATTGTCTGTTTGTTCTGTTTTCATGCTTTGGTTTTCTTGGGGAACGTCTCTGTAATTCCACTGATATTCTTTTCTGTTTCCTTTTCAGTCCTTCATGGCATTATTGGCTATGTCTTATGTATGTTCTGGTTAGGTTTTTCCTATTGACATTTGTGTTTTGTTTTTCTTTTTTTCTATTTTAAGACAGGGTCTTGCTAATGCAGTTCAGGCTGGCCTGAGCTCACATTGTTGTTGGCTTATCTTTTAATAAAGTATTTTTTTAATTCCTCTTTATTTGGATTTTTTTTTTTTTTTTTTTTTTGGTACCAGGGAATTGAACTCACGACCTCATGCCTGCCAGGTAGGCACTTAATACACTGAGCTAAATCCCTGTTATTGAGGTCACTTTGTAACCCAGGCTGGTCTAGAACTTGTAATGATCCTCTTGCTTCAGCCTCCCAAGGCCTGGGATTACAGCCATGCCCCACCACCTCCGGCTTGACATTTGTTTTTTTAACTTTTAAATTCTTTTTTCATCCTGATATTTTGTTTCCTGTACCTTTTTTTTAATTGAGGTAGAGTTCACACCCCTAAATTTCACTGTTTTGGAGGATAAAATGCAGCGGTTTTTAGTATATTGGAAAGGTTCTTCTACCATGGCTGCTAAGTATGTGATGTTATTGTTACCTCAAAAGACCTGTGGCAGTCATTGTTTCCCTCCAAAGCAGAGGCAGCTACTAGCCCACCTCCTGTCCCTGTGGGTTTGCGTATTCTGTAACTCACTTTTAGGTGAAAGAAGCATTCCTGACCTGCTGGGAGGGAGTTGAGAGTTGGTCTGATTGTACTGCTCTAGAGCACCCTCGCTTTTGTGAAACGGTCCCATGTTCCTGGGGACTGAACTCAGTGCCTTCATCGGGAGCTCCAGCCCCAGCCCTTTTGCTACTTTTTAAATTTTGAGACAGGATCTTGTGCTAAGTCACCAAGTTGCCCGGGTGAGCTTCAATTTGCAGTCTTGCTGCCTCAGCCTCCCCAGGTGTTGGAATAATTACAGAAATGCTTCGCCACGCCTCACTTGTGAAATTTAAAGCGAAAATGTGGCTTCTTGACTTTCTGAGATTTGCGTTCTCTCTCTTGTGTCTTCCTTTGTCTTCCTTCTGTTGCCTTGCTCATGTTAGATTTTTGTGTTGGCGGTTTTTCCTTAATAGTAGCATCCCTTTTTTCCCTTGAAGAGAACTGTAGGCTGGGCCCATTTTGTTGTTGTCCCAGTACCCTTCATCAGGGAGCTGTTACAGTCTTGCTTTGGGGCTTCCAGATGCCTTCTGCTTTCAGCTTACTGATTGGTCCGCTTGCGTTTTTGGTTGCTTGGTTGCCTTGTACAGAGCTGATAATCAGGAGGAATTGTGGATGTCAGTGGTTTGCCTCTGTTTTTTGAGATAGGGTCTCACTGTGTAGTCCAGGTGGACCTTGAACTCACTGTGGAGCCCAGGTTGACCTCAAATTTGGGATTATCCTCTTGTCTCAGTCTTCTGAGTGCTGGGCTTAACAGGTGTGTGTCACCATGCCTGGCTAAAACACATAAATCTCCATCCCCAGCTTGTCATGTTTTTAATTGTTGACATTGTCAAGTATTCAGCAAGGTTAAGAGAATTTTATAGTGTCATCCATTGAAATTTTATTTTTGTTCTGAGAATCAGACTCAGGACCTCGCACTTACCCGGCAGATGCTTGTACTGCTGAGCGACATCCTCGGTCCAGTGGTGACATCTGTGTAACATTGTAAGTGACCATTGTAAGTGACCAGCTCACTATGCAGTCTGGGCTGCATAGTGAGCTCATGGCCAGCTACATAAACAAGACTTTTGTCTCAAAAAACACAACAGCAGGCCTGGTGGCACACACTTGTAATCCCAGCACTTGGGAGGCTGAGCAGGAGGATCACTTGAGGCCATTCTGGGCTGCATAGTAAGACCTTGTCTCAAAGAAAGAAAGAAAGATAAATCCCCCAAAAAAACCAGGGTGCCCTTTCCATTTTATATCACTCAGGAGTATAAGTGCGGTCCAATTTTTGCACATCTTTATCAGCATTGGTTATTGCTTCTTGGTTCCTGGTTTCTGGTTATAGTCATGCATTGCACATGAAATTGGGATGTGACTTCTCTGTTGTTTTTCTAACAGAGGCAAATTTCTGGAAATGTGTGATGATCTCCTAGCTAGAGTGGAGCCGCCACTTCGTAGCGTTTTGGAGCAAGCCAGTAAGTATGCCTGTGCGAGAGTTGTCTGTGTGCTTCAGACTCTTCCAAAGCATTTGCATCTCTTTCCTCCCAAAAAGTGTGCAGATACTTGTCATATGAGCTATGCGAGCTCCTTGCTTTCTTTTTATCTTTATCTTCCCTCTGGAATGCCTTCTTCCCAAAGTAATCTTTGATAAATGTCTAGCGCAGTCCAAAAAGTTTCTCCTAGAAAACTAATTGAGACTCAGAGGTAGGTAAAACTTTTCAGGTATTCGTTAGAAGCTGTCTTTTGGTGTGATGGTGTGGTGCCAGGGTTTTCAGTCAGCGAGTCCTCGGTTAGCGGAGAGGAGCTGCAGACAACAGCTTTTACGCAGTAGGGTGCTGTAGTTTTCCCTTTTTTGCTGACTAGAGATCGAACCCAGGGATGCTGCACCACTGAGCTACGCCCCTACCCTTTTTAGATTTTCTTTTGGGAAGCAGCCTTGCTGAGTCGCTCGTGCTGCCTTCCAGCCTCAGCCGCCTGAGTACCTGGGTGTGCTGCAAGGTGGGGCCTGCCTCACGGGCCAGGGTGCTAAGTGCACTTTCACTTAGGAACATAGTGGTTTTCCTGAAACCTGGACACACTTTCTTACCCAGTGCACTGTGTGTTGTGGTGCTAAAGGCTTCAGTGTTGAGGTGCAATTTTCACTCGTATGGGCTTAGTCCTTACGTCAGAGTGGTTATTGATCCTGGCAGTTGGGCATGCTTTGCACATCAGGAAGCGCCCCCTCCCCTGTTTTGTTTAGTTTTTGAGAAGGGGGTCTTACTGTATTGTCTCTGCTGGCCTAGAATTCCTGAGCTTGAGTAATCTTAACTGCCTCAGCTTCCCGAATAGCTGGGACTAAGGCACACCACTACATCTGGCTCCAGCCTTTCTTTTTTTTTTTTTTCTTTTCTGTTCTGTTCTTTCTTTTTGAGACAGAGTCTCACTACGTAGTCCAGACTGGCCTTGACCCCACTGTGTTGCTGGCCTCGCACTCACGGCAGTCCTCCTGTTTCAGCCTCCCCAGTGCTGGGATTATGAGTGCGCTCCACCATGCACTGCCCTTTTTTATTTCATTATGAAATACTAATTTAAAGGTTCTTTTAATCTAAATGTGTAACTGTTTTAACATAGAACTGAAGAAAGAAGATATTTATGCAGTGGAGATAGTTGGTGGTGCCACACGAATCCCTGCAGTAAAAGAGAAGATTAGCAAGTATTTTGGAAAAGAACTTAGTACGACATTAAATGCTGACGAAGCCGTCACTCGAGGCTGTGCACTGCAGGTGAGGCTTCATCATCACAGCAAAATGTGTCTACCTGAGAATTGGGGCTTCTGACAGCTTTATTTTAAATTGTCACAGAGGTGTTTGTGAAAGGAATTGTGCTACTACCTAAAGAGATGAATAAATTGACTCAGAAATGTGGATAATTCTGAGCTTGACATACTACTAGAATTTGGCATGTTTCTGTCTATATGAAAATGGTGTACATCAATTAAATAATGTTTGAGGGTTAATGGAAAAATAAGTTATGGGAGGGGCAGGTAGGTAAAAGTGCTTGTTCAGACTCTTAGATTATTAACGCACATATTTAAGGATGACCAGTGTTGATAGTGTCAAATTATTTATAGGTCTAGTGATAACAGTTCGTGATGTCTGTGCTTTATTACATGGAATTTTTAAAACTTACTATTCTAGTGTGCGATCTTATCACCTGCCTTCAAAGTCAGAGAGTTCTCCATTACCGATGTGGTGCCATACCCAATATCTCTGAGATGGAATTCTCCAGCTGAAGAAGGCTCAAGGTAATACCTGTGTAAATCATAGCTACACTTAAAGAGTTGATGTCATATGTTGCCCTCCTTTTTACTTTACACAAATTTGTAGCATTTGTTGTCCTCGGAACAAAGTGATCAGTTACTGTAGTTATGGTGAGTTGATGTCCATATATATACCAGTACCAGGGATCAAACTCACAACCATGCGCTTGCAAGGCAGGCGCTTATGCCACTGAGCTAAATCCCCAGCCCCATGTCCATATTTAGATCCCTGTTTGACTCTGCTGAAATCATGGTGCCTTTTATGTGCTGAAACAACGCTATTTCTTTGTTTTAACTGACTATCCATATAGAGTCTTAGAAAGTGAAACTTCTGTTTTGTTCTTTTCCCATTTAGTGACTGTGAAGTCTTTCAAAAAAACCATGCTGCTCCTTTCTCTAAAGTCCTCACATTTTATAGAAAGGAACCTTTCACTCTTGAGGCCTATTACAGCTCTCCTCAGGATTTGCCTTATCCGGACTCTGCAATTGGTGAGTAGACTCAGAAATTCAAATGATAACAGGAGCTTGTATGTACTCAAAAAACTGGGATAGCAGAAAGAACAGATGTGATATTCTGAAGTTTAGGTACTTTAGATCACAGGAAAAAACTTCTTCCAGTCAATTAACAGGTTCGTAGCCAACGTAACTGGCTCCCCAGCGTGGGGCAGTATTTCTCAGTTAATGCACATTGAGGGTGCACTTTGTGCATAAGGTGGTGCTAGGTGAAGCGTTAAAGAGCACAAACAGTAAACATAATTCCAGATTGACCTTAACATACAGTTAAAAGACACAGAAAATATTTAGGAAGTGTTTATGCGGTGTCAGTGCAGCGTAGGTTTTGACACAGTGTAGGCTAGAGTCTGTGTGGGTGTAAGAGAGTCTCCATGTACACACTGGGAGCTTTTGTAATCTGGAATTCATACAGGTTGAGAAGGGAGAAACTAAAGTTAGACAACAAAGGTTATAGTACATGAGTGAAACATTAGCAGAGATGGTTAGATACTGTGGAAAGGAATTAAGCCGCTCTGCTTTCCTCATTTGTAGAGTAGGCATGGTAGTTAATATTTGGTAGTGTTGTGAGAATAAGCACAAAAGTAACTCTTTTATAATTAGGCCTGGAAATGCCAGTTTCTTGAAAAATGAAGCAAGCAAAATGTTTTTAAAAAGTGAATGATAAGCCTGTGTGTTTCGGGAATCTGTCTAGTAGTGATGTATTTATTAAGAGAGGAAAAGCAACAATTTAGGGGCTATTTGAGGCTGTAGGTGGGTCAGGATGATAAGAGCTTGAGCGTATATGAAAGAGGAGGGAGACATCGCTGATGTAGTAAGAGCCCCAGCCATCGGTGGGGCCTGCCTGCAGGGCCACGTTAGTTCCTGGCCTTTGTTCTTACGGGAGCTCACTGTGCTGTGTGTCCTGTCTTATCCTGTCCCTCCCTAGCTCAGTTTTCAGTTCAGAAAGTCACTCCCCAGTCCGACGGCTCCAGTTCCAAAGTGAAAGTCAAGGTTCGAGTGAACGTCCATGGCATTTTCAGCGTGTCCAGTGCGTCCCTCGTGGAAGTGCACAAGTCTGAGGAGAATGAGGAGCCCATGGAGACAGATCAGAATGCCAAGGAGGAGGAGGTAATGTGGACGGCTTAGCGCCATGATGGCGAGCCTATGGCACGTGTCACTTGCTTCTCCTTAAGACGGAAGATGTTAATGTACAAGTTTAGGAAAAACTAAGACCTCAGCGTTCAGGTTTCATTGCAGTGTTGGCACTTTGGCATACATAGGTGTGTTGTGGGTTGCAGGTGGACACTCGTCTCTAAAAGATTGGCCATCGCTGTCTTAGAAGGTTCACGGTGGCGCGGGGGTGGCCTGAGAGAGGCTGGGCGATGGGAGAGCTGCCGAGAGCTTGGACTGGACGTGTGCCATCCCTTTCCCAGCATGGGTGCTGATTATCTTTTGATTCTTTTTCTTTCTTGCTGCTTCTTCCTCCTCCTTTTTTTTCCTTTTTCTTCTTTTTGGAGACAAGGCTCACTAGGTAGTTCAGGCTGGCTTTCCTCCTGTCTCGGCCTCCCCAGTGCTGGGAGTACAGGCATGCTGCACCACGCCTGGCCAGCAGCCTGTGTTTTTTACATGAGTTTTCGTGGACATGGGATCTCCGTTGGCTCTTAGCTTCAGACCATGCACTTCTCAGCTTCAGTGAGTTTTGGTTCTGGCTGTGGAACAACGCTGAATCTCGTCTCCTTACTTTTACAAGTGGACTGGGTTGTGCATCCATTGCTGTAGTGTACACTGGATCTTAGCCTGTGCTTCAGAGTCAACCTTTTATACAGCTACAGATGCCAAGTTCGCATTCTCAGATACTAATTTGAATTGGTCTGGACTGGGGCTCAAGTGTCAGCAGAGTTCAGAGCCCCCTGGCTCATTCTCCTTCACTGCACGGTGTGGAGAACCCCTGGTCCAGGCCTCCGTGGACTTGTTGTCCCTGTCTGCTGAGAGGTCTCAGTGTGTCCACCTCTTCTGTTGCGTTCAGGGGTCGTACCTCTGGAGACAGAAAGGCTGCTGTAGGAATGAATCTGCCTGTGTAAAGAAGCTTGGCAAGCCGCGTGCTGTCTGAGGTTGTGTTTTGGAATGATGCCTTTGTGCATTATAAGGACTCACCATTCGCAAAGCGTCCCCTAGCCATTCTCGTTTACGTAGCATTAGGGCGAGGGCAGCGTTAGCCCAGTTGTTCAGATGTTATCAGCTGAGTTCCAAGAGGACAGCGGTATCATTCCAGGTAATGTGTGGAACAGCTGGGATTTGAGCCTCTGGCTTCTGACTGCTAGTAATTCAGCAGGAATTCCATGCCGCGTCACTGTCAGTGTGTCGTGAGGGTTGTGTACCCCTCATTAATAGCTTTCCGTTTCAGGATTGATTCAATTTGATCTGTTTTTCAGAAGATGCAAGTGGACCAGGAAGAGCCGCAGGCTGACGAGCAGCAGCAGCAGACAGCGGCAGAAAACAAGGCCGAGTCTGAAGAAATGGAGGTGCGAGCTACTTTGGCTTCATGTCTCTTTAGTGCACACTGTTTTGGATGAGGGGCTGTATTGCTAATGGCGCAGTTTCTTTGTAAGATGTTGTAATGGATTTGGAAAGTGCTGTTCACAAGGTGCTTTTGAGCTCTGGCTGAGTTGATGGCGCAGGAGGAGGAGAGCCTCTCGCAGCCCCGGTTCCTTTGCCAGGCCGGTGATTGGCTCATCTGCCATTCCTTAGTCACACTACCCTTAATTTGTTACTGATAAACTGAGACTTGGTAATTTTTTCAGATTGCTAGCTGCCTTACTTTTATCTTTTTATTGAAAGATATATAAATGAGATAGTTAAGTACATTTTGTAAATAATGCATTTATCCTAAAATGAATGTGTTAATTTGTATCTCATACCACTGATTGCTTAATTCTGCGTTTTCATGTTTAGATTTGTTTTTAGCATTGAAAATATGGTTTCTTAAAAGTTGCTTAAGAAATTGGAACGGATCATCTCAGTCTTGAGAGTCCTCATTGTGGCATTGATTGACAAAACACTTGATGGGACTTAAAGTAGCATCAGTGTGCTGTCCTTTTACATGTCAGTGCGAGACTGGACTTGGCTTGACGTTAGCGTTGCAAGTAGTACATTAAAAAGGAAAAAAAAGACAGAGGAGATGGCGCTCAGTCTTTAGTGGGTGGAGACACTGGGGCGGCAGCAGGAGGGAGAAGTGTCTGACTCCAGTGTGAGGGGCGGGTGCCAGGCCCCGTGTGCCACCCCTGTTCCTGTGCCCTGTGGTGGTGTACCTTTCTAGGGGCTGTCATTAGGGCTTTCAGGGGAGGGGGGCCTCAGGACCTGAAGTGCCTTTCATCATGTTGTTTCTAGCAGGCCACAATGGCTAGGAGGTGGGGAAATGACTTTGGAATCTTGGCCTCATGTCATGCAGCAGACTGAATTTCAAGTGGATTCAAAAGTTAAAAAACCAACAGTAAAAAAGACTGATTTTTACAGTTTTTTGAGATAGGATCTCATTATGTAGCTCAGGCTGGCCTCGAGCT
This sequence comes from Cavia porcellus, assembly GCF_034190915.1. Taxonomy (NCBI): domain Eukaryota; kingdom Metazoa; phylum Chordata; class Mammalia; order Rodentia; family Caviidae; genus Cavia; species Cavia porcellus. Next base: position 5,020,730 of record NW_026947502.1, read on the forward strand.
TGAGGTGATCTTCCTGCTTCGGCCTCCTGAGTACTGGGATTGCAAGTGTGTGCCACCACACCCAACTTACACACCCAACTTTCAAATATAGTTCTGAGACAGAGTCTTGCCATGCAGTTCAGGCTGGCCTTGAACTCACTTTGTAGCCCAGGCTGCCTCAGCCTCCTGAGTTTTACAGGAAATTCTGTAAACCCTGTACAGTCCTGTAATCCCTCCTGGGTGCCCCCCCATGTTCTGCTAGTTTAGAGTCGGACTATTTTTCTAACCTGCGGATGGGGAAAGGCTTTGAAAGCATTAAAAGAGGTGGTGGTGGTGGTGGTGGTGGTTGGTGATACAGCTTCATGGCATAAGTGCTTGCCTGGCAAGCACAGTATCCTGAGTTTGATTCCCAGTACCTCCCAAACTCCAAAATCCCTAAAAGCATAAAAACAACAAAAAGAATCATAAAGGAACTGATCAATATATTTGACAATAAAAAAGGACTATAAAACTGGGAAAAACTAGAAGACCCAGTCATTTGTAGGGGGAAATCACTAAAGCATTACGGACACAGTGGATAAAATACAAGTAGACAAGTTAGGTAGTAAATCTGGTATGGATGTGTTTGAAGGAAGGTTATTGTTCCAGAAAAGCAGAAAATGTCATTGAGACGAAGTTAAGTGAATTGTGTTTGTGGCCACTGTTCAGTAGGGTGGGTTTTTGGTCCTGTGAGAATGTAAGTAGCTGTGGACATTTCCATATGCCGGTGTGTGAGAAATGGAGAATTTAATTTCATATTTTGTGCTGGGGATTGAACTGAGGACCTTGCACTTACTTGCCAGGCAGTTCCTCTACCCCTGAGCTAGCCTGAAAAATTACAGTAATTGTGTGTTGATTGTGGGATTGTAGAAGGTTAGGTTTATATGTGTATATTTAAATTCTTAAAACTTTTAGTTGGGTAGAATATACATGATAAAGTTAACCATTTTTAAGTATCTACAATACAATATATTGTGGTGCACCCAATCTTTAGAACTTTTTCAGCTTAAAACTTTTCATCTTCCTGTTTTCCATCACCTTCCTGCCTGGACAGCTATCATGAAGATGTCCATCTCTAAATTTGAGTACTTTAGTCATGTCATTTTTATTTTTTGTTATCCAATTAGTGTGATCATCCTGTTAATTATCAGAAAACTAAAGTTCTTAAAAATGCAAAAACATCTTTTGAAATTGGACCTACTGTGAAATTTAAATTCTGCATGTTTCTTTTTTAATAATTTTAGACTTCTCAAGCTGGATCAAAAGATAAAAAGATGGACCAACCACCTCAAGCCAAGAAGGCAAAAGTGAAAACCAGTACTGTAGACCTGCCGATTGAGAACCAGCTGCTGTGGCAGATAGACCGAGAGATGCTCGACCTGTACATTGAAAATGAGGTGGCTGCTTACATTCCTGTAGAGCCGTGAGCTATAGACGAATGTGACCATAGCCTTTGGGTGCTGTGTAGGTGGTAGCTAGCTGTCCGTTTTTTGGTAGTTTGGACTTTGAGAAAACAGGTTTTTTAGGGTAAGGGGAAGTTTTTTTTTTTTTTGTCTTTTTCATTTTTATCAGTACCAGGGATCGAACTCACGACCACCTGCTTGCCAGGCAGGTGCTTATGCCGCTGAGCTAAACCCCCAGCCCCTGGTAAGGGGAAGTTTAAGTAATAGATTCCAGGTGTGCTAGAGTTCTGCATGATGGTACCGACACGAGGTGTGTGTTGCTGGAAGCTGCTGTGACATCTCTGCTAGGGAGAGGTGTTTGATGTGAGATGTGCATTTGGTCAGTGGAGACTGGGATGTGGGGTCGTTGAGCAGTAGAGAAATCACGTGGCTTTCTTGGGAGTGCCGTTTTGCTTGTTAGTCTCTTCCCCTGTGGAAAGTCAGTTTATAGGGCTGGGGATTTAGCTCAGCGGCATAAGCGCCTGCTTTGCAAGTGTGCAGTCATGAGTTCAATCCCCGGTACCGATAAAAAAAGAAAAAGACACAAAAAGAAAGTTAGTTTGTAAATAGAGCTTTTCTTCTGATTGTGAATAGTATAAAATTTGGAGTTTTTGAGCATTTATTTAGTTGTCTGAGATTTGTTATCAAGATCAACTGCTGGATCTCAGAATAATTTTGTTTTATAGCACTTTTACCATTTGTTTTGCATGAGTAAATTGATTTTTCCTGGTATTGCATAATGAGAAATACACCAGGATGTTACCTTGTGAGATTAAACCAACGTTTAGTGTTTTATTAAATTCTTGCCTGTGTTTTTTTGTTTTGAGACTTGAGCTCAGGATCTCGCTCTTGGCAGCAGGCACTGTGCCGCTGAGTTGTAACCCTGTTCCTCTTCTGTATTTTTTTTTTTTTACCACCTACACCTTCGTATTCCCACTGCTTGTTCTCCCTATCCTTAACCCGCAGAGCTCCCCACTTAAGCTGCACAGTGAGCTGAGCTGTCCCCAGCCCCAAATGCTCCCTTTTTTCTTGATGCTAGCAGTGAACTCAGAGCCCTGAGCTATCTCCCCTCCTCCCTCCCCTCCCCTTAAAGATGGGGTGTTGCTGAATTGCTCAGGCTGGCCTTGCTTGCCGTCCGTATGCCCCGCCTCCCGAGCATTGGGGGTGCAGGCAGCCGAGTTGTGTGCCCCGTGCCCTCTTGGCGCTCTTCCCTCTTTGTCTTCAGAACTTGTCCCGGGTTAGTCTTCCGACTCTTCTTTTGTTTTGATGACTTTAGCGGATTTGGGGAAGAAGGGGTTCCTACTTTCACATTGTATTTGCTAATATTTAAGCGGATGTTGTCTGAGTCGCCCTAATGTCTACCTAATTTATGTGTTCGCAGGGCAAAATGATCATGCAAGACAAACTAGAGAAGGAGCGGAACGATGCTAAGAACGCAGTGGAGGAGTACGTGTACGAGATGAGAGACAAGCTGAGTGGCGAGTACGAGAAGTTTGTGAGTGAAGAGGTCAGTGTGGGCCCTGGGGGCTTCGGGGTCCTGCCGCTGTGGGGCTGTGTTTCCCCTTGTGGTTTTTAGTGCACAGGACACAATAGGGATTATATTTTCAGGGGACGTCTTAGTTTTTGTATATAATAATCTATATTTATTGATGTGCAGAAATCTATACTTACGTGCAAAAATCTACATTTATTCAAACACAGTGATGTCACCTTCTTCTAGAACATGGTCCTAACTTTCCTAGCTCCGAGTTCTGGCCTGGATTCCATTTCCCACAGAACCACTTGTCCCAGTTCTTCACGTGCAGCAGCGGAGCTTTCCTTAGACGAGCACTGCTGTTCTGTGTAGTCTGCTGATGGCACTTTGGCGCTGCAGCTGCCTGTGACCTTGTCCCATGACTTCTTCACCCAAGTGTGACCTGGCAGGCTGGGCTGCTCAGGTTCCGTTAAATCAGGTGTTAATGGAGGACACAGGAGGCAGGAGCAGCAGCAGCACAGTGGTGACAGCAGGGAAGGGCGGTCCGCACACAGTGGTGTGCAACACCGCCAGCCCAGAATTCCGAAAACATCCGTTGCAAACAAGTGCATGCAGCGCGCTGCAGAGAGTGCCACGCTGAGTTCCCACATTTGTAGCAGACGCAGCCACTGCCCTGTGTCGGCGGGCGCAGGGATCACAGTGCGCTGCCTCTGGTCGGTCGCTCAGTCCCGCACCTGCGGCTGCAGCTGCTGCATAGGCGTTTGCCTCTCATCCAGAAGTGGCTTGCTGTATGGTGTATACTACTATACAGCTGGCTGGCTGTTGATTTTAAGTGGAGCTTAATTTTGGGTAGGGCTTATTACATCCTATGAAATTATGCTAGGGCCTGTTTTCTTATGTTAGGTCTTATTTTTGGGGAAAAATACAGTACAACAGGTATGCATTCTACTAAATTTTGTTAAGTTTTTGGATTTTTTTTGGAGACAGGGTCTTGTAGGTAGTGCAGCCTTGCCTTGAACTTGCTTATGTAGCCTAAGTTGGCCTCTCAAATGCACAGTGGTCCTCCTGTCTCAGTCTCCGGGGTGCTGGGAATGCAAGCTTGTACCACCCACCCAGTGAAATGTATTTTTTTTCTGGGAGAAAGTTTTACATACTTGAATTTTGTATTTGTTTTGTTATTGTAGTGTCTCTCAAAGGTCCGTTGTGATGCATCGCTTTCACACATCACTCATACTTGAAAGCTGTATTTATGTGGTATTTTCCTGCTGCTTAACGCTCACTTTGAAATGCATATTTTTAATTCCAAAAATGGTAAGCATACTTAAGAGTTCCTTATAGCAGGAAGAATAATGCAGTATTCCCTCCTGTACCCCTCAGACAGAAAACACACCTCATCTGGCTTTCTGTGTCCCCATGCCATGTCCTGTATTTTAAAGCAAGTCCCAGGTACAGCAGTGCAGTTCTGGCCTGCGGTTGTGTTGGCGATTCGTTTGCTTTCTGATTGAGCTGGTTGCAACCTTTTCTTTATCTTTAGGATCATAACAGTTTCACCTTGAAGCTGGAAGACACTGAGAACTGGTTGTATGAAGATGGAGAAGATCAGCCAAAGCAAGTTTACGTAGATAAATTGGCTGAATTAAAGGTGAGTGGCTCTGGAGAGACGTTAGGCCAAATGCTGACCCTGCTGAGGACAGTGGCTCCATATGAGGAGAGGGTCAAGCATAAACTGGAAATAAATGCTTAGAAGGACTGTACCCTCTATGGCTTAGCACGCTGCCACTGGGCGCCACAGAGCTTCAGGAAAAAAGCAGTGTGTAAGTAGGAATACAGTGTCCAGAGAGAAGACTGCAAAATAGGGTTGGTCCCAAGGCCCTGCCCTGCCCTGCTCTTGGGGCAGGCTGTGGACCTAGCTAGCTTTGTGGTTAAGGGGTTGGGTTGTTAAACCTTAGGGTTAAGACACAAAGAATTACCCAGAATGAGGCCTGGCATTTGCATGAAGCAGCCCCTGCACAGCAGGAGCCGCGCCTTTAGTTCCCACTCTGGTTTACTTGGCTTCTCATGCGGTGGGGCTGGAATGAGCACCCACCTGAGGGGCGTGCGAGGGACAGTTGGTGTCAGGAATGGTGGGAGGCCACATGTGGTCCTTCCTGTCGAGTGTTTTGGTTTTGCCTCCGAGATGTGAGAAACATGAAAGCAGAGACCAGGAGCCTCAGCTTTTAGAGGTGGTCTATTTTTATCTGTTCATTCCATTCCCAGTGAAGCAAGCCCTTCATGTTATGTTTGATCTAAAAATACTTCAGAACCTTTATCACACCGAACAGCCTTCCTTAATATCACCATAGTATTCAGTTTTCAAAGTCCTTTGATTTTTTTTTTTTTTTTTTTTTTTTTTTGGTACTGGATCTTGAACTCACAACTTTGCACTTTCCAGGCAGTCTGTGCCACTGAGCTACTTCCCTGGCTCAAGTTCCATTTTTCATAAATGATTACTACTACTTTTTAGCTTGTGTGAGTCAGGATTCAGGTGCAGCCTATGCATTTTATTTGGTGTGTCTCTGAAGCCCGTGTCTGTGGCTCTTCCCCTTTACTCTCTGCCCTTCTCAGCTCATGAAGAAACCAGGTCATTTATTCTGCAGGGTTTTCTCCTGGTCTGAGTTTCAGTGACTTTTTTGTTGTCCCTCCACCACGTTTTGAGGAGAGCTCAGGTGATACTGAAGCCACGCACAGAAGTCCGTGTTGGGTGTCCTCACCTCATACCCAGCCCCCTGTGTCTCGTGGTCCGAGGGTGTGTGGCCCGCGCAGGGAGCCCCCGTGTACCTCATCCACCGTCTCAGCCATGGTGGGAGCCGTGACCGCTCTGATCATTAAGGTGCTTGGTGAAAATGTGTGTTTTCTTTCCCGTTAGAATTTAGGTCAGCCTATTAAGATACGGTTCCAGGAATCTGAAGAAAGACCAAAATTATTTGAAGAACTAGGGAAACAAATTCAACAGTATATGAAAGTAATCAGCTCTTTCAAAAATAAGGTACCTACTTTTTCCCTTTTCCTTTACTCTTGTTTTGATCAAGTTAAAATTGAGACACTTACGTAGCATCCCTCACTCTTTGTAACTGTTGTTCAGTGTTTGCATTTTGAATGGTGACTAATATATGAGGTGTTGCAGAATTTTACTAAGAAACTCAAGCCTTGCGGCATCCTTAGCGGGCAGCCTTGGGCAGGCAGAGTGACACCGTTGAATCCCTTGCTGTGAATGCCACCTGCCAGTGAGCCCTGACACGCTCTGTGCCGGTCTGGGCATGCGGAGAGCACAGTAGCTGGTGGTTTGGTTTGTGGCCCAGCAACTGTCCATAGCATCAGTACACGGCTCAGTGGCATTGCAGGGTCACAGGATGTGTGCCCATTGTCATCTGATCATTGGAACAAGTGACCTTGTGAAGTAGGTGTAGATTGCTAGGAACTTCCCTTTTAAGTTAGAGCGCAGGTCACTAAGTTGGGAGAGCTGGGATTCAGCCTGAAAAGTCTGGCTCCAGGGCATTGCAGGTCAGTGTTACTGGTTTTGAATCCCAGGCCTGTGCTGCCAGGGCGGGGCTGCACCTCTGTTCACCTGCCCTCCTCCAGGGTTCTGTCTCCGAGGCAGGGGCTGGCTTTGAGCTAACGGAGATCCTCTTGTCTCAGCCTCCAGTGTGACGATTACAGGGGTGTGTACCGCCACACCAGAGTTCCCAAATATTCTATTAATTGGGTTTTTTTGCTTGCTTCAGTGTTTAATGGCTTACTTAGGTAGGGTATTTGGTGTCTACCTACGTGGTTAGGCTAAATGTGCCTAAATGTGTTTGAAAGAGGGTAGTATTTTGGAAAACACCAGCGAAGTAGACAGAGCTGGTGGAGGCAGCGGATCATCCCTTGATGCCGTCTTGTCCTCTTGCCACAGGAGGACCAGTATGACCACTTGGATGCCGCCGACGTGGCCAAGGTGGAGAAGAGCACGAACGAGGCGATGGAGTGGATGAACAACAAGCTGAACCTGCAGAGCAAGCAGAGCCTGACCGTAGACCCCGTTGTCAAGACGAAGGAGATAGAAGCTAAGATAAAGGTGGCTCAGGGCAGTCTCTTCTCTGGGCCTTGTTGCGCATGGGCTGACGTGGTTGTTAGCGGGGAGTGCGCTCTGCAGCCTGGCTCCAGTGTGGGGCCTGAGCAGGACAGGCTGAGCTCGCTCGGGTGTACTGTGTGGCTGTAAAACTCACTCATTCATGAGGCACCAATGGTTTTCTCTCCCCCTTCCTTCTAGGAGCTGACAAGTATCTGTAACCCCATAGTTTCAAAGCCCAAGCCCAAAGTGGAACCTCCGAAAGAGGAGCAAAAAACTGCCGAGCAGAACGGACCAGTGGACGGCCAGGGAGACAGCCCGGGCCCACAGGCCGCTGAGCAGGGCGCAGACGCGGCCGTGCCTTCCGAGATGGACAAGAAGCTTCCGGAGATGGACATCGATTGATTCCAGCACTTGTTTATATTAAAACAGACTGTTATAAAGCTTTAAGTTGTCAACTTTGTTCTAAATATCAACCAGAGCAAGTGAATACTGGAGGTTTCTTAGTCCATTTTTAGGGAATTTGGGGGGCGGGGGTATAGGTAATGTATGGAGCATTTTGACTTTAAATAGTTAGATACCGAGATGAAGTGCATTGTATCTTTTTCATAATGGTACTGCTTAGAAGCCCGGTAGTCTTACTGAGCTTAGGCTTCACTCCCTTCATGTTAATCATGCTTCTGCAGCAGTGCATTTGTTTTGGAAAGCTGCGCCTTGGGCCAAGCTGTGATGGGTCACCAGGCAGGCTGTTCTTCACCGGGACAGACGTGGCAGGAGTTGCAGTTGGCTTCGAACTCTGCTGTGGAAGTTGCTGCAGAGGCCTCCCGACGGCTTGGGCTGTGATGGTGGGGCTCTTCGGCTTCCCAGGGTGCAGCCTGGTGTGAGCAGCGGAGCAGGGCTGTGGGGTGCTCTCTAGCTGTCCCCACGCCTTGCCTCACTTCCAGCCCTGCCCTGCTCTGCCCTCTGCCCCCCGAGCTCCCACTAAAATGCCACGAGCTGCCCTTGGGAATGTAAGCCCCATCCCCCAGCAAGGTGTAAACTGAGGCTCTGAGACCACAGGTGCTGCTGACTGAAGGTGCATTCCCCGATAGCCCAAACGTCACAGTCTGAATGCTGCTCTCCTCCGAAAGTTAGAAGTGGGTGGCTGGGCTTTCCAAAGGTTCCAGGCAACTGAGGCGTTGACCCTTGCCCAGACGGGTGACAATGAAGTGTCCTAGCCTGTCCCTTGAGGTGGCAGGTGTTCTGTGTAAACTTGAGGTGTCGCTCAAACTCCTAGGCTAAGGGACAAAAGTCCTAAAAAGATGTGCTCATGGTCAGCTCGTGTAAAGTGTTAGTATCTGTCAGGAATCTGCTAATTTGTACATGTTGAACAGCGAGGAGAGCATAAAGACTATGAAGATAACTGGATTATCTTGGCTGAGTGTGATGTTAGTGGTGAAGGAGCGTGGGGCGTCCTCGCTGCATGGCCAGGCTGCTCTTAGGGCAGCATGGAACGGGGAGAGGAGTGAGACGTTGTGGGCACTTCACAGGAAGACTTCAAGAGGCCACATCTGGAACCTGCCTTCCTTCAGAAATGGTGGCAAGCTTCGCTGGTTTTGTTTTGGACCTTTGTAATACTGATGACTTGTGTAACAGAGCGTCTCTGTTTTGGCGTTTGTTGTTCCAAATAAGATTGTACCTTGCATAGTTACACAAAGGCTCTGTGCATCTCTATGCAGACGGCTGTCGGCATAGTTGCCCGCTGGGGGTGGGGGGGTTGTGTGGCGAGATGGGCGCCTCCCTCGCAGCTCCGGGCTTCGGAGCCTGTTCCCTCCGTGTCGTGTTTCACGAGGCCCTGCTGGCTTGCCCAGAAGCACTGGCTGTAGGATTAAGCCAATTCGTATGCAACTGCCCAGTCTTTAATGGCCATTTCTTCTAAATATTTGTGTGCGTGCGCAGGGAGGGGCCTGGGTGTTGGCCAGGGGTGAGTCTGAGTGTAAAGTTAAACTAGGGTAAGATGATGCTCTGCGTGGCGAGGCGGAAGAGCGGTTGCTGCTGGAGGCCAGCAAGCAGTGACTTGTGTTCGGGCCAGCGTTGACCTGGGTCGCATATCCTGGCTGATGTGTTCAAACTCCAGGTCACATTCTTACACTGAGGGCAACTTTCAGTAACCATGAGACAAGTCTAGGAAAAACTAATAAAAGAAACCTGTCTTACACTCCAAGGACTGGTTTTCTTGCTTCCGCAGCGCAGGTTGCACGCCTCCTGCCAGGGACCTGTCTGGAGGGTGGGAGGGTGACGGCTCTGTCCGTTGGGTTGGGATGATGCGATGCCTGTTCCCGGGTTCTCGTCCGGCCCTTTTTTCCTCCCTGGTGTTGGCGATTGAACTAGGGCCTTCACTTGGAGCTGCTTCCCCAGCCCTTCTTTTAAATCTGATCCTGAGACTTTCCTGACTCCGCCCACAGCAGGGCTCACACGGAGGGGCCACCACACCCCGCTCATTCTTCAGCCTTGGCCCAGCTCTGCCTGATGAAGGAGCCCATGTTGGCCTTGCAGGGTTTTGGCCCACAGCAGCAGGAGGCTGATGATGGGATGGAAGTTTGAGTGCCAGGAATGAGTCCCAGAGAGCTCACCAGTAGTGGTTGCTGCCCCGCCTCAGGGGCGTGGGTGCAGGTCGAAGTGGTCATGAGACCTGGGGCCTAGATGGGGAGGGTTGGGGGCCCTGTCCCTGGAGTCCTGTCTGACCTGTGGCTCTTGGGAGCAGCTTAGTCCACCAAGACCCGAGGCTTATCTGGCATTCTGGCATGTTCGGTCCCCCGCCCCCAGGCCTGTCTTGGTGCTGATGGGTGGGAGGTGGAGGCGTGTCTAGTGTCTCCAGCCAGCTGAGGTAGCAAGGGAGGGTGGCGTCTTGTGGGAGGCCTGGGGTGGGGGAAGCCCTGTTAACCAGGAGGCCCTGGGTTCTGGCATGGCACTTGGGGAGAGGGTGTTGGTGCAAAGCTGGGCTGGTTTGAAGTCGGGGTTCCCTGGAGTTCACCGGCTGGGAGGCGCTTCCTTCCAGGGCCTGTGTGGCACCGTGCTGTTGGGCAGGTGTCTTTGGAGGGAGGCAGGAGAGCTGGGGTGGGGAGTAGAGACTTCGGGATTTCCCTGCTGAGTGCCCTCTGTCCCAGGGCAGGGACACAGGCCCTCACAGTTGCATGTCCGGCCTACTGAAACAGTGTTTGTTGCGTCTCCCAGGTGGGCCTCAAGCCTGGGACCTGGTCCAGCCTCCTGAGCAGGTGGGCACAGTGTAGACATTTCCAGCAAGAGTGACAGGCATTCTTCTGGGACGTGTGCAGGAGGAGCCAGGCCTGGGGCTCCACTGCTCCTGGAGGTTGAGGTGGTTACCTCTGGGGTAGTGACAGGGCTGTGTGAGGCAGATGGCAGGGGCCCAAAGGTGACTTTTTCCCCGGTAGTGCTGGGGATTGAACCTGGGACTTCACATGCTGGGCCAGCTCTAACCACTGAACTGTATCTACAACCCGGTTTTTATTTTATTTTTTTAAATTTATTTTTAATTTTTTGGGGCTGGGGATTTAGCTCAGCAGCATAAGCGCCTGCCTTGTAAGCAAGCAGTCGTGAGTTCGATCCCTGGTACCGATAAAAACGAAAAAGACCAAAAAAAAAATTTATTTTTAATTTTTTTGGTACTGGGGATCAAACTCATGACTGTGTACTTGCAAAGCAGGCGCTTACGCTGCTGAGCCAACTCCCCAGCCCCCCAGTTTTTATTTGATCTGGTAATGCACTAATCTGTACACAGAATGCATTTCAATAAGGGCCCTAAACAGAAGGATCAAACTTTAGTGTAAGTTATGTACTTTAAGTTGCATAGTCACTCATGTTTAGAAGAAAAAAACCCATGAAACATTATTAGTAAAACAACCCAGAAGGTTGCTTCCCAGTGAAGCGATTTCCTCCTCAGGATGGGTTTCTGGTGATTTTTGCTGATACGTTACTACAGACTGCTCAGGCCCACAACCTCCCAAATGAGTGGACGGTGAAGGCCTCAACAAGAGACAAGTGGTGTGATCCTAGGGCCTCAGGAGGATCAAAACCCTCTAGCAGTATTCGAGATTCTGGGAGCTGAGACAAAGAATTTCCCTGGGCATCCTGTATTTGGTTTTCAAAGGACCAGGGATACTGCGGAAAACTTGGAAACTGAGCAGGACCTTGACAGTCAGCTCAAGGACTTCACAAGTAGTAAATTATACCCACCAGTTGGGTATAGGTTGTTGACTCTAGGTTGACATTTATTGCAGCTGCAGTCTCTATTTGTTCATTGGTGTGGGAGCCAGGCGTCCTCAGCTGTGGCCTTTGAGGCATCACAGCATCACAAGCCTCTACAGGCCTCAGCTGGGACCAGTGATTCATACAAATTCACTTACTGTGAGCCCGCTGCCCATCTCCAGATGAGGACTTCATCTGGGACAGACTCGCAGGTAAACATAGAAAGCCCATCAATTAACTTTAAATCCTGCTCTGAGCCGCTGCCTAGTGGTCGCATCAGAATGTTTTCCCTAAGGTTAGCAGCATTTAGGAACTCCACGGTGTTGAATGATCAGATGTGCATTTTAAGACAGTGGCTCCAAGGTCTCATGTGGGGTCACTGATGGCACTGGCTGCGTGGTGTGGTAGCCTGGCGAGGACAGACAGATGTGGCAGTCAGCAGGTGGAGTGGGGCACAGCCTGGTTCAGGGCACAGTGTGTATGGGTGGCAGCAGGAGGAGGTGGGAGCTTTGACATGAGACGGGAGCTGCCTGAGCACGTGTGTGCATGTGTGTGGGTGTGTGCATGTGTGTGCATGTGTAAGTGGCCATGGCCAAAGCCCTGGGTGCCTGCTCAGGAGGCTGGAGCTGCTGGGTGCCCTTGCGGAGGCCCTAGCTGTCCAGGCAACTGCTCAGGGAGCTTGGCCACAGGGCAGGAGGGAGGACAGGCGGTGCTGCATGCATAGGATGGTTCCGAGGTTATCTGGGGTGCTGGTGTGGGAGCTGCTGGGCATGCTTGGGGGGCTCTGGTGGGCAGCCCTGGCCTAACCTGCAGAACTGGGTTTCTTCTGTCAGCAGTGTAGACACAGTGGCTGGGCCTGTGAACATGAGCTCACAGGACAGGACAAAAAAGCGCACTGGGCAACACAGGCGGGCACACCTGCCAGGGGACAGGGAAGGGGACACTGGGGACGGTGAGTAGATGTGTGGGCCCAGTGCGCCTTCCCGCTGTGAGGTGGCCTTGTCCATCTGTATGTCCTGGCTGTGGTGATGGGAGGGAGGCTGGGTGGCTCTCTGCGCCCTGCTCCTGCAGGGCCTGTGGGGTTCACACACCACACAAGACAGGAAAGCCGTGTTTGCTGGGCCTTTCCCCGAGCTGTTCCAGGCTCATCCTCACAGGGCAGGGAGCGCTGTGGGATTTTGAATCTGGCTTTATAGTGCAGAGCATCTAAACTGCTGTCCTTGTTAGGAGTTAACAGACCTTTACCCACCACATCCCAAAGTCCTTACCCGTGTTAGTTTTTTCTTCAAGCACTTTAAAATTTTTTTGTCTATTTGAGACAAGGTCTCACTATGTAGTTCAGGCTGCTCTTGAACTCCCAGCCATCCTCCTGCCTCAGCCTCCTGAGTGCTGGGATTACAGGCGGGTACCACCATACCTGGTTTAAATTTTACATTAAAAGCTACTTGTTCACTCTATAGGCTGTGCTAATTCTTGGGAAGAGAAAGCTGGATATCCTCAGCAGCCTATGTTGGAGGTCCAGCAAAGGCACAGACCCCGCAGAGCTCTTGGAGCAGGAGCTGCCAGTCACTGTGCCTGGCTCAAAGAGGGAATCTCCAGCCTCACCAGCAGGAGCATCCCAGGACCCAGTGAGGCCGGAGAGTGGACCCAGGGAGCAGTGTGGGGCAGCGCTCGGGGGTTTCCAAGGCCAGGCAGAGGTCAGGGAATCCATGGCTGGGCTGTCCCCTGTGACTGGCCCAGCTTTGACCACGCCCCACAGCTGAAGGGTGGACCCCACCTGCTCTCTGGTTGGCCCTGCAGCCCTCTGAGCCATGGCTCGGAGGAGTCACTTGGATACTTGAACACGGGAAGGCAGTGTTTTCAGTGTGCATGAGACAGAGCATCCTGCTCTCTTGAGATCGTCATGCCTTCTGCTTTCTGGATGGACACAGGGCCATCGTACAGGAGCCGGGGCGGCAGAGCCTGTGCTTTTGCCTTTCAGATACTGGCCCTGAGTATAGGGTTACAGTTGCCTACTGAATTACAGGCCGGCAGTGCATGTGACGAACATGCCAGAAGGGGGAGGACAGCTCTCCCAGGGCAGGGCCCGCGGGACAGTGAAGCACTGTTGTGCTGCTCAGCGTGGCACACAATTGAACAGGTATCACGTATTTCTGTAATTTTATAGCTAATCTTGTAGCGTTTTAAAACATTGTTTTACCTTGGTTTTTTGGAGACAGGTCTCACTGTGTAGTTTAGGCTGGTCTTGAACTCACTGTGGACCCCGCCTGGCTTCCTGCTCATGGCAATCTCCCTGCCTCAGCTTCCTGAGTGCTGGGATTAAGGTGTGTGCCACTACAGGTGTGCACCAGCACAAGTGCGAGGCTGCCCACGTTTAATCTCAGATTGGTTCACTGTGGGACACGGAAGCTGCAGGAAGGAGGCCAGTGGGCGAGGGGCTGCTCTGTGTTCAGCCTGGCATCCTCCCGCTAAGATTCAGAGGTCTTCTGTGAGCCGCAGTGCTGAGGCTGCCACATGGGGGCGCCCTCACTCTTCCGCTGCCTTGGCCGGCCCGCAGGTCAGTGAGGGCACAGTGCGATTGCAGGAGTCCAAAAGTGTGGGGACTGGAGTCGGTCACTGATCCTTCAGGGTGGCTCAGAGCAAGCCAGGCGGCGCCAGCAGGACAGTGCTGAGGAGTACTCGAGAAAAACGCAGCGTTCCTCAAGAAAGACCAAGGAAAGCCAGGTGTGGTGGATCAGACCTGCAAACCCGCCTAACTCCCTGGGAGGCGGAGGCAGGAGGATGGCAAGTTTGAGCCCAACATGGGCAACGTTGCAAGACCCTATCTCCAAATAAAACCTGAAAAAGGTCTGGGGCTGGAGCTCTGTGGGAGACTCCGGGTTCAATCCCTAGCAATGCAGAAAACAGCGACTGACAAACACCGGAAGACAGAGAATTTCGTGGAAGCTGTTTAGACTGCAGGACTTTTTGTCTCTTTGATGCTATACCCAGCCAGCACTGGCCCTGGGCCCGTGTGCCCTGTGGGGATTTTTGGATCTTTGGTCCCCAGCGTGTGGAGCTGCTCCCCGCCCCCTATGGTGCTGAGTTCTCTTTTTTATCTTTTACTTTTCTTGTTCAGGAGTTTGAAGCCAGACGTTGCATATGCCAAGCAAATTCTCTACCACCGAGCTCCATGCCAAGATCATTTTATTTTTGAAACAAGGTCTTGCTAAGTTGCTCCTGCCTCAGCCTCCCGTGTAGCTGGAATTATTGGGATGTATCATCTGGCCTAGTTTCTTTTTCTGACTTGAGAGCCCACAGCCTGCAGAGCCCAGCTGTGGGTCCACACCCCGTCTACCACTTTCTCACAATGGAGGACGCTTGGCATGGAGGGGGGTGGGGCTCTGACATTCCCAGGTGCGGTGTCCATGGTAGGTGATGTCCCTCAAACCAGCTTCAGCTCTTCAGCTTCCACGCAGCTTTCAAGGACACTTAAAGGGGGCGGCAGCTGGCTCAGACATCCAGCAGCACCGTCTGGTAATGAAACTGCTTCCTGTTCACTGGGGTTTACAAAATGAACAGGGTCCGAAAGCTGGTGTGGCTGGGGGCAGCTCCCCTCCACCCCAGGCCACTTGCTGACACTGCCAGGGAGCAAAGGACTTCCCTGAGGCCAAAGCTCGGTGGTGCTGGATCACGGGAGAGGACCCCATGGTTGGGGCTCTCGCGGAGCCTGAGGTGTTGGCTGGCTCCTCTTTTGCTAGGGCCCACAGCCGTCCTGGTGCAGCAGGGACTGACTTACAGCACTCGGGGGCCGGCACTGCCTGGGGAGCTGGGCCAGGAGCCCAGAGACTCAGGATGCCAGTGAGTAGTGGATGAGGGGGGAGGCTTTGCTGAGGGCCTGGGACATCTTGGCCATAGCCGTGCTGGGAGTGCGAACAGCTCCTTCCCTGGGAAAAAACGCAGGGCAGTGGCCAGGGAGAGCTGACAAGATGCTGACCAGGGCCTGCGTCTTGGAGGCTGGGGTGGGGGTAGGAGAGCGTGGAGGACCTTCCCCTGGCTTCTTTGTGTCCACTCCTTCCCGTAGGGCTGGGGCAGCCTCCCTCTTGGGAGAAGGGCCGTCCTCTGAGATGGGGCAGTGCTGAATGAGCCTGGATGACAGAAAGGGTGACAGGCTCCTGGACAGGGTCTCATGGTGCCCTGGCCCTGCAGCCCCAGGCACCCAGGGTGTGCTGGTGGCACCGAGGCCCCAGCCCCCTCTGCCTGCGTGTGGCACCCTCCACTAATAGCACAAAGGGCCGCTGCCTCATTCTAGCAATGCTGCTGTGTGAACGCTTGGGTCCCTCCCAGGACAAAGCGGGGAGCTCTTCCCTGGAAGCTTCACCCCAAGGCAGGCAGACGTAACTGGGAGGTGGGAAACTGCAGGGCTTGGAATGCACAGCTGCTCTTATCCCGTGTGAAAGGGGTCGCCACACCTGAGCCTGCACCGAGGGTCTTGATGTTCTGTTGTTAAGCTGCAGGAAGTTTTACAGAGCCCAGCTGTGCACGGGGAGGAGCCAGACAGGCCAGGAGCGACCTGAAGAGCTGCAGCTGGGTGGTTGCTCCGGGACTAGAGCAGGGCCTGGGGCCTGCACCTTGGTGAGCAGCGATTGTTTCTCTTATGTCATCGGCAGACACTACATCATATGGTAAATGCTCAGGGTTTACTAGTACCAGTGTTTGAGGCAGGGTCTACTGTGTAGCCCAGGCTGGCCTTGAATTTGCAGCAGTCCTCCTGCCTCAGCCTTCTGAGTGCTGGGATTACAGGTATGTACCATCACACTGGGCCAGACGTCCCTTTCTTTTCAGCCCTGTTTGTGTTCTCTCCTCATTGAAAGCATGCCCTCCCAGGGCTCCTCACTGGATCTGGTCCAGGGAATGGAGGCCCAGGGTGGACCCGCTTCTGCCCCGGAGCTTCTCCATGTGAGTTTAAGGGGCTGGGCCGGCTGAAGTCCCTGGTGCTGCCCTGTGTGCAGGCCCTGCTGTGGACCAGCAGAGGACAGGCTCCCTTATGGGTCTCCCCATCCCCTCCAGGGCAGTTGTGAGGAGGCAGGGGAGCCGCATGGTTGCACTGCCGGCTTCCTGAGTCTCCTCACGGGCAAGTGGCCTCGGGCAGCTTTGGAGAGCCAGGAGGAACCAATAGCATCCACCTGTGTGGGAATCACCTTCCCGCTAGGCCCATGTACAGGAGCCAGGACTCAGTGGATTTGGGTCCTGGGAGGCTAGTGGGGCCCAGTTTGCTGGTTCGGGTTCTCTGAAGCATAAACTTTTTCCCCCTGGTATCCGGGACTGAACTCATGACCTCACACTTACCAGATCGGCGCTTGAGCCACTGAGCTAAATCCCTGGCCCTGAAGCATAAACTCTTGAGGGCAGGAGCTGGTGGCCCTTTATCTGTGTGCCCCAGGACGGGGGTCATTGCCTGGGGGCCCAGGAATCTGGCTTTTCCCTGTGCCTGGGCTGGTGGCAGCAGCAGCAGCATGGCTAGGACACCCACTCTGGCTGTCGCCTTGGCCTCAGTGATGCAGCACTCAGTGGCAACAACTGAGTTCCCCATGTAGACCCTGCTGCATCGCACAGTTACGTTTGGCAGTGAAAGGGAGCCTGAACTGTGTCTGCAGCTCCTAGCAAGCCAGCCTTCCACACCCAGGAAGGTCCGTTTAAGATCGCAGCAGAGAGTGCGGGGTGATTGGCTCCCTTTTGTTCCAGGCCCGTCCGTTAGCACCCATCAGTTTTATGGTAAACGCTCGGGGTTTACTAGTATACAACATTCGGGAGCCCGACCTGGTCACTTGGCAGCCAGGGGGCAAGAAGCACCGAGTAGGGGCCTTTCAGGTTTCTATGGACAAGGACTTTGCAAGAGGCCAGAGGCTGGGAGAGAAGCGAGTGCTGCTCTGTTCTGCGAGTTGCTTTGGGACAGTTGGGGACAGTATTGGCACACAGAGCTCGGAGGCTGAGGCAGGATGCAGAGTCTTTGTGATCTGTCTGGCCTCTGTCCTGGCTTCACTAATGTGTGCTGGCCGATGGGGGACACGGTGTTTCAGTTTGCTCTGCCTCAGTTTCTCTTTTGCAAAAGGGAGTTACTAAGGATGCTGTCACTCGGGTTTCCTTGAAGACTAAGGACGATCTGTGTGGGACCCTATAAGTGGGAGACAGGACTGGGGAGGTTGAAGGGGAGGCTGAGGCAGATGGCCGGGGGAGCAGATGGCTGTCCAAGGAGCACTGGGGGCTGGCAGGGAGATGGCTGCTTCCCCCACAGTTCCAGGTGGCCTCCTTCCTCACGGCGGGTGAGGGCTGTGGGAGGGGACCTTGCTGACCGCACCCCACTGCTGGGCTGGAAGGACATGAGGCTCCAGCGTGCGCTTCCCCTTGGCCAGACCCCTCCTTCACCTGTCAGTCCCTCCCACCCCACCTCTGCTCCTGCAGGCTGAGTGTGGATCGAGGCCTGGAGTGGGCTGTGGCCCTGTAGGGTCCTGCAGGGGTGGGTGGTCACCCCCTCTGTACGGACGGCTGGGGTGGAGTTCTGGCCTTCCTTACTTCCTGCGTTCCTATGCTGGGCATCCCCTGGATCTAGGACCTGAGGGGAACCCAGTGGGTCTGCAGGCCTGAGCTCTAGGGCCTGGGGGAGCAGAGTGCATGGCTTTGGGTCCCACGTCCTGGGTTGTAGCTGGGCTACTTCCTGGGGTGTGTGTGTGTGTGTGTGTGTGTGTGTGTGTGCACGCGTGCTTGTGCACATGTTCCCAGCCACGCTGCTCTCGTCTGAGCCTCAGAAAGGCTTGGAAGGTCCAGCTGGGCCTCCCTGGGCAGGGTAATGTGCTTCAGAGGGGACACAGACAACCCTGAGCCGGGGCCACGCTGCCCTGCAGTGGCCATTAACTTCTTAACCTCTGCTTCCTGAGCTGTGACCGAGGAGCAATTAACAAATCTGCCCCGAGGGAGTCAGTGTGAGGCACTGGCAGGTGCTTAGCGATACACCTCACCCAGTAAGGCCTGGCAGAGGCTGTTGGTTCTTGTCTTCTGGTCACTGGGCTATGGGCATCCAGGGAGACAGGAACCCAGCCAAAGTCCTGTGGTGAGGCATAGAGAGCACAGCTGCTGGAGTCCGACAGGCCCAGCTCAAATCCCGCCTCTACCACCCATGCCGAGGTGGGGCTCCTCCATCTGTAAAATGGGCACAAGAGCACTGCCTGCCTCACAGGGCAGAATAGGCGTGTCCCAGGGCTACCTAGAGAATCAGATGAAACAGGAGAGGCCAGGGGCTCAGTGAAGGCCGATTTTGGTATTAGTGGTAATAGTCACGTGTGAGGGCATGCCTGTCTTTCTGAGTGCCGCCGCCCCAGGTGTCCCTGGCTCAGCTACCAGAGAGGCGGGCAGGCCCCAGACGCCTTTCCCCACCCTTGCTCTCCGACCACCAACCTCCAGTCTCGTGCCCTGTCCCCCCGGGTGTAATCAGCCTTTGGGTCACTGCGGGACTGCGAAGAAAAGAACTTTGTGGGGACACTACACCAGGGATTGAGCCCTGGGCCTTCCCTGTGAGCGCCCTCTCCGGCCCTATCATTTATTTATTTACATTTGGTCTTTTTGAGACGGGGTCTGCATGCAGTTCAGGCTGCTTTGAGCTCACTTTGTAGCCCAGGCTGGTCTGGAATTTGTGGAGAGACCCCCCGCCTCACCCTCCAGAGTGCTGGATTACAGGCATGCGCCCCCACCCTTGGCCCTTTATTTTGAGACAGGGTCTTGCTGAGTTGCTAAATCTGGCCATCCCCCTACCTCGGCCTCCCAGGGTACCGGGATTATAGGTGTGCGCCACCACACCCACTGAGAAAGACACTTTTTGCCCAAAATAGGAAATAAATGGCAGAGAATTTGTGCCAAGTTGTCTGAGTCAGAGCCACCCATGTAGGGACCTGGAGCTCTGGCTTCCCCTCCCCTGCCCCGGGGGGCATCCAGGGCAACTCCTGGTCACTTGGCATGGCTGGGAGTGGTTGCCCAGGGCTCCCGCATCTGTGTGTCAGACCCCAGTGTGGTTCACACTGACGCTGCTCTCTGTCAGCGGGCGTCTCATCGGAGATGATCTCTTGCCAGGCCCAGCCATGCTGGGGCCTCGCTGGCCAGAGTGGAGATGGTGACTCAGTGTCTGCTGTGGGTCCTGATCACCTGTGCTCCAGGAGTCAGAGCTGTCATCGCTCAGCTCAGTGCATGCTCACCAACCTCCCCCTCCCCAGGGAGAACATGGCCTCCCTCTCCAGCCCTGACTCCAGCTGCCCAGCCACCCAGGCCCCGCAGGGGTACTGGGAAAGGACAACTCCTTGCTCTTCCAGGCTCCAGGCCTCAGGCTTTCATAACTGTTTGCTTTATGGATCTCCCCACAAAGGGCTGACAGCGAGGGGTTTTGCACAGGAAGATAAACCACAGCTCTCACCCTGTGATGCGCTGGAGTGTCACACGTGAGCTGACCAGAGCTGCTGGCCTTGGATGTGGGTGGACTTGCTCTGGGCCTGCCCACTCTGTTCTGATGTCCCCAGGCCTTGGTGTGTTGTCTCTGCCCACTGAGCTTGGCCATGAGCCCCACTGTGGAGGTACCAACTCGTGGTCACTGGGGTGGTGTGAGATTGGGCGTGGCAGAAGCTGGTCTCACCTCTCCCTTGCTCTTCACAAAGGCCATCTGTCACAACACCAGGACCACAGCGATACCAGGATGGGGTGTATGGGGGACTCCTGGGCCACTCTGTTTTGTTTTGAGGCAGGGTCTCACTGTGTATGTAGTTTAAGGTCAGCCTTCAACTCACAGTGATCCTCCTGCCTCAGCCTCCTGAGTGTCAGTATTATAGGTGTGTGCCACCTGCTGGGGGGGGGTGTCACTCTGTTTTGCACTTGTCCCTCGGGTGCTCAGAGTCTCATGAGGTCCGAAGGAGGCCGCTTGCTCTCCTGTGTGTCCCAGCTCAGCCTGGTGCTCTGGCGCTAGAGGGTGAGTAGGGTGGCCTCTTGCGTGGAGCACTGTAGTAGTCACGGTCATGGTCACACATCCCACTGCCCTGAGGAGTGAATGGGCGGAGCTGATCCACAGTGGCCTGGGGATGCCTGTTGGTGGGCGAAAGCATCAGGAGGGGTGGACGTGGCCTCCTGGACAGCAGGTGAGGCAGTTCGCCAGGTCACCTGATCGCTTCTCCTGGGCCCAGTTGTATCCCACCCCTCTGCCCAGCCCGGCCTGGTCTGGGTGGGTGGCAGAGTGCACCACTCCTGGGACACCCTGTTCCCTCCATATGTGACCCACAGCCGCCTCTGCAGCCAGGAACTCGAGGCCGGGGCTGGAGGTGGCCTGGTCCTGAGGCTCCGCCTCCCGTTCCCCACTCCTAGCCCTCCCACCCTGAGCTGCGTGTGTCCCTGAGACGAGCACCGCTGGCCCGTGTCCAGATCTCTCATTATGACGGGGCCACAGGCTCATTTGTCTGATGGATGTTCAATATTCTCCTGCTTTATACCCTTTCTCAGCAGTTTAATAATGATCCATAAACTTGTCTCCTTGGACTTAGATTTGGAAGGGCTGTGTCTCTGGGGACCATTGCAATTTTAACAAATTGCTTAAAGTAACCAGGGGGCCGAGCTCCTATCCCAGTGGGCCCAGTGTGGCCCCTCTCCATGGCTTGTGGTTCCCTCCACAGGTTCCTAAGCAGGCCGGGTCGGAGATGGTGCTTTGGTTTTCATTATGGTTTGGATCTAGGGCTCCCCCCAAGGCCTTGAGTGTCTAGAAATTGGGCTTTTGAAAGGTGATGGATCCTAAGGGTGTTTATTCATTGGGGGATTAATCCACGATAAATTCAGAGCTAAGTGTGCTATGAGAAGTGAGGCCTGGTTGGAAAAGACGGGTCATTTGAGGTCCCCTCCCCCCCCTCCCCTCAGCCGCCCCTCCCCTGCCTCTCCCACCCCCTTCCTCTCCCTCCCTCTGCTTCCTGGTTGCCATGAGGTGACCCACTTTCCTCCGCCAGACCCTCCCACCATGCCCTTCCTGCTTCAGCACCAGCTCACCATGGACTGAAAACCTGAGCCAAAATAAACTTCTCTTCCCTTTAGATGTGGGTGTTGGGTATTTTGTCCCAGTGAGGAGGAAAGTGACAGACAGCTGTGTCCTGCTCAGGTACTACGGGTCCTGCCAGTCCAGGGTGTCCTAGTTCAAACGTGCTGTCATCTGTCCCTGGAGACATAGTGCGGGGGACTTCTGGTGCCCGCAGGGGGCCTTGAGTTCATATAAAAGGGGAAAGTCAGCGTGTCTTCCTTTTCCACATTTGGGGGTCCTATGGCCAGGCTCTTGGGGTCCTGCAGCTCCCTGGGTCAAGCTGATCCTGCCTGGCCCTCTCCCCGTCAGGCAGAGTCCTCCTGGCTGTCGGGAAACCACACCTGGCTTTTCCTCGGGATTGTGCACGGTTGATGTTTTTCTCTAAAGGATGCAGAGAGCCTGCAGGACTGCGGCTGCTTGTAGGGTGAGGACACGTGAGGGAAGATGGGCTTCAGGGGTGGGTGGGGGGCACTGGGGCGGTGAACCTCAGCTCTCCTGGGGGAAGCCTAATGCTAATTGTCCTGGTGTCTCTAGGTGCCACATCCCTCAGGGGAACCTAGGGCTGAGCCTGGGAAACCATCCTGGGGCGGATGTGTATAGACAAGTGGCCTGAGCCATGGTGCTAGGATTTTCCAGTCAGAGTCACCAGGGGAGGGTGTGTGTGTGTGTGTGTGTGTGTGTGTGTGCGCGTGTGCGCATCTGAGTGGCAGTGTTAGGGCACTGACCCTAGCACACCTAGCCCGACAGAGGTGTGTCCCAGCTCCAAGGGGAGCGGCCAGGAGGAGCGGGAGAATGAGCCAGTTTCCCTCCTCTGTCTTTTGTTCTGTGCTGGCCCTGGCTGGGTAGCTGGTGCCCATTCACTTTAGGAGAGAAACGCTTTTCCTTACTCAGTCCATTGACTCAAACACGGATCTTTGCAGAAAATACCCTCCTTGCTGGGTATGGTAGCGCATTCTGAAATCCCAGCACTCTGGAAGGCGAGGCAGGAGCTCTGAAAGTTCAAGCCCAGCTCGGGTCACTCAGCAACACCCTGTTTTAAGAAACAACTAAAAGCGCTGAGGTGTGGTTCAGTGTGAAGGTCCTGGGTTAATTTCCAGTCCTGCCAAAAAACACCCACAAAAACCCAAAACGCCCCTAGACTCATTCTCTAAGACATACCCAGAAGTAACCCTGTATCTGGGCCTCTCTTAATCCAGTCAGATTGGTAGCTACAAATGCTCACCAGAGATGGTGTCAAGGATCAGCCTTGGGCCTTGGATGACTTCCGGGATGAGTCATGTGGAAAGTACAGGCTGCTTTGAGAAGGGTCGTGTGGCCTATGGCGTTAGAACCGGCCCATGGCCACGTTTGTAAAATCATTCTTGGTCCCTGCCCTTGTGGAGCACCTGTGGTATGGGGGACAAACAGCTAACAGCCACACATACGACATGACGGCGTGTTGTAAATGTGATGGGATCTGGGAGGACAATGTGTCTGGCAGGCTTCCATCGTAGGCCATGTTGAACCTGAGGGCCCGAGGTTTGAACCCAGGTTCTTTGAGCCCCATGTGGTGAGAGAAAGGACAGAGTGTCGGCCCCAGGCAGAGCCCTTGGTGGTGTAGTGACCCTGGTCACCCCCACTGACCGCACTGGGGGGGCTGTGTCTACTCTGGAAGCGATGCCTGGTGTCTGTTTTTGGCTTTTGGGGAGCACCACGTTCAGAATCAGTCCTTTGGTGGGGCTGTGGGTGTCCTTGCCCCTTTGCTTTATTCATTGTTATGAATTGCAATCAAAGACAGCTTAATGGTGAATTGCTATAAAATGCCAGGGAAAACATTTCTTTGGGTATTAGTTTTGTTTTAGTAAATTACAAAGTAGTGATTTAACTTGCCACCTGCAGGATTATTTCTGTCTCTCAGTGGGGTAATATAATCAGCAAGATCTACTTTGGCTTTCAGTTTCTAGAGAGCGCAGATAAATAATCTCCCAACGCGCTTTTGAACAAACTAAATTACCTGTGCTCCGTGATGCCGAGACCTGGGAGATGGCATTTTCTAGTGTGCAGGCGTGGGGTGGGGCTGGGCATGGTGGAGATTTTGTGGGAAGCCTGTGGCTGAGGGGTCAGCAGATGGGAGAAGGACAAGATGGCCACTGGGCCTGGAGAAGGGGCCCTGCCAGGGCACGGGGCACAGGATGTCTAAGAGCCTTGCTAAACCTCAAACGGTAGGCGGAGTAGGCTGGGTCCCACCAGTATGTGGGAAACAGGAGGAGGCTGAGTTTCAGGGTGCGGGACCCACAGGGCTCACAGCCTTCCTGGTCTTCAGTGAAGGTTTTCCGAATCCCTGTCATGTGGACAGTCAGGCGCTGCTGAGGTGAGGGGTACTTCTCGGTCCTTCAGGGATGCAGGCGTGGAAGGACACTGGGACCCAGGTGCCATCGAGTGGGGTGTCCAGGGGAAAGAGTGTGGGTGGTGGCTCTCCTGGGGAGGCTGCCAGGGAATCTTCACGGGGCCTTGAGGCCTCTGAGGACTTTTCCCAGCAGAGAGGGGAAGGGAGAGAACAGGAATGTCCAGCTGGAGACACACAGGTGCGGGGTCCTGGGGTTGTCAAGGCAGCAGGAGGGGGTGGGGAGAGAGGGCTCTGGGATCAAGTCCTCGGGGTCCCTGCCACTGAGCCTGTGTGGTTCCAGTAGTCACTGGGTCCTGAGTCCCTGTTTATACATCCCAGAACCCCCCATACATGAAGTGAGCCCCACTGTCCCGCAGGTCAGCAGCTGTGTCCCCAGACTTAGCTGGGGGGAGAGAGGGCAGCTTCATGGCAGGACGGCTGGGTGGTCAATGAGGAGCCTGCACTGCCCTTAGCGTGTGTGAGTCTGGAGTGGGCTGCAGAGGCAGCACAGCTCCCTCGAGGGGCTCCTAAGACGTGGGGTCAGATGGGGAAGTGTGGAAGGTGGCCGGGGGAGCCCAGTCTGCTGACCACAGGGCTCTGTTGGACCTTCACTGCTTAGAACAGTTGTGTCATTTTTAATGTCCTTTATGCTCTGTCCTTCATGTCATGGTGCTCGGCATTTCCGCTGACCAGCTACCAAGCACATCTTTAGCAAACACTTGTTTGGAAAGTTTTTTTTTTTGGTACCGGGGATCGAACTCACGACCTCACACTTGCCAGGCAGATGCTTATGCCGCTGAGCTAAACTCCTGGCTGGAAAGTTCTTGAATGATTCAGGTGACCTCATGCTGAAAGAGTGGCGTAGGGACCCAAGCTGCCCTGGTCACAGGGTGGCCCCTGGAGAGTGGGCTGTCAGGTGCCCAAGGTGTGTGTGGGCTGGGTCAGCAGACATGCTAGGTACTGCAGACTCTGGGATTGCGAAGATGCTGGACAAAAAATAAGCTGTTTTATTAATTTTTAAGGTGGAAAAAATCTCTACTTGAGTATCTATTTCTACCTCGCATCCCCATCTCATTAACTCACAATCCTCAGAGTGACCTTCTCTTCCCTGCCATCTCTCTCTCTCTCCACACACATGCACACACACACATGCATATATTGGAATGATATTTTAGGTATATTGGGGTAGGTAAAATACATTAAAATTGATTTCACCTGTTTCTTTGTGTTTTTAAGCACGCCTGCTAAAAATTTAGAACCAATGATTCATGCCACACCCCCTTGTAAGCTGGTGTAGAGATACAGGGAGGACATGTGGACCCTCTGAAGGGCACCCTCTTCTGCCAGGACAAGGACTTGTGTGGCGGCTGCCCAGGCCGCTGGCCATCCCACGCAGGCCACTGTTCCTTTCTCATGCTTTCTGAGCCTGTTAGCAAACGGAGCAGGGTACAGTAGGCCAGCTGGCTGGGCAGGGGGAGGACGGGTGTTTTGAGGACGTGTAAAAGGGCAGTGCAGTGGGTGGACAGGTGGCTGGAGATGAAGCAGGCGGATGGTTGGGGGCGGCGGGTGGCTGAAAGGGTGGATAAAGACAGAGAGAGGAATCTGGATGGATGGTGGGAGGAAGGTGATGAACAGGTGCATGGGCCTAGAATAGGTGAGGTAAGCCTGGCGGTTCGGTGGATGGTCACTGAACGGTGACTTCCCCAGAGGAGACTGGGTGAGCAGCGCGGGACTGTCCCAGGCCTATGAGAGCGCCTTGTCTTCTGCCCCCATGAGTGCCTCTCTCTCCCTTAATACGCTTGTGTTCTGCCCAGACATGCCTGGAACTCCCCAGGCTTTCTTTGGGTCCTCCTCACTGCTAGTCTGAGCTAATCAAGTCTCCTTCCTCCTTAGCCTGGTTGGTCAGCTCGCTGCTAGGCACTGCTTCCATCCTGTGGGGCAGGCGGGGGCAGGGTGTGTGCGGGAGTCAGAGGGTGTGTTCCTGGACCATGTGTGGGGACCTCTGTGACAGAGCAGTCTTGTTACACAGACATCACAGGTCTGTACTAATCATTAAGGAATCAAGAGTGTAGCTGACCTGAGGTGGGAGGAGGAAGCCACTGAAGGATTCTGAGGGGATGGGGCAGGATATAATGCAGAAGGACATCATCCCTGTCCAGGTCCTTATTCCTGATCCTTAGGGAAAGGTAACAACTGCCCATAGATGAGCAGTCACAACCTTCTAGAAAATTCTCTGACTTTCTACTGTGCTTTCTCAGCAGTCCTAGGGACTCCTGAATCTCCTTTGGGGAAAATGGATCTCAGAGAAGGAAGGACAGCCTGATATATCTGCAAAGGCAACCTAAACTGTGTCTCTGGAGTTGAGTCCTGAGGGTGGGGAGAACACCGGCCTCATTCACTGTCAGCTGGCCAGGCTGCGTCACTGCCCAGGGCAGCGCTGGGAAGGGGACTGTTAGGGCTGGTCCTTTCAAGTGGTCCTCCAATGCTCTGAGGCTTTGGATTTAATCCTTGTGATCAGCAGTCAGCTCGCCACCATTAATTGGATTACATTCCAAGTCGGGTCCTTGGAGAGGTTCCCTTGGAAATGTGCAGCCGGGTGACTGGGGATTTTTGCACCTGCTGTGCTGTCTGCATGCTGAGGAGCTGGGTGTGCGGCAGCCACCAGCAGCACCTGCCGCAGAAGTGACAAACCTTTCGAGGTTCCCTCTCTCTCTTTTTTTTTTTTTAATGATACATCTGGTTTTTTTTTTTTTTTTTGTTCTTAGGACATAAGAAAGGAGGAAAAAACCCCTCACATTCTAAACAAGAATTGAGTTTATGCGTAATTAAGTCCCAGCCTCCTCTCCCTGCTGGTACAGACGTGGATGTGTGTGCACCGGTACCTGAGCCATGCAGGGTCCCCTATCCAAGGGTCCCTGGACTGCTGCCTGCCTGTAGGGTGAGATACACTAGCTCAGACTACTAAGCTGGAGAGGGTTACCTGACACAGGCCTGGGTGGAGCCTGCATTTCTGGGCCCACGCCCTTCCCCTGCTGCTGTCTCAGGTGTCTGGGACTCATGGGTCCCCACGTAGCCTAGGCTAAGCGTCAGATGCCAGCCTAGTCACAAAGAGGAGAGGACCAGTTACCCCGACATCGCCTTATTTATAAGATAAGCATTATGTACATAAGATGCTCCCAGAAGGAGCTCCAGTCTCTCTAGGGTGCTTTCTGGGACAGCTCATGGATCCCCTTTTATTGCAGGCATCATGTAACCTCTGCAGCTGATTTCCAGCCCAGGGCACTTGTGCTGACCCACCTCAGTGCACCAAATCTGAAGGAATGGAAAAGGCAGGTTAGCATCAATACAAAACTAGATTTTCCCCATTGTATTTTTTCCTTTAAGACTCATGCATTTGTTCGTACTTCTACAGAGGATGGGTGTGGCTGCGGGGTGCTGGGGCCGGAGGTGCATGGTGTGGGGGAAAGGGTTGGAGAGGTCCCTGTTTAGGAAAGTAACTAAGGTATGACTTTTAGGTCTGGCTTCTTCATCTGGGTGTCATCACCTTCTGGGAGTGATTCATGTTCAGTGGGTCAGTAAGAGAACAGTGTGTGTGGGGTCTTTGCTTTTCCCAAACCCCTGCCCCTGGGCCACACTTGCAAACTCCAGAGGTCACCCCTGTGGCTGCCAAGTGGCGCCATGCTGCACATCCTGAGAGCCAGGTGTCTGGGGCACTCGGGACAGGCAAGCCTGGCTCTACCGACAGTGCAGTTTTTCCTCTAAAACCTGATTTGAAAGGCAGTGGGCGGGAGCATCAGATGGCGACACAGGACAAGGTTTAGATCATGCGATCCTGGAGAGGCAGAGCTGGTGTGGGTGTCCTGGGTGTCCTCTCAGAGCAAAGCCCTTGGCCCTGGCTCTGCCAGGCCGAGTTCTGAGCCACCAAGGGGCTGGAGATGAAATGGACTCAGACTTGGCAGCAGCGAGAGCCGTGAGTGGAGCCGTGGGAGGGGTACCCATGGGGGTCCCACAGGGAAAGCCAGATTCAGGGTGGTAGAGGAATAAATCCTGCAGGGAACCAGCAAGCAAGGGACAGGGCAGCAAGAAATGGGGAAATGAGAGCACCCCAATGCGGCCGGAGGGAGAAAGGAGCACTTCTTAGGGTCAGGAAGAGCAGGGAAAGCTTAGGGGGTCATCCGTTTCCCTGGACCCCATCCAGTGCACACCAAAGAACCGAGGGGCTGCACCGTGTGGCCCCCAGGAAAGATGGATCTCAGGGAACAGGCCAAAAGGGAGGTGTCTGAAGCGGGGCGTTACCGGGAATCAGTGAAGTGCAGTGCAGACCGACATTTCCTCAGGTCTCCAGTCTGTCCAGTGCCCTGGCATCTCCTGCCGGGGACAGAAAGGACCTCAGGGCTAGTGACTGCTCTGGTGGCTGGAGCCGGAGATCTGGGGTGGGTTTGCTTCATGGAGCTCCAAGGGTCAGAGGCTCTGTGGAAATGCCTGTGAAGACAGGGGAAGGTACACCTGGCTGGATGTGCCCAGGTGATCCGACTCAACCCTTTCCTTCCCCCAGGGGCTGGGGGCACCTTTGCTTTCAGTGTGTCCTGCTCCAAAGCCGAGTGCCCCAGAGATGGAGCTGGCACCTAGGTCACCACACAGAGCCCTAAGTCCCTCATGCCAGCTTAGGCTACTGCCCCCTGAATGTGAAAGGGGGTGCAGTGCAGCCAGATACAGTGCTACTGGTCTCACTGATGTTTTGGGTGGCGACACCTGCATGAAACATCTGTCTACACCGTGCACTTCCCTGGCTCCTGGTACTGGCAGGGATGCCACACTCAAAGGCCCTGGCTTTCAAATCGCCAAAAGCTGACTGCACAGAGCTGCCAAACGCTGGCTGGGGCTGCAGAGTTCCCAAAAGTGAGAGTGCTGGCGAAGCTGGGGTCAAGGCCTGGCGTAGTGGACCCTGATGCCGGCCACTGGTGCCCCCGAGGTGGGGAGGTGCTGGCTCTGGATAGGGTGGAGAGGGAGCAGGGTGCGTGAGCCAGAGGGTGCTGACTGTCGAGGCAGTCATGTGACTGGAGGTCACTGTAGCTGGCCGATGGTGACGTGGGCTGCGGAGGTGGTGGTGGGGAGGGTGCTGTTGCCGCCGTGACCATCCGAGCAGCACTGGGAGGGGACAGGCCAGAGGTGAGGAACGCTGAGGACTTGGGCACGATAGGAGGCTTGCCACGCTGGAATATGGAGCTGGAGGCTGGGGTAGAGGCCGTGGCAGAGGCAGGAGGAGCCCGAGGAGGAGTGCCTGGGATGGGGAAGTAGGGATGCCGGCTGTGTTGCTCAGGGTGCTGGCCAACCGCTTACCTAGAGCCAAAAGCGGCTTTCAAGGCAGAGACTGCAGATACGGGCTGTGGTGATGGAAGCTGCCATAGAAGTGAGGGTGGCCAGGCCCATGTAGAGAGGGGCAGCTGTGTGCTTGGAAGAGAGGCGAACTGAGGAAGGCCACAGGTGGAGGTGGCCCGCTGCTGTGAAAGTCGGGCTTGAAATTCAGGGTCACAGTGTTGGCTGGGGGGAGTATAGAACTGCGGGAAGATGTGGAGGAGGAAAGGTTGGAAGGAGCCGCTCAGCACCCGAAAGGGCAGCTCCTGCTTAGGAGGGCACCGGGCAGGGAGGCTGGGCTTTGGTAATTGTCTCAGCCAAGGGCCGGAGGTGGCTCAGTGTGGGTGACTGGTGTTGTGGGCCAGTCCCAGGGAAGCAGCTATGGAGTGGATGTGGAGTGCAGAGGTCCCTGGCGTGGTCCCTTAGAGGGATAAGGAGGGGGGAAGCAGGCAGGGGCGGAGGGGTCCTGCATGCTCAGCCCGTTCTCTAGCAGGGGGTCCGCACTGGGGGCTGGCGGAAGACAGCAAGGACTTGGGCCCAGGGCAGCATGCAGGGTGGAGAGAGGAGGCGGGGTAGAGGCTGAGTGTGAGGTAGTGACCAGCTTGTCCTTCAGGACCTTGGTAAGCCACTGGAGCAGTTTTTTCTCGACTTCTGTGGTGATGGGGGTACAGGGTCTGGGACTGGGAGGGCAGGGCAGTGGGTCCCCTCGCCTGGAGGGCAGCTGAGTGTTCTGTTTCCCCGGCCTGGAGCTTACAGGTGTGGTCAGGGCAGTCAGCAATGGTGTGGCACCTCTCCCGAGTTTGGGGGCCCAAGGAGGCCAGGCCGCAGAAGGGGGCTGAGTCAGGATGGCTCCTGAGATGTGCATGCTGGTGCTGGCCTTGCAGCTGGAGCAGAAGCCACCAGCAGGTGTTCACCTGTCAGCCCCTTCACAAGAGGTGAATGACCAAGTGGCTGCTACAGCTGTGACAAGTGAGGCTTCTTTCAGGGGCTCAGGCTCAGGCCCAGCAGAGGTGAGTGTCCCCTCCTTCCACCCTCACGTGTCTGTCCTGGCCAGTGAGAACCGTGTCTTCTTCCTCCAGTGCCCTTTTCTTTCTCTCTTTGAGGCTTTTATGCTGCTGGCGACAGTCCTCAAGGGGGCCATTCACACCTGGTGCCACGCTGTGCCATGCTGCACCACGAAGACACCCCTGAGGTGCACACCACGGGACAGAGAAGAAAAATACTTCGCCCAGAGAACATCTTATACCGGAGACGCGAAGCAGCTTTGTTACAAATTGCTTAATGAGCCCCTCATTGTGGGACGTGTTTAAAAACGTTTACCTGTGACAGCTCGCATAGCGGTGGTCATCTGAACCATAGGGCTGCTTCTGGACATAGGGCACTTCAGAGCACTTGCAACAGCTGAGTGGGCCAAACAGCATGCAGGCTCTTGTACATGAGACGGAAAGAATCCCGAAGGGCACACCTTCGGGATAGGGTGTGGTCAGTAGGGCAGGCACATTGGTTGACGCTTGTGGGACAGTGGCAGGAACCGAGAGAGGGGAGAAGGGAAAAGAGGAATTGAGAACTCCAATTCTGGTGTTTATAGGGCCAGACCCAGCTGAGCCAAGGTGCCTCCCATGGGCGCTCTCTGATGTCAGCGACCTGTGAGACCTGAAGGAGCTCTGTTGGTGCAGAGCAGCCGTGGCTGTTTGCTCCCTCCTGTGGGCCTACTCAGGAATCGGCAGGAAGTGAGGGTAGGGAGAAAGGTTTAAAGGGGAGAGGAGGAGTTTGCTGCCTTGAGGAATCTGGGGCCGAGTTAGTGTGGCCCTGCTTTTCCCAGGGGGCAGTTCCGAGTGTGGTCACCTCTCTGGGGATGAGCAGTGCAGATGGACCTGGCTTTGTCCTCCTGTGGGTGGTGGGCTTATCTACTGGGCATGATGTTCTTGTCTCTTTGTTGTTATAAAGGAAAAAAGAGTAGGGGAGGTGGGGGTTGGTCCATGGCTTCCTCGTGTGGGAGTGGGGTGCGTGGACACCTCAGCAGAGTTCTCAGGGGTGGGATGGTGCGGGGGTGGCGTGCGAGGTTAGGAAGGACCCAGAGCTGGAGTGGCCGTAGAGGTGGCTGAAGCTAGGGAGAGATAAAGTCAGTAAGCTAAGCTGGACAAGGACTGGGCCGGGTTAGCAGGGGCAGAGGCGACTGCAGGGTCTGCGGAGAGGATCGGGGACCACGGGGCCTGGCGAAGGAACAAGAGGGCCGGCCAGCCAGACGGGAGAATGCGGGAGGAGGGTGACTGGACTTCGCTAGCCAGGCTGTCTCCATCAGGCTGGTGTCAGGAGAGGACAGGGGGAGGTCATCGGCCTGCCATCTCTTTCCGGGCTTGTCGCAGAAGCGGGAGCCGGTCTCCCATGGGGCTGGGCCGTCCTCTCTCCCCTTCTGGGTGATGGAGGCCAGCAGGGGATGTGGAGGTTCTGAGAGGAGAGGGAATGGGAGAAGGATGGTTGCCCTCGGGAAGCAGAGAGGTCACTGTCACGTGAGCAGCAACAAGGTCCACGACAGGCCTTTCCAGCTGGGAAGGGGGCTGTCATGGGGCATGGGGGAGTGGCCCAGGCAGTGTCCCCAGAGCTGGCCCAGCATCGGGGGAAGACAGTTCTTCCCGGAGGGGATTTGTGACCAGGTTTAAATGGCATGGGAAGTAGGCTGAGCCCCTCTCTCCCAGGGGGCAGAAGGCGGGGGAGGGCAGGAAAGGCTGGGGAGAAAGCCGGAGGGGTGAGAGGGGGCCGGGAGCCCCTGAAGATAGGGGGGCCAGTAGAGGGTGAGCCAGTGGCTCTGAGTGCTTTTAGGAGGAACAGGGCCTCCTTTGAGGCCTGAAAAAAATGAATGAGGCAAGGTCTTGGGGACCTAAGGGCTCGAGGGTGACCTTAGGGTGGCTACACGTGTAGGTTGCCTCCTGGGATTGGTCAGAGTAGCTGACAACTTGGTCTTACCCTACAAGGGAGCAGGACAGGTAGGGATGACTAACAAAAATAGGAGTGGGAAAAGGGCTGATCCAGTTGGCCCGGATTGGGGAAAGTAAGGGCCTGGAGACCTTACTGTCAATGCCCACGACAGTCATTGAGTCCAGGGAGGTTGGTCCTTGGAAGGAAAGCCAAATGGCATGGCGGGCACCTGTATCAATTAAAAACGGGATGGCCTTACCCTCCACTGTGAGAGTTACCCAGGGTGTGGCATCTGAGGTGTTTCACAGAGCTTCCAGAGCCTTTGGGCAGCCTTAGTCTTTGGTGGCCAAGCCAAGAAAGTCCGTGAAGGAGCCAGCTGCAGGGGTCCCCTGGGGACCTGCACAGGAGGGAGTTGTACTTAAGGGAGGAGGCATTGATAGCAAGACTAATAATCAAGAGATCCAAGCCATTGTTTTTAATTTTTTAGAGAAAATGAGAATATTTCAAGGTTGGAACCAGTTGGAGCACCAGCTCCACCAGGGGTCACCGTAGAGACTGACAGAAACAAGCACGTGGCTGGGAGGAATTCTGCCCTGGGCCCTGGGGTGCAGAAGCCTCCAAGATATCCGTATCATCTATCTATAATCATCTGGGTAACTCCTTGAGCAGCAGGACAAGGCTACATTTTGTTTAAAGTCTGAGCTAAGATTTCTATCTCTGAAGCTCATAGGTTGAATTTATACTCATCACCTAGCAACTGTGATTTACAAGTCAGTAAAATACACCCGTCAGTTTTTACATGCACATGAGGGAAGAGAAAGGCTCAAAGGCTGGAAGAGGTCCTATGATTTATTAATAGGTTTGCGTATTTTCTAAATATAATCTAGATTTAAGAAGACCCATTTTACAGAATTTTCTAAATTTATCCTGTAGTCAGTATCAAAGTTCATAAGATGGCATTTTTTAGGTGAGTCAAAATGCACCACATATAAAGCAGGAATATAACTTTACTTTTGCCTGCAAAAGTAAAATGTCTAGGTCATCTCTTGGGGAGCAGGTGAGCCTGGTCCTTTCATGTTAGCTTGAGGAATGGCCTCAATCTGATGTATCTCTGGCCACAGCAGTGGTGTGTTTTTACCTTTTCTCTTGACTTTCTGGAGGGCCCAGTCCTACCTTACTGCCTACAGTATTTTTTGTCTTACTTAGAATTCTATCATATTTCCCCTCCTGAGGAAGTATCTCAAACTGCTCTGAGGGGGCAGGGGGAAATGACCATTTTGGCTGCTTCAGCCTGAAGGGGTTGTAGTTGTGATTGGTACCCGGGATCGAACTCATGACCTTGTGCTTGCCAGGCAGACGCTAACGCTGCTGAGCTAAATCCCCGGCTAGATAGAAGATTTTCTCATCTTGCATAGGTGGATAGCTTTAAGTCTGGAGGAGAAAAGGCCAAAGAAACAAGCAAGCATGAGCCAAACTATAAAATCAAGGCTATTATAAAAATAATCAAAATGTATTTTTACCAGGAAAAGCCAGTAATAACTTTCCACAAAAAGGGTACGGAGAAGGTCCAGGGAGTTTTAGAACCAGACATGGCATTAACCTGTTGTTTAATATCTTGAATAGTCATTGAGATATTAGCAAAAGTTTCAGGAATGTAGGCACAACATTAGCCTTTATAACTGTACACATACCCGTCTTGGGCAGCTGTCAGGATATCTAAGGCCACCCGATTTGGGAAGTCAGCTTGCCTCATTATTTTAGGAAAGCAAGAGACTGGTTGAAGTGTCCTCTACAGTGAATAACTGCTGCTTTGAAGGGCACACAGATGACAAAAGTTTATCTATCTCGTTTGAGTATACTTTTCTGCTCGGTGTTTAAGACCAAGTGAAAATGAGACCTGTGTTAATCAAGATTGACCTCTTGCTGATTGTCAAGGTCAGGTAAGCGTCTTCAGGGGTTACTTTTGGAACCATGTGCAGAGAGCCTCTCAGCATCTCTGTCAGTGTCAGCTTCCAGGACGGGTCATGGTCTTGCCTGATCATGCCACTTTATGTGAAAACACAGGGCACTTCTCTCTTGGTGACCCTTTGACACACTGTACATTTGTTGCTCTCTGTTCCCTGGGGTCCAGCAATCTCCTTGCTCAGGAGATTGGGTGACTCACCAAAATTATAGAATCTTGTAGAAAGGTTCTCTCAGGTGCTGGGTTTCTGCTGACGTGGAGGGCCAGGGCCAAACTATTGGTTGGTTTCCCTCCACCCCTAGTTATCTCTCTAGTACTGGTCTCTAATCTTTAGTTGTTAAACACCCAGAAGAGTTAGTTATTAGTTTTAGCATATGGAAAGTAGGGGTGTTAATTACTTTTTGATAGCTGTTGTCTCCCCCACACCCTTAAAGGCAAACATTTTTAGAAGTTTTGTTATTTTAACCTCCTAGAGGGAAGGGTGGTCTCCAATTGAGGGTTTTAAAGTTAACTTTTGGGGCTGGGGATATAGCTCAGTGGCATAAGCGCCTGCCTTGCAAGCAGGCAGTCGTGAGTTTGATCCCTGGTACCGATAAAAATGAAAAAGACCAAAAAAAAAAAAAATTAAGTTAACTTTCAGCTGGTTGGAGGAAAACTTGGGTGTTAAGAGTCTGAAGAGAAAGAGCTCAGATGCTGGCTGAGCTGGGAGAGGACTGACAGAGAGAGGGAGAACAAACTGTCATTTGTTCCTGCCACTCTGCAGCGTGGGGGTAGAAGGGAGGAGGGAGAGGAAGTCAGTAGTCCAGATCAGTGTGTGGCAGGGTACAGGCTGGGGCAGTATATGGTAGAGGATGGAGCAGCAGCCGGAGCTCCAGGCTCTGACTGTGAGCAGTGAGGTGGCCCTGGGTGGGCTCTGGCTGGACTCCAACCATCTTCCTCATGGAGTCACGTAGCTGCTGTGTGGGGGTTTCTGTTGCACCCCAAAAATGAGACCCTGAGATGTCCAAAAACAGGGCAAGACGTCTTTTAAAGGAAAAGAAGCGCTTTATTTAAGCTGGCACCAGCGACAGAGTGCAGTTGGAGTTTGCAAAGCTGTGTAACCAGGTTAAAATTTTGTCAGGCTTATAAAGGAGAAAACTGCAAAGCAAGGTGTGGAAGGAGAATAAGGTTGAGGAAGACCTTTGCTCCCTTTTTGCTTGAGGACAGAATTTTT
Organism: Cavia porcellus; assembly: GCF_034190915.1. NCBI lineage: Eukaryota > Metazoa > Chordata > Mammalia > Rodentia > Caviidae > Cavia > Cavia porcellus. The sequence continues at coordinate 5,055,877 of NW_026947502.1, forward strand.
ATGGGAAGTTTCATAGTTGGTGGTCAACAAGTTCCTCCCTTACAGGAATTTGCAGCTTGTGGTCTGCTAATTCCAGGAACAACTGTCTTTCACAAAAGAGGACAAAGGTTGAGACAGAGCACAAGATTTTCAGGGTAAGGACTCATACAGAACAAGATGATGGGGGCTGGGGATTTATCTCAGCAGCATAAGCGCCTGCCTTGCAAGCAGGCAGTCATGAGTTCTATCCCTAGTACCGATAAAAACAAAAAAGACACACACACAAAAAAGATGATGGTGTTTTGGTTAGAGCACGACAGTTTCCTTAGCCAGGATGTGCTTGTGCAGAGGGAGGCTGCATGCACAGGCGCTGTGGTCCTGCTATACACTGGCCCTTAGCCAGTGGTGGGGTGGCCCAGGCTCAGTGGCCCATGGCTGTGCCTCAAGGTGGTGGGGAGGAGGGAGTCAGGTGAGGGAGGATTTGCTGGCAGCCTGGGCTCCTGCTGGGCTCTGTGTGCCCCCAGCCCCCAGGTGGCAGAGGCTGAGAGGGGCGGTGGGGGGTGAGGAGGAGGGAGGCAGAGACAGGGGCGAAGTTTTAAAGGCACAAAGTCTTACCTAAGCCCAAGCTGGTGGGGAGTGGGGTGTGGACTGAGAAGCCAGAGCCACATGGTGGCCTCTTTAGGACAGCTGGGACTCTAGATAGGGCTGAAAGTCCCTCTGAAGAGGGGTGTCCTGTCCTGGGTTTCAGCACATAATGTTAAAGACACAGAGGGGAGAGCGCCCCCCTGAGGAATCTCTGTAGGAGCAACCGTGGCTGTTTACTTCCCTCCAGAATCAGCAGGAAGCCAGGGTAGAACAAAGGGTTTCAAGGGGAGAGGAGGAGTTTGCTGCCTTGAGGAATCTGGGGGCACAGTTCCTGTGGTCCTGCTTCTGTGAGTGGGCATGGCCGATGTGAATGTGGTCACCTGTCTCTGGATGGGCGGTACAGATGGACATGGCTTGGTTCTTCTGTGGTTTCCTGCCATGTTGGTGATGGGTTCAAGGTCAAGCTATGCTACTAGAAAGACCCTGTTTTTTTTCAAAAAGATAGTTTTGTGGTGGGACTAGGACAGCCAGGAATGAAGTGGCTAAGATGCATGCTCCACCCCACTGTGGAATTTGTTAGGAAAGTAACCCTGCTTCTCTGCCTGAGACTTGGTGCTAAGTACCAGGGACCAAGTTTCCAAAGTTCTGTCACAGAGGTCACAGCTAGCAGACTGAGCTCTTTGCACAGGGCCATTGCTTCCTGTCTCCTTTCCTTTATTCCCCTGCCCTTCCTCCTTCTTCTCTTCTGTCTCCTCCTCTTCTTGATATGGTGGATTGAACCTGGGGCCTTTGCACTGAGCTATATCCCAAGACTTTTAAAATTTTTATTTCGAGACAGGATCTTTGTAAGTGCAAAATTGCCTGGGCCGGCTTAGACTTGTAATCCTCCTGCCTCAGCTTCCCAGGGTACAGGGATTACACGTGTGTGTGCACCTCTACGCCTAGCTTTCGTATTTCTTTTCTGAGTCCTCAGCCATGTGGCTGGCTCTCACTGGCAGAACTTGGGATGTGTGCCTTTAGCCTATCCCTGCAGCTGCCCGAGAGGTGGATGTTTGATGTATGGTACAGGAAGATGGGTCAATCACAGGCTTGTCAGGATGCTGTCAGACGTGCGTGGCATCCATGGGGGTGATGCCCACTGTGGAGCTTTGGACCTGCATAGGGCATCTCTTGTCACATCCATCCACACTGTCACAGTGGATGGGCCAGTGATAACAAGGACAGCTGTTACTACTGATAGGATTATTTCCAAAAGATTTGAAGTATAAAACAAAAGAGGCCTTTATTCTGAGAACACGGAGAGAGATAACCGACACCACTCCCCCCCGCCCCCCCCCCCCAGTCCAGTGATCTCTCTAGCGGACACGTGGCATGAAGGAGTATATAAGTAGCCTAAGCTTTTCATTGGCACATGTTTGGTGCCAGGGGCAGATTCCTAAGGGTGGGGGGAGATAGAGTCACAGGTAAATCCCTAGGGGTGGGGGAGATAGGAGCTTCCTGGTTCCCGCTGAGGCTTTCCTGGCTACAGTGTCCTGTCTGGGCCAAAATCCTTTCAACTACTACTGAGGCAGAGGATCACCATGAGTTTAAGGCCAACCTGGGCCGCATAACGAGTTCAAGTCCCCCTTGAACTATGTAGCAGGACCTTGGCTCAAACAGCAAAACAAGAGAGAAAAGAAAAATGTGTCTTATACAGGTACTAAATGCACACAGTGAAGGTACTCATTGTCTACTGGAAGTGTATACTAATACATTTTTTAAAAAGGCTTTCTTTGGCACGTGGATCTTTGTAGCAACACTTGCTTACGTTCGGCAAGTGTCAGTCTGCTGTCCCTCTTTTGAATCTTTATGAGAAGTAGGTGTTGAATTTAACAAAAGTTAAAAATTGATGCCCTGACCTAAGAGATCATATGAATCATTCCTAATGGTGAGCCATGTTTGCAATCCTGGAATAAACTATTTTATTGTGATGGGTTATTCTTTAAATAGTGAGTTACATTTCTGGCTTCAAAGAGCCTGCAGCTGGTTATAAATGGAGAGTGAGGGGCTCAGTCCGAAGGATGGTTGGGGATGATGTAGGGAATTCGGTCAGGCAGAGACAACCAGAAGCCCAGAACAGCAGGCCGATGTCACAGAGCGAGAGGTGGGAAACAGGGAGGGCGGGAAAACCCTCCCCCAGGCTCTGCCTTGGTGCCTTTCGAGGTTTGAGGACCAACTCTGAGTTTCTGGGCTAGAAAATAAGCTTCAGGAAGCAAGTGTCACGAAGGAGATGTAACCTTGAGGTACCGTCATCAAGCCTGTGTTACCCTTAGACTAGGCTCATTTGTTTCTGGCAGAAGGTTAAAAACTATACAAATAATTTTAATGGACTTAATTATGTTCTCATCACAAAATAAAGCAGCACAGTTCCTTAATTACTCATAAATGATCGTTGTGTGAACAGCTATTAATTAGCAAATCGCTTTGGAAAAAAAATTTCAGTAGATTTGGGAAGTGCTGTTAATAACTCATTACGGTATGTCTGGGGGTCAAATCACCATGTCATGTCAAAAGCGTAGATTTATGATTCTGGCTTTAATCATTTCAAAAATAATTAAGAATGTGCCGTGTGTCTCACTGAGCAGATCTGAGATACGAAAACCATATATTTGCATTAGGGAGGGAACGGGTCATTTCCGCCTAAAATGGAGATCAAAGCTCTTTCGGCATCCATTTGGCAAGAGCGTGCATGTTTTATAGCAGCTGGAACGTAGACGTGATTTTAGATAAATAGCATTCAGCTTTTCTTGCTTTTTCCCCAGGGTTGCCTTCTCACAAGCCTAGAGAGAAAAGTCACAAGCTGGCAGGAACTCCTGACCTTGAGTGGAGATGGGGGGTCTCTCCCCGTATCTGTCCTTCCTGCCAGGGTGGGACAGTCTCCACATTACCTTTTGCCTTTCCCTGGAGGGGTGCGGAGGAGGTGACTCTGCTTTGTCCTCTGAGGGACCCCTGACATTTTTTTTTTTGTTTTCCAGGGGGTTGTGCTGGAATCTCTGTAGCCCAGTAACCTTCCTGCCTGCCTGGACCCTGGGGCACTTTGAGCCTCACCTCCTGGGCATCTTCGGAATCCTTGCGGGGGGTAAGAAGGGAACTGATGGTGACGAGGGTCTATGTGTTCCAGGTTCTGCTGGACACTTCACGCACATGGTCACAGCCTCCAGGCGAGCAGGTGTCCTCATCTTTGTGGTCCGGTGAGGAACCTGAGGCTTGGGAAGGGCCCCCTTAGAACCCACGTGCCACCTGATGGTTGACCCTTTGGAGTCACCCAAACAGGCTTGAATGCCTCACTACCAAGTGACTGCCTGTGTTCAGCATGAGAAGCAATTAATATGTGCTTAATTAATTAATTTTTGTCTTCTGAGACAGGGTCTTGCTGTGTAGTTCAGACTGGCCTTGAACTCTACATAACCTACACTGGCCTCAAAATCACAACAATCCTCCTACTTCAGCCTCCTGAGTGCTGGGATTACAGGTGTGCACCACCGTGCCTGGCTAATACATGTTTTTATTTTTTTAAATAAAAATGCATGAAAGTAGAAAATGCTCATTCCTCTTATGCCCTTGCTAATCCTTCTCCCCAGGAGAAATCACTTTCAGCCTTTGAGTGCGTATCATTCCTAATATCCTCCTACTCGAATGTGAACATGGGAAGCTTTTAGCGTATAAGGGTCATGAGCTTCTCATCAGCGGTCCACTACAGATACCCTTTCAGCTATGCGCAAGTGCCCACCTTAGTCATCCATCTGTTATCTGTTGATGTGTCTGTTGTTTATCTGCTGTGTTTCTGTTTCTCTGTCCATTTGGTTCCAACTGCAAAATCTTCTGTCAGATCTTCCCACTTCTCGTGTCTGGTGTTTGGATTCTGTTACAGCCGCCTCTGTGGGGTCTCTGCTCTGCCCAGGGCCTGTCCTCTACTTATTTGAGCTCAGCAGAGGCGAGAGGCCTTTGAAGATGCAGGTTGGGTCACGTGACTTTGACACTGCCCGGGGTCTACCTACCGCCTCTGGCCGTCTGCTCCTTTCCGCCTTGCTGGCCTGCTGTTTGCTCTGCCCCAGCCAGGCTGTCCTCCTGGCTGCTCTTTGAACCACCAGGCCTGCTGCAGCTTCCAGCTCTTCCTGCTGCAGCCAGCAGTTCCCGCTCTTTCTCCGGTTTGGAGATTTGCTCACAGGCCAGCGTGAGCCCTCGCCCCGCACAGCACACGGACGTGATTTCTTAGGATGGTGTTGAAGGATCATGTACTCCTGCATCCTGGGTCGAAGCCAGGAGTCCATTTTCTGAGTGGCCAGTCAGAGCATTCAAGTTAAATGAGGAGAAACCAAATGTGCTTCATGGATCCGTGTCTCCATGTGCCCACACTGTGGCCCTGGACTGGGACCCTGCTGGGTCTTCTGACAAGGCGGGAAGGGCCAGGTGTGGCGGGGAGTGCAAGGTTCCGTTAATCATGTCGATAGGGAGAACTCTGGAAGATGAGAAGGTCTAGGGCTCTGTGTGGCCCAGATGGAGTGGGGGAGGTGCAGCTTGGGGTGCAGGTGGGTCGTCCAGGATGTCCTGAGGGGAGGGTAGTCCTGGAGTGGAGGGGAGGATGGGGTTCAGGTGTGCAAATCTTAGATGAAAGAGTTGGCTCTCCTCTCTCCCAAGGACCCCTCAGGGACAGGGTGTCCAGCAGGGACTCTGCGTGACCTTCTGAAAGCCGACTCCATGGGCTGCTGGGTTTCATCCATGGAGAAGCTGGTGATGGGGGAGAGCTTCTCCACTTTGGAGCAGAAAGTTACTTTTGTTCTGGAGAGCTAGGAATATTAAAATTTCAACTGGTTATGGTGGTGTTCACCTGTCATCCCAGCACTTGGGAGGCAGAGAATCATTGTGAGTTTGAAGCCAGCCTGGGCTGCATAGTGAGTTGAGGACCAGTCTAAACTATAGAGGGAGACCCTATCTTGAAACAAAGTTAAAATTCCTATTGAAAATAGCAAATATCCTTAGTATTTACAGGATTTTGTGCTTATTGATCTTCATTTGACCAATTTATGTTTATTTGGCATCTGATTGAAGTCAAACAAATCAAGGCTTTCCTTTTGCACACTCATGCATGCTGCTGCCATCTGAGCTAGTGTGTCACCCCTCGCAGCCCAGAGTGAAAGAACCTTTGTCTCCTTCCCATCCCCTCTTCCCAGCAGCCACCTGGGGACCTGGTCCAGGGCAGTTTCTGGCTGGATCCCATACCGCGCTTGTTTGTGAGCCACAGACCATTGGCATGGATGTTGACAGCTTTGCACACAGCATGGGTGACAGTCACCAGGTTAAGGAGCCACCTTTTGGTGGTTTCTTGCTCCCAGACAGGGCTGCAGGACCTCTGGGGAGATTTCTCCACAGGTTCTGTTCGTATTCGTACGTTTACTTGAAGATTAGAGTGCACGCGCCTGTGACAGTGTTTCCCGGGCTGCCTGGTGTCCAGGGGGAGGCTTTGTGTCAGAGGCCCTGCAGCCCGAGGCCATCATCTTTCAGAACCCTGGCTATCACCGAGAAGTTCTGAGGCGAGGCCGTGAATCACAGAGCCTCGAACATGTTTTCAGTTCTGAAAATTAAAACCGTTGATTGCTAAGAACAGATGTTAAGTTCAGGACGCTTGTCAATGGTTGGCGCTGTACACAAAAGAGATGCTTAAAATTAGAAGCCTGATTGGATTTTAAGTACGGCGATCATGATGGTTGAAAAGGAAATAATTGAAACGGTAAAACAGTTTATTGTGGGAGCCGAAAACAAGCACCAGGGAGAAAAATTGAACTTGAAGGCTGATGATCTGGAGGTGTAAGAAATATTCTCTAATGATGGTGAAAGTAATTAATACTTAATTGAAATAGAAAGTCTTTGGCCATCCTTCAAGACCTCTGATGCCAAATGTGTTCATTTGTGACTTAGACAATTATAAAAACAGTATTGTGTTGGACATCTATTATGTGCTAGGTATTAGACCTGAGCCTTTATGCATCTTATAGATATTTAGATATTTGGTTATTCTCCAAAGCCAGGAAGAAATGTAATTAAAAATCAATTAAAAATTGTATCAATTTAAAAAATTGATAAAATTCTATGCCATGTAATTTGCCAGTTTAGATATGTTTTTGAGGGAGCTTGTCTCATTCTGTTGCCTAGGCTGATCTCAAACTTGAGAACTCAAGGGATTGTCCCGTCTCAGCCTCCCAAATAGCTGGACTACAGGTGTGTACCACCACGCCCTGCTGAGACAGAGTTTAGCTTAGTTTCATTCTGTCTGAGCCAGGGTCTCACTGTGTGGTCCAGCCCACGCTGGCCTCGAATTTATGACCCTCTTGCCTCAGTCTGCTGAGTGCTGGGACAGCACGTACCACCAGGCCTGGCCTGAGACAGGCTTGGGGTGTGTGTGTGGAATTCAGGGGCATTAAGTGCTTCCATAATGTGCGGCTATCCCCACGTTCTGTCCCCAGGGGTTCTCAGCACCTGAGCAGAAGCCTGAACCCATTAAACAAGAGGCTTCTTATTTCCCTGTAGCCTCTCTTACATCTTTTGTTTCTATAAATCGGCCAGGCTCAGATTTTCTAGGGCTTGGTGTCCTAGACTGCCTCTTTCCTGAGTCTAAAACCTCTGGCTGTGGTCAGGTCAGCTGTCCTCACTGTGACCCCTTGTGGTATGCAGCACCAGACAAGTGGTACGAGACACCTCCAGGCTTGTTAGCAGTGCAGAAAGACAGTTGTCATCAGAGAAGCCTGGGCTCAGCCCCAGGCTGGTGTCACCCTGTCTGCCCTGCAGAAGTCATGTGCAGGTTCCCCGCCTGCCCCCCATCCTTTCAGGGCTTGCGGGGGCCACCCCTCAGAGGTCGTGTCCCTCACAGAGTGCAGCCCAGCTACAGCAGCTGATTTTCATGCTTTGGATGATGCTAGCTAATTCCTGGGCTTCCTGGCTCCCAGGTCTGCTGACATATTGCTGACTGTCAGTGCTTCAAATCTCAGCTTAGAGGTTCCTCCAGGAAGCTTTCCCTGATTTAACCACGTCACCTGTCCTCTGCTGGGTCAGGCATCTGCTGTCCTCCTAGTGCATCTGTCTGTCTGTCTGTCTACATGTCACTGACTGTAGCAACCCCAGCATCAGCTTTGTGCCTGGCACAGAGTTGATATTTGATGGTAAGTGTGGCTGTGTCCCCCACCCCCAGCCTCGCTGCTCTGGACAGAATCACAGTGTGCTACCCCTTTGCAACCTAGTTAGACTGGTGGGTTTCCCCTGTATGTGTGCTCAGAGGGCCATTAAGCACATGCTCTATGCAAGGTGGGCATGTATGGAGGGTGGTTATGCCAGTCAGCTTTCTGTGGCTGTGACAAAATACCTGAGACTAACAACTTTCAGGAGGATGTGTATATTTTGACTCATGGTTTCAGAGCATTCAGTTCATGGGTAGCTGGATCCATTGCTTTTGGGCCCTCGATGAGCTACAATCATGGTGGAGGCAAGCTGTTCCCTTCAGGGCCTCCAAGGAGGAGGAGGAGGGGAGAATGAATTGCTACTGGGTTTCTCTTTCTTCTGCTTTTGTTCCGTGCAGACTCTCACCCTATGGGATGGTGCCACCCATATTCAGGGCCTGTCTCCCTAATAGCTTGCTGACCCACATGCCAATCATCTCTGGAAACACCCTCACAGACACCTTGCTGTTCTGTCTACGAGTTTTTTAATCTGAGCAGGTTGACAAGCGAAGCTAACCATCACGGTGGCAGAGAAAAGGCAGGTGGGATGCCGCAGCCACAAGGGACTCCCCATCCTGCCTCGGCTGCTGGTGGCCCTGCTCGGGGACTGTGCCTTCATCCCCAGAGGGAGGGATGTGTTATGTTGTGCCAAAGTGGGGGCATGTGTTGAAATTCGGGTGAGTACAGGTCAAGACTCGGTTTCCCTATTTGCCACTGAGATTTGCTCCTCAAACAGGAACTCCTAGCTGCACCTGGGAATTGGGAACATCACACGCTCCAGCTTGCTTCCTGTTGCTGTCGCTGGTGGACAGTGAACAAAGTAAATCTCAATTTCCTCAAACCTGCTAGTGGTATTTCAGCTGGAAATGGACCGGAGAGATCCTGTTTCTGCCCTGTTCTCCCTCCGCTCTGTGTGGTGAGTGAGAGAACGCTTCTGTTCGTACTGTCAGGCCTGGACCTCGCAGAAGGAAGCTGAGGAGAACCAGGGAGTGCTCGCTCTCCGGGGTCAGTCTTTGGCAAGGTCACAAGGTCAGGGTTCAAATCTTTGGGTTTGATGTGGAGGAAGTGCGGCCAGTGGAGTCTGTCATGTTCACAGAGGATGACCTCTGACTTGGTCACAGCCTTCGCGTCTATTTCATTTACCGAGTGCTCTTGCACGAGTGCATCTTGGTGTGTGTGTGTAACAGTAGGTGATTAAGACAGAGCTAGATTTAGGGCCAGCTTCTGCTACTTCCTGGCTCTATGACCTTGGACCTGCCACTTAACCTTTCTGAGCCGTAGCTTTCACTTCTGTCAATCGTTCACTGGTGTAACAAACCCTGGTTGTGAAAATACAGTGAGATAAAGCAAGTGTGCACCCTTAGGCCTGGCACAACACAGAAGCTAAGCAGAGGGCAGGAAAAGCTTTCTTTCCATTACTAACTTAGAATTGCTGACACACATTGAACCTGCGCAGTGGTTTCTTATGAGCTACTAGGCAGATTTTGGTTTCTATATTCTCTCTTCTTTGCAGAGCAGACTCATCAGTGATTCTGATTCTGGGGCTGGGCATTACTAGGAGCACACGCCTGTAATCCCAGCACTCTGGAGGCTGAGGCAGGAGGATCATTGTGAGTTCGAGGCCAACATGGGCTACATAGTGAGCCTGAACTGCATAGCAAGACCCTGTCCAAACAAACCAAAAGATTCTGAGACTAATGTACGCTGAGGCTCAACAAAAAGACCGGGAGGGTGTCCCAGCCAACTATGTTTCTCCTTGCTTGAGGAAGACTCTCTTCTGTTCAGGTTATGCCTATACTCTGACCATGAAAGAGAGAGAACTGTTTGCAGGAGTTCGGGATCCTCCAGGTGGTTGGGACAGGCAAAAGGACCTTCTTCTGGCCAGTCCGGGTGATGCTGTGTTAGCAGCTGTGTGCACCTGAGCTGGAGAAGACGTCTGTGCTGTGCTCTCTCAGTGCATGTGTGTGCACTTGCCCGGATTCAGCAGAGGAATCGGCTTGCTCTGCCCGGTGGGGGCCTGGGATTAGCCAGCTGTCTAATGTTAGCTGAAGCTGCTGCTGGGACAGATGTTTTTTTGCTTAGAGATTCATTTTGGGGTATTTGGCACAAAAACTTGAGGTAAGCAAAAAGTGCTCAAGGATTCGTACTCTACATAAAACCTCTTTATTAGCAATCTAGCTTAATGAGCAGATAATCCCGAGTCCTGGAGATAATCATCTGCTACCAACTGAACATATTTGATCGGATAATAGTGTAGGAAATGGTGGGGCCTCTGCCCCGGGAGATCCAGAATGGCTCTTGGAGCTCTGAGAATCTAGCTAAAGTTGTTTTTTAGTGTCTAAAATTCCCCTCTGCTTTGCACTCTATCTCAAGGCTGCTGGTTTTTATGAAACACAAGATCATGGGGGAAGGAGGTGATGGAAGGGAAAAAAACCTAAAAAACTACTTTCAGAAGTTGGCCCTGTTGCTTGTGTGCTGTGTGACCGGGTTACCCTTCTGGCCTGGCTCTTGACCACGCTAATACCTTTTATGGTATTCGGGGAGCAAAGTTCCCTTACACCCTGGGGGTACAGAGAGGACCTCCATTCAGATGGGAGAAGGGAAGCTAAACTCAGCACTGGTCACGCCCTTACAGAAGGTCTTTGAGTTCTCAAATCTTTGGGGACACCTCAGTTACAAGTCATCCTGGACAAGAGGTCTGGCCCTGCTAGAGCTAGGAAATTGTGGATACCGACAATGCCATGCTGATCAGTTCTCTCCCATTCTGCCTTCTGGGGTCTCGCTGCCTCGCACAGGTACTTTGTTCCTAGGAAGTTCTGGAAAAGTCGGAGGAGGGCTGGTGAGTGTGGCTGGAATTCCCATCATTCTCATAAACCTACTCCCTCCTCAGCTCACTGCAACCTGGCTTGCTGGTCTACCACAGAATTCTCTTACCTTTTGTCTTTTTCCATTGTGCATCTGGAATATTGTCTCCCCTCCAGAGCTTCAGGTAGCTGGTTTTCTTAAAACAAGTGAAAAAAGAAAGAAGCTAATTAGAATGAGCCAAAGAAGCAAAGATATCGAACAGTTAAGATCTTACCTAGTTCATTCAGCTTTACAAAATCTTATTTACCTTGAATGATATCCCCATGTTTCTTTTCATTCTCCCTATGCGTTCATACATCAAATCAACATGCTATGACTTGCTCTAGTAAAGTGGAACTGAAGGTCAAGAATCCAATCACCTAGTAGCCACAGGGACACGTTTTGGTGTAACACTTGACTGGTTAACAGATGGAATTTGGGTTATGGAATCTATTGGAGCCCACAGTGGTCATCAGCATAGTTCTCTCAATAAAAGCATGGCTATTCACCTGTGGAGCCCCTGTCTACCTTCACCAGTTCCCTCAGGCATATTCCAGCACTTGAGGGGTTGGTGAGTCCTGCGTGCATCTGGCTTTCCATCCCCCCACAACTCCGTGGCAGAACTCTCTCCTGGTATCAAGTCTGTTTTAGTCTTTAGTGTGAGATGTAAGCTTAGCAAGGCTAAGGTAGGGCAGGCTCATTGCAGGTCACCTTTGCCTGGCCTGGATAGAAAGTTTACACAGTCACTGGGTTCCCCCTTTCCCCAGACGCAATTGTAGAGATGTACATAGCTCCTTGGGTAGGATTTGCAAGGACACCAGAAAAATCCTCTGGTGCTTAGAAACTGCCCCCATCGACTGGCATTTGTGTTCAGCATCTCTGAGCCCCACCCTTTCTGTGCTGAGACAGCCTTGTTTCCCTCCCCGCCCTGGGAGTTTCTGTATCGCTGTGACCACAGCACCGGTGGGCACTGTTGACCTTCCTGCAAGGTCAGGGCTGGGCCCTGGGGCCCGAGAGGCAGAGGCTCCAAAGCCACCAGGCCTGGGAGCTCTGGTGAGTGTGCCACTGCCCTTTTGCCTCAGAATGGTGCGGCCCTTGCCAAGCTTGTGACAAAGGCCTCCATTGCTTGTTGCTCGGGTGAAGAGGCCTCCAGAGGCCCCACAGTGAACTGCTTCACTTGGGCCCTGTGACTCTGGGAAGGAAAGTGACAGACATGTCTGTCTGAGCAGTGGGCGTGGGAGCCTCCGTTGGTTTCTGGATTCTCCATGGAGTGAGTCTGTGTGTTCGTACCACTACCTGACCCACGTTCCGGGCAAACTCTAATCCCAGAGAAGGGAGGGTGATGGCTGGGCCGGAGGCAAGGGTACAGCTTCCTGCTCTTCCCAGCCTCCCTCAAGATGGCCAGAGGGCTCTGGCTCTCTCCTCCCTGGTCTCCTGGCTTCCTGTCAGCCTGTATTGCTGTCTGTCAGTCTGTCTTGAACTGTCTCAACTCACAAAGCGGTCACCTGTCCTGCCGTAGGCTGGCTTTGTTCTCTTGGGGTTACCTAGGCTGGGGTGGGTTAGACAGCCTGAGCTTCTGGTGGGGCTCTGGATCAGGTCTGAAGGCCCAGTTTTCCTCAGTGACTCCCTGGGGGCAGGTCCTGTGTTAACAAGTCCCAGAGGTGGCCGAGTTTCCAGAGCCAGAGGTTGGTGGCACCCTTTCCAGTGGAGGCTGGGCTGTGTCTTTCCTTGGTAACTTCCCCAGCCTGTGGACTCCTCCTGCCTCCCCGAAAAACTCAGGCCTGTGTGCCAGTCCCTAGGCACCTTTGGAGATTAGTGATGGTGCCCAGAAGGAGGCCACCTGAAGAGCAGGAGGGAGCCCAGCATCTTTCTCTTAAAGGTCAGTGAAACAGTTTCAGGTAACAAATGTTCCTACAGCGCAGAGACTGAAAGCCAGGGGTGCATAGACAACAACTCAGAAACTCCTTTGGGGTTCACATCTGATATGGGATAATCAGATCTCACCCCAGTGCAGCGCAGGCCAGGTTGGTGGCCTGAAGCAGACACTTGGGACTGTCTGCGCCCCTCCAGTCCCCGGAGGAAGAGGATAGGGCAGAGGTTCAGCTAATGCCCGCAATTCCAGAAACATCCACTTAGGTGACCAAATCAGGGGCAAAATGGAATAAAGAAAATCAGGAGCTGTGAGTGTCTTCAAAAGGAACTGGGGCTTTCAAGGAAGGATTTTATTTTTTAAAAATTAAAAACTTTTATTAGTACATGTTTGCAGTGTACAAACGTGTCTGTATACATTCACCTTAGTAGGGGCGTGTGCTTGATATATTTTAGTTCTTTTTCATCCCCTTCCCTGCCCCTCCCTCTTTCCTCTCTCTGTCTCTACGTCTCCTCTCCACATTTTCATTCTTTCTTTTAGCTCATGTTTGTGACGCTTGGTGATTACATTCACTGTGGGTGGTCGGTCCATGCAAGGACCATCCTAACTATTGCTCTGCCCCCAGCCCTCCTCCCTCCTCCTGCTCCTCCTCCGCTTCATAAAAGGTCTTTCTTCCCGTTGCCTTTAATCCTTTGCTTTGCTCTGTGCTTGGTTTATGTTTTGGTTTTCCGAGAACTGGAACTTTCCTGGAACTCGCTCACTGCGTAGCCCAGGGTGGCCTCAAACTCCTGGCCTCTCTCTGTTTTATTCTTTGGATTGCTCACGTGACACACCACGTGGTACTTGAGCTTTTATGTCTACTTTATTTCATTTAGTATTATGTTTTCAAGTTGTATCCATTTCCCTCAAATCAAGCTTATCCTTTCTGGCCAAATAATACTACATTGAGTGTAAAACCGTGTTTCCTTTATCCATTAATGGGCACACAGGCTGTCTGGCTATTACGAGCTGAACTGCTATGCACACAGATGTGCATAGGTCACTGTAACATGATGTCTTTTTTTTTAGCTCTTGCAAGAAGATGTCCGAAAGGGGAATCAAATGAAAATTTTTATGTTTGGTTTTTGCAGATGGCTGTGAACTGGTTTCCATGGTGGCTGTACTAGTGTACATTCCCACTGGAGATGGAGGGTCCCTTTCCACCACGGCCTCACAGGACTTGTTGTTATTTGATTTCTTGATGATTGTTTCTTTCTGGAGTAAAACAAAATATCAGAGTTGTTTTACTTTGTGTTTCTCTAACGGCCAGTGATGCTGAACACTTTTTCACATGGCCATTTTATTGGCCGTTTGTACTTTGAGAAGTGCCTCTTTTATTTCAGATGCCCATTTTTGACGGAGTCTTTCATTGGAAAGGGTCTAATTTTGGGGGTTCTTTATAGATTCTAGATGTTAGTCCTCTGAGGAGTAACTGGCAGCACCCTTTCCCCATTCTGTAGGTCGCCTCTTCTCTCTCTGTTGTTTGCTGTGCTGTCAGGCATGGATTGTAAATCCATCTGTGAAGAACACAGACGCTGAGGGCCCCATGCTGCTGATTCTCCCTGAAGATTGGGTCCTGGGTCCAGCCCAGAGGCTCTGCCCAGAAGGTAAGCTGGAGAGGACTTGACCAAGGCTGTCCGTGTGGTCAGGCCTGTCACGCCAGGCCCCAGCCAGGCAGCAGGGAGGCCGGTTCCTCAGCCGGCAAAGAGGTGCCTGAGAGATGTGCTTCCCTTTTGCTGACTGCAGTCAGGCCAGAATCACTTTGGAGAACATTCTCTGCACCTTTCTGCCACTTTTTCAATCATTCTGTTTGGGGTTGGCATCGTGTGAGGCTGCAAGGTACCACAAGCAGCGTGGGCAGAAGCTCTTGTATGGGAAGCTGCTTGGGGAGGTAAACTGAAGGACATGTTCTGACCACCGCACAGCCCAGCAGGGACCCCAGGATACAAGCAGCTCATTTTTGATGACATATGCTACTATCATACGATTAGGAAACTGAAAACTTACCTGTATTTTATTTTATGATTTAGTATTGATTTTTTGAATTCATTTAATAATTTTTAAACTTTTTATTTTGAAATAAATATGTATTCCCAAGAAGTTACAAAGGTAGTGTCCAGAAGTCCAGCTAGTTTTTCTTGATGGTTACGTCTTAGGTAATTATAGTCCTACATCAAAACCGGGAAATAGCATTAATATGTATTGCTGGATAATCCCCCCCCCCCCCCCCGTACCAGGGATGGGACCCAGGGCAGTGTAGTATGAGTGGAAATGTGCCATCTGTGACCTTTTGAGGCTGGCTTTCCCCCCTCAACCTAATGCCCCAGAGCACCAGTCAAGTATACTAATATTTACCACATTGCATTTATTTATTTACTTTTACTTTTATTTTAGAATTAAACTAAGCAAAATAAAGCAGAACAAAGCCAATCAAAACAAGACAGTGTAAGTGATACAGGATTTCAAAACAAGGTAATAGGAAATCAACAATTGTTACCATCATGCTTTTTAGTGTCTTCAAACTCGCTGCCCATACCATCAGACATAGTAAAATTCAAACAAAACAGAAACAGAATAGAACCAATAAAAACAAAACAATGAATGCAATGAAAGACTTCAAAACCAATTGTAGTAAATCCAGAATGGCTACTGTAGATTATCTTGTTGTCTTTGAAACAGCTGTCCATGGCATCAGATACAAAGAAATCAAACAAGATAAAACAGAATAGAACCCAGCCAAACAAAACCACACCACCTTTTATTGCTCGGTAGTGTTCACGCTATGTGTGTCTGACCATTTAATCCATTAAGCGAGGGTTTTCCTTCCAGTTTTTGACTATTATAAAGACATCCACAATGAGCGATCATGCCCAAGTGTCATAAGTTTTTATTTATTGAAAATCACTGGGTCAACTAGTCATATGATGAGCAGGTATTTAGTTTTTAAAGAAGTTGCCGAACCCTTTTCCAGAGTGGTCGCACGGTTTCCTGTGCC
Organism: Cavia porcellus; assembly: GCF_034190915.1. NCBI lineage: Eukaryota > Metazoa > Chordata > Mammalia > Rodentia > Caviidae > Cavia > Cavia porcellus. The sequence goes on from NW_026947502.1 coordinate 5,071,436, forward strand.
CACCGGTGCGTAATCCATGAGAGAATTTCTCCACCGTTTGTTTTCGCAGCTCTAATGGCGGTGGCGGTGGCTCCTGCGGTCTTGTTTCGTGTCCCCCTAATGGCTAATGAAGCTCAGTGTCTCTCATGTGCTTTCCGCCATCTGTCTTCTCTTGGATGAAATGTCTCTCTGTGTCTGTTGTTTTTTATTTCGAGGGTTAGTATTAGTCTGATGGGAGGTGTGACAAGGAAACACAATTTTGGGGGGCTGTTTTTAGTGCTGAGTGGATACTAAAAATTGAAATTACTGATCTTAGAACACTCAGATATACACAACATGGCAGTTGTAGTTTATGTTCCCTCTAGTACATTTTTGGGTACCATTTCCATATATCTTCATAAATGTTTAGTGGTCTTAAGCTTCTTTTTCTGGTGCCAATTTGATAAGTGATACTAGTTCCAATTCTTCTTACCAGCATTTGTCTGGATATTAGTAAGGCCGAGCCTGTTTCTGCATGTTCTTGGCACCGTATTTACTCTTAAAGCTACCTGTTCATGGGCCAGGGGAGTAGCTCAGTGGAGAGAGCTTGCCTAGCGTGCATGTGGCTCTGGGTTTGATTCTTAGCACCGTGAAACAGAAACAAAACCAACTCTATTTATTCACTTGGTATCTTTTGAGGCAGTGTTTCACTAGATGGTCCAGGCTGCCCTTGAACTCACTTTGTAGCCCAGGCTGGCTTTGAATTTGCAACGATCCTCTTGCCTCAGCCTCTTGAGTACTGGGATTACAGGCGTGCACCACCATGCCCGGCAAACAAAACCAACTTTAATCACTCAGATAATTAATGAATTTTTCTTTATCGTCCTTATAAGAAAGGAAAATAATCAAAAAGGCTAATGTCCTCTTTGAATACTACCCTATCTCTTAACGTATCACCCCAAACATAGTAAGTTAAAATGACCATTGTTATCTGCAAGGTTAGCTGGGGAGTTGAACTGATTTGGGCCAACTCACTGGTGCCTCTGCAGCTGGTCGGTCCACATGGCCTGGGTTGGGGTAACTCTGTCCTTTGCACTTGGCTGTCATGTCCTCCTGTAACCTGGGAATGTTCTCATCACAAAGGTGCAAGAGACATGCAAGTACTTTTTAAAGAATTTTCTCAGGCCAATTTTTTTCCTTCCAAGGATTGAATTCACAGCTTCACACCTGCCAGGCAGTGCTGGTGCCACTGAGCTATAGCCCCAGCTCCTTAGGCCAATTTTGCCCCTGGCCAGTTGGCTAAAGCAGGTCACCTTGAGAGATAGAGGTAGACAAGAGGACGCCACTCAAGGCACAGCCACATGTTGGCGTGGATCTTTGAGGCTGTGAGTGCACTCAAGCTATGTAGCGTAATCCGTGCTTTGCCATCCATCTCTCTGCCATATGCAACATACACTGACTCCCATGCTGGGATGTCCAAAAGATGATCCACAGTCACAGCCAATAACACTTGGATCTAGGATCTCATGTGTACACCAGATGTGCATGTGGCTTCTGGGGTGCAGTGTCTCAGCCTGAGGACCTGAACTAAAAAGATGAGCCACGCCTCCTCGCTGTGAGGAGCTGGGGCAATGGATGCTCTCATCTGAAAAGGGGAGCGACAGGAGTGCACTACGTCACTGTGCCGAGCTGGGGAGGTGGCCAGCCTTCTGACTTTGGTAAGACCGCACTTTCCGTTCTTACTTCAGGGGTGGTGTGTGTCTCTTGATTAGCTCCCATTCTGGTTCATTGCAACTGGCTTTCTAGCCCATTATTTCTAGAACCCTTGGTTTCTCCCACTGAGCTCTCTTTATTTTTCCATCACATTCCTTGGCTCCATTTGAAAAGAAAGTAGATTGTTCCAGTAATTTCACAGCCTTCTTTCTGCAGTTGGAACAATTTCAACCCAGACTGGGGTGGTACTTAGGATGCAACATCTTCAAACACTTGGTGGGTTTTCAATGCATCTGATTCCATTTAACGCTATTGTCAAAGGCCCCAGCCAGAGTCCTGGAGAAGTTCATCTTTCCTATGCTTAGTCACTGCTGCCTTAGGCGAATGTGGTAATGTTAAGACTTCCTGGATTTCTGTTTGTCTAGCTGAGCGGAGCTCTAAGGCGGGATGGATACGGATTTATTCAAGTTTCTGCTTTTGCTAACCTTCCCCTGCTTGATTGGCCAGAGCAAATCACACAGAGTCACACTGAGCCAGAGTCAGTGCAGGTGAGCGACAGGAAAGGGCATGGCCTTGGGGAAGTATGAAACACGAAGGGTTTCAAAAGGTAATTTTGAGAAGTTTGATGTGATTTCTTGTGTGTGTGTTAGTTCATAAATATGAGCGGTAGTCTTTGTGCAGTGGCAGTATTTTAGCCAATAAGGTTTATCTAGGGCACAATTATTGCTAATTGAAAGCTTTTCCCAATACCCCACCAAGGCGACTTGAAATAAATGTGATCGATGTCCTTCTGCATCTTGCTATTTTCACTTAGTGATGTCTTTTTTTGTGATCTGTTCCTGTTAACTGCTATAAGGATTTCATTGGGTGAATATGAAGTGCGTTTTATCCAGCCATTTCTATGCTAAATGGACATTTAAGTTTCTCTAATTTTTTTATTATTACTATATTTCACATAGTCTAAGCTGTGCCATTTTCATTTCAACATTTCTGAGAGTTACAGTGTCTTACAAGTATTTGAAAGTGTATTCCACTGGCATGTAAAATAATGATGCATCTTGTAAAATCAGTATTATCTTAGGCTTGAGAAAATAAGGAGTAAACACGGATGATCCTCAAATCTTTTATACTGCCACCTTGCCAATGATTGATTCATTTCTAGAGGTTTTGCAATTTGCCAGTGTGATAAATGTAAAATTATCTCACTGAGCTTTTATTTATTTAACTTATTTTTTGGTATCACGGATTGAACTCACAACCTCACATTTACCAAGCAGGCACTTATGCCACTGAGCTAAACCCCTGGCTTCACTGAGGTTTTAAACGCAGCTTTTGATTTGTAGGTAGACTAAACACTGTCTTATATTTGTCAGCCATTTAGACTTTCTTTCTATGAGCTGTCCATTTATAATTGTCGCTCATTTTTATAGTATTTTCCTTATTGACTTATAGCATTTATCTATACATGATAGATGCTAATCTTTCATTAATACATTCAAAGTATTTCCTCCAGTCTAAAGTTTTTTTTATAGTGTTCCTTATTGTAAAGATAATTTAAAAGTCAGTCTTTTTAATGGTTTTGGATTTTTGTGACTTTGTTAAAAAAATTCTTTCACTCTACTACTGTTGCTTCTAGTAGTTGCAGCTACAATATTTTTTGGTACCGGGAATCGAACTCATGACCTCGTGCTTGCTAGGCAGGTGCTTACACTGCTGAACTGAATCCCTGGCCCCCTGAATATTCTTTTATGTGACAAAATATAGGTTAAGACTCCTGAGATGGGAGCTTGGCCTGGATTCTCTAGGTGTGTCCCGAATGTAGCCATAAGATCAGCGTGATAAGGACATGCTCTCGTATGGAAGAGTCAGCGTGGTTCCGGAGGCAGCTACTGTGGTGATGTGGCCACAAGCCAAGGGTACCAGAAACCACCAGAAGCTGAAAGAGGCTGTGGATACACAATATCTTTTCGTGTGCTTATGTATGTGGTTTTTTCTTTCATAAATGGTCCATTTTCCCACTGGGTTTATTTTTCCCTCAGCAATATTTGTATAGTCTGAATGTTTGTGATGTACAGAAAACAAATACATTTTCCAGTGTGCTGTATGATTTTTTGCGTTGCTTTTCTGTTTTTTCCTGCATTCAAACCTCTGTATTTTATTTAGCCAAATTTATCACTTTTTCATCGATATACATAACTATTGTAATCTAAAAAGGTTTCCTCTAAAGTCGCATGTATTTGGAAGTGTATTTGGAATTTAGTTCTGAGAATAGTGTGTGGGAAGATAATTTAAATTTTTTTATTTTAAAGAGGATAAAACAGAATAAAACCAATCAAAACAAACCAGTGTAAGAGATACAGGACTTTAAAACATCACAAAATCAATAGTAGTTACCATAATGCCTTTTGACGTCTTCAAAATAGCTGCAGATAACTTCGGACATAGTGAAAATCAAACAGAACAGAACAGAACAGAATAGTAACAATAAAACAAAACAATGAGTGCAATAAAGGACTTCAAAACAAGCCAATAGTAAATCCAAAATGGCTACCATAATATATCTTGCCATCTGCTCCTATATCAGATTAAACAACCAAACCAAACAGAGAATAAAACTCAACCCAACAAGACAATGGAATGATATAGGACTTCAGAACAAGCCCATAGGGAATCAACAATGGCTACCGCCCCCAGAAGGAGATCCTCCCAGATGCCACACTGTGTACTGCTATCCTCTGAACCCATGGTCAGACACTGGCCCCAGACCTGCAATGATAGTGACACACCTCAGCACCACAGGCACCCAACTGTCCTTCACCTCCATGGCTGTCATCACAGCCTGTGTCTCTCCAGATAAGCCGGTCCCTGATGAGGTGGGGGTGGAATTGGTATTTCTTGTTTGCCAGCCTGCGCAGCCGGAGGGGGCAATTTAATCTTTCTTTCTAGAGTGGTAAGTTCACTGCCTCAGTGCCATTAGTAGTAGGTCCATCCCCCCCCCCCCCCCGCACTGATTTGAAATGCTCACGGGTCCACCTCTGACTTCTTAGTTACGTTCCTCTGGTTTATTTATCCCCACTCCAATGCCAGACTGCATTCATTCTTGTGGGTTTCTCCCCATGTATTCGGTAGGACAAGGTCCATGTCTTCCCGGAATTTTGGACTACTATTTGCATATTTACCTACTCACATATATTCATAATGACTTTGTGCAATCCCTTGAAAAATTTTACTGATTTTAGGATTGAGTTTTCAATGAATTTATAGATTATTTGGATGAGAGTTTTTGAAATCTTATTATAATACAGTTTCCCCTTCTTGAAAATGGGTTTCTGTTTTCAGTTAGGTTACTTAAAAATTGTCTTTCAGTTAAGTTTCATAGTTGTATTGATATGGGGGAATGAAACTCACAACCTACTGTATTTCCAGTATGAGTTCATGTTGCCTAAAATCAAAGAATGAATTTTAGAGACAATGGAGGTTAAGAGTGGAATATATTTATTGAGAAGAAAGCTTCTGTCTAGGAGACACAGAAGGGGTCCCTAGTAGGTTACCAGGAGCTCTGTCTTTTCTAAGGACTTTTATAGAGTAAAATTATGAGGTTAGACGCTTGCAATGTGGGGAAAAATGGGAACTCCAAGGTGGACATAAGGCGGGACAGAACTGTGGTCAACCAGTAAGATTACTTAGGGGCTGGGGATTTAGCTCAGTAGCATAAGCGCCTGCCTTGTAAGCAGGCGGTCGTGAGTTTGATCCCCGGTACCGATAAAAAGGAAAAAGACAAAAAAAAAAAAAAAAAAAAAGATTACTTGCTCAAGTAAAATTTGATAGAATTGTGGGGGTGGCAGCTGAAAAGATAAAAAGTATGAAATATAAATGACCTTTATTTTAAGAATGCAGGGAGAGATCCCCCGATCACCTGGGGAATGGCATCTCCCCCCAGGGTCCACGATCTCTCTGTGGGACACGTGGAGTGAAGGCATACATGTAGCTTAGGTTTGGGGTGGAGCCTGAGGGGGCATTAGGGATGCACAGGTATCTCATTGGCACTCTTTGGCACCAGGGATGAATTCCTAGGGGTGGGGAAGATAGGGTCACAGGTAAATTCCTAGGGGTGGGGGAGATGGAGCTCCTTGGTTCTGCCTGAGGCTTTACCGGCTACAGTGTCCAGTCTGGGCCAAAACTCTTTCATATCCCATCTTATGATTATTATTATTAGGAAAAGGGGCGGAGATTTCTTTTTTACTGATTCCTGCTGGAAGAGAGCACTGTACTAGAGTCTAGGGAGTCGACGGGATGCCGGTTGATGCCCATGTAGAAGCTGGTACCAGGTGTTTTAGCCAGGACAGCTTCACTGGTGAATGCATGTATGTTAGACTGGAAAAACAAAGAGACGAGATGTTATGAGGAGGCATGGCACTGTCATATTTAAGGACCCAGGTGAGGTAGAAGGAAAGGTGCCTTTGATTTAGACATGTCATTCTATCAGGACCATGTTGAGGTAGAAACATTTCCACAGTAAGGCAGAATTCTGACATATAAATGTGGGGTTAGGAGGAGTGAAGTTATGAGAGGTGATTACTACCCCATCTGAAAGGGTAAAAGTTAAGACGGTAGGTAGGTAAGGCTTGTCTCTGTATGTATGACGTTGGAGTCTTTAGGAAATACTGTTAAGGAAATACTGCTGTAAAAAGAATAAGAAATTAGAAATTGGATAACAACACATGACAGCCTGAGAGTCGTGGTTGTGCATCCTTGGTGAGATGGAGATGAGTGGACAAAAGGATGGTTAGATCTAGGGCTGGAAGGCACCACTTAGCCTGAGTGATGTGAGACCAGGATGGCGGTCTAGCAACTTTGACCACTGTTGAGGTTGCCAGGAATATCAGGTATGGGTCGCCGTAACCTGGTTGTAGTCCTTGGAATGATTTGCTGTAACAGGATTTTAGTAAGTGTATCAGCAGTTTCCCTGGTTGTGGGAAAGGCTTTTGTGTATCCTGAAAAAGTATAAACAAAGGTGAGAAGACAAAATGTATCTGTTAGTCTTGACTGGGGTTGCCTGAGAAATTGGTGAATAAGAAAGGAAGGAGGTGGTCTATATCACAGAGGAGAGGTTTACTAGTGATAACAGGTGTCAACTGTTGAGGCCTCAGTGTCTGGGTCAGTCTGTATAAATGCAAGGGAATAAAAAGAATTTTTAAGATTTAGGCCTGTAGAGTGAGTGGTGGAGGGAAGATTTGGCGCCACTGGGTAGATTGGGAAGAAGCAGTCTGGGACCTGCACAAAATGGGCCCTGTTTGTAAATGGCATAGGTTGACCATCAATACCCCCTAGAGATGGAGGACTTACTACAGTGGCCTGAAAACTCAGGAAGAACTCTATACATATGGTCTCTATGTCCACAAGTATAGAGAATGTCTTACCTGAGACTTTTAGTGAGACTTGGGACCCTGAGACGGACACCTTAAAGTGGGCTGTTATTAGCCCTGAGCCCCATCAGTCTTTTTTTTTTTTTAAATTTTATTTAAGGAGAAAAAAAAAACCAGAAAAAGGGTACAAGTTATACAGAATTTCAGAAAAAGTAAACAGTAGGAAATCACTAGTTAATTACATATTGTCATCTTAGAAATAGTTGTTGAAGTTACAACATTAAAGCATATAGAGGGGACTTTCAAACAGTGAGACTGCAAACGGTTTTGTTCAATGATCCAACAAAACTCAGTAATATGGTTATCTATCTTATACACTTAAATATATATGCAGTTATATCTTTTAGAGAACTTTCTTTTCCTTTCTTTTGTACAATGACAATTACACATCTTGGGTTTTATTACTCCCACAGTTCTTACTACTTTTTTTTTTTTGAAGAAAGTAAAACTAAATGTGACATACCAGGACAGAGTCAGTCAAATCAAAAGGATGGACATAATACATAATGTAAAAATAAAATACAAGGTGATCAACAATGGTTACCATAATGCCTCTTTATTATCTTAAAAAGAATTGCCTATATCATCAGTTATAATAAAATTGTACAAAACAGTAAAGAATAAGACCAACAAAACCAAAACACTGGAGACATTAGAGGACTTAAAAGAAGATAATAGTCAACCAGAATGGGCGTCACAATGAATCTTATTGTCTTCATAGTTGTTGCCTATACTTTCAAACTTGGTACTATCAGGCATAACAGAATACAGGAAAATCAGTCAAAACAAGATGGTGAGAGCAATACAGAGTTTCAAATCAAGTTAATAGGAAATCAAAGTGGGTTGCTATAATATATCCTGCTATTTTTTATTTATTTTTCCCTTAATTAAAAGGATAAAAATGAAAAAGCAGATAATAAAAAGGAGATTGAGATAAAAAAGAGGGCATAACAACAAAACAGCGCAGGTCAAAACATAGCTATTTAAGCAAAATAGTGTTTCACCACAAGATAATCTCGACATAATAGTAGTTACCATAGTGTCTCTTCCCTTAAAATCTTTGGGTATAACTTCGTATACTGTAGCATCAAACATACCAAGACAATGTAAAACTGTTCAAGAGAATTACAGTGTTACAGGGTATCTAGAATCAACTAACAGAAAATGAACAATGGTTTCTGTATAATCTCCTTGTCTATAAAAGTTTTTGTTTATATTATCACATATAATAAAATCCAATAAGGTACAACACATTAAAACCGATGGAGACAGAAGAACAAAAGCTTGATGGGACTTCAAAACAAGAGGATATTAAATCAGCACTACCTATTATGATGTCTTGTTTTCTCCAAAATGACTGTTCCTACCATCCAACCTTCTCTGCCTCATTTCTGTTGAGCTCTTTTTCTGTCATTAATTGTCAGTTTGTCCTCTTTATTTAGCTTTCTGCTCCATTCATTGTGGCCGCTCTGCCACTGTTTCTGGAATCTTGGTATTTTTCATTTTTAGAATATCCTGCAGTAATCTCTGTAGAGTTGAATTGGTGGTTGCAAATTGCCCTAGTTCCTCTTTATCCTGGAAGCACCTTGTTTCTCCATCAATTTCTAGGGACAGTTGTGCAGGATATATCAATCTTGGCTGGAGGTTATTGTCTTTCAAAACTTGAATTATTTCCCCCACGCTCTTCGTGATTTGATGGTTTGTGCCGAGAAGTCTGCTGTAATTCTGATGGGTGTTCCCTTGTAAGTGATCTGTTTCTTGTCTCTGACGGCTTTTAATATTCTGTTCTTATACTGGATTTCTGGAATTTTGATTATTATATGCCTGGGTGGCTCTGTTTGGGTTGTAGGTGGCTGGGGTCCTGTATGCCTCATACATCTGAGTATTGTTACCTTTTGCTAAATTAGGGAAATTCTCTTGGATTATTTCTGTGAATAGCTTTTGTAGTTCATTTGTTTGAGTCCCTACTTCTTCTTTATGTTCTTAATTCTTAAGTTATAGATCCTCTTATCATCTTCTAGTCTTTGTATTATTGCTGTTTGTTTTCTTGTTATTTTAAAGAAGTTTTTCATTTCATGCTCCCACCTTACTAATCTGTCCTCCAGTTCTGATAATCTATCCTTTGTTTCTTTCAAGCTGTTATGCCAGCTTTCAATAGAGTTTTTAGTTTCCTGGTAATCTCTTTGAACCTGCTTCACATATTCTATGTTTTCTCTATTTTCTCCATCAAACAATTCTCCCCTTTTTTTCTGTTCTTCCATTCCACCATCTGTTTTTTCTTGGGCAGTGCTTAGCATTTCTCTAACTATTCTACTTATTTCTTGCTTTATTTCATTAAATACTTCATTTTTGAACTCATCTATGAGGCTCTGGAAATACCGCTTTATGATTATAGGTGCCGTGTTGGATATTGCATGTTTTCTGTCTTCATTCTCTTTTGCGTTTACCTTTCCTGCATCAATGTTCTCAGGATTGGGGACTGAGGACCCTTTCTTGTTGCTCCCTTTTCCCATACTTTTTGTTCCTTCCATACAAGTGTATGTAGGAGGCCCAGTTTTTTTTTCTCTTTGTCTGTTACAGTTTGTTTGAATCCGCCAGTTAGGTGTTCCCGTCCACTGCAGTGTACTAGGGAGACACAGACCTGGGCAGCCTCTGCTGGGCCTGCCCCTCCAGGTCAACTTACTGAATGCTTCACTGCTAGGGTGCACCGCCAGGCACAGGGACCTGATTTGGGCTAGCCTACTGGATCTTAGTCCGCGGCATCACCAGGCCAAGCGCTCCCCACCAGTCCCGCTTAGAGGGGAATACGCAACTAAAGTCACTGCAGGGCTGTGTTCTGGCTAGTCTGCTTGTTCCCAGAATGTCCTCTGTTGGAGCCTCCTAGTCTATGAAAGGGTCCCCATTTCTCTCACTCACCGCAGGACGATGCAGGGCTCCCTGCCAGTCCCACTCTCAACACCGTTTGGTTCGCCGATTCCAGCTCTCAGAGCTTTCGTGCGTCTCTCTCCCTGCCGTGCGGATTGGGACGCAGTAGTTGCAGCAGGAAATTCAAATCATGGCTTCCCATGGCGCGGGATCCAGCTTCCACACTGAGATTTTATCTGTTCCTGTTATAGCATCAGGATTGCATTTCCTGTTGGTTTCTCTCAGCTTAGTTCGTTCCTGGGTCGGCAGGGTACATCTCCCCTCGCGTAGGACTCCACACGGCACCGCTCCTGGATTCTAAATTGGTAATCTCAGAGAGCCTCCATAGCTGCTGTTATTTGTCTGCCATGTTCTCCCGGAAGTTGAGCCCCGTCAGTCTTCAGCAGCAAGTTTAAGCAGATCTGTCAGCGATTAATCTGGCAGTGTTGGCATTTGCTGTGAGGGTGGGAAATTAGGATGGCTTACCCACTCTCTGGTGGCTAGGACAGTCCAGTAGCCCTTGGTTAAGATCCCAAAGGAATGCCAGGATGGGGCACTCTCTTGCCCAATGTCCTTCTGTTGCATTTGAGGCATGGTCCATGGCGGGGGAACCCAGGCAGCTCCACCTTGTATTGGTAGTTTACCTGTCTCAGAACTCCAAGTGTCACAAGTGTTATTGTTATCTCTGTTGTTGAAAACATGAAAATCCATATTAAGGTGGTCTCTATGGAGTTTGAAGGTCAAGTTTTGCCTTTTTGCTTGGGATTAAGTAAGATATAACCTGCAGGAGTCAGATATAATCAACAGGGTATTTATGACTTTAGTAATGGCTTCCCATAAGGAGGACAAAGTCCAGGGAATTTTAGGAACTGGTATGTCATTTATGTCATATATAAGTATCTCTTTATGTTATTAAAATGTTTAATGCCATCTGATTTTTAGAGGATGGCCTGTTTTATTAATTTTTTCTTTTTATTTAGGAGAGAAATCAGCTACAGTGTTGTTTAATATCAGTTGAATATAGTTAAATATGGTGGAGGGCTGAGCCAGGGTGGGCAGGCAGGTGGGGGAAGGTTTAATTTTGCTTCTGCTGCAGTGTTGGTTTTGTTGTTTTGCATGTATCATCTAACCCTTGTTTTGGAAAAGAGCTAGTGGTTCCCAGCAAAAGGAATTTATAATTATTTTTAAATTTTAGTTGGTAAACATTTAGATTGGTACAGTACAGTACAATATAGGCAGTGAGCTTAATAGCAAACATTAAATGGCTATTTTAACATTTGAGTGTCAAAGAAATTTGTGAAACATCTCTAAGCGTATCAGCAATAATGAGTTGTCTGCTGCGCCTGTCTCTGTGCTGGCAGACAGAGCCACACTTGAGCTTGGGAGTGGGGACTGGTCTGGCATGTGGGCAGAGCACGCCCAGCATGGGGGCGGTGCATGCAGAGTGAAGGTGGGGTGAGCGCCAGGACCTAGCATGGGGGGCAGGCTGGAACTGCCCTGGAAAAATGCACAAGGCGGAGGCAGTGTAAGCTGAGTGGGCCGGGTGGCGGGTGTGCGGTGCACGGGGCGCAGAGCTGAGACACGGCGTGAAGCCGAGACCCTGCACGCCGGGACCCTGCGTGGAGCTGGGCACTACCTAAAGCCTGGACTGCTTGTGGGGCGCATGGAGTAGGGCACAGCGTTAGAGCTGACCCCGTGTGGAGCTGGAGTGCAGCATGAGCGTTTATAGCAGCCCGCGTGTATCTCTCAACACTGTTGGGGCACCCCTCTCCCATCGTGGCAGGGAATGGGTCGGCACATGGTGGGGAAGGGGAAGCGCGAGGAAACAAAGGGGATGCTGGCGGGAAAGGACACACACTCTCAAAACAAAGGCTTAAAGATAGAGAGTTTTGTAAACTTGTCGTCAGTGTGATAAGCCATAGATAGGTATGGTTTTTAGGGGGGGTACAGGAAGTGGTCCCCAAGATAAAATCTGGTACGGGGTCTGGCCCACGGAGTTACAGCCAGATGAAGCAACGGACCGTGGTCTACTAAGTTTAAGTCGTCACTTGTTTTAGACCGATCGGTATTTTGGTTCCAAAGCTCGTAATAATTGGCCGTCACCAATATATATACGAGTGGATTTCTCCATGGAGCTTAGTAACGGCTCTGCCCGTGAGAACTTAAAAAGCTCTGAAGGATGTGAGAGTTCCTCAGTGTGGAGCCAGGTTGGCCCAGAAAAACTCTGCCTTGGGCTATCTAAGGACATGAGAGCATCATGCAAACCCACGGAAAGGGGGAGAAAACCGGCCTGGGGCCTGGCCTAGCGGCAATCTCCGGGGGTTGCTACCTGTGGTAAATTGGGCCGGTGTTGTTTGTGAACCAGCAGCGACAAGTTTACAGCTCCCGAGTGTAGAAGTGAGGAATTAATGCAGAATGCAGTCCAGTCTGCGAAATGGCAGGGGACTCAGACTGGGAGGGCCTCCGGAGTCTCTCCTCTGCCATTCCCAGTCAGGGAACCATACGATAGCATTGTGGGGACAGTGGCTGAAAAGATAAGAAGTATGAAATATCAATAGCCTTTATTTTGAGAATGCAGGGAGAGACACCCCAGACCCCGTGGGGTGTGACATCTCCCCCTGGGGTCGGCGATCTCTCTGTGGAACATGTGGAGTGGAGGCATATAAGTAGCCTAGGTTTGGGGTGGAGCCTGAGGGGGCATTAGGGATGCACAGGTAGGTAGCCCATTGGCACTTGTTTAGCGCCAGGGGCAAATTCCTAGGGGTGGGGAAGATGGAGCTCCCTGGTTCCACCTGAGGCTTTACCAGCTACAGTGTCCTGTCTGGGCCAAAACTCTTTCAAAATTGATTAAATCAGGAGCAAATGGGGGAGCAAGTCCCTAGTGAGTGGCCATGCTTAGCAGCAGTGACCCTTACTGTGGGGGTGGGATGCTGACTCCTGGCTTCCTCAGGGTGACAGAGACCTATCGGACTGTGGATCCTTGGGATGTGGCTGTATTTGCTTTGCCTTTTGTCTTGAGATCTGTCCCACAGCACGGGGTGATTGTCTCTTCCAAGGTTGTAGGGTATCTGGTCTTCTGCGCTGGCTCCTTTGAGGGCTCAGCCCTGACTGACTGCCTATAATATTTCTAACTAAGTCAGCTGCCTGTAACAGTGTTATTTCTCACAGATTTCTTGTTAGGTGTATTCCAAATTACACAATGGAACTAATACTTTTCTTTTGTTACTATTGTTATAACTGGTTAGTGATAGAATTCTTGGTGTGGCTAAAAAGATAAGAAGTATGACATAAAAGTGGCCTTTATTTTAAGAATGTGGAGAGAGACTCCATGTAGCTTAGGTTTGGGGTGCAGCCTAAGGGGCATTATGATGCACAGGTAGCCCATTGGAATTCATTTTGGTGAATTGCTTAGGGGCGGGAAAGGTGACCTCAAGATAGACCCCCCTTGGTTCCGCCTCCCAGGCTCCCTACTGTGTCCCATCTGGGGCAAAATCCTTTCAGTTAGTACTGTATTAGTAGGTAAGAGTTAACTGATTTTTTGCCATATACAAATTTGGTTGTTGTCAAATTTATGAATTTTTACTTTGTTTCTAGATTTGTAGTCATAGGGAAGTATTCCTTATTTTTCCAAATGATGGCATTAGAGGTTTACCTATGCCTTTTTCTAATATTTTTATGTCTGTTTCTTTTTTCTTTTCATTTGATCTATCTGGAGTTTGTACTGGAGTATGGAGTACACACTAATCCTGTGTGTGTGTGTGTGTGTGTGTGTGTGTGTGTGTGTGTATTATGTGAGATGGAAACCAGGGCCTTCATAATAAACTACATCACTTACATTTTAAATTTTCTTTATATTATTTTTATTTTAATAATGGGATCTTGCTAAGTTGCTAATTTGCCCAGGCTGGGGTTGAACTTGTGATCCTCCTGCCTCAGCCTCTCAGAGTGCTAATATTACAGGTGTGAACCACCAAGGCCAGCTGTCCAGCTTTATCTTCTTTATCCATGACTGCTTAGTGTACCAATAACATTTTAATAACCCTCACACCTCTCTTCCCCACTAATTTGAGATATTTTAGTGTAAGCTAAGTGCTCCTATTTTTAGACTTTTTTCTTCTGCTCACTTGGTCTGTCTAGTCATACTATTTTACCCATGTTAATAAATTAACTCCAGTTCATTCATTTAATGTTCCATCCTGCGAGTATACAACTTACCTATTCTTCGTGGATGGACATTTAGTTTGTTTCCCATTTTTTTGTTTATTAGAAACAGTGGTACAATGAACATTCTTTAAATGCTTCTTGGTGCATGTGTACTAGAGTTTCTCTGGGGTGTCTGTTTAGGAATGTGATTGCTAGTTGCAGGGTATGCACATCTTTAACTTGATTAGATTTTGCCAGATTGCTCTCCAAAGCGGTAGTCCAATTTGCACTTCCACGAGCAGTGCAGAAACCACGTGCTTCCCACGGGAGCTCTGCAGGCTGCGTGTTACTGCACTTGTTAATTATTGCGCTTGTAGGAAGGTGAAACTGTTCTGCTGTGTAAATTTAAGTAGCGTTTTCCTGATTATTAATGAGATTGAGGCATAACCTTTCACTTGTTTATTGACCATCAGGTTTCATTTCTGTGGTTTACCTGTTCATATCTCTGCTCATTTTGTACTGCTTTATCTTTTTTTTTGCAAAGAATTTTTTATGTAGCCTGCATACTTGTGTGTGTGTATGTGTGGGAGTGTTGGGTGCATTTTGTTGGGCACCAAACTCAGGATCCGGTGTGTCTCAGGCAAGTGCTGCCTCCCCCAGTGCTGGCCTGAATACTAATACTCGGTTTCTTTTTCTTTTTCCTTTTTTGGTACCTGGGATCAAACTCACGACCTCGCACTTGCCAGGCAGGCACTTGTGCCTTTGAGCTAAATACCCATCCAATATCGGTTTCTTATATAAATACTGTGCCTTGGGTTGTGGCTTGCATTTTCACTTTGTGTACAATCTCTTTTGAAGTAAAAACATTAAAAATTTATTTGTAAGACAGGTGATGCAGTCACATGGCTGACGCTATTTTAAGTAGAGATTTCTCCATTCCTCCAGCCCTCTAGCAGTGTTATTTATATCTCAGATACTGGTGGTCTTGAGTTTCCTTACACATTTACAATCAAAGCAGAGCTGTGCCTCCCCCGACATATAAAAATTCAGCTATGTTTATCTTTATTTTTTGAATTATTGCTTCAAAAGTCTTTCTTCCTCTTGAGTTTTAAAGATAGTCTGCTTTGTTTTAACTTTAGTTCATTTTCTTATTAGTAGTTAATTTGTTTTTGTAATACTGATCGAATTGCATGTATTTCCTCCCTGACTTTTTAAAAATGCTGCCTTTTGGGGTGTATTTATTGCTTCCATGTACTGTATATGAAACTGTTTCTGTGCTTTCTGCTCAGTTCATTAGTGTGTTATCTATCTTTCCCTCAAGCAAAGCAACTGGTTTAATTCCTATAGCTTTATAAGAAATCTTCTCTGGTAAGATCAATTTTATGATTCCCTACCCTCTGGAGAATCTGAGTTATTTTTGGCCTTATTTGAGTTTAGTTAGAGTTGATTGGAATTACATAACATTTGTAGATTAATTTGGGGGAGAATTTCTATCTTTAGGGTACTTGGCATTGCCAGGCATGATCATGACATATGCCATCATTTATTAAGTCTTTTAAAAACATAATTTCTTTGATAAAATGCTTGTAATCTTTTTGGTTGGATTTCTTTCTGTGATGTGTTGTTTTTTTATGTTCTAAGTTTTATCTTGTTTAAAAATTACATTTTGCATTGTTGTGGTTACAGAAGGTCTCGGAGGGCTTTTGTGTCTATTGACAGAGCTGCCAATCTCTTCCTCATTCTAAATTGTTTTTAGAAACTGAGGTTTTCTACCCATTTATAACCACCTACCAATAATGACATTTTTGGTTTTGTTTTTTTCATGCTTGCCATTTGTCTGTCTACCCATCCCTTACTATGCGAGTGGTGCTCAAAATATATAAATGTTTAAATTAAAACAAAGGTTACAGTAGAAGACATATGGCCATTAATGCCTCTCCAAATTCTCCCCTTTGCTTCTGACACCCTTAACCCATTGTCCTCCCCACTTTCTGATGCTTCTAGAAGGCATTTTTTTGTCTTTTGTTGCTTTGGTACCTAGAATGAAACTCATGATCTTGTGCTTGCCAGGCAGGCACGCGTGCCGCTGAGCTACATCCCCAGCCGCATGCAAGCTGTTTTTTGATAGAAATATGATGAACCCTGCTGCCGAGGGCCGTCCAGCAGCAGGGCAGCTGTGTCAGAATGTGAGGGTGTCCTCCCTGCTCCAGGCACTGAAGGTGGCACTGTGTGACTTCTGAACATTGCCAGTGGGTTCAGGATATCAAGGCAGCCACGGCAGTACAAGTAAACACACAAAAAAGGACCTCTAGAATCGCTTCAGGCAGGGCAAGAGCAGTAGGATATGTGTGCTCGAAGTGAGGGGGAGGGAGTACTTTTAGGGAGACTTTTTTAGTGGAGCTTTGTCTCTCCTTCCCTCTCTGTCTCTGTCCCTCTGTCTCTGTCTCTGTCTCTGTCTCTCTCTCTCTCTGCAGGGTCTTGCTATGCAGTTCAGGCTGGTCTTGAACTCAGTTGGTAGCCCAGGCAGGCCTCCAACGCTTAAGGATCCTCCTGCCTCAGCCTCCTGAGTGCTGTGATTGCAGGAATGTGTTACCTCGCCTGGCAGTCATCGATCTCTTAACATTGTCCTAAAAATGTGAACATTTATCAGTTCTTGATCAAGCCTCAAGACCTCAGCACCATCCTGAGAGGAGCTGGTAAACATCTGATGGATGGGTTGTTGACTCCCAGGGAAGTGGGTTTAACATTTTAACCTTAGAAATTGTATATGGTACAGTTACTTCTCTTAGTTGAGGCAATATGAGCTGCTATAAGGACTGCAAGATCTCAGCATCTGTAATAAACACAAGTTTATCTCTTGCTCACTTAAATTTTGGAACACTTAGCGCTGATGGCTGACTGGTTCTTTAAAAGCCTGCATAAGGGGCCTGGGTTGTTTTGAGTACGTGGCCTCCAAGGGCCCCAGAGAGGAGGCTGGGAGGTGGGAGATCCCCAGGGAGGGCTGTGGGGGTGGATGCACCCGGCTCATTCCCAGCTGCCCAGAGCAGCTGAGAGCTGGGCGAGCAATGCGGCTTCCACACGGCCAGGCAGGAATCGCCATGGCCCAGGCCATTCACGACTTTACTCTGTCCCACACGAAGGTGACTTAGAGCCCTTCTCCTGGGCTCTAAGTGCAGGTCACAGGCAGTGCTACTCCCAGGGGAGGTTCTGGGAGACCCGCAGTTGACGTGTGGGTCCTCGTGCAGTTCCTTCATGCCCTCTGGTGACTGTGGACACAGGAGAAGCCCAGCCCTCCCCTGTGTCCAGCAAATGACCAGAACCCCAGTAAAAATTTTTGCCTAGAAGAGGGAAGAAGAGAGGCCATGGCAGCAGCTGGTCAGTAGCAGTGACCAAGCTGCCTGGTGTCCCGAGAGACCACACTACCTGCTCAGCTTCAGGCACCAGTACTCTGTCTCAAAGATAAATTTTGAGGGGTGGTTTGGTTTAGGTTTAATGAGGATTGTTATTTTTTATTTTAAAGAGAATAAAATGAAGCAAAATAAAATAAAGCCAATCAAAACAGTGTAAGTGATATAGGATTTTGAAACAAGATAATAGGAAATCAATAATAGCTACTATAATGCCTCTTGTTGTCTTCAAAATAGTTGCCCATACCATTAGACATAGGAAAATCAAACAAACCAGAACAGAGTAGAACCAATAAAAACAAACTAATGAACACGATGCAGGATTTCAAAACAAGATAATGGTAAATCCAAAATGGCTATCATACTGTATCTTATTATCTGTGAAATAGCTGCCCATGCCAGCAGATATAATAAAATCAAATAAGACAAAACAAAATAAAGCCAAACCAAACAATGAAAATGATACAGGACTTTAAAACAAGATAATAGGGAATTAACCACGGCTACCACTGTCAGAAGGAGGTGCCCCAAGGATGCTATACTGTGTGTTATCCTCTAAATAGATGGTTGGATTACTGGCTGAAGACCTGCAAAGTTGATGAAACCCTAAACACTGCACGCATTAAGAGGTATTTTGCTTCAGTAGCTACCGTCTGGGCTTGTGTTTCTCTGGATCAGCCGGTCACTCACAGGGGTGGGGGACGCTTGGCTCTTCCTGGTACCCACACACCAAGAGGGGCTGTCTTCGTGTTCTCCTTCCCGTGGGCTGTGCAGCATTGACTCACAGGAAGGGGCTGGCGTCTGGCTGTGAATGGCATAGACTGAAGATGACGATTATGGATAATTCTCAGTGCTTATTTACTACTCAAGGAAATTGCCTTTTATTCCTCATTTCTTAAAAATTTTTAAAAATGGGAAATGAGTGAGAATTTTGTTCAGTCATTTTCCTGTGTCTGCCGAGGTGTTCACAGATAGTTTTTCTTCTTTACTGTGTTAGTATTATTAGTAAATTACCTGAATAGATTTCCTGAGGTTGCTGTCTCCTGCATATATCCTTATTGGTTGTGATGTATTTTCTTCTAGAGTTTCATTTAGACTTTTCCTATTGTTCATGAGTGAGATTGGCCTATAATTTTCATGTCTTTTATTGCTCTCTGGCATTTGTTTCAGAGTTTACTAGTATCATAAAATGAACTGAGGAGCTTTCTTTTCTTTTCTATTTTCTGAAACATTCTGTGCAAGATAGAGCTGCCTCTTAAACTGTCTGGATCTGGTCTCTTCGTTTTTGTTTTTGTGTGCAGATTAACTATTGATTTGCTTTCTTTTATAGGCTTATTTGGGTTTTCCATTTCTTGTTGAGTTCATCTTAGCAAATCACTTTTTATTCTAGCAAATGGTCCATTTAACTTAAGTTTTCATATGAATTTCATGAAGTGGTTCACAATAATGAGTTCTCAAGGAAAAAACCACTCTGCTAGCTCTGTAATAAGTGTCTTTTTTTTTTTACTCCTAATGTAGTTTATATTCTTTTTCCTGATCAGTTTTGCTGTTTTCTATTTTATTAGTTTTTACAAAGAACTAGCTCTCAGCTTTTAAAATCCTTTTTGAATAATTTTTTTTTCTGCTTTAAAAATTTCTGCCGTTGCTCTTAAATTCTGTTTTTTGCTTTTTACTTTCTTTTGGCTTACTTTATTGTTATTATTTAATTTTTATTTCTGCCTTTGTTAGTGCATGTTTGCCGTATATAATGATTATATTTGAAGGGAAAGGCCAGGGCACGTTTCCCCAGGAGTCCCAGGTCTTCCCCACATTATTTGGTGCCCCGTTAATTTTGAAGCCCATTAAACCTGTTCGCTGCTCCAAACACTCCAGATCTAGGGCCCGCAGACTTTGGGCCAGGAAACCCCTCAGCTGCAGGACGGGCCGTGAGCTCAGACGCAGAGACCCGGTCCTGAGAACAGCAGGCCCGGACCTCCTCCTTCCCTCGCCTACCCTGCCAGACGGGGCTGCTCTGGGCCCGTGGGAGCCCGGGGCCTCCCAGTCTCTGTCCTAATAAAGCCTGGCCTTCTGTGAGCTGCTTCCTTCTCTCTCCTTTCCTTTCTTGCACTGTGCATCGTGGGGAGTTGGCACATGCACCTAACACATCGTAATTCTTCCTATGTCCCCATCCCTTTCCCTCCCGCACAGCTCTCTTTGTCTCTTGGTTGTCTTCCCATTTGCCAAAGATACATCTCCCTACTTCCTAATTCTTGGTTGTTGCTTTTTGAAACAAGGGTCTCACTATGTGCTTCAGACTGGCCGCCCCCAGCTCACAGCAGTCCTCCTGCCTCAGCCTCCCAAGCGCTGGATTATAGGTGTGTGCCACCATGCCCAGCTCCTGTTCCTGTTATCTATCTTATATTTTGCTCTTCAATGTATTTATACGTGTATTCTGGCTGTGTCAGATGTCCCCAGAAAGCCTCATCCAGTCAGAGGTGCAACTTTGTGGTGGTGGCTGGATCTAGAGTGTGTGGCGCTGGGTTGATTCGTGGTCCCTTAAGGGGAGGCACTGATAGCACAGAGGGACAGAAAGAGGGCTGTGGCTGCCGCTGCCACTTCCTGCTCACTGCTTCCCTGCTGTGCTGTCTCCTGCCTGCCATGGGATGTCCTCTGCACTGTCCCCTGCCTTGGAGCCAGCTGACTGAAACTGTTATAACCGTGAGCCAAAACTGACCTCGACTCCTTTAGCTTTGGGTATCGGGTTTTCTGTCTCAGCAACGAGAAAGAAGTAAGCTGCTGTGGTTTCTCATATGAGAGAAGCCATGCTGTCTGGTTTATTTTGCTTAATGTTATAGTGCATCCATTTATCCACAGATGACCCGAAAGTACCCTTCTTTTTTTCCTCTCATTTACATGTTTTATTTGGAAGTATTTATACCAGTGCAGTGAAACTAAACTTTAGAGATCGTGGATGTCATCAGTTTATTATAAAAGAGACATGGACATTATTTACATGATGAAAGCCTGCAGAATGTCAGTAGAACGGGCAGCGCTGTGTGACATCATTTCAACAGTGACTTACTTCACTCTACGTATTTTCAAAGAATGTCGCCATCTCTAAATAAGAAACAATCCTTGTCACCTAGCACTACTTTGGCGCCTCCATATTCTGGAAGAAGAACCTCACCCCCAACTCTCACACTGACTGTCTGGACCTCTCCACCCTTTCCCGTTGAGCCCGCCCCCAGGGCTACCACAGCGGCCTGCAGTACTTTGCCTTGAGATTTTTCTGGAAGCATAATGCCACCCTTGGTGACAGTTTCAGCTGTGCTCTTTCTACCAATATTCGGTCAAACAGCAGGAGAAACTTCCGAAATGCCTGTCCTGCTGTGGCTCCTGCCCCGCAGCTCCGCAGGGCTACCACATAGAGAAATCCACACTCCGGCCCCTGGATACATGACCTTTTTTTAAACTTTGTTTTTGGTACCAGGGATCGAACTCAGGACCTCACACTTGCCAAACAGGTGCTTGTGCCACTGAGTTAAACCCCTGGTGAAAGTATCCTTCTTTATAGCAGAGTAGAGCCCCATGGTGCAAACACCACATTTTTAATCCATTTAACTGGTGATGGACATATGGACCAGTTCCAAGATTTGGCTATTGAACTGTGCTTCTCTAAAGCATATTTTTTTTGTGATTGCATTAAATCCATGTACCAAATTTGGAAGAATGGCCATTTTGAATATATTGGCTCTGCTTATCCAGAATCAAGGGCATATCTTTCTATTCTTGTTTTGTCTTTTTGAGACAGGGTCTTACTAAGCAGTTCAGGGTGGCCTTGAGTCACTTTGAGCCCGGCTGGTCTTGAATTTGGAACAACCCTCCTGCCTCAGCCTCCCGAGTGCTGGGATTATGGATGAGTGCTGCCATGCCTGCCTCTCTGTTCCATGTTCTGAAGTCCTTGATTTCCTTTTTCATAGTACTGGGGTTCTCACTTAGAGGCCTTTCACTTCATTAGCTAGGCTAATTCTTAAGTATTCAGTTTTTCTTGGTGTATTGTGAACGGTATTGTTTCCTCAGTTGTTTCTTATTGAGTTTTCACTATTCAATTTGGCTATTCTAAGAGTCTTTGGTGGAAATTCTATGTAGAAAATCATGTTGGTTGCAAACAATGATAATTTGAATTTTTCCTTTCCTTTACATGCCCCTTTTATTTCTCTTGGCTGATTGCTCTGGCTAGTGTTCCAAGTACTATACTGAACAGGGGGAGGACAGGAGAATCCTTGTCCTCGTATTAGGGGGAAAGCTTACAGTGTTTCTGCGTTTAGTATGATGTCGGCAGTAGGTGTGTGATGAATGGCTTTTACAGATTGAGACAAGGTCCTTCTGTACCTGTTTATGTCAAGGTTTCCCTGTTACGAATGACTTTGGATTTTGTTGAGGACTTTTTCTATTGAGATGGTCATGTGATTTTTGTCTTTGTTTCTATTTATGTGACTTTACATTTATTGATATGCAAATACTGAACCATCCTTGCTTCCCTGAGAGGTGATGTTTGATTTTTCTGATGATTTGTTGCATTCTGTTTGCCAGTATCTTGTTGAGTCTTATTGCATCTACGTTCATTAAAGAGATTGGCCTGTAGTTCCTTTTTGTTGGTGGGGTCTTTGTTTGTTTTTGGAATCAGGGTAATGCCAGTTTCCAGAAATTACTTCATTAAAGAGTTTGAGGAATTTGGTGTTATAACCTCCCTGAAGTTCTTGTGGAATTCAGCAATGAATCACGGGGTCCTGGGGTTTTCTTAGTTGGTAGGTTTTTTTTCATTAGTGCTTCAATTTCACTGCCCATTGTTAAAATTCAGGGTTTTTATATCTTCTTGGTTCACTTTTGGTAATTCATTAATATCTAGGAATTTGTCCATTTCTTCAAGATTCTCCTATGTATTGGAGTATAGTTCTTCTTTTTTCTTTTATTTGGTGGTACAGGGAATCAAACTCACAACCTCACGCTTGCCAGGCAGGGCACTTAGGTCACTGAGCTAAATTCCCAGCCCTGGAGTATAGTTTTTCATAGAAATTAAAAATGATCTCCTGAATTTCAGTGGTATCTGTTGTGATGTCAGCTTTTTCATTTCTAATTGTATAGATTTGGGTCTTTTCTTTCCTGTTTTGGCTAAGGATTTGTCATTTATTTATTCTTTCAAAGAACCAGTTCTTTGATTCAATGATTTTTTTTTTTTAACAGGGGATCGAACTCACAACCTTGCGCTTTCCAGGCAGGCGCTTATGTTGCTGAGCTAAATCCCTGGCAGTTCAATGATTTTTTTTTAAAGTCTCAATTTCATTTATTTGTACTGTGATCTTCATAATTTCCTTCCATGTGTGAGCCTTAGACTTGGGTTTTCGTTGTTTTTCAAGGGCCTTGAGTACCTCATTAGGCTATTTATTTGGACTCGCTTTGTTTTCCCAGTGTGGGCAGTCACAGCTACAAACTTCCTTCTTAGGACAGCTTTCATCGTGTACCCAGCTTCTGGTATGTTGTACTGACATCACTGTTTGACTCTAGGAACATCCCATTTCTTCCATGACCCACTAATTATTCAAGGGTGTGTCATCTAATTTCCATGAGTTTGCAACATTTTTGTGGTGTTTTTGATATTATTTTCTAGTTTTATTGCACTATGATAATATTCATGGGATAATTTTATTTTATATTTATTTAAGTATGCTTTATGGGTTAGTGTGTAGTCTGTTTTGGGGAAAGTTTCATGCGCTGCTGAGAAGGATGTGTGTTTTGTTATTGGGTGGAATACTCTAGATTTATTAAATCCATTTGTTCAAGGGGGTGGCTCAACTGTTACATTTCTTTGTGGATTTTGTCTAGTTGATCTATTTGTGATAATGGGATACTAAGGTCCCCCACTATCACTGTGTTGATATTTTTCTGTTGTGTCCGGCAGTGCTTATAAAGTTAGGTGTGCTTGTGTTCAGTCTACATATATTTATAATTGTTATCTCTTCCTGTTGAATTTTTTCTTAATCAATATATGGTATCCTTCTTTGCCTCCTCTAATCAGTTTTGGCTTGAAGTCTACCTTGTCTGAAAATAGTATAGCCATTTCTGCTTGTTTTGGGGCTCCCATTGCATGAAATACAGTTTTTCTTTTTCTCTCTTTTTTTTTTTGTACTGGGGATCAAACTCACGACCTTGCACTTGCCAGGTAGGTGCTTTGCCCCTGAGCTAAATCCTTGACCTGCAATATAGTTTTTCATTCTTTGATTTTTATATGAATTTCCTTTTGAGTTAAATGTGATTCATGTATGTAGCGTACCTTTGGGTTTTATTTTTTAATCCAATCAGTGAATCTGTGTCTTTCAGTTGGGGAGTTGAGAGTTTCTACCGAAAGGTATTGATTATTCCTGTCATTGTATTTGTTCCTGTTGCTGATTTCTGCTTTTTCCCCTTGCTTATTGCTTGTTCTGAGTGGTATATGCACTTCAGTGGATTTTTTTTTTTTGGCCTTGTTGACTTCCTTATCTCTTTCTAGGATGTCTTCTAGAATATTTGGAATTCTTATTTGGTGGCCACAAACTTCTGAAGGTGCTCTTTGTCATGGAAAGACCTTGTTTCTCCAATGCAGGATGTATCAACTTAGGATGCAGGTTTTTGAAACACTTCACCCCAGGCTCTTCTGGACTTTAAGGTTTGTGTTAAGCGTCTGCTACAGGGAAACCAACTTAGGACCACTTCTGTCTCTCTCATGGAAGCTTTCTTTCCTTAATAAATATATTCTGTTCTTCAAAAAAAGAGAGACTACTATAGTTCTAATGACTTTATTTTTTGTAAAGGATTTGTTGTTTTTCTGTAACAGTTGTTAAGACTCTGCCCGTGTGTGGGGATTCTGGGATTTTGATTGTGATTGTTGTGGAAAGTTTCTTTTCTGATTATGGCTATTTGGGGCTCTGTGTGCCCTACTTATGTTTACATTAAATTCTTTCCCCATACCTGGCAGTTTTCTGCTATGATTTCTGTTCTGTTTGTTTGTCTGAGATAGGCTTTCACTCTGCCACCCAGGCTGGCCTTTAACTGGCAGCAACCCTTTCACCTCAGCCTCCCGGGTGCTGAGGTTATATGTGTGCACCACCATTCCAGCTATGATTTCTATAAACACATTTTTTATGTCATGTGGTCCAACTTTTCACTAATTCCAAGTAATCTTAGATGAGTCTTCTTTGACACATTCAGCAGCTGTGGATCCGTTTTCCACATCCTCTTGTTTCTAAGGACCTCTGAGGATATGGTCACCTGCAGCAGCCTTATCTTCTGGTTAGACACTCTGTCCTCACATTGTTTGCTTCTGCTGCCCACTGTTTTAGCAGAACTTTGAGCTCCTGGATTTTAATTTGGCCTCTTTTCATGGAGCCTAATTCATTGCTAAATGGTCACTCACGTATTGTATCATTTGGGTTGGTTCAGCCAGCTTTTTACTGGTGTCTTCATTTATTTATTGTCTATTATCATCTTTAGTTATGTCACTTTAGGCTGCTGAACACCTTATTGATTTTTTGGTCTTTTTTATCATTTCATATAACTCAGCTCTTTGGCTTCGATTTTCTCCCATGATGTGCCATGGATCAGCTTTGAGGGAGTTAGGAGTTTTGCAGGCATTTTCCTGTCTTTTCTCATACTTGTATATTTGCTTCTTGTGCTGATGTTTGCGGGTTGACTGGAGCAGACAGACTTTGTTGTGAGCATGGAGGTTGCTTCAGTTAGTGTCTCCATCTAGTGATGGAGACACAGAGTTTGGCTAACTATAGATCTTTGCCTCTGTCCTAAAATATAACTATGTCCATTTATTTGGGGGGAGGAAAATGCAATGAAATTGGCCCAGCACCCAGTTCTCCAGAAATGAGCTGCAGTATCCTCAACAATGGCATACAGAAAAAAATCAGCAACAGTCATAGTGTCCAAGACTGTCTTAGTTACTTTTCCTGTTGTTGAGACAAAATACCTGACACTCCAAGTTAAAGGAGGAGAAGTTTATTTCATCTCATAATTTGCAGAAGTTTGAGTCAGTAGTGGGCTGGCCCCAAAGCAGGGCTGCAGGGCCGAGGGGCGTCACAGAGGGGAAACAGCTCGTGGCCGTGGTAGGGAGGGCGGCAGACGGCGGCAAGCAGCAGCCTGCCGCTCCAGTCTTCGCCTTCAGCTTGGAGTCCTTTCCTGGCTTCTGATGCAGACTCTGGCTTCTGCTCTTTAGCTTTCGTCATAGATTCTGCAGTGTTGGGTCAGGGCCCCTGATACGGACTTGCACGGGACACTGCAGTGAGCTCTGGACCTTGGGCTGGGCCCTTCGGCCTCCATTGTGCAGGCACCCTCTGCACACCTCCCCATCAACTGTGTGGGTGACCCTCTTTAGTAGGTTGTGTAATTTCTTACACATTTGTATATCTTGTGTTATGTCTGTTTCTCTAATAAACTCTGACATACCACCGGATTGACATACCACCAGAGAAGTAAAAGCTTCTTCTGTACCACCCTTAACAATAAAAGGGATTTGTGATTATGGACACACAGACAAATCAAATTTTGACATACAGTAAACATCTATTCAATACAACTAATGTGTCACTATCAACCATAGAAAATAATGCCATAAGAATGGCATTGTTTTGGTTACTTTTCTTTCATTGCTGGGATGAAATACACAACACCCAAAATGAAGGAAGGAAAGGTTTGTTTAGCTCACTATTTGTGGAGGTTTCAGTCCACAGTCAGCTGGTTCCAAGGCAGGGTGGCATGGTAGAGGGGCAACTCTTCAGGCAGCGGCCAGCAAAAGCAGCCAGGGAAAAAGGGGGAGAACCAGCCTCTTTTCATCCCTTATCTTGTAAACAGGCTGTGATCTCCCAGGGAGGATGTAGCACTCACCCCACCTCTGTGCCCTCCTCGTGCTCAGACTGAGGCTATTTACAACGCCAGGATCCTAGCTTCCTGCTGCCTCTCCTAGTTAAATTTTTAAACTTCTCAGGTTGACACAATGCATCAACCATAACAGGCATAGAATCAACAAAACAGCTACAGATTAATACAGCTTGTGAAGATGGAGGGTAGGAAAGTAGAAAATGGAAAAATAGGATTTTAAAAAGAAATGGAAGACAAGGTGGAGGAGAGGAAAATGAGGAACAGGATATATTAAGGAGTAAAAGTAAAGTAATAGAATCAGATAAAATAACAGAAAAGAAAAAAAGAGAACAACATAAGGAGTAAAAAAGAACATGGAAATAAGAAAACTCTTAAAACTTAAAAAAAACCACAAATGAAACAAAAGGGAAAATAATTCCTCCGTGTTTTGAGCGAGCTGTTTCTTTTCAGGGTCAGCAGTACTGGAGTCCTCCAGGTGCTGGGTGAGGACTAGGAGTCACTACGAAGGCTACTCTGTTCCACACTCGGGTTTTGTGTGTGAATGCTGACTCTTGCCACAGTTTTCCTGCTGGGCATGGTCAGTGATGTCCCCCCTGGGGCTGTATTTCATTCCCTTCCCTCCCATTTCCATGGCCTTCTGTATGTCCCAGGCCCCGGCTTTCTCTGCCTAGCTTTATGGCCTGTGAGTTTGTAATGCCTTCCCTCCCTGCTCCAGAGCCCACTCTGTCCTGCACCCCAGGTGGTGGCTACTGTCCAAGCCAAGGCGTATCTCTGATCACATTGGCAGATGGGGAAGCAGACAGATCACTGAGCTCTGCACTGGACATAGGCAGTGGGGTGGGTGGGGTCAAGCAGTCCATTGGACTTAAGGCCCCAGTTGCATTCTCAGCCCATTTCAGAAGCACACAGGCCCTCACTACGAGGGCAGCATCGCTGTGTCCTTCCCAGCCTGAGCTTGAACTTCATGGTAAGTCAATGTTTGGCCTACACCCTCTCTGCTGCTGCCTCTTGGGGCCATCTCCCACCCAGTCACTGTGGAAAGGTGACCCCAAGAAACTCTGAAGTGTAGTTGTCCTGCAGCTCAGTTAACCCCTCCCCTAAAAGTGGCTGCTGATTAAACACTCTCAAATACCACAGTTCCTACCCTGGATTCCTTCTCCCACTCTAGAGTGCCATGAAGAAGGAGTTACTTTCAGAGCAAAACCTGGTTCTCTTTTTGCAGCTTACAGTAACTGTGGGCTTTCTTGGGGCTAGCACTTCGAGCCTGGTCTGTTGTTTCTCTTACACTGTGTCAGCCGAGACAGATCCCTGCCCCGGAGTCAGGGTTACCTTTCCATTCTGCTCCATTCTTTTCTCTGTGTTGTGCTCAGTCTCCAGCTTCTCCTGCCAGCTCCTTTCTGATTCTTGGAGATCTGTTTCTGTTTTTCTTCCCCAAATTGTTTTCTGGGTGTCTTAATGCCAGATCCTGGAGAGGCTACGTTTTGTTGCTGATCTTTATTCCAACAATTAAATCTCCCCTTTCAATTGTTATTTTTGTAACTTTTATTTTTTCAGTTCTGGGGATTGAACCCAGGGATTTGCACAAGCTGAACAAATGTTCTACCACTGAGTTACATCCTCAGCCCATTTTCTTTGATAATTTCTCTCCCCACCTTTACCTGTCTCACTTTCTCTTTCTCTTTCTCTTTCTCTGTTTCTTGGTTGACCCTGGAGCAATGGCGGTACTGAAATGCATCCCCAGCTAGTTTTTCAGCACATGGAATTTTTTTTGTACCAGGGATCGAACTCATAACCTCACACTTGTCAGGCAGGTGCTTATGCCACTGAGCTAAATCCCCGGTCAGCCCCAGCTAGTTTTTAAAATTTTAAATTTTGAGACAGGGTCTGCCTGAGTTGCTAAGTATCCTGACCTGCGCTCAAATTTGTGATTTTTTTCTTCTACATAGCAAACATTATATATAAATATATCATTAGTAATTGTTTTTTAAATTTTATTTAAAGAAAGACTACACAAAACAGAAAATGGGTAGAAATAGTACATACTTTCAAAGAAAAAATAAACAGTAAGAAATCATTAGTTGATGATTACATATTGTCCTCTTATACTTTTTCAAGACACAAAAGTGAAACATATAAAGTGGGGATTCAAACAGCGAGACTGCAAATGGTTCTGTTCAACTATCCATCAAAAACTTAGTAATATGGTTATCAATCCTACACACTTAAACATACATGCAGTTATCCATATTTGTTCACTTCATCCTGGGTTATGATCAGTTCTCGTAAACTGTTTATAGGTTCTACGCAAGCATAAGTCTTTTTTTTTGTCTTTTTCATTTTTATCGGTACCAGGGATCGAACTCAAGACTGCCTGCTTGCAAGGCAGGCGCTTATGCTGCTGAGCTAAAACCCCAGCCCCACAAGCATAAGTCTTAACATGTGTTTCTATCCTTTCTATGTTAGAGGGAGAAACAAAGTAAAGCAAAGCAAAACAAAACATATTTCTATAAACACATGAAACAAAAAAGACGTATAAGATCACTGTACAGAGAGTTCTACCATGGTTATTGTGTGGTCTCTTGTTATCTTCAATAGAACTGTCTATATCATCAGACATAGTTCAATTGAATATAGCAGTACATAACAATATTAATAACAATAATATTAAAAACATTGTAGATAGTGTAAAACTTCAAAAGCAGGAAACAATCAAACCAGAATGGGTATCGTAGTGAATCTTGTCATCTTCAGTGTAGTTGCCTATACTCTCAGACTTGATATTATCATAACAGTTTTGAATAAAATCTGTCAATACCAACTAACAATCGAACAAACCAGATTTAACTAAGATGAGTCATGATAAAACAATATAAGTTATACAGGGCTCCAGATTAAGTTAATAGGAACTTAAATATAATTACTGTACTATATCCTGTTACTTTTGGGATAGCTGTCTGTGCCCTCAGATCTAGTGCAGATAGACAAACGGGGACAGAATAAAATCTAAGCAGAGCAGTGCAAGTAATAGGGGTATCAAATCCTGATACACTATTAACTATATCTTCTAAAAGACTATTCCTCCCCTTTCACTCCCCCAGGGTGCACTGTACATTTTTGGGTCTCACCAACACCCTCAGTTTTTAGATTGGGGGGGCAACCTACTATTTACCTGAGTGATTCTGAATCTTCTCCCTCCTGGACTTGATCTCTAGTTGTATTCCTTTACCTATTAAAGCCTGTCTTTCCAGCCTATCAACAAATACTGGTCTAGTTGCCCCTATTACTCTCTGGTTCCCTGTCACATAGAGCATTGTTTTCTCATATTTGATTTTCAGTCCATGTACCCTTTTTCAGGTTAATTATTTTTCCTATAAAGAGCACCTCAGTGGACCCTACCTCCTGATCTACTCTGCCTGTGTTCTCTCTTTTATTTTTTTAAGTATATCAAGGCCTTCTATATTAGAGATTATAGCCAACCTTCTCTGCCTCATTTCTGTCATGCTCTTTTTCTGCCATTTGTCTGCTTTTCTCCTTCATCCCACTTTCTGCTCCATTCACTGAGGCCTCTCTGCCGCTGTTCCTGGAATCCTGGTACTTTTCTCTCTCTAGAATGTCCTTCAGTAACCTCTGTAGAGTTGGATTGGTGTCTCAAATTCCCCCAGTTCCTCTTTGTCTTGGAAGCATCTTGTTTCTCCATTAATTTCTAGAGACAGTTTTTCAGGGTACATCAATCTGGGCTGGAGGTTATTTTCTTTCAGAGCTTGGAATACTTTGCTCCAAGCTCTTCTGGATTTGATGATCTGTGTTGAGAAGTCTTCCATGATTTTGATGGGTTTTCCTTTATAGGTTATCTGTTTCTTTTCTCTGACACCTTTTAATATTCTATTCTTATATTGAATTTCTGGGATCTTGATTAGTATATGCCTGGGTGTAGGTCTGTTTGGTTGTAGGTGGCAGGAGTTCTGTATGCCTCGCGCATCTGAATATCATTTCCTTTTCCTATGCTTGGGAAGTTTTCCTTAATTATTTCTGTGAATAGCTTTTGTAGTTCCTTTGTTTGTACCTCTGCTTCTTTACTCACATTCTTTATTCTTAAGTTATAGATCCTCTTGTCATCTTCTAGCCTTTGTATTGTTACTGCCTGTTTCCTTGTTATTTTAATGTAATTTTTCCTTTCATGATCCCACATTGCAAACCTGTCTTCCAGTCTGGATAATCTATCCTTAGTTTCTTTCAAGCAGTTTTTCCAGCTTTCAATGGAGTTTTTTATTTCCTGGTAATCTCTTTGAATCTGCTTCATGTATTCTGTGTTTTCTTTATATTCTTCATCAAACATTTCTCTCCTTTTTTTTGTGCTCCTCCATTCTTCCATCTGTGTCTTGACAGGTACTTAGCATTTCTTGTATCTTACTTTACTTGGTTAAATATTTCACTTTTGAACCCGTCTATGAGGTCCTGAAGATATCTCTTTATGTCCACTGGTGCTGTGTCTGATATTGCATGTTTGCTGTCCTCAATCTCTTTTGTATTTACCTCTCCTGGATCAATGTTCTCAGGGTTGAGGGCTGGGGACTTTTTCTTGTTGCTTCCTCTTCTCATATTTTTTGTTTCTTCCATACAGGTGTATGGAGGAGGTCCCAGTCCCTTGCCTGTTGATTACAGTTCTTCTAAAGCACATTGGCTAGGTGATCCTGCCCACTCTAGTGTGTTATTGAAGTGTAAACAGGGGTGGTGTAAGCTGGCTCCTCCCCTCTGAGTCAGTCAACCTGCTGAGGCCTTCACTGTGTTAGTGTTAGTGTGCACTGTGTGTAGGGAATTGGTTTGGGACAACTTACTGGGTCTCAGCCAGGGGCATGACCCAAGCCCAGCTTACCCCACCACTCTTGTCTGGGAAGGGAACAACTGACTAAAGTCACTGCTGTTCCCCATTCTTGCCAGTCCTGCGTGATTCCAAAATGTCGTCCTGTTGGTGCCCCTTTCCTGTGGGAGGGTTTTATTCCTACTACTCACCGCAGGTCAATGCAGGTCCCTTGCTGGCTCCATTCTCCCTTGGGCTCGCCAATCTCTGACATCAGTGCGACTGCACTTCTGTATGAATGCGATTCCAGTGAGTCAAAGCGGTGGGAATTTGGGCGTGCAAGAGCACAGAATCTTAGCTGCCTCAATAGTAGTCCCAGGACTGCATGCTTGACTGGTTATTTTTACTTTAGTTTCTTCCTGGGTTGGTTGAGAGGATCCATCTTCCACTGTCTGGGGCTCCCCATGCTGTTATTTTAGCATCTGAGTTGTCTGTCTCAGGGAGCCTCTATAATCTGCTCTTATCTATCCACCATCTTTACCAGAAGCCTCAGTAATAATTTTATAGGAAGTATTTTCTGATTTTGTTTTCTTTCTGTTACACATTTAATTCTTCATGTGGGTGGACATGCTTCAGTTATCTTTTTGTCCTTGAGTGTGTGCAGTTTTTATTCATAGTGGTCAGGTGATGCACTCTATGAAGTTGAATCTGAGGCATTTGCTGAAATTCTTCTTTAGGATATTGTACCTGTATGACTGGCTGGTGTGGATTCTTAGGCACGTGTAAGAGGAAATCAGCTGATGGCACGCTTGTCCACCCCTCCAGGGCTTCCTAAGGGCAGGGTGGCCATCCAAGTTTCCAGGCTCTTACAGTCAGCTGGGGTTCTTGCTCAATTCAGATAGAAATCACGAGCTGCCAAGTGCTGCTTCCTTGATGTTGAAGCCCCAGGCTTTGAACGTCAGTGTCTCTCAGTGTTACAGCC
The DNA here is from genome assembly GCF_034190915.1 of Cavia porcellus. NCBI lineage: Eukaryota > Metazoa > Chordata > Mammalia > Rodentia > Caviidae > Cavia > Cavia porcellus. The sequence goes on from NW_026947502.1 coordinate 5,103,665, forward strand.
TGAGTGCAGGGTGACAGAGCCTCTTAGCTCTTAGTGTTACAGCTCCTGGTGGCTCCCAGCTATTCCACTCAGCAGCTGGGTTTTGAAGCTCCCTTAGTGGCTTTTAGGAGCTCTTGCAGTGCCGTCTGGGGGTTCTCTGGGGTCTTCCACAGGCCACTGAGCTGTCTCCCCTCCTAGAGCTGTTCAGCAGCCCTCTGGTTATTGCAGTGCATTGTGTTTAGCTTACTATGCATGAGAGGAAAATCACAGGCAGGTCGGAAGAACACTAGAGCAAGGCTTTACTGTGGCCTGTGTTGCAGCACAGAAGATAGAACAGAGGAGAGAGCCCTTCTGCACTGACTTGAGGAGTATGAGGGGGTCACTGCTTTTCTAGAGAAGGATGGCCTATGTGTGGCAGTCCCCTGCATCTTGTGGGCCTATTTTGGAATTTTGGTGGGGTGGCAGGCGGGGCAGGGTCATCCAGGACAGGTCTGTGTGTGAAGCCTGCTGCAGCCAGGGCGGGTCTCTCTCAGAGTGGCCAGGGTTCTAGGACAGCCTCAGCTGGCATGGCACAGCGGGGCCATACTGCTGCGGAATGGTGCTTGATTGACAGCTCCTGCCATGTCTGCATGAACAGTGGGGTTGGGGTCATGACTGCAGCCCTTGCAGGGATTTCCTAAGAGCAGTTCCACTGTTCCAGTGTTGATCATGACTCAGTAGGGCTTGGGGAGATGGGGGTGGCAGTGGTGTCCCTCACTGTGGCCCCGTCAGGCCTTGGTTAGTGGTTCCTCAAACAGGTGGTGGCAGCAGCTGAGCAGCCTGAAAGCTGGGAAGATCCTCGCAGGGATGCGGGAGGGAACAGCCACCCTGTTGGCTCCTCCTGGTGGCAGGAGGGACAGGTGTGCCATCATCCCGGCTCATGCCAGCTCTAGTGAGGCCACACCTGCTCTGCCATCCAAGGAGAGGAGAAGCCTTAGCCTGGTTTTGCCATCTCTCCTGCTAGATGGTGAGCTCTTGTATCCTTTTGAGTTTGAAAGCGAGTTTTCTTTAATTTCAGTATGAAGGGTTATGTGCAAATCCATAGGTTGTTTATTATATGGCTCAAAGCTTCTATCTCTTACCTAGCTCTTTCTTGTTCAAGATAATTATCAAGAGAGCTATGCTAAAAATCTCTGCCACTGGGCCAGGAATCTAGCTCAGCAGCATACATGCCTGCCTGGCAAGTGCAAGGTCCTAAGTTTGATTCCCGGTACCAAAAAATGTGTTTCTCCATAATGGTGCATTTGCACCACTGTGATGGGTTCAGTTATATCTCTCACACATATAGGTCTGTATTTTTGAGGCTATATTTAAAAGAAAACTGTGTATTTTATTGAGATATGATTCGGGTATGATAATATCCGTTCTTTGAAAGTGTGCAGTTCAGTGTGGTTAGTTCTGCAGTCACCACCATCCCTTCCTGACTATTTTTATCTATCCTGAAAGAATTCTGCTCCTTTGAGTTGTCACTCTGTTTTCCTTCCCTGAAACTGTGAATCTGCTACACCACGCAGTGTTTACTCATTTATCAACCCATGTTCTTTCAGGTTTTCTTATCCATTATTATCTTTTAGCTTTTTGTTTTTTTTGAGACAAAGTCTCATTCTGCAGTTCAGGCTAGCTTCAAACTTGCGGATCCTCCTGCCTCAGCCTCTTGTGCTGGGATTACAGGCTTGTGCCACCATGCCTGGCTTGTCTTTTAATTTTTTATTCTTTTGTGTGCCTGGGTTTCACAAGTTTCTCTTATAAACAACATGCAGTAAAGTTGTATTTTTGGAATTGAATCTTATAATATCTGTCACCTGGCATGTCTCTCCTGTTGAGATTACTATTTCTGGGATTTATTTCTAGCATCTTAGTTTTAGATTTTGAAATTGAATGTAAAAATTTTAAATAGAGGGACAGGTAATTAAGACACTCAAAATAAACAAAAAAATCTGTATATCAATCCAACAGAAATCAAGAAAGGGGAAAAACAAATATCAAGCAAAAGTCTGCTAAATAAAAACGATAAAATATTTCTTTCTTCATTCTAAATAACATAGGGGTTTTAAATGCTTTAGCCATGATGATTTCCCTCTCATCTTACATGTACTTGTTTTTTCAAAAGTTTAATTCCACTTTTATTTTCTGTATCCAAGTTAGTAATTCTTTTCTTTCTTTCTTTTTTTTTTTGATATCAGGGTTGGAACTCATGACCTTGCACTTGCCAGGCAGGTGCTTACGCCACTGAGTTACACCCCCGGCTCCCAAGTTAGTAATTCTTATGATTTATAATTGTTTAAACATCCATACTTTATCTGTTTCTTGCTGTCACTTTTTGTATTCCTTTCCCCTGGGTTTAATTTTAATCTTTTGAAAGTACATAACTGCAGGCTTTTCTGTGCGAATGCTGGCTTAACTTACTGTCTGTAAGCACTATAGAGCTATTATTCCACTGTTTTCTATTGCTGAGAAGTGTGTCCACTGGGCTAATGGCCCTTCACAGCTGTGTTATCGTTTCTCTCTGGTTAACTTAAGGATTATCTGTAGCGATCTGCGATTTTACTACTGTGTGGATTTATTTTATTCACCCTGCTCAGGATTCATTCTTTGAGTGTGTTGATTCATGAACTTATCCTGTCTCAGCCATTATTATTTTTTATTTTAAACAGAAAAAAGTAAGAAATAACAATAAAACAGTTGCAAAACAGGTTAGAAGGAGAGTAACAACAATCAACATATTGTGTATTGTTTTTTTTTATTTAAGGAGAAAAGAAAAAAAAAGTGAAAGGGTACAAGTTATACAGATTTACAGAAGAAAAAAATGAACAGTAGGAAATCACTAGTTAATGGTTTACATATTGTCATCTTAGAAATAATTGTTCAAGTCACAAAATTAAAGCTTGTAGAGTGGACATTCCAACAATGATACTGCAAACAGTTCTGTTCAATGATCCAATAAAACTCTGTGATATCATTTTCTATCTTATACACTTAAATATACATGCAGTTATATAGTTTAGAGCACTTTCTTTTCCTCTCTTTTGTACAATGACTATTACACATTTTGGGTTTCATTGCTCCCACGGTTCTTATTGCTTTTTTGGAAGAGAGTAAAACCAAATGAGACATAACAGGACAGAATCGGTCAAGTCAAAAGGGTGGACATAATAGATAATATAAAAAAATAATACAAGGTGATCATCAATGGTTACCATAATGCCTCCCGCTATCTCTAATAGAATTGCCTATATCATTAGTTATAATACAATTGAACAAAATAGTAAAGAACAAAACCGACAAAACCAAAACATTGGAGACATTGTAGGTCTTCAAAAGTAGATAAAAGTCAATGAGAATGGGCGTTATAATGAATCTCATTATCTTCTCAGCTGATGCCTAAACTTTCGAACCTGATACTATCCATCAAAACAGAATAGGGGAACATCAGTTAAAAACAAGATGGTGAGAGTAATACAGGGCTTCAAATCGAGATAATAGAAAGTCAAAGTGGGTTACTGTATTATATCCTGCTATTTTTTCCCCTTTAATTAAAAGGATAAAAATAAAAAAGTAAATAATGGAGTGGAGATTGAGAAAAAAGAGGGCATAACAGCAAAACAGCACAGATCAAAACATAACCATTTAAGCAGAATAGTGTTTCACCACCAGATAATTCCGACCTAAAAGTAGTTACCTGACTCTTTCCTTGAAGTCCTTGAGTACAACTTCATATACTGTAGCATTAAGTATATCAAAACAATGTAAAACTATTTAAGAGAATGACAGCATTATAGAGTATTTAGAATCGACTAACAGAAAATGAACAATGGTTTCTGTATAATCTCCTTGTCTTTAAAAGGTTTTTGCTTATACTATCGTACATAATAAAATCCAATAAGATACAACCTGTTTAGACCATTGGAGACAGAAGAACAAAAGCTAGATGAGACTTCAAAACAAGATGATACTAAATCAGTATTACCTATTAAGATGTCATTTTCTCCAAAATAGCTGTTCCTATCATCCAATCTTCTCTGTCTCATTTCTGTTGAGCTCTTTTTCTGTCAGTAGCTGTCAGTTTGTCTTCTTCATTTTATTCTCTGCTCCATTCGTTGTGGCCTCCCCGCCACCATTTCTGGGTTCTTTGTATTTTTCTTTTTTTAGAATATCCTGCAATACTTTCTGTAGGGTTGAATTGGTGGTTGGCAAATTCCCCCAGTTCCTCTTTATCCTGAAAGCACCTTGCTTTTCCATCAATTTCCAGGGACAGTTGTGCAGGATATCTCAATCTTGGCTGGAGATTATTATCTTTCAAAGCTTGAATTATTTCCCCCCACGCTCTTCATGATTTGATGGTTTGTACAGAGAAATCTGCTGTAATTCTGATGGGTGTTCCCTTGTAAGTGGTCTGTTTCTTGTCTCTTACAGCTTTTAATATTCTGTTCTTGTATTGAATTTCTGGAATTTTTATTATTATATGCCTGGGTGTTTCTCTGTTAGGGTTGTAGGTAGCTGGGGTCCTGTATGCCTCGTACATCTGAGTATCTTTACCTTTTGCTAAATTAGGAAAATTCTCCTGGATTATTTCTGTGAGTAGCTTTTGTAGTTCACTTGTTTGTGTCCCTACTTCTTCTTTTATGTTCTTAATCCTTAAGTTATGGCTCCTCTTATCTTCTTGTCTTTGTATTATTGCTGTTTGTTTCTTTGTTATTTTTAAGAAGTTTTTCATTTCATTCTCCCATATTACAAGTCTGCCCTCCAGCTCAGATAGTCTGTCCTTAGTTTCTTTCAAGCTGTTATGCCAGTCTTGGATAGACTTGTTAATTTCTTGATAGTCCCTTTGAACCTGCTTCACGTACTCTATGCTTTCTCTGTTTTCTCCATCAAACAATTCTCCCCTCTTTTTCTGTTCTTCCATTCCACCATCTGTTTTTTCCTGGGTGGTGCTTAGCATTTCTCTAACTATTCTGCATACTTCTAGCTTCAGGTCATTGATAACTTCATTCCTGAATTGGTCTATGAGGCTCTCTAGATGGCGCTTAATGTCTATTGGTGCGGTGTCTGCTATTGCCTGTTTCTCAGAATTGGGGGCTGAGGAGCCTTTCTTGTTGCTTCCCTTCCCCATTTTCTCTGTTCCTTATAAAATGCAAGCTTACATAGGAGGCCCAGCTTCCCTGCCTGTCAGCCACAGCCTGATCAAATTGCGCTGGCTAGTTGTTCCCGCCCACCGCTGCGCACCAGGGAGTTGCGGAGGAGGCAGCCTACGCGGGAGTCAGTCGCTCCTCTGGGCCACCGTCAGGCTCTGGGATCTGGGTTAGGCCAGCCTACCGAGTCCGCCAGCAGCGTCACACAGGCCAGGCACTTTTCACCAATCCTGTCCGAGAGGGGAATGTGTGGCTGGAGTCACCACCGCGCCCTGCTCTTATAGGACTGCCCGAGCCCAGAAAGTCCTCCGCTGGAGGCAAACTGTGGTGGAGTGTCAGTTTCTCTCACTCACCTCACCACCAGTCAGTGTACGCCTCCTTGTCCGTCCTGTTTTCGACTCCGTTCGCAGACTCCCGTTCCCAGAGCTTCTGCGTTGCCGAGCCACTGTGGAGGCAGTCAGCCGCCGAGCGGCGGGAAATCCAAACCACGGTTTCCAATGGCGCGGGGTCCAGCCTCCACACCGAGACTTTTCTGTTCCTATTTTAGCGCCAGGACTGCATTCCAAGTTGGTTTCTCTCAGCCCAGTTCATTCCTGAGTCATCAGAGCATATCTCTACCGGCTCATGTCTCCTTAGTCCGCACCATTTCTGATTTCTGAGCCGAGCCTTTCAGAGAGCCTCCGGTAGTTGCTGTTAACTATCCGCCATGTTCTCCCGGAAGTCCATATTGTGTATTGTTATATTCACAGTAGTTGTTCAGACTACAAAATATAGGCATGAAACATTGTCCAGAAAATTACCAGCACAAAACTTTGCCCACAAGGAACTGAGACAAGCCAGGTGTTTAGCTACCTTAACTGTCTTGCATCTATATTTATTATTTTTTATTATTTATATATTTATTATTTTTCTTTTCCCTTCCTTCTTTTCCCCATCACAATTGTTCTTTCCTTTTGAGCAGTTTTTTACCACTTCACAGTACTGATTGTGCATTTTGGATCTTGTTTACTCTTTCAGATTCACGAATGTTTACATTTGTGGTCTGCTTTACTTCACTCGAGCTGCATCTATTTACCTATGAAAGTACGAAGTTTGTCTTTTTAATGGCTGAGTAGTATTCCATGATAGCCAAAACCACATCTTTTTTATGCATTGCTTGGTTGAAGGGCATTTGGGTTGTTTCCAAGATTTAGCTACTACAAACTGTGCTGTTATAAATATGGGTGCACATATATCGCTGTGGTATGGTGTCTTTTAATTCTTCTGGGAAGATACCCAGAAGGGACGTAGCCAGGTCAAATGGGACCTCTAATCCTAGAGTTTTGAGGAATCTCCACACTGATTTCCACAATGCTTGTATCAGTCTGCATTCCTACTGACTGGAGGGTTCCTACCATGGAGAAGGGTTCCTTTTTCCCCACTGCCCCTCCAGCATTTGTTATTGGTTGATTTTTTTGATAGGAGCCATTCTTTCTGCAGTGAGATGGAATCTCAGTGTTGTTTAAATTTGCATTTCTCGGATGACCAATGATTTTATTTGTATTTATTTGTTTGCCATTTGTATTTCTTCATCTGAGAAGTGTGTGTTCATCTCAGATGCCCATTTTTGGATTGGGTCTTTGAATTCAGGGGGCCTGATTTTTTTCAGCTCTTTATATGTTCTAGGCAGAAGTCCTTTGTCTGAGGGACAACTGGCTAAGATTTTTTCCCCCCTGTGTGTTGTCTGTTCACTTTGCTCATGACTTCTTTTGTTGTGCAAAAGCTTTTTTTTTTTTTTTTTTAATTTAAGAGGAAAAAGAGAAAAACACAAAACAAACCAAAGCGGTGTAAGGGTACACATAATACAGAACTACAAAAAAAAAAAACCCAAAAAACAAAAAACAAAACAAAACAAAAAAAAAATAACAGTAAGAAATCACCTGTTAGTAGATTACATATTATCATCTTGAAAATAGTTCCTCAAATCACAGTATCAAAGAATACAAGGTGGACATTCAAACAGGGAGACTGCAAACAGCTGTGTTCAATGATCCAAAAATATTGATATAGTCAGCTATTTAACACCCCTAAACACACTTGCTGTTATATCCGTTAGAGCTCTTTTTCTTTTTTTTTTTCCCTCTCTTTTTTACAACAAAATTTACACATTTTGGATTTTATTACTCCTTAGTGCTTATTACTTTTTTTGGTGGGGGGAAAGAATACAGTCAAATATGGCAAAACAAAGCTGTCAGTCAATATCAAGGATAGACATAGCACATGGTGTAGAACAGAGTACAAGTTTATCAACTATGGTTATCAACGTTGACCCTTGTTTCCTTAAAAAGAATTGTCTATCTCATTAGATATTATAAAGTTGGACAAAACAGTAGAGAACAAGACCAATAAAACTTAGGCATTGTAAACATTACAGGACTTCCAAAGAAGACAATATTCAAACCAGAATGGGTATCTTAGTGAATCTTATTGTCTTCAAAGTAGTTGCCTATGTCTTCAAACTTGATACTATCATATAGAATGGAACAGAGTCTAATCAGTCAAAACAAGATCGTGGGAGTACCACAGGACTTCAAAACAAGTTAATAGGAAATCAAAAAGAGTTACTATTTATATATCCTAATTTTTTGAATTTTTTCTTTAATTAAGACAAACATAAGAAATGACTAAATAATTTTTTTAAAACAATAAGGGGGAGATTGAGATAAAACAGGACATAACAATATAACAATAGAGGTCACAGCATGACTGTTTCAACAACCTAGTACTTCACCACCATATAACCTGACTTAATAGTAGTTACCATAGTGTCTTTTTCCTTGAAATATTTGGATAAAACTTCATATACTCTAGCTTCAAATATTTTCATATCAAGAAGCCCAGAATAAAGCCTTTCTAATTAATGAGTGAAAACTTTATAAGGCTTCAAGGCCACCTAATGGGGAATCATGATTACCACATATTTTTATATATTTGAATCATTACTTACATTAGGGAAACTATTCGGTATTCACACATGCGAGATTGATTTATTTCACTAATGAGTATGGTCTCAAGTTGCGCCCATTTATTGATAAATATCTCAATGTGATCCTTCTTTATAGCTGAATAATACTCCATTGTATAGATATACCACAACTTTTTTATCCATTCCTCAGTTGATGGACACTTGGGTTGTTTCCAAGATCTGGCGATTACAAACTGTGCTGCTATAAACATAGGTGCACATATATCACTGTGGTATGATGCTTTCAGTTCTTCTGGGAATATGCCTAGAAGTGGAATAGCTGGAATAAATGGGATTTCCAGTCCCAGCTTTTTGAGAAATCTCCAGACAGATCTCCACAAAGGCTGTACCAGTCTACACTCCCACCAGCAGTGCAGGAGAGTTCCTTTTTCCCCACAGCCTCTCCAGCATTTGTTGTCGGTTTTCTTGATCCTGGCCATTCTTTCAGGAGTGAGATGGTATCTCAGTGTGGTTTTAATTTGCATTTCTCTAATGACCAATGATGATGAGCATTTTTTCATGTATTTATTTGCCATTTGCATTTCTTCATCTGAGAAGTGCATATTCATCTCAGATGCCCATTTTTGTATTGGATCTTTGAATTTTGGAGGTCTGAGTTTCTTTAATTCTTTATATGTTTTAGACAAGAGGCCCTTGTCTGAGAGAGAGTTCACTAAAATCTTTTCCCAGTTTGTGGGTTTTCTTTTCACTATGCTGGAGATTTCTTTTGACCTGCAGAAACTTTTTAATAAGAAGTGGTCCCAGTTATTGATTCTGGGAAGTATTTCCCGTGCGGTTTGAGTCCTGTTCATGAATTCTTTACCTACTCCTATGTCTCCAAGGTTTCTACCTAATTTGTCTTCCAATAGATTTAGTGTTTCTGTTTTAATATTCAGATCTTTGACCCATTTAGATTTTAATTTAGTACATGGTGATAGACATGGGTCTAGCTTTAGTTTTCGGCAAATGGAGAGCCAGTTTTTCCAGCACCATTTATTAAAGAGACTGTCGTTCTTCCAGTGAACCTGCTTGGCTCCTTTATCAAAGATAAGGTGGTTGAGTGTGTTCGTAGTTGTGGTTGTATCTTCTAATCTATTCCACTGATCTTCGGCTCTGTTTTGATTCCAATACCATGTTGATTTTACTACTGTTGCTTTGTAGTATAACTTCAAGTCAGGGATTGTGATGCCTCCTGCTTTGTCTTTGCTGCTTAGAATTGCCTTTGCGATTCTAGGTCTCTTCTGGTTCCAGATGAAATTTAGGAGTGATTTCTCTAGATCTATAAGGTATGTTGATGGTATTTCTATTGGGATTGCATTGAATCTGTATAACAGTTTTGGGAGAATGGCCATTTTCACAATGTTTGTTCTTCCTATCCATGAGCAAGGGATGTCTTTCCATTTTCTGAGATCATCTTCAATTTCCTTTTTCAGTGTATTATAATTTTCACTGTATAAGTCTTTCACTTCTTTCGTAAGAGTAATTCCTAAATATTTCATTTTTTTGCTTGCTAATGTGAATAGTCCAGTTTCTCTTATTTCCTTCTCTGTAATTTTGTTGTTCATTTATAGGAATGCTATTGATTTCTGAGTATTGATTTTGTATCCAGCCACATTACTGAATTTATTTATTGTATCTAAGAGTATTTCAATGGAGTTTAGGGGGTCTTCTATGTAGAGTATCATGTCATCTGCAAACAATGATAATTTAACTTCTTCTTTTCCTATCTTTACCCCTTTTATTTCTCTTTCTTGCCTAATTCCTCTGGCTAGTACTTCCAGTACTATATTAAATAGGAGTGGTGATAAAGGACATCCTTGTCTTGTGCCCGATTTTAAAGTAAAGGCTTTCAATTTTTGGCCATTTAGTATGATGCTGGCTGTTGGTTTGTCATAAATGGCCTTTATTATATTGAGGTAAAGACCATTTATTCCAATTTTCTGTAAAGTTCTTATCATGAATAAGTGTTGGACCTTATCAAAGGCTTTTTCTGCATCTATAGAAATGATCATGTGATTCTTATTTTTGGCTTTATTGATATGGTGGATTACATTTATTGATTTGCATATGTTGAACCATCCTTGCATTCCTGGGATGAATTCCACTTGGTCATGGTATATAATCTTCTTGATGATTTGCTGGATCCTATTTGCCAATATTTTATTGAGGATTTTTGCATCTGTGTTCATTAGGGAGATCGGTCTATAGTTCTCTTTTATAGTTGGGTCTTTCTCAGGTTTTGGTACTAGAGTAATATTTGCTTCCAGGAATGACTTAGGAAGGATTGCTTCCCTTTCAATTTCATTGAATAGTTTGAGGAGTGTCGGCATTAGGTCTTCTTTATATTTCTTGTAGAATTCTGCAGTGAATCCATCTGGGCCTGGGCTCTTCTTGGTGGGTAAGGACTTAATTACATTTTCAATTTCATTAGCAGAGATTGGGTTATTCAACAGTTTTATATCCTCTTGATCTAGCTTTGGTACTTCATATGCTTCTAAGAATCTGTCTATTTCTTCTGTGTTATCAAACTTTTGAGAGTAGAGGTTTTCGAAATAGGTGTTGATGATCCTCTGTATTTCTATTGGGTCTGTAGTGATTTCTCCTTTTTCATTTCTTATTGCATGAATTTGAGCTTTTTCTTCCCTTTTTTTTAATAAGGTTGGCTAGGGGCTTATCGATTTTATTTATTCTTTCAAAGAACCAACTCTTTGATTCGTTGATTCTTTGGATTGTTTTCTTAGTCTCTATTGCATTGATTTCTGCCCTGATTTTTATAATTTCCTCTCTTCTTTTGGCTTTGGGCTTGACTTGCTCTTCTTTTTCTAGCTGTTTGAGGTGTAGCATCAAGTTATTTATTTGTATTCGTTCTGTTTTCCTGATGTGGGAACTCAGTGCAGTAAATTTTCCTCTCAGAACGGCTTTCATTGCATCCCACAGATTCCGGTAAGTTGTATCTGCATTTTCATTTTCTTTTAGGTATTGTTTAATTTCTTCTGTGACCCACTGGTTACTCAAGAGTGTGTTATTTAGTTTCCATGTGTTTGCGGAATTTTTGCAGTATCTTTTGTCATTAATTTCTAATTTCAGAGCGCTATGATCCGATAATATGCAAGGGATGATTTCAACTCTTTTGCATTTGCTTAAATATGTTCTGTGAGCTAATATATGGTCTATTTTAGAAAATGATCCATGTACTGCTGAGAAGAATGTGTATTCTGATGTTGTTGGGTGGAACATTCTGTATATGTCTATCAAACCCATTTGTTCACAGGTGTGATTCAGTTCTGTTATTTCTTTGCTCATTTTCTGTCTGGTTGATCTGTCCCTTGGTGTCAGTGGTGTATTAAGGTCTCCTGTTACAATTGTGTTACTGATAATTTGAGTTTTCATTTCTGTTAATAATTGTTTTATATAACTGGGTGCTCTGGAGTTTGGTGCGTATATATTTAAGATAGTTATCTCTTCCTCTTGGAGTTTTCCCCTTACGAGTATGTAGTGACCTTCTTTGTCCTTTATGGTCATTGTTGGTTTAAAGTTCACATTGTCTGCAAACAGAATGGCTACTCCAGCCTTTTTTTGGATTCCTGCTGCATGAAGAATTGTTTTCCATCCTTTGACTTTCAGTCTGTGAGTATCCTTCTGGGTTAGATGTGTTTCCTGTAAACAGCATATGGTTGGATTTTGTTTCTTGATCCATTCTGGTAGTCTGTTTCTTTTGATTGGTGCATTGAGACCATTTATATTAATGGTTATTACTGTTAAATGCTGGTTAATTGTAGGAATGTTATCTCTCTGCTGTTGCATCTTTATCTTTCTGTTCTGTTTAATTATTTGCTTTGCTTAGTGGTTTTTTCCTTTGTGTATCTAAACTGTCTTTCAATATTTTTTGCAGGGTTGGTTTGGTGTTCATGAAGTTCTTCAGCTGTTCTTTGTCATGGAAGTATCGTATTGCACCATCTATTTTGAATGATAGTTTTGCAGGATATATCAGTCTTGGTTGGAAATCATTTTGCTTTAGGATCTGGAATACTTCACTCCATGCTCTTCTTGACTTTATCGTTTGTGATGAGAAGTCTGCTGTGATTCTGATAGGTTTTCCTTTATAAGTGATCTGTCTTTTCTCTCTGACAGCTTTTAATAATCTATTCTTATGTTGGATTTCTGGGATGGTGATTATTATATGTCTGGGTGTAGTTTTATTTTGGTTATGACTGTTTGGAGTTCTATATGCTTCACTGATCCTGATGTCAGTTTCTGATCTCATGCTTGGGAAATTTTCAGCTATTACTTCTCTAAATATCCTCCTGACATCCTTCATGTTGTCTCCCTCTCTTTCATTAATCCCTATCATTCTTATGTTATTCTTCTTTGCATCGTCTTGCAGTTGTTGAATTGTTGTTTCCTGATTCCTTGTTATTTTCAAAAGATCTTTCCTTTCCTGTTCACTAGCTGCAATCCTGTCTTCAAGGTCTGAAATTCTATCTTCACTTTCATTAAGGCGGTTTTTACGACTTTCAGTGGAGTTTTTTATTTCCTGTATATCTCTGTGCATCTGCATTATGTATTCTGTTTGTTTCTTATATTGCTTGTCTAGGGATTCTATCTTTTTGTTTAGTTCCTCCAATTTTTTATCTGTGTTTTCTTTAGATATATTTAGAATCTCTTTCATTTCTTTTATCATTTCTTCTTTTATCTGGGAGATTATTTCGAGTTTGAATTTCTTTAAAGCTTCCTGGAGTTGCTTGTCAATTTCAGTGGCTATTGTGTCCGATATATGAGGTGGATGGGATATATTTTCTTCTATATACATCGCTCCTAGGGTTTCTTGAGATGGGCTGGAGGTTTGAGGTTGTAATTTGGTCTTTCGTTTTGTCATTTTCCTATATTTCTGTGTTTCAAGTGTTATTTGAAAGCTTCCTCAGGATCTGTTGAAAATCCCCTTCTATGTTTGGAGCTACTGAGACTCTGGCATCGCGCTACCCCAAGCCATTGGGCCTACAGAACCAGTGGCCCTCCTCTGCCTGCTCAGAACTCCGCAGTTCCAGACAAGCTGGGCCTCAGGGACACTGTGCACCCACCTGCCCCTTGGAAGCTCCACAGTTCTTCAATCGCAGCCGGGTTAGGGTACTCACCACAGGCCGCAGTGCTTCAGGAACCTGTGGACCCTCCCTGGTTGCAGAGATATCCACAGTCCTCCAGACACATGGAGAGGCCGATGCAGGCACCCCAAATCTGCCCAGCTCCTCCTCTGCAGACCAATGGCCAGGCGCGGCAGCTAAACAGGCTGGGCTAGGCTGATAGTGTGGGCCCGCCCACCCGTCGGTAGCTCAGCAATTCTCCAAGTGTAAGCGGAATGGGGAGGCTGATGTGGAAGCCTCAAACCCACCTCTCTCCTTCACTGCACCTGGAAGCCTGGGGGAACTCCAGCAGTCTGGGCGAAGATATCCAGAGTCCTCCAGACACGCAGAGAGGCCGGTGAGGGCACCCCAGATCTTCCCAGCTCCTCCTCTCTGTGCAAAAGCTTTTTAATAAGATGAGATTTCATTTTTTGATTCTTGTATTTCCCGTGCGGTTTGGGTTTTGTTCACGAAATCTCTGCCTGCCCCTGTGTCTTTGAGATGTCTGCCCACTTTGTTTTCCAGAATGTTTAGTGTTTCTGCTTTAATATTTAGATCTTTGATCCATTTTGACTTCAGCGTAGCACATGGTGACCGACAAGGAATCTCAGCCACTGGGGCCTGGTGCCTTTGTCCAAACGCACAGTCCTTTACTTGGGACCCCATTAGATGTTCTTCATTTCGCCTACTATATTCTTAAGTTTCTGCTGTGTGTTTTCCATGTCTGCATGTCTTTGGCTGCGCTCTGAGCCGTCTCCCCTCCAGCTCGCTGCTCTTGTTCGTTGTTGAGTGCAGTGAACTTGCATTTTCCAGAATTTTCCTTCGGTCTTTGCATCTCTGCTTGTTTCTTTTTTCACAGCCTGTTTTTTCCTCCTCTTGTGGTTTTCAGTTCCTTCTTTTAGCCACATTAAATATCTCCCGATGAACTGTGGTAGCACCTGAGGTTTTTGTGGGTCTTATACTGCTACTGTGTCTTGTGTCTGCTGACTCGTGCCCATGTTTGCTTTTTCCTCAGAGGCGTCAGTGACTGTATTTTGAGTTCATGGTGAACGTAGCTTTGTCTTCGAGAATCTTGCGTGGCCTCCACTGGGAACCGTGTCCCTCAAGCGCAGGTTGCATTTGCTTCTTCTGGCTGCCCCAGGACCAGCACAGGTCCAGCACTTGTTTTTATCCATATTTCTCACTTTGTGGGTCCTTGAATCCCCAGGACGACAGGTGTACACTCTGAAGGTGGATATGCAGCAGTTCCTTGATGATAAGTTCTTAGGGAAGTCCTTTTCTCTGTCTAGGACACAATCAGCGCTAGACGCTTTTCCTGGTTCCCCTTGACCCCTGCATGAATATGTCGCTGAAACATTCTTTTCCAAAGGCAGGGTCATCAGTGTGCAAAGCTGAGCTCAGCTCAGCAACTTTTTGTAGCTTTTTTACATTGAAGAGTATCTGCTGTGTTTTCACCAGCATTTCTAGATAGTGACGGCTTTGTTTTATGAAACATGGTTCACTGTGTTGCCAGAGGCAGAAGCCTGCTAGTAAACATTTTAATACAATGCGTGTAACACGATGAATAAAAGTGCATACAGCACAGACACATGCTTAATGGATATGATACTATTCACCACCAGGCCGAGGAACAGAACAACACCAGCACCTAAGAAGTGCTCTTTCCGCCTCTTCTTAAGAGCAGTCCCTCCCCGTTCTTCCTGACTTTGACTTTTGGGGTAATCATTCTTTTGCATCTCCTGATAGTTTTCTTACTTACATTTGTCTGTGATAAAGTGCAGCTAGGCGAGCTGTTTTTGAACTGTATCTTTCCATTTGTTCAAGGTGATGCTTCTGAGACTTATTGGTAACCGGCATAGAGTTTTCCTTGGCTCATTTTACCACTGAATTCTGTTCAATGAGCAGATGATAATTTGCTGTCCATTCTAGTGCTGAAAGGCATTTGCATGGTTTTAGTCTTTGCTGTTAGAGCGTATGGTGCGGTGAGCAGCCATGAACACGTGCTTGTGTGTAAGGACAGGACTTCCCGTTGTGTATAAGTAGAAGAGTGGGGTACCGGGGTTTAGAATTGTGCATGTTTCAACTATTTATTTATTTACTTATTATTTTTGAGACAGGATCTTGCTCTGTAGTTCAGACTGGCCTTAAAAACTCATGGTAATCCTCTTGCCTCAGCCTCCTGAATGCTGGAATTACAGGTGTGCACTGCCACGCTCAGGTCAACTTTTAAAAATAACGCCAACCTCTCTTCTACAGTGGTTGTGTGCCTGTCACCTGTGAATGGTATTCCGAGTGCTTTCCATTGTCTCCATCATTCGCTGCTACTGGTCATTTTAATTTTTGCTGTCAAGTTGAGTCTGTATTTCAGATGCATGAATATTACCTACATGTATATTGTTTGACTTGCCTTATTAGCACTTTTTAAAACTTACTTTTTGCAGTGCTGCAGATTGATCCTTTGGCCTTGTATGACTGCGCTGTATCCCCGAGTCTTCTATTTTTGTTTACTGTTTTTATTGGTGCACAGTAGTGATAGAGAATAACGAGGTATGTTTTCATATGTTGGTACAGGCATGATGTAAAACACATTTTGAGTATTTAATTCCTCTTACTCCCAAGCCCCTCTCCATCTCTAAAATCTATCTTCTAGCTTCCTGTCATCTTTCCTTTATTTATAAAATTTAGTTGTAGATTGCTTATATAAGAGAAAACAGGATGTTTACTATTTTGGGAGTAGCTTCATTTGCTTAACATCTTGGTCTCCAGTTCCACCCTGTTTCCTGCAGAAGCCAGGACTGTGTTCTTCTTTATGCCTGAGCAACGTTCCACTGAGAACACGTACCCCACACTGTCCTTGTCTGTCTGCTGATGGGTATCGAGGATGTTTTTACAGCTTAGCTATTACGAATTTTGCTGCCATAAAACAGATAAGACGTACATCCCTATGGTGCACTGTCTTTAATTTTGGGAGGGGACGTGTCAAGGAGTGGTATATTGGATCAAGTAGTATATTTACTGTCTTAGTTACTTTTTACTCATCGCTGAGACAAAATACCTGAAGCCCAAAGTTGGGAAAGGAAAGGTTTATTTCTTACAGTTTTTGGAGGTTTCAGTCCACACTCAGTTGGCTCCAAGGCAGGCGGGCGTGGCTGGACTGCAGTTCATGGCGGCTGCAAACAGCGAAGAGCAGGACACACCTTGTTTCTGCCATTACGTTATATCCTGGCTCCACCCCTTTGTGGGTGGAGCACTGACACCATCAATCCAAGTACTAGGCAATGAACCAATCACAAATACACAATGCAAACAGGCCTGGGGGCCACAGACATAAACCGGGTGACATCTACTTTTAGGGTTTTTTGGATGAATTTCCATGTTTATTTCTGTAGAGTGTTTACTAGTTTGTGTTCCCACCAGCAGTGGAGGATGGTTCCTCTTTTCCTGCCAGCATTCATTGCCTTTGCTTTCTTGATGACAGCCTAGAACCCATACCAGCGCCATGCATGGGCTGCTGGCCTGGGAGAGCCAGCCCCAAGCCTCTCTCCGCGAGTCAGTGCCATTCGTGGACTGAGGAGGGAGAGACCAGGCCTCATGGGAGGAGATCCTGCCTGGAGACCGTCTCATTTTCATTGCTTTTTGGGGGTTGGATTTCTATTTTCTTTTGTTTTGTTTATGTTAACTCTGATGGCATGAGCAGCTATTTAAAAGATAGCCAGACATGTTAAGGAAGCCATTATGGATTTACTACTGGCTTGTTTTTTTTTTTTTTTTTTTTTTTGTCTTTTTCCTTTTTATCAGTACCAGGGATCGAACTCACGACTGCCTGCTTGCGAGGCAGGCGCTTATGCCGCTGAGCTAAATCCCCAGGCCCTACTGGCTTGTTTTGATGTCCTTTATTTTGTTCATTGTTTTGTTTTTATCGTTCCTATTCTAGTCTGTTCTGTTTGATTTTTAATATGTCCGAAGGTGGTATCTGCAGCTATTTGCACAAAAGCATTGTGGTAATTATTGTGTTTTATTTTCCTTGGTTTTCTCCTCTTTAAAATAAAAAACATTGATTTGCATTTACCTAGAAGCTAAAAATGTTGAGCATTTTTCTTGGCTCTTTTTACTTCTTTTGAGAATTCTTTGTTCTCATTTATTGATCGGAATTTTTTATATATTCTAGATATTAATCCTTTACTAGAAGTGTAGGTAACAAAGATTTTCTCCCACTCTGCAGTTCATCTCTTCATTTCATTGATCATTTACCTGGCTATGCAAAGGTGTTTGATTCTATGGGGTCCCGTCTGTTGATTCTTCATAGCATTTTCTATGCTCTTGGGGTTCTGTTTAGGAAGGCTTTGCCTGTGTCTATATTTTCAAGTGTTTCCCTATGTTTTCTTCCAGGAGTTTCAAAGTTTTTGATTTTATATTAGGTGTTTGATCCATTATGATTTGACTTTAGTACACAGTGATTCCAATCAGTATCTCCTTTCAATTTTCTGCATGTGGCTGGTTCCCAGCACCATTCATTAAAGAAGCCATCTTTCCTCTCTTTTGGACTCCATTGTCAAAGTCAGCTAGGTCCAGGCGCTCGGGTTCATTTCTCTCTTCCCCTCCCTTCGGCTACGTGTATGTTTTTGTACCAGCACCATACTGCTTTTGTCACCGTGGCTTTGTGATATATGCGGTCATACCTCAGCACTTGAATACTTTGAAACTCATTGAATCTGGTGCCAGACATAGTTTAATGTGAAAATTTTGTCCTGGTATTCATTGTTTGGTACTTGAGACACAAATCATAACTTATTACTGTTGATTGCCTTGGGATTTGCTACCCTTTCTAGCCAAAATAATTTGTTTGGTACTTGATGTTTTCCATACTTGTTATGCCTCCTGGAACCAATTAATGGTGTCTAAGTGTCAAAGTACCACTATATATATTTTTTTAATTTTATTGGGACTTTAGTATATAGATACAAAGGCAGAGATAGACATAGCTAACTTTCATCCTAGGAGATTTGTACCTGTACTTGATATGTCTTGCTTCTTCTATTTTTCCCATTCTCCCCCCCTTCACCCCCTCTTCCCTCTTTATTCACAAATAAATTCTGTATTCATTTTTCCTTCTTTTTTTTTCTTGTCCCTCCTTCCTTTCACCCGTTCTTTGGAAGTAGGCATTGTGGTGCTTTCCACATTGCTGTTTTTGCTCAGGATTGCTTTGGCTACTTTGGGTCTTCTGTGATTCCATCTCAATTTCAGGGTTACCGTTTTTAGTTCTGTGAAGAATGCTGTATTTGAATAGGGTCACACTGTAGAATCTGTAGCTTGCATTTGGTAACAGGACCGTTTAAACAGTAATACTTCTGCCAACCCATGAGCACGGGAAGTCTTTCCACTTTCTAATGTCTTCTTTAATTTCTTCAATTGTAGAATACTTTTCATTATAGAGGTCTTTCACCTTCTTGTTTAGGTACTTTATTTTATTTTAAAAATATCATGAATGGAACTGCTTTCTGTATTTCTTTTTTGGTGGGTTCTTATTGGTATAAAAAGAGACACTGATTTTTTAATCCTGCCACTTTACTGAATTTATTCATCAGATCTAACATCTCTGGTGGAGGTTTCAGAGTATTCTAAGTAAAGGATCATATCTGCAAATAGGGCTGCTGTAATTTGACTTCTTAGTTTCTTAGTATTTGTGTCCCTTCTGTCTCTTACCTAATTTTGCTGGCTAAAATTTCAAGCTCTGTAAGAACAGGAGAGATAAGAGTAGACACCCTTGTCTTATTCCCAGTTTTTAAAGGAAATTATTTGTTTTTCTTATTCAGTATTTTTTTCTTACTCAGTATGAAGTTGGCTATGGGATTGTCATCTGTGGCTTGTATTAGTTTGGCAAAAGATATTTCTATATCTGTTTTCTTCAGGGCTTTTTATCATGAAGGAATATTGAATTTAGTCAAAGGCTTTTTCTGCATCTATATGATCACAATCACATAACCTTTTACATCTTTGGTTCTGTTTATGTAGTGTATTGCATTTATTGACTTATGTATGTTGAACCATCTTGACATCTCTGTGATGAAACCAACTCGTTCACTGTTATGGTTTGCATTTAGATGTCCCCCTACAGCCTCATGTGGTCCTGGGAGTGAGCCTTTCCAAGCCGCTGAGTCTAGCCTTTGCGATTGGTTCATTGTCTGGCACTGGGGTTGGTGGTGTGAGTGCAGCACCTGCCTGGGGGCAGAGCCAGCATACAGTGTAAGGGTGGGAAGGAAGCATGTTTTCCCTTTTGCCCTTTTTGCTCTTGCCTCTTGTGGTCACCATGAATGGCTGCCCCTTAGCCAAGCCACCCTGCCTTGGAGCCAGCTGAGTATGCATTGAAACCTCCAAAAGCTAGATAAACCTTTCCTTCCTTCATTTTGAGCATCAAGTATTATGTCCTAGCAACAAGAGAAAAGTAACCAAGATAGTCATGGTGTGTAATTTTTAAACTACATTGTTGAATTCTGGTTGCAAAAATCTTATTGAAGCCGGGCGTGGTGGCTCATGCCTGTAATTCCAGTGCTCTGTAGGCTGAGGCAGGAGGATTGTTGCAAGTTTGAGACCAGCCTGGGCTACAAAGTGAGCTCAAGGCCAGCCTGAACTGCATAGAGAGACCCTGTCTCAAAAAGACAAAAAAAAGTATTATTGAAGCTGTTCATTTAGGATATTGGTTTATAGCTTTCTTTTTTGCTGAATCTTATCTGGTTTTGGAATTAGGATAGTTAATGCTCGCTTCAGAGAATGAATTTGGAAGCATTCTTTCCTTTTTCAATTCAAGGATAGGTTGAGGAGCATTGGTATTAATTATTGTTTAAAGGTTTGGTAAAATTTAGCGGTAAATACATTGGATCCCTGGGTTTTTCTCAGGAGAGTTTTTATTAATATTTCAGTTTCATTACTTGTTAATGATCTGCTTAGATATTTATATATTCTTAGTTCAATTTTGGTAGGTCGTACATGGCTAGGTTGTACATTTCTTACGGATTTTCCAGTTTATCATAATAACAGTTTTCATAATAGTTTCTAATAATTCTTTGGATTTCAGTGGTACCTGCTGTAATTCTGCCTTTTTATTTTATTTGTTTTTTGGGATAGTGTCTCTCTATGTAGTGCAAGTGGGCCTTGAGCTAGCTTATGTAGTGCAGGCTACTGGTGATCCTCATGCCTCAGTCTCCCAAGTCCTGGGGTTACCAAGTGTGCACCCTTGGGCTGGTGATTTAGCGCAGTGGCAAAACTCCTGCCTGGCAAGCACAATGTCATGAATTTGATCCCCTGTACCAGGGGGGGAAAATACAAGTGTGCACCACCATGCCTAGTTCCTCTCAGTTTTATTAATTTTGTCTTATCTCTCTTTGGCTAAGGGATTATCATCTTTTTTTTGTATTTTCAAGGAGCTGACTCTTTGATTCATTGATTCTTTGTGTTGTTCTTTAAGTTCCCATTTCATTAGCTCTCATCTCTGATTTTATTATTTCTTCTACTGGATTTGGTTTGTTCTTGTTTTCCTAGGACCCTGATGTACATTATTAGGTTATGTGGGGTCATGCTGTTTTTCTGGTGTAGGCACTCAGAATTATGAACTTCTTTCTTAGAACTGCTTTCATTGTGTCCCAGATTCTGATAGGTTGTATTTCCAGTATGGTTTGATTCTAGGGGTTTAGAAATTTTTCCTTGATAATTTCAATGTCCCACTAGTCATTAAAAAGTATGTTATTTAATCTTCATATGTTTGTGTAATTTCTTTTGCTGTTGATTTCTAGCTTCATTAGCTAAAAAGATATATGGAATTAGTCAAATTTTTGTACTTATAAAGACTTGATTTATGGCTTAAAATATGTTTTATTTCAGAGAACGTTCTATGGGCTGCTGAAAAGAAAGAGTATTCTGCTGTTGTTGAATGGAATACTCTGTTGGTGTCATTAAGTCCATTTGTTATATAGTGTAGTTTAACTCTGGTATTCCTGTGTTGATTTTTTTCATCTAGTTGGTCTACCTATTTGTGAGAATGGGGTATTGAAGGAACCCACCATAATGTGTTGGGGTCCATCTGACATTCTATGCCAAATAGTGTTTATGAAACTAGGTGCAGAGGTTTAGTATATAGATATTTATGATCATAATCTCTTCTTGGTGAATTGTTCCCTTTACCAATACATAATGACCTTCTTTGTCTTGTTTGACTAATTTTAGTTTGAAGTTGACTCTGTTGGATATAAGTATAGCTTCTCCTGTTTGTTTAGGGGCCCAGAAAGGAACCTCTATATGGCATATTATAGTCAAACTGAAAACATCAGAAAAAATATTAAAAGTGATTATAGAGAAATGTCAAATCACTTATATCTTTTCACTTTCAGTCTGTGTTTTGCAAATGAAATGTGTTTCTTGCAGATAATATTAGTTAAGACTTGTTTTTGTTACAATCTGCCTGCATCTTAGATATGTACTGGTTCTTATCACTTTGCTGTTTTTCTAGCGTTTGATTCATTCCTGATTTTCTTTCTTTTCTTTTTTAAAATTTTATTGTAAAGATAATAAAACCCAACAAAACAAAACAGAATGAACTCAATCAAAACAAGGCAGTGAACTTGGTATAGAACTTTAAAGCAGGATAACAGGAAAACAACAGCAGCTACCATAGTTGATCTTGCTATCTTCACAGTAGTTGTGCATTCCATCAGGTATAGCAAGATCAAATCAAAACAAGACGGAATAAAACCAATCAAAATAGAATATTGAATAAAGCAAAACATTCGGAACAAAACAAGGAGAACAATATTGGATTTCAAAGACCAGATAGAAGGAAATCCCCCGTATTTGCTATACTGTATACTGTTATCCCCCCTAGAGATGCTCAGACTGCTGGCCCCAGGCCTGTGAAGTCAACCAACAATACAAGCATTCAGTTGCTTTCTGTGCCTCAGTTGTTATCAACTCAGCCTGTCCTCCCAACAGCCGGCTGCTTATGGAGGGCAGGGGGTGAGGGTTGGGGAGAGCTGGTGATTCTCAGCCCATGCACCGGAAGGCCCACAGGAGGCACTAAATGGTTTTTCCTTTCCTGGGCCCTGCATGGTTTGTACAGCTTCCCAGAAAGCCTGACCAGTTGGCTGGTTGGTCAGCTTCTCCCAGTCCCGGCCTCATTCCTGGTTTTCATTTGCTTATCTATCCCTCAATAAGATTTATGCTTTCCCTTGGTCCCCTAGTTGTAATTTTCCCCTTCTATATTTAGGATTCCCTGTGTACTTTCTGAAATGCCAGCTTAGTGGTAATGAATTGCTTTATACTTGTCTTGTAAGGTCTTTAATTCTTCAGTTTTGAAAGAACAGCCTTATGAGATATAGTAGTCTCAGTTGACAATTATTTTCTTTCAGGGCTTGAAATACATCATTCCAAGCCCTCCTGGAATTTAGAGTTTCTTTTCAGAAATCTCCCATTATATCAATGGTTTTACTATTGTACATGTTTTAATGTTTCTAACAGCTTTTAGTTTTAATTCTTTTGAGACAGAGTCTCACTATGCAGCCCAGGTTGGCCTTGAACTTCAGGTGATCCTCCTGACTCAGTCTTCCCAGTGCTGAGATTACAGATGTGCACTAGCATACCCAGCTTCTCTAATAGCTTTTCATAATTGTCCTTTCTTCTGATTTTTTTCAGTTTGGATATGATATGTTGTAGAGAGGTTCTTTTCTGGTCATGTCTATTTTGGTTCTAAATACCTGTCATACCTGGGTATCTATCTCATTGTCCACAGTTGGGAAATTTTGACTCTAGTTTCAGTGATTAGATCTTCTATGCGATTAGCTGATGTTTCCTCACCCTCCTGTAGCCCAGTGACTCTTAAATTTGTTCTTTTAGGGCTTTCCAAGTGCTCTTGGATACTCTTTTTATTGTTTATCAACCCTTTTTCTTTTTTACTATCAGAATGGTCTAGTATTATTTATATACAAGACAGGAAAGGAGAGGGAGGGAATATCTAAGCAGGTATGAGGAGGAAGAGAAGACAGGAGAGGCAGGAAGGGAGCTACTCACCATCCCAAGCCCTGGGAGAGTTTAAGATCATCGCTCCCAGTTTCCAGCCACACTAGACCAGGCTTGGGAGGTTTTACGGCCTGACTAGATTATACCCAGCAACCTTCTTCAATCAGGGGAGTTGAGAGCACATGAAGTGAGTTCCAGTGCATTGGTTCTAGCCTGGGGAGAGCTTTGGACCATCATCCACAGTGGTTAGGTACCCACTCAGCTTCCTGGAACACTGGAGGTGGCACGGGGTGTCCTGTGGGCCTGACTGGACCATGCTCAGCAACCTCCATTCAGTCCCAGGAGCCGAGGCCATAGGAGACGATTTCCAACACACCCAGGGGAAGCCTTGGAACAACACTTGAAACACGGAAATATAGGAAAATGACAAAATGAAAGACCAAAATGCAATCTCAAACCTCCAGCCCATCCCAAGAAAGCCTAGGAGCCATGCACATAGAAGAAAATATATGCTGTACACCTGAAATACCTGAAATAATAGCAACTGAAATAAAGAAGCAACTCCAGGAAGCTTTAAAGGAATTCAAACTAGAAATAATCTCCCAGGTAAAAGAAGAAATGATAAAAGTAATGAAAGAGATGCTGAACACATCTAAAGAAGACACAGTTAAAAAATGAGAGGAACAAAACAAGAAGATAGAATCCCTGGGTGAACAACATAAGAAACAAACAGAATACATGAAGTAGATTCAAAGAGACATACAGGAAATCAAAAATACAATTGAAAGTTGTAAAAACCACCTCAATGAAAGTGAAGATAGAATTTCAGACCTCAAAGACAAGATTGTAGCTAGTGAACAGGAAAGGAAAGATCTTTTAAAAATAATAAGGAATCAGGAAATAACAATTCACCTGCAAGATGATGAAAAGAAAAACAGCATAAGATTAATAGGGATAAATGAAAGAGGGAGACAACATGAAGGATGTCAAGAAGATATTTACAGAAGTAATAGCTGAAAATTTCCCAAACATGAGAATGGAAACTGACATCAGGATCAGTGAAGCATATAGAACCCCAAATAGCCATAACAAAAATAAAACTACACCCAGACATATAATAATTACCATCCCAGAAATCCAATATAAGAATAGAATATTAAAAGTGGTTAGGGAGAAAAGACAGATCACCTATAAAGGAAAACCTATCAGAATTACAGCAGACTTCTCAACACAAACAATGAAGTCAAGAAGAGCATGGAGTGAAGTGATTCAGATCCTAAAGGAAAATGATTTCCAGCCTAGACTGATGTAACCTGAAAAACTGTTCTTCAAAATGGATGCAAAATAAGATACTTCCCTGACAAAGAACAACTGAAGAACTTCATGATCACCAAGCCAACCCTGCAAAGAATACTGAAAGACAGTTTAGATACACTTAGGAAAAAAACCACTAAGCAAGGCAGACAATTAAACAGAATGGAAAGATAAAGATGCAACAGCAGAAAGATAACATGTCAACAATAAACCAATATATAATAGTTATAACCATTAATGTAAATGGTCTCAATTCACCAATTAAAAGACACAAACTGGCAGAATGGATCAAGAAACAATAGCCAACCATGCTGTCTACAAGAAACCCATCTAACCCAAAAGGAAAGTCACAGACTGAAAGTCAAAGGATGGAAAACAATACTTCATGCAACAGGAACCCCCAAAAAAGCAAGGGTAGCCATTCTGTTTGCAGACAATGTGAACTTCAAACCAAGAATGATCAGAAGAGATAAAGAAGGTCATTACATACTGGTTAGGGGAAAACTTCAAGAAGAAATGTAACAATCTTAAATATACATGCACCAAATTCCAGAGCACTCAGTTATACAAAGCAAGTATTAATAGAAATGAAAAATCAAGTAAGCAATAACTCAATTATAACAAGAGACCTTAACACACAATTGACACCAAGGGACAGATCAACCAGACAGAAAATCAGCAAAGAAATAATAGAACTGAATCACACCTGTGAACAAATGGACTTGATAGACATATACAGAGTGTTCATCCAACAACATCAAAATACACATTCTTCTCAGCAGTACATGGGACATTCTCTAAAATAGACCATATACTAGCCCACAGAACATATTTAAATAAATGCAAAAGAATTGAAATTATCCCATGCATGTTATCAGATCATAGCACCATGAAACTAGAAATTAATGATAAAAGAAACTGCAAAAAGCCCACAAACAGATGGAAATTGAATAATACACTCTTGAGCAATCAGTGGGTCACAGGGGAAATTAAAGAAGAAATTAAACAATACCTACAAGCAAATGAAAATACAAATACAACTTACCAGAATCTGTGGGATGCAATGAAAGCAGTCCTCAGAGGAAAATTTATTGCACCGAGTTCCCACATCAGGAAAACAGAACGAATACAAATAAACAACCTGATGCTACACCTCAAATATCTACAAAAAGAAGAGCAAGTCAAGCCCACAAAGCCAAAAGAAGGGAGGAAATTATAAAAACCAGAGCAGAAATTAATGCAATAGAGACTAAGAAAACAAGCAAAGAATCAATGAATTGGGTTTTTTTAAAGAATAAATAAAATTGATAAGCCCCTAGTGAACCTTATTTTAAAAAGGGAAGAAAAAGCTCAAATTCATGCAATAAGGAATGAAAAAGGTGAAATCACTACAGACTCTGTGGAAATACAGAAGATCATTAACACCTATTTCAAAAACCTCTACTCTCATAGGTTCGATAACACAGAAGAAGTAGACAGATTTCTAGAAACATATGAAGTACCAAAGCTGGGTCAAGAAGATGTAAAAATGTTGAATAACCCAATTTCTATTAATTAAATTGAAAATGTAGTTAAGTCCTTACCTACAAGAAGAGCCCAGGCGCAGACAGATTCACTGTGGTATTCTACAAGAAATACAAAGAAGACTTAATTCCAATACTCCTCATACTCTAATGAAATTGAAAGGGAAGAAATCCTTCCTAAGTCATTCCTGGAAGCAAATATTACTCTAGTACCAAAACCTGAGAAAGACCCAACTAAAAAAGAGAACTACAGACCAATCTCCCTAATGAACACAGATGCAAAAATCCTCAATAAAATATTGGCAAACAGGATGCAGCAAATCATCAAGAAGATTATACACCACGACAAGTGGGATTCATTGCAGGCATGCAGGGATGGTTCAACATACATAAATCAAAAAATGTAATCCACCATATCAATAAAGCCAAAAATAAGAATCACATGATCATTTCTATAGATGCAGAAAAAGTTTTTGATAAGGCCCAACATTCATTCATAAAAACCTTACAGAGTCTTACCTTAATATGATAAAGGCCATCTATGACAAACCAACAGCCAGTATCATATTAAATGGGCAAAAACTGAATTCCTTTACCTTAAAATCAAGCACAAGACAAAGATGCCCCTTATTACCGCTCCTATTCAACGTAGTATTGGAAATACTAGCCAGAGCAATTAGACAAGAGAGAGAAATAATAGGAAAAATAGGAAAAGAGGAAGTAAAATTATCATTATTTGCAGATGACATGATACTCTATATAGAAGACACCCAAAACTCCATTGAAAGTCTCCTAGATATAATAAATTCAGCAATGTAGCTGGATACAAAATCAATACTCAAAAATCAATAGCATTCCTATATACTAACAACAAAATCACTGAGAGAGAAATACAAGAAGCCACACCCTTCACACTAGCAACCAAAAAAAATTGAAATATTTAGGAATTACTCTGAAGAAAGATGTGAAAGACCTATACAAGGAAAATTATAATACACTGAAAAAAAGAAATTGAAGAGGATCTCAGAAAGTGGAAAGACATCCCTTGCTCATGGATAGGAAGAATAAATATTGTGCAAATGGCCATTCTCCCAAAAGTGTTATACAGATTCAATGCAATCCTAATAAAAATACCATCAACATACCTTATGGATCTAGAGAAATCACTGCTAAAATTCATCTGGAAACAGAAAAGACCTAGAATAGCAAAGGCAATTCTAAGCAGCAAAGGCAAGGCAGGAGGCATCACAATCCCTGACTTGAAGTTATACTACAAAGCGACTGTAATAAAATCAACATGGTATTGGAATCAAAACAGAGCCGAAGATCAATAGAATAGATTAGAAGATACAACCACAACTACAAACACACTCAACCACATTATCTTTGATAAAGGGGCCAAACATGTTCACTGGAAGGATGACAGTCTCTTTAATAAATGGTGCTGGAAAAACTGGCTCTCCCTTTGCCAAAAACTAAAACTAGACCCGTATCTATCACCATGTATTAAAATAAAATCTAAATGGGTCAAAGATCTGAATATTAAAACAGAAACTACATCTGTTGGAAGACAAATTGGGTAAAAATCTTGACATAGGGGTAGGAAGAGAATTCATTAACAAGAATCAAACTGCATGGGAAATACTTCCCAGAATCAATAACTGGGATCACATCTTATTAAAAAGTTTCTGCACGTCAAAAGAAATCTCCAGCATAGTGGAAAGAAAACCCACAAACTGGGAAAAAAATCTTAGTGAACTGTCCCTCGGATAAAGAACTTGTCTAAAACATATAAAGAATAAAAAAAGTCAAACCCCCAAAATTCAAAGACCCAATCCAAAAATGGGCATCTGAGATGAATACACAGTTCTCAGATGAAGAAGTACAAATGGCAAATAAATACATGAAAAAAATGTTCATCATCATTACTCATTAGAGAAATGCAAATTAAAACCCCACAGGGATTCCATCTTACTCCAGAAAGAATGGCCAGGATCATGAAAACTACCAACAACAAATGCTGGAGAGGCATAACTGCATGTATATTTAAGTGTATAAGATAGATAACCATATTACTGAGTTTTTGTTGGATCATTGAACAGAACTGTTTGCAGTCTCACTGTTTGAATGTCCACTTTATATGCTTTAATTTTGTAACTTGAACAACTATTTCTAAGATGACAATATGTAATCTATTAAACAGTGATTTCCTACTTTTTTTTTTGAAATCCTGTATAACTTGTATCCTTTTTCTGTTTTTTTTTTTCCTTTTTCTCCTTAAATAAAAAAAAGTGTTACTGATTTTGGGGTGCTAGAGTCTCTTTCTAGAAGTGGTTGCTAGGTTCTTTCCATCATGAGGAAAGAACTGGTCAAGACACGTGCAAGTAATTGCAGTTTTATTAAAGGTAGGGAAAGAAATGGGCTCTGCAGAGTGAATTTTGGGTCAAATAAAAGAAAAGAAGTCCACCCTACCTTCGGTGTGAGGGCGGCTGCCATGTAAGAGAGAACACTCAGGGTGAACCGTGCTTTTTATGTCACCCACGTCCGGGGCTGATCTCAGGTGTGGGCCATCCTATCAAAAACTTGCTTGGGTTCTTACGAGAAGTTCATGTGCAGGGCTTTGGGACCTTTTCTGTGCAGGTGTCCTGAGATTTCATAATGAACAGGTCAGGCCACTTGCCCAGCCGGGTTTCTCATGTCCTAATCTCCCAGATCCACTGAGCTGTTCTGGTATTACAAAGTGAGTTGGGGATGGTATTAGTCACTGGGACAAAGTGGAACCCAAAATTTAAAGGGAAAGTTTATTTTGGCTCATAGTTTCTGTGGGTGCAGTCTATAGTTGGTTGGCTCCAGTGCAGACACACATGGTGGAAGGGGTAGGTGGAAGAAAGCTGCTCCTATGGTGGTGGCCCGGGAACAGAATAGGAGCTGGGGATGAGCGCTACCCCTCTGGGCGATAGCCTCAATGACCCCCACTTCTGACAGGGCTTCACCTCTGACTTTTAGGGGCCATTTTAGATCTAAGCCATAACAGAGATTGTAAAATTTCTGTTTTCTGGAAACTAGTATACAATTATTATTAATTTTTTTTTGGTGCCGGGGATCGAACTCATGACCTCGCACTTGCCAGGCAGGTACTTAAGCCACTGAGCTAAATCCCCAGCCCCCAGTGTACAATTATTTTTATATTTTCCATTATGTGATGCCATCTGAATCTGAGGTTTTTCCTTTTCCTTTTGAGATAATTATGTGTTCATTTACATTGTAAGAAATAACAGAGATCCTGTATACCCAGTGCCATTTTTTAAAAAAACAATATTTTATTGGTACACTTTAGATGTAAATAACGATCACATTCACGATGAGGCATTTGTACCTGTCCGTGGCATATCTTGCTTCTTCTTTATCCCCGATGCCTTCCCCTGCTTTTAACCCCTCTTCATCGCCTTATTTACAAATGTTTTTCCCCCCTTTTCCCTTCTATTTTCTTTTCCCTTCCTCTCCTCCTCTTCTCTCCCTTGTTCCCCTTCCCACTTGAACATTTTATTCCTATTTCCCAATATCCATAATACATTTTGGTTCTTATTTATACTTTCAGTTTCTGACAACAGATAATGCAATATTTAAACATGTGTGTGATTTATTTCACTTAAATGTGTGGCCGCAAGTCCCATCCAAAAAGTCTCAAAGTTATACTTCTTTACCATTGCCCGATTTTTAAGTAACATTTTAGAAAACGGTAGTACAATAGCACAGCCAGGATGTAGACAGTGACCTAGTCAGAAAATGGAGCATTTCCATCACCACAGGCTGTCACAGTTTATAGCTTTACTCCGCTCTGCCATCCTATCCTCATTTTAAACCCCTGACAAGCACCAATTTGTTTTCCATTTCTATAATTTTGTTATTTCAGGAATGGTGTTATAAATGGAATCTAT
The DNA here is from genome assembly GCF_034190915.1 of Cavia porcellus. NCBI lineage: Eukaryota > Metazoa > Chordata > Mammalia > Rodentia > Caviidae > Cavia > Cavia porcellus. Next base: position 5,133,710 of record NW_026947502.1, read on the forward strand.
CTGTCTGTCTACAGTAGACAACCTTTGGGGACCGGTATTTTCACTCAGCATAATTCTCTGGCTGAATGATCCACTTTTTCTGCATCTTCAGCAGCATTTGGTATTGTCACTATTTTTTTTAAAAATCAGGGTAGTATGTTAGCAGTGTTACTAAGTGTGTAACAATCTCTCATTGTGCTTTTTAATTTTAGTACATATGGGCATACATAATGATCCAATCATCATGGGGCATTTGTATGTGTACATAATATATCTTAATTCTTTTTCACCATTCTCTTTCCTTCTCCTCCTCCCCAAAAGATCCGTTTTTATTTTTTCTTCCATTCTCTTTTGCAAAAGAATACCATTTCCCTCTCTTCCCCCCTGTCTTGGTTACTTTTCTCTTGTTGCTGGGATGAAATACTGGACACCCAAAATGAAGGAAGGAAAGGTTCATTTAGCTCACAGTTTGTGGAGGTTTTGGTCCATAATCAGCTGGCTCCAAGGCAGGGTGGCACATGGCACAGGGGCAACACTTCAAGGCAGCAGCCAGCAAAAGCAGCCAGAGCAAAAGGGAAGAGCAAGCCTGGTCCCCCTTATATTGTAGGCAGGCCACATCCCCCAGGGCGGAGGTAACATTCACAAAATCTCTGTGCCCTCCTCTTGCACAGGATAAGGATATTTACAAAGTAAAGATCTTGGCTCCCTGCTGAGTCTCTTAGTTAAACTTGTAAACTCAAGTTGACACAATGTGCCACCCATGGCACCTTCCTCCTCCTTCGTTCCCATTCCCTTTTGAACATGTTTTTCCTACTTTTATTCTTTATTTACTCTTCTGATACAAGAGAATGCAATGTTTAAACTTGTGTGTCTGAATTATTTAGCTTAAAATTGTGATCTTGAGATGCATCCATTTACCTAAGTCTCAAGTCTATCCTTCATAGCTGAGTAGATCTCTAGTGTAGATGAATAGCCCATTTTCTTTATCCACTCATCTTTTGATTGGCAGGTGGGCTGCTTCCAAAATTGAGCTATTGGAAACTGTCCTGCTGTAAACATGGATGTACATATATCACTGTGGCATGATGCTTTTAACTGTTGGGGAAGCTACCTTTCAGGGGAACGACTGGGTCATATGGGTCCTAGTTTATTATTTTTTTGAAGGTAGTAAAAATAGAACAGAACAAGACAGAACAAAGCCAGTTGAGATAGTGCAGTGAAATTGGTACAGAACTTCACAGCAGGATATCAGGATAACAGTAATAGGTATCATAGTATATCTCGTTATCTTCACAATAGCTGTCCATTCAATCAGGTATAGCAAAATCAAACCAAAAACAGAACATTACAAAACCTATAAAAGCAGAATATTGAATAGAGCAAAACAATTACTTAGAACAAGGCAAAACAGAACTATATTTGCTTTCAAAGAGAAGAGGGAAGGAAATCCCCCATGTTTGCTACATTGCATATGGTCATTGTCCCAACAGATGCCCAGACCTCTGGCTACCACTTGCCAATGGGGGTTGGGAGGGAGAATGGGATGTTTGATTCTCAGCCGGTTCTCTGGTTGGCTCGTGGGAGATGCTGACTGGTTCTCTTCCTGGTTTGCCCACAGCTCATTCATGCCATGGCTGCTTACAAGGCAGGTTGCTTTCTTGCTCAGCACCCTAAGTTCCAATGTGGCTGGATCTCGGGAGACACTGCCTGTGGGTCCTAGTTTTTTTGAGGAGTCTCCACACTGGAGAAGCAATGAGTACAGTGCTTGTACCCATCTGCACTCCCGCCCCAGCAGATGAGAGTGCTTTTTCCCCATAGCCTCTTGTGTCTGCAGTCTGGGTTTCTCTACAAGCTGATGATACAGAGCATCTTTTCATGCACTTATTTAACACCATATAGCCTTTGGATGAGATGTCTGTTTTAGAATTTTAGAATTTGTGTAATTTGTCATTTCCTGATTGGGTTACATTCCTGTTGGGTTTTTTGTGTATTCCAGTTGCTAGCTCTTTGTTGGATATGTGGCTGGCAAATTAGCCTCTCCTCTCTGTGGTCTGTCTTCTAATCCTTTGAACAGGAGGTTTCACAGAGCAAAGGTTCTTTTCTCTTCTGTGAGGTCCGACTTATCAAACGTTCCTTTTACGGCTTTTCATGTCGAGTCCTCGGGCTCTGTGCCTTTCCTTCACCCCAGCTTGATTTCCTGGCCAGGTCGCTGCACAACAGCCGCAGCCTTGTCTGGGGGACAACTGCTGTCGGGGAGAAGCACCAGCGCCCCGCTTCCGTCCCGGCTTCTCATGGCTTCGCTCCCTTCTCACCCCACAGCTTTAAGGAGGACTTTCTTTTCCATGTTTTCTGTGGGATATTTATAGTGGAAGCATTGTCCCGAATGATCTCATTTGCCTTGTGCTCGGGAGAGGAAAGCAGGCCGTTGCTTCTTGGCAGAAGCTGTGGCAGAAGCTGTGTCCCATGCCTCCCCCACCTGTGGCCTGCGGGGACTTCTTCCTGCGTGGCTGCAGTGGGTCCACTGTCCACAACCGCACTTTTTTTGTTTTTCTTGACTCAGGGGTGTGTGTGCGTGCGTGCGTGCGTGCGTGCGTGCGTGCGTGCGTGTGTGTGTGTGGCTGAAGGAGCAGGTGGTTTTGTAGACTCTGCAATCAGTGGTCATGTCTGGGAGACAAGAGTCACCTCTCAGAGTGACCCTGTCACCAAGACAGGAGTCCTTCTTGTTCTTGAGCAGAGCAGACCCGAGTCCACACCGCCTGTCTTGCTCTTGTGCCACTCATAAGTGCAAGTCAGTGTCAGATTTCTCAAATCAAGAGAGATGCATGCGGTTCACTAGAGATTCTAGACAACCAGGAAGCCAGATCTGCTTGTAACACCAGGACTCAACCATTAATATTTCTTCGTATTCTTTTCTTAAATTAAAAAAAATTTATTTTAAAGAGAATAAAACCCAACAAAACAAAACAGATTGAAGCCAATCAAAACAAAGCAGTGGAAGTACTACAGAACTTTGAAGCAGGATCCGAGGAAATCAACAATGGCCACCGTAATGTATCTTCACAACAGTTGTCCACCCATCAGATAGAGTAAAATCAAATAATCAGAATAAAGCCAATCAAAAGAGAACACTGAATAAAACAAAACAATGGATTGGAACAAAAAAACACGGAATAACACTGGACTTGAAAAACAAGCCAGAAAGAAATCCCACATTTGCTATATTGTTACTCTTCTAAACTCACTGATATTCTTTAACCAAATGCGTTTTCTTGTCCCCTGAAGCAGCACAGGAGCGGTTGCCAAGCCGTGGTCAGGGAGTGCTGCTTCCAGTTGCTGGCCGTGCTCCAGCAGGTCTGATAAGTGTGGGCCAGAGCTGCGGCCACTTTGAGGGTTCCCAGGGTCCCCGTGAATCACTTTCTCTTCGTTGTGTCCAGGGGAGGATGAAAATCTCACTGTTGTCTATGTGGGGAAGCAATCTGTTCTGCCTGCGGTGCACAGCAGGCCTGGGGACGTCACCCCACCCGCCACCATTGGAGACTAAGCCAGGGCCTTCGCACTGAGTTACAGCCTTGGCCCTTTTATTTTATTTTAAGACAAGATCTCAGTAAATCACTGCCTCAGCCTTCCACAGCGGTGGGATGACAGCTACGTGGCACCACGCCGAGCTACTTCCCATTTCTTCTGGGGTTCTCAGGACACTGCCCACCCAGCTCTACTGGTCACTGCTAACCGGAATCTCTTGCCTGGTAACTGGATTTCACTTGTGCAGGAACCTCTGGTTAGAAAGGATTAACTGACCCACAGGGTGAGAGCCAGTGGCAGCTAAAGAAATGCTAAGTTTCTTTATGCATAAAGACACTACCCACATCAACCTGATAAAACAAGGTGCTGTTGGTAGTGTAAAGAACATTTAGCTTTTAAACTTTGCTGTTAGATCTGGGCATTGCCAGTCTTTGTTAGTAAGACCGTGGCTCTGGGGCCATCCGTTGCCACCTTCTCATTGTCCTTTGTGGCCTGCTGCCTCTTGGAGACTGGGGCCCCAGCCTGGTCTTTTTCTAGGGCCCTGTGTGCTCTGGTTCCTGTGCAGATATTTCCCTCTCTGTGGGAACCGGGTGTCCGTCCCTGTCATCCCTTCCTCTAAGCAGCCCCGGAGCCTTCCCTGTATGGCTTGGATGTGGTTCTCTTGCCCACATCCTGCCCACATCTGGAGAGAAGCTTTTCCTGGACTGCAGTCTCAGATGCTGGCTGCTTCCCCTATGTGCGGTTGCCATGGTGGATACACTGTGTCAACCTGAGAAGTCTAGAAGCCTAACTGACTCCTAGCTCTCCATCCCAGGTGCACAGGACAAGCCCTCCCATTCTAGGATACTGTTTATTGTGTCAATTTGAGAAGCTCAGAGGTTTCACTAAGTGACTCATCAGGGGGCCAGGGTCTCTAGTTTGTAACATCCTCAGCCTGTGCAGGAGGAGGGCAGGCGGATGGTGAGTGCTACACCCACCCCAGGGGAGCAGCCTGACACAGTGAAGGCAGACAGGAGGGCCTGAGTGCTGGGTCTCTGGAGGAGCTCCAGCCTCCGCCTTCAGCTGGAAGGAGGTCTCCTGGCTTCTGGTACAGATTCTTTGGCTTCCAAGGATTCTTCATCCTTGGTTGTAGACTCTTCAGCCCTCCATCGTAGATTCTTCAGGATCCATCGTAGACCCATTGGCCTCCTGATGGACTTGCACTGGACACTGCAGTAATCTCCGCCCTTGGGCTGGGCCCTTCAGCCTCCAGCGTGCAGACACCATCTGCACGCTCCCTCATCCGACTTTGTGGCTGAGCATTGTGAGCCAGCTTTGTAACTTATGCATTTGTGTATCTTGTGTTTGTCTAGTAAGCCCTGACTGACACATGTGCTGTGTCTTCCCTCAGATAGCTGTTTGGGTAACCTGAGGAGACTCCCCTGAGGACGGTGACCTTAGACCATGTGTAGTGAGTGCCCCAGCCTCTAGGCATCAGAGTCCTGGATGTGGGTTGGTAGACGAACCGTGTTCCTAGCATCGCCTCCCCTTTCTCCTTCCGCTCTGACCTAGACCCTTTACTGTGCTGGCGGGGAAGGTGCGGGGAGGTGCTCCACAGAGCCAGAAGGACAGCTCCTGTCTTTTGCGACGTGGCCTTCCGGCCTGGGTGTAGAGATTTCCCCTCTCACAGCTGCCAGGCCGGTGGCACCAGCATACTTGTTCTCACTCATGCAAATGTGTTGCTTTTGCTCAGCTGTTAGGAGGCAGGCTCTCCCCAGACCATCCAGTGCTTGGCCTTCCCTCTGATTTCCACATCATGTCCTCCTAAAAACTTCCTAGACGAGCTCTCATGACTCTCCGTGGATCTGTCTGACCCCTAGACTATCGGCTCCATGTGGACTCAGCCTGGGTACCACCATGGTGCTGGGAGCAGGAAGGCTGAACAAGGGAGGGGCTGTGGTTGCCAAGGTTTCTGGCTGGGGGTGGAGCCAGAGAGAGGAGTTAGCCATTGTCCAGGGCCTAGGGACCTGGGGCTGAGGCCCAAGCACTTTCTGTCTCTCTGAGTGAACTACTTTGGTCAGGAGGAAGCAGTGGGGTACAGGGAGACAGAGGCTCCAGCCTTGTTTGGCATGGGTTCTGAGCCCACCCACGTCCACCTCAGGCTTCCGGGGGCTTCTGGACAGGTAGGAGGGAGCCAGAGTGTGTATGGTGATGGGCCCCGGCTTGGGGCAGTGAGCAAAGTGGAGATGGCTTCCTTCACCCTGAGTTTTGGGTTTGGCTCAGATGCAGTGCTGGGCACACGGGGCTGCTGGGGACCCGCCTAATGTTAATGAGGCAGAGAGCTAAGTATGGGCGTCTGTGGGAAAGCGGGGCTGGAGCAGCTGGGGGAGGTAGCGGCATCAGCAGTTAGGACCATGTACGTTGGCCGAGAAGAGTCGGATCTGAAGCCTGGCTGCATTTCCGTCCCTGTAACAGAGATTACATTGACGGCTGCCTTAGTGAGCTATTGCATGATTTACAACGGTGCTTAGCAAGTACCTGTCCCAGGGCCAGGAACATTTCGTGTCTTGGGGAAGATGGAAGCAACATCATGTTTATGTCACTGCCATAATGGTTTTTGTGGCCACTTGGCTGGGCCACGACTCTAAAATGAGTGTGTCCCTCCCCATATTCCTCATCGCCAAGTTCACATCGGAACCCTACTCCCAGTGTGTTGGCATTTGGCAGTGGAGGTGACCAGGACTCCTATTCCTGTGATTATGAAGGAGCCTGTGTGGTCCTGCCTAAATTAGTTTTTGCTTTAAAAACTACCGACAGAAGCTGGGTGTGGTGGTAATCTCGGTACTCGAGAGGCTGAGGCAGGAGGATCATTGTGAGTTCAAGGCCAGCCTGGGTTACAAAGTGAATTGAAGGCCAGCGTGAATGGCATAGCGAGACCCTGTCTCAAAAAAATCCCCAAACTGAAAAAGTGCCTCCCGAGAATCAGCCATGCTGGGACTGGGAGGATCCAACAAGAGGCCAGCCAGCCAGCCAGCCAGCCTTTCTGGTAAGCTGTGCAAGCTGCATGGCTCCCAGGAAGCAAAAAGTCAGTGCCTCCTGTGTGCCTACCAGCACTCAGGATCATTTCCCCAACAAGCAACCCGCTGGGCGGGAGGACAGGCTGAGTTGATAGCAACTGAGGTGCATAAAGCCACTACGTGCTTGTATTGTTTGGTTGATTTTGCAGGCCTGGCCTAGCAGACTGAGTATCTCTTGGGAGGGTGACAGTAAGAAAGATAGCAAATATGGGGGATTTTCTTGTACCTTGTCTTTGAAATCCGATATTGTTCTGTTTTGCTTTGTTCAGATTGTTTTGCTTTATTCAATATTCTGTTTTGTTTTGGTTTGATTTTGCCATACCTGGTGGAATGGACAACTATTGTGAAGATAACAAGACATCTATTGTAGCCGCTGTTGTTTTGTTGGTATCCTGCTCTGAAGTTCTGTACCAATTTTGCTGCTTTGTTTTGATTGGTCTTTGTTCTGTTTTCTTTTGTTGGATTTTACTATTTTTTTTAAAAAAACCCAAAACCAAACAAAACCAACTACTGACAGACTGACACCATGGAAAGGTCAGTTTTCTCGTTTTATTGTAAAATCCTCAGAAAAAGAGCATTTACAATGACAATACTTTATGATAATCTGTGAGTCATTTTTTTAAATCAAGTGGTACTGCAAATACGTCATGTGTTCCATACCGTGTCATACATCAAAGTAAACACAAACTTATTTCAAATGCCACGTACGGTTACTGTGTTGGTACAAATTTCTACTAAAGTTGATGTATTAAAAATAATTTATATATATTTTATAAATAAGGAAAAAATTCACATGTATAATAATTACAGGAGGCCTTTTGAGAAATACCAGTGATTACAGAAAATATATTTTGGAGTTTACACAACTGCTCAACACAACGCAACCTGCCTTGACATGAGAGATCGGAAAGTTTTCTGGGGGAGGGGGGGCGGGGGGACCCTTAACAGGACAAATGGTGCGTGTGGCTTCCTGTTTTGGGGGGCGGTCACTGGGGTAACACAAAGCGTGAGTCAGTGCGCGGCCACTTCAGCAAAACTCCATGCCCAGTTCTGCTTTAGATCATCTCACAGGACCTTCAGAAAAGCGCAAGCAGCAGCAGCAGAAAGATGGGGAGCGATGGGCCGGGTGGGAAGGGAGAGGGAGGCTGGCCAGCCTGGGAGCCGGGCGCTGAGGGTGCAGTGGGCCAGGGCGCGGCCTGCAGGCCTATTACCCTTGCCTCTCAGAAGTAGCGGAGACCAGCAGTTCTTCATGTGCCCGCAGGTGCCACACCGGGCCCTGGATGAAGGTTTAGCGTGAGGGAATGTTTGCATCTTGCAGCTCTAGGCCTCCCAGCTGGCCCATACTGCCTGGGTTACTCTCAAGAACAAAGCCCTGCTTTGGAAGGCGGTGCCTCCAAAGAGCACACGCTCTGACCCTGCTGCTGTGGCAGTGACACGTGGAGGGCCACGAGTCCTCAGGCTTGGCACAGAGGCCAGACCCTTGTTTTTGCTTTATGGAGGGCAGGCTGAGTGCTCTAGAGGCTTCTAGAGCCGGACCCACATCTCTGGAGCCACATGGGAAAAGAATGGTCCCATATCCACCAAGGTGAGCTTAAAAAGAAGGATGCGTGATTGGTGCCTTTGTGTACAAAACCCAAAAAACCAGTCCAGACACTGGCGTTGGCCCAGGAAGCCTTGCTGTGAATTTTGGAAGTTAATCCCCGCTGTCCCTGACTTTCCCATGAGTCTCCACTCCCTGTCTGATTAGAAGAGGCCTTGCTGCTGGCTGCCACACCCCTGAAGGAGGAGACAGAGGCATAAGACAGTGCTTGCTCAGCTCTAGGTATCAGCTGGGTGGCCCCTGCCCAAAGCCTGCAGGCCCAGACAGGATGTTCAGATCCTCAAGAGACCTGACAGGTCAGCTGGTGTAGACAGACAGATCCTTCTAGGAAGTGGGTGTGGTCCACCAGCTACCAGGAGTCTCATAGTCACACCCTGAGGATAGGCACTACATATACATTTTTTTCCATTTGCATCTTTTAAGCTTCTCTGTTTTATGATCCTTGGGATGTAGAGAGAAAACAAGGCAGTTATTGAGTTCCTTAGACAAAACAGCTTTGCCGACATGCCAGTCTCAGAGCAGATCCGAGCATCTGGCCTTCAAATGACTTCTCACGGCAAAGTATCCTCGGCAGAGGCGCCTGCCTGGTGGCCAGCACAGTGGCGAGGTCCACTGCTCTGGAGTGGTGGCAGCTGCTGTGGAGTGGCTGGTGAGCAGAGAGCGGAGACACAGGCAGGGAACAAGAGCAGGAGGATGAAAGGGAATGGAGGGGCATCGGGAGCTCCCAGCCCCGAGAGCCACGGCACTGCAGAGATGCCGATTTGCCTTCTAGTTTTGAGCGAGCATTTCCTGATCTTGACCACCTAATTGCAGACTGTGCCTGGGCCTGGGCAGATTCTGGGCAGCAAGGCGCCGGGTCCTGAGGGGGTCTGACCGCGCCTAGGAGTGGGAGCAGGGGTGGAGGGAGGGGCCTCCTCATTGGCGCTGCATCAGCCGACAGCACCTGTCTGGCTTCCTGGCCGGGGGCAGCATTTGTGTGTGTGGGTCCTGGTGCAGGGGGGGAATGTGAGGTAGATTGGTGGATGCATAGGAGGGAGGGGGCGGTCAGCGCCCCTGGAGGCTTCTGAAAGGGCAGGTTGGAGGGTTAGGGGGTTTTCCTAGTGAAGATGGTCCAGCGCCCATGGCATCTGAGTGAACCACACTGTGAAAAATGAATGCACGACACTGTTAAGCTCCTTGTAGAAAAATATATTCAGAATGAATCTGTTTCATATCTCAGTTCTGAAATCTCCTTTAGTTCACAGGTTATTGGTCAATAGAAAACGAGAAGACGTGGCTGCACAAAGCCAGTTCCTGGCTGCTGTCCTCAGTGGAGACCCCCTGGAGATAGTGTTCCTCGGTGCAGGCTGTCTCTGGCTTTATTTGGGGTTGCACGCTGTATTCTGGGGTGCCTCCCTGGGGCTAGGAGCCCTTTCTTGGCACACTCGAGCAGGGAGATGGGATGGCTGGTGGGGCGGGAAGTGCAGGGGCTGAGCTGCTGGTCCTGGCCGTGCTTCCTGCAGGTCAGAGGACCTGGGGGTCGGGCTGAGTAGCTGGTCCCAGTCAAGACTTCAGAAGGCTCTTCCAGCCTCCTCCTGTGGTCCGGGCCAGATCTCGGGACTGGTGAGTGGCTCAGGAGTGGAAGAAATTGGTGTGCATCAGCAGGGTTGGGTCAGTGCTGCTGAGCCTGGGACAGTGGCCTTCACCATGTCAGTGTGGCCAGCCCTTGGGTCTGCTTATGCAGGAGGTTCCTTCTGTTGACCCTAGCCATGCTGTCCTTCCAGGGGTGGCTGGATGGGCTTTGGGATCTGGAACCTTCATGCAAAGCCTGGCCCGCTCGGCCAGAAAGAGAACAAGGACCTCCTTTTCAAGGCCTGCCTGTGGCCGCAGGTTCACACTATTTATGTGTGTGTGTGTGTGTGTGTGTGTGGAGGGGGCGGGGAGACCTGTTGACGGATGAAGTATATGGAAGTAGCTGCTTGGTGATTTTTTTTGGTAAACCAGCCTTTCTTGAATAGCTTGAGCTGTTGGCTGCTGATCCTTGTGTCTGTTAGGATGAGCACTTTTGGGGTGGCTGGCGGAGGCCCACCTGTCACGGTGTCACCCACCTGGGTGGCTTTTGGATGGTGCTTGTGAGCCGCTTCTGGGACTAAAGTGTGGGAGGAAGAGCAGGCAGGTCTGCCCGACTGCCCCCGGCCTCCCTTCCTGGCAGATCTGTTGGTTTCAGGGCTGGAAAAATCTGTCCTCCTGTTTTTGTGACTCTGGGCTGGATTCCTGCAGCAGAACGAGGCTTTCAGCCTGTGATGTCCTGATCTGAGTCAGTTTTGTCCCGCATGCTGGCCACCATCTCTTGTCCCCTTTATCATGAGGACGGGGACAGGCAGACCTGCTTCCCAGGTGCACTCAGAGCTGGGAGCAGCAGCGACAGAGCAGGGCTGGTGTGGAGCCGGCCCCAGGCAGGCCTGGGTCAGACAACAGCATTCGCATCTGAAAGGCCAGCGTGGATCAGCTTGTCTTTGCCGTGGGAATCCTGTGATGCAGAGGGGCTGCTGTTCTGGCCTTGCAGTTGGGGTGCGGGGTCTTTCTCTCCTAGGCTCGAGACTTGTCTTCTATCAGGGGCAGACATTATTTTACCAAAAGGAGAAGTTCATGAACATTGGAGAATTTCAGTGATAAACACGGCAAGTTTGGGAGTTCAGATATTAAGATATTGAGGTGCGGGGGGAGGAAAGGCCCATGTGTTATCTTGCCACCCCAGCTTTGGCAGTCAGTACTCCCAGTCTGTATCTGAATGTCTTAACTTTTAAAACAAATCAATGTGAACACTCACGGGTAGGCACACTGGGTTGGAGGGGACAGGCGGCACGAGAGAGAGTTGACCAGTGTTGGGGAACTAGGCAGGGGGCAGGCGGCTTGGGCAGTGGGAGCAGAAAAGGAGCTGGCTGTGTCGAGGGTGAGACAGTGTTTGCAGTCACGGCAACAGTGGCAGGCGAAGGTGGTAAGGTAGGCGGGGCATCTGGGCGGGGCCACCTCTCCCAGCCTCTCGGGTTTACAGAGTGATCACGCCAGAAAGCAGAGGCAGCGCTGATGGAGGGCTGGGGCAAGAGAGAAGATCCAGGGCACAGGGGGAGAAGAAATCCAGCTTTACAAGGGGGGCCTCCTGAGCCCCGAGGGACATTTGTGTCCTAGGGCTTCTGTGCTGGGCTAAGAGGCCACCTGTACTTGGTCAGGCAGCACGCGTCTGCCCTGAATCTGGGGCATGGAGCCTGACCAATGAAATGTCCCCTTTGCATGGTGAGGAGCAGGCACACAGGGCTTGTTCTGGTCTCTGGGGGTCCCCACAAAGGACAGAGTCTGCATTTGGGGAGTTGGGTGGCAGCGGCAGTGCACGCACTGTGGCTGGATGACCACTGTCCTTCTGGCTGTGTGGAACATGCAGCAGTGACCCCAAGAGACGTGGCCTAAGGCAGGGAAGAATACAGCTGAACCTCAAAGAGCGTCTTGCTGTGTACTAGCATTAGAGATTATAAAAAAGTATTTTTTTAATCAAAACTTTCCAAAATAAAGTGAGTGGTTTCCCCGTCCCCCGAGGTGTAGTCGCATCAGACGACAAGTCAGATGGAAAGGAAAGCAAGCAGCAGCGGAGAGCAGGGAAGCGAGGTCTCCAATGAGCGAGCCAGGGCAGGTGGCCTTGAGTGGCTGGGAGAGGAGGAGGGAGGGTCCCGCTCCCCGATCAGCCCTGCTTCCTGCCCCTGCTGTCCCAGGCTTTGCAGGACAGGACAATGACAGTGAAGGCCACCGATAGAAGTGTCAGCCTGGGCAGCAGGATCCCTCCGTCCGAGGTGTCCCCAGGCGACATGGCGTGATTCACTCACCTGGCAGCAGTGTCCCAGTCCCCATCACCGCTCAAGGCGACACTCACACTCTCTACCGAAAAGACCCCCTCCAGGAGCAGCGCAGACCTTAAACTAGGAAACTTGCAAGGAGACCAGTGTTGAACCACAAAGCAGATACGGGTGTTTGCTTTTTTGTCTGTGTGAAAATGTACAGCGTGCCGGTGGGGGCTGTGGTGTCAGGGCCCGGGCAGTGTTGCCGGCCTGGGGCCCCTCATACCTCGCCCACCCACACCACGGCAGCCGCCTGCCCCACACCTGACACCTCACACCGCAGCGCCTGTCGCCTGCCATTGATCAGGAGCAGAGACTCCTGCCCTGGTGTGAGCAGGTACTGTCCAAACAACCCGCTGTCCCGCAGGACTCTGCGGGGTCCCCCCCAGGGCCAGGCTGATCCCGTGGGGGGCTCCTTGGTGTTCTTCAGTGTGCCCGTCTTCCCCGTGGACAGCTCCAGGAAGAGCAGGTCCGGCACAGTCTCCAGGGTGGCGTAGACGTCGTACTGATTGGCCCGAGTGAAGGAGCGTTGGAAGGCCAGGTCCGAGATGCCCGGGCTTATTTTCAGGTCATAGAGGGTCTGGAGCTCACCCCGCACGGTGACCTTCTGCACGTAGAGCCGGGGGTGGTGGGTGGTGGCACTGATGATGAAGCGGCCGTCGGGGGACACGTGGGGGGTCCCTGTCACATCCCCATTGGGACCCAGCACGGAGTCTGTGACGCCATCGATGAGCAGCTGGGGGGGCGTGGGCCCAGGGCCGTCCTGGCGGCACTGGACAAAGAAGTATCCGCCCAGGTGGGTGTGGGCCATGGCGGCGGGCACACAGCCGTGGCGCTGCAGGCTGATGGTCTTGAGCGGCGTCAGCGTCTCCAAGTCCACCTTGTGCACCGTGGGTTCAGACTTGTTGAAGATGAAGCCAAACCTGGGGACAGAAGAACTGAGGTCAGAGTGCAGAGGGCTCCGGCCAGGGCTGGGGGTGCCTCACTCCTCGGTGAGTGCACCTCGCCTTCCCTGTACCCGGACCTGTCAGTGATCTGAGGGTGGGTGAACAGGACACACTGCGCTGCGGGGTGGCTCCCTAACCGTCATCTGTGGTGTCACACGCAGAGTGGCTCCCTGATGGATGCTCCTGGACTCATGCTCTTAAACACGCACTTGTCTTTAGGGTGCCTGTTTTTTTCCATGGCTGGGGAGGGAACCCAGGGCCTCACGCATGCTGAGTGCTGCACCACCGAGCCACAGCCCACCCGTCTCTGGCCCTTCCTCCCTCCTCCCCTCCCCTAAGACCGCTCTGGACAGTTAGCTCTTGCTCTTGGCTGCTCTGTAAGGCGGGTAAGGCAAGGACAGGAGGATCGGGGCTGGCGTTTTGATCTCCGGTTTTCAAAGCTGATTATTTTCTGCCTAGGTTTTATTTTCAGGCAGCCATGCCAGCTAGCTATCATCTATTTTTGTGGTAGTAGGAATTGGGTCCTCACACTGAGCTACATCCCTAGTGTATTTTTTATTTTATTTTGTTTGTTTTGAAACAGAGTCTCACTAAGTTGCTGAGGCTGGGCTCAAACTTGTGATCCTCCTGCTTCTGCCTCCCAAGGATCCAAGATCACAGATGTGTGCCACTGTGCCCTGCCTGCTAGGAGTGGTTTTTAAAGAAAGGTAAAGGCCTTCAGTGGCTTCTCCTTTAGGCCTGTGTCAGCTGGGGATGGTGGCATGGGCTGCAGCGGGAGTGTGAGGAAAGGAGGGGAGACACCTGTCCCTACTGCCTGTCTTGAGCACAGAGAGGTCATTCACTCAGCCGATCCAGGATGCATGAGCAGGTCAGCGTGGGAGGACAGAATCACAGCTGGGGACTTTCTATCCATGCTTCTCACCCTGCAACGACATTGTCTCTTCCATGGCACCAATAATGCATGGACATGGCCTCAAGGACAGAGTCTACCTCGGGAGCTCAGTGGCCGGTGCTGCCGTGTGGCCATGCTGGCTGCAGTGGCCAGGCCAAGCCTTGCCTGAGAACCCTGGTGCCTCCCAGCCAGGGCTCCTTCCTAGACCTGTGGGAGGATCTGACCCAAGAGGGACACAGAGAAAGCAGCTCCAAGCGCTCAGCGCTCACACCTGGGCTTTGTGACCCTCCTCCTGGGAGGCCACTTGCAAATGCGGAAGGGTCTGACTGGCCCTTGCCCCAGAGAGCCTGGCCCGAGGCCGTAGCTCTGAAAGGTGAACCTAAAGGTATAGGGAAAATCTCTTGTATAATTTTCTCTTCAAATCTGTATCTCAGAGTGGGCAAAAATGCTTCGTCTCTCCAGGAGCTTCTTTAAAGCATCCTTCAAGATCCAGAGCATGGCCAGTGGGAGGCAGAAAGCCCTGCTCTGAGAAAAAACAACGTGGAAGACACAGGGCTTGCAGGGCCTCTGTCTGATGGCTCCCAGCTGCAGCCGGCTGCTTTGTCCAGCTCTCCGCCTGTTACCACAGCCTCAGAGGCCCCTGGGTGCTCTCTACAGAGGGGTTCATGTGTTGGTTGTTCCCTCCTGGGGCAGGGCCAGGGTGTGAGTTCTCCACCATCGGCTTGTAGCTGCGAATCACTTCCTGGAGCAAAGTGCTGGGTAGCAGAGAGAAGGTGACACACGCAGAGTGCGCTGAGATCTGTGGGGTGTGGGGACTTAGAGGGCAGCTCCTCTGTTGGCAGGGAGAACTTGACAGGATGTCTGGGAGCTTTTGAAGCAGATAAGGCAGGGGAAGGAGAGGGTGGGGAGAGGCCTGCATTGGCGGCCATGGCTATCACTGTTAGGTTGCTGTTTTGGATGGGGGGCCACCATGGTGATGGGGTGTTGGAGGAGCTGTAGCTGGTAGTTGACTGAAAATGGGGCAGAATGGGAGGTTGCAGAAACCTGGGTTCACGTTTAGCCTCAGTCTGACAGTGCATGCCTGTGTGACCTTGGTCAGTGTCGTAACTTTTCTGGGCCTCAGTTTCCCCACTTGTCAGATGAGTCTGGGCCACCTCTGCTGAGTTTTTGTGTCTGGAGAACAGAGGCTGCTTGTTTAACCACTGCTGGCTCCTTCTTTCCTGTGTGGCCTCACCTTGACGATGAGGCTTCCTGACATCACTGGGCCCCTGGTGTCAGGAAGTGGGGAACCCCTGACTATTGTGAAGCTGCTGAGCAGAGAGGACTGGGCTCTGGGTCTGCTTTGCCAGAGGTGGATCCGTTTCTGTGCCCCTGTCTGAGGGATGAGAGCCTGTAGATCAGGGGTGGAGAGTGGAGAAGGAGTCTGCCCTGGCTCTGGGGCAAGGCCGAAGTGTGCAGGGTGGGGCGGGCTCACCTGATGTGGTTGATGATGAGGTTCGTTGGGGGAATGAAGAAGTCGTCTACTTCCGAGAAAGGTGTTCGGATGAGGTGCTGACCCTGGCCAGTGCTGGCTTCCGTGATCACCTACGACACAGAACGGGTCCTTGTTAGACACCCCAGAGACACCTGCATGCTGCAGAGTAGAGCCGGGCAGGGGGTGCTTGGAGAGAGATGGTGGCCACACTGGTCTCAGGAAAGGGATGGAGCCACACAGAAGCTGCTTCTAAGTCACTGGCAGGGAAGGGACAGGAGGTGGAGGGCGGGGGTGGAGGTGCTGGGCACTCTCCTGCTGGGTCAGCCCTGTGATGGAAGCCTGGAGCCTGAGGGATGGGTGCTGGGCTTCTGAGGTCCCCACACTCTGATGTTTCAGACCCAACCTCCTCCCCGCCAGGGAATTCCACCTTCTCGATTTTGAGGCCACTCTAGGGGGAGAGAAAGAGCTTGTTTACTAATTAAAAGGTTAAGTGGTGGAATTGTTGACTGGGAATTTTTGGGCATTTGGTGCCAGGTGCCTGGGCAGCTTGTGCGGAATCTCTGCCTTCTTCAGAACAGGCTGGGCTTGTGCTGAGCTGCCGCTCCCAGATGCCGCTCCTGTCACTTGGTGTCTTGGGATTTAAATGATAGGGGGGCTCTGGCGTCACAGAGGGACTTGCTGTGAAAGCTAAGGGATTGGGCCTTGTGCTCTGTACAAATTGAGTGTTCTGTGTCTCTAGAGGTAATGCTTTCTCCACTGGAGACTTGGCAGGGGTGGCCGGAGCCATGTCCTGCTGTGTGCGTGGCAGGGTAAGGGCGTGCTGGCCACTCAGGACAGGGCTGGGTGGCCTGGCCCCTGCCGACTGCACATGCTCATCAGCCTTCAAGTTCGAGGTCAGACCTGCAGCCCCATGAGTGGCTTTCTAGTTTCCAGGCACTAAGGACAAGGGCAGCCCCTGCAGGCAGCACAGGGCAGTCCTGGGCCCTGCACAGGAAGCTGAGGTGCTTTTCTTGCTGATGGTTTGGTAGCTGTCTATGCAGCGTGGAGGATCCGGGTTCTGCAGCCTGGGGCTGCGCCTGCAGGATGTGGGACCTCTGCTGTAGGCTTCCCCCTCATGTACTTGGGCGCTCTCCATGCTTCTGCCTTGCAGGAACCGGGCTGCCTTCTGGCTTTTCCTTTTATGACAAAACACACGGCACCTGGTCTTCCTCCTCAGGCAAGTTTCTGTCTTTCCTGGGCTTCCCCGAGGGTCAGCAGGCAGCGTGCTGGAGTAGGAGGAGGTGTACTAAGGTTTTCAGTCCTGGAGCATTCTGAAGTTGCACTGAGCTATTTTCCTGTGACTTCTTTTTTCTTTTATCCTTTTGAGACAGGGTCTCACTATGCAGTTCAGGCTGGCCTTGAAATCACTTTGTAGCCAAGGTTGGTCTCAAAGTCACAGTGATCTTGCTTCAGCTTGCTGGGATTACAGGTGTGTACCACCGCGCCTGGCTTTTTGTTTTTTGTTTTTAAATGGCCAAATACTTGGGTGGCAATGCCTTGGGAGAAGAAACAATAGAACCAGGTACTGAGAACAGATGTGCATTACAAAACTGATCTTTGAGCATCTAGGGGAAAATGTGAGAGGATTCCAAGTGCAACCATGCTGGTCCCAGACTGTCCTCTTGGCTTATCCCCGAGATGGAGAATTACAGGCTGTCATTGGTCAGGGTCACTTCATGGCTCTGGCACTCTCTATTCAGAGGTTACTGCATGAAAAAACTCAAAACTGTGGGTGTTGAGCTGATGTGGGCATGTCGGCCTGGCTTCTCAGAGTCCTGCATTTCTTCTCGGCCTGGTCTTGTGTCCTGGCAAGTGTCTCTTTGGGCACAAGTGTCCTGGAGATAACTGTGAAGCTCCATGAGCTTGGCCCGGGAAATACACATATATGCCCGAGTCTGGGCAATGCCAGTGGTTGTAAGGCTGGGCACAGGAAGGCCGTTCATCTTCCTTGGACAGGTGGGTGAAGCCCGCTCAGAGGTGACTCCAGGAGAGGTACGGCAAGGAAGTGTCCAGGGGGTGGACTGGGAGGCTG
The DNA here is from genome assembly GCF_034190915.1 of Cavia porcellus. Lineage (NCBI taxonomy): Eukaryota > Metazoa > Chordata > Mammalia > Rodentia > Caviidae > Cavia > Cavia porcellus. The sequence goes on from NW_026947502.1 coordinate 5,151,117, forward strand.
CTAGGAGCTGGGCCAGGGAGAGAGTGGGCAGGAGCGTGCTGGGCAGAACGGGCAAGGTGCTAAGGGTGGACACAGCCCAGCTGGCTGCCGGGAGGGCCTCAGTGGAACCAGCCTCACTTCTGCACATTCCTGTGCACAGCGAACAAAGCCCTAACACCTCCCCAGCTGGGAACAATATGAGGTGGTTTTTAATGTTTTGCTAATAGCAACACTGGCACCACTGGCTGAAGCTGGGTCTCTGCATGACTCGGGGATGCGCTGAGAAGCGAGGGGCACTGGGGGAACATTGTTCTTTGCAGGCTTTGCTCCGTGGTCCCCCAGTGCTCACCACTCACATTGGTGGTAGGCTTTTCCTAGACATTCGGTTATAGTGATGGTGGTCATCATGTTCTCGTTCTTCATAGAAACTGGTTTTGCTATTGAATTCAAGGAAATTCATTATATTTAAGAAATTTTTGTCATTCTGGCGTTTAGGATTTTTATTAAGCACATCTAAATTGTCTTTTCAACATTGACTAAAAACATGTTTCTCCCCTCTTTTAATTTGTGGGTGTTAATGAATAATGTTTACTGATTTCCTGAAGTGCACTGCCTATTTCCAATGTGTATTTGGAATTTGCCTTCTGTATTTGTAGGAGAGATTAATTTTAAATATTATTTTTAATTAGTTTTGATAATTACAATTATACTGGCTAGGGCGAGATGCATTTCCTCTCATAGTTTGTGACAGTTTCAACAAACTTAAAATTGTCTGTAGTATGAAGCTTCAACTCAGCTCACTTTTAATGGTAGATCTTTAATCTTAAAAATGTCTTCTATGGTAATTGTTCTATTTCAAATCTCCCTTTTCTTGGGTTAGTTGTTGGTTTTTTGTTTTTGCATTTTGTAAGCATACAATTCTTGTAGGTGTTAAAATTTTTCACTCCAGAATTGTGAGGTTGTATTTATTTTCAATCTTTTATATCTGCAGTAATATTTCCTCATATTGTCTATTTCTATTCTTTCTTCTTAGGGTTGCAAGGAATTATCCTGTTTTTGTTTCCTATTAATGCCAGTTCTTACTTTTTAACACCTGTTTTTTTTTCTAATTTCTTAACAAAAACACTTGCTCTGAAGTCTCCACATTGTTGTAATGCAAAATAGTCTCTTTCAAAATTGCTTTTGATAAAATAGCTATTGAGGAGTGTCTTCTTCATGGGTTGCCTTTTAGCTCTAATTATCAGATAATACAGCCTATAACATCTAACCCTACAGATATTTTAAAGTTTATGATATACTTCTGTGTATGTGGACAGGTGAAAAAAATTCTATTCGACAAACAAAAAGTCTCTGTATTTTTAACTCAGTCCCTTCTTGATACAGTATGAATGCTTTGCTGTTTTGTCTCCTTGGTAGTTGTAATCTAAATCCATTTTAAATCTAAGAGTTATTGCGTGTAATCACTCCTGTGTACTTAGCTGTGTTTTTTGACACGACAGCCGTCCAGAGCCTTTGAGCTGAGCGTCGCTTGGATTATTCATGCATGTCCTGCTATCACCCATGTCACCTCTCTACAGGTACGTTTTTATTATGACTTTCTTTTATTGTGCCCCTTGTAAAAAGGTTTCCTTTTTTTGGTATTGGGGATCAAATTCACAGCCTTGTGCTTGCCAGGCAAGTGCTATAAAGTTTCCTTTTGGAAGCCCAGGCTGATCATCTCTGCTCACCATAATTTAGTTTGTCCCAGTTAGAGTAATGAGATACTTACTCCTTAACATTCTCTGTATCTTCTCTTATTCCAGTAAGCAGAGTTTTGAGTACTTTTGACGTTCTTCTTCTAACCTCTACTCCTATTTTTATTTTTACTGAAATAACCTGTCATCTTTTTTCACACCGTGGCATCAGAAATTCTTTCTAGTCTTCCTTATTTAGGACGTAACCATGTAGATTCCCAGGCTTTCTCCAGCCCTCTTTTAAATCTCCCTCCTTCACTACAAGAGCATTTGTTTCTCCCTTTTGCCCTCTTGATGTCTCTGAGCTGGTTGGCCGGATGTTTGTCTAGTGGCTTTGCTGGGGTGGATTCCGGGAGCAGTGCAGCCTCCAGGTTCACACGCACCCGTCTTCCTTCCTTTAGACTGGACGTGTAAACGGTGACCAGGTGGGACAGGACCTGCGGATTTCAGTCTTTCATTCTCTTGGTGCGCAGATGTGAGTCTCCTTGCTGCTGAGTTCAGTGCCAACCTGCCTGTTTTGTCTTTTACAGGTGACTTGTTCTTTCTGCCCTGAAAGAGCTTCCCTTACATTTCCCCGTTATTCTTGGAGTCTTAGAATGTTACTAGAAAGGACACAGCAGTGCAGACCAGCACCTGTAGATCTTGGCAGTCTACATGCCCACGTTCCTTCAATTTAGAACTTTGTAGGCTGTTTTCCGTCAGCTGCTGCCTCTCAGCCTGTGACCCTCCACATCAGCTGCTGCCTCTCAGCCTGTGACCCTCCACATCAGCTGCTGGCACCCGCTTCCTTCCCAGCCTGCACTCGGCTGGCTCACGGGAGGTGCGGGTTGGCTTCTTGGCTCTTTTCCTGACCCACAACTGCTGCTGGCTTATGGGAGGGTTCGACTTGACTTCTTCCAATTTAGAATTTTTATTTTGCATTTAATATTGGGTTCCATTTCACCGTGATCTCTTTCTTTGTCTGAACTTCTGTGGTTCTAGGTCACATTTCAGTCTTTTCAGATGTTTACCATGTGTTTTCTGAAAGATATTTTTTGTCTTTCCTTTCAGCCTAATTTTTTGGTGGGGCTCAGTAGGAATCATGCATTTTCTAACTCATCTTTTGCCATTTTAATATTTTTGTTTAGTTTTAGCTGAACAAAACGAAACAACAAATGCTTTGTCTTTGGTGGGCCTTCTCCTTGGATTTCCTGTAAGTGATTTCTTCCCATGTTTGAGCGTTTCCTCTGGGAGCTCTGTTTCTCTGGACTTCCATTCTGTCTGCAGTGACCTTTGTTATAGCTCTTACACCCTCTGATGAGTTATTACTGGGACCCAGGACTGGTCAGTGCACCCTTGCGTGACGGTGGCTTCAGCTGACAGAGGTGAAGTAGTGTCTTTCCTGGTCGAGCAGGACGCAGGCGGGTGGTCAGTGCCTGGGACTGAGCTACTTCTGGTCCTGGTCTCCTGGCTTCTCACCAGTTCTGGAAACAGGGCACAGCTCCTGTTGCAGTCCTCTTCAACTGGGCTTCTGAGAGAGAATCAAACTCTGTTGGCTCGAGTTCCTCTCCTGAACATCTGGAAATCTCTTGGAGAAAATCAAGTCAGCAGCCATTCAAATCACTTCCTCATGAATTCCTGGTGAGGACTGGGCCAGGCACGCACAGTGCAGGGCCGGGCTGCCCTTCCCCGGGTCCCGGTCTGGCACCCTCCGCATCTCTGGAGCCTAACCTCGTCCTAGAGGGGTATGAGGTAAAGGCAGGGGTCTGACTGAGCAGGCTGCACAGCCACACTGCTGGGCCGGGGCACAGGCAAACTGCTTAACTTTTTCATGCACGCCATGAACACCTAGTAAATGTGCTTTTGTTTATAGATATAATCGCTGTGGCTGCTCCTCCTCTTTCTTGGCCAGTGCTGTCATCTGAATGAGAGTGTCCCACAGAAACGCTGAGGCATTGTCCGCGATGTAATGGGGCAGAGGGGTGGAAAGACCTTTATGAAGTAATTGAGTCATAAGGACTCCACCCTCCCGGAAGGATTAATGAGCTCTGATGGGACTGTTTATCACAAGAGCAGGTTGTTAGAAAGGGGCCCTGGCCCTGCTCCTTACTCTGCCTCACATGGGACTTTTCCAAGTGCTCACCTCTCCCATGGATAAGATGCTGTGGAAGGCCCTCACCAGAGCCGACCGGATGTAGCTGCCTGATCTTGAATACAGTCATGAGCCCAAATCAACATCTTTCCTCTGTGGATTGCCCGGCTGTGGGTATTTCGGCCTGATAACAGGAAACAGGTGAGGACAGCCAGCACCGGGGGCGTGCTGTCCTCCCACCTGCCCAGCCCAGGGTGAAGAAAGCATGTTCCCCTTCTTCAAGTGCCTCGTCCTGCTTGGTTCCTGGAGTTACTGGCTCAAGAGAGCCGGGGAGGGTGGGACTGGCCGTCCTGAAATAGCGTCTGTCATTGTCAGTACCACTGTCTTTAAAAGCAGGCCCGGGCGGACAGTGCTGTGCTAACTGCCTGGCAGGGGCAATTCCCCGAGGCCGTTTCCTGCGCTCTCCTTGAGCCTTGATGGGGATATTCTGGGTGCATGTGAACGCCTGCCCAGGGAAGCGGGAGACACTGATCTTACAGAAAGGGCCTCCTCGTACAGAGGATGTGTAGCCTCCATGTGCTTAACCTACCTGCAGGCTCGGCTGGGCCTTGTGCACGTCCCCCCAGCTCAGCACCCACACCTGGTCATGCGACTTGTCATAGGACAGCTTAGCTGGCAGGGGGTCCACACCTATGGACTTGAAACACAAAGCGGCAAGTTGGTCATCTTGTGGTGGAAGCTGATGTGATGACCACTTCCAGGCTTTGTGTCCACGGCCATCGTTCTTAGCTCTCCTCTGATGGGTACTGTCCTCAGAGGCATATAACTGGTCAATAATGTCTTCTCTCCCCCTCTCTCCCTGCCTCCCTCCCTTCTTCTGTCTGTCTATCTGTCTGTCTGTCTATCTCTCTCTCTCTAATATCCATTCTTTTAAGGACTTACTTTCATATTTGACCAACTTGGCCAAAGCCTGCACACGGATGTTTTAAGTGTACCACTCAAACTTCAGAGCTCCCGTTTCCTTCTTCCTGGAAGAGTTTTTTTTTTTTTTTCCTTTTTGGGTACTAGAAATGAAACTCAGGACCTTGCGTTTGCCAGGCAGGCGCTGTGCCACTGAGCTACACCTCCAGTCCACCTCCTGGAAGCTTTATGGTCCCCTTGCCCACTGAGCATCCTTCCCTAGCTGCTCTGTGTCCAGGATTCATAATCTGGTCCTTCCCCGACTCATCCGAGGTGGACTCTGAGTTCGTTCATTACCCACCCCTCTCTCATCTTTCTTTGACTCTGAGCAGCTCCTTTCTTCCTGCAGGCACTTCCTGCAGGTAGAGCCTTTGGGATCCAGACCTTGGCATCAGGCGGATGCTCCGTAATTGTAGAACCTGCCATTCTGCTGTCTGAGGAAGCCACAGCCTCTCTGGGGCCCTGTCACATGATATAAGCTATTTTTTAAAACTTCTTATAATGTAGTTGTGTAAGTTCCCAAACTTTACTCCATAATTCTCACGTCACGAGCCTGGGAGCCCAGGTCTCTCTGTCACCATTCACTGGCCGAATTCCTAGTTACTTCCTTTGTTCACCAAATATGTGGACCCAAGTTCACTGTCATCTTTTCCCTTCCTTGGTCACCAGGTTTGGTGCCGTCAAATCTACCCACATGGTCTATTTACTCAGGGTCTGCCTTCTTAGCTTCTTGGTTTCAATGTTCTTTTCCTCTCCCTCACCTCAGCCACCAGAACTTGTTCCATGTCAACATCACTTCTGAAATTTCAATCTCAACAAACTATGTCGGAGCCTTTCTGGTTGGGCTGAACCATCTTTGCACACCGCTCTGCACGCCTCTCAGGGCTCACCTAGGGAGCCCGTGTCCCCTTCTCCCTAACTGATTTCCACCATCCTGAGCTGATTTCCATCCGGTCCCCTCCCTCGAGCGCCGCAGGCCTCCAGATCACACTGTGATGGGGGAGATTTCCCGGGGTTGACGAGCTCCCTCCCACCCGCTTCTCCTGGTGCCCGCTCCTAAGGACCCTGCACTGTGGTGACGGCAGCATGACTCATCTGTTGGTGACCTCAAGGAAGGATACACAGATCCGAGCTTTTCAGGACTCAGTAGTGCCCGCTGCTGAACTGTTAGCCCCCCTCACCTCTGCTTTGAAAGGTACTTCTGCTTTCCTACTCAGCGTAAAAGCTCCTCAAGTCTCAAGGGGAGACTTTTTCTAGGCTCCACACACTCTGGACCCCTCAGGGAGCCCACCTCACTCCCGTCCAGCCAGTGTCAGCTACTTCTCTCCATCTGCCAAAGGCTTTGCCACCCAACATGGTCTTCTTCTTCATGATGATATCAGCTGGGCATTATTTTTAGTTTTCCTTTCTGCCTTTCTGTCTGTCTGTCTTTCTTTCACTCCCCTCCCCTCCCCCCTCCCCTCCCCTCCCCCTTCTCTCCCCCTCCCCCTCCCCTCCCCTCCCCTCCCCTCCCCTCCCCTCCCCTCCCTCCTGGCAGGGTCTTGCTCTGTAGTTCAGGCTGGCTTTGAATTCACTATGCAGCCCAGCCTCAGCCTCTGGAGTGCTAGGGTTACGGTGTGCATCACCATGTCTGAGTCTTGGTCTTGATCTCTTAAAGGAGAAAAAAGCCCTTCATGACTCCCTATTCTCCTCCAGCTACTTTATTTTTTTGCTTTCTTTAAGTAAACTTTCCCTAAAATCTGGACAGAGGCTATTGTTTCTCCTTTCTGCCTAACCTTGCCCCCACCCCCTGAGATTCCGTATTCCTGTTTGGAGGCAGTGTGGAGGAGGGGCGCACAGCTAACCCAGACCCTCAAGTTCAGAGCACAATCCCCTTAGCTTCAGTATTCTGAGGTGCGAAGGGCCGGCAGACAAGAGAAACAGGCAGGCTCTGGGTTAAAAGTCTCAGTATCAGGGCTGAAGAGGAGGCAGCCCGAGCCTTCTGGGAGCTTTGAATGATTCGCTTGCCACTGTCTGCCCAGCAGAAGAAAAGACAAACCTTTTCTGTTGGATGACAATCGTTTAAATTCTCTACAATTTTATATATAAATGTGTGGTTTTAAAAAAAATCACTAGGCATTGTAAAAGACAGATGATATAAAAACAACATTAAAAGAGAAGTAGGTGATCCAAAAAAATACTAACAATTTGTGTATAAATAGAGTTAAAAATAGAAAATTAAGTTGAAATTTCAAAAGTGAAATATGTGAAATAAGACTTTAGTAAATAAATGTTATTAAATCCATGTTAGAGCAGAAGAAAACAGGTTGATAGAACACATCCAAAATGAAGTAAAGGGAGACAATACAGGATGCAACGAAAAGTCTCATTTTTTAAAAAGAGGAAGCCGAACATGTGGAGAATTGCTGAGGTTTCCCCAATCTGATGAAAAATGTCAATCCACACATTCAAGAACCTCTGCAAATCCCAAATCAGAATAAATGCAAAGAACATACCCAGGCACTTCCTAAACTGCTAAAGACCAAAGGAAAAAAAATTAAAAAGTAGAGAGGACAAAGAGATATATTACTCTCAAAAGAATATCAGCGAGACCGAAAATTAGCCTATCATCAAAATCAATGGGACACACAGGGTGACATCTTAAAATGCTGAAAGAAAATAATTGCCAATCTAGAATTATTTACCTGGTGAACATAACCTTCAGAGATGAAGAGAAAAACGGATATTTTCAAAGAGACAAAAACAGACTCTTCCGAGCACACCTTCTCTGTAAGAACTATTAAGAACCACGTACTTCAGGAAAAAGACCACTAGAAGGCAGATGATGATGGGTGAATACTAATGAGTGCTTGTTCAAATAATATGCCTTGTCGAGTTAAGTGATATATAGAATTAAAATCAGTTATTATAATGCAAAAGACACAGGAGGGTTAAAGGAGTTAAAGTGTTTCAGCATTATGGGGAAAATGAACGACAGTTTGTGTTGGTCCTGAAGCAAGGATGCAGCGTTATAATTCTCTGATGTTAATAACAGAACAGAGTGAATCTTTAACAAGCTAGTAGTCAGGAAAAACAGAATTAAACTGTTTGGCAAATTCAAAAGAAAGCAACCGGAAAAAAAAGCAGTACAAATATGTAGTCTAATGAAAAGACACTATTATAACTCAACTATATAATCAAGTACATGAAGTATAAGTGGACAAAATACTTCAAGTACAAGACTGAGATTCTTTTAGAGAGAGCCCCAGATCTATGAAATCCATCATGTGTTGCTTTGTGAAAGAATACCTTAACCGGAAGGACATAGAAAGTACAAGGGTGAAAAATTATGACACGAGAATACTAATCAGAATGCATCTAATTTAACCAGTATTAGGCAAAAACAGACTTTCAAGTAAGCAGGCTTAGTAGAGAAAAATATGTTTTCCTAAGAATAAGAGTCTTTCCCTCCAAAAAGACACAACTTTATAGCAAAAATGGGCAGAACTTGGAGAAACAGATAAATGTCCCATCATAGTGGAAAATTTTTAACACACCTTTTAGTGACAGACTAAGAAGACAAAAATCATTAAGGCTAGTGGGTCTGAACAGTGCGATGAATCAAAGTGACATAACGGACATCTGTAGAAAACCGCATCGAGCCGTCAGGATACACACCCTCCTGAAGCACGCATAGAACACTTGCTAAAACCGATCATAAACTCAGTTATTATAAAACAAGCTTTGGAGAAAAAAACCTCTGGTAAATCCCAAGGGACTAAAATTATTCGAGCGTGTTCCCTGGCCGGGAGAATCAATTACAAAAAGATAGGCAGGAAACCTCCTGCTGTATTTGCCAGGAGAAACCACAGCCTGGCTGCTGTCCAGCCTTGTGCCGAGCAGCAGAGTGTGGGTGGGGAGGGGCAGCAGCTGTGCAGAGTGCTCTAAGCCGACGCCCAGTCCTTCAGGGGCCTCGCTGCCACCCAGCGGTCCAACCCCGTGCACCTGGTCCACTCTGTCCCATGTTTAAGTTTTGTTATCTCCTCAAGCCGCCTGCCTTGGTGGCAGTTTTCCTTATTTCACTGACCAAACAGATGCAATGAGATGAAAGTGGACCTGCCCTGTCACCTTGCGGTGAAGACTGCATTTCCTGCAGGCCTGCAGAAAGGCGCTGTCTTTCAGGAAGGGCGAGCATCCTGTGGGCTTCTGCTACTTCCGTGGGGTGGGGCTGTTTCTAGCCGCGCACACACATGGTGATGTCCCTTTAGCACTCACTTTCAGCAACTGCCCTGGTCCTCTCCTTCATTTCCCTGGGGAAACCAAACCTCTCCACACAGCTGCCCGCTCCCCCACCGCCACCTCCTTCCCCAGTGTTCCGACCCGAATCCCAGCCCCCCAGCAGGCCTGTGTTCACCACTGTCATGCTTTCTGTCCCCGCCAAGCTGATCCACAATGCTGTGGTACCAAGCCCGATGACCTGTTCTCCGTCTTCACGTCCCACGAACGCTCTCAGGGAGCACTGGATACTGCTGAGCGCAGCTCGCCTGTGAAGCCTGTCACTCTTTGCAGCTCTCCTGATGTTCCAGCTGCCCTTCCGGCCTCTCCTCTTTGGACACCTTTGCTGGTATCCCCCCTCCTTCCTGATCATTACATGTGGAGCGACCCAGGTCTCCTGTCACCCTTGGGGATTCCATCTGATGTCACCCAATTGACTTCTCTGGCCTGGCCCAATAACCCTTGTGCTTTCTCCATGTCTCTGTTTACATATCTAATAGCATTCAAACCAGCGTCTCCCCTATCTGACCTCTGCTTTGCTCCCCGCCTGCGTAAGTCTCTTTCACCACAGTGTATTCATTTTGCGTTGCTGAAGTGACAACTTACTATGGATCTGGGGGCTCGAAACAACACAGATCTGTTCTTACAGTTCTGGAGACCAGAAGACCAGAATCGATTTCACTGGGACAAAAGCAGTAGCTCAGCAGGGCCATGCTCCTTGCAGCCTTGCAGCGGCCAGAGGGAGAACCTGTTTGCTCATTCCGTCTCTACAGCTCAGCCCTGGTCTGAGTTCCTCTCCCTCCAGTTGTCAAAGCCAGCAATGGACTGTCGTGCTTTAGGCTCACGTTGACTCCTTTATTCCGGGGGCCAAGTTTCTCTCGTTTTCTCTGATGAGGAGGCTCTTGACTGCGCTTAGGACCCACCCAGATAATCCAGCTCATTTCCTGCTGTGAAAATCCTTCATCACATCTGTGAGCTTCCTTATGCTCTATCAGTGGATGTTCACAGGTTCCGGGGATTAGGGTGCAGACATCTTGGGGTCTGTTATTCGGCCTGCCTCACACTGTAAATGGCACCATCCTTCTATGCTCAAGTCGACAAGCAAGCAAACACCTTGACTCTCTCTCTCAGACCATACACTCCCACGCGAGAACATCTTTTAGGCTCTTTTTAAAATACATCGAGGGGGGAGATAGTAAAGCAGTAAGCAACAGAGACAACAGCCTCTCTTGAGATGCTGAAATATAGCAACATGAGGAAGATGAGGAGGAGGAAAGGGGTGCTCTGGACCCAGGAAGAATCTGAGGTGCAAACTAAAGCCCAGGAGAGAGTGAGGGAGAAACTCCAACGGAGAAGGGGCGGCCAGCGGTGCCTGCTCCCTGAGAGCGGGGGACTCTCTGCACAAGAGGAGCGGTTTGAACCTGTGGACACTGAGGTCTGGTGACCCTGAGGCTCTGCAGAGAGACGCAGCAGACGTGAAGGACTGCACAGACCGGTGGTGCGTGCAGGGGTCTGGGGCCATCTTGGAGGTGGGCAGCCTGAGATCAGAACTCCGAACTGTGGCTGGCTCCCTCTCCTGACTCCCAGCAGGGCTCAGACCCGCGGAAGGTGTTTGGAAGACAGCCAGAGGTGACGACTGGTCTCCACCAGAGAGTGCAGGCCACTACCCCACCAAGAAGCCACCGCTGCTGTGCTGGGATGCAGGGCCACGGGTCAGGACTCTGTCTCTGCAGGCTGTCTGCCGGTGACAGCAGAGACAAATCTGGACAAACCTGGAAGTGGACTTTTTTCCCTGTCTCCTCCCTTCTCTCTCTCATGTTTGTCTTTGAATTTTAGTTTTTATTTCTTTCTTTGGTCCTCCAACCTTATTTCTAATCTAATCTAACCTCTTCCTCTTTTTCCAATTTTAAATTTTAATGCCAGAGGGCAAAATTTGACATACCCATTGACATATCATTGTACAATGCATATAATTTTCTGGTTTGATTTAGACTCTGTTTGTTATGTAACCATAAATCTAGTTTATATAGTTAAAAGTGGAAAAATTAAAGGTTAGCTCAGCCTGTCATTTTCTAGGCTGTGTTTGATGCTATTGGTAGCATTATAGCCAAAATTGACATAATTGTTCTAAACAGCTGTTGGTCCTGGTATTCCGTGACCGAGATTGACTACAGGTCACAAAAAATACTGTGGCACAGTGCCAGAGAGTCAGAGACTGGGCCAAACAACTTCTCATCCCCAACAAACTGAAGAGGTCAGATCTTCCAGCAGACTCAAAACCCAAAAACCAGCTACACCTGGAAGACATCTCAAGAATTAGTCGTCACCTGACGGTCCTAAATAGTAGCCATAAAGCAGCCCACCAAGATGCTTGGCAACTTCCAAGCATCACCCCAGGAATTAAGGAAAGCAATGAGAAGACACTTGAACAAAATGCAACCCCAGACATTGAGTTTGCCAAAGACACATCTGGGGGGGGGGCAGTGAGGGGACAATCTAGAAGCCCCTCCAGGTCTCTCTGCAGCAGTAACAATGAAGCAATTGAATGAGGCTCTGGAAAACATGAAATCAGAAATAATCTCTCAGATAACTAAAGAGACGATATTCCAAATAAAGACCATGCTTAGTGATGCCAGAGCAGACACAGACAAAAAAAGAGACGAGCTTATAGAAGCTCAGCACAGGAAAGAAATGGAATCCCTGAAGCAGACTCAAACAGATAGCCAGGAGAATAAAAACTCCACTGAAAATATTCGACACAGATTAGGCCAGTGGGAGGATGCTGAAGACAGGCTTGCAGATAGCAAACAGGAAGAGAAGGATTTCTCAAAACTAGCAAGGGACCATGAGAAATCAATGCAGCAGCTGCTGGATGAGACGAAGAAGAGTAAGTTAAGATTGACTGGAGTCTATCCAGGAGCAGGAGATACCACAAATGACACCAAGAAAATGTTCGTGGACATCATGGCTGAAAGCTTCCCTGGTAAAGAACAACACATTGGGTCTGGCGCTGCTTACCAGCCTGCCCTGCCATGCTCTCGTGTCTGGCTTTGGTGCCCGCCCCTGCCTCCTCTCTTCCTCTGAGAATGTAGTCAGCGCCTGTCTCTGGGCCGTGACCTTGCCTTTACCTGATCTCACCGCCACACTGCACCGCACTCAGAGCTGGCTCTCTGCTCACCCCTGAGAGGACCCCGACTTCGAGTCCTTGGAGTCCTTGTATAGTTCCCGTCTGAGTTTTCCCAGACCTCATCCAAATCCTTCCAGTTCCCTGAAATTTGGACTTAGGTTCTGGGTTCCCGGTGAGAATCTAAGTGCTGGGGACCACTGTGATCGTTCATGGCTATTTCTGGAGTGCTTGGACTGGCGTTCCATACGGAGCGCCCAAGAAATACTCAGGAGTCAGTGCACACGAGTGGCTGGGCAAACTTGTACCTGTAGGACCTTCTGGGCTTGAACGTCGACCACAAGGACTCTGCTCAGTGCTGGCTGGGCCACGTAGATGTACCGGTTCCTGACGTTGACTGCAGACGCCCACTGGCACCGCTGGGTGGCGTCGCCTTCTTGGGGACAGATCTCTTTCTGTAAGGGAGAGACGCCCTGGGTATTCCTCCTCCCCACCCTCCGGTCCCTCCCCTCCCACTTCCTTGTGGTTCTGACACAATGCGGCTCACAACCTTTCCATGGATCCACCTCCTCGGGGACAGTTCTCTGTCGCCCTACTCTGTCCCTCTCCGTCAGCGGTTTCAATATTGAGTGGCTCCCTCTTCCTGTCCCTGCTGCTGGCCAGGCTTCTGAAGGAGGGGTCCACACCCTGTCTCCATGTCCTCTCTGGCTTTAGTCCTTGTCCACAAAGCTGCCACTGTGCTCACAAGGTCCACACGGACTCCTCAGCTGCTGAGGGAAACCCGTGCTGTCGCTGTCACTGTCACCTGAGGGTGCTGGGCACTGCTCACGTCCTCCCTTCCGCCCGCTGCAGGGGCCGAGCCCTCTCTGCTCCCTTTGTGGCTCTCTACGTCAGAGTCTCCTGGCCTCCCTCCTAGATTTCTTTTCTAATCTTCCTCCTCCTCCTCCTCCTCCTCTTCCTCCGTCGGTCTCATTGAAGCCCATGCCTGAAACACAGTCCACATGTCCACAGTAACCTGCCTCGTCCACCTCGGGGTTTAATGTGGATCTCAAATCTGAATGCCCCAAACCAGCTCTCACATCTGCCTCCCGGTTCTGCTCATCCTGCTCCAAACCCGAAAGCACTCGGTTTACTTTCCTAGACTAAAAACTTTGAGTGTGTGTCATCTTCTCCTCCGCCTTCGTTTCCCAGCCAATACATCCCAAATCCTTTCCTTAAAAACATCATCCCCTTTCTCACCACATCTCCCCATCCTCCCAGCTCTAGCCACACCATTGGTACCCAGACGCTGCTCCCTGGGGCCGGGGATGCAGCTCGGTGGCACAGTGTCTGCCTGGCAAGAGCCTGAGTTTGTCTCCCGGTACAAAAAACCAGACTCTGCTCCTGGGTCCTAGACCAGTCTTTGCCAATCTAATGTCCACACCATGACTGCAGTGATCACAGGAAATGTATGCCAGGTCACATGATTCCCCCTAACCTAATAACAGCGAACCCCAGTGCCTCCTGAGCCCCACAGGGCGTCTTCTTTTGGTTCCTGCTGTCCTCTGGCTCACTCCCCTCCGGGCCTGGCAGTGGCTTCTCTCTGCCAGGAACGCTGTCCTCCCCGTGTCTGTCTGGTTTACTCTCAGTTCTCAGCTTGGATGTCACCTTCCCCAGAGGCCCTCTCTGACCACAGCGAGTTTAGCAACCCTAGCGCTTCCCTGTCCCTCAGTTCTGCTGTGTTCTCATTGGACGCCTGACTGTGTATGTGCATCTGTCTACTTACATGAAGTCTGTCTCAGTCCACTGTAACTGTAGGTCATGTTTTCAAGGAGCCCAGAGTACCCCATGAAACAGGTGGGAAACAGAAAGGGGCCTGGTAGGGCAGGCTCCGCCCGGGAATCTTCCTGCCAGCTGGCTCTTGAGCAAGGAAGGCTATCTCTGGATCGACCACTACCAATCACTTCTGCCTCTGTCCACTCCACTGTGGCTTTCTCCTTGGCCTCGTGGTTCATTCTGTGCATCCGGGCTTTCTCCCTAGTCCCCTGCGGCAGCTGTCTGCTCACATTGCTATCTGCGTCCTATGGCCCTGGACTTTGGGTAGCCGGAAGCTGGAAACTTATATGCACCCCTGGACCTCGCCTGGGGTTCGGCACACGGCAGAGGCTGCTGGCTGGAGAAAGGCGAGGGAGAGTGCTCAGCCTCCTGTGTTCCTCCCTCAGCCCCGGAGCAACTGGGAACCGCGTTGTACACAGCCAGTGGAATTTAACATCCGCCCGGCACACGTGGGATTGACTTTCAGAATTTTCCTGCCCGTGATGTGGACGCTGCCCTGACCACAGACACTCACGTAGCTCATGAAGATCTTCTCTGTGGGTTTGAGGTGCCTCTGGATCTCACAGTCCACAGGATGGACGACGACAATGCCGTCGTCGGAGAAGACATAGAACATGTTTCCCACACTGAGGCCTGGGCAGGGGGCAAACAGCATGGTCAGGCCCCCAGAGGTCACCCCCAGGCCGGTTACATGCAACGCAGAACACACAGGATGCAGGCACCAAATGCAATTCCCGGCAGATATGGGCGGGATGAGTGGCCAGCGGGAGGCACCCTGCTTGATGACGCATGGGGAACGTGGGGAGAAAGGGACCCTAAGGCTGAGACTCAAGACGCCCCTGTCCACCTCCGTGGTACCAAGCTGCCCTAGACACACAGTGTCTTGTTGCTGCATCATCTAGGGTTGGCAGCCAATGCAAGTTTACAAATAACCACGGCCTCGCCTTTGTGACAGTCCTTGATCTTTCTTGTTCGGAGATGGAAAGCATCCCTTGGTTGGTTGGTGGGGATTAGTGGAAGCAGAATGGAGCGGATGGTGTCAAAAAGATAAAGGCTTTTGTTTTTAAAGCATTTGTACATGGTGTTGCTCCTTGTAGGTGGGGCCTGAGGGTGTGCTGGCTGGTACTCTGTCCACACTCAGTCCTGGCCCGTCCAGCCCTCCTTTCAGACAGCTTGTGCCACTTCTGTCCCACTCTGGGGCGGCCTGGGTGGCAGTGTAGCAAACACTCTGGCCTTGCCTATCTGTCTGCCCCTGCCCTGGTCTGGGGCTGTGCATGTCTGTGGATGTCATCCTTGGAGAAGCGCCCTGGGGGACCGGCTGGTTCAGCCCATTACTCTCAAAGTAAAGAGACCCAGGACCAGGGAGTAGGAGGGCTTGGCTGGGGCTCCCCGCCTCTGTGCCAGAGCTGGGTGAGACCCTGCATCCCACCTGTAGGCTCCGTCCGCTCATTCTTCTCTCCCTCGGGGCGGACATGGCACAAAGGGATGTGAGATCTAGGGTTCCCCTCGCCCCTCCACCTCTTTCCTGCCCCATTTCTCTTCCTCCTTTCTCTCTCCTTCCACTTCTTTTAATGCTAGAAAATCAGGATTTGTATAAATTCTAAGGAAAGTATATTAAGAATGTTTCCAGCATGCTGAGAAGGCTGGTGTCATGGCTTAATGGACTCTCTGGGTAAGTTTTTAGTGAATTATAAAGCAGTAGAACTGGAAAATGGGAAATAGTCCACCAGCCCAGCTGGAGAACAGGTCACCCAGGGTGACTTGGACTCAGCTCAGCTCTGGAGATCACCTACAGGGACCTGAGCATGCACATGCGAGCAGTGCCCAGCAGGCACTCTGTCTCTGCTGCTGCTGCCAGGCCTTCATGCTAATCTTGAGCCAATGAAACTGTCACTATTGGGCCATCTTTGATGTACAGAAATGGCATTTACATATGGCTCGATCCAACAGCTAATTTGCTTCATAAATAAGATATACTTCTGAAAAGTCTATACGTTGAAAAATGCAGATTTACAGAAATTGTGTTTTTTTTTTTTCTCAAGTAAAGCATAATTAAGACCCAGCTACTGTGGCTAGCAGAAGGTTATTCATTCATTTATTTTTAGGAGTGCTGGGGATTGAAATCAGGACCTCATGCAGCCCAGCCAAGTGCTCTACCACGAAACTATATTCCCAGCCTTTCGGTCTTTTAAAGACAAAATAAGATAGCAAAACATGAACCCCAACATGCAGTCCACTGTGGGAAAAGTGGAAGGTCCAGATCTGACTGAGAGCTTCTGTCAAGTGGTCTGCTTCAGACAAGGCTCCCAGCAGTTTTCAGTGGAAACTTCCCATTTTAAAGGCTGCCATTAAACACGCTAATGGCTTTTAATTTGATTCGATGAGTTTCCATTTGAGTTGGACGCAGACCTCCCCTCCCCCCTCTAGGTTTGAGTTGTGGGCCTTGCTGGTGCGTTAGCAAAGCTGACAGCAGCTCCGGAGACGTGGACCTTCGGGGAGTCCCAGACATGCACGATCACAGGCACAACACAGGCCAATGAAGGGCGGTACCTTCCTCTCTCCAAAGAATGTTTGCCACTGTGCAGCAGAGAGGAGAGCAGGCACAGGATTGCCAGAAGGGAAAGAAGAAAGAGGTCAAACGCTGACCGCGGGGATTCATTCCGTGCAGGGATGCCCTGCTACCCAGCCAGGTGCTTGCAGAAACCGCATCACTCATTAGAGCTTCAGAGCCCTAGCTGTAGGATGGGGTCTCTTGGCCTTGGGACCCTTTTGAGTCCTACATGGACCTTTGAGCTGAGGCCTCAGGATCACAGCAGCGAATAAGATTCGCGTGTTTTGTGAATGTTAAGCTGTAAAACACATTTTCCCCTGTTTTCCCAAATTATGTCTAGGAGAACTGATTTCCTTTAGGATTCTCCTAGCAAGAACATGCAAAGTCCTTTTGATTACAAAGGCTTGCAGCCAGGGAGTTAGCTCAGTGGCACGGTGCCTGCCTGGCAAGCACCAGGTCATGAGTTCGGTACCAAAGGGGGGGGGGAACCCAAACATACACACAAAGGCTTAGCTTGGAGTCCTGGACTGAGGGAAAGAGACTGGGACCAGCACCCACATTCACGAATTCTTACCTGCAGGCTCTGGGGTGGGGTGAGGGGCAGGAAGCAGGGGGACAGCACACTGAGCACACCAGATGGGTGACGTGCCTGGAATAAAGGCCACCCTGCTCCCAGTGGTGTGCGTGTCCAACAGTCTGTCCTTACTGTGGGGGTCACAGAAACTAGACAGCACTGAACCCTCGCTAGTGTATTTTTTCCTGTATGCATGTATCTATCATCTATAAATTAGGCACAGGAAGAGATTAACTCTAACAATAAAATGGGACAAATTATAACCATACAGTGCAATACAAGTTATTTAAGGCTTAGGAAGATTTGTGTTTCTGGAATTTCCAGTGTAACATTTTCAGACCGTGGGGAGCGACAGTGCAGAGGAAGGCGTATCTGTTTGCACGAGCTGGTTTCTGTGTCACTGTGGGTCCAGCACCTGGTGGGGGGATGGTGTGAGGGCTTTTGTGACCAAGAGGCAGAGCTTCTGGTCCCACAGCACCAGGAGGCAGAAGTGGGGCGGGGACTCTGGCGCCCCCTTGTCGTGGGTGCTGTCCCGGAGCTGACCAGGATTTTATGCACAGACATTGAGTTTACTGCAGTCTTTAGGGGCTCATGATTAGAGGCTGTGGCCCCATTTTGTACCCTTTTTGGCCACCTGATGCCACCCCCAAGCAGCTCAGCCAGGAGGCCAGCGTGAACTCACGGGTCTTCCTGGCCGAGTCCTCGATGAAGAGCGAGGAGATGTCTTCATCCACACCCACTTCGTTCTTGGCGATGCAGGTGTACGCGCCCGTGTCCTCATACCGGACGCTGCCGATGTGGAGCTCACTCCCGTTGGCTACAGAAAGGACAGTGCTGGGGTGGCCCACTCTGCCAGACAGCCCCGGACCGGGCAGGGGCCACCAGTGTCCCTCATACGTGCCCAGGAGAGAAGGGCCCAGATGAAATTACCAAGGCTGACCTGGAAACTGAGGGACAGTTTCTTGTTATGGCTCCTAGAAAGTCCCCAAGAACTGTGGCAGCCCAGGTTTCGGGGAACCTGGGGAGATATCCATCATCTCCTAGCACACTGCACACCGAAGGGAAGCCTGCCTAGCTTCCATTGCTGGCGTGAGGGTCAGCGCGGGCTGGATGGGGACACTCTGCAGACACCTGGTGAGTTCTTACCCAAGAGGGAGAGCTGTTTGGACATCTGGGCCGAGACATCCATGCCGTTTTTCAGCCACGTGATTCTGGGCGTGGGAATGCCCTCTGCATGGCACCTCAGGCTGGCCGCCACCCCGGGCTCCTGGGCCTGCGTTTCTGGATAGACACGGATGACTGGCGGCACTGTGGGTGAGAACCAGTGCAGGTTAGAGACCTTGTGCTCGCGGCCCAGTCCCAACACTGTCCCAGAGCGGGAGCCAGCCGGTAACTGGGGCGTTCTCTTTTTCGCCAGCTTGCAGCCATCCTCTTTGGCAGCCCCTGGTCTGAAAGAAGGCTCTGTGATGCGCATGGCAAACAGTAAACATGTCAGGCGTCGCACCTGTAATTCATGGCTTCCGTCACTATTCTAAATATGATTGGAAAGACATCTAAATATTTAATGCCATTCAGCTGCTGCATGTAAAGAGTAACAGTCCTTGGAATTTATTTCTGAATGAATAAAACTCAGATATATTATTTCTGTCATTGGAGAACGGCTTAATTCCTTTAGGAAATGCTTCAAGAAGCACTTACGGGCACTGACAGGCAGGGTGCTGATTACATCACTACTCTGTTAAGTCCACTGACTTTCCAGTGGGTCATGGTTATCTATTCACCTCCCAAGCCCTGGAACCCAGGTGAAAGGCCAGGGAGGGACTCGGTCCAGGGCTGCAGCAGCTAAGCATGGGGCTGAGGGTGTGACGCAGCCCTGTGGCCTGCTCAGCAGGGGGAGGTGGGGCTGGGAACTCCCATGGTCCCCCAGACCTTCTCACACAGGCTGGCTGTGGGAGACACTCTTCCCCGGGGATCATCTGCCTGCTCTTAGCTCTGGGCCCAGGAAATAAAATCAACAGCATTTCTAGCAGCAGTGAGGGATTATAGGTGCATACATCTTACTCTTCGTATTCCCAAAAAGGATTTGTGGGAGTTTATGTCAATCTCCCACATGTTTTGGAGATGGGGGAGATGGATTCTTCCTCAGGGAGACAACCCTATGTCCCTAGGGGGATCTGGGAGTTTCCGTTGTCCAATATAAAAGGCATCCCAGGGCTTTAGGAGAGAGGATTTTCCTTGGGATCAGAGCACACAACAAAGTTATGCATCTGTAGGGACACAACGGCGCAGCGAGGTAGCAGGATTCCAGTGACCCATGCTTGGTTTGGCAGAGGGCAAGAGGAAGTCCACTGCCCCACTGGAGAAATAAACTACAATTCCTGTGATCAGTTCAGCTTGAGTTTCTAACCTTTCCTTGGCCAATCTGGGGGGCCAAAAATTGAGGGGCAAAGGTGAAATCCAAATGGACAACTGCCAAAGGCCACGATCTCGACCTCACACGGCCCACAGCTGTGCCAGTAACACGAGCTCAGAGTGCCCTGGCCCAGCAGCACAGAGACCCAAGAACAGGACTGTTTGGTCGCCTCCCTAGTCTCTCTTTGTTCCGTGTCGTCTGGGCAGAGCCTCGCGATGTGGCAGAAGGGCCTTGTCCCAGGCCTGGCCGGTGGGGACAGATGCGGAGAGCGGGGCTGAGCCCAGCTCACCCGAGGACTGCGTGGGACACAGATGGGCCTCTCCTTTCTCTACCTCCTCGCTTCAAAGAGGAAGAAAGAAACTGCCCTGCATCCCTGGGGACAGGCAGGAGCAGGGCTCTGGTTGAAAGGACAGAGTTAGGGCTGGCAAGTTATAATGGGGAGCACAGAGATGGTGCTTGGGCCCAGAAGCGCTGGCTGTTGGGTGACTGCAGAGGACAGAGAATAGGTGTGGGCAGGACTTGGGTGCCCCTAAGCCTGGGCCTTTACTAGATCACCTCCCTGCGAGCCTGCCTGGAAGCCCCAGCGTAAACCTGAAGGACGTACAAGAGCAACAGAGAATCGGAAATGGATGACTCAGAAAGCCAAGGAAGAGTAACTGGTAAGTAAATTTAAGAGCAGGGTGTTTACAAAAACCAGTAAATTTGCCAAATTCTGGTAAGTTTAATACATGAAATAGAGAAAGAGCACAGAGTGTTATTAAAAATGTGAGCCTACCGTATTCAATTATGGGTAATGAATGGGAAAATCTTAATGAAATGGATCATTTAAAAGGAAACTTCACTGCGGTATGGGCAGCACCCGACACCAGGCTGGCTTCTCAGAAGCACTGGCTGCACCGCATTGAATCGAGGGAGCTTTGCAAAATCCACGAGGCTCATGAGCGTGGCACTGAGCTCAGAGACCCCTCGGCCTGCATTTGGTATCAGAATACCTGGCAGCGTCTGACCAGGCAAAGCGCCCACCACTGCTATCACTTTCCGAGTTTCCTCCTCAGCTGCCCTGCTGCTGCTGGCACAGCGTTTTCCTTTCTAGATAAATTCAGAATTGTTCTGCCAAACCCCAACCCATTGACTTAAACTGGAATTAGATTAAACATATGGCTTAATTTGGCATATCATGTGTCTTAAAAGACTCCAAGAACCTCTCTCTCCAATTATTGGAGACTTTATGGCATCGGGAGGCTTTGTACCCTCTCTCACCCAGGTCCACTCTGGTTCCTGCCTGGTCACCTCTCATGTGTACAAGGGAGTTTTTAATTTTGTACATTTTGCTACCAAGTCCTTTACCGAACTAATTAACCCTTACCATTTCTTTGGCCTGTCACCTGATGGATATCCTCATAAAATACTGTTTTTCTCCATTCTTTTACTTTTTGTGCGGCTCACCTTTTGCCTTCTGCTGACAGCACCCTGCATACCCTCAGGGTCTAATACTGCCGCCTTTCGCTTCTCCTGTGTCCTCTTTCCTGACTTAACGTTTCCTCATCCCTAGAAGAAGGGTGCTGTTCTTTCTTTTTATAGAGATATTCTTCATTGCGAGAGGAGAATGCCATTTGGTTCCTATTTTATTGAGTTTTTTCCCCCCCAAGAAATGGATTTTAGATTTTTTTTCAGTGTCTAGTGAGAGAATCAAGTGGCTTTTCTTTTGACTGCCTTGGACTTTGGATATGATTAAAGATTTCCTAATAGCGGGGCTTTTCGGCTGAGGAAGGTGACAATACCCAAGTGCGCTGTGAGGATCGCTCCCAGGGGGAGCTTTGGGGGAACAGCGGCTGAGACCAGAGACAGCCTCCAATTCCCCCCAGCTCACACGGGAGAAACTTCCATTCTGGAAGCCTGCACCGCCTGCCTGTGTGTGGGCACAGGGTTTGTACAGGAAAATGGGAACCCGGGCGATGGGCCTTGGGTCTCCACAGCTGGCCTGTGGACTGGCACTGATGACCCGCCTGGGCCTCAGCCCTGATCTTTGACAGGAAGCATTTTCACCTGACTGCCGGCGCTGGCTTTCCTAGTTCCTGATACTCCTGGGCCTCCTCTTTCCTAACTCACTTTGCTAGCGTTTTGCTCATCTCCAGGCTGTGGAGGTTGGAGAGGTTGGAGTCCTGGGTCTCTGGCCGTCCTCTGACCTGCGTCCGCCCTCTGGTGACCTGACCCGCTGCGCTGCTCTGCAGTCTTACCTCCAGCTCAGATCTTACCGCAAACCCCAAACTTAGCAATCGAGCTGCCAGCACGACACCCCGAGGGTGTCCCTGCCAGAGACGCCCCATGTTCATAGTGTCCCTGAGGGCCCTGCTCTTTGTTTCCCACACTGGCTTCTCTGCTCCCCCATCTCAGTCACTAACTCCCCCTCTTCCGGTTGCTCAGACAGAACAATTAGGCTTGCCGTCCTCCTGCCTCAGCCTCTCACTGTGCTGGGATTACAGGTGTGCACCATCCTGACTGGCTGGTAAATTTTTTTTTAATCACTCCTCTTGGGGTGGCTTCTCGCCTCTGCTTAGAGGACGGAAGTGTTCTCTGGGTGACGTGAGGAGAGAGCCGCTGAGCGGGGAGGAACAGGCCAGGCTGGAACGAGCACCGACCCACCCTGCTAGCTATGGGCAGACCCGTGGCCTCTACGACGTTGCAGTCTGGAGCAGGCCTCTGCCCAGGCCAGGGAGGGGGCTGCTTGGGCCTCTGAAGCCCCCAGGGAACCTGCCAGGACAGGGCCAAGGACACAGCTCCCTCCCAGCCACACTGCAAGCATGCAGCGTTCCCTTTTGCTCCTAATCTGCCCTCTTCCTTTTGAGTTGATCTGAAATTAATACACCCAGGGCAAACACATTTATTTTTCTCTGACCTTTGCAGCATCTTCCAATGAAAACACAACACAAAGGCCTGCTCTCTTTGGGAAGCATCTATCATGGGCCGAGGTGAAAGGCAGTGTAAATATGTCCTTAAGTAAGAGGTGCAGCCACAGAAGAACCCAGCTGGAGTAATAAACAGATTTAGAGATTATCATGGTCTCCTAGGAATGAATCGCTACGTGTCTGAAGTATGGGGAGGTTGAGGTTATTTTTAATTTAATAGATTCATCATTTATGTCTGAAGTTCTTGCTCCTCCTACAAAAGAATGTGGGAGGTTTGCACAAAGTTATAAATCATGTCAGGGTTTGGGCTCATCTCCAGGGGCCTGGACTATGGGGAAGTTATACTAATAATCTGGGAGGAGAAGCTGTCTGAAAGGGTTCCCCTGGGCAGCCAGGTCGGGGAAGAGACATCCTGGAAGATGGTGGCCCAGGCTATGTGAGGGGCTAGGCCTTCCTACTCTGTGCTCTTTGTCCACCAAGTACTGTTCCAGGGAGCTGAATTAGTTAGAAATATTACAGGTGGGAAGATATGGCTGGGCCCTCGAAGAAGCCAGTGCAGAAGCCCAGATACCTTGCAACCTTGGAGGAGACAGACACCTCTGCTGGGGGCCAGCTCTCAAGACAAAAAGCAAAATAAATGCAACCACAAGCAAAGGATAAACATCAGGGATTGATACTCTAAATAGGTGTGGATCACCTTGAGGAAGCCAGGAGTCACCATCCCAGCCCCCTACAGGAAGTGTCACTGCTCTTTAAGCATGCCCACTTGCTACTAGACTCGCTTCCCCATCTGTGCCTGATTTGGTCAGTTTACCTGAACAGTTAACCTTATTGATTGACCAGAGTTCTGTCCCACCTCATGCCTGTCTGTCTTGCAAATTCCCATTTTTCTCCACCTGGGACCCGTCTTACCTCGTGGTTTTTGCTCTGTAGAAGTCCGTGGAAAAGACAGTCTTTGGCAACCCTCTCGGGACCCCTTCTGTCTCTCAGACAGAAGCTTTCTTTCTGTCAATAAATATACTCTGCTCTTCACCTCCGTTGTTCCTAAAATTCATTCTTCGAGGTTAGAGAACATGAACTTGTACAGGACATCTAGTAGGTTGGGAGTTTCACTCCCCTATATCACTACAATTAAATATGGCTTGAGATAAACCCCTAAACATCTGGGCTGCCCACCTCGGACTTTGCCTTGTATCTCACACCAGGCATTTCCTAAGCATTTTATCTATGTATATGTCATTCAGCTCCTAGGGCAAGAGATATGATTGTTAAGGTGCATTTCTTTATGCACTTGTTTACCCATTTGAGACTTCCATTAAGAAAACAGCAGCCCAGATGTCACCTGACCTGGGATGCAGGATTCCCTGGCTCATGGTTCCTGTCTTCAGCCTTGAGTCTGCTCTGTGCCTTGGGGGAAGTAACCTAGACCTGCCCTGCCCACGGGGCTGGCCTGATTCCTCTCTTGTCCCTCTCATCCCCCATTCTTGTCTTCCTTTTGACCAAGGAGAAAAGCTGGAGGGAGGGGACACAGTGACACTGTCTGCATAGCGGGGGCAGACAAGCAAGCCAGACAATCTGTTGGGCTGCAAGGAGACCAAGTGGACTCCACAGCACAGCCGGGTAAGGGAGTGAACATCATGGAAGCTGTTCCAGGTCATCTTCTGTGTTCCTGACTCAGGCCCAAGTGGAGGGCGACAAGGAGCGTTTTGAGCAGAAGAAAGCTACTGTTTTCTCACTCCTCTCCCAGGGCTCCTCGGCAAGGTGTGGGCCTCCCCCCCCCCCCCCCGAGCACCATGGTGCCCCCTCTACCCTCCAGCTCCCTCTGGCTGAAGGCTTCCTTCCCTAGCATGAGGCTGCAGCCTGCAAAGAGGCTCATGCCCGCTGCCTCCTGGAGCCTCTTGTGGTGACCCAGCCCCTTTCTGGGACTCAGCCCAGGACCTGCTGAGCCTTATGGGAGCTGGGGATAGCGAGCCATGTGGTCTCCGTCCTCAGTCCTGCCTGAGTCTCACTGCCACTAGCTTTTGGTCAGATTCTCACCAGGCAGCTGTTTCAGCCCAGGCCTGAGCTCTACACCGGGCACAGAGACAAAGGTGTCCCCATCCCAGAGCAGCCCACAAAGACTCGCCACCCCTGCATCCCACATCTGGATTCTCCAACAGCGACCCTGCAGTATCCCAACATGGTAGGCAGCAAGTCTTGTGTGATTTAGTCAAGCTCTTCCCAGTAGCTATGAACTGTGGGGGAGTCAGGGGAAAAACCACCTCATCTGTGAGCCCCAGGTCCCTGTCTGTAAGTCAGGGACAGCCCGAAGCAGCTCTGCAGGGAATGCTCCTTGCTTCTGTATCTTTCAGACCATCCTATTCTTAGCATCTTTACACACATGCACACGCACAGAGACATGCACACACATACTTCATTCTAAGTCCATTACAGCAAGCTGGCCTTCTATACTACTTTGAAAACCCCATCTTTTTCCAGGGTCATACCCTTGGGATGTGCCAACAGGCCCATTCAGCATGGGTGGTCCCACAGCTATTGGGTTTGAATGTCACATCAAGGACCTGGGCATCAGCCCGTCCAG
The DNA here is from genome assembly GCF_034190915.1 of Cavia porcellus. Taxonomy (NCBI): domain Eukaryota; kingdom Metazoa; phylum Chordata; class Mammalia; order Rodentia; family Caviidae; genus Cavia; species Cavia porcellus. The sequence continues at coordinate 5,176,078 of NW_026947502.1, forward strand.
GAACCTCATGGACTCCTGAAGCTACAGCTACCATAAGGGCTTGGCCCGGCCACTTGGGGCCACACACGGTGAAGCTGACTGCCATGCACAGATTTCCCACCGCACCTTTTTCCATTCTCTTGACAGCCCCTTTGGCTGGAGAAGTCTTTAAATCTCCTGGCAGTTAGGGAATGGATCTCAAGTGGCCTCTTTCTGGATTTCAGCCAGAAGGTTCTGCTCTTTGTCTAGATTGCCAGGGCTCCGGGCAGCCTTGCAGCCGAGCCTCAACAATGGCTGGACAGGTGCAGGGTGGTGGGGGTGTTAGCTGGGCCAGACAGACCTTTCCAGGACCAGCTCAGGAGTCTACATCTCAGCTGTTGGCAGGAGCCAGCGGTCTTTAAACCCCAAAACACACATGGTGCTTGGGAACCTTGTTCCAGACTCTGCACTGGGAGGAACTGGATCCATCCATGTCCTGAGCTCAGTTTCAGAATTCAAGGGGAACTGGGGGCAGAAGAGCCCTCCCAGCACTAGGGCCTTGCAGCTTGATTTATCAAGGAATTTAAGACTACAGAGTTTCTTCCAGAGGCTGGAGACAACTGTAGGGTCTCAGCTGTGAGCTATTCAGGCCCCTGTCCGCTTCCAGTTTGCTTTGGAGGAATTAAAGGAAACCCATGGCTCGAGTCCTCTCCTCCTGCCCTTGGCTCTTGCAAAGTGGGGGGCAGGATGGGGGAGGGGCTGGACCGGAAGTCTTGGCATCTCTGTCAATGGCACCTTCCCAGAATTCTCTGAGGCTCTGAGCCACCTGGAGGAAACCATGCGAAGTTGTTTGCAACCATCCATTGAGAGCATCATCAGCCTCAGCTCACCAGCTGGCCCTGGACCAGCCTTGCTGGAGGAGTCCCAGACGCTGCTGGCTGCACAGTAGCCTGGCCCCTGAACCCCAGCCTGGCTGGCTTGTCTGAGTGTATCATAACAAGGAGCCCTTGGGTTATGTCTGTGAAACCCAGATTCTTCACAAAGGCCGGCCAACAAGCACAGCCACGAAACCCAGAGGATTAATCCCTGCAGGGTCCCTGCTCAGGGGAAATGCTAATAAGATATGGCTTGGGGATGTGAAAGTAGGAAACATCCTCTAGGGTCCCTGCAGAGGTGAGGTGAGCTTGGGGATGTGCCTGGAAAACACAGGCTGTCACACTCATGGGAGGGATTACACTTGGGAGGGATTAATTCTTCCCACTCTCTGTCAGCACGGGGACCTGAGGATGAAGGAAAACCTTCCAAACCTGCTATGTCTGTCCTAGCTCAGCCTGATGGCACCCTGTGCTGACCCTGCCTATGGACCCTCCCTGTCCATATATTGCAACCCATTCTATAGGCGAGTTTCTAGGAAAAGTCACTTGCCGGGAATCACAAAACTAGCAGGAGTTATCTCGGAGCCAGAGGATGACTTGAGTCACAATAAGACCTGTCTCTATGGACCTGGCCACTGTGGACCCTAAACAAGCCATGTCTCCCCCACAGTTCTACAGCAGATCAGCACCCCAGGGAAGTTAGCACTGTCCAGCTGAATCCCTCCCTCCTGCCCCCCCAGAAGTTCTGAGCAGGCCGTGCATGCACCAGGGAATGATGTGGAGGCACCAGGTCAGCCCCAGATCCTGCGAGCCAGCTGGATTGGGGCTTCTAATCCGAGTTATTATAGCATGAGTTCCCAGTGCAGACCTCTGGGACTCAGAGTGACAAAGCATTAAATACAAGCGGGTACACTCACCTTGCCTGAAGGCGGCCCCCTGAGGCTCAGAGAGGGGACCAAGCCCAGGATACCACCCCTCCCGGTTGCATGAGGGATGTTCTGGTTCCAGGCCACCCGGAAGCAGTGGTGGAGCTGAGCCGATTTCTGCTCTGGTTGGAACTAGAGACCGGGCAGCTCCCCACACTATGTCACCTGCAGGGTGTGCGCTGCACTGTGGGGCTGTGGGGGCCTCGGCAGCTTAGCCTGACTTGTCTGCATTGCTCACCGCCCTTTTTGGGTCACCTGAGAAGACTTTGCATCAAGCCCAATGGGAAAACTAGTCCACAGCTCCAGCCCTTCCCGACAGCGGCATTTTGGGGGATGCTTTGGGGAGACAACATGCATGGAGCCATTTACTAACCATTCACCTGCAGGACGTGGGTCTGGAACAGCTGCTCGTGGCCTGAAGCGTGGCAGGTGTAATTGCCCATGTGGACGGTGGTCACCTTGGTGATGTACAGGGAGTCCTCTTCTCCGAAGTCCTGCATGGGCACAAGTGACAAGGAGATTGGCCTTTCAGTCCAGTAGGCTGGGAGGGACGGCAGCATATCTTGCTTTCCAGGAAAACAGAACTCTTGTACCTATGAGAGAGTTGCTTCCTGCCCACCCCTGTGCCCAGCCAGAGCGGCCTGCAGGGTCATCTCTCCTTACCCGGCCCTATAATTCATTTACCATCTTGATCACCGTCACCACCTCCCCCGCTATGCTCTCCCCAGCTTTAGCTAAAATAGCTCTGGTGCCCCTTCGGCTCCTTACGCTGCGTGCATCCTTCGTAGGGCCCTGCCCCCTGATAGGGAGCTCGGACTGTGGAGAGAGGGCGCAGAGCAGAGCGGAGTTGGCAAGCTTTAGTAAAGATCTACACAGGAAATACTTTCCGCTTTGTGAGTCGGATGACTTTTGTTACTACGGTGATGGCATGAAAGCAGCCCTAAGGATGCGCACGTTCTGAAGCATGGCTGCGTCCATGACACTGTTGGAAGGCAGTGAGGGGGGAAATCACGGGCTGTAGTCTGCCTAGCCACCGTGTGATCTCACTGGGACCCCCAAATTCTTCCAGGCAGCTTGTAGGGACCTGAGTAACCTAGGGAAGGGCAAACAAACAAGAAAAGAGAGCCAGAATGCCTGGGGTGTCTGTGGATCTCTTTGGGTAGTGCCCAGGAAGGGACAGACAGGAGCCACCAGCTGTGTCCTGCCCAAGGCCAGGGCCACCTGTGGGAGTGTCAGGATGGGAACCGCCTGGAATTCCAGGAGACCCCCGACGGGGTTTGGGTTTAGCTTCCAAACCTCTCTGAGGAAATGGCCCTCACACCGGAAGGTGAGGAAACAGCCTGTGTGTGATGGTCTGTGTGTGAGTGGGGTGGGAACCCCAGTGGCTGGGATTCAGCAGGACCATGGTTTGGTTTGGGACCTGCTATTCACTAAATCCCCTCTCCCTGCCTGCCCCACTCCCAGTCCCCCTGGGCTGGTGTTCGGCCTGTCCTCTGGGGACAGGTATGTGTGTTCATCTGCCTGATGGAATGTTGGGGGATCCTGCAGGAGAGTTCAGGAGGACACACTTTCTCATGATGTGTGTGTGTGTGTGTGTGTGTGTGTGTGTGTGTGTGTGCACGTGCGCGTGTTCTTTTTCCCGGTATTATTAAAAGAAAACACAAAACCTTTTGAACCCTGCAGCAAATCCTGAACCATCCCTCCTGCTACCCCTGGCCCTTTCTGGTTCCCTCTTCCACGGAGGCACTGCCATGGCAGGAGAGGAAGTCCAGCTACCATGCACCGGGCAGCCCTGAGGGTCCCTCACTAGCTCCTGCCCCTGACGCAATGCTGCTTGTACCACAGGCCCCTCCCCCCCATGACCACCACGGGTCCCCTTAGAAACGCTTTCTGGATAATTAGCTCAGCTGAGGGTGTAGAGGGTGGGAGGGGGAGGCACAGGGGCAGGGCAGAGGGAGGAGGGTGGGTGAGAGGCGCCTGCCCCTGCCCCTGGCTGTCAGCATCAGAGGCTGACACTCTGATGCCGACACTGTACTCCCAGGGGAGCACTGTGCTGGAGGGGCCGCCTGAACCTGCGATTGACTGGAGCATCACTCAGCTTAGAAGAACCCCATTCCTAACATTCCATGGAAACCTTGATAATAAAAATAAAGCAGCAGATAGCTGATTTGTCCTGTGTCATAACAAAGCCATTGAAGGCTCATACCTGAGCTGCTTATGAAAAGTTAATGGCCAGTCAGCGCCGGGATGACACATTTGTAGTCTAAGCAATTTCTGGTGTCAAAATCCAAGCCTGGAGGAAAATGTTGCTCAGGAGTTTGGGGTGGGGGTGGGAGAGGCATCCCGAGAAGCCTGGGAGGGGGTGCAATCCCCCTTCAGGTCACCGAGGAGCTCCCACACTACCAGTGCCAGTGCATTTGGACCCAGGGCAGATTCTGTCCCCAAAGGTGGCTTCAGGGAAGGAGACTTTTTTTCTTGTCAGTATCCCCAAGGGGTGCAGTGTAACAGCTATTTACACAGTGTTTACATTGTGTCAGGTAGCGTTAGTCACTAGAGATGGCTTGAAATATACAGGAGGATGCATGTAGGTGATATGCAAATTCTACACCATTTTATACAGAAGATTGGTGCATCTGGAATTTGGCAGCCCCTGCGGTCCTAGCCCATCCCTCGAGCATATCAAGGCATGACTGTATCACCTCCTTTAAAATCCCAGGAAGCCCCTGCAAACCCCGGGCCACATAGCAGAGCCAAACCAAACACCAGTCTCCACAGAGTGGGTCCGTAGGGCTCTCCCTGGGAATATATTCCAGTTCGAGTTTCCCGAACCACGTCTCCTGTGATTGCCTTGGGCACAGCCACTGTCTTTCTATCCCTGGGGGCCAGTGTGTGTGGGGGCTCAGAGAACCCCTCTCCTCCCCAAAAGGCCCGCATGGTCCTTTCTTTTGTCTTTTTGAGACAGGGTCTCACTGTGCAGTCAGGCTGACCTTGACTCACTTTGTAGCCCAGGCTGGTCTTGAACTTGCAAGGATCCTCCTGCCTCAGCCTTTCCAGTGCTGAGATTACAGGTGTGCTCCCCCACACCCAGCTAAGCAGATGGTTTTTTGGGTGCCTCCTTGTGCAGGCCACCCTCAGGCCTCAAACCAGGAGAAGCTGCAGGGGAATCTGGCCCAGCCCCTCAGCCACGCCCCTCCAATCCAGCCCGGGCTGAGCCTCCCACCCGCTGCCCCTTCCTTCCTGTGCCTGCCGGTCTGTCTTGCTCACTCCCTGAACTTCAAGTGGGCCTGAGTGTCACCCAGGCTCCGCTGGTGAGCAGCAGCCTCTCCCGGTCGCCTCTCCCACCTGTTGCACGGTCCTGGCCGAGGTGCGCCTCTTGGGTAGCTGTGTATGTGTGTGGGGTACATCGCCCATGGGAACAGCACGTTCTGCAGGGTGCCCGATGGCTTTTCTGTAAGCTCAGAGCCCATGGCGCAGGCTCTGGGGAGAACTTGACTGTAATAAATAAAATACTGTCCCTGGGCTAAAACAATAGGCATCATATAATTATAGAACGAAGTGCATATTGTTTTCTGGATGTGAATATTGGCTACAGAAATCAAATTTACCTCACTGGATGGGACAGAAGGACTTTAAAATTGATTTATAAGAGGCCACATAAAACCAAATCTGCAGTTCCTCCTCTTCTGAATGTTCTGTGAGATGTGTCTGAATGCTGCTATCAATGCTTGATTGCATCTCTGTAATTGTCTTTTTATGGATAGCTTTTCCCCCTCTGATGCATAGAAATGTATTAGAAAATCAAGGTTCCTTCCAGAAATAAACAGATGCCAGATTGGACTGTTCTTTGTATTGAGGCACATCCATTTTGGGGAAAGAGACAGTTTTACTTAAAGATATGGCTTCTGCCTTTTAAAATGCTATTTTCTAAGTATCTGCTTTTATTAAAGAAAGTAATTAAATGAGACATAAGTATTAAACAATAGCGGAGATGCCATGGGGATGCTGTCCTGGTGACCTGGAGCGTCAGGTATAAATAGCGTCTGGTATAAATAACTTGAAAATGAGCCATCCGTGCTGTGTCTGGTGACTGCCAAACATGAGGCCTCGGGGGTGAAATCAGAGCTCAGGCTGGCAATATTTTCCATGTTACAAGTTAAAGCTCAGAAACATTACTGTTGGTCTTTCCCAAACTTGCTCTTTCCAGGAGCATGCTCAGCTCTCTCCGGGGAAGAGAGAGCACAGGTGGGGTCTCTTCTGTCCCCCAAGATGTCTCTCACCCCAGCATCTCATCCGTGCAAACTTCTCATCCGCCATGAGTCCCTGAGATGAGTGGCACGGGGTATGCGGTGACAGAGACATCTACAGTCACACAAGCGCACACATCCACTGTCCAGACCACGATGCAGTCACACGCCTGCCTGATGAGCGCACAGACCCACGTGGGGAATGTGGCATGAACCTATGTGAGCCGGCACGTGTGTACCACACCCTGCCTCCCTATGCCAGCCACCTCACCCACACTGGCCTTCCTGTGCTGTCCACTATGCAAGGGTGTGTGGGGTCAGTCCTTTCGGTGAGGGCTGCTGTGGATACATGTGCACCAGGGTAGGGGTCAGAGGCATGGAAGCAGCCTCTGACAGAAAGCTACGGGCTGCTCCAGGATCTCAGGGTGGATGTGGGCACTGGTGGACTTGATGGCCACGGTCTACATGGATGTGTTTCATTTCTGTGTAGCTCCATCTGGTATCCAGTGAGCTGTGTGGTTTGTGCTGCACGACAGAAGCTCAAGTCCAGTTCACTGAGCGAACGGAGGTATGTTAGCTAGTATGCTGCCATGAGGGGTGCACAGCCATGAGAGAGGACAGACAAGTGTTAATCAGCATTGCTCCAAGGGAGGGCTGGCCTTGCCCCACTCCTGGAGGGGCTGCCTAGGCCCTCGCTTGGACCATCCTGGCTCCTGGGGGCTCTCAGTTCCTTGGGGTCCTGAGCTCATGCAGGATGCTCTGCCTTCTGAGGGCTGCAGACTAATGGCCCGGCACGTGATCAGGGAGTGCTGGGGCTCTGGGCAAAGGGCTGGGCAGGCTCTATTGGCTGGCAACACTTCGCACACAGCCACACCGACGCCAGGAAAGCAGTGTGTCCCTGACTCTCCTTGAGAGGCCGTCAGAAGTTCGGGGTCCTCCTGGACCCTGCTGGGTGGGCTTCTCCTCTTAGCTGATTTTAATCTGTGTCTTGCTCCACAAGAAACTGTAAACCGGAGTGTGACAGCTTTCGTGAGTTCTGTGACTCTATAGCAAATCGCTGACCCTGAGGGGGACTGGGCACCCCGACTCCCTGACTCCCAGCTGATGTTGGAACGAGGCGGGTTTGTATGTGCTGCTCTCCCTGCCTCACTGTCGTCTCTGCCCAGGATGCAAGTGTCCCCCGAGGGCCTGCATTCCAGACTGTCATGACGTAGGGGCAGCAGTTCATGACCCACTGAAGAACGGGGCTTTGGATCTTTGGGCAATCTCCTGGTAAACCCTGGGCATAGGAGGGAACACAGGCAGCAACCAGCTGAAGTCCTGGAGGCCTTTTAGCCCACCTGGGAAGCCTCTATCCCTCCTCCTGGAGACCCTCGGATCGGGAGACCCTGGAGAGGGAAGGGAGGTCTTACAAAGCAGACCAGCTCCTGGCTTCAGCCTGGGTCACACGCACATGGTGGATTACTATCCTTGGAACACTGCAGGGACAGTTTGGTTAATTTTCTTCCTCTAGCTCATATCTGGGACCACGAAGACTTCCTATCAGGCATTTTCTTCTGACTGGGTGTTTGAAGACGCTTATACATTACTAGAAGGAGACCAGGCGACAGCCGTGAAAACGGAAATGTTCTCTTCCGAGCACTTCCCTTACCAATGGATGCTGTGTCGTAAGCATGGTAAATACAGCATGTGGGCAGCGGACGGCTGAATATGAGTGTCCTTGCACAGGCTGGCGAAGGGGCACTGGACAGGGTGGGTACTTGGCTGGCTCTGGGGCTTCAGGTCTGCTCCTTATTCCTGGAAGGAACGGGCTCTGCCCGGAGGTAGCCGAGAGAGGAGCGGTCAACTCCCTCCACCACGGGCCTCTGGAGGCAGCAAAGAGGTCAGCTCAGGGAGGCAGAGGCTCTGCGGACAGTCATAGGCTCTGCATTCAAGTCTAGAAGCTAAACCAGAACCTTCCTGAGGTACCTCCACGTTAGAGACAGGGCTGGAAGTAGCCACTGGCCCCAAGTCAGGCCCTGAGGCCGAAAGGGCAAAGAAATGACCTAGAGAAAGCGACCCAGAAACCCCAGGCCAGATGAGCCAGTCGGGCAGAGCTACCTCTCAGATTCCACGGGTTGGTGCACCACGGTGCAGGAGTGCGTCTTCTAGATGGATCCAGACTAACACGATCTGTTTAAACACATTCAGAGCTCAGGGGCTCAGATGTTTAGAAAAACCAATGTCTTCCATCCAAGCTGGAGAGGACTGACCACACCCTGGAAAAGCTTCAAGCACAGTACTATCCAAGATTTTGAAACAAAACACTCTGGGCCATTTACTGAGATGATTTTAATTTGGAACTCACAACCACCGTGTATGGTGTTGCAAACACCCTTCCGTGGTAATCAACCCCTCTCATCTTTTTACAATGGCTTTGTGACTGGTTCGAATAAAGATAATAAAAATTAAATGAGTCAGGAGCTCATCAATCATTGTCTTTTGGTCTTTTTTAATAACTCATTTCCAAGGAAACACTTACACAGAGCATGTTCTTCATTAGAATTATTTGTTCCTGGCTTTTATACCACTTAGACGTGGGAAAAGTGAACCTTTTAACATACCCTTCAAACAGTGCCACAGACGCTTTCTTCTAATGGGCTTTGTGTTTCTGCCTTCATCACTGTACTCTGCCTGCTGACATTTGAAAGCCCCCAAAGTGAGATCCGGTTTAAAAAAAAACTAAAAACCACATACATAACAAAAAAGAGTGGTTCTTTCAAGTTGTTCCAAATATGCCAAGTGTATGGTGGGCTCTTTTTAAAAAAAATGAAAAATATGACAGACTACTGTTTTTTCTCCCTGAGAATATCCTGGGCAAACAATTCCACATGCTGGTCTTGGGGTCTGCCACGCCCCTTAATTACTGGAGCCACAGGCTCCATGAACTGAGAGCCCAGCTCGGCACCCTAACCCTCATGCCCAGTGGCATGCATGTGGCCCTGTGGCACTGCTGTGGCAAAGCCAGGCTCTAGGTGTTACAACCCAAGAGCCAGGAAGCCAGAGAGCGTGAGCCAGGAGGGCAGGCCGGTTGCAGAGTCCTGGGCACGCTCCACTCTCTGCTGAGGTGAGGACCCCACCTGCCTTGGGGTGCCCTGCTAAGGGCTGAGGACAGGTGAGCAATTGACCAGGATGGAACTGGGTGCTGCACACTGGAGCAGCTCAGTATTCACGATAAAAACACTGGTGGCCACACAAGCGGTGACTCAGCTGTCATCCACTCTCTGTGACTTTGGGAGTCTGCTTCTGTCCCTCTCCTGGGCAAGGGGCTGGACCTGTAAGGTCATAGGGGCAGTGAGGATGACAATTATGAAGCAGAAGGAGTTGGCGTGGGTGAGGAGGGACATGGGGATTGCTTTGGGGACTGGTGCTTGCTCTATCCTGAGAGGCTGCTGTGCTCTCTGGGTGGTTAGACACCCACAGAGCTGAGGCACCGAGCAGAGTGAGATGGCGCCCCCAGTCCAGCAGCGTGTAGGGGGTTCAGGGGCCAAGAAACACACCCCACCCACAATGCGCCCCACTCTAGCCCCAAAGATCATGTCTAGGTCCCCAGGAGATGGGGGCTGGTAGGGAAAGGTGTGGTATGGGTCAGAAAGTGAGGTGCTGGCTTGGCGCTGGGGAGACCCTGATGTCCTAGAGGGCCCAAAGTCCCTTTCTTATTACTGGGCTGTATGATCTGAGGGTGCAGAGAGTCCCCAAAGGCTACCCCCTCCCTGCTTCGCAGCAGCCCCTGTATCTGGCCAGAGAGTTCTCCCTGAGATAAGTGTCCATCATGGTCTCTGGTTGCAGGAGACACAGGTCACTTGCATCTTGGGTGTGGCAGCACGGTGTCATCTGCAGGCTGGGACAATTCTGTGCCCACAGTGGGGCCCACAGGCTGCATGTCAGGAACTGGAAGCTCCTCTCGGGGAGGCCTGGCCCACACCCAGGGAGGCAGAGATCAGGGCACTGCTGTGGCCACCCCAGCTTAGCTTCTGGGGCCAGGGCAGTGGCTGTGTGTGTGTCCCCATGTATGTGCACCCATGCACACAGGGCCAGGTTGGAAGCACCCCTAACCCTAACCCTGCTTTGGTAAAGAAATGGACTGCGGACCAGAAAGTAAATTCCAAGCCGAACTTTCTTTGCCCCGGGGACACTGGAGGAGTGAAAACTATCCATTCTTCATCGCGTGAACAGAAACATCATTCAGAAAACCACAGGGAGAGGCACTGTGGCCTGGGCCCCTGCTGCCTCTGGGGAGTGGGGAGCACCAGTCTGGGGTTTGCTGTCCCCTTCTCTGCCCTGGGGCTGACAGGAGGAAGCAGGAGTCTGCAGGGGCGGAGGCACGGCGGATGGGGTGGGCTTCTGCAGGCTGTGTGCCGGCCAGGCCACTGGGCACGGATTTTGGACAGAGGCGCTGGTGGCCTGAGCTGATGCTGCTCCACTCCGCCTGTGCCAGGATGGAAGAGGACAGAGAGAGGACAGAGACCGAGAGCACCAGCAGGGCTTCCCATACTTTGGGTCCCACATCACTTATGACCCTTTTAGTCTGCAAAGGCTTGGCAGACTCCTGCGGCACCTACAGTTGAGCACGTCACCTCCGCCCTAAAATCTGTAGATCTCTTTTGCTCATGGGGGTGCAGCCAAGGCTTTTGTTTTGCATCTTCCTCAGCCCTCGGTACTGAGAATGGAATCTAGAGGACTCTTATCACAGAGCAGCACCCTGGCCCTTCTTTTTTTATTTGTACAAACATTTATTGATTGATTGATTGATTGCACAACCTTGCAAAGTCACTCAACTTGTCCAGGCAAGGCTTGAACTTGATCCTCTTGCCTCAGCCTCCCAGATGCTGGGCTTAGGGTCGTGGGCACCACACCTGGTTAGCCCAGGCTCTTCATGTTCACATGCAGGCCTTTTGTACTCTGGCCCCAACCTGACCCTCCAAGCACCTCTCTCCTGATTATCCTGGTCACTCAAGCAGGCTCCTTTCTCCAGCCCTCAGACAAGGCACCTGTAGAAGCCTTCGGGGTCCTGTGGCTCGCTGGCACTGAGGGGGTTCCGCTCCCGCCTGGCTGCCTGCCCGGGGACAGTGAGTCCTCGGTGCCGCTGACAGCAGTGGTGCTCTCCGAGGAGTCTTAGGCAGCCTGCCTGCTCGCCTCCGGGCGGCAGGGGTGCGCGTGCTTTCTGATCAAATATTACTCTGCTGCTCAAGGCATCTCTGATGTTTGCAAGTCAGAAAAGTTTAATTACATGTGTCATTAGGATGGCATTCGGTAATAGCTCTGTGACTGAATTCATTAACAGGATTCCTAACAGATAAGACAAGACAAATTAATATTTTGTTGCCCATGAAAGCGTCTCATTAAGAGACTGGTGAAAAAGTGATTAATATTTTGTTGCCAATCAAGATGTCTCAGACAAATGACAAAGAAAGGAGGCCCGCACCTCTTGGTGTGCCCTCATCTCCCGGCCTCAGTTCTGACTCTGATCCTCACCCCGTGGGTGGGCCCCTGTTTGTGCACCAGTCACGGAGGAGGCGGCCAGGGACTGCATTTCATCGCTCACTGCGGGGAGGGGAGCACTGGGGTTCCACAAGCTCTGGGGTGCCACCAGCCCTGGAATCTTTGCTCCACAGTGTTGCTCTCCCGGGATGGTTTCTCTGGACCAATTTTTTTGTTTTTTTGAGACAGGGTCTCATTGTGCAGTTCAGGCTGGCGTTGAGTGCATTTGTAGCCCAGGCTGGTCTGGAACTTGCAATGATTCTCCTGCCTCGGCCTCCTGAGTGCTGGGATTATTGGCTGCACCACTATACCCAGCTCTGCTGACCAATTCTTGCTACAGAAATGCCCATGAGGACAGTGTTGTCCCCGCCCTGACTCCAGGCCACAGGGGACCTCAGCATCCTATCTGCCTGCCTGGAGAGACTTCCTGGCTGCCGCTGGCTGCGCATTGGGAACGAGAGTGTGGCCTAAGAGTGGCTGCAGACACTGCATTCACCCCAGCAACCATGACAGGACATACTAAGAGCCTTAAGTGTGTGGTCTTACTGGGTCCTCACTGTTACGCTCTCCAGGAGGCAGCTGCTGGTATTTATCCCCATTTCACAGGTGAAGAGGGTGAGGCTCAGAGGGCCCAGAGGCCCTTTTGAAGATTACTCAGTCAGTAAGTGGCACAGCTGAGACCTGAAGCGAGGCCCCTCTGACCTGGAATCTGTACCCTCCCCTAGCAGACTGCAGCCTCTTCCCTGGGCTGGGAGCAGGTGTACGTGCCGCCTGCTCCTTCTTGCGTGCTCGTGTGTATTTTCAGGCTACAGACTTAACCATGGGCAGCGGTGCTTGCTAGGAGGTAATGAGGAGCCATTAATCTTTGGTCGCAGCCACAATTATCCAAATTGCTCACCTTATTGTGAAGAGCAGAAATGGGATTGTGCTGGTGCTACGGGCGGGTTTGGAGGAGGAGGCGGACTCTCAAGGTAATTTAATTACCGATGGGAAGTGCATTAGGAGGCACTTCGACTCTGCCTCCTATTTCTGGTGTCCTTAACTAGGGCACCAAGTGATGCACGTGGATACAATCCACTCGGGTTGTTACAGGGGCCCTGGCCAAGCCTGAGATCAATCACCACTGGACAGCTGCATTTGAGAGCTGACACTCCGCCTTGAGAGCTTTGGTTCACACGCATGTGGACCCCAACACACTCATGTGTGTATGCACCCACACTCACACCTCACTCTTTACAAATAGGACAGTGAGCGTAAGGTCTCAGGCAAGCATAGGTCACCTCAGGCCTGGAGGACAAGGCTTGTGCCCGCCTACTGTCTGTGTGCCAAGCACCCTTGGGTTGAGCCGCGCTGATGTCCAGGGAGGTACAGGGACTGGCTGCACACGGCACAGGCAGCGCATGGGAAGCAGCTTGCCCGGTTTGCCCCCCAGCGTGGTGTGCCCCCCAGCGTGGTGTGCCCCCCAGCATAGCTCTCTCTTCATTTTCAGCTCTCACGATCTTCAGGGTACAGTCAAAGGGTGGAAGGAATCCCAGAGTCCCACCTCTAGGGGTTTCTGTCGCTTTTTGGGCTGGGCTGCTCTCCTTCAAAGCAGTCTCAGCATTGGGATGACCTTCATGGTCAAGGGGCTTAGCTGCCTGTTCATGGCCAACAGCACCGCTGACCACAGCCCCTGCTTGAGCTTGCATGGTCCAAGTGCTGGGGGGCTCACTGCTTCCAGAAACAGCTCACTTCTCTGGGGAGCAGGATTACTGGCTGGTGTGGTGCCCATCTAGGGCTCCCAGCTGGGTCTCCCTATGGGACACGCCTTGGACTTTTGGGCTAGTCCAACCCTTAGGGACACACAGCCGGGGTCAGCTTCCTCTGCCCCCACTCCCTCGAGATGTTGCCAATGGATCTTCCTTCTGGGGGGCAAATGGCAAAAGTGGGAACATCTATGCTGTCTTGAGTCAAGGAGACCAGGGAAGTCACGTCATCTGCCTGAAAATTATATTCCTGTTATTTTAGCCCAAGTGGAACCACTGTCCCAGCAGCTCGCTGCATGGGTGACATCACTGTCCTCTCTCGTGAACTTCTCGAAGCCACATGACCCCTCGAGCCAAACCTGGACCAGTAAATACACCTGAATTATTCCGCTTCTTCGAGTCCAGGGAGGCAGGAGTTGCTAATGCTGCTTTTCTTAGAGACTGATTCACCGGGGATCGGCAGGTTAAGGTATTAGTCACCAAGTGGACGTAGGAAGGTCAGGACCCCAGCACAGCTGCCCCTGTCCTTGGAAGACAGAAGTTGCCCACTGGCCATGTTGGGCTGTCTGTACTCAGATGCTTTCTCCTGCCAAGCGGCCCCATGTAAGTGGTGGCAAACCTATGGCACGCGTGCCGTGCTGGGCTGTGTGTATCACTGACCACTCTGAAAGGTTCACCATCACACCCTCATCCCCTTGTCCAGCAGAGAACATCGCTGAGACAGGCCCTTCCCTCTGTCCCCTGCCAGTGCCACAGGCTTTCCCACACTGTCGACTCCACCTGAGTGCCAGCGTGCCCGTGACTTACGTTGATGTCCTCCAAATCTAGGAAGTTCAGGGGGAGCCCGTTGCGCTTCCAGATGATGGGTGGCCGCAGGTCTCCGCGGATGGCGCAGGTCAGAACTGTGCTTAGGCCCACAGTCACCGTGGTCACACTGACTCTGTCCTCAGGGGCGAGGCTGAGCTGAACCACCTCTGCAGAGGGAAAGGAGAAGGTATTCATTTGGGTGTGGTCCCTGGGTGGGGAGTCTTAACCCAAAGCACGGGGCCACTGATTTACCCAGAGGTGGGCAGGAAGGAGGGGCGCTCAGGCCCCTGTAAAATGTCAGATGTATGGATTAAATGCACAAATGGACACTTTTGCTGGGGGATGTGCCACCACTTGGCCTGATGCCCGACAGGCTCTGTGAATCAAAACAGGTCAGGATCCAAGGCAGATGTGCAGAGGAGCCATGTGTGCTATGGATTTGTGAGTGGAGCCGAAAATGCTGGCTGCAGGACCTCGAGGCCTTGGCACAGGGAGACCAGGGGTGTGCCGGTCTCCCAGCTCCCAGGCTAATGAAGTCAGAGCCCTGTTAAGTGCAGTCAAGGTCTGCTGGGTGAGCCGACAGGTATCTCCTCCACCTGGGGGCAATTTCAAAGGTCGCACTGTCTGTAGTCTGGGGAATGAACTGGGTGACCTTTGAAGGTTTATTTCTGTCGGGAGATTTCATTGAACTCGGAGCTGGATTTCCGTTCTGTGACCATGCACTGTGGCCTTTAATTTTTTGAAGTGTACTTCAGGCTGACCGAGTTATGAATCCTTGCCATTTCATACTCGATAATCGGTATTAAAAATGAATCATTCTTTAGGCAAATGGGCATGGACTAAAATACTTCCTGGCCACTACAGGCTTTTTGAATTCCTGGGATTCATGAAAAAATTCACCAAATTCAGGCTGCTCAAACAGTCATCAGCACCCCCTCCCTCCCAAATCTGCCCACTTAGAGATTGGGGCAGCAGCCAGGTCACATGAACTGAAGCAGGCAGGCTGGCTGCGGGGGTCTCATTGTGTGCTGGGAGCCCTGATCACCCCTAATCTGTGGGGGTACGGTCCCTGGCTGTGTACTACAGACTCTGGGACAAAGCACAGCGCCGGGAGCCCCCTGAGCTGTGAGTAGGCAGCGGAACCCCCAGGCTGCACATCTGGACATGGATTCTCCTGCCAGCCTGGGGGCCGCAGGCGAGGGCAGGAGACAACGGGCACCTCAGTTCGGGTGCAGAACAGCCACCCCTCTCCCTCACCTACCAGCACCCAGTGGCCCCGCCCCGGGCCCCCGCAGGGAGCAGGATGCACACTCGCTGCTTCCTCAGCATTGGGGGTGGGTGAGTGAGCAACAGGAAAGGTGGGAATGCAGGAGCCAGAGGCCTGGGCGATCCCGCACCGGGAAGATTCGACCCCGGGTGACAGAGCCAAGTTCAGCGCCAAGTGATGGATGCAGATGCAGCTGGCATAACGTTTCACAGACATTAAAGCGACAGACTTCAAGTTCCCTCTTAAATCACGTCCTGCCTGTGGCCTTCCTACCTCTGAGTCGCAAGCTTGCTGCTCCTGGTGGTAACTCCCAGGCTTCAGTGGGAGGGATGCAATGGTGGAAATCATTTAGCTCCCTCCATAATTTGGGGCCCGCAGGACTCCAAACCCAGCCTTGGAGAGTGCAGGGGAGGATCTGTCCTTGTTGGGTGGCTACGAGGCTTCATGCTCTGGAACCAGCCAGGGACATGGCTGTCCCCTCTTGTCCCAGGGGATTCTGGGCATGAGAAGGGAGAGTGGGTTTGTAGGTGAGGGGAGCTGGGTCTCGAGAAGGGTGCTGCGCCCCTACCCAGCTGTGTCCGGAGCTCCCGTTACTCCTGACAGCTGCCAACTGGGTGCCGAGGGACTACACTGGGTGCCAGAGTGAGGTCTTGGGCCCTGAGGGCTGCTCGAGGCGGTGGGGCATACAGGAGGTCTGGCCTGGGCGGGGAACAGCGTCAGGCTCAGGCTAACAGCTTGCCTAGGGCTGAGCTCAGCTGTGAGTGACCCCAGAAGGCCAGCCTGGAGGGCATCTGGGGCGTGGGGCAGCAGCTGGGCACATGGAGAAGCATCATGCTCAGGGGTCACTTATGTGGACTGAAAAGCTGTCACCTTGGGCCATCTTTCTCCGAGGAGAGAGCATGGAGCCGCACTGTTCTCCCCTGGATTTGCGGCTTGCACAGGAGCCAAGTTAGTTACAAAAGGGAGCTGCGGTTTCCCTGCCTCAGCATGGTCAGGCAAAGACCAATGGGGCCATCAGGGAGTGGCCCTTGGACAAGATCTGCTTCACAGGCAGGGGTCCCCAAAGCTCTGCACCACATCTATCAGAGGCCATCAGCACATGGTGCCCTGTCCCTCTGCCCAGGCTGCCACACGCCCTCATGGGGGGTGGGTCCCACAGAAGGGGAGCCTCTATTTCACAGAGGTCCTGGATTCCCTGGCCATCAGACCACCCCGTCTCAGAAGGGAGTGGCTTTCAGGCCTCACGGACCTCACAGCCTCTCAGGGTGCTTGTGAAAATCAGGAAGAGCAGTTTTAGAAGTAGGTCTGGAGGATGCTGGAGCACAGACTAAACACAAAGAAGCAAGCACCTTGAGGGGCCCCGCACATCCCTGTCACCTGCCCCTTCATTTGGAGAGACACGCTTTGCACAGGAAAAACCCGTGTGAAATTAGAATGTGTGAGTACTGACAGCGCCATCGTGATTCTGCTCCCGTCAGCTACACAAATATTAACCAAAGAGCAAATATTTGGATCATTTAAAGTTTAATTAAATGAATGTTTTATTGGATTTAATTCATGTCAATATTCCCCGGCTCCCTTTAAAATTCGGAAGAGAGTTACGGCTGCAGCGCCCCCTCCCTCCAGTCTTACTGCCCCGTTTTCCTGGACCGCAAGCCTGCCCCGCCGGCCTCCTCCCCCACAGGGCCGAGCCCAGGACTGCCAGGGAGAGCAGTACAGGAGGCTGCGTGACCGGCTGGGGCCCAAGGGCACAGGACCAGAGAAAAAGGAGGATGCTCTCAGCTCCCCTAATGGGGAATGGGAGCAAGGGAAGGGGGCTGCCGGCCTCCTGGGTCCTGAGCGGTGTCACTGGCTGAGATCTATGGTGGCAGTGGGACATGGTATCACATGCCTGGAGCCTCCGCATTTTGGGGAGCTGAGGCAGGAGGATCCTGAATTCAAGCTTATCCCTGGCTTAGTGACTTGGTGAGACCCAGTAGCAAAATTAAAAAGTTTTTTTTGAAGATTGAGGATGTAACTCGGAGTCCTTATATGCACATCATCTCTGCAAATGGAAGCCAAAGAAAGGGATCAAATCTTTCCTGAGAGCCCTGGAAAACAGAATGGTTCCTGTTTTCTGTTCTGTAACCCACCAGGCAGATTATCTTGCCTGGTCAGGGTGAGGGTGGCTGGGTGGCTGGAATGGGGTCAGATGTCTGACAGAAATATCGTGTCGGGCAGATCAACCCCTCCAACCACACCGGGCCCTTGTGTCTCCTCCCACCTTCACAACTCCTGCATCTGGGAACCTGGTGACATGCACAATCCAGTAACAGGTGACATCATGCTGCGGGGACCACGATCCCCGCCCCCCCAGAACTGGCCCTGGAATCCCCAGGGAGTGATGGGAACAGCTTTCTCAGGGATGGGAGGTGGTGTCGGTGAGGCCCAGTGGAGGGAGCCCACTGTCCTGGTGTGCTTCGTGCAGTGATAGGGAAGGGCCAGGAATGAGGGGCTGGGGCTCAGGCCATGTGTAGGGGTCACAGTTCTCCAAGCCTCATGCTTGCCCTGGCACAGTGGTATGGCAGGGGACCAGCTAAGTCCAGGCCTGGCCCTCACCCTGCTGGGGAGCTGGGAGCAGAGGGGAAGGTACGGGAGTTGCAAGCAGCTCTCTGGGCACCAGCCAGAGTAGGCTCGGCAAGAGGCTCTTCCCAGGGTGGTGGACATCGGTGGGTTTTTGGCCACTGTGAGTGGAAGTTTCTAGAGCTCTGGGGAACCAAGCAGTAAGATTAGTGCGTCACTCAGCATAATGAGGGGAGAGCCAGAGTGCTTGGCCAGAGGCAACAGTGGGTCTGGGTTTGAGGATGCGATCACAGGAGGGGCTGGCGTTCAGAGCAGACCCTCGGGATCTCTTTGTGCCCACAGGGAGACGAGGCTCCTGCTGGGAGAGGCGGCATCAGCAAGCCACTCAGGGAACAGGGAACTGGAGGGGGACTGGAGGGCGGAGGTGCTCTTAGCCCGGACACCCTCCTAACTGGAGTCACGTCTTCCAGCATCAGTGGGCTTCCTCCTGCCCCCACCCAGCCCCAGACAAGAAGGTGGAGTCTACACTGTGCTGATGTCAAGTCAGGTGGGCTCCCTGGACAGCCACCAGGTGCTGTGTCCTGCAGTGGCTGCTGGCCAGTCTGGTGGCTGACACATGCTAGGTAGGCCTGAGGCCACAGTGCCTCTCTAGGGCCCCCGACCACAGCAGCAGCATGAGGTGGTCCAGGGTTAGTCCTTGCCCTGCTGCGTGCACCCTGGAACTTGGTTGGGAGGGGCGGCTGGAGGGAACGAATGGGCTGCTGCAAGCAGGCTCACAAGCATCCCTCCTGATAGCACGAGGCCGTACAATTTTGGCTGGTGGAGAATTGGTTTCAGTTCCCATTACAGCTTTCCCTTAATCTCAGGTGCTATTTCTCACACTGACTTGAACTCGATGAGACGCTGGCAGACCCATCCGCACCCACTCAAATAGGATTCTGGTACCTCGTTACAATAGAAATTAAATTTTTTAAAATTCTTGTCAAGTCAGTGTTAGTTTTCTTATGTCAGAGAGGTACTAATGGAACACGTTCCTACCTGGACATTGTCATTTTTCAAATGATGCTCTTGCTGAAAAGACCCCGTCAAAAGCTCAATCAACCCGCCTGCACATCAGTATTTTTGACAGAGCCTTGAAGAAGCAGACCTAGGCTCAGTGGCCAGCTGGAGAATTAGGGCAAGCAGCAGGGTGACCCCAGACTGGGCACTGGAGCTGCAGCTTCTCCTGGCATGTGCCCTCCCTGGCATGAACTCCATGTGACCCTGGGCCACCGAGGAGGGTGTGACACTTCTGTGACTGACTGTTGAGCTGATATGGTTTTGCTCCTGGACCAGGGCCATACCGTGGGCTTGGTGAGTGGGGACAGAGTGTGTGCGCCATGTCTGCTGACCAAGCGGGACCTGGCGGCTTTAGCTGGTACAGCTCGGTGGGGTGGGGGGGGGTGTGCTTTCTGCCTCTGTTTGCTCCCCAAGACAGTGGCCACTTCCGGCTCCTTTCAGACCAGGTGGGGAGCTGGGGATGGGTTCCGGGAGAGCCCGGCGCTCTGGCGCACATGCTCTGGGCGCCGAAGTGCGGCTAGTCTGCACAGCTGGCTCAGCTGGCTCTGGACAAGCCAGACACCCCCCCCCCCCGCAGCAGGCACCCCAGGCTGCTGCTTCCTTATGCATTATCTGTTTCAGTTTCCCCACTATGGTCGCAGTCCCCCTCGCCGGCCTCATTTTGGAGATGGCAGTGAACTTACTAGTCAGTCCCTGCAGATCGCCGGTAGTCTATTGCTCAGCTGATTTATGCTGCTCCTGTTACTTCCACCTTTATTACAGCTTACACCACGTTGGGCCGTCTGGTGCAAACAAACCTCTTTGTTAGTTGCACAAAGATCAGATCCGTTTCCTCCCTTTTGTATCCCCAGCACCGCTCACGATGCCTGCACTCGGAAGGGACTTAATAAGCAGTTTCATGCAAGCAAGTAATTAATGCTCATTCAACAGTTACTGGGCACCTAGTGGGCGCCAGGGTATCGTGGGGGAAACACTGGCAAGCAAAGCAGACCCCGTGCCTGCTAACCTGGCTCAGCAGGGCAGGCAGTGTGTTAAGTGGGGCTGGCAAAGAGACCCAAGACCTGCCTGAGGATCTGAGCTCACAGCCCGGCTTCTGTGCAGCTTCTGAGCAGCTGCCCCTACTGGAGACCTCTGTGTGCCCAGGGATGGGCACCCCGGGGTGGGTGCAGAAGCAGATCCATGTCCTGCCCTCCAGCTGCCCCAGTCTGGTGGAGCACTTGCCTCATTAGTAAGGGAGGTGGGGTGCAAGGCCCCCCAGGCTCTGGGCCAATAACTTTTTTGGTTTTTGGAAACCCGCCCTTCATTGTAACCGAGTGACAGAAAGTGTCCCAACTGCCAATTGTTCACTGACGTGTGAACACGCATGTGTGTGTGTGTGCATGTGTGTGTGCGCTTTGCCTTCTGGAGTTACATGCTACTGACTCAGAATCCGCCACATGTGTCCGAACCTCTAAGGTTGGATCTGGAGCCCCTGGACAGCCAGTGTCTACCTCCCAGCAAGGCTGCCGCACCGTGTGCTCCCCAGTGCCGGGCCATCTTCTAATTCTTGAGAAGGCATTAGAGCATTTTGCAGCCTCTCCTGGAGATAGGACAGGGCCACGTGACTGGATCTGACCTGTTCTACCCCACAAGGTTTCATTGAAGGGTTACTCTGGATGCATCCAAAAGCCAAAAGGGTTTATTGGCCGGGAGCAGCTGAGCTGAGCAGGGCACCATGGTATGGAGGCATGGCGTGCTTTGCACCAGCCTCTGCTAAGCACACGGCCCTAACGAGGGGGGCCTCATCGGGTCAGCTGAAGGCCTGAAGAGAGCAGGAGGGTGGGAGAGGGAGCTTGTGCTGACTGCTCGGCCTCCACACTGGCTTTCCTGGGCTGGCTTTCAGTCTGGACTCATTCTCTCAGCTCTCCTGGGCCGCCTTCTGGTTCTCCCGGTTACCAGCTGCAGCTTTTGCAGCTTTTGCGACCTGTCAGCCTGCATCGTGGTGGCCCCGATTCCTTAGAACACATCTCTCTCTGTAGAGATGCCCACAGAAACACGTGGGCATCTCTAGATCGCTTATTGCTTCTGTATCTCTGGAGAACCCTGAAGAGCCCTTTCCCCCTGGGGCTCCTGCCTGCCAGGGTGATGTGCCTGTGCATTTAGTGACAGCAGCCAGCACAGACTCCTGGCTGGCGTTTGAGGAGAGCTATGTGACCCACTGGACCTGCGGAAGGTGATAAATCAGCCTCTCCTGTGGTGCACTGCTGAGATTTCAGGGTTTCTCGGCAGCTGGTGTTATAATTACCTAATACACCCCCTCGGAAAGAAAAGGAATACAGCCTAATGCACTTCCTCTGAAGATTTGGCAGCAAGATGGAGGAGGAACCTCGGAGAGGCCAAGCCAAGAGGTCGGGAATTCTCTGAGGAGCCCCTTGGAGAGAGGAGATGCAACTTCTGCTCGTATCCCCCAGCGCTTCCTGTACAGGGAGCTCATTACCACACCCACACCTGTCTCCAGCACTCCAGTGCCGGCCTCCCTGCCTGAGGGAGGGCTCAGGTGGGCTGGGGAGAATGGGAGAACAGTTACAAGAGCAAATCCTGAGAGAGAACAGCAGGGGGGCCTGCTGAGATGCAGGCAGAGAGGCGGTGGATATCTGTGGGTATCAGCCAGGCTCAGCACCGGGGAGCACATGGGGGCAGAGGAAACAGCGAGTGCACACCTGCTGAGGCAGGGCAGGGGCCGAGGAAGACCAGCCAGTGTGGCTGAAGGGTGGGGATCAAGGCGGGGCGTGAGGCTTGGGTGCCATCAGGGGAGTAGGAAGTGGCCAGGTGGAGCGGGCAGGCCCAAAGCAAGGATGCCTGGTTTAATTTAAGGTGCTGGAGCGGGACTGGAGGCATTCTGAGTCTAGCAGGGAGGTGATCTGATCTGCATGCTAAACGGATCGCTAAAGCTCAAAATGGTCAACACAGAGGCATTTGTGTGGACCTGCATTGCTAGGGGAGAGGTGCAGATGCGAAGGATCATCTAGCAGGCCAGCACAGGAGCTCAGTGGTCAAGGAGGAGAGGAAAAAGAGGTCACAGCTGCTGATGGGGGTGGCAGTCAGGAAGGAGGACTCTTTTTTCCCTCAGTCCCCTTTCAAAAGGTAGGCTTCCCAGGGCCAGGGAAGCTGGGAGGGGCCCTGGGACCCCCACAGGCTTGAGGGGCCACTGTCTTGGCCAATATGGTAACCTCCGGAGGCATCTGATGTGAACTGGGGATTATAGCCCCTGTCTGGTCTTCTCTGCCAATCGGATTTGAAGAGAATTTCTAAACCTCAAGGCATTCTTGTTACAAGAGGCCTCAGGGAAAAAGGAATAGATAAGTGTCCATTCCCCTCTCCAATTTCCTGGGGCTGGGTGTGTCCAGCAGAGAAGCCAGGAGGGGGCCCCCGCCCCTTGTCCCTCACCCCACCTCTACCACCCTGTAGCAGAGCCTCTGGGCAGAAGCGCAAAAGGGAGAAGCCAGTGAGTCTTGAAACGACATGAATAAATATAACTCACTTTCTGTTTAATTATCCAGCCTCCTCTGGAGACTGGCCGTGTTTTGTAAACAGGCATCAGCAGACCATTTTGGAAAGCAGTTTACATCTGTTTCTGACTTTAGTTCCCAGAGTGCACCACAGCAGTTTACATGTTTTTGACTCCAGTCCCCAAGTGCACCACTCCTGACGGGGTGTGGGGCTGGGCCTTAGAGGCCCTGATACCCGATTCTTTTAATGAAACCTTGCTGAAAGCTCTCAGTCCCTTTGCAGCCTGGCTCCTAAGTACCATGGGCTGCACCTCCAGGTCCAGACACTGCCCTTGCTGCATGGCGCCCCCTGGTGGTCTGGTCTTAAGGCCATCTGAAGGCTATGGTATTTCAGTACCAGTTTGGCTGTCTGCAGGATGGGCCCTCCCACAGTGGGGGCCCCCTCTGTGGCTTCTCTGCTGGACAGAGGAGTCAGAGTAACGAGCAGCAGGAGAGGCTCAGGGTTACAGGCCAAGCGATGGGGCAATGGTGAGAGGGGCTTAGGCCAGTTACTGAGAAGTCCTTAGAAGATTTTGGGCAGGAGGCTAACGTGCTCTGACTGAGACTTTCAAAGGCCACCTGTGCCCTGGTTGAGACATCTTTAGCTGTGTCAACAGCAAACCCTGACGAGATGGGGCTGGCTGGAAAGGAAAACCTATGATCTGTGCAGGGAGAAGGCTCCAGGGTCTTTTGGGTAGGTCAACCCCGTGGTCCTGGGTGTTATCAGGCCCTTCCTGGTGTGCTGCCCTCAGGGTGCTGCTTTGGTGCCCACTTCTGGGGAGCCCCAGACACAGATCTAGGTCCCACTTCAGCTGGGAGAGAGGGTACAAACTGTCCCCCAAAGGTTCCCAAGGCCCCTGCCAACGTCTCTTGATGTTTTCTTGGCAAGGCGTGTGTCTGGGCCTGGCAGAAGGCTATGGTCCAGGTGTGGGCGCCTTGAGGCACAGAGTGGGCACTGCGGTGCTAAGGGCACCTGCTGAGGGGAGAACGAGCAGATCTCTTGATGGATGGGATGGGGAGACCGAGTGAAGGGGAAGAATCAGGGATGAACCCTAGGTTTCTGGCCTGAAAAACAGGGTCGGTCTGGACCACATTAACTGGGAGTCAAGAGGAGAAAGAGCAGGTAATTCAAGTAAAATCCGTGACTCTGTTTGACTGTGGCAAACAGAGTGGGTGGGGTGGGGCTTGACTGTATGTCAGGGGCCCAGGATTGGCGAGTGGTCCAGGTTAGGGATTCAGCTTTGAAGTCATCAGTGAATACATGATATTTAAAACCATGGGCCCAAATGCGATCCTTATGGAGACTGCAAGGAGTGGGCAGAGGGGCTGGGGACCGGGACCACCAATGTTTAGAGCTGGGAGGAGGAGGGAAGTGCGTCTCACCTCCGTCCAGTGGGGCCACGATCTCCAGGCAGTGTGGACCGAGATTGGACCTTGTGTCTGGGAACACAGAGGCTGTCTGGGACCTGTAATGTATCACTAGAGTATCAGGGGACAGAGCCGTCTTTGGATAGAACGAAGAAAGCAGGAGGTGTGGAGGAGGAACAGAAGGAAGAGGAGAAGGCGGAGGAGAGAAAAGGCTCTTAGGGTTTTGTGAAGGGAGCTAAACCATGGGGAGGGCAGGCGGAGGGTCAGGGAACGATTGCTTAGTTTGTCTTTGAGGTGTTGTGTTTGAAGCCTTTGGGAATCATCAAATAGAGAGGGGAAGTTTATGATGTAAAAGACAGGAGGAGGAACCTGAGAAAAAGTCTTTGAGTACATGTGGGGAGCACCCTGTATCCCGGAGACCTGGCTTCTAATGGGCGGAGACGTGGAGCTTTGTAACAGAAGGCGGGTGTGGGTGGCCATGAGGACTTGGCTGTCACAGTGGGAAGTGGACGGAGACCACCGAGCACCCTGCAGAGCATTAATAACCCCGATGTCAGCCCTACCAGTAATGTCACCCGTATACCCCTAAAATCAGCACCTATCTCTATCTGCTGGAGGAATATTTTCCTAGGCACGAGTGCTTATCCCCATGAACTGAGTGAGCTCTGTCCTAATTAACCCCTTGGTGATTCCCTGCGGAAGGCCAGAGGTGGCCCTGTACTCTTCCTCACCCTGAGCTTTGAGGTGGATCATCACGCTGTCCTGCAGACACACTGGCTTGGTGGTGCCCCCGCCACACCTCACAGTAGCCAGGTGTCCATGCAGGCAGCTGAACAGAGGAGGGGAGACCTCCCAAGAGCGATAGATAGCCCCGAGATCACAGTTATGACACAGACACCATCCTTCTGCTTTTGCTGAGACCTTTCCTATGTCAGGCGAGATGCATGGCTATGAAGTTTTAAAATATTGGGATGTGATAAATCTCTTTTCCTTGCAAGGGAGATTTATCTCTCTCTTTATTTTAGGTAGATTCTTTAACTTATCTTTCAGAGAGAACCCTGTAATGTATGCTTTACCCAAGAACAAGTTTTGGTAAGAAAGATGCCCCCCATTTCCCTTCAAAGACTCCCCTGCCATCTGTCAGTTTGGAAATCGTCACATCTTGACCCGTGGCAGATTGCTTCTCGGAGTCGCTGATGTGGTGCCCGCCTTCAGAGGGAGGCTGCGTCAGCAGTCCATTTTAGGGGTGAAGGAGCCCAAATCGCATCCACCTCTCCCCAGCTTTACAATCACAGCCCCGCCGCCCTCACACCCTTCAGAATCACCCCTTTCTTTTCATGGCTGTTCCCAGGCAGGACCTCATTATCTTCGGACGGCAGCAGTGTTTTCCCAGCAATCTTCCCACAGGGCAGCTGCCCTCCTCTGTCTTAGAAGGTGGTGAGCTCCTGGCCTGCCATTCAAGGCCCACTGACACCTTATTTCTAGCCTCGTTTCTCCTGGGCTGCCATTGGCTTGAGTCACACTGCACTCCTGGCCGTGCTTTGAAGGTGTCCTGGGCTTCCCTCCCCTCACTTCCCAACCCTCACGTCGGTAGCCCTTGAGAGCGGCTCAGGATTACGCCAGTGTGCCTGGCTGCCTCGGCCTATGGCTCACACCGGGGAAGCTGGGGGAAATCGCCCCTGTGCAAGCCCTGCCTGAGCCCACCTGCCTCTGAGAGTGAAGCTAGTATCAACTGGCCTGGACTCCGTGAGGGCACCTGTCTGGAACAGAGCCACAAAAACAGAGCAGTTCCACCATCACATCAGTAGGGATGATACTAACATTTCAGAAAATTATCTGGAGGGTGGGCTCCCAGGCTTGCAATGGGGAGGGCGCAGCAGGCGGGCCATCCAGCACCCCTGCAGGGCTTGTCATCAGTCCTCAGATGGATGTCCCCCATTTGGAGGGCAGGAAAACAGAGGCCCAGAGAGGACAGTGGCAGGACAGATGCCCCGGCTGGATTTCGGGTTCAGCAGCCCCTGGGGCTGTGTGCTGTCTGCAATGTCTCTGGCATGGTTTACGCATCCTGGCAACAGGACGCTGCTTGGTCCTGGATGTGGTGCTGGAAACCATTGATGTCAGAACTGAACAGTCTCCTGGGGCCAGGAGAGCTGCAGGGGTCCTGCCCGCCCCCCACCCCAGCAGCTGAGCAGCAGGAGGCCTCGGCAGGGATGCTCTCCAGAGCTGGGGACCTGCAGGTTGTGTCTGGCCGTGCTCTGTTGTCTTTCCGCACATTGTAGACACAGGCTCTGGCTCAGGATCAAGGCCTCAAATGTGGGGATTATTCTCCCGGCCCCAGGGGAGCGTGGCTGAGT
Source organism: Cavia porcellus (assembly GCF_034190915.1). Lineage (NCBI taxonomy): Eukaryota > Metazoa > Chordata > Mammalia > Rodentia > Caviidae > Cavia > Cavia porcellus. The sequence continues at coordinate 5,202,290 of NW_026947502.1, forward strand.
CTGCTGCTGCTTTATAAACTACCACAGCATCACCCCATTCGGGCACCCTGCCACCTGCACCACCTGCTATCCTGCCCTATCCTGAGACCCCACTCTCACCCCAGTACCATGCTTCATCTGTCTGACATCTGACTGCCTGGGCCGCCCCGAGAGGCGATCTTTCTGCGCCCCTCTCTCTCACCCAGTCTGTGCCCAGAGGCCCCCGTCAGCCTTCCGTTGCTGTCTACTCTGGCTCACTGGGAAGGCGAGGTCTCCGGGGAACTGGCCAGCGGAGAGAGGCTCAGTGGACAGAGGCCGGCAGGAGTCTGGTGGGAGAAGTGAGCTGACTCAGAGACCTCGCCTGCCCCAGCTCCGCAGATGCTGTGGGCCGCACGGTATCCTGTGAAGCGCTGGAAGTCACTGGTGACCGCCGGCTGCTGCTGTTCACAGGAGCAGAACTGTGTCCTGGAACCCAGCAAATCACTCCTGCTTAAACAAATAAGCGAGGGTGTGGTTGGAAAGCAGTGCTACCACACCCTCAGCCTACAGAATGAGTCCTGCTGGGAGCCACTCACCATGTGGCCTGAAAAGCCTGTGCCAGCCTGAGCCCTGGCATCTGCCTGCTCCAGCTGGAGCAGTCCTGGGCTCTGCTGCAGCCCCGCCCTGGGTGACTCATCCCTCACCTCACCCTCCCCTGCTGCTTCCCCTCTCCTGGACGCAGTCCCGCCTGCTCCTGGCTCCTTCCGCCTCTTGCCGCTTGCTCCCTGGGTCTGCTCCTCTCCTGCTTCCCTACTTCCGCCTCTCGCACTCCCCAAGGTGCAGGCCAGAGCTGCTCCAAGGCTCCAAGGCTCCAAGGCTTCTGCCTCCAGGCCCACGTCCTGGACACTCACCTTTACACCTGGAAACCCCTCACCTCTCCTGTGCTGGGCCCTGGAGGGACCAGGTGGGTGGCACCCCACACAAGGTGGCATCGGCTGAGAAAAGAGCACTTCGTTGGGTGCGCTGGGGTAGTGGGTACACGTGGGTAGGGCTGAATGAGGCAGCAACTGTCTCTGCCTGGTTTCCTGCTGCCTCTGGGCACCTCGGACTGAGCCAACCCTGACAAACACAGTGAGGAGGAAGAGGGCACAGGAAGGGCAGAGGAAAAGCTAGGAGCTTGGGCTGGTGGGGAGTGGGCTGCATGTATCGTGGCTTGTCAGGTCCTCCAGGCCCCTGTGTGCAGGTGTTAGAGGAGGAGGTTCCTCAGCCCATTCCCCCAGTGCTTGGGGTTACCCTGCAGGGTGGAGGGAACACTGGGGGTTGCTTAGCTAGAGGTGGCAAGGCTATGGCTGAGCTCAGGTGACCAGCACGGAGGGCTGGGCACACTGAGAGTGCTTTGCCTTGCCGTGGTGAGCAGCTGGGACAGCACACATTGCCTCCCGGCCACACCCCAGGCGACGCTCATGGGACTCCAGCCTGAGCATATTCTCCCTGCAGTCTGGAAGCAGCCCCACAAGTCCTGCCCATGCTGTCCTGAGCCCAGGTCCACTGTGAGGTATCTCAGCCCTCAATAAGAGTGAGGGCCCGCTGGCTGTCCAGCACGGTGGCCTCAGGGCTGCCAAGCCCATGGGTCCCTCAATGTGTGGCCATAGCACTGCACTTCCTCACTTACTGGGCATCGTGAGTCCTCCCAGGACTGCCCATGGCTCTGAGCATGCAGAACGGCAGGGACCAGGAACGGGGCCCCTGCGTGTGAACATGGGGAGTCTAGCAACCGAGCTGTTCCCGGGTGGGCAGAGGTCTGGCTCATGCTTTCAGAATCATTCGCTTTGTTTGGTATTTCGGGGTGTAAATGAAAACCTGGCAATGCTAAGTTGAGCCTCTGAGGTTTTTTGTGCAGGAGACTAAACCTAAGGCCTTTGCCACCAGCTGCGTTCCTAGTCTCTCCTGTCGACCTCTCTGTCCACCCATCTGTTTGTTTTTCAGACAGGTTCTTGCTAGTTGTCCAGGCTGAGCTTGAATTTGCAACCCCCCTAATCACAAGCTGTTTTTTAAAGTAACTGTATTGGTTTGTGCAATCTGGAGGGCACGGGCAGCTCTGTCAGTCTGTTACCCCCGTGGCAGTGGGGTGACAGGGCGCCCACTGTGATGACCACTTCCCACAGGCGGTGTTGAGCAGGTGTCTGAGGGGCACTCGGGCTGAGCAGGAGAGCGCAGGAAGGCAGAGGAGCTAGGTCTGCACGGACCTGGGGGAGGATTTGCTTTTTTTTCTAGTAGCAGCCCTCTACCCATGGTCACAGTTAAACAAAAATGTGAGAACCAATGGACTCGGATCAAATGTAGTAGTTCCTAAAAAAACCAACTGATTATCTCCCTTGTGTGTTAAAGGTGGCTTTGCTCTGAGACCCTGGGGTAACCAGGCAATCAGGGCAGAGCTGGCAGACCCACAACACGGGCCTCGGAACTAGCACCACCCACCAATGAGGCCGGTTCCCTCCTCCTGGGAGCTTCCTCTGCTGTGACCCAAGCTCGAAGCTCATCAAGCCACAGTCCAGGCAGCTTTGGGTGTTAGACACAGAGCTGGTCAAGGTTGTGCCTCCCCATTCCACATAGTGGAGAATGTTTCTTTTGAGATTAGGGTCTTGCTATGCAGTTCAGGCTGGTCTTGGGCTCTTATAACCGAGGCTGGTCTCAAACACACAATGATCCTCCTGCCTCAGCCTCCTGAGTGCTGGGATTACAGGTGTACACCACCACTCGTGGCTATGGTAGAGAATTTTATGCCAGCTTTGAAGTTTTCTCTCTTGGTGCCTCTCTTCTGGGTAAGGCAAGCTGCTACCTCCTGGCATGAGAGTCATTTGAGAAGCTGGGCTGGGGCTCACCCGGGAAGTTCTGAGGCTTTTGCACATCAAATGGGAGAGAGTAGAGGCTCATTTGCCTCGGTTTAGTTTCCCCCAGGGCCAATTCCAAGTGCAAACCTCAGGCCTCTCTGTTCACCTGACTGAAGGAGGAGAAGACGGGATTTTCCCCAACCTTGGAAGTCATGAGACACAGAGGTGAAAGCCTGTCCTTTTGGAGGAATTGCCGGGTACTTGCAAAATCATAGAAGCCTCTTTTGATTTTCCCAAATGAGCAAAGATATCTTTGACCAATGATAGCAAGTGAACTATAATTTGTGGTAGTGAAAAATTAAATAACCCAAGGGCCCACTACCAGGGGATTGGCTAACTACATTATGCTTTGGCCCCGTACAAGGTATCACATAAACACTGGCAAGAGCTGAGCAACCCTATCTGTACTGGCTTGATACAGATTTAAGTAAGAAAAGCAAACTTCAAAACAGTGAGTAGATTCTGATCCCGGCTCACAGAAATACCTATGTGGGTATTTATACATGCAGGAAGGAATGCAAATGATCTGTGGAGTTGCCTTCAGGCCTGAAGAGGCGTGGGCCGTGGGATTTGGTTATCTTGCAGCTTCTTACACGCAATTGTATAAAATTAGCACATATTACTTTGAAGTAACAGATATTACTTTAAAAAGAAATGGAAAAGAAGCCCTCGGAAGCACTACTGCAGTCTCATAGCGACCAGGCAGGGATGAGTTCTTAAAAATTCATGTTTCTAGGGCCAGGGGCATAGCCTGGCGGAAGAACATTTGCTTAGCATGTGGTCCCGATACCTCAAAACAACAACAAATTCATGCTGATTTCTGCCTGCTGCCCGGGTCCTACCCCTTTGCCCTCTCTATGCAAAGTCTGCTGGACCTATTAATCTTGTTTGCCTTTGAGCTGACTCTGAGCTCTGGAGAGCTCTGGAGGCGGTCAGCGTGTCCTCTCTCATTGCACTGGGCTGCCGGCTGCAGGGCAGACTTAGCTCAGACTCTCATGACATTGGTTTGGGGAATGCTGAGCTTGTTAAGCTGATGGAGAGAGGAGGTCTGGAATTTGAGGGCGTCCATCGCTGACTACCAACTTTCAGACGGAAACCTCCGTGCCCGCACACCTGCTTTTTTCTCTGTCCTCCCCTCTCCAGGTCTTTAATTCAGGTCAGCCTTCTGGGTAGCCTCATACTCCATAAAACCCGAGTGTGTACCATGGCCCTTCCTGCTGGGTTGCGCCTCATTATCTCCCTAATCCAACACGGAGACAGGAAGAAGAGCACAGCCACTCTCCGAGCGATTTAACAGGATGCCTTAATGATATATTGAAAATGAACATTGACCTCAGGTAAGAGGCGCTAAACGGATACTTTGAAAGCACACCCTCCATTTCGTTCTGATGGACTCTCCTCCCTAAATCACCGTGCTGTCATTTTTACGATGCCAATCTAGCTATTGAGGCTGTAGGAGTGTGAAATGTCATAAAAAAGCCAATAAGGAAAAAAAATAAAATTAAGTTGCGGGGAGCGTGCATTAACACCTCAAAAATGTCCTGTTGTGTTGTGTCATTATTCTCCCTGTCACGGGGCACCTGGACTCCATCCTCCCCATGAGACGACTGTGCCACGGAATGTATTAGTGCTCTATTCCTGAGATGGCGCAGGACTGTCAGGCATAGTTACGACCATGGCAAAACACATTTTGGACTAAATTTGACAGGACACTGGGCTGTCCACCTCCTCTGGTGACAAAGCCTTGATGGGCCTCTCCTTGTTGGCCTCAGCCTACTGCTTTCAGAGTTTTGACAAATTAATGTTTTCAGCACTTTTGCCCCGGAGCAAAGTGGGGAATGCCATATGTGAAGGACAGGCCACCTCCACCTCGATCTCTCCCACGTGGCTGCCCCTAACCCCTGCCCCAGTCCCTAAGGCCTAGAACTGGGTTTGGATGCTAAATGTCCCCTTCTATGTTAAAGGCTTGGTGACTGGCCTGTGAAGCTGTGGGGGGGTGGTGCGAAGCCCAGTAAGTGGGAAGTAATGCAAGGAGCTTTGGTCTCTGAGGGTGCACCCTTGGAGGGGACATTGGGACCCCCCCTCTTTCTGTTTGCTTCCTGGCCACCTTGAAGTAAACACATTTCTTCCCCCATGCACTTCCGCCATGATGTACCCTGCTGCCACGGGTCCAAAGCGACAGGGCTGTGCGATCGTGAACTAAACCTCTGAAACCATGAGCTGAAAGAAACCTTTCCTTCAAGATGATTTTCCCCTCAAGCGTTTTTCACAGTGACAGAAAGCTAACACAGCAGTCATGACCGCCTGTGCTATCTCGACAGGATAAATTTAGTAATTCCTGATGGGCCAGGTCTTCAGGATGGTCATTGCCTTCCCTGGAGCTCAAGACTTTGGTTATCTGAGGGGAGGGCATGTGCTAATTTACAGTCCAATTAGACCTGCTTCATAAGCTCAGCTTCCAGGTCTGGGCGGAGCCAGATGGGGTTCAGTGGTGTGGAGGGAGGACACCCCACCTGTGTGTGCCAGCCTGGGAGAGCTTTCTCGGTCTCCCAGGTAACTGTGGGAATGCCATTCCTTTGTATGGCTCTGAATTTGCCAAATTGGGGAAGATGAATCTAGTGCCTTGGGAGGTGATTACACTAAGCCATTCAGATAATTGGCGTGCTTTATCTGCAACCTTTCAGAAAGCTGACTTATTCTTTGGGAGCCAATGGCTTAATGGAATTCCACTGTATTCTTTTCCGACATGATGAGCTGCAAAAGGCGTTTCAGTTTGAGGAATCTATTTTCATTTGAGAAGGCTTCTTGCCTGTCTGCTTTAGGAAGCACAAGATTCTTGGCTTCGGGAGGCAGCCAGGAGGAGGTCACCAGGGCAGCGGAGGCTGGGAACAAGCACAGCGCACAGATCTGCTCTAGAAACTTCCTGCTACAGCAGCTTCCTCTTTATTTTTTAATATATTCAGCATCAAGTCTAGCAAGTCAGATTCTGCTCTGAATTGAATTTTGTCCTTAATGAGATACAAAATCCCTTCTGTTTTTTGTAACAGACATCTTGAGAGTTTTTATTTCAGAGTGAAACAAAACTTTTCACTGTTTTCATGTTTCCTAATAACAGCCTGACTCATATTCTGAATTTTTATGTAACTAATTATGACCGCGACTTGGGCATGAAAGATGTGTAGGATCAGAAAGGAAATACAGGTGAGCTCTCTGGGCAGGTGAGGAAGTCAATCAGTTTTCTAGGTCACACAAAAGACACTTCCATGGAGCTAGCTGGTGGCCGGTGGCGGGGTGAGGTGAGGAACACAGGACGTATCTCCCTTTATGCAAACAACAGCCAGCAGAAGCCACGGTGCTTTAGAATCCAGACCTTCTCGGGCTGAGAGTAGCTCAGTGGTAGAGCGTTTGCCTAGCACATGTGACACCTAGGGTTCTATTCCCAGGCTTGCAGAAACAATTTGTTGGATCATTCCAAGGAAAAAAGAAGAACACGCGGAGATGAGTGGGAAAACGGGCAGGGGAAGAAGTGGGGAACCTGCAAGGAAGGTGGGAAAGTCAATTCCTACAATCAGAACGAAAGCCAGAATTAGGATTTGTGCCCTTTGGACTCTCACTTCAGTGAAAAGCAAGGACCGAGAACCCGGCCATTCCTGGAGGCCCACAGCCACAGGGGTGAGGGACAGTGCATGTGACACTCACACTCCTGAAGCACCAGCGTGGTGTGGATCTCACAAGAGCCACTCACTGTGTCGGGGGGGAGGAGAGGGTGACGGAGAGTCCACGCGAGGAGCAGGGAGTCACGCGAGGGCTGGCCGGGATGTGTGTCTAGCTACGCAGTCGTTGGCTGGGGCCAACTGATTCATACACAAAGGGTGGTCATTCACTTAGCCTTATGCTTAATCATTTAATTTTGCAAGAGTTTTCAGATCTTTTAATCATCTTAATAGTCTTCTCATTGCAACATATTACTAAGCTGTTAGTTCAATTCAATTAAGAAGTGTCATCCGAAAGTAATTTACTCTATAGAGTCATTAAGTGGGCACCCCAGGTATGTTTGCAGTTTAGAGGAATAATAACCCTTCCGATTTTATTAGCCTGTAAACAAGTGTGCCGCATTAGTACTAGGGGCGACACTGCCGAGGCGTCCTGTGGGACCAGGTGGCGGCAGGTCTGTGACCGTCTCCCCCAATATCGCACTGAGAAGAATCTGGGAACTCAGACCTTCTGGTAGCACTTGTAAGCCTCAGGTGTCCCTGGAAACCCAGTTCCACTTTTGCCATCCTGATGATATTGGCTACAGCCCCACCTTTTAATTCCCGCTTTGGTTCCTCTCCTCTCCAGAGCCGTGTTATCCTTGGAAATAGGACGCAAACCACATAGGTCACTTACATTTGCCAGCAGCTACAGGAAATGGAGGAAAGAAAAAGAGGTGCTGCTAATTACAATCGTGTTTAACTCAGTAGACCACAGTGTTATCATCTTGACGTGTAATCGGTATAAAAGCTAATGAAATAGTTCACCTCCTCTCCATGTAAGGCTTCACAATCTGGTATGCATCCTACACACTATGGCATACCTGCATAGGGACTGCCTGCATTTCGGGGCTTGGTGGCCACACACATGGGTGGCAGCCATACTAAGAGACACGTGCTTTGGGACGATGGGATGAATCTGAGCTCTAGAATCTGCCTGCCATAGTGGAGGCCTGGAGGCCAGGCACAGTCAGGTGTGGCTCATCTGGGTCTGGGTCACCTCACTGAGAAGGGAGCTGCTTGGGGTCAGGGCCATCTGATGGCAGAAGCTGGTGGCCCTGTCTTTGGAGATGCTAGGACAGAGGGGCTGGACAGGGACCGATGGCTGCTGCTGACCTCTGACGCTCATTGCATTGCAAGGTTTGGGAATCCAGCAAGCCCAGTGCCGGCAGAATCAACAGCTGCAGATGTGTTGTGGACCGTGTATCCTTATCTGCAGGCTTTTGTGTCATCAAAGGGAAACCCAGGCCTGCAGGTGAGGGATGGAAGAAATAGCCAGGGCTAAAACATGGGATGCAAACCAGAGAGAGTTCACATCCATCTCTTATGCCCCGCCCAGGGAGGCCTTTTCTGTCCCTCCACCAGGATCCTGGTCTCAAGGGCTGATCCTGAGCTCAGGGAGGCGTTGCTCCAGCCTGCTGTGAGCCAGGAGGGAAGACGGACTATCCTGGGGGAAGGAAGCAGTTTGTGAAGAGGACACTTGGGAGCCTAATGCTTGCACTCTGAGGCCTCAGTGTGCATTTTTCTTTGGCAAACTCCTCACCATGGCCAGGGGCTTATGGAGCTGTTTGCAGGCGAGGATGCCACTTGAGTCTAATGAGTGTGGCCAAGGGCAGTTTCCACTTCTTAGAACTTTGATCAGTTAATCCCTTGGGTCTGTCCCCTTAACCATGGAGCCTCGAGAAGTCAGGGACAAAGAAAGAGACTTGCAAAACCTTAATGCCCTTCTTTGCTCTTGCAGAATGCTGGGGTTATTAATATCTCACTCTCGGAAAAAGGGCTATCTGTGCTGTTTCGTAAGAGAACAGCAATAAAAAAGGAAATTAAGTTAGCAACTCCTTATGAGCTTCTAATCCATTAAGGTGTCTTCAGCTCCATAACCTGTTACCTTCAACTCCAGCTTAAGTGATTTCCAGAAAATAGCAGTATTCCACGTGGCCCCATTGTGCACCAGTTACCATAAAAGTGATTGAGTATCATCAGCCTATGAGACTCAGGGCAGAAGTCTGGAGGGCTGGGGCCAAGCCAGAGGGCTGGGACAGGCGGGATCTGCCTGCTCAGCCTGTCACACGACCCCTCGTGCTACTCCTTCCCGCTACACCCCCCTCCACACGCCAGCTCCAAGAATCAGTCAGACACAATTACACACATGAGGTGCCCTTTTCCGCCCCAGATTAAATAACAGGAAGATAAATCTGTCTCCATTGCAGAGACTACATTTTGTCCTAAGGCTGGGGGAACCAGCAACAGCTGCTAACAGTTATTGGGGGCCAACTGTGTACCAGGCTCTGTGCTATGCATAGCAGTCACTACACACTATGCAGGGTCAGCATGATATGACCACACACAGCCCCTTGTTTAACCAAATTACTAAGAGGTTCAAGATGTTGACAGCAGCACACGACTGCAAGCACAGGGTGCTGCAGACAGCCCGGGCTGCTTGTGTGAGCATCCTCATGACTCTCACGAGTCTTACGATGCTCTCTGTTTGACAAATGAGTGAACTAAGGCTCAGAGAGTGTAGCAGCTTGCAAAACTGAAGGCTTCGAATGCAGACGAAGGGGCTGAGCATCCCCCAGCATATGGCCCCGTTGCCGAAATGCCAGACACCTGCAGAAGGCTGCCCCGGAGTCATGCTGTGAGCACTGATTTAGTTTCAGGAAAATAATATCATTTGTCCCATTAAATTAATGTTGTTAATTTAGTTTATTGGTTTTGCAGTTTGTTTTTATTTCATTTATAAATTCGCTTTAGCTTTATGGTTGTAAAAGTGTGCCGTGAGGAAGGCACGTATACCTAGTTTTATGTTTGTACGTGTTTAACTAACATTATCCTAAACATAATTTAAGTCAACAGAAACTGCCTTTCCCCTTTAAGTGGGGTCTGCATATGATTCAAGGAGGGTGCTCATTTCCCCTGGGGTGGGAACCACAGGGGGTGTGCATAGCACTGACCCCCAGGGCCTGGCCGCTGGGGAACCTGGTGGAGAGGGAGGGGAGGAGAAGAGGGGGTGGTGCAGGTAGGTGGCCTCTCGGAGCAGGTGGAGACCAGACGAAGGGGCTAGAAGTCCTGTCTGGCCCTGGCTCCCCTCTGGGCTGTTTCTCAGTGCCTCTGCCTCAGCCGAGGGGCTCTCAGCTTTGGGACACAATTCCCAGAGACCGGCCCTGGCCCACGGGCAGGAAGTGGACAACAGAAGCACATTTACAGCAGCAGTGAGTACCTTGTTATTCTCTGCACACTGTCCACGGCAACTTGGCACCAAATGTATTTCCCATAGAAATGCATAGCGAAGATCTGAGTAAGAACATTCAAAGGAGCACTGTTTACAATTTCTCCAAACTAGATACAATTCAGGTACACTGACTGCGGCATGCTCTGGTGGCATGTCCTGGAGTAGAGGACACATGGGCGAAGGAACAGACCTCTGTGACAGGTGGGCTCTCACCAACAGCTTTGAGCAGCAGCCAGACACACAATGCTCACAGCCCTCTGGGTGTGGAGGTGCACACCTGTAGTCTCAGCTCTCCGGAGGCTGAGGCAGGAGGACTGTTGCAAGTTCGAGACCAGCCTGGGCTACAAAGTGAGCTCAAGGCCAGCTTGAACTGCATAGAGACCCTGTCTCAAAAAAGACCAAAAATAAAAAAAATAAAAAATAAAAAAGGGTCACACTGAATAGTTCCATTCCCCAAAAGGCACAATTGCTTTGTGATATTAGAAAATAAAGTGTGGGAGGAGGAAGGCAGAGTGACCAGTGGACAGCAGGAGGGAGGGGGTCCCATGCTACTGACCACCCCAGGGGTGTTCCTGTTTCCTTCACTGAGCTGTACTCATTTCTCTGGGTTAAACTTCAATTTGTTAAAAAAAAAAAAAGATCGCAATATTATCTTATGAAACACAGGGCTATGTTTAGTAAGTAAAATATACAACAAGAACAAAATATCTTGTCAGTCTGTCTTTTTTTGGCACCAGGGATCAAACTCACAACCTTCCGCTTACCAGCCAGGTGCTTACACCACCGAGGTAAATCCCCACCCCATCTCTGTCTGTTCTTATCTACTTTCCCCAGGCCTGCAATGTCCCTTGGGTCAACCCCAGGGTTCCGGGTAAAGCAGTCCCATGACTGAGACCAGCCCTGGGGGCCTTGGATTACTGCATTAGTCTGCATTACTCTGATTTAAGAACAAAGCCCTGTTCCAGGGACCTGTGGGTTCAGTGTGAAGACGCCCAGGTGACAGGGATCTCTCACTCTCTGCTGTCACTGTGACCAGAGCTGTGACTGCCCTGAGAACAGTCCCAGCCTGGACCTTGTGGCTTCCCCACAGCGCCCACTTCACAGAGGCGAAAATGCCCTCGGCTTGCCTCCTTTACCTTCTCTGTGTCCCCAACACTTGGGGCCTGGAGCTTGGTGAGGAGGAGCAGGCTGAGCCCAGGATGGCTGTTGGCATTATCTCCTAGGGTACAGGGACCTGCAAACAGGCCCATGGGAGTGTGGATGTGGTGCTGGTGTCACTGGGCATGGCAGTGGTCAGGATGGAAATGCCCGTGGTGGCCCTGGGATGTTGAAGACGGGATACACGGCAGGTGTCTCGCCCTGACTTCCTGCAGGGTCATCTCCTGGGGGCCCTGGTGGACTGGATAGTGCTCTTCCCCTATTCACGTCTACTGGGACCTAACACATATTTATTTGGAAAAGGTATCTTTGTAGATATAATTAGGTAAGAGCCTCAAGATAAGATTATCTGGATTTAGGGTGGGCTCCAAATCCAATGACAAGTGTCCTTCTAAGAGGAGGAGGGGACACAGGGAGAAAGCACAGCAGCCTTGTGAAGATGGAGGCAGAGATGGGTGCTGGTGCTGTGGGGCCCACAGGGGTTGGTCGGGAAGCATCTGCTCCTGGGGCTCGGGAGGGAGCGCTGCACATTTCTGACTGCTGCCTGCAGTGTGCAGAGAATCCAAGCTGCCTGCTAGGGAGGTGCTATGGCCATCACAGGTAGGGGGATCGACCCACAGTGCTTCCCGGCCTGCAGGTGGTCACTCATGCTGACCTGCAGCCTACCGCTTCAGGGCTTTAGTCTGCAGAGATCACATTATACAAGCTGGCTTAGGTGGCAGTGGGCAGAGGGAGGAGACCTTGAAATCTCCAGCCCTGGGCTCAGTCCAGCTCACCCGTCCAGCAGCAGTGAGCTCAGAGCCGCTACCTGCAGCCCAGCTGTGAGTGTACACGGAGAGAGTTACTTCCGGCCACAGGGGCCCTTGCCGCTTGGGAGTGAACAGGGTCCACTGGGTACAAACAAGACAGGAAGCCGCTCCCCAGCTGCCCTGGAAGCCACCACGGAGGTGGCAGTCCTACGTGCCCAGCCTCCAGGAGGTCTCCAAGACACTGCCCACCAGTCAGAAAGTTCTCTGAGGCAGGAATCATGGCCTCCTCATCCATTCCTGCAGACCTAGCACAGTCTGGTGGCCCACAACCCCCATGTGAAGCCACCCCAGAGCCACTGGGAGGCCACCTATGGCTCATTTCACATTGAGGTGGCTTCAGTCCTTGGACGCAGCGGGCTCTTTGCCCCTCCAGTGCTCCTGGATATTCAATCGGCTCCTTCCCCCCACCCCAGTGTCTTCCTTCCCTTAGAGAGGGGCCCTGCCCCTAACACCCCCCAGAGTGGATCTCAGCTGCTTTTCAGTCTCTTTCCTCCAAAGACCGTAAATGCTGAGTGGAAGGGCCCCAGCAGGTCTCGCTCACCATCAGATTCCAGGTGGACAGGCTGGGTAAGTGTTTGGGGATGAGCAGTGAGCCCACACTGGGTGCCTGGGCCTGGGCCCCTGCTCTGAGTGAGCTCTGGCTGGTGCAGTCACCTGCATCCCGCCTCATCCTCCAGTCCTGCCTCCTAGGAGCCCCCGAGTCAGTAGTTGTCTCCTGCAGCTGAGATATTGGGTCTGGTGTGGTCTAAATTAACAGCCCAGAGCACAGTGTGAGAGTCATGGAGCCAGGGTCCCCCCACCCCAGGTGACTGTTCTAGTCACCTGATTGTTGCCTAAGAACCTTTCTGGGAAAATGCCTCCCAAATAAATGGACTGTAGGAAGCAAATCCTGTGGCAACCAAAGTGGACACTCCCTGAGCTCGCTGGCTTGGGCTCTGCTGAGCACTTCATGTGTGCTCTCTCCTGGCACCCGCGGAGCAGCAGTGTGGAGCAGGTACTGTGATTGCTCCCACTGCACAGGTAGAAAGTGAGGTGAGGCCCTCCGGCTCTGCAGGACCCCTGTGCCGAGCTCCCTCCAGGCTACTGTGGTCCTGCTACAGGACGTGCCTGAGATTCAGGCTGCATAACTACAACATGAGGATGAGAATGGACCAGAACCACGAGACTGGAGGCATAAGGGAACTGGCCAGGGAGGGGTATCTTGTCAGCTACCACCTAAGGGTCTGCACTGGCAAGGTGCCTGGTCCTTGGTTTGCCCTTTTTTTTCAAGATGTGTTTGAGGGACAGTAGCTGCTCCTGTAGGCAGAAGAAGGGCTCTGTCTCCAGGATGACAGACACCCTGTCTTTATGCCCCAGGCTCCCCAGTAGAGACCTGGGTTGCTTTGCTCATTGGCACAGACTGGTGATTCTGGCTAAGCAGGGGTCAGATCACCCTGAACACTTGCCCTAGGCTCAGTCTCACTGAACCAGGGCCTTGTCATCCTGCTCCAAGCTTGTCCTCCCAGCCTGGAGCTCCTGCTCTGCAGGGTCTGTCCTGCCTGATCTTATCACTGCGAGGAGCAAATAGTCCGTGTCCAGGAGGACAGTTTTCTCTGAACATACACTGCGGTCCTAGACAGCTCGCCTGGCCTTTGTGTCTTCTGAAAGCGGTAGCCTTTGACACTTGTCAGGTTCTCAGAAATAATTTGGGAGCAGAGGGGCAGGGAATACCTGTTGGCACCACGCAGGGACCTGGCAGGAGGTGGTGTATCCCATCTGAGCCAGTGTGACTCAGTTTTCTCACCAGGTCATAACGGATGCCTGCCACCTGCTTATCAGGGACATTTCAGGAGTGGTAGAGGAGATGTGCCACAGGAGCCCTCCTGGGGCCCCTGGGTCTCTGAGTCCACCTGGAGGCTGGGGATGGGCAGTGTGAGGAGCGCTCCAAGGTTCTAACGGGACCGCATGGTGCCTGGAGGGCCCGGTGTGGGGGGGCTGGCCTGTGCAAGGTGGTGATGCGACGGTGACCTGGGCCCTGCCTGGGAAGCATGTGCTGCCTGGCAAATGACAAAGCAAATAAAAGAGGTCCCCGCGGCACAACTTGTGAGAACGATATTGCAAGGTCCAGATCCTTGGCTACAGGCCACCCTCCGCTTTTCTCCGTTTGTTTTTATTTTTCACTTGTCCCTGTTTGTGGAAACTGGTACCTGTAAGGACACACCTTCCTCCTGTCCGCTTCCTCTTCCCCTCCCTGCTTCCGTCTCCGGATCCCCCTCCTTTTTGAGAACAGTTTGCCTCCCTACTTCCTATTGTATTTATTCCCGCCCATGTCGACACCTGACAGCCTCCCCCATTCAGGCCCCGGGAGCAGCAGACCATGCTCAGGGCAGCACTGAGGCGGGCTCTGCAGGCGCCTGGCTATCCCTGTGGAAGGGGCTGGTGCACGCTCACGGTAACCTCACCTGCACAGTTTGGATGGTGGGGTTGGGTCAGGAGCGGGTGACAGGTAAGTGGAAGGTAAGGGCTGATCTGCACACAAGTAGACCCTCCCCTGGAGGCTTATGTATATATATGGAACTTCAAGCCCATCACAAGTAGCAAATCTTCCGAGCCCACTAGCCCAGGTCAGACTGCTGCTAATCAGAGTGCTGCTTCCCTTAGTGAGACGGAGCCAGGTCATTAGAAACACAATCCTGCCATGCCTCTGGGTGTGCCATTCTGCTTTCTTGATCCCAAACAGGAGGCCGGGGGCAGAAGCAGGAAGGCAGGGGAGGAGGTGGGCAGCTGGTGGTGGGAATGGGTCAGCTGCCCCAGGACCCTCGGCGTTGTTGTGCAGCCCCTAACCCCCCTCCCCCCCCCCCCCCCCCCGCTGCCCAGTGACTGCTGAGCTGCCTGCGATGAGGGCTTGCTGTGTTTCTCAGCCCTCTTGAAGAATCAGGCATCCAAGACCCAGGTGAACGCCCCCACCATGGTCTCTTTTCCGTTCCTTTTGAAAATGGTTAATAACCCAACTCTAAAATCTGAGTGGATGCCTGGTGTCCCTAACATTCTTGAACATTCAGATTTTTGCTTGGACAGAGTTCCTGGGGGATGTTAACAGACCTTGTGGAGGAGTCTCTGGTAGGAAGTTAGGGTACTGTCAAGGAGCTGGCTGGCTCTCTGGGTCCCTGAGTCCAGCTGGAGGACAAGGAGCTGCAGTGTGAGTAGCTCTCCAAGGTTCCACCTGATGAGACCTAATGGGCGGGTGCTGGTGTCAGATAGGGAGCCACCTGGAGCAGCTGAGTACCAGGTGGTGGGTGATGCTTTGGAGGCCCCCAGGGCAGCTCTGAGAGTGGCCAGAGTGTGGCACTTAGCCAGGATCGGTCTTGATGCTGCCCGTATGCCTGGCCAGGGAGATCTGCACAAAGTGTGTACTCCCAGTGGTCATCCCAGGCAGGATGACCTTTGAGAGGAGAGAGAGAAGGACAAATCGTTCATGAGCAATGCAAAGAGAAACGAGAAGACAGAGGGAAGCCGTGATGGAGATGGCACTGCTAACCCTGCTCCTGGGAACAATGTTTCAGTCTTGAAAAGTGTCTTGGTGGGACACAATCTGAAGGAGGATCAGCCAGGCAGCAGCTTGCTGGGACCCAGCTCTGTCCCTCAGGGTGGCCTCTGGCTCTGCAGGTCCTCCCTCACATGGAAGGATAGACCCTGAAGCATCCCCCCAGAACTGCCATGGAGTGGGGCTGGGATCCCCGCATTTTCCTCTCCCCAGTTCTAGAGGCCTCGATTCCCAGTGTCTGGCATGGCCATGTGCAAGGCCCTTTCCCAGGATGAAAGGATTTTGTGCCCTGAATGGGAAGCTGCAGCGGTGGGAGGCTGGGAGGTGGAACCAAGAGGCTCTATCTTGAGGTCATCTTCCCTGTCCCTAAGCCCTACCTGTGGCGGGAAATGAATTCCAATGGGCTACCTGTGCATCTGTAATGCCCCTTAAGCTCCATCCCAAACCTAAGCTATATGTATGCCCCCACACCATGTGTCGGGCAGAGAGAATGCCAGACCCCGGAGGCCATGGAGTCTCTCCACATTCTTAAAATAAAGGCCACTTTTATTTCATACTTCTTATCTTTTAGGCCACGCTGAAAATTCTATCACAGGAGCCTCTTAATTCAAGCACACAGTGCTTTCTCCAGGATGTGGGGCCGTGAGGGCCAATGGGCCCATGGGCAGCCTTGGCTGGAGTGGGACCTATGGCTGTGCCTGGCTCAGCACCTGGCACAGCTTGTGGCAGAGGTGCCCTGGCAGCCACAGAAGCAGGGCTGGTGTGGAACCTTGCCTGGGTGCAGACTCTGTCCTAAAATGCTGTGGGCACTCGACACTCAGGGCTGACCACAGCCCCAGGCACAGGGTCCCCTCACGCAAGGTACCCATAACTCAGTGCTGTGCTCAGCCCTGTCCCGGGCACCCTAGCCCAGCAGAGTCTGAGCTGGTTCTGCCTGGGTGGAATTTGCAGGCCGGGTGCAACAGGGTCATCACAGGAGGGCCACTGCTCAGGGCCCCTGGGTGTGATGCCAGGCTTCCAAGTCCTGCTCTATTGGGAATTACTGCCTGTGAGACTTTGGACACTATAGTGGTTGACTGATTGTGTCAACTTGAGACATTTAGAAGCTCAAGTAAATGGGTTTAGCAACTCTATAGCCAAGGATGGGTAGAAGACGACCCACCCTAGGGTGGCTCATCCCCTGGATGTATAAAAGGGATGTATAAAAGGACGAATCCATTCCATTCTTGGGAGAAGCTCCAGTCTTCACCTTCGGTGTGGACCTCCTCTCCCGGCTTCCAGTGTAGACTCTTCAGCTTTCTGGCACAGACTCTTCAGCCTTTCGTCGTAGAGCCTTCGGCCTTCTGTCACAGACCATCAGCCTGCTGGTGTGGAGTTGCACAAGGCACTAGGGTGAACTCCAGACCTTGGTTGAATCCTTCAGCCTCCAGTGTGAGACACCCTCTGCTCGCTTCCTCATCCGACTCTGTGGCTGACCATTCTAAGCCAATCTTGTTGTTTCTTTTATATCTCGTGTTATATCTGTTCTGTCTAGTAAAAACCCTAACACAGACACATTCCTTAACCCTGGAGGGGTTTCCTCTTACAGAAAACGGCCATCGTGATGGGATCTGCCTTGTAGACAGTCTGTGGATTTAATATGTGAAGAGTATTTACGTTGTGCCGAGTGCATGGTGAGTGTTAGCTTGACGATCAGAGAATAGTGGTGGACACAGACTTGGGGAGGCCGCCCCGTCTCCAGGTGTTTCGAGCACATAGCAACAACTGTATTGCAATTCAGTTCTTTGCTGAAGAGATTTTGCTTTTGTGGAGCCTCTGTTAGATGCACAGCCACACACTTTGAGTTACTTGTCTCTTCAGGCTTGACAAAAGCCTTCCTCATACAAAGCCTATGCTGGAAAAGGGCTTCGAAAATCAGCTCACAAGCCGCATGGCCATCCTATAGCCTCTGGTAGGTGCTGGCTTAACGCCATTGATCAGGAAACAACCCCCCCCCCCCCCCCCCGCCGTGCTGATTCAAAGGGAGGGAACGCGGCTGGCTTCTCCATGCTGGCCCGGAGTGGACCATCAGGACTCTAACAGTCAGGTGGGTCCTCTGTTTTTATTCGAAGCGTCTACGAGCATCTGGAAGTTATAAAACACACTAATCACCTGGATCCTGTCCTCAAGCCACACTCCTGCCAGGCTAGAATGGAGTGATTTTAATCCCACAAAAAGAAAACCTCATTTGAGAAGAATTGATTTTAACTATCCGCCCATCTCTTTCACTTACAAGCAGCCCCTGCACTCCAGGCAGCTCCCGCGTTGCTGGGCTGCAGAGATGGCTCTCCTGGCTGTGCCTTCCTTGAGTCCAGTGCAGAGAGCCCCGGCCACGGGCGCCTGGGAGCTTCTCAGGGCAGCTGTTTTCCAGAGGGCACGGACCTAGCTGCTGGGGTCGTGTGCATGTGGGCATCGGGATGCTGCCTGGGCACTGGCCAGGAAGGACACAGCGGTGTGGTCAGCCCTTTGCCAAGAGGCAGGCTCAGCCCTGGCTCTGCTCCCCTTTGCCCCAATGGCCATCCTTGGCAGACACCCGAGGCCTCCATGCTCTGGGTGACCTCACTACTGTGTCCACCCATGTTTTGGACCCTACTAATTCTTGATTTCCTGGGTGAACCTGTACCCTTGGGGTTTTGGGTCACACTCTTCCTCCTGCCATTTGTTCCAAATCTGCTTCATCCTTCTAGATGTCTCTGTACTGTCAAGGGCCGCCTCCACCAAGCAGCCTTCTGGGACTGCTATGTCCCCCTCTCTGTGTCCCCCTTCTGCTCTGTCTCTGGTGATCACAGCGGTGCCGTGAAAGGGTTGGAGCTGGACTTGCCTGGGTTTAATCCCAGCCCTGCTCCTGCCTGACCTCAGTCACCTCATCTGTCAAATGGGGATCATGATTGGACTTTGTGTGAGATGAAGTGTTTAGCATGGCAGTTCATATGGCAGAGCGGAATGATGTGGTGAAGAATAGTAACTTTTGTTTCTTTTAATGGGTGACTTACGGTATTTCAGTCTTGCCTCTTACAAACTGGGTGAGTAAGGCCATGGTGCCGGGGAGTCTGAGGCCCTCGACAGGAGTCTTGGGGAGGGGCTGCAGGGGCCCTGTGACGGGGAGAGGCCACCTGTCCCTGTGCCACCCATCCCGGGGCCTGTCCAGGTCTGCCCAGGCCGAGCTCCCACCTGTCATTGTATTGAATTGTGTGATGCCTGCTGCAGCTCATCTGGAAACAAAGTCACATTCTGAGTCCCCAAACCCAATCTCAGGACCTGCCCAGCACAAGTGGCCCAAGTCTGCCACAGCCCGGGCTCTGAGCCCCATTGCAAGAAACTCAAGCCACGGCCCCAGGCTTTCTGGAGCCTCACCGAACAGCCTCACTTCCAGAGCCCAGTGCCACCCACCCCAGTGGCTGCCCAGTCAGGATAGTGGACAGCAGAGGACCTCTCATGTCCACCCTGAAAACTGTCTTGAACCCCAGGGAGGGCACTGCCTGGTGTTCCTCCAAAGACCAGCCTGAGGTGAGGAGGTAAGACCCCAGCCTGGCCTTGGAGGCCCAGCTTCCTGTGCCCCAGGTTCTTAGAGCCAAACAGACGCGTGTTCTTGAGCCCAGTCCTTGCCTAAGCATTCTGCAGCTCCCTCTCACCTTTCCTCCTCTTTGGCACCCCGATCCACCCCATGTTCATTCATCAAGGAACAGCTCGGGGCTACCTTCTTCCAGGCAGCCTCCTGGCTTTCCTGCTATTTCCACAGCACCTGTCACCCTATGCCAGTGACTGGACAGGTCTCTGCTCCAGTGCTGGTGCTGAAGGAAAAGGCCTCTAAGGCCACCAGGCTTTCAGAACTTCCTAGAGCCCTGCCACGCCCCTCAGCTGGCAATTCGACCCATGATGGTGCCATGGCCCGGAGGCAGGTTGGGGGATTTATTTCACCTGGCACAGCCAACCACACAGTTATTTATTTTGACTTTTCGTGATTGTCATTTCACTTGATGAGAAACAGAAATGGAGCAATGGATTCTGAAACAAAAAGAATTTTGTCTCAATTGCATTTGTATTCAAATGGGTAAAATAAATTCTGGTGCCTTCCCGGGTATGCTGGGAGTGGTGCCTGAGTGTGCAGGGGTGGGGACGGCCTTCTGTCCCCTCAAGAGCAGCCCGGATGAAAGACGAGGCTCTGGAGCAAGCCTCCGGCACTCAGTCTGTTAGGCAGTCATGCAGGTGCAGCACCAAGAGGAGCCCCATCCTCCCGACCAGGTGCACCCCTGTGCAAAGGCAGCCCAGTGATTAATTATCAGGTATCATAGCCGGGACCAGGAAGAGGAGAGTGAATAAACTCCCTCTGCATGTGATGGGTGGGAGGCAGGTGAGGCGAATGCAGCTTAGAGCTGTGACAATACAGCTTAGAGCTGCAGCAATGGGCACCAGCAGCCTCACCTAACCCTCTCAGAGCGGCCCCTGGGAAGGTGGAGTCACCATGCAGGGGAGCCCCCCAGCCTCCTCTGTGTGGACGTGAGGCCACCTCCAGCCTGTCCTTCCCTTAGGGCAGCGGCTCTGTTTCCAGCCCTGGGGTGGGAGTCCCTGTGGGAGACCTCGGTGGAACACATTTCCTGCAGGGCCGAGGGTCCTGATCAGGATTCCTGAAGCCCTTGCTGCATCTAGGCCTTGGATGTGTGGGCGTGGCAGCTTGGAGGGGAAGCAGGAGTCATGGTGCCCTGGGGGAGGGAGGACTCTGGGAAGCTTTGCCCTCAGCGCGCAGTGGCTGTCAGGACATCTGGAGATGTACAGGTTCCCTGGCAAAGGACCCCTTTCCTTCACCTGCAGTCTCCTGCTCACACCTGGTAAAGCCATCTACAGCCTGCCTTCCTTCGTGGCAGCTCTACAAGGGGACCTGCTGGAAGTGCCCAGGCACTGGGCTGCTGGTCAGCTGTGGGCTCCTGCAGCAGTCATGCTGCCCAGCCCTGAAGTCACACCGGGGAGCCCATGCCTCTATCGCTCCGCTCACCTCCAGAGCCTTCTCCACAGACACGCACGGCTTCTTGCCAGTGTCCCCCTCAAGTGCCCACTCAGAAACGATCAGGTCCCAGGTGCAGCACCATGGGGAGAGGCGATGATGCAAGAGAGAGCGAGAGAGAAAGAGACAGACAGACACAGGAGGAGTGGGCTTGATCGGAAAGAGGGGGAAATTAGTGACTCCATTCCCCTACATCGGCTGCAGGGGACACAGCCACGCTCCTGGCTGTGTGCACTGCATGGCTGCTTCATGCAGTGTCAGTAGCTGTGATAGAGCCTGTGTACTCTGCGAGGCCCAACCTCTGTTCTCCTCGGCCCTCTGCTGAGGAAGTATAAGGGGCTGGCGGGAAGAGGATGGAGAGAAGGCGACCCAAGCAGAGGGGTGTGCATGAGCGTCTCGAGGGCAGTGTCATTCGGGATGGGGACTGCCGGTGTCCATGGGCTACATGACTGACCTGTGGCTGTGAGTGACTGCAGAGTCTCACCTTCATCTGTACAGATTGGGGCTGGCAGACAGGGAAAGGGCTGAGCCCCAGAGGGAAGAGCCAGGAGCTAGGTGAAGGTGTGTGGCTGAGAAGGGGCGACTTAAGGTGCGTGACTAGGTTATGGTGTCAGCCCCCGAGCCCTCCGACGAGACCTAAGCCTTGAGTCCCTCTCCAAAGTCCCTGTGCCTGCTTCCTCTCCTCAGTTCAGCTGTTCCCAGCTTCACAGATTTGACCTCGCCAGGCTTCAGCTCTGCGCCAGGCCCAGGCGCCGGAGGAGGAGCACCGAGAGGGACCAGGACAGTGTGCTGGGGACCATGCCACCCTGATGCTGGCTCAATTTGGGTCAGCTCTCCAGTTCTCTCTGTCTCTCAGCCCCTTCCACCCTAGAGCCTGGAAACAAGTCTACTTTTTCAAGACTCTGCCACGCAGGCTGCTCTGCCCAGGGGTGCCCACGCTGCTTCTGGGTCTCTGGGGCACAGGAGCTGGGGCCGTGGGGTCCCCTCCAGCCCAGTCCTGCCCTGGCACCTTCCTGCATGCTGAGGACCTGCGCTGGTGCTTTGGAATCTGCAGAGCGCAGTCCAAGACCAGGCCACCGAGGCAGCCCCAGCTTCCTGGGATAAGATTTACCCGTGCAATGCCACAGCCAGCCCAAGGCCAGTCTGTGAACAGAACAGAAAAAGGGTGTAAAGTCAAGTAGCAGACTCCTCCCCACACAGGACACTGTGTTCCTTGAGAGGAGACAATTCCCATTAACAGAACACCTTCATTTTCAGGAGACCTGTGTTCGCAGCTTGCTTCGTTGAGCCTGCCCCCACAAGTTATGATATTATTTTATTACAAGGTGAAAAGAGACCAAAAAAATCAGCATGGGGGGGAGAAAAGGAAGCCCACAGACTCTTTACAGCAACTCCTGGGGTGTCTGATTTAGAGGGACATTGTCATCTTTAATGTTTTCATCCGGAGGAATTAGAGGGCACCCGCGCGGTAAGTTAGAAGCTCCTGATTTAGGGGCAGCCTGCATGGTCTGGTCTCACTGTATTTCCCTTTTTATGACTCCGCAGAGTATTTTCTGAAAGATAATAATGTTGGGTGATATTTCTCCTTTGTCATGTGGTGGCCTGAGAGGAAAATTAAAATAGGTCCTTTCTTCCCCCTCTTGGAGACTGGGCTGTGCACTGGGAATGACTGTCACAGGGCCACCTCTGGCTACTTCCTCTTCCCCAGGTATGACCCTGCCTCTGGTTGCTGTCTTTCCCAGTTGGGGACCCTCAAATGACCTTCTACTGTTTTGCTCCCCTGATCCCACCCAGCCGACGGGCACAGGAGCCTCCCAGGAGTATGTTTGCTCCCCATGTCTGCTCCTGCTCAGGATTCTACTATGTCCCAAGTTCGCAGCCCTCGGCTGCCCTGCGGTCTCCTGGTCGACCCTTTTCTAACTGGCCACTATCATACTCCAGGTGACCCGTCCACAAACCTTTCTGGTCCATCCTTCAAGATGCAACTACGACCTGACCTCTTCTTCCTGCCATGGTGCCCATCACCCGGCACCGGCGGCACCCACTGTCATCCCTCACCTGGGCCACTGCAGCAGCCACTTGATTGGTGAGCCTGCTTCTACTGTTGCTCTGTGGCAGTCTCTTTCTCAAAGCAGCAGTGAAGTGATTCTTCTAAAATATAGTCAAATTGCAGCACTCAGCCTCTTGAAGCCTTCCTGTGACTTTGTTCTATCCGCTGTGAACAGAGCTCCCTCCTGGTTTCCAGACACCCCAGGGGGACAGACCTCAAGCCCACTGCCTCCACCCTCCAGACCTGGTCTCACCTCACGGCTGGGCTGTGTCTTCTTCCGATGACTGCATGGTCAGTGTCCTCCCCTTGCAACTCTGGCTTCCTTTTGCTGCCTGCTAGCCACCCTGACTGCCTTCCTCTCTGTGTGCTCAGAATCAGCCCTCGTGTCCTAGCCTGTGGCTTTCTGTTATGTATCTGCACTTCCCCAGCCAGGGGAGTTCCGAGTACAAGGAGCTTTGTACTGAAACTGACTGAACTTCTACAGCCTAGCCAGCTCCAGGAAGTGTATTTGTGCATGGCTATGAGCTGCTTCCCTGGCTGGGGTGGTGGGGGCACCCTGTAGGGGACACCTCTGAGACCACTATGGAACAGCCTGATCATGCTGACTGCATCCAGCTGCCTCTAGAATCAGTCACTGGAGTCTTTGATGAAAAGTACTCTGAAGAGGCTACATGGCAGGGCCAAGAGGACGATTTCCCACACCAACTCGTGTCACAGAGACTGATTCTGCAGGAATAAGTCACATCCCACACACAGCGTCACAAAGCATTTTGCAAACATGTAGTAGCTGAGTTGTACAACATCCCTGGCTGTTGGAGGGAGAATCACTCCTCTGATTAAGGAAATAAAATTGTTCTGTTTTCATAATTATATTGAGCACTCAAGCCTCAGGATGCCAGGAGCAGAGACCGTGTCCACACCTGTCCTCTGGCCATTATGTGGGCTCATGGGCAGCACGTGGCCCTGCACACACATGGACAAGGCTCTGGAGGCATCAAGCCTCGCTCCAGATCCTTAGTCTGCTGGGGTCCAGTGGGGTAACCACAGGCTAGGGTGATGGCCAATCCTGATCACCAACTGGACTGAATTAAGAGATGTGGAGAGCAATGATGGGATTGTAAGGACATAACCTCACCAACGGGTCAGCCCGTTTATAAGTTCACATTACTGGGCTCCAAGGAGGTGGGGCCTCACTGGAGGAAGTGGATCACAGTTGTGTGACCCTGGGCTCTGGTCCCTGCCTGTTCCTCTCTGGCTTCTCCCTGTCCTCACTCTGCTTCCTGGCTGCCATGAGGTTAGCAGCTTTCTGTCATGATGTCTGTCTTAGAGCCCGCTGACCATGGACTGAGATGTTGGGAACCACGATTCAAAACAAATCTTTCCCCCTCCTAACTGTTTGTTAGGTAGTCTTGTCCCAGTGACAAACAGCTGACCAGCACAGCAAGCTACTTAATCTCTCTGTGCTTGGTTACTTTTCTTTATAATGGGGATATCTGGTATCCTTTCCCTGAGGACTGGTACTAAAGATGTTAACCTGGCTGTAATAAAGGTTATTAGTTGTAACAAACATCCTAGCACAGCAACTGGCCACGGCCCCTGCTCCTTGCTTTCCACATGTGAATCCAGGGTGCCTGCCCAGCCCCTGGCTCCGGGGCTGCTAATAGCCTACGGGCGAAGCCTCATTCTAGTCCTGCGCAGATTTGATTTGGCAGACATGACTCTAGAAGTTGCCCGCTTCTGCTGGGCTGGACGTGGGTAGTGCAGGAGGACAGCACTGAACTGTCATCCTCCACTCCTTTCTAGATAGATCCTTTCCCCAGCCGCTAGAACCCACAAGTCCAACACCTGCCGAAGACAAGACACCAGAGGGGCCCTTGTGAAATGGGGACTGGGGACTGAAAGGCAGTGTAGCTTAGCAGCTGAGAGCCTAGGCTCTGAAGCTGGACCTGGATTCTAGCCCAGTCTAGGAGCACTGAGTCTACGGCATGGGCAAGCTGGTCACATGCAGTGTGCCCCGGGGAACGGGATGATGATAGTCCCCCTGCCGTAGATTACTGTAAGGATTAATAAACTCACACGGAACAGATTGGCATCAGCTACGAATGTTGCATTATGACTGCAATTAATGATGTGGTCTCTACAGCAAACTCCGGAACACGCTGTGAGCCCTGTGATCTGCACCCAGGCGGGAGCCTCTACTGGTCTCAGGCACTGTGTCCCACCCACACTGCAGATGTCTGTTATGGGTGGGCTTCCCTGCTGCTGGCAGGGAGTTCGCAGAGGGAGGGCGGGCCAGGCCTGCCACATCGATACACTTTTTCCAGGGCTCCACCGGAACCTGGCTGCAGCGCAAGCTAGGCATGTATGGGCACGTTAGAGCAGAGGACTGTCACCTGCTGCTTCTCATTTGCTCAGAGCAGAAGCCCAAGATCTTCCTACTTTTCTGAGTTTGTGATTTCCAAGACCATGGCTGTCACATCTGACAGCGTCTGCCAACAAATGAAGCACTTGACACTGGCTGGGGTGTCTCCGTTCACTCTAGGAGCTCAGTGTCCTCTGCAGAGACCTCAGGGACAGCCGATTGCCGGGCCAGTCACCTAGAGGCCCCCTGGCATCAGCCTTGCCTGAGGATGGGGAGCAGGGACTGGCATCCAGGAAGTCATGCCTCTACCCCAGGGAGGGTTGCTGGGGACTGGGCCAAGGGACACTGTGGCTCTAAGAAACACACTGGTCCCCAGGAGGACCCTGCAACCTGGGCAGACTGGGAAATATTGTGTTTGCAGACATCACAGAGCCTGGGCAGACTTACCCTCCTGAGACAGTGTTCTTCAGAGCAGTAGGATTTGGGCCCAGCCCTGTCCAGTGTGGCTCATTTAAAATCAAGTCACCTGGAATCTGGGGCCTGTGAAGATCTCATCTACCCAGCAGCTTGGCTAGGACTATGTATAAAGGGGCTGAGGTCTGTGGTCTGGACACCAGGGATTATATGCGTGGGCTGGGTCTGTGCCCTTTGTTCTAGGCAAGATCAATATAACCTCTCCTGATTTCAAAGGGAGGTGGACTCAGGAGTGTAGCCGCAGGCAGGGCCCACATGGCCAGAAACCCCCAGTCCCTCTTCCTAGGTCCATTTAACCCGAGCTCCTCCCTCCTGTCCCAAACCACTGCTGCCAGAGCTATTAATCAGCAGAACCCCCAGCTGCCCTGAGTTCTCCTCCTCCCCATGGTACCTCTGCTTCCCCCTCCCATGTGATGCTTTCAATCTTGTCCCAGATGGCGCTGGCCAGCAGGGAGGCAGGAAGACTGTGGAGAGTGTGGCCATGAATATTCCAAAGTGGACGGTCAGCCTTTGAAGGATGGAGAGCTGACTTCAGGGGACCAGAGACCCTGCTCGGCCCGTACCTTCATTGTCAATTTCAAGCATGCAAGGAAGACATCGTGAGAGGTGGCACGCTGGCAGGCCTCTCCAATTACAGCCTCCAGCTGCTCCGGCAGCTGCTGCGAGGACTTCAAAACCTTCCTTGCCTGGCTTGGGTCTTGAAAGGTGCACACCCTCTGCCGAAAGCAAAGGGAAGTGGAGACTGTGCGGGGAAGGCAGGACCCAGGGCAGATGAGCAGAACCTGCAGTCGCGGGCAGCCAGAGCACCTGCCAGGCAGGGGTGCGTTTGGGCTGAAGCCACTGCCGAGGCCACACCCTTGCTTCTCTTCCCTACTGTGTTTGCAGCCCCTTTGTGGGTGACATCTGCACATCCTGTTCCCCACTCGACTCCCCAGCCTGAGGACTGAGCTTTATTGGGAAGCTCTGGTCACAGGGCATTGCCCACCATTCTCAGGCAGGGGTTCTGCCCGCGCCTCAGACCCTCCAGCCTTGGTGGTTCTTGGGGAGGGCGGGGCAGGCGTGGTCAGCGCTAGATCCAGCCTCACTGTGGGCTCACTCTGCTCCCCCAGGCTAGGGGTGGGCTGTGCAGACCATGGTCTCCCACAGGGAGACAGCCTGCTTGCTCTGCCCCCTCATCACCTGCAGGAGTTGCTACCCATGGCGGACCTTGCCAGCCCTGGGTTTTCTCTGAATTATTTGTCCTCTAATCCTTTTAGTCCCAGTACCTGCCTGCTCCCGTTTGTTTTGGTCTGAACAGCCACTGGCCCTTAAACGCTTAAATTTCCCATCTTGCCCTTAGGCAGCTTCCTGTGTACTCCTCTGATGGCCAGCAAACTTCCCCAAGGTATCTGTCAGGAAGTGACCTGGTGGCACATGTGTGCTGGACATACTCGGTAGGCAGGGACATGATCATTGCTGCTGAGCCACTGATTCCCTGACTTTGAACCTGGTGCAGCACCAGCATAGTCTAAGCACAGAGGTGGGCTTGGAAGGAGGGGCCAGCATGAGGGCTGGACAGGGCCACAAAGGAGGGTCTCCTGAAGTGCAGGCATTGGTGGGAGCTGAGAAGTGACTGACACTGGATGGGGTTTGGGTTCCAGAGCAAAGTATCCTCCACCAGGTAGTATGGGACATCTGCTCTGAACAATAGACTGCTCCTGGGGGCCCAGCCTCCCTGCAGAGCTGGAGGAAGCTCTGTCAACTGCCCATAGATCCACTGGAAAATGATCCCCAAACTCTTTGGGTTCACCTGAAAGGGATCCGGGTCACATACAGCTGAAAGCACCTGGGGCACAGGCACTCTGGGACTGGAAAGTAACACTGGTGCAGGGCTCTGTCCTCGGCAGGCAGCACGTGTAGGTGTGGAGCCCCAGAGAGGACTTGCCTCTGTGAGTCCCTGCTCAGTCACCCTGATTCACACACCCCAGGGGGTAGAGGGTGTGGAAGGGAGGACATGAAGGCTCCAAAGGTCCTGAGCAGAGCAGGGGGTGCAATACCTGGAGTGCTCGGTTGACTCCCTGCTCCAGTAGGTCTAGAACTGAGTCAGCGTCTGTAGCCCACAGCTTCCCCGGAACTCAGGGGTCAGGAGAGGTACTGCCTGCGGCCACCTTGTGCAACACTGGCCCAGGGTGGGCTCTCAGCCAGCGGCGTGGCTGGGTAGAGGGTGCCAGGGAATCATCAGTAGCTCCTGGACGGCAGTGGTGGGTCTGAGCAGAAAGGCTCTGAGCCCAGGTGCCATCCAGAGAGTGGCGGGCAGCTGAGAGCCCACCCACTTCCCAAGAGGAGGGGAGACACCAATTCCACCCCAGCTGAGTGCAATTCATGGCCCAACAAGTATGCAAACAATTGTTCTGCGTGGAGCCTGTCTGAAGACAAAAGTGCCATCTGGAGCAGAATGGTTCTGAGGCGCAGTGTGCTGGCAGCCTGAGCTCAGCCCCGGTGCCTATCCCTCTCCAAGCAGATCTACTGTGAGGTGGAGGAGTCTTGGCCCAAAGAGAAACCACTACCAAGCACTCTATGGGCCCGTTCACGGTGGTGGCCAGGTGGGCCGGTGGTCCTCAGCTCCCCACCCTCCTGGCCACAGCAGGAGGAAGGTGGGCCCTCAGGTGGGCAGAGGAGAACAAAGCTGCTGTCTCTGCTTGTGCCTCTGCTAAGCCCAGCCTGTGTTCCAAACAATTACTTATGACTGTTCTCTGGTCCCTGTCACAGCAAGATTGCACCCGTCCAAAGACGACACTAGTTTTCACCCACCGTGGCCTGGATGAGATGACTCAGGGCTCGGAGTGCACGACCCTTACAAAGTGCTGCTTCTCCTGCAAACAGCTGCTCCTCCATCGGGGGAGACACCCCTGCCCCAGGCTGTACATGTGATGGCCCCTATTCCTGCTTCTCAACAGCATGAAGAGCCAGAAAGACTACCTCCCGCCAGTACTGCGACCCTCTGACCACGGCAGCAGCCCTTCAGACAGGGAAGGCGAGGTGGCTTGAGTCCAGGCACATTACCACCAAGCTCATTCTAACCTCACTCTATTGTGGGGAATTGGGTCTCCTGACTGTCCAGGGAGCCCCTGGAAGGCATCGGAAAAGCACTTGCCGCATGCCCCAAAGAACAGGAAGCTGAGGGAGGATGGGCAGTGTGAGGACTGGTTTGGGAGGAGGAGTCTCACATGGATGGCAGTGGGTGAGCAGGGACACAGAGGGAAGCTGGCCGGCCCGCAGAAGGCGGGGTGCCTCTCTGCAAGCCCAGCTCATGCGGAGTCCTGGTGGGCCCTCGACCTGGCTAGGGCCAAGTGTGGGGAAACAGGATGACCTGGGTTGTTATTTCTTCCTTCTAGGAACTGTCACAATCACTCTGAGCCTTCTCTTTACAATTAAAAGCAAAGAGCATCATGGCCTTCAAACCTTTTGGCAAACAGCCACCGTACAGCAGGCGAGACAGCCAGCACACGGGAGGCTCTAGGCTTCTCTGCCATGCTCTGCTGGTCTTGCCCTTCAGCCTGTGCAAATGCCAGGGCAGTGCCATTTTTGCCTGATTTTGCCTGCTTCTCCTTGACCCCTTTTGCCTCCTGCCCTGTCCCTTCTGCTGTATGTCTGCTGCTCTAATCCCAGGCCTCTACCCGTACAGCAACTATCTCCTACCTTCCCTTCCTCAACCCTCAGCCCAGAGGAAGGATCTTGGGACAGGCTGGGTTCTGGGCCACGGGGAGACACCTGTGGCCTCCTGGCGTGGAGAGTTGCTTGGTAAACGTCATGATGACGGAAGACCGGCAAGCTGGTAGGGGTTGCAGATGCCTGGGGAACCCAAGGTGGCACACTAGCCCATGGTCTGGGGCTTCCAACTCCTCCCCAGCTGCTGCAGGCAGGCAGAAGGCACTTGGGCATGTGATGCCTCTCTCCCCAGGGCTTGTCTGTCCTCAGGGTATGGCTCTTCAGCCAGCTTCTACCAGGGGCCACTTGCTGTTGGGACTTGTGTGTCCCCAGTTCCAAGCTCACAGGCTGCTCATCCAGCCAGTCACTGTGTCTGTCCGCTGGGAGTGCAGCTCCTCCCACAGCTCCATGGTCCCTGACTTCTGGACATACCATCGGAGGTGGGACCTCAAAGTGGTGCTTGTACGGCACTGTCACAGAGCCTGAGAGGAGATGACTGGAGAGGAAGGGAAGAGCAATAAGGTAGAGGAAAAGTGACCGTGCTCTGAGTCCCTTCCTGGGCCGACACAGTGCTGTGCAAGGTTTGCCTGATAGAGATGCCATGAGGGTCCTGCCCAAACCTCAGAATACGTGGTCAACACAGCACATCCCAGCTGTCCATCCTGAGATTGAGGGTGCTGCTGGTGGACAAGGTAGCAGCAGGCTGAGGTACAGCCCAGTGTGCTAAGCTTTCTGAGTCCGCCACGGAGCCCAGGAGGCAGCCTGGGCCACATGAGTGTCCTCTGCATGGCTCAGCTACTCACATCCCCAGCCTTCCCAACAAACCCATCCAGGGCGGTGACCTTGGAAATTGGAAACATGGCCTTGACTGCATAAACCCACGCTGAAGTCCTGGTAAAAGCTTTGCAGCAACACTGAGATTTTCAGGGACAGTTCTTTGTGATCCTGGTTAAAAAGCTGAGGTGTCAGTCGCTCTTATTTGGGTCTCTGTAATGAAATTCTTTGTTTCCTCTACAGCCATTTCAGGGTATTTACTAACATTCAGAGAGCTCCTCTGTTACCAGCAGAGTTCGGAGGCTCCACTGTGCCCTGAGCCAGCTGGGCTGTGTGACACACCAGCATGGGACGGCTCTGCCGCCGGGCCACAGCGGTGGACAAGGTGCCCAGTCATCCTGCCTCTCCTTCCACGAGGAGGGTTTTAAGAAAAATCACCAAAACATTATATTTTAATGAGTTTTCTTTGCAATTTGTGTATAATAGGTTTTCAATAACAACCTGTAATTAGTTCATTTTCTACTATTCAATTGCTCTGCACCGAGGCCATTGACAGCTTCCAGCTGGGATCTTTAAAAATGGGAAGCTCTGGAAGGTTCAGCTCTAGACAAGGGGTAGGAAGTTCGAGGCCTTGCTGCGCAGCTGCTGGCACACCCCTGGAGATGGGAAGGAGGCAGTCTGGGTTTGAAATGAGGGGGAAGGGAGGGGAGGGGAGGAGGAGGAGGAGGAAGAAGAAAACCTGGCTCAGGGCAGCAAGCACCGGTTCTGGCTCAGATCCACGCCCCACGGTGTGATGAGGGCAGCAGTGTCCCACGCAGGAGTCTCGTGTGTGGACAGGGCTCCATTCCCGCCTTCTCTCCATGCGGAGGAGGGTAAAGTGCTCATTCACACGAGGGGCTGCTGTGGCTCCTCTAGTACCGTGAAGCAGGGCGAGGCTGCACACGCTCTTGGCTACGATTCTGCTTTCTTCTAGCAAGAGAGCACCCAGGAGGACAGAGCTGCACACCAGGACCAGAGCTCCTGGGAGACTTCAGACAATGGCCCTTCTGGTCCTGACTGTCATCTCCAGAGAGCTTCAAGGGCCGTACCCAGCTCTCCACTGAACCTCGGTCCCCGCTCCATTGCCTGGGCCGGCACCTGGTGTGAGGGGGCCCTAGCTTCTGGCAAAGAGGAATGGCTGGCTGGGGAGAGCCCCCTTTCAGATTCAAGCTCCTGGGGCTTTCTCTGAGCCCTGGTGTCTTGTTCCAAGCGCTGCTCCTCCAGCCACTGCCTCCTGGGAGCCTTCACTCACAAGCCCTAGTCTCTCAGGGCCACCCTAGGCCCTCAGGTCTCTAGGGTGCCATTCTCCTTGCTATTGGCTTGGGTTTCTCCAACGTGGAGCTCAGGTTTCAGCTCAGATGTTCCCTCTTCCATCCCACTCCCAGCAGGTCTTCCCAAGCTCTAGCACACTCTGTCTCTGCTCCCACCTTGTTAAGCTATTTGTCTCTCTGTTCTCTGACTGCTCCTCTGCCTGGATTGCAATCTCACTGCCTGGGCCCCTGGCTGGTGCCTGTTGTCCTGAGACTGTCAGTGGGCTAAACGTTACCTCATCTGGTTTCCCTCCTGCTAAGCTTCTCTGTCTCCAGTCCTTTGCCCGTGTGTGCTCACCTGGCTCAGGCAGGCTCCTGGCCTGGGCATGCCCACATCCCCGCACCCAGCTGTTCTTTCTCATTTCAGAGAACCTGGGCACTTGCTACCTCCAGGCCGGTCCCCTTGGGGTTCTCCTGTGACCTCCCTTGCACAGTTCTGCACCCAGGTGAGCTGGGACACTGGGCTTCTGGACAAGTTTTTTAAAATTTTTTAAATTTTTTTTATTGGTACTGGGGATTGAACTCACGACTGCCTGCTTGCAAGGCAGGTGCTTATGCTGCTGAGCTAAATCCCCAGCCCCTGACACTGGGCTTCTGCATGTGATGTTTTACTCAAGAGCTTGTGTGCCAGCTGGCCAGGACCTGGTTGGGCCTGTCACCATCAGGTCACCTGCTATGGCTGAAGCTCCCAGACTACCTGCTGCATCTTTGTGACATGGCCCGCGGTGGGAGGGAGGTGGCTATGAGCGACCTGAAGGGGACTGGTTGCAGGTTCTAGACTGAGCTCAGAGGAAACCCAAATTTACATTCTTCGCCCATGAATCTTTTCCCAAAGTGTTCAGACTGGCACAGATGGCAAAGCTGATCTCCAGGGTAGGGTGGCAGGAGCCAGGGAGCCAGGAACTGTGCCTGGAGCCCTTGTGGCCAGGGTCTACTGGTTCCCAAGGGCTGACAGAGCGGCAGGACTGAGGACAGTGTTAAGCAGGAACTTGTGTCTCCACCTGGGCAGCTGTCGGAGTGGGAGGTAATCAGGTCACAAGCGGGTGGCCTAACAGCCTAATGGCGCACTTACCCTGAGGAGGGCAGGGCCTCTTCTGGGATGAGCTTTCATTTATAAGGTGTTTGCTCACACCTCAGTCCTTCACGGGACACCTGGGGGCATCTGGCTGCTGGTCCCCTCCAGCTTCCCCTGTAGATGCCCAGTGGGTTTATCTGCTCCCTCTTTCCCAAGGACATACACAGGCCTTCTGAGGCCCTGGGTCCCTGTCACATCATGTTGGGAGCCCAGACTGCCAGGTGTGTTCTCCATGCTACCCGTCCTGGGTGCCCGTCTCCGGCCAGGCACTTGAGCATGGTGGGCAAAGCAGCACCTGCCCTCACCATACCCATGGTCTGAAGTGGGGAAGGACAATGACAGCACTGTCTGTGACACTAAGAAGTGCCCACTGTCACCCTCTCTGCCCCGCCGCTGGCCTGGCCATTGTGTACTTAATACCAAGAGCAGGTGTCCTGCTGGCCCCTCACATGAATCCAAGTTGAACTCTGCTGCTGGTCATTATGTCCACTGCGCAGGCAGGGAATTTGAAGCTACCTTAACTTCCGGTCAGGATCTGTCCTGAGCCACACAGCCAGTGAATGGCAGAGCCAGGATTCTGGGGTCCAAATCAAGTAAGAGCCGGGCCCCAGCTGTTACAAGGCAGAGCTGAATCCTGGGCTGTGGATCCTGGGCTGTGGGTGCAGTAGGGGCTCAGCAGAGGAGGACGAATCGAGGACGACTTCCTGGCGGAGCTGGGGCTTAAGACAGTGATGCTCTCCTTACTGGAGAATGCAGATGAAGCCATAAAGCGTGTTTAAGTGCACGAGAAGGTTCTGGCATCTGACATGCACGTTCAATCCCGATTCTGCTTCCTGCTGGCTGTGTGACCTTGTGCTGGGGACTTAACTTCTCTGAGTTTCAGGTTTTTCATCTGCAAAGGTGCACAGAATACATAGTGCGGACACCTAGTAAATGTTAGGAGCCTGTTCAGCTAGCTGGAGCAGTCAGAGCTGGTGATCAGGTGCAGTAATACTGACAGTCACTGGTTCTGGACCCAGGCCACGAGCCTGGCCTCGGGGCACTCTGCAGATTCAGCATGATCTGCTCCGTGAAGTGCTGCTCTGGGCTTAGGAGGGAGTGTGAGACTCACTCTGCAGGTCTTGTGATTCTCCTGTCCTCCCGAGGTTCCTCCAACTTGAATTGTTTCGTGCCCAGAGCAGTGGACACTCTTTTTTTCAGCCTTCGGGGTTAGAGGACTCCCTGGCATCAGTGCTCTTTTCTTTGGTCCTTTCCACATGCATACAGAGAAAAGTTTTGATAAACCCCAGACTACCTAGAGCAGAGTCCCGGCCACCTCACCTCCCCGAGCTCAGGCCTCCAGGCGGAGTGCCGACAGCCTTGGTCAGCAAAGACGCCTGCGCTGCGGTATTTTGTTTCAGAGCCTTGCTCAGCACAGGCTTGGGGGTGAGCACTGTTTGTCACAGAGTGGGTGGAAGTCGGGGACAGGCCAGGGACCCGGATAAGGATGTGGCTGGGGAAGTTGCACCACTTTGCTGCAAAAACAGTTGCATCTGTGTGGTTCACCTGATTCAGAGATGCCTCGGCTGCCGACAAAGGGCAATCATCAGATTAAAATGCTGTATTCCGTTCTGCTCACCTGCAGCTTACACGTGCCAAAGGTGAGGGAGGGGGTCTCACCTCCACCCTGACAGTACCCCACAGAAGATCTGGACTGTTACTATGCAAAGCCCTCTATCCCGTGCTGCTGGCTGCCCAAACCCTCCCCTGCATCCATCCGGCACACGTGCTCGGGCTGCCCTCCTAGGATTAATTAAAAGGACAAGCATCTTTTCTAGAAGAGCAAAGATAAAACTTCTAATGAATTTAAAGAGAGAAAAAAAGCCTCATTTAAACAACATGTTTTTTCCCATGATCCCAACCCGAGCAGGCCAGAAAGTGCAAAAGCATGCATAATGGAGAAGCTTTTGAGACCAGCGACTTTTAGCTTAATTGATTGTGATGATCAGACAGGGTGGCCCCTCACCTTGCTCAGCAGTGACCCTGGAGCCTGGGTCTCTGCCACGGCAGGGACAGGTGGTGCTGTACCTTGTTAGGGAGGCAGGAGAGAGCGAGCGAGGGGGGCACCTGCTGAGGGCACTGTGCCTTCGGTTTCTAGACCTTCCTTTGATCTGGGAGGCCCAAAGAATGTTCAGTGATAGGTAGAGGAAGAGGGAGGTCACTCTCATATTTTATTCCTGTCACTGTATGGAGACTGGTAATTGGGAGCCTTAGCTCTGTCTGACAGCCGGAAAGACGGAACTGACTCCCAGAGCTAAGGCTCCTGCCCTCCAGCCCTTTTTAGGGGGTAGGAGAGGACCTGATCCTTGGAGCCAGGGAGGAGGCACAGCCCCACTGTGAACCAGCTCAGCTGAGCCAGGCTTTCTGGCCTTCCCCTCAGCCAGCTACCAACAAAGGCAAACAGCAGCCTCGCAATGCACAGACCGGTTACAAGGGAAGCTATGATTTAGGAGCTCAGCACCCCCAGCCTCAAAAACTTATCAATGCAAGTCACTTCTGCAAGGAAAAAAACCCCCCAAATCTACCGTACTTTTAGTAGGGGAGTTGAGTGTGCATCCTCAGGCTACAGGGCTGGAATTGACACCTGAAAGAACCCACCCTGCTTTGCACTCAAGGGTGCTGGCAAAAATAGAGACCAGAAAACACCATTTCAAAGTCTGAACCACTGCTCATCTGTCAGTTCCTGTTTTTAAAATTAAGTCTGGAATGTTGTGGCTGAGACGTGTGAGGTATAACTTTCTGGGTTTTAGTGAGATTTCTTTAATGCCCATCGATTTCTGGGTAATAAGTTATACCTGTATGTCTCATTTCAGTTACCTATTTAAAATTTGCTGAACCATAAATCTATTCCTACAGCCATGGGAATTTAGTTTACACTAGCGAGGACTTTGAAACCCCATTGATCCCCGGGTGCTCCGAGTGGCTGCGTGTCAAGCCTTTATAGCTGGGTTAACTCATTTTGCGGCTATGAGTTTACATTTTATTGCATATCTATTACTTGGGTTGGGCTGTGATGAACGGTTTGGCTGCTTGGTTCAAAACAAGTCCAAGGTGACAGCAGATTCTAATTTGCTTTAAAAATGATGATTATAAAGATTTGCAACAAATAATCCAGGAATAAAGGGAGCAGACCATACTACCCTGTGTGAGACATAGGGCTGGGGGTGAGGTATTGATATATCCCTTTTTCAGGGTAGCTCATGTTTGTGATGACCATTAGGAGAGCCAGGGGGGCCTTTTCTGTCATAGTAGACAGTGGGGGGATTATCATTTCTTGGAGAATAAAGCCAAGAGCTTGCTGGGTTGTCCAAGCTCATTCACGGGAATCAGGTCCACAGAGTAGAGGCCGCTGCAGGCTCAGGTACGAGCTGTGTCCAAGCTGTGCCATGCTCTGCTTAATGATGCTGGTGTACTGCCTAAAGCCAGCTGGGCCTCGGCCCTAATACGTACTGATTTCCCTCACTGCTCCTTCGGCAGTGGGGGCTGAACCTGGAAAGCATTTCTGGGAATGCAGCATCCCCAGAGAACCCGCCACTTCTTCTCTTCTGGCTTGGAGAGCTGCACTTGTAGTCTGCCTTAACTCATCTAGTCCTGTCCGTGTTCTACAAGATTAGGATCATCCAGGGATCTCAGTTTGGGGAGGTGGATAAAGAGATCTGTGCAGGAAGCAGACGGAGATGACAGGAGGGTGGGTCCATTTAGGGAAAGCCAAGTCGATGCTCCACGCCTGGATCTCTAGACAAGAAAAGAACACTCCCAGCTCTGGGTAGCATTTGTGGGTGTAGATTTCTGTGGAGTAAAAATTCCTACCATGATTTAAAGCTACCAGCTATTCAACTGTTTGCTTGCAAAATTCCTGCTAAGTGAGCCGTCAGCTCTCTTGAGCCGGGTTTGTGAATTGCTGATACTTCTAAGCCCTAAACATTAGAGATTTATTTATGAGCTCCTAGGTACACAAAGCAGGCATCTCCCATGGCAGGATAAATCAGTCATTTACACCTCTCTATGAACAAGTATAATCAGATAAGAGTTTTACTAATGGGCAGGAGGAGGAGATGAGGGGGAAGAGCAGGAGGAGGAGGAGGAGGAAGAGGATGAAGACCAAACATAGCCACAGTGTGTCAAGCAGTACCAAGTGGTCTTCAGTACCAAGGATGCTATGAACTGGGAAGGTCTCCACCCCACCCCATCGGGCATATGAGCACTGCCCCTGGGGACGCAGCTACCTCATGTCGCCCAGGTACCTCTGCTGTTTGCCACAATAGCCCGCCTTGCCAGTGCAACACGAGAGCTCCGCAGCCCTGTGGGTGTCAGCATAGCAGCTCAGGGAAAGGACGGCTGTGAACGGAGCAGGAGACTCCAGCTAAGAGCGGGGCTGAGGGCGGTTCACGGGTTCTGAGGTGCCTGGGGGCGGTCACCCTCACTTCCCCAGGCCACAGCCTGCAGTCAGAGCTTTGAATGCACACGGCACGAAAAGCACACATGTGGCCTGCTCAGGAATGAAAAGCCTTTACCTTCTTGGGCACAAATGTCCCCCGTGGCTGCAGTTCGGGCCCAGCAGTGTCCTCCCCTCTCCTGCTGCTGTCCTCTGGGTGCTGCTCTTACCCCTCGGTTGTGACTAACCTGATGTGGTCGCCTGGAAGTTCCCCTTGGGGAAGCCTCCAGGTCCTGGAGACACCTGGTCACCGAGTCACACGCACCATGGCCCTCAGGCCCTGCTCCACATTCTCACGGGCACCTGCCTCCTGAGTTTCTGGCCTCTCCCTCCTCTCTTCAGCTTGGGGGTCCCTCTCTCTGTTGTCCTTGGTTGATGGCTACTCCCCACCCCTGCCTGGCCAGGCTCTAGCAGGGTTCTCCTTGGGCAGGAGTTGCAGGGGTGTCAAGGCCTCTAACAGCGACACTTTGACACTTCGACCACAGGCCTGAGTCCCTTGACAAGTGAAAAAACCTCTATCCAAAGGGAACAGGGCGACGGCCTTCCATGTCCTTTTCAGGTTTGTTGCAAAACAAATGCAACTGCTTTCCCTTCTAAAATCAAGCCAGCCGGGAGATCACTCAGGACAGACCCCAGGCCCAAGCCCACTGCGGCACAGGGATGTCAACGGAAACAAGCCCCGTGCCCCAGCACCTCTGCTCCGCCTCAACTTACGGAAAGCCGTGTAGAACTCGCGCAGGGTCAGGGAGCTGTCGCTGTTGTAGTCGTCAAATCGGAGGAGGTCACCTGGCGAGCACCCCAGCAAGTCCCCGTCCAGGTCCTGCTTCTTCAGCTCGTGCTGTGGGTGAGGAGGGACAAGGCCGGAGCCACGTGTGAATTCAGGGGCACGGGTGTGGCTAAGCAATGACTCAGGCTGCGAGGGGGCTCAGGGGAGCACCCGAAGCTCCTTCGTTTAGTTTTATCTGCTCCCCTCACTTTATAGATAGGGAAACTGAGGCTCAGAGAGGGAAGTGACTTCCCTAAGCTCACACTGTGGTTGGGGTAGAGTCTGGAACACAGCTGGGGTCTGTCCTGTCCCCACCTGTAATCTAGGGAGGGGAGGCTCCTAGGCCGCCTGGTCTACCCCTTTGTAATGCTGATGGGGAAAGAAAGAGAAGGGTCCTCAATCACATGAGCCCTGCAATTGAACTTGACCTCAGCATGTGCACCAAGGTCCCCTAGCAACCCTGGTCAGAGCTGGAGGTCATAGCTCTGTCTCTGTATTCACCTTTCATCAGCCTGTGCCCTGGTCCACCACCAGGAAGGGCGGCTGCACTCCAGTGACCAGGCCTGAGCTCTACCCCTGCCTGCCGCAGCTGCCAGGACTGCAAATATCCACCCTTGGGATTCTGGCACAGGGGCCTCTAGGGACCCTCTCTGGGTGGCAAGACAGAGGGTGCCCCAGCATGGCCAGCCACAGGCCAAAGGGTAACTGGGTGGGAAGTCCAGGCACGTTTGCTCAGCTGGAGCTGGAGGCCAGAGTTCTAGATACCAGAGGTCTGGCATGGAAAATGCTCAGAAGGAAATTTCAGAAGAGAGGGAGTGATTTGATTTTATTTTGGCCGGGAGAGAAGGACAGAGGCATTTTTCCCTTTGTTTAACATTTTCAGTCTGGCCTGCTATGTTAAAGGGAGTTTAATGTAATAATGTTAAAAAAATGACCCCTCACCCAGCAAGTGCAAGCGTTCGATAAAAGGGAGCTCAACCATAGCACCTGAGATCAATCTTCCAAAGATGGAAATTTTCCTTTGTCTATTTCTGCATTGGAAATTGATTAACTTTGCGTAGGACCGATGAGTTTTTCCTCTGATGCCTTTGATTGGGTGTCAAGGAAAGGCCCGTGTTAGCTGGGTTCTGCTTGGCAGATTTATGAAATGGACTTTAAATATATGAAATATTAAAGAGGAAATCATAGTCCAATTACCATGCTTGTTAATGGCTTCGGGTGCCTTGGGCTATGTCTCTCCTCGGTTCAAGCAAGGAATCCAACAAGGTTCCATGTCTCAGGCAGCCACCGAGGAGCCGCAAGGGTGTGGCTGCAACAGCTCACAGCTGCCTCTGTCCGGGCCAAGCTGCTGCCACCGGGCCTTGGTGCTCCGCCAGGTTGTTCCTCCTGCAGGGAGCCAGGACTAATGGGACCTGGGCTTTCCCAGGGCAGCTTGGGTCACCTGAGGGTCCCTGGCTTGCCCCTTGGGGCTTAGCTACAGCTGGGGACCAGGTGCTAAGGGAGATGGCGACATGCTGATTCCCGAGGGAGTGGGCGGCAGGCCTCTTGGGATGTAAGGGTTTGCACTGTGGCTCAGGTGTGGGCGAGCAGAGGGGGTTCCAGATGCACTCCCTGAAGTAAATGTGAGTCTGCTGGAGCAGAGGTCCTCATAGAAAGGAGTGTGCACACTAGAACTTCAGACGATGGCCTCTTATTCAGGATTTGTGGTTGTCCTTGGAGGGATAGTGGGAGCCTTGGGTGGGAGGCCTTTCAGTGGGCACAGCAATCTGCCCACCCAGGTTCCTTGGTGTTCCAGCCAGTGGGCATGGCTTGGGCAAGTTATTTGCTTTCTTAGAGCCTCAGTTTCCCCATCTAAAAACACTTGTGAAGCAGGCTGACAGCAGTCCCTCCCTTATGGCAGAGGATGGCTGAGAGGTTAAGCAGGCAGTAATAATGACAAAGCTGGTGATGACCACAAGCACAATGACTACCATCATCTATCGGGAACAAGCCAAGGGCCAGGTGCCACCGGTGACACTTTACACACCTTGGCCTCTTCAGCCTTCTTCTGACCCTGTGGGGCTTACAGTCAAGGAACCAAGGCCTGGGGGCTAAGGCCCAGGATCCGCTGGCTTGGAGACACAGGGGCAGCACTTAATCTCAGCTGGTTCTTCTCTGAAGCCTGCATTCTTAGCCACTACCCAGCATAACGAAGAACTGGTCTGTGTATAAGCGAAGGAGCTGGCCAAGGAACCCTGTCCCCAGCCCTTCCGAGTGACCTGGCCACTGCCTGGAGAGGTCACTCTGTCATAGTTAAGAATTCTTTCAACTGGCCTCAGAGGTGGGAACTTGTATTGTTACTTTCCTCTGGATGACCCTCTGCAGTCTCCAGGGAAGACCTGGGGATGCTGACTCCCCTTTGTCACACACTTTTATACCTGGCCCCAGGGTGCCAGGCTCTTAGCACCAGACAGGCAGAGCAGGAACAGCAATGCGGGCCCTCCAGCCCACGCCAGACCTTCTGCCACAGGGACTCTGCACGCAGCCGGAAGTGGCTCTGGCCCTGGAAATTGATGTTGATCTTCTTTTGCTTTTTGTGCTACAAATATTAACTACCCTCGCATCACCTTGCAGCCGAACCAAGGGATGTGGGTGCTGTACTCAAACCCACAGCCTTTGGGGAGGGAAGCGAGCCAAGATT
This sequence comes from Cavia porcellus, assembly GCF_034190915.1. Classification (NCBI taxonomy): domain Eukaryota; kingdom Metazoa; phylum Chordata; class Mammalia; order Rodentia; family Caviidae; genus Cavia; species Cavia porcellus. The sequence continues at coordinate 5,242,342 of NW_026947502.1, forward strand.
TCAATGCAAGTGTTTCTGCAGACCAATGATTCTGGGGATAATCACAGGACTTCCCGCAAGCCAGCAGGCTGGGGTCTGGCTTGCTGATATTTGGGTGCCAAAGAACAGTACTGTCACCGGGCAGGGGACTTAGGGAGCCCCAGGTTGAAGCTCCAAGGGTGCTTTCTGAAAACTAAGTGCTGCTTCCCCTTGATCTTCATATTGAGGACAGCAAGGGACTCCCAGAAGACAAGATTGGTTTCCTAATTAAAACATCAGTCACCAGGCCCGGCCACCATCGAGGGTTTTGTTGGATAGCCACAAGGGTATCACAGCTTGTGTGAACACAGCGGCTGAAGCTGCCGATGGGAAGTGACTGATGTCATCTGTCTGTGGGGTGTTCTCTGAGGTACTGAACCCTAGGAGGGTGGGAGAAGGGCCTCTTGGGTGCACGGCGACAGAGACAGTTACAAACTGTCCTCATCAGTCACTCAGTGTCTCTTCAACAAATAGAAAGCCAAGTCCTTCCAAAACTCGGCTTCTGTGGAATGCTGCACCCACCTGAGCCAGTTCAGAGCTGGTGAGGCGGCCATTTCCATCTGTGTCCAAGTCCTTAAACAGAGACTCCACCAGGAGGCGCTTCTGGGCGGCAGGGTCGGGCCTGTGGTCGCCTCCTTGGAGGGGCTGCCGGCCGATCTGGATGGCCAGGAGGACATTCTTGAGGCGGGCATAGCCGGCCATGGTGCACGTGTTACCTGGAAAAGAAGATGGGGCGTTACAGCGAGATGCCCATGGGTCCCCCCATCCATCTCACCCATGAGGGGTCACAGAGGGTCCCAGCGCAGGGAATGGTACAACTGTCACAGATGGGACTTATTTGTCCGTCTGCTCCGCTGATCCATCCCACAAGCATTTATCGGGCGCCTACTGCAAGCCAGGTGCCCAGAGATTGCCAGACAGGAGAAATTCTCTGGGCAGCACAGACAGCGGTAGCCCCACAGCGGCTCTAGGAAAGCCGGCCCCAATTCCAGTTTGTGATTGCTTGTTTTTGTCTTAATCCTACCTTAAAGGCTGCTTTTGAGTTCTTGGCCTCATAGATTAAAGAGTGTTTGTTAACAGGACTAATAAGCCGGGCTTAAGGTAATTAGGGATGCTTCTGGAACGGGATTACTTCTGAACAAACGTGTACGCAAGTCCATGACCAAGAAGCACAAGGCTGCTTTATGACACGGAAGCCAGAGGGAGCAGCCTGTTACTGTGAGGCCTTTCATCCCACATGTGCCCGCCAAACGGTGTCGGAACAGCATGGTGCTTCACAAATGAGGCTTGTGATGCCCTGTGACACGACGCAGTTTATCCTGCTGGCTACGGCCTGCTGGTCTCAACACCACACAGGGCACAGCCTAGAGACTGGGCTGCAGAGTCCTCACAGAGCAGCGGGCTCTGCCTGCACCGGGCTCTGGTGGACCCCAGAGGGTGGGTGTGGGCACCTCACGCTCCCTTCCGGGGTGAAGCCAGTGGGTGCTGGGAACAAACTATCCAGGGCCTGAGCCTCTTCTTTATTCTAAGGCCAGTTTAAGGTGACAGCTCAGGGCTGGAGGGTCCGAAGACAGCAGTGCTGGAGAACACAGAGGCTGATGTCCACTAGATTTGTGCTCCAGCTCTGCTGGCACTGGGCTGTGTGTACCTGGGACAAGAGGCCTCAGTGATTTTATCTGAGAAGTGGGGGCAGTAGCGTACTGGGTTGTTATGGAGATTAACTAAGATGGGGTCACCACAGGCTCTGCGCTAGTTTGGCACTGAGCTCATGATAATAGCTGCTGCCCCCCTCTCTGTCCCCAGAACCACATCAGCTGATGGGGCAGCTCCTTGGTGGAGAGGGATGATAGGCATGTCTGTGGTCTGTTATTCTCCTCCCTCTCTCATTGGATAAGCCAGGGTGGCCCGAATGTGTTCCTTCTTGCTTGTTTGTATTTCTAGATTTTCTTCCAATTTGGGGTTAATTGATTCCCATCAGAAACAAATGCCTGTTACCATTTCCTCCTGCATGTTTACTTAGGGAAAAAAATCAATTGCTGTGAGTTCGATATCATTAAATCTATTTGCTCTCTGGGAGTCTCCCATGCTGACAAGAATGGTTTGCTCCCCTTTCCCTGAGCCTGTCTGTCTCTTCTGCCCTGCGGGACATGGACTGTGGGCCACAGACTGCACACCCAGTTAGTTCTCAGGTCTGTGTGAGTTTGCAGTGCTAAACATGGGCATCTGGCCCTGCTGCAAAGTCACTTGACCCAGGGGAAGATGCACCTGGTCCCTCTGTGCACTGGCTTGCAGTAGGTGCTCGGTAAATGCTTGTGGGATGGTCCCGTCAGGGATCCTGCTGGGATGGAGTTGGGGTGCGGTGGCCCCTTCCTCCGGCTCTGGCCTCCTGTTGCATCCTCAGGTTCACTGTGAGCTCACAGGCTTCCAGCTTATCCACCCCACCAGTACTACGTGTCTTAAAGCCAACCAGAGGCTGGGGTGGGGGTGCCTCGTCTCTAGGATCTGGGCTCCGACTAGGCCAGGCCCCTCCATCCTCTCCTACCTCCATCTGCTGACACACCCTGTGCCCAGTGCCGGGCAGCAGGCTAAAGACAGGACGGTGCATCTGGTGCTGGTGTCACAGGTGCCCGCAGAGGCAGGGCTAAGGAGGCCAGGGTCAGGGAAGCCCACCAGGGGGAGGGCAGAAGAAGCAGTGCGGTGCGGCGAGAGGGCACCAGGAGGGGGCAGTGTGGAACAAGGAGTAGTGGGGAGGGCCGTGGAGGCGGCTGGCACCCCACCTCCTCCCCACACCCCAGGCCCTGGGCAAATGTGCCAGCCAGGGCAGAAGGCCAGGCCTGCAGCTCTCGGAGCCAACTTCCTGTGTCCTTTCCCTGGCTCCATCCCTTTTTCTCTCTTCTATTTCCTTCCTTCTCATTCTTTTCCTCTCTCTCTCTCTCTCTCTCTCTCTCTCTCTCTCTCTCTCTCCCTCTCTCCCTCTCTCCCTCTCTCCCTCTCCCTCTTCCTCCCTCCCTCCTTCCCTCCCATGAAACCCACAGCCAGCCTCCATAATGCTCAGCAAGTGCTGGACCACTGACTTACATACATCCCCAGGTGTCTTAAGTTTTGTTTTAAATTTTGAGACAGAGCCTCGGTAAAATGCCTGGCCTGGCCTCGAACTTGAAAGTCCCCTTCAAGAGGGCCCCCTCCTGGTGCCCTCTCGCCGCTCCGCACTGCTTCTTCTGCCCTCCCCCTGGTGGGCTTCCCTGACCCTGGCCTCCTTAGCCCTCCCTCTGCGGGCACCTGTGACACCAGCACCAGATGCACCGCGTGTCTTTAGCCTGCTGCCCGGCATTGGGCACAGGGTGTGTCAGCAGATGGAGGTAGGAGAGGATGGAGGGGCCTGGCCTAGTCCGAGCCCAGATCCTAGAGACGAGGCACCCCCACCCCAGCCTCTGGTTGGCTTTAAGACACGTAGTACTGGTGGGGTGGATAAGCTGGAAGCCTGTGAGCTCACAGTGAACCTGAGTCCCCCGAGTGGCTGGGGGCCCAGGGTGGTTGTCTTCTTCTTTATTGAGGTCTTATGGAGGAGTTCCTGGAAGGGGATCTGAAAGCTTCCAGATAGGAAGAAAACTTCGCCTACACACAAACCGCCACGTGATCTGCTCGGTTTTACTGAGCTCCTTTAGTGCTCATGGTGCTGCCAGAACACTGGCTGGCACTTCTGGGTCTGTGGCAATGGCTTTTGGAGCCTCAAGTCCGGCCTCCTTCCTTGAGAAGCCCTTGGGTGCTTCTCACCACAGGGCTGCCCTCTGGGGGTCTCCCCACCCTTACTGCCTGCCTCTGTCACCCTAACCCTAACCCGAATCTCACAGAGCTGGTGGCTCCTGGGAGAGAATCTTTCAGAGGCAGAGAGGAAGCCCCGGAGGCAGCTTTCCTTCCACTGGCAGGACATGCCAGGATGGCATCTTCCTAGGGAAGAGTTCAGCCAGTCCTCCAGTGTGGGGGGCAGCACCCCGGGCCCTGTGCATGCTGGGCAAGCCCCTCCCACTAAGCTGTGCCCCAGCCTTCCGGTTTAAGGTTCTCTCTTGATGCCCCTACTTTCCCTGTGGGGTCAGGCAGGAGTGGCTCATCCACACTGACCACTGGGCCCCTGGGAGCCTTCCACACCTGGTCTTCTCTCACAAAGCACTGATGAGCACGGAGAAAGAGAAATCAATCTATCACCCATCGTCCGGCTCCAGGGTTAACACACCTCAGGGCAGAGGGGTCATGGTGCTCTGGAGTCGCCCGACCTGCTACTGCCTTCTTGCCCTTCTCAGGTCCCACTCAATGTGGGCAAGACAGTATCAACATCCGGGTCTCTCCAGGGGTCACCCCTGCCCAACCACCCACCCAGCAGCTCATGCAAGTCACCGAAAGAGGTGGGGTGTGGAAGGAGGAGCCCTCAGCAGCAATGCCCCCGGAGCACCCTCTGGCCTCAGCCTCTGCACTGACCAACCCTTTCCTTATCTGCAGTGCTCTCTACCATGTGGCCACGTAGCTCACACTCTCCCTTCTAGGCCACTGCTTTGTCACATGGTCTGCACTAGAAACCCCCAGCTCCATCGGGCTCTGTGGCTTGACCCTGATGGAGAGACCGGTTGCATGGAGGAGGGGTCTGGTCTCTCTGGACAAGGGTAGGTCTGTGTTAGCCTTGGTTTCAGGGCACTTGGTTTCTGCAGGAGGAGGTACGTGGCTGGTCCGTGGCTGGTGCCCCAGGGGTATTGAGTGACTTGGGAAACCCTGAGAGCAGGTCTCTGAGCTGGTGTCCACTTCCCATTGCCCGGGCCTCTGTGGCCCAGCCTGGGGTGACAGACTCGGAATGCAGTGCATCTGGTGTCCCTAACATGGATTCTGAGGAGGTGTGGCTTTTCCAGGGAGAAGGCAGATAACTCATTAGGAGCGGAAGTCTACACCTGGGATGTGACTCACCCAGCAGGACTGACACAGGTTGTATTCCAGAGCTGTCGTACTTAGTTCTGGGAGGTGACCGAGTACCAAAACTAACAAGTACCAAACACGTTATTTGGCCGGAAAGGATCACAAATCCTAGGCCACCAAATGTGAGGAGGCCTGCCTGGTGTGTTGAGTACCGAGCAGAGGACAGGCCCTGGGACGGCATTTTCCCTTCAAAGTGCATCGAGAACAGTCCCAAAGCTGTCAAGTCCCAAGGTGCGACTGTACTCACACGCTCAGAAAGCCATCTGAGCGTGTCCTCCGCGTGCTGGTGGTGTCCAAGTAAAGGGGGCTTTGTGTTGTTAAAATAAGGAGATGTTTCTTCCTTATGCCTCTCTGGGGACCTGGGCGAGGTGTGGGCTCGTGACCAGGCTTGGAGGACTCCAAGGAAGCCCCTGTGCACCCACAGCTCTCTTTCTCCTTCTCCTCTTTCCCTCCCTTTGGGTCCACTCTGCCTGTGGTCAGGAGTCCTGTCCATGCATGCTGCCCAGCCCCACCCACCCAGTCCAGAGTGTCTTAGATACTGCCCACCTCCCTCTCAGACATCCCTAACTGGGAACCTCGAGGGTATGTGGGGAGATGATCCCAAGAGGTGCTGGAAGGCACAAGAAGAGCGATCAGAAAGGGAGAAAGGTCACTAAAGGGCAGGGCACCGGAAGGCACCAGGGCTCAGGCCTCCAGAAGGGTACAGAACACCTCTTGGAAGTGAGCCACTGTGATGCCAGGGAGTGGGGGTGTTTTTCTACCCGCTGCTATCCCTGTGGGCTGAGTGTTGCTGCGGGAGGATTGCTGTGGGGGGATTGGCCACCCTGGCCAGCAGCTCTGAGCCCCGCAGACGACTGAGCATGTTCTCGAGGCTGGAAGTCAGATGCAGGTGGCTGACATAGGTTGCTGCTGGCCGAGGTTATGGGGAATCATCTGCCTGAGCTGCACGGGACCTGGGGGGTGGATGACGGGACTCTGGTGTCTGCCACCTCTCTTCAGTGGGGCGGCAGGCTCCAGGTGGGCGGGGAGGGGAATGCAGGGCACAGTTCAGTGCTTACTGAATGAGCTGAGGGCCAGGGAAGATGGTCTCATGAGGCAGTTAGGGTGATGGGGCCACCCCATACTGTCCTTGCCTGGGGCCCTGCAGAGAAAGTGACCTCATCAGGTGGCTATGGCTTCCGGATACCAACACTGCTAAAGACATCACAGAGCCTGGCCAGGGAGCCCTGGCTGGGGAGTCAAGCAACCATCTAACTTTGGCCATGATGTGGCCCATGGCCCTTATCAACTCAGCTCACAGGGTCACAACACAAAAGGACATGAAGTGTGTGTGGCCAGCGGGCTGGGCAGGGGTCTCCCCTGGAGAGATGACCTCCGTGCTTGAGTGCTTGTCTTTGTGTCCCTTGGCAGTGGAGCCTGGGCCAGGATGGAGACTACGGATCCACAAAAGAAGAAAGATGTTTTCCCACTGCCCAGGGCCATTCCCTCCCAGGGTGGGAGGCCCGAGCCCTGACCAGCCTCATGGCCACCGTCCAGCTGGCCTGGGTGCCCTTTGCACAGCAGGACCTGCCTGCTCTGGCCTCAGGCTCCTGCCAGCACATGTGCAGGGCTCCTGCTCCCCAACCAGGCCTGCTTTGGCAGATAAAATATTGATCAGCCCGCTGAGAAGCCAGGAGTGTGATCTTATTTTCATGTCAGAACTTGGTAATGAACTACATTTATCAAGCCCGTTCTCCATGAGAAAGGTCAGCCGCAGATCTGGCTAAGTTGCTATGACACCTCATTAATCTAGTTCCTCAATAATTGTCCCTCTTTGAAGATGCTAATGCTCTCCCATTCTGGCCGCAGTCCCTCCGCGCAGAGGGAGATGATGGTACCCAGAGCGCGGGCACAGCTGCGTTTAATTTTTGAGCTTGGGGAGACGTGAGGCAAGGAGCTACTTCTGGAATGAAGTGGCCCTCAAAGAGACTCTACTGCAAAACAAAGGAGAGCAAGGGGACACTGGGCACACTACGCCCGCCACATCACACCCCACATGGAGCATCTGTACTGTGGTTAAGCCAAGGTCCAGGCCTGGCGATGGCTGGGGCTGCAGGAACCCAACAGCGAGGAGAGCAGAGTGAGGTTCCACGTGGACAGCACAGATGGGCAGTGGGAAGCCCAGGGTCTAAGCCGGAGCGAGACAGGGACCCGACGGTGACAAGGCAGAAAGGAGGCTTCTCTGGCTGCTTCTCCACCAAGCTCTTCAGCCGCCCTCTCCAGCTCCTCCACCCAACATTCCCCTCCGAAGAGGCCCGGGATAGCTGGACACAGAGGCCAGGCTGCGGGTGTGCCTGAAAGGGCAGCCCCCTGGGGACACCTGGGTGTATTCAGCCACATCCCAGCTTCAGGAGAGGCCTGATCCTTGCCTGGGCTTTGCTCAGTAAGGACAAAGCTTTCCCTGGGGACCCTCTGTGATGGGAGACAGTTTGAGCATGTGAGGATGGAGCAGCTCTGGGGACACTCTGCTGGGGACACAAAACATCACTGAAGAGTTCTCGGGCCATCCCTTGGTGGGCCAGGGGGCAGGGTGAGGGGAAGGGACGAAGGGCTGGGGCTGCTGCTGCTGGGAGGGTCGTGCTCCTAAGTGGACATCTCTTCTATGCACGGGCCAGCCCTTTGGAAACCACGCAGGAACCCAGCCATGAGCTCAGGCCACACACACTGGCCTCTAGCTTTCTCCAACCTAGGGTGGCCCTGCTTTTTGCAGGAAGGCCTGGGACCAGAGCTTGGTTCCTGGAGACCACACCTGGGGGAACCCCAATAGGTCCAGGGGACGGAAGGGTGGCCCCTCTAGGCTGTCCTGTGGTCTGCTTGTGGACAAATTCCCCTCCCACAACATTAGTGGCATTGGCTTCCACATTCCCCAGCTAGCCTGACAAATAATGTCACATGCCACCCTGACAAAGCTGCGATCTTTACCACTGAAGCAAAATTGTCTGGCACCCACATTACAGCTGAACGTGCCTGTGTTACCCGGGCCCCAGATGCGATGTGTCATTCGGAGGTCTATTTTGAAACCGCTAAGCTGTGCAAAGAGCAAGCAGTGTTTTACTCCCAGAGCTAATTTATGAGTCGCTGTAACTTTGCTGGAGTTTAGCTTAAGAGGAACAGATGTTTGACTTGATGTAAATTCATGCACATTAACAATCTTTCAGCTGCCATTTCTGGGAAAATTCAATTAACAATAAATGCCAAAACCAATGGGCTTATCTTTTGAATACATTTTTAGCTAACACGATGTAGATCTGATGATGGTGCTGACGGAGCCACAGAATTTTGGAAGTCCCAGAGATTGCAAAACCCCTATGATCCAGTCTTCCCACCATCCCTGAACGCATGCATGGACAGGTGGATTCCAAGTCCTGCTGGCTGGTGACCCCAGCTGGCCAGGCCCTGGGATTGCTGACTGGCTGGATCCAGGGGCTTCTTCAGCCTTTAAGGTCTTCCCAGACTGGCTCCATCGACATCCTGCTACCCGCCAGCAAGCTGCCTACAGAGTGTGTCCCCTGTGAAAGGCCTTTTCCTCACACTGGAATGGCCATGGCCCAGCTCCATGGAACCGTTGCCCTTCCAGTCACACAGGCTTCAGGAGTTTCTGCCCTGTCTCACCTGGACTCCACTTCCTGAGGTAAGCAAGTGTCATGATAGTGACAGAGACCCATGGTGGTCACTGGCTGTCTACAGGCCTGGAGGAACTGGGTGGCCACCTGCCTGTTCCATCCTCAGCCCATATTACCTCCTCACTCACTGGTGCCAAGGAGTCCTCCTCACTCCAGAATAAGCCAGGAGTCTGATGTACTCGTTTGACGAGAGGACTGAGGCCCAGATGGCGGGCCTGACTAGGGGCAGAGCCAGGATTAGAACCCCAATCTCTGACCCCACTCCATGTTCTGACCATGTGACACAGAGGCCTCCTCAAACCGGAAGACGGACCTGTTTACCTGAGTTCCCCCAGGGGAGCCCCAGGCAGATGCGGCTGGGGAAGTGTAAGTGGAGCTGACAGGGTCGGGGCAGTAGGTAGCGAAGAGCCTTTCCTCGGGTCTCTGTGTGTGGTCTTTCAGAATCACCTGAACTCCCTTAAAAGTGCAAAGTCTGAAGCAGAAGTGGTGGTCCCTTTAATCCCAGCTATGGGGGAGACTGAGGCAGGAGGATCACACATCCAAGGCCAGCAGGAGAACCTGGCTGCATGCCCTGTCTCAACAGAAAATTAAAATAGGGCTGGGGATGCAGCTCAGTGCTTCATTAAAACGAGTGAGGCCTTGGATTCAGTAACCAATAATACACACACACACACACACACACACACACACACACACAGATACAGATACAGACAGACACACACTCTGGGTCTGACCTGCAAGTGGCTTGGGGTGAAACTCAGAAAGCTGTGTTTTAAGTCTCTGGTGATCATGTACAAGGCCCGTCCACTGGCTGCCCCCTGACCACATGGCCTCTGATCAAACATGCTCATCTGGCCCCGACAGGGTCACACGGTTTGACATCAGCCTCGCTCCCAGGAGGGGTCTGGAGGGGGCCACTCACCAGGTATCAGTGAGGAAGACAGCCTGGGCTTGTGGCCAGCAGGCTGTCCGCAGCAAAGACCCAGAGACAGAGCTGAGAGCTCCTTCAGACATCCCAGCCCCTGTCCCTGCACAGCCAGGAAGGTGACAGTCCCTCCACCTGGCAGCATGGGGGCAGCGAGAGGCTGACATGGACATCAGACTGGATTCTGTTTTCTCAGGTGGAGCTGTCAGCTGTCACAGGAATGCTGGGGTTGTGGCTGGAGGGGCTGGCTCCCTCAAATGTCATATGCTGGCATTTGGCCATGCCACACTCTTGGACCAGTTGGGCTCTCTGGCAGACAAGGGTGGCTGGAGAAATCAAACAGCAGCATCCTCCTGGGTCCTACTTTGTGGTGCTTCCTCCCCCTCCTGGGACTCCCAAGGGGCAGCATGCAGCTGGCCAGCTGTCGTTGGTACGTTTCTATTTGGTGCTTTCTCTAGAGAGCCCACATTCGAGACCCCCACTGCTTTCGAATTCTTTGGTTTGAGAGGTACAAAGCCCACTTTGGGACCACAAACAGAGGCTGCACATCAAAGTCCCTACGGGAACTTCAGCCCAGGCCCGCTGTGCACACAGCTGTAGGATCCTGCTCCCCAGCTGCTCTGGCGCCAGCAGATCAAATGCACTCAGCGCCGGTGCCAACAGTCACCTTCACTTGCACCCGACTTTGTGGACAACACCTCATCTTAATTTTCACCCCAGCTTCAGGTAATTTAAATGAACAAAACCGCCCGGACCTTTGTTAGATAAATGATACATTTGCACATGGATGTCTGGCCCAATTGATGTTGCTATTCAATCTGCTGCTTGACATTTACAATCCTCCTCTTTATTCCTATTAGAGAAAGCAAAATTGGTTGGATTCCTGGGAGAGGGATTCACATATACTTTTTATGGCTGACTGGCAAATCTATCAGGTGGCCCCAGACTGAAAAGAGTAATGTTTGAAAAGCTGAATAAATGCCAAAGCCCTCCTGGCATTGAGAACTTTATTTTTTATTGTTGTGTGGATAGAAAGCCCCCATACACAACCAGGTTCTTTCACAAATCGGGGGCCCCTTTTGGAGGATGGTGCTGTAGACTCAGGTCCCCCCATCCTGCCCAGAAGCCTGGTTCACTGCCCATTCTCTCCTGCCCTACCCCTCACATGCATCCAGGGGAGAAAGAGGCCACAGAGAGGGGCCTGCCCACCTCCTATTTCATTCTATTGGTTTGTTCCCCAGAAATCTTGGAAGACTCTGCCCCCCAACATCTCATCAAAGTGTAGAGTCCTGCAGTTGAGAGGCAATATCTTGACTACTCAGGTGCTGCTAGACTAGACTATTTCTATGACTAGAAATGTAGCTGCTTTGATTTTAAACTATGGTGGCCTTTCAGGAGCCACCAGGGCTGGGGATACGGCTCGGCAGCACAGTACCCACCTGGCAAGGGCAAGGTTGTGAGTCTGATTCCTGGTATGAAAATAAAAGGGTCTATACTGAAGTAGCCACCGGGCTGAGTGGTAGGATTCATCCCTAAAGGCACAGCAAGGTCAGAGGGTGTCACTGCTTTACTGAGTGACTGAGCCTATATCCGGAGTGATGCTTAGGGTCAGTCCAAGTGGACGCTCATCCCGCATGGACCCACTGCACATGACCAGCGTCTGCACAAATGGTGCAGGAACAGGAGTGTGGTCCCCACGATGCACTGTGGGGGTAATTTTGGTTGCCATGGTGACTTAGTGGCCGGGTATCCGGGATCATGCTGTTGAACCCTTGCTTGCCTGACTGGTCACCGAGTTTTTAAGCATCCTGCTTACAGCAGTAAAAGATCCGGTTGTTATTATCTAAGCCTAGAATCTACTCCTTGTGTATACATTATGTTTTCCACAGAGTTTGGCAAGGATTTCCCAAGGATGTACCTATGCCATCAACTATAAATTTTATTTACCATTTTACTGCAAGTTGGTCTCCATTTTAGAGGATCATTTCTCCAAAATCAGTGACAGAGGACTCTGACTGCCAGCGAGCACACTACCCACAGCAGGTCCTGTGTTCCTAAGCATCCACATGCAGGTGCCAGCGGCAGACCACGAGTGTCACTGGTGCCCACTTACACACTGAAAGGCACATTCTACACGGGTCACCTTTCATATTCCCCATTTCTCCCTTGTGTCGCTGTTCCCTTAATAAAATGCTGTTCCTTCATGATCACAAGGCGGGAGCTGACTCTAGGTTGCGATTTATATGAACTGCCTGAATCTGGCCGTCCTCCTTTTCACACTCCTGAGTGTGGGAATGGTGGGAAGTAGTGTGTAAGTGGCAAGGCGTGTGTGGCCGTGTGTGGTGCGTGTACACTGTGCCCCTGTGATATGCTATGGGCACCTGGGTGCAAGTGCAGACTGCAAAGGCCAAATGCAGGGAGGCAGAGGGTGCAGAGCCCCGTCCCTGACTGGAGAGCTGCTCGGCTCTGGGCAGGCAGCTGACAGCAGCCCCCGAGGGAAAGGCTTCGCCTGGCTCCCCCTTGAGGGAGCAAGCCCAGCCAGGAGCAGAGAGGCCTGGTGGGCACTGCAGACCGCCTTCCTCCCTGCCCCTGCGTCCTCCACGGCCAGGCTCCTCCTGTCTGTATTTCCAGGACACCCACAGGTAGGGCACACCTGAAACTCTCAGGTGGGGCCACGGGGTGCAGTGAGCCCCAGCTGAGCCTCACACTGCAGCAGAGTGGCCTCTGGTGTCATCTTCTGTGTTGTCTCGGGTTGTCTGCTCACATGCTGCCAGGTTCTGGGCCACCAGGGAGCCACCAGGCTTTCAACACCAGCCCAGGTTTGCTTCCTTCAGTGTGAGGAGAGCACAGATGGCAAACCCATGCTAGAAAGGAGCTTCCCAAATGCCAGCACTCAAATTCCACTTGCACAAGCTTGGCGAGGCTCGGGGGGTAGGGAAGTTTGCCTTAGGAAAAGGGGTGTCAGAGGGAAATGACATCCAGATGGCCCGCTAGAGACCCTGCTCTCAGCTGGAGATTCTTGCCCTTCATAGACTCTGGAGCAGTGTTTGAGAGAGTTCCCCAAACACAGTGTAGTTTTAGACCCTACAGAACTCGGGAATTTCCTGAGCTTTGAACTTCTCCAACTTGGACAGTTGGGATTAGAACCTGGGTCAAAACAAAACAAAGCCCCACACTAAGTCCAAGAACAGCAGCATTTCAGGGAGAAGGTGAGAAAGGTGCCCCCCATCACCCTGCTGGCCTGGGACTGCCTGGAAGCTTGGTAGCCGAGGAAGGGAGCTGCAGAAGCCCACCGGGCAGGGGCCGTGTGGATGGGAGAGGGCTCTGGGATGCTGCTCCTGTGAGCAATGGAAAGCCCTTCCCAGCTCACGGAGGGATTCTGGGAGCATCTCAGCAGCCCAGCATCTGTGCTGTTCCCTCCCCAGACACTGCCGAAGCCGTGGCCTGGTGGGACTCTGCACATGCTGTGTGACACTCTTACGCTGAGAAACCTCTTCCAGCTTCTCTTCATCTCCACACTGCCTTGTCTGGCATGGAACAGTGCTCGGAAGGGAGTCAGGACCCCGAGGGGATGGCAGGGAGGGGATGCTCGAGGGCTACGGGGAGGAGAGGGTAACAGCTCAGGGGTCACCCATGGCTGGCGAAGTGGCACCGGCAGCCCGAGGCTCATCACACCTAAGGTAGGGACCTGTGTTCTGCACACAGTGCAACCCACAGCAGGATGGAATTGGCGTTTTGCCTCCGGATGTGTTTACCTGCCTTCTGTTTGGTTTGGCTTTGCAAGTGTGGTTTGAATGTTCCTAGGAAATTGCACATGGAAGGGGGGTAGGGCAGGAATGCCGCCTCAGGATGCTGATGGCCCCTACTAAAAACAGGAGCCATGTGTTCTGTGAGCCAATCACAGGTTCATGCTGATTCTCAGGTTCCTATGAGTGAGGCTCTGTCTGATGAGTATAATGTCTGGTAGGGTAGAGTGAGAAAACGTCTTTCAATTCTTCAGGGGGCCTGCGGGCCTCACACAGGCCTGGGTGCACAGGACACCGGAAATGAGACCTTTTACACGTATACACATCCTCTCTGGCAGCTGTGGATCTGGGTGTGCATCCTAGTGAAAGGCCAACAGATCAGCCCTGTCTCCTCTCCCAGCCTGCATGCTTCTCGGAAGTTCCCCCAGAGCCAGCTTACTGAGCTCGCAGTCTGCAGAGCCCCAGAGTCGTGGGAAGGAATTTCACAATGATGTGGTCCAGACTCTTCATGTATAGACAGGAAATGGAGACCCAGGGGCAGGACCCGTGGGGCAGGCCTTGAGGGTGGACAGGCTCTACCCTGGAATCTCAGGTCCCGCATTCCTGTCTTGCCTAGCGTACCTCCCCTTTCTCTGCAGCCTGGCCTTTTGTCACTTGTAAAGAAGCGCCCAGAGACAGGAGTAAATTTGGGGGAAGATCCAGGAGGCTGTACTGGGGGAGCGCAGGATTCTCTACAGCATGAGGAAGACGCTGGACCCCGGGGAGCTCTGAATAGTGGATGCTTTTGTCATACACACACAGTGGCACATCCTGCCTCTTGCAGCTGCAGCCTTGGTTCAGGGACCCAGGCTTCTGGCTGACCACCTTATCTAGTGCCCAGGAAGATAGAGGCCGAAAAGATGAGGGTTTCTAAGTCGTTTAACTGACAGAAGTCATTTGTAGGCAATTCCCAGGCCAGGGTCCTGAGGGGAGCAAAAGCAATGTCAGGGAGGGCCGAGGGTGTTTCCCAGGGAGGCAGCAGGTGGCCAAACCCTGGGGAGGGCCTGCTGGACCCGGAGGAGGGCAGGATATGAGAGTGACGGGAAAGGCAATCCAGAAAAAGGCACGGTGTAGGATGCTCTTCAGAGCCTTCAGCCACACTGCCTCCAGACAATAGCTGTTCTCAGGAAGGCCAAATGAGCTGGAACCCCGGCCTGTGCCTAGAGGGCCGCTCACTGAGTCATGTCTGACCTCTGGACATCGGAAGCCAGACCTCATGGCACCCGAGGCATTGCGGGGAGCAGCTCCCTAGCATCTGTGTTGCCTCCATCTGACATCAACCCTCGCTTTGGGCGTGAGGTCTAGAAATGGTTCAGGTTCTGAGCTGATACTGCAACAGGGAAATTCACAGGTGGTTGCTTCAAGTGCAACCCCAAGGGCACTGTTTGAGTTCAGCCTCGAATCACAATTGGCTGGAATTGTTTTCTTCCACATTTGACCAATGCGGCCTGTTTCCCCTGGAGTGATGCTGTTGGTTTTAGCCCCCTTTCTGATCTGTCACATTCTGTCCCTTTCAAAAGGGTATTGAACAGTGAATATGCTTGGGTCAGGACTTGAATGGGCAGCCTGATGCTTCTCAGTCGCTGTGAAGAGCCAGCCTGGTCCTCAGCCAAACCTAGGCCTGGGTACCCAGCGGGTAGGGTGGAGGGAAGATGGGGGGGTTCACTCATAGTAATGGATATGGAAGCAACAGCAGCTTTCTGGTCCCCAAGACTCTGCCCAGGGCCCACAAACCATGCTGGACTTGGCCTCCCTTCCTCAGTACCAAGGCTGCTGCTTTCTCTGGAATGGTAGTTTTTAGACCTTTCAGGTCTGGGGGGCTCCTGGGTGGGAACTGCACCTGGGGACCTGTCAGCAGTTGCTGGGCAGCCTCAAGCCAAGAGCCCAAAAGGCAGCTACCTCAGAGACCCCCCATCCTGGCATCCCGAGAAGGGTGGAAAGGAAACTCAGTCCAGGAGCAAGGATGACACTTCCCAGGCCACTGTCCACATCAGCCCTGGGAGCCAGCCTCCTGAGAAACACCATACATTGCAGGGGTCAGACACACGTGTCTGGCAGTGGGGTAACTCGTGGCTCAGAGGCACTGGCTAGGAGGTTGCCGAGTGCTCGGTCTGCACCTGCTATGAGGGTTTGCCACAGTCCTGGTAGAAGAGGCGGCCCCCGGAGACCCCTGAGCACATTCTCCCGCTGTCTCTGTGTCCCTCTCCTGTCCTGGTCCCTGAGGTTTTGAGGAAGACACAGGCTGAGCTAGTGCTTGGCTCCCTGGTCCTGGCCTATCAAGTACCAGCTGCAGCCAGCTACACAGTCTGGTTGAGTCTTGTTTGCCTGCAGCTCAGCACTGACCAGGCCCAGCCTTGTCCTCCAGGCCTTGCCCGCAGGCTCTCAGCTGAAGCGTCCTCCTGCCAGCACCCTGACTCACCCTTCTAGGACAGCCATACCCGGGCAGCTTCTGCTGCTTCCTGGGCCAGTCAGGGCCCAGACCCTGCCCTGTGCTGCTAATTTTCCAATGTCAAGGGTGACACCTGGCAAACGGAGGGGGCCTCACGTGCCAGTAACAGGGCCTTCCTTCAGTTCAGGGAGGGTGTGTGGGAAGGCCCTGATTAACCCGGAGCAGGGGACTTACAGAGGCTCACACCGAGGGAGCATCAGGAAGCTCCGTCTGCAGCGGAGATAATTCATCACCATTCTGAAGATCTGGCTTGGCAGATCTTGTAGCCTGTCCTCCCCCGTGAAGGCACCACCTATGTGAATTACCACCTGGGTTGACCTAAGTCTACACTGTGGGTTGAATACAGATGGAAGCAGCACCAGGCAAAGCATCTGAACTCCAATCACTGGGGGGACACCCTACTTGAGGCCCCAGAAGATGCCCCCCATCCTCCCCAGCTAGGTGGGACTGTGCACATAGCAGTCCCTGAGCAGTAGCTCTTGTCACTCAACAAGCATGCACAGAGCCCAGCAGGGCGAAGGCCCGGCAAGATCTGGCACTGTCACAGTGCAGGGACGGGGACCTGGCTCCCCATATCCTGGGCCTGCAGAGATGGAGCAGTGTGGCTGGGCTGTGTCCCCTCAATCTGCATAATGGGTATCCTTCCTCGAGGGGGCAGGGAGGGAGGGCCTTTGGAGTTCATTACCTGTTCTCACGGCTCAGGGCAGGCCTGGCAGGGCGGCCCGGGAAGTCGCTGATCTAACTGACTCTATGGCTGCCCTGTCCCACTGCTTCCTGCGGTCCTGATTCTCTCTAGCGGGCACCCCACCCACATCTTCCCAGGCCCCTGTGGGGCTGAGCAGAGGCCTGGCATGCCATGCGTGCTGGAGACATCTGGCCCTTGACGGGACGGATGATTTGCCCTCTCATGGTGTCACAGCCCTGAGGCTCCTATAAAGGCCAGGCCTTTTCCCTAGGCACTTTTCCCTGGAAATCAGACAGGGAAATCAGGCCTGCATTCTAGGCAGGGTCCAGGGACAAGCCTAGGATACATTTTCCAACCAAGATTTGAGCCTGAAGCACCCTTTTCAACTGGTCAGTGGCCAGATTTCTAGTTTTTAAAGCAGACGAGGGAAACACGTGGCGGGGGTGGCTGGCTCTGCATGTTTAATTTTGGGTGCCTGAGCTCTGAGACGGAGGGTGAGGCACCTTCAAGGAGCAGCTCCGGGTCCACTGATTCGGATCACATCCACCTAAGCAAATGGCCATGATTACAGCTTCTAAATGACTCGGTAGAGCTAATGGATCATGGAAAATCATGCAGGACTAAAAGTAAATACCAAATGAGAGACTTGGCTGGCTTGGAAGCTGCGTTGCCAAATGGGAACCCCAGCAGTAATTACACTTAAAATGCTACCGTTTCTTAAGGAAATTCTTTTCCCACCTCACACCTCTGAGTTTCAGGCTGGACGTTGGAGCTGACACTGCACACAGCTCTCAGAGCTTTAAACAGCAGCAGGCAGCTACAGAACTGCTGTTCCATTCATCAGAGAGCAATCAGCAGGCCAGAGAAGCATCTTTCCCAAGGTCCACTGATTCAGCTTTTAAGATGATGCGTGGTGGGTGTTTTAGGGGTTTCTCTTTGAAGAAACAGAAGGAACTGAACACAACTGAAGCACTTGCCTACACGTCATTTATTGCTGTGCAGCCCCACTGGGTGCTGGGTGCTGGGTGCTGGGTGCTGGGTGCTGGGTGTTTGGGTAGGGAGCATCAGCCAGGGAGTTTATGTAGCACAGATGTGTGCCCACCCGTGTAAGTGTCCCGATGAGCCCCTGGGAAGACGGCTGCTTGGCAGGTGGATGCTGTACGGGGGTTCAGAGCTTGGCAGAGGGGCTCATCACACACAGCCAGTGACCATGGATGCCCTTGTTGACCTTATCAGAGTGCAAACGTCCTTTGAGTCCTGATCCCAGAGGAGCCTGCTTTGCCCTGTCTGCCTCTGTGGCCCTGACTCAGCCCACAGTGTGCTCTGGAAGCTGTGACCCATCCACTTCCAGGACTGGCCCAGGACCTAGGAGAGTGTTACAGCTCTATCTACTCTGCCTTTGGAGGACCTCATGGGGAAACACCTGCTCAGAACACCTCTCTGGACAGCTCCCATGGGCAGGATGTGCAGGTGGTCTCATAACTGTCCTCTGTCACACTGTATTTCCTTACCTTGCTCACTGTCAAAGGTATTTGTCCATTTCTCCTGCCTCAGTGTTTTTCTGGGTTCCCAGAAACTGGTCTCTTGGGGGAATAAGCTGCAGGCGAATTCCTGGCCACTCCCCAGTGGAGTCCCAGTCCCTTCAGTCAAGGACTGGCACAGGGAAGCCCACAGAGGTCTCTGCTCACTGTCCAGCCAGAGCCCTCCTGGCTCCAGCCCCATGTTCCACCAGGATCTGACATCTCCCAGTGCTGGTCTACGGCCGGCGAAGCCTGCATGGCCCAGGAAGAACTTCCCATCAAGATGGCGCCTCGTTCAGCATCCCAGCCCCGTCCAGGTCTCCCCACTCAAGCCCCTGCTGCCCACACCAAGATGCTTTTACATCTTGCCCATCCCCAGCCCTGGGCTCAGCTCAGGCTATTTGTGCCTCTCAAGCGCCTCCCAGAGGCACCAGTGTCCTCACTCTTGCTGCCTGTCCTCTAGTTCAGGGAACCATTAGCATCCCTGATATCCCCGATGCCCTCCTGGCCACTTGGCTCCACACCTGCCCCACCAACCTTCCTGCACACAGCAGCAGGGGAAATCTGGGGGCTTCCCACCATGCTCATGCTGGAGCCAACCTGCCCTATTGGCCTGCAGTGGCCTCCACAGCTGGCCTGGCTTCCCCATCTCATCCCTTTATACTCATAGAGTGGTTTTGGGGACATTCCTCAAAAGTGTCTGGCCTCACCTCTGGTCCCTGGCACCACGGCCACGATCTTGCCCTACTTTTGATCATCTTTGGGTCTTAGCTGGCACATGGCTTAGTTGACTACTTCTGGGTGGGGAGGGTGCAGCCCCCCCCCCCCCAAGGATTGAGCACCTCACTGCCTCTGCCCTGGACCTGTCCACCTTGTCTCTCCTGTCACAGACTAAGAGCCTAGGGGACCCTAGCACTCAACAAGCACAGTTCAGATACATGAAGGGAAGAAGAAGCGGATGAACAGAGTCCGAACTGCCGGATGGCGCTCATCCGGATGTGATTATTCCATGCTGAGACTTCTCTGGACACCCAAGCCCTGGGGGCAGGAGTGTGCGAGGCTCTGGCTGGGACCGGCCTGGAGCACTTAGCCCTGTTCTCTCCTTTCCCTGAGCAGGCAGGAGCTCTGCTCAGTGTGGAGGGCTGTGGGGACCAGTGTGGCTCAGGGTCCTCCCTCTCATCCTCTTCCACTTTTGCTCCCCTCACATGTGGTCACAGGGCTGAGGGAGGGCTGGCGGGCGATGTCTGCCTCCCTGGGAACATGGCACCTGCCAGGGGTGAGCAGAACAACACCGGCCTGCTCGCCTGCAACCCGGATCTTCTCTCCCTGAGTGTCTTTCCGTCACCTGCTAAAACTCGGCTATAAACTCTTTCCCTGGGGCCATAGGAGCCCTGGATGGCAGAGAGGAGGAGTACTCTGGCAAGCAAAGCAGGGCTCCGTGTTCCAAAGTGTCAGGGTCTCAGCCCCTCCGGGTGTGGGGAACGGCAGGTACAGGGAGTCCTGTCTCCAGAGGAAGCGCTCCTGGGCTTGATCCCAGCTCATCCACCAGGCCCTGCAGTCAACAGCCGTCCTCCTGATGGCACTGGCAGTGGGCAGCGTGGAAGGACTGGAATGGAAGCAAGATCACTCTACTTCAAAGCGGTCACTTTAATGTTTTGTAATGACCATTATAAGTCCATTCTCTGCACATCGCTAATAAATGACTCAGCGCCATGTCCCATTTCCTGGTTCCTCTAAAGACACCAGGAGGAGGCCAGGGAACCATGAAAGAAACGTAAAATGTGGTTGTAGATGGGCCTGAAACCCATTTCTTTGAAGCCTAATTGATGGGAAAAGCTTCTGGCCCCTGGGAACTTAAAGACCCATCATGCAGATATTTGATTAAGTGGCCCCGTATCACAGACCACATGAAACTGGAAATCATTATCCTGTAATTGCAAATACATTAATAAAATGATGATGTGGGTTTGCTGAGGACATAAAAACGGACTCAGATAACTCACTCAGATAACTCCACACAACCGTGCAGTCTGCCCTGAGATGGCTGGAAGTCTTTGGCGTCTGGGTCTGTCCGATCAGCCCTCGGTGTGCCTGGCCTGGTTGCCAAAGGTCCCGGTATAGAGGGAAGTGGAGCTGGGCCTCACTGCACTGGACAGGGATGTGGCCAGTGCTTGCCCAGCATGTGCGAGGTTCTGGGTTTGATTAGCAGTACCCCCGTCCCAAAAGAACCACTTCAGGCTCAGGTATGCAGCACCCGAGACCTCTGAAGTTACTGTCCTTGGCAGGGGGCCACCAGCCCACCTCCCACATGTCCTGTGACATAGTGTCGGGGAGCAGCTGCTGGGGATGGCAGTGCTCCTCGGACAACTGTGTCAGCCAGTCTTTCTCCAAACTACAAGAAATGAAATGAAAAATGTGTGCAAGAAGTCAAACCACCCATGTTAACTCCTAGGGCCTAACATCAGGCTGCGATCACGCCCCCTGCCTGGGAGCTGGTTTCCTGCTGGGCAGTAGCCCACTCAGCAGCCCACTCAGCAGCCTCCTGCAGCATTTCCCTTGCACGTGGTCCCAGGCGTGCCTGCCAAGTGCCCCTGTGAGTGTGTGAGCAGGGCTGAGGGCTGAGCTGAGGCTGCTGGAGACCTTGCAGAGAAGCCCCTTCCCCTTCCCTGCCCAGACTTGTCTTTAAGGGGAGCACACCCAACTGCCAGGACATTTGTGCAAACTCTGGACCTGTGCCCTTCCCGCACACTAGTGCATTGCCCTCCGCTTGTCCATATCAGGTCCTTTCAGGTCCACCTTGAAGTATGCTTCCTCCAGGAAGCTCTAGGTATGAGACTTAGATCTGCTACTCATAAGCTGTGCGACCTCGGCTTGCTTAGCTTCATTTCCTTGAATCTTAGTTTCCTCACCTGCAAAGCAAGAAAGTGAAGCCTGCATTGTGTTAGCCTCTGACGCTGCTAACTTTTTTTTAAAAAAACAGAGATTTATTTAGCTGATGGTTTTGGAGGCTGGAAGCCCAAGAAAGTGTGGCCCTGTGTGTTTGGTCAGTGACAGCACCACTGGAGTGTGCCCCTCACTGGTCACGGGGTACAGCAGAAAGCCGTGGAGATTCAGGGTCAGACTCCCTTTCAGGTGTCCTAACGAGGGTCTGGACAGGACTGCATTAGTGCCCTCTGGAGGGCACTGCCCAATGGCTGGGCACCGCGTCCCATCCCTTAAAGGGCCAGGACTTCCCAATGTTGTTACACTGCGACCTAAGCTTCCGGCCTGTGAACCCCACAGGACAAACTCCATCCCAGCCACCCTGAGCCACAGCACGCATGTGTGAGACGTACGATTGCTGCCATGCTGCTTATTACATTTGAGAGAAGCCCTGATCTATACTCAAAAGGTAATTTTCTACAACTGAGGTGCTACCATTCGGTCGTGTTTATTTTGCTGTGTTCCGGGCAGTAAAGGACATCTTTACAGGGAGCACAAGACCCGCTTCCTAGGTTTCTGTTTACTCTGCCAGACGTAATTCTATACCGCCATTCTGCGGGCAGTGGCCGCAATTCAACTGCTAGTTTATAAATTTCCTCAAGCAATTTCCATTTAGCTAAGGCCAGACTCTTAGAGGGTGGTCATAAATATCAAAGCGCAGGCTGGCTGCGGGAAGCAAAGTAAACAAAACAAGAAAAAGGCCCAAATCAAATATGATTATTGATCAACACCCAACGGCCTTAATCATTTCTATGCTAATTCTAAATATACACATCTATATTGGCATTTTCATTATACAAATACATTGACATTTTCAGCTGAGGAAATATATTGAGCAATTCAAAACTGCAATCTTTGGAGAACAGAAAATAAATAAAAACACGGTAAAAGGCACAGAAGGGAAAAATGCAGTGAATTCTGCTAGGCTCGAGCTCGCTTGTGAAATATTTTTAGGTGTCTACATGTGGTGCAACTTTGGCTGAAGTTTTAAAAGCAAAACATGCACCCAATTAAAACAGAAAAGCAAACCCTTCAAGGAGACATCACCACCGGTCAGCCGTCTTCCTGGTCTTGGCCCTGTGGATGCGGTCCCTGCCCTGTAGCTCCTGCCAGTCTCTGTGTTACGCTCCGTAACTAGAAGTAACTAAGTGTAAGTTTCTGTTCGCTGAGTCCAGGGTGACCATGAAGGAAGAGGGTTAGCAGTCTCCTGGTGACGCGCCCGCCACCACGGTGGAAAGACACAGTGGGCTCTGCTTCAAAAGCCACGTGGCCATGTGTGCCACTGTGCTGTGGGGAGGAGTTATTTACTTATTTTTGTCTCTTTGAGACAGGGTCTCACTACGCAGATCAGGCTGGCCTTGAACTCACTTTGTAGCCCAGGCTGGCCTCAAACTCATAATGATCCTCCTGCCTCGGCCTCCTGAGTGCTGAGATTACAGGTGTGAGCCACCACACCAGGTTTAGGAGTTTGTTTTAAACCTTACGGCCAAACAATTCTCTTTCTTTGGCTTCCTTCTATGTCTTAAAATCATGGTTTACTTTGGTTTGCTTAGTATTTGTTCCTGCATTTCTTGGTCAGCAATTTGTCTTCCCTGGAATTTTTAGCTGCCTTAAAAATGTACCAAGAATGAAATCACATCACGTGTAGGAAAACGAACGGAACCAGAGGATGTCGCCCCCCACACCCTGAGCCAGACCCCGTGGAGAAGACAAGGGTTTTCTCTTATGTGGAAGCTGAAGGTAAGATGACCCGGGAACAGAAGAGGCAGAGGAGGAGGGGTGCAGGGGTGCAGGGGTGGAGGGAAGGCAGACACGATCAAGGCACAGCGTACCCTTACTTGTGTCGAGGTAAAATGCACTAATTTATCCCACTGATTTATGTTAATATTTATAACAGATTGTATTGATTTATGTTAGTAATTATAACTAATATGTTCAGAGCTTTCTCTTTGAAAACTTTTGGCTTTCTTTTCTGACTCAGCTGGATCCTCTCTCAAGTTTGTCTCCTCAGACTCTCTTCTCAATAGGGTGCTGCCCACTAAGTCGCCCAGGCTGGCCTGGAATTTGTGATCCTCCTGCCTCAGCCTCCCAAGTGAGGGACTCTAGGTGTGTGCCACCTCTCACTTCCCAAGGTTTTTCACATGATTGTGCCATGCTGGGGCTTTATTTCATTGTATATCTGGCTCAGTTCTGCTTTTTCTTGGATTAACTGTTTTTAAAAAATGTTTTTTAGATTCTGTTTCCATTTTGCTGGATTACATCTTCCTTTTTTTTCTCATCCCAGACAGTAATTCCTTTTTGTGTCACTGCATAACTGAAAATGTCTTTATACGCAGCCTTGTTTTGGGGCAGAGATTTGAGGGCAGTTACCCCGCTACCTTGCAGAGTTAGCGCCGGGCCGAGTCCTCCGTCCACATCCTGGGCCCATCACACGCCTTTCTGTCTGCAAACATCCGCTCTTCCCTTTATCCCTGCTGTCCTGAAGTTTGGAGAGGGTGCCCAGCAGGGGGCGCTCTCCCATTCTCCCGCCCAGTTCCGGGAGGCCTTCCTTTGAAGGTTTGCACCTGTCCAGCTCCAGGAGCTCCTTTGCCTCGTGCAGTCCCTGTGACCGTCCCCTCCTTTCCGAGTCCTCTGCCATTTCTTCCCGAGTGGACTCAGATGGTTATTACTGCCCCCGGACTGACCATCTGTGTTTCCCACTGTCGTTCTCACCGTTTCCATCTCATCTATGTTATGGAATACTTGGAGTTTTGACTCCTGCTAGTAAAACTTTTAAGTTTAGCAATCAAGTTTTCAATTTCCAGGCAACATTTCTTCTTCTATTCTCCTTTTTCATAGCAGTCTGTTCTTATTTTATGGAGTGTTTTCCTCTCAGGTCTCCCTGAGGTTTTTTTTAGAGTTGAAGATGGTTTTTGTGCTGAATCCTCCAGGTGCAGGTGTTCTTCTAATTGATGTTGTCCTGTTTCTGTGTCCTTGTCCTCTCTGTCTCTGGCCCCTGTGTTTCAGTGCCATCTGTGTGTGACAGATCAATGCATGCTGTCAGCAGACACTGCCTGCTCTCTGGCTGTGCGGGCCTCCTGCCTGGGGGTTCACGCTGGGCTCTGTCTGAGGCAGGTCTGTCACTTTGGAAAGCTCTGGTGGGGATCAAGCAGGCAGATGCTGATAATGCCCATTTTCCTGGGACTTCTGGTTCCAGGAGGTCAGATGGGTGGATATTCCTCTCCTCAGTTCCCGAGAGAACCTTACACGTGACAATTACGAACTCATAAAGACAAAAAGAGACCAAAAAAAAAAAAAAAAAAAAAAAAAAACCAACCAAACAAACCAAAAAACCCTGTTCATCATGTGCCCACTCCGAGTTAGGAAGTTTATAGCTGCTTTATGTCCATGAGATTATTTACTTATTTGATTTTGTGAGCAATCAGGTCTCCAGTTTAAAGATGAGGAACTGGACTACTGTAAGACTTTTGCTCAAGTTGACACCTCGGGAGGGAATGGAGCCGGGAGAGAGTTCAGAGCTTTTGAGGCTACAGGGGCCACCTGCAGTAACTGCCAGGAGGCCACAGCCCCACACACTGCCCTCCCGTTGTCCCTCCAGGCTGTGTGACCTTGGAGCGCAGGGAGTCTGGTCCTCTGACCCCAGCCGTGTGCAGAGCCTGTGTGCATAGGAAGCACGAGGCAAAGCTTCCACCATGGAGCTTGGACAAACAGGAGGGCAAAGCTGACACACAGGGTGTGGGGAACCCGGGTCAGAGCCTCCGCTGACACTGTCACCACAGACACACCGGCGCAGGGATGAGGTCACAGCAGGGCTGGCTGGTCAGCTGCCCAGAATTCCAAGGCTGAGTCTGCCCTGTGGTCCAAGGCCCTGGGGTCCCTGGGAAAAAAGCCATTCAGCGGCCAAAACAGCCCCAACAGGATGCGCCCCACAGAGCTTTCTCAGCGGTGCCACTTCCCAGGCAGAGGCACCAGGGCCTTCCTGCGGGCATCAGATGGAGCCCTGTGGGCTGGGGGTAGGCAGGGAACAAAAGCGCAGCTTGGGGGCTCTGTCATGGACTCAGAGCCACCGGAGTAGTGATCCCCTGGCCCCGATGTGACACTGCCTGTCTCTTATCCAGCTGTTACTTCTCTGAAGTCAGTTATAAATGCAGTGCCCTGCTGTGAGGCGAATGGGCTGGGTCAGTATTCTCATCTTGTAAGAAAGTAAACTGAGGCTCAAGAGTGAATGCATGTGTCATTGTCTTCAAAGACAAACAAGACTAGCTGAAGAAATGAGTTTTCTTTATTATTCTGTTTTTTAAAATTTAATCTCCACTTGGATCTACAAAGTTGAACTAGGGGTTATCAGAAGTGCAACGGTTATGTAATAGAGAAAACCCTTGATCCAGACAGATTCTAAGATGCCCTCACTACCCTCAGAATGGGATTCAGTGGCCTCTGGGCTAAGCTTGCCAGGTCTGTTGTGGTGCCACGCCACCCTGACCATCACACGTGGGTGTGCCTCAGGGTGTCTGGTAGAGGCGGGGAGACTCAGGCTCTAACTCAGGTGGCTCCTTCAGGCTCTCCAGGCCTCTTCCCAACACTTCTTGCTCACGGGAGTTAGATCCTCCCCAGTCAGGTGATGACTGAGATATTACGCGGAGACAAGCCGAGATGGGCCAGATGCAGACCTGGAGTCCTTTGCTTTCCAAACTGCAGATGGGCAGATGCCCCCTCCGAGCCAGAGGGAAACTCCCTGAGGGTCCCCGTGAGACATCAGAACAGATTCTGGTGCCAGGCAGTGAGGGCGGGTAACCAGATCCCAGCTGGCAGCATGGGACCAGGGTTCTGCTCAGTTGTGACCTCCCCGGCCCACCCGTCTCCCTCCCACACTGCGCTCCGGGGCCCACCCTGTTCTGTAAATGTATGCAATGTGAGATCACCTAGAGGAATGTGTTCCATCTGCAGCCAGAGATGGCCATGAATTTTATAAATAGCTTTCCAAAAGTCCTCGTTCAAGTTCACAAATCAGGCCTGGAACAACCCCACGTCTACATCTCCCCCGATGAAGATGGTGGCTTCTCGTCTCAGACGGGGCCATCTGTCTTGGGCCTCATCTTGTTCCTGCAGTGTGGAAAACTCATACTGACCCTAGGTTTCCCAAACTGCTTCCCATTGCAGGGCAGCGGGGACCCTTCCTCAAGCCACTGGGAGGCCCCCACATTCCCACTGGAACGCCATGATCACAGGTCATCACAGCCGGAAAGGACCTGTGAGACCAGCACGTCCAACACCACACTCAGAAGACAAGGAACCCACCACCAGCCTTGGCCAGAGCCCGAGTGAGGTGAGCGGGACAGGATTTCGGCACTGAACCCCAATGTTGCTTTCTTCATCTTCAGCAAATGGTTTTCTCTCTTAAGTTCTCCAGCGCTAAAATCAGATACAAGGTCAAGGTTAGGCCTTGGGGGAGGGGGACGGGACAGGGAGCACAGAGGTGTTAAATCCTCGGCTCTCAAACCTTGTGGCAGAGACAATTTTCTGGAAATGAAGGCTTTCGATTTGCAGAAGACGGCCTTTTGGGAAAAAATGATTTATTTCTAAAGCTCTAAAATCTTGGCTTTTTGTAGCAAGAAATGAAAATACGGAGTCCATGAGGTTCAGTGCATAAGCATGGGGCGGGGAGGGGCTGGGGATTAAACAGTCCCTTCTCCTCCCTATGGGGGAGGGAATCGATGGCTGGCGGAGGGGCGGGATGCGAGAGGCACTCATTAGAAGCAGCCTGTGCTCAGTTTTCTCCGAGGGGCTGCCCAAACCTTGTGTAAGTTGCTGGGGAGAGGGCTGGGCGCTGCTGAAAGGCCCCGAGTCTCACTCGGCAGAGGCACTGGAGGGCAGCAAGGATGCCAGTGTGCAGGACATGTCCAGGCAGGGCTGGACACCACCCTCATGCGGTGTCCTCCAGCCAGAGGCTCAGGACTGTCCGTCCTCAGTTCTGAACTCGCAGCCTTGCCCACTCCCCTTCCTTGTGGCCAGTGCCTCAGTTTCCCCATCTCCCTAACAGGATGATAAGAGTACTTGGCACAGTGGGTGGGCAGGAGTTAAGTCAGATGGCACAGGGAGAGTCCTTCGCTTGCAGGCTGGCACAGAGGAGTCCCTCCTATCACGCAGCTTGTGTCACCACTGCTGACAAGGGCCCACTGGCTTGAATTAGCAGAGAATTAGCAGGGTCTCCTGCCTGCAGGCTGATGGGGTCTCCAAGTCAGCCCCAGCTTTTCCATAACTTCCGAGTAGAGCTGGATACTGGGCTTGTGCATCGTGCCATCATGTGTGGTGAAATCTCAGAACTGTTCTCACGTCCACAGGGCACAACAGAAAAGTGCTTTGTGACAACTTTGGTCCTCTTTGCAAACCCACACACCCAGAGAGGGGCAGCAGGTGTTTCGGGGGGGGGGCAATATTCTTGCAGTTGCCAGAGGATTGGCTGCCAGGCTCTCTGTGCGTGTATGTGCCCGTTGCTTCCCCCTCCTCCAGGCAGCTCCATCTCTCCATGGAGCCTCCCATCAGTACCGAAGTCACTGGCCACAGATGAGCTCAGCAACTCAAAACTCCAAAACGGAGGTGCCGTGAGACCTAGCATTTGTCACACCATAAGGGACCCGCTTATGGTGTCTGACTCCATATTTCCCATCCTCTAAGAGTGTCCTGTATATCCCAAGGGTGACGGTTACTAGTTACCCTGAGGGTGACTCTCAGGAGCAGGCTGCTAGCAGGAGCCACAGGCTCCTCGGTTTGTCCCCCACCGGTGGACCTCACCACCTCCCTCATCTCCCCCAAAGGCTGGGCTCCTCCTGTTTATTTTGAATTTTTAATATACTATTTCCTGTCAGTTTGGTGTAGCTCATTTCTTTTTTATAAAATTAAAAAAATGTTGTTTTGTTTTATTTTTGAGACAGGGTCTTCTCACCTTGAGCTCACTTTGTAGACCAGGCTGGTCTCAAATTTGCAAAGATCCTCCTGCCTCAGCCTTCCGAGGGCTGCCATTTCAGGCAGGCACTGCCACACCCGGCATCAATTTTAATGAGAAAACAAAATTTCAAACCACAATAATTAGAGGGTAACAATGGTTAATATATTGTGTATTGTTATCATTATTTACTCCAGAGTACAAGATATCTGCATTTAATTTTCCAAACAGTATTAGCCCAAACCTTTCTTCTCAAAGAACTAAGAGAAATTAGTAGTATGATTATCTTATTCTTATGTCTATTATTTCTTTATCTTATTCTTATGTCTATTATTTCTCAGCTTGTGGCTCATTTCTTAAAGCACCCTGTGTTTTGCTCTTTCAGAGATAGTTACTCTTCATTATTGCTTCCACTATTTTAAATACACAGAGAAAAACTGTATCTTAAAGACCGTTGAAGTGTCCAATGGTTATTTAAAGCTTTTTATGGAAAGCAGGTCGTGGTCCCATTTCTTCCAACTCTTTTCCCTAGAAGCTACCTCTCAGCCCTTTCCGATGGTCAGATTTTACCTAAAGTGTGTACTCCCTGTTTCTGGGGGGCTAGGTGTCTGCTGTCTGGATGGAGGTGCGGGTTCCCCTGGCTTTGGAGCCCACTCTTCTTCCCCGTCCTCCCTCCAGCTCAGGGTCCCAGGTTCGTGTTCTCGGTCTCCCGAGGTTTGGTGATAGAAAGCCCCGTGCAAAGGAGGAAGCCAAGGACTGCTCCGGTGTGCGAGGAGCGAGGGTGAGCCTGTCCTCCGTCCTCCCAGGGCCAGCAGGAAGGGGGCTGGGGCGTCAGGCTCAGATGGGAGCTGTGTGGAGGGACAGGGACAGCTTGAGGGCCCAGTGCTGAGCCAGCCGGGAGCTGGGGACCCATGAAATCATAGATCTAATTTCTGCAAATATGACTTTATAATATGGTCACTGGACAGTTGTACAGCACGGGCCACAGGGCCAGACAGAAAAATAACTAAGCATGCATGCGCTCAACGACCTCTGAGATGACTTCTGAAGCAGGAGGCAGGTGTGCTCCCTGCCGGGCTCTGCCTGACACAGGGTCTCTGGGTTTACACTGTGCTCCTTGGCTTCAGGCCCTTTGCACAGGGGCTGTGACTCCACACACGCCGGTGAGCACTCTGGAGACACAAGACCAACTTGTCCCCCAGGCCTCCTCCTGGTAGAGGATCAAACTGGCCACAGTGACTGATGAATGTGGCAGGAAACCAAGGAGCTGACTGTGGAAAACCGGAACCTGCCCACGTTCTGCCTGGTGCAGGGCTGAGAGCCTGCGCCTGCTCTCTGATCTGCTCCTGCTGCGTAGCCTCAGAGAGGTCACTAACCCTCTCGGAACCCACGTCTGTCCACCTCCAAGGTGGCTGCTGTGCTATAGGGAGAGTTGATAGGTTTCTAGTGCTCCCACACACCAGGCAGCCTTTCCCAGAGGGGGAGAATGACAGACACACACTCTGGCTCCCCTTGACCCTGGGGCAGGACCAAGACAGGAATCCGGTCAGCTGAAGTGGGGGAGGTTCAGGAAGGTTCCGCAAGCTGGAGGGGCGCTGTTGGACAGACGTGGCACCTTCCCAGCTCAGCCTCATGGACAGACAGGGCATCCTGGAAGGCCTGTGGTCCAGACCTAGGTGCCCCGCCTTCTGGCCCCAGCAACCCTGAGGTCACTCTGCATTTAGCCTGAGGGTCACTGCTGGACGTGGATTCCATTTACTGCTCAGTGAGACCCATGGGGATTGGCTGGTCCCTCCTGTGGCCCAAGACAGAGCCCCAGAGGGCAAAGGGCTCACCATAACCACAGGGGTTAGTGTAACTCAGTGGGCACAGCACCAGCACCCCTGTTATGGCCTTGTGACAGGCTCTGAATTCAAAGGCTAATGCTGTGCCCACGGAAACCTTCGGTCCCTTACAACAAACCTGTAGCCCCAGAGCCCTGCTTCCTCCTGGGATGGCATGCGTGTGTGGGCATGAGGAATTGTCCCTGCCCACGCTGGCCCAGCCACGCGCCTGCACTGTGCCTGCTGACTCTTGTCATCCTCTCTGGGGGGCTCCTCCACCGCTAATTGAATCCAGGAAGCCTCACTGTGTGTAGCAACCCCTGGCTGTGGCCCATGCTGGGCTCCTAAAAATGGATTTTGGTGACCCAGGGCCGAGGTTTACACATTCAGGGGAGAACAGCACCCAAGCAAGGGCTTGGGAAATGCAGAATGCAGATTCGCTGCTCTTGTTAGACATTCGTCTAGCACATTCGTCTGAGGGGGGCTGGTATTCCAACTCCCCGAGTGTCCCCCACCCCGTACCAGAAGCCCCAGGTGGGGCACAGAGTTCTGATGACCAAAAGCCAACGTTTTATGGAGCTAAAGGGAGCAGGGTTGGGTCTTTCTCTGGGCCCAGGAGGCTGTCAGGCCGGTAGAAACTCAACAGCATCACATCAGTGGCATGGAACAGAGTTGTCAAAGAAAGGAGAAATAGATTCTCCAGTTATTTGGGTTTTAATGACCACAAAGGGGTTTCTGATCCCTGATTTCAGACTCTGTGTTCTTCTTCCCATTGTGGCTCTCTGTCTACTTTGTGTTTCTGAGGCTTGGAAGAAGGCATAAGTGTACCCTGGGAGGAGGAGGTGTCGGGGCTGGCTCCCAGCAGCGAGGGCTGGTATCTGGGCTTCACGACCAACCTGCGCATGGTGGGGTGGTGGAGGTGGTGGTGGTGGTGGTGGTTACCTTTCAAGGGGAAGGATGGGTTTTACAGACTTGTGGGGGCCTGCATCCCAAGGTGATTTCAGGGGCAAGGGGGCCAGGTAAGTGCAACTGCTGTCCAAATACCATCTGAGCCAAGGGCTCAGGGCCCCTTCAGGGAGAAACCCTCATAATCAAAAACAGTTGTGAAGCAGACATGTGAGGGAAAGTGGTGTGTGACTCAAAATAATTTTCACGGGCAACAGATTCAACTGCAAACAAATAATACAAATAATCGACCACGTGACCGGCTCTGGGGACAGGGATGAGGTGTCCCCAGCTACAGCCCATCTGCTTGTAGGGTTCATGTCTAGTGGGATTCAGACAAGCTGTGTACTTTGGATACACCTTCATAAGTCTGGATTTGGGGGAGCTTCTAAGAAGAGGGTTTACCAAAGGGTGTACCCACGATTTGAGAAGGAACAAATTATAGAGAGCCCTGGTAGCCAGGGCCAGGCCCTGAGGCTGGCCACTTCCTATGGGGAGAGGCCAGGTGAGAGGGCACAGGGCAGGCTGGAGGCCCTCAGGGGGGACCAGGAAGCCCAGTGACAGGTAAAAGGTGGCAGCAGCTGAAGAGACCCTTTGTAAGTGGCAGCTGCAGGGGTCACCACCAGACTAGGACTTTGCAGAGAAAAATAAGCCGCGCCCACCTCCCCTCTTGCAGTCTTCATGGTAGGGGACCCTTCACAGCTTCCCCTGGGACTTCTAGAGGGACAATGAGGGGCAGGCAAATGGAGTCCCCTAGGCCACATCCCATCTCACTTTGCCTGTTCAGCAGAAAGCGTGGCTGCAGATGGCTGAGGTTTTACAAGGCCATGCAGGCTCCTTCCCAGCTTCAGGTCATTTTACGGTCCTGGGTGAGGGTGACAGGGGATACAGAGCTCAGCCAGAAGCCCAAGGGGCGTGACTGCAAGGCTGGGGTACATAGGGATCCCTGGACAGACTTGGACAGGGGCCAGGAAGTCACACTGGGTCACGGGCAAACTGGAGAGGAAAGATGTTTGAAGTATGCCACCCTTAGCGTCAGGGCTACGGCACAGCTTTGATAGCCTTTCCACTTCCCCAAGGAGGGTCCCCCACGTCCTGCCCACTCCTAGGAAACTGGTGGTTTGTCTGCCGCCTCCGGGACTGTGAATCTCTCCCCTCTGCTTCTCCCTCTCTACCTCCCTACCGCCCCGACGTGTGGGCAGTGTCCTTCTCCCTGCCTGGACCCTCACTGCCTGCTCTCCAGATGTGCTAGCCAAGAGTGACAAAGACCAAGAGGCCTGGCTGGGGGCCAGGGATGGACGTCCAGCTGGCCTTGGCCTTCCTG
Source organism: Cavia porcellus (assembly GCF_034190915.1). Lineage (NCBI taxonomy): Eukaryota > Metazoa > Chordata > Mammalia > Rodentia > Caviidae > Cavia > Cavia porcellus. The sequence goes on from NW_026947502.1 coordinate 5,274,362, forward strand.
GGCCTGTCTGACAGAAGGCAGTTTAGAAGGCACTGGTTTCAGCAAAGGCTTGGAGCACTACCACTGCCCCATGTCAAGCAAAAAGCCCTGCAGACCTGCCCGACCGTACAACTGTCATTTCTCCTCTCACCATGTCAGCTTCTGGGGGCTGCAGGGTGCTGGGCTCATTTCTGATTTGCCATCTCTAGCATCCCTTTCTAGCTCCCCCATGGCCCCAGGATGGGGCAGCAGCAGTGTGGTGACACCCACATGAGGTCCTCAAAGAAGAAGCATGCTGAGGTCACATGGCGCCCCCCTAGGCTCCCTGGCACCTTCTCAGCCTACAGCCACTGCTGGTCATGCTGGCAGCACCACAATGCCCGCCTGATGACCACTCAGCTCGGGCCCTGGTGCAGCAGCTCTGCCAGGCAGCCAGGGGTCAGCCCAGCCTGGCGATGCATACAGCTGACCGGGAACTACTGCTTGGCTTGTCCTCACCTCTGCGGGAGGCTGCCCAGCCCCACTGGCCTCTGTCTTGTCTGGCTCTCAGGCCAACTTGCCTGCCCAAGACTGCAGGAACATGTTGCTACAGGCTTTGTGAGTTACAATAATAATTTCTTATCTCATTCTTCTGAAGGGCAGAAATCCAAAATGGTACTCACTGAAATGAACTTACGGTGTTAGGAGGGCTGCATGTGCTTTGAAGGCCCCAGGGGAAAGCATTCCCGTTCCCTTTCTACCTCCTAGAGGCTGCCCAGATTCCTTGGCTCATGGCCCCTTCTTACATCATCAAAGCTGGCAACTCAGCAGCTTCAACTCTCCTCTGGCTCTGACCCTTTCTCACTGAGGAGGACCCTTCGGGTAACCCTGGGCCATCCAGTATGACCTCTCCAATTCAAGGCTGGACAAAGGCCCTTTTACCATGTAGGGAATACATGTGCAGGTTTTGGGGAGCAGGACATGGACATCCTTGGGGAAAGGGGAGGCATCATTCTGTCACTGCACACCCAGTTTGATCCATCGCCAGGCTGAAAAGATCAGAGCGAACCCCAAGAAGGTGGACCATGCCCATCTTTTCCACGGCGCATCTGCAGTGAGAATACAATACACATTTGAGGGTCCCCTGGCCTGCGGATGACTTGTGACCACTTTCAAAAATATTCAGTCAAGCAAAAGAAGCCAGACACACATGAGTCCGTACTACATGATTACATGCAGGAGAATCTCTAGATGGGGCACAGAAGCCAGATTAGCAGCTGTCCTTGGTGGGGGAAGGTGGGGTGGCTCAGTTAGGGAGTACTTAGGAAGTAGTTAGGGGGGAACTTTTCCAGGTGACAGGGTGTTATTGTTGACACACTGTGCCAATTTGACAAATTTAGAAGTTTCACTAAGCAACTCAGCAGGGAGCCAGGGTTCTCACTTTGTAAACATCCTGAGCCTGTGCAAGAGGAGGGCAGGGAGGTTTTGTGGATGCTGCACCCACCCTGGAGTGGGGGTGGCCGGTGCCCAATTTAAGGGAGGAAAAGTGCCTAGTTCCCACTGTTACCCTGGCTGCTTTTACAGTCTTCTGTCATCATGAACTGTTGCCTCTGGGCCATGTGCCACCCTGCCCTGGAACCAGCTGATTATGGACTGAAACCTCCACAGACTGTGAGCTAAATAAACCTCTTCTTTCTTCATTTTGGGTGTTGGGTATTTTGTCTCAGTAACGAGAAAAAAGTAACAAAGACTCAGGGGCCTTCTGTAATTTGACTGTTACAGCAGTCATCAGTGAGATGCAGTCATCAAACTCACTGAAGTGGCCACTTACCAGTGCCATTAGTGTTTTTTTTTTTTTTTTTTTTTTTTTTAAATCGGTACCAGGGACCCAACTCACGACCACCTGCTTGCAAGACAGGTGCTTACGCTGCTGAGCTAAATCCCCAGCCCCTGCCATTAGTGTTGATTCTTCTAGATTCAGAGTACATTTTGATGACTGAAGGACCCCCTGCCCCACATCCTATTTCTTATGCATTTCCTTTGCTAGTATTGAGCTCAGTTAAAACTCTTCTCTGGGACCCTTTTTCTCCCTGCTCCTCTGTTGCCCACGGCTCTCAGCAGCCCTCATAGGAACTTTCCAGAAAAACCAGGGAGTAAGCACAGATGCACACAGCACTTGCCTTGGGTTTTGTGTGTTGGGTTTTCATTTAGAACTGCCTTGGACCCTTTCTCAGCCGGAGCCTGCTCCCTGGCTTCCAAGGACTCTGCTTTCTGACCCCTGGCAGAGGTCCCAAGAGACCAGCTGTCCTACAGAGCTGCCGGGGACACAGCAGCCGTCATGGCGGGGACCCAGTGAAGCATCCCTTCTGCCGTGTGGGGGTCCCAGTGGGATCGCATGCTCCCCCTCCTTTTACCCAATCATTTGCCCGTGTACCCCATCCCGAGAGCCACCTCTTCTGAATCCTTTTCCTCTTTAAATATGAGAGGGATTTTGTGACTATTTCCCTCCCACCAGAACCTAGTGGTTTCTTGACCTTCTAAAGCCTGTTTTGTGATGAGGGAGCAGGAACCCATCATTAATTCAAAGCCCGCTTCAGAAACTGACCTTAACGCAGGAAAATGTGTTTTGGTCCAATGACCATTTTGCAGACTCTAAATCTGAAAATATCCTTGCTTCAAACCTCCAGTTAAAAAAAAATAAACATTACTATTAGTGTCTTTCAGAGTTTGTTTTTTTCAGGCACTGAGAACTTTTGCAATAAGCCAGCTTTCATTGTTTGTGAGCAATCTTCAAGTTTACTGGGCTTGATAGGCTGGAAAAGGGAACCAGACAAGGCAATAAAATCCCAGTCGCAAAGATTCCATCGATGTGATTACAGCTGGGGAAGAGAGGAGGCGACACATTTAAAAAGTAAACTTCTCTTTACATCATCCAATTATGCTCGGTAAAAATAAAAACAAGCTCAAAGGAGAGGTAATGTCTTCCACACCCGCTTTAATTTCAGGCAGTTAAGAGCAGCAAGGCATTATCCTTCAAAGACAATAAATACAGTCCCGGAGGAACGGAAGAGGCGCGTCTCTTTGAGACAGCACGTCTCATCCCGTCATGTTTCCGATTATCACTGTGAGTAATACTCCCTAATGCAGCGACTTTAATTGATATCGTACCTTGCATTGTGATTTTTTTCTCCTACAGCAAAACTAGGTGAATTAAGTCTTGAGAATAAAACTATTTAATCACAAAAACACAACTGAATATGAACTTTTTTCTCTCCGTGGAGTTTATAAACCTCGACATTCTGCTCTGAGGGAGAAGCCAATTTGCAAATGAGTTAAATGGCCCAGAGTAAGAAGAACATCTGGCTGACTTTTCCTGAGCCCTTGCCACCGAGAGCCAGCCCGGATCGAGACTGCTGACTTCGTATTGGTTTTGGAATGTTCCAGAAGGGCCACGCTCCACCCTCTCAGCGCTGACTTCTTTATAAGTGTTCTAAGAACTCCTGTCATCTCTGGATAAAAGGTCGTGCGGGGAGTAGGTGCCCCTCACCTCTGACCCTTCCCATGTCATTTTGAGATCTGGTGACTAATATAATAATTTCCCCTGTGCTGCAGTTCTGGGCAGGGAGCCCAGGGCCCTCAGCCCACGCTAAGCATGCACTGTATCCCTTAGCTGCATCCCCAGTCCTCTTTAAATTTTTACGTTGAGATAGGGTTCCAAACGGCCCAGGCTGGCCCGGACCCTGTGATCCCCCTGCCTCAGCCTCTGAGGAGCTGGGTTCCAGGCCTGCGCCACTGCGCAGCAAGAGTTGCTGGTAATTATGAACTGCTCTGCCCTGAGGAGCCGCCGCCTCTTCTCTGTTGCCCACAGTTCTGCTACAACAGCACCAGGGCTTCTGGAGGGGACTTGGCTCCTCCTTGGCTCCTCCTGAGCTTACTCCTCTTCCCTCTTCACCAGCTGTGGTCTTCAGTGGCAGGAGGCCACTCCCTAGCCCTGGCCAGGACACTCAGGGCCCCCTGAGCATCCGACCTGTGCACTCTGGCACTAACTCAGGCGGCTCTTGCAGACTTTCCTGCTCTTACACCTCAATGTCCTCTTTCACCCCAAAATGTTCCTGCAACTCTTGAGGCTGGGAGGTTTGACCAGGTGGCAGTGAGGAGTCTTCAGGATTCTCCACTGACACAGGGAGGCCTCCCCAGGGAGGCCGAACTTCTTAGATATTTTTCTGGCGCATTTTCAAGTCACCATGACTGGGAGGTGTTTGCTCTTAGTACGGAGAGGGCAAAAACCAGAGATGACAAACAGCCTGCACTGAGTGTGACAGTCCTTCAAACCACAAAGTACCAGGCTCCCCTTGCTTTACTGTCCCAGTGGACACGCAGGTAGGTGAAGACAGTAATAATTACTGGCCTGAGAACCTGGCTCCCGGTACAATGAACACGAAGCAGTTCCTGTATGCGTTAGTATCCCTGGAGTTTTCCTGGGCTACAATGACTATGAAAACCAAGAGAAGAGCATGCATGGCTTCATTAAAAACTTTATCAAAAGTTGCTCGCCCTGATCTCGTTGCCCATGGCAACACAGCGTGTGGCGTCCGAGCTGTCGGTTCCGCACACCTGCACCGGCTGCACCTGCGGGCGACGCCGTCACGCCAACATCTGGCTGCCTCGTTATGCATTCTGCGGTGTCCTGTGAGCATCGACATAGAGAACGCGCGGTGTTTTAACACGAATTACTTTCTTTGTATTCCTCATGTATGTATCAATTAGAGCACCAAATTTTGAAATTATAGGTGGGAGATGATATGATCTATAATTTTCATTTTGGGGTGATAAATGGGAGCATTATGAAATACTCATTCTGAAAATGTGGGCCTTGCACCTGAACGAGGCGATTTGGCTGAGAACCTGGTCGCTGCTCCAAAATAGGGGCAGGGGGATCTGCGTGTGTTCCTTTTTGTTTTGTTTTGCTGTTTGGTGTTTTTGAGACAAGGTCTTACTAAAGTGCAGCGAACCTCCTGCCTCAGCCTCCCAAGTGCCGGGATTACAGGTGTGCGCCACCACGCCCAGCTTGTTCCCTGTTCTAAAGCTTCAGCAGCCCTCACTGGCCCTTGGCCCAGACCGGTCCAGGGTTGAAGCCTGCTGTGCACCTGGACCTAAGGGGAGGACAGCTCTCTGGTGGAAAGGGGAAGCATTGCCCTGGAATTGACAGGAGAGGGCTGCGCCCAGAAGGGCTTTCCTGCTGGGGGCCACACCCCATCAGCTCCTTCCCCATCTCCTGCCGGACAGTGAGTTCCCTCCCCGCCGCCCTCCCTCCAGCCTCCCTCCCTGGGTGGTGAGGAGTACTCAGCAGTGATCACTGGTTACACATGACAGTGGGCTCCGTGCTGGCTTGTAGCATCATTCCAACCCTGTTATAGCCCTTGCTCTCCCTTCTCTCTTCCGTGGGCCCCTTCCTCGTCCTCTAAGTCTCTCTTCTATTTTCCGTTCTCTTTCTGTCTCTCTCCCTCCCGCCCGCCTTGATTCGCCTATGAGGCACGTGATGCTTGAGGTTTTCAGGCTGCCTTCATTTGCTTAACTGACAACCTCCAGTTCCATCCATTTCCCTGCAAATGACATGATTTCATTTTCTTTTTATGGTGCCAGCAGCCCGTCCTGAACCTACCTACTTTACACTTTAAACCCATTAACTCATAGCTTTATTTTAACTTCACTAATTTCTATGCTTTTAACCTGGCTCCTTTTTTATAACACTTAGTTTTTAAAATTTGTTCTGTTTTTATTCCTTTCTTTTCTATTTCATCCCACGTTGAGTATCCGGGATTTAAATTCTAGTCTTGTAATTCCCTCTCTCTTGTCTCCTGTTAGCTGTCACATTTTTAAACCTCTTATTTTAAACCTCATCTGTCTTATTGATTTTCCTCTGTTCTAACTTGTTTCTGTTTTACTTCCATTTGAGGTTTTGGGTCTGCTCTACCATTTTTAAAGAAAATAATTACCCTTCTTTATTCTATTCTCATTCTGAACAATCAGGATGCTCCACAGAAGAAAAAAAAACCCCAACAATCATGCATACAAACACCCTCGAGGTAAGTGCCGTGGTGGGGGACGGCAACGATTGGAGCCAAACGCCCCTAAGTAAGGCGCCCTGTTCCCCCAGGTGGGTGTGAGACAGGCCAATGACACCTTTCCAGCCCTGCTGCTTTTGGGGGATACACAGGTTAGTGTGGGTCATCTGGAGTAGGGACCCCCGCCATCTTGCTTTTCCTACACCATCCCTGGAAACCCCACCCTTGATGATTTCCCTTCTTAAGCCTTCTCCCCACAACTCTGCCCCCTTCCGGAGGTGCTGCTCCCAGGGTACCTTCCTCACCTCACGGCCCTGAACACTTACCTATCTATCAGGAGACATTTCATTCATTTTCCTTAGTATTTCACTTAAGGCACAAACACTGAGTACCCATGTGGGAAGCCAAGATGAAATGTGGCTGCCTCATAAGCTGACAGCCGACCTCCCCACACTGCCCCCGACCTCCCCACACTGCCCCCGACCTCCCCACAGCTGCCATTTCAAACTCCAAAGATGTCTAAGACAGGGCTTCCCCATAGCCCTTGTGATGGTTAAATGGGATTGTGCACTCCACTGGAAATTAGGAAACACTTGTGGGTGTGGCTGGGGTGCCAGAGGTGACTGGCATAGGGGACAGCAGACTGAAGGGGAGACCCACCCTCAACAGGGTGGCAGCGTGTAACAGGGTGGGGACTGGGTGGAACCGAAGCAGGAGGAGGAAACCCATGAGCACAGACACCTTCCCGCCCTCGCTCCCTCCTCCGGTTCCTGGCAGACACGTTCTGCCTCACTCTCCTCAGGCCCACAGCCATGGCTCCTGCCCACTATGAACTGAGCCCTCTGAAACCATGGCCAAAATAAACCCTTCCTCCTCTAAGGGGACTTTTCTAGGAATTTTGTCGGGGTGAGGAGGCGCGGAGGGTCTGCCTCATTCCTGTCTTGTGTTGTCTTACAGCATGTGCAGGCCTCTCACCACTGCCAGCGGCCGTGCTGAGCTTACTGCGGTGTCTCATGGCTCGGTTAATTCACAGTGTTCCCAATAACTACCCTTCCTGCTGCTGTTTAGCCCACCTCCTGGCCCTTAAATGTGCTGCCAGGGACAGATCTTTAAATAACCCCCTTCCTATTGAACAGGGCAGCCTGGCTATGGCAGCCCCCAGATGACACAGGACACTCCCGCAGCAGCAGGCAGGTGGACAACTCAGAGATACGGTCAATGTCCATTACTGCTCAGCAAGGGCCGTGTCAGAGAGCACTCTGAGGGCTGGGACTGGGGTAGCTCAGTGGTGCCGGCTGGCCTAGCACTGCTGAGGCTGGGGTTTGAGCTCCAGTACCGTGGGGAGCTGTCTCTTAATCCAAAGTCTCCAGATGGGTGACAGCTTCCACGTCAGGTCCATGCAGAGGTGCAGGGTGGGCTCCTGGTGGAGCCAGCCGACTCCAGGCTGGACCCTTGGAGGGTACCCTGAGCACACTTCCACCAGACGGCCAGCCCCAGTCCTGCGTGTCCAAAGGGTCCTGTGACCACAACTCCAGGCCTCTCCCGGGAGAATCATCCCATTAGCACACAGCACCAGGATTCGGTGCAGCTGGAAGGCAGGAGCCTAAATGAATCCTGAAGGAGATAGTACATTTTTTTTAGCCACTTAATTGAATCTGTGGCAGTAAATCTTTTAGTCTTCTCTTAGCATTTAGAATTTCAATTTACTCCATGGATTTTTGCGCTCTACCCCCAGTGAAAATGAGTGTTTGTGCTGAAAAGCTTTTAATCAACTGTTCTCAAAATGTCAGTTCCCCTTATCTCCAAAGCGCGCAGAAATCTTTGTGTCTGTGGTTTTAAAAATATATTTCCGTGTATCCTGTTTCTCCCTTCCAGTTTTTAGCATTCTTTATCGTAGTTTAATCAGAGTCATTTTTGATGTTCATCCCTCTCTTAATCTTCTTAGATTTCTTTTTAAGGTGAGCTTTCCCCTTCCATCCGGCTTCGCTGACCCGCTAAGATTCTCGGGGCCGCTGCCACAGAGCAAGACTTGATTCCGCCAGTGGGCAACCCCGGCCAGCCCGCCGTTCTAGCAGGGAGAAGGTTAATTGTCCTAACTTTAATTATCAGTCATGTTTCTTTAACGCTGTTTGCAGAACTCCACGGTAAATTAAGCCATAAACCTGTTCTCTCTTTATGAGGACTCTGAATGTGGAGCAGCCTTGGTCACTCTTTTTCTGAAAAGCTAATTTCACAGAAAAGCTAGTTCCTAAAAACCAATCCTAAATGAAAAAAAAAAAAAAAACCCACAAAAGATCATGAAAGAAATACAATTTTGTTAACTCAGATGGTGAGCGAATGTTTTATTTTGTCAAACGTGCTTTTTCATACCTTTGGGGCAAAATGGAAAAGTCCTCCAGGCAACCGCTGAGCTGGTGGGACCACCAAGATGGGGTGTCCCTTCCCCAGCCCAGGGTAGCTCTGGGGTCCCCTTGAGCCTGCAGGTGCTGCTGTCCCATGAGTGACCGCCAGGGGGCAGCAGCCTTGCTCCCCACCTGTGGACAGCCCAGCCCTCAGCTCAGGCTGGCCCTGTCCTCCATCCATCTCTCTCTGGCCTTCCGATTTCCAATTTCTGATTTCCGATGACCCTAATCGGCTGTGCGGTCTGGAGTCCCTACTCCTTGATTTGTCAGGAGAATGAGTTATCCACGCGGACGCTCCCTGTGATTTGTAGGTTGGAGTACTCGGCCATAAGCCGTGACCTTTTCAGTATGCTGTCATTAGAGAGGCTGGCCATTTCCCGTCCTCCTGAGCACAGCGTCTGCAGCACGTGCTGAAGAGGGAGCAGGGCCAGTTAATCAGAGTGCCGGGGGCTGAAAAGGTGAACGAGGGCCGAGGGTATTCACAGTCACCGTCCGCAGTGGCATCATTTGGGCTCAGGTCCCCCCTCCTCCAGGGGCCGGTGGAACCCAACACAGTGCTGGGCTGCAGCTCTCGGTGGACCCCTTTCCACCCTGCAGGCGGTGCTGCTGCTGCTGCCTCCCTCTGATCACCCACAGGCCCCATCTCCTGGGGCTCCTCATCCTCTACCACCCTCCGCGTCACTTCCGGGGCGCCAGCCACGTGGCCTTCAAATTCCTTCCAGCACCTGTCGGCCCAAAGCCTGGGGTTGGATCTCTGCCTCTCCAGATTCCGGCAGGCCTGCTCCTCCTCGACATTCAGCTCGGGGCTCAGACGTCATCCATCCCCTCAGAGGCTGCCCAGGCCACCTGCCCCCTGGACACATGCACCTGACCACTTTCTTCATGGCCTTTGTCATTTATTGCATTTGTGTGGTCCTGAGTTTATTCCTCTCTCCATCCGCACACACCCTAAGGGATCTGACAAGGTCACCCTCGTACCCGCAAGGCTGGCACAGTCAGGAGAACACAGCAGGTCCTCAGTAAATGGTTACTGACTGAGTAAAAACAGCAGTGCAGTCGATTAACAAAATAATCCCACAATTCAGATTCTTCGCTAGTCTCTACAAACTCCTTCCCTCTGCCTCCACCTGTCCCTGTCCTTGCCTTCTTTGGACCATGTGTTGCACATGCTGCAAGAGCCTAAGATGCCTGGGGAAGCCTGACACAAAAACTCACTGCAGTTACTCAAGGCAGCAGCAAGGGACTAGCCTAGAACAGAAAATTCTTACAAAGCACAGAGTGGCCTCGCAATTTACAGCAGTGAAGCCATTGTTATTACCCAAATTTTAGCTGAGTGTGGTGGCACATGCGTGTAATCCCAGCACAGGGGAGGCTGAGGCAGGAGGATCACTAATTCAAGGGCATTCTGAATACACAGGCAAAGCTCATCTCAAACAAAAGCATCAGCAAAACGAAACAAAACAAAACAAAACACTACCACAAGAACCCCCTCCCCCCGCACTTTTCAATCACACTTTTAAACTTGGGTTTGTATTGAGATGCTGAAGCCAAACAATATCAAGACGAGAAGGAACTGCCCCTCTGACGCAGAGCCCCTGCTTCAAGGCATGTTCTGAGGAGGGCTCTGTGTTAGTTTTAGCCTTAGGTCAAGAACAGCTGAGAAGAGCTTAGCCTCGGGCTGGAAAGGGATGGGGGATCCATCCGAAATGGTCAAAGCAGTAGCACACGGAGAAGCTCAGAGCAAACACTCCACTCAGCCCGCAGTCCCGATTCCCAAGGCCCGAGCTTTCTGTGTCTGTTCCACCGAAGAGGAGACACCTGGTTTCCAGCGCCACCTGAAAGTGTGGGATGGGAAGTTGTCTCTGACACAGTGTGCAAGACTTTGGTTCAGAATGTCTCCCCGCAGCCCCAAGGTAAACAAGGAAGCAGGCATTTGACAGGCTTGCTTCTCACAGGTTTTCTAGAACACATTCCGGGAGGGCCTGTGTTTTAATTCCTTTTCAGACCAGACCTGGGGCTTTTAGGATGATAACGTGAAACAATTCCCCCGTCACAGCATGTGATATTCTTCTGTGAGCGCTTTCACCCTGCGTCCGTCTGCAGTGAGTGGAGCCCTCGCACAGCTGCCGCTGGGCCGTGTTTGCCTCGGCAGCTCTCCTGGAGGATGAAAGAGGTGAGCAGTGTGAGGAGGCAGGTTCTCCTGCACTGTGGGTTTTCCGCAGTGGACCACACTGGGAGTTTAGAATCAAAGATCAGGAGAGTAGAAAAAGAAATTAAAGCCACTGGTTTTAAAGAGCCTGCCAGCTATGATCCTTGAGAGAGAACAAATCAAACAATTCCACAGGTGACACGGATGTACCTGAACAGAAACCTAACACAGTTGCACATTTCCTGTGGCTGGTTGGCTGGCACTTGGTTTTCCATGCTTTGCTGATGATAAAACCAGGCCTAACAGGCAGGATGGAGATCTGGGGTCTGAAACCAGGTGACCCTGCTGTCCACCCTGTCTCGTGCAGTCAGCTGCATCCCAGGAGAGGATGCATCCCCTGGCTCCTGGGAGGCGATGGCTAAGCCTTTGAAATGTGCAGCCTTACAGAAGCATCTTTGTCTACTCTGGGGTTTGACAGAGCATATGGGGATAATGTTATTTATGGCGAGGGGCGTGGACCCCGCAGTCACAGGTCAGCCTCTGAGGTAGTCGGAGACCATGGGGAGCTGTGTGAGTGGCCAATGGTGTCTCTGAGGCTGCAGCCCAAAGCCATCTGTGTATGCCAGGTGTCTTGGTCACTTTTCTCTCATTGCTGAGACAAAATTTCCAGTGCCCAAAGGGAAGGAAGGAAAGGTTTATTTAGCTCATAGTTTGTGGAGGTTTCAGTCCATACTCAGCTGGCTCAAGGCAGCATGGCATGTCAGAGGGGCAACTGTTCGTGGGCAGAAAAGAGCAAAAGCATCAACAGCAAAAAGGGAAGCGCATGGACAGAAGATGTTTTTTGTCCCTTGTAGGCAGGCTACCCACCCTAGAGCAGGTAACACACCCATTACCCCAGCACTGGACCATGAACCAATCACAGATTCTACAAGATTGTCCCTGTGACTGCATGAGGCTTTTGGGGGACATCCAGACATAAACCATAACACCAGGACTCAGCTGAGCTTCGTGGCTTGGCAGTGAGTAGTGTATGGAAGTCTCTCCCGCTCTGCTGGGTGCATGTTCCAACACTCCAATGGGTGTCTGAAACAGTGCCAACTATTAGAAGCATTACCTCATACAGGAGCCTTAGAAAGCTGCAATAATCGGCCTGATAAGTGAGGCAGCTACTAAGGGATGAGCCAGTGGTGGCATATACAGGGCAACATGCTAGACGAAGGGATGATTCGCCTGAGTGGGACAGAGCAGGAGGGCATGAAGTTTTGCTGCAGTCCTCAATTTAAAATGTAGGCGTCTGTATCTGAAAGCTTCTGTGTGACAATTTCAGGCCACAGTTGACCGTGGGTAGCCAAAAGTGAAAGCACAGATTACTGTAGGACTCCTATACTGTCACGAACTCTTACTGGGGGGAGCTGGAGGAGAGCAGACTGGAAGCTCTGAACTTGGAGGTGCCCTGGCCCTGCCTGCTACAGCTTTTCCCTCTGCTGCTTGTGATCTGTGCCCATATCCTGGGTACCCAGGCCTTTCCCAGGTCTGTGAGGTCTTCTGGCAAATCACCAGAAGCGGGAGTGGCCTTGTAAGCCACAATACTGTAAAACTGAGATCCAGAGGACAGGTGGGGAAGCCGGGGAGAGCTCAGGTCTTTGACGCCCAGCCGAGCGAGGTGCAGCACAAGCCAATGGCTTCCCTGAGCCCAGAAACCGTCACGCAGCAGGGTGGAACTACGAGGTGGCTGGCCCAGCAATCCAGCCCACGAACAGCTGGAGGTTGCCAGATAAGCCTGGAGCTCCAAGCCAAAGCCTGCTAGGTCCTTTCCCTGCCCGCTAACTGTGGACATGTCATTGGTTCATCTCCTGGCCCGTTCTGATCACTTTGCTGAGTGAGGATCACGTGGGAGGTCAAGACTTTTCCCAGTACCAAGTGGCTTTTCTGCAAAAGGGGATTTTCTAGGTGGCTGTGCTTCAGTGACTCAGTTCTTATGGTGGAAATAAACCAAACCTGAGTCAAATGCGGGTGATCATGCCAATAAAGGATGGCTCCTGAGGCTGACTTGGGTTCCACACCCACAGGTGTGTGGCCTGCTAGATATTGCCAGCTTCCAAAGCTACCTGAGGCCGCCCTCTCCTTATTCAAGTTCGCCTCTCTATATGTTCCAAAGTTCAGTGCCCATCTGACATTTGAGTCTTAGCTAAAGAGAATCATGCTTTTAACAAAACAAGAAGCCCCTCACACAGTGGCTGCATTTGGCAGCTGGTGTCTTGCTCACTCACAGCACACACAGTCACTCTGTTAATTGCCTGCCTGGACTCACGCTCCTGGGGTTGCCCAGCAGGCCCCTGGCTGAGATCCACCTGGAGACATTGACTGCCTCTCCCATCAGAATCTCAAAATGCCACAGTAGGAAGAGGACTAACTGAAGGCCAGGCCGACCCTTAACTGCACAGGAGAGAGAGAGAGAGAGCACCTGGCAGGGGCAAGGTGGGAGGTAAGTCACGGCCCAGTGAGGCAGAAACACCAGGGCCCGGCATGTGGTCAGGCCTCATCCTCGCAGGGCTCTCTGACACAGTGTGATTTTAGAGCTCAGCAGGCCTGGTGATGATGGTCTGCAGTGGCATCATTAAGGACCACACAACTGTGTTATTTCCTGGGTGAATCTGTCACCTGGCCACTCAGAAACAGAAGGGTTTAGTCTGCCAGTCTAACCGCTGCCTTGGACAGTACCACAGCCGAGGCACCTCTGGTGGCAGAGGCCGCAGGACAGCTAAGTTCCGATGCAGGTGCAGGAGCACCCACATTCCTCCCCAGGTCATCCTGTGGCCCTGCTGACCATGATGGTCCCGTCCGTCAGGCCACTCTCTCTGCCTAGCCAACCTAGATAATCTTGCTGGGAAGTCCAATCCCCCTTCTCCAGGAAGCTTCCAGGTCACCCCAAGTTTCACTGTCCCTTCTCCTTGGAACTAACCCTGTGCCTGGCGTCAGAGCCCCACAGTCCACATGGTGAATCGGGACCTAGTTTTTTCTCATGTGCCTTGAGGAGCTCAGAGTTCTCTGGGGCAGAAGGGGGACGGGTGCTGCCTGATGCTGGCTAACCTGAGGACTGGCCATCACGGCTGGAAGGCCCTAAGGGTTTGGACTGTTGATTTGTTAGCTTGATGTGGGGTGTTAGTGATGGGGTGCTGTGGGGGGACAGCAGCCTGAGGTGGGTGCCCCACTTCGGAGCAGAGGGAGTGGTTTCCAGAACAGGAAGGGATACGAGCAAGTTTAGAGGAAGAGCGGAGGCTGGAGGCAGGGTCACCCCAGGGTAAGGGCTGCTCTGTCCGGATGGGGGCATTGAGCCCCAGCATAGATGTGAGCTTTGACACCAGGCTGAGATTGGAGGCTCACTGACCCAGATCTGGCTTCCGCGGTGCCTGGGTGGCTCTGTGTCTCTGAGTCTCTCCCTCCTCTCCTCACTCTACATAAGGATGTGGGAAGATGACCATCTGTAACCCTGGAAGACAGCCCTCATCCAACACCAGGATTGCCAGCACCATGACCTGCCCATCCTCCGGAGCTGTAAATTCATACAAGCCATCCTGCCCATAGGATTTTACAGATCGTGAGGACACTGGGGACTTCCACACGCTCTCTGTGGTACCCTCATACTGATGTGGGCACCCTCATGTCCAGTGACATGGGGCCGCGGGCCTTGGAAGGGAGTTTGTAATCTCAACATTTCAGATTCAGATAGAAACCTGAGAGGCCATCAGGGTCATGCCAATCTGAAAACGAGTGGGCGGAACTCTGAGCTGCCAGGTAACCCCGGGGACAGTTTTGACAGTGCCACCAGCTTCTTCTGCAGGAGCTCATTCTCAGCCGTGCACCCTTCTGTGAACTGCTGGGCATTCAGCAGCTGCTCTGTTGGATCGGGAGCCCTTCTCCCAAAAAGTGATGGCTTGAGTGAAGACATCAGTTTATAAAGTGCTACTTTGAAAACAAACAAACTCACCTCAATGTATGCATGTGTTATATAAACATGAAGTTATAGATTACACTATATGATCTGTGGGTCTCCCTGATGGTAAATAACTTCTTTTTCTCTTTGTGCTTTGCTGTATTTCCTGAATTTCTGCAAATAATACATAATGCTTTTGTAATCAGCAAAACAACAACAATAAAAAGAAAGCAATTGCAGTGACTTTTAAAAGCCTCCCCCATCAAGGTTTTCCTGCCTTGATTGAAACAACAAAGCCTCATGCCAGGTTCTTATTGTCTGGAGACAGCTGGAGCATGGGAGGGACATGAAAGGGAATAAACTGGTATGGAGGTGGAGGAGGAGTTTAAGGCAGGTGCTGCTTTGTGACAACAATGAGCCTTGTTTCTCTCTTGCTCCTGTTGGGCGTGGTTGATCCAGTAGAGCGGCTCCCAAACATTCTTCACTGTGTAAAACTCTGGCTCTTTATCACAGCTGGCATCATAATAGACTAAGGTTGATTTGTTCTTCCCACACCGACATGATTAAGTGAGACAAACCTTACAAGCAAAGAGTGGAGACAGTGGAAAATCATACACGGTTTTGGAAGAGCCAAGGCCCAGGAAAGCAGACACACTGTGTGTGTCCGGGGATGCTCAGACTCAGACAATGGAGAGACGGAGCATGGCTGCCGCTGGGAAGACACAGTCTCGTCAAGTGTCGAGACGCCAGTTCTCCCCGAGTTGACCCACAGATTCCAAGCAACCTGAACCAAATTTCCAGCAAGTGTGATATATGCACCTACGTCCATGCTCTTGATGAGCTGACTTTACAGAGACCCAGGACAGCTGCGGAGCTCTCAGGGAAGGACGGGAGCTTGCTCCATGGAAATCACACCTTATTACAGAGCTCTGGATACTCAGCAGCTCAGATCAATTAAACAGAAGAAAGGGCTCTGAAATGGGTTTTTGCAAATGTGGGTATGGTATAGGGCAGTGATGGTGATGTAGCTCTCTGGGGACAACGGATTTTTAAATAAAAAATGGTGCTTGCTTGTGCAATTTGGGATATGTATTTAAAAAAATATAACTCAGCCTACATGTTATATCATTCACAAAAAAATTAAATCCCAGATAGACCCCCCAACACCCTCCCCCAATAGATTGAACTTCTAGAATGCAGCAGGAAGACATCTATAAACCTGCTTTCTGCAGAAACTAACATAACCGGTAGAGTGATAAAACAAAATAGAGTCCACCCCACCCCAATCCAACCATTTAAAGTACTTAGAAATGTTTTACTGGTGGATAGTACACAAAGAAACATGTATTAAAGGAAATATACTAATTCTCAGGAAGAAGAGGAGACGTCTTCTGGGAACCGTGACCTGCTCTCTCCCCTCCCCACCAGCGCAGGGTGAATGGAGGACGTGCTGGTCGGATGGCCTAGCCGAGGAGGCCAGGCCGCCTTCTCCCAACTCCTTCTCCTCAAGGTCTGCACTAGTTCCCCGGGAGAGAGGTCAGGAGCCCGTGCAACTGAGGAACCTGAACCCCTGTTTCCCATCAGGTCCTGACCTTTAGAATGCAGACGTCGCTGCTGGCATGGCACAGCAAGGATACTGGACCTCCACTTGCCCGCTGTCCAGCTCACTCACAGGACAGAGGCAGGGGAAGAAAGCGAAGATGGCCAGAAGCCACCAGTTTGCCACCCAGAACCCCACTCAGAAGTCGGGGATGTCACTCTTAGACAGCTGGGCCACGATCACCACCCCAGCTCTAAAGTAGTGACTGGGAGGGGTTAAAAACGGGCCATAAAAAAGGGGGAGCACTTACTGAAAGGAGTTGATGTGATTTGGAACAGATCACGGGAAAGGAAGTTCAACCTGAGGCGTACTCTTAAAAGGATGAAGGTTTTGGCGGTAAGTGATTAAGAGAAGAGTTCTAGCTCAGAAAGAGCAACAAACTCGTTAGCTATTTCACCAGAGAGAAAAACAAACGTGTAACGGATGAGCCAAGGCCCTTAAAGCACACCGACAAGGAGGAGGAGTATCAGAGGGGAGGGGGGGAGAGCAGCGGACAGAGACAGTATTCAAAGGCTCCCCAAACTTGATGAAAAATATTCATAATCCAAGAAAGTAAAAAAGCTGCAAACAGGAAAAACACAGAGATTCACACCCTGATGTGCACTCAGAATGCTGAAAGCCAAAAACAAAGAGAAAAATTTCAAAGCGTCTAGAGACAATGTCTAATGTACAAGGAAAGCCAGTATGATTAACAGCCGACTTTCCTTCACAAACAATGAAGTGAGAAGGCAGAGAGATGACACAGTCGGGGTGTGGGGGAAAGTCCAGCAAAGCTGTCAACGAGCTATTTTATACTCGACAATCCACTTTGCAAAAATTAAGACAAAATAAGAAAATAGACACAAAACAAAAACCGATCGTTAATTACCAGCATACTCAACCTATAAAAGATGCTGAGGGGCCCCCAAAGGTAACTGAAATCCATGTTTAAAAAAAGCCCTGCAGAGATGACCGTGTAATCACCTAGAGGCAACATGTATATTTATTTTCCTTTCTTGTCTTTACTGATTTTAAATGCAATTGTAAAATAATATGAACGCAACATTGCCAAGCCTGTAACACAGAAATATAACGCGGCTGATCGTAACTGAATGAAGCAGTAGGGGGTTATAAAATTGAACAGGGCTAAGGAAGTGAGTCCACTGGTAACAGAGGAGAAAGCCAGCGACAATAAATGAGGAGGTTAATATATACATTCTACACGTACGCTTAGACTCATTTTTTTTCTAAGCGCCTCTCAAGTGGAAAAAATTTAAAAACCCAATGTATCATTGAGTTATTAACGTACACAGAGGTAATATGTATAATAATGCCAGCAGGAAAGTAGGAAGAGGAAATAAAGGTATATACGAGTAATATTTTTATATTGCAGTAGAATTAAGTTAGTATGAATCGAACATAGATTCTGGTAAGTTGGGCTGTGTATGTTAAGCCCTCGAGCAATGATTGGAAAATAACTCTGAAAAACTAGTGAAAATATCATGAAAGGACTTAAAATGTTACAATAGTAAATATTCTCAGTGCAAAAGAAAGGAAAAAGTACAAAAAAAGACAGGAGATGTATAGGAAAATGAAATAATAAAATGCATTTCTAACTATGTCAATAATACTATCAAATGTCATGGACTGAGCAATGTCATCAAAAGGCAGAGAGATTGTACAAAAAACAAAATCCAAATATACAATGTCTATAGGAGACATACTATAGAGTTAAAGAAATAAATAGGTTGGAAAAGAAATAAGTAGAGATGGGAAAAGAGTTGTTAGAAAGTTGAAGTAGCTACAATAGTATCAGACAAAACCTATTTTAAATCAAAAATAGTATTATAGAAAAATAAGAACAGTTCATAGTGACAGAAGGATCAATTCTTCCATGAGATCTAAACATTTTTAACAGTTCTAAAATACATGAAGCAAACCCGACAGGACGGAAGAGAGAAACAGACAATGCAACAAACCAGGTGCATGTTCAAAGTCTCACTTTTAATAATAGGCAAAACAGCAGGACAGAAAAGTAACGAGAAAATAAAAGCTTCAGGAAAAGCCCAAGTCAACTACAAGAGCTCTCTAGAACATCCTACACAGTAACACCAGAAGACACTGTTTTCTCAGCAGTGCAGGCAGATTCTTTTCCAGGCTGGATCCTAGTTAAAGTAGAAAGCAAGGCTCAGGAAATTCAAAAGGGAAAAAGGTGCAAAGTATGCTCTCCTACCATAGCGAAATGAAGTTACACAGCAGTGCCAAATGAAGTTTGTGGAATCCACAGAGTAAACATCCTACATGCAAACAGGCAATCAGTGGAAGAAGAGTTACAAGGGGAAATACATGGAGATAAGTAAAAATGAAGGTCAACGTAGAAAAACTTAGGATATGCAGTCAAAGTGCCGAGAGGCAGAATTCATAGCTGTGGAGCCCACATTATGAAAGGAACTGATCTCAAATCGACCGTGAAACCTTCTGTACTAACAGAAGCTGGTAAAATTAAACCCAGAGCAAACAGAAGACATAAAAAGTAACAAAGAGAAAATTAATGAAATAGAGAATAGAAAAACAAGAGAGTAAATAATAAAAACAACAACAAAATTGACAAAATAGTTCACTAGACTGTGCGTGTGGGTAGCTCAATCCCTAAAAATAGGAAGGAAAAGAAAGAAATCATTACTGACTTTGCAGAACAAAAAGGATTATTCAGTTGGATGGATTTACAGAACACAAATTACTGAAATTGACTCAAGAATAGATAATCTAAACAAGTAAAGAGGTTTCATTATTTAAAAATTTCACACAAAGAAGCGCAGGACCAGATGGAATCATTGAGAGATTCTACCAAACATGAAAGAAAAATACCCATTCTTCATAATTTCTTCCATAGAATACAAAAGGAGAAAACAATTCCCAGGCCGGGCTGTGATTGCAGTGCCAGCGTTACAGCGAAGCCAGACAAGGTAACGCAAGCAAGTGACTGACGAAATCGCTTGTTAAAAAACCTCATAAAATACTAGAATACTGACTCTAGCAATATATAAAATGTATTATGCATGTGAACTTATGGGACTTATTCCAGGAATACAAGGCTGGTTTAACACATCAGAGTCAGTTTATGTAATATACAATATCAGCAGAAAACAAGGCAAAACCCACAGATCATCTTAGTAGCTGCAGAATAAGTATGTGACACAACTTCACCTTTTTTTTTTTACAAGAATATTTAGCAAAACTGGAGTAGAAGTGAAATTATTCAACCTGATAAAGGGACTCTACGGACATCAAACTTTATGGTGAGTGAATGAGCACTTTTTCCTCAAATCTGGGACAAGATGAGAATGACCACCCTCTTTAGGTGCCCAAAATTGTGATGCACATTTCAAACACTGTGATTAGGAAGAAAATAAAATACAGCGCATCCACTTTAGACAGGAAGAAGCAGAACCATCTCTACTTACTGTCATATTTTCTCTTCATAGCTAATTCTAAATCATCCATTTAAAAAACCATGTAGAACTGACAAATACATTTTATAGGTTTGAAAGGTGCAAGACCTGTTTCAGGAATCAGCTGCATTTCCATTCTGTGTCAGTCACCTTTCTACTGCTGGGACAAAATACCTGACACACGCAACTAACTTAGAGGGAAAGGTTTATTTTGGCTCTGGTTCCGGAAGTTTGAGTCCACGGTTTCCAGCTGCAAAGCAGAAGCATTGTGATAGGAAGTGGTGGAGAAAAACCGCTGACCACGGTGGCCAGGAGGAGGCAGGAGGAAAAGCAGAGAGAGGACCAATGGGGGTGAGCTTCCCCTTATAAAACCAGGCACCCTGGGACCTTCCTCCTTGGCTTAGGCTCTGTCTTCCAAACAGACATGAGTCTTCAGAGGACATGTTATATTTAAAACACTACATGTATAGTAGCAATAAACGTTAAAAAATAAGACTATGAAACCATGATGACAGTTCTATTTACAACAGATTAAAAATTCTACGCGATGAATTTAACCAAGGAAAAACCCATATTCTGAAAACCAAATGACAACAACAAAGTGGTGAAATTAGAGATCAAAAGAAAAGTTACCTATGTTCACAGGCTAGAGCTCACGACTATTAAGCAGATCTCACTCTTGATTTGCCTAGAGCATCCCAAGTCGCTTCTTTGAGAAACTGACAAGTTGATCTGAAATTCATACGGAATGTAAAGGACTCAGAAAGGTCAACGCAATCTTGCAAAACAAAAGCAAAAACAAACAAATCCCCAAGAAAACCAAATTAGAGGACTCACACTTTCTGATTTTAAAACTCATTACAGGAATCAAGATGATGTTGTATCAGAAAAAAGGATAGATAGCGAGATCTAAGGAACAGAACTTATAGTCCAGAAATAATCTTTGTCAATTGCAGTTAATTTGTTTTGGACAAGAATGTGAAGATAATTCAAGGGAGGAAAGATGGTGATTCAGGCAGAGGATACTGGTACAACTGAAAACCATCATGTGAAGTCCGACGCTGAGACACACCTCATGTCATAGACCCAAACAAAGCAGAGTCAAGGTAATATGAGTAAAACAGCTAACACTAAGAAATTGTGAAAAGAGTAACCTTTTGTGACTTCGGGTAAAATTGTTTAAAATATGTGTGACACAATGACAAAAGAAAAAAATAAGTAAACTGGACTTAAAAACACCCTTCCTTTTGTGCTTCTATGGATAATATAAAGTGAAGAAAAAATCCATAGGATGGGGAGAAATATTTACAAATCATATTTCTGACTAGGGACCTGTATCCAGACTATATAAAGAAGCCATACAATTCAACAATATACAAATAACCCAAGTAAAAATGGGCAAAAGGCTGGAGGTTTAGCTCAGTGGCATAAGCACCTACCTAGCAAGCACAAGGTCCTCAGTTCGATCCCCCCCACCACACACACACAAGCAAAAGAGCTGAATAGGACAGTCCTCTGAAGAGGAAATATGAGTGGCAAATGAAACAGAAAAGATGCTCAACATCATTATCCACCAAGGAAATGCAAATCAAAGCCACATGAGATACCACTTCACACCACTAAATGATCACAGTTAGATAGACAAATAATAGCAAGTGTTGGAAAGGACTTGGATAAACTGAAACTCCTATACTCTGTTGACAGCATGTAAAGTGGTACACCTGCTTTGGACAACAGCCTGGCAGTTTCTCAAAAGGCTGCTCGTAGAGTGAACACAGGACCACTTCGATTGGTAGGTTTACACCCAAGAGAAATGATAATGATGCCCTCACAAAAACTCGTACACAAACTTTTATAGCAGCATGTTTCATAATAAAGTAGAAGCAACTCGGGTATCAACCAACTAGGTAAAATGCGATGCATAAGGACTGACACATGCCACAAGTAAAGGAGGCCAGTCACAAAGACCACACATTGTGGGATTCAGCTTTAGGGAATGCCAGCAACAGGCGGTCTGCAGGGGCAGAGAGTAGCCTGGCGGTTGCTGGGGCTGATGGGGGCGGGGTTGTGGCAGGGCAGAATGGAGGGCTGGGGAGTGATGGCCGGTGACAGCAGTTTCCTTTTGGAGGTTATAAAATATGTAAAATTGGATCATCGCGATGGTTGTACAACTTCACGGCTCTATTAGGAGTCACTGGATCATACACTGCACGTGGGAGAAACAAAGGGCATGTGAATTACTTAATAACGCTTCTACCTGAAAAAGCCAAACATGAAAGGCAGAAATGTAAGTGGAAAGGTTATAGAATAATGTAGGGCCTTGGGAGCTGGGGAGGATTTATTTTAAAAGGCACAAAAATCCGCTAACCCTGAGGAAAGAGACCGATAAACTCAACTACATTAAAATTAAGAACTTCCATCCAAAAAGAAACCAAGATAGGGTGAGAAGTCAAGCCATACACAGGAGAATATATTGCAATAAATACAATCCATAAAGTACCTAAAGAACTCCATAGACCAATACAAGAAAAAAGTAGAAATGTGTACTGGGCAGGTACTTCACAGAAGAATAAATAAAAACAGCCAATAAGCAATAACATGATGGTTAGTCTCATTTGTAACCAGGAAGGTCAGTTATCGGGGCTGGATGTAGCTCAGTGGCACAAGCGCCTGCCTGGCAAGTGCAAGGTCATGGCTTTGATCTCTGGCACCAAACAAACAAACAAATGGAAAGTGTCAATTAAAACCACAATGACAAGGCTGAGGCAGTGAGACCTTGACTCAAAATTAAAATATAAGATTTGGGGAAGTAGCTCAGTGCAAAGCTCTGAGTTCGATCTTCGGTACAAAAGAAAAACAGATCAACAACAACAACAAACACCGCACTATGATACTATTTGTGTTTACTAGACTAGCAAAGACCTAAACTGTTCCACAGCCGCAGGTGTCTGTAAGGACGGAAAGCGTTACTCGATGTTGCTGGCAGGGTGACCTGGCTACTTTGCTTCCAGTGAGAGCAGCACAACCCAGGGCGAAGCTTTCCAGATACACATGTTCCAGGCGCCTGCTAACACACACGCTACCCGTGATGCTTAGTAGTGCTGCGTGGAGCATCCCTGAGTGAACCATGGGCGGTGGGATGGGTGGGCTGTGGCACCCTCACATAAGGGTACGCAGTCAGCAACGAAAATAAACAACTCCACCTGCACTAGATATAGATAATCTTACAAATTCCAATGCCGAAAGAAGCAAACCTAAAAAATCCACAACGTGAAGTCCAAAAGCAAGAAAAAGTAAACCATCCTGAGACATATATTTATAACTATAAAGACAATTGTGAAGACCAGAAAATGATGATCTCACAACTCCCACAAGCACACCGTGGTCATCTCCCAGGCTATGGGGGAGACGGATGTCTCAGGTCCCAGATGATCCCTAAAACACAGCTCTTGCCTTAATTATGATTTTAATTGTGCAAATGTGCTTGTGTCCCACTGTCTGGATGCCATGTTTCACAATAAAAAGTGAAGAAGAAGAGTTCATGTCACACAAGTGGCTTCCTTTCCAAGGCTGTGCATCTGCCAAGGATTCAGCCCCATGTCCTCTCCACACAGCCGTGGTGGGTGCCACTAAAACCCTGAGCCAGAACCCCGGAAGAAGAGGTGAACCTGTGGCCATGGCTACGGACACGGGGTGCCCCTGTGACACCAGGTGAGTGGGACACGGGCTTGGGTGCATCCTGCTGAGGTGACAGGAGCACGAGCTGCCAGAAGGATCCCTCTCCCAGCTCTCCTTGGGCCCCTCCTGGCAGACCTGCTGACCTGGGTGAAAGCCAGGCTGTCACCCTGGCCCCTCCTGGGCACCCTCTGCCCCTGAACAAGTGCACGCTGCTTGCTTACTCTCGTCCAAGTCATGGGTCAGGCCTGGGACACAGCAGTGAAGGATGCAACCCCACCACTCCAGTCTTCGAGAGATGGCGTGACCTACGTGCTCCCAGCTCGGGGCCTCGACACTGGAGAGGCTGGATCTGGGTCTAGGGCATAAGCCTTGGAAAACAGGAAGCTGTCTTTTAGTCTTACCTGTGAATATTAATTTTGTGGAGGCTCTCCAACACCTGGAGACTTCAGGGCTGAAGGTGTAGTCACTGGGAATTTGGGTGGGATTGACATAATTGCTTTTGTTGGGCTACATTTTTTTTTAAATAGCTCTGATATGAAGCCTGAAACAGCACCTCTGCCTGTGACTTCACGGCTTCTGCCCAGGGAGTTGGGATACCCAGCGGGCAAGAAGTTCAAGGTGGCGGTAATAAGCAGGAGGCCTCTAAGCTATCTGTAAGGAGATTGTTTTCTTCTGGTGCCCATGCAGAGAATGAATTTTAGCCCAAAACCCATTAACTCTTCTGTTCTCTTTTCAAAATTTACAGCCTCCCTGGAGATCTTCCTTAGCCCCAGAGAGGTGTGAAGACGTGATGGAGAACCCGGCTTATTGCTTTTCTAATGTGCGCCCAGCTAGGCTCCTCAGAGGTAGGGGTGCGTGTGCATTCATGCACGTGGCCTCCCCGATGCCCTGAACTAGGATGTAAGCGGGGACCCAGTCTACAGCCCAGCTGAGGCGTGGGTGTACAGACAGCTGCGTGGGCAGTGACACCAGCAATCTTGTACCCTCACTTGAAATACGCCCACATTGCCATAGCTTTAGATCTATCCGTACACCTCGGCAGTGAAGCCGAGCCCGTGCCCTTTCTTCCGCGTCCCTGATCTCAAACGGGTCCTCAGAAACCGAATTAGAATATGTCCCTGGGAATGTCAGGGACATGCGTAGGACTGACACCTTGTGCTTACTGAGCACTGGGATAGGCTGCCTTTTACGGATCAGGGCACTGATGCTCTAAGAGGTCACCTACCTGGGGTCTTGGAGCTCGGAAGCAAAGATCTGGGATCCCAGGTGGCATCCTTTGGCCTCCGTGCCCAAGCTTTCTGTGCCAGGGGTAGGTGTGTAGTGTGTGAGTTAAACTTTAACTTTTCCTGATTCTGGGGACCAAACCTGGGGCCCCGAGCCTATGAGCAAGAGCTCTAGCACTGAGCTACACGCCCGGCCCTGAAATCAGCTGTCGCTGACCTAACATCTAACAAGCCTTCAAAGCCTGGGTTTCTCCCTCACAATGAGGCTCAGAATTTTCCCTGCTGCAGTGACCATTTGCTCCTGACCTGCTGCCCTCCTCCTCTGCCCACTGGCAACAGCAGACAGGATTCCTGAGAAGCAATGTATGTGTTTGTTGATTAGCCCCTTACAGTCCAGATCATGGTGGCAGATCAAGCTGGAGAGAGGGAGTCCTCCCACAAAACCCTGACCTGCCGACTTGAGCCGAAGCCACTCACTTGGCCCTCCAAAGTTGGACGGCCTGGTTCTTCCCCAGTCCACATGTTGGAGCAGGGGTGACAAACTAGTTCAGACAGTGTCTCAACTCAGCTGGTGATGCTGGTTCAGCCACGGAGATGCTAAAATGAGTTGTGGGCACAATGAGACCTCCACAATGAGGGTGGAAGGGGGAGTGACTTGGGAGGGGAGGAGGGAAGGGAGGAAAGAGGACAGTGATCAGGAGGTGGAGGGGAAGAGGAGGAGGGAGGTGTGACGGGAGAGAAGCGGGGGAGGACAGCCTGTGACTGCCTGCTGGGTGTTTCATTCCTCCGGCTTCCTTTACCCAGAAGCAGCCCTGCCTGCCCCCATAGATTTTAGGACCTTGTTCCTCAGTCCATTTGGAAATGAATCTGCTGACCAAACCCAGCAGATTTAACCTACCCTGAGCTCCAGAGGCCCCCAGCCTCGGCCTCTCCCCTGGCTCACACTTTACCACCCCTTCTGGTCACCCTGGGGCCCAGGTGCTGGCTACATCACAGCAGGTCCTGCACAGACCACACCTGCCATGAGAGGGCCACGCTCATTAGGATGCTGGCCTGGCACAGCCTCCTCCTGCTCAGATTTTCTCCGTTTTCCTATGAGATTCCGGGGCCCAAACTTCCCGCCGCAGCCTCCTTGGTGGGGGTCGGTGGGGAGAGCCCCACTGAAGGATGGAGCCTTTCTTGAATCTGACAAAGATTCTTGTCAAAACGGAACCTCAGCCCTGATAAACGACAAGCTAGTGTCCACTTCCCTGGAAGGACGTTTTTTCTCTCTGGTTACCTTCAGGCACGTGGCTGCCTGCCTGCCTGCTGGGCCCCAGGGAGCAGGTGAGACATCCCATCACTTGGTGGGGACACTGCAAACATTTGCTTTGTTAATTGGCCATTGCTTTACCTAGAGACCAAAGCCATCATTATGGATCACCAGAGGTGACAACAGTGCCCTCTTGGTGCTCTCCCCACCTGCCAGTCCCCAGGCGGCTGACTTATTAAGCTGAGTGCCATGTCTTTGAATCTGGCAGCCTGCCCTCTGGCCCCAATCCATGACTCCAGGACTAAGGCACCCACAGCAGAGAGACGCAGCAGGACCTCAAGGGCACCCTTATGCTGTCCCCTCCTCCCCGCATTCTTGAGACATCTGACTCCTTTGTCTGCCTTAGGGCTTTCTCTTCTCAGGTTTGGGTCTTATTTTGTTTACACGCTTTATAATCTCAAAGTCCTTGTTTAAACTACTAAGCTTGTTTGGAAGAAAAGACCCTTCACTTGGAAGACAGCCACTGGCTGGAAATGCCCTTCGTACTGGTAGATGGGTGATGTGGGAGTGGCGGTGGTGGTGAGGACTTCCGGGGTCAAGGGTTCCCCCTCCTCCCCGGCTGACTGCCCTAGAACTCCTTGGTGCTGGGGTGGGAGCTGCAGCTCAGAGGAGGCAGGGTCCCTGAGTCTAGAGCCAACATCCCATCTGTGGTCCAGACCTGGGATACACACAGGGCGCAAGCTGGACACAGATTTTGACATCCGAGTGCCTGCATTGTGTAGGGGATGGTGATTGGGTCACAATGGGGTCCCAACAACATGGGCTTTTAAAGCTAGTTGTTACCGGACCTCCTATAGGTGCAGCGTTAAAAACACAAAAGCGACCTATGTAAAATTTCCATAATGTGCTTAAATTTGTATGATCATAATCCAAGCCAGTAGTGTCCTTGGGGAGCCGGACCCAAAGGAAGCCTGGTGGCCCTTTTCCTCCCGTTATTCTTTTCCAGCCGTCTCGGGCCTGTCCCAGCAACTCTTCCCCTAAATCAGTGCGTGGGCTGCTGCTGGGGTTTTGCCCAGGAGAGAGTCCGTGTCTCCTGGAGTGGCCTTTGATTTCCTGCTGTCCAGACTCCTGCTGGTGTGAGGCCTCCCCAATAGCCACAGCTGTTTGCCCTGAGAGCCACGCAACTTTTAAAGTGGAAAAGCTCGTTCCTTTAAAATTGCTAGTGGAGTGTTTATTGCGACATGCTTGGCACCTAAACGAGACTTTCCATCCCTCGGAATGCGGCAGTGGTGAGGGTGGGGACACAGGGGACAAGGAGCATGGCAGGAGGAGAGAGACAGAGGCGTCACTGAGGATTCTGGACGGCTGCCTTCCTGTGCAGGCGCTCGGTGCCCTGAGCCATGCTGCGGTGGTGGATTTTTTTCCTTTGGAACATGCTCTTTATGGTGGTCACATCACGCAGCCACGTGGAGACGGCATTGGGGTTCCAAGAGGGACTCTGTGAAAGTATCACTTGTTTCATCAAGTGACCACATGGGGCAGCGAGTGAGGTCTCAGGGGCAGTGATCATTTTCAGGGTACACTGTCTGAAGAGTCCCAGGCGCAGGCCTGGCCGAGGGGGAAGGAGCTGTGGCCTGTCTGCAAATGCGTGGTTTCCACAGTGTCCTGGTATCCACATGCCCCCACTCTCCCGGCTTCAGGTCGAGCCCTCCCTTCCCTCCTAGCTGCTGAAGTTGGCTGTGGCACACAGGCAGCAGGGACAGAGAGGTGACGGTTTTGGAGCTGTCCTTTACCAGCTTTGTCACTGGGTGAGGAATTTGGCTTCTCTTAATCCACAGTAAAATGCCAACTTGGATGAGGATGGCCCGAGATGGTATCCATGAAATGCTGGTGCCAGCACACCGGAGCCTGACAGATGCGCCACCAGCAGTGGGCATTGTCTTGTCCCCGCCACAGGGGTGGCTGCTCTGTTTCCCACTGCTCGTGGCTTTGTCTTGCAGGAGGGTTCCACTCCATCTCACACTGCAGTCTTCCTTTGGCAGCAGGGCTTGGCTCTCATGCGTGTTTCTCTTAAGAATCACAGTTTTCAGTACAACTGTGGCATCCACAGAGCACGTCTTCCTGCGTGTCCCGACACCCCCACCGCCATCAGCACACAGGAAGCCGCGCTGTGATACCTTGGGTTTTCTGCACCTCGCTCGAGGCCTCGGCAGGACTCCCAGGGACACTCCGGCCACTAAGTGAAGGCAGGGGAGGCCTGACTGTGGGAGGGCCTGCTGTCACAGCTGACTCTCCCCACAGTGCCCCAAACACCAGCAAAAGCAGGAGGCAGAGGCTCCTGGATGTAGCTTGGGGTCAGCAGTGGTTCACCCTGGGCTACATGGAGGGAGCTCATGGGGAGCTGCTCAGCTGGGCTAATGCAGAGCTTTGGACCTGTTTGGTCAAGAATCATCCATGATTCCCACAAGCAAGTGAAGAAAATGCAAGTGCACTTTAACATCAGAACTTACTCTCTGCAATTTCCGTTAACTACATTTGAAATAATTCACTTAGACAATGTCTCATTTCTGGGCCCCTTGTCTTCTCCTTAGGCCTGGAGTACCAAGGACTTCCTTGGGCAAATTCTCTCATTTGCTTCTAGATCTTCGGGAGTTTGTCTTCCCAGGATTGTGCTAGCCGAGAACACGGGTGGTGCATAGCCAGAGCCCTCCCCTACCAGCGCACACGCCCTGCCCTTTCTACCTGTGGATCCCGGGGAGCACTCGGGGAGCTCTTCCGCCACAGTCTCATCACCTCCAAACTCCATGCAGCTCTTCATGGCCTTCTCACTTTTTAATGTACAACAGTTTAAGGGAAAATCTTCATCTTCACATCCCGGTCTGATACTCGTCTGTTCTGTGAATCAGATTAGCAGTGAAAAGTCGCGCCTGGGGACACTGATCAATCACGACCCCCGACACCAGATTTCCTTTGGAATGGCTCTTTATCGTGTCCACTGGCTCTGCCGCTGGCCCTTTGTGATGACCAACTGGCAACGCGTTAAATCTTCTCTCTCCCGCATACCTGTTTTCTCGTATTTCGTGCATCTTAGCAGAGGCTCCCAAATGTGTTCTCCGAGTGGGGAATTACTATGACTGGCATGGTTCGTCCCGCCCTCTCCTGCTTGGAATGGACGTGGAGCTTCCGCCAGTGTATTTCAGGTTCCTTGTGATCTTTCCTCATCTCCTATAGCTTCTATTTGTTTTTGATTACAGTTAGTAGGATTTATAAACTCATTTTCCATCTCATTTCAGAATTCATGTTTTCTTGAAGTAACAGCAGAAGCTCAGCTGCTACCTACAATGTGCTTCTGCTTCTTACAGCGATCGCCACTGAAATGTCCTCTGTGGCTGTGACTTGAGTGAGTGGAAGCTGACTTTGGTCTCATTCTTATCTTATACCACCCCTGCTTACTCTCACCGAGCCCTGGGCACAGGGTCCAGGCTGCAGAATCAATGGCCGCATAGTCACTGCTACAAAATGGCACCGCAGCAGAGGGCTCCGACTTCCCGGGAACCAGAGCTTGAGGCTGAACAGTCGAGAGACCCTGAGCGTGGGTGGAAAGCTCACTATCCGCATAAATACGAGGACATGTCTCCAACCCATTCTGATGTCCACCCCTACCCCATCCCCTTGGTTGAATATTTCTCCTTTTGTGGCTTTGCAGGGAGGTTCTTCTTGACCCCAGTTTTCCTGACCATCACCCGCCTGTCAGGACAGGTTCTATCATCAGGCTGATTACACTGTCTGATGCCTCTCAGCTCAGGTGTCCTGAGGCACTGGGTGGGCACGGAGGGCTCCCAGACCTGGGCTTGTCCATGTGCTCCCCGGCTAGGTGCAAATGAGAGCTCAGCAAATCTTTATAAGATGACATTGGATTTATTATGTTTCAATGGAAACCTGGATTGCTGGATGAACCACACAGCATCCGAGAACCAGAGAGAAACTCGGGGAGAGAAAGGGAGGCAGGAGAATGACTGACCGACTGGGCGGGGTTCGCCAGATCCCCTTAGCGACTGAAGGAGCTGGGGTGGACTTAGGAGAAGGAGTAAAAGAGAAAAAGCAAAGAGAAACATCTGCCAGGCGCTCGGAGGAGCCCTTCTCGGCAGCTGCAAAGAAACATGTACATTTCAGACGTCACGGCTTAAACTAAGTGGACAGCCTTCATCGCATCTGGCTCTTTTAATTACCTGCAACAAAGTGATTTTGCCCTTCTCACTTAGACGATGTTCTAAAGGTAGTTTCCACTCCAATTACCTTCACTAATGAGCCATCGGGATGCATCAAAGCGGACAAGAACACAGAAATAAAAGCTGAGGGCAGGCTCTCGAGCAGGAGATGCCCATGCCCGGCAGGGGCAGGGAAGCCTTCATCTCCTCTGAGCCTTGCAAGTGCTGATGCCGGGTGAGGTGCAAGTTTACCTAAGATAATAAAATCTGAGAGGTTCTGGGACTCAGGGTGTGGCAGAGGCTGGGCCTCCTCCCGGACTGGCCAAAGACTGGATGGCACAGGTCAGTGTGTGGGGGGGTCTCGCTGTTACAGTGTCCGGTGAGCCTGCTTTGTGCAGACGCCCAGGCTGATGGAGTCCATCTTTCCCTTCCTGACTTATCCTGCTTATCCTACCAGTGGTCAGTGTGTTTCTATTTTTGGAGAAACAAAGATGCCCTAACTAGGGTGCTGATCCCTAGGCGGTAGAGTAGGCAGAGAGGATGGGCACCAGCCATGGAGCCAGGGACATGGGAGGAGAGGCTGAGACCCGGGAGCAGCTGGACCGGCAGGCCTCTGACCCCCCTCTGCCCCCAACCCCCAACACTGGCCTCTCCGATTCTGCAGGTCCCCAGGTAACAGAAGCCCCAAAAGGAATCCACATCTAGTGAGGAGCAGGAAGTCCCTTCCGGAGCCTGTGAGTAACCAGAAAACACTTCGCGTTGGTCACGCAGAGTCAACACGTTTGAGCTGTGGCTGGGCTGACAGCTGCTGGGTTTGTCACACAGATAATTAGATAAACTGCTTGAGCCCAGAGATTCAATATGCGATGTCATTTATCGGCTGCTACAAGGGGGCCTTGATCTTAATTGAAGACGCAATAGGGGAGAACCTTGAGAAAGTCCCAAATCAACTTCTCCTCACTCCAGTAATTAAACATTAGACTCCAAGTGATCATTTCAAATCCACCAGGCGCCGGGCATGTGCTCTGCTCCAAGGGGCCGCGGCCACCTGAATCGAGGGCTCCCCTTTCTCCACACGGGGCCTTCCCAGGAGCCTCCTACGGATACGTGTGGGGCACAGAGCTCCACACCGCTCCCTTCCCTGCTGCCCCTGCCTCTTCCTTCCTGTGTACCCACCACACCCTCGATGAGGATGACACTATGCCACCACAGAGAACCCAGCAGGCCCGGGGCAGACACCTGCTCCACATTCATAAGGCTTCCCGTTGTTCACCACATGGAGACCTCAAAGGGACCGGGTCTGTCCTATTTAGCACATAATCACTGAAAATGAGTTGATATCTCCACTGAGCAAACAGAAGGAGCATAAAGCAAACATCTCTGCTGGCAAGGACACCCAGTGGGGACTGACAGGTGGGGGGGGGAGCACTCTGCACTTAGGCGTTCCCATGATGCCTGGACCTTGGGGTCACACCTGGGAAACCCCCAACCTGCAGGCTTCCCTGAGCTGAAGGATGACCTGGAGATGCTTGGGCATGAGGTCCTGGGCAGATCACTTCTTCCAGCCAGGTGGCCCTCACAGCTCCTGGGCGTAGTGGCGAAGAGTGAAGCCCCTGCAGAGGGTTTGATGGAGGGAGATGGAAATGTGGAGGAGGGCTCGGAGGAGAGGTCACGACAGTCTGGTGAGGCGTGGCTGGGACAATGAGAAGGGATGGGAGAGAGAGAGACAGGGCTCAGGAGGGCCCCTGGGGTTCCACACGGAAGATGCTACCGGCAAAAGACTGCTCTATAGAGAGGCGGAGGGTGGGCTCAGCCCTGGAAGCCGGGGGACCAGGGCTGCAGGGAGGATGACAGGTGTCTTGGCAGGAGGGACGCAGCACGACAGACCTTAGACAGTCATCCACCTGGACATGGTATTTAAAGTGGTCAGACGACATGAACTCTGGGGCAGGGGGAAGGGATGGGAGGAGCTTACATGGTACTTGGAGGGTTGCTGGGGCAAAAGCCATCTCCTCCTGGCTTTAGCATGCGAGAGGCTGAGCCTGTCAGTGGCTGAGACACTCAGCAGAGCACACAGCAGGTGGGAGGTGAAGAAGGGGGTGGGGTACCAGAAAAAGGCAGGGAACAGTGACAGGGGACTCGCAGGCTCTACCCTGTTTCCATAAGTGAAATCAATGCAGTGTGAGGCTTTCTCAGCTCAATAGCTTATTAGCAATTTTTAATTACTGGGATGTAATTAATTCGTTCCGAATACAGCAGCTCTGTGGAGCACACCACTGATAATTCTCCCACACTTGCAGGGTTCTTGCACGGAGACGTTTTCTTGCATAAAACCTAGAGGAAACTGTCAGAGAACATATGTGGGTTTTAAGTCAGTCCTGGAAGCTGATGCCTTGAATGGATGCTTGAGCTCCAGGAGAGGCTGGGATAGGGGCGAGGGTGGGCGGAGACGGAATTTTCAGTCAGGTCACCCCTAATTGTCTGCTCTGATGTTGGCCGAGTCCCTGGGTGGGGAGGACACACCCATAACAAGAGGCTGTGCATAATGAGTCTCATTTGTCCTGGAGTCTAGTGTTGTCTCTGGCTAAAGCAGCCTCCAAATGATAGTTTAGAGAGTACGGATGCTGGGGACTGGGGTCCCATCTTTCTTGGGGCTGGCAGTCTATGAAGTCAGGCCTGGTATCCCCATCATACTGGTACTGCCTTGGCACCCAGGGGGTACCCAGTAAGTCCGTGAAGCTGGATGGCATGGTGGAAGGTGACCAGACCTCCTCTATGGAGCTGTGAATGAAGGCAGGAAGGGGCCGGTACAAAGTCTGCCCTTTACGAGGGCAGGAGTGGCAGTAGTGGGCCCTGGGCAGAAGTGTGGGCACAAATAGGCGAGGAAGGGCAACTGGACAGCCAGAAGGGAGTTCAGGGAGAAGCAGGGGCCAGGGCCAGCTCTGAGGGCCTGGCCAGGCTGGAAGATGGATTGTCCCAAGTGCTCTGCCTCCCTTCTGCAAGAGACATGGTCTGACTTTCTGATATCCAGCCCCACTGGGCTTCAGGATGATGCAGCTGGCTTTGCCCGGGGAACACAGATGTAGCCAGGCTTCCTGATGATGGGCAGGGCAGGGACCCAGCTGGAAGGGGCACAAGGCCCCTCTTGCCCACCACGGGTCCAGAGCCCTCGCTCCACAGCAGGCTGTCTTGTGGGGGAGATGGGAAGGGGGAAGCAGTTGGGTCTGCTGGGAACATGCCTTGCTGGACTTAAATAAAATAACCCCAAAGCTGTGGGCACTGCTGCTGTCACCTCCTCCTTCCTTTTCCTCTCCTTGGGCATTGAACCCAAGGTCTTGGCACTGAGCTGCATCTCTGGCCTGTCTGTCCATCCGTCCGTCCATCTGTCCTTCCTTCCTTCCTCCTACTCTCTTCCTCCCTACCTCCTCTCCTCCCTTCATCCCTCTCCTCCCCTCTCTCCCTATTTCCACTCCTCTTCCCCTACCTTTCTCCTGTTTTCCTTCCTTAGCAGGGTCTCCCTAAGTCCCTGAGTTGCTCAGACTGAGCTGGGACTTGTGCTTCCCCTGCCTCAGCCTCCTGGAGTTCTGGGATTACAGGGGTCATCACCACACCTCTTGGGGGTAGCACTGGCAGACCCTGGGTCCTGGGTGTGGCTGTGTCTTAGGACTCCAGCCTGGAACAGACCTGCCCTGGCTTCCTGGTGCCCCTCTGGAAACGAGGAAGCTGGCCTAGCTTGTCAAACACTGGCTTCTCTGCTCACGCACGTCTGGGTGACTCGCTCCACTGCTCTTTGCAGATGCGGCCGTCAGAGAAGGTGGTGACTGCACACGACCACCCAGAGCTCAGATGCTGGCCACTGAGTAAGCTCGGAGGCTACTGTGCTTCCTGGCCCTTGTGCATGGGATACCCCATCACCTCTCATTCTAATCCACATCCCCACACTGCAGGCAGGGCCTCATGGTGTCTTGCTTGGGCCCCCTGAAGAGGAGCCATGTTGGCAGTGACCTCATGCATTGTCCCCAGCCTCCCGCTACCATCAGATGGCCATGTGCAGGCCTGGCTCCTCCTTGATCGAGATGCTCTGTGAAGTAGGTGCTGGCATTCCCATCTCAGACAAAGTAAGCGAGGCACAGGAGCCCTGTCCGAGCAGGTGTGCTGAGGACCCACCCTCGCCGGCCCCCTACCGGGTCAGCCTGGCCTCCTTGCTGCAGGGACAGGACTGGCAGAGAAACCAAACCCCTGTTGTGCCACATGGGATGAGACCCCACATCCTGCTGAGGACCGCCAGTAGCCTGGCACCTCCAGGGGTGTGAGCAGCTTTCCCTGGCAGAACAGAATCATCTGGCAGAAGTCTAAAAATGCCCCCCTGGGATGTACAGAGACTACTTTAAGTTCTTCAAACACCAAGATTGGAAGTAACAACAGCAACAAAATAGCAAGACAAAATCTGCTCTGGTAGCTTGCAACAGACTGCTAAGCTCTTACTCCTGTTTAGTAATAATAATAATAAATAAATAACGGTTGGTAAATCGGTAGCTTCTTTGATTTTTTTTTGTAAATGGAACTGCTCCTAAGTTTGCTACCTTGGGGACTCGCCCCGGACACACCTGCAAACACCTGCAAACTCATTCAGGCTGAGGAAGCCAAAGGGTCCACCTAGGGGCTGGGGATTTAGCTCAGCGGCATAAGCGCCTGCCTTGCAAGCAGGCAGTCGTGAGTTCGATCCCTGGTACCGGTAAAAACGAAAAAGACAAAAAAAAAAAAAAAAAAACAAAAAAACAAAGGGTCCACCTAACACCAAACCTCCACCAGTCTCTTTCCTTCCAAATCTCACGGTTTGTTTGGAAAACTGCCCAGCTCCAGCACTGCACCACCAGGTATCCACAGCCATGTGAGGTGAGGGCATGGTGAGGCACAAGCTCATCTCCTGAGAGGCATCGGAGACAGAGCGTGAATTGGAAATCAAATCAGAAAAAACGATTTTTAAAGCAACTAGCATGGAAACAGGAATGTGGTGTCGCGAGAACTTTTCAAATGCAAACTATACAAAGTGAAGCAGTGAAGCCACTAGACGTCTTGGCATTCTCTTTGGTGCCCAGGAAAAGTGTGGCTAATTTTGCCCAAGAAGGAGGAATGCCTTTCTCCCCCACATCCCTCCTGGCCCTTGGCTTTCTCTCCTGCTTCTGTCTACAGAGACCCAGATCAAAGCTGCAAGTGAGCTGCAGCCATGCTTTTGGGTCCACATGCTAATGTTCCTAAATGGTACTGATTCCATCCTGTATCACGAGGAACCCTATTGCCATAGCAACTGGAATGTGATACCAGAAGTTTTCTTTTTTCTTTCTTTCTTTCTTTCTTTCTTTTTTTTTTTTTTTTGTCTCTTTCCTTTTTATCGGTACCGGGGATCGAACTCACGACTGCCTGCTTGCAAGGCAGGCACTTATGCTGCTGAGCTAAATCCCCAGCCCCTACCAGAAATTTTCTTATACATGGGCTTAGAACGCTGCCTCTGTTCTCACGCAGACTGGCAAGTGTCATGTGTCTCTCCCCGGTCCCCAGCAGAAGCCTCTCCTCAGGGGCCAGGGGCTCTGGCCAGGGTGGGCTGGCCCAGCACCATCCAGCACTTTATCCCCCTTGCCCTGCACACTCCAGCCCAAAGGACACTCCTCATATCGGCTCCCGGGTGTGACAGAATCCTGAAGAGTGAAACCCAAAGTTCTCTTTGTAAAATCTAGTAGGAACAGAGATTGGAAGATGGACAATCTTAAATGGTTTTGTCTGCTTGGAAAATAGGCATTTACAGCTGGGGATTCAGCTCGGTGGCATAAGCACCTGCCTGGCAAGCGCAAGATCGTGAGTTCAACCCCTGGGACAAAAAAAAGAGATAAAGTTGGAAAATAGATATTTTGCATTTCCTGTTTTAAAACAGGAAATTTGGGACAAATGACACATTGTCATCGTGGAGCTCGAGCTGGCGTTAACCTGCTGCCGCCAGTGTGAGGAGGGCACAGCAGGAAGTTGTCCTTCATTCTCTTTCCCGAGAACCCCGTCACCCCTGACTCCTGAGCAAGCCTCTGTCACTTGCTCCCCCTGTTCCCCAGGGGTCTGTGGCTCTGGTGAGGTGGAGAAGCGCTGGCCCCCAAGCTCCCCTTATGGCCGTCTGTCTGCTATCTCCTAAGGCCCTGGGCATGCCCTGCAGGACGCCAGAGGAAGAGGCTCAGGGCTTCTGCCTCCTGGGACTGAAGCGGAGACCTGGGAGGCTGGGAAGGAGGCCCCTGTTCCAGACGGGCGTCTCCAGGATGCGAGGCAGACACTCAGGACCTGCTGTACCCTCTCCAGGGACCAACTGGAGAGCCATCCCAGGTGTCCCCAAAATCCTCCTTGTTCATACCTCTCTTCTCTAGGCCTGTGGTTGTGCTGGAGTAGAAGGAGACATGGTGGCACTGAGGATTAATGCCACACACACACACACACACACACACACACACACACACACACGCAACTCGCCGGGTGTGGTGCTGTGTGAGCTGAGCATCTCCCTTGTGCTCCTCAATGCACCCAGAGCTGGCCGGGATGGCCTCTAGGCCATTTTACAGCTGAGGAAAAGGCTTCCCCCAGGGCCACCATTGCTGGGGAGAAGAGGAGCCTGGATGCCACCTCGGTGACGTCACCCTCGTTGTTGTGGGGAGCGCAGAGGCCTTGAAGGAGGATTTTGAGGGGCGCAGACCCATGCCTCTGAGTACAGGGCAATTCACAGAATCTGTGCACCCCAAGGATTCGGTGGGTGAATTCAATCAGCCTGCAGCAGACCCGAGCTCTGAGCGGCTGGCACCTGCCCCCACCATCCCTCAGGGTGGCGGCTTTTGTGATGGTTGTTCTTTCCCTCGCGTGAAATGAGAAATGCTGTTTGAATAACCAATGGTGAGGGAGGCCGTACGCACTGTGATGCAGAAATA
This sequence comes from Cavia porcellus, assembly GCF_034190915.1. NCBI lineage: Eukaryota > Metazoa > Chordata > Mammalia > Rodentia > Caviidae > Cavia > Cavia porcellus. Next base: position 5,311,218 of record NW_026947502.1, read on the forward strand.
AAAACCTTCAGAAAGATGCAATTTGGGAGATATTGGAAACCAGAGAATGGAACATCAGTCTATAAAATTCAACATGGCCAATAAAGCTGGAGCAACTGGTCAAGTGTTTTAGTGTGCACGGTTGCCAAGGAGTCGGCAGGCATGGGGCTGAGCAGTGTTTCCAGACTGGGGACATTTGTCCTCAGCCCATTCTGGCCTCATTTCCGTAATGTGTCTCATGATTCTGAAGCACCTCGGCATTAGCATCATAAGCACAGCCGTGAAAGTGCTTGAGACTGTTTCCATCGGAGCTAGGCGCCCACCACGGAGGGGGAGGAAGGGGCCCATTGAGGGGTGTGGGCGACAGAGCAGAGCAGAGGTGATGGAGACTCATCCCTGTGCTCCCTCCTCGGCTGGGACTTCCCTCGTGTCCCGGGCACCTGCGGGGGCAGTCACGTTCAGGATGGGGACAGTGACCCCAGGCTGAGCTCAGCCACCTCCTCACAGCTGCGGACTGCACAGAAGACCCTACAGGTACGTGGTGGCCCTCACTGTCTCCTGAACCTTCTCTCTTCCCTGCCCCACAAGCGGCTCTCCGATCATGTGTGACCACAGCGGGGATCTCCCACCTGCGACGTCCCCGGCCCAGGCTATGTGGGCCTGCTCCCCCTGCTCATCCTCGGCTTCTGCCTTCTATGCCTTGCCTAACTTACACATGCATGCGCACTCTGTTTCAGGATACTGAATTTGTCTATGGGCCACAGTAAACACTCGCTGTCCGGCCAGTGCCAGCCCAGGATGCACGTTCTAACTCACGCCCACGGGTGCCTGTGAGCCACTGAGCATCTCTGTGGTACAGGGAACCTGGCTAAGTGATGCGTGTAGAGGACATGGTGCCGTTTCACTGCCACATGACTCTCATCTGCTGGGAAACGATGCTGCCCTTCTGTTCCCACGCAATCCCAGCACGAAGCACGAGTCCCCTGACCCCGTCTCCATAGACACAAGCTGATGTCCATGCCACGGCTTCTTGGTCTGGCTCAGAACCGTGCCACACAGGGAAGGCATGGATGCTTTTCCAGCAGCAACTTCTCCAGACATAGCTGGAGTCCCTGCCATGCTGGGGACCACTGTGCCAGTGCCCTTCTGGCCACACTGTATGCATTGACTCACGGGACTCTGTCCAGGAGGGTAAATGTGGCCACTGTCACCACCCAGCCAGGGGCTATCGCAGGCAAAGAGTGGGACCTGCGTTCTGTCCCAGCCAGGTTTGCTTTGATGTCCCTGAATTCTGCTCCCAAGGAGCCTCTTCCAAGGGCACAGGGGTGGGGCGGCAGTCTCTGGGGCAGGGTTAGACAGAGGTGAAATGCCACTGTTGCTGGTGAAAGCACCCGTCCTTCTCTGTGCTTCTATATGCATCACAGAATCCAAAAGCACAAGGCAACGGAGTCCTCTCCCTACCTTTGAGGAAACAGTCCTTGCTAGGGATGACAACGACTCTCCGTCCCAGCAGGCAGGCAGCCCGGTGGAGCTCGCAGTGGTTCTCGTAGAGCCGCCCATCGGAGCCGCACACGGGCAGGTAGCGGGGCCTGCATGCCTCCAGGCACTGACAGGAGGGCTCCCCAGTCTCATGGCTGACCACACATCGGCTCCCACGGCCACACGACTTCTTCCTGCAGGACGCCAGTGGCCCGTGCCCAGGAAGCCCTGTGGGACACAAATGCAGAGTCAGACTTGGGCAGCAGGGGGGGCTGCTGGTTTCCTCATGGGCCGAAGCTCATCAGAGCCAGGGCCATGGAACTCAGGGGAGTCCCTGTCCCCGTGCCTGCCAAGAGCTGGCCATTGGTGCTGAGCAGGGCGTCCTGCTGTGCGGAACGCAAGTGTTAGGACTCAGTTGCTCCAAACATCTCAGACATGACACCTGCCCATGCTGAACCCAGACAGCTATGGGAGCCCAGAGGCTACTTTTTAGAGAAGTAAACAGAGCTTTGGGCTCCAGAGGAGGTGAGGACCCAGAGACCCCGTGGGCCTGGAGGAGGAGGGCTTTCTATGAGGCAAGTGGTCCAGGTTCCAGGATCCATTCCAGGAGTGTCAGCACGTCTCAGCTAGGAAATCAAACAGGAATAGCAGTTTTCAACAAAGGAAGGAGAAATGGGGCCAAGGTGTAACTGTAGCAGATCAGAAACCAGCAGAAGAATCCAGGGTTGACACTGTCGGCACCGGAGCCTCTTCAGGGTCTGGGGCGGGTACAGCACAAGGAGATGCTTCCTGAGTGTTCGGGGTGAGGGAGAACAGTTATCCATGACAACGATCATCCCCTGAGGCAGACAGATCCCCAGTCTTTTCTAGCACAGGAGCACAGTATTGTGGCTGTGAATAAGGCTGAGATCCAGCAAATGCAGGGGCCACCCTGCTTGGGTGCCTCCTGCACCCACCACACAGCCACAGGGACTTCAGGGCCCGCACCGAGCAGGAGAGCAGCTGGCAGGCAGCTCATTTCTGCAGAGGCACCACTAAGTGAAAGGCCGGGCAGGAACCTGGGACCAGCACCACACAAGCGCTCCTCCAAACTCCACAGGGGAGTCCGGGAGAGCAGCCCACGACCTGGATGCCTGAATGGCCACACGTGCAAAGTTAAAGAATCACCAAGAGAAAGCAAGGCATCAATCAGTAAAACGTGAGTGCAGATTTTATGGTCACAGAAGTCTTTGCTGTAAAACTTAATTTCATCCTCAAAACACTCAGTGAGCTAGTAGGACCCAACCCCATGGGCTGAAAATGTGTAAGAAAAAAAAAAAGAAAGAAAGAAAGAAAGAAAAAGAATCCCCTTTTTGTTTTTGGTTAAGTCTGCTTTTTCATCGGTACAGATTTGAAAGGAGAAAGATTAACTGTTTGACTCAGTAACTCATTTAAATTCCTCCAGCCCTAGCCAACTAAGAAATATTGACTTTTTCTTGAATCGTAATAAACTAGAAGGTCAACATATATCTGTGCAGCGGGAAAGTGCGGAGCCCGGGCAGGACACACGAGCCCCCTGAATCTGCTTTGCTAATTGTTCACTTGTCACCTCAAAGGCTCCTTGGCATTCCCTGGCCCCTGTGCCAGCCTCCTGTCGGGGCTGGCAGGTGGTGGGCAGGAAGGGAAGGCAGCCGAGGGCAGGCTCCTGGCAGGGCAGGCTCTGGGCTTCTGGCCGCTTTGCTACAGAGTGTGTTTGATGAGTGGGATTCTCTTGGGTTGTCAGGAAATGGGTCTGCCCAGCAAGTGCTGGCGGCCACGAGCAGACACTAACACAGCTCTAAAAATATCAGCCTTTGTTTCCTTCCCAAGACAAGCTGAGGGCACAAACCTTGCCATTGGATCCAGTTTTAATAAATTTCTTGTGCAGGCAGGAGGGGAACCAGCTAATCGCCTGGCTCTGGAGTCAAGAAGTCTTGTCTCCAGCCTCCCCTGCTGCAGGGTGGGTGGGTTTGTCCTGGCTGTGCTCCTCCCCGAACTGCTCTCCCGTAGCTCTCTAGTTGAGCAGCTCCAGCTCCTCCTGGGAGTGCTTCTTTTTAGGAGGCACAAGCCCAAGAGTGAGTCCCCTGCCCCAGAGCGTTGGCACCACAGGTGCTGGGTCTCTGTCCTCAGTGGCTCCAGAATGCTTACATTTTCACAAACACAAGAGGTGTCAGCACTGAGCTCTGCAATGTTGCGCAAGCACCTTGGCTGCAGCGCTGGGCTGGGGTCTGGGATGGGTGGGGGGCCGTGCGCACTGACCTTCTGTGGGGACTTCTTCTGCATGCTCTGCAAGGGTGGGAGGGAAATGCAGGACAGAGGGCTGAATGGAGGTGGGTCTGTGGCCGTGTCTCTGGGTGGTGCTAGAGAGGCAGGGCAGAGCAGGACTTTCAGAGACCGCCGAATCCAGCCAGGCAGTCAGGCTAGAGGCAGCTCATGGCAGGTGGGGACTCCACTGTGTCCACCCTCCTCATCCTCCTCTTCTTCCTTCTCTTCCTTCTCCTCCACACTGCTGCATACACAGGTTGCAGTGATCACCTCTGAGGACTAGCATCACACATGCCTTGTGTGCCCACACTGAATAGCCTACAGCTGGACTCCCTCGGCCCTCCCCCTGGGCTGCTCTGAGGGTCAGTGTTAAGAAAACACTTGTGCTCACCCGTGGCCAGGGAAGTCATTACAAATACTCATGTTCTTTCTGGCCTGGGAATCAGCTGCCATTGGCAAATATTTGATTCCTAATTATTTGCAATTAAGACAAAAGCAGCTTTCCATCCCTGCACTTGCCTTTTACAAAGGCTGCAGAAAGCTGGCCTGATGCAAAACTGAGAACGTCCCATGCAGGGCCAGGGCTAGAATCTGATCACTAACCACAGAGGCGCTGACCAAGGCACAGTTTCCTGCTGAAATAAGCCCCTTGCCACCACTTCCGCTTTGTCATTAAGAAGGAATGAATTCCCCACTCCTACTGGGATGTGATCAAACAGTAATGGGAAAGGTAACCAAGTGAGACCACAGGCAACAGCCTACAGTATTTATGGGGACAACCGTGATGCATGACAAAGACACAACACGCTTAATTTACAATCATAAAGGAAGTCGTTTACCCAGGTTAAAAACTGATCATCTTGCCAAATAAGCTGCTTTTCAACACTAATTAAATTTACGGAACACGAATAGAAGTGGGAATTGTTACATTACAGTGATGGCGGTGGGAGCAACAGGTCCATTTGTACCAGCTGGTACTAATGACTCCCTGGCTGATGATCCAGGTGAGGGCTCTGGACAAGAGTGTCACAGACCCAGCACTGCTATAAACGCGGGTCCAGGTGGTGTCGCTCTGTCAGTGAGTGTGGAAGGCAAAAGTCTGTGGCACCAGGCGAAGGCATTTGAGGGGGTGCATCCTGAGACGGGTCCCAGAGAGGGAAAGCTGTCTTCACTTAGCTGGGACGGGAAACCCAGGCACTGTCCGTCCTTGAGGCTGACCACAAGCCAGAGCCCAATTGGCTTATTTCGCTTCTTAAGCCCTACTTGGTTTCTCTAACTGGTTTCTTGACCCCAAGAAATCTTAAGCGTGCTCCCTTCTTAAAGACTGTGCCCTCAATGCCCCTTGAGAGAAGTTTTGCTCAGAATAGTCCCTCTGAGACCCATGTGAACATCTAACGCCTGCCATCTAATGGTATGGTCAGGCCGGGAACAGATCAATGCTTTGCTGCAGGAGCAGGATGATTACCACTCGAGTGGGTGCCCGAGGAGCAGGGTGAGTCTGGTTTCCTTTCCTCCTGGTCTCCGGTGTGTTTCATTTCATGGCACAGAACAGAGGTCCCCACCCGATGCTGGTGCCCTGCTCTCAGACATCCCAGCCTCCAGGACCACGAGTCAACTAAACTTCTATTGTTTGTAATTTACCAGTCTGGGCTACCCTTTTACCGAAATAGAAAATGGATTAAACAAAGAGAAACACTGTTTGTTTGTTTTATTTTCCACTTCGAGATGCTGACTGCCTGGAGGTCTGCTTCACCCACGTGGCTTTTCCGTGTCTAGAACTGATCTTCACTGTGCCCTGACCAGACCTTGAGGCACCCCAGATTGCCCACACTAGGAGTCTGGGGGCGAATCCCCTGGAGCTCACCCCACCCCACTATGAAGCCATAGTAAGGAAAGGCTCTGATGAGGCCACTGACAGTCAAGAAGAGGAGGACATGGATGTGGAGGACCAGAGACAGTGTGCACAGCCCAGAAATGTCAAGAATCCTATCTGTCCCTCCCCCACAGCCCATCCTGTGCAGTAACTGTGTGCAGCTTCTGTAGACAGAGGCACCTGGGGGGACCCAAGTGGCCACCACGGGCAAATTCGATCCCTTCAACATGCAATACGTACTTTATCTTCTGTGCTCCGACTCTGACACATGGGAGAGCTGCAGCCCTGGCCAGAGATCACAGCCAGGCTTCTCAAAGCCCTAGAGCTGGGGGCTTGAATGTCGAAGATCCAGAGGTAGACAAGGAGGAAGAAAGGTCAGAGGCTGGAGATGATGGTCCTGTACTCTTCCTCATTCCAGAAAAATTCATACTCTGAGACAAATCCAAGGTGTCTGGAGAATGTGTTCACCTTCCACTCCCTCGAGGCACGGGCGCTTTGTGTATGGCTGTGGGGTTCGGGTTACTGTGAGAGCCACACCAGGGCTCAGCTCTCAGCTCTCAATGGCATTTCTGACCCCAGATGGGCTGAGTGGTGCCAACAGGGCACTCAGAAAGAGCCTGCCTGCCTGCCAGCTCCCCCATCCATCCGCTCATCCAGCAAATATTTGCTGAGCACCTACTGTGCACAGACCTGATTCTAAATGCTAGGAACCAAAGACAGATTGGGATCTGGTCCTCCTGGCCTAGGACCCTTGGGAAGGCACACAACAGAGAATCAGTGGGCAAGCCAGGCAACTGTGGAGTGTGTGGCACCTCCAGGAAGGAAATGCAGAGGCCACCACAGTGTGAACACTTCACCCTGGTGGTCAGGGCAGCCTCCTTGAGGACAGGAGGAGAGGTGATCTAAGAACTGAATCGGAGGGGAGAGCACATCAGCTCGGGTGTCCTGGACTCTTGCGTGCAGGGCAAAGCAGCTGGCATCGGAAGAGGCCTGCTCCTGAGGCAGCCCCCCACTGCTGCCTGCGGGGGCTGTGATGCAGTGATGTTCCCTAGCAGCACAGCTGGGCACTGGCCCAGGTCCTGTCTCCCAGACTTTCGGCCCTCTGACTGTACTCCTGGCTTAAAGAGACCTATCTGCTAACAGTCTCATAGCCCCCCTAAGGGCTGCCAGAGCAGGGAGACAGCAGTCTCTTTCCGGGCTGCTGGCCATTGTGGTGGGTGCCTGCGCCCATCCTGATTCCCTGGGAACTAGGGCTGCCACTCCCCGACCTGGAAAGTCTGATTCAAATTCCGTGACTGGGAAGAGAATGTAATTCCTCCCAAAGACATGCATGTGCTAACACCCAGCCGGAAAGGGCAGCACACGCTGTTTTTTACTGAGGTGTGCTAACGGCCGAGCACCACACTAACTACTTAGAAAACTCACGGTTTACCTGGGGTGTGAAAGATGCTCACTTATAGAGCAGGAAATGTGAGTGGCCTGTGGTCAGACAGCAAGTGGGCGGGAGAGCCTTGAACTCATCTCAATCCAAATTCCTCAGATGTGGGATACTATGTTCAGCTGGGGACACAGCCCTGACCCCCAGGAGTCATTTCAGCATGGCCCACACACACTCCAGTGTCTCTCAGTTTGGGCACCTACCTGCCCCTGCTCCCGCCAGTTTGCACAGACTGCAGGTGACTTCCAGGTAAATGTGATGCCCTCTCAGTGACCACAGGTGATTTCAGACGCAACTACAGAGCACAGCCCGAAAGCAGAGCTCTTTATGTGCATCACAAAAACAGATGGCTGGCTCTGAAAGACCTCACCAAATCACCAGCTCCCAAAGCTTAACAGAACATGGGGTCACCCAGAGCCTGAAGATGACATAACATTCCAGTGTTATTGCTTATGGATCCTAAGTGGAGCTCGTGCAAATAAGCTTCGAAACAAACCACTAAGTTAAAGTCAGAAATGCCTGGCACATGGCAGAGAGGCAAAGACCTTTATCTGTGAGCAGCCCTCCCAGTTCTGTACCTAACCAACTTCGTATCACAACAAAGCGCAAATAGAGTCCTGCATCTTGTCGGGGTTCCATGACAGTGCTCTGGATATGGTTATTTCTGGTCACAGAGGAAGCAGTGACAACAAACACAAGGGTCAAGTGACACGTTTGAAAACTTAGGAATGCACTAGGCATGGTGGTGCATGTCAGCTACTCAAGAGGCTGAGGCAGGAGGATTGTGTGTTCAAGGCCAGCCTGAGCAACTGAGTGGGATCCTGTCTCAAAGAAAATAGAGCCGGGGAGGTGACTCAGGGGTCCCTGGATTCAATTTCTAGTACTGAAAAAAAAATCTTACAAACACTATGGTAATACAAAGTGAGCATGTGTTCAAGAGTTTCGGTGTATTAATCAGAGAGCCGGAGGGAGGGAGAGGCTAGTTCCACGGACAGTGAGGAATTAAGTGGTGCTGCAGGAAGAATGCACATGACACAGGCTACGAAAGCCCTGCCCCTGGGGCGAACCATTTGCACCTTCACCAGAAGCAGATGTACAAGCCGATCATCAGTGCAGCCCAGGCCTTCTTTTAATGGGATGGAGTGGGCCGAACGCTAACTCAACCCGGAGCCCGGGCCAGTGACTCACCGCTGGTAAGTCTGCTAAACAGATTTCTGTGTGACACTGGGTGGCCCTGCCCGCTCCTTGGCCTTATTCCCAAGTTCTGGATCACTTTCTCTGTCTTTCCAAAGTGCCTACAGCAATGGAGGTCAGCTATGGAGGCCGCAGGACCCTCATCCTTCTCCCCCACTGGGATGTCATTTTCCTTTGGAGCCCTTAGCCTCACCGAGGAAGAGAGTGACCCAGGGCCCCAGGGTGCTTCAGTTTGGCTTCGGAGAGACTGTTACGGGTTAAACTGGAGGGGTCCACTAAGGGCTCACATGTGTCCAACACGGTGGTGTTCAAAGGTGGGGTCAATGGAGGTGACTGGGTCAGGAGGGCTTTAACTTCATCAGTAGATTAACCCATAATTTGATAATGTTGCTGGGAGGAGACAGAACGGGGGAGGGGGATAGTAAAAGGGTCACAGGGACATGGCCCTGGGAGCTATATCTGATCCCCAACCCTTTCCCTGTTCTCTGCTTTCTGGGCACCATGAGGCAAACAGCTTTCCTCCTCTGTACCTTTGCCCCAGGATGATCTGCCTCACTGCAGGCTGACGCAGGGGAGCTGATGGACCATGGGTGGACCCTCTGCAATCATGAGCCAAAAGAAACCTTTCCTGCTTAAACTGTGTTTTTTAGGTATTTTGTCACAGCTACAAAAAGCTGACCAACACACAGACAAAGACAACTCTCTCCTGGGGAAGAAGCTGGAGACAGAGGCTTGTGTACCAGCGGATCTGCAGCACTGCCCCTGACTTCACCTCGGCAAGTCCCAGGTCAGAACTTGGCACAGAGCTCAGGGTCAACCCAGCCAGGTCTCAGGCAACACCCAGTTAAACCTTGCTCTTACCCGGTCCTATGCATCTTGGAGCTTGTTAGCTGTGTGACATCAGCTAAGTTCCTACTGTCTCCTCTTATTTCTAAACAGGGATAACAGTGGCCCCTCCCTTGTGGGGTTGCTTTGAAGGCTGAATGAAATAATTCATAGAAAGAGCTTAGCACACACTAAGTGCTCAATTTAGATGTTCTGATTTAGTGAAAGGAATAAACAGAACTGGAAAAGAAGGAGCCACTGGGCTTGACTAACTCACTGCATGTACTGGGAAGCGTCTTCAGCTTCCATGGAAAGGTGAAAATTCTTACACTGAAAATGTTGACTGGTTTCAGAAAGCAGACAAAACTGTGTGCTTCAAAATATCCCAAGGAAACGCCCCCGCCCTGTTTCCTTGGACCAAGCATTTGCCTGAGCCGGCTCAGTGCTGCCCAGCTTCCAAGCCGGGGGAATCTGAAACCACAGGCTCTTGGTGAGCAGAACTGGTCAGTCAGAGCACAGACTCTGCTGGCTCCACTGGGCACCTAACGGTGGGCTGCGGTTCAGCTGCAATGGTGGCCTCATCTGGGCCCGTGGGGCTGTAGGTCTTGCAGGCATTTTAGGCCCACTTTTCAGAGCTGAGTGTTTCTCTTCCTTGCCTTTTGCCCTCGCTATTTCTAGAGGACCCCTGTCCCCCAGATCTGCCCAAGGCTCTTCTTCCCACAGAGGGGCTCTCCTAGCTCTGCCCTGGAGCCTTTCAAGGCTGTCCACCAGCCTCAGTGCTTCTCACCATGAAAGCGGGGATCCCTGCTCCCCAGCCTCTCGGGGAGCACAGTGGGCTCTGTAGCCTAGGATCCACCTCTCCAATATCCAGAGCTCAGCACAGATCTGGCTGTGGGAAATACCAGGGAAAGCTGGACTCTGATGGAGGATGGAGAGGTAGGTTCCCAACTGGCTAACCTGAGATGAGGAGCCAGAGATGGCTGCCTTTAGAGAACCAGACCTGGTGGTGGATGGAGGTGAGCAGTGGGTGGGAGCAGAGACCTGGGCTCCATCGAGGAGGCTCTCTCCTGCAGCTCAGTCTCCTCATGGGTGGCTGGGAGGGCTGCACGCAGAGCCCCTGGCATGCAAAAGTCATCTCACTCCTGTGCATTAAGGGAATCCATTCAAAATGTCTTTTGGCCATCAAAAAAACCCACAACACATCTTTTTTCCCCTCCATTTTCCCTATCAAGTTATCTTAACTGGTTTCTGAAGGGTTATTTCGAAGACCTTGGGAAGAGAAGCTCTATTAAAATGTGGAGTGCAATAAGATTTTTGCCTCGGGAGAGTTTCTCTTACAAAATGGCTTTGTTTTGCAGGGCTTCCTCCAAAGGCAGCCCCCCTCCGGTTCCTTTCCTTTGCCCAAAGCCTCTCCAGCTTGTGCCTGTCTTACGCTCTGTCACAGGACCCTCATTTCCCCCCAGGTACCGAGCTGCCTTGTCACTCTCTGCTCCTTGGGATCCCCTCCTTTGACGCGAGGGCACCAGATGCTGCTATCCTGGGAGGGGTCTTCGCTGTCTCCCAAAGTCCCATTCCATGCCTTTTCCACCAAAAATAACCCCAGGCCATGGCGCCTGAGGTTTGCTGCTGAGTCCCTCAGTATGAGCTGCTGTGGTGCTGTCTAACGTTCTATCCCTTGAGACTCTCAAGCCCAGGAGGGAGGCTAAATTCTCCTGGGATCCCCGGCTTGCTGTTCGAGTGCTGCCCAGGTCAGTCCCTTGGCTTGGTCAGATCACTTGTTCTAGCTGTGCCTCACAATAGTAATTTGCATGCCTCCTTGATTATTCTTTTAAAGGTAAAAGAGGGAGCCCAATGAGGATAGCTAATACTGGTGCATAAAAAATGATTGTTTCTGGTAGGGTGTCATTTTCTCCTCTCTAAGATTGACCTTTTCTCCCAGTGGGATTATCAGGTATAAAAATATGTGCTGGATAATATCAAGACAAAGCCTAGAAATAGTATCAAACAGATCATTTCCTTTCTTCTGTCTGGTACAACCAGGCCACATAGCTGCCGAGGCATCTGGCAGTTGGGCCTGAGGTTCTGGAGTGGTTGACATTCTTGGCTGAATGGATGGCCTGGGTCTGCTCTTGCCCTGGGACCAGAAGAGCCCAGGGAGACCAGGGACTAGGGGCTTCCTCCAGGACTCTCCATCGCAACCCATTAACCTCTAGACTTCTGCAAGAGGCCAGAGGGTCAGTGACTGTCCTATCAAACCACCACTGCTTTAAGTACTTCTGGGCCTGCAGGTTAGCCCCCAAAACTGGGCAATGGACAATAACCTGTCCATCAAGAGGTCATTCCTGTAGAGGAAAAAGGAACAGAATGCAAGCTGCTGGAGGAAAAGTGTTATGTCCTTCCAAAGCCTCATGCAGTTCTAGACGGGCTTGTTTTGGAGGCAGCTGAATCTAGAGTTTGATTGATTCATGGTTCAGTGCTGGGATTAACGGTGCTGGAATTAAAGGTGGGTGACTGATTTAGATCAATTCATTGACTGGATTGGTGCCACTAATCCCAGCAATCTGGGTAAGATAAAAGGGGCAGGAAGAGGCTCGTTTCCCCCGTTTGCTCTGGCTGCTTTGGCTATCTTCTGCCGCCATGAATGGTTGCCCCTCTGCCGTGTGCCACCCGGCCTGAGAGCTAGGTGATCATGGACTGAAACCTCCACAAACCGTGAGCTAAGTAAACCTTTCTTCTTTTAACCTTGGGTGTCTAGTATTTTACTTCAACAATGAGAGAAAGGTAACTAAGACAAGAAGGATGACAGTTTGACAGCTTAATGACAACAGAAGACCAACACTCTAAATGTAACACTCTAGAAGAACCAAGCAGAGTACATAGAAACTTTCAAGAGAACCCCAATTTTTGAACCAAGAAAATTTGAGAAATTTAGGGAGAGAATAGTTATTAGTGAAACTCAAATTAATGGCTTTCAAGATAAATTAGAGGGCCTATCTCAAAACCCAGAGCAAAAGGAGAAATAACAGAAGTTTTAAAATGTAGGAGCCATTCCAAGTGAATACTTTAAGGAAAAGGAATAGAAGAAAATTCTTGAAATATGTCATCTTAGCTGATCACCAAGTATTTCCAGTTAAGAGTGTTTCCAGGGATACTTGTTACCAATGTCTTTATTCAAAAGAGTAACTATACCAAGACAAGAAAATGAACAATTAATATTTGGAAACATCAGCTAACAACTATTTCTTTCTGCTGATCATGTAACAGTTTACTTAGACAACCAAGAGACACTAGTGAAGGAAGATTAAAATTATGAAAGAATTATGATGAAGAAGTTGGGCAGATCATAAATGTGTCAAAATTAATCACTCTTCTCTGCATTAGCAATAAATAATTATAAATGGCAAAGGAAAAAAGCAGTCTACTCATAATAATGATTTTAAAAAGCTCATAAAACATTTATGAGTAAATTTGACAAGAAAGCCACAGGACCTATGTGAAAAAAACTATAAAATCTTATTGAAGGTCATGAAATAAGATACGAACAAATGCAAAGACATTTCTTATTCTTGAGTGAGAAGACATCACCATAAATTTGTAAATTTAATGCAGCCCTTTTGGAATTGAATCAAATGATCTTTAAAAATTTCATCTGAAAGAATAAGTACCCTCAGATAACCAAGAAAAATAATAAGAATAGTGCAAGGGATGCGCCTACCGAATACTGGAACATCAAACCAGAAAAAAGCTGCAGTGATAAAATCAATATGCTTTTGAGGGAGAAAGAGACAAATCAATGACTATAGATATGGCCATAAAATAGAAGGGAGGGTCCAGCAATAAATCCTAGAGCCTGTGAAAGTTCTACACGTGACAACACAGACCGTGCCAATGGCAAAATGGTGACTCTTACTAAATAATGCTGGGGTGACTCCCACCTACCTGGCATCCATAACACCAGACCCCTATTTTGTACCACACACACGAACACCAAATTCAAATAACTTTACATGTTTGAATTGTTCTTGTTAAATAATGGAGACATAAAAATAATACTTTGTAGGCAACCCGTGCATTTATGGTACAATGAACAGGCATGTACTCAGTCATCAATCTAAAGAAAAGGAAGAGCTTTGCTTTTTAAAAGCTTTTAGTTTATCGGTACGTGTGTGGAGCACAAAGGCTTCCACCCCTCGGTGGACGTGGCGCCTGGACTGCACATCCGCCTCCTTCATCTCTCCCTCCCTCCATGTGCTGACCCCTCCCCTTTGAGAACAAGCGCTCTCCCTGCTTCCCGTTATCTATTATTTTGTTCTCTATTTTTACTCTAGGTTTCATACCTAAGACAGAGAATGTGACATTTGAGCTTGTGTGTCTGATTTATTTTACTGACATTGTATTCTCAAGGTGCATCCATTTTCCTACAAATAGCTCAAGTTTATTTTTCTTTATGGCAGAGTAGTACTCCGTGGTGTGCAAATACCGGATTTTCTTTATCCTTCTGTTGATGGACATATGCTTCTGCCAAGATTTGGCCACCATGAGTTGGGTTGTTATAGGCATGAATAGGCATGTGTCTCTGTAATGGAATGATTTTAACTCTGGGGAAAATACCTAGAAGGCAAATAGCTGGGGTAAATGGAATTTCTAGTTTCAGGGTTTTTTTTGAGGACTCTCCATAGCGGTTGTACTTACCTACATGCCCATCAACAGTGTAGAAGGCTTCTTTACCCCACACCTCAGCAGAATTTGTTATTTGATTTCTCGACGTTGGCCATCTTCTGGGGGTAAGATGAACGCTCAGCGTTGTTTTAGTTTGCATTTCTCTAATAGCTGGCGATGATGGTATTTATGCACGTATTTACTGGCCATTTGTATGACTTTGGTGAAAGTCTATTTATTTTACTGGCCCGTTTCTTGATTCGATCTTTTATTTGAGGCTCTAATTTTTTTATGTACTCTAGATATGAATCGTCTGCCTGAGGAACGCTGGCTAAGTGTTTTCCCATCCTGCAGATTGTCTTTCCCTCTGCAGGTTGTTTCTTTTGCCACGGAGAAGCTTTTCAATGTAACATGAGGCCGCTGGTTGAACACCCGCATCCATCCGCTCCAGTTCTGTTCCCCCTTGTCCACTGAGATCCATCGTCCTGAATTCTGTGCTCGGTATTAATTTTCTTTTCTTTTCTTCGTAGTTTTACCTCATCTTTGTATTTCTGTGCAGTGTTTTACATGTTTTTGAACTTCGTGCCACTGAATCACACAGTCCCTGTATGAGGCGGCTTTTGCTTTTCCTCTGTGCTATTTTCTACGTGTCTTTCATAACCTGGGATTCACTCATTTCCACCGCCAGTCCCCACCATAGGCACTCATTATTATTACTGTAGTTGCTGTTATTTTCGGTGCTGGGGATAGAGCCCAGCATGCCAGGCAAGCCCTGTACCGCTGGGCTGCACTGCAGCCCCGTCATGCTGCTTTAAACAGGTGTTTACGCTGGTCTTTCAGTCCTTTGTAGGAACGCGCTTATCCTCTGCAGTTAAATCCTGCGGGGCGTGCTGGGGTGTGCTAGGGGCCAGCCACTCCGGAAGCAGGATGCTTTAAAGCCTGAGTTTGAGACTAAGCCGGACAGAATAGTGAGATTCTGCCACAGACAAAGAAACAAACCTCGTGGCCTTTGGCAGTTTCCCTGTGGGGTAAGTATTCACATTTGTTTGTATTTATTCTGCCTATAGTTCACTGGGTTTCCTGAAAGTAAGGATTTGTCTTTCATTGGTTCTTGAAAACTGTCAGTCATCCTCTGTTAAATATCGTCTACTCCGTTATTTCACTTTTTCAGACATTCTGACTCAACATGCTACAAAGCCCATCTTTGAATCCCTTATTGCGTTCCCATTTTTCACCTTGGCGTTTCTGTGCTATTTTTGGCATAATTTTTTCAAATCCATCTTCCAGCTCTCGACTCCCTCTTTAGCCATTTCTAATCTACTACTACGTTCTTGCACTGAGGTTTAAATTTTAAATTTTTGTTTCTAGAAGTTTCATTTAATCCTTCACAGAGATGATTGATTTCAGTCATATTTTCTATCTTTAAAAACGTTAAACACATATATTTTATATTCTGTGTCATTTTGCAATTTATACATTATGCTGGTTCTTACCTGGTGCTTTTCTCCACGGTGTTCTGATATACTTTTTTAAACAGCTCACATTGCCTGGAAATTAATCTGTGAAAAAGTGCTGAGCTATAGTTTAGATATGAGCTCTTTCTGATTGTGCCAGGCATCCAAGAGCTCCACCATTCTGGGTTAAACTAAAATTTATGGTTGAGATATTTTTAAACCATCCAGAGAATTTGCCTTTGATCTAAAATCCCCTGTGGAGATCAACATATGGTTATAAGTTCTCAAGAGACTCTCTCTCTCTCTCTCTCTCTCTCTCTCTCTCTCTCTCTCTCTCCCTGGTGCTATAATTTGAGAGAAGCATATTTCCTTGTAGCTCCTGGGGAATAGGTAGATTCTTTTCTTACTAACCCTCACACTGCACATGAAACCCTGCAGGCCCCAGGGTATCTCTCCGAACAGGGTCACCGTGGAAGTCATCTGTGGTCCTGTGGGCCACAGCAGGTACAAAGCAAAGCTAAAGTTCGCCCAGTTTATCAAAATCCCCTGGGCAGAGTCAGCTCCATGTTGTCTTGCTGCCCTGGGCTCCTGATTTCACTTGGCTTTCTAGCTTCCAAGGATCCCTCCCCGCCCCCCACCAGTTTTTTTTTTTTTTTTATCAGCACAGTTTAAAAAGATTTTTAAAAAATATTTATTTGCTGTGTTACCAGTGGCAGAAAACACTGACTTTTCAAATGAGGACCTGCCTATCAGAAAGCACTTGGAGGTAAGGGTGGGTGTGATGTCCAAATGCACAACCACTCAGGCCTGGGGAAGGGATGAGGGCAGGTTCTCCTGTGGGAGAGCCTGGGGAAGGCTGGGTGACAGCCAGGCTGCCTACTGACATGGTCCCGAGGCCACCTGCACGTTAAAAGCAAATCTAGATACTCCTGATACTAGGGATTTAAACAACAAACAGAAGCAGATACATCTGTTACCAGCAACCCATGGCACCATCTACACCTCTAACCCTGAGTAGAAGCCCTCAGCATGAGAATGTGCCTCAGCACACATGTGGCTGGCAGCAAACATGAGGTCAGGGTGACCCTTTTTGGATCATTTCTGCTAGGAGAAATCAAAGACTGAGTTGAGTTTGAAGGCCTTTCTGAAAAGGCCGCGCCTGTGTTTGGCAGGTCTCTCCTTACAAAGTCATCTGATCTCTGGCCAGTTGGCCAGGACAGGTCTGTGCTGAATGGTCCTGCCCTCTCCAGACTGCAGTATGGACAAGTGGGGGCTTTCCTGTCACCCACACATTTACATCTGATGCGTCAGTGAGTCAGTCTGTAATGAGCATCGGCTCAATCTGACTCACAGCAGCAAAACCAGATGGCATTAAAATCAAAATATTCTTCTAAGCAAGTCAAAGGCACCTACACAAAACTGTCCTTGATTCACGATAATATACAACGGCCACTTTAAACACATAAGAATGACTTTTCCTTTTTGTACTCCCAGGAAAGAAAATTGTTTTACACATGGGGAGCTGGCAATAGACACAAGCATTGAGGGTCATGGCATCCAGGCTTCTCACCACAGCACTACAGATACGAAGAGGGGACCATGAGAACGGACACTGGCACTGGACTGGCACTGAGGTACCGAGGCACAGTTTCCAGGGACACGTGGATGAATGTGCACACTGTTCTTTGAGATCGGCAAGCAGCAAAACCAGTAGCGAGAATCACAGTCAACTCCCGAGTCCTGGTGTTTAAATACCATTCACCTCTAAAGGGACCCCAGTTCTTTAAAGAAATGGCCACAGCAGGACAGGGAGTAACCAACGATAGCCTGGGACAGCTTGTGCCACAAAGTAAGCAAGCACCGGTGGCATATCGTTATGTGTCACAGGACACGCTGAAGAAATGTTTACCGGTCAAATTGGAGATATTTCAAGCAACCCAGTAACTGACGGGGAGTGATTGGCTTCCTGTTCGTGGAATCCACGCATCCACCTTGGGTTTTAAAAAGCAAAGACATACATGGGAAGGGAGAAAACTCTTTTTACAGCAGAATTTCAACTAGTAGGTATAGAATTAGAAAACCGTCATTTGGCCATCAGTACTAACTAATGCGGAGAAAACACAGCGATGCCTGCTAAGGTTACTGGGAGCAAGAAAGAGAAATAACAGAATATTTACAGAGTCTCAAAGCCCACAGGCATGATAATTGTTAATTTTAACAGGAAACAGGGTGACTTCACAGTGGAGAAAGCTGGCAGACATCAATTAATTGTGTGACTCAAGTTAACACCACCAGTGATGATCCACGTGGACATCAGACCCGGCATGCAGGGAGACAAGCGCTTCCCAACTTCCGTCACACCCTTGCCTAAATCCACAGTCTCCACGGAGTCACAGAGAAGCAGGGCAAGCTCATATCCAGGGTACCACTGAGGCAACGGGCTGGTAACCTTAAAAAAGTGCAGAGCCCACAGGCTGGGAAGGACTGAAGGGCGGTTCCGGGGTGAGGTGAGCGACTCACTGCAGGGGCTCCGGCTTGAATTCTGCTTCTGTAAAGGGCACACGAGGACGGTTGGCAAAACCTGAACAAGCTCTTTGGGTGAAGGATATGGGAATTCTTTGTGTTCTTCTTGCAATTTTCCAGTAATATTGAAAATTCTCAAAAATTAATAGGGGAACTTGTGTTTCCTAGATGGAAATCTACACTAGGTGGGATATACAAGCTTGCAAAATGTTGTTCCTACTATAAAGTGATGACAACAAGCAAAGAGAAAATAAATAAAAATTCGTATCTTTTTAAAGTCATAAAATAATGATAAAAGAATGTATATCTATGTGAACCAAATTCCAGAGAACAAGTCTTTCACTGAATAAGTACACATTTAATAGATATCTTTAATATATTGCTACATATATGATTACCTCATATACATATTACATATTAATATATACTCATTTCACATTATATATTAATGTAATAGATTATTATCATATCTATTATCATATATGATGCATTCATATATCCTATATAAAATACATAATCTGAAATAAAAGATTAAATGGGCTTCAATAAGAGTACAAGTTGATTGGTCACAGAAGAAGAAAAGAAACAAGTAAAAAAGATAAATCGATAATAAAAAAAGAACCAGTTGAAACAGAGAAAGAAAAAAGAATGAAACACTGAACAGCTCAACAATACGAACAGGACACACAGACACGCAGTGGGGTTTTCAAAGGCGAGGGGGAGAAGTGATGGTGTAGGTGTGAAAATCATTGACAAAGATCCGTGCATTTCAATGTATATAACATAATTTAATGTAATCAACATAATCGGGTTTTAGTTTTGTTTGTAACATATTTAAGACCAATCAGTCAAGAACAGAAATTTAAGGGATTTTAAAAATATTTGTCTCAAATCTTCATTAGCCACCTGGAGCCTCACACCAATGTGGGCCAGCTGGCCTGGTGCTGGTCCACTCTGGGTTCTGAGACTGGAGGTTGGAGGCGGAGGCCCTACGTGAGTCCTCTATTTTAAACAACAGGGACCAGAGTGGGGCGCTCAGGAGGAGAGCAGGAATCCAGAGCCTCTCATGCAGCCTAGGTGCTTCTAAAGCCAGGTAGGGTCACAGACTGATTGATACTGGCCGGGGCTCTGTCATGGACCACAGCCAGGGTGTCCGAGGGTGCGAGGCTGGGACGTGATTCAGCGGCCGCTCAGAGGGCAGTGTGTGTGCTGCAGATTTAACGCATTGGGGTTGCCGTCTTGAAATTCTTACTAATTCTCTTTAATGTGTGCCCCGTAAGAAGCCTGGTGGGACAGCAGAGAATGGTGGGGGTTCGGAGGCCAACTCAGATGCCATCTGACTCTTGCTGCCCCCTCACCTTCTCAGCCTGGCTCTCTGCCACCTGTGTGCCTCACCCTGGCTGGCCTCGCTGCCCACTGCTGCAGACCTGGGCCTTGAGCAGTGGCTGGACCCACACCAGCAGGCATGCATCTCTCACCAGGCTGACGGACTGCGGCACATTCAGTGGGAGCCTGGGTTTATCTTCCAATCAGGCTCCTGCGGTCCTGCAGTCCTCCTCCCGTCTGCAGGGAGCCCAGTGGACAGACTCTGAGCTCTTCCCTGCTGGCTGGTCCCCACCCCCCACAGGTGACACAGCAGGTCCTGGTCCTGGTCCGGCTGCGGCAGGGGAGACTCCTGCCTGTTCTCCTCTCACATGGTTGTAGGTCAGCACATAGGACTCGGCTTCCTCTCTTGCTAAGCTGGCCATCTGCCTTCTTGGTAGAACCTCATGAGGGGCCATGGCCCTAAGTGGCCCTCAGGCAGGCAGGTCCAAGGAGCTATGTCTGATACATCCTGCTCTCTGTGGAATGATTCCTAAACCTAGTGATTCCTTGGCAGAGTAACAGCCGAGCCTATCTTGATCAACAGTGCACAGGGCGCAGGATGGGTGGGAAGAACGGCAAGTCCTTTGGGTGGGCTTGTGCTCATTCGTTCGGTCATCTATTCAAACACCTACTGAGCCTTACGCCACACTGTGTGCTGGAGACAGCGGTGAACAGCAGACTCAGAAGTGCTGTGTAGGGGCCTGTGTTCCAGGAGAGGGGGCGGGGGGAAGAGGTGAGGAGTGAAGGGCCAGGGGCCACTTAGATAAGGTGGCCCGAGAGGGCCTCTCAGAGGACCTGGCCTTTCTGCAGGGACATGCATGGAGTGAAGGGATGAGCCAGAAGGAATCCAAGGACAGTCCCAGTGCCAGGTCCCCAAGGAGGGTGATAAGGCACGAGAGAGGGGCAGATGGAATTTATGTTCTTACGAATGCACGCAGCCTGCTAAGGGGAGGAGCGATTGACATATAGTGAGAGAAGCAGGGAGACCAGCCGCAGAGGCTCATGGGACTGCTGCAGGAGAAGACACAGGTGGCCGGAACCTGGGGCCAGCCAGAGGAGTGCAGGGCTGTGGGGGAGGGCGGGTGGGTCAAACAGGGAAAGCAGAACAAGACCAGGGCTGAGGAGGGGAATCGAGGAAGCGGTCCCAACTGTAAGAAAAATGAGATGCCTGATCAAGGGGCGGGTGGCCCTGTGAGCCGGAGTTCGGGACAGCAGTATAGACCAGCGGTGGAGATTTGCAAGATACTAAAACCAGGAGACTGATGTCACCTAGGGCCTGAGGGCAGAGAAAACAGGAAAGAACGTTAACTTAAAAAAAAAGTACAAATTAGATAATTATCAAGTGTGGCAATTGTGAAATGAACAATTCCACCTCTGATTAGATCAAGTGCTTGACTTGAAAGGGATGTTTAATTAGATTATTCTGGCTTCTTTTAAAAGAAAGTCATGCCAAGTTTATTTTATTTTTTCCTGTATGAGCTACAAATCGTTACAGCTTGGAGGCAATGCCTGGGCCCTCACTGCTCTGCCGAGCCAGGCCCTTAGTCAGGCGCTCTGGAACCTTGGGGCCAAAGGAACAAGCAATGGGTGGGGGCTGCACGGGCCTGCAGGGCGGGGCCGCAGTGTGAGGCTTCGTTGGTGGGGTGCCATCTGGGGGAAGCAGAAGGAGAAAAGAGCGGTTTTTTGGAATTTCCCCGACAGGTTGGAGCTGGCCTCTGGTTTGCGCTGAGTCTGTGCCAGCTGGCCAGCGATCTGTCTCCTGGCTACCCACCCACCATCCTCACTGTCTGACCACTCGGCACCACGCCCAGCCTGGCATGGATTAACACAGCAGCAACTTCAGTCCTGGGCACACTGGGGCTGGGGCAGCACTTTGGTTCCCCTGTGTGCATTTTCTTATGGGCTGGAGCCTGTTGGTGTCCCTCCCTCCCTGGGGAGGCCCCTGCCTTGCCACTTGGGTGTCCCCTGCCAAAGTTCCTGAGAGTGAGCCCCTTGTGCAGCGGGTGCTCCATGTCTGGGGAACCAAGCCCCGGCCAGCATGCAGTCAGAGCTTCCAAAGAGCACTGGTGACCAGGGCAGTGTTAGCAGCATTGGAGAGGGGGAGAGGGGGAGAGGGGAGGCCGAGGGAGGATGGCCTGGATGCAGGAGGGTGACAGCAGCCATGGTGAAGGTGGTGGCCTAATGAGGGAGCGACAGGGTAAAAGGACAGGGTGGTGCAATAGGGATGGATGGTCAGTAGCGGTGGAGGTGGTGGGCGGTGGCGGTAACAGAGATGGGCAGCAGTGTCCTGTTTTCTTCCCTTCTGAGTCCAGCTGCAGGATCGAGGCTGTGCAGAAAGAACAGAGGTAACTTTTGCACAGTGGAGCGCTCACCCACTACAGATGTGAGGGCGGTGTGTCCTCACGCTGATGGACACAGCCCCATGCTGGAGCCCAGGGAGGCACTGAGGAGCAGCACTCTGTTCTGGCGGTTAACTAACTGGTCACCAGACATCACCACCTGCTTGGGGATGCCAACACCGAAGGGAAGCAAGCCTTGACTTGGAGCAGGCTGTGGTTCTCCGCGGAGAGACCCTATGCTGCCTGAAGCCATCAGGGGCCCTCCATCCCTCAGTGTCAGGGGAGGCCTCGTACCTGAGTCAAGCAGCAGCTCACAGGCAGAGGTGTCCTCTGAACCTTCAAGCAGCTCAAAGTCAGGGCAGAGAGGAGCATCTGCTCAGAGCCACGCCCTCTGCACAAGTTCGCTAGTGGAGATGTCAGGAGAGAGCTGATACATGGTGTCAGGGTGATGTGACCACTCTTTTGGGAGTGCCAATGATTCTGTAAGGTTATGGAGATGTCAGAGACATACGACCCCAGGCAACGAAGTAGCAGGTGAGGATGTGGGGCGGGGGTTACTTTTCTTCTCTATGCTAGAGACAAGAAACGGCGTTTTAGCGAACTCAACATTTTCCCTGTAGTTGCCTAGGTTATGATGTCTGGAACCCCCAGGGGTACCTGAGTTCACTGTGCCTTCCCTCAATTCCCTGCCCTACGTTGTCACCTGCTGGTGACACAGGGTCACACGGTGGCATCATTCTGATCAGTGCCAGGCTGATCCGGACAGGGAAGCCAGCACTGAGCATGTGGTCACCATGAGCCATCTGGGCTCAGTGCAGCCCCATCGCTGGGTGCAGTTCTGAGCACCAGAGAGGGAAAGAGTGCTAGCTTGAGGGCTGTAGGGGTTGTGAGTGCACATCTAGAAAACCAGAGATTAAACCCTCTCTTGAGTCCAAACAGGAAAATACATGCAGTAATGAAAACAAACCACCTAGCACCATCGCTGGTGCAGAAACAGTGGGTCTGTCCTTTCCGCTCAACAGATTATTCAGCCAACAGGAGCTCTGGGAGGACAGTACCAGAGACCCTCTACACAGGGGGTCTGCTCTCACATTTTAGACCGCAGGTTCCTCAGCGTCGGGGGATTATTGATAGGAAAGCTCTCGCAGTTCTTGTGTCTTTAGCTTTTATCATGTTCCAGACTCACAGAAGGTGATCATCACAGGGGATATTTGTTATCAATTTCAAGAACATTTTACTATTTTAGTTTATAAATTGTTTTCATAGCCAATATTTTTAATGTGACCAAAAAGTATGTTCTCACTGAAATTATAGCTTGTCCCAGGAGCTGTTCTCAAGCTGCGTGGTCTGTCCCGACCCAGTCCTGCTCGTCGGCAAGGCATGCACAGCTGACACACACACATGACAAGGCCAGTCCTGGGAGACAGGACCATTAGCCTGTATCACCAAACCCGCCAGCTGAAGTTTAAGAAACCACAGCAGGAGCCGTGCTGAGACAGTGAGAAAAGGCTGCAGGGAAAGCCATTTTGAATCTGAGTTCAGTTTGTTCCGCAGAAAACCTGGAAAAATAATTATCAGAGTCCTGTGGGGAAGGACTGAAGGCCCAGTGACCTTCCAAAACTCTTCTGACATCTGAGTCTCTACTCATGTCTTTGAATTGCTTGTCTGGGTTCTTCTCTGAAACTCTAAACTTGAAAAGTGTTAATTAATGAGTTCACTGACTGAATAGTTTTATATTCTGATGATAGTCCTGTCAGATAGCAGAGAACGAGACAGACAGGGGTCTCACCTGGAGTCACCCCAGAGTGACTAGTTTGGTCTTGGTGCGGTCTCTCAGCTCTGATCCAATTCATGGTTGCCATAGACAGCTGAGTGGTTTGTGTACTGCACAACCAATCCAGCTCGTTCTGTCTGTGCCCAGCTACACACTCTGAAGTGGGGCTGAAATTGTCTAGAAAAGGACACCATTTTCTTTATTCAAAGATGCTGCCCAGTTACCAAGCCAAGAACCCACAGACTTCTCTTAGGCAAAAGTGGGTAGCTTAATTTTGATTTAGAGGATGGTGCTGGAGCTGGCCATGGTGCTGGAGCTGGCCATGGTACTGAACACGCTGCAGGCAGACAGCGAGCTCCTCCTGGTTACAGCCAGGTCAGATGCAACAGGAACTGAGAGTGAACTGCACAGAGGGCACCAGAAGGAGCAGTGACTCAGGTGGGTGCTATCCCCTGACCCCCAGGGCTGAGGACCCCTGGCATAAGACTCCCCTGCTGGCATCAGCTGCTCCTCTTCTGGGTTGGGGGAGGAAGAGGTGGAGATGGAGGTGGAGGTGGAGGTGGAGATGGCAATGGACCTGGACATCTCCCCGAAGCCCCTGTCTTCCCTGAATATGAGCTGCTGCCCTTGAAGGAAGTCACCTATTCCCATTCGAAACTGCCAAACACAGAATGTGCTTTTGTGCCAGTGAGTGGTGGCCCCTTTGCCCATGGAGGGAGGATGTGATAGTGTGTATAGCTGCGAGTCTGCAGATGTGGGAGCCACAGATCTGGCCCCTGCCTTCCTGGGGCTCTGCTGACCGATGGGACCAGGGACCCTGAGTCTCCTGTGTAACAGGCAGCTGTCACTGCAGACCTGGGGCAGGTGGGTAGTGCTGTCCTGCTGGCTTCACGCTCCCTAATTGGATCATGGTTTGAAGTTGTTCTCCAGGCAGAGATCATTAAAAGAGAGACAAACAAGTCTGATTAGTTAGAACACAGCCCCCACTGCCAATTAACTGCACAGGACACTGAACTGAGCCACAGCTTGAGGATGATCAATACTGGCTTCACGCCTCCTGGCAGACTGGCTCCGTGGGAGGCCTGGACGTGAGGAGAAGTGGCAGGCAGTGGTGGCCGTGGGGGCCAGGGAGGGGCAGGGTCTGGCTGGAGGTGGGAGCCACAGTCCTGTTTGCCCACAGCCCCCCAACAGGCAGCCTCCAGTTCAGCTTTGATTACATACAAACAGGACCTGCAATGCCCTTCTTTAGTTCAGTTGAAATCAGTGCCACCATGGCCCAACACCAAGCCCAGGTGCAAATGTTCCTTCCTTACCAGTGTCGGTGCCAGCTATGGAAGGAAGATGCTGAAATGTCAAACTGTAAAACAGTCTCCACCCCAGAGTGACTAGTTTGGTCTTGGTGCGGTCTCTCAGTTCGGAAGGCCCAGGGAAAGCTCAGCTTTATGGAATCTGAAAGAACCTCAGCCTTCAAAAACAGTGGCCTTCCGTCCTGTGGACCAGCTCCCACCGTCCCTTCTGGGTTCCCAGCAAAGTCTCCAGGGGACAGCACAAGGCCTGGGTTACCATCGTTTTTCCGCTTTGACTGGTCATGTGACCTTGAACACCCACGTAACCTCTCTGAGCCTCATTTCCTACAGCCACAGAGCACAGGTGCAGAGCACAGTGTCTTCCATGAGAGAGACGGCTTGTGTGTGGGGGATGAGGTGGAGGTGGGGGTGAGGGGCAGCCATGTGCACAGGGTGACACGCCCTTCTCAGAGGCGACTCCTACAGAAGCGTGGTACCTGGACCTGTCTGAGGAGGTGCACAGGACCCCTGTCTTCCACAGCGGAGCCTGCAGGAGTTGGGCATGTACAGATGGCAAGAGTGGGGGCCGTTATCCCATGACTCTCTGAAGTCCTTAGAGGAAGAAGACCTGACCTCTAAAACCAGCTCTTAGCCCCCGTTAGTGGCGAGGTCACAAGTCACACACAGGAGTAACACTAGCTGCAGGCAGGGAGGATGCTGGGGAAAGTTACTTTTAACATTGAGTGGATTTAAATGTATTCTGTAATGGCAACAATCTCCCACACCTGCATCCTGAGAAATCCTATGTGTATCTAAAAGCATTTGTGGCCAACATGTGACAAACTGGGCAGGACTTCCAGCCCATGGGATGTGGCCGCATGTGTGTCACACAGGAGAAGAACCCATGGCACTGTCCGGGCTGTGATCCATGACTCTGCGTCATCCCAGGGTCCCAGAGCTGGCCCCTTCCTGAGCTCAGGTGGCTGCTGCCTCCGACTGGATCTCAGTGGGGCTTGATCAGGGTTTTTGCTCAATAAAATAAAGATGAGGAGGGCTGGGGTGGAGTCAGGTCTGTTTTGGCTTCCAGCTGTCCACAGTGAGGCATCTGCTGAGAACAAACTGGTGTGTGAGACCTATAAACTGAGGCAGTGGTAATGGCTCAGCTTGGCAGCAGCTGCAAAGCCCCTGGTCCCCAGCACCAGGCAGGCAGGCAAACAGACGTGACCACCTGGGGTCTGAGTACCACCTACTGGGCTGCTGTCCCCACTCTACAGAAGTGTCCCTGTCCTGGACGCCACACACAGCTGAGGGCTCTCACTCTGGATGGTCCCTTCCTCCGTGGTCCTTACACTTCAACATTAAAAGGTTTTATCTGTGGACCCCTTGGCTCCAGCACAGAACTGGCATACACCAGTGATGCCAAAGGCAGGGGGCCCCTGCCCCTCTATAGCTTTGCTGTTAACAGAAGCAACTAGAAGACACAGAGGTGCCATCTGCATTTGCATCAGTCAGCTTTTCATTGCTGAGACCAAACATGTGAGCACTAGGATTTAAAGGAGAGGTTTGCCTTCGACCCCCTCAGACACTTCAGCTCCAAGGCAGAGACATCACAGCAAGGCCATGGGAAGGAAAGGCGCTCGGCTCACAGCAGCTGGGACGCAGAGAGCGGGGAGAGCCAGGGAGAGAAGGGGCCTGGGCAGGAGAGGTTTTGGAGGTTTTTGGTTTTTTGACCCAAACCATGACAAGCATATTGCCCCATTCTCTGCTGTGGTTTTCACAAACAAACACTGCCACCTCACCTACAGGCAGGGATGTCACCCCCTTCTGGCTTTAGTGGCAGGCTGCTAAGGACTCCACAGAGGGGTTAGGAGAGCTCAGACACTTCAGTCTGCATAGAATGTGACCTCGGCTATGGCACACTGCAAACTCCTGCCTGGATGTGATTCAACTGGATTTCTCCTCGGGGGCTCACATCAGCAGAGATCTGCTCTTAGAAAGCTCCCTTAATCTGCAACTCAAGACAGGCTGGGCAGAAGCCTGGTGGCACTAAGGTGGGCTGAGCTCCAACATGTACCAGGTCCTATGCAAGGTCCCCTGTGGACACGACCTGACCGCACATCATGACCATCTCAGAAGACAAAGTGTATCATTCCCCTTCATGGTGGGAGAACAGACAAACAGAAGACTCCGCCAGGACTGCCTAGTGTCAGACCTTGTGAGCATGACCACCAGCCTAGGAGTAATGGCAGAAAGCAGCTAACTTGTGTCGGTGAGCAGACCAGAAGAAAATTTCATGGACATAGGGTATAACTTTAAGCACGCTCTCCTTCTGGGATTGTGAATCCTTGGGCTCCTAAACTTCCAGATATTTTAGGCTATCTGGGTTCACTATATTTAGGGTTCCTGGGCTTCCCCAAGTCGCCTGGGTATGAAGGACAGGTCCTATTCAGTCAGGAGTTCGCTCCTTGTGAAGCATCCACTCTGCCTGGTGACCTCCCAGGATCCACTGCGTGCTCCACACAAGATGCAGTTCAGCGAGAGGATACAGTACTTTCTATCCTCTTCAGAGTAACTGGGTCTGCAGCACTGCCTGCTGCACATGCTTGTTTTCACACCTCTGATTACTGATTAATAGCAAGTCAACGGCCACAGACGCACACTGCATACCAGGGGTGTTTCAGATGTGAGCTGTAAATGAATGCCCGCGATTCATAGTTGAGAAAGATCGGGCAGCCAGAGGATATATAAAGACTTGGGAAACGTGAGGCTCAATTTTTTCCCTCATCCAAGCAATTTCCAATCTTCAGATAGGGAGTTACTTGGGTGTGGAATCAAAGTTAGATGTGATATTTTCACACCAGGGGCAAAGTTTTACAAAAGAAGAAACAAGTGCAGGAAAGCCATTTTAAGTTAATTGTCTTTGTTTCACCTGCTGTTCGTGTTTTCACAAAGCTGGGTATTGTCCTTCCAAAGCCTGGACTTGGTCCAGTCAGAGGGGCCCTGTGCGGTGGCTCTCACTGCTTCTGCATGCAGCCCACTGTCTCCCGGGGGTTGGGCTTAATAGGATAGTGGCATTTGCAAAGGGTTCAAGGAGTGGCTCTGGGACAGTGATGTTTGTTGCCATGGCAATGGCTATAAAGTCTCCAGTTCATCGCTGTCTGCTCAGCAGGACCAGAACAACAATGGCCAAGGCAGAGCCCTTAAAAGTTTGGTTACAAATGCACTCACGAAGCAGCAGAAGATGCGGCTGAGTAACTAACTGCTCAGGCATGCCTTGTCTCTGTGGGGCTGCTTCAGACAAACTCACCACATCACAGCCGTACTCTGCAGAACAAAAGGTGAAGCCTGGCTTTGTGAAATAATGAACAGGTTGGCTTTCCCTGCCTTCCGTTCCTGATTCAACAAGTGGATTCAACCTGAATTAGAAGTCACAAAATCATTCACATTATTCAGAGGCTGTTTACTGAGGAACGTGCCCATCACTGGGTGTGGAGAAGCCTGCGTGGCTGTGCCCCAGGCTAACTCGGCAAACTACGAAGCACGCTTAGCCAAGTCTTCAGAAAGGGCTCTGTGGACAGGGCTGGGAGGAGAAGGGCATTTTATAAATACACGAGTCCCCAGCATGGATGGGAGTCTCCACCATTCCTGCAGGAGAGACACATGGAAATGTTCTAAGGCCACAGTGGGCAGTGACAAGTCCAGCTGAATAACCTGCCAAGATGCCAGGCTGAGGGACTCTGTCTCAGACCCGTCCAGAACATTCCAGAAACGCTGAGTGACCTCAGTCAACACATCCAGGGAAGAATCGCCCAGCTGAGCTCTGTACCAGGTCCGTATTCACACAACTGGGAGGAACGATGTCACAGTGGCTGCTCTAAACAACTAAGCTTTGGAGTAGTTCATTACACATTGGTCACACCACAGAAAGAAACCCATTGGCCACCTGGGAGTAGGTGAAAATGTGTGCAGGGCCAGGATGAGTTCTTGGGGTCTTTTTCTAGTATTCTCAGCATTTTTTGAGTGCTTACTCAGGCAGCGAGGCAAGGCGTTCTGGAAATGTTTTTGGTGGACTAATTTGTGTGTATATGCAAACTTTCCCCAAGTACCCAGACACCAAACCCTGCAAATGGAGGCGAACACAGATGGGCAGTTAATGCAGATAACAATCTGTTGTAATAGAGGATTCAATGGTTTCCAATCACCTCCATTTCCCCTCCTTGGCTCTCCATTCTATACCCAGAGGAGCTGGGCAAAGCTGGTTTCATTCTGTCCCCCTCTTTCTCCTCCCTCTTCTTTTTAAATAGATGAAGAAGGTGAGGCAGAAAGGCTGTAATTTGTCGATTTCAGGTAGGTTAATGAGACAGGATTTGAACCCACGGCCAGTGGTCTTTGCCCACCACACACTGCCTTTCTGAATGTGACAGCCAGTACAGAGAAGGTCTTCTCACCGTGACACTTTTTCTCTCTGTAGTGTCTACTCAACACAGTAAGGGCCAGACCACATCCTCCAAGGGTGTTGTAACTTTTCAAATAGGTGTGCATGAGAGATTTCTAATGCCTGCTTTTCCACGTTCCCCTCTACAAAACCCACCTTAGGGTTGCAGCGTGGGGATTAAGGGTTCAGGTTACTCTGAGGACCGAGCCAGGTGAAGCACTCAACAAATAATTATTAAACGGAGGCAAACATTACTCTCTTACTAACTTACTAGGCAGTGAGTTACTTCTTGAGCATGTGCTATGTGCTATTCCAGGAACCACGGATTCAGAAGTAAACAAAAACAGAGAGACTTCTGTCTCTAACAGATCCGAGGCTGGGATGCTAAGCAGAGAGCTCTGCGGCGTGGACGGCTGTGTGGGTGGCCAGGCCCTCTCCCTAGCTAAGTGACTGGTGTTCACACAGCAGCCTTAGACTATACCCATTCAAATTTATCCCACAGCTGCAGGTCAAGCCAGTGTCCTTTAGGATCCTGACAGGACAGACAAAGCAACAACTACGAACTCTGGCCATTTTCATACGCTTTTGTGCCTTGCCGTGCGTGGCCGTGACCCAGATACTGTAAGTTTACTGCAGACTCTTGAATTCTAGCTCATTGAAAAGTATCTGGCTCCAAGACGCTTTCTACCCTTGAATCCGCGGCTGTCACAGGGGAAGGAGCAATTCCAGGTTTTGTAATGCAAGGAAAATCCGAGTCCTTATCTCTCGGTGAGCTAAAAGCCAGAGCTAAAATCTTGCCTGTTTAAGGCTGGAGCTCATTGGAATTCACCAAAATCTAGATGAGTTCCCCAGGGACCCGCATAAGCCTAATAGTCCTATTTGTTTCTGAAACGGGGGACATGAGCCAATCCATTCCACCTGCCCATCCACATTAATGTCATTTTCTGGTCTGGTAGGCTACACAGGGGAGGGATTATCTGCTCCGTGGCATTGGGACACCCTTGTAGGGAAGGGCACCCCTCCAGGCTAGAGTTTTATCTTTGATTTTTTTTGGAAGATGATTGGTCAGGTTGCCTGTCATGATTTCCTCTTTGATGTGACATTTTCATTCTCTGATTCACCCATTCAGCAAGTATTTATTGTCGAGGTCGAAGGCTGAATTCTAACTGAACACAACAGGCTGGGGTGGTTTTTATATTCCAGTGGGCAAGTTTGGGCCATACACAAAGAAACCAACATACAGGAAAAAAATCAGATGGTCGGGAATAGTAAGTAGGGAACTGAAATCCATGATAATTTGGATGATCAGGAGGTCGCTTGGAGGAGGCGACCCTTGACTGTGATCGGACAGAGGTGGCTCTCTGAAGAGCAGAAGAAGCATCCTAGACAGGGCAGCCACTGCTGCCAAGGCCAGAGCTGGTGTGAGGCAGGAAGGCCAGAGCTCCAGGGGATGGCGTGTGGTGGGGAGGAAGCAAACAGGTGGTGTGGCGGGGACTCCAGGGCTGCACCCTAGGAAAGGGAACAACCCCGGGTGTTATCTGAGGTGATGGGAAAGCCCTGGAAGGATGTTAAGCAGGAGGTAAGGTAATCTGATTTCCGCTGAAAACGGATTACTCCGCCTATTGCATAGAGATTGGACCATGATAGTGGGAAAGAGGAGGGAGGGAGGCCAATGGGCTGCTTTCATGTTTGTCAAGATGAAAGACGGCGGTGGCTCTGACTGAGGCAGAGCAGCGGGATGGAGGGAAACAGACAAGATGCAGAGTCCCCACACTCCACTGGGGAAGTGGAGTTGATCTGACCTGGCTGATGGATTAGACGCAGAACTGTGGGGGATGGTTAGAAAATAAATGGAGGGCTTTTTCAGAGAATAACAACATTTGGGAATACTTCACCCTAGTCTTTTCTAGTTACATAACCATACATATGTATTTTTTTTTTTACAAAATTGGAATCTGCAAGTAGTTTTACATCATGCTTTTAAAGTTAACATGCTTTTTTGTGACTATTTCCACAAGTCATAATTTTTAACGGCCAAATAATATCTCATCGAGTAGGGCATATCATCATTCCTTTAACCAATCACTGCTTGACATTTGGGCTCCTTCCAGCACTTCTGCTATTATAAACAAGGCTACCGTAAACATTCTCGCACATAAATCTTTAGGCAATCTCTGATTTTATTTTTGCTTTGCAATAAATTGCCTAAAGTGGAATTACTAAATCAAAGGCATTTTTTAAAAAGGGATTTGATAAATTGCTGTGCCAAATGACTGGCTACAGAGCTGGTGCATTCCAGCTTCACCGCCTGCATTCCAGCACTCCCGTCTCATTCTGGCTATGTTAAGACCGAGTTTCAGCATTAAAAATTGCAGCCCCACAGGCAGGAGATACACTGTGCGGTAGCGCTGACCCACCTCCTTCTGACTGCTGGGGAGGCCTGGCATCTCAGCACCAGCGCTGAGCGATCATGTGCCCGGCGGACGGGTGTGATGCTCGCATGTGTGCACTCTGTTCTCGCTCTTGACAGACATTTCCCTTTGGAGGGCCTTTTAAAAAAACTGATTACTGAGAGCTTTTGATACAGTAAAGACTGCCCCAAGACCCACTATTTTCCCCTGATTTTTCATTTGTTTTATAATACAAAGAAATTACAAGATTTTGTTTTTCCAAATAGATCAACTATTCCCCTACTTACATCTTCCTTGTTTTTTGGTTTGGATTAGATGAGCCTCATTTGTTTGGATGAAAGTCACCAAATAGCCTCTCATTTATTTGAGTATTTTAATGATTTTATGTATTTAACTTTTAACTCACCATTTCCCAACTTATTTATGCAGAACGTGAAACAGTCTCTGGTCCCATAATCCAGATAACAGTGTGTACCATAGTTCCCTCTTGGAGTTGTAGAGTGCATGGTAGCACCCCCAAATTTTATTTATTTTTCCTCAAAATCCATTTTATTTTAAGGATACAAAGAAGAAAAGAAGAGGAAGAGGAAGAAGAAGATGAAGAAGAAAAGGAGGAAGAAGAGGAAGAAAAGACAACAAAATTTTAGAACACGTCAATCAGGGGGCAACAATGGTGCATACACTGCACATTGCCACCCCTAAATCATTCACCCAGAGCACAAGATATCTGCGTCAATTGTCCCAACAATACCAGCACAAACCTTTCTCTTCAGGGGACTCAGAGAAGTCAATAGCATAACTATCTTAACCTTTTATATACATACACATATACATATACATACATTTTTTCTTTCAGCTTCTCACACACCTCCCCCAAATTTTAAAGTCCTCCAATAAAGGAATCTGTGTAACTTTGCTCATCGTAGTGCTTCCTTGATTTGTCTCACTTTTCCTATTATGGTTATTGATATGTTTTGGCACAATCAGCTTCAGAAGTGCTATTGTCACTCACTGCCATATGGAGGAATCTCCACTTTTATGCCAGGGTCACTTGAAATTAACCCATTCCTTCCTTACATTTTAGGGAGAAAGCTAGCATTATGATGCCAAGGTCCGTTTCCGGCTTTTCTGGTGAGTTCTATGGCTGGGTTAAACCTTTATACACTACAGTTTTGTTTTTTAGTTTTCTTTCTGTTCCTAGCAGTGATGGCTGATGCTGTGTTATTTGGTACCTAAGCTCCATGGCCACTGTATGGACTTCATCACCATAAAAAGACTTTTGTTCTTAGTTTATGTTTTTACCTTAAATTCTACATTGTCTCTAAAACCGTTACCTTGCTTCCGCATTTGTAGTTGTTACTAATAGAGCTTTGTATTCTTTTTCCTTTCACCTCCTTAGACTGTTTGGCTTTAAGCATAGGTCTTTTCATTCTCCCATTCATCAAAAATTTACTGAGCCCTTTGTACAATGCCAAGCGTTAGGCACTAGGGAATGCAATGGTGCTCATAAAACAAACATGGTGCTCAGCCTCATGGAAATTAAGGTAAAGTATGAAGCAAAGACATTCATCAATAATTTCATAAATACACATACAATCATGATGGCACTATACGTTTTATGTTATATGGCATTATGAGTGGTATAAAATTCACATTGAGAGGACTCCCTTTACTTGGGGCAGTGCTATGGAAAGATTTCCCTAAGCGGGGACTTTTCAGCTCAGTTTGGAAGGATTGTTTGTCACCAGGCTGGGGATGGGAAAGTCTTCGGGCGCATGCAGATGGAGGATGACTCGTGACAGGAAGGAGTTTGTTGGTAGCTGGTAGGGCCTAGGACAGGGAACGAGGAGACCAGGATGTGAGTAGAGGCAGGAAAAGTTGATGTCACTTACACCATGCAGCAAGTGTTAGGTCCTACAGAGGATTTGGGCTTTTCTTCTCGGAGGACCGAGCAGTCACTAAGGGTTTTCAGTGGAGGATCCGCAGTGCGTGTAGGCTGGAGACAGCGGTTCCTGCAAGCAGCACGTGTCTTCCA
This sequence comes from Cavia porcellus, assembly GCF_034190915.1. Lineage (NCBI taxonomy): Eukaryota > Metazoa > Chordata > Mammalia > Rodentia > Caviidae > Cavia > Cavia porcellus. The sequence continues at coordinate 5,344,570 of NW_026947502.1, forward strand.
ACTCTGCGTTCTGTGATGTCACTGATCTGGCCGACTGAGATCACCTGACAGAATGTCACTTGGGAGTTGGCAAGAGCTATAATGAGAACCACAGTGCTGTCCTCAGAGTGCCGGTTATTACACACCTGCTTGTCCACCTCCAGCTGACGTTGTCACCAGCTGCGTTTTGGAAAGAAATCGGTGTGGTATCTTGGTGGAATGCAGATTCCAGGGGAGCAAGAAAGAATAGAGGGAGACTGGTTAGGAAAGCATGAGGGGAGCCTGGCAGAGAAATAACAGCACCCTGAACCGGAACGGCCGTAGGAGAGAGGGGGAAAAGAAGATGGATTTCAGAAACACAGGACACAGAGCCAGATGGATTTGGGGGTTGATTAGATGAGGCTACACAGAAAGAGAGCTGACAAAGGTGGCTCCTGGACCTTGGCTTGTGCCAATAGGTGGGTGATGGCATTGCTCATGGAGATAAGAGATGACAGGGGAACAGTGCTTTGGTTTCTCAAGGAAGGAAGGAAGGCAGGCAGGCAGGCAGGCAGGCAGGCTGCAGACAGGAAAGGCCAGGAGTTTGGGCTCGGACATTCTAAGGTTAAGTTGCCTGGGAGGCGCTCACATAGCAGCTGCCAGGCAGGCAGGTGGACAAAGGTGGACATCAGAGCAGAGGTCTAAGCAGGACCCATAAACTGAGTGGCGTAGGACTTGGGGAAACAGGGGGCATGGTTGGGGTGGATTACGGTGAGAATATAGAATCAGAAGAGAGGATCACTAAAACTTAATCTCCAAGATCAGAATGTGAGGAAATGATATTTAATAGCAAACACTGAACACAAACAGTATACAGTTAGATTGTATTAGTTGGAGTCAATTTGAAAGCCTTCACCTTTACACTGGGACTGTTTAAACTTTCTTTGCTTTACATGTTTAATTGTTTCAGAGGTTAACATTCCTTGCTTTGTCATTTCCCTTTTTTAATTATTTGCTTTATCTTCAGCTCCATGAACCAATTTATTTGTTTCCTCCCCCTCTTTCCTTTCCTTCCCTCCAGTTCAGAATTTATAACTCTTGAGTTACTACATATAACTGCAATTATATATGCTTAAATTCATAATTGACTCATTTTGAATCTAACCTATGTTTATGGTACAACTTCTCTTCCTAAATTATTTAATTCATTTATCAACTGGGTGGAGTCTGACTGAAGGCACATTATTTTTTCCAAGTAAGAAACATGCCTACACCCAAACTCCTGCACACCCAGAGTACCTTCCTTCTGCTCTCACACATGAACAGCATCTAGACAGAGCACAAGACTCTTAGATTGCAACCTTTTGTCCTGAAAATGCTCCAAGTACTGATCCATTATTATCCGGTGTGCTGTGCTTATGGACAAGAAAAAATCACAAATTGATTTGATTTTTTTCTTCCAGGATGCTAATAGAGTGTGTGTGTGTGTGTGTGTGTGTGTGTGTGTGTGTGTGTGTTTACTTCAAAACGCATCCCAGAATGTGTCTATGGAGTGGGCAGAATTGATTAGAAGAAGAACACATTGTTTTGATGGAAGGAGTTTTATGAGAGGTTGCTAACAGAACAGGATTTCTACTGAGGGATGCATACCGGGCACCATGATGCCTGCAGAGAGCGGGCACAGGCGCCGGGGAAGAGTTTGGTGTGGTTGGTCCCTTACATCATCCCCATCGTGCTGACAAGGGGCTCACATCTGCGGGAGACCACGTTTTAATGAGGAAAATCCACATGTGAATGAAACCCATTACTATCAGAGGGTGAGCAGCACCCATCTCATGAGCCCCACCTTTGGGGAAAGTTCCAGGAGGAGGAGTTAAGAACCCATTTGGGCCACAGGCTAAGAATGAGGCTTTGTGGGAATAACGTGCATCATATCTGAAGGGTCAGGATGAGCTGGGATGCTCCAGAGCTTGTGAAATCTCACACCTCTGTTTCTCCTGCCCACTTTGGCGGGAGTCAGTGGAGATGCTGACACGGTGTCTTCCTCCACCCATTAGTGACATCGCCTAGCAGGGCACCTGCACAGAAACATGACAAAGTACTCTCTCTTGTGGCCTGGGACCAGTGCAATGCCATTAACAGGTCTCCCCTCCCAGCCCTTGAAAATATCCGGGGGCTTCAGGACAGGGGGCTTGGATGGCTGACGGGAGTCTAGCAGAGTGCCTAGGAGCATCTGTTAATTTTCCTGCGATTATAGGAGCCTTTCCAACTATTGCACTTCAGTAAACCTTTCTCTTTAGAAGCCTTTTCACATGACTAGGTCCAGGCATACCCATGTTTGGTTACTCCTTGGGGCTACGAGTTTCTATTTGATATCACTACACAAGCTAATCCAGTCCTCTGGATGAGAGAAACAATAGGTGTCCCATGTTACCGTTTGCATCCTTTTGCCACCAGGTTGGAGCTGAACTGTCCCTTACATCAACAGAGAGGAATGGCTCAGGATTATCGGATCACTAGGAATGCGAAACAACCTTGTTTTTATCTTTCTGGTATTAGGAATATTTAAGTGTCAACTCCAGGGCACCTGGGCACCATCGCTTTGGTCTAGGGGGCTGTGATCTCCTTCCTTCTTAGAGAAAGAGGTGCTTTGAACCTCAAACTAGTATCTACAGCAGCACTGAAGGAGTTGCTATCCAAAGATGGGGCCGTGCCCAGTGATCTGCCAGGCCTGGCGCTGCTCATCAGGAGATTGGGCTGTGCCAGAGGGGGAAGGTGTGAGGGATTTTGTGGCCTTCGTCCATCTCTACCCAGCCCCAAGCCTGCACCAAGACTGCTAGAAATCTCTCTCAGGAATTTACCTCCTCTGCCACAGGGCTCATCCTCATTCAGAGCATGGATCCCCTGGGAGTGGTCAGGTGTTGATTTATGGGCCCTAAATAGGGAAGATTGTTAGTCACACTATGAACCTTGGAGAGCAGAGCTCTTATGGGGTGCACACTGAGGGAAAAGAACAAGGGAAGGTGGCCAGTCCTGAAGCACAGCCCTGGCCAAGGACAATGGCAAGTCTAGCTGGGATATAGGTACAGGAAACTGTGCTGGACCCCTGGGCCACAGAAACCCACCTTCTGGGTACTGACAAGGGAGGAGGCATCACAGGGCCATAGGATCCGTACATTTTGGTGGCAGCAGGCAATCAGGGTGCTGCTGGATGTCTTACTGGCCCACTTCCAGAAGCACTTTCTCATGGGGAGGGCCAAATCTATCAGCTTCTACCCCAAAGGCCCAAGCAGAGCCCTAATCAATCAACCCGAAGTGACCTGGTGCTACCCCGAGCTCTTCTGCCTGGCTGGCTGACAAAGTCACTCATGGCAATACCAGGCTTGACCCGAGACATCGACTTCATGTAGGAAACAGTCAGCGCTGGCCTCAGCTCTCATATGTCCCTGGGATGGGAGGGCTAACGGTTAGTTCCCCAAGGGACTGGGCCACCAATAGGGCAGTGGCCTGGCTCACGCCACTGGCAGAGCACAAACTCTGAGCAGCCTGAGAAGGGCTGAGAAGAGGGAGGTGAGCACAGCGGAGTCCGTAATGGGCCCGGCCCGGACGCAGCACGGAAGCTTCGGGGTGACAGGAGAACCCCAGCCCTCGCCTGCCATTTCACCACGGGACACTCAGAGGAGCTCTGTGTGCCAGAGCTCTGCCAGTTGTGGGCAATACAACTGTCCACTCCCTGATGGCCTTGGTCTCCTGCCTCCAGCACAAGGTCAATCCTATTGTGAGCATGGAGAGAAAGAGGAAGAGAACAACCCTGCTGCTGGGGCCTGCAGGCAGGAGGTATGTCCCAGAATCAGTGACTCGCCAAAATGAGTGCTTCAGGGGGACGTGAGTGCAGGGGGTTTGTTAGGCGGCACCCAGGAAGCACTGGTGGTAGGATGGGGAAATGCAGCAGGGAGAGGACACTGGTGAGCCTGTGACTGACATGGTCAAATGCACTGGGCATGCACCTGTGGGAGAGGGCGGTGGAACTCGCTTCCTGCACCTGGCCAGCTGGGATTTATCCATCCCTGGTTGAAGGTGGCTCCTGGGGGGCATCAGCTTCTCCCATGGGTCTGACGAAGGGTATAGATTTGCAACTGATGCCTTCAGTGTATTGGGAACAAGGAGAGCGGGGACCTGAGGGGGCGCTGCTGCTGGCCTCTGCTAGAGTGGCTGAGAAATGTTCGGTGAAGATATGATGATCCCAGAGCGAGAAAGCACTGTAAGGTTGAAAAGATGACTGCTGGCAAGTCGAGGGCCAGAGACCCCAGGTACCCCGACTCCCACCGTGATGGCTGCCTCCTCCCTCCCACAAGGACCCTCTAGCACAGTTAGGATGCCCAACTCTGATCCACATGTAACAGCATCACATGCAAGTTGCTCTCTCCCGGGGGGGACCCAGCCTCTGTCCTGCGGGGATTTCAGTCCAAGCCGGAAGGGGCTGGGATGGGTGGATGCTCACAGGTAGAGCCCTTGCCATGTCTCTGGGTGGGTGTGTGCTGCCAGTGACCACTGATTTCTGGTCCCCTGCCTGTGATGGTGAGAAGCTGGGCTGGCAGGATGGGACCTGCCTCTCTCCTGGCTCTCATTTCCTGGGTGAGAGCTGCTCATAAGCGCTCTAGATGCGCACGCCAAGGACATTCCAAAAGGAATGAAGGTTCTTCTTGCAAGGTCTCATCTGACCTGAGGTGGCGATAACCTGCTGACAGCTAATTGGCTAAGGAAAGCTGCCTGTCTGGGCCATGGCATCGTGGGGTTCCGGGAACCCCGCCGTCTTTCTGTTTGTTAGGAGAAGACACAATGTGACAGGACTGCAAGCTGATGACACGGGCATCCCTTTCAGCTCCCGCTAATTTCTCTTTTGTTGCTAATTGTATAGTTGTGAGATCTGGCCATTGAGTCATTAGAAAGCAAGACGCTAAACAGATCTACGCTTGTGTGGAGTCAGATCCATTTTTATTGACTCTCTTCTTCTGCATGTTTCCTTGAGATATGATGTTAATTTTTTTATCTACTTCCATTCATCAGGATTAAAGGTAAAAAAAAAATCCTCATCTGTTTTTGACCAGAGTCAATAAAAGCACATCCAGAAAAACCAATATAATACAGCACGGGGCCATTTTTTCTTCATTGTTTTATTTATTTTTTTTAAAAAAGCTCCCACAGAGCGGTACATCATCTTGAGCTTTGGCAGAAATGGGAAGAAAAAAAGGACAGAGGCACGTGTGCTATGAACTCCTCAATGTCACAAGACCCTCAAACTGTCGTGTGCTCCCTTCCCTGGAATCAGTCTGGCTTTCAGAGTCGGCCGGACAAGGACCCCTCCCTGGGGGAGGCAGCGTCATCCGCTGCCCACCACCGTGAGGCTCTCCACACCTCACACACCCTCTCTCTGCTTCGCTTTTCTTTGCAGGGTAAAATTGTATGCACAGCGATTTAAAGCAACAACAGGTACCCTTTATCTTATTAAATGTGAACACCGCATGTTAAATCAAATCTTCGATGTTTAAAGCATAAATTTCCAGATTCGGGTTAGCAAAAAACTCTGAGCTCCAAATACGCCTGCAGAAACACCATCCCGGCTCCACGGGGACCACTGCTGTCCTTTCTCATCCTCACACTCCCCTGCGCCATGTCGCCTGCACAACACCATATGTTCCTCAGGTGAGTGTGACATTCTAATTAAAAATCAAACATGGGTAGTGGAGTCTAAATGTGGGGTTTAAAATGCACTTGAGGTCCAAAATATCGAATTGTCCCTGTCTGAGATTTCTCCAGGTGCAAGGAAGTGACAGGGGGGGTGCAAGTCTTTTAATGTGCCTTGAAGAAGAAACAGCGACACTTAAGGATTCCCGTCTGGGAAGGGGAAGCCCAAGTGTCCTAAACTTCCAAACTGGAGCTGAGGCCTCACACTTCCTGGCGTTGAGGCGACGCGTGTTGGGAGTTCCCTGGTCCTTCCGCTAGTGCATCTGCTCCCCAAAGCTGGTGCAGACGGCTCACCTTCAGACTCCTCCCGCTGGGTCGGGGCACTGGGGCTCTCCCAGGCGCAGTGGGTTTCCAGGGAATCTCTGGACAGAACACGGGGAGTGAGTGTGGGGTGGGGGGGGTGGGGTGGATCTCAGACTCTTACTTAAAAACTCTAGACCAGCCCTCTGTGGCTCCGCCCCATGTTCTCAGGGGTGGGGCAGAGACTTTGTCCCATCACTAGGAGACCAGTTACTATCGCAGGGACCCTCTAGCATCTAGGAGGCCCTGCTTCCCTCTCTCTCCTTGCACTATATTCCTACTTGACTTTGTCACCTGCAGCAACCCCATCCCACCCCCACCCCGCCCCAGGGCGCACCAGGCCTTCCATTCTGTCTGTTTGAAACACTTCCCTGGATCCTTGTGCCTTACGTCCAACTGGCTTTCAGCGTAGGCCTCTCTTCTTCTGAGACACTTTCCCAAACCTCCACGTGGGACAGATACCAACAGCCCCTCCTCGATTCCTCCTGGGCATCTGGACTGGGCCACAGCTGGGGCTCACAGTCGGAACAGAACACACAGGGTGGGGAGGGGAGCCAGGCCTGGACCATGACAGCTATGTCCCAGCTTCTTCAGCGCTTGACTCGTGGCAGGTGCTTGGAGCATGTTTGTTAAATGACCAAATGACTGAAGGGAAGGCAGAAGGGAACAGTCAGGTAGGTAGATGCCTTCTCTTCTACAGCTCCTGGGGGAGGCAGTTTCTCCAGGGATTGCAAGCAACCAAAGGCAGCCCAGGGGCTCCAGAACCCAGAAGCTGTGCCTGCTGGATGATGCAGGACTCCATGCCACCCTTGCCCACACACGTGATGCTCAGCCTCAGTTTATTTCCTGTCCCATGTAAGGCAATCATGAAAGTTGTCTGCTGGGCCCTCTCCTTTCCTCTCTTGCTGGGACCACGTTTCCACTGCGCTGCTCCCCTGTCCCGGCCCTGGGCAGCCATGGGTTGCAGCAGCAGCAGCAGCTTCCGCCTCTGGATTCCTTCTGTCTTGGGCACACGTGGTCCACGGCTTCTGAGGATGACGGTGAAGCAGGGCTGCTGGGGGACAGCGGTGGGCTTGTCCTCAGGGTGGTGAGTGCTTTCTGTGACTCATTAGCTGTTGGACTTGTGGAGTGAAGAAATGGGGTGAGTGCATGTTGTCGAGGGCTCCTGGCCTGCTCCTGGGAGCTCACAGCGCCGCCTTCCTGCTTCTGCTTCTCAAACCCAGGGAGGGGGCGAGATGCCTGGCTGCCTCTGCCCTGTTCAACCCCCACAGCCCTTAACTATTGCCACTGAGCTCAGGGTGTAGCCACAGAGAAGCAGAGCAAGGAGGAGGCCTCCTCCGTGAAAACACAGACCTGCACCTGCGCACAGCTCTCCAGGAGGGTAGGGGCCGAGCGCCCAGCCACCCAGACCCTTTCCAAGGTCATTGCATTGAAGCAGGAGCAAGTCTGTTTCCTTCTGACATGGAGGCTGCTGTCTGCCTTTAACAATCAGCGAAGAGGAGCAGCTGCCAGCTAAGAAGGTGGTGGGCCTGGGGCAGGAGTGCATCATCAGACCACTGCCCCAGACTACACCAGCTGTGGACGGAGGTCCAGCCTTGACTTTCCCCTGCTGGTCTGCAGCTACCATCCTCCCTGCTGCCCTGACAGTGGCTGCAGTGCTGAGTACACTGTCTCAGCTGGGCCCTTGTATCCAGGGTCTCCCAGGGACCCTTGAGGGGCAAAGTGCACCTCCCAGTGGCCAGCTGGGCTGACCTGGGGGCCTCTTAGGTACCAGCTGACAGCAGCCTGACCCTCAGCTGCAGCCCAGGATGGGTGTCTGGGTGTGTGCCACCCTCCCTAGGCATCAACAAAGGACTTTCTTCCCTAGGGGAGTCAGCCCTCCAGGGTCCTTCAGGTCTGTGTGTCTGTCCACCATGGCTGCAGCAATACCTAAACAGAAGAAAATTTTTGGTGCTTATTGGATTGAGCTTTAAATTTAGGCTCAAAATTTAAAGAAGGAGAAAAAGACAATCATCTTTAAACAACTTCTAGGAAAGGTTATAAAACACAGATAATTTACACGCAGAAGCAGATGGCAGGCCGGGTACCGTTCTAGGCAGACCATGTGTCGCCCCCAGCAGTTCTTTTTAAGGGATGCTACAAGTTTATGGGTGGTTTATGACCCAAGTGCTGGTGATTTTCCTGAGTGATTGACAGTGAGGCATAAAGATGTCACTTTTGTTTCTCTGGAGGAGACTCCTCAAGACTCCGGCCCATCGCTCCTCAGGGACACTCGTGCCCCCTCAGGCCCTGCGTCCAAAGGCAGAGTCTGACGCCTGCCCGCTCCACACGCTGTGACCCTTGTACCCAACATTCCGGATCTAAAGGTCCCAAGCCCTGGCGCCACTGGGGCAGGTGGGAGTCCTGGAGCTGCGTCTCAAGGCAGACTCCTTCCCTGGTGCAGTCCGGTCTGATCCGAGAGGCCTTCCCAGAACGGCTGCACTGTGGGCTCCTGGCAGACATGTAGCTGTCTGGGCCTCATGAGCTGTGTAGCTCGGCACATCCTGTGCCCTCCTAGCCTTGGACTCAGGGTCCCAGACCTCACAGAAACACTTTTGGGAGCAAGCTGGGGGCAGCAGGAGGCACCAGGAAGAGAGCAAGGTACAGAGGTTGGGGAGGAAAAAGGGTTTCCATGGAAGAGCCACTTCCTTCTGACTCGTCAGGACCCTGGGACACTGTTTCCACCGGGCTCCTCGGCCCACATCCTGGAGTCACTCAGGTGCTGTGACCCCTGGTCGGTGACAGACGTGTGACAGCTGACATGTGTGTGCCGTCACATCATTACCAGCCCGTCTTCCAGTTCAGGAAACTGAGGTGCAGAGTGAGGAAGTAATTTAGCTGAGGCCCATGTGGCCAGACTTCCATTCTTGGTCCTGTGGTCCCCAGGTCTGCCCTTCAAAACCGCTCTGCCCGTCTGCCTTTACTGAAGGCGGATCTTTTTTTCTGATATGTAAAGACATGATAGCACGCGTCCTGAAATGTCCAAACCCCGTGCCTGATGAGGTTCCTTGGCTGGCAGGAGGGACAGAACAATATACTGGGTCACCTTCAGGGACCAATTCCTACAACTCAGGCTCGCTGCAGTGCACAAGGCACGCTGGGGTATGCAGAGTGATTATTTTTAAAACATCATTCAGTGTCAGCCACATCATCGCGCCATCCTAGTGGAAATTTCCCTAATCTCTCATCAGGGCTTTTCTTTCTGTCTGTCTTTCTTGGAACAGATGGTCCTAAGATTTTTCTCTCAAACAGCTTCAGCGAGGAAGCTGCTCTTCCTCCCCTCGGTTGCATGTGTGCGCACTCATGTCTCACGTTATTAGCATGGCAGCGGCTGTGTTTAGTCAGTTGCTCACACTAGAGATGTGACGAGACACTTTGAATGAAGTGCCATCCGGAAACAGAGCGCCAAAAGTTGTCAGAAAGCAACACCGCACCCGCTGGTCCCCGCTCAAGCCATATGCCGCCTCCCTCCCCAGAGTGGCCCTCTCCTCTGGAGGGCTCCAGCCTTTTCTCTATGTTGCATGCCTTCCACCCGCCCAGCCACCTTCCTTAGTGACCCAGGGGCTCACGGACCCAGCACCCATCCAGGGCCCCCACTGCCAGTGCCACAATCCCGAGACCACGGCAGGGCTGCCACCCTGCCCCCTCCCCAGTGTCACTCTGCATTCACACTCAGTACCCCCCAGGGCTCATGTCGGGGCATACCGAGTGGGGGTAGGAGCGGCAAGCATCAGCCAGGGAGCCCGGGGTGCTCACAGCCATCCAACTCCCCCGGGTTCTGTCAGTTTCTTGCCGTAGTATTCTGGGAGCATGTCAGCACTCCTGCTTTAGGGACAGAAGAGTGACAGCCGCTGACAGCTCCCAGAGTCACATGGGGGGCTGCAGAGCCTGGGGGCTCGGAATGTCCTGTGTTGTGCATAACCTCCCAGGTGCTCCTGGCACAACGATGCTCTTGGCCCCTTGATAAGATGAATTTAAATTCCCATACCAGCTTCCGGTCCCTTTTTAAGCCACAGCTATCCCAGTGTTTCAGGTGATCAACTAACTAATTCACGTGCAGATGTTTAATGGCCAGGGTGGCAGCTCTGACAATGGGTAACAGGTTTGCTCTTACAAGCAGAGCTTACATTTTAGTGGTGGCCTTCAGGCCCTGGGACAGAAGCAGGGGACATCCCTAAAAACATCTGTCTGCCCGCCCCTTGGCCTGCGGTCCACTCTTGAGGACACACACGGCCCCACACTCCCCGCACTAAGTGGGCCCAGACCCTGGAATGTGGGCCACACCTTTGCTCCTCACTGTGCCTTAGTGCTTTCCCAGAGACTGGTCCTGCCTGAAGCATTATGGGAACTTCAGTGGTCCTGGGCTCTTGCTCTTAAGGTCACTGGGCCTGGTGTTTCATTTGGGGGCAACTCTACAGCCACATGTGGGGTTTCCTAGAACCATGGACCCCTTTAGAGACCTGGAAAAGAGGCTACTGTCAACCAGGCTCTCCTTGCAGATCCAAAAAGTGGCCTAGGGATGGGGCAGAGGCCAGAGCCAGGAAAGCCATGCAGAGGGATCTGTGCCCAGCAAAAACCAGGAAAAGCATCTCAGAGGACATGCTTGCCCCAGGCGAGGTCTAGGATACAGGTCACCCCTGTTCAGCCTTTCAAGCTGTGGAGCTTAGCATTTCAAGCTCCGCAGTGACAGCTCCTTCAAAGTCTTTCTCTGATGGCCCACTTTCCCACGGGGCCTCTCTCTTTCCGCCCCCTCTTCCAACATCACTGCATAATTCACTTTTACTACAGCTGTTTTAACTATTGGCAAATGCAGGAAATTCAAAGAAAATGAAATTGAGGGCAATTTGGACTCCTCCCTGAATAAAAGGAATCCATATCAACTGACTTCAGCCCCTGGCCCTGGGGTTCCACCAGGCCCTTTACTGAGGACACCTGTAGTCACTTGTTTCAGCGCTAAAGTGACAGTCCAGGCTTCTTTTCCTGGGTTCAGGTCAAGTCTGACTTAAAATATGTGCAAGGGCTTCTGTGTGCGGCAGCCACTACATCAGCTGCCTTTGAAAGAAGAGTCCTTTCTGCTAAGAGCTTTATCCTCTTTCTTCCCCAAACACAAATGCCAGCCTTTCCTCTATTTCTGTGCCACAGTAGGGGGAGAAAAAAAAACCCAGGATGCGAATCTATAACCATCACACTAAAAACCATCTACCAGAAAGCCTTTCCCGAGCAGTCAAGCTGTGGGATTCACCCACTTTATGATCCACAGCATGGATGTTCCCAAGAGGACACAGAGGGAGGTCAACCAAGGGTGAACCAGGGAACTCAGCGCAGCACCTCCCGAGGATCCCGGAGCTCAGCCAGGCGTGGGACATCGTGACCGGGCAGACTGTGGGCTCCGGCCGCCGCTTCCTCCCAGCCGCACACACACAGAGCACTCACAGCCCACAGGGCCCGGGAGACTCCTGAGAACCGCCGCCAGTCTTGTTCATCTTTCATAATTCAGGAGAATCAGGGTTAAAAGAAGTGCATGAGCAATCGACATAATTTACATGCTGCAAGTGGACGAGCTGGCATCCTCTCGCATCATAAAGTTTAAATAACGGTTTCACACCAGATGTAAGTGCAGCTGTCCTGGGTGGAACACCATTAGCTCCATTACGACAGGAGCTAGTGCTTTTCCCAGTTCAGCGTCCCCAAGAAAACATCACATCTGTCATCTCGGCACCACCACAGCTCACTTGATGCAGGAGTCTGTGGGCGCCCTTTCAGATCGAATCCATCAAGGGGCTGGGCATTCAGAGAAGAGGGCTGAGCAGGGAGGCAAACAATGGGCAGAGAGCCAGACGGTGCCAGTGCCGAGTACTCACTGGACCAGCCCTGGACTCCCGGTGTTCCCAGGGAGCAGGCTCTTCACACTAGAAGGGACAGGCGGGGAGTGGATGGAGAGAGACTAGCAGAAAAGGATGGAGAGAAGGAGAGAGGGAGGGAGGGGAACACAGAAGGGGGCAGTGAGTGCCAGGCCTGCACAGCTTGGAGAAGGAAACCTCCCACCCGGCCTCAGTTTGGCCAAGTCCCTCAAGGGCAGGGTGATCGGACTTAGGCGGGGCCTGCACACTTCAGTCAGCCCCACTCACACTCGCTGATGGTCAGTCTAAGGTTAAGATTAAGAGCCTCTTATGGGCCCACTGTATACAATGGTTAAGTTCGAGAACACCAATAGCAACCAGCGGGGCAGCAGGGCGGAGACCGCAGAAACACAGGTGTGGCCCAGGGCCAGCGGCTCCTCTCTCTATACCTGGGGGGGCTCAGCCAGGATCTCTGAAGCACTTTGCTGAGTATGGAGCAGCCTTAATTCACAAAGGAGAAACTGAGGCCCAGAGGGCTGAAAGGACCCCTCCAAGGTCCCTGGGGCAACCCAGAAGTCAAGTAGAAAATGTGGGCTTTTGTTTTTCTGCCAGGGAACTTGCTGTAACTTTCCACAGTGATAACACAGATACAAACATCAAATGGCCACTGCCAAGGAGAGAAGCACCCAGGTATCTTTGCAACCATGCCCTGTGTTATGCCCGTGGATGCAGACATGAAAGTCCCCTTTTCCTACAGGAGTGCGTGCCTGGCTGGTGACACAGACCTTCAGAGCAGCTTCTGCTCGAGGGCTATGAGACCACAAAGGATGGAGCTGATCTGACCTTGTGGAACAGTGGGAGCTGGTGCTGAAGGTCAAAGAAAGCCCCTGACAGCAGGCAGAATTCCAAGGGTCAGGCCTGCCTCTTGCCGGCCTTACTGGGAGCCCTAGCACTCACCTGGGGATGGGTCCTTGGTGGGGGGACGGTGCATTCTGTAAGTGTCCACATGCATTGGGACCGAGTGATGTGACTAGGACCGTGGCTGTAGGAGATGAAAGCTGTGACCCTCACAGACTGGAGACTGAGGAGGTGACAGTGCACGGGGACCCATTCCTCCAGGAAATATTAAAATGCCCGCTGTGCTCTGAATGTCACTCGTGCCTATCTGATTCTCTGAGACGAAGCTTGTCTGAGAAGACACAGCCTGTGTGTGTTACATCATCCTTTGCTCTTCTCTCTCAAGTACCAAGTCAAAGAATTGAATATTTTAAAAGATGACAAAGGTATTTGTGTTACACTGAGCAACGGGAGAAAAACAAACGGAATACTTAGCAGGATGTGCAGCCCAGGGAAATTTTCTCCAGCTAAAAGATTTCAGCGCAGGCAATTTCTACAGATGTTTCTTACTTAAATGGAAATTCTTCCTGAAAGACTAATAGGGCTTTCATCCGCTGCTTCACTAAGCACTGGGAACTGAAGGTGAGGTGCATTCACCCATCGGATCTCACAGCCACCTGATAAGGTGGGTTTACTTTACAGATGAGGGGATTTAGGCTCACAGAGGCTATGTGATTAATCCAACATCACACAGCTTGTTCGTAGCAAAGCTAGGATCTGAACCCAGGTACTACAGCTTTAGAATCCATGATCTGATCTTTGAATGTGCTATGAATGCTAAAATACTACAAAGCATTGAATTAAGAACTGCTTATAGCCCCAGTGTTCTTCACAGCTGGTTTGGAATCACCTCTGGGTGATTTTAACAGGCTTTGATATAGTCATGGTGAATTTTGAGAGGGCTTTTGCAATAGGGAAGAATGTAAGCGCCTTACTGCCCTGAGCTCTGTGAGTTCTCCCATTATGGAAGGATGGGCTATGCTGTCTTTCACTGGGAAAGCAGGGGCTGTATCTTGGCAGCTGCAGTGAGTACCCTTTGAGGGGACCCCACTTAGCTGGCTGGGGTATGATGCTGCTATTTCTGCAAAGACCAAAGACAGCACACATGACACAGCTCTGCAGATCCCAGACCGCATCTGAGATGGTTAGAGTGGAGCTTCGCCGTGATTAGCTTTAGAGTGCCCCCCTGGGGATTGGTGAAGCATGCTTCTGGTTTGTCTGGGTGGGCCCTGAGGTGTGGGCTTAGGGTCTATGTCTGGTCCCTGGCCCTTCCTCTCCGGCACTGTTCCTTGCTCTGCTTCCCAGCTGCTATGAACTAAGCTGCTTTGCCCCGCCACACCCTTCTGCCATGATGTCTGTCCTTTGAAGCCACTTGTTCATGCACGGAAGCTGTGAGCCAATTACACCTCACTTGCATTAATTATGTTTGCTGGATATTGTGTCTCAACAATGAGCAAGCTGACTAATGCAGAAAATTGGTACCAGAGAAGCGGGATTGCTGTTCTGAACTATGTACCTGACCACATAGCTTAGGAGGTTTTGGAACTGGTTTGTGGCAGGAGTTTGCAAAGGTTTAGAGGAGTGAGCCAGAGAAGCCCTAGCATACTGCAAGAAGAGCCTGATGAGTGATTCCAGTCACAGCGCAGAAGACCAGGATGCAGATAGAAATGCAGACAGTTCAGGACTCAGCAGCAGTGGGACTACAGGTAAACACTGTGTCACACTGTGGCAAATATTTTGTTTACATTTTACCCATGCCCTGAAACTTTGTGGGAAACCAAGATTAAGGGAGTGTACTCCATCCGGAGAGGGAAATTTCAAGGTGTAACATACAGGCTGTGGCACGGGTACTACGGGCTGCTTCTAGGCAGATTCACAGTGAGAATCTGTGCAAAAGGTAGAAGAGAAAATTTTGCAATTCTTAAATTTTAGCTTAGAATGAACCATTTGCGTAAATTTGGGGCCAAAGAAAGTATGATTGGTAAAGAGAATGGTGCCATTAAATGGAAACTGAGTACTTCATACAGGGACAAGAAGAAAGGGGTATTTCAGGGATCAGCAAGACTCCACCCACAGCAGGCTCAAGACCACAAACTCCCTCGATTCCTGCTGGAAATCTCTTCCCAGAGAATGTCCCTGGAATTTATTTCTCCATACTCAGTCACCAGGCATTCAGAGGCTAACATTTCCATCTCAGTCTAAGGTGGCCTGGCTACTGCTTCTTCTGACACCAGAATTTGGCTTCATCCATGTGGTGCTGGTTTTCCTGGCATGCAGAATGCAAGAGTTGTAGGGTCAGGAAAGCTTTTCTCAGATTTCATAAGATGGCCTGGGAAGCCAGGTAAGGGGCCCCAGGAGGACGGTGCATGAAGCTGTGGGAACAAAGCCAAAGGAATATCGAGGGCCCCAAGAAGTCAGAGATGCCAGCGGTGTGGAACATCAGCTGAGCTACCAGCTGTGAGTGAAGCCTGTCTAAAAGGGAGGGCTGTGGGCTGCAACGGGCAAGCTCATAGGGCTGGGGTCCACAGCCTTTTGGAACTCACATTTTACCATCCTGGGGCACAGATGCTGGACATGGAGCTCTCAGATTTAACGTTTGCCCTGATAGATTTTGGTCTTGTTTTGTTCTGATTCTTTTCTATTTCCCTATCCTTTCCTTCTGGAATGGAAATGTTTATCCTATACTCTTGCACCTTGGGATTATGTAACATTTTTATTTTTAGTTTTTTACTTTCACAGAGAGTCATAGGATTGAGTTGTGCCTTGAGTCTCAGAAGAGACTTGGACTTGGACATTTGGAAAATGTGGGAACTGTTGAGACTTTGGGAAGGGATCATTGCATTTTCTCTTGTACACAGGATTATAGATGATATTTGGTAGAATATGAACTCACAACTGCTTATCTAGCGTTCAGTTAGACACTAAGGAGATGTCCGTGGGTGGCAAGTTGAAGAGATGTGGGTTGTGGCAGTCCGGATGGAGCAGCCTTGCTCTGAGCCACCACTCCTGCCTGCCATGTTGTCTCTCCTTTGGAGCCACAGACTGAGACTCAGACTTATACTAAGCAAAACAAACCTCTCCTCCTTTCGGTGTGGATGTCAGCTTTATCTCAGTGAGGAGAGAGCTGACTAATACAATATCTAAAAGACAGATGTGGTGGCTGCGATTCTTTCTGGCAGATTTGCTCTTGCCGTGTCCTGCTTGGTCTCTCAGTTCTCCCAACAACCTTATAAGGAAACTGAGGCTCCCTGATCAGATGACTTGATAGAGGTTTTACAAACTTCATCATGAAGCTGGGTTCGACACCAGTGCCTAGGATGTTGCTTGAGCACACACGTGTTCAGGGATGAATGGATGGAAAAACAAAAGAATGGGTCCAGCTCCCAGTCCAGGCCTCTTCCCAATGTGCTCCCCTGCACACCCCAGGCCACTCCTCTGCACCCGATGACAGCCAGGAAGTGAGGAGGCGGGACAGGAAATCAAAGCTGCTCTTTCCTACAGGCCTCATTCATGAAAAGGACTGCAGGTGAGGCCTTAACTGGTGCCACCTACAGTCTGCAGCTCATCATCACCGTCCCCACGGTCTCCCTGACCACACAGTGGTACCTCTGGTTATGAACTTAATTTGTTTTATGATTTTGAGGAACATGGTTCTGGTCATGTTTATTACCCGTGTGGAGTTTGTGTACAGGAGCAAAATTTTGCCAGATGCTTCTGTTTGTGAAGCGTACTGTTTGCAAACAAAAGTATTCATGAACTGAGGTATTTCTGTACCTGGGCATACAAAGACTGCTTTTTCAAATTCTTGTGCTCAGACCAGGCGAAATTTTGATGTACGCTCTCACCCCTAGACAATGGGTCATGTCCTGAGGAGTATTCTCGCTACTCTTTGGCAGAGGGGCTTCACAAAAGGGGCAGTGCTACCTCATCTGTGCTATCTGAAGACAAAGCCCTGTTCCTGCCCCAGGGTCAGACTTTGGGACTGGCCCTGACTCTTGTCCAGCCCAAGTTGCCGATGTGGGGCAAGAGATGGAAGAGAAGACAGACAACCATCTCCTAAATCTGCCAGCTGGAGTCCATGGCCGAGGGCCACAGCTCATGACAGCCGGAGGCAGCTGAACTCCTTGGAGGGCCCTCATGTGGGACAGGTGCTTTGTGTGACCGCAGGTTCATTTCATGACTTCTCAGGGAAAGGACAGCAGGTGGAGCAGATGGAGCGCTGTGGACAGCCGGTGGCCTCCCAGGCCTGGCGTTCAGTCTGGAGACCCACCGCAATGCTTCTGCATTTCGTGAGATATGCAGACGGCTGAGCTCAGTGAGGATGAGGCACACCAGAAACACAGCAGCTGTCAGCGGAGGAGCACAAACCCTTCTCGACAATATAAATATCACAGTTCTTCCTCAATCAGTGAATTTTAATGTATTTATCTAGCTGAGCCATGATGGATACAGTTTGCCCAAATATATTACATGGGGATAATGCAATCTCTTATCCAGAAAACCACCGTATTATAGATACTATCAAGATACTTTCTCAAAAGTGTTTGGTACCCTAGCAACCAAAGAAGAAAAAGAAGCAGGAAAAAAAATCAACAACTAAGGCATAAAAATTACATTGCATCTGCAATACTTTGTTGAAATTGGTTTTGCAATAAAGCATGTATTGTAAAAACAAAGGTTTAATGATATATGCTTGGTGGGAATCTGATTACAAAGCAAAAACACATACATCTAAGTAAAGTTGCAGAGCTTTGAGAAATGAAGCTTGGCACGGAAGCTGTTTGCAATGGCACTGGGTGGGAGGTGTGTTCCTAACGAGGGGTCTGCGTGAAGAAACCCCTCCCTCCCCACACAGCTCTAGCTTCTCTTCCAAACCTGAACTGTCAGCAGGAATTGCTGGAGCTCAGAAGCTTACGGAGATGGCAGATGGCTGCCCACACACACGAGGTGAAACATCCCGCAAGGCGGCACTCCTCTCTCTGCCTGGGAGCTCTGCGGGGGTTCCTGTGGCAGCCCAAGAGCAAGCCCCAGTGCCTATGACACTAGGTTCTCAACCACCTACAATTTCTGTGGACCCTCAAAAGCCTCATGCGGTCACAAGTGGGGCTTTTTGGAGGAGGCTGGATCTAGGGTGTGTGATCCCCGGATTATGGAGGTGATGCTGGGCTTAAGGGTGCCCCACCCTGAGTGTGAACCCAAGAAGAAAAAGAAAAAAAGGGGAAAAAAAGTAACAACTAAGGCATAAAAATTACACCACATGTGCAATGCTTTGCTGCAATCCGTTTTGTCATAAAGCGTGTATTGTAAAATCAAAGGTTAAATTTCTGGGGGGAATGGAAGGGACAGAAAGAGGCTGCTTTGCTGGTTGCTGTCTCTTGTCTCCTGTGTGCCTGGCATGGACTGTTTCTCCTCTGTGACGTCCTCTGCCAGGGCACCCTGCCTTGGAGCCAACCGACTATGCACTGAAACCTCTACAAACCGTGACCCAATGAAACCTCTCCTCCTCTAACTTGTGGGTGTGGGGTATTTTGCCCCAGCAATTATAAAAGTAAGCAGGACACCTGGACTTTGGCTATTCTGGACTCTACCCAAGACCATTTATCATAGGTGAGGGTCTCTGTTCTTTTTTGGTGGGTGAGGGAGTCCCCAGTAGCTGGAATGGGCCCGCAGTTGCTGAGTCTCCTAGCTGTGAAAGCGGCCAGGGGGCTACCTCCTGTCACAGGGCTCTCCTCACCAAGCTCTGCCTTCTGCTGCTCTCTGCTGATAATTTCCTCCTCGTCGTGACAGCACAGACGAACCCAGAAAGCATGATGCTAAGTGAAATGGGCCGGGCACAGAGAGACAAACACCACAAGATTTGTTCACATGTGGAGTCAAAGAGGCGATCTCCTGGCCCGGGGATGTAGCTCAGTGGCACAGGGCCTGCGTGGCAAGCGCAAGGTCGTGAGTTTGATTCCTGATACCAAACAGAAAAAAGGGGGGCAGGTAATCTCCTAGGAAGCAGAGAGCAGAGTGGTGGTCACCAGAAGCCGGGAGAGAGGCCGCCGAGGAACTGGACACATAGTCACCAGTATGTAGAAGGCGTAAGTTCAGAGGCTCCGTTGTACAGTGTGACGGCTGCGGTTAATGATGATGTACTGCTGTCTTGAAGGGTGCGTGGAGTGGGTGTCAAGCGCTCTCACTGCGAAAGTGATAAATGTGGAAGGCGATGCACTCGAGAACTAGCTAGATTTAATAAATGCGCACCCCGGGAAGCGTCCTGCGCCTGATAAATACATGTCATCTGTTCATCCAAAAACTGAACAAGTAACTAAAATAAAGTAGAAATGATTCCCCCCAAACTGGGAGTGCCTGGAGGCCAGCACCACCTCTTGCCTGACTCACACTGATCTAGGCGCTTACTAGGCCTCAGGGACGGGGCCTGGTTTAATGAGTGCAGGAGGGCAGGCTCCATCCTGAGGGAGAGGCCACAGGAAGGGACAGGCAGCTCCCACCTTGAGACAGCTAGCTGCAGGCTGGCTGGTGGGGAGGGGACAGAGATGCACATACAACGGTCAGCAGGGCTCCTGCGTCTCCCTCCCTCTGAAACCCTTCTTCTTCCCAGGCTCATCCTCATCTTGCTAGAAAACAAAACAAAACAAATAATAAAGCTGTCACCTCACAGCACTAAGCATATTACCTGGAGAGGTATCTTTGTTGTGCAAGAAAGTAAACAGCAAAGAAATGGCTAAGTCAAAGAACACATGGGAAGCTGCCACACACAGCGGACTCTGGAGAAAGCCAATCCATGGCAGCTGCTGGTGAGAACGCACCCAAGGGTGAGAGGAACTTGACTTTCAAACACGCACGCTCGTGTGTGCCTTACTGATCGCATTGCTTCCCTTGCTGACTGCCTTTTTCAAATAAGTTTGGCCTTTCAGTGAGGGCTGGGCACGCAGACCAGATTGGCTGAGGCTGAAGGGAGGAGACCTGCAAGACAGAAATGCCTCAGAGGGAGAGGAGCTCAGCCAAACCCCTGGGAGGGCTCTGCACAGGCAGGGGGACTGCAAGAGCAGGTGGTCCTTCAAGTCTCAGGGGAGGAATGATCAAGTCAAAAGGCAAAGAGATGGGGATGTGGAACTGTGAGCCGATTCCTGGCCTGGTGTCTGGATCGCACAGCCTGAGGATGGGGCTCCTTAGCAGGGAGCCCCTCTCAGCGAGGCCCAGTGTGGCCTGTGATGTCCTCTCCATTTGTACAGTACAGTAGGGACTGAAAGCAACCAGCAGCAGAAGGGTTAACACTGGCTGCACTGCTCGCAGCTTCAGAGCCCTGGGCAGCCTGGGGAGTGGGGCGGCTGCTGGGGTCACTGAGCACACCTCCTGTGGTCTGGAACCAGCAACTTCTACAGGTACTGGTCATGGTGCAGGGGCCATGGTCTTGGGGACAATAACATTAGCAACTTGGGTATTTCCTGTAAGGACCCCTGGCCATGGGGGTTATTAAGCTTTTGGAGGTACTATCCTGCTGTGTAACAGGGACCCTGAGACCCTCCGAGGAGCTCTTCAAAGCCCTTCTGTAGCCTTGGTTTTTATAGCATAACAAAAGCGTCCCTTAGGTGTGTGTGTGTGTGTGTGTGTGCACATGTGGACAACTGGCCAATTCTCTGCTCCCAACACTTACTCCTAAGCTTTCCTTGCTCAGAACACCATGCTCAGACACTTTGGGTTAGGTTTGAAAAGTTCTTTCTTTTTTCTAGAAATATGTCAATCATCAAAGTACAATGTTATCCATAGTTTTACTTAAAAAAAAAAAAAAACAACTAAAAAAAGTGTGAGAACAAACCTCATGAGCTCGCATTCTGATCACTGCCCAGGCATACGGAACAAATCCCCAGCACGCCAGACCTGTGATATGAACGGTGCTTTCTCTGAGTTCTCTGCTGGCTCCCAAGGTGACAGAACACCTGGCTCCCGGGACACCAGAGCCCATGCTGCATTTGGCTCCCTGGTTCTCTTGTACCCTCCTGGCTTTTGTCAATCAGATGTTTGTACAATGCAGGAGCTTGTGGAAGTCCCTGTGACATATGGATGAGGAGAGTCCACCCCACATAGCCTTCCACGCAGCTAAATTCTGTGGGCAGAATTTATAGCCTACGATTTTCTGCAACATTGTTCCTGAGGTGGGTAAGAAAAGAGAAGACACTAGAAGAGACGAGACGAGATGAGGGAAGAGAAAAAGGAAAGTTAAGAAAAGAAAATTTCAAATTCATTCACGATCTATCTGCTCCTGCCCGGGGGCTGCAGGGGAATTTTAACCTCCCTGCAGGCTGGCCTTGCTGTCTCCAGGGCCGCGAGCCACGCAGGTGTGAACAGTTCAGCCAACGTTAACCTTTGCTTTTTGCTGGTTGCTTTCAGTCCTTACCACACTGCACAACCGGGCAGGCCATCACAGCCGTTTCGGGCACACAGGTGTATGCACCCAGCTTGAGAGGCTTCTCTTATGCCCATAAAACCACCATTCTCTAGAGATAAAGTGAAGCAGAAAGTGTCTGCTATCTGCAACCTCCTTATTTCTGTCACTGTCTCCAGTACCCAGGGCCTTCCCTTTGAAACGCTGTGAAGCCCTCAGGGGAGGTGAGTGAGGGCACCCAGGAGCCTTCTAGAAATGTCAGTTTCCAGGCTGCCGAGCCCAACAGCTGGGCCAATCTGAAACTTCTCAGCTGGCTGTGCTGTTGGCACTGCCAGGCCCACTACAAGCAGTCGCCAGCATCTCAGGTCTCTGTCCCCCTGCGCAGAGGACTGAAGTCCTTCCCCGTGCATTTCCCCATTCAATCTGCTTCTGCCATTTAATCAAGAATTCTTCAACTTCCAGAGGAAAAGGGGACACAATGACCTTGAGAGGAGTGGACGGGGCCATTAAGACAGAAGAGAGAGCGAAGGGTACAGCGGAGCATGGGTTTCCAACTAGCACATAAAATTACACCCTGGGAAGAAGGAGTTAATGCCAACATCACTGGACAAAAGAAACACAGGGCGAATTCATTCCCACCGCCTGGCCTTCTACAGGCATCCATCTCTCTATGCGTTCAGCTGAGCTTTCCCTTCCCATTCTGCATGGCGAACACTCATTGTTTAAAAATGTCACGATAATAATCAGCTTTTGCAGCAAAGATATGAAAAATGTATTGCAAGATCAAAAGGATGATATTGTCTTCCAGCAGATACTCATTCTGCCCACAGAAGGGCTAATCTGATGTCCTCAGAGAGGAAATAGGTAAACATTTGCAACATTATCACCTTCTGGGCTTCATTTCTTGGGGCCAGCTTGAGAGAAAAGTATTTATATATTAATAAAAAAAAGAGTGATTTTTGTCTTAAGAAAACAGTCGTGGAAGCCTTGAAATAAGGCACTTGGGTGTTGCAATCCCCGCTGAGCACGCCCAGGAGGAAATGGCTGTGTTGTCCAACCATCATGGCTCGAGTGAGCTGCTCCCCTCCGGTTTACTGGCTTCACCCTAAATTGGAGTCAGTGTGGAACTGGCCAGGGGGGCACCGTACTGTATGGATCTGGGAAGGAGGAGCTCAGTGGCGCTCAGGAGAGGAGCTCGGGGTAGAAGGCCAGCCCCACTGCATCGGACAAGCCTGCATCCTGCTTGCATGCTCCTGCTGCGTAACCTGGCCTCGTGCGCATGCCCAGAGGGCGCACAGTTGTTTGCAGGTTGCTGCGGCCTCACAGACTCGACGGCTGGCTCACTGCTATCATCAGTAAGCGGGAACATGATCAGTAAACTCAAGAAAGGGCAGAAAGGGAAGTCAGGGTGCTGCAGCCCTCAGATCGTTCCAACCGCGTTGGCTCTGTCAGCTTCTTGTGAGGCAGAGAACAGCTCTGGAGAACAGGGGGTAGGGGGAGGGCCGCAGGAGTGGCCAGCAGCTTCCCGTGCCATGGTCTGCAGGGACGGGTAGAGATGCTCTGGGGAAGTGAGACACCCCCGTGCCCAGGACTGCTGGCAGTCAGGCCGGCAGTGATGGAGGGCTCAGGTCCGGCCTCTGGGGCAGGTACATGGTGGCTCTCTCTGCACGGGGACTGTAGCAGTCTCTGAGCTGAGGCCCGGGCAAATGCTCCTAGGGGACCTTTCTAGAAGCTGGGGAATTCTGCCATTCTCCAGGCTTGGGGCTGAGTGACTGAAGCAAAGGGCACGTGCATTTACCCTAAGGCAAGGAGTGTAGTGGGCAGGGCGGCAGCCCCTGGCAGCTGACGCAGAGCCCTTCCAGGGCATGGTCTCCATTCCAAGAGTCTGATGAGGACAACGGCTTTAAATTTCTAGATTTCCAAAGGAACACGTGTCTAGAATTTCAAGTGTCAATTTTAAATAATCTTATTTGAAAAGAGTTTTGCTGTCAGAAAGCTACTTAAAATCAAGCAAATTTATTCAATGGATAGCATCAAACATCTGCTGAGCAATCGAGAGAGTTAAAAAAAAAAAAGAAAAAAGAAAACTAGAAAACAATCTTTGTCCTCAAGCAGTTTGTGGTGAGAGCCCGGGGGTCTAAGCACAGCGAGGGGACCTGTGGGTGTCCCTTGATCACCAGAGGTGACACTCAGAGTGAGGCCAGCGCGGGCTACACTGAATGAGATGCTCTGGCTTTAGTCCTTACTTTAACTCTGATGTGGTTAGGCCAATACACACTTACCTGGATCACTAGGACCCTTTACCTTACTCAAGGACTGGATCTGCAGGGCTCTTTCCCAGCAGGGCAGCCATCAAGCTCCCTGGGGCCGACAGCGCCACCTAGTGGGTATCTATCTGCCTGCTGCCACCTAATTCAGAGTGGGGGGCCTAGCTGCACCTCGGGCCTACCATGGTCCTCCCTCCATGTCTTTGGCTCAATTTCCAGCTCAGTGACCTTCACCTGTTGTTGGTTTTCACACAAATGTGAGGTTCTTTTTTCCTTCTTTCTGCCTGTGAGCTCCACGACTCTATTCCCAGATCTAAGCTCCATCATTCCTCGAAGGAAGATCATGAGATATTTTATGGTGAAAATTGGAGAACCAGAGCTGCAGCGGGATGCAGCACTCCCCTCGGTGTATGTGACCATCTCGGTGGAGACTCCCCAAAGGCACTATTCACTGGGTCAGGGTGGGTCTGGCTTCCGGTCCACTGGTTTCACTTAACGAGGAAGAGTTTGAAAACAACCTCATTCAAACCCCTTCCCAGGCTTGCGAGGGATGGATTTACTTCTCCCCTCTTGCAGCCAAGCCTGCTCCTTCACGCTGCACCAACATCCTCTCTGTGTTACTATTTTCCCGATTTTAATTACATGCATAGGGTATGTTTTTAAATGACCTTAAAGGTTAAAATTTTGGATGCTAGTCCAGAAATCAAACCAAATTTGGAAGAGGATTTCTTCCTAATGGGGGAAAAAAACCTACATTTTTGTATCTAAAGGTTCAAACAATGCCTTAACAGTAAACTGCTGGGAACAAAACTCTCCTGTGAATGGTGGACTGCTTGCATGAATCATTCACTCAAATTTCATCTGTCAACGCTGCTTGGCTATTAGAATTTCCCATCTACAGGGAAAATGCCACCAAGAGTGTGGGTTTCAATCCCATGTCTCAACACTGGGACCTGCCATCCAGCCTCCCTGTCACAACACACTGATTGCCTTCTGAAGTGGCTCTTCAAGAAAGAGGGGATGATTTTCACACTCTGCGCATTTCAATCTCTTTTGAGGGACTTGATTCAATTCCTAAGAAGTTTATAGGGCTCTGGCACATTTCCTGTTCCACATCCAGCCTCCATGGTGTCATCGCCCAGTTTTGGTCAGGAAGGGGCATGGAACGTTTCCTGACCAATGAAATGTGTGGGCACTAAAGAGGATTGGGAGGAGACAGGCTGTCCTTCCTGAAGTTGCTGTGTATGTGTGTGTGTGTATGTGTCCCTGTGGGGCAGGAGGTGGACCCAGCTGTCCCGTGGAGTGTGGTAGAGAGCAAAGAACGTGGGTCCATACCACTGAGAGTTCTAAACTTGGGCCTGCACTACTCAAGGACTTAGAAGTATGTGGGAATAACTTTCCCCACTAGTTGAGCCCACTTGTGTGTGCCTCTCTGTAACCTAAGGGAATGGGTGGACTTAAGGAACCCAGGTCTCGAGCTGCCCCTGGGCCAAGCCCTGGGACCCAGAGACTGGAGACCTGCCTCAAGAGTCTCTGTGCTCTAGGGGCTCACAGCCACCAGAGTCTGGCCTCTCCTGACTTTCAAAGCCTGGCCGAAGGATGAATGCATCATCAGGCCTTTCCAGGGTGGGGGATCAAACCATCTTTGCTATGTATGCGGCTCCTGTGAAAAATCCTGAGATCAGTGGCTGCGAGGATCAGTTTCCATCCTGAACAAAGATGAGACCCAAGTTTTAGCAGGGATCCTCTGAGCTTTTGTCTCCACTGAGCCTTTTCCTGGGTCTGCTGAGCTCAGTTTTAAGCAAAGAATCCTGCAAGTTGAAGTATCTACAGTCCCCAGGCTTGACAGCCAGCCAGGCTTCTGTTCCTATGTGACATCAATCAAGTCACCTCTCCCAGCCCCATCCCACACCTAACCCAGCTCCTCTTAGTAATGTCCCGTCCTCTCTTCTCCTGCTCAGAGGTTATAATCTCTGCTTGACTCTGTTGAAATTGAAGTCGGGTGCAGTGACCTCGGCGTGTTTCGCTCTACTGTGGCCATTCGTTTCCCCTCACCTGGGTCTGCTCTTCTCTCCACCTGTTCAGGGCTAAATTGGAGAGGCCTGCTACCCAGAGACCCCCACCTCTTTCTTCTCATTCTGCCTCCTCAACTTCCGGTACAAAATATCTCCATTTTTCTACACCACCACGAGGACTGATGTTTAAGCACAAACACCCCATGTCAGGGAGTTTGGCTTTAACATATCCTGGCATGAGAATGACTGATGCCCTTTCCAGAGTGCTAACGAGGAGAGAAAAATGAACACCGAGCCCACCTTAGTGAATGAATGCATCAGGAAGAGGAGGTGCTGAGTGCCAGAGGGAGGCAGAGGACAGAAAGGAGCAGGGAAGCAGGTGGAGGCTGGTGAGGCCCAGGGATGACTTCCCTCCTGTATCACCCACGGGGTTTCCACACCTCCGTATGCTGGACAGTTCCACTGTGTCTGCATGGCATTCAGTCCAGTCACCTCCCCACAGAGCCGCTGACCCTGGAGTGTGAGCTCCAAATGGCCCCTTGGGAGCCTTCTGTTGACACTGTGGCCCCCTTGCTTGGAGGGTGATGGACCCTCCTCTCCATCTGCACAGATATCCACAGCACAGAACGTGCTGCTGCCTGCCTGGGCTCAAATCCACCGGGCCACCCGAGACAGTTTGGGTGCTGAATTATTGACTTAAAGCCTGCTACATTTTTCCCAAATGACAAAACCATTCTTCATTGCTGGGGCCAGATGCAGATTTTTCTGGTTAAATAATGAGCAAGGTAGTCCCACGTCCCTTCCCCAGCACATACTCTAACAGCAGTGGCCCAGGCTTAACGTGTCTAAGTGGTTCAGAGGAGGTTGCTCTTTCCAGCTCACGAAACCAAATCCTTTCCTAGGGTGACACACACAGCATCGCCGGTGGGCAGGCCCCGTGGGGAAACTACATCTGATTCCTGGGGCTGATGAATCAGTAACCCCCCCTGTCCTGGCCTGGCAAGCAGCTCCCAGTGCGGGGCCCAGGCTCCTACGGCCCAGGGAAGGGTGAGATGTGCAGGCAGGGTAGAGAGAAGCCTTGGGGAGAACGAGCCTTCAAGGTCAGGAGGCCAAAGACACGGAAGCCATTTACCTACTTCGTGGTGGACATTCTTCAAGGTGTTGTAAAGGAAAGGACGGTTCCCATATATTTTTTTTTTTTTTTTGTATTTCACACCAAGTAGAGCCGAGTGGACTAGTCATTTGTTCTATTTTTTTAGTGGCACTGGGGGTCCACTAAAGGGGCAGCCTGATGTTGAATTACATCTCGGTACGTCTTACCTTTTATTCTGAGACAGGATCTTGCTACAGTGCCTGGGCTGGTCCTGAGTTTGTGATCCTCCTGTCTTGGCCTCCTGAGTGGGGGGTTACAGGTGGGTGGTGATGGGTGGATGGTTGAACTGGTAATCCTCCCACCACCCGTTCGAATTCAGATATCCATTGCATATGAGCACTTCTCAGTGTTCCCCCTCCACTGAGCAAAGTGACGCTTGCACATAGAGTAGCCTAGAGGCTCACTCCAGTCCCTGAAAGACGCTGCTGGACTGGCTACGCTGGCCTCTACACCTGGTATCATCTGCAGGGTGTGACCCATTCCAGCCCACTTGCCTTGCCACATCCGGCTTGGGGCCGGTGGCCTCAGAGCCCCTCCCACTGGCTCAGGGTGTGTTCATCTTCCCTGAGCTCTTTCTGCCCAGCATACTGCGCCATATACCTTGGAGGGGACTCTGCTTTCTCGTGTCGCCTACTGTTACTTCCTGTGTGAGGGCAGGAGAGTGAGGGTCCCAAAGCCAGATCCATGCTGCACCCCATGGGTCCCCTGCAGGATGCTGAGCCCACAGCAGAGGGTTTGGGGAGGCAGACTCGGGCAAGGCAGGGACCTTGGGTTCTGGTCCAGGGATGGGTGACGGTAAACCAGTGCCTCGTCTGGGCAGGGGCAGGAGGTAATCTCACCCTGTCCACTCACACAGAGGACTGCTGGGGGCCAGGCCCACAGGAAGCAGATCCTTTCCAGACACAGAAGGCAGTAGGTACCAGAGGGGAACATGTGGTCTGGGGGACAGCAATGGCGAGGACATGAAGGGGGACACCACAGTCCAGGGTGGGGGAAAGCCTCAGCCCGGAGTCTGACAAAGAGGCCAGCAGACATGTGTGAGCAGAACAGATTCTAACAGGAGTACTTCTGAGTAGTTATGGGCTGGCTGGAGACACAGGCAGTCTCGGCGGTGCTGGGAGCGGACAGGAGAAGCAGATCAAAGGGAAGGGCAGAGGAGGCTGGGGAGCTGGTGGTGTCAGAGGCTGGCAGTGCCTCTGCAGGGTCTCTAAGAGGCTGGGTCACCACCCAAGACAGGAAGGAAGACATGAGACAGCTCAAGTTTCTATCACTTTAAATTCTTCTCCGGCTACCACTGTCAGACTCGCATGAGGATCAGGTTTAAAGCATCACTCCTAGACCCCAGCGGCTCAGATGTGGATGGCCGGTCCTGTGTTTGAGAAGCAACCCACTCTAGCCTGAGAATGGAAGAGAACGGACCTTCTGGCTGCATCTCCCGGAGTTTTCAAGATACAATCAAGGAAAGCAGTAAGCAAATGGGTGAGTTGGCTTTCAGGATCTTCCTGTAGGAACCCAGAGGAGACCCCCCAGTGGGGGAGAGACCACAGCTGCATGGAGCACGGTGCCGGCCACAAGGAGGGGAGCAAGCCAGGGGTGCGCATCACTGGCGAGGCACTAGTGACCCTTGCTCATTTCTGAACGGAAGGGGACAGAACGTGGCCTCGGCTGCCAAAGTGCTCACACTCTCTCTGAACATGGTTCTCATTTCCAACAAAAGTGGACAGCAGTGTTCTGAGTCAACCCCCCACCCCATCTCTCTTGGCAGTCCCCTATTTCGAGTAGATTTGAGAGGGAACTCATTTGATCCTTATTTATCTATCTGCCCACTCATCTGTCCATTTACCCATTTAATATCTGTTGAGCTTCCTGCTTTGCCACGGGACTGGTGTGCCAAGTGGACAAGGGGAGGCCCCGCCCCTCTGAGGGTATCTGCAGTCAGGGGACGGTGATAGAGACAAAAGCACACACAGCACAGTGTCACAGCGAGAGACATCCAGCAACCACCGCAGGGAGCACAGCCCACGGTGGTTAGGAGCAGAACAAGGCAAGGGTGACCAGCCTGCGGGGCGAGGGGCAGCCTAGGGTCTGTGTGTGTGTGTGCGTGTGCGTGTGTGCATGCGCGTGTGCACTGTGCAATTCACTTGCTAGGACCAAGGCACAGTGGCGAGAAGCACAGGGCAAAAGGAGAAGCAGCAGGGCAGTAGGATGCTTGCGTGCCGTGCATCAAGTCCCGAGCTCAACCCTCAGCACAGAAGGGAGGAAACATGCACCGGAGGCCGGGAGGCTGCACCACAGAGGAGGCGGAGGCTCTCTGTAGCCCTGCGTGGCGGTGTGTGGGAAGTTGCATGATTCGTGGAACTTGTGTCTCTAGCAGCTCCCCTGGTGGCCCAGAGGAGGCAGCCGGGAGGAAGCCGAGAGCTCTGTCTAATCCTGACCCCGGAGAGGGCCTGAGTTGAGGCAGTGATGAGGTGGATGGCCAGGGCAGAAGAAGCAGGAGCAGGTGAGGGCACAGGTGGCCCCAGCACACCGGGGCAAAGCCTGATCTTCTGGGCCCCTCATGCTGGCCCCAACCCCACTGTGGCCTTGTGGCTCCTGGCTCAGACACTGCGGGCTGTGAACTAGCTGCTCCTAACCTGCTTCCTACACACTGTAGACGTTTTTTTACCTTGAAACACTCGGGTGGTTTAATTTGTTTTTTGAAACAACAAAAGCAATTAGACTAATTGCCTTTAGAATGGGGTACTCGTAGGGAACAACCTCAACCCCACACAGGAGGCAACCGGCAGATTGTTTCCGGGCTCATAATTTATGGAGCTATTTGTCTGTCTTGCCATGAGTAAGAGCTTCTCAGCGAGAGAAAGGTATCTGGGGGGCCAGGGCCTGCCTTCGAAGCCTCTCAGTGGCTCATCTTGTTGGGAGGATCACAGAGGGGTTACTTCCTGCCGCAGGGGCCCCAGGGCACAGGCCTCTGCTAAGCACAGCACATCTGGGCACCAACAGGGACCCAGTGGCCTTGTCTTGGTGCCCTGTGGTGTTGTCCTAAGTGGTGGACCAGACCCCCAAGGACCACCAGCCCAGGATGGGCAGGGATGACGATCCACTCTTGGCTCATGACTGCACCCATGTCTGTTAGCTCCAGTGCCAGGGATGGTGCCACGGTTAAGAATGTGGCCATTACTGCCTTCGGGTTCCTATAAAAACCACCTGAAGCTACTCAGGGAGAATTACTAACATTGTCTCCTGGGGTAGGGGAGCCCGGGTCGCCTTTTCTACTTCTTGTCACAGTAGCATCCATTCAGCTGTACCAACAGCCAGCCCTCCTAGCTACTCAGCAAGCCACACCTCAGGTATGAGGTCCAGGCCCGGTCCCAAATTCTAAGTGAAGTGGCACTGGATGAATTGTGAGACCTACAACATGCAACACCCAGAGCAGGACAGCAAAGAACCGTTAAAAACCCAAAAAACCAGAAGCATAGAGGTAATCCATGAGAAAAAAGCAAACCAGAAGTAAAAGCAGAATTCAAACAGAACACCAAAAGTGCTGAGATCCTTAACTCCTTTCAAGAAAATGAAAAGCAAGAATCAGCCTGGCACTGGACTCTTGGTCAGTGACGCTGCTTGCATAACAATGACACCTTTATAAGTCTGACTGGTATTTTGTCTGCCTGGACACACAGTCAAGCTACTTTCCACCCTCTTTGTATATGGGCTGGACAGGCAGGCTTGCTCTCACGGCTAAGCATCTGAGTGGATGATGATCACTTCTGCGCTGGGTTTGTTGAGAGCTCTCTCTCTCTTTCCCTTTCTCTGTCTCTGTCTGTCTGTCTGTCTCTCTGTCTCTCTCCCTCTCTCGCAGCGTTGCGAGACCCTGGAGGCCACACAGTGAAGGAGTGTGATCCCAGCATTACTGCATGGGGCAAAGAAGCCCTCTCCATTTGAGAGCATCACAGCGGGAAGAGCAGGCTAAGGTGTGAGCATGCACAGAGCTGTGAAGCCACCAACTATTCGCGATGATAGCAGTTACGCAATCCTGACTACTGGGAGGGACGGTTTCATTGGAATTTGACATCCACCCGATTTGCCAGTCAAGACTACAAAGACAGAAAATAAGCATTTTCAGACACTTGAGTGATGGAAAGTTGAATCCCTGTGCACACTTTCTTAGGAAATAACAAGAATGTACCCCAGAAAAAGGAAAACACAAGCCAAGAAATAAAATTCAGGATGTCCTGGGAAGTACAGCACAGACAAAAAGAACATTCTTGATTGAAACGAGAAGAGAAAACAAAAAAAGGCTCCCGAAGAGGAAATCCTAGGGGAAAGGAAGAGGATTGGTGGCAATCGGAGACAGGACGCGTGACTGCCTGGATGGCGTGGCAGAGAGTGTGCACTGACGATGCCAGCGTGACTTATGTGCCTTACAGTGAGGGGAGACCACCCCAACATCAGACTGCCAGGGACGGATCCTGACCACTGAGTCCAACCCCAGCATTTACAGGTGAACAGCCGAGGGCTGGGACAGGTACCTGTGATTTCCCCAAGCTTCCGCTGTGCGTAGCAGGGACCTGAATGAAGGCTGTGGCTTTGGCCTTGAACTCACACCCCTGTGGGGTGCTGTCCCCCACACTCTTCCCGTTGCCTGGACTCGCACTAACCAGCTACGATGGCGAGCACCTGCCCACCACCTACTTTCTCAGCCAGGGCTACGTGGCTTGTGCAGGGTGTGTCACCCAATCCTAGTTCTGACAACCACTGCCCCAGCCTTTCCCTTGGGCAGTCTTCCTCCAAGAAGGGACAGCCATCAATTTATTTCCTAGAGAAGACGAACCTGCCTGTCCAACACGTTCTGAGCTAGTGCTCTGTTCCTGCAGCTTTCAGACACTACTGGAGAGACTCTGATTTAAAAAGAAAGAAGGGGAGGGGACAATGGTGTGTACTCAGAGGTGACATACGAAAGCTCTTCCACCACTCGGCCCTGTGCCAGGCCACAGCCCCACACCACTCGGTCCGCAGAGGTAGTGACAGGGCGCGATGCTGGGCCCTTCCTTCACGGCCACAGACAGTGGCTGTCTTTGGCCAAGGCCAGACAAAGTGGACCCTCACTGCTTACAGGGTGTCTTTCCCATGATCTCGGATCTGGCTTAAATATGCAGTGTCTCCCAAACTCATGTATTGAGGGCTTGATTGCCAATGCAGCAATGGTTAGAGAGGGGGACTAGAGAGGTAGCTGGGTCAGGATGGGTGTGACGGCTTGTGTCTAGATGGCCCCTCTTGCAGTCATAGGTGGGGTTTTCTCAGAGGTGGCTGGATCGAGAGTGTGTTACACTGGAATTGATTCCTGATGCAATACTGGGCTCAGGGGCACCAGGATTAAGGGTGTGAGTGCTGCCTGCCCTAAGTGGTCTGATGAGATAAAGGGGGCAGAGAGACACCATTGAAGGTCCTTTGTCATCCTGACTGATGAACTGTCTTCTGCCTGAACTGCTCCTTCTCTGTGAAGCCACCCTGCCTGGGAGCCAGCTGACTGTGGACCGAAACCTCTACCAACCGTGATCCAAATAAACCTTTCCCCTTTTAACTTTGGGTGCTGGGTATTTTGTCTTGGTAACAAGAAAAATAAGGGCATTGACCTCCTCAATGAATCCACTGATGAGTTCACAGGTGAATGGGGTACTAAGAGGTAGGGCTCGGGGGAGGGCCCGACCTTGGAACTGTCTCTTTTTGTTGGCCTTTTTCTCTCTGACTCTTTCATGTACTCTCAGTTTCCTGTCCTCCATGAGGTGAGCAGCCTTTCTCCGCCAGGCCCTTCTTGCCATGATGTTCTGCCATGAGCCTAAAAGCAATGGCTTGCCATGGACGAAAACATCTGAAACCATGAATAACAACAAACCTTCCCCCTTTGAGCTGTTCTGCTCAGGTAGTTTTGTCACAGTGACAGAAAGTTCTAGTCTCAGATCAATCATGCTTGGAGTAAGGGCATCTTGGACAGCCACGGGACACCCTGGCAGCTTTAGTGTGGCTGTCCAAGGGGTGATGGGGTCAAGATGTTAGTGAGATCAGTCTTCTACCATCTTGAATAAAAGGGCAATGTCAGAGAGAGGAGCTTTGGAGCGATTGTCTTACAGGAGTGGCATGACCTGCTCCACAGTAAAGAAAACATTCTAGGTCTTAATTCCTCCAGCTATACTTCCTTTCCATGCCATGCTCAGTGAGGTAGAAAGAGAGCTGCTCCCATCTTCAAGGGAAACTGAAAAGTGGGGCACGGAGCATGTGGCATGTAGACTGGCATCTTGCACACAGGTGGTACCTAAAATCAGGGAACAGCACATTCACAGATCTCTCCACACCCCAGCTTTTGGCCCTGTGTGATCTGCCTCCCCATGCCTAGCAGCTGCAATCACAGAGCTCAAGAAGGGAGGAGAGAGGGGAGGTGGAGCCATGCATGGGACGCAGCCAGTGCTCAGTGCCCAGTGAGAGCCCACAGCACCCTCTGTGGCACAGGTTCAGGCTCTCCTGGGATGACCCTGGGCTACTGCATCTCTGGTCCACATGAGGGAGGGTCCCCAAGCCAGCTCCACCAGGCCCTGGAAGGTGCACAGGCCAGGGGAAAATGCCAGGCTTCACTGGTCTGCGTTAATAATTCTATTCTGCAGCTGTCATCAAAGGCGTTCTGTGCATAAAGCAAAACTCCACAGCTTCCGTGACGTAGAGAGACACTGCAACATTAAGCAGCTATTTGCAATGAAGGCCTTCATTTCCTGCTTCCCTAGCCTGGCATTAGTAAGGAAAGCACATCTAATCGCCAAGAACCCTGGTGCACTGCAGCAAACTCCACACACCAGGGCCAGGGGATGGGCCTGGTAGAGCAGAGATTAATCTTCAATGATTTCTTCTTTCTCAGTTGCTTCCTTTAAAGGCAGTAAACACACAGAAGTCCCTTGTAGTTCTGGGGATGATTATCTGGTTAAGCCAGTCCTGTAATTGGGATGGATGGCACCCCTGACGTTCTTCTAATGTTAGGGTCCCACCCCCAGCCTGTCCCCAGTGGGAAGAGATGGAGAGAAATGTTTTCTGTGTCTCAGGGGCTCATGGGGTTCCACCCAGCTCACAATGGTCCTAGATGTGGCCATAGCAGGTGGTTATACCTCAGCGCCTGGCAGCTGGATACTGTGTTCCCTGGTCAAGAGCTCAGATAAGCTCCAGGCTTGTGTCCTGGGCAGTTTGTTCTGCTGGGACAACACCTGCATGGATTTCTCTAGTTCTCCACCAACAGGTGGGAGAGAAGAGCATGACACAAAATGTCATTTATAATTTTGATTCATTACTGGAAAGGTTCCACAGTAACAGTCCAATCTCAATCATCTCAGAGATGTGTGGGCAGGGGAGGCGCCTCTGTCCACCTCCCCCAGGTCTCTGGACTCTCCGGGGCTCCTCTCTCTGTGTCCTACATCCTCCTCCCAGCCGCCACACTCCTGTCAGAAGCTATTTTATCTCTGGAGAAGTTTTATGCCAGGGATCTCTGACCAGAATACATGAAGGTCCTTTAAATTTATTTTCAATAGCCCTGCTACTCTCTCCTCTATGAAATATTTAGCATTTAACTCGTTATTTCTGCTGCTGGCGAAGTCCCAGGTGCAGGTGGCTTTGTGGAGATGGCAGAATGTCACACCAAGGTAATTGTTTCTCTTTATTTCCTCTAGATAAAGAATAAGTAATAGGCGAGTCTGAATTCTCGGGCGGGGCCTCCATCGCGGGCTCTTGCGATAACATAAGCCAGGAGATTGAATTTGGAGTGGTCTGCATAATCAGCTCTCCCCCTCACCTCAGGAAATTTGCCTGGGAATGAGTCTGCCTTGGCTTGGGGAGCCCCTTCTGCCACTCGGCTCAAGCATGTGTGTGGCGGTTGATGCTTTCTAGACATTCTTGGGGACAGAATGGAAGAGATCGAGTTTGGGTGGGAACCACTTTGTTGGACTCTCCAAGAAAGGGGCAGGACGGTGCATTGCCATGGGTGTGCCTGTGTGCGTGTGCGTGTGCGTGTGTGCATTGCAGGAGCCAAGCTCAGGAAAGGAACAGGAGAGAAAGGGAAAAGTAGAGGCAAAGAAAGGGGCTTGAGGTGTGAGGAGGGGACCGAGCTCCAAATGGAATCAAGCTGCGAATCTCCGGAAGAGCCTGTCATCTGGCCGAAGGAAGCTGCTTTCAGCTCCATTACAGAAACAAGGCTGGGATCAGAGAGTCACTGACAGTCACATCCAGGACACCATGCTCATCAGCCCTCAAGCTTCTTCTCTCATGGAGAGGCCACCCGCTCCGGGCTTAGTGACTGGCCGGCCTGGGCTTTGCGGGAACCCTGGGCTCCACCCTTGGCAGAGCAGGGTCTTGCTGTTACCTCACAGCGATGTTTGTATGTCCCTCAGAGAAACTCAAGCCTGAAAACAAAGTTCGTTTGTTTGTTTTTCCTCCTCCAAGCATTTTAAGTAGATCAGACATAAATATTCATGAGTGGTACAGGAAAGCCAGTGCAGGAGAAGTTGTGGTAGAGAAAACAATTCTGTGGAGTTTTTCTAGCACACCCACTCGCCTCCCCGGTAGACTCTGACAACAGGACAGAAGGCACGGAATGACAAAGTGACCATCCTTACTCATGCATGTGCACCCGCGGGAGTTCCCCGCATGTCTCTCTGGGCCCACTCATCCCCGCCATGTCCTTTCTACGGACGGAGGATCTCACTGGACCAGTGGTCACCCACTGACAGAGGTTTAGATGGAGACCAAATGTGGCTATTACTCGAAGGCCTCTGGTAGGAGAGAGTGATGTTGGGAAGGGACCAAACAGTCCAGGTCAGACATACTCAGTCCCTGGGCTGAGGTCAGGGGCTCCTGCCTCACTTTCAGACCGGGTGGACCAACATGGGAGTACCCAATCCACCTGACGGTGACAAGCCCGACCTTGACCTCTCTGGCAAAGCACTTCACCATCTGGGGCTGGGCCTGGCAGTTCATGCTCATCCAAGACGAGGTGTCCTTGCAGCCCTCTCCGGCCACTGTACTCTGCTCAAAGAGCCAAGGGACAGACACCATTGTTTTTGTGATGGTAGGGATTGAACTCGGGGCCTGGTGTATCCTAGGCAATCCTCTGCCCTCTGTATTTTTTGAGCCAAGTTGTGCACGGTGCCCTCAAACCTGTGATCCTCCTGCCTCAGCCTCCCTGATAGCCAGGTAATACAACTGATACACAAACACCTACCCACTCTTTATATTTAAAGTATCTGTTCAAATGATTGAGGAAGAGAGAAAAGAGAAAGAGAAAGAAAAGAAAAAGTTTGAGATGTGTTCCTAGAATCTGCTAGTCCCTCACTGAACCAGGCCTAGAGGAATACGGCACTGATTTCTAAGGGGAGGGAATCAAATTTTCATAAATGACCAATAAATAGCTCTAACATTTTCTTCTTAGTCTATCTGCTATTCTAGTTCTTTCCAAGAGCCTGCCACTGTATGGGCCCACACTTCATGCTGGGGTGCTGACTGGTCTGTATTCCATGATCTTTATGCATCTCACTGTATCCTTGTAGCAAACCTGCAGAGAGAGGGTTTATCTGTGCCCTCTCGTAGATAAGGAAACTGAGGCTGGAGAGCCCAGGGGCCTCGCCCCAAGCCACCGATCTGGGATGTAGCTTGAGCTCTGTGATTTCCATGCGCTGCTCCTAATAATCCCAAGCCTCTTCTCAGGAAGACACAGGGGAACACAACCCTCTATCACTGTGCCTGCGCGTCTTCTCCCAGACAACACCTGACAGGAATGTGAATCGGCCATGATGGCAATTTTTCTGGAAACAACTTCAAACTCATTTTTGAAATCCTACAACCCCCACCTTCCCTGAGAACCGCCAGTTTTCTGGAGAATTTGCACGGAAATTTGCCCAGAGAACTGACTGCTGTGTTCTCGGACACCGAAGCGTACCTCTCACTGAGGATATCTATCTTATCCTTCAGTTACGGAAAAGCTCCCACCCGTTGGCCCGTGTGACTTTGGCAGCAGCGACATCTGACGCAGATGCCAGTCCACTCAGGCCGGCGGGACATCCTCTCTTCCCAGATCTCACTCTGGTGCATATCATGTATAAGTGAGTTTCATTATGAGGCAAATTATATGCTTCCACCGAAGGTCCCCATTGAACCAAAAACCGCTTCCAATATTCCTCCCAGATTTTCCTAATGAAAAATACGAGGGGATGAGATGCACAGCCAGGTCCGTGATTTTCCCTCTTAATAAAATCGATGCCGTAAGGCACACATGGCGGCCCCCTCTGGATTTACACTCTCTCAGCTCCCTTCAGCCTCATGATTCACAGAGCGAAGGTGCATAGGAACCGTCTAACAACGCAGTTCTGTGTGCTCATCTGAAATTCTAACTGGGCTGGTGCGCAAGTCCTGTCCCTCGTCTGCTTCTGTAACCCGCACAGGTTCAAGCTCAGGAAGAGCACTGGTAACTGTGGTAACGGGCAGGGATAAACAAGGCGTCTGGAGAAGACAGCCTCATTTTGCTGCAGTTGTGAGAATGCAGTCCCGATATTACGGGCTTGCAAATTTAATCTTAATTTCTTCTGTGATTTTTCTCTTTAAGGTTTTCCATTGATCCCCGGAGTCATGAAAATGGATAGTTTATCATCTGCCTGATCAACAATAGCTGAGTTCCCCCAAGTTGCCACATCCATTTCCTTCCATCAGATCAGGATAAGATTTTAATTTTTCATGAAAAGCAAAACTTCAGCTGTCTCCACGGCCAGATAACTGGGGTAATTGCTCACACGCACTGATGCAGTTTCAGCGGGAGGCTCCTGAGGCCCCGCGCTGACCCGATTGTGAGACGAGAAGGGGGCTGCCGGGCCGGAGGCAAGGGGACAGCGGTGGGGGAGGAGGTTGGGGTAGGGTGGGGGATGAGCTGCCCTGACCCCAGAGTGTGGAGAGAAGCCATCTCATCCACAAGGCGGTCCGAGGGTGTGTTTCCATCTCCAAAGAATACAGATAAAAACGATTTCTTTCTGTGACAAATTTGAATATTTTCCATGCACAGTATGATTCATTTGGACAATTTTTTAAGCAAAATGGAAATTTGAAATGAGGAAGTTTAAGTCCAATAAAAAATGCTAGGACAAGCCTGCCTTCTGCCCGAGGACCCATGCAGCTTCTTGATTCCCTGGATGGTTCTCATCGCCCCTCTGCATCCTTCCTGGTGATTTGCCTACTTGTTACTGTCTCCCTCTGCCAGACCGAGTCTTAGAGCTCAGGACTTTGTGTGTCTTGCTCAAAGCAGGGCTCCCTGGGCGGAGCCCAGTGTGGGCACACAGGAGGAGCTAAGTCAGCCGCAGCTTAGAGGACCGCGTCAACCAGAGGCCGCCAGCCCCAGGCTCAGCTGCACATGGCTTCTCCAAGAATCACTTTTCTTTGTCATCTAAAGAGGGTCACCCGATAGCCCGCAGTGAGAACAGCTCAGACATTCACCCACTGGGGAACGGGTGAACAAAACATGGCATAGATCATGGAATCCCTTCTAGGAAGGACGGGCTGGTCTGGAAAACAACACGGAGGGGCCATGGGGAGGAGACATTCACTGAAAGAAGCCAGAAATGAAAGGCCACGTGGCACATGAGACTGCAGGTAGACTGTCCATAAGAGGCGAATCCACAGAGGCAGAGGGCAGTTGTATTAGTAGTGGTCACCTAGCACTGGAGGCGGTGATGATGGGCAGCCATAAAGTGGCAGGAGGCTTTCTGGGGGTGATGGGAGCACCCTAAAATTAGCCAGTAACGACCAACAGACAATTATGTAAATACACCTAAAAATCTCTGAATTGCACAAGTGGACCCACTTTATCTCAAATGATATTTAAAAAATATCCCAATATAGCTATTCTCTTTCTAAAAAGCTATTAAAAATTAAATCCCAGGTTAATGCCATGGATTTTCTCTCTGGTTTTCAGGGAAGCCATAGCAGTCTGGTTGACGTACCTGCTATTTCTGCATAAAATACATATAAAACTCCAAAGAGTTCCAAGAGGGCGACATTCTTCCACGAGGATCAGATGGGTCTGGTGACAGCGCTGGACTCTGAGTGCCTGGAGGAGGGCTGACAGTGACCTGCTGAAAGGCTGGTGTCACTGCACCTCATACTGTTATGATACACAATGGGGAAAGGTACACGCAGAAGCCAGACAGCCTGAGCTGAAGTCTTAGCTTTGTGTCTGCTTGGCCCTAGGACCTTGGGCAAATTACTTTATCTCTCTAAGCCTCAGTTTTCCCATCTGTGAGATGGGAATATTGACCTCC
This sequence comes from Cavia porcellus, assembly GCF_034190915.1. Taxonomy (NCBI): domain Eukaryota; kingdom Metazoa; phylum Chordata; class Mammalia; order Rodentia; family Caviidae; genus Cavia; species Cavia porcellus. The sequence continues at coordinate 5,383,499 of NW_026947502.1, forward strand.
TCGACATCAGGCCCTGGCCTGGTACAGACTGAATCCTAAGTAAATATTTGCCATTATTGCTCCTTGATTGTCTCTCAAAGACTGGGGGACTAAAACACTGCAAGCGCACACACGGCCCTTGAGCTGTGCTGAGGGTGCAGAGCTCCTGCACGGGCGCACGGCTCTCTGCACCCTCACAGCTTAGTGACTGTCTCATCCTCCACCTGTGCTGTGCAGGCTGCTGCATGCCCCACAACCTGCTTCATGACACTGAAGAAACTCTTCAGTGGATAATAGGTCTCTCTTTTCCCGGGAAGAGGAAACAATTTTGAAATGAGATCTCTCCTCCCATAAGGCTTCATCTACCTTTCAGCCACAGTGCCAGGGGAAGGGCAGCGGTCTGCACATGTCACACTGATGCTTCGTGTGCAGGGACAGAGGCCAGCCTGTGACACAAGGTAGCCTCTCCCTGGTGCAGGTGGAGAGGGACCATGGCTGTTGGCCTAACGGGCCTAAGAAGCTATGCACCAGGGCTGCAGGCCCCGCGCTCTGCTGAGGACATTCTGGCAATCTCTGGGGTGTGAGTGTCTGGTCCCGAGGCACTAAAGTCCTGCTTGAGGCTCAGCTGTAGGTTTTATTTCTACGCCTAATCATCTGCAAGTTGTTAAGCAGCACCAAGGAAGATTATACTCCTCCTGGGGGGCTCAGCGATGATGTGTGTGGAGCACTCAGGGCCAGGCGCTGTGCGCTGTCTGGATTTGCAGAGCCAAGCCAGTCAGACAGCCCTTCCCTGCACGGAGCCGAGAGCCAGAGGAATGCCAGGGAAGGTCTGCTCCTAGAGACAATGACTTGGACACAGTGAGACACAGTGGGGTGCAAACTTCAGCTCCCCCGCTCTCAAGCCTGGAAGGGAACAGCCGGCAGCAACAAACCCAAGAAGGGCAAGAGAGCCAGAGCCAGCCTAGGGCTGGCGAATCTTGGGGAGGAGGGTGGAAGGGACTCCAGCCAGGTAAGTCTGTGTTCAGACCTGCTGCCCGTTCTGCCAGCAGCTAACGCTGCTCAGTACAGAGTCCATGCAGCAGGGGAGAGCCAGGACCCAGCCTCACTGATGGATCAGCCCAGATAGGAAGAAGCACTACGTGAATGTGCTTATGGAAGTGATGAGGGACCCAGACAGTCACGCCAAGAGACACAAACCCAGACTCGGTTTCCGGTGGGCACTGATTTACCATCAGGATTGCAGAGCAACATAAAGGACACGTGACTGAGGAAATGGGGGAGTCTATTAGAAAGAGCCTATAAAACATTCCTGGCAAGGGAGGAATGGTCCAGGGCTTCTGTGGGGTTGGCACCGACTGTCACAGAAACCTCGAGAGCCACACAAATGTCCAACTTCTGGAGAAAGCTGCAGAGCTGACAGTGGTGCCCATCGCATCCTGCCCGAGCATAAGTGGGACAACCCTGGCATAGCTCACAGGTCCCCACTGGAAACACAGATCCCACGCACCCAGCCAGGTGCAGGTGGCAAGGGTCTTTTTGCAACAGTGTGGAGTCCAAAGGGCAGAAGGTGAGTGAGGGTGGGGACCCTGAGCCCTCCCTTGGAACAGAGGCTCTGGATCCTACTGCGAAGGTCATCTGCTGTCCGGCAAGAGGAGGGAGGTCCCAGGCAAGGCCAGCAGGAGGCTCTGTGTCCCTTTGAAGGATGACTCTGGCCCTGTGTGGAAAATCCAGATAATCCCAGAGCACAGAGCCAGCTGGAGGCAACGGGGCACTGTCTGGGAATCTGCAGCTTCTCGTGACCAGAATCACCTGTGGAAGAGCACCCAGCAGCGGGGCAGAGGACAGGCCGTGCTCCAGGCTGCAGGCACACCCTCACACCCTCGGCCCCCAGAGATGCACATCCTGCAGGGGGCCCATTTGTAGTGCCTGCCCCAACAGAAGGACCAGGAGGTGCTGGCTGGAATGAGGCTGGGCTCGGGCCCCTGGACGGGGGAAGACTCCTCTATTCTCCCACCATGACCCACCTGGACCCTGGAGACCCTGGTCAGTTTAGAAAGAAGCCTTTTTCCTTGTGGTGCTGCTGTGTCACACAACTCTCAGTTTTGGGGCACAAGAAAGGAAACACCAGCAGGTCATCAGGGCAGTGGGGGCCTCAGGCAGGGTGGAGGGTCTCGGAGCAGCAGCGGAAGGTGCTCAGCAGAAGAGAAAATCCTTTGTTGCTGCTTCTCTGCCAGCAGCTGTGAAGGCCCCATGCCTGGGCCTGTCGGGCCACCCCACAAGACTGTCCACTTCTGCTTTCTTTCTTTGGACCCTTGCCAACTGCCCCTTGAAATCTGCAGCCCCCACAGATGCCTCACTCTGGCCCCTTTCACTGCCCCGAACGGCTCTGCCAGCCCCTGCCCCGTCCACCCATCTGCAGCTATGCGTCTGTCCAGGACACAGTCCACACAGGTTCTCTGTCCCCTTGTGCAGCCAACTGGCAATGGCTACACCGTTCAGGGGTGTGTGTTCCTGCAGCCAAAGGAAGGAGGGGTGCAAGTGGCACAGTCACCAACTTGGAGCTATTTTTGTGGAAAACAGAAAGGACAAACCACATTTTACCCAAAGGCCTTGCAGGGAGCTTTGCAGAGGACCCTAGAAGGGGGGTCTGCTTACACAAGTAGGGTTGCTTTTTAAGTAATGGAAAGAGTTAAAAATCCCTGCTTTCTCTAGTGGTTGTGGAAGAAGAATAGAAGAAATTTACTAGCTTATACAGAAGCAACTTTATTCTTCTAGGTTTGTAAGGGTCACTGTGTATCAAAGAAAATCAGTCTTTCCTATAAAGTTTAAAACAGCTCATCTTAGAATCTGCATCCTACTTTTGCCAAAATTCAGGGAGAATCTACGGTCTGTGCCTTTGTTGTTTTGTGGTGGCACATACGACTGTCTACCTTCTCTGAATGACAGCATGACATGGTGAAGGACAGCCGTGTGTCAGCACTCAGGACACTCTGAAGAGAGCCGCACTGCAGCTGATGACACGCCAGGGCCTTGGTTCCCTTCTTTCTTACCTTGCAAGGTCATTATAAAGACAAATTGAGAGCCGGGCATGGTGGCTCATGCTTGTAATCCCAGTACTTGGGAGGCTGAGGCAGGAGGGTCATTGTGAGTTTGAGACCAGCCTAGGCTACAAAGTGAGCTCAAGGCCAGCCTGAACTGCACAGAGACACCTCGTCTCAAAAAAACAAAAAAGAAAAACAAAGACAAATTGAGATAATGAATGTAACACCGCAGAGCTATCTTGATGGAAGGACCTTGTATTTATTAAATAACCTTTCTCAGCATGGGTGCAAGAAAGATGTGATTCAGGCTCCATTTCCATTCAGGTATGGTTTGAAGGTAACTTTACCCAGAGAACTTGCAGGTTCGTCTCCTGTTTTTATCTGTTTGTCAAGGATTTCAATGTGCTATCTTTGACAAAAGCTATGAATTTTGCTTTAAAATGAAATGTGACTGCCTGGGTAGGGCAACTTCTTTGCCTAGAACACCAAGTGTTTCTCTCCTTGGCCACGGAGAGGGCTCTGCAGCAGCCTGAGCTGTAGGAACACTCGTTCTCTTGTGTTTGGGTTTCAGGAACAAGTCAGGTGGCAGAGTTCACGCTCACAGCCAGCTCTCCAGAGCAGATGCAAAACAAACACCTGGAAACTCACAGCCAGGCGGAGGGAGCCCTTGATCGGCAAAGAGACGGCGCCACTGCTCAGGCGGGCAAAGCTTACCAGCTCAGGTGAGCTGGGAGGACACCAGCCTGGTTGGCAACAGGAGGATTTGAGACCGACGCAAGGGAAGTACAATTAAATTTTGAAACAGGTAAGTACTCAAACTAGGTTAAGAAAGCACGACCAGCACTTGGCGCTGTGCAGAAGTCCTTCCGACCCACTGTAGGCGAGGTAACGATCTCCAATCAGCACATTACAAACAGAGACGCAACTAGCGAGGTGTCTGCAGAAATGCAGCTGCAGAAAAGCTTTGGTTCTGTGCAGGTTGGTTTGATGGGCAGCAGGCACCACGGCGAGGATGCCCAGGTCTTCAGTAAATGCCCTAAACCAGTTCCAGGCTAAAGAACCAGTCACACGGGGAGTAAGCTTCTGGGCTCCGCTTTGTGCCGTCTGGATTGCCTTCACCACCGTAGGAGGACACAGTGCCACCCTGAACCACAGGTATCTGACAGCTGCACCCTCCTTACCCTGGGAAATTACTGTCGCATGGGTTTCTTCTAGAGGACAAATTCTTTTTCATGCAGCAAATCTCCACTGTCTCCAATTCTAGGCTACGGAGAGTCTCTTCTCAGTGTTAATGGCGTGGGTCCCAGCCCCAAGGAACCTTCACAGCCAGCTGATGGGGGAGACAGTGAGCAGGTGTGTGTGCAGTGGCGGTGTGGAAGGGGTTTAACAGACGGTGACAGAAACAAAGAGAAGAGAGGGAGGAAGGGAGGAGGAGAGAGCAGGAGGCGAGCTGAGGCTGGGAAAGAGAGCAGCGATGCTAGGCGGGGGGACCCATCTTGAAAAACCTTGAAGGAGACGCAGAAAGACTGAAGGAGAAGAGAGAGGGGGAGAAGAGAGGAAACGGGAGAGAGTGGGTGACGGGGAGAGAGTGATTGATCTCCCTGAGCACTGGGAGAGAGACACGGAATTCCAGGGAGCATTCCCGCCCTGGTTCTGTCCTTCGGTTTCTTTAAAAACTAGCTCAATCATGGGCCATGTCTGAAAAAGCTTTGGGGAGATAAGTTGAAGAAAAATACGCTTGCCTGTAGAAAATCCATCACCCAGAGCCAGATACTTCTACTGAGTGGGGTGAAGAAAGCAAAACAAGCCAGGCTCCCCTCTAAGTCTAGGGCACTAGAAGGATTTGGAGATTGCACCCCCAGCCCCACCCCTACCCCGCCTGAGAGCGGAACTCACGGAAAGGAGAGGAAGAGCTTTGACAGGGCTGTCTTTGGCACATAACTTACACAAGGAAGGTCCATAAACCATGCAGGTTATGCTACCCCTACTAGGCTGGAGAGGAAACCGAGGCTCAGGGAGGGCCCCTTGCTCTTGCCCAGTATAACTCAGCCAGGATGAGGAAGAGAATCTGGGGCTCCTATGTGACACACAATGCTCCAGGGCCCTTACACCCACCCTGCTGAGGACAACTGTCTGCAGGTACTATTGTGTGTGCATATTCCTCTCTGGAGGGGAGGATCTGACCCTGGAGTCCAGTGTCCCAGCAGGTGTACATCCTTGCGGAGGATGCTGCAGGGTGGGCACCTCCCCTCCAGCATGCTGAGGGCCTGGCATGGCTCTCCTGGACCTGCTACCCAAGTCACGCCCTTCCTGCTCTCTGCACTGGGCTCTCAGCACCGCGTCGGCCCCCCTCCCCATCACTGAGTCTAGGACCCTCACACCCCGCACAAGGCAGGCCCTTGTGATTCACAATGCTGCTCGCTGGGCGCTGGCCACCTTCTGCAGTCAGAGCTGTCACCATCTCTGCTCATGGATGATGGAGTGGGAGTTGCTCGGAGGTTAAGGGGGCCCTGTCTGCGCAATGGCAGGGTCTGTGTCGTGGCAAACTCTTTCATTGTCCACCTGTCTCTGTGACCGTAGGTGAGGGCTGCCTCGGAGCCTTGGACTTTCCTCATTAACAGTAAGACCTGCGCCTCACTGCGAAGGCCTCCGGCTGCTGCTGGAGATGTGAGCTCGCTGCCCGGTATGGCTGGGTCCTCCCTCAGCGTGGGAGCAGCCCTCTAGAAGGGGCCACCTCTCCCTTTGTGGGCCCTGCCTGTGTGGCCGGGGCTGCTCGCCGCGCCTTCTGTCTATCTGACATCGCAGATGGCATGGGATCAGCCATCCACTAGCCAAGCCAAGGCCCAGTACCCCACTTCAGGTCCCACTTTGTCCCCTTAAATCCTGCAGAGCCCGGGGTCTGGCTCCCACACTGGGTCGGGGGAGCAGCTCCCCACTGCTCTGGACCTCCGATTTGCCATCTCAGAACAATCTGCCTAATGCAAAGAAGGAGAAGCAACTGAATTCAGACCTTTTCCACAACTGATGTTTGAAAGGGCTGGAAGCAGCCTAGAACACCTACATCTGGCGTTTTACAAACGCCATTCTTGCTGAAACAGTAATCTCGTGTGGTTTAGGATCTTCTCCTAAAGGCCAGGAGAAATGAAATGGTCTGTGTCAGAGGCTGCCTCCTTGGTGAGGAGTGGAGGGATTGATGATGGGGTGTGTCCTGTGTGCAGAGTGGAAGCTGTGTGTTTACTGCTGGGTGTCAACAACTGTACTCTTCAGAATGTAGATTTGGAAGAAAATCCCCATGCTGATGCCAATTTTCATGCTTGAAGAAAATGAAAACCCAGTAAGAAGAATTCTCCTGACCCCAGGAGAGATGGTCCGCACCTCCCACAGCCACTGGGCCACTGCCCCTGCTCTGTGACTCCCCTGTCGGAGAGCTGCAGAGGGTGGAGACTCCAAAGTTCCAGCTTCAGGCCTGCCCCAAGGCCACCTTGCTAGCCCTTTGCTGGGCAGAGGATGGGTACTGGGAGGGCCATGCTGCAGAGGTGAGACCAGTACAACAGGTGCCATGGAAACCTCTCTCCCCACCCCGTGCTGAGCTGTGTCCAGGCACACACACAGTGTGACCGCTCATCAGGCCTTGCAGCATCCGGGAGTCTTCAGAGAATCCCCAACCTCTGGACCCTCAGGGGAACACATTTCGCAGCTAACCTGCACGGCAGCTGATCAGCCTCGCCCACTGCCCACTGCCCACTGTAGAAGCCTGGTCCCTGTTCTGAGATTTCCACTGTACTAGGCGATGGAGAGGGCCAACCATCACATTAGAACCGGTGGCCTTGTTAACACAGCTGGTCACGCAGTGGACATGAGCGCTGCTACCACAGGCGGCATGGGGCAGGGTCTCCATCTGTCCAGCCAGGGACCCGAGTGTTACCAAGGTGTTGTCCAGACTCGGATACCGTCCCTGGACATTAGGAAACCTCTAGGTCGAGGCCCGATGTGTTCTCAGAAGTCATGCAGAATCAGAGACCAATAGAAAATGTGCCATTACAGGACTCATATAGCACACTGCATCCGGGCAATGGACACATACGTCACCCCCAAAGGAACCCTTAACTCCTCTGCTCTGCACTGCTCAAGGCCACTCCCTGACCAGCCCACATGACCCTGATTCCCCCGCTCCTCCAGTGACAGGACAGGAGCCATTTGTCACTGACATCTGAAGAAATATTCAGGTCAAAGGCTCACCTCTGCCCTGAAAGCAAGCCTCCACCTGCACACTGCCACCGATGACACCACTGCCCACCGCCCACCTGGCTGCCGGAAAGGCCTGCTTCTCTGCATACTGATCTTGCCGGCCAGGGAACAGCAGTGCCCAGGCCTCAGGACACGATGCTCCCCTTTGCCAGCTTGCTTTCTTTTTCCTTTTAAAAAGCTTGTCTCACCTCTGTTTGCTTATATGTTTTTCCTGCACAGTCAGTGTTCATGTTGGGACCCAAATGATTTTTTAAAAAATCTCCAAGTGCCATAAAAAAAATACAAAAATGTCTTACAGTGGACATATCCTGCTCAGATGTTAGCCAGCACCACAGCTGGGCCAGAAAGTAAATAATAAACGAGCCGCCTCCCAGGGCATTTCCATCTGTAAGCCAACAGAAACACGTAACGCACACAGCATGGTCTCTGGTACGCACGCAAGCCTTGTGAGCAGTCTTGACTTGCCAGAACTTGACTTCAGGCTTCAGATTCTGATTTTAGTTTTGTTGACTTGTTTGATTTTCTGTTAGTTTCTGCTCTCTATTTGTTATTTTCAAAGTTCCTGAGCTGAACTCGGGTCCTTTCTAATTTTCTATAATTATGTGGAAGATACATTTAGTTACATCTGTTGACTCCACGTGTGAAGGGGGGTTTTCCTGTGTTACTTTTTCTATATGCTTTCTTACAATCAATATAGGAAAATAAAGTGTTTTAATATTTTAAAAAATTATATTGAAGGCTATAACTTTCCCTCCAAGTATCACTTCAGAAGTACTTTATAGACTTTGATAGGTGGTGAGTTCATTATTGTGTGAGTCTAAACTCTCGGAAATTTCCACTAGGATCTCCTCTCTGACCTTTGAATTAGTTAAAAGTATGTTTTTAAATTTATAGATATGAATTTATTTGGTTTTGTTTATGGATGAATAATTTTATTGTATATTAGTCGAAGCATAAGGTCTATCAAGTACGGCACATTGGTATTGGTTGAGGGTTTTGTGGTCTAGAATGTCGCTAATTTTTGTAATGGTATATGCCAAAAATGTAAATCAGGTGCACAATTTTTCATGTAGTAATTGGACTAAGTTTACATCATTTTAAGTATCCAGTTTGTTCCCTGGACTTACTATTTTGTAAAATCTGAAAATCCAAAATCCAAAGTGCTCTAAAATCTGAACCTTTTAGAGCACCATGTCAGTACTCAAAAGGTTTTAGATTTTACAGGATTTCGAGCTTCAGAGTTTTGGGTTAGAGCTATCAAAGGGATGTTAAAACATCCCATTATGATGATTTGCTGACTTTTGTCTGAAAATGTCTAGATTTCATAAAGCATCTATTTAGCAATTATGTTCAGAGTTTATAGGTTCTTGCCTGTTATATTGTCTCAGTGAACTTTTTCTTTTGTCAATGTGCTGTAAATTTAAGCAGGCATTTGTGCCTTAACGTACACTCTGATATTAATACGACTACAAAGCATTTTCCCTTTCAGTATTTGTTAATATATATTTTCCATCCACTTTATTTCAAATGTTGTCTTATGTAGTTATTTACGGCTCTTGTAAACAGTACATCTCTGGATTTTAAAACTTCAGGCTGAGGAGGACTTCTGGGAAAATGGAGTGATGAGCTGCAGAGAAAGAACCTCTTCAAATTTTGGTGTGCAGACCCTGGAATGTGAGGAAGAGAAGGTGGAGAGAGGTGGGTCCCATGGACACAGTGAGGATCTGAACTAAGACTTGAAGCCTTGGAGAGAGATAATTCAGGAATTCAGCAAAAACTAAAAAACCAGGGCAGCATTCCTGCCTCATGGGTAGAGACACCAAGGGAACCATGCAGCTCCCACCTACCGCGTGCTGACAGAGGCCCTGCCGCCCGCCCGGGGAGAAGCAGCAGGGCAGCCGTGCAGCTCCCCGTGTGCCGTGTGCCGGTGGACGCCCTGCGGGTAGGAGAGAAGCCACAGGCTGCTGCCTCCACCTCCCGCGCCCACCCCACCCATAAGCAAGCGGACCCAACACAGGCTGCATGATAATGCTGAAGCAGAGAAGCAACCTGACTGTCATGTTGTTTGCTGACTCTGCAGGCCTGGGGCCGGCGCTCTGGGCAACTGTTTAGAGGATAACAATATGCAATATAGTAACGATTGTGGATTTCCTACTGTCCTAGCACTTTTAAACTTTGTTTTTTTTCATTGTTCTGTTTTACTCCCTTTAAAATAAAAAAAAAAAAATATCCAGGCTGAGAATAACTGTTACCTAACAAAAAAGTTAAAAATACTAATACTTGTGCTGATACATGCGGATTCACTTTTGTCATTTTATATACTTACATATTCTTACGTAATTTTATTCTTATTATTTACTATGTTTTTACTTAGATTCATTTAATCTCCTTTTCATCTACTGAATTGATTGGGTTTTACACACCTAACCTTCCTTTTCCCCACCTTCTGTTTTGGAAGTTATATTCTATCTCTGTTCTTTCTCAGACTACTCTTAAATTTTTAATGTGAGTTTTGACTTAAGTCATAAAGTTTATCAGAGCATGTTATTTCCTTAAATAACACAAGAGTCATAAAATGTCGTAGTATTTATTATCATTACCTCAAATCATGTACTTATCACCCCAAATCAATCATTTTATTATTGATAAAATACAGAGATTACTTCTATTTATTTACAGCTGGTCCATCCTCTTTCTCACTAGTGGTGTTTATATTCCATTATTTTCTTTTGGGTTCAGGTATACTCCTTCACATTTCTTTAAGTAAGAATTTGTTAGTTGCAATCTTCCAAATCTTTATCGGAAAGTACTATCCTTGTTCTTCAATAGTCCTAATTTGACTGTTTTCCCCTATAGCTTGCTCATGACTTAGTGTATTGCTTCAATGCAGAAATTTACATCTTTCTTTTAATTTTTGGAAAGGCTTAGCTATTATCACCTCCAATTGTTCTCTCCCTGCGTCTCTTTAGCTTTCCGTATGAACCTCCCAACTCTCCATTCAGAATGTTCAATGATGTATTTTGACAATGTCCCTTAACAACATTTCTGTGCATTAATGTTCTTTGCCACTGTTTTATATTTTCTATCTTTGTGTCTCTCTAAGCTTTTACGGTAATTCCCCCAGAGCTATTTTCAACAGTTTTCCCTCTGGGTATCCCTAAGATGCTTTTGAACCTGTCCATTAAGTTATTAACTTATTAACTTTAATTTCTAGAAATTTTACTTTCTCGAATTTTCTTGTTTCCGCCCTATAAGTCTTTCTTTATAATTCTTTTTTCTCTTTTTATATGTACATTATTTCAAACAAAGATTTTTAAAGTTACACTTACACTGCTTGATTATCTAAAGATTCTAGAAAATCAAATCCTCTAATGTCTTGAATTTGTTAACCTGTCCTCTTCCTTATAATCTGCAACTTTATTATATGGGCTTAGATGTTCTCTTTCCCATGAGCATCCTGTACATTCTGGGATGGAGCTTTCCTTTAAGGTGGTTTACATCTGTTTCTCCTAGGGGCCCTACAAGTTTGCCCGATCTTGGACGTCCCTCTATTTCTAGGTTTAGAATTTCTGCACCACGTAGATAGTTTAAGTTCAGACCTTATTCTTCTGCGTGGTACAAACTCTAGGCAGATCACAAGTTACTGGACACATTCCCAGCCCGGGAGATATACTTCCTGCACACTCATTTTCATGGCATGCACAATCTCTGGGACCTGCTTTACGCAGGGGCCTCTGCATCTCATGCAGGTCTCTACTCACCTGCTGCCCGCCATGGGCGCTCAGGCTTCTGCTGTCAGCACTGCTGGCTTACACACAAGACTGGCACTGCCCCTGCTGAGCATTATCTGCTCACTAATCACTGCTTTGGGGAGTTTCATGTTCATTTCAACATCTTGGACTCTCCAGGCTTGGCCATCTATTGGGGGAGGGGGAGATTTTTCTTAGCAATATCTGAATCAGAATTTCTGTACATTTGGGACAAGGACAGAGGAGGGCTCCAGGGGCAGCTCGGAATCATCCTGCTGCCGGAAACTGAGCGCCGGTGCTTTCCTCCAATATTCGCTTTCTTTTGAGATAAAAACTAGCCACCAGCAACTACTGCTTCAAAGCGCATGCATAAAGAAAGAAAACCGCACTGGTGAATTGCAGAGTGCTCCAAGGGCAGCGCTGTGACGCACTCGTTCTCAGCGCTGCAGCCTCAGGAGGGTTTGCTTTCCATCACAGCGCTGGGGGCGGGCATCCGCATCCCCTGTCCAGGCAAGTGTCCTGAGGAACACAGTTTAAACACGCAAGCTAGGGGTCTAATAATATCTTAACCAAGCAAAGAGAAGGGGAAGACAGTTCCACACACCCTGGAATCTGGGATAACATAGGATTTCACTACTGGTCTCTGGCGCATCAGTAATGGCTTATCCTGCCGAAGGTGATACTTGGGATGTCTTTTTTATACAACCATGTCTGTAAACGTGTAATGTCACCTCCCTGAAAGCTTCCCGTGCCCAGCCAGGCACAGGAGTGAGCTCACTGAGTCCAAGAACCAGAATCCTACACTCGGAACATGTTTTCAGGTACCTCTGGACACCTTGCCAGTGCAGAGCACACCGAGAGGCTGTGGCTTTTAATGATAAACTGTTCACCAGCAATGTCCTTAGCACTTGTCGGGTTCCTAGCATAGATTTTCATCAACTTATCCTGTGTTTCATGGGTGAAACTGTATTTTAAAAAAAAGTGAAGGCTCCATGTCCCTTTGGAGAGCTTGGCTTGGCTTCTGCCCACATTTATTTCCAGTAACTCTGGCAAGAGGCCTGTGGGCCGGGGCTGAGGACACCCGCTGGAAGATACTGACAGTACGTGCGCCCCTCCAGAGACAGAAGACACAGCTCCCACGCCATGCATTGTACACCAACGCTTGTATCAAGCTGGGGGTGCAGCCGGGGTGTTCTCCCTCCTCTCAAGTCTAGCATTGTAGGTACCTTTCGTCAATATTTTTACTAGGGAGCCTGTAAACAACCGTCTGCATTCTGAAGCTGAAAAGCAAACATATCCACAGCGAGTAAACAACACGGACAGCATGTTTTGGATCTGGGCTCAGCGGCATCAGCATGGACAGGAATCCACTTAGGGAATGAGCAGCCAGACATAAGGAGGAGCACAGAGCTGGCACTTACCGACACACTGGCTGGGGTGAGGAACCTCAGCTCAGACCAGAGGCAGCAGCCTTGGGCTGTTAATGAGCAGGGCCGAGCCTGGGCCTGCTGGGCCCTGGGGGGACACACAAGCTCGGGCCATCGAGTACATTTTGCATCGAGAAATCCACTGCCTGCTTCCAGGCTGCCCACCCTGGTACAGGTGCAGGGAGCAGGGGCTGCTGAAGTGCAGGGTCATGACTGGAGGGCACTCGTTCCATCGATGGGGGGAAATAAACCCACACTGATGCATCAGCTCTTCAGGAGCAGGTGCAGCCCAAAGCTGAACATCGGTGGGTACTTCTAAAAGGATGAACAATTCAAATAACCAGGTGTCTTAGTTACTTCTCTCTCATTGCTGAGACAAAATACCCAACAGCCAAAATTAAAGGGGAAAGGTTTATTTAGCTCTCAGTTTGTAGAGGTTTCAGTCCATAATTGGCTGACTTCAGGGCAGGGTGGCTCTGCAGAGGAGAGATAGCTCATGGAGGGCGGAAGACCACAAGATCAACAACTGACCTTAACAGTGTTATTCTGCCCCTGTACACACTATCCAGGCTGCTGGGATTAGGGCAGTGCCGAACCAGTCAGTGAACTGACTGCTTCTTGAACTCTAGATTCAGCTGCCTCTGAAAAGCCTGCCCCACAGGACTGCATGAGGCTTTGGAGGGACATCCAAACACAAACCATAACACCAAGCTAAAGACCATATGTAATAAAATGTGTTTTCTTCCATGTGTCTTTGGGTATAATACACTCCCGTCCTTTCACAGTGAGAGAGCTGAGTGTTCTCCAGGCTTTGAGGACAAGGCAGGATCAGCCCAGTGAACAGCAATAATCAGCCCTTTCTCTGGTCCTGGGCCATCCAGGGGGTTAATGAAGTCTTAAGGGAGCCAGCCTGTGTAAACTCGTGACCCTATCTCTTTTCGTGGCCATCTGTTCCCATATTACAGCTGGCATCTGCCTCTGACAACCCCTTTTCCTGCTTCTAAATGTTGGCAGGCTAGGAGTCCAGATAATCCACGTGGTTAGGATTATATTCAAAGTGGGAGTCCCTGGGCTCTGAGCGTGCTAAGAGTGGTCTCTATTGGAATAAGCATGAGACTGAGTGTCGAGTCTGCAGCCTCAGCCCAGGAGCTCAGGGCTCTCCTGGGTCCCTCTGAGATCTGCTGTTGCCTTGAGGCTGAACAGGGGTAAATGCACTTTGCTGAGGCTCAGGTCTGGGAGCAGAAGGGCGAATGCCAGGTCTGGTACACGAGTAAGATTCTATTCCCCTGACCGCCCATTTCAATCAGCACAACTGTTTTCTCCAGCACATGCCCTGAGATTCAAAGTCATCCACACCTAACTTCTTTACAAAGTAGGTATGAATGGTGTGGACTAAGACAGGTGAGTGCAGGGAGCTCTCTGGAAACAGTCGAACAAACAAAGCAGTCCTATGGATGGAAATCCAGCACGCTTTCTGAGATGTTTACCCAGAAGAGCACTGCCAGTCTTGAGGTTTGTACTCGGTTATCTCTCTCACACTACCCTATGGATCCCAGGCCTGCAGGAGTCCACAGCCCAAGGTGGAAAGCTGTAAGTGGCTTAACTTCTCTAAACCCGGCCACACTGCCCTCCACCAAAGGAATCTTAGGGAATGCCAGGTCTGGCACACAAGTGGGTCCCAGAAGAGAAGCCTCATTACTAGCTGATGATCCTGCCTTTGCCTGACACACAGATCAGGAGCCAGGTTCTGGGGACTCAAACTGCTTGCTGCCCGTCTCTTCTCTTCTAGCCCCACGGCCACTGTCCCATCCTCCTCTGCTCAGGACCTGTCCAGGCTCATCTCCTATGGGGGGACCAGCCAGCCTCTCCATTTGTCCCCTGGCTCTTCCCTGCTGCCTCTTGCATATCCTCCTCTTGTGCACCTTCCAGTTTCAAGAGCTCTACCCATAACTCCCCTCTCGCCACTCCCTTACGGTGCAGCTGCCACCTCCTCCTGAGCAAGGGGCCTTTGAGCCAGCCTCCCTGCAGTGTCCTGCCCCTTTGTGGACACTTGCCCTTCAGGGCGACAGCCCCAGAACTTCCCTGTGGTCAGGAGCCGTATGCTCTTTTCTCATTCCCAATGCTGCCAAAATACCTCCTGGCACAAAACAGGCCCCACGGGTGCTCCGCACCACGCCTGCAGGAGGTGTGGACTGCACGGGGAAGAAGGGAGGATGTGGTCACTGCTGCACTTTGAAAAGGATTCTGGGAAGCTGAAGCCACAGTCTTTTATTTTTAGAAGAGTAAGTTTGATATGCAGCTCTGGGATAATAATCTGAGGTTTTAGCAATCTCTGTTACAGTTCTTAGCAAGACTGTGAATGGTGAGTCCTGTGGAGAGAAAAATTTCTCAAACACTACCTTAGTGAAGCCAGAGATGCAAGATTGTGGGGTGAGCCCCATGGCAGCTGGAAGCTCTGGGGCAGAGGGGCTGGAGGTGGTCACCCCAGTAGGGAGGGTAATCTAGTGCACGGTTACACCCACAACTCTGGCTCTGAATGTCCCTGGCTTGGGAGGTCCTGAAGGGCATTATGGGTAAATCCTCTCCTGTAAAACTTTTCCTCAGCCTTCTAAGAGCTGGCTTTCTTGGAAATATCTCCTATTTGAAACAAAATAAAAATGAATTAAGTCTCCCACTTGAAGAGCAATGGAACACTCAGCTGCAAGCCCGCTCTGAGAGCAGCAGCTCAGGACCTGAGTAGGTCGGAGTCAGGCCTCAGCAGAGGGGAGACACTGGAGGTCTGCACGGTGCACGTCCAGCCAGGGGCCCGGTCCCAGGCCTCAGGTCCTGGGGCCCTGCCTGCCCGGCTGCCTTCCTGCCTGCGTGACCGCAGGGCTCTGACTCCAGGGGATGAAGATGGAGACGAAGGCAAAGCCAGCCACGGCAGTCACACCAGCAGCGCCACGTGGCTCCTGGAGTACGCGCTCTGTCCTGTCCCTCTGCTCCCCACGCCCGCTCTGTGAGGTGGGCACTGTCACATCTGACTCACGGATAGAGGACCCAAGGAAAGTGGCTCTCTCAAGGTCACACAGCCCCCAAGGTGACGGAACTAGGGCTGGAAGTCAAGTCCCCCCTGCTCCCTCCAGGGAAGCCCCTTCCCCCACTTAGTGGGTGAGCAGAGGTCTGGGACGGTTCTGCTGTACACCCCTTGCCGCAGAACTGGGCCCAGGGCAGGGCAGATGTCCAGTTCTTTTCTTTGCACTTCTTGGGTACAGGAAATGCCTGCCAGTCACCATGTGTGGGTATCTGAGAGGGGATACGGGGACTCCCTGAGTCCTAAAGCCCAACAGGGTGTCAGCATCAACAAACCAGAGAGAGAGAAAGGGAGGGGAAACAATAGGAGGGAGGGAGAGGGGAGAGGGAGAGGGAGAGGGAGAGAGAGAGAGAGAGAGAGAGAGAGAGAGAGGAAGGGGAAGGGGAAGAGACAGCCCTGGCACTGACTCCTTGCGCCCACAGGCAATTTCCTAAATTCTTCGCCATAGTGACAGGTCAGAATGGCTCACAGTCAGTCCTAGGTGCCCGGCTCAGACACAGGACTGTTCCCATGGCTGTGCTGAAAACCTCGCTGCGTTCTTACAGCCCTTTCTAACAATCCAGTCCTGGGATGGCCGACTTGAAGCTCCAGAAACAGCTCCCAGATGAGTCAGAGGCCAAGCCCTTGCTGAGATACCGCAGGAGCCTGACCAGCTGAGCAGCACTTTCTCTGGGAGGCTGCGTACTGAGGGGACTGGGAGGCGCAGTGGGATGGCTCTCAGGGCAGGGCAGACAAACTTGTTTCATGTATCCATGCAAAAGTCAGGTGTCCTCGACAAGGCCTATAAAGTTAGAACACTCCGCAAGATTTGTAGTAACTGCAGTTACCAGCTGCTCCGGAAAATCCAGGCAAGGAATCAAACAACCTCCCAGGGCTTCAGCTCAGCTTAAAAGTCTGCCATTGAGAACGGTAGCAACTTACATTTGCTTCAAAGAAGCACGCACTGACATGATTTAAAATTCCCCCTGTGACTGAGCACAGGCTCAAATGATTAATCCTGGGTGGGGGACTTGGGGCCTCTGACATGTGGCCAAGGCCACGCAGTGCTGAGTGCTCACTTGTCGCTCTGAAGTCCTTGAGGCGGTGAGGATCGCTGCGGGTCCCACCTCCCATGGGGCACGCTCTGGCTGGATGAGGGGATCCTGGAAGGGGAGACTGAAAGTTCTGTCTGTGCATATTCTGACATTCATTTACTCCATCAACTGTGCCTGCGTCGCGTACTTACTTTAAAACTGGCCAGCAGAGCTTGTACGGCAACGCTGTCCACTTCCTTTTATCATCTGTTATGTGCCAGCTAGCAAGCAGAGGGGGCTTCTTAAACATGGACAGCATTGGACAAATATTTGCCCTGCTGTAAGATTAGACACAAAGCTCCCTGGGTCTCCTTAAAATGGAAGGCAAGTGAGTTCTGTTCGTCACATGAGCCTGGCTCTCCGGCTTCCGACCCCCGTGGGAACCCCATCTTCACTTCTAGGAGCTCTTCTGTCCTCCCACGTTCCCTGGAAGGGAATCCAAGCCTCGCTTTGCAGAGAAGGGCTTCCATGGCTATCAGGGACTGGTCTCAACTCCAGCACCAATGAGTCTCAGAGCTGTGATCAGAGCTCGTGCTTACTGAGTGCTGGTCTGGAGCTCAGCACGTGGCCCAACTCTGTCTCTGAAAGCAAGTGAGGAGGCCACAGCCATGGGTCCGATTCCTTCCTCAAAAGAAACCCTTCCTTGTTCCATCTTTCCAGAACACACAAAGCGCAAAGCGCTCACAAGTTCCAGGCTGGAGCAGATGTGACTGGAACCTAATCCCAGTGGTAGGCAATACGGTCCAGCCTCCAGATTTGGGGCTGTCATGGCATCAGGGGTACAAAGTTCAGCATGCAAAGCCACACAAGAACAGAGACATTTATTTTCCAAGCTTGAGCTCTCAGGGTATTATACAAAATAGCCATGTTTTTAAAAAGCCTAATTAACGTATTAACCTTTGAAGATTTAAAAACTGATCAAACAACCAAACTCATTTCTAAAACAGATTTCCTACGGACTAATTCTATTCTCTAACCTTTGTGGGTAGTGCAGAAGATCACAAGATAACAGCATAATTAAATTCTCCCAAGGAAATTGTCCAGAAAGGAACAAACTCGACACACGGAAGGAAGTCATTTGGCTTTCAACATTCTCGTGAAGCACAGTTACCAACAAGAGTCTTGTTTGCTTCGTAAAAACGTGTGCATCACTTTTGAAATTTGCTTGGCATCTCGAAGAGGGAGGACATAAAAGGAAGACTCAAGCTGCCACGTAATTTCAGCCAGTTGCAGATGGAACATGGCCATTCTCACAGTGGGGACCCCGCTCCTGGGAGAAGATGAAAGGAGAGGGCAGATCCCACATGGGGGGGGGTCCCCCGAGATGACTCTGGGCTGCAGGTACACATGGCCAACGGGCTGCATGGCTGGGAAGAGAAAATGTCTTCCAACCAAAAGCACGCCGCGGAAAATGGAGCGCAATTTGTTATACACTGTACAGTTTTAAGAAGGAAAAAAAAGCAAGAGCAAATTTCTCTGGCTGTTGATTGGAGCACAAAGATAGGTTGTGTCTGAAGGACAGTAGAGCGCTTTTTCACTCTGTGTCTCATGCCAAGCACCTGGATCAGCTCAGGCACTGTGTTCCGCGGGGGCCTTGGGGAGGAGAACGCGGTCCAGCCCTAGAAGAACTGTTTGTCGGGCGGTTAAGAAACTCAGAGCAGGAGGAAGGAGGCGCAGGTGCGAACTGAGAGCATCCAAGGAGGAGCCTTTTACATCAGTCAGCGGGAGACAGTTCCTTCTCAGGCACCTTGGGAGTCTGCGGTAGGCGGAATTCTAAACAGGCGCCCCTCACCCATTACCTGTGTGTGACTTTATTTGCAAATAGTCTGTGCAGATCTAATCAAAGTGTGCTTCTTGGCCTTTGAAGTGGTGACAAGTTCCTGAGATAAACAACTTCTAAAGAGGAGAAGTTTACTTTGCTCCTGGTTTCAGAGGCTTCAGTTGTGGCCATTTGGCCTGTTCTTTGGGTCTGGGGCAAGACAAAGCATCATGGTAGAGGATGCCAGGGAGAACAAAAGTACTCGTCTCATGGTGGCCTGGAAGTAGAGTGAGAAAGAGAGAGAGAGAGAGAGAGACAGACAGACAGACAGACAGAGACAGAGAGGAACAGGCTGGGATTCTAAAATCAAGGACACCCACAAGAACCTAATTTCCTGCCATTAGGTCCCATCTCTTAAAACTGCTCCACCTCCCCAAAACACCACAGGCTGCCAGTCAAGGCTCCAATACTTAGGGCGCTGAGAGATGCTTAAGATCCAAACCGTAACACGAGGTAAAAGCAAGTCATACGGGTGGGCCCTAGCTCAACACGATGGGGATCCTTATCAGCAGCTGGAAATGGGGGGCCCAGACATTCAGAGAGGAGAAGAGATGCAGAGGGAGACGGCACGTGGAGACGGAGGCAGCAACTACAGTGATGCTGCCAGTAAGGAAGCAGCAGCCCAGAGGGGCCTTCTGGAAGCCGGGAGCCGGTGAGGGTGGGAAGATCCCGCAGGGAGCTCTCAAGGGGCATGCCTCTGCGGACCCGAGACTGTGAGAGGAGCAGGCTCCCACCGCGGGGAGCTCCCCAGCCCTAGGAAATGCGTGCACGCACAGCTGACCTAGGCCAGGGAGGTGCTCCAGGGGATTCGAGTCTCAGGACAGGAGCCCGGCAAGCGAGGGCTTTCTCCAGCTGGGGGCAGAAAAGAAAGGGCAAGAAGGATTCAGCACCTACTGCTGGTGAGGCTGGGAGTGACATCTTCAGGAAGGCACATGGCCTTTAAAGCAGGGAGGCTGCTGGCCAACAGCTGGCAGGACAACGGGCCCTCAGTCCCACCTCACAGGAGCTGAACTCTGTCGGCACGCGAATGGGTGTGGAAGTGGATTCCCGGGCTCCAGATCACAGCTAGCTCGGTCAGCACATCGGCTTTGGCCTGGAGACACGCTAACCAAAGAACCTCGCTAAACCCATGAAGACTCATCTACGGAAGTGAGGGAACAAAGTCTGGCTATTCAGCGTGCTAAACCTGTTGGTTCCAGCAGGAACAGAAAACACGCACAGACACTGAGAAAGCTCAGGGTCTCCGTGTGTCATCCGGCTCCTTCTTTCCCTTCTTTTTCCTTTCTTTCTTTCCAAAGGGGCTGGGAATGTGGAACAAAATCAGAGACTATCCAGAGAGAAATCAAAATGAGCACAGATAGCTGTGCCTCACAGATTCCAAGGGAAACAAGTCACGGAGTATACCAGGAACCAGACGAAGGTCAGTCATGTAGGCTGTGCTGGCGTACGCGAGACGGTCAGTGCCGTGAAGGGAAGCCCTCATTCACAGCACCCGCCACTGGCATGCATCAGTGCTCCTACCAAGGCCAGGCCAACCAACTGCCCCACAAAGTGGCTGAAAATTTAACAGGGTACCAATAGGACCCTGCTTCACGGTACCACTGGGGTCCACAGACCAAAGGGAGAGGAGCTGTCCTGAAGGACTCCAGGCAGCCTGGGATGGCAGGAGATTGAGGCTTCCCAGATGAGCCCCCAGTATGGCCACCTTCCTGGCCCGCAGGCCTCGCCCTAGACCTTCGCCCCTTCAGTTTCCACCGGCTGGGACACTTCCAGCCCCTCACGGCTTGGCGCTGCCATGCACACCCGGCGATTCCTCAGTCTTGTGTCCGTCCTACATAGCTGAGCCACGTCTTCTGTCTCCTCTCCAGTGGGCACATCCCACTCAACAGAGCCTCGAGTCTACACTGAGAGAGCTGCTCCTCCCCCAGGCTCCCCCATTTTAGCCTCCAGCCTTCCATCCAGATGTGAAAGGCGGGAATCTGGTAAAGCATCATGACAGCTCTTTCTCGGTCCCTTCCAAATCCAGTAAGTTGCTAAACATAGGGTGAAGCAGTGGAGCCACTGAGCTCAACCACATCTGTGATCAGTGTTCCAGCCACCGGAGTTGCTCCTCTGCACTGTGGCAGTGACCTCCTCACTGGGCTCGTCCCCCCATGGCCTCCGCCTTATTCTTCACAGCAGAATAATGGCACAGCTGCACCCTGCACTAAGTCAGGGACTGAGGAAAGTCTCGGCTGGGCTCTGCTCCTAGAAGAAGGCTGACGTCCTTACCGGACTCTGGGTCACGCAGCTCTTGCCTAGTCTCCCTGTGTCACCCTGTTCTCTGAGCTCCTAGGCCGACGAGAGCTCCTGATTTGCACGCTTCTCCCAGGCCCTGTCCGCCTCAGCAGCCCTGGCTTCTCCCTGCTGTTGGCCTGAAGGCCACTTTGTCAGTGGCACCTTGATTTCCCAGAGAGAGCCGCTGCCCGCAGCCCCAGGTCTCCGCCTTCCTAGCCCTCGTGATCTCGCTGCAATTGAATTATGCGGGCCACAGTATCCTGCTGGACGCCTGCCGCTCCCCAAATGTGAACTCAGTGAAGGGAGTCCTGTCTCCCCTGTATCATCACAATATGACAATGACTTCTTTGTGCAGAGTGCCGAGTATCTTTAAATAACAGTAAGTGAAAAATAAGCACTAAGTGAAAAAAAATCAGGTCACAGAATGGAATGTGCTGAAAGATTCTGGTTTTGAAGAAACAACATAAATGCATTAAGAGAGAACAGGCTGGAAATAAATCAAATTTATGATAAAAGACTATCTCCGGGCAGTGGGATTACAAGTAGTTTCTGTGTTCCTCTTGCCATATATATATTTATGCATTCAAATTTTCTACAAAGGACAAAGTTTTGTTTTTATAATCAGGAAAACAAACCACCAAGAGTATTATATTCTAAACGCGGCAGGAAGGGCAGGGGCCCGAGACTGCAGGACAGAGAGGTCCTGCCCTTTCCCTGCATTCTGCAAGCGTCAGCAGGTCTCTGAATACGTGAGCATCCCCACGGCACACCTGTGGTGGCAGCGGGTACTGGCAGGCAGACATCCGTGTCCCAGAAGGTGCCCTTACCAGCAGGCACCTAAGACAAGACTTTCTTCCTGAAGTCGAGCCCACATGACGAACGACAAGAAGAGAAAGACCCACCCTTGCAGTGCCTTCTTAATCAAAGCCCAAGAGAGATTCCTAGCCATTAAGCAGGATTTTTATTTCCAAGGGGATGAAGATGTTTCAGAATAAATTTCTTATACTGTACCTAAGAATGGATTTTTAAAACAAGGGAAGCATTCCCTATAGCTGCCTGACTTTTTAAAAACAAATGGAAGAGAAACTGCAGCTCTACATCTACATGATAAATTAAGGCTCCTGCTAGCAGACGAAGCAACGCAGGCTGTTTATAACATTAATACTCCCAAGACCTGAAATCTTCGCATCAGGGCTGCATATCAACATCTGGCAGAAACAAATCAGTTTTGAGATAAAATCCAGTAAACTACATTTCTTCTTGATCCCCTTCAAAAATACCCATCCTACTTGCTTGGGAATGTATTCTTCAAATAGGTTTATTTAAGGAAGAGGACTGTAGGATCTGCAGCCAGGCTGCCAGCCAGGCCTGAGCAGGTGGGAGGGGTCTCTCTCAGGGCTGGAGAAGGACCTCCTTGCATGAAAGATCATCGCTATTGTCAGTCAAACTCACCTCTTTTACAAAAAAGAAAGTGCCAACAACTACTATGTAAAGAAATAAAAGCTTTGTCAATGGATTTGATTACTCAGGCATTTAAGACATGGTATAAATACGCTCTTACCTCAGTGGGCTCCTAACTTTACCCAATGCTGAGTGTGTTTGATGAGTGGTGACCTTGTGTCAGGGTCAAAGCAAATGCACAGAGGGCATCATGAAGCCATTATTAGCTTCTTACCCCTGAGCACAGATGAGCTGATGCTATCAACTTGTTTCCCTGAAAAGTGACAGCTTAGCCGAGGGGAAAGAAAGACGGGACAGATAAGATTTGAAGGGGTGGACAGGGAAGGGACAGAAGAAAGACTGGAAACTCAATTAGATGGGTAAGAACAAATGGAGAACCAGAATGTGATTTTATGTTGGAATCTCCACCCACTGGGCTAGTTCCTGAGACCAGGATCCAATCCTGGTCTCAGTTTTCTCACCTGTATAATGGGGCTATCAGCACTGTCTCACTGTCAGGGCAGATGTGACCAAACAGGAAAGCTCCAAGGATTTGAAGATTGATACAGGGCACAAACAAAGATGGGAAGCAAGTTGGAAACAAAGCTTTGCAGGTGTCGGCTTCTTTTCCCAGGACCCGTAACAGCAGCCGACGCAAGGGAAGCCTTCAGTAAACACTGACTGCATACATATCTGCACTGACTGAGTAAACAAGCAGCAAGTGTGTCCGCAAGGTTCATGTGAAACAGAGGAAAGTGGGTCCTTAAAAGCAGGCAGCAAACATGAGTTTTGTTTTTTAAATAAAAACCGACGAGGCAGCGGCTGTACCAGCCAGCTCTTCGTGGTCTTCCTAACCACGCTGAAAGGGTGGGGTCCACCGGGTCCTTTCTGAAGCCAGTCAGAATGTGACACTGGAAGGAGCCCAGAATCTGCCCTCAGCATCTCAGCTGCCAACCGTCCTCTTTGGAAGGAGCTCAGCCCATGAGAAGCCACAGGCCAGCGTGGCTTTATCATGACCCTACCCCTGGGCAAAGCCTCCTGCAGGCCACAGGGGAGGCGCCTCTGCTCTCCGGGTGCCACTTGTCAGGGTTCTGCTCATGCTACAGGCCTGTCCATCCCACAGCTCACCTCCGCTAGACTTCTGGATTCTTCCAAGACACAGGACGCTCTTGCTTTCCTACGATGCAGCAAAGACCTGGCTGGCCTGCTCCATCATCTTTTTTTTAGAGTTTTGCTTCCCTAGTTTCCTCTTCTCTTTGACTCTCAATCAAAAAGGAGCCTTGGTGGCTCTGGCACCTGGAACACTCTGACACAGACAGAAGCAAACCACTTGGCAAGCACCACTTTATCTCAAGAATGTGTTGGAGGGCGCTGGGACCGCTGAGCACCACTCTCCTGCTTACAGTTACCGCTCTCAGCCGAGGAGTGTGGCTACTTAAGTCTGCACTAGTTTTCTCCTGGAAATGATTTGTTTCCTAATCATAGAGACCCACGGTGAAGGACTCCAATGGGTCTGGTTGCTAAACACTGAGTATTTCATTATGGGTAACGAGCCTGTCATATGCATAAGCAACTGGAACACAGAACAGATACCAAGGCAGTAAGCAGCCAGCAGCCTTGCACCAGCCCCGCTTTGCAAAGCCACCACACTGGGCAGTGCCTGCCAGTTAAGGAACTGGACCCAGTAGTGTTTGCTCGCAGCCTGTGGCGAGGCCTTGGAATTCACACCCATGTCCACTGGCTGCAAAGCTCGGGGAACAAACGTTCATTTGGCACAAGTCCCAGATGCCAGGGATTAGACATGGAAAGCAGGCATAAGATCTGATGTCCCTGGCTGAATTTTACCGTCATAACTGCGAGCCCACTGTAGGACAGGACCTGGGCCGAGGTAGTTCTGTGTTATTTCCTTGATTACTCACAATAAGCCTGTAAGAAAGGCACCAGAATTACCCTCATTTCCCAGCTGGGGCAAATGAGACTCAATGGAGTTATGAATTTGTCTAGGATCACTGAGTGGCACGGTGAGATGGCACAGTCCAGTCGTCTGACCATGGATGCTGTTAATGGCAGCGTAGGCCAGCACTCCTAACACAGTGCTTCTATGCAAAGCAACCCCTTGACACCCTATATTAACAAAAGCCACTGACCCAGTGGCAAACCAAATGAAATCTTTATTTCTGTCTAAGTAATTACCTTTCAAACCCCAAGGACTATGCTAGAGTATTCCTAGGTTGAGCTACAAGCTCATGCTGTCCAGATGGTACCTTCCTCCAGCTCTCAGTGATTAATTTATGATTCTGGAGTTTATTCCTGGGCTTACCCTGCAATGGCCTCAAGCCCTACCTGAGATCACACCACCAGCGTACAGGAAGATCAATTTTCCCAGCAGAAGCAAAAACCACAGACTCAGCCCTTTATGTAGGTTTCATCACCTGCTCGAAGGGAACTAGAAGAAAACCAAACATCTTAAAGGTAAATGGAAACAAAAGTTAGAATGTGTGTTAGTGCAGACGCTGTCTTTGTGAAGTCCCAAAGTCCTTGCTGGAAGGCAGGGCATCTCATGATTCTGTCCCCTGCATCTACTGGTGGGTCACCAGGAATGACCCAGCAAGGTCGGGGTAGAAGCTGCATCTCGAGGCTAAGCAGTCTTTGCTGCCCATCTCTCCAGCCTCAGAGCCCACCTGTGAGCTGAGAACACCTGTGAGCTGACACCTTCCCAGAGGCCGTTCTCACGGCTGCTGATCCCTCTGCTCCAGCTCAAGTAGTTTTGTGAACTCAACTGCTTCCCTGCAGTGTCACAAACAAAACACAGCTTTAGGGACATGGCCAAGACAAACACCTGTGCCAGGCTAGCGCCTCTCTGCAGTGTGAGGTCTGTCACGGGCCCAGGCCCTGGTGTAGAGTGTAACTAGGTGCCTGGTTTTGGAAGCTATCAGTGAAGATTCGCAGCCTCATCACTGATGATGTCACAGGTGCTCTTTGTCTTTGCAGCTGGATCTGAAGACCCGAAGGACAAAAGATTAGGCTGCTGTATCTGTGCCCTGCCTCCCTCCTCTCCCCACGGCACCCAAGGCTCTTGCCACACCCACAGTCACCTGGGCCACAGACTGGGCTGAAAGGGTGGTCCCGGGAAGCCATCTTGGATCTTTGCACTGACTCCCTGGGCCCACATCAGCTCAGTCCAGGTTACACGCCTGATCCAGAGACCTCGAACCCAAGATTCCCAGAGACACATTCCCAGAGGCGAGCAAAGGCAGTTGGATTCTGTTCTGGGAGCTTAAAAAAAAGACAAGTGATGATGAAGCCATTTCCCCCAGAACAGATTCAGAGAAGCTCTAAGATAGTCCTGAGGTCACAAGGAACCCGAAAGGATCCCAGGAAACCTGAGAAGGAGGAAGCAGAAGCCACAGGTACTCAGAAACCGTGAGGCAGAGACAAGAAACAGCCCCAGAGGGCTGCTGGCTAGAAAGGCCACAGCAGGAGAAGCATGAAGATTCACGGAAAGAGGAAGGCCCTGCGTGCCAGTCAAGGCAGAGCGACAGGGGAAGCAGCAGGCGCTCCAGCCACAGAGCTCCGGAAGGCAATCGCTCTGCTCTGCCTGTCCCCTGACCCGAGTTCAGAGCTTCCAGCATTCTGCAAGATTCTGGCCTCCATTTTTGCCCTCCCATAGCCTCTCTTTTACCCGAACTGAGAGACTCTGATTGCAGTTGGCTCCAAAGGTCTGCAGGACACCCTCGAAGGCCCAACTTGCCGACTGTCCTCCTCCGCAGCCTGGAGGAGGCCCAGGGCACCTGTTCTACCCCAGCAGCCTCCCCTCTTCCCAGGGCTGAGGTGTCACACTCGCTTCCTGCTCAGGCCTCACTCGTTTCTCTCCGCTACAGAATCCAGCATGTGCTGGAAGCCCAGTGCTGACCGGGCAGATCCTGCTGCAGCTCGGTTTCTGTCCTACGCCTGTGCGATGGAAGCTGGGTCCGAACCATACTGTAGGTCTTCCAAAAGGGGCTTGGGGCTCCGCAACCATCCGGGATACTGTTTCAATGTATTTTTTAACAGAGATCTGATAAAGAATAATACATCTTCAACACATTTTACACATTAGACTTTTACAGTACGTGTCATTGGATTATGTTTCTACACATTCGGAAAGGTATTTTAGGCAGCTCATATGTAGTCTCAAATAAATGCCTTTTCACTCCGTATCATTAATTATGTATTGTGTGCTGTGAAAGATAAATGTGGGCATTTGCACGTAGGTATTTGCATGGTTTTTGCAGAACGCTCTATGGTAGCCTTTATCGCTAACAGCGGTGACCCTGGGCGGAAAAGGCGATGGCAGAGACTTGGGTAAGATTTTCTACCATCTCGCTAACTCTTTCAGAGAACTGCACCCTTGCCAGAGGCCTTCGGGAACAGATTTCCCCACCCTCCCGCCACCTTGTCTCCTTCCTTTTTTTTTTTTTTTTTTTCTTTCTTGTACCTCATGCATAGTCAGCAAAAATTCTACCACTGAATTACATCCCTAGCTCTTTTTATTTCAAGACAGGATCTCACAAAAATGCAGAGGCTGGGCTTGAACTTGTGATCCTTCTGCCTCAGCCCCTCAACCCACTCCCACAATTAGCTGAAATTACAGGCATGCATCACTGCACCCAGCTGGACAGCCATTCTGCCTAAGCCTAACTCCAGGATGTCAGCGGGTATTTCTTGGTATATGTACATTCACATCATATACTTTCTAACAGGGTAGAATGTTTTCTTTCTGTAAGTACACAGCATGTATTAATTACTTTTGGAGGGAAAAGTTTTTTTTGTCAGATGGTGGACACAGTAACACACTGAATTCACACCAATTTGAAGGACGAGCCCAGAGATCCCGGGCAGTAGACACTGCAGACAGCAGTTTGTCCTGTGCTCATCTCTACATTCAGCATGGGAGAGAAGCAGCTGGGGGACGCAAGATGCACTTGGGGAACAGAGCTGCATGCAGTGAATTCTTCCAGTCCCAGCTCAGGAGTGGATGCCAGTGGACCTGATCCAGCCTCCAAAGAGGACAGATGGCAAGAAGAAGGGCATCCAACAATCCTGACTGCTGGCTAACGGTGAGTGGGAATGGATTGCTTCATCAGGGTGAGTGAAAGAGATGTGTATCCCGCAGGAGGCATGGGACAAAGGAAGGAGACGGAGGCTGGGACACAGAGCATACCATCCCCAAGAGCCCTCTCTGAACTGGATGGGAAGAATCGATACGGTCAAAATGGCCAAAACATATATATCCAAAACTGATATATACACTTAACATAATCTCAGGCAAAATACCAACAGCATCTCTCAGGGATCTAGAGAAAACAACCCATGAATTCATACAGAACCAGAACAGACTCAGAATAGCAAAAGTGATTCTGGGTAACAATAGCAAAGCAGGAGGCATCACAATCCCAGATCTGAAGTTACATTAAAAAGCTACTATGATAAAAACAGCATGGTACTGGCACAAAATCAGAAATGTAGATCAATGAAACAGAATACAAGGAGCAGAAACAATGAAGAACCCAAAAACAGGAACTTTAGAAAAGATAGCCTTTTAAATAAGTGCTGCTGGGGAAACTGGGTATCCACACACAGAAGATTAAGTCCAGACTTGTATATCGCACCATGTACTACACTAAAATCAAAATAGATCAGATGTAAGTGTTAAAACAGGAACACTTAATCTGTTGGAAGATACAATAGGGAAAACTCTTGAAGACACAGGAGGAGGCAAGTACTTTCTGAACAGAACACCAATGCCACAAAAAATAATACCGAGAATCAACAAATGGCATACCAAATTTAAAAAACTTTTGTGCATCGAAAGCAACAACCAACAGAGTGGAGAGCCAATGTAAAGAATGGGAAGAAAAGCTTCTGCCAGAGATTTCTGAGGCAAAGGACTGACATCTAGACTAAAGTAATAAAAAATTCCCTGCAAAATAAAAGGTCCAATCAAAAAATGGGCAACTGAAATGAAGAGACAATTCTCAGAAGAAAATAGACAGCCCATAAATACATGAAAACATATGCAACATCGCTGGCTGTTAGAGAAATGCCATTAAAACAACACACATATTATCTTGCTCCGGAAAGAACAGCTTTAACAAGAAATCAAATAATAAAAAATGTTGGTGAGGCTGCAGGGAAAAAGCTATCATAGTGGTTGTAAACTAGTGTAACCATTATAGACATCAGTATGAAGATTCCTCAAAACACTAAAAACAGAAATTCCACTTGACCAGCTCTTCCCCTTCTAGGGATCTTCTAAAAGAGCTAGTTATTGTATTACAGTGATCCATGCACATCCATGGTTATAGCAGCACAGTTCATGACAGCTACATCTTGAAAGGGGCTTATACGTCCACTGAGACATGAATGGATAAAGAAAATGTACTCCTCTCCCATAAAGAAGGATAATCCTGAGGCATTTCCAGGTAAATGGATGCACCTCCAAGACTATAGAGCGTAGTGAAAGAAATCAGACACACAAGTTCAAATAGCACATGGTTTCTCTCATAGGAGAAACCCAAACTATAACTAAAGGACAAAAAGGAGACAGATAATAGGGAGATCTGTATCAAATGAGAAGGAGAACAGGAGCGGGAGGGAGGGAGGGGAAGGAAAGGAACAGAACCGCAGAAAACCGTGGAACTAGTGCTTTTGCAAATGGGGAAGGGAACTAGAGTCTCAGGGAGCAGAGGGGTGGAGGGAAGGGGACAGAAAAAGAATTCAGATGTGTTCTGTGCAAACTTCCACGATAAATATGATCAGTATGTACTGGAAATGTGTGCTGATAGAAAAATTAAACTTCCAAAAAGAAGAATGAAGTAAAATTACATCAAAATGTTATCTGGTTGTTTAGAAATTGCGATTTTAATATTCTTAATTTGTACTTGGTATATTTTCCAACTTTTCTAAACCAATAATATTTTATAATCAGAAAAAAATATTAAGTAAAAAGACAACAGAATAAAACAAAGCAACAACAACAAAAGAGTACTCTCTGAAAATGAGCTATTTTAGGATTCAGAACAAAACATAAAGGCTGGGGCTTAGCTCAACTGCAAAAGCGCTTGCCTGGCAAGCTCAAGGTCATGAGTTCGATCTTTGGACCAACGACAGTAGCATCAACAAAAAAATTCAGAAAAAAAATGTAAAACAACTTGTGCACCTCAAGAGAGTACAAGCAACCACAGTTTGCTTGGTTGCTTTTGTCTTTCTGAAACAGGGTCTCACTATGCAGTTCAGGCTGGCCTTGAGCTCACTTCCTAGCCTAGCCTGGTCTCAAATTTGCCACAATTCTCCTGCCTCAGCCTCCTGAGTGTTGGGATTACAGGCGTGTGCCGCCACACTTGGCTGGAAGCACCCGTAGTTTCAGAGCATAGAAGACATGCTTCAGCGGTTCACACTCATCCTAGAGGAGGAACGGATGATAAAACCAGAGGATGGATCTCAGCAGGAGAGGAGGAACAGGAGGAAAGCAAAGGGGCTTCAGACAGAGGGGCTGCAAAAGGCAGAAGATATGCCTGCACAACCAGCACCTGCTTTGGAGCCTGTACACAGAGAAGTGAAGTCATGAGTAATCAGCTCGGGGACATGGAAGCCGCGGCAGCTTCCTTGACAGGGCACTGCTCGAAGGGTAAGGGCGCCTGGGGAGCTGTGTTCCTTATAGCCAGCGGGGCTGGAATGCACAGCTACTCATGACGCATTTTTCCTAAAGACCAAAGCACAGATCTGAAGCCTTTACCACTTTGTCTTCTGGAACTCTGTGAGCAGTCTACACCTACACTTAGAGCCATAAAACACGGGAGAGACACAGAAAGTCCAAATGGTGCAACAGCTTAACAAGGAAAAATGCAGCAGCCATTAGATTTCTTTCTTTTCCTGAATGAAACAAAACAAGGCCTCCTTTCCACTTTTATTCTGAAACACAAAGTGCTGTAAGATAAGGGCACAGTATCTACAGAGTCGTAGGGGAAAATAACTTTATACAAGAAGCACGGGCAGCAGAGTTTTCAGGTATAAAGCCAGCACACTTGGATTCCAACACTCCCGTGCACACTCACATACACTGTAACACTCCCGTGCAGGCTCTGCACTCACAAACACTGCTCTGACCATGTCGTGGTACACCCGCTAAGGAAATGAGTATCCCCTGCAACTACGGCACAAGGGAACCCTCACCGGGGCGTGCAACCAAATAAATAGAGAGAAACCTAAATGACTACAACGACGTTGGTTAGCAAAGTGAAGCAACTGTCGAGGTTTTGAAAGAATGAAAGGAAACCTAATTGACTTGGCTCTAAATCCCTACAGCAACAGAAAGCCAGAGGAGACAGCAGGGTGGAGAAGAAAAATTAGAACCGAAAGGAGAAGTTAAAAATTCATTATAATGAATTAACGTTGGTTTTCAAGAAACAATGTCTTAATAGATTTGAGACACAGAAGAATGAAACTAAAAGTGTTTAAAACTTTTTTAAAGTAACTTACAAGTAAGAACAGAGAATATACAAAACAAAACAGTGAAAGATGACAATAAAATAACAGTTCAAAGAGCAAACTACAAAGAACAAGGAAAGACAGGAAATATATATTTTTTAAAAAGCTGAAGGGCTGGGGATTTAACTCAGTGGTATAAATGCCTGCCTGGCAAGATAGAGGTCATGAGTTTGATCTCCAGTACCAAAAAAAAAAAAAAAAAAAAACACCAAAAACCAAAAACTAAAAAAAAAAAAAAAAGAAAAAAAAGGCTGACAGCAGTAATTCCAATTGTAATATATATCATAATAATGAAGTAGGTTAAATTATGCTGATATGAAATAAAAGACTCACCCTGGCTCAACAAATATTTGATTTCTTGTTTTACAAAATAAGCAAAATGTGAGCCAGGCATGGTGGAACACATCTGTAACCCCAGCACTCAAGAGGCTGAGGCAGGAAGAGCACCATGAATTTGAGCCCAGCCTGAGCTCCATGGTGAGTTGCAGGGCACCCTGAACTACACTGCAAGACATTGTTTTAAAAAAAGATAAAAAGAAAAAAATACATAGAAAGATTAAAGGCAGAACAAATACAAACCAGTGCTTACACATAGTATGTACTCAATAAATACTTGTTGGCTTAAAAAGGAATCATAAAAGCAAGCTTGATAATAACATCAGAAAGCAAACAGGATGGCAAACAGCATTTATGATTCAGTGTAATGAAAAATAGAAACTGAGCTTCCCAGCTTATTCTTCAAAGTGAGGTACGGCTGATTCAAACATAAGAGAAATAAAATGGAAACAATTGCTCCTCTGGCTCATGAAAAGCAACACAAAGCAAAATCCCAACTAATGACTAGCACATTATAAGTGCTACGTAAGAGCAAAGCAAAACAAAAAGCCAGTAACATACCACGAATTAGGAAGATCTGTTTTCAAAACACAGTCATACTGTGTTTGGGGGTGAATTTTATGTATTGTTGTGGTTTACTTAAATGTCCCCCCAAAGCCTCACTCAGTCATGGAGGCGACTGAATCTAGCCTCTGTGATTGGTTTATGTCCAGCGCTCGGATTGCTGGTGTAAGAGTTTCACCCCATGGGAAAAAGGCGGGTCTTTCTCTTTTGCTTTTGCTGTTTGCAGAGGCCAGGAATGGCTGCCCTGCCATGCCACGCAGCCTTGAAGCCAACTGAGCATGGACTGAAACCCCCAAGAACTGTAAGAAATATACCTTTCCTTCCTTAACTTTGAGCATCGGGTATTTTGTCTCAGCAATAAGTAAAAAGTGACTAATACGTGTATAACAACAATAATATCAATAATTGCTAATGGCAGTATTTACTGAGCAGCTATGATTATCTTGATGTAAAGATGAGGAAACCAAGATACAAAAAGGTCTAGTAAGAAGCAGGGATCCAGTGTAGCACCCACACTTAACCCTCTGTGGCACCAAACATAGCAGCAGTACAGAGGTGAGAAAACTTACCTTCCCCCAGCAAGTAGAGGAGAGAAGTGACAGAGCTACACCCAAGGTAGAACCCTTACTGTAGCCCTATGGGGTTGTATCTCATGATAAAATAACAGCCAACATCACTGTAATAATGAGTTATAGGGACTCCCTTCATGTCTAGAATTAAGGCAAAGCAACTCAGATACTGTGCACTATGACTTAGTGTTCTGAAAAGTTTCATCATTGTATTAGATAAGGAGAAAATAACAGTCAAAAATATTTAAAAATTACAATGCAGCATTGGAGAGAAACAGAGAAAGTGGATATCTTTTCTAGAAAAAAAACACAATTCCAAAAGTTACTGTCAGAATTTATCAGAGAATTAAGTAAGACCTTTGTTATGGTTCATGTTTAGACATTCCCCCAAAGACTCATGAGGTTTTAGAGGGAGACTTTTCCAAGGTCAACTGAATCTAGAGTGTGACTGGTTCATGCTGCGATGCTGGGGTTAAGGATGCTGGGATTAAGGATGCTGGGGTTAAGGATGCTGGGATTAAGGATGCTGGGGTTAAGGATGCTGGGATTACGGATGCTGGGGTTAAGGATGCTGGGGTTAAGGATGCTGGGGTTAAGGATGCTGGGATTAAGGATGCTGGGGTTAAGGATGCTGGGGTTAAGGATGCTGGGGTTAAGGATGCTGGGGTTAAGGATGCTGGGATTACAGATGCTGGGGTTAAGGATGCTGGGGTTAAGGATGCTGGGGTTAAGGATGCTGGGATTAAGGATGCTGGGGTTAAGGATGCTGGGGTTAAGGATGCTGGGGTTAAGGATGCTGGGGTTAAGGATGCTGGGATTAAG
The DNA here is from genome assembly GCF_034190915.1 of Cavia porcellus. Taxonomy (NCBI): domain Eukaryota; kingdom Metazoa; phylum Chordata; class Mammalia; order Rodentia; family Caviidae; genus Cavia; species Cavia porcellus. The sequence goes on from NW_026947502.1 coordinate 5,416,445, forward strand.
GATGCTGGGGTTAAGGATGCTGGGATTAAGGATGCTGGGATTAAGGATGCTGGGGTTAAGGATGCTGGGATTAAGGATGCTGGGATTAAGGTTGGTCATTGCCAGATCAGTCCACTGATGACTGGATTGGCAGCACTCTTATCCTGCTAGACTGGATACAATATAAGGAACAGAAAGAGGCTTGTCTTTCCCTTGTTGCTTTTGCCATCTTCTGCCACCATGAATCCTTGCCCTCTGCCATGTGCCACCTTGCCCTGGAGCCAGCTGATTATGGACTGAAATCTGTAAACTGTGAGCTAAACAGATCTTTCCTTTTTTAATTTTTAGTGTCATGTATTTTGTCTCTGCAATGAGACAAGGGTAACTAAATTACACAATCTAAATTACCAAACAAAAATAACAACAAAATATAATGATAAAAAAATCAGTAATAACCAAAATATAAAATGCCTACAAAATATACAAAGCAATCTGAAGAAAATAACAAGTTTAGTGAAAAAAAATAAGAGACTTGAATAAATGTAGAGATTCTCTGTCCCTGAGTGGGAAAATTCAGAATTGTAAAAATTTAAATTTTCTCTGTTAATCTCAAACAGTGCCCCAATTCCAATAAATATCCCATGAGGTTTCTTTTAGGAATATAACAAAAATATTTAAATTCACCTGGAAACTTTTTTCAAAAATGATTTGGAAAAGGCAGTGTTAGATATTAACTAATCTGATATTAAAATGCATTATTAAACTAGGGTGGCTAACACAATGAGACCACAGGAATAAGAACAGACACACCAAGACAACAAACTGGAAATTTTATGAAGATGTATGAAAAGTTTCACTGCAAAGCCCAGAAGAAAGGATAGATGTATTTTATTAAATAGATGTTGAGACAACTTGATAACACGTAAGATAATTAATTTCTGACTCATGGCAAATATTAAATTCTCAATGGACTAAAAATGCACAAACTGAAAGCATGATAGCATGAAAAGAAAATGTAGATGAATATTTATATAACTTTGAGTTGTAAATTAGGATTCTACAGAGACAAGACTCAACAGGATGAGAATACGTGTGGAGAGATGTCTTGGTTACTTTCTCATTGTTGAGACAAAATACCTGACACCTACAGGTGTTATTTCAGCTCATAGTTTGTAAAGGGTTCTTTCAATCCATAGTCGGCTGGCTCCAAAGCAGTGTGGCATGGCAGAGGGGCATCGCAGAGGAGAAACAGTCCATGGCAGGGCAGGCAGGAGACAGGGAAGCAGCAAGCAGCCTGCCTTCCCCCTCTCTGCCCTGATATTCCATGCAAACTGTAAGTCTGTTGATTAGTGTCGCCCACACCCATGGATGGGACTACACATACCCTAATCCAGCCACCTTTGATTGCATGAGGCTTTGGGGGGACATCTAGATACAAGTCATAACAAGGGAGAGCACGAGGGGAAGGGGAGGGAGTGGGAAAGGGAGGAAGGGAGAGAGCAGAGGAGCTGAGACTGTGGCTCAAGTTCAAATGTAGTTGATTACAAATTCCCTTCTTCCTCCTGGGAGGCCAGCCTTTTTCCTACTCAAACAATCAACTGATGGGATAATGCCCACTCTCACATCAGAGGGTCAACTGGTTTACTCAAAATGTATTGATTTTAATATCAATGCTATCTAAAAACACCTTCACAGATTGTCTCCAATAATGTTGACCAAATATCTGGGTACCAGGGCCTCGCCAAGTAGACACATAAAATTATTGTCACAGTTTAGAAAGCACAAATATGCATACCATGGAGGAGGGAGGCTGAAAATTATGACTAAAAGAAAAATCTTTTAAAATGCTTCTGTTGTGTGAGACCTATCATAAACAAAATTTTAAAAAACAAATGAAAGACTGGGGAAAATTTGCAAAAACACTTTTTTCTGAAAAGTGACTGTCTTTAATATACAAAAATGTTATTTTACAAAACAGTAAGAAAAAGAAGAAATACATCAATAGGAAAAAAAAAAAGACAAAGAAATGGCCAAGCAACAGAGAAATCAATACAAGTAGCCATTAAACAGATGAAAAAATGTTCATCATCATTAATAATCAAAGAAAGGCAAATTAAGACAATGAAATACCAAGTTGATATTATTGAATTAGTAAAGATTTTTAGAAATGTTAATTCCCAGCAAGGGATAGGTGAAGGGGAAATGGCATTATCTTAAATTTCTGGTTAGGGATGTAAAATAGCCTTTCAAAATGACCACTTGACAGTGTTCTTCTAAAGATCTAAAATTCTGTATACATTTTGCTCTAAAGTTCAAAACTTTCATCCTCAGACTCTGCGTTAAGGAAAATATCAAGGCTTCACGCACCAGGATCTAAAGATGAAGATGCTAATTGTTTGTCTTTCTTAAGCCAGGCCTAAGAGAAGACCCTGCAATGGGGAGGCGATCCAAATGATGATGACTTTTGTATCTGGAAGGTAATTTTAAAGCCTTTACGTGTGACTCTGTTGTAGTTTCCGAAGTTTCTATAGGGTAGATATATTAGTTTTGAAGTTGGGGGGGATTAAAACCTTCCTCAAGACCAGATTACAAAGGATGCTGTTCTCTGATCACCACTTAAGGAACAAAAGGAGCAGTAACGTCTGCTTAGCTGCTGTTCTTCTGTGTCTTTCATCAGTGGGGACAGGCTGGGTAATTAACACATTAACACCGCTCTGCACATCAAAGTATGGGGAGGTCTCGGGAGAAGGAGGAACTTGTGTAAAACCAAGCTCTGGGCTCAGGACTCCCTTGTCAGTCCATGTCTCCCAAGCCCAGATGGGATGGGCCGTGCCCTTAAGCTCTACTGCTTGTCCTAATCCCTTAATGCTGCTCATGGCGCTTCCCAATTTGTTCTGCTCAGAGTAAAAACCCACAGCGCATCTCCACCTCAGGGCGTCTGTCCTGTAAACCGGAAGGTGCTCATTGCTTCCTAGACAGACAGTGGCTAACTGGGCACTAATAGCTGTCCAGACAGCTGGTTGCCTCCCAGACAAACACCCCCAAGCTGGGACCAGGTCCCTTCTGCTCCCCTCAAGCACCTGGTCCCTTGCTAGGTGTTGAGTGGCCCGAGGAAGCCCTGCGAGGGCAGTGCATGGAGGCTCTTGTGCTGCCAGTCACCGAGGTGCTGGCTTCGGCTCATCCACGTAGCACATAAAGGACAGCCAGAGGGCTGCAGTCCATTTCGAGGGGGCAGGGCTGCCGCGTGCCTTTCAGAGAAGGGTAATGGTGGTAATAACGGCGCCTGCTGGCCCCGCTGGCATTTTGTGTGCAATAACTAGCTGTACTTTTCCAACCAGGTATTACCCCTCCGTCCCCAGCAAGTTGCCTTTATAGAGAATTCTGTTGTTTAACAAGAAGCATTTTGGTCCTGAGAGGTGCAATCAGGAGCGAGAATTCAAAATAAGTCATCCTTAAGATCTCCTAATCAGAGAGAGGGGCACGGAGCCTTTGACCACGCTTCTCACATACAATATTTCATTTGGGATCTAATTACAATACTTGGGCAGCAAAGGTAGGCGTTAGCTCCAACAAAGGGAGCTACAGAAGATTGGGAGTAAATTTTGTACAGAAAAAAACATTATATGAAATTACTTGGGGTAAACAAGCATCTAAAGTAGACTGTGGGTGCTATGGTGTAAAGAATAAAAGCCCTAACGACCTGAAACAGACACATGGGAGAAGGGCCTCGGAGAAATATGCCAAAGTGAGTCGCCCTATTTCTTTAACCGATGTTTCTTTTCTTCTTTTTTCTTCTCCCTGTCTTCCCGTCTCTTTTTCTTTCTGCACTAGGGTTGTATTTCTTACTGAAGACCCCAGCGTGGAGAGGTGGACAGGCTGAGGTTGCCTGCTGGTGCACGGTCCTGGGTGGTGGAGTCCAGTCCGACCTGTGCTGCCTGCCTTTCTGCATCCCAAGGCCAGCCCCAGGGCCACAGCAGCTTGCAACTCAATCAGCGCTACTGGTACTGGGCAGGCTATGTGTGCATGCAGGTGTGTGGTGCTCGGGAGCACTAAGAAGTGAGCTCCGAGCTCAGCACGCCCAGAGGAGAAGGCTCAGCCTCCTGAATGGAGCAGCTGTTCACAGTGGGTCGCCCTGAAGTCCGAAAGGTGTGAAGTCAGGGCGCACGAGGGTGCCTGCTGTTGGAAAGCATGATGCTTATAGTGGGCGTCAGAGGCAGGGAAGAGTGGGCGGTGCTCGATGGGAAGGGGTGTTTTCCTCAGAAGTCATGCATATCACATACTGACATGCGTGCAGGTCCTGCTAGCTCTTCTGCTTTGTTGTACCTGCTGGTAAAGAGTGAGACGCCATTCTGGAAGGTGGAGAGCAGGCCTGAGCACGGAGTGGTGGGCAGGATGAGTGCATGTGGAGGAAAGGGCATCTTGGTCTCTGGAAGGCTGATGCTCAGGGCTTACCAGGAGAGAGCCTTTCTGCTTCCTGAAAGAGTGCGTGCAGGGAACCATCTGGGTCCAGAGACCCTGAGTAGATGGCTTAAACTTTCTAAATCTTCATTTTGTGTGGGGGCAGGGGGGCGGTTTGAGACAGGGCCTCACCATGCAGGTCAGGTTGACCTTGAACTATGTAGCCTAGGTCAAAACTCACAGCAATCCTTCTGTCTCAGCCTCCTGAGTTCTGGGATTACAGGTGCGTGCCACCACGCCCAGCTGTGCATGTTTTTGCCTGTGGAAAGGAACCGATATTTTTCCTATTAAGCATCCACTACTCCTCCTTTGGGCCAGGGCATCCTGAAGCGCTATATGGGAAGTTCTCCAGTCCCACTCTGACCAGCCAGATACCTAGCGGCAAGGGGAGAGAGGCTTTCCACCTGAGCTCAGGGGCAGCCTCTCCTCTGTATCACTGGTGCTCCAGGACAGGCCTGAGCTGGTCTGGGGAGAGGAATCTTGAGGTCTGGGCTGAAGCACCAGTGGCGGAGTCAGCCCCTGCTTTCCTGGTGAGCCCTGAGCCTCAGGCAATGACCATACTGCATCTCCCACTTACCAACTCCTTCCTCATTGCTCAGGGCAGTTGGGCTTAGTTTTCTGTCCCTTGCCATTGGAAACCTAACCGAGGAGGAATTGCAAGCTCCATGAAGCGACGCTGGGAGAGTGGAGGCTCAGCTTCTCACCACAAATGTGGCGACCATGTGAGGAGCCGCCTCAGTTAGGCAGCTCCATTTAGCCATCCCATGATGCATGTATGCTTCCCGGCATCATGCTGCACAGATAAATACATGCAATTTTACCTGTCACTTTAATAAATAAACTTGAATTAAAAGAAGTCTGTATGGAATCACTGAATGAATACTACAGATGCAGATGACTGCATCTTTTTGGGGGTAAATTTCCTATATATTAGCAGAAAAATGATTCTCAATAAACATTATTCCTTTTCTGTTTTGTTGCTCATTATCTATAAACTTTCTAAGTTAACTCCCAGAGAGGGACCCCATTAACTCTTTATTTAGCTATTAATGTCTTTGTGAGAATTTTTATTAAATTCCTTTTTATGGAAGAGGCAATACGGGCAGCCAAGATACTGCACACGTTTTGAATTTATAAGTAAGAGGGTTTCTAGACCTTCTGGCCGTAAAGGACATTCGTGGGTTGTCTGGCCTCACGCTCCGACTCCAGGTAGATGGCTTTATAAACTGCAGGGTCATCCCAAGAGCACAGGGCTGCCATGGAGGAGAGATGCCAGGAGGCAGAGCACTGATGATACAAAGCGCCCTTAATGGCAAAGATGCAGAAACACTGGGAACGCTCGCCATGCGGAACAGGCAGACGGGTCTGCGGGTCTGTGTAGTTCCCCTCAGGGACAGACAGCGGCAGGGGAAATTATCCCTCAGGACCCAGAATTCCACTGAGAAACAGAGACCGGCATCTACTTGCATGCTACCTATTTAAGACAAATCGTTTCAGGCAGGACTACAGAGGGTATAATTCCTTTGCAGGTCTAATTCAGCTTTTAATCATGCCAAAAAAAAAAAAAAAAAAAACCACAAAATGACTGCTTCTTTGCCTGTTCTAACTCTATTTTGCTGGATTTGAGTCTAAGATGCCTATTAAATTTTCCAAGAAAATTGGTCAGCATTCTTTCCTTAACCTGAAAGACAGTAAATTACCTATTTGCCACAATCTCTTGGGCATTGGGATTTAAACACACACACACACACACACACACACACACACACACACACACACATACACCTCTTACCACCTTCCCTTATAGCATCTTCTTCTCTACCTTAATTTACCCTGCTGTTTATATCTGGACCCTCTCCAGCTTTTTCACCTCCTGCCTAAAATTTGGAGGCCAAAGCATGACATAATGCTGATGCAGACACTCTCCAACGGGACTTGCAGCCTAAACAATTTTCAAGAGCATCTTTCACATTTAATATTTTGGTGGCTGCCACTTTTTAAATTAAGCTAATTGATGATCTAATTGACACATTCTTAGCATGCGTCTGCCCCAGCGGCCCTTCAAAGCTGAGGGGCTGTAACGGGGCATCCAGCAGGCCTTCTAGAGGCTGCAATTATCATTAACAGAGCACATAATTCACCAAGTCAGGTGCATGAGAGCAAGGATCACATACTTTGAAGTTTATTAACCCTTGAGGCACTTGCGGGGAGCCATTATTTTAATTAACTGGGTATGATGAATGTGTTCTAGTTTAAACTGGATCCCTCCAAAATGTAAATGTTGAAACCTAATTCCCAGTGAGACTGAATGTGGATCTTGGATTTTCAGAGAGGTAAGGAAGGTGAAATGAGGTCATTAGGGTGGGGCCTTACTCTGATAAGATTAGTGATCATGTAAGAGCAGGCAGCTTTAGGAGGGCTGGAAGACAACAGGCCTGAGACCTCACCCCACTCACTTGTCACAAGGGGAGACCATGTGCAGACACAGCAAGAATGCAGCTGTCTGCAAGCCGAGGAGAGGCTCACCAGAAGTCAATCCCTCCTGCACCCTGACTTCAGTGTATTTTCCAGCCTCCAAAACGGAGGAATATTTCTGTTGTGTAATCCACGCAGCCAGTGGCATTTTGTTATGGCAGCCCGGACAGCGTAAAACTGGATCTGCCCACAGAAGCAGCAGCTTAATGGAGTTGGGAGTCCTGGCTGGGGCTGTGGGGTTGGAAGACGGTGAGACAAAGCCAGCTAGGGCAAGTGAACGCCACGGGCTAGGATGACGTGTAAGGTTTCTACTTGTTCCTTGGGGAAACTGCTCGGGTGTCCAGGCCAGACGGACTGAGGCCTGAATCCTGGCTATGGTGCTTATTGCAAAAGTGCCAGAGACTGTAGCTGCCCTGAGTTTGGTTTCCCCACATGTAAAGTAGCATAACAGCACTGACCACATGGTGCCTGTGTGATGACTACGTGTGTTAATGTGTACAGCCTGACACACAACAGCTGCTCAGTACACAGCTGCCCCTCCATCATTTTCACAGGCTCATTCGATAGGAGTCCAGGCACGTAAGATTTAGTGGTAACAATGTCTGGTGGACATTCCTCTCTTGGAGCTCACGGTCTTGGGGCTCACTGCAGAGATAAACAATGAATGAGTCTGCTGCAGAGAGTAATAATTGCCATCAATCTGTGGGCAGTGGAGGGAGCTCCAGGAGAGGGGACAGCCAGTGGTGGCCTCTCTGGGGAGCTGACCCTGTGAAAGAGCAGCAACCACAGGAGGACGGAGGGCGGACTGTCCAGATCTGCGGTGGCAAAACTATGACACTCATGCTACAGCAAACTGCTTGTATCACAGAAAGCTCTGAAAGGTTCGCCATCTGCCATGGTTTATGTCAATGACCTCCTCAAGCCTCATGCAATCATGGATATGCCCAAACCTAGCGTTTGTGATTTGTTTGTTGTCTATTGCTCAGATTGGTGGTGTGAATGATATATCTGACCACAGGTAGAGCCAGCATACAGTGTATGGTGGGAAGAAGGAATGTCTTTCTCTCTTTTGCTGGTTCATACTTGCTGTTTATGGTGGCCATGAACAGCTGCCCCCCAGCCACACCGCCCTGCCTCTTGGAGCTGGTTGAATATAGATTGAAACCTCCAACCTGTAAGAAATAAACCTTTCCTTCCCTAACTTTTGTCAGCAGGTATTTTGTCTCAACAGTGATAGAGAAAAGTAACTAAGACAGAATTTGGTAACAGAGGAATGGGGTCATTGCTGGGACCGTATCTGACCATGTGGTACAAGAGCCTTTGGAAATGACTTGTGGGAAGAGTCTGGAAAGGTTCAGGTGTTGCCTGAATGCATACAGCTGGAACAGCATAAGCTGCTCTGTAGGGGAGATTCTGCTCAGAGCTCAGGAGACCGGAAGGCTGATAGAAAGCCTGCCGGTAAAGACCAGGCTCGAGAGGTTTCTGCTGGGAAGAAGGACTGCATTGGTTGTTAGACTCCACAAAATGTGTTTTAGGACTTGGCAGAAAGTTTGTCTGAATTTTGCTCATGCCCAGAGACTTTGCCTGGGACTGAAATTAAGGGCAATGGACTGATTAATCTGGCAAAAGAAATTTCAAGGCAGTCGAATGTTGAGGCAGTGGCATGGCTATTGTTGGAGATCTTTAGCCAGATTTATGTTGCAAATCAAGAGCAAAGAGTCCAGCAGGATGATTCAAACTGTTGTGAGTTTGGCCAGAAAGCTGTGAACTATAAAGATAGAGCTGAGACCTCAAACGCTGAGAAGGAACACAGAAATAAAAAGTTGGCCTGAGGGAATCCTGGGAAGCAGTTTGTCTCTACCCTTTGCAGCCTCAAAACTGCAAAGTGAAAGACTTTGCTTGGAGGAGAAAGCCACAGAGCACCTTGTTTTAGAGTGGTGACAGAGGCCACAGGAGGTTCCAAAATGGTGGCGACCACACCATTTTCCAGAATGGTGATGGCATAGAGAAGCTGTTCCTCACAGTCAGGTTCAGAATGCTCAGTGATCCAGGCACTCAAGCCCTACAGCCAAGAAAGAGGAAAGTCTGGCTTCCAGCTGGCAGCGGATGTTGGCAGCATCCACGTGGCACTGACTTTAGGTGAATGGAGAATGCATGAGTCCTGAGGTTAAGGCAGCTTCCACCTTGATTTTAGAAGGACTGGAAGGTCAGGCAGTGTGTCCCCTGAGAGGGCAATGTGTAAAGCTGTGAGAAACCAAAGATGCAGTGGGGACCCCAGAAGTTTGGAAAAGCCAGGAAGGTGGACCATTCAACAAAAGCTGCAAAGACTGAGCAGAATGGGCTGAAGAGAGAAGCTGTGGGAACAGAAGCTCCTGGAAGTGTCATGTGGGTGGAATCACCCAAGCCTTTTGGAGCTCACAACCAGATTGCTTCAGATGCTGAGCGTGGAACCCAGGCAGCATGGAATGTTTGCCCTGCCAGATTTTGGACTTGATTTGGTTCCAATGCTTTGTATCTGCCCCGCCCCTCCTGTTTGTAATGTTTGTAATGGTAATGCTTATCTTGTGCCACTGCATACTGGAAGTGTTTAACTCTGTTTTCATTTGTACAGGGGCATGCCACTAAGAGTTTGCCTTCCATATTGGAGGAGACTTGGGACTTGGACTTTTAAGCAATGCTAAAACTGTTAGGACTTTGGCGACTCTTGGATTTGGACTAAATGTCATTTGTATAAAGGATGTACATGAGTCACTGGGGGTCCTGGGGTGAAATGTCATGGTTTATGTCAGTGCCCTCCAAGTCTCATGCAGTCATGGATGCAACCAAATCTAGTGTTTGTGATTTGTTATCTAGCACTTGGATTGCTGGTGTGAGTGCTACACTCCCCCAGGGGTGGAGCCAGCATACAGTGTAATGGCAGGAAGAAGATGTGTCTCTTACTTGCTGGTTTGCACCTTGCTGTTTGCAGTGGCCATGAGTGGCTGCTCCCCAGCCACATCACTCTGCCTTGCAGCTAGCTGAAACCTCCAAGAACTGTAAGAAATAAACCTGTCCTTTCCTAATTTGGAGCATCAGGTACTTTTTGCCTCAGCAACAAGAAAGAAAAGTAACTAAGACACCATCACTGATGTAGACAAAGCTGGGGGTGGAGACACAGGGCCATCAAGATTGTCCTAGGAGCAGAAGCATAGGGAATTGGGAAACAGGCACAAGAGTGAGGTTCTGCAGGACCTTGTAGGTACTGGGGAGAAATTGGATTCTATCCCAAGTGCACTGGGAGTCCATGCAGAATTAAAGAATATCAAATCATTATCATTAGTCTGGGTTTCCCAAAGTCTACAAAGCAAAGGAAAGAGGCTTTATGAGGGCTGATGGGTGATATACCAGAGTTACAGCCTCTGACAATGCCAGCAAGAAGGATCAGAACAGTGTCAACCCCAAGGAATCCATGGCCAGGTGCTATTTGTTACCTTGCTTCTTTATGGATGGCTGTCACTTAGGGAATAAAGGGCAAAGGGGCACTATGGAACTTGAGCTTTCTTAAACCTCTATCTCTTTGGACCAATACCTGCCATTCTACGTGGGAAACAGAGAAGCCTCCACAAATACCCCCGAAGGTGGGCCGTGTGACGCTGCAGTGAGCAGTATGCAGAGCTGAAGGCAGGAAGGTCGGGTATGTCACGCATGCTGGTGTCCCCCCTTGAAACACTGGCTTGGCTAGAACAGCATATACTTGGACTCGCTGAGGATCAGGACACAGTTTTATGTCACAGTACTTTAAAGCCTATAGAGCACCTAGTCTTGCTAATTTGTCTCTTCGTGCTTTACATAAGACATCCTTGAATGGATCCATGTACCCCAATCTCATGGATCCAAAAGGCCTTTGAAATATCAGCTTTTAACTCCGCTGCCTGGGGTCCTCCCAATCAATGGGACTGACAGTGCCACAGCCTCTCCACTGTCATGGCAATTAGGCCCAGGGTAGACACGTCAGCCTGATGTCTGAAGGACACTCATTAATTATGTACCCCTTTGGCTACAAATGCAAACGGTGCTTGGCAGTCACCTAGATCTCGGTATGAATTAGCTTATCATGCACATTCTGCCCCAACCAGAAGCCACCAGAGGGAAGCTTGATGAGGACGGGTCCTTCTCTCTGCACTGCCTGCCACTGTGTCTGGCTGGCCTGTGCCTGGTGGCCTTCTCTGGAGGAATCGCAGAGCTCCACTGACAGACAGTTCCTTTGTTTCACAATGGGAATGAAGAACTACTGAGGGAGAATTAGAGCAAAGCTAAATTAGGAGCATTGAAAATAGCCAGCCGGTAACGGTCTCCAGTGCTGGATCCATCGCTTTCTCGTTTGCTGGTGAATGGGGGAAATTTTTTATTCCTTTAAAGCAATCTCCTCTTGGCCTCCATTCTCCTGGGATCGGCAAATGATCATCAGTAACCATGCTGGCCTTGGCAGCGAGGACATCCTCTGTAACAAGCTATGTCTCGGCTGTGTAATTGCCAGTTAAAGAGCACCTCGCCCTAATTAACCTCTTCGGGGAATGAAAACAGAATCATCAAGAATTCCAGCATGCACAGGCCCTGCACACAAGCCTTTATCACACTGATCGGGAAATCAAGTCTCAGGATAACGAGCGCCAGAGGTCACACGGCCCATCCGTGGAGCTTCAGGATCAGAGTCTGCACCTTTAGACTGACTCCTCAGACCCCAGCTTACTCAACCAGCCAGTAGGAACTGTCAGGGTTCTCAGAGCAGTTTATCATTTCAGAGAGGTGGGTGGAAGACCTTAGCGGAGCATGTACGACATGTTTAGGAGCTGGCCCTCAGGATCTAAGGAAGACATAACATCATTCAGTATTTCAGTAACTATATGCCGAGCACCCATCGTGTTCACCCATAGCACGGGTGCAGGAGAGAAGTCTTACTTTATGGATCAACAGTTTTGATTTGTGGAAATGATTCACTGACACAAATGAGGCACCAGCACAGGGGACGAGGATCACTTAGAAAAGACCTTCAGGGGAGCCCCACAATTAAATCTTGGTGACTAGGGCTGGGGATGTAGCTCAGTGGCACAGCATCTGCCTTCTCTAATGCAAGGTCTAGAGTTCAATTCCTCCTAAAAAAATTTAAATCTTGGTGACTTTATAAGAAGGACCAAAAGACAAATAAGTGTGTGCAAACACACACACACACACACACACACACACACACACACACGCCCTGCATCTTGCATGTGATGTCCTTCACTGCCTCAGGGCTGTGCCAGGAAGATGGTCACTCCCAGAGGTGAGGTGTAGTATAGACCAGAATCATGAATGGAAGCAAATCTCCTTCCTTTATAACTTACTGGGTTGTGGCATTCTGTTATAATAGAGTAACACAGATCTCACAGCACAGAGTAGTTGAAAATACTCAATGATGTGATGCTTGTAAGGGGATACACTCAACCTCTGACCCAGAAGTCACTGATACACTGCAGCTATGTTTCTTCCATTCGCCACATAGCTGGGGAGATGTGGTCACCCTTGAAACCAAAAGGGGTGCCTGGGTCCTAAGACGGGGTGAGTGGTGAACAGGAAACAGGGGGATGGAGAGGAAACCGCAAAGCCTTTCACACAGCCTTGGCTGGGTCTTAGGGAAGAAAGGAATAGAGAATTTATTCACAGACAGGAAAAGTCCATGTTTGAGTCTGCTATTATTGTTGCTCTCACAGAAATCCACAGACTGGGTAAATTATAAAGAAAAGAGATTTATCTGGCTGTGGCTGAGAAGGCAGAGAGCCAGGAGCTGGCCTCTGCAGTGGTCTTCATGCTGAGTCATCCCTTGGCAGAAGCCAGAACTTGGCAAAAAAATGCATTAAACTTTCATAAGAAATCTACTTTTTTGATCACTAACCCACCCCTGGGGCGATGACGTTAGCTCATTTGTACGGGTAGAGCCCTCATGATCTGATCAACTCTTTCCAGGTCTACCTCCCAACACTACTGTGCTTGGGACTAAGTTTCCTATTAAGGTTTGGGGTACACATTAAAACCACAGCAGATCAAATGTACAGCCAGGAAGAAGGAAGCAGTAAGGGCAGAGTGAGAGTCATCACTAGAGGATCAACCAAGGCTGGCTTTGAAGTTGGTGCTGACAGTCAGAAGAGTCTCCGTGATGCCTGGCCACCGCTGAGATCCCCACCGTGAACACACCAAACCTACACCCAGCTGGCCGTGTGTGAGAAAATAGTGGGTGTGGACAAAGTGTAAACTGGTGCTGGGCCAGTGAGGACCTGCAAGGCTTCCAAGGAAGTGTGCTAGCTTTCAGGCCACAGTGACAAAATACCCGGGAAAGGCAACTGACAGGAGGGGAAGTTGATTGCAGCTCACGGTTTAAGAGGCTTCAGTCCATGGTCGGCTGGCTCCATTGTTTCTGACCCTGTGATGAGCACACAGTAGAAGAAAGCTCCTTTGCTCATGGATGGTGGGAGTCAGAGAATGAAAGAGCAGAGAGGAAAGGCTGGGGACCAGATACAGTCCCAAGAACATGCCTCCATGATCCACTCTCCAAACAGGCCCTACACCCTGCTTACCCCTTCTGTGACATTGCCACAAAATTATGATGTCATCCATGGATTAACCACTTAACCAAGCTAGAGCCTTCCTATCTAATCACTTCTTTCACAGCCCAACCACTGACAAGCAACCCTTCAGTGCATGAATTTTAGGAAATATTTGAAATTTAAGCTCCTCTAATTCCAACACCTCTAGGTGTCTGAGGCAGGTTTGCAAGTTCAAGTTCAAACTGGGCAACATAGCAACGCAGTAAGACCCTAGCTCAAGATTTTAAAAAATGTTTTAAAGGAGCTAGAGATGTAGCTCAGAGCAAAAGCCCTGAGTTCTATTGCTGGTATACGCCCTCTTCAAAAAAAAAAAAAAAAAAACACAAAATAAAACAAGTCAACCTCCCAGCCATGACAGAAAGCCTTTGTAAGAGGCTTGGGACAAAGTCTGACCATGGGAAGCAGTAGGCTAAGGAAGGATGCATAAAAAGACATGAGAAGCAGAACTCTTTGGCTGACCTCGAGGTCATAGCTGCAGGACCCAGAGGAGCTCAGGAAAGGCTAAGGTTAAAGCTTGGGTGGGCAGAGGTGCTAAAAGGCTCTAACGAGGAAGTACCAACAGAGGGACAAAGGGCAGCCCGTGCTTACTGGAGGCCCAGGAAACAACAACTGTCATGGACAAAGGTGAACCCTGGAGCAGCCTCTGTCCAGGGAATCTCCACGGGCCCTGTGTAGCTTTCTCTAAAGCCTGCTAATTCCCCGCTTGGCAGTCTCTGCGTGTCCTTACGGCCTCTTGTTTTGTTTCTACGTTGCAGGAAAATGAGAGGTTGTGGTGGAAGATGAAAAATTATCCTTTATTTTGATTCTGTGTTTGAACACCTTCCACTTCTCTGAAAATTGAGGGGAGTATTTTGGGACTCTGTCTTAATGCCTGCCTCACAGATCCAGAGAATCAAAGATTAGTCAGGGTTCCAGGAAGGAGAAGATAGCCTTATGTCTCACAGAGACACACTGCTCTTCTCACTAACAACTATTGACTCTTCCTGAGGACCAGGATTCACCCCCAAATCAGGCGAAACTAGCTGGTGTCAGTCTCACCCACTAGACATCTTCCATACCCCGAGATGTTACTGTATTGCTGACCAATGTCATGAGCATTCCAGACACACAACGCTGTTAAAACAACCAGGAGTCAGCTCTGAAAATGCAGGTCAGCACAGACCCTGTAAGAGCTGTAAACAGAAGAGCTGAAGAAACTCAGAACCGCCAGAGTCAGACTCTTTTATAGCTTTTCCCCATACCATGCTTCTTTCTCCTTGTTTGGAAATATCAGGGTGCCACAGAGACCCCAACACATCGACAGGCTCAGCCAGAGTGGATTAGGGAGAGAACCAGCACGGCGCGTGGCTCAGGCAGGCACATCCGCTCCGGGCCCAGGCAGGAGGACCCAAGTGATGCCTCGGCCACGTGGTGCTGTGGCCTTGGCCTTGCTGGTCTCCAGACCAAGGAGCCCCGGGGACCCACACAGCAGGTCTGTCAAGACACAGATCTCACTAACCGAGTTCCCTCAAACCAGACCGTCTGCTAGAAACAAGGGTGCTCTCTGGTCATCAGGTTTAGTTCAAGCACCACGATGTCACCTTTGTCTTCTCTGCCATCCCCTCGGGAATCTGGTGAGCGGTGCCCATCAGGGATGTGTTTACAGATAAAATGCTGCACTCTCTCACACGCTCTCAGTAGTGATTCCAAGATCGCTCCGGGAATGAGTCGCCCTGAGCAGAGGAGGCATTTCCCCGGGAAGATGAGCTGCCCACCAGGCTTTCCAGCGCCTTACAAAGCTACGCGCTGCCTGACACCACCCTAATCTTGTGGCTTCCTTCCCTTCCAAGCTCAGGCCACGCTGAGTCCCAGTGCTTCACTCAGGCTGAGCGCTCTGCCCCAGGGTGACTTTGCGCCCAGTCCTGGGCCCCAGCAGGCCCTGCCCTGTGCCGCCCCTGCTACGATAGCTCCGTCTGTTCTCCGGTTAGACGTCCTTGGGAAAGACGTCCTGACTGCTGTGTCTGAACTGAGCACCTCAGGCACACTCTCATTCTCCATGTCACGTGGCACTGTCATTCTGCCTTGCATCTGCTCCCCAGAGGGGCCCTGCCAAGCTTGTCATGGGACCGCTGTGTCCCCAGCACCCAGGCCAGGCTCTAGCATGCATGTTTCTGTTGACCTGAATTGACTTGATCGGGGGACAAATTTGGGGTGCCAGCAAACCCTGCCCTTACTCTTCTGCCAGCCAAGGCCACTGGGCACCCGGCTGCAGTTCCACTGTCCGCATGGCTCCTTCCGGCTCAGGTGACTCGACCTCATGGTGAGGCAGGATCACAGGAAACATCACCTCGAATTCATCACCTCACGTCTTCTTTGGACACAAGCTAGACAACGTGCCCGGGCCCTCTTGCCACCAGACGTGGCCATGGAGTGAAGTGCTTCCCGTCCCTGAGCGCCACGCTAACTACAGCCCCTGCAAAGTTCCTACAGGCTGCCTGTGTGCTCTCTCCCACGCTGGCTGGAATGTCAACCCCCAGGGTGATCGTGGAAGCTGCTGTCAGCCTGGGTTCCTGAATGTCCAGGTGGAGGTCTGCATGGATGGTCTGAACACCTGCCCAGAATTGTTACGGGAGCAGGAAGTAAACTTCTCCTAGGTTAAGCCACTGAAGTTATGGAGCCGATTTGTTACTGTAACCTAGCACTGTCTACAAATCCCTCCCCCCCCAAAGGATAAATGACTTGCCCAAAGTATTACAAACAAATGCCAGCACAGAACCCATGTTTCAACTGAGAATCCCCACATGATTCTGCAAAACAGCATGCATCACAAGGTTTCATATTCAACTGTCACTTTCTCTCTCTTTCTCACCAGACATAAATCTGCCTAGACATGAGCACAAGACCAGAACTCTGCCTGGCAACCACCACTCCTGGTACAGGTAGGCTAGTATCTCATGAAGCACACAGAGGTCTGATGCTAGGTGCTGTGCTCTGTTCTACTGCTCCTCTGAATATTAATTCATTGATTTCTCCCTATTCTGTAAGATGTGTATTATCAGCATCGTCTCCATTTTACAGATGAGGAAGCTGAGGCCCATTGTCTCCCTCGAGACCCATAATGCAACTGGAAAGCTCCCGAACCAGAAGGGGTACTTCCGGCTCAACGTACACTGCTGAGCAGATGGGCTCAGCAATAGTGACGTGGTTGATCTGTTATAACGCCATGCTTCTCTAATAACATTTATTTTCTTTAATTCTTCTTTTTGCTGCAGATGGCCCTCATACATGCTAGGCAAGCACTTTAACACCAAGCTACCTCCCTAGCCTCTTAACATTTATTTTCTACAAAAAAGAAAATAAAGCAATAGTGTGTGTGTGTGTTTTTTAATCTTGTATGGTTGGTTTTGTACACTCCCCTGAGCACTGCTCCAGAGCACAGCGAGAAGACGGTCTTTGTGAGACCTTTTCTTATTTTCTAAGGCAGCAAGTCCAAGCTTCTGGAGTGTGACACTCAATTTGCTTGTTTGGGTTTCACAGCCCTTTGCTTGCCCTCCTCCAAATGCAGATAAAACTGCTGTATTCTGCATATTTGTTTTTTGTTTGGAGCAAATGGTTCTGAGAATTTTCTGCCAGCCCTTGAGACTACTGGCAACACCCTGGGGTGCTGTAAAACCCAGGGTGGGAATCACTGCTGTAAGGGAGAAAATCCAGCACATCAGCATCTTTGTAGCTGCAGTGGAAGCCAGAGTGCCGAGGCCCTTCTGGCCTATCAGGAGCCATGGAAATGTTTTCAGCTTGCACCAGATCGATCTCAAGGTGAGAACAGCACAAAGGACCCAGATCCCTGCCCCAACTCCCATCCCTTTTGCTGGCTGCTCTGGGACAGGCTGTCTTTGATCCTGCATCACATGATACATGTGTGTGTGCCAGCCTGGTCACCTTGAAGAGAAAGAGAAGCAAGCAAAGTGTGGTGCTTCTGCCATCAGGGAGGCTGCAGTCAGAGGGGACAAGATACGTACATACATCTTTCAAGTGCCTGGGAAGAGCAAGGCCAGCAAGAGAGAGGACCCCATGGCTTCCTCTGGAGATCACTGCATGGCAGGCTTTCAGGTGAATCTGGGGGCAGGGACCCTGCTCAGACTACAGCACCTGCTCCCAACAAAGTCCCCTGAGAATGATCCCTGAGACCTCTTAGGAGACAGCCTTGGTAACAGAGCCTGGTCCACACCTCAAGGTGGAGACCTAGCAGGCTGAGGGGAGTCAGATTCAGAGCAGTGCCATCCTACATATGTTGTCCATTAACACTCATAGGCCCTGGCCTGCAATCTTGCCCCATTGCCAAGGGATACATGGACCTGGACCATAGTAGGCAGTGCCCAGACCTGAATAGAAGCAAGATTCTCCCACTGGGAGGTACCTGCAAGCAGCCAATAGTCTTTGCCAGGAGAGGTAACACAAAAAACGATGGGTCCCAGCCACCCAACTGACCCTCTGCTAGGGTCCCTTCGTAACCTCTCACACTATTTCTCTCCATCCTTCTTGTCAGTGAATTTCATTCTGGAAAAAGTGCTACTGCCTGCTCCCCAGTGTGACAAGTGGCTGGTCCTGGGCCTCTAGCCCTCACCACTGCAGTCACAGGCCCCACACTGGGAGTTTGGGGATTGCTCCTGCCAGTGAGTCCGAAGGCCTTGGACATGCTGCTTCTGCTGCTGCAAAGCCACTGGGAAGAAACAGGGCAGGAGCTGGTGTGTCGTGAGGACCCCTCCCTCCCCCTGGCAGAAGCTGGGTCCTCCCTGTGATTATCCTCCCCAAAATGATGTCCTAAGTGGGCTTCTGGACTCCAGGGAATACAGTGACAGAGGGGGTGACAAATCACTTCATTGGCTAAGACTATGAGTTACAAACTGAAATAAGCAGTGTGAGATGAGAAAAACAGAAAGGAAAGGAAGATCATTTTCCAATTGCCAGTCAAGCTGTTGCTTTTTCCACCTCAGGTTTAGTAATGGCAATCATCAGGCTTCTGCTCGCAGCTGCACTCCCAAGTGAGTGATCTGAGACGTATTCCAGTGAGTCCACTCCCGGCATCCGTCACCACAGAATGCACCATTTCAATAACCTGCAGGGTTTTACCAGGGAAAGGAAAGCAAGCACAACACAGGTCAGGATGGTAAGCAGGGCGTAGCTCATGATGCAGCTCTGCGGTGGACAGAACAGACTCCTGAAGTCGAGCATGTACCAATTCCCGGAGGCTGGGAATATGTCCCCTTAGATGGCAAAAGGGGCTCTTCAGATTAGTTAAGGAAGGATGAGGAGGTGGAGAATAATCTTGCATTATCCAGGGATAATCACAGAGGCAACAGGGCCAGAGTCAGAGAAGCAGGTGCCGAAGTAGCCATGGGGCCACGACTACCAAAGCAGAGATCCTAGAAGCTAGAAGATGCAAGGACATCGATGCTCCCCTGTGGCCCTCCTCTCTTCAGCACTGCCCTGGGCTTCTGTGAGGCCACACAGATGACCACTGTAAGTAACTGCAGGAATCCTCAGTCACTACCTGCCGCCCTCACAATATCTCCTCCACGCTGTCTCTTACAAACTTGTAGCATAGGAAATTGCGTTTAATACAACCTCCAGACCTGAGCATGAGCAAACAGCTTTTCGTCTCAATGCAGAGCATGTGGCCAAATGGCATGCTGCTGAATCCAACAGCCTGCTGGGAAAGTCTCCCAGCAAGACCTTAGTAGAGTCCCGAGAGAGGGATCTCAGGCCACACTGGACTTCAGAGGCCACCTCTCCCTGTATGGACTCCTGGTTCCTCAAATACACGAAGACACAGGAACACACAGTACCTGGTGTATGAGCTGGCTTTGCTCTGCTGTTACAGACCAGAGCATTTGTGAACAATGTCAAGGATGGCAGTGTCACCCACAGACATCCTGGCTCAGAGGGGCTGATCACAGGGGCTGGCCAGCCAACTTCAAAGGGTAGCAAGTCCAATTCTATCCTTGGATCACAGGCTCAGGAGCACCTGGGGGAAAATCAGTCATTCAGAGGCCAAAACACGTCCACAGTGGTTGATCATGGACGTGACACATCCCACAGACCCACGTCAGGTGTGAAACTTCCAGGCTGAGGTGGGGGACTTCTTGCTGGGCAGCAGGCAGTGCCCTGTGGGCCGGGGAGTATGCAGGGAACAAAAGTGTGGCCCGGGAGTTCTTATCGTGAACTCAAAGCCACCAGAGTGAGCCCTGAGGTCAGAATATAGCTGGGCACCTTGTATTAGCCCAGCAAAACTGATACTGGACTTTGACCTCCAGAAGACTCTGCATTTGTGTGGTTTAAGCCGCCCAATTAAGCCACTCCACGCCACTTTGGTGGCAAGTCATTACAATAGCAATGGGAAATTAACACGAGGTTTTTAGTACACTATGGGTCTCTTCCAGTGCCTTTGCCAGGACAGGCATCTAGCAAAGCTAGAACACACAAAGGGCAGAACACACATTCCCTCCACTGACACCTTCATTTCACACTAGAAATGATTTCCTGAAGGCTTCCCCCTTGCCCCAGGGACTTAGATCCTCCGTGTAGGAAAGTGGGCGGTGAATTCACCCCTGAGAGTCTTCCACCCCTGTCTCATGGTTCCCCCAACCCACCCAGGCCCTGCTCCCGCAGGAGCACACCTAGGGCCAGAGCTGCTCACCTGGGGAAACAAACAGGTTGTATTTAAAGCCCCTCCCCCAAGTAGATAAAGTAAACCCCTCATGACACGGGAGTTTGCATCTTAAAGTTAACAAATCATCCTAACCTGCTGGGTAAAAATTCTAAATATCACTCGAGTTTCAGAAAAGGTCACTAAAGAAACCCCTTTGCCATTTCTCAGTGAACCAAGACCTGCTCCACCCTCAGCAGTCTGGTACTAACCTGGATGAGAACTGAACCTCAGGTCACAGAACTGATCTTGCCTAAGACACTTACCTGGGGTGATGAGCTCCTTTAACTCTGATGCCCTTTGTATGACTTTTACGCCTGGTGAGGCAGTTTCCCATCGCTCTATCCTGTGTCCCCACAGCTGCTATTACTGACCATTAAACCCAGTCTGCTCATTAAACCCAGGCTCAGCCTATTCAAAGAACACAGCCTCATGCTCAAAAATAATGTTAGTAACAGAGATTATTTACTTGCATTGTTCTGCAACAGTGACTGGGTGGTAAACGAATAGTTCCTGTTGTATTTGTGAATGTGCCCCTATACCTCTCCCATTCCCAGGACCCCAGGTTTCTCTCCCTACTGCTTTGACCTCTTCATTGACTCTCTGTCCTTTCCCCCAGGCAGTCTCCCCTTCATCCTTCTAATGTGCAGGTGGATCTGCCCCTCTGTGAGGAAAGATGTAGCAAAGAGAGGAATTACAGACTGAGCTGTGTCCTCCCCGAGCCCAGGTGCTGAAACCCTATACTGCAGTGTGACTGTATTTGTGGTCAATAACCTTGAAGGAGGTCATGGGGTGGGGACCTAACCCGATGGAATTGTTACATAAGTTGTTTAATCTTATAAAACGGCCTTAATGTAAAGAAAAGACCCCAGGTGTCTCTCTCCATACCATATGAGGGCATTGCAGAAACCAAATCGGCCAACGTCTTGATCTCAGACTGCCCAAGCTCCAAAAGCATAAAACTAAATTTTATTGCCGAACCCTGGTCCATGGCATCTTGCTGTGATAGTCTTCTGTGGCCTGGATCTGAAATGTTCCCCAAAGATCATGTGCTGAAGACGTGATCCCCAACACCGCAGGATTCAGAAGTGGAAAGTGACTGGCTCAGGAAGCCCTAAGCTTACTGATGGATTAATCCACGGATGGAGCCACAGCTTCATGGGCTCTTAGGAGGCGGTAGCACTCTAGCGCACCAGGGGGGCAGGAGGTCCCTGGGTGACCTGTGAAGGTTACATTTTTGTCCCTAGGCCCTCCTCTGGCTCTCTCCTCGGCTTTCCAGCTGCACTAGCTGAGCAGCTTTGCTCTGTCACATGCTCTCAGACATGATGTGCTGCCTCACCAGAAGCCCAAAACAATGGTGCCAAAGGACCATGGACTGAAATCTCTGACACCGTGAGCCCAAATAAACCTCTCTTTCTTTTAAAGTGTTATCTCAGGGTTTTGTCAGAGCAATGGAAAGCCAACTAACACTCAAGCCAAGCAGAGTAAAGCCAAGGGACAGAAGCTGGGTTAGAAATGATGGGACCTTCTTTGGTAGACTAAAAGAGGTAGAGACACAGCGTGTGAATATTCACGAGGGTCACACTGTTCATTCGGGATGTACCGCATGATACTATTATGTACACAAAGATGGAACTCCTCCAGGCAGGGACCACACTCTGCTTATCTTTCTGGCCCTGGCACCACGCAGAGGGCTGCACGCACAGCACAGCCCCACAAGTACAGCCTGAAGGATGGATAAACAAGGGAATGAGTTAACAGGGCACACGGGGCAGGCATCCTCATACACTAGTCTCTGTTTGACATCAGATTGTTTTATCCTCCTTACACAAGACATTGTGAGAGAGCCATGAAAGAGAAACAAAAGGGTAAATTTGGGTTATCTGTAGGAAAATGGATACACCTTGAGACCATAATGTTAAGTGAAATAAATCAGACACACGAGCTTAAATATCACATAACTTCTCTTAAGTGAGAAACCCAAAGTATAAATAAAGAACAGAAGGAAAAATAGGCAACCAGAAGCAGAGAGATAGCTCTTATGTAAATGGGAAAGGGATCTAGAGATGGAGGGAGGGGTGAGCGTGGGGAAAGAGAATAAAATGAATTGAGATATGTTATGTGCATGTCCCTACTCTCCACAATTATCATTCTGTGCCGCAAACACGGAAAATGGAAACAAGGAAATCTGATTCAAACCGACTGTCTTAGTTACTTTTTTCTCATTGCTGAGACAAAACATCTCACACTCAAAGTTAAAGGGGTAAGGTTTGTTTAGCTCACAGTTTGTAGAGGTTTCAATCCATAGCTGGCTGGCTGCAAGGCAGGGTGGCACATGGCAGAGGGACCTTGCAGAGATGAGGCAGTTCATGGCAAAGCAGGGTAAGCGTAAGGCAGGCAGCAGTAAACTGGTACCCAGAAGTAACAGTAGCAGTGTCTTTCTGTCCCTCGTACGCTCTATCTAGGCCACTTGGTTCAGGGCAAGTACCAAACCAATCAATGGACTAATTTAGTAATAACATACCCTTAATCCCAGGGCCTTTAATCCTGCTGTTGCATTGTGAATCCATCCCAGCATCACACACTGAGATCCAGCCACCTCAAAAGAGCACCACTATGACTGCATGAGGCATTGGGGGGGGGACGTCTAATACACAGCTATAATGTGACTATTCAGAAGTGAACTTCTTGATCTGTATTTTATGCACATCTATATTTGTTTCATTTTTTAAATTAGAAGCTGACAATATACACTTTTTATTTAATCTTTGTATTTACACATATTTATTAGGATTTCTCATAGTAAGGTCAGCCTTCTACACGTATACTTTTTTCCATATTTTGTTATTTTCCATTAGTAGACATCTGTAATGTGTAATGATCACACTCCTCCTCGGGAGTTGGTACATGTACATAACACATCTTAACTCATTTTAATCCCCTTCTCTTCCCCTCCCACCTTCTTCCGTCTCTTGTCCCCTTCTAATTTACAAAAGATTATATATTATGTATGCAAAAGATTGTCTATTATGTATCTTTTATTTTGCTCTTTATATTTTAAGTGTCTTATAAGAGAGAGAGCACTATTTAAGTTCATGTGTCTGACTATTTTGCTTAACATTAATGTCTTAAGGTACAGCTATCTTTATGACTGAAGTTTACCCTTCTTTATGACAGTGTCGTACTTCATTGAGTATAAACACCACATTTTCTTAATCTGTTCATCTATTGATGGATGCATAGGCCACTTCCAAAATTTAGCTATTCTGAACTATGCTGCTTAAATAGGGATTTTTGTATGCATCACTGTAAAATGATGTCTTTAACTCTTTCAGGAAGATACATACTCTTTTTATAATTTGTATTTCTTTGACTTAATGCTGCAATGTAAACAACTTTCCATTTCAACAAACATAATTGTATATCATTACTTTAAACAACTATTAGTGTGCTATAGTAAGGATGTGTTTGATTTTAGTCAATTACTGTTGAGGGACATTTAAACATATCATAATCAATACTAATAAATATTCTCAAAAATTTAAAATTAACTTTTAAATAGAAACAAAATATACCACTGTATTTATAAAATATATGTAGTCCAATCAATAACAATGAAATTATATGCATATTACTTAGTTTTTACTTATGTGTAAAAATATCTTCCTGTTATTTCTTTTTTGACCGATATTATTATGAGAATTAATTTTATTACTTGTAGCTGTAATTCATTAAGTTTCATTCTGTATGTGTTCTCTATCAATTGATCAATTTTTCTTCCTGCTATGAAAAAATCACTGTATTCTTTACCACTATATCACAATTTTCTGTCCATTCTAGATGCTAGATCTTTAAATTATCAATAATTTAGATTAGTTCTGAATAAAACTTCTAGAACTTGCTTTTTCATTCCTCCTTGTACAAGTATGGTGGGGATTTAGCAGGACCACCTATGTGGGAGTACAGTATCAGGACACCAGCTTACAGCCACACTGCTTTCCAAAGATTGGACCAAGTTAAATTTTCACAGCAGTATAAAAAAGCCATCAGCTCATGCTTCTTCTTCAGGATGGCCATCTATATTTGTGGCCTTTCCATTTCCATGTAAATTTTAGCCCCAACTTGTAGGAGACAATGTGGGTCACTCGTTTTGCATGCAGAACAATTGCTTCAGCATTAGTTAAATCGCGTCTTGTTTCCACGCCCTGATACACTGATGCACAGAGCAGGCTATGCCATTTCCTTCCTCCTTCAGTTGGCTCTAAGCGATGCAAATAACGCCAGCTGAGGTACTGATATGTAATACTTGAGGCCAACCTGACAGTTTCCTGTTTCCTTGCATAGTGCTCTCTGTAAAGGACTGAGCACAGCAGGATGGCACAGCCACCTAGCTCCAGAAATGTCAGCTGGGCAGAAGCCTCAAAGTAAGAGGCTATAACTTCCCATAGCGCAAAAGATCACATATCAGAAACTGAAGCAACAGCCTCCTAAAACCATTGAAATGTCACTTTAATTGAGTTATGCAGACCAGTCCTTCTGCAGGTCATTCTCCCTGCATACTGCAAAGGTGCTTTTCTCCCCACCTGGCTGGCCAGCTCCAGTGACTCACGCAGTTCCCCTCCTCCTCCCTTCACTCCTCCTTGAACCACTCCCTTCTTCATGACATAATAAACTCTGGGAGAGACCTTGGATCAAGGCATTTATCCATATATCCTCAGACCAGGCTTAGGACTCCTTGGCTGCCCTTAACTTTGGATATATCCTGGTGTCTTTACTCTCACTGTGAGTTGCACTGGAGGTGGTAGATTGGAATTAACTTGCTGGGATTCCCATGTTTCTTTTTTGTTTTTTGTACCAGGGATCGAACTCATAACCTCACGCTTGCCAGGCACTTAAACCACTGAGCTAATTCCCCAGCCCCTCCAACAAGGTTTCAATGGGGTTACAAATGTAATTTTCTGGGTAATGAGGAGGACTGGAGAAGGGATTACAATACTTGTATTACAATATATAATGCTTGTATTACAATATTATAAGGAATTACCACTGGGATTATAATATTGGAACTTCAATACCAACGTGTCATACACACACACACACACTCTTTCTCTTAAAGGAAAGATAATGAGCTGATCATTTCTGAGAATAAACCTCTTCACAGTACTGAGCTATCTCGTCCATTAACTTAGATCTTTCAACAAAGCCTTATGATTTTTTTCCATAAATATTTTACACAGTAAAAAGTTACATGAATTCAGAGAGTGCTAAGCCATATCCTTAGTTGTGTTTATTATTTTAAAAATGTTTTGAGGCAGAGTCCTGCTAAGTTGTCCATGCTGACCTCAAATGTGTGATCGCCCTGCCTTAGCCTGCTAAGCAGCAAGCTAGAGAGCAGGCTGCTCTGCCGTGACCTGCCTTGACTCTGTTTTTGATGTTAGTAATTAAGGTGTCATATAAATTACATTTGTCTCTGTGGCTGTTTTACAGATGCTGTAATTGAATTCTGTATACTGATTTCGTGTTTAATCACATTGTTAAAATGTTAGTTAATCCTAATTTATTCAGTTTTTGGAGTCTCCTACAAAATCCCATCATTTGCGAATAATAATCCGTCTCGCTCTTCCTTCCTGTTGTCTGCAGTTTCTTTCTCACCTCCTGCACTTTGTCCCACCCCCAGTGCAATTAAACAGAGATAAACAGCAGGCATCCTTAACCTGTCCATAACCTTAAAGGAAATGCTTTTGACATTTCTCCATTAAACAGAGTTCATTGTAGAATTTATCATTTTAGAGTTTTATATAATTGACAACTCGGAAAAATATGAAAAGTAGTACATGAAACTGTCAAATATACCATTTTCCCCCATTTGTTTATTGTTTTTCTCTCTCTACATATGTATAGGTATAGGTATATGCACACACATGTATAATACATATATGCAAGTACATGTGCAAACACACATTTGGGGAAGTCATTTGAAAATAAGTGAGAGACATCACGTGCCTTTAACCCTAAGGAATAGCACTTCCTAAGGTCAAGATAACCTCCTACAGTAGCAAAACTCTTACAATTCTACCATCTAATCCATGGCCCGTACGTTTTCAATCGTCCCAATAATGTTCTAACAGCTATTTTTCTTTCTTATTTGGGACCCAACCAGGATCACAGAGTACATTTAGTTGTTATGTCTTTTCAGCACCCTTTTATCTGGAACAGTTCTTCAGCCTTTACTCTGTTTCTTGACCTTGATATTTTTTGAAGAGTACAAGAAAGTTATTTTGTAGAGTGCCCCTTAACCTGGGTTTGTTTGATGTGTCCACCTAAGATTCAAGGAATACCACAGAAATGACATTTTGTCCTTCCTAGTACATTGTATCAAGAGGCACTCAGTGTTGGTTTGCTCCAATATCAGTGATATAAGCATTGTGTGTTTAAGGTAGTATCTATCAGGTGTCTCCAAAGTAGGGTTACTATTTGTTCCTTAGTAGTTAAAAAGTAATCTGTGGAGAAATCTTCCAAAACATGTAAATATTCCTGCAATATTGTCAGTTTTCTCATTGCTCCCACAGTTTAAAGGAAGAGAAGCTTAACTGGGCTCACGGTTTAGGGAGATCCAGTGTACGATCAGTAGGCTCCAAGGTAGGAGCATCATGGCGGAAGGGCACGGTAGAGCAAAGTTTCTGGGGAGTACAGTGGGAGAACAGTGCCCAAAAGAAGGGGTCAGGGACCAGATATAGACCCCAAGACTATGCCTCCATGACCCACCCAGATGCACCCAGAAGTACTTCACTAACTTCTGGGTGGATCCCAAAACCAGTCAAATTGACACCCCACCCTAACTCCCCACACACTTTCCCTCATCAAATTTCGACCCTTGACTTTCAGTATCAACCGATGACTTTGAAAATTCTATCACTGCATCCTTCTTTCTTATCTGACCTTCTACCAGGAAGAGCTTTCCTTTGTATCTTGTTATTCACCTGTATCTATATGCAGAGTCATGGATTCCCATTTCAGTTGATGTGCTATAATCCTATTCCAGTTCTCTTTGTACAGCCAGTCACTGAAAAGCCCAGTGGTTTTGGCATAATGTTTATTTTCTATTTCATAATTTCTTTGGGCTACGCATCTTATTTGGCCTTAAGAATGGATTCCTGCTCAGGGTTCACCATGTTGTTAAAGTCAGATGCTGCTGTTCCTGGAAGGGTGGGGAACAGGCTGGCTGGGAGCTTGCTAACATCTTCCTCTGTGTGCCGAGGTGCACAGCCTCTCCTCATGACCTCTCCCTGTTGGCTCTTTTAGGACAGTAACTTCAGGGCAGAGCCTTTTATATGGCTGGGCGGAGCTCCAGTGTGAGGCACCCAGCCAGTAAGGCGGGAGATTGTCGCTGCATATGTCCAAGCCTTAGAAGTCACATAGTGTCACTGCACCGCAGTTATATCCTCTCCAGACTTAAATTGAGAAAAGAGATCTCACCTCTTCATAGTAGCAAGGTCCAAGTCATATTGTAAGAAGAATATGTTCCATGGGAGATACTACTGCCACCATATTTGGAAAACAAAGTGCTCAGCTCCACCCTCTGGTCACAGTTCACATCCTCTCTACATGGAGTCCCTTCCCAGTATGCACAAATCCACTCGTTCAATGGCACAGAGTCTAGGGGCTTGTCATCTAAATTAAGTCTGATTTCTGACATGACTCTTTGGGTAAACATCCTTGGGTTCTGCTCCTCTCAATCTGAAGATTTATTACTGAAGAAGCACATTATCTGCTGACCCTATCGACTCTAAATACCAAGATGCAAAGAGGAATAGATAGGGAGAGGACAATGTCTACAAATACCTCTGACTACAGAGAGACAAAAGCATGTAACATCTACTACAGATCAGCAGCACTGCTGAACCCCAGCCCGTAATTTTTTCCATATTCTGGACTAGGACTCAGATCTACCCCTGCCAAATACTTCCCTCTGGCTCTTTGTATCATTCATATTTTCTATGCAAAGTAACCTGCATTTGTAGCTAAGTAGTTTTCTCGGCCAGTTTCCTACCCATAGGAGTTACAGCACGCAAGAGATGCTTCTTTGGTTACTGCCTCAGCCACTTTCTGCTTAAACTTGTAAAACTGTTTGGAAAAAAATTTTTTCTGCATGTTTAACGTGTTTATAAAGTTGTCTGTGATGACTGCTTTTTTGTGTCAGCTTGGCTGGGTCACAGTGCTCAGATACTTGGTCACACATTTTTTTCTGGATGTTTCTATAAAGATGTTTTCTGGATGAGATTAACATATTAATAAGTGTACTTTGCATAAATCGGATTACCTTTCATAATGTGTGTGAGCCTCATTCAATCGTTGGAAGGCCTTAATAGAACAAAAATCCTCCCCCTAAGCAACAAGGAGACTTTGGGTTTAGACTGAGACCCTTTCCTGGATCTCTCCTGAAAGTTTATCCCATTGGATTTTGGATTGCCAAGCCTCCTAATTATAGGAGCCAATTCCATATGCTCCCTATCCTGCTGGTCCTGTCTCTCCAGAGAACCCAGGACCCTGACTAATACATTATCTTCAGACAGATGCCAAATCCACACATCTCTCTGAGATGAACCCCGCTGTGTCCTGGGCTTCTGTGAGGCTTCTAAGGGGCAACCTTCTAAGGTAATAGAAGCCCACTGTTAAACAGAAAGGCACTCTTATGGTCCTCAGGGGACTTCATTTTCCTGGCGAAAAAAGTTTTATGATTCCTTCAAAGTTCTGAGGTTTTAGCAAAGAATCTGACAGCTCCTCCCCGTGGACTTGCTCTTTGGCCTGAAATCCTACTCTGCCATCTCTTGCCCTCCTTGAGGGACTGGGAACGGTAAAGTTTTACCATGAAACCCAGGGAGTCCGGCCTCTTTCTGCTTCAGCCGTGTCTTAGCTCTTTTCCCCTCATATTTTATCACAGGCAAGCAGTAGTCAGGGGACTTTCCACAGGCTGATAATCTCTATAGCTGCATCTCTGAATTCATCTGGTACATTTCCTGTGTCTTGCATTACCGCAGGTGACAATATTGCCAGACAACCCACCTCCCTAAATGAATGGTGCTCTTTCAACCAGTGTTTTAATAACATTTCCTTTCCTGCTGGGAAGCTCTCTCTGAGCACCTCCCAAGGAGTCATCAGGGTCTGCTAAATGCTCTCACATTGTTCCCGTCAGCGCTCAAGACCCTTCCTTCTTCTGCCAGCTACCCGGCTGGTCCTCAAAACAATGCTCTGGGCACTGAGTTTTTATCATCCATACCAGGTCCTCAATGTGTTCTGATTATCTATTGCTATGCAACAAATGTAGGGACTTAAAACAGGAACTTTTCAACATTTTTGCGGGTGAGGTACTTGGTGAGGGTGAAGCCAGGTGCCCTGGGCTCAGGGTTTGCATGCAGCTGCTGTCAGATGGTGACAGGCATGGCATTATTGTTTAATTTGGTCTCCTGTGCGATCTTCCACGTGGAGTAGTTTAGTGACATTGGGAGACCCCATCTACTTGGTGGCTGTGTGTCCCAGCCAACATAGAGGAAGCCACCATACCTTTTGTGATGAACCTTAACTCACATACATCATTTCCACTGAAGTACCCAGACATGAGGGGTGGGGATGCAGGTCCTGCCTGTCTATAAGAGAAAGTCATACTGTAAGAAATACATGTAAAATGGAAGATGCTGTGGTGAGTATCTTTGGAAAATAAAGTCTGCCACTAGTTTATTACTTTTTTTTTTTTCCAAGCTCAAATTGTGTAGTGCAAGTTCTTTCAAACTGGTTACTGTGTCCTTTGGACAAGTTTTCATGATTCTCAAACACTATTCTACTTTCTAACAGAAAATAATGCCCTTAGATGCACTGTGAGCTTTTTCTGCATTGGTGTTGGAGTCAACCGTTTCCCCCAGGAGTCTTGGGCAGTAAGAGTGGCCCTTGAGAGCATGGAGCGGCCACTTCCGGGCACCCCGGGCCTGTCAGCCTGCAGGGCCCGGAAGCAGCGCTGAGTGCGCGGGAAGACGCGGGGCTCTTCCCGAGACTTCCGCTTCCGGGGCAGCTGCAAAGGACGCCGGCCGCGCTGGCCTCTTCCTCTGCCTGGAACCCCATTCCTAGCAGTGCAAAACTCGGCTCTCAGGACATTAGTTGTTTGCTGATGGGTTTTTAAATCATGCTCCACATTAAAGAAGTTCCTGCCTATTTAAGGCTCCTTTTCTAAGATTTTTTGCTACAATAAGAGGAACTAGGATATTTCAAATGCTTTCCCCACATCTGTTGTGATCGTCACACTGGTATATGATGAAATACATCAAGACACTTAAATTGGCAACCAACCCGGTTTGGAGGCAAACCCAAATTTTGTGGTTTATTATTTTTCATTAATATACCTCTAAATCTAGTTTGCTAATTTTTGCTCAAGCCTTTTATATCTATATTCATAATTGCCTCCCCCCCATGCTAGTCTTGCCAAGTTTTGGTGCCAAGAATAACTCAGCCTCACAAGTGTGCCTGGCTTTTCTGTGTTCCGAAATAGTTCACATGAAATTGTACTTGTTCCTTCAATATTTGCTCGTATTCACTAGCGCAGCATCTGGACCTGATTTCTTAGGCATCTGAGTCTGTGTCTTTATTATAAACCTCATCAGGTTTTATTCTACTTGGGAAGGTTCTGGCAAGCTTTTTCCCCCCAGAAATATGATCATTAAAACTGCCAAATGTATTGGTAAAATAAAGTTCTGTTACTGTTCTAGTTTGTACAGATTCCTTATTCTAGCCCCTTTTCCATCCCTGATATATGTGTTCACTTCTCCTCTTTCCTTTATTACTTTTCTTAGTTTATTTTTCTTTCAAAAACTCAGTGTTGGCCTTGTTGGTCCTTGTTTCATTTTTGTTTCAATTTTATTCGTTCCTGTTTACGGCTATTCCTTATTATTTATATTCTCCTTTATTTGTCCTTCTGCTACTCCTTTGCTTATTTTGGATGCTTGACTCTTAGCCCTTATTTCTGTTCTAATAGAAATATTTAAAATTTTGCAATGGCTCTCATTGCGATCATGAATTTGCCTATTTCTCTCCACAGTCCCGCCAATTTTTTCTATCTGTGGATGCTCTGCTCCTCGATGAATACGTAATATTTGTATCAGTTATCTTCCTGTGAATTTAATCTATTATTATTTAGTGAGCCTCTTGCTTTTTTATTATTGCAGTTTTGTAGTACATAATGTTTACATTCCTCGTGGGAAGCTGTTACATATACATAACACATCTGAATCACTCTTACAGCCTTTTTTGTCACTGTTTTTTGTTTTTATTTTTATTTTTTTGGTTTCTTGAGACTAAACCCAGAGCCTTCACACTTCACCCCCGCCCTTTTCCAGTTTTGCTTTGGGACAGGGTCTCGCTAAGATCCTAGCGGGCTTCCACTTGTAATCCTCCTGCCTCAGCCCGAGGGCTGGGATCACAGGTATGTTCCACACACCCGGCTCTATTTTAGGTTTATTTTGCAGTGACAGGGACGGAACCCGGGACTGCATGCCTGGCACATGCGGGCACGTGCTCTGCCTCTGAGCGGCACCCCAGCCTCAGTGGTCCTCTTCATGCCCGGCAGTGCTTTATTCCTTAGTTTTTCATTTCAAAGATACCTATAGCCAAGCTGTCCTATTTTCCTGGAACGTGCTTCTCTGTCCTCTATTTTCAGGCTTTTATTCCTTTTGTATATTACTGCTACTACTTACTAATAGTATTTTGGAGTGCTGGGAATTGAACTCAGGGCCTTATGCCCCCGGCGACACCCCCAGGCCTTCTACGGTACCTGTGGCTTCCTTCTACTACAAATGGACAAAGCAGATTTGGATCTTTTCTTTTTGGTCTATTCTGATAATATTGTGTTTAAGGAAAGAGACACTATGGTAGCTACTGTTATGTCGGGTTATCCTGTGGTGAAACACTGTGTTGCTTAAATTGTTCTGTCCCGACCTGTGTTGTTGTGTCCTCTTTCATCTTCATCTCCCTTTTTTAAATATGTTTTTTAAATAAAAAATATTGTTTAAATTGGAACATTTCATATATTTATATTCATTGTAATTACTGATGTATTTGTATTTAAAATCGGTACTTTATCTTGTATCTTCTATTTGTTCTAGTTTAACATTCTTCCTTTCCCTTGCTTACTTCCTTCTGGGTTTTTAAAGCCCATGTCTCATTCCATCCGTTTTCTGTTACTAAGTTTGAAAGCCCTAGTTGGTCTTTCCTCTCGGGCTGCTTTTAGAGACATCATTTTGTTCCCGTGATGTACAGAGGAGTGGAATTCCCTTTGTGTGTCCTATCGGGGTGTTTTGGCTTCCTGTATCTGAGCAGGGCTCCTCCCTCAGTTCTGTAGCATTTGCAGCCATCAGCTCCTCTGGTAGTACTCGCCTGCTTTCTCGTTTCCTGTTACCCAAATGCAAGGACTTCGGTCTTTCTCACCCCGTACTCGATGCCCACAGCCTCTAGGCTTTGCCTCCCTGCTGCATTCCGAGGCAGATCTTCAGAGCTAACTTCTGGTTCTCTTCAGATACATCTAATTTGCTCATTGTTGATTTTACAATTTTAATTATATTTTCTATCCTTAGAAGTATTTGGGTGCTTAAAAAATTATCTGGAGAATTTATTACAGTCATTTGTTTTACTCACATTTTCAGCTCCCCCAATTTCTTAAAATATATCATGCTTATTTTTATTCTGTTAATTCTGAAGTCTTTGTAGTTCGCTATCTGTTGGCTCTTACTCTGGTGTCTTGCTTTCCTTTATGTTCTTAAATTTTTGGCCGTGAGCGCATCTTGCTTGGATAGTGACTGTGGAGACTACATAAGTACCACGTTAAACACAGATTCGTGTTTGTGCTGCTAGGTACATGGGAACACACCAAGCTCAGATTGCTTTCAACCTTCTTGGCCTGAGGCTTCCCAAGTCTAATCTACGACTTTGTTGAGAGCTCAGCTCCTGGTCCTTATCCTCAGGGGAGCTGTGTTGACCCCTAACCAGAACCAAGGTCTGAGGTGCCAATCTTCTTCCTCCTTCCCTGGGAAAACAGAGTATGTTTATTTCCACTGTACCCTTATGCTAGAGGCTGGAGTCCTGGTTGTAGGTAGAGAGGGTTTTCTCCCTCATGCCACTTGATGGCAAAAAAAATCAAACCTCCAGGTTACCTGTGTTGGATAAATACTTTCATAGCAAAAGATTGCCTCCGAGCCTGATCTTCACATTCTGTTGAGTTTTTGTCTTCTCAGGAATCCTTCACTTTCCTGCCTTCTCACTGATGTTTCTAAAGGATTGCAGGAATATTTTATCTGTAATTTAAAATGGCTTGAAGTGGGAGAGCCAGCTAAGGTATTCAGTCTCCCACACAGCCAGAAACAAAAGCCAGCACAAGGAGCTCCAGAGTTTTTATCTTATTATTGCCATCTCTCCCTGAAACAAGATAAATGTGATTACTTAGTTGTGATGAAAGAAAATAACTTGGTCTGCTTCAATTCAAGGCTTCTTAACCCAGTGCATTTCAGCTGCAGCTCACAGACACGTCCCAGCTCTAGGGAGGCAGGCGAGTTTAGCACTGGGAAACACAAGCCCAGGCAGCCCCAGCCCCAGAGGTGGGTGAATCACAGCTAATAATGGACAACATGTGGCCTCCTCAGAGGTGGGCCCGGGGCACACTGAGCTTTCTCACGTGGGCTGATCCATGCAGCTGCTCTATCAGGTAGGCGGCACTACACTGAAGAATTAGAGAACATAGTAGGTGTGAGATATGGCAGGCAGCCTTGCAGCACCGTTACTGAATGTCCTAGAAAACCAAGTTAGAGGGAGAAGTGAACGTCAGCTCCCAGTTTCAAAGGTTTCAGTCTGTGATTGGCTGGTGTGCATTGCCGTGGGCCTAGGTAAGGTGGAAAATCATGGCAGAAGGGCTTGGTGGAGAAAAGCTGCTCACCTGAGGGCCACTGGGAAGCAGAGTGGGAAAGAGCCAGGGAGGAAGGGCCCAGGGCGGAAGCCACACCCGGGTGCTTGCTTCCTCCAATTAGGCCCCTGCTTCTTAATGGGCCCATTCACCTGGTGGACCTTTCAGTGGATTACTCCAGTTGATGAAATTAAACCCTTGTGACCCATCCACTTACCCAAAGGTCCACCAGCTGATCCAAAACCTTCAACACAATGAGTCTTTTGGGGGGCATTTTGGACCCCAACCATGGCCCAAGAGAAATATGAGCCAGGAAGAGCACCCGTGGGATGGAGGCTGGAGATGCTGCAGATGTGGCGACTGGCCGGGCTTCTCTGCCGGGTCTGAATGCCGACTTTCTCCCCCTGGTGCAGCATGCCCCACGATGTGGCTATTTATCCTTACCCATGCCTGCCTTGGGCTGGAAGCGCATACCATGCTCCTTGCTCCTCTGAAGAAGGTCCTCCGGGTCCCCGCGCAGCCCTCTTACTATGACTTAGCATCATGCTTTTCTAATACACCTCCTGGGTTTCATATGAATCATCTCACAGCACGGCAGCCCGGTAAGTCAGGCGCGATCAGTCCTAAAGATGGGGTGAGCCTTGCAAAGCTGTTCACACCCGCCAGCCAGGTTCCAGGCGGGCAGCACGTGTCTGCCTCGTGGCTCTGTTAATGACATTTGGGGAAAAGAAAGTGTGGGACAGAGGCTAAATCACCAGATAGCTTTTATAAAATGACTAATAAAGAAATAATGGGAACCAAATAATTACCAATTACGGAGGCAAGAGAAATCATAAAAATAATAAAGCAGAAAATGTACAAAGCAAACAATTAAAGATTATTTTATTAAAACAATACTTGCGACTCAGCAATCATTAATTCTCACCACACGAGGAAGTAACTATTTATTGTGTGAGTTTTGCACATTAAGAAAATGACCCTGAGGGAATTCATGAGCCTCCTTCAAGCTCTAGGACACTTCTGAGCCCAGCGCTAGCCGTAGTCCCGCCAGGCTGACCTGTCATCTCTCATTACATTCTAAATCAGCTGAGGGAACACAGCACGTGTCCGATTTTTCTAACGCCATGTGCCTGATTCTGGAGGAGGCCAGTATCTTTGGGATAAACATGCAGATTAAAAATATCCTTTAAAATGTTTCTTTTTTTCATCCAGGGAACCAAAATATATACATTAGAGCTATTCTTGTCTACTGTGTTTTATAAATATATATTTACACGTAACAGATTATCAGCTGAAAGTCTCTTGGGAAATTAATTACTTTGCAGTATATGCGGAATGTCTTTTAAATGCTTAAAGCAACTGTCCCACTTTTAAAGACGCATAACTTGGCATGAAGAGACTCACACATTAGTTTCCAAACTAGAAGCTTGCTTGCAAATTGATAGTCTAGACTCAGTGAATGTTTACACTGCAAAGAGTAACTCTCAGAAATTAAAGTCATGCATGGGAAAGTTCAGCTCCTAAACCAAAAACCTACTTCTGATGCCTATTCTTGAGATTCTGAAAGAGGACCAAGTGGAAAGGGTAGCTTTAAAACAGCTGGGCATGATGGGTACATGCCTATAATCCCAGCACTCAGGAGGCTGAGGCAGGAGGGTGGCTGTGAGTTTCAGGCCATTTGGGGCTCTGTAGTGGGTTCAAGGAGAGCCTCATCTGCATAGAGATATCTTGCCTCAATAAGTAAATAAGTAGTTGTGATAGTCTCTTTCTGACACATTTGTTAAGTTTTCAAATGGGTCTGACTCTACCACATACATAATAAGGAGCTATCAAAAGCTTAAAGACGAAAATATCTCTCTTGAGCTTTTATTGTATCAGATATTGGCTCTCACAATCTATCTCATAAGTTTAAGTCCTGGAGCACTGGGAAAGCAAGCAACCCCTCTGGTGAGCGGCTGTGAGCATGGCAGGATACGGCAGCCCAGGACAGGAGCCACCGGTGATTACTGGGACCCGTGCCATGCTGGGACCTGGAGCACAGGGAAACCAAGCAACCCCCACCCCGACCCCATGAGCGGCTGTGAGCCTGCCGGCCCAAGGGCTGAGAATCAAACATCACATCTTCTCCTCCCCCCTCCCCTATTAGCAAGTGGGAGCCCGTGATCTGGAACCCTTTGAGCGGCTGACCATAGGCAATGTAGCAGATGGGGGACTTCCTTCTACCATCTCTTTGAAGGCAAATACTTTTATCCCTGGTTTGCTTTGTTCTCATTAATGGTGTTATTTTAGCCTGTTTTGTTTTGTTGAACTTCAATATACATGAAAGCATGGACAGCTATTTTGAAGAGAACAAGACACTCTACGACAGCCATTGGTGACTTCCCTGTTGTCTGGTTTTGAAGACCTAAAATGCCCTCCTCATTCAGTTTGGATCAGTTTTATACTATGTTGTTTTGTATGAATTCTCTGTACGCAAAGACATGGACAACTATTTGGAAGAGAACAAGAGACAATATGATAGATAGTGAAGATCTCAGGTTGTCTAGCTTTGAAATTTATATCTCTTACATTGCTTTCTTATGTCTTAAAAAAAATAAGTATTCACCCTAAATTCCCTACCTGGCCCCACTTTGCTTTCCTCTGACATCTAACTCTCCTATACTCTACCTGGGTACAAAACGGGAATTGAAAACTCACACATTTAACCAGGGCACACAGGTAATTCAGTAAGCGTGGCTCTTTAGGAATTTCCACAGGTGGAATTTACTTTCAGTGCTGTGTCATACGCCTGGTCTCAGGATCAGGGGGGCCAGGGAGCAGTGTGGACTCTGGGAAACAGCAGGGCATGCACACCCCAAGGACTGGCTGCTCTCTCTCCAGCCTGCGGTGAGGCCATGTCTTCCCGGGTTATGAAAGCATTTCACCTTCTAAAATAATCTGTAAGTCTGGATATGTGTGCAAGATGTCTTCATTTTAAAGAATTATTTGTGTGTGGTTTCTTCACGCTCAGACCAGATGATAAAAACAAACTTCTGCAGGCCATGTTATGGTTTAAATCTAAATTGGTCCCCCTAAATTTGCATGTGTTCAGAGGGAAGCGGGGCCTTTGGAGGGTGATTGGATCACAGAGCACTGTACTTGTCCTGGATGCTTCCACCAATGAGTTCAGCAGCTGAGGGTGCTGCTGGGAGGTGAGGCTTGGACAGAAAAGGCTGCTGGGAGGTGAGGCTGGGTCAGAAAAGGTTGCTGGGAGGTGAGGCTTGGACAGAAAAGGTAGGTCACTGCAGGTATGACCTGGAAGACTGCACCTCCCTCCCGGACTCTCTCTTTCTGTCTTTGTCTCTCTGTGTCTGCTTTCTGGCCATCTTGAGGTAAGAAGCCTTCCTCCACAGGGCGCCCCTCCACTGTGCCCTTTCTGCACTTAAGCCTGATGATGATGGACTGAAACTTCAGAAATTGAGATCCAAAATAAGCTTTCCCTTTAATGTGTGTGTGTCGGGGATTCTCTTGGTGACAGACCGATGCTGTAAGACACAAAATATGGCTGCAGACTGAGTCTAACTCAGATGTCACCAGTTTCAGACCCATCAATAAAACATATATGAAACATAAAATGGGCTTGGGCTTCTCAAGAGAAGTCCTTGGCTATCTTTCTTACAAAGAGCCGGATGGTCCTGGGAAATTCCCTTAACAGGGTCTGATACAGCTCAGTGAAATTTCTGCGACTTCCAGAGGACCCAACATGACTTTGAGAGCCATTGATAAGGAAACAAGAGGAGCCCTGCAGATGGGGGTTTTAGGTATCGGCAGCAGATCAGAAAGATACATGGGCAGAAGTCTTTTCTGGCCCGGTGAACATGAGAGCAGAGCTACAGAATTCCCCTCCTCTGCAGGGCACAGACAGGCACCTCTCCACATCAGAGTTCCACCGGTGAAGTGGAACTCTGCCTCTGACCTCCAGGGGGCGTGGGAGGAGGAGGGTCAGGTGGTGCCCAGCCGGGGAGCTCACAGTGGTAGAGCACCTGCGTAGATGTGGTTCAGTCCTCAGCACCACGAAATCTTTTTTTTTTTTAATTGAACAAATAAGGAGGGAGAAAGCTTCCCAGTACTGCATCCTTGTTGGTTTCCCTCTGTCCTACTTCTATTGCACTACTGCCATCAGCCACAACCACAGAGCCAGAAAGACAGTCCCTTTAGACATGGCCTTACAGATTTGCCTTAGGGACAAAAGTTGTCATGATAAGGTCCTTCAGAAATCACAAGAGATGTACACAGGGACACCTCACAAAGGACTCTGATGCTTTAGTAACAGTGAGAGGGAAAGAGCCACCAACTAACTGAAAACATGCAGGGGAGGGGGAAGAAAAGAAGCAGCAACACTGATCCTTTCCAGGCCTGGCTTTCTCACTGCTAAAAGAGGAAATCAAGCTATGAGAACACACCAGACTGTCATTCAAATAAAATCAGAAAGGCATATGGCTGATTTAATGACAGCTGTCACTAATCCCCGCCTTTAATCCCAGGTAGCCTGTTTTCCCTTGAGGCAGGAAAACAAAATATTTAGATATAATTTAAATAAAAATCAAAACAGAGAACGTGGTTGGCTCACTCAGCCAAATCGAGGGCACGACAAATGGACATCACGTTGCCCTGGAGAGGCAGGCCAGGAGACCTCAGCCTGAAGGGCAACACCATGGGAGGCCCGGGGGCTGCACAGGTGGCTCAGATGCTCAGAGCTACCCCTGCTGGTCACCAACCATGGGGCTCAGACTCTGCTTCCCTCTTTGGGCCTGGGACCTTGCAGGCAATGTCCGCCTGCAAGTGGATAATCGGGTTGACGCCATCAACGGCAGACCAAGAAGTGAGCTGAGCACAGTCACTTGGAGGGCCAGCACTCACGCAGGCCACCTGGTGGAGGGGGCTGAGCCACACAGCCCACCAAGGGCCCGATCCTCTGGAAACCCAGTGGGCGGGACCAGGAGGATGGGAGCACCTTGAGCACCAGGCACATCCCTTTCCCCTAATCCTCTGAACAGGATTTGGCTGCAGGCGTGTCTCTCCCCAGATTCCCAGACACCCCTGTCCTAACAGATCCTACTGTCAGCCATGGGGAAGGCTGGGCTGGGAGACGTCAAACAGCATTACTTTCCTAAGGTGACTTCATCTGCTCTTTTTCTCCCAGGCCCCTCCAACTGAAAGTCCAGATTTGGACAGAAGGGTCAGCACCTGACAGCTCTACTTCCAGAAATTTCTTGGGAGACCAAGTATTTATTTCCTAAAAGCACGAGATGGTGCTGAGCTTATTAAACAGCTACGGTAGCAGAATGCTATTGTTCAAGGAGGAAACAATTTCTAAAGAGGCACAAGGAAATAGGGCCACTTTGTAGTCTGCATAGCTTTCCTCCATTCATGAATATCCTATTCCTTAGGAATCCTCAAAGTCTGGATCTGGGACAGCACTGGGGACCTCAACATCTGGAAATGGTGTGAGATTCAAACTATACCCCTGATTTGGCTAAGCGCCAGCGGAGGGCCACGGCAGCATGGGACGGAGTTCTCGGTTCAGGTCTCAGTCCCAGGGACATCTGTGGCTCTCAGGAAATGCTGCAGAGCTGTCTGTCTGGGGAACGTCTGGGTCTGGAGATTACTCTACAGCAGCACCTGACAGGTGGTAATGAATGGATTTTTCTGGTTCTCACTGGCTCCATTCTAAACTGTCATCATTTTAAGCCATGAAATACATCAAGTGATAATTAAACCTCACCACAGATGGACACTATGAAAATGATTAACTTTTACTATTTCCTCCGCACACGCATTTTGAATATTCTGAATTCCTCAAGGTATGGGATCATTACATTGACAGATGAGAAAGGGTGACTTCACCATAATTTATGTTTTAAACTACACAATCCAAGAATAAAAGCTGTGTGCTTTCTCACTGCGTTTTAATGTGCAAAGTCCTGCCACAAGCTCTTATGTAGAGGAAACCTAGTGGGAGGAGTACAGACCTGGCAGTCCTGAGCTGCACCCCACTCAGTTAGCTGTGTGTCTCGGGGCAAACCTGGCCCATCTCTGAGCAGCAGCTTCCTCCTCTGTCAAGTATGAGTGATGACATCGTCACTGTTCCTCACTCAGAGCTTTTCTTGATCATTAACTGGAGGACAAACCAGAAAGCTGTGTAGGTGCAAAACGTAGACTGGTGCTTATCGAGGGGTCCCCTTTTCATTTGTCCTCCTCATGATCCACAAAGTTTATATTTGTCATCCCGTCGAAACACTACTGGAATCCCAGCAAGTTAATTTTAATCTACCACCTGCAGTGCAACCCACCATGAGACTGAAGGTGGTGAGACACATTTACAGTTACAGACAGCTAAGGAGACCTGAGTCTGCTCCAGATGAGGGTTCACAGAACAAAGGCGTTGATCCAGGGCCTAATCTGGATTTTATTCATTCGTGCAGAAGGGAGTGGCTCGAGCATGAGTGACAGTGAGGACGGCAGGAATTGTGTGAGTCCTGTGAGCCGGGCTGGCTAGGAGGCCAGAAAGCCCCTCTGCAATACGCAGAGAGAATATGCAGAAAAGCCGATCTGCATAATGCCACTGAGGTAACGGTTAATGTGGTTAATGTTTTAGGGGCTGCTGCTTTAGTTTCTGATGTATAAATATTTTCTGCCCTGGGGAGTCACAGCCTGTTTTTTTCTTTTTGAGTCAGGGTCTCACTATGCAGTTTAGGCTGGCTTTGAGTTCACTTTGTAGCCCAGGCTGGTTTGAAACCCACAGTGATCCTCCTGCCTCGGCCTCTTGAGCACTGGGAGTATAGGTGTGTTCCACCATGCCCCGGGGAAGTCACAGCCTCTTAACACAAGTTTCAACCCAGCTGACAGTCCTGGAGCACTGGCTCTGCATCCCAGGGGCTCAACTTTTCAGAGGGAGACGCCAGAGGAAACAGGGCTGTTTGGCTTCAAACATTACACATCAGCACCTCAGCCAGTCCCATTTACATTGCTTAGAGCCAAGTGA
This sequence comes from Cavia porcellus, assembly GCF_034190915.1. Lineage (NCBI taxonomy): Eukaryota > Metazoa > Chordata > Mammalia > Rodentia > Caviidae > Cavia > Cavia porcellus. Next base: position 5,457,619 of record NW_026947502.1, read on the forward strand.
AGGGAAAAGGAAATAGCTTAGCCAGGCCTGTGCATAACAGTACACAGACAGGGCCAGGGTTAGCTAACGCACAGGTAACTAACTGTTCTGTATTCAAGGAGAGCTTCCATGGGGTCTTCTCCAGGTACTGTCATCCAAGTACAAGATATTACTTTAAATTCTGTATAAAGGCAGGAAAGTCAGATGTCAGCACAGCTTTTGAGACCTACGGTCTGTAAAAACAAACCAACCAAAACCTCAATCCTAGCTGAAATTTCAAAGCACGAAGTTAGATCTGTCGCTATCAAATAAAGTTCTCCTCTTAGTCCCAGGATTCCTATTTTGTGTCCACATGTGCAGTGATTCACCTAAAGTGATAAAAATTCCAGTGCTGCAGAGAAACAGCCCAATGGCAACGCTGCTTCTAGCAAAAGGTTGGGGGGGGGGGGGCGAGTAACCACTCAAATTAGCAAGACAAACAGATTGAAATGTATTTATATTCCCACAGTTTAGTTCCCAGACTTGCAAACTGTTTGAAAGGCCCATTCTTTGGAACTTGGAGGTCTCCATTTCTGTCTGACAGGAGCAACAGGACAGGGCTCCCCATCAGCGCAACCTCCCTGATGGCCCCCAGAGGTCCCAGGCTCTCCATCTCTGAGACCAGAGTTTTAACATGAACATAGTTCATACATTGTCCCATTTCCTGGAGAACTGTGCTCTTACATGACCTCAGTGAACCAGCTGTAATTACTTGATCAGTTTCCTAGAGTTCAATGGGTCCCTCCTCCTTTTCTCTATTTATGAAATAAGACTGCGGTGCTTAGCCCAGAGGGTGCCGATGAAGACTGGATAAAAGGCTGATTGTGCAAATGTTGCTGTTATGACCCCTTCTGATCCACAGAATTTCTGTGGAAGGAGTGAGATGTTTGCCCCCAGACTACCTTAAATATGCAAGTGAGAAATTGCCTATTAAAAAGTGACTCCGGCTACAATGAAAGCCCTCACCTGTAGCTGCGCCCTGTCACTTAATGTCCTCTTAGAAGCAGCCAGTCCAGCCAACTGCCATCAGTCCCTTCCCAAGAAAGAAGGGGGCCTCATGAAAATGAAGAGTAAAAGCTTTTGACAAACTTCACCTAGGAAAACACTGAAGCCACTGCTGGTACTGGAATTTGCCTTTCACCTTTGGTTCCTATGCACTGTGGATGAAAGAGTTAAACAAAGAGGGCTATATTTGGGGTTCAAAGCAAAGCTTCACCTCTCTCCTCATTTCACCTCACCAGGTCATCCCACACCCACCACAAGGGACGGGGTAAAGGAACATAAGACTCAAGCACCAGAGAAAGCTATGATGGACAAAAACGGGCACAGTAAGGCTCCAGGTTATGAATGAATTCTGGGAGAGTGGTCATATGTCAGATTTGCTGATAAATTTGACAAAGTCTTACACACCTTTGACCCAAATACGCAATGTAAAGTATAAAAACACCAAATCTCCACTGGTTTCTTTCTTGCTTCTGGACACCCTGGGCTCTGACTGAGCACTGTTTCATTAGACACAGTCACACTGTACTGTAAGCACACAGAAGCACAACTGTGACAATGTCCAGCAGGCCATGAGCTACTTACACAATTTGTTCACATCCACCAAATGTGAGGTCCGTTCGTACTTGTGAAAGTTCATGACTCTAACGTTCACAAGTCATGGACTTGCTGTACCTTGTATTTGCCATTGGAGATCTAAGTTCAAACACCGAGTCCTATATAAGCCCTTGTGACCTGGAGTCAGCAATTAAATCTCTGTCTCAGATTCCTTTTCTGAGAATAGGAAGAGAATGCCCTCTGTACTAGCCACTTCCTCACTCTCTCATCACTGGGACAAAATACCCAACATCTGCAATGTAAAGAAGAAAAGGTTTATTTTGGTTCACAGTTTGGGTAGGGTCAGTCCATGGTTTGCCAGCTCAGTCAGCTCCAAGGCATGGTGGAAGAGCCATGGGAGACAAGCTGCTCATGTCATGGCAGCCACGAAGCAGAGAGAGAGAGGAGGAGCTGGATATAAGAATGCACCTTTCCAGGGTATGTCTCTCAGTAGTCTGTCTCTTCCAACCAGGATCCATCTCTGAACAGAACAGTCACCTGTGAATCCATCCACAGATTCATCCACTGATGAGTGCCCATCTCTAGGACCCAATCACCTTCTAAAATGCTCACCTCTAAACATGAGGCTTTTGAGGGATTTAGATATGAGCTAGAGCCTTCTGTACCATACCCTGCATAATGTTCAACTTATAATGCAAAATGTATTTAATCCATATCAAAGTCACTAAATCATAACATTGCTGCAAAGTCCAAGTCCAGGGTCCCCTCCGAGACTCATAACAGTGAGTCCTTATAAAAAACACTTCCAACATACAAGCGCATAGGATAAATATTCCCATTGCAAAAAGGAGGAATAGGCAGCGAGAATGAAATTGAACCAAGTAAGACTGACATCCACCAGGACAGTCATTGTAGTCTATAGTTCCATGCCTGGCACTGGGGCAGGTTATATAGAGATATAAGTTCCAGGGGGCTTGGGTACCCCACCCCTCATCCCTTACCTCTCCCTTGGGCTGGCTGCTTGTGGTTTTCCTCAGAAGATGTTCCATATTCCCAGCTTCCTGGGGTCTCCACTGTACCTTTAGCTTCCTTCTCACAGCTTCATGCACTGCCCTCTCGGGGCACATTGCCTGGTCTCCCAGGACTTCCTCTGATACCTTGGTGGAAGCCTCTGTGATCCCACAACTCTTGCAGTGTACATTCGTGAAACACCACCACTATGTGGAAGATGCCATGGTCTCCGGCCAGCTTGAGCAATCATTACGTTTCCTTGAAACCATGGTTGCAGTGGCCCGAGTGCCTAAGTGACCGAGCACAGTGAAATGAGCTCCTGAGAGCCAGTTCCACAGTAAGCCCTTCTTGACTGGTGTCCCAGGGACTCTGTTCTCAAATGAAGCTTAAGTTCTACACCCTGGAACCTTTGAAATGTGGGGTCTGGGCAAAACCTTTAAAATGTGGGGTCTGGGCAAAACCTTTAAAATGTGGGGTCTGGGCAAAACCTTTGAAATGTGGGGTCTGGGCAAAAATCTTTGAAATGTGGGGTCTGGGCAAATTCCAAGATGCATTCAAGCTATCTTTCTTATTGTGCTGATGCAAAGTACTTGGATTATTTTTAATGCTAATAATTTTAGCAACTATGTTCCCTCACTCTCCTTGGCCACAATTTCACAAGTATTTCCTTTCTGGCCAAGCTTCACAGTGTTCAGCTCTGTATTTACTCCTGGTTCTCAATGATACTTTGGGACAAATAAGCCCAAAGTATTTAAGACTGCCTTGAAATTTCCTGCGAGATGAATTAGTCTGCTGCCCTTAATCTTAGTCTCCTGAAAAATCTCAGGACATGGGCAAATGTAGACAAATTTTCTGACACCGTGTAACATATACAGCCTCCAGTCCCACTGGCAATGGGGTCCTTGTTCCCAACGGAAACATTCTGAGCCTGGCCTTTACTGTCTACATCCTACCAGCACTTTGGTCATATGAGCTCCCACCAGTATCATCCATCAAACTTTGCTCATAACATTCCAGGGTCTCTCTAGCCTGTGTCTCCAAGCTTTTCCAAACTCCTCTTAAAAATCAGCTCCAAAGGCTCCTGGGGCACATGATGAGGTGTAGGAACAGCAATTACCCAACTTTTGCTATCAATTTTCTGTATGAGTCATTTTCTCATCACTAGGACAAAATACCCAAGATGTGCCCCTTAGAGCAGGTTTTTCTTAGTTCACAGTTTCAGCAGGTTCAGTCTATGTTCAGCTGGTCCCAAAGCACGTAGAAGAGCCTGGCTAATGTCATGGTGGCCAGGAAGTAGAGAAAGCTCCTGGGAGGAGCTGGAGACAAGAAAGACCCTTCCAGGTCATGCCCTCTTTTCGAACCAGGTCCCATCTCTGAACAGCACAGTCAGCTATGAATCCATCAGTGAATTAATCTGCTGACGAGTATAGCAGCCCCATGAACAAATCACTTTCCAAAAATTCCATCTCTGAACATGAGACTTTCAGAGGAGATTTTAGATCTAAACCGTAATTCTCTCCCTCCAACGTGTTCCATGAAAGTTTGCTGAACCTTAGCTTAATTTGCAATTAATCAAAATCCCTTTGGGAGTGGAGGGTGTGGTAGACGCCCAGATATAAAATAACTAAGTGCCCGGTAATACGCATGGGGCATTTTTTTTAACTTCCTGTATCTGCATCCTCTTTCCAGGCATGATTCCGATGTCGTTTAGGGGTCTTCTTTCTTCCCGTTCTCGGTTCATGATATGCTGAGCAGGGGCGAGCGGTGGCTCTCACTAAACCAGCAGCACATGGCATTTCTGGTCCTCAGTAACTGAAGCAGAAGGGGCAGATCCAAAGCCTGGGAGCCCTCGCACTGTGTGGGAAATGCTGCACCAGAGGCTTTCTTCCACTAGACTTGAACTTCTGAAGAAGGAAACGGGCTAAACGGAAGCCAACAGACGGAGGAACAAAGTGGAAAGGTCTCTGGACCACACACCAAGCATCCCTGAAGCCAGCCCTCTTCCCTGTCCACCCCCCTCCTGCTGGGTTATATACACAAGTCCAACTAGCTGAGTACAGTTGCATTATTTGAAGCAAAAAGTCACCCCTGAAACAATATAGCATTAAGGGTAAAAACAGTCCTTCAGTCAGGATAACCACTGTTATGGTTTGCAAGGTGTGATTAAAACATAGGGTGAGTGTTAAAAAATTCTGTATAATTTTTTACAATTAAGGACCCATTGCCATGAATTGCCCTCAAAATATTCCTCCTCACTTCAAACATGCTTATTCCATCACTCCTCCCGCTTTCTGAAGCAGTTCTGGGAATCCTGTTCCGTGAGTGTCTTTAGGAGGTGTGATAAAAACACAGTGAACACCTTTGCCAGGCCCTATGCACCAGAAAAGCAAGGCCTGAAAAACATGGTGATGTGTCCTCATGCACTTACTCACCAGCTGTGGCACCTGAACCTCCTAGTTCTTCCCTAAAGTCAAAATTACCATAAAAATCGAAATGTTTTAGAATCAATTCAGCAGAATAAAGATACTAACAAAAGGGGCCTTCCGGAACTGCCTCACAGAGGAGCATTACAATGTGGTGAGTGTGTTTGCTGCACAGGAGATTAATGACAACATGTCTTTTATGCTAATAATTTTTAATTAAAAGATTCCCTGTATTTTTTAAAATCGCACTGAATATCTATGAAGTACCCCCCGAGACTCATGCTTGCATGGGTTAACTGTGCCGATAGGTTACTCCACTAATGAGCTTATAGCTGAATGGCTGTCAGGAGATGAAGTCTAGGTTTAGGAGACTGGTCAGTGGGCCATGACTCTGCAGGGTCTACCTCTTCTTGGGTTATTCCCTGTTCTCTCTGCTTTCAGGCTGCCATGAGGTGAGCAGCTTTCCTCTGCCACATCTCTGCATCATGGTATTTCTGCCTTGGAGTCAGCCAACAAGGTACTGAAACCTCAAAAACTATAAGCCAAAGAAATCTTTTCTCAAAGTTGCATAAGTTAGGCATTTTATCCCAGAAATAGAAAGTTATTATAACAATCCTTTAGAGGAAAGACCCTGAGACTTTGCCTCTACCAGAGTAGACAGTTGCTCTCCCAGACTCAGATGTCAGTTCTACTGGGCAAATTCACACTGTGTTATGGACCCACCTGCAAAGCGGCTGGCACACGGGTGTGGTGTGGGCATGCAGACAGGCTTTCTGCCTTCGGGACACACAAGTATATTCTCAACTGACTTAGCTACAAGGACCATGCCTTGCCACCTCTGCCTATCAAGCAACCACCAATCAGCTCAAGGATTCCATTAACATCCAATAAGCTGGCAATAAATCTTTGCCACTGGAGAGCAATTTCTCCATTACACAGCAGTCATGAAAAGTGGTTTCCAGATATTGCACTGAAGGCAATGAAGGGGTTAGAGAGCAGCAGAGGGGCACAGAAAGATCTAACTGGTTGCAGCCTCCATAGAAAATGGGGGATAGAAATCAATGGTCCACAGGCAAACCAGCTCCATGCAGCGTGTAACCACTCCAGCTGCAGTCACGCACCACCCCATGACTCTCCACTGGGAGCTACAACTTTGTGCCAGAAGGCCATGTGTCACTGTCCAGATCCCACCGGGCTGCTGATGATCCTGCTTGCTCATGTCTAAGTGTGCCCTAACTTCCTGGGTAACTCAAGGTAAGATGATCTGCTGGCCTCATGTGAAATCCAGCATCAGGTGAAAGCATGTCTTTATGCAGGCCCTGAATTATTTCTTGGAAATGGATGGCAGCCTTGGTCAAGAGTAAAACCCAATAAAAGCATAGAGGGACCAGTGCATGAGTTATTACACAGGTACAAGCTCTCCGACCTGACTCCTCCACCACGGTATGCACCCCAGAAGACACAATGTAAAGCCTTCACCACAACCGGGGGGAAGGGCCAATGGCTTGCATCTGTGAGCACCCAGAGAGCGAGGCTGAACAGGAGAGGAAACTGGCCGTCTTGCCAGTGTAGAGGAGACAGCTGATGCAGCAGACTGTTGCTAGTTTGGACTCTGCTCCTGCAGAAGCAAAAAGACTAAAGGTTTGTTAAGAGACAACATGATCTGAAGATAATGAGAAGGTAAGTCTGCTAGAGTTTTAAGAATTTTTAAGAGATGAACTAATTAGGGTGACAAGAAGAAAATTAGAACACGATGGTCTGTTGGATTCTGAACCTCGTTTTCTAATAAAGAAAGCACCAGGCAGCAATGAGACAAAAGAGACAGAAACAAATGGTTTTCAAGTCACAGATAATTAACCCCAGAAGCCTGCTGATGGCACATTAATATACTGGGGCAAACAGCTTTAAACTATTTGAAAGGGCTTTAGTGTTTACACAGAGAAGATCATTTCAAGAGTCCTAAAGAACAAAGAAACTCATCATGTGAGCAAGGCAAGGAATGAAGGTGACAAATGTCAACCTTTACTTCTGTTGAGGGATCAGAGAAGAAAGGTGAGCCTCCTGGGTGGCGCTGGAGCTCGGCAGGACCCATGGGAGCCTCTTCCTTCTCCCCATTCCCTGAGATTTGAGGGGGTGGGGTCAGTGTGCTTCATGGACCCGCTGTCCTGCAAAGGACTGATTGTTTGGTCCTTGTGAATCTGTAGTGGTTCTACCCTTGGGGGATCATGACCTTTTTGCGAATGTGATTCTTTTCCCACAAACTCCAGATTGGCACCTGTGTTCCAGATACTGCACTGCGAATCACAAAGGAGAGGCCTCAACAGGCACTAATCATTGCATAGGGCTGCACCTGCCCCTGCTCCAGCTCGCCCACCACAATCATGAAGACTGAATGAACCCCCTTCAAGGGCGTTTTAGAACAAGGACCTGTCACAAGTTGTTAGAAGGACAATAGTAGTTCTGTTAGGATGGCAGCTAAGGGGAATGAGCCTTGCAAGAGACTGATGGTAGGAGCAAACACAGGAGCCAGGGCAAGGCTTTGGGGAGCTGTGGGGTCCACAGCCAAACATCCCAGGAGCTCCTAGCCCTGTGGCTTTAATGAGGAATAGAGATATGACATCAAGGTAAGTCTGTCTTGGAGTTTTCCGGGCATAGAACACTTTGAGTGCCCCTGTATGTCAGGGATAGGGGACCCTAGAAAGGAAAGACCTCAGTCTTGTTCTTCCAGCAGTTACACTTACGTAACAATGAAAGAATTGCCCCTGGCCCAGGCTGCCACCCCGAGATGAGTGAGTGGTGCTGTGGTCCTGGGTGAGGTGGGTCCAGCAGCAACCCTGCGCTGCACACTGAGTCCCTACCCCTGCGACGAGCTGAACTTGCCAGAGGAAGAAGAAAGCAGCCCTTCTTCAAGTCTGAGGAGGCCCGTGGGTCAAGGGGCTCATGTACAGGAGCAGGAATGAAGGCTTAGCCCAGCTGGTCCTTCCACATCCTAGTACATGATTCCTTTGAAGAACTGTGTGGAACAGAACCCGGAAGTCCTCCCAGCCTGAGAATCCTCTGGATAACTCCATGCTGAGTCTCGGGAAGGATCCTGTCTACCTTGGTCCTTGGGAAGGTCTGAGTCACGATCACAGAGCTTTGTTATGACACAGTATAATTGGAAGAAAATATGAAAGGCCTGTTTGTCTGTGATGCTTCAGGAAAAATTCTAATCTTGGTGCCTGCCCAGAAAGTCCCTGAGCTGGCTGGAGGTTTTGTGTGTGTTTGTCCTTCAGTTTTTAAAGGTAGCACCATGAAGAGAGAGCTTTGGTTCTTCTGACTATGAACTGTGTTGTGACAAGCAGAGAAGAAAGTTAAAGTAAGACTCTGACAGAGAAGAGGGATAGCAATGGGCCAAGTTTAAAGTAGTTCTTCGTGGGATAAATAAACAGGCTACAACATCCACAGTCACGTGTCAGCCTGCTTGGAGAGAGGAATGAATCTGGTGACTTGAGGAAGCTTCTGTATCTATAGCCAGGTCTGTAGATTCAGGAGAAGGATACAGATAATAAAAATCACCTGGTTGTTGAGCACATCAACACACATGCTGTGCAAAGGGCTCCACGCGCATGCTCATCCTGACGTCTTCATTAGGCTGGGGCATCGGCTAAATGCCTGCCCAGCGTTCCTCCTCTGAGGACCAAGCCAGTCCCATGGTTTGGGTGAGAAGTTTGCAAACGCCAAGGGGAGAGCATGTGATCACACCTAGCCAATCACAGTACAGTAACCTACCCTCACCCCAACAGCCTCTACCAGAGACTGCTTGAGAACGTGAACCCAGACACAAGCCTAGCAAATCTGAGCCCTTGCTGGGAATGTTTCTGATGTCAGTCTGGGTGGAAAGAGTTGCACCCCCTGGGTTGGTGAGCAATCATGATAGAACTGCAGCTGTTTGCAGGCATCTTGCAAGGCTACTTGAAAGAGGCCAACACAGCAGAAGAAGGCACAGGGAGAATGTGAGAGTCCTTAGGTTAGCTATCACTGAAGCTAGATCAACTCTTGCAGTTGGATTTCTATAACCCAGAGCTGGAACCAGTGGGAACAGTGTTAGCATTCCTCTTGTTTTCAGATAAGGTCAAGGAACCTACCCGAAGTCACAGAGTAAGAGGAGAGGTAAGATTCTACCAACTGCCCAAGGGTCGTGATCGAAACTGCGCTTAGCGATCCAGCTGTGCTGCCCACTTCCTATTCAACTTGTCACAAACTGGGTGTAGCACAGACTTCTGTCCACTGAAAAAAAGCAGTACTTTCCAGGACCATCCCTTCCTGGAGACTTCTGAGTGTTCACAGGTAGATATCATTCCGCCTCTTTGAGCCCAGTATTAAAAAATAAGCAGTGCTCTACTGTCTAGGAACAGGAGTGAGATGGGAAAGAAAACTTCATCTCTTTCCCCAGATGGCAGCTAGAACTGAGAAGACCCACCGCCCCAGGCACTGTCAGTGCTGCCTAGCTTCCTTTTACAGTCCCTCCATCTGCAGCCACTAAAGAAGTTAACTCCGCAGAACCCAGGTGTTTATTAGTCTCTTTCATACAAGAGTCAGCCACTTCACATTATACCAAGATCGATTATGCAGGCAACCGAGAGATCCAGAAAACATCTGCTAAACAAAATCAGAATTAATGGCAAGCAGAATGCAATTCTTGATAGCTCAAGTTCATCCAGATGCAGAGAACCATTAAAGGGGCTATAAGAAGACACTGCCAATTAGGAACGAAATGCAAGGATCTTCAGAAAGTAGCTTCCCATTCTGGGCTGGCAGGTCATGTCTGCTCTGTTGATCTGCATTGCTAAGCAGCCAAACAACCATCTTTCAGGCTGTGTGTGTGTGTGTGTGTGTGTGTGTGTGTGTGTGAGAGACTGTCCCTTCCTTCCTTGCTTTTCCCTGGAGACAGCAGGACAACTCCTCCTCTCCCAGTATGCTTCCCAGCTTTGCTGGAAGCCAGACCAGGCTGGAACAGAATGAGCGAGCCATCACTGGGGCGGGTAAATAATACAGTGTGACACTGGTGCCCATCCCCAAACTCGCAGTCCCTAATCACAGCACAATCACAGACATCAGCAATAGCTTACGCATCACTCTCTGCTCCTACGAGAGGACCGACGAGGGCTGAATCATCCCAGCCACTCACTCAGCTCATTCAAGTGTGCTCTCCTGGCTATAATTCAACGTGATGGGGTCAGTCAGAGGGAAGGACGGGTGCTGAGTAGATGAATTCCGGCCGTCACAATCAGCACTGGTCCTCAGAGTGGACACGGGAGTGTGCTGGACAGGAAAGGTTGGCACCACTTGCTGAACCAGAAAAGGTTGAAATTAAACTTTGAGTGTCTGGAGAGAGGGATAAAAATACCTGCCCTGGAAAGCAGACAAAGACGCAGCCATACCTCCTTCCCCACTCGGCTGGCACAGGCGCAGGGATCAGGTTTAACACACGACTGTCCTGCAGGAGCAATGGCCCCATCTCCCTGAGGAGGACACAGGCCTTTGCCAGGAGAGAGCCTGGAGGTCTTGCAATCCAGCCTTGGCCTGTACCACTGTGTCTCCCTCAGCATTCCCTGAGACAGTCTTTACCACAAGTCGAACTTGGATCCAGGAACTTCTCTTCCAAGGGCTCCTCTCAGCTCTGCAGGCTTGGCAGCCAGCGTTATTCACAGACAGGTAGATGTGAGCATGGAAGAGCCGCTCTCTTAAATCATGGCCGCCCACTGGACAGCACTCCAATGCACCACAGTATCGGTGCAGAGAGTCCTTGTGTCTGCTTAAAGTTAACATGGGAAGGAGGAAAGAAGTGTCGTGTGGCAGGTACCACCTGTTCTGCTTGTGTCATGGGTTACTGACAGTCGGGGCAATACAGGACAAAAAAACTCTGGAAGCTTCATGTCACCAGGAAGTTGTTATCCCTGTAATCACCTCACATCGTAGGCAGATGCATTCCCTAAAGGACAGTCCCTGGTGCCTGCACACGTGAAGGATACTGTTACCCTCTGGGCTTCCTAGAGCTGGGTTTGCAAAGGGCACACCAAGGAACGCCTACCCTCAGCATCAAAACCAACCAAGTTAATTTAGTTTAACCCCGTGGGAAAGTCAGTTTGGGAAACGCTGCATATTACACCGGCTGTGGAGAGCCATATTTAACATATGAAAAACCCTGAGAGGTTCTGCAGTAAAAACATCAACAGCAACAACAAAAACTAACTCCACTTTATTGAGTCCAACATTTTCTAAGTGTATTAGTGTCCTGGGGCTGCTGTAATAAAGTTCTCCTTACTAGTTGGCTTAAAACAGCAGAAAACTTGTTTTCTCAAAGTTCTGGAACCTAGAAATCTAAACTCAGGGGCCTGACATGGCCACTCAGCTCATTCTCACCTTCAGCTTCCCTCTCATCCACTCATCTCCTTCTCTTCTCCTCTCCCCTTCCCTCCTCCTTCCCTCCCTCTCACTCTATTCTAAGGGATGGTTCTTCCTTGCTTCTTGCTGGCTTCTGGTGGCCACCAGCAGCCCACAGCCTCCATGGTCAAGTCACATGCCATTCTCCTCTGGGCAAGTTCTCTCCCCTTCTAAGGACTCTACTCTCTGGGTTAGAGCCCACCTTAAAGTCACGCACTTTATCTTAGCCTGATTACATCTGCTAAAACCCTGTTTTCAAATAAGGTCATGTTCACAAGCTCCAGGTTAGAACTTGAACTTACCCTTCTGAGAGCACCATTCAACCTGCAACCCCTGGCTTATCTGAGAGTGAAATGCACCAGCCAGTATCTGATGGATGCTTACAAAGCAGGCCTTTAAAAGTAGCTTTTGAGAGCCAAGGGTCTGAATGCCTTGCTTGTGTATCACCAAGACAGGACAAGAGTAAAAAAGACAACACACACCAAGAAAATGGGTAACATGTGCTAAATTCAAGAAATAGCATCGGTAGCTACTGGCTCTGGGCTAAGTGCTGAGAGGGGTGCGGGGATGAAGGGGTGCATGGGTCCTGCTTTCCGGAAGTGAATAACCAGTCAGGAGCATGTACCTTTCAGGCTAGCAGGGTAAGCTAAGCACTTCCAGTAAAATAGTTGGAAAGAATAAAAGAGAAGTGAATTTGAGATGCAGGACAAAGCATGAAAGTGGCAGGAGCAGCATGAGCAGAGTCAGAACAGAGAAAGCCCAGCTACAGTCGGGAGCAGGGACCGCAGGGCAGAGGATGGGAAGGAGGACAGGGAAACAAGGTCCACACAAGCCACTCACTTCACCCTGGTCCCCCCAACACCCACTGTGGCTGAGCCTGGACTGCGCTTCTAAGGCCAACATTAGCACCTCTCACTTCTCGCCAATCGATTGTCAAGAGTCCCCAAAAGTCCTACACTGGAAGTCACAATGCACCATCCATGCTGACGATGATGGGACTGATAGGTCTGAGTCAGATGTAGTAGCAAAGCGAAGCAAGCCTGGATGAGAAACCCTCTACGGTCAGGGTCTACGGTCAGGAGGCTGCCTCCATGATCCAAAGGCTTCCAGACCTCTGGGGGCCCTCGGGGACCTGACGAACTGGACACAACTCCCTCTTTCAGCTCCAGGTCAAGTTGGAACAAGAACTCAACCTGAAGTGTGTGTTGCTACTTTTGTTTGCTAGGATAATAATTTCCTGAACTACTAAGGCTCTTGGTTACATTTATGCTTTATACTGTTCAGAGATTTGCAAGCTCACGACCCCGGTCAGTAAATTCTCAGACCCAAACATACTTGGAATCAATAAGATTTCTCCCTGTCTCTCTGCTTCCCTCCTCCGTCCTTCCCTCCTTCCCTTCTTGCCTGCCTGTCTGCCTAGTTATAAGCACTGACATCAAAACACTGAGCTATTTCAGGAACTCTTAAACATGCAACTTTGATAGAAACAAGAAAGACATCGGTTCACAATCACAAGAGAAAAATTTATGTGATGTCAGGGCACATTTGTTAGTACAAACCCAAAGCATGTGTTCCCAGTCAACTGATGGTGGAAGTGGATGCTTCTAGAGAGGGGAAATTGTGGGTAAGGACAGCTCAACCTGACCGAGCTTCTGCCCCTCCTCAGGACACCCTCATTCTCTGGAGAATTGAGACCATAAGCTCAAGCAGAACTTGGATGGAAATATACATGGTTTTCCCATAAAACCCAGCCTTGTTAGAGAGCACAAGAACAGTAACATTTCAAAAAGATTAAACTTATATGTGATTCCTTAATGGAAATTAATTCCAAACATTTACACTCAGAAGTATTAACATAAATAACATGATGTTGAAAACCAAAGTTCATAGCAACTTCTCTTTCCATTATGGCTGTTTCTCTCCAAATTATATGGTCACTGACAATGGTGAACACAACTTTCAATTTTTAAAAATCCTTACCAGCGCCCTCTTACTTTATTTAGTTTCATTTGTACAGATATGCAAACAATGCAGTTTTCCCTGTGGGTACAGCTCCAAGGACACTATGCCCAAAACCACAGACAACGGCAAACAGATGGCAGCTAGAAGGTTCCGCCGGAGTTAGATTACTCAGCTACCATCTGTGTAGAGTTTCAGCACCACGGACAGCACAACCAGCGGCACCCAATATAGATGGTGCAGTACTTCAAGGATATGTACAGGACTGTCAGAAACACATGCTGGCCTTCAGAGGTCTTTCATTGTATTGAATAACATAGAAACTGGCTAGACACCAAGAATATGTTAGGTTTAGGAGCCAATATGGAATTTACCTTTTTTTTTTTTTTAACTCCATCCCTCTTTACTGGAATCAATACCAAAGAGAATCAGTTCAAAGAGAAAGGAGAGATTAAGGCTAAAACCAAAACCATACTCTGGATCCAAACTTTACTTTGATTTCTGACTTTCCTCCCATCTTTGCAACAAGGAGATCATTTTCAATGATTGTACAAATCACAGAAAAGATATCCTCTTATTACAGACTAGGTATTACCAAAAGTGAATAAGGAACATTTCAATTTCCATTAAAAGACTTCTGAAATTATCATCCATCTACGCTTACCTCAGAGACCAGAGCACGAATATGCTAAAGGAGTGCTGGCCGAGGAGCGAGAACACCATGGAATCGTTTTCTAAGGGAAATCAATTGGTTATTTCTATTTCAGCTTAGCTGAAGCTGTAAAAATCTAATCAAAAGTATTTTTCACACTGGCATCTCTTTCCAGATACTGAAATACATTGAAATGTAAACAATTTTTGTTTTTGATGTTGTTTTTGCTGGGTAAACCCAAATAATTACCTTAAACTTAACCTTTTTTTAAAAAAATAAATAAAACTGCTCTTCATAGGCCATGAGGTGATCACAAATTAGCTAGTTCCCCAGAGCACAGCCCAGACACTTGAAGGCAAAAGCCATACCTCTGACAAGAAAACCAGCCCTGAAATTCTCGAGTCTCTAGAGCCAAATGCCAAGCACTCATCACCCAGAAAAGGCATAAAGAATTTTCAAAGGAAAGCTGTCAGCAGCCCAAAGTCCATCTTAATTTCAACATATTACTTCCAAAATGTCAGCACCAAGAAAGAAGTGGATATGCATGCATGTCCCCTACCTTCTCTTCTTGTGACTTCAAAGCTTCTGGATCCCTGAAAGAAAAGAAAGATGTGTGTTTTTGAAGAATAATTCATACGTACAGATACTTGCAACACCTCACCTCTTGCTAGTCACACAAAGGTGAACAAGCTAGTGAGAACATGAAACTTGGCAAAGCTGGTTCTGCTCAGCTCACAAACACGCACATCTATAAATGCAAACAGCTTGCTTCTCTGAGGGCTGAGGGAAGAAAACTATGTTGTTTGTCACGTAGTTTTAACAGGCCAGTTCAAGCATCCAGAAAGATGCTGATGCCCTCCTCTCCCTCACCTGCAGGTACTCTTCCAGGTCCTAGCAGGAGGTACTAAGGAGTATCAGGCCAGCAGCAGGTACTCCTTTTTGGTGACATAGCAAAGATCACTAATTGTTTCTGTGTGGCTCATTGGCATCATCATCTAGCAACTAATTATAGCCAACTCAGAGCTTCCAAAGGAAAACATGCCACTGTACAAAACTAAGCCTGCAGATTTTCCTAATTCCGTTTCATATTTTCGATGCCAGCTATGTGAAGCACAATAAACAGACTGTTTCAGAAATTACTCAGGTAAAACAGAGTCTCTGCATTAATATTCATAGTGGAACAGAGAGATACAGAAGAAATACAAATCATTGAGAAATCAAAGGTGATTTACCTTGATAAATACCAGTACTTCAGCTGGAAATGTAAAGAAAGTATCTTTAAAAGGCCTTTCCAATACATCACTGGAAATGGGCAGGTTTTCTGATAGGAACGGGGGGAGAAGAGACACCAGGAGAGCGAAAGGCAGAGAAACAGGGGGTGCGGGAAGACGGTGCAGGACAGCTCAGCAGGCAGGGAAGCCCAGTGAGAAGCCTGGAAGCATATATTGTAGTTTCTTAAAGATAAAAAGTATTACAGTTCATCATATATGACCAGTTTAGGATAAAAAGCTCAAGGTTGAGAAAAAGCTGAAAGTCCATGCTCATGTGTGCCTCACCACAACAAAAATCACTGAGCGTAGAGCTTTTAAAGCGAGTAACCTTGTCTCTCACAGCTCAGCATTCTTGTCTACATCCTCTTACGGCCAGGAGGGAGGCCATACTGAGGAGGACCTGAAAAGTGTGTCCAGCTGGCTACACTCTGCCAGCCAATAATCTAATGGGCAGAAGCCTGAGTGGAAACAATGGAAGTCCCATGTCACAGGCTGAAGCACGGGCACCAAATGAGCCTCCAGAACGCTGGACCCCAGGAGGCCTCTCCGGGTCAGAGATCGGGGAGACGGCGTGGAGATACGGAAGCCATGAAAGGCATCAGGTATGAAGCCCACTCAGCTCTTCCCAAGCGCTCCTCGCCTGAAACCCCCATTCCTAGGACAACTCCATGAAGAATTTGTGAAGCAAGGGATAGCTTTTATACCTCCAGGAACAAAACTCACCAGAATTTTAGTGTGGCAACATAAACTCTATCTATACTCTAAATAGGAAAAGCTGACATCTTTGGAATGTTGCATCACTTTCTCTAACAAAATGACATTCCTAATAATTTCTATGCCTCTTTCTCTTCTTCCCTTGTGTATATTCGGGAGATGCCTTTTTATCATCATAGCGTGATCTTGTTCATTAGCTCTCCTAACCGATTTTTATTTGTGCATATGATGGCAGCTGATGTTTTAGGGTGATGTTATAACCAGCCATGTGACTACATTTCTTATTGTTTGTTAGAGTTTTTCCATTGATTCTTTCATTTGTTTTGTTTTTGTTTTTGTTATTTTGGGGGGCATACTGGAGAGCCAACTCAGGGCCTCGTGTTTGTCAGGCAGGCCCTGTGCCGTGGCCCACGTCCCCAGCCCCTCCATTCTTCTGGGACCCCTGTTTGTACACTATAATCTACAAGTAGCAATAGTCTCTTTCCGGTTCCTATACTTCGGTGCTTTCTTTTTGTCTGGCTGCTCTAACTAATTCTTCAAGCTAATGTTAAATATTGCAGACACGGTGGACATTTTTATCTTGTTTCTGGCTTTAAAAAGAAAACCCATAGCATTTCTCTACTAAATAAAATGAAGTCTTTTGGCCTAAGATATATTTATTATATTAATGAGATCAATAGACATTGTACTGTTTTTAAAAAGTGTGCCTTCCAGCTAAAAGCTGCTTTCTCTCTTACTCACTTATGTACTGACTGCTTCTCTCCCCTGAAGTGTATCTTTTTCCCTCCTGCACCCTCCGTTCTTTAATAGAGCAGATGCTCAATACATATTTGTTGAAAGAGAAATAACATAAAATACATATGTGTTGAATTTTACCAAGCACTTTTCTGCATTTATGGAGATGATCATATGATTTTTTTCTCCTTAGCTCTATTAATAAGATGATTTGGAGAGTAGACTTCACAGTATTCTGCTATCTCTCTATTTCTCAAGTAAGCTTTTCTTGGTGATGACACACTTTTTAAAAATGTTCTTCAGGGGCCTTTTTGCTATGATTCAAACTATGAGCACATTGATTGGTTGTAATTTTTGTATTTATAGTAATACATGAGATGGGTGTATCTTTTTTTCCAGAGCCAGGAATTTTAAATGATACTAGCTTTATAGAACAAATTTGCAAGTTTTCCTTTTACTATATTCCAAAATAGTTTAAGTGAAAATAGAATTATCTGATCCTTCAGGATTTTTTCCACTTTACTTTTCTTTTTTTTTTTTTTTTCTTTCTGGTACCAGGGATAAAACTCACAACTGCGAATTTGCAAGGCAGGTGCTTCTGCTGCTGAGCTAAATCCCAGCCCAGCCACTTTATTTTTCAGTTTGACTCAGAGGAGAGAAATGGTCACCTTACATTTTAGTCAGTGGCCAGCGGAGATTTACATTTCAAAATCTAATCCCAAAGGCTAGCAATGTGCTAACTTCAAAAGTAAAGTAAAAGTGACAACACTGAATTCATAGGGATACTGTGAAAGTTAAATGAGATAAATTTCTATTTCATGTAACAAAAGAGTAACTTATACTGGACAAATCTTTATGCTAAGAAAAATCTATAAAAGATGAATTTTAAAAATAAGTTTTTAAAAAGCATTTGACAGTAACTAAGCAGCCAGAGCTCAAAGGGCCGGCGTTGGGGAACCTTGAAGCACCTGCTGTTTTATGTAGAAACCAAGCCGAGAGTGGTATCCTACAACAGAGAAGTTGCTTTGACTTCTCTGAAAGAAATTAGAGTTCTAGATAAAAATTAGAGTTCAGAAATTGACAGTAAAAAAGAATAGGAGTGCTGTTACAATATCTAGGATGCATGATGGCCTGGGTTCGGTCCTCAGCATCAAGGACTAAACCAATACAACAATATCAATCAGTCAATATACCAATATCCTGGAAAATGGAACCAGAAAGAAATGAACCCAATATTCTGGTCACAGTTTCTCCTCGAGAAATATGATTATGTCAGACATGTACATATAAATAGCAGGAATCTAAGACCCAAGTTAAAAATTAACATTAAAATACCCTCACACAAGCAAACAAATAGCTTTAAAAAGTACTGAATAATAAAAGTAAGTACAGATTGTGGGAGTATCTCCATGCTAAGCAGACAAAAAAGAATGGCCCTGGTCATTGCAACAGGTTTTGTTAAGACTACATGCTTTCAACTAGGGATATAGCTCAGTGGCACAGTGCCCGCCTGGCAAGCACAAGGTCATGAGTTCAATTCCACTGAGAAGATCAAGACAATCTGCCAGGGTTCTATATGTCTAGTCTGTGAGTGCAAAATAGGCCTGTGGCTTTTCACATAGGTCTCCATTATCCAGTCCAGAGATTCCAAGCATGGCAGGAAATACCACCAAATGGCTGAAATCCAAGAAAACTGACTCATTGCTTATCCAGGTCCTAGAATTAGCTGACACAGCTTTAGAATAACTATGAGTAATATGTTCAGAAAAATAGGAGGTGCTAAATTTTACCATAAAACTAGAATCTATTAGGAAGGAAGTTCTGAAACTGTAAATTAACCAGAAGAACTCAACAGAACTGAAAAGAATACTCAGAAGGCAGCTAGGTCAGTAGAAAGGAACCAGATTGAAGATCTAAAAGAAAAAAAACAGAAATGAAAAGAGTATAAAATGCGTATGACATGGTGAAAAGGTCTTTCACAAGTATGGAATTGAAATTTCAAAGGAGAAGGAGAAAGAAATTGGACAGAATCAATATATTTGGGAGGGGGAACCAGGAATCAAACTCATGACCTCATGCTTGCCAGGCAGGCGCTGTGCTGCTTAGCTATATCCCTAGCCCCAGAATCAATATTTGAAGGCATACTGGTTATGAATTTTCTAAAAGTCATGAGAGACATCAAATCAGAAAACTGAGAATTTCTACAAACCCCAAGCAAGATGAATACAAGCCAAACCATCCCTAGGTATTCACAGCAAAATAAACAAAGATTCAAGAAACAGGAAAATCCTAAGAATAGCTACAGGGTAGTGGTCGATGGGATGAACATTATTTCCTATAGGAATGACAGCTGACTTCTGAAGAGAGAAATAGTCAGAAGACAATGGGCCATGTCCTTAAAGTTCAAAAAATTCCTAAGTATATATCATGAAAATACAACTATGAGTGCTAAACAAAATGAAGACAAATATAAACTTAGAAAAATAAAAACTGAGAGAATATATTGCAAATAGATTAACACTTAAAGCCACACCAATGGGACATCTTCAAGCAAAAGGAAAATAATTGAGATAAATGCATAATCATGTAAAGAGGAGTAAGGGACACCGGAACAACTTTTTTAAAGGATAATAAATATATTTTGGTTGACAGGAATCCTTTATGAGGTAAGAGAATTATATAACTAATTACATAATAATATGATCACAAGAGGTCAGATGGTCACATGGACTTGAAATGTGATAATATTTTTAATATTTTATCTATAACATTATTATATTAATAACATATGTTATTATTATAACATAGATAAAATATCTATAACATAGATAAAAATAGTTCTGTGAGGTCAAAGGACTAGAATAACATTAAAAAATGTCTAATCCAAGACAAAACCAAAAAGGGTCTGGGGGTGGGGGTTGGAATAAAGAAGATAAAGAGTATGTTATTAGATTTAAATACAAATGAGCCAAGTAATCCAATTAAAACACTGAAGATTGGCAGAATAGATAAAACAAAATTCAACTGTATGCTACTTAAAAGAGCTAAGTGAGAAATACATGGAATGCAAAAAGGACTGAATTTAGAAAAACAGATCAGATAAGTCATATCACTCCAACTAAGACACAGCTGGTGTAAAGTGGACCTGTAAGCATTAGCACTAGGGGATCTGCTGATGGTCAAAGGGTCAGCGTAACAGGAACACACAGCAGTTCTAAACTGGCACACACCTGCCCACACAGCCTACGCACAGATACGGTCAACACTAAAGAAACTAAGAGAAGAAGCTTTAAAAACCATGATAATGGTTGGAGAATTTAAGAAATTTGTCACTAGTTGATAGAACAGATAGAGAAAATTTCATCAATGCTACAGAGGAGGTGAACTTCACAGGAAATAATTTCATTGCTACATGCTGAACACTACCCAGCAGCTACATAACTGGGCACTACAGGGTCATGTAAGTATCCATTCGGTATTTATAGAAATTGACCCCACGCTGAACCGCGAGCAGGTTTCACATTATCAAAATCATACAAAGGACATGTGTAGTTTTTTTGACTATATGAAAGTAGAAATCAATACCAGAAAAATGTTGAGGAAAATCTCCAAATAGTTGACCCGTGAATTCAGAAGCATATTGCATAATTTCCCCTGAGAGTGATCACAAAGAAAGCAGGATGCTTTGAGCAGAACAACTGAATGGCAATATTTAAAAAGCTGCAGAGCATGGTGTAAGCAGTGCTCGGAGGGAAATGATAACCTAAAGTGTTAGGGAAAGAGGCTGAAAATTGATGACCTAAGCATCTATCTTTGAAAGCTAAGAGAGAAATAATGGCAGCCCACAAAAGGGAGAATGAGAGAACTATAAGAATAAATAAGTAACAGGCGAAAATTGTACCACAAATGAGTTTTTTCTTTAGAAAGATGAATAACTTGATAAATCCCTAAGGAGACAGGTCAGGAAGAAAATTTGCAGATGAACAACAAACCACACATAGTTTCTGATGCCACCACAATACAGTGGGGAAAAACAGCTTTTCAACAGTAGGTGCTAGATCAACTGGGCATCTACCCCCCAAAATAACGGCCCGCCACCCTGAATACGGCCCTTCGCTTCAACTCCTTTATCCCGTGCCCTGGCCACTTTCTGGGGTGGTTCTGGAAGTCCTCGTTCATGCGTATCTTTAGCAGCACCGTCACCGCACCTCAGTGTTGATGTCCCCAATCTATTCAAACTGGTGGCTCTCACCATCATTTGCCTGGCAGGAAGAGCCAGAAGGTGCAGTGCGCGGACCCAGTGAGTTTTCACAAGCTCGCCTTCCCGCTGGGTCACACGGAGCAGCCTTTACTGTGCTTCTCTAGAGCGCATCTCGGAAAGACACGCACAAGGGGACTTCAAGACTGCTCAGAACACAGCAAGAACAGTGACAGTGTGATCGAAGCAAGGGGGAGTATTTCAAGGGACATTGTTGGCAATGACTCTTTCACCATAATTTTTTTTTGTTTTGTACTGCGAATCAAACTCAGGACCTTGTGCTTGCCAGGCAGGCGCTGTGCTGCTGAGCTACACCAATGGCCCTACATTTTCTCTTTTTAAATTTAAACACACATCATGTATGCCAGTCACCCCTCAGAATAGATTAGATTCCATTTAAAAAATAAAAATGAGCATAGCAAATATTTCCAAAAGAACAGAGCATCCGAGGTGCCCTGCTCTCAGGGATCCGCCCTGGCAGGAGCTTCCTCGGGAGCTACTTCCCCTGGACCACCGCTTCCCGCAGGCACCGCGCTCAGTCCCACCAGTGCCCTTCGTCTGCCTTCTTAGTCCTTCAGTAGCTCTGTAACCAGTTCCCAACAGGAAACTGGGTCAAAATAACTACTGTGCTTTCTGCTTTCCTGACCCAGCAGCTCTACTCCCAGATAAATGTCCATCAGAAATACACGAATGTGTGTGCAAGAATGCTGACCGCAGCGTGCTGTGTGGCCAGCTGAGCGTGGGGAACGCCTCAGGTGGATGAGCCGCAGCAGATCCAGGCAGTGGGATCAGACAGCAGCACCAAACAGCCAGTGAGTGCTGCAACACCCAAGGACCTGGACAGGCCTCACAGACATACTGTTGAATGAATGAAGGCAAACACAACAGAGAACAATTTTTGGGATTTTCCTGTTAGGACAGGTATACTCTTGAGGTAGGAGAATTCCAACTTCTACCCCACCCTGGCAACTTAGCAACTTAGTGAGACCATGTCCCAAAATTAAAAAAAAATTTTTTAAAAACAGCTAAGGATGTACCTAAGTGCAAAGGCTCTGAATTCAATCTCTAGTATTACAAAAAAATCAAAACCGATCTCTGGTAATAATCTAATGATAACCTTCACAAGGACAATGACCAGGATGCTGGAAATGTTTTCTATTTTATGACCATCCTGATACTCGCTTTGAAATAATTAATAGAGCTCCACTCTTAAGATATGTGCACTTTACTATATATTTCATACGCTTCAACTAAAAAATTGAAAAATAAAATAAGATAAATTACTCAAGAGTAAATGCAAAGTTTGGTGAGCAAAAGGAAGAAAGCCCAATTTACAAACGATGAAAGATCTTGCTTTGGTGTGAATGTTCCTTCCAAAAACACATGCTGAAATTCAAATGCCATCATGACAAGACGAAGAGGCAAGGTCTTTAAGAGGCCTTTAGGTCCCGGATCAGGGAGCTATCACGGGAGTGGGTCAGTTATTACGGCAATGACTCCTGATACAAGGGTGAGTTGGCTTGAGTTTCTGTCTTGTGCGTACGCTTCTCACTGTGTGACACCCTCCAATGCCACGTCATGACATAGCAAGAAAGCCTCTGCTGGGTGCTGCTTCCATGTCACTAGACTTCCCTGACTCCAAAATTGTGAAAAACAAATCTCTGTTCTTTAAAACTTACTGTCTCAAGAATACTGTTACGGCCACAGAGAACAGACTAAGAGCAAACAGACCAAGTTTCATTAAGATCACAGGAGAGAGAAGCCAGGATTACACTTGTGTTTTTGAGGTCCTAACCCACACTCCTCAGCTTCAACAAAAGGCGTCAACAAACGTGCACGAGAGAAAACAGGGATTACGAGTCGGAGCTCTGAAATCACGTGCACCCAGGCCTGTCCCCATAGCTAAATCTCTGTCACTTTTGCTAACCTGTTTTACCTTCCTAAACCTCAGTTTACGCATCTGTAAAATACAAGCAAAAACAGTAGGTTCCTCAGAGACCAGCTGCAGTGATCAATGAAATAACAAGAAACTCTACCATGCTTAGTGTGGATCTGACACAGACAGTCCTCAAACGCCTGCCGTGGTCATCGTTAATGAAAATAACCAAGAAGAGAAATAAGAAATAAGACCATTTTGAGGGGGTAAATAGGTTCAGTGGCTCTGTGCATTACTGAGGCAAAGCAAGAATCCGTCTTCCTAATACTGGAAAAAGCAGCCCCCTAAAAGCTGAGCACAAGCGCACAGAACAAAACCATCGACATAAATGACACCAAGGCCCCGGATGCATTGCCTAAACAAGAAATTATTTTCTGCAAAAGCTTCAAACCAGATGGTTATAAATGAGAGTTAGCACATGGGCATTACTTAATGACTAAATTTCTTTAACTAAAAATCTAATTTTATTATGGCATAAATCATACTTTCCTGAAGCAGGGAATTAATTTTAGATTTTTCATTCACCGTTCATAACCTTTCCGCGAATCTGACAGCCAAATCATTTTAAATGTCATTTAACCAATACAATACAACAGCTTTATTCCTCATCGTACCCTTCCTGAATTCATTATCTTCCACTATAATGTAGAGGAACTTAAGTAAAAAATTACCATTCCATAAAGCTGGATTTTACTGTGCAGCTGAACAGTATAATCTTTAATTCTGAATCAATGTAATGTGAATGCTGAGTAATATTTTTCATAATCCAAAAATCCGCTGCAGATTCTCAACCACCAAAAAAAAAAGTTTGAGAGCTACTGGAAAGAGTTTGAAGAAGTTCAAATGTCTTTCCTGGGCCCTTCCTGTGGTCATTTTGGGGACAGGGGTTGAAGTCCTCCCTGGACCTCAGCCTGGACTCCTCATTCATGTCTCCCATCATCCTGATGGGCAAAGTCTATCTGTTATGCTAAGCATCATGGGATGTAGGGACTTCTGGGAAAACCCTGGCTACGTGGATTAGAACAGTGGGGAGTCGAAAGCGCCCACATTAAACAAAGAAAGAAATGAAATGGCAAGCGGAGTGGGGCTCAGTAAGCCAGGTCTACAGATGAAGCAGAGCCCGGCCTGCGGTGGACAGGCTAGGAGTCAGAAGCCCCTGTGTCCACTTCCTGCTGGGGAGCCCCACGCCGACACCCCCTGCCCGAGCCCCAGCAGGGCAGAGGCAGATCCTACTTGGGGACACAACTTCCTATCAGTGCTTATATGTTCTACTTCAGAGCCACGAGCAGCGAGGACAGGGCAGTCTTGCTGCCAGCCAGGCCTCCTCACCATTGAAATTCTGACACTGAGCTTCTAAGATTTTCTTATCCGAGATGCTTAAAAGTAATATTTCTTTAACAAGCTTCCCTACCAGTTTTCCATTTATTCATCTGAATTTTTAAACTTCACTCTCACAACTTCCATTTTTGCTAGCAAGATATCATCCTGCAATTAAAATCTTCACTTGGGCTGACAGAAGACAGCTAAATAAAGCGATGCCTTCTGTGGCCTGGATCCCATTACAGGCTCCCTGCACGCACACCAAGCTGCTGGACACCCCTCCTCAGGGGTGCGGATAAGGAGAATCCCTGCACTCTCACACTTCCTGGCACATCACGTCTGAGTCTCCAAACCCAGAGGATGGAGCAGCTCCGGGGGTGACCCTACACTCAGAGCTGGCAGGACAGCACATCTTTTGGGGGAGAAGCTAGACATCCTCAATTCTTCTAGTCATGCCAAGCTTTCAGCAAGTGCTCAAGAACAATGGACACTTCCACAGAGAGACCTGGAAGGGAATAGCTGGGTGGAAGGGAGTTTTTGTGTTTAGCTTTGTCATTTGCTGGAAAAGGGATGCACCTTGGGGTCATAATGGCGAGGGAAATAAATCAGATACACATTTTTAAACACTGCATGGTTTCCCTCATGTGAGAAATCCAAAGAATAAATAAAGAGCAAACTAAAAGATAGATAGGAAATGTATCTTCTGCCAAAGGGCAAAGGACCAAAAGACAGGGAGGGAGAAGAGGGGAGCAGAAGGGGATGAAAGGCAGTTCGGATGTGTTATGTGAAGAATATACCCATCATGCACTGCAAATGTACTAATATAAATAAAAACAAGAAAAAAAAAAACGGCAACAAGGTGGGACTGGCCCCTGAGAAACGCTGTTTAATTGAGGGGTCAGACTTTACCTGCTGCCTCACAGAGAACATCGTACATGACCCCTAGGAGAAATGTGTGTGGTCCTGGTCCGCTGGCTTTCTGCCTTAAAGGTCAGTCAGGCCAGGCGTGGTGGTGCACGCCTGCAATCCTAGCACTCAGGAGGCTGAGGCAGGAGGACTGCCACCAGTTTGAGGCCAGCCTGGGCTATATAATGAAAAGAGTCTCAAAAAAAGAAAAGAGGTAAAGCCAACACTAAGAAATGTTAAGATGTTCAGACAGCTGAGGCCCTGACACCTTCCAGCCCATCACGTGAGGCCTTCTTGAACTGAAGGAAGAGGGCCGCACGGCGCTGCACAGGCAGAGGACATGGCTCTCCAACACTCTGTGACTAAATCCAGGAGGAAATTTCGTGTGCCTCCTTCTTATGGTCTATCCATGAAGTGATTCACAGAAGGAACCCACAGTTCACACTGGGCTAGCAAATCTAAGTAACTAAGCCAAAAGTTTAACTGGAGGTTTAGCAAGACAAAAAAAAAAAAAGTCACCTCTGGATGTCCAAACAACTTTCAAAAAAACAGCAAAGCAGGGTCGGGGATTTAGCTCAGCGGCTCAATGGCTCAAGCACTTACCTGTTAAGTGCAAGGTCATGAATTCAACTCCTGGTACCAAAAAAAACCAAAAAACCCCAAAAAACCAGCAAAGCAGGGCCAGGGGGGTAGTGAGGTGATAGGGCATGAGGGCTTGGATTTGATTCCCTGTACCGCCAAAAAAGAAAAAACAAAACAACAACAAAAAAAAACCCCAGCAAACCAACCTCTTTGCGGCTTTACTATTGTAAAGTCATGTTATCATGCTCAGCAGCAGCGGCCCTGGGGCACAGCTGGGGGCACTGACTGGGCGACCTCCATGGAGGAGACTGTGAAACCACCCGAGCCTCCAGCGGGTCTGGATCGCTTGACTTCCGTTAGTCATGCTCCACGTGCACAGCCCTGAGGAAGCAACCCTGACACCTCGGGCTCAGTCAGCATCCATCAAAGGGGCAGGCAGCCGGCCGCCAGGACGAGCTGAGGGATGTCTGGGAAACAAAGCCCATCCACAGACGCCTTCTCCATGACTCTCTGATTTAGAGCAGAGCGGGTGGTATTTTTGGTACCAGTGGTGGAGTCCAGACATCACAATAGGAAAACACCTGGAGGAGACTTGCCCAGTCTTTGAGATTTAATAAAAGTATGTACAGTGAAAGGCAGGAATGGGGTGGATATCGGTAATCCCTGAACTCGGAGGCTGAGGCACGAAGATCCTCTGTGTGATTAGTTTGAGCTATGTAGTGAAAAAAAAGTATATAATAAAATGCAAGGATTTAGTGATTAAAAGTGCTAGGTATCATTTAAAGTCTTATGCTATAAATTATTTGTTTACACTAAAGAAAAGCTAGCTCCGAATTCAAGGCAGTCTTCCACAGCAAATCCACCACGGCGATGCGTAGACACTAAATTGCATTTGATGGAATCAATGTCGCTAAGCAATTGATCGCTCCACCTTGTTAAACATCACCTGCACAGGCTGAGACCAGGAGGCAAAGGCGGTCTTTCGCAGTCGTGCTTCTCTGACAACCCAGTCAATGAAAAATTAGCCATCTTTTTGATTTGGAAAGTAAGCCACACCTCTCCCTCAGAAGAGGCAATCAGCAGGCCCCGGGCCACCACAGTACTTGTAGCCTAAAGCTCTGACTCGCCAGCCTAAGGGACCCTGTATTCCTCTGTCCTCATCCTGTGCAACCCAGGCTGGGCTTGACAAGCCACTGGCCACCCAGCGCAGAACTGCTTCTCGCGCAAAGCCAGGGCCATAGCCCTGAGCACAGCCTCTATGCGCCCTCCCCCAGGGTTCCCCACCTGGGCCAGCACAGGGCCTGCAGCCTGAGACATACCTTACTGCCAGGAGAAGGCAGGTGATTTAAAGATCTCCTCCTGTGAAGAATACAAGGCCACCAAGTGAGGTTTGCATGAGGCTCTTGGGAGACACTGAACCTGTCCGTGCTCTTCCTTGGTAGCTAAGCAAGTCCCTCTAGGCATTCCCCCGCAGAGAAGTCTCCTGTCCTCTTACCAAGCAAGCATCCATCTGGTGCTGCCTGTATCCCAGCAGCCCGTGCTTCCTAAGAAAATCAGGCTGCCTTGTCATTGTCCGGGGGAGGAGAGCAGAGCAAGGACAGATGTCCCCAGAGAGGAAAAGGCAGTGTCGGTGTATTAATTACCCATGATCCTCTCCAGGTACCATGCAGGCGACGGCATGACGGAGCATCAACCTTAACATGATACTAGAATACGCCACTCTTTCTTCTTTCTACTAGCTGCAAGCCCAAGATGACGTTTAGAATAACCCGAGCCTGGCAAATTAAAAGATGGAGCAGGAAGAAGGGCTGCCCTTCTGCACAATCCTCGCCTCAAAGCCTGTTTTCCATTCTTGTTTTTGTACATAGAATGAGGGGATCACCAACAGGAAGCCTGCCCTAAAGACCCACAATGGTCCAGAGCCCCACAGGGAAGGGCGGGCCTGGTGCAAACCTCTGAAAAGAGAGAGCGGCATCTGAGGGGCCTGAGCAAGCTGAGAACACCCAAAGTCTCGGAAATCTAAGGACCACTGGAGAACTTCCGGTTCTCACAGAAACTGCCAGCAGGCCCAGAACCAGGTCCCCTCCCCTGGGGTTAGGTCAGCCATGTCTCTCGGCTTCACAGGCATCTCCTCCACTTCCTCCACCTCCTCCACCTCCTCCACCTCCTCCACCTCCTCCACCTCCTCCTCCTCCTCCACCTCCTCCACCTCCTCCACCTCCTCCACCTCCTCCACCTCCTCCACCTCCTCCACCTCCTCCACCTCCTCCACCTCCTCCATCTCCTCCATCTCCTCCACCTCCTCCTCCTCCTCCACCTCCTCCACCTCCTCCACCTCCTCCTCCTCCTCCACCTCCTCCACCTCCTCCATCTCCTCCATCTCCTCCACCTCCTCCACCTCCTCCTCCTCCTCCACCTCCTCCACCTCCTCCACCTCCTCCACCTCCTCCACCTCCTCCACCTCCTCCACCTCCTCCTCCTCCTCCACCTCCTCCACCTCCTCCACCTCCTCCACCTCCTCCACCTCCTCCACCTCCTCCATCTCCTCCATCTCCTCCACCTCCTCCACCTCCTCCATCTCCTCCACCTTCTCCTCCTCCTCCATCTCCTCCATCTCCTCCTCCTCCTCTTTCTCTTCGCCTCCTCGGGCTGGCAGGCTTCCTTTCAATCCCCTTTCACCCCCTCCACCTTCTTTCCTGGGGATACCAGGCCTCCCAGTGCAGCTCTCGGCAGGGCCCATGGGCTCCCTTCCGCTGTCCGTGTACTGATTCATCCAGGAGACATAACCCATCCTGACATCCAGCAGTGCTAAGACCTCCCTCATGCTCCCCTGTGGAGAGACAGGCAAGCAGCAAGCCACGAGGTGTACAAACACCCCACGATGAGAAGTGCCAGGGACAAAATAAAATAGGGACAGGAAAGAGCTAGGAAAGGGAGTGGGGTGCTGTTGCTCCAAGTGAGACAGGCAGGGGTCCTGGGGCTGGCGATGGGGAGGACACTGACCCCATCTGAGCATGACATTTGTCTGCTCAGGACTGTGTTTCCCTTCTGCCGACCATGCAAGCATTTTTCTCCAGCATCATCTCCCGCTACAGCTACTGGCACAGGCATTAGAACCTGTAGTGGCACCCAGCGTGGTAGTGCACACCTGTCATCCCAGCACTGTGGGAGGCAGAGGCTGGAGGACTGCAAACTGGAGTCCAGCCTGGGCAAATTAGGGAGCCCTGTCTCAATCAATCAATCAATCAATCAACCGACCAACCAACAAAGGACCTGAGACCAAGCTCAGTACAAGGTCCTCGGTTCAACTCTAGTGCTGAACCAAAATGACCAGCCATGGTTGGACATGTGGCAGTGAGTGCCACCTAGCAGTCCCTGTCGGCTGGGCACCTGCCCATGCGAAGCTGCTCCCCTCACCCCCTACTCCCCTTGCAGGCTTCACAGCCCAGAGGAACCTCTGACTCCTACGGACTCCCTGGCCCTCCACTGTGCAGCCAATGGATAGGTGGTTTGTGATTGTCGTCTGACTAAATGATTGCTGTGAGCTCCCGCTTTCGTACAGGGAGATCACCCCACCATGCTTTGATTAGAAGCCACTTTCATCATTCCACAGTAACACTTATATTAAAAAAATGAAACTTAAAGTAGTTTAAATTAAATGAGTTATATTTAATTAAAAAGCCTTTAAGGCACTGTAAGGCTCTTTTCAATTTTCTTCTGTAACAGAGTCAGAAGAAAGGCACAGTGGCCAGCACAGTGGGAGCTGATATTTACTTTGTACTCGGCCCATCCACGGATCTCAGGGAAGACTGCCTACTTTTCCCACAGCCTCTCCCTGGGCCTTGGTGGGAAACTCTGTGAACTTCACCCTGAGGATGAGATTAGGTGCCGTGCCTGTGAGACGGCTGTGGGCGTCAACACGGAGGCACACACCCGTAACCAGCTACTTGAGCAGCTGAAGCAAGAGGATCACAAGTTCAAGGGCAGCCGAGCAACTCAGTGAGACCCTCGTGGATGGATGGGTACGGGTGGAAGGGTGGGTGGACGGGTACAGGTAGGAGGGTGGGTGGGTGGAAGGGTGGGTGGACGGGTACAGGTAGGAGGGTGGTGCGTGGATGGATAGATGGATGGGTGGGTGGGTGAGTCGGTGGGTGGAGGGACGGGTGGGTGGCTGGATACAAAGAACTGGGATGTAGCTCAGTGGTACAGCATTTTCCTAGCAATCGCAAAGCCCTGGGTCATTCCCAGTGTCATAAATACAAAAGCACAGAATGAAGGAAGGTGCAGCCAGCACACAGAGCTCTGCTTGGCTGGAGAAACTCCTGCCCTGTACCTGCCAGTTTGGGGCCAGCCTCGGTCACTCCTACCTCCCCCAAAGGGGCTCCTGCCTGGTGCAGAAGCACATGACGCTTTGTCCTCCGACACGAACTGCTGAGACAAAGTGGGCCTTTTGTCTGTGGGTCACTCCCAGCTAACCCAGAAGTCCCCAAACTGCGGCACCTTGGGTAACTGTGGGCACACCGGAGCACAAGGCATAACAGCCGGGCCAACGCAGGGGTCTGCCCGTGTTCCTGGGCCCCTGAGGCAGGGAGGACAATGGCGGGGTGGTGAAGATGTTATTGGTTGGGCTGTACCGACCTGTGAGCCACCGTCAGCACTGATCAGGCTAGTGTGGTGGCGAACACTTACCATCCCAGCTACTCGGGAGGATAAGGCAGGAGGGTCACAAATTCAAAGGGGGGCCTGGGCAACTTAGGGAGATCCTATCATCAAACAGAAAATGCACAGGGCTGAGGACGTAGCTTAGGCTCCCGGGACTCAAAAACAAACAAAGAAATAAACAAACAAACCACACTGATGGGGAACGTACCTTTCTCAGCAGCCAGGCTGACTGTCTCTCACCCTGCCAGCCGCCAGCTAACCCACTTGCTCCAACCCCACTTAAACGCTGAGATTTCTTGACCCCTGTGCTCTCCAAGAATGGACACCCCATGTATTCTGGGCCCGCTGTGTCCCCAGAGCAGTCTGCCTGTCACAGAACTGTCTTCCCCTCGGTGCTCCCAGGCAGTTGTGATGCTCATCCTCTCTGGCCACTCACAATGTCCTCTGCACTCCCTGATCTGGATTAGGCTGGCTCACCTCGGGCACTGCCTTCTTACCCTCTCCAGCTGCTGGCCGGACAAACGGTGTGCAAACACTAGCTCTCTCTCAGGGGAGTTTCTGACCTTCCAAAAGCCTTTATCTGACTGTCTGCATCTTGGCTGCTGAGGCTGGGAATCTTTCCTTTATAAGGTCAAGGGTCCAGGAAGGGTCCTGCTTCTGAAAAGGAGGCTGTCGTGTCAACCCTCAGGAGCCTGCCACGGCCACCTCTTAAAAGCAGAAACAGACAACACACTCCAGCATGCTGAGGTTTCTGCCCAGAGCCAATGCCCACCTCCCCCATGCACAGGCATAGTGAGGGCCCAGCCAGGCCCTGCTGTCCTTGAGCCCAGTGGGCTGCAAAGTCCCAAGCCATACCCTTAGAGGAGTGCAAGGGAATGAAAGGGGCCGCTAATTCCCTGGGTTTCGGGAGCTTCCCAGGAGCCCCTCCCTCATGGGGGGAGGTGATGGAAGAACTAGAGGCACAGGGCACTGGGGCGGAGAAGGGGACCACAGGGAGAGCACACTCCTGCCTACAGGGAGAGCACACTCCTGCCTACAGGGAGCTGCAAGAAGCTGCACCCAGCCTGGCTGCCTGCCGATATGGCATTGCCTGCTTTAGCCTTTCAAAGCTGTCACCATGTTCTGTTCCTGTCCTCAAAAATATGTCCTAGAGATAACAGCTCAGGGTTGTGGCTCAGAGCACAGATAATACAGGAGCCCTTCACCCCCCTGCTGAGAAAGGGGAGGACCCCCCCCCCCCATAGCTCAAGGATTGAAGCCCCAGCTTCCTTCCACCTGGAGATGTGAAGGAGACTGGCCGCATCTCAGAATGTCCCTGAGGAGTTGGTGAAGGAATCTACTTGGAGCTCAGAGGAAAGCGTGGCGGCGTGCTATCACTGATAACACTGGAGGTCAGAGACCTCCATGCTGAGAATCAGAACTCCGATCAGGAATTGTCAATTCCTGTGAGAGGAAGGTAAGTAAGGGGAGCCCTGAGTTCCAGAGGCCACTTCCCTTGTCACCGTCCCCACCTCTCCCCGTGCCCACAGATGACCTTGGCTCCTGCTTTCCAACTTCTGGGTAAACAGACATAGCAAAAGTCAGGTTTCTGATGCAAGAAGACTTTGCACCTTGCTGGGAGCTGAGCGGCGCCTCAGAGCTCGGGGGCAGCTCTCCTACCCCTCTTTCCCTGATGATAGGCCTCATTAGCCCCTGACAGCTCCAGGGCCACACTGCTGGAGCCCATGGAGGGGGGCACATTCTCTAAGAAGATGCATATGGTTCAGTTGTGACTCCCCTTCACAGAGCATTTCTTTCCTCCCAAGGACAAGTCCAACAGACCTCAGAGCAGCTGCGACAAGGAGCCTCCCTGCAGCCCCAGGATCACACAGCTGAGCCCCAAAGCTTGCTCCTTTTTTGGTCAATTTGATAGGCTGTGGGCACAAACTCTCCTGGTCCACTGTGTTGCTGTAACAGAACCCTTGAGACTGGGTAACTACAATGGACAGAAATGTACCGGGTGCAGCTGTGAGGTTGGGCAGATGGGGATGCGGCCGGCAGCTTTGGAAAGGGCCTTTTCATGGCATCGTTGCGTGGCGGAGGGGCAAAGGCGGGGTGTGAGAGAACAGAAGCAATGGCAGCCTCAAGCCCCTCATGAGGGGAGCGCCCTTGCGACCTCCCGAGCCCCGTGCAGCCCTGCGCCCAACACCGCTGCACTGGGGCTGCCCCGTGGGGGATGCACCCAACTCCTGAGCAGGCCCGGGAGCCAGGAGCACAGGCACCAGGATTCAGGAAGAGCTGAGGGTGACTGGGGACACGCTGGGTCCATCTGGAAAGGCTGGGCTCTGACTGCTGGCTGGGGTACCCCAGGGCCAGGGAAGTGGGGCACCTGAACTGCTCAGTGCAGACTAGTCAGGCTTATGAGGGAGGACACGATACAGGTAGGGGAAAGTGGGCAGGCAAAGACAGGCACAGCCACCAGGCGGGCCCTCCTGCCTGAGTCCTCCCTGGCTCTCCAGAAAATAAATGCCTGCCCTTGAAGGGTTCAGTTCAGGCTGCTGCTGCTGCTGCTTTTTTAAAATCTGTCTTTCTTTTCGCAGTGCTAGGGACTGAACTCAGAGCCTTCATGCTGAACCACAGTCCTAGTCCTTTTTAATTTTTTTTTTTTTAACATAGGCTTTCACTAAATCACTAAGTTGCCAAGGCTGGGCTTGAATTCACATCCTCCCGCCTCAGCCTCCCACAGGGATTACAGGCATGAGCTATGGTGCCCAGGTCAGCTTGTGCTTCTTCAAGAGCTTTCTGGGAGGCTCGAGGCTGGCTCTTGGCATCACAGCAGTTCTTCCCTCCCCTCAGGGTGATCCTCCGTGCCCTTGGCCAGAACAGTTTTTCCGCACACTCACACTTTCTTCTAGAGCCCCAGAATGCTCTCACATGCCAGGTGTTGGCCTCGGCCACTGGCAGCTGAACGAGGCCAGCACTTCCCCAACCTCATTAGAGGTTGTCTCCTTCGAGAGTCTGAATGCACAGACCAGACCTCTGGTGCAAGAGTTCAGCGCCAGAGCTGGAGATTCGGGTGGTGGCAGTGCCATGGCCACAGGCTGAAATGGGTCGAGTAGGTTGGGCAATAGGGTCTGCAGTGTGATTGTGTGGAAAGTCCAGCCTCCAAGAGAGGACAGGACGAAGAGAGAGCAAGGCCGGGCGTGGAAAGCAGACACCTGGACCTCTCTCCTCCCAGCTTCCTGGGCCGCCTGAGGTTAGTTCCAGGAGAGTATCTGGGCCTCGAGACAGCTCTTGTTTCTCCACCAGCGTCTTAGCAAGTTGCCTTAGCTTTTTATCCCTGTGGGAAAGTCATTTAAAGAGGGAAGCGTCTATTTTGGCTCTAATGGCTGATGTTTCTCCATGGTCAGCTGGCTCCACTGCTCTTGGCCTGGGCAAGGCAGAAACATCCTGGAGGGCCTGGCGGAGGGAAGTTACTCACTTCATGGCAGCCAGAAACCAGAAAGAATGAGATAGAGAACCAGAGATAGTCACCAAGGTCCTGCACCCATGATCCACGGCCTCCAACTAGGCCTCCATCCTCCTTCGCCACCTTCCAGTGACGCCATCACATTACCACCACCTCAGTGGGTCCGATCCACTCCAACCTAGAGCTCTCAGGATCCAGTCACCTTCCCAAAGTCTCGCCTCTGCACACTTGAGATTTGAGGGGGACATTTTAAAGCTAAATCATAATGTATGTGATTCTAATTCTGGCCACCAAAGAATCTGTGATGATCACCTAGACAACCAGCCATGTATCTATCCTGACCAGTATTCTCTCTCCACCCCACCTCCAGCAGGCATGGTGCTACACACCCCACACATACATTTGGAGGGTGCGTCCTCCTTACACACTCTGCCCAATCAGATCTCAGCTACTTTGTTTCTCCAAGGCCTCCCCTAGGGGGTCCTCTGTAATCCAACCCCCACCTATGGCCTTTGCACCACATTCTCATTCTCCCAGGATTTGGTCCGTTCTGTAGTTAATACACTAAATGCTGTGTTAGTGGCTCACCAAGCCCAAGTGCAGAGGTGATTTCTTAAAGGTCTAGGATTGTTCTTCTGCATAATCCCCGCATAAGCTATCAGCCCACGGACATAAACTTCCTGCAGAGTATAGCTCATGACCAGCTTACTTTCAACACAAGGACAGTCATTTGAGAGCATCAGGATTTAATTTCTCTATATATTTTCACCCAGAGTGCATAATGAATCCTACATTAATTCTGGTCTCGTCAGGATGACTTTATAAGGACTTTCATCGCTAAGAATTACTGAACCACTGGCTACAACCAAGAGGACCAGGGTAGACACCAGGCTCACTGTGAGACTACAGCAAGGGGTGTGGCCTCTGGAATGACAGTTTGGGACACTGGGGTGTCATGGCATATACTGTGATATGTAAGCAAGACGAACCAGCAGGAATTCGCAGCCATTCCCTCCCAACCATGACCAGCCCAGCCCCCAAGGGGACTTGGAAATCATGGAGAAGATAAGAGAGAATCAGCTATATCTGGCTGAAGCACCTTGTGGGGAAAATGGCCTGGAGGGGTAAAAGTCCCAGAAGGCCAGCTGGGGGCATGGAAAGGACTGGGGATGCTCACAGGGCAGTGCACTCAGCACTGGGTCCGTCCTACGCAGGTGATGCTCAAGGATGCCAGCTTCCTGAGGACTTCAGAACAGTGAGTCATGGCCAGGGCAAACCCATGACACCAGCTCTGTGCTCGGCCACCAGTGCATGCAGGAGGGTCTCTCTGGAGCATGAGCACACACACACTGCAAGGGCGCAGGGCTGGCGGTGCGGAAAGCAGGAGCTAGTTCCTCCTTTATTACTCAATAAATAGAGCTCATTTTCTCGAGGCTAAAGTTGAACACTTAATTCAGTCGTTCTGTCTTTTCTATGTGAGAAAAGATCATTAACATGGTTGCTTAATTACTCCTGCTAACTCAGGATCCATTCTGCAACAGCCAAGTTCTCCTCCCCACCAGCCCTACCCAA
The DNA here is from genome assembly GCF_034190915.1 of Cavia porcellus. Taxonomy (NCBI): domain Eukaryota; kingdom Metazoa; phylum Chordata; class Mammalia; order Rodentia; family Caviidae; genus Cavia; species Cavia porcellus. Next base: position 5,493,072 of record NW_026947502.1, read on the forward strand.
CTCCTCACACCCCAGCGCCCTTCAAACTCCCAGGATGGTCTCACAAATCCCCCGCTTCTCTCCCACCACTTTAGTGCAGTGTACAATACGCAGTTGGATGTTCAAAGGAAATCTGCTGATTACTAAGACTGAAGACATCAAGCGACCCCTTCCCCTCCCTCAGGCCAGGACAGCTTGGGGCTCAGAGACCCAGCCAGCCAGGTGCAGGAGAGGTCAGGCTAGAAGTTCTGCTCTGGGCCACAAAGGCATCACACCTCCAGCCATGAACACCCCAGGGCAAAGCAGCGAAGCCCACCCTCCACAGTCCCTCGCTAATGTGAGCCCAGCAGCGAATGACAATCCAACAGGAGAGGGCACACAAGGAGGAGGGTGGACCGTGGGCATATTTTAGAGGCACTCCAATCAGAGCATTCACCCTCAGGCTACTCTCAAGTGACACCTGCCATGGTCCCGGGTAAAAGCCTACCTGCCAGGAATGGATGCTCGGGAGATGCTGCAGAGGAACCACAGAAACTAATGATGTTTTTATCCATAGAGAGTTTCAGGCACGCTTGAAATGCAACACTAGAAAGGGAACTAGATAAGAAAAGGAAGAACTCCTCTTTCTTTAAAGAAGCAAACTTTACATGACGGCCTGGTTCGCATGAGTTTTAATCTAATTGTTTTAAGATAAGCATCAGGAAAAGCCACCAGGACTCTTAGACCTATTAAATGACATTTCCAAAGAGAAGTTCTGTTCTCATTACCCTCGGCCTTCCCTCTGTCTGTTGGGACAGCTGGTAGCCAGCATCCTCCAGAGGTCACAGGCTATTTCTACCGTCCCTGAAAACTCTAAGCACAAAAGGGCACAGGGCACTTGTTGGAAGTTACACTTCACTCTCTGGGTTGATGTCCTTGATGAAGGTCTAGTTGTTGACCATGGCGACACTGATCATTTTGTAGAATGGACAGCAAAAGCCAGGGGCGGCAACTGAGCTGGGCACCATGCACGCCCACGCACAGCCTGTGGGGCCCTTTTGTGAGGGTTCAGGAAGACGCTGGGAAGTCTGGAGAGTGTGATGGGGATCCTACCACACAAGAAAGCCTGTGGGCAGTCGGGGATCTGCCCTGGAATTCCCCCTGTAAGGAGTCCTAAAACCCAGACACCTTGACTAAGCCCCATATGATGCCCGAATAAGTAATAACAGATGGCTGGTGCATTCACTCACTAGACAAATACTTGGACACCCCAGGGCTACAGTTTCTCCTGGATCCTAGGGACACAGGAGGACCAGACTCCAGGCTGGGCACATTCCCCTGGGATGAGGTCCCTCCCGCCAAGGGCTGCCTGCCACAGAGCCATGGCCCTGGGACGAATGCAGGGGATGTGCACTTAGCAGGGCTCGGAGATGACTGCCACATTCTGAGCGCCACTCTGCACATAAACCATCTTAACTGGTCCTTCCCAAGACTCTGAAAACGGGGCTTCTACTGCCCGCTCTGCACGCATGGCTATGCTGTGGTCAGCGAGAGTAAGTGGCCCTCAGCCACACAGCTGGCAGAGGAAGAAGCAGATGTGAGGGCACTGAGACCTCGGCCTAGAATCGAGGGTGTCACTGAGGCAAAGGCGTGCTCAGGCAGCAGCACAGACAGCTCCTAATGAGACACTGTCTCAGCAGGAAAAAACAACAGGGGTTTAAAAACCCCAGCAAATATCCCGGAGCTGAAACCGGGAACACAGAGCCACCAGGTGAGAGCTGACAAGGTTGGATTAGGAAGGGAAGAGGTGGCAGCTGCTTCTCAGAGCCTGCAGAACTGCCTGTGCCAGGCTCCTAGGAGAGAGGTGGCCCCACAAGCCAAGCAAGCATCGAGGCACAGAGGACTGAGCAGAGCGGGGAGGGGCGTGTGGTCAGAAAGGCAGCTCGTGCTCCAGAGACCCAGGCCCCCACTGGGGCTGACACGTGGGCAGCTGTGGTGCTGCCTGACCTTTCAGAAACTGGACACTTCCTTCACGGGTGCCCCGATGACAAGCAGGACTGACTCTGTCAGCCACTTGGCCACCTCAACAGTGATCTCACTGGTTCTCCGGAAGGACTCCAAGAAATAGGGAAGAAACTGCTATTCTCAGCTCCTGAAAACACACACACACACACACACACACTCTTGCACATTCAATCCAGACTCCAAATAATGTGAGACCTCAAATTTTAAATTATTTCCACAAGAGCAACAGCAGCAGCTTGCGTCTCTGGCTGAGACTCCCGGACGGGTCTCACTGGGACACAAAGCCCACGTGGAACGCAGAGGACACAGGAAAACCACAGGCTGGTCATAGCACCAACAGTCAGAGCCCGTCTCACAGCCGCTCCAGGTCCAGGGCAGAGGATTCTCCCAGAGGCTCCTCCTCCCCAACCCCAGGCAGACTCAGGCTGCAACACACTTTCTGGGTGAAGGAAGAAGACCTGAGGCACCCCCGGTCACTGTCAGAGAAGAAAGGCTGGGTGGACAGTTGGCTTCTCGGCCACCTGAGCCTCCTCTACTCAAACCAATGTGTCAGCTCTTCTGTCCTTTCCTGCGTGGACCCTGCTCAGGACCCAGGACCACACCCTCCAGCCCTGAAGCTGAGGATGAGACAAGGCCCGGAGCCTCGAAGCAGAGACCACAGTGACAGAGGAAGGACAATGGCTCTGGCTTGGCAGAACAGGAAACAGAATGCAGAGCCCACTCGTGTGGGGCCCATTAAGAGTCAGCCTGACACCAATGTGACATTTGCTTCTCTCTAAATGGGAAGCAAGAGCAAAAACCCACAAGTCTTGGAGGATAAATCAAGCGGATGATTGGCGGATCTCAGGCTGCCAGCTCCCCGAAAAATGCAAATCACAGCCCCATTTCCAGCACGTGGCCCAGTGTCCTGATTACAAGGGTGGGAAGCCGGCTAGAGCAGCACAGATCATTTAGCAGCAGAAGCATAAACAGATGAGTAAATGCTAAATTAAAAGGAAGAAAAATTACGGTTTTCAGTGAACTCATAAGTGCTCATTTTCCTGGGTCACAGAACTCTTCAAGTCCAATTAAAACTATGAGCTCAAAATACCAAGGGCTATGCCATCTGCTAACCAGTGCGGAGCACAAGAGCTTGCTAGGAGCAGGACAGAGAAGGAATTGTGATCACAAAGAACACAGACTGTGACTACCCCTGTCTAAGGATGAAGAGTTTTTGAAACACCCTTGAACAGAGCAGCGACCAGTTGAGGTGGTCCCCACTGACCTGTCCACAGAGGGGAGGGCCAGAGACCAGCATGGGCACCGTGGTGGTACTGTGTGTAGCGAGGGTGCCAGAGACAGGAGGGCAGCACTCCTTAAGCATGCCCCTCTGAGGACTGAAATCACTAACAGATCAGCCAATGAGGAGCTTTGGCTTCAGAGATCCAAGGGGACTTACCTGCTTAAAGACAAGTGAAAATGACTCCAGAACCCGGGCTGCTCGGATTTACCTTCCTCCCTTCAATCTGGTCTCGTCAAGCCATTTCCCAGCATGACTGCAACTTGCCGGTTTCTCTGTTTTCCCAACTGCAATCAGTATCGCCATGTCAGCCAAAGCTTTCCAGGGCCAGGATCAACCCCACTGGGTTCCCCTTCTTGTGTGAGTGCCCAAGAGACTCCTCCAGAGCGTTTCTGCCCAGCATCCCCTGAGAGGGGAAGTCCTGGCACCATCCAGTGAGAAATGCAGCCTTTCCAGACTGCATGGGCTCACACCTAACAAGACCCAGACCCTGGGGAGCACGCTGAGACTCAGGAGGCCCAGAGGCAGGGGACAAAGGCACTAACTCTGCAAGTGAGGACACACAGGAGGATCTGTGGCCCTTCTTGGCCCAGAAAATGATGGGTACGTTCTCAGGACTCATATACCTGCAGGTGGGAAGTCATACCCTCCTCATTTTATCTGAGAAACTAAAATGCACATGCTCTGTGTTACAGTTTGGATTTTAAATGTCCCCAGCTGAGAGTCAAGTGATTCTGGACTGAAACCTCTAAAACCTTTAACCCAAATCAATTTTTTCTCCTTCAAGTTGACTTCTTTCATCTATTTTGTCACAGTGATGGAAAACTGACTTATAGACCTGACATAGAGGAATCAGCAGAGAGCCATGAGCTGAAGGGCCCCTTTCCCCCAGAGCATTGCACCTGCACTGGGAGAGAGGCTCCTCCTGAAACAGGTTCAGTAGGTAACCCGCGGCCAAGGGCCGAGAGGCCACTGGGAGTCTCAGTGTCTCTGAAAGCAAGCTGAGTACTGGCACCCAACACCCTGAGTGCTCGGACAGGTGACACGGCAGAAGCCTACACAAGAGGTCTGGGATGCAGGTGAAGCCTAAGAAGGTGCTGAGCACCCAGCCTAGACCTCTCCATTCACAGGAAGGAAGAAGGGTCTTTTCTTCATGCCCACACACAGCGGGAGCAGAAGGGGGAGTAAAGACATGGAAAGATTGGTCTCCACTTCACAGGTGACCCGAGCTGCCCCAGGAAACCCGGGAAGAACTTCACTAGAAAAGGTGGAAAGTGTTGCCCTTACAATAAGAGTTTTGAAAAGATTCACACCTAGTCTAACAGCCTGAATACTCCTGAATGCCCCACCTGGCAAGGACAGGAGTGGTGTGTCCAGGGCTCACACCTATGCAAAGCAGTCAAGCTGTCACTGGCTCAGGATGCTCCAGGGAGAGGGAATCGCACTGGCATCAGTGAATGCCATCCTCCCTTGGGTTTTCTCCAAACACTTTGCTTTGAGTTTGTAAATATTGAAAACATGTGGGGTCTACCTCTACACTTTCTGGACGGCAAGCCCTGAGGTGCACAAGATAAATGATATTTAAGGAAGCAATATCAGCCTTCATGTTTACAGTCATGAGGTCCCTGACAACCTAACTATGGTAAGAAAAAGTGCAGCAAAATACATGGAGGGGGTGTGCGATCATTAAGGGTGCCTCCCCATGCCACTGCAGGACCCAGTGCCTGTGTCAGACCCGGCGCTGGGACACGGTACCCAGGGCCCGCGGTGGGGATTCCACACATGATCATCGCAAGAACAGGTTGGTCCTGTGGGGACCACCCCCACGTCACAGCTCACATGTCTTTGGTCTCTTGATTCCTAAAAATAGAAAATTCTACCCAAACTGATTTTACTAAAGTTTGAGTATCTTTATCTGAGGTGCTTGGGACCAAAAGTGTTTCAGGTCTGTTCTGTTGCTATTGTTGATTTTAAATATTTGCACACACGTGAGATATTTGGGGGATAGAAACTAAGTCTGAATGCAAAATTTATTTCCCATATACAGAAACACAGGGCAATTTTAGAGAGTATTTTCAGTGCATCTCAGTTTCAACTGCAACCCAGCACAAGAACCACTTGTCACATCAACTTGGCCAACAACTGCCAGGTCACGGGTTAGGGATGCTTAGCATGTAGTTTATGCATCTTGGCCAGAATAAAAGGAAAAGGAGGAAATTATAATATTCCTGAGCCTTAGCATACTGCAGTCCCAGAATTGTATTAGCATTCTCCGCCACGTTCTGCTATTCAACTCTTATTAAGAAGCCACTCCACCCAGCTAAGTTTCTTTTTATCTACAGCTATAAAACGATAAACTTCTCTGAGCTATTTTAACTTCATTCCTCTATACATAAAACAATAATTTGATAAAATCCACACTTGCTGTAATTACTGGGAAAATATGCAAACACATGCCCATTGGTCATTTAATCTTCATTTACCCTCAGGACATTCCAAGTAATTGGTATAATAACTTTAAAGACAAATCATATCTTATTAATGCTTTCCAAAGACTTTAAAAACTACAATGAATATTTTGTGAAGCATCACTATCAGAAAGAAGGCACACAGAAAAGCATTTCGCTGCCCAGTTCCTGAGGAAGGTTTTTGCCTTATATAGTGTCTCAGGAAGTTCTGTTGATTTTGATTCAATAAAATTGCCTGAGGAAAGACTTTAATATGGTTTGGACAGTGAGTTATGGGTATGTTAATAGCTGGAATTCAAAGAAGAAACTATCCAGAGACTATTACACACCAGTATTGTGCTGGGTATTGATAAGCCCCAGGTGCACCTGGCCTGGAAATTGCTGGCAGTTTTTAGGGGAGATCTGGCACATCCCAACCAGAAAAGGCCTGGCTATGTGGAGAAATGAACCACCCACTCAAGGGTCAATTGTCTAGGCTGAATCTTGGAAGCACTTAGATCGCTTCATGACTGAATGTGATATTAAGCACTGATTGACTTTAAAAACAGGGAGCTTCTAATTTGCTCATAAAATTATCAGACACTACAAGGAAGGCAAATAAGACAGGCTTCATCCATGTGCTAAAATTAAAAGAAAAAGAAAGAGAGGAAAGATAGAAGGACCAAGAGCTGAGATAAAGAGACAAGGAGGTGTCAAAGAAGATTCTAGAGACAAGGTAAAAACCAGAATGTACCTTGGAGCAGGGAAGATTCTGAGATGTGGAGCAAAGGACCAGACACCTGGCCAGAGGATCCTAGGAGTAAGGGCGCCGGAGGGGGTCTGCGTGGAGTGGGACTGAGTCCATTAAAATAACTGTCCTGCCCCTGGAGGCAAATATCCACTGAGGCCCCACGGAGCCCTAGCCCACACCTAGGCTCCTCAGGGGTCCAAGCAGACTCAAGGAAAAGTCAAAACACTGCAACAACAAAAGCTATGGCCAGTAGGATCCATAGGACCACTGTTCCTGCCTTTGGGACTCTGTAGAGTCATCTCTGTCCCTTCCTGAACTTGGGAGAACCAGAGCTAGGAGACACAAAGCAACCCCAAACCCCGAAGGCTCCCCTTCCTCGCCGTGAGCGGCATCTGTGGGTTCTCATGGGGACACTTGGGATTCTGGTGTTAACAGCTCAGGGAAGAGGCCCCGGGTAATATTAGCTTACTTCACCTCCAGGAAAAGCTTCCCTTAACTGGCTTGAATCTTAATTGAAATAAATGACTTAAGGGGGTGGGACAATAGGCCCCAAGAGCAGGCAGACAAGCACACCTGTGCGTCTGCCTGGCTGCTGTGCTGCTAAACACGAGGCAGTACACAGCAACAGCTAAGCCATCGTTTTGCCTTTGTGTGGATAGATGCGCAATGACAAAGCCCTTCCCACATGGGAATTGCTGCTGTCACCTGCATGTCTGCCACTGGACTCTTACAAAGGAGCAGCAAGGTGTGTCCTTCATGGCTTTAGACAGGAGAGGCAATGTTACCATCTAGCCATCTGGTCACAAAAGCACACCACACCAACTTTAGCAGGAAAAGTGTGTGTTAAATTACTTCTGAGGCTCCCCAAAGACTAAGGCTTGCAGGTTTGGGATTGCATGACAATTAAGTAGCAATGAAAGAGAACTCGAGTCGTTTGATCAAATAAGGCATTAATCCTACTGTACACCATGTATCATTACTCACTCCCTGCGAATGTTGACTTTTTGAGCTAATTTTTATTTCTCATCCCACAGGATGGGACACGGGTATAGAAGAAAGGCAACCAGCAGGCCTGGAGTGTGACAGCAGGTGCCTGAAAAGCTCATGATAAGAATTAGCACGCACCACGGCATAGAGAAAATCCCAGGTGGTTCGAATAAAAGGGTGTAGTCATTTCTCAAGGTTCAGCACAAGCAAAGTATTTTCTGCAAAAAAAAAGTCTGCAATCCAGAAGAACCTCAAATTCTTGGAGCCCGATACCATGAGCAGGGGTGGGGTGCAGTTTATGAGCCCTCGTCTTCAGCACTGGGACCTGGGTTCACTCAGCAATTAGCAGGACATCCAGACCCTCCAGGGAGGTTTTTGAGAGCAAATTTTTTAAGTACTTTAGAAGGATTTATATATACCTAGCGTGCCATTAATCATTCTTATCTGTTCATTAAAGCAGGCTCCCTCGGGGCCCTCACTTGCCAATTCTTTTCTCAGCCTGGTGCCTTTTATTTATATACCCAGAAAGTCATCCCTTTTCTTTAAAACATATTTCATAATTAGAATATTTCATTAATTAGCATGGATGTGTACCACCACATTTTTAAATTACATACACAGAAGGGCCCTCCTTTTGAGGGTCCCTTTGGAAGATGAAGTGAGCCACCAAGGCTTGGTCCTGGAATCCGTCTCAGCACTGAGCAACTCTGCAGCCATTACATCACCACACAGACCTCCTGCCCACAGCAGCATGTGTTGCCTCCTTTTGTCCCCTTCCACAAAAGAAGTGCAATTTTAATTCACATGGTGGCCTAATTGATCTGAACTAAAAGTGGAAGGGAAATCAGATACCGGGCCATCGAAAAGCAATGGGTTTGAAAGGTCAGGTCAGCAGTCATTGGACTGTACCTCTGCCTGGAACTCCCCCCCGCTGGCGTTCAGGCTTCTGCTGGTTCCCGGGTCCGGCCATCCCAGTGCAGCAGGCAGGGAGACCCCGAGCAGCGTGAGATGCAGCCAAAAGCCTCCAGGTTTCATTTTGATGAGTCTGTAGAGAAAATGACAAATACTCAGCACTCGCACTGCAAAGTGCACACACGGTATGACTAGTTGATAGGTGTATTCAGAATCAGGTTAACCTGTGTTTAAAACCCAGCCCCGACTTCACTGCCATACTCGGGAGAAGATGCATGACGTTGGAGCCTGAGTGCAACATGAGGGACCTCACAGGGTTGCCCTGAGCACCAAAGGAGTCAGTGTCAGGCATAAAGCAAGAACACTGCCCATGTAGAGTGACTGACAGATGCACTTGCATTAGCACCTATCACCGCATCTACGAGAATAAACCAGGGTAGGTCAGCTGGGTCACCTCTGTGAGGCGTGGCCGTGCCTTGATTCCCTGAGAGAATCATTTAGGGCTGTGTACACTCAGTGGTCAAGAAATGCCGAGGAATGATATTAAATCTGTGACAAATGGTTTGCGGCTTACACTCCAGTTTAAAGATGGTGAGCGTAAAAATGGCATCATAAAGTCTAATGTTTTCTTTTCAAAGGCAGTGATTTTTGTAGCAGAATCAAACAATGACAATGGAACTCCAGTAACGTGAAGGTGTTTCTTTAGACTCACTTGATAATATTATTGTCTATGGTCCCAGAAAATGGTGGGGGGCAATTCAAAGTATTCAAAGAAATATTTGGATAGAAAAATAAGACTGACTACAACAAATGTTTACAGGCTTACCGTGAGGATACAGACTATTCTACTTTTGCTGGGCTTGATCAAGCCCAGAGCTAGGCAAACACTCTATCACTAAGCTACCTCCCAGCCCTAGATGTAATTTTTAAATAAAAGATTTCCACCGTGAATGCATTTATTCCAACTGTAGCTGTCTCTGTCTATGAGACAGAGCCACGTAGAACTCATCATGCAGTACAAACGACTCTTATTCTAGGAAACTTTAAGGGTTATTGATTTCTGCATGTGCCACACAATCTAGTGCTTAATTGCATGTGGCCCATATTGCATCCTGATCCTGGCTGGGGATACAAAAGCACTCAGAGCTCCTTGGAGGACAGAAACCAGTGTCACCTGGCCCAGGGCTGACTCAGAACTGCCGTCCAAATGAGAAGCAACCAGGTTCTTGAGGGACCTTACAGCCTGCTTGCACCCACAATCCAGCCTCTGGGAACCCACTCTAGGCAAGTCACTTCCGCCACATTCCAGGTTTCCTTTGGCTGCTTTCCACACCCAAACAGAGCTGTCTCTCCACATTTGCTTTATGTCTCCAGCTTGAGACACAAATGCCCCCGGGGAGGAGAAGCCACACCAGAATTTGCAGGCATACAACATGAGCTCTTGAGAAGGCCAGGTTATAAGGAATGGCCATGTTTTAAGCAAAGGTGTCTCTTTGTTTTAAAAAGAGCTCCTGCTCTTGCATCCATTTCTTCAGCTTTCACCTCTGTCAGCAAAGTTGAGCTATGAGAAGTAGTTCCAGTGGCCAGTAAATATACTCTGAAGGTCACCATCTCAGCATTGGTCCTGCACCCCAAAGACAACAGAGTAGAGTAGAACAGGGTAGCTGCAGCTGCTGCTGGGTGAGACCTGCAGCACTGACATTAACCACCCAACTCTGCACCCCAGACCCAGTGCTCTGGCTGGGTGAGTTCTAACAGGGACGAGGAGGAGTAGAGAAAAAATTAAATCACACCGGAGCCTGGAAGAAAAGAAAATCATCTTTCCCGTATTGCAACTGGATTTTTCTTTTTTCTAAAAATAAGGAGGGCAGTTCCCCTCCTCCCCATGCGTTATCCTCTTCCAAACACAGAGGTACATTCCAGAGACTGCAGAAAGCGGCTAATGGGTTTTTGGAATTTTAAAGAGCCAGCCATAGTAATTGAAGACTGAACTAGAACAGCATTGGTTCTTACAGCTATATGAATTTTTCCCTACTTATCTAGAACCAAATATTGCTCATGGGATAAGCACACATACTAAAAGTCTGTGTTCTTCCTTTTCCATGCCTCCTACACCAAATAAACTAAAAATAGTATGATCAAAATTCATTTTTGTTAATGTATAGGCATCAATTTCCTGGACTTGTGAAAAATACAAGTCACAAAATCTAGTGTTTCCTTTTCAATCTGAATAGTAATCTAAGGTCAATTGTGTCTTGTATTTTATTATTCACAGATGGCATCAAAATAAAATCCCCTCATTTCAATTGTTATTTTTGGCAAGTACCAAATCACTCCACTCGAGAGGTGCTTTCAGAATGCTGGCATAAACCAGTTAGTTTCCAAGTTGTCTGAGTTCAGACCTGCCATTCCTGGAGTTGGTTTTACATGGTTGTCATGAATGTTATTTGAACCAGGCTGGTGGCACACACATGTAATGCCAGCACTGTGTGGGAGACTGAGGCAGGAAGATCATGAGTTCAAGCCCAACCACCAGGGCAACTCAGTGACTGAGTGAAACCCTTTCCCAAAATTTGTTGTTTTTTTTTTTTTAGGAACTGGGGATCAGACTCAGGACCTCATGTCTGCCAGGCAGGCGCTTATACCTGCTGAGTCAAATCTCCGGCCAGCCTGTCCCAAAATTAAAAAAGAACTAGGAATGTAGCTCAGTGTGAAAGTCCTGGGTTCAACCCTCAGCACATCCTACCCACAATTATTTGAAGACAAGGAAATATGTGACTCAGTCAACTAATGAAATAATCCTAAGCAGCTTCTTTGTAAAACTGAGCGCTGTTTGGCCACCAGTAAGTAGGTCTGGTTTCATTTACACAGTGTCTTAGATGTCAACTTAAACTTGCAGTGACTGACAGCTCATTATATCTATAGTAGCAACAGCCTAAAATTCACAGCTCGAGTTTTAAGACAGTTCAGTCCACAAAGACGAATTAATATTGAGTCTAAATCAATTTTGATGATCTGTCTAATAACCAAATAGACAGTAGCTATTTGCCTAACACAAAACAATTACTAAGTGTCAGACACCATTTCTAACAGCTTCACTAACTCATAATCCTCAGTGTGCTACTCCAGGAGGAAGGCAATGGGTTTTCCATCACGTGACAAATGCACAGGGTCACTGAGACCTTACCAAGTCCGCCAAGGGCATAAGCAGGTAAGTGGCAGAGCCGAGAGACTCTTAACTCCCATCTCCTCCTCAGCTGCCTCTTGACCCTCAGCAAGAGTTTATCCTGCTAAACAGCTGTCCTTATGGGGGAAATACAGACAGAGCCAGTTTGGAGATCGGGGCCCCAAGTCTCTCCTGGCCCCTGAAGAGCTGACCCCTATAGTTGTGATGGCTCCAACCAAAGCCCCAGATGCAGCAACCAGAAGGAGCCAAACTGTCACCGTCCCGCACTCCGCCCCACGAGACTCCTTAGCTTACTCTCCTCTGTCTGCCTCTGCTGCTCCATTTGTGGGTCAAGAGAAGAAAAAAAAAAAGAGTTGGTAAAAACAAGTCAAGAAAAATTGCATAGAACTGCAGGCGGTGAGAGGGCCCCTCGGCTCACAGGGAGCACAGAGCACTTCGTGGAACTAAATTTTCCTCCTCAAATTCCAGCAGCCCCCCTGGCCTTCAGAGGAGGAGAACAGATGAGGGTCCTCATTAGAGCTAGGAAAGCGCCGTCCGTGCATTCACAGCTCTTTCAACCTGGGGCTCCTTTGGAGACTGAGTTAGGTTTATAAGATTCATTCAATCCTGCCTTAAGTCTTCAGCATTGACTACAAACCTACTCAGGACTCCCCACAGAGTTGGAACTACCTTTCCGTCCAAACAACTTGGAAAATACAGTTATTTAATAATAACTGGAAGCCGGGTACTTCACCATTTTCTCTGCAGTTTCCCACAGGAGCCTGACCACTTCTCTGAGACCGGGAGAATCAAGCTTTAGTCCGGCTGCGGTGTGCAAAGGATACCAGAGACCGTATGCATGAGGAAGCCACCTAAAGTGTGAAGCCGAGTCCGTGGCCGGACCCAGACTAAAACCCCAGCATTCGCTACCTGGGCGTAGACAGCGTAAGTTTGCCTTCTCTCTAGACTTTTATTCGCTCCTTGTGAAAACCACAGGAGTTTTTGGTGCTATTGGAGTTATTCTTTTTTACATTTAAAATTGCAGAGCTGCTACAAATTACTATAATGTAACAACTTTGGTTTGTTGAAGAAAGTTGAAAAAATGTGATCTAAAAATACAACCTGTTAGGGAAATAGAGGCATTAATAGGAAAATTCCCAAAGAACACACACGAGCATGTAACTATCTTTATTAAGCAGAGCCAGAGGCCAGGGAGAAGCGCAGACATACTTAGCGCATCCCTTTCCTATGTTAGAACCGCTCTGTTAGGTGGAATGTGCCTCTGACCCAGTGACCCTGACATCTGCATTCCTAACTTTCTGAGTGAAAAACCGTCTGCTTTAGCAAATCATTGTTGCCTGCACTGTACACACGGCAGGCTGGCAGTCAGAGATCAGCAGGAAGCATCAAAACCCAGTGGTCCTCTTCTGCCTGTCCATCCCACGGTGAAGCAGCCAGGGAAGGAGGGCACCGCACAACAATCTCGGAGACTAGATGGTCATTTCTTTGGAAAGGATTAGCACCCTAATTTTAATTTATGAGTGTTTTAGGAAAAAAGAAAATGGTTCAGATTTCCTGAGAGAGGCCCTAAAATACCAACCTGGGGGAAACAGTCATGAAAATATATTAGGTTAATCTTGCAGCAAGCCACAATGCAGTTAAATTGCATTTGCTATTAATTATCTACTCTGCCTTTTCCAACAATTGATACATTAGAGGCATACATCACTCTAGGTACAACACACAACATGGCTATTTTTATTTACCGCAAAGTTTCACATGCATACCTACTTCCAAAATCCCTTATCCTTCCAGCCTTCAAAATATAACTCTTTAGTGCCATTTCTTTGCTGTAATTTTATTTTGTTTGACATTCCATGGCTCATAGCACACTTTAACGGGCAGAGAATGTGAGGAAAAGATATGCTCTTGAAATTTCATTAAGTTAGGTAGCATATGATTTACCACATGGAAGCAACACAAGAAAGCTGAGTGCACAGAAAAAAAATATTCCAAGAAACAAGCAATTAGGTAGATCTGAAGTCCTTACTGTTTAACATCAGTCTCTGGGTTGTGCTAAATCAAACAAAAGACCACAGCACGAGGTCACTAGTTAGGAGGTCTTACAGTCCTTAGTAGGAGAATCACATGATGGGAATGGACAGGGGAGGGATATGCACACACCTGGTACAGAGAGATAAAAGTTCTCCTAATGTCCAGCAAAATAAACCAGCCCTTCTCTGGGGAGGGGTGGGAGGCAGGGGAGAGCCTTACTGGAATTAACTGGAAAAAACTGAGGATGACAATTAAACTCTAAGGAAAAAGAAGTCAATGGGACAAATTAAATGAGCAATTTTAATACATGACAGCAAGTGGACTATTTTCCTGCACGACCTGCGGTGCGTCTCTGTCCCTTGCCCGGTGCTAGAAGCCACAGACGAGGGCTGGGGATGCTGTAGTACCCCCGCCTAGGCCCAGGTGAGAAGCAGAGCAGCCCCTGCAGAGCTGGGTTTGAGCTGCAGCCTCCCCAGCCTTTGCTTCCCAGGAGAATCCTCCCTGGCGGGGTCACTGCCCAGGTCAGGCAAGCTCAGAAACTGTCCCGCCCCGGGATCAAGAAGACAATGTTAAAAATCACCTCTGGCTTCCCTAAAGGCTGGTGGTAGAGAGATAACTTGGTACTTTCTACAAAAGTCCTAATTTCTTTCTGATCCCTCCTCTCATACCTCCCCACCCCCCCCACACACAGGCAGAATCTTGGGGGGATTCGGGTGTACATTCTGGCCGGCAGTTACCCTGCCACCTCCTATTGAAATTCTGTTTATGTTTGGCCCTGAGAACGTGGACGGCCGCTGGCGTCTCAGGGCTCCATCTAGTACAATTCCTGGCGCGCAGCTTGCATCCAATTTACTCGGCAAAGGGAAGGAAGCGCCTGGCGCTGTTTCACGCTTCCCAAGCCGCGGCGGAAGCGACACCTAGAGGGCAGCGAAGGAGAGGCGGCCGGAGACAGTGTCCAGGACAGAAGTGCCTGGCCGCGCGTCGGGACCAACTCTCCGGGTCCTGACGCAGACCCGCGGGGCCCAGGTCCCCAGGAACTTTCAGGAGGCCACGTGCGGCCCCGGATGTCCCCCTCAAATTCGGTCACTGTGAGAAACCGCACTAGGTCCAGCGCCCTGGAGGAGCTGCAGGACTCGAAGTCCTCAGGTGGCAGGCCTCGGGCAAGCCGCGCGGGCCCCGCGATGGCAGCTGCGCAGAGTCCCCGAACTCGGGTGACACGCGCCCAAATCGGTGCGCTCTGCCCTCCTGCCCGCAGCCCCCTGAAACTTGGAAGTGGTTCCTCTCCTTGGCTGGACAGAGGGACAGAGATCAGCCACGGTACAACGTCTCTGGATCAAGTCCCCAGCGGCTCGCTGGAGACTCCGCAGCAGTGACAGCAGCCTTGCGCTCGCTCGCCCGCACCGCGATCGGCCCGGCAGCACCAGAGCCGCAGGGCTCTGCCCAGATCCCCGAGGCGCCAGCCGCCTGCGCCGCGGACCCGCGGGTGTGAGGCCCCGCCAGGCGCAGGGCGCCCTGAGGGCTGCAGCGAGGAGACGCAAGTTTCCCCGCAAAGCGGGCAGGCAGTGCACAACGCCCGCCCTGAGCCCCGGCTGGGGGTCGGGGCACCGGATGGGTCCGAGCCGAGGGGCTGCCTCTCGCCCGGCTCCGCTGAGGCCGCCCGGGGTCCCGGGTCCGAGCACGGCGCCTGCGGGGTTCTGGAGCCGGGCGCAAGCGGCTGACTCTGTGTGGCGCCCCGCGCGCCAGCGGGGTCGCCCGGGTCTCCCGCCGGACCTGGCCGGAAGCCGGCGGCGCCCTCGCCTGCACCTCCAGTCCTGCCCCGCACCGAAGGCGCCGCCGAGCTCCGGCTCTGCGGTCCCGCGCCCGCGGCCAGACCCGCAAACTTGGCTCTCCCGGCGCGGGCAGTAAGGACAGGCGAGCGCCCGCGCCGGGCCCTGCAGCGACCGCGGCGCCCGGACCCCAGCGCCGAGCCGCGGGACTCGCGGCTGGCACCCCGCGCCGGCTCGGGAGCTGCGCCCGCTTACCTGCGGCGGCCGGGGCCGAGGGGCAGAGCGGGGGGCCGGATCCGGGCGGCAGCGAGGGGGCGCCCCGTGGTGGCGGCGGCGGCGACCGGCCCCGCGGCTTTGGATCGGTCTCTCCGGCTGTCGGCGGGGCTGGGGCGCTCGCGGGCGGGGGAGGCTCCAGCTCTCTGAGCCGCCGCTGGCCGCTGCTGTGCCACCGTCGCCGCGGCTGCCCTATTTCTGCCGCCGGGACTGGAGCCCGTGACGTCACCCTCCGGGCCCCGCCTGCCCAATCGCCGCCACCTGTGCGCGCCACCCGCCGGCCCGCGGGTCAGAGCCCCCGGCAGGTGCGCGGAGCAGCGGGGCGCGCACGCGGGGCCGGCACTCTGCGCGCGCTGGGGCAGCCTGGCCTGCAGGGGGCGGGAGGGCCCCCGCCTGGGCGCGCACGGCGGGGCTGGTAACAACTCCCTGGCTCCCATAGCCCGCCCCACGCACACACCGCGCTCCTCTGGTCCAGCTCTTCCCGGGCAGGGTTCCCGAGGTTGTGCTTGCCAGCTGTACCTGTGGTCTCCACCAGCGGCCATTTCCTGTGGAGCCCAACCAGGGCCGTACCCCAGACCAAAGGCGCTGTCCCTGGGTTCACAGTCTGGTGACACTCCAGCTCTGTCGAGAGCCAACAACCTGTGATGAAAGAGCAAAGTTTTTATTTCTCTCTTCAGAATTTGTCCTCTCTCAACTGCAACAGCTTAGAAGATCCTGGGCATTAAGGGAGCAGTCCAGAGTGACACTTGGCTAGCCCTGCTAAACTGACATGAGAGGCTTTTCATCCCTAAAACAAGACGTTTTCTCTGTCCCGACACCATCCCCAGGCGCTGGATTTCTCTTCGACTTCATAGCTTTTACAAGCAGTGATGGAGCCCAAAGAAATTGGAGAGGTCTTTATACCAACCGGCACCCACCACGCCCATGAGCATCTGGTAGCCTGGCATAATACCTGAGAAGAAACAGCCTGCTAGTCCAGGGCTGCCATAGCCAGGAGCCCCTCTGAGGACTGGGTGTGTGGGTGCCAGGTGACTTATGGCTGTAGGGACCAGTGTGTTGTCTATGCATCTGGTGTCTCTCCTGACCCGCAGGAGGGAAAGAGGGTTTTCTGAGGAATGGGTTAAACACAAAGAGAAAGGGAAGAATGAAAGAGGGCTGACGTGGATGAAGAGGTCTCAACGCTTGTTCTTTCCTTCGACTGAGCCCTGCCTACGTGCCAGCCACTGTACCAGCCCCTGCACAGCACTTGGGCCAGCGCAGCCCTGACTTCACACAGATTTTCCACCTGGGATCCAGTCCTCTCTCTACCGCTGCCCAGTTGTGTGACCCAGAGCCAGTCACAGTCACAGCAATGTTTCCCATTGCTAAACTGAGGGGCTGGACAACACCTGGGTGACTTCCAGGTCCTGATCTGTTGTGACTTCCCATTTAGAGACCATGATTTGTACTCAGAAAGATAATGGTTACTCTAGTCCTGGTGCCCCTGGACCTTGGCCAGCATGAGATCATGAATCATCGCCCAGGCTGCCCGTGAGTGGATCTCTGAGGCTGGCTGGAGGCCAGATTCTCTGCAGCTGGATTTGGGGAGAGATGGCATTCTCCATATTGGAAAGGAAAGCCTGGAAAGAGGAAGCAGAGAAGCTTGGAAATGTACCATGCACCCTTCTGAAACTGAATTCTAGGTCTGGGAGACAGAGCCCCACTGCTCAGAAGCTGGGGCAGCACTCTCTGCGACAAGGACAAGATGGGGCGTGGAAAGGGGCCCTGCTCTCAGCTCTGAGCAGGTCTCTAGTCAGCCTGGGGGCCATATGACATAATCAACGCAGGATGTGGGGTGCTTTTTGATTTTTAATAACTCAAGGTCATGTGTAAGTTAGGCTCCATAGAAGGACCAAGATCAGAAATAGCTGCGTTTAATGCAGCAAACAACAACTTCTAGATTTCCAGTGAAGGGGAGAATGTACTTACAAACCAGATGTGCGGGCTATCTCCTGGAGATGATGGTAACTCCTGAAGCGAGTTGGTGTGACCACTGTGCATAAAATAAGGGCGGAATAAAAAAAGTCACCTTGGAATAAAAAAAAAACGGTGAAGTGCAAATGACGAAATGAAGCAGCCTCCAGGGAAGCAGCATCAGATGCCTGTGGACTTTGACACCTCTTTGAATTGCGCTGGCTTTCACCTCCCAGGGCAATTCTTGGTTTAATAATACACCCACATTGGAAAACAGGATAGATTTCGCACAGAAAAATTCAGAATTTGCCTGAAACTGTGTTTCAGAACTTGCAAGCGTACTGTTTCTCAGTAGCCAACTAAGCTTCTTGGCAAACAAACAAAACAAAATTAAATTTTGAATTTCACACAGCTCGGTAAGTTTGGAACAGAGGCCCTCGGATTCCTGTCCTCTGCTTCAACCTAAACTACCAGTGCAGGATTCAGCCATACAGATCGAGAGACCCACAAAGGGAAGGTATGAATCCCCTTCTAAGGATCAAGCTTAAAGACCCCAAATATTTTTACATAAAGTTTTAAATTTTTTTGTATTTCTGTTCCTATCAAAACCACAATTATGACAAAAACTGCTCCAAAAAAATGTGACCCTGATAGGTCTTTTAAGATGACAGCTATATATCAGGACAGCCAAAATGTCACACTGCCATAGGGTCAAGTGGAAAGAAGATACTTCCTCTTGATTTAACCAAAAGTGTCCCCATCACAAACTGTGGATCTGGTTACACTGGGGCATCCACCATGGATTGGTCAGATGGTTCTCAGAAGTATTCACTGGAAGCCAGACTGGGAAGTCATATGAGAAGGACGGGACAGACAGGAAGCTGTCTTGCTCATCTGGCATAAATTAACATTCTTCAGCTGGCACAAAAGAGTCTTTTCCATCTTCAGTCCAAGCCATACCACTTACTGAAGAAGCAGCCTCATACTTGGAAGCCCCCCAGCAAGGGTGGCACCATGACTGGATCCCTGACCTGCCCATGCCCCTCTCAAGCTCCATGAGCTTGAATCAGTCACACCCTTCTAGGGTTTTGTCTCTTCTGCTGTGGAGTGTAAGTTGGGGAAGGGCCCAATGGTGGGTAGATATACTAAGAGGACTTTTCCAAAAGTCAGTGCCTTTTTTATGCTAGCATTTCTATAGGGCCACTCTGATTTTTAAAAAGCCATGATGTTAAAGGTTTCCCCTAAGTCTAATATTAATGCTGATTTCTTAAATGATGATTCATGTAGAAATTCAGGGAATGCAGGCAATAAATTCAAAATCTCAGACCTGAAATCATACTCAGAAATAATTGTTTTGAACTTTGGTTTAGGGAGAACAGGAGTCAACATAGAGACAAGTAAGGTGTTTGCTTAAGCCATAACTGGTTTTCAAAGCACTGAAGAAGTGATGTAAAATAGGAATTTTAATTAAGAAGTTGGGTTAAATGAGAAGACATGATGATGGAAAGGAAGTTGTGGAGGGAGATGAACAGGGAAACCTTTCTCCATAATATTATTTCAGACAAATGTCCCATCAAACTCCCAAGGGCCACAGTGACATTGCAATCAATCTAAGAAAGGAAGTGGAGCTAGGAGGAAACAAAGCTCTACTACCCTAAGAAGTCAGTGTACACAGGCAGAATTTGGGTGAGAAGCCACGCCTCCCAGCCACAGAGTATCACATCCTCCTGAGGACAGGAGAGATGACAGGAGCCTGGTGGGGGCGGAGGCAGGAGCCAGCTCCGTTTACTCAGAAGGGCAACACAGCCAGGTGTGGTCACACATGCATCTAAGCCCAGCGCAACAACAAGCAGAAACACGGAAGCAACACCCAGGATCCGGAGGCAGATTTTTTTACATCAACAGGCTCTGATGGGGATCATTCCCAGCATATCAGGCCCTGATCTCTGGTGGTCTAGAACTCACACAAAATAAGCAAGCAGGAAGTACAGAGACAGACTGGTTTGTCAATTGGGGATTGGTTTATACAGTGTACATCATAGTGATCAGTAGGCATCACAGTGACCAGCTGTTTCTAAGAGACTAGAAGCAACCAGAACTAGAACATGAACTGTTACCAGGGCAACTAAGAAACTGTGGTATGCGGCTGTGGGGTGGGGTATTTTCTGCTGCACCAGCACTCTGGGAGGCTGAGGCAGGAATATAGATCCCAAGTTCAAACTTAGTCTGGGAATCTGGTGACATAGTCTCAAAATTAAGAATATATAAATAGGACTGGAGATCTGATTTTACGTGTCTTGGGAGGTTTTCAGCAAGGCAATGACATTAGCATTATATATTTTTAACGCACCACACTGACTGATGTATAGAGACTCAGGAGAGGCAACATTGGCCAGTGGCAAGGGCGCAAGCAAGGACCAGCAGCTGCTGAGAGAGGCACAAAGCCACGTCCAGCCCATTATCATCACTGATGCCACCAAGCCAGCACGCAGTGCTCATTGATTGCTAACTATGCACTGGACGCCAGTGCCAGGCTTTATGGCTCCTATTTCACCTGTAATTCTGTAAATTCCTCAATTCTATAAAGCTGAAGAAAGTCACATAGCTCATCTCAGGCAGTTTGGCTGGCAAATGGCTGAGCCTGTCCTCACGATCACCGTGGTTATTCTGTGTCAGTCACACACTGAGGATGTGCGTTAGCAGCAATCATGTATCTCCCAGTTCAAAACCTACAAACGGGTGCTGAGGACCCTTCTGTTCTGTTGGTGTGCTTGCTTAATTGCCCTTAATTGTCCTTGTCATATAAAACAAACACCAAGCATGTCATCTAGGACGGTACAGTAGACCCTGATAGTTGCACACTCACAATACAATTCTCTGTTTTTCGGTGCCTATAGAATATCAATTCTGTGCAGGCGTCTCACTTGCAGCATGGTCTGAGCCCATCATGGAACTCTTGCCAACAACTTGCTAAGTGGCAAGCAGGAGCCTTGGCTCTAGCCAAGGAGAGGGGAAAGTCCACTGGGAGATTAAAAAGATGCACAGGAAGAAATAGAGCCCTGTTTCCCATTTGATATCGTCATGAGCTACAAAGGACGTCTACACTATGGCCACCAACTGGTGATTTTGGGGAACAGCTAAGCTGACCCATGGAAGATGGAAAAGCAAGGAAAGAAAAACAACCTAGGTCCTTCATGAGCCGGAGAAATAACCAGCTCAGACGCTCCAACTTGAAACTTGCTTTTCCTTTATCTTTTTTTAACATCACTTAGTTTCTACCTGAATTTAAAAAAAATATACCAGATGAGAAAGAAACTAAAAATAAAAAGCTATAGGATGCTTTATTTGATTGGCTTCAGAAACACAGTATGGAAGGCAGGCATTATTTCCTGACATCATCCCACATTGCATGTCTGGACACACTGGTACCTGGTTAAGTCAAGAACTCCCAAGGTTGAAGTCTGGACTTCAACCCGGTGCTGGGAGGATGCTAACTTTCAATTATGAAGACCATGTAACCAGCCCAGACCCTCTCACTGCCTAATTGCACTAGATAAAGACAGTGGGCACATGACAACTGACAGGAACAGGCTGGTTTAACTCTGACAAATTCATGCACACACATCAGTATGGCCTAGCCATATGTGACTTGCAAACGCCTTTCACTGCAACCCTGCTCAGAAAGATTTTAAAATAGTTTTGCCATTTTGGTGCAGTATATGACAAAGGAGTGATCTGCAGCTTTAAGCAAATTATATCATAGTCTACTAAATGCTGCTGTCTAACATTTGCTGAAATATTACAGTCGGTGATATTTGTTATAATCATTACAAAGTTTATTTGATATCATTTAACGATGAATATACAGACTTTGATTTTTATTAAATTCTAAGAAAAAGCATACATTTCCTAACAAATGCACTAAAATTTTGTCTTTGTAGTTTAGGGAGCGAATGTGTACATAAAGAATTGAGACAGCATTAGTTATAAGCCAAAACTTATTAGAATCAATCCCTAAAATTCTGAAATTTTCTGTTTAAAAACACTACTGATTTGTTTTTTATAATTTCTACATTTTGTTGATAAATGACAGGAGGGGAAAGATTCCGGGCCACCATTTGCAAGCTCTCTGCAAGTAACACATGGGAGGTGTGGATGGAGCCTTTATTCTCAACGGTGAAAAGCCAAATTGGATGTAATTGTCACCCTATTTTCTTTTTTTAACACTGTTTTTGAAGTACCAAAGACATCTTGATATTCTATATAAGGGGTTTTTTTTGTCAGATGAATGCAACTTGCAGATTGGTGAAGGCAATTTTGAAGCACAATTGTAGACTTGCCATTTTTTGCTCCTAATTATCTTGTATGTCATCGTCAGGTTCCTTATGTTTCTGCTCCTTAAACACAGTCTATTATGGGCACAAATCAAACATATATGACTAGGAAGAAAAACAATTTAAAATTTTAACAGTTGCAAGCATCCCAAAAAGTCAGTGCTTTTCAGCCAAAAGAAAAACTGAATCAAGAAATCATGAGTATCCTCATCTGACCCCCACTAACCCACCAAATATGCCACCCACTTGTCACGTACCGACAGGCCTCAGGCTCTTACCGCAAATGAAAAAAATTAATATATCCCTGATTGAGTTCTGTTTGTTTTGGCAGTGCCGTGGTGTGAACGCAGGGCCTCACATATGCTAGGCAAGAGCTCTCCCACCCCTGTAACTCTATTTTGAGACAGGGACTTGCTAAGTTACCTAGGCTGCCCTTAAATTTGTGATCCTGCTGCTTCAGACTCCCGAGTGGCTGGGGTTACAGGTGTGCACTGCCATGCCTGCTAGGTATTAATTCTTTTAATTAGCCTTTTTATTTTGACATAAGTATGGATTTCCATACAGTTGTAAGCAATAATACCGAGAGATCTTGCACAGGCTTTACGTACTTCCCTCCAGCAGGAACACTTTTGCATAACGAGGCCACAGTGTGGGCAGAACGCTGACCTTGAAGCAGTCAAGAGTCTTCCCATCACAAGAATTTTTCCTGAGGTTGTTTTACAGCAACACCCACCTCCTTTCCTTCTCCATTTCTAACCCCTGGAAAACACTAATCTTCTCATTTCTATAACTTGGTCTTTTCAAGAACGTTATATAAGAAATTACACAATGTGAACCTCCGAGATTGGCTCTTTTTCCCTCTGCATTGTCACCCCAAGATTCATCTGAGGTGTTTTAGTAATTTGTGCCTTTGTGTTACTGAGTAATTTTCTATCTTGTGGAAGTACCACATTTGTTCAATCATCTGGGTTGTTTCCTTTTTTTGTTTTTCCTTTTGGACTATTGCTACAAAGTTGCTATAAACACTGGTGTACAAGTTTTTATACAAATGTAAATTTTCATTTCTCTAGGAGAAATGCCCATGAGTGCAATTGCTAGTTTGCACAATAATTTCATGCTTTGTTCTTTTGTTTTTTTAAGAAATGGCCAATTTTGCATAAAAGTGTTTTGTAAAAAAGAACAAGAAAATCAGAATTGGCCAAATTATTTCCAGAATGGTGGTTCGATTTAACATTCCCACCAGTGAGGTATAAGTGGTTCTTTTTCTCTGCAACCCTGCATGTATTTTGTATTGCTACTAGTTTTTGTTTCAGGTTTGATACGTATATAGTGATAGATCTTTGGGGTTTTAACTTGCATTTCTTAATGGCCAATGATGATGAACATCTTGTCAGGTACTAATCTGTCATCTGGTACCCTCACTGTGAAATATTTCATGTCTAATTGTTCTTTATTGGTCATTTATTTTTTTAGTTTTGAGTTGTGAGAGTTCTTTATACATTCTAGATGCTAGTTCTTAGTGGATATGTGGCTTATAAATGTTTTCTTCCAATCAATAGTTTGTTTCTTTAAATTCCCTTAACAATTCTTTTGAAGAGCAAAACTTAACTTTTGAAGCAGTCAACTTTATCAATTTTTGAATCTCACTCTGTGTTAAATCTAAATCCATGGTCCCAAACATTCTCTCCTAGTTTTTAACAAGCTTAATAGTTTTATATTTTATATTTAAATCAGTCATTCATGCTAAGTGAATTTTGGTACAAGACCTAAGTCTCAGGAGTTAGGTCAAGATTCATATTTTTCCTACAATTGTCCAATTGCCCCGATACCATGTTCTGAAAACACTACCTTTCATGTACTGACTTGTTTCCTACCTTTGTCAAAGTCATCTGACAGGCAAGGTTCTCCAAATAGCCAAAACAACCTTGAAAAAGAATCACAAAGGGAACTTACACTTCAAACTTTCTACAAAGCTACAAAAAAAAAGCTAATATGCTACCAGCACAAGGACAAACATATAAACCAATGGAACAGAATCAAAATCAGGATCATAATTGTGGTCAATTTACATTTCACAGGGACACCAAGATTATTCAGTGGGGGAAGAACAATTTCTCCAACCTGGGACACTATTTACAGGAAGCGAATGATCTTGACTCTTTTCCTTACATAAAACACAAAAATCTTCAGTTATAATAGGCCAGTGACTTAAATATAAGAGCTAAAATCATTAACTCTTAGGAGAATACATAGGAATAAATCTTTGTGACCTTAGATTTGGAGTGGATTCTTACCTATGACATCAAAAGCATGACTGACAAAATAAAAAAATGAATGATTTTATCAAAATTAAAAACTTTTGGTGCATCAAAAGCTATTATTAGGAAAATAAAAAGACAATCTACAGAATAAGAAAAACCTATTCATATCTAGAATAAGTAAAGAACAATTAGAACTCCACAACAAAAAGCAAACTGTTCAATTAAAACCTGGACAAAAGATTTAAACAGACATTTCTCCAGAGAATATATCCAAATGCCCAAATGTTTACCTTATGGAAGTGCAAATCAAAACCACAACAAAATAACACTTCACATCAACCAGAGTGGATATGATAATTTTTTAAGAAAAGAAATAAGTATTTTCAAAGATGTAAGTAACCAGAAACCTTCTCTGGTGTGGACAGGAGGATTCTGTTACTGTGAAAAACAGTTAAACATCAACTGATAATAGGATCCAGCAATGTACTCCTAGGTAGATGCCCGAAGAGAAACAGAAGCTCACAAAATGCTTGCACACGAACAGACACAGCAGTACTATTGACAACAGTCAAAAGGCAGAATCAACTCAAATACTAATGGAAAAACAAACCACAAGGCATCCACACAGTGGAATACCATTTAGCCATAAAACATGTTATAGCACAGATGTACCTAATTCTTAAGTACTTACACTTGCCACACTGTGGATGAACTTCCAAAACGTATTCACTGAGATAAGAAAGACATGAAAAGTCACACGTTGCACAATTGCATTAACATAAGCATCTGGATTAGGTAAATTCACAGCAGCGGAGTGCAGGCTGCTAACCAGAGGGAGGAGTGAAAACTGCTGTTTAAAGGCTATGACATTTTATTTTAGGGGAAATGAAAATGTGTTGGATCCAACCAACAGTACTTTTACAGAGTGATGCCTGTATTAACCACCACTGATTTGTTCGTTTTTAAGTGGTTAATTTTATATGAGTTCTATGTCAATAAAAAAGAAAACCAGTTAGGCATCTTTTATGGATCTGAGTGCTTGAGTGTGTTCCACTGGTCTATGTAGTTAGTGTCTTCTCTATCACATAATCTTGAACACTACAGCTAGCTCAATCTTGAAGCAGGGTAGACTGTCTTCCTATGTGGTGCCCCCAATTGTTTTAGCTATTTTAGGTCCTTCGTCCATAAAAATTTTATAATGACATTGTCTAGGTCTAGAAAAAAATCTTATTTGGATTCTGGTAAGAATTGTGTTCAACCTGTATATCAATTTGGGGAGTTTTATTGTTTGTTTTGCCTTTTTTAGAAGGGTCTCCCTGTGCGGTTCAGGCTGGCCTTGAACTCACTTTGCAGCCCAGGCTGGCCTGGAACTTGCAGTGATCCTTCTGCCTCAGCCTCCTGAGTGCTGGGATTCCAGGTGTGCACCACCATGCCTGGCCATTTGGGGAGAACTGACAGTTTGCTATGTTGAGTAGATCCCTCCATTTATTTATATCTGTGATTCAATCATCAGCATTTTATAGTTTTCTTGTAATATACACTGTATATTTTTATGCTTTGTTGAATTCTCTGTTAATATTCTATTAAGAACTTTGTGCCAAAAAAAAAAAAAAAGAATTTGTGCCTTTATTCATATACATGAAGGATTTGTTTTCTTTTTGCAGTGTTGTCTGTTTTTGGTACCAGGGTGATCCTAATGTCATAGGATGAATTAGGATGTGTTTCTTTCTCCTCCATCATGTGGAAAAGATTGCTTAGCATTGCTATTTCATGTTTAAATAGGGGGTAAACTTCTCCAGTGAAATCATTAAGCTGGAGCTTTCCTTTATAGGAGGTTTTAAATTGTTAATTCAATTTCTTTAATAGATAGAGTATTGTTCAAATTATCTACTTAATATTGGATGAGTTGTAGCAGTTTTCTGAAAGAATTGGTTTATTTAAAAAGGATTGTCAGGTTGGTATATACACACTTGCTTACAGGATTACTTTACTCTGCACTTGATGTCTGCGTGGTCTGCAGAGCTAACCTTTGTTCCATCCCTGATATTGGTAATGTGTGCCTTCTCCTTTTCTTTCTTGTTAGGGATTTGTCAATCTTATTGATCTTTTCTAAGAACTATCTCTTCATTTCATTGATTTTCTGCATTAGTTTTTTCATTTCCATGTCATCAGTTTTTGGTTTTATCTTGGTTTCCTTTTTTTTTGTTTGTTTGCTGGCTTTACTTAAATCTTCTCTTTCTAGGTTTATGAGTTGTGAGCTTAGATTCTTTGAGACTTTTTCTGTATGTGTTTAGTGCTATAAATTTCCCTCAGCACTATTTTGTGTCCTACAGATTTTGACACGCTGTGCCTTCATTTGCATACAGATTAATGGATTTTCTAACTTCTCTTAGACTTCCTGTTTGCCCTATTATTTATTTACTGGTGTGTTACTTTGTTTCCAAGACTATGGAAATTTTCCTATCCTTTTGTTATAGATTTCTACTTTGATACTATCACGATTGGAAAGCAGCCTGTGTTATGATTTAAGTTATTTCAGATTTGCTGAGGTTTGTTTTAGGGTCCAGGACTAAGTCTATTTTGGTATATGCACTATTTATAATAATCCGTATCCTGCTGTTGCTGGGCAGGGCATTCCATAATTGTTTATTATATCCTATCGACTGATGATGTTACTGAATTGTTATGTACTTTGCTGATTTTTAGAGAGGGTGACTGAAATCTCCGAAAACAATTGTCCATTTCTCCCTTCAGTTCTCAGTTTCTGCTTCACGTATTTTGCAGCTCTATTGTTTGGTGCATACACGTTTAGGATGCTATCCTTCTTGCAGAGTGCTTCTTTTATCATTATATAATGTTGCTCCCTATCTCTGGAATTTCCTTAACTTTAAAACAAACATTTTCTGCTATTACAACTACTTTGGATTCTTTTGAATACTGTTTGTAAACTGTTACAATATATATATATATATATATATATATATATTTTAAAATTTCAATATTTATTGGTAATTTTTAAAATACAGAGGTTCATAAGCTATAGATACCACCTTTAACAAATTTTCAGCAAGAAAGACACTATAACATGTAACATTTAAAAAATCATAAATAAGATGGAGATGCAAAGAACTATATGGGCTATTCAACTTTTTTCTGGGAGTTCTGATGAAACAAAATAAGAAAAAGAAACAATAAGTTAAAACACTGAAAAGAAAGGGAAACAACTGGTATTAGGTTATATGAACATTGACAAAATACAACAAAGTGAATTAATAAATAATAAGCAATAACAGCAGTCACCAAGATATATGAATATAAACTCTATATGTAAAAATTTTTTCTTCAATCTCAGTTTTTTCTGAGAATGTACTTAAAATACAATAACTTTTTTCTCTCTCTCTTTTCCTGTGTTAACTTTGTCATACCAGGGAAACCGCACAATCCTCATGCTTGTGCATCTGAGTTAGTTCACTAAGTTATTATGGTCTCAAGGTGCACCCATTTTCCTAGATGCTTCAAATTTATCTTTCTTAATGGCAGACCAGCACTCTATTGTGTATAAATACCACATTTTCCTTTTCCACTCATCTGTGGATGGACATATAGACATGCCCAATATTTCACAATTATGAATTCTGCTGCTATAAACATGGGTATACTTATGTCACTGCATTTTTAATTCTTTTGAGAAGATACCAAGATAGGAATGGCTGGATCAAATAGAATTTCTAGTTTTCATGTTTTGAGGAATCTCCATTCTGATCTCCTATGTGGTTGTACAGTTTTACACTCCCACCAACAATGGAAAAGGGTTTCTTTCTCCCCACACCCTCGCTAGCCTTGATTTCTTGATGACAGCTATTCTTTCATGATTATCCTTTCATTCTTGAAAGATATTTTCTCTGGATACATTTGGATTTATCCTGCTTAGAATTTGCTAACTTCCTTAAATCTGTATGTTGCATATTTGAGAAGTTTTTAACCATTATTTGATGTAGTTTGGGGGGATCTGTCTGTCCCTCCTCTCTCTCTGGGACCCTGACAACACAGGTCCACAGGTTGAGTCTATATTGTCCTTTATGTTCAGAGTCACTAGCCTATTGTTCTGTCTTCAAACTCTGTCCACTCCAATTTGCTATTGAACACATCCATTCATTTTTTTATTTCAGTCTTTGTAATTTTCAACTTTAAACCATTTATTTGGTTCCACTGTTTATCTTTTATTTCTTTACCGAAACTATTTTTTTTCATTTGTTTCAAGTGATTGAAATTGTTTCCTGAAGGATTTTTATGAAAGCTACTTTAAAATCTTTCCAGGCAATTCTGTGCTCTCCATCATCTGTGTTGGCATCAACTGATTGTACTTTTCATTATTTGAGTTCTTCCTAGTGGTTTGTATGATGAATGATTTTTTTCTTTTTAATGAGACCTGAACCACAGTTCTGAGACTATGGGTCTTAATGAAATTTTCTGTTTTATTTGGCTTCCTCTGACACTGTTCTAGCAGGAGAAGGGAGAGGAGTGCCATTTGTTACTGCCTCAAGGTAAAAGTCTAGGTACAATACTCAGCTTCCAAAGAGACCTAAGGGAGCAGCTCATTGTTCCTACTGGCCAGGATGGGAGCCCCATATCCTCATTAGGCCTGCACAGACACTGCTCTCCCAGGGAAGGGAAGGAGGGTCTCACTACAGCTCACGGAGCCTGCGCTGACATCACAGGGTGTGGAAGGCAACGGGGGTGGCTGTGGGAGGTGGCAGACTTTGTGGTCGGCTTCCTCTGACACCACCTCAGTGTGTAAGAGGGAGGGTTTTTTGTTCCTGCTGGGTGAGCAGAAGTCTGGGTTTCCCATTTGGATGCTATATTTTGGAAATGCCCCCTGAGGACTCCTGTGGCACAGTTAGAGGACATTGGATCACTGAGGATAGGACTTTGAAGGGGCCCCTCCTCTGTCTTTGCTTTCCCAGCCCTCATGAGTGGTCAGTCCAAACGATAATGGACTGAAACCTCTGGAAACTGTGAGCCAAAATAAAATTTTCTTCCTCTGAAGGTGACTTTTCCTGGATATTCTATCACAGCGGTGTAGAGCTGACTACTGCACTGGCCTTCTTTATCACTAGTCTATTGTGAGGCCAGGATACCTTGTTACAGTCCAGTGTATGGGGAATTAGGCACCCCACTTTGCCTCTGCTGGTGTGTGTAGGAATAGGGCCTAGCACCAGCCCAACAGGTTTTCCACACCCCAAATGAACAGTAAGATTTGTGAAGCTCATAGAGTGAGCAGAGGAGTGGCAAAATGTCTCCAGCAGATGAAACTGTCTTTGCCCTTCCCAGGGGAGGCTGCTATCCTATCTTTAGAGATTGTCTTGCTTCCCTCCCAATCCCAGTGCACTAAGTCAGGCCAAGAGGCTCAGGCAGGGAAGAATCCTTGGTGGAGGGAGGAGGAAGCCCGGCTGTGGTCAGGGAAGAGCCCCGGGGAGGCAGCAGCCTCTGACCAAGCCTTTCCCACGGTGCGTTCTCCCAGAGCTACAGGGTGAGGAAGTCCCACAACCAGCGAGAGCGAGTTTTCATCTACCATCTCCCATGCTGCCCGTCTGGGCTGAGCAGGATGGGAGACCAGTGCAACCGTCCCTCCAAAGTGACCTTCCTCAGAGACTCCAAGGGGTTGGCACTGTTAGGTTTTGGATCTCAGATGCTGAAGGCTTGATCCCCCACACAACAGGTGACTGGGAGGTAATTAGATCCTGAAGGATTCACCCAGGATACATTCCTACCTTAATGCTTTGGGCTGGCGGCTTTGTTACAAAGGCACACGCTTTCTGCTTCCTGGCCCCCATGAGGTGAATGGTTCTGTTTTGTCACATGGCCTTCACCATATTTATTTTATTTTAGTCTTGCCTTATGCCAAAGCCAAGAGCCACACCACCATGGACAGAAACTTCTGGAAGGAGAAGCCAAAATTAACATTTTCTCCATTAAGTTGATTTCTCTTGGGTGTTTTGTCAGGGACAGAAAGCTGACTAACACCACCTGAGACAGAAACCTTTCCCAAACCCCAAACTCCTGGCTCAGGGTCTCTAGGAACCAGGAAAAATAATAAAATAAAATAAAGTCAGAGTTGAGTTTTTAGAATGAAGAGAAAGACCACATGGTTTTGATCAACATTAAAATGCAGGCCCTACTCCCATCCAGCACAGGTACGTTAAACAAACACAAGTGATGACAGTCCCAGTGCGATGACAGAGGAACCTACAGTTGAGATGGTGGCAAAGCACAGGCTATTCATGTGCCATTTGTTAAGGCTTTTCACACTGATGATGCATGAAATTACCCGCCCGATGGGGCAGTGCCCACATGCATGCCAGCTACCAATGTGGCATCCTATCATTACCTGTTTGCCTACAAATCCACCTGGAGGATGTGATTAACGAGATGCCCATATAGAAGGGGGAACAGACTACCACTGGTGCCTGGAAGAGTGAGACCGCTGCTCTCCATCACAGGGGTCACTGCATGTCCATCTCTGCCTCCTCACTGTCACGGCTCAGTGAGCCCCGTGGCTTCTGAGACGCAGTGAGGTTTCTAGGACAGCAGAATCTGCTGCTCTCAGGGACACCTTGTACCTAACTTCAAAGCAAGGTCAGAGTGGATCCCTAATTATCCCAGTACACGCCTGGCTGAGCCCTGCAAGGAGGTGAGAAAGGCAGCGCGGTGGGTGCATCAGGAGAACCGCTAACCAGGGAAAGCCGGCCTGATTCACTTCCCAGCTGCAGTCTTTTCTGATTTGTTCGTAATTTTCTACACTACTGCTTCCAATTTGATATCGTCTGGGCCTGAGATGACAATAAGAATGGGATAACGGATGATGAGCTCAAAGTACTGCACACAATCACAGCCACCCTGCATGTATGTACAATCAATATGTCACTGGAAGGAAGAACCGTTGGCCTCTGGGCAAAGCTGGGGATGTAAAATGTCACAGAATTCAAGATGCATTTCTTATAGACTTAGGACCTGTCAGCCTAGCTGCTTCACTGCTCTAGAAGAGAAACAAGGCTTAATGTTTCATAGTTCATTGCCTTAGACTAATGAATTAAAAGTCCAAAAAGACTCATTGGAAGAATTTCCACCTGACCCCTCTTATTTTGCTTGACATAGGTGCTACATACTGTTTGCGGATAATATACTGCATAACTCCAGGGAGACGATTCCCACAGACTGCCTAGTGATATAACACCTCCAAGAGCAGTGAAGCTATTACCTTACAACCATACCCGGCAGCCCAGCTGCTGCATAATTTGGAGTTAGTATTCCTAAGGGATCACAGAATGTCACAAAAAATGTATCACCAAGACCCAACCACCGTGGTGCCCACAATGATAGCCTCGAAATCCATGTATTGATCCATGAATTATTAAGAAATTTAACTTTCTGTCATGGAGTTCAGCAGACATCGTGGTCAATAAAGCTATCACATATAAGCATGCATTCATTCCCTATGTTTTGTATGTATCCAAATATCATTAAAATTCCCTAAACTAGCAACTCCCTTAAACCTGATCTTTCTTGGCTGAAAGGCACTTTGGCAAACTTTTAAGAAGACAACATTATAATATTTTTTAAAATGTAAGATTTTAATACCCTGTAAACAGACTTCCACTTCGAAGAACATCATGCAAACAAGTTAATGTGCACAAATCTACTTGCATGTCTGTACATATATATGTATATTTGCATATATACATAAATATGTCCTTTATAGTATGATTCTAAAGTAAAAAATGAAGTAAATTGTTTGAATGTCTTTGGGACTTGCTAAATAAATCATATTACATGTGTACGTGCACGCAAATAACAAAATACATGTAGCTTTCAAAGAATCCACTACAGCAGATTTAAAGATTCTACCAACTGTATTTGCAGAAGGCCACTATTTCCCATCTTTTGTTCTGGACTCTGACAATCTCTGAAATGCCCTTGTATTGTCTGAGAAATTAGCTGTCATGGTCACCCACCTCCTAAGGTCAGAGAAAATCCCATTTCCCAGATTCCTTTGCAGTGATACAAGCAGCACAAGTCTTCCAAGAGGAAGTGAAGCAGGCCAGAGGGACATTTTTATGGCAAGGACAGCGGTCCACACAGCCTCCTCCCTCTCTTCAAGGCTGAGCTCCTGACACAGATGCAGCATCAGTGTTTTGAGCAAAGATGAGCTCCCACCAGGGGTAGGATTTCAGCAAAAATATTCTGTTCAAAAGACTGAACACAATCATAGCCACCCTGCATGTATGTACAATCAATATGTCACTTGGGAGGAGGCACCACTGGCTGCTGGGCAAAACTGGGGAAGTAAAATGTCACAGAATTCAAGATGCATTTCCTCTGTACTTAGGACCTGTCAGCCTAGCTGCTCCACTGCTCTAGAAGAGAACCAGGCAGCATGTGGGACCCACTGGTGGCAGCAGTGGCTGCTGTAGTGGCATTTTCTCATCAGGTCAGTTGGGTCTGGAGGTTTGACCACTATGCCTCAAGCCACACTCTGAACCTTATTATCTGGCTTCTAACACTTGGGCAAGCTACCTGATCTCTTTTTAGTGAGCTTTTTTCCTTTCCCTTTTAGTGAGCCGAGTCAGCCTCTGCTGCTGGGGTAGATCCATGATCCGCAATTGTCAGCTTCTTCATTTTGACTTTCCAATAATTTGCACTTCTGCACATAGATACCCTCTAAGCCATGATTCGAGTGCCAGCTTGAGATCTTCAGAGACAAATAAAACAGGCATGCAGAAATTTTGTGCCATTACACGGCAGTCTCCAGCCCGGTTTAGGGAGCCTGGCCATTTCTGTCTGCATAAATTTGTACAATTATGCACAGATATTTTATCACACCGTGCCTTGTGCTATAAAAATGGGTCATAAGAAGAGACAATGTTGATATTTACAACAAAGAGACAAGTCTCATATGCTTAACGAAATTGAAATGAAGAAATCACTGGACTACCCCACAGGGAAAACCTTTTCAGCCTTGAGTTGCATGACATAAGCTGGTGGACTTCATGTTCGGCTGAAAAATATGAGAAGAAAATGTAAGAATACAAATGAGACACAAGAATCATTTAGCTCTCTGCGATTGTGATCACCTGAGAAAATTTATGTCTATTATTCACATTTGCATATTTAACTCTTGAACATCTTTTCAGAAATGTATTGTGTCTGAAAGTAGAAAATTGCCTATATATCCTACAGTGAAAGGCAAAAGGATTTAAGAGATCGTGTATAGGTTTGAACACAGCTTTCCTGCATACGCGTCTGCTGCATTTTAGGTAGGCACTGAAAACTCTGGGGATTTACCCTGCAAACTCTAAAAAGGTGTTAACTCTACGGGTAGAGATGGTAAAGGAATTTCTCTTGCTATTTCACTTAGCCTTAAATTGTTTGAAATTTTGTAATGAGCAAGGATAGTGTACTGCTCTAATCGCCAGAAGCCTTAGGGATGTGGACATTATGAAGAAGAGGTACACTGAAGGGCTATTAACAGCTTTTCACTCTGGCCACTGGTGGGAATGAGCTCCGGGCCCAGGTGACGTGAGCCTCTGTCCTCACCCGGACCTTCCTTTAGGCTGATAACGGAGCCTGGCTCCTGTTATGCCTTCCTCCAGGACTTATTCTTGACCCCTAATAGTACAGGTGACACACACTATCACAGTGGTCCTCTGCAGTTCTTCACAGTGAACACAGAGCTCAGGGAAAAGCAGGGGTCCTCCCTGGGAGGAGAGTCTCCCCTGGAGCTGTCCCCAGACACAGGCACCAGGCCTATCCCATAGACACTGCCTGGCTATACAGTGTGATGTAAGCAGGTCTGATGGGCTGTCCTGCTGCAGTCAGGGAAATCCTGACCCAAAGGCCACAGAGTTCACCAGAATCAGGGCGGGGTGGGGGAGAGAGGGGGAGAGAGACAGAGACACAGAGAGAGAGAGAGAGAGAGAGAGAGAGAGAGAGAGAGAGAGAGAGAGAGAGACAGAACCAGCTTTACTCCCATGCTCCCAAGGAGGCAGATGAGAAGCTTGTGGCAATCCAGGAAGGCGTGAAACTTCATGCAACAAATACTTGAGGCAAAATGAAACTGTTCTTATCTTTACTGCTCGCAAGAAGGCAAGTTGCACTTTCTAGCATCCCTTTATTCTCCTACAAAATAATTTTAAAAGTCTCCTAAATTTAAGTGGTTATCAAAATAAAACGATATGTGCACCATGTTTATAGCAGCACAATTTGTCATAGCCAGATCTTGGAAACAACCTAAGTGCCCATCAACTGAGGAATGGATAAAAAAGATGTGGTCTTTTTATACAATGGAGTACTACTCAGCTATAAAGAATGATCACATTGAGATATTTATAAATAAATGGATGCAGCTTGAGGTCACACTCATAAGTGAAATAACTCAAACTCACTTGTATAAACACCATGTAGTCTCCCTAGTGTAAGAAATGGTAAGACTGCGTAAGATTTTATGGTTATCATAGTTCCATATGGTAATATGGTAACACTGCTTTGAAGCCTTATAATGTTTTCATTCATTAGTAGGACCGGTTTTATCTTGTTTTGTTTGATTTTATTATCTGTGATGGTATAAACAGCTACTTTGAAGAAAACAAGACATTATGGCAGCCATGGCTGATTTACTATCATCTTGCTTTGAAGTCCTGTCATGCTTTTGTTCTTCTGTTTGCATTGGTTCTATCATGTGATATCTTATTGGATTTTAATATGTGTGATAGTATAAACAAATTTTTTAAGGAAAAGGAGATATTATAGTAGCCATTGTTCATTTTCTGTTATTTGGTTCTGAATGCCCTGTAATACTTTCATTCTCTTGAGTGGTTTTATAGTATTTTGTTATGTTTGATACTATTGTATGTGAAGGTACGCTCAACTATCTCAAGGAAATAGACATTATGGTAGCTACTGTTAATATTTAGTTGCCTTGTTGTAAAGGGCTGTGTTGTTTGCATTATTCAGTTCTGATTTGCTTTGTTCTGTTCTCTTTAATTTTATTCTCTTTAAAATAAAAAAAATCAGCAGGAAAGGAGTTAAAGGCGTTTAGCTTTGTAAAGTGTATGCTTCTGGGGCAAAGGGTTGTAAAGAAGGTTCACTGAGCGGCACGCCTGGGTGTCCAGCAGGGATGTGACATCTGTGCTCTCAGCTGGAGCGACCCTCCTGGTCACTGGAGTTCAAGTCTGCATCTGTGCTGAGAAAGACCATTGTGCTGCTGCTACTCATCGTCTCTTTGTTCTGGCTTGGAAGTCAAAAGTTTGTTTTCTTTTTATTTTTAACTCTGTGGCAAGGGCAGAGGCTGAATCACGAAACTCGCAGC
This sequence comes from Cavia porcellus, assembly GCF_034190915.1. Lineage (NCBI taxonomy): Eukaryota > Metazoa > Chordata > Mammalia > Rodentia > Caviidae > Cavia > Cavia porcellus. Next base: position 5,528,604 of record NW_026947502.1, read on the forward strand.
AGAAATCAAGTTCTTGCTGAGATCCCTTTCCCTGGTCGGTTAATGTCTCGGTGACCGATAGCCCCTGCTGTCTGCAAGGCTGTTGGTTCAGCGTGTGTCTCCAGAAACCCTGCAAGTGAGGCTCAGTGGCCGGGACCCCAGAGTGGCCAGAGCTTCGCAAGTGCTAGGATGAGGCTGCCGAGAGCTCTTGACGGCCCACCTCTTCCATGGAGGGCTGGCAGTGGGGGCCAGGGAGAAGGAAGATGGCACCAACTGCCTCGCTAACCGTTCACTTACACAAGACCAAGTGACAGCCCCTGCTGCCTCCAATTCCTTGCCCACAGGCACTGCCAGGAATCCGCTTTGCAGGGGATTTACCCCACCCTAGGCCCATTTCCTGTCTTCTTCCTGGCTCTGGGCCAGTTTGAAGTTTTATATTAATCCCTCTGCTAACTGTGGGGGACACCTTAGAGCTTGAGGAGGGCTCTGGAGAGAACAGGGGAATCATTTATAAGACTGTCACACTCCTCCAGGTAAGCAAGGAAGGTGAGTTAAGGTGATCCCTTAGAGGGGGAGAGGGGAGGGGATGGGAGGGGATGGGAGGGGAGAGGAGAGGAGAGGAGAGGAGAGGAGAGGAGAGGAGAGGAGAGGAGAGAACAGGGGAGGAGAGGGGAGGGCACGGGAGGGGAGGGGAGGGAAGGGGAGGGGAGGGAAGGGAGGGGAGGGGAGAGGAGAGGAGAGGAGAGGAGAGGAGAGGGGAGGGAACGGGAGGGGACAGGAGGGGAGGGGAGGCGAGGAGAGAACGGCACAGTTTGGAGACAGACCCAGGAGTAGGATGTATCTGGCAAGTGTCCTCTCACTCATTTTCCATGTCAGTCTTCAGAGACAAGGGAAGTTCTCCCACAGCTCATCCCAGATCCTGCAAAGGGAAAACTGTGACCACTGGTCACCTGGATTTAATTTACCTAGTGCCACACACAATGCAACGAAGGAGAAAAAAAGAAATAGGGTCTCTTATGAGATCCTGGTTCCATCTTCCATGTGTCACGAGGAGGGGTCCACCATAAATCGGGGTCCTGCTGACTGGGATCTAACTCAGTGTCTGTACCCTACCCTGTTGGCTCTGCCATCCACTTACTACAGTCTCGACACTAATGGGTGACCACAAGACAATATCAGAAAAGCAATGGTTTCTTTCCGAATAACAGAATGCACTACCACTTACGATGGAGAAGCATGGGGAGTGTTGATTTTTTAAAAAATTTATTACAGTAAAAGACACATCACCATTAATCTCCCTGGAAATATTCCCCTTGCTATGAACACAGGTCTCGTACTGTTCTTGCTGCCTTCTGAAGCAGTCCTGCAAGCGTTCCTGTCTTTAGTTATATTTTTGTGACTGCCTCAAGGCCCTGATTCAAAACCTTTACCTGTGGCAGTCACTGTGACTTCAGGGAACAGGCGGAACGTCTTTATAAGCCTGCCTTTTCACTGGATGGCCCGTGGCAGCAGCATTCACCATATTTAAACTTTTTAAATCATACTTTCTAAAGACACTCACAAAAGAGCGCTTCCCCAAGTGCTTCAGGATGGATTCTCAGGCTTCGGGCTCAGATCCACGGCAGGACTGCTTCAGGAAGCGGCCGTGATAGGGCACAGGTTGTAATGGTTGATACACTGCCAGCTCAGGAAGCTGAGAGCTTGACTACGTGATTAAGCTGCTCTGAACCCTGGGGTATAGAGGACATGTCCTGAGGCCACTGTTTGCTCCAGGACGTTGTAATGGTTGATTCACTGTGTCAGTCTGAGAAGTTTATAAGTTTGAGTAAACTGCTTAGCAGGGCCAGGGTCCTCACTCTGTAAATATCCTGAGCCCCTGCAAGAGGAGGGCAGGGAGCCGTGTGAGGGCAACCCCCACCAGAGGGCAGGGAGCCTGCTTACGGTATGAGGGCGAATAAGAGGCTTGCTCTCCTCTCCTTTTTGCTCTGGTTGCTTTTGCTCTTCTGTCACCATGAACTGCTGCCCCTCAGCCACACCACCCTGCCTTGGAGCCGGCTGAATACGGACTGAAACTTCTACAAACTGTGAGCTAAATAAACCTTTCCTCCCTTAATTATGGGAATCGGGTATTTTATCCTAGCAATGAGAGAAAAGTAATTAAGACATGCTCAAAGAAAGGAGGAGTAGTTTGATTAATGGCAATGTACCTTATACTGTAAAAATTTTAAAATTTTAAATGTTCACCTTATATGAGATCAGACCCCAAATATTTACTTCAGTGTCACCTCATTGAATTCACTGCCCTCCCTACAAAAAAAAGAAATATGAGGAAGTAGCTTTTTTTTAGTGAAAAGGAATTGTCTTGGGTATACATATAATCTATAATACAGTTTACTTTCCTTAAACTTTTCTATTGTAACATTTTTTTAAAACACAGGGGAAGGTGGGTCACAGGTTAGGCCAGCTGAAACTTTAACTACTCTGCTGCCTTTCTGGGAGCAAAGATCGGGAAGCCTGTGGAGGTGGCGTCCATACAGCCTGCCAGATGACCCTGAAGCGCTGTAGTGAAAAGCCTAGACAAGGACATTTCTGGGGAAAATGTCTGAAGAGTCACCTCTCAAATCCACAGGTTCCTTCTGTGCTCTTCTGCAGGCTACAGCACACTGACACCAAACACAGCCAGGAGCCAAGAAGAAGGCAGAAGACTCACACAGCCTGAATTTAAATTTAGGGTTAGGCTATCCTAGCTTTCTCGTGATCTGACCTTTCAACTCCTAAGAAATTAGCAGCAGCAACAATGAAAGGCAAAGGAATAATTCTAGGGCCACCATATGCCCGTGAGGAACAACCAATAACACATGAGAACAAAGGAAGTGATAAAAAGAAATTAAAACTCAGAACTGGAAATCTGTGGAGCCAGACAGCGCCAGAGCGGATGTTCGTATTCAGCTCCATGGCCCAAGGTGGGGCCCTGGACAGCTGGATGGTTTACCAGATGTCAGCCCCGAACACAGCAACTGGACAGAGAGCTCGATGCTCAGGTCCCAGCACGCTCATTAGCATGCTTTTCCTGGCCTCAAACGGTCTGCTGGATACAGGCGCTCGCGGGCCAGAGACAGTGATTCCGGCCTGCCTTTTCTAGAGAAAGATATTTTTTAGAGCAGGTTTACGTTCATAGATTTGCAATACACCTCCTGCTGCCACACATGTGTGACCTCCCCTGATATCAACATCTCCACCAGCCTGGCGGGTTTGGGACGATTTGTGGGCCTTCAGAGACACCCCATCATCACCCTCAAGTCCACAGTTTACTGTAGGGTTCACTCTTAGTGGTGTCCACCTGGTAGACTGAAGCAAACATACATCCACAGCTACGGCACCACACGGAGCGGCCGCCCTGCCCTTAAGATGCTCCATGGCGCCTCTTCGGCCCTCCTTTGCCCCTAATCCCTGACAACCACTGATCTTTCTCCACACCTCTGTTTTGTCATATAGTTGGAATCACACAGTCTGTAGCCTTTTTGAATTGGCTTTTTTTCATGCATTTAAATTTCCTCCATGTCTTTCAAGGCTTCATAGTGTATTTATTTTTTGCACTGAATAATATTCCCTTGTGTAGATGTACCACAGTTTATGCATCACCTACTAAACAACAGGCATCTTGGTTGCTTTCAAGCTTTGTCAACTATGAAGAAAGCTGCTATAAATATACATGTGCTTCATCAAAAGAAGTTACCAACAGAAGGAAAAGAAAACACACAGAATGAGAAAAAATTTTAGCCAACTGTCCCCCAAAGGACTTTTATCTAGAACACATAAAGAATTGAAAAAAATCAGGCCCCCCAAATTCAAAAACCCAATCCAAAAATGGGCATCTGAGATAAATATATACTTCTTAAATGAAGAAATACAAATGACAAATAAATATGTGAAAAAATGTTTAGCATCATTGGTCATTCAAGAGTTACAAATTACAGCAATGCTGAGATTCTATCTCTCCCCAGAAAGAATGGTATCAAGAAATCAACCAATAACAAATGCTGGCCGGGATGTGGGGAAAATGGAACTCTTCTCCAATGTTGGTGGGAGTGTAGATTAGCAGTCACTCTGAAAGTTGGTATAATGGCGATTCCTCAAAAAACTAGGCTTAGAAGTTTCATTCAACTGAGCTACCCCCCTTCCAAGTATTTTCCTAGAATTAAAAATGTCATACCACAGTGATATGTGTGCACCCATGTTTATAGCAGCACAATTTATAATAACTAAATCTTGGAAACAACCCAAGTGCCAATCAACCAAGGAATGGATAAAAAAGATGCATTATTTTCATTCAATGGAGTACTAGTCAGCTATAAAGAAGGAGAAAATCGAGTCTTTTATAGATAAATGGATGCAACTTGAGATCATACTCCTAAATGAAATCAGACTCACATGTGCAAACACCATATTGTCTCCCTAGTGTAAGAAATTGAAAGAATAAATAAGATCCAAAATGTGCAATAGATATTGTGAAAGCGGAAGAAACTGCTCAAAAGGAAAGAACAACTGGGATGGGGGGAAAGGAGAAAAGAAGGAAGAGAAATAGATATATATGTATATATACACACACCAAGATAGCTAAGATAATTATACTACTAATTTCTATTAGTTCAATGAAAAGAACAGTTTGTGCTTATATTAGTTGATCAACTATTTCTTGTAATCTGAGCAACTACTTTGAAGACAATATGCAATATATAAGCCATTGTTGATTTCCTATTATCTTGTTTTGAAATACTGTATCATTGTTTTTATTTTTTTCTCTTTCAAATAAAAAAATATGCATGTGCTGATTTTAGATGAACATATTTATTTCAGCAAATACCTAAGAGCATGGTGGCTGGATCATACAGTTAAGAGTATGTTCGGTTTGGAGGTAAAAAGAATACTTAGCTTTTTTTTTTTTTTTGTCTTTTTCTTTTTTATCGGTACCAGGGATCAAACTCATGACTGCCAGCTTTCAAGGCAGGCGCTTATGCCGCTGAGCTAAATCCCCAGCCCTGAATGCTTAGTTTTGTAACAAAGTGCCAAATGGTTTCCAAAGTGGGCCCATGGCTTTATGCTCACACCCGGCAGTGAGGGAGAATTCCTGTTGCCTCCCGTCCCCATCAGGGCTTTGTATTGCCAGCGAACTGTTATTGACTATTGGAGGAAGACAGCAGCAGTATGCTACTGTTTTAATCTGTATTTCTCTGATGGAAAATAATGTGAACCACCTTTTCTTTGGCTTATTTGCTACAGGAATATCTTCTTTGATAAGATGTCTGTGAACATCTTTGGCCTTTTTTTGTAATTAAAGTGTTTGTTTTTATTATTGAGTATTAACAGTTTTTGTATATTTTGAGAAACGGCTTATTGTGAGATGGGCTTTTTATAAACAATATCGCTCAGTCTGTGGCTCATCTTTTCATTTTCTAGACAGCACTGTTTACAGAGAGAGAAATGTTCATTTTAATGAAATCCAATCTATCAAGTATTTCTTTCATGGGTTATGTCCTTGTTGTTTTATCTAAAAAATCATCATATAACCCACATTCATCTAGACTTTCCCCTCTCTTCTTGGATTTTTAAAAGTTTGCATTTTCCATCTAGGTGTGAGATTCATTTTAAGTTAATTTTTGTGAAGGATATAAAGCCTGTATCAGTTTTTTCTGTGTGAATATCCAATTTTAGCACCATTTATTGTAAAGATTATTCTTACTCCATTATTTTGCCTGATTGCAGAAACTTTATACAAAGCCTTAATTAAACTCTGGCAGAGCCCATCCTCTTTGTTCTCATCATTGTAGTGTGCTGGTTGTTCTGTCTTCTGCCTCTTCATAAAAATGTTACAATCATCATGCTGACATCCATAAAATACCTTCTATAGGTCACAGTGGAGGAGCTGACATCTTGGCAGTACTGAGTCTATCCATGAACATAGACGATCTCTGCATTTAGTTCTGCTTTGATCTCTTCCATCAGAGTCTCCTGATTCTTCTCATGCAGACCACGTATGTACCTCATCAAAAGCATGTAATTGCTGAAGGCCTTGATGTAAATGCTATCATGCTTTCCATTTTAAATTCCACATGTTAGTGTCTGGATTCCTTCTGGTTGTAAATTGGGACATTTTTGAGCTATGATCCTCCCAGATCGAGCCAGGAACAATGCTATACTCAACAGAGCCATTACAAAAGATATGTTGAGCCCTCCTGTAAAGATGGCAGATAGATTAGAGCAGAATACAGAGGCTCCCTGACACACAACTCAGATGCCGAAATAACACAGCATGAGGAGTCCCAGACAGAGGGAGATGGATCCTCTCAACCCAGGAAGAAACTAAAGTGAAAAGAACCAGTCAAACATGCAGCCCTGGAGCTACCATTGAGGCAGCTAAGATTCTGTGCTCTTGCACACCCAAATTCCCGCTGCTTCAACTCACTGGAACCACAGTCACACTGAAGTGCAGTCGCACTGAAGTCAGAGGTCGGCGAGCCCAACAGAGAATGGAGCCGGCAAGGGATCGACCTGCAGTGAGAGCCAGAAATAAAACCCTTCCATGGGAAAGGGGCACCAACAGGATGACATTTTGGAATTGGACAGAACTGGTAAGAACAAGGAACAGCAGTGACTTCAATCAATTGTTCCCTTCCCAGACGAGATTGGTGGGGTACACTTGGCCTGCGCCATGCCGCTGGCTGAGACCCAATAAGTTGTCCCAAACCAATTCCCTATGCATTGCACACACTAATGCAGTGAAGGTGTCAATAGGTTGGTTGACCCAGAGGGGAGAAGCCAGCATATGCCGCCTCTATCTGCACCTCAATAACACACTGGAGTGGGCAGGATCACCTAGCCAGCATGCTTTAGAAGAAATGTAACCAACAAAGAAAGGGACGGGACCTCCTCTATACACCAAAAACATGAGAAGAGGAAGCAACAAGAAAAAGTCTCCAGCCCCCAACCCTGAGAACACTGATCCAGGAGAGGTAAATAAAAAAGAGATTGAAGACAGCAAACATGCAATATCAGACATGGCATCAGTATACATAAAGAGATATCTTCGGGACCTCATAGAAAAGTTCAAAAGTAAAATATTTAAACAAAAAAGTAAGATATAAGTAGATTAATACAAGAAATGCTAAGCATCTCTCAAGACACAGATGGAAGAATGGAGGAGCACAAAAAAAGGAGAGAAACATTTGATGAAGAATATAAAGAAAACATAGAATACATGAAGCAGATTCAAAGAGATTACCAGGAAATTAAAAACTCCATTGAAAGCTGGCAAAACTGCTTGAAAGAAACTAAGGATAGATTATCCAAACCAGAGGACAGGTTTGCAATGTGGGATCATGAAAGGAAAAATTACATTAAAATAACAAGGAAACAGGCAGTAACAATACAAAGGCTAGAAGATGACAAGAGGATCTATAACTTAAGAATAAAGAATGTGAATGAAGCAGGGGTACAAACAAAGGAACTACAAAGGCTGTTCACATAAATAATTAAGGAAAACTTCCCAAGCATAGGAAAAGGAAATGATATTCAGATGCACGAGGCATACAGAACTCCAGCCACCTACAACCAAACAGAGCTACACCCAGGCATATACTAATCAAGATCCCAGTAATTCAATATAAAAATAGAATATTAAAAGGTGTCAGAGAAAAGAAACAGATCACCTATAAAGGAAAACCCATCAAAATCACGGCAGACTTCTCAACACAGATCATCAAATCCAGAAGAAGTTGGAGCAAAGTATTCCAAGCCCTGAAAAAAAATAACCTCCAGCCCAGATTGATGTACCCTGAAAAACTGTCTCTAGAAATTAATGGAGAAACAAGATGCTTCCAAGACAAAGAGAAACTGGGGGAATTTGAGACACCAATCCAACTCTACAGAGGTTACTGAAGGACATTCTAGAGAGAGAAAAGCACCAGGATTCCAGGAACAGCAGCAGAGAGGCCTCAATGAATGGAGCAGAAAGTGGAATGAAGGAGAAAAGCAGACAAATGGCAGAAAAAGAGCATGACAGAAATGAGGCAGAGAAGGCTGGCTATCATTTCTAATATAGAAGGCCTTGATACACTTTAAAAAAAAAGAGAGAAACACAGGCAGAGTAGATCAGGAGGTAGGATCCACCAAGGTGCTCTTTATAGGAAATATGATTAACCTGAAAAAGGGTATATGAACCAAAAATCAAATATGAGAAAACAATGCTCTATGTGACAGGGAACCAGAGAGAAATAGGGGCAAATAGAACAGTATTTGTGGATAGATTGGAAAGACAGGCTTCAATAGGTAAAAGAATACAACTAGAGATCAAGTCCAGGAGGGAGAAGGTTCGGAACCACTTAGGTAAACAGCAGTTTGCCCCCCTAATCTAAAAACTGAGGGTGTTGGCGAGACCCAAAATGCACAGTGCACCCTGGGGGAGTTAAAGGGGAGGAAGGGGAGAAGATATTGTTAATAGTGTATCAGGACTTAAAACCCACATTACTCGCACCACTCTGCTTAGATTTTATTCTGTCCCAGTTTGTCTATTTGCACTAGATCTGAGGGCACAGACAGCTATCCCAAAAGTAACAGGATGTACAACAATCATCTTTAATTTCCTATTAACTTAATCTGGAACCCTGTATAATTTATACTAAACAGTATAAATTATAGTAAAAAACAGTATAAACTAAAATCATGACTGATCTTAGTTAAATCTGTTTTGTTTGATTGCCGTTGGTATTGACAGATTTTATTCAAAACTGTTATAATTGATAGTATACTGAGAGTATAGGCAACTACACTGAAGATGACAAGATTCACTACAATATCCATTCTGGTTTGATTATTACCTGTTTTTGAAGTTATATACTATCTACAAAGTTGTATTTTTTATTAATATTGTTATATACTGCTATATTCAATTATACTATGTCTGATGATATAGACAATTCTATTGAAGATAACAGACAACACAGTAACCATTGTAGAACTCTTTGTACAGTGGTTTTATGTGATTTTTTTGTTTCATATGTTTATAGGAATATGTTTTGTTTTGTCTTTGTTTTGTTTCTCCCTCTAATATAGAAAGGATAGAAATACATGTTAAGACTCACGCATGAGTAGAAACTATAAACAGTTTATGAGAACTGATCTTATAACACATGATGAAATGAACAAATACTTTGAAGAAAAAGAGACACTACAGTACCCAGTGATGATACTGTAGTGCCATGATGTGAAATCCAGCAATACTATTATTCTTTGTTCAGAGTGATTTTAGCCTGCTTTGGTTTTATTAATCTCAGCATAAATGAAGATATGGATAACTGCATGTATATTCAAGTGTATAGGATTGATAACCATATTACTAAATTTTTGTTAGATAGTTGAACAGAATTCTTTGCAGTCTCTCTGTTTGAATCCCCACTTTGTATGTTTCACTTTTGTATCTTGAACAGCTATTTGTAAGAGGACAATATGTAATCATCAACTAGTGATTTCTTACTGTTTATTTTTTTCTTTGAAAGTATGTATTATTTCTACCCATTTTCTGTTTTGTTTAGTCTTTCTTTAAATAAAATTAAAAAAATAAATTCCACATGTCCTCTGCTAATACACAGAAAAGAAACCAACATTTGTACCTTAACCTCACAGTTACAACCTTGCTATAGTCATTGATTAGTTCCAAGAAACTGTCACAAGTTCTTTAGGATTACTTCCATAGATGATGCCATCTGAGAACAAAGACATTTTCATTTTTTCCTTCCCAATCTGCACACCTTTTATTTCATTTTCTCATCTTATGCATCGCCCAGGGCTCCCAGTACAGTGCTGAGAGGAGAATCCTCGCCTTGTTTATTCCCACAGTGACAAGGCTTCACGATTCTCAGCACCAAGTCTGATGTTCCCTGCATGCCTCTCCTAGTCTTTACCAGGCTGAGAAAATCCGCCTCTGCTCCTGATTTATCCAGTCTTTTTTTTTTTTTACCATTTATGGGTGTTGGTTTTTTTTTTTTTTTTTTAGCAAATACCTTTCTGTGCCTATTGATATGATCTTGTGGTTTTTCTTGTGTAGCCTGCCGATGTGATGAATTTCACCACTTGAGTTTTAAATGTTGAGCCAGTTTTGCACACGTGGGACAAACCCCACTTAATTGTGGTACATAATTCACTTTATGCATTTTTGGATTTAATTTCCTAATATTTTGTTGGTTTTTTTTTTTTTTCATTTATATTCATGAGAAAGGGGCTAGGGATTTAGCTCAGTGGCATAAGTGCCTGCCTTGCAAGCATGCAGTTGTGAGTTTGATTCCCGGTACCAAACAACAACAACAAAAAAAGGAAACATACTCATGAGAAAAACTGGTTTACAGTTTCTTTTTCTTGTAATATCTTTGCCCTGTTTTGGTATTAGAGTAGTGCTGGCCTCATAAAATGAGTCAGTAAGTATTTCTTCTCTGTCCATCTTTAGAACGCAATTTTAGATAATGGGTATAATTTCTTTCTTAAATGTTTTGTAAAATTTACCACTGGAGATATCTAGGCCTACTACTTTCTATTTTGGAAAGTTATTAATTACTGATTCGATTTCCTTAATAAATGCATCTATCTAGATTGTTCACACCTTCTGAGAGTTTTGGCAGACTAGTTTTTCAAGAATTGGACCATTTTATCTAGGTTATCAAATTCACAGACACAGAGTTGTTCATAATATTTCCTGATTATCCTTTTTCTGTTGCAGGATCTGCAGTGATGTCACCACTTTCATTTATGATATTAATAATCTGTGTCTTTCTTCTTTAGCCTGGCTAAAGGCTTCCTGATTTTATTGATCATTTGAAAAACAAACTTCTCATTTTGTTGATGTTTCCTCTTGATTTCTTGTTTTCAATTTTTGCTATAATTTTCCTCTTTTCTCCATATTTTGGATTAATCTTTTATCTTTATAGTGTCCAATGGTAGATGCTTAGATCATTGATTTTCAGTCTTTCTTCTTTCTAGTTATATGAATTCAGTGTATAAATTTTCCACTTTCAGTGATAAATTGTGTTTTGACTTTTATTCAGTTCCAAATATCTTACAACTTTTCTTGAGTCTTCTGATTTAATTCATGGGTTGCTTAGAAGTATATTGTTCAATCTTCAAGTATTGATGGATTTTCTAGCTATCTTCTTTAAAAATTTCTAGTTTAATTCTACTATAGTGTCATGTGTATTTTAAATTTGTTAAGGTGTGTTTTATGACCCAGAATCATGTTGGTGAATGATCCGTGTGAGTTTGAGAAGAATGGATATTCTTTAGTGCTGACATTTTATAATTAGAAACCAAAGCCATCCTTATTTGGATGAATTCTGCTATGCAGTCAGTATTTTAATCAAGCATAGATACACTAAATAATACAGTGTGACAAAGATATAGCCAATTAGGAGAAATAGCCATACTTATGGTGACAATGGGTATCTTGCCTACATTGTCTTTTAGGGGTTTCATTTTTATTATAAAATTATCTACACTCTGAGGTCCTATGCTCATGCCAAGAATGGATTTCTACACCGCAAAGTATTCTGTATAGAAGTGTTCCTTTCCTGTGTCAGTCAAATGCCATCTTAGGCTTTAAAAAGAATAAGACACATACTGGGCACCTCCATCCACATCTATTCATACCACAGAGCACATACAGGCTGAGTCAAGCTATAGACTGCTAATGCTACGAGGCTCTTTAGCAGGGTACAGATCAGGCTCCTTGTAAAGGGGAGACTCAGATGGAAGGAGGGGAAGGGGTCCCAGACCTCTCCCCGCTCCCAGTTCTAGTGAGCTGTCATCCTGACTCACAGACCTAGGCAGATCACAGTGTTTTGTCTCCAAGGCCTCATCTCTCTTTAAAGATGATCTTTCTGAAGACACATTACAAGACACCCAGGCAAACAGGAGGCCTCCCCAGAACCCCAAAGGCTGAGCCACAGGAAGATGCCGGTTTGAACGCTGGCTCTGAAATCTCTGCCTAAGGAATGTGCCCTCCCTGCTCCAACTCAGGCCCCGGTTTAGAACCTTCTTTCCCCTGCTGAGGATTCATGTTCCACATCTTGGGCAGGAAATGAGTTCCTTGCTGTTTATTGTGGGCAAAACCTAAAATGAAGTCAATGCAGCAGTAAAGGCTGAATAAGCTGATGTCTCTTTATTAATTCATGAGGCACTTTGCAGTCCACTACTGTCCATGCCAGGATTGATGGAAGCTGAAAAAGAAACGCAAGTTAAATTATGTCTTTGATAACTCCTGCTTAACTGGCCTGTCAGGGACCAAGAAGATTAAACATCTGTGATTTATTCCCATGTTAATCTCAATAAACACACATAGTCATGCTTGCTCTCTCTCTCCCTCTCTCTCTCTCTCTCTCTCTCTCTCTCTCTCTCTCTCTCTTACACACACACACACACACACACACACACACACACACACCAGCTAATGAGAAACTGTAGCAGACTGCATTGAAAATGCGATTCTCACATTTCCAGTGTGGAATCAGAGAAAGGCCAGCGCTGACAGGCCACAGCTAGAGGTTCTTTATTCCTTCATTCACTTGCTCATTCCACTTTTCTTCATCAGTTCTGTCCTTGTGCTGAACAGAAAGACGATTCTCACAGACCTAAAGTTTGCTAATTTCTCCCAGTCTGACAATACTTAATCCAAATGTGTTTTTGAAGCAATTCCTAACTGCTTCATCAGTCATGGACAAAACGGTCTTATGAAAACCAGTTTCCTTTTCCAAATTCCTTCCCTAAGAGCAAAAGGTGAAATTGAGGTGCTTTATAACAGCTACTATCTACTGACACTTCCCTGTGAATTGGGCATGGCACACGGTGCTTCCCATGATGCTTTCTGATGGATCTTATTGCTAAGACAAAATACCAGACACCCAGAGTTAAAGGAGGAGAGGTTTATTTCAGCCCATAGTTTGCAGGGGTTTCAGTTCATAGTTGGCTGGCTCCAAGGCAGGGGGGCCTGGCAGAGGGGCACTGTAGACAGGAACTAGTCTATGGCAAGCAGGCAGAAGACAGTGAGGCAGGAAGCAGCAGCAGCAGGGCTGCCTTCCTTCTTTCCCCTTCTATTCCATCCAGGCTACAAGCTTATTGATTGGTGCACCCATACCCAGGCTGAGGCTTCCATTACCCACACCCTTAGCCTCAGTATCACCCTTAATCCACACTTGCACATCCTAATCCAGCCACCTTCAAAACTCCCCACCTATGACGGACCACACGAGGCTTTGGGGGGACATCTAACCCTAACCCCAGAAGCAAGGCAGAGAAAAAGAATCATGGGCAAGCGCATGATTTAGGAGGTGGATCTCCAGAAGCCCCTGTAGGAAAGTGGGAAGGCCAGACAGAGAGAACAGAAGGAAGCCAAAAAGGTTTTTTTATCATGCAAGTTACTACTGTGAACAAATGCAGCTAGATGCCCTGCAAAGAACTCTGTGACTATGTAAAAGACCCACCTGTAACTCTCCTTCCCGCCCAAAGGGATGAGGGAGGTGGGGTGTTTTCACGCCATTCCCCTGTGTCATCAGTTGATGGCCACAGCCAGGGAGCACTCATGCTCTGCCACAGAGAGTCAAAGGCATGTGATATAGTCAAGGAACCAAACATAAATGTTGGATCATCCCAAGTCGAAGGCGCAGCATGTGTAAAGTCCACAGGCAGGAACAGCCTTGGTCTGAGTACAGAGAAGGGTCCAGATGGTGGTGTGGTCAGTGTGGTGTGGTGGGCTCTGCCAGAGAGGCTGTGAGAGGCCAGGTTACCTAGGGACATGTAGACCTGGTTAGGGATGCAGTATTTTCTTCCAGATGTGACAGGGAAGCCATGGAGAGTTTTGCATCAGGAAGGTAACTTTGATGTATATCTTCAAGTGAGCGATCAGGTTGCTGGATGGAGAACAGACCGCAGGGCACAAGAAGGAAGAGCTGTTAGGAGCCTGCGACATTAGGCCACATTATGGGTCTGTTGGCCTGTACTAGGGCAGCATTTCAGTTGTGGTTAAATACAGGCTGTAGCTTAAATTTATACTGGGCAGTAATTAAGAATGGCATCATTGTGGGGTACGGTGAAACAGGAGGGTCAACTTTACTGGGTTGGAGACGATGAAAAGTAACGCAAAAGAGCAGCATGGAGGGAAACCCAGGCATCTGATTTGGACATTTCATAAGTTTAAGGTAGCTACTGTAAGTGTATTCCTGAGTACAGGGCTCTGGATTCTAGCGGTCAAAGGAAAGGTCGAATCTAAAGGCCAAAGGAGAGTTTGGGTAAATTTGCTATTGCTGTGCTGTCACCACCTCCCCCTGCCTTTCTCTGTGAACTCCCCTGGGTTCACAGAGCAGTCTGGTGTGTGATGGGGAGCCTTGTGCCGTTTGAAAAGAAGTGGTAGACTCAGAAACCCAGAGGAGACCTGGAGTGTAGCAAGATCAGTAACTCCGAGCCGAGATGACCAGGAGAAAAATTAGCCCCGTGAGATGCTGGTTACCATAGTTACTGCCCAGGTAACACATCACATGAGATGGACATGTGCTTTGTGCTTTCCTGTGGTCCGCAGATGCATGCAGTGGCGTGAGTCATATTCTTCAGCTCAGTACACACAGCCTGCATCAGACAGCAGAGGTCTTCCTCAGTTTTGTTATGATTTCTCCTGGTACCCTGTTTCCACATCTGCCCCACTTTACCCCCAGGCACCATCTCTAATGTATTAACTAATGTCACTACATATCTGGATATCCTTGGAAAATATGTAGCATCATCTTAAGCTTGTTATTATAATTCAAAATGCTATAAATCCCACTCTTCACTCAACACTGTGTCAAGATTCTATTTCTATTACTATCTGTATATCTGCTTTATTTTAACCAACTGCTGAGTACTTTTTTTAAAAAAGATAAACAGATACATAAATGACATTTTCTTGCCCAGTCTCCTAAAGAAGAACCTTGGGATGGTTAAAACTCCTCCTTCATAAATTCTGCTGTAAGAAATAGCATTTTAAAACACAAATGTTTGGTAGATAGCCTTTGTCAAGAGTACAAATTTCCCTTTCACTCTGGTTTTCTCAAGTATTTTTTAAGTAATGAGTGGGCACTGAATGTTACGAAATGTTTCATTTGCATCTCCTAAAATGATCACATTTTCTCTTTTATTCCATTAATAAGCTGAGTCACATTAATAGGTTTCCTAATACTTAAACCTTCTTGCATTTCTTGAATAAACGCAATTTGATGGTATGCGTTTTAAAGGACAGACTTTAGATTTGACTTGCTAACATATCCCTGGGACTTTTTACACCGATGTGCGTAATGAAATGGACCTAAATCCCCCTTTTCTTGAAAGAAAAGGAAACAAAAATGGGAAACTAACCAGGTAGTTAGTTGAACAGTGTTTCCTTGATTTCTGTTTTTATCCAGCAATGTTTCACGGCTGGGATTATTTATTCCTTGACAGACTGTATCATTCAGCATAGCAGTAAAACTATTTGGAGCTGGGACTTGTTTGAAAGGGTGACAGTGATTCCACTTTACGTGTGTTAAGAATTAAGCTCTGCTAATGTGTGGGCCACTTTCAGCTATTTTATATTTTTCTAGATCTTTATCCAGTTCATCTTTCGTCTCATGCTTTTGTTTGTATTCAGCAAGTACGTATTTATTTTCCTTCTTTTTCTATGAGTCTTGCCAGATACTTATTATCAGTCTCTCTAAAGAACACTTTTAATTAACTTCCTATTATTTTTGTTATCTTCATTACTGATTTCTGACTATATTCTTATTTATGTCCTTTTTTCCTCTTTATTTAAGATTACTGTGCTTCTTTGATAAACTTCATCATTTGGAAGCTACACTCTTATTTGCATTCTTAATTTCTGGAAAATTTATTTAAGCTATAAATTTACCTCTGAGTACTGCTTTGAACATAATCCATAAAGTTAGTTTAATGTGGTAACTGCAGTACCATCTACATCTGAATATGTGATAGCTTCTCTTTTCTTTCTCTTTATAGTTCCACGCTATTTTGTACGTTTAAAACATTTCTAGAGATACAGAAGTTTTAATTTAATTTAATTCGCTCATGGCCAGAAGAACTGGGTGTATGATGTTGACTCAAAGTTACAAAGCTTTTAAATTTAAACAAGGCTTCTTTTAAGGCCACTGTCATTTCAAAGCCCTTTCTAAAACTCATTTTGAAATGCAGTAGCCATTAGAACAACGTTAAGAGGCGGCCTTCCTAGAGATGCCTTGGTCATCTGGAATGGATTAAGAGCACAACCGAGGGGGTGGTTCTGCTATCACACAGACAAACAAAAAAAAAAACCCCTAATTTATAGCTGTAAATTCAATTTTGCATTTTTATGCTTTCTACTTTTCATTCTTTTTTATCCCTTCCTTCTTTTGGTTAATTGGCTAGGCAGAATTTTCTCTGCTGGCGTCTCCTGAGATCCAGCCGTGTTGGAACTTAGGGTGCTGAGCAAGAAAGCACCCCGCCCGCCTTCCTGGTAAGCGGGCATGTACAAGCGCGCAGCAGGTGAGCCAGGAAGAGAACCAGTCAGCGTCTCCAGGAGCCCACCAGCACGCGGGCTGAGAATCACACATCCCATTCTCCCTCCCAGCCCGCCGTGGGGGGGACCAGAGGTCGGAGCATCTCTTGGAACAATGACCGTATGTGATATACCACATCTGGGGGATTTCCTTCCATCTTCTCTTTGAAGGCAAATATTGTTTTCTCTGTTTTGCTTTGTTCTGCTTAATCATTTTGCTCTATTCAATAATCTGCTTTGATAGGTTTTGTAATGTTCTGTTTTTGGTTTGATTTTGCCATACCGGATTGGACGGACAGCTATTGTGAGGATAATGAGATACCCTGTGGCACCTGTTACCGTTATCCCAGTAACCTGCCGTGACGTTCTGTGCCCGTCTCACGGCATTGTCTTGATTGGCTTTGTTCTGTTGTATTTTACTACCTCCAAAATAAAACACAAAAAGGATTTTCTCTGCTGTTTGCAAGCAAAACATTCCATCTGTCTTCTTCTAGTGGTTGCCCCTCAGCTATTCAGAATGTTCTTTCCCCTATCAAGTCCTTAATCTCTCAAGAAATATATTTTCCTTCATAAAAAGAATCTCAGAGAAACATACAAAACCAAACGGAAGGGACAGAGAGAAGGAAAAGGAAGAGGAGAAATAAAGGAGGAAGCGAGAGGTCAGCAAAGAACAGAAACAAAGACAGAAGCTGACGAAAGAGGTGAGGTCTGAGACAATGAAGCCAAGGAGCTTTGCACACAACACCCCAAATTCAGGGACTGAGGAAACGCCATTAATTCCTTTCCCATAAGGTCCCCAAAACATTTATTTTTCTGCTCCTGACTGGGAAAACATCCCAAACTATTTAAAGATCTTCGTGGACTGAGCAGCCTGTTCTAGGACCTCTTTTGAAGGCTTGGAGACAAAGCAGTGAACCTCTCTCTCTGCCTTCCCAGAGTTCACAGAGGGGACAAACAGCTTGCAGAGCAATCGTCACAGAGGAGGGGAAGGGCAGGACCCCTTGGGAACATCCAGCAAGGAAGCTTCAGCCTGCTCCGGAGGAATCAGGAAAACAAACCTTCCGGAACCAAGTCCTGAGGTTTGAAGGACGTGACCCTCACTGCTGTCACTCTGCTCGCCACTGGCCCTTTGCACCCAGCTGGCCAGGGCAAAAGATTGCAAATGTGACTGAGGTCATGGTGCCTGCACAGAGGGGACATGCCCAAGACTCACAAGGCTCCCACCCTCTCCATCTCCCCAGCCAGGGTCACTGAGTCACTGCGGACCATGTCGATGGCAGTGACCACTTGGTTCCACAGGTCTACCTCTTCTCTGCTTCTCTGGCCGGTGGCTTAGTTTTATTTTTACATAATCATACTCACTAACTTAGTTAGATCAAGGAAGGATATCTTCGGAGGAATGAAAGCATATTGCTGTTTCAGGAAGCCACAGTCATTCCAGTGAGGCACGCCTCCAAGCCCATCCACACTGACTCTGATGGACTGAACACCGCAGTGGACACCGAGGACATCGTAACCTCTGGCTTTGGAGACAGTCGCCTATGTTCAAACCTGACTTAACCACTCATTGCCACCGGGACTTTGGAGAAAATCTCTGTGGGCATTGGTTTCCTTCTTTTAAAGACCCTCTCACAGCTCCTTTGGTCAGTGATAAAGACTGAATGGTGCATGCCAAGCACAGAGCCTGGTACTTTAGACCTCAGAAAAGTGGCTGCTTAATATTCAAGTCAGAATTAGCATTAACATTTGGATTAGCTGACTGTCACTGTATCACAGGCTGACCTGCCAGCACTAATGAAAGGGATAATGTCACTGTTCTCGCAGGCTAGAAGTATATTTTGGGTAGATGCTGTCTCTAGTTAACAAAAGCATGCTAAGAAAAATGGAGAGTGGCTTTCAGTGCATGTATAACACCGGCCTAGAGTATTAATAGTCATTTCTAGAACTGGTTTGAACAACATGTAAAGTTCTCATGTATGAAGATAGCTTTCTAATTAATAAGATTACAACATATTCGTTTTTTTTTTTTCAATTTTTTTTTCTTTTTGTCTTTTTATGGGTACCGGGGATCGAACTCATGACCGCCTGCTTGCAAGGCAGGTGCTTATGCCGCTGAGCTAAATCCCCAGCCCCTTACAACATATTCTTTATGGGCATCTGTGTTAGCCTAAGATTTGTTTCATTTAAGAATCCAAAACATCTGTTCCTATCTTTATTAACTTGTTTTTGTTCATTCATTTACCTACTTACTCACGCATTATTTATTTAACAAATATTTGTTGAATGCTTATCAGAAAGGTATCTGTACAAAACAGGCACTTGACAAATACTTGTTGAATTTTAAAAAAAAATTATATTACCACAATCCAACCATACATACATCTGATTATATTTGTAAATAAAACCAACAGTGTTTTACTTTACTTAAACTCTGCAACAAGTTACCTATCTATACTCAACAAAGTTTTATCTCTTGTGGATGGTTTTTAACTTTCCAGATTTCTAACAAGGGTTTTTAAAAGTCCAAAATTCCTTGTATAGTAATAGTTCCATAAGACGATAAGCTCAGTACTCATTTACATTTCTAAGACATGAGCAACTCTTTTTTTATTTAATCCTCAATTTTTATATATTTTACTTTGCCATCTATAGCTGAAATGCTCAACAGTGATATTAATAATTTCCAGACTACAATGAACACTTTCCCTCTGTGACTAATCACTTCTGAGCTTACTAATGGTGGAAGGAACTCTGATCTGTGTAATGTCTTTCTAAGTCAGACAACCAAAGAGTAGACACCTTTGAGGGCACAGGCCATGGGGGGAGTCGGGTAGATGATACCCTGGAACCCCACTAAAATGTCTCCCTGGAAAAAACCTTATAGATAGACGAGTTTAATTCCTCTTGATTTTCATGCCTGCCTTTTGACAATGCTAAAATCTTCAGGGAATGAAAATGCTGGTGTTTGAGGTCCCAGCGGTAGATATAAAGAAATCAGCACCTCAGCTGTGCCAATTCACAGCACCAGGGCCCAGAGGAGCTACGTCGTGCTGGGGAACGGGCCTGGCATCGCTCCGTGTGCTGGCAGGGCAGGCAAAGTGACCTCCTCACCTGGAAGCCCATGGCTTACTTAACTATATGCATTGGAGAGGCCTTGATACAACAACGAGCTTTAAAATATAACCCATTCTATAATTTAGGATCATGAGTATATGCAGGTAGAAAATGTCCATGGGCATCATGCTGAGTTGAACTAAACCAATTTCAAGCATTCTTAAAGTGCTAAAATTGTAAGTGATACAGAACAGGTCAGTAGTTGCCTAGGGTTAGAACTGGAGAAAGACGTGATTATCATATGAGAATTTCCAAACAGCCTTGTGTTTTGATGGTGGTGATGGTTCCCTGAGTCTGCACAGATGATAAAATTTCACAGAACTGTGTTGGGGGTTTGGGTCCATGGTAGAGTACTTGTCTAGCATGTGCGAGGCCCTAGGTTCAATCCCCAGCACCCACAAAAAGATTTTCTTATAGAAATACAAACATCCGCATGTGTAGATTTGCATAGAAAAACTAAGGCAATCCATACAAGGTCTGTAGCTGAGTTAAAAGTCTTGATGTAACATTAACTTTCTGACTTTGACTATGTAGTCTGGTGAAGAGAAATATGATGAAATAAACTAAGTCTGTGTACTATTTTTTAACTTTTTGTAACTCCCAACACTATTTAAAAGTAAATTTTATAAAAAGATCTATGAGCCAATGTTTGCCAATAACTTTTTGAGGACCAACCGGGTGGTCCCCACCTACCTCGGCCACCTCACCAGTCCTTCCCTGGAGGGCAGAGGTCCAGACGCACGCTGTACCGCTGCCTGACTACATGCGGAAAGTGTGCTTAACTCCGCACCCGTGGTTTTGCCCTGGTGGCCCACATTTCTGCCCTAGTTGAAGGATGCAGTGTGAGGTCTGAAAGGGAATTTCTCCCCCAGGGTCTTCACTGTAGTATAGAGAAGTTCGAGGAAGGAGATTGTTAAGCTCAGAAGCCCCGACACCTCTCTGGGTCGGTGTTACACCTGGCAGCGTGGCAGCTGGGGAACGTAACCAGCAGGGACCTCACACCTGGGCCTTTGGCAACTGCAGCAAGGCAGAGAGGCCGAGGGGAAGGAGAGGTCTGGGGGCTACGGACATGCTTCTGAGCAAAGTTGGGGTGGTAAGCCTGGAGAGAAAGTCTGGGGAGTCGTGCATGTATATAGGGGATGTAGCCTGAGTGATGTGAACAAATGCCCCAGGAATGGTGAATAAGAGACAAAGTAGACTTCCAGGGTGGTGCCGGACCCGAGGGCAGGCGTTGTACTTGTGGTGACAGCACAAAGAACTGCCCAGGCCTTCTTTGACAAGGGGTAAGTTCCTAGACGCTGGAAATACTGATGTAGATCCGATGACCATCTGTTAGCGACACCACTATAAGGGATCTCTTCAAGGGTCCCCAACACACTCCAAGAGGGTGACAACAACAAGGGTACTAGCTGTGGATTGCCCTGACCAGAACCCAGAGTCCTGAGTTGTCACCCAATTCTTGACTTCCTCAGTATTTCCCAAGCTTCCATGGTTTATGATGCTCCAAAAGAAACCTGACCTTCCCAGCAGACCTGCAGGCCACCCCAAAAAGACATGGGTCCCGCTGCTCTTCTTCCCTCACGGAGCCCAGCACAAGGAGGGTCAGGGAGAGGCCAGGTAGATGGCAGCTCTGATGTGCCCACAGCTAGAAGCGAGCCAGGCGGCCTGTTCAAAGTCCTTTAGCACAGAGTCCATATATTTTATGACCTCAGAGTGCGTCCTGGCACGGCCTCCCCCTGGCACGGTGGTGATTCATTTCTCTCCTGCAGCCTTGCCAGTGTTTGGGTTTTCTACTTAGTTCTCAATGAACTAGCTATCATAGTTATAGCTCCCTAGAAAATGCCATCCAGTAACTCTGTCAGGGTTTTTATTTGCTTGGATGGATCGTTTTATTTCAGCGAGGTGTTTTATTAGCTTCGAGGCATGAATCACTTCAAAGGTAGATGAAAGATGAACCGGTACACACGATTTTATATGGGGTGTTGCTTCTTCCATTGAAGATCGTGACTCTTGGATTGGGACTTGAGATCAATTTGATTTCATACAAATTACAGAAGGTAGAATCATATCAGTGTATCCATACACCTACCCAGGACAGAGCTGAGGAGACGACTCCAGCTCCCATCTGGTTTCCACCCCTGGCGAATCCATCATCAACTCATGGGGTCATAATCACCCCAAACAAAGCAGCCTGAGCCTTCTTCCCCTCTTCTGCCTGTGTCTTCTTGAACTGGAGCAACACCAATGACTAAGACCCTAGGAAGCTACAAGTGGCTTGGAAAAAGGAATTATATTAGCAAGGATACGTTCTACTATGCTGTAATAACAACTAAGTCCTTAATTCTCAGTGACTCAGCCCAACCAACACTTCATGTTTCCATGTGTTCTGCTCACATTCCACGGTGAGTCAGGAATGGATCCAGTGCTCTTCCATCCAGTTACAGCCGGAGAAAGGGGACCTGACTGCCTTTACTCACAGTTCTCCAGCCAGATCCTGGCTGTAAGGTCAGAGAAGCACAGGCATAAGATGTCTCAGCCACAGGGCTCCCTCTGCGCATGGCTTTCTCAGGGCCTAGAATCCACCCTGAGCTGTCACCCTGCTGGGCTGATGGCCACCGGCTCCAGGTGTGTTCCAGTGTGGGAGTGGCTTCCCTCCTGTGGCTGAAGAACAGCTTGGCTCCACAGCCCAGAGAGAACCTCTCAGAAAGCAAAGGCTGGGGTTAGGTGTGCTGACTGGGAACACAGGGTTGAAAGCAGGCGCTTTGGGGTCTGTCTCCTCTGCCTCCTCGGCCTTCCAAACCTGAAAACATCCACCCCTGGGGAGGAGTAGAGTAAGTGAGTGCAGCCATGCCTCCGCCTACCAGCTTGCTCCAGAACCCGTCTGAAGCCAGCGGGCTGGGGCACTGTGGCCCCAGAGACTCCCCTCACCTACGCAGCTCAGGACTGCAGGACTGCAGCAGCTCCAGCATGGCCCTGTCTCTTCTGATCCTGACCTCAAGGTTTCACACTGGCTGAAATCTCTCTGAAAAGTCAGACATGGGACTAACTCTACCCGTATCCTACCACTCATCAATTTTTTTTTTAAAAAAAAGAAAATCTTCAAAGGAATCGCTTCCCAGACTCAGCAGAATCTCATTTGCTTGCGAACCTGCCGCGCTGCCCAGACGTGGTATTGCACTATTATGGAATTCATCCTATGGTATCGTCAATGTAAAGAATCGTCTCAGTGAGCAAAGCACTTCTTTCTTTTCCAAATCCTATTTTAATTAGAAAATTGATGGAAAAATACAGAACAACTGCCCCATAGCTACTTTTAAAAAATCTATTTGGAAGCCCTGAAAATATTGGGGAATTAAAAAAGAAATTGAACTTTGATATTGTTCTCCCATTTCATTATTCCGTATTCCCTGACAGCCCTCCAACATTGTATTTCTGTATCTTTGGAAAAGAAATGTATTTTCCCCCATAGAACCTGTAGGTATTCTAATTATATGCAAATCAGCTCACAGAAATACGTATCCGTGGTTAAAGGATATTTAAAATGTTAAAAGCTTTTTCTCAACTGCTCACTGTCTCTAAAAAATGGCTATTTCAAGAAACTGGGAGCGTGGATACCGTGTGCTCCTCTCTCTCAAGCGTGTGCAAGAAGCGTCCCCTGCAATGGTGTCTCCTAGGCTGAACTTTCTGGAAACAGCTCAAGTAGGGACCGCAGTTTGAATCTGGTTTTAAAGTACTTCTATATTAATCTTTCTTTCTAAACAGTGAAAACCTTCTTCATTTTATTCAGCATCAAAATGCACAGCTGAAAAAATCAAACAGAAATTAAGTTGCTCCCATATTGAAAAAGATTTCTTAATATTGTCCTTGGCTTGTTGAAAATGTTGCTATGGATGCATTTTTGAAGGGTTGTTATTTCTCTGATATCTGAGATCTATTCTAGTCCCTCAGCTATAAACACCATGGAAATGCTGATGGTTCCCGGTTTCTACATCCACCCCTGAGTTCCAGGCTTGCATAACCAACTGCTCATTTACAGAACAATTATTCACTTGGTCGTCCAATAGGCATTTCACACTGAGCACATTTAAAACCTAATTCCTCATCTTCTACAAAGCTGCTGCTCCCCAACTTTCTCCATCTCAACGAAGAACAATAGCCCATGCTTCTGGTTTCCTGGGTGTAAAAAGCCTTGCTAATTGTCCCTAATTCTGTTCTCCCTTTATATATCCATTTCAACTCACAGGCTGAGCTCTATTTTAAACTATGTCTAAGATGTGGTCAGTCGTTACCACCTCCACCAGTATCGCCCTGCTCCAAGGTGCCACCGGTCTTCTCCCTGATGCTGCCCACCTCCGTTGTAATTTTAACATCGCAGCCAGAGTGATCCTTTCAGAATACAAAGAGGATAATGTCTCTTGGGTGCCCTAACTTCTCCAGGGTCTCCCACCTCTCTCAGCATCAAAGTAAAGGCCTCCAGTTGCCTCTAGGTCGGCCCAC
This sequence comes from Cavia porcellus, assembly GCF_034190915.1. Classification (NCBI taxonomy): domain Eukaryota; kingdom Metazoa; phylum Chordata; class Mammalia; order Rodentia; family Caviidae; genus Cavia; species Cavia porcellus. The sequence continues at coordinate 5,552,785 of NW_026947502.1, forward strand.
CCCAACCCCCACCTTAACTCCTACATGGCCTCACCCCTGGGCCCTCCCTTCCGCGCTGCATCTCTCTTTGCATGGCTTATCATGTCTCATGTGCTTTATCTCACACACTTCATATTGTAACTGTGCAGTATCTGTTAGTTTCCCTACTAGAACTGCACGAGCTGCACAGGGGTAGAGCCTTCAACAATCTCTTTTGTTCACTGCTGTGTCCAAACGCTTGGAACAGCTCCTGACACGTCATAGCTGTCTAATAAATATTTGTTGAATGAAAAGCAAGGTTGCATTCTGTGATAGAGCAACACGTTTGGTTAAGTTAGGAACCAGTGCTCACCTTCCATGCTTGATCATGCTTCCCCCTCATATATTTGCAGTAGGTAATTCAGTGTAATGGTGCAGAGCTCATCGCACCCTGAAATAGACTCTCAAGCTGGGCTGCTGCCCATAGGTGTACATAGCAGGCACATTTAAGGGGAGAGTAGGAATCAGCATAAGTGTGTCATGTCAGGAACTAGGACACCTCAAGCCCCATCCTTTGGGGAAGACAGAGTCCTAGGATCTGAGGCTCTGTCTCCTCTAAGCTCAGCAAGCTATGGGAGTAAACTAGGTTATAAACCCAAGAGATAGGCATGGTGTGTGCTCCAAAAGAAAAGGGCTGAGGGACCACGTGGCCAGAGCTGTACAAGACATCTGAGCTGTGCGGCTAATGCAATCTGGCTAATAGCTACAGAGTGGCTGGGTCTGGGGACACTTGGGTCCCTTTTGGATGACATCTTTATCCCCAGTGGTTCCCTGGATACTCTGTGGCATCACCAAGCTACAGAAATGGCTGCCTAAAGGAGGAGCACACTGGAAATCAGAGGTCACCAAACAAGTGAGCCCAGGCCCCTCAAGTACAGTGCTTTAGGTACATCCTGAAAAACTTTAGAAGCTTAGCTAAGTATGTCCTAAGCAGAAAGGGTAAGAAACACTTCCATGTTTTGTTCACTCTTAGGAAGTGACACCTAGAAAGAAAATGAATCAGATAAAAAGGAAAGGCAAATTATGATATTAAAAATTCATTTCCACTTAGCAAATTTGCTATTAGCATCACAATTCAGGATATTTTAATAATTATAGCCTCAGATAAGTGGCATAATTGCATGCCTCGTTGATAGGATTTAAGGAGCATTAGTAAAAAAAATCCCTTCATCAAAACTGTGCCCCTCATGCCTGAGCTCCCCCACTGGAGCTGGACCTGCCAGCCTCTCCTAAAACCCAGTTTCCCAGAGGGCTCAGCAGCCATGGCCTAACTCTTCCTGGTTAAGTGGCTGGTTTACGTGCTCCAGAAGCTCTGTGGGAAGCTGGCTGGAGTTGGGCAGGTGGGTTCCCAGCCAGCATTTTCAGGCTGAGTTGGTGGAGGGTAGGACGCACTCATGGCCTTCCTGACCCTGTCAAATGATGGGACAGCTCCCTGGCTGAAGGATGTTTATGACAGCTCCTGCCACTTTCCTGTGAACTTACTCTGTTTTTGAATAATTGACATAGAAACACAGTACCTGCTTTCCTCCTCAGTGCTGCAGGTTGGTTTATGAGGATATACTCTGGAAGCACTTCAAGCCATTATCCTGAGAGTCCCCTAGCCTCGCTTACAACACATCTCAGCCAAAGTGAGTTTATTCCAAGCCCCCCGTCATACCCTGTCCATGCCCCCAGGCCAGCCTCCCCATAATGGCCAGAGGGACTTTTGAAGCAGAGACTAAACTTCTTAGCTCTCCCAGAATAAAAGTCATCAAGAGTTTCCATGAGCCTCAGGATAAAGACCCAGATCATGGCCTGGTATAGGGGGTGCATGAGCTCTGAATCCTGCCCGTGCTTCTCTGGCCTCCCCATTGCTGACTTGTTCCCACAAACCCCCTGCGTTTTTTTGCACACGCAGCTCCCGGTATGCCCACACTACTGCATGCCTGCAGTGGCACCATGTCCTCTCCTCCACCAGCACATTTTTCTTTCTTGGTCCTCAGCTGGTGGAATTGCAGCTGAAGCTTCACTTCAGAAGGATGGGAGAGGATTAGAGCATGCTAAATTACAACCAAGCTTGATTTTTGCCAAGAGGCAACTGTTTTGCTTTAATAAACACTCTTCACATTATCACAAGTTTCAGGTTCTCCACAGTTCTAAAAAAGCTAACATGAACAAAGAATACCGGTATTGTTTTAATGATGGGTTTCAGATTGGTAGATTTTCAGAGATCCTTACTCTGCCAGCCTATGTACTCTTGCCAGTGACTTGAATTTGACAAAAGTGAAAAGCTAATTCAAGTAGGTAAAGACCAGTCTTTTCAGCAAGTGAACTGGAATAGGTATCCATATTCAATCAATAAAAATAATTACAATCTATATGTTAGACCATACAAAAAAGTTTAAAGACAAATTGATCAGAGATCTAAATGTAAAGTGTTAAAAAAAACACTAGAAGAAAAATCACACATGTGCCCATGCACACACACACGCGCGCGCGCACACACACACACACACACACACTGACCTTGGTAACGCAAAATATTCTCAGGTACGAGGCTGTCTTGGTTACTTTTCTCTTATTGCTGAGATAAAATACATGATGCCTAAAATCAAGAAAAGAAAGGTTTATTTAGCTCACAGTTTGTGAGATTTCAGTCTATAATCAGCTGGCTCCAAGGCAGGGTGGCTTGGAACAGGGGCAGAGCTGCCAAAGACAGCAAAAGAGACAAGAGCAAGAAGGTGGCTCCCTTACATTGTATGCGACTCCCCACCTCCAGGGGGAGCAGCACTCACAAAATCTCCCTGCCCTCTTCTTGCACAAGATGAGGTTCACAACGAAGGATCTGAGTCTGTTAAGTTTTGTTTCTTAATTAAATTTTTAAACTTTTTAAGTTCATACAAGGAACAACATCCTAGAGCAGAAACCTCTAGTCCTCTACACCCCAGGATGTACAGCTATTGAGTTAGTTACACTTCTAGATTTCTCAAATTGACACGGTGTCAATACAAAACAAAACAAAATACATGATTCTTAAAAAACCATAACAAAAGCTGAACACATGATCCTTAAAAAATTGTTAAATTAGACTTTATAAAAAATTAAGACTTTCTGCTGTTCTAAATCAATGTTAAATGAATTTTAAAAATGCTCCATGGATTGGAGAAAACATTAGGAAATCAGAAATCTGATAAATGACATACCCACAATGCACTAAAAATTCCTAATACAAATCCTAAAACAATGCAATTTTAAAATGGTCCCAAAATGACCAGATATTTCATGCAGGAAGATAGTACGTAAATATGTGAAAAAAATACTCAACCCCTGTGCTGCTGAGTCTCCAGATCAGAAAGTGCCACCTGGGATTTTATAGAGCTTACAAGATCCTGGATTTTGAGCATAGGGGATGAGCACTTTGAGGAACTTTGGAGGAGGCGCGTGTATTTTGCATGTAGAAAGAATGTGAATAATTTTAACCAGAGGATAGACGGTGGTATACTGGTTGCACAAATGGTCCTGATTCTGTATCAACACAGAATGCATCTCTTTTCAGAAAAATACAAAACTATCTCCAGACCTGTTGAATTTGGACTTTGTAAACTTTCTTTGACACACAGGATGCAAAAGGGTGGTTTATGATTTCTTGTATTCTTTTGATATCTTTCTTGGAAAATGCTGGTAGTGTAACAAAAGCCTGAGATAGCCTGTAAAGATAACAGATCATCTCTACAGAGAGCTGAGGTACCTCTGTTGACAGCCAGATGACCAACAGAAACAGAGTAATCTGGCTGACGTGGAGCTAATCGTGTGAATGAAAGAGCCCAACGAAGACCAGAAAAACCGTCCAAAGAAAGCCCCCTTAAATTGTCAAAGTGAACACTGTGAGGTACACAAATGCGAGTCATTCAAGCCACTAAAGTTTGGAAAGCTATAATAGTCAGCTTTCTACTGCTGTGACAAAAGACCTGAGAGTATGAACTTAAAGGAATGACTTATTTTGCCTTACAATTTCACAAGTTTCAGTCCATCGTCACTTGGCTGTATTGTTTCTGGGTCTGTGGCAGGGCAGAACATCCAGGAGAATGAGGTGGAGCAAAGCTTTCAGGAAGTGATGAGATAGAGGAAGGGGCTGGGAACAAAATCTATCCAAAGCACACTCACAGTGATCTACTTTCTCCAATGGAGACCTACCTTCTGAGGTTTTCACTGCCTCCAATGCCTAGGCAAGCCAGATATGCATCTGTGGATTAACCCACTGAAGAGTTCAGAGCCCCCAGAATCTAATTAATTCTCAAAGGCACCCTGGGAAACTGCTGCAGGTGGAGAGCAGACTGCTGGGTGTCACACTGAGAGACCAGGCTCCTGGGATCACAGGCCAGCGCAGCCTGAGTCGCACGGGACTGGAAGCTTGCATTCTTCCTGTAGACAGATCTGTACACCCAGCACCATCCTGAGCGCGACTGCTACCTTCACCATCCCCTGGGAACAGAGACGCGTCCTGGCTTGAGGTCTGCTCCTCAACCTTACGGTGAGAAAAGAGCCATGAGCCATGAGACCAAAACACCAGGAAACTTTCTTTTATTATTCTTTAATTAATTGTATCATTTTTATTTTTTATTTTACTTTTTAAAAATTCTTTCTGTTTTCCTCCTGTATATTTCCCCCACCACACACACATACTTTTTTAGGGAAAAAAGATAAAACAGAATTTCATAACACAATAATAGGAAAATAACAAGAGTTAGCACACTGCATTTTGTCATCTTTGAAGTAGTTATTCAGAGCACCAGTAATGGGCATAAAACATTCTCCTATCAATATTAGCGTGGATCTTCCTTTTCAATGAACTAAGAGACACTAACAGTGTCGTTAACTTGCATTTTTCTCCCTTTTCTCTTTCTTCCTTTCTCCTTTCCATCTTAGCTCCTCCACACTTTTGTCCTATTACTTTATGCTTGTGTGTGTGTGCGTGTGTCTTTTCCTCCTCTTTCTTTTTCCTCTCAAGATAGTACACAGAGGACAAGATCTCCAGCCTCTCCCAGCTCTCCCAAGGTAGAGCAAGTGATCACAAAACGAGAAGAAAATAAATACCAGGCAGCAGAATTCCATGAAAAGTTTATAGAAGAGATGAATAAATAGGTGAGTTCAAAGAGGAAATGAACCAAAAGTTCGTGGTATGCCCACGGTGACTGTGGAGGAAACAGGTACAACTGGACGGGCTACCAAATCAGCTCTAAATCTGAACGACAGATTCAGCAAAGAGATGGAATCCTCAAAAAGATGTCAGCCGGAAATACCTGAAATAAACCGATGTGCAAAATTCATACACTGTAAAAATGACCAATGGGAAGACATAGTGTCTGAATTGAGGACAAATAGTGAGTTATGATAAAGAGCTCAAAGAAGCCAAAAAGAAAATAAGAGAACAAGAGTCCATATCGTAGCTACTAGATGACAACAAGAAGACCAATCTGAGGGCAATCACAGTTAGAAAACAAGTAGAAACACAGATTGATGCACTAACATGCTTATAGAAATCATGGAAGAAAGTTTCCCAAATATAAGAAAAAAGTTTAAAATACAAGTAAGCAATGCTTATAGGACACCAAACAATTATGATGGAGAAAGAAGCTCATTAGGATAAGGTATGTCTTTTATTAGATTACCAGACATCCAGCAAAAAATTAGAATTTTAAAAAGCAGCCAGGATGAGTAAAAAATAAAATCACATATAAAGGTAAACCAGTTTGAATCACAGTAGACTTCTCAATGCAATCAAAAAAGCTTGGAGTGAAGCATTCCAAGCACTAAGAGCAAATAATTCCCAACTCAGATTAGCTTACCCAGCAAAGCTACCCTTCAAAATAGATGGAGAAATAAGGTGTTTTCCCTGAAAAAGATCTGCTCAAGAGATGCATGAGTGATAAACCAGCTTGGGAGAAAATAACAATATTCTTGACAGAAACAACAAATTGGACATAGCTAAAGACAAAGAAGAAACTAGTAAAGTCAATGGATAAACAGCCACAAAAACCATCAGGAACATACTAAGAGATAAAAAAAGCAATAATAGTAAATAACCAACACATCTCACTAATATCTTTCAATGTGAACAGCCTCAACTCTCTTTTTAAAAGACATAGACTGGCAGACTGGATCAGAAAACAGAATGGAACAATTTGTTGCATTCAAGAAACTCTTCTAATCCAAAAAGATATTCATAGGCTAAAAATTAAAGGATGTAACACAATATTTCACAAATCAGGACCTCAAAACAAGTAGGGGTAGTAATTTAGACATGATGAACTTTAAGCTAAAACAGATTAAAAGAGGCAAGGAAGGTCACACTAGTTAAGGGAACAATCCAACAAGAAGACATAACATTAATAAACATATATGCAATGAATACTATAGCATCTATCTCTATAAAACAAAAACTGCTTACATTAAAAGACCAAATGAACACTAACACAATCATAGTAGGGGATTTTAACACCCACTTTCCCAAAGAGATCAATTAAATAAAAAACCAATAAAGAAATGTCAGGGCCGAACCACACCCTTGAACATATAGGCTGAATGGGTACACAGAGTATCCCACCCCTCTGCAAGAGGGTATACATTCTTTTCAGGAACACATGGTGCTTTTTCAAAATAGAGGACATATTAGTCCACAAAGCCTGCTTCAGTAAATATAAAAGAATAGAAATTACCTCACACAAACTATTCAGACAACTACACAATAAAAAATGAAATTGAAAGAAGAAATTTCAGAAGAGGCAAAAGCTCCTGGAAAATTAATGACATACCCTTAAACAATAAATGGATCACAGAAAAAAATCAAAGGAATTTTAAAATTCTGAAAGTTATTGACAATTGATAGAACTGTGGGGGACCAGCGGAGGCTGAAAAGATAAGAAGTATGAAATATAAATGAACTTTACTTTGAGAATGCGGGGAGAGACACCCCCAACCCCCTGGGGCGTGGCATCTCCACCCCAGGCCCCTCGATCTCTCCATGGAACACGTGGAGTGAGGCACATAAGTAGCCTCGGCTTGGGGTGGAACCTAAGTGGGCATTAGGGATGCACAGGTAGTCCATTGGTCTTAGTTTGGTACCAGAGGTAGATTCCTAAGGGTGGGGGAGATAGAGCTCCCTGGCTTTACCGGCTACAGTAGCTGGCCTGGGCCAAAACCCTTTCAACAATGACCACACAATTTACCAAAACCCTGAGACACTATGAAAGTAGCCCTAAGAGGAAAATTCATTGCAGTCAATGCTCATATTAGGAAACCGAGCAAACTTAAATAGACAATCTTATGAAAAATCTTAAGAAAATTGAGAAACAACAGCAAATCAACCCCAAACAGAAATTAAGTAGGGAAATTATAAAGATGAGAGAATAAATCAATGAAATTGAGACTAAATAAAACAGTAAAAAAAAAATCAATGAATCAAATAGCTGGTTCTTTGAAAAAATAAAATAGACCAGCCCTTAGCCAGACTTACAAAGATAAAACAAGAAAAGCCTCACATCAATGCAATTAGAAATGAAAAAGGTGAAATCACAGCAGACACTGGAAATCCATATAATAGTTACTACTTTGAAAAATTATATTACAGCAAATTAGTCCAAGACACATATAAATTACCAAAACTAATCCAAGAAAACATAAATATGCTTAACAATCCAATAGCAAGCATTGAAACTGACACAGTAATAAAGAATCTTCAAACCAAAAACAAGCCCAGAGCCTGATGAATTCACTGCTGAATTGTACAAAACCTTTAAGGACGTTGTATCACCAATACTCCTTGAGCTTTTCAAAGACTAAAATGGATTGAATGTTCCCAAACTGAATTATGTAAGTCAGTAACAATTTGACCCCCAAACCAAATAAAGATCCAACTAAAAAAGAAAACTATAGGCCAATCTCCTTAATAGTAAACATATAGCAACATATTATCAAAAAATCATAAATCATGATCAAGTAGGTTTCATCCCAAAGATGCAAGGACAGTTCAACATACAAAAGTCAATAAATATAATACATCACATAAAGCAGAAGCAAGATCAAAAAGCATATAATCATATTACAGATGCAGAAAAGGATTTTGATAAAATCCAACATCACTTCATGATATAAGCCCTGAAGAAAACAGATATAGAAGAAACCATACCCAAAGAGGATTAAAGCTGTATATGACAAACCAATAACCAGCATCATACTAAATAGCAAAAACTAAAAATATTCCTCCTAAAATCAGGAACAAGACAAGGATCTCCACCATCACCTCTTCTATTCAACAAAGTACTTGAAACATTAGACAGAGCAATTAGGCAAGAGAAAGAAAGGAAAGGGACACATATAGGAAAAGAAGAACTCCAATTATCATTATCTGTAGATGACATGATACTCTGCATAGAAAACCCAAAGAACTGCACCAAAAACTCTGAGAATTAATAATAATTTCAGCAAAACAGCAGGATGTAAGATCAACACAAAAAAGTCATTACCATTTTTGTATAGCAACAATTAATGGGATATGAAAAGTATAAAATATCATTTACAGTTGCTTCAAGAAAAAATGAAATACTTAGGAATTAACCTAACCAAGGAAGTAAAAGACCTCTACAAAGAAAACTATGATACTCTGAAAAAGGACACTGAAGAGGATATCAGAAAATGGAAAGTGGTCTCCAGCTTTTGGATAGGCAGATGCTATATTATGAAAATGGCCATCCTCCCAAAACTGCTACATAGATTCAATACATTCCCAATTAAAACACCAACAGCATACTTTACAGATCTAGAGAAAACAATCCTAAAATTCATGTGGAATCAAAACAGACCCAGAATAGCAAAAGCAATTTTGGGTAACAAGAGCAAAGCAGGAGGCATATCAATAACTGATTTCAAGTTATATTATAAATAGTCTAAAAACAGCATGGTACTGGAACAAAAACAGATACAAGGATCAATGGAACCAAACTAAGGATATAGAAATCTCCCCAGACACATTCAGCTGTTTGATCTTTGACAAAGGGGCCAAAAGCACACGTTGGAGGAAAGACAGCCCATTCAACAGTGGTGTGGGAAAAGCTGGTGATCTGTGTGCAGAAGATGGAGCCTTATCTCTCACCATATACTAAATTAAAATCAAGATATATCAAAAATCGAACATTAAAACAGAAACATTAAACCTACTGAAAGATAAACCTACTTAAATACAAAGATGCAGAAAAGGTTTTTCTAAACAGAACCTCAATTGCACAAGAAATGAAAGCAAGGATCAATAAATGGTATTATATCCCATTTATTGTACAAGAAATTGGGATTATATCTCAACTGCATAAGAAATAAAAGCAAGAATAGCATTCCATAGCCATGTCAAAACAAAAAGCTTCTGTACAGTAAAACAAAAATCAATTAGTAGAGTTAAGAGACAGCCTACAGAATGGGGAAAACTTTTTGAGAGTTACTCCTCAGACAGAGGACTAATATCTAGAATATATAAAGAACTAAAACAAAGTGGGTAGAAACCTTGGAGACATAGGAGTAGGTAGAGAATTCATGAACAGGACTCAAACCGCACGGGAAACACTTCCCAGAATCAATAACTGGGACCACATCTTATTAAAAAGTTTCTGCATGTCAAAAGAAATCTCCAGCATAGTGAAAAGAAAACCCACAAACTGGGAAAAGATTTTAGTGAACTCTCTCTCAGACAAGGGACTCTTGTCTAAAACATATAAAGAATTAAAAAAACTCAGACCTCCAAAATTCAAAGATCCAATCCAAAAATGGGCATCTGAGATGAATACGCAATTCTCAGATGAAGAAATGCAAATGGCAAATAAATATATGAAAACATGCTCATCATCATTGGTCATCAGAGAAATGCAAATTAAAACCACACTGAGATTCCATCTCACTCCTGAAAGAATGGCCAGGATCAAGAAAACCAACAACAACAAATGCTGGAGAGGATGTGGGGAAAAAGGAACTCTCCTGCACTGTTGGTGGGAGTGTAGACTGGTACAACCTTTGTGGAGGTCTGTCTGGAGGTTTCTCAAAAAGTTGGGATTGGAAATCCCATTTATTCCAGCTATTCCACTTCTAGGCATATTCCCAGAAGAACTGAAAGCATCATACCACAGTGATTTATGTGCACCTATGTTTATAGCAGCACAATTTGTAATCGCCAGATCTTGGAAACAATCCAAGTGTCCATCAACTGAGGAATGGATAAAAAAGTTGTGGTATTTCTATACAATGGAGTATTATTCAGCTATAAAGAAGGATCGCATTGAGACATTTATCAATAAATGGGCACAGCTTGAGACCATACTCATAAGTGAAATAAATCAATCTCGCATGTATGAATACCGAATAGTTTCCCTAATGTAAGTAATGATTCAAATATATAAAAATATGTGATAATCATGATTCCCCATTATGTGGCCTTGAAGCCTTATAAAATTTTCACTTATTAATTAGAAAGGCTTTATTCCGGGCTTCTTGATATGGAAATATTTGAAGCTATAGTATATGAAGTTTTATCCAAATATCTCAAGGAAAAAGACAGACACTATGGTAACTATTATTCTTTAAAAAAATTATTTAGTTATTTCTTATGTTTATTTTAATTAAGGGAAAAATTTTAAAAATTAGGATATATAATAGTAACTCTTTTCGATTTCCTATTAACTTGTTTTGAAGTCCTGTAATGCTCCCACGATCTTGTTTTGACTGATTAGACTCTGTTCCATTCTGTGGGATAGTATCAGGTCCGAGGGTATAGGCAACTACTTTGAAGGCAGTAAGATTCACTAAGATGCCCATTCTGGTTTGACTATTGTCTCCTTTGGAAGTCCTGTAATGTTTACAATGTCTAAGTTTTATTGGTCTTGTTCTCTACTGTTTTGTCCAACTTTATAATATCTAATGAGATAGACAAATCTTTTTAAGGAAACAAGAGACAACGTTGATAACTATTGTTAATAACCGTATACTCTGTTCTACATCATGTGCTAAGTCTATCCTTGGTTTTCACTGACAGCTTTGTTCTGCCATATTTGACTTTATTCTCCCCCCCCCAAAAAAGTAATAAGAACTAAGGAGTAATAAAATCTAAAATGTGTAAATTTTGTTGTAAAAAGAGAGGAAGGGGAAAAAAGAGCTCTAACGGATATAACAGCAAGTGTGTATAGGGATGTTGAATAGCTGACTATATTAATGTTTTTGGATCATTGAACACAGCTGTTTGTAGTCTCTCTGTTTGAATGTCTACTTTGTATTCTTTGATACTGTGATTTGAGCAACTATTTCCAAGATGATAATATGTAATCTATTAACAGGTGATTTCTTACTGTTATGCTTTTTTTTGTAGTTCTGTATTATATGTAACCTTACACTGCTTTGTTTTGTTTTGTGTTTTTCTCTTTTTCCTCTTAAATAAAAAAAAAATAAAATAATAAAAAAAAAAGAACTAAAAAAAATTAAACCACCTAAAATTAAAGCTCTAGTCAAGAAATGGGCAAAAGAAATGAATAGACACATCACAGAGTAAGAAATACAAATGGCCAACAAATACTTAAAAACATGCTCAACATCTCTGGCCATTAGAGAAATGAAAATTAAAACAATATTAAGATTGTATGTCTCTCAAGAAAAGAGTGAAAAATCAAACAATAATATGCTGCCGGGCTTTGTTGAAAAAGAAACCCTCCTTCATTACTGGTGGGAATGTAAACCAGTCCAACGACTATGGAAAGCAGTATGGAGATTTCCCAGGAACTGAAATTAGAAACCCCATATGACCCAGTGATCCCTCTGCTAGGTATGTTCTCTAAAGAGCTTAGGACATCACACTACAGCAACACACGCGTACCAATGTTTACAGCAGCACAACTGGTAATAGCTCAATCCTGGAACAGCCTACGTAACATCAGCAGATGACTGGATAAAGAAATCGTGGTATCTACATACAATGCAATACTGCTCTGCTGGAAAGAATGACTAATTTGAGACATCTGTAGGAACATGGATGCACCTAGAAAATGTCACGTACAGTGAAATAAATTAGATGCACAAGCTTAAATGCTGTTTGGTAGCTCTCATTTGAGTGAGGCAAAGCACAAAAAGAATAATAAAGAAGAGACAGACGTGGACAAGGAACTGGGTCTCACAGTAGGAGACGTGGTCTCAGGGAGAAGCCCAAGGAGTGACGGGGAGGGGAGGGGACACAGTAGGATAAAGATCTCAGGAGCAGTGACCTCGATGAGTGCAATACTAGAGGCCCTGACAAGAGCTAAGAGTCACAGTAGGTGAACAGGAGGAGCGGGGATGCAGGGGGAGGAAAGGCAAAGGAATCAGAAAAAAATGAGGGACTGGGGAGGGAGCTCAGTGGCGTAAGCACCTGTCTGGCGAGCACGAGGCTGAGAGTTCAATCCCTGGTACAAACAAACAAACAAATGAAACAACTACACGTGTAGCTACTTCCTTTGATGCCTGCAGATTGCCCGTAGGATCTGCCCACTGGCTTCCCCAGGCCACAGCACCCCACGATGCTCCTGTGTCTGCTCCTCCAGCCCAGGTCTTTGGCTGTGATCTGCAGCACAGCCCCCGGCCAGGACAAGAGGCGGCTGAGCCAGGTTACAGCCCCAGAGGTTACAGCCCCAAAGTCCATATTCTTATTCACAAACAAGTGGGTGAATACAGGAGTTCAGCCCAAAGGGCAAGTTCACAGTACTAACCGAAATAAAAGACAAGAAAATAGAAGGATGACAGACAACCAATTATTGTACTTGAGATGGTAAAAGACAAAAGAACAACATTCCACAGCCAGGTTCAAACGTCCAGGGAGAAGAGGCAAATGGGCCTCCCACCATCCCAGCCCCGCAGAGCCGCGCTGTAGAACAGAGGGGACACCCAGCTTCCACCTCCCACTCTGTGTTCCTGAAGAACTGATTCAAGCAGACCAAGCAGGGCTTTGGGCACACGTGGCACCACCAGTCCCTCTCCAAGCTTTGGTCACAGGACAGTGAAGCCGTCTCAGACGGAGCTACCCAGTCCTTCTCATGGTGGTGGTGGCGGGGGGTGAAGGCTGGTGGCCACTCTGCCATCCTGCCTTCTACTCACGGCTGGACACTCTTCCCCTACAATAAGACGGAAAAGGATAGCTTCTCAGCACGCGGACCTCCTCAACTCAGAAGCCACCAAGATTGCCTGGCTAACTAACTCTGATCCTTCGTTCAACATCTCCTGGGTGCCATGAAGTCCACTTCAATTCATCTGCCTCACTCTGAGTTCTCCAATTGAAGTGACTTTTCAAGATATCAAACTTTAATCATATGCAAATCAACAAATGCTTATCAAGGGTCTATAATGTGCACAGTTCCAAGGCCAGGAGATAAATAAAACATCTTCCCTGCCTCTAGGGACTCACAGTCTAGGGAAGGAGAAAGATACAAGTAAAAGGGCCCACAATTCCAGGCAGAGTTCGATGAAAGCTATAATCAAGGGATGGAAGCCTTGAAAACACAAGGGCAGGCGGAAAGACCCAAACTCTAATTTCCTCTCAGCGTCATAGAACGTACTTGTCTGTGTTTTTAGTGTGTTTTTCTTCTACAGTGCAATCCTTACTGCTTTTGTGGTGACTCTGACAATCACCACAGCAAGAAGAGCAGTGTCATGGTGTGCACAGGGCCCCACTGTAGGAAGGTGGTGGCCGATGTGAGGCACCGGGGCATCATGCTGTCGCCAAGGATTGCATCCCTGTCTCTGCAGGTGGGGGCTCCTGGAGTCCTTAACAATGGGTCAGTACCTGCCACAATTGTCCAGGTACTGAGGGCTCTCTCCCTTTCTGCTAGGTGAAATATATCCCCTGTATGACAGTAATTTTGCCCTCCATGGGATTTTTTTTTTCTCTCTCCAACTATTTCAAAGCTTTTGTCTTACTTTTAGGGGTCACTGCAATCCTGCCTCGAGATAAATGACGGCTGTGGTATTATCTTTCCTCAAATTACTGTTAACCCTAAGGATCCAACCTTCAAATCAAGTAACCAGAAGGGGAAAGGAATTTTCATACACTGTAATAAATAATAAAAGCAAACTTCATTAATTCAGGTTCCAGTAACATGAATCATACTAAGAATACAGCCGGCAGACCAAGGAGCCTGTTGTATGTTTGCACATGTGTGTGAGTTAGTCCAACAGTGTGGCTCGGAAAGATTCCGCCTTTGCTGTGTCACTTGGAGATCACAGAGCTGTTGGAATGCTGTCCCTGGTACACAGTGGTGCTCCAGATGCAAACTGAAACAGAGTAATCACACAGGCTCTGCAGGTAAAGAAAAGGGAACCTGTTCATAGACATTAGGGTAGAAAACTCAATATTCTTGCAATGAGCTGGCAGATTTCTCATTACCACGCATTTGTTCATTTAGTCAAGAAATCTGTTCAACACACACTTACTGAGTTCCTGCTGTTTTAGACACTGAGCTTACTATAGCGGACAAGGCCTCACTGGAGACTCCATTCTGTGGTGACACAGACAGTGAAGAAGTAAACAAAGTTAAAATCAGATTCTGGTTTGTTAAACGGCACAGTGACAGAGCAGTGCTGGATTTGGGGTGATCTCAGAGATGACAGGTCAGTAGGTCCTTCCATTGCTGTAAAGGGAAAGGGTTGGGGCAGAAGGCAGAGCTTGCACAAAGAATCTCAAAGTGCTGGGAGTGAGAATGGAAGCACGAAGTAACCTGAAGGGCGAGAAGGTGCTTGCAAATTGACATTTGAAAGAGATTTGCTGCAATGTCTCCATATCTCAATTCGAAGGATTCAAAGATTCCTCAATTCAAAGACCTCCCCCTTTGTCGCACTCAGGGGCAGTGGCAGCCAGGGAGGACAGAAGAGGATGTGGGTCAGACAGCCGTGGCCTCTGGGAAACCCCTTCCCTCTCAGCCCTAACACCACTGCCCCCAGAGGGCCTACAGGGGTCAGATGAAATGATTTGTCAGTACCAGCTGTCAGCACCAGGCAGGATCCAGGACCTACGGCCAGAAGCCATGTATGGGCCATTTGCCAAGTCTGGCCTCAGGACCTGAGACTGAACCACGAGGCTGGCTTGCACAATCAGCCCACGAGGATCACCCCAAATTGGCTGGGATTTGGAATCTAAAAAATGAGGGATACTCAGAAATGGAGTCCTGTCTGGTGGAGTCCTGTCCCCAAGGGCTACAGAGGGGCAGGAAGGAGTCGCCCCTCCCTTCTGGCCCTTACAATGAGAAAGTCTGGGCAGCAGG
This sequence comes from Cavia porcellus, assembly GCF_034190915.1. Taxonomy (NCBI): domain Eukaryota; kingdom Metazoa; phylum Chordata; class Mammalia; order Rodentia; family Caviidae; genus Cavia; species Cavia porcellus. The sequence goes on from NW_026947502.1 coordinate 5,568,090, forward strand.
GCTCCTGGTCTGCTGGGATGTAGGGAAAGGAGTACAGGGGGCAGGGCTGGCAGCCCTGGACCAGCTGGAATGCTCCATAGTCCTACCCTTGGGGACTCTGTCACCCACTGTACCCAATGGCGGGGGACAGACCCCCATGTGCATGAATGGATTAAAATGAATGCTTTCCTCTCCTGGAGATGGAAGAGACATTGTAGAGACCACACACAATACAGTCATTGGGAAGGGGTATTCATTCCTGCTCGTCATATTCATTTTCCAAGAAACACTCTATCATAAGGATTTTTTAAAAATATTCCAACACTTAAATGAGCACATGAAAATGAGGCTTTTACTTCTCTTCTACCCTGCAACAACATGGGCTAACATTTTTTTGGGATTCCTCTGGCTACTTCTCAATCCGTTGCAGATAGCTGGAAATCACATAACAATACCTTTTGTTAATAATGTTTTAAAGCCCATGTATTTCAAGCTCTCTGAAAGCAATTCTGCTTTTAACAAGACTTTTTCTTATTAATTAGTTTCTTCTCTCAAGATTCCAGTCCTCCAAAGATGCTTTGAAATGTAACTTTTGTTTGCATTGCTCTTTTTCTTAGAATAGCCTTTTTCTCAGCCTTAGAAAGAGTATGCTAATAACCAATTTGGAGCTTAACAGCAAAAAACATTAGTACTAATACTGCCAATTTTCTATGACACGAAAATGCAAAAACACTATGAGATTTTGATTTTGACTATACACAGGCTCAGATGCTGAAAAGATAGATTGTTCTTTTGGGCTTCTTAGGATAAAATTGAGTCAAGTTTGTGTTAGCATGAAAATTAAATTTTGAATATGATCACAATGGACATTTCTTACATTTGTAAGCCAGTCTTTTCATCAGAAACTGAAATGGGGGAAAATATGTAGCCCTTAGTTCTCTTGCTTAATTCTGTATTCTGTTTAGTCTTTTGATGTTAATAGTTTAAATTACTCTGAGTACTTTTCCACCACGAGGGTTTAGTTCTGCTATCAAACATCTATAGATATAATGATGTGCTTCCCCAGATGCCAGGAGAAGTTTTATGAACTCTTTTAGAGCCCTTCCCCAGAGAAGGTGCATTTAATAGACGAAAATGTCATGTTTCATTAGTACATTCACGCTCATACAGATTTAGTCATCAGAAAAGATAGTGCTTGTAAAACTGAAACCAGAATTGACAAATTGTGCCTCTGTTTTAAAAGCTGAAATCCTCAAATAGAGACTCATTCTCGCCCATGGCAGCCTGAATCTATAAAACATTTACTTTCCTCTGGAATAAAAATTCTCCTGCTAAGACCCTTTTCCAGGGAGACAAATCTAGAGACACATGTCCTGCACCCTGGAGGTCATTCCTCTGGGTTCTGGGAACTGGACAGCTTTGTCCATGACTTGGCCCCTGTGTGGATGTGGGCATGTGACTGCATGCTAATGACATCTTACATCTCAACTGATCTCTGCTTTCAGAACCAAAGGCCAGCTCTGCCACATGCAGAGGCCATTAATTTAAGCAGCCAAGTTGATTCCATCCACTGGAGACACCACCCGGCTAAAGGGCTATGAAATGCATCTTGCAAGTGAACAGAGCTTCATAAACAGGGATTTACATTCTTAATTTCAGGTCCTATGAAAATATTCTTTCCAGGCTTTGAGCAGATCCAAAGATGCAGGAGTCTAGCAGAGTATCAAGATCTACAGCTCTGGACTCAGTAGGGAATTTAGATTCTGAATCTGCCACTTAGGGCCTGAGCAGGGACTTTGGTCAAGTGACTTAATCTATCTGAATTATTTTCTCAAACATTATAAGGGCTAAATCAAATGTCCTTACTCATTCAGTTAAGAAGTAACTGCTGAAAATCCACAACGTGCCTGGGACTGCCCTAATTACTGAGAAGACAGCAATGAATAAACCAATGAAGATTCTATCCCCATAGAGAGTGATACTTTTAATGTTTTATTTTTTAATTGATCAATAAAATTGTGTATATTTGCCATGTACAATATGTTTTGAAACATATATACCTGTGGACTGGCTAAATTTAGCTAATGATTTAGAAAAATGCATTAGCCCACGTAGTTATCACTTGGGAGGTAGGAATACTTAAATGTATTCTTTGCATTTTTTGAGAATATAATACACTGTCATTGACTACAGTTACCATGTTGCATGTGGAGGGTTAACATGTTAATTCAAGGAAACAGACAACAAACCAACGTGCTGAGTGGTAGTGAATACTAGGAAAAAAAACAGAGAGCATCACTCTGGTTGTGCTGTTGAGAACAAGTTCTAGAAAGGCAGAGAAAGGGAGACCAAAGAGATCAGAGCTGTTGTGATAAATAATCCACGTGCAAAATAATGGTAGCTTTGGGTCCAAGGAGAGGGGTGACTGCAGAACAGCAAGAACCAGTCAGGTCTGCCTCTAACAGTGAAGATGACGGAATCTGCTGAGGATTTGCAGGTGGAGTCTAAGCAAAAGCAAGCAAACAAGGAAAATCCCAAAGCTTTAGATTCAAGAAGTAACTGAACAAGCATTGGAATCATTGATGAAGTGGGGAGGCCTAGGCGAGGAGCAGGTGTTATGGCGTGTGTATGTGTATCTGTGTGTGTGTGTGTGTGTGTGTGTGTGTGTGTGTGTGTGCGTGCACATGCGCACCCTTCTGGGTGTCTAGCCATCCAGATGAGGAAAGCAAGAGTTCAGTTTTTGATGCAGGCACCTGGTGATGCCTATTAGATACACAAGCAAAACTGTTGAGGAGGAATTAGACACATGAGCTTGCATCTCACGGTAAAAAAAGACACAGATAGGGGCCAAGGATCTAGCTCAGTGGCTGAAGTGCCTGCCTGGCAAGTGTGAGGTCCTGAGTCTGATCCTCAGTACAAAAAAAGAGTCACAGATAGCAACATAAAAAAGGGAACCATCACTCTCCAGATGGTATTGAAAGACCTGAGACTAGAGAAGAGTTGGAAGAAAATACTACAAGGCGTAAGGCCAGGTATAGCTAGTCCAAAGTGGAGGAGCCAGCAAAGGAGAGAATTAGCAGCGCAGACGTGGGAGGCAGGGGACAGATGGAGAAGCATCAAGAAAGTTCCTCAAGTATTATCAAGGTATTCCATCGCACACTGCTTCTGACCAGGGAACTCGTTTCATAGCACAAGAAACATAGAAATGTGCTCAGACACAAAGGATTCTCTGGTCTTACCACACATCCCAGGGTGGGAAACAGGTGGATTGAGAGAATGGTGCAATGGCATACCCAGGACTTAGCTGGCACCAGTTAGGAGACAACACCTAAGGCTGGGATTCCGAATTACACAATACAGTCAATGCACGGAATTGGCAATTGGTGTGTGGTCAGACTGCATGGTCCATGGGATGGGAAAGAGAGAGACTCCTCTCACGATGACACTGAATGACACTGAATGAACACACACATGGGGTTTTTCTGTGCAATCTTGCAACTTTCATCCCTGCTGGTTTGGGGGTCTTCGTACTCGAGAGAAGAACAGGTCCACTAGGAGGTACAAAACTGATGCTCCTGTGTTGGATGTGGAGACTGCTGCTCCCTGGCCAGGGGGCTTCTCATGCAAATGAACAAACAGAGAGACGCTGTATATCAGGAATACTGATCCTGTTTGCCAAGGAGACATTGGGCTATGGCTGTGCAGCAGGAGCTAGAAAGATGTCTGAAAGCCAGAGGATTTCCTATACCTGCTGGACTGTCTTCCCCAAATTAATAGAAAACCACCACAAACATAAAAAGTAGGGCCCCTGTGGAATGAAGGTTTGGGCCAACCCACCAGAAGAGAGTCCCAGTGAGATCCGGGTGAGGGAACAAGCAAAGGCCAACAAGACAGCGACAATCATGGCTTCCGACCAGAAAGACTAGTCTGTCTGTTTTCTCTCCCACATGTGTATATTTTAATCAATCTCACTTTTCCTTGCTCTTCTTTGTCATTGTTCTATATGAGGGATTATTACCAGTACTAAGTTCCTTATTCAGTCTTAGCTCCATCAGAGATGAACCCATTGACCACTGGGATTTGGTGTCTTCCCTTTTAAGGGATATAGCAGGTTCATTTAGACAAAAGATGACTACATCTTATTAGATGAACACATTTGGTTTTGAAAGTTCAGATATGTGTATGAAGGCTAGCATAGGGTGGTGAGGGCAGGTAAATCAGCTGTTGACATCAGCTCCAGCCATCTATTCTAGATTCTTCTCTGCGAGGCTGGTGCTAAGGCTCAAGATTTCTTCTTTGCCACCTGGACTCTGGGTATTGAGGTGCTAGAGGGAAACAAGAGGGGAGGAGGAGCTCCTTGTTCCTATTGGCCTCGTCCAAGCAACAAAACCTTCACCCTAGCAGGAGCAGCTGAATCCAGGTTCCAGCCGATTCCAGCACCAGCCAAGTGTTGTCTCCTCCTGGTATGTCTGAGTCCCATCTCCCCAGGATCGCCTCCTTCCCCCCAGCTAGATAATAACCTCTCTCTCTTCCTTTTGTTCCCTGGCCTTGGGTGAATACTGCTTTCTTCAGTTGTTGTAACAATAAAAAAATATCTTGTTATGGTTTCCAGTTTTCTGACTGAACTCCAGAAGTACTGGGCAGACCACTACATGAAGAAACCACACCGTGGCTGACTTTATTAAATCCTGCTTGGAGGCTGTGTAAGGTGAGGATGGAGAACTGACTCTGGTTTCCAGAGTCCAGAGGCCAAGAGTTTAGCGCAGTGCTTTCCCTGAGTAAGTGTCCGACAAATGGTAGTGGCTGTTGCTCTCTTCTGTAAGGAAAATTCTTTCTATTCTCACTTCATGGATCACCAAATTGGTATTCTGAAACCAGACTTCCCCAACATGATGAGCAATGACTATACTCATTGCTCAGGTATAAGAAGGGAAGAGATGCGGGCAGGACAAGCTCCTTGTCCTCAGGTATTCGTATCCTGCATGAAGGTGGAGAAGCTGGTGAAAATATATCTGTTGGAGGTCCCCAAGACCAGTGATCAAAGGATCACTAAGGCACACAGCAGATGGCTGTACTCAGAGCTAAAACCCATTATAACAACACAGTAGGGATACCCTGCTCATGGCCCCTTATGCTTTCCCTCCCACGAAGGGCAGCACAGAGAAAGTTCATTCTTCCCCCCCAGCAACATGCATGCCATGTTTCTACCCAGGCAAGTTTATGGGTCCAAAAGCTCTTATCTAGCATGAGGCAACCTTTGCCCCCATGTAGCAAAATTCCAGAACCCCAGAAAGAAAGCAGGTGTTTAACATAAATCCCATCATGTATACAGTGGAGGCATAGCAAGCCACCTTTATCACTGAGGGACTGGCCAAGCTCCCAGACACCAGCCACGTGCAGCCTCACAAGTAGCCTTGAGCAGTGGTCTCAGGCCTGCCAGGCTCTCTCCTTTCTGCACAGAGTGAAATGCTTCCTCAGGTATCCAAGGACTCCATGCTGTTTTCTAGAAACCCTTAAGAAGCATGAAAGATAGACGAGATAGGCACCTCACTTTGTGGCAGTCAAGAGGTGACTCCTGGTCATGGACTCAGAGGACTGGACAGTGCATAGAATAATTCCAGGTGCCGTGGGGGAACTGCTTACAAGTAAATTAAGCTTATGTGCAAATAGGCCACAGCCCATCACCTGCTTGCAGAACAGGCCGCCTGCTCAGGTCCCAGGTAGTTGGGAGCTGCCTTTCTCTGCAAGTCTCTGCACGTAGGTCACTGGTTTTCCCTTTTGGCCCACAGTCTCTCCTGCCACAGGCCCAGCCAGAGCCCAGCCCCCACTTCCCCAAAGAGTGGCAGCATCCTTTCTTCTCCACCTTGGGGCACCTTGCCCCCCTGTCCCTCCTACCAAGTAGTGTCTTACCACCACCCTCCTGAGTGGTCAGCTTTCTATTAGTGCCAATGGAGTGTGGTGTCCGATGAATCTAGGCTACTTTTGTCCTGCCCGAAGAACTGGCTGGACTAATTGATGAACAAATAAATGCAACTTTTATTTAACGTCAGAGAAGAGTAAGAAGAGAAACAACCTGCATGAGGATGGGCCACTGCAGGCAAAGGAGGACAGCAGGACGGAAGGTTACAGCATCAGCAGCCAAGTCAGGGGCCATCATCTCTTTGTAGCCTCCCAGATCCCATCTAGCAGAAGTCGTTTGGCCCACACCATCCTGGTGTGATTGACAGGCTATTTCCTGTTGATCAGCCTCCGCTCTGGCACAGGTTACATCCTGTTTCCAGCCAGCCTGCCATGCCCTAATCACCTACCTCACTGGTTTCCACACCTAGGTAAGATACAATGTATGCCCATAGATACAGTTGTCATAGAACTCAGAAAAGACAATTTAGTGAGATAAGCTAGGATGTGAGGTGATTGGTAGGTGTTTTCTTTTGATTCAATAAGTCATAAAGTCTGGTCATTTCAAAACTCCTCTGTTAGTTCTGCAAAGTATCCATGCTAAAGCACAGACAGCATGGCACAGTCTTCCATGCTGCCTTCTTATTTATTCATTAATTCGCTCACTCACTCATTTCTGTCCAGCTGTTGCTGTTGTGTGGTTCTGGGGATCAAGCCCAGGCCTTGCACACACTAAGCAATGCTGCTCCCCAGCTCCCCAGCCCACACTTCTGTTTATTTGTTCATTTATTTAACCCAACAGACCAACCTTAAGGCTTTGTGCTGGAATCTGGAGGGGTACAAACAGCACCCTATCTTCCCTTCTCCAGGGCATGCAGCTAAGGGAGGAAACACAGGTATGAGCCAGGGATTTCTCCCGGGTAGGCATCATCTGAGCTGAGGAAGGGGTGTGCGCAGCTCCAGACACAGGCTTCTGCCTGAGGAGGTGAGCCTTGCCCTCCCAGCTCTCCTTCACGTCAACTACTTCCCCGGCATCTTAACCTCAAGTCAGCATTCCCTATCCAGGGTTCCTGTAACACATGAACCCCATTTGCTTACAGGACTGCTGAATCTTACCCTCTGATCTCTTCTCATGCACCATCCAAAGCAGGGTAAGAAACAACTAGAGTTACTCATTACATGCAAGCTTGACAGCCAGTAGGTCCTCAGTGCACACCTGCCATCCCTTCTGTGTCCCAGGGGGAAAGCTCCTGCCTTCTGGGCATCCTGTTCTCACTGTCTGGCAGAAGGGAGTGGTGGACACAAAGTCAGTGCAATTATCTAGTTACAGCAGAACAAACAGGACAACAGACCATCACGGAAGCCACTGTTTGGGAGGATTTCAGCAGTGCAGGTCCTGTGCTGACACCTATACAGGCATCATCTCTGCTACCTGTAGGGAACTGAAGCTGAGTGAGGCAAATGCCCTGCACAGGGCCTTGTAGCTGATCATGGGCAGAGCCAGAACTAAACCCTGATCTGAGGGGCTTTAAAGCCAGGTCCTTCACCATGATGTCCTGTAACCTCCTACTAGGACCTGATGCCTGACAGCCAGACAGAGCAAAAGTAGCCAGAGCAAGCAGAGTGAGGAGGGCACTGGGGACTGCCTTCCCAGGTGACCCTGTGCATGATACGCAGTTACTCCTGTCGTGATTGGTAGCTAATGCGGGAGGGACAAGTACATGGGATGGCAAACTCACATCTTAGCTTCCTGGCACTGTTTACAATGCCCAGCTGTCCAGAAGGGCAGACAGGACAAGGGTCAGCAAGTGCCCAACTTCCTATCTCCTCCAGGTTTTCCCTGAAGGATGGAACATGGTGCCAGGAGCACAGAGGGTAGCAGGGCAAAGCTGTGTCCCACGGGTACATGTTCTCCAACCACAAGAAAGTAGGAGACCAGGAACGGCCCTTCCTCACTCAGACCTGAGTCAGGTGTTTCATATCTGCAGCCTCCCCGAGGCTGTGATCTGCTCCCAGATATGGTAGCATATTCTAGAGCCAAAATGTAAACGTGATTTACTCGTTGAAAATCAAAGGGGAAAATGCCTGATCACCCTGTTACTGAGGAAAGTGAAAAAAGGCTCAACATGACAATTGTCCTTGATAATGGGGTGTACTTGACTTGCATGGTCCTGGGGCTGATTACTGCAAAATGTGATTTTAGAAATGCTGCTAATCAGGAGAAACTCAAGGTCTCCCCAGGAGAGGAGAAAAGACAGGAAATTCTAGCTGCTGGGAGTTCACTGCCATGAGAAAGCTGCCATGACTCCTCATCCCAGCAGTATGGGCCTGGTGTCTGAAGGACCCTGCACCTCAGCTTCAGAGCCTCTTTATACAGAAGAGGCTGCAGGAAGCCCAGCCAAGACCAAGGCAGGATCTGTCTAGAGAGTTGGCCTTGAATCAGACCCAAGTGAGACCACCAAACCATCCCTAGGAAATGAGCTCTTGGCATGGAGAAAGCAGCTGCTTGTGGGTGGCTCCTGGGAGCGTGGGCATGTGGAGAAGAGGTCCCAGTCCTACTTACAGAGGGGACACTAGACAAGTGAGATGTGCAGCACTTTGGGGTAGCATGAAAGGACCCCAAGGTGGCATATCCTTTCTTGGCCCAACTGTCATCCTCTGTACAAAGATAGACCTGCCCACAATTAGGAGGAGGGACAAGTACACGGGAGGACAGGGAAGGTGCTGGATCACCCCATTCTGGCATGACACCCTTCAGAGTGGAACTAAGGGTCCTCTGATGCCATGGAAACCCTTCAGTGGCAGAGGTACGAGCTCTGCCTCCTGGTGAGATCAGGTAAGCTCCCCATTCTTACCCTAACCCCCTGGGCTGGAGCTCACCACAGCACCCACCATCCTGCATTATCACTGCTTCTTGACTCCTTGAAGGCAAAGGCTGCCTTGGACCAACGACTAAGAAAACACACTCCGCCAGGTAGGACCCAGTGGGTCTGAGTGTTAGCTTGCCATCACTAACAAAATACTGAAGCCAATTGGCTCCTAAGGAGAAAAGGGTTATTCTGGCTCATATTTGAGGGGATCCAATGCTTTCAGGCCTCGGGTGGGAGTACAGGATGGCAATGTTGGGGAGCACAAGGCAAAGCAAACTGCTCACCTCACAGCCAGGAAGCAAATGAGAAAAAGAACGGGCCAGCATTCTAGACTCCCCTTTAAGGGCAATGACCTAAGGACTCCCCAGGAGGCCCCTTCTCCCAAAGGTCCACAGCACCTCCCCAAAGGGCCACTGGAACCCACGCTTTAGCACAGGGGCTTTTAGAGCCATTCAGCACCCCCAAACTATAGCAGCATGGAAAGGACTTATTTGTTAACAGCCACCTACCAAAAGGACTTCAATGGAAAAAGGGTACTTCTCTCGGGTACCTGGGTACTGGCACAGGAACAAGCCAACAAGGGCATCGTTTGTCACCGCAGCCACTTGCCTGGAGCCCTGACATATTATAGATGCACTGCAGTCTGCCAGACTCAAGATGCTGCCTAGCCAGGGAAAGCGAGCAGGTGGGGTGGCTTCCTACAGACAGAATGGGGGTGCAAAGTCCGATGTTTCATCAGCAGTCAGAGAATCGGGAGGAGAGGCAAGGTCATTGCTTCTGCTCTCTAAGGCATATATGCGTTGATGCTGAGGCCTGCCGGGGGGCAGTGGCTCCAGAGAAAAGCCACCAAGTCCTCTGCCACAGGAGAGTAAGGTCTGTGTACAGTCTCCCCTAAGGTCTCCCAGGGTACCTCGAGTCACCTTGGTGGGAAACATAGCTGATGTTGAGATGTCTTTGGAAGAAATATTTGTTTAGCCTTCAGGATGCGATCGACACCTTTGTACATCACAGAGGAGTAGAAAAACAGGGATTTGACCCGCTCCCTTTTTCTCCATGTATCTCTTAGGAGTATCAGGGACAGGAAGTGCAAGGTGCAGAGAGACAGCCAAGGTCTCTGTGTGTATCTCGAGACCTGCTGGGGGCATGGGCACACCCTAATGAGAAAAGACGGATGTTATGCTTGCTATGCAGGGAGAACACCGGCGGACAGTTACATCTGCCATCCCCTAAATTAGAGCTATTTGTTCTCATAGAATTAATTGCAGAAATAAATAAAATTTATCTGCAATATTTGGCATGTGATCTCAAAAATTAGAATTCATGAGCTCACATTTTCAATAACTCACATATAAATATAGACCAACGGATGTTTTAATGCAAATTTAATGTACAGTAGTTAAATTAATGATTTTTCTCAGTTTGTTTTTAATTGGAAGAAAAAAAAAAACACCTCACCGCCACACCATATAAATCAAACTCGCCCAGCACGCTGGCGTGATAGGGAAGTCAGCACGTTCACGAGCCATGCATCAAGATCGGATTTGCTTAAAATAAATCGCTCCTGTTTCCAGCTCCAAACGCAGCATCACGGTAATGCATATTCATAGCTGGGCATTTCTTGCCTTCTCTTTTGGGCTTTCTATTTTCTGGATGGAAAACATAACCAAGGACGTTTGTTCCCTGGAGCCACATGGGTCAGGAATGCTCTATTCAGTACGATTAAAAATGTGATGAAGCTTCTTCCAACTGCCCAACACACAGCAGAGAAGGGCACTGGCTTCAGGGCTGCTCTGGGCTGTGGGCTGGCGTGCGCGGCCCTCCCTGCTGGGGCAAAGGCGGGCTGTGCAGGCACAAGGAGATGGTGAAGGACGGGACCGGGATGCGCGGCTCTGCTAATTGCTCCTGCGCGTAGCTCATCTCGCCCCGTCCACAGTGATTGCCTCTTGATTTCATGCTGGATGGGTATACTGCTACCCGGAGCCTCTTGGTGAGTTTGTGGACCATGCCAAAAAGGCACTTTTATCACCGGCTTAATGCCCCATGGCTGACAGGGAACAGGTGAGACACAGCAGCGATGCTGCTGCTAGGGCATTACAGGGACCATTAAACTCCGCGTTAGGGAAAGCGCTTGCTTTCAGCTACATGCTCAGCACACGGCTGAAAGTGATGGGTTAGCAGAAGGTAGCAGGGACGCTCACCTTGCCTGGTCGGCTGCTGCCGTGTAGCCCCCTTCCCTTGTCCTCCGTGTCCACTTTTGTCAATGAGGGGCGGACACCGACGGGAGAGCCCTTCCCTCTGAGAAGCCAGGCCTCCCCAGCCTCACCTATTGGCTGCTTCACCAGCCCCGCATCCCTTTGTCCCTCCTCTGCCACCTTGAATGCCTAAGCAGGGACAGGCAGCCACCCGCCCTGGCCTGGCTCTCACCCCAGACCACTCCTGCAACTGGGACTTCAGAGTTCTCTGCTCCCAGTACCCACTCAGGCCTTGCTTTGACACTTGCCAGAGAGGTACACCCAGGTTCTGCATCGAAGCCCATCCCTGGTCTTTCTGCCTTCAGGTGTCCGGGGACTCATCACTATGATACAGAGTTTGTGGAACATGAGCAATCAGCCACAGGATTCAAAGCATTTCAAGAAATGGGAGATTGTCCTTATGGTACAATTAACTGATGCGTGGTTATCACCCACGGTGACGACGGTCTGGAGAGATGGCTCCATGGAAGGAAGAAATCAGGCATAATAGAGGGCTGCATAATTTACAGATGACCTGGGGCAGCTATAAATAATGAACATCCCCAAATTATTATGCATTGTTTTATGAACCATCCTAGTTTCTCCCAAAGAGAAGCTTCAGGGATAGAGATTTATCTGTGACAAGATTTAAATGGCAGCCACGTCCCTGTCGTCTATACTCAGAGGACCTGATCTGAAGAGCCTATAAAATTTTTTCATAACAAATAGTTGATAGTATTCAATTCGTGAACAGGACCTGTCCAGTCCTAGCAGGGCCAGCCAATGAGAAGCCACAGAATCCTAATTTTCAAAGTTCCAGGGCAGCAGCTCCCCTGGCATCTGGATCACCAGGAGCCCACCGTGGGGACCCAGCATCTCTCCCGGGATGGGGTCCACCCACTCTCCTGAATGGTCCTTGGATTTCTCCTGCTAGAAATCTGGCTTCCCATCCCTTCGCCATACGGTTCAACTCGAGCATGCTTTACACAGGGTCCCTCATGCCAGACACGGTGGCCAGCACTGAGCCGAAGTCTTTGGTTGACTAGGGAAGCTGAAATGACCAAAGAAAGGCTCTGAGCCCACAGCAGGGGCCGCCAGGGACGCAGCACAAGCTGTGTCTACAGAGGGAAAAGACAAACAGCTGCAGAACGGGGCTGGCAAGCCAGGCAATGTGCACGCACTGAAAGCAGCGCAGGGCCGCCCCGCTACCGCAGAACAACACTGCTTCCCTCCACACCTGCTTTCGCACACAGACCGCTCGGTGGATTCACCAAGCCCACCGGCACCCACTTCACGTAGATGGTGAGTGTAATGGGAGTCTGACACTCCGCCAGGTACACACCAGGCCGGCACAGGAGGGCCCCAGTCCCCGTGAGGATGCCTGCAAAGCCAGTTCCAATCGCCCCACCAGCAACTGCCTCAGAGACCCCCCATCCTCCCTCTATTCCAGCCACGTCCCTGAGGCTTATCAGCTCTGACGTATTCCTGACTCATTTATTTTTCTTATTTTCCCTGAAGCCAATTCTTGAGGGGTATAATTTCCCTGGCAACTGGTGCAGTTGTCAGATTCCTGATTAAGAGGTTTGCATTCATTACCACAAAATGCACAGCATTCTTAAGGAGCCCACTGGACAGCACATAGGACTGTTTGAGAATTTTTGCTTTCTCCTCTGATGCCAAATGAAAATCACAATTAGGAGTATCCTGTGCATTTTCCATGACAAAGCAACCAGCGTTCTGCCCTTGGCAGCTTGAAAATATATTCTGTACAAAAGTTAACAGCCCAGAATCCATAGCCACACCTCCTGCGTCTGGACCCCAGCCCCTACCTGCCTTTTCAGTTTTCAAACTCTCCTCAGTCTCCTCATCTGTAAAATGGGGATCCAAGGACTGCCCACCTCAGAGAGTGGCTGACAGGATAGAATTAACATTATAAAGGATTTGATGCTCTCAGCATCACAGTTATCATATCTGTTGGATATGGCTGAGAAGTCACGCCAGTAACACAGTTTAGGTAAATGACACACATGGCCATATGCATGTGGAAGATGACGCCATGCATGTTCCTTCCTATTTACAAAGGCCAACATAAGATGGCCAGGAGGACACTACTGTTCCCATTTCACACACAAAAGGACTGTTACGGTTTGTGTCTAGGTAGCCCCCCCAAGTCTCATGCAGTCATGGACACAGCTGAATCTAGTGTTTGTGATTGGTCCATTGTGTAGCGTTGGGATTGGTGGTGTGAGTGCTGCACCCACCCAGGGGCAGAGCCACACACAATAGAAGAGAGAGAAGAAGGCGTGTTCCTCCCTCTTTTGCCTGTTCGCTCTTCTGCTTGCAGCCACCGTGAATGGCTGCCCCTCAGCCACACCACCCTGCCTTGGAGCCAACTGAGTATAGACTGAAACCTCTAAAAACTGTAAGAAATAAACCTTTCCTTCCGTCATGTTGGGCACCAGGTATTTTGTCTCAACAATGAGAGAAAATTAACCAAGACAGGGACAAAGGCAAGAATGAAAAGAGAAATTACTCACCCGGAGTTATAAGGCTAGAATGAAGCAGAGTCACCTGATTCATTTACTGCTTTCCTATATATAAGGAATGAAAGTGTAGATAGCCCCGGCCCTCTGCCCTCAGCTGCCACAGACACACAGGGGCTGTGGACTTCTGTGGAAGTAATACTGCACTGTGGGGGCAGCAAGGCACGAAAGGCCAGCTTGGCCTAGACAGTGAGGTGGGGAGCAAAGGCTGAGTCTTGGAGGAAGAGAAGCACCCCAGGTGCCAGACCTGAGAATGGCAACGTGAGCATAAAACACCCATGGGTACAGAGAGAGGAAGGGTGCCATTCCTGGAGTCTATGTGTAGGAGTACACACAGAGGAGCTGGTACCAAGGTCAAAGCTGGTGCCGAATCATAAGGGCCTGATACACCCATCTCAAGGAGTGTCATCGCCATCTTGCAGTCGACTGGGAGTACAGACCAGGCCACTGATGGAGATCATATGGCACGCATGCTGCAGCCAGCTATTTGTTAACATTGAAAGCTCTAAAAGGTTCACCATCACTGGGATGGACTGAGGGACATGGGGTGTCATAAGAAAGATTGTTGTACAGACTACACTGGGGAAATGGGCAGAGAGCTCAAGGGCTGTGGTACAGGCTGGAGCTCTGTGTATGTTAAGTCAGTGACCTGCTGAGCGCCCATTGTGGTGTATACCAAGGCTCCTTCCCGTGTGAGCATAAGCAAGTCGGGGATGAGCTCCTCACCCCGATGGTGATAACCAGACAGAGAGGAGGAGCCTCATGAGAGCCTCCCGGGATGGAAATTTCTTGAAACTTACTGCAAACTGGTAGGTCTTTGAAAGCCTTTGATCCTTCCCACTCATCAAGGGATGGGACAACAAACTCAAACATTATCGAGGTGCGAAGACCTTAAGGTGGTTTGTTCACACATTTCCCCTATTTCCTCCAGCTATACACATTCACCTCTCAAATTTAAAAAAATTAGGAGGATCTAGATGTAATTTCTGTGAACAGAGACCCAAAATAACAGTTGTCTAAATAAGACAGACATTTATTTCTCTCGTGTTCAACAATTTGGGCACCATAGGTCCTCATGGCGTGATGGACACACGATGTCAGGAGCCCAGATTCCTTCTCTGAAGGTACAAGACGATTTCCCTCCCCGTGTACACCCACACCTACCCACCCACCTAACTGCATTGCAGACAAAGGACAGGAAGAAGAGGAAACAGAAGGCACAGGTAGGCCTTCCGGGGCCCTCCCAGGAGTGGTTCACGTCACTGTGCTCTGCTTCCATCGGCCAGAGCTCAGCAACAGGCAAATCCGGCTGTCGAGAACATTGGGGGACTGAAGCACGGAAGCGCTGTGCCTGACTAAAGATCACTGGCTCTCAAACAAGAAAATGGATCTTGGGGAACAATCAGTTCTCTCTGGGGAAAACAAAAAGGGTTTTGTGCTTTGTCACTGACTTGAAAATGCTTTATGACTGTGCCTCACGATTGTCATTTTTCTCTGTGTTTCTTATCCTCATCACTCTGAGGACAGGACAGAGATTCTGCACACAGCGCTCTCACAAAAGCCAGACAGCCAGATTTAACCTTCAGGGGGATGAATGGGCTGGTTTGGGACTACGTTTTTTCTGGATTCAATTACTCTGACTTCCTTGGTCAACACGTGACTTTGGTGGGACCCGTGACTGAGGGCCTGCCAGGGAGAAAGGTGCCTTTAACCTCTTGACTTTGCTTGACATTGTTTTGTCCTTGAACAGAGCCCATGAGTCTGTGGTCTCTGGCTGGAGGAGGTGGGGTACCAGATTTTACAGTCTGGGAAAACAAAACCTGCAGGCCCCTCACGCAGCTGGTCCTCCTGCTCCTGGGTGATGGGAGCCAGGCCAGTTTTCCCCTCAGCCTCCCCAGCAGAGCCCTGCGGCCAGTCCCTTGTCATCTGCCCTCTCCATGGTCCTCAAAGATTTCCCGTGCTCTGTACCCCACTTCCCAGCCCTTCACTCCTTTCTCTCTGGGGTGGCCCTGTTGGTTAGCCTTCCTCTGCCTCTCTAATCTGCCCTTGACTCGGCTGCAGAACCAACTCTTCTGCCCCATCTTGGGCCACCCTCTTCCCGCGTCCAAACTCCTCCCGTGTTAACTGCTCTGGGGCAGCAGCGCCCCGCCTCGGAGGCAGGAAGTCCTCACCTCCAACAAACCAATTTCAAAATCCGCCCTCTTCATTAAGTTCATAAAACACTGCTTGAGATAAACCACAGTGTCTAACAGCTACTTCAGCTTCAGTAAACCGTTTAACTAACCTGCACTGTTTCCGCAAAAGCCTCAATGTACCTGGGTGCAGTGTGAGCAGCTGGATGGGAACGATCACTTGTTCCATCTGCAGACAGTGGCACATACTGTGTTGAGGACACAAACTCTGCACAAACTCCGAGCTACTTGCTGGGGAATCACAGTCCCCTCAAGAAAGGGGAAACACAACCTCCCCCAGGCCCTTCACTGAAAGGCCCTCCCCTTGCATCAACTCACCTGCACCTCCCTCTCCCTAGCTGCCCAGAACACACCCATCTCCTCTCTCACACATAAAAGGACCCCTCTGACAATTCTTATCCTAAATTCCACTCATCATCCCATACAGGCCTGCTCCTCCTCCTCCAGGACGCCCTTCCTTCCTCCCCAGCCTTCCTGGGAACCTATCACACACCCTGGGCAGACCTCATGTTTCAGATGAGAGAGCCAAGGTTGATGATGCCACGCTGACTGATTCTGTTTCTGGAGCAGGATTCCCCTTTCCTTCAGCAAAGGATCACGGCGTATGTCTCTTCCATCTCACTTATGCGCAACATAAGAGATCAATAAATACCTGGCGGTTGATTATAGTTATTGAAACCCTGGCAGTTGATTACAGTTATTAGAGAAGGAATAAATCATTCTCAATTCCTGTCTGCGTGCATACAGCTGCCCCCAGGTATGGAATATCAAGCATCTGGATAGATGACAAATTTCAATGATGTCCCAGCTGTCTCCAAATATAAAGATACAAGGCAAACAATTGGCAGGATGAACTCAATGTTTGACTTTTCTCATGAATATTTTGGAGCCATGCATGCACCACTTAAAATCCTTTTTGTAAACCTTTGCTCACAGGGAGAGTGATTTGTACATCTTCTCCTCCAGCAAGGTCCGAACTCATAACCTCATGCCTACTTCTGATCATTTGCCTCTGCACGCCTACCTGCTGCCCCACTCACACGGGACGACTCGGAAAGAACGAGATGTCCTGTGCTGTCCTGTGTCCTCCACCAAGCGGGGCCATCTCTGGATTTATGTCATCTCCCGGAAATTCTGTCAAGGATGAGCCAAGCAGCTGAGAGGGTTTGGGGGACTGAGGAAGCTCTGAGCCCAAGGTAGCCTGAGTTTGCTAATCACACCCTGTCACGCTGTGGGTCCCAGGTCACTGAATTGGACTTTTCCTCCCATTAAGCACTTTGGTTTTTCACGATTTCTCTGAAAAATCAATTTGGAAAGGCATTTGGGGGGAAAAGCAAATAAAATTTTGTTACTGAATTTTATTTAGAGAAAAATGGAGTACTTTCCATAAAAATGCAATTTGATTATATTGCAATTTCATTTCTAATCTCTATTTCCTATGCCAAAGCATTCTTTAATGGATCACAAATACATAATTGCAGCCATATACTCTGTTGCAGCCTCAAGAAACAATGTGTCTCAGACGCCTTCTCTCAGGTTCTGCCGGGCTCACAGTGCCCAGGCCAGGCTCCAGACAGACTGCCCTGCCCAGGGTCAGCCGTGACTGGAGAGGCCTTTCTGGTCCACCTCTATGTTCTGAGCTGCCCAGAGGTGAAAACCTGAGGGTGTGGACACTTGCCATCATCTCCCTGCCTACTTCCAAGTTGCTTGCCTGGATCTCAAGAAGGAATCAGGCCTGAGCCACGGCTGAACTCCACTTGGGTCTAAGACTCTCCCTGGCACATGCTCACGTCCATCCCTGCCGGGCTGGGCTTTTGAGGGTGAGGTAAATGGAGGGAAGGTTCTCTGTCCCCCAGATCAACTCTCTCAGCAAGCAGAGAAGCAGTACAAACCAGCTGCTCTGTAACTCACACCCGGAGGAGGCCACAGCCCGTTCACAGGTGAGTGTGAGGAACCACTCCAAAGGACTAGAGACGTCCCTGTGAGTGGGAGAGGCAGGACAAGCCACTCAAGCCAGGGCTCCGTTTGTTCATGTCCTAGACACCCACCCTCACTCAGCAGTGTGAGACACGAACAGCATGCTGTAACATAAGTAATGCACATGTGTGCTTGGTCTTAAGGATTTTACTGTCCAGAAGGGAAAACTGATCATAAATAAGCACCTACACCAAAATGCTAAGAAGAAACGGAGGAAGGAGCTGGAAAGCAGGGTACAGCAGGAGTTGCAGGAGCCCTCCCTGAAGAGGTGATTAAGGTGAGAACTGAGGGATGGAAAGGAGTTTGCAGATGCATACAGGTCAAGGTCCTCTTGGTGCAGAAAGAATATTCCAGGGAAGAAAAACGTCACATGCAAAAGTCTCGAGAGAACACATCCACACATGCACAATCCTGAGAGGAGTTAGGTATGTGGACTGCATGGAGCAGAGACGCTTGAACCTGGGGAGCTTCAAAGCTCATGGAGTCCAAGCAGCGATCCTCTGGTGGTGGGAGGATTAGAGCAAAGGCAGGAAGCACTCAGATGTGTCCTACAAGAGGATCCCTCTGGCTGTGAAGGATGGTCGGGGGCTGTTGTTCAATCCAAGTGAGACACAGTAAGAGATGACGGGGCCTGGGCTTGTGTAATAACAGGGGGTCCAACCGCCAAGGCCACGTCTTGCAAACAGAGAACCTGGACTGAAAGAACATTCTTTGGAGGACGCTGAAAGAAGAAGCTTAGGAGAGGCGGTTCTGGAGTCCCATGGTGAGATCCTCTCCTCTCTAGTCACATGGAGGAGGGAGAAGCAGTGTCTTCGAAGGGTGGGCAGAGAGCAGATCAGAGATTCCTCCCAGTTGGCTTGGGGCTCTTCGGTTTATCTAACTGCTTCCCACCCATGCTTCACAGCTCTACCCAATGGCATCTCCTAAGGAGTGCCTTGCTGACCTCCCTGGCCAGGTGGGTCCTCTGTCATCCACTTTTCTGCCCTGTGCACCTCACAGCAACAGTTCACGTCACAGCTGTGACGGTGCACCCCTTAGTGGAGTTATTTCCCATATGTCTCTCTCACCCTTAAGCAGAGGCCTCCACGGGACAGCAGACTTACAGCAGACTGGGCACTCAGG
Organism: Cavia porcellus; assembly: GCF_034190915.1. Taxonomy (NCBI): domain Eukaryota; kingdom Metazoa; phylum Chordata; class Mammalia; order Rodentia; family Caviidae; genus Cavia; species Cavia porcellus. Next base: position 5,586,902 of record NW_026947502.1, read on the forward strand.
AGATACTCAATAAATGCCTGTTGTATCTGTGTGGGATACACATGGGGCGAAGACTTTGGTTGGGGGTGATGACACTTCTGGCAGGTGGAGAGGAAGGAACCTGCACTTGCAAGCCAGCTCTCTCACTCCCAGCCCACTGTCCTGGTGGACAGGCCTGGAGGGGCCCTGCTTCTGCTTGGCTGGACGATGAGATCCACTAAAAGTGTGCCAGAAACAGAGTCTCAACACTACGCTAATGCTCATAAAAAATTCAAAAATAGGAAAACTTTTAAAGATGGACCATTCTGGAGCTCAGAAAACACGCTCTATAATTAGAGGATTAGGGAGCCTTTTATGGGAACAGAACTATAATCCTTATGCTTTATTACAAGGAATCACATACAAATTACACAATTATAAAAAATTTGTTGCACCTTCCAAATTACAATACCCTGCGTACCTCCTAGGAACATTGCATCTCTGTTTCTACCCAGAGGGGAAAAAGAGTCTAATTTGACATTTTGAAAGTAATCAGCATCGGTTAGTGTTGTCAGTCATAGTTCATTACCACATGGATTGACCCGGGGGCCTCAGCTTTCCCCCAGGGGCTCTGACTGCCCCTCAACAAAGACAAATGTTCCCCATGCCAGACATTATGAGATACACCTGAGAACTCCAAAACTCAAACTCAAAAATCCCTGTTCCAGTCCCAAAAGAGTCACAACAGATGATCCTGGTGCCTAGGATACAGGAGGAGCATCTGGAAGAGGAAACCAAGGACCAGCCCTCTAAAGGACATATATCACAAAACTGGGACCAAAGAGGGGCTTAACTGTGAGTGCTACGAAGTCCCAGACTCACCTGAGACCCTAATATGACCCTAATATGACCTTATATCTTTACCCAGCTTTTTCTGCACTTTGTCCCACAGAAATTCTCTGCTCTTCTCCTTGCACTCACCCTCACCACCCCTAAAATATTAACTGAACATGTATTGTGTGCCAAACATGATGCTAGGTCCTGGAATGCTATGGAGTAAAAAGAAACATGTTGTGTTAATTGGCTTTCTCTTACTGTGTCAAATTACCCGAGGTAAGCAACTTAAACAGAGGAAAGGTTTCTATTGGCTCAGAGTTTTCAGAGGTTCTCAACCATATTCTCTTGACTCCACTGCTTTGGGTCTGTGTGAGGCAGAACATTATAATGGGAGTGCAGGACAGAGGAAGATGCTCACCTCCTGGTATCTGGGAAGCAAAGACAGAGACAGGAAGGGGCCTGGACATCCACAGCCCCTCCATGGCCACACCCCCAATAGCCTAACTTCCTCCCGCTAGGCCCTGCCTCTGGAATGTTCCGTCATCTCCTTATGGCACCAGGGCTGGTGACCAAGCCTCTAACACACACGCCTTCGGAGGACATCCCAGACCCACACTCTGCCATGTGCTTCCTGCTCTCTTGGAGATTACAGGCTCGCAGAGACACAGACGCTGTTCAGCACGCCCACAAAAATGCTTGCACCTCTGCAAGGAAGAGGCTCACAGAGCCCTCCTAGAGCTCCCGTTTGCTCCTTCTCCTCCAGTACCCATTCTTCATTCTCTCACATCTTAGACCACTCAGGCTGCTATAAAAACACAGCAGAGATTGGGTGGCTTAAACTTTGGAAGCTGATTGCTGGTGGTTCTGGAGGTTGGAGTCCGAGACCTGGGCCAGCAGCTCCACGAGCTGCAGAGGACCTGCTTCCCCGTGTGCAGGTGACCACTCAACACATGCACTGGGGGAGGGGGCACAGATGCTCAGTCCACTGTACCTTGTTTGGAGCCAGCATGCTGTGGCAGCAGATGACGGCTTGGAGCCCCCAGCTCCCTACCATCCTAAGGATCCAGGCTTTCTAGAAGGCAGCCCTGAGGAACACCGTGCTGTTTACCATCTCTTGTCCCTCAGCTTGCTCTCCCTCCCCATCATCAGCAGGCACAGCCCCGGGTACCTAACAGCAGTGAGCGCTGCTAGCACATTCTCTTCTTCCTCTCCAGCTTCCAAACTGTTACCATCACCGCGCACGTCAAGTTCTGGCTCCCGTGTGTGGTCTGTGGTCCCAGCCCCCAGCACAACAGTCTTCTCATCCCACACCACGAGCGCAAAGGACAGAGACACACAGCTCGGTGCTGTCAAATGTCAGCAGGGAAGGCAGGCTTTCCAAATGACAAGGCACACAGAACTTTCTTATTTTCCCCAAACAACCACTCCGGCCTCGAAGGGATTGCACATGGGTTCCACTCCTCAAGCAGTCCTCTTCCTGAGCCTGGAGGCCTCTAGCCACTGACCCAGGACTCACAGCAGGGAAGTACCTGAGCCCGATGTTTAAGTCCTGCTCCTGCCTCCGCTGAGTCCTGTGCTGTGTGATTCGAATGCATTTCCCCAGAGTTCACGTATTGGAGACTTTATCCTCAAAGTCACATGGTAATGGCATTTGGAGGTGGGGACTTTGGGGAAGAAATCAGGGTTAGATGAGGTCGTGAGGGTGGGGTCTCTTGGTGGGATTAGTGGCTTTATAGAGTGAGGAAGAGAGCCCTGCCCTCACCCAAGTTATGGTGATCCAAGAAGGCCCAAATGGTGCTATGCCATGCTCTTACATCGCAACTCCAGAACTGTGAGCCAAATTAACCTCTATTCTCTGTATGTCACCCACCCATCACCTGCCCACAGGTACTTTATTATAGCAACAACAACAAAGCAGACTGAGGCATAGCTTGTCATCAGCAGGATCCTAAAGCAAAGCTCAGAGCTGGGCACCATTCCTGTCCCTGGAGACCTAAGACAAAGCACAGACAACTGAACGTGGAAGGCAACCCCTCCCTGCAAACCGGCAGTGACACTAAAGGAGATGGGAAGGGCTGACGGACGGACTCCAGACTCCACAGAGCTCAGCCAGGGGGAGCCCTGCCTGGATTCTTGCTTCTGCGGGCTCCGTTTCTGACCAGGCCTGGCCCACCTCTCCTGAGACCAGGCCACCCTTCTCCCAGCACTGCGTCTCCATTCAGACACCGGGACAGGGTCTGCACTCAGCACTTTATAGGGTTTCTGTAACTGAATCTTCACACCCGGAAACCATGCCAGGTGGACCTTAGCCTCTCCGCCATGAAGATGCTGGGGTTCAGAGAAGTTGTTCGGGCAGCCTGGGATCACACAGCTGGTACATGGGAGCCTGCTGAAGAACTTGAATACTCTGGCTCTGGTTCCATATTGTCTCTCCCCACACACATTCTTTTCTCAGTCCTAGCTTTCCAGGGAGGGAGGGGGGGCTCTCCTGGCTTTGTCTGGGACCTCCAAGGACAGGCCTGGGGTAGGGCTCTGAGTTTGCGTTAAAATGCTTCAAGGCACTGTGTCTGCCCTCTGGGAACCTGCTCCACCTCTCTGCAGGCCCTGAGACCCATCCCAGGGTTCACACCCAGTGCCTCTGGTCAGGATGCCCCCACCTTTGGAATGCCCCTGCCCTTCCTGGGCTCCTCTAGAGTAGTTTGGAAGCCCCGTGCAAGCAGCTCTCCTTCCCCTCCCAGCCCCAAGTCCTTACCGGGGTTCTCCTTTGAGCACAGTGTGCTCCCTGTTTTCCTCAGCTGTGTCCTTCTCCCCCACCGAAACGTCAACCCTGCTCATTTCTGTGTGGTCTGCTTTTCTGGAATGTGGCTGACCCTCGAAAAAGTATCTGTTGCTAGAATAATTACGCATGGATGGGCGAAAAAATGGACAAACATCTCATGTAGCTCTGGTCCACGTAGGGGGCTGGAGGGGGATGGGGGGTCCCTGGGCAGTGTCCTCAGGATGAGCACCTCCCGGGAGAATGTGGATGTGTACACATAAAGGATGGAGGCAGAAGGGAGGCTGAACACTGTGGTGTGGAACTACCAACATGTGAGCCCTTTCTGAAGTGTAGCCCAGGCTCCTGCAGCCTAACTGGACCCTGAGGTTGTCTCCGAGGCCCTCTGTGAGAGCAGCTCCAACACCCTGAGCCAGCTCCTGTGGAGAGATGACACGGCCTTGTAATCTGCAATCCCTGAAACACAGGATGACAAGGAAGAAGGAATGCAGGACACAAAGGGGCTCGGAAGCCACCATGGCACGTTGGGTACATCTTCTGTGCAGCTCTCCTCTCTGTCCCCGTCAGCGAAAGGCAAAGGCATTGCATAAGCAGGAGATGCGCTCTGGGGGCAGGGAGCCAGGCCAACTCCAGGCCAAGGGAAGGGAGGTGCCATGTGAGAATCCTCCCTCCCGTCTAGCACTGGGGGAAAAGCCCAGGGAGCCTGCAGCAAGGTCAACTCAGGCAGCCCCAGGGAAGGCCAGCCCACCCAGTTCCACCACGATGCAGAGCCCCCCTGTGGCACCAGTGACCTCTTCCCCGACCTAAAACAGAGCTGGTGTCTCTCCCCATCAAACAAACACATGTGCTCCCTCTGCCTCAGACATGACCGAAGGCAGTCTCAACCACTCTCCCCTGTTTGCATGAATTTCCCAAGAAAACTCAAGGCACATCCACCGCTAATGAGGAGTGAAAACAGAATCTCCACTTGTCAGAATCGGTTGCTTTTTAAGAGGCTGAAATTACAAACCCTGTCTGAAACGGGGCCCCTCTGGCACTGACAGAATGCTCCTCCACGAAGACAGCGGCAGGCTCAGTGATCTACTCCTGGCTCTGGCCCTGGGGGACAAAAGGAAGTGAGGGCCAGCTGCCCGCAGCCAAGGGAGAGGTCTCCACCTTCCAGACCTTGCAAAGACCCCTCGTGTCTCGGACAAGCTGTGATTCTCAGCAGCTCCTCTCCGGTGGAGAGCACCAGCTTGATCGCATCTCCCAGCATCTGTCCCATGGCCAGGGGGAGGCAAAGGACAGCTCCAAGGATTCACCCTCGTCATGAACAGCTTTACACTGTTTCCGTTCGACTTCTAGCACTTTCTGGATTTCAGGTTCTTTTCTCAAGTGAACTCAGTGGGAATTTGTCAAGTACACACCACGTCTCTGCTACACAGCAGAACACAGAAACAGGAGAACAGTCTGGGTCTCTTGACTCCCAAACTCAAAGCCATGGAGAGAACATGACTTCCTTACATGTTACTTGCAACTCACACCCCGTCACGTCCAGGAAGCACTTGGGCGGTATCAACAATCACCCCTAAAGGCAACAGGAGGAGCCAAGAATCTGATGGAGACACCCAGAGACAGCACAGGAGCATCATGCCGCAGGGCTGAACCTCACACGCCAGACTCCAGAACAGGAGACCTCACAGAGTGGCCCAGAGCATGGAGCACAGGTCCTCACGGGGACAGTCACTGCAGCAAGGGAAAGTGCAGACCTGGTCCCACACCGCAGCTCTGCTCCGCTGGCTGACCGTGGTCCAGGCACTCAGCCGCTCTCAGCATCTACACACATTTCTGTCTAAAAAGCTCCCCAAGCATCTGCAGCACTCGAGCTACTCATGGCAAAGACGGTTAAAGCTCCCATCCTCTGCCTGTACTGGAAGGGCTAACAGCTATGGACAAACGTGAGGCCTGTGGAGCCTAAGCAATAGTCCTGCGGGACTCAGAGTCTCATCAAGAGAAACTGAGGCCAGGAATATAGCTCAGTGCCACAAGCACCTGCCTGACAAGCACTAGGTCTTCAGTTTGATTTCTGGTACCAAAGAAAAGACAGACCCAAGCTGGAAGTGGTGGCATGCACCTGTCATCCCAGCCACCCAGGAGGCTAACGCAGGAGAATTTAAAGTTCAAGGCCTGTGTAACCTGATGAGCGCCTGTCTCAAAGTGGGTTAGGGATGCAGCTCCGTGCAGAGGCCCAGGCCTCCATGCCCAGTTCCCAACCCATCCCAACTCACTCCCCACACAGACAGGGAGCGAAATCCACCACACCAGGCACGTGAACTTTGTTTAAAGATTTCACCCTAAAGCCAAGGTGTCGACTGTCCTGACCTCTCACAGGATGACAGTGGCAAGGACAGCACTTGAGGACAGCATCTCAATGTAGCCAGAGGGAAAGGCAGCCGATGGCGGCCCAGAGGCCTAGAACATACTGCAACCCTGGCTCCCAGAGCAACCTTTCTAATAATGAAGATTCCTTCACTGTGATGCCTGACATGATGCCATCTGGACTAACAAGTGTCCAGGACAGGGCCTGACGAATCTACGCAGCACCCACTTGCTCCAGTGAGACAGGCTTTCTGGGGCTGCGATGCTAGCGGGGCAACACCAGCCAGAACCAGCTTCTGTCTAAAACTCAGGGATTCCACTTCTGTCACCAGTACGATCAACATCAAAAACCACCCCGAGGCTGAGCAGTGGCACAAGCCTATAATATCCACATTGAGGAGGCTGAGATAGGAAGATTGCTGTGAGTTCAAGGCCAGCCTCAAATGCACAGTAAAATCCTATCTCAGAAAAGAGGGGGCTGCCTGCTCAAATACAAGTGCACTCTACACCAGGCAGGCACTGTGCTCACCTCAGCAAACTCTCACAGGTCCTCTACAAGGCTAGTGTTCATGTCTGTGTTTATTCATAAAAAGTAGAGGCTCAGGGAGTCTGTTATTGTTCAAGAAGTGAGGCCAGCTAGTCTGTTTTCACATAGAACAAACAACTATAAAAATCTCAGCTCCTCGTACAATGGTTGCCCTGCCAGGTCTGCAGGTGGCCGCAAACTGGCTCATCTCACAAGAGCTCGGCCGCACCAGACCCAACTCTACATTTCTCACTGGATCTGCAAGTGCCCGAAATCTTGCTCTGTGGTCTTTGCTACACAGCCAGAAGCCATCTGGGGTAAGCTTGCCAAACAGCAGATCGAGTGCCAAAAGAGAACAAGAGAAACCAAACCAGCACCCTAAAAGCTTCTGCTCATGTTGTCACCACTAATGTTCCAGTGGTCAAGGCAAATATACGTGGTGTGTGCAGGTCTCTGACATGCCAGACGGATGACTGCACTCCATGATGGAGTACTCAGGAACGATGCCACAACCTGCCACCTCAGACAGCCTCCAGGTGGCAGAAACCAAGACCAACTTTCATTATCATGCTCTCCTAGGTAACCTAGCTAATGGGTGATGGTATTAGCTACTTTCGCATCACTGGGACAAAATACCTGACACCCTCAATTTAAAGGAGGAAAGATTTATTTTAGCTCATGGTTTCAGAGGGTTCAGTCCATTATTGGTTGGCTCAGAGGCAGAAATGGCATGATGAACAGGCGAGGTGGAGGAAAGCTGATCAACCAAGAGCAGAGAGGAAACAGAGAGAGAAGGGAGGGGCTGGAAACAGAAATACACCTTCCCGTTCATACCCCTGGGGACTCCCTTCTTCTGAGCAGACCCTACCTCCTCAGGGCACGTCCAGCTGTGAGCCCATCAAAGGGTTAATCCACTGATGAGCAGAGTGTCTGTGATCCAATCGCCTTCCAAAGCCCCACCTCTGGATGCCAGAGTTTGGGGGAACATTTTTGATCTAAACTATCACAGAGATTTATCAGGCTCCAATTTTTCATCCATACATTGGGTGCATCAAATTCTACTTCACCAGGCTCTCTAAGGGTTAAGTGTGATAAAGATTCTTGGAGGGCGTCCAGTTCCACGGGGAGGGAAAAGCCATGCTCGGCTCTCATTTGCGAAGGCAGCACGATTCTGATGCTTTCAGATACACTATCAACAAGGTCGGAGAGACAAAAAATCCATGCTGCCCTGCAGCCTCTAGCAGGCTGGGCCTCTCTGTCCCACTTCACACACAGACTTCTTTCCAGCTCCCTTTCCCATGAGTGAGAAATGTCAGTGTCTCCGTCATAGTGATGACAACTGTCAAGACCTGGCAACCTTGACTGCCTTCAGAATGACATTCCATATTGAAAATGACATCCAGGTGAGAGTCTGGTTAGAAACACATGCACACACACACATACACACATGCATGCACACTTGCACATGTACGTGGTAGCTCCAGGTTCCTTCCGTGGCTGGGAACACAGGGGGTGTAAACAGGAAGAGGACTCGGCATTGCATGGTCCTCCATTACAGGTCATCACCAACTCTTGGTTCCCCCTGCACACATCCTCTGGTTGGTACATTTTGACAGTTTATTTTCAGATCAAAGCAGCAGCAGGGATCAAACTTACAAATAGAAATTGTAGCAGATACACAAAAATCATGTTACTCACCAAATGTGCCCAACGGAACACATTTGCATGTTTTTCCCAGTGAAAGGCACGGGTGCCTGCCCCTTGCCAACATGAACGTGTCCTCTGGTGTCCCTGCTGGGCTTCCAGGGATGCTGTGAGGACACGCCAAGGAAATCCCTGTGCATCACATGGTGCTTGGCGTGGCTCCTGGAAGTGCTTAGCAAAGTCCTCGCTGTCATTAAGACTGCACAGTCCCCTCGACAGGCATCCCCAGAAACCATCCCTCAGCCCCTGACTTCTCTCCAGATTTTGCACAGATTCTGGGAACCAGATATCCACATGTCCCTAAGGAGCCCACTTTAGTACTGAGCACATATCACTGCAATCTGATTTTAGGCATCGCTGTGTAAACATACAACCCTTTAATTCTATTTCAATTCAATTATGCAAATCTAATCACACATTCAGCTTCAAACCATTTTTTTCCTCTTAAAATCTGTCTACCAACAGCCAACATAACCTACTACCAATCCAGGACTTGGAGTGACAGACTCCTAGCATCTTAATTAAGGACTGGAATATGCTGTCACTCCCAGCCTCAGTGCGGGGCCAGGCCAGGAGCAGGGCTGAGCAAATACGCCAGTGACCCCAGAACCTCAGAGTGCCAGAGCAGGAGACCAACCGGGAACCCCACCCCACCCCTGCACATTCCCACTGTGCTGCCTGGGGCCTCAAGCACCCAGGAAATGGATCCTGGGCTCTGCAAGGGAAGCAAGGGGGTCACGGAATAAGCAGCAACGCCGGACCCCATCCGCCACCGGTCACCCCGTGCTCACCAGTTCCATGGAAATCCTAGTTGGGAGAAAGGATGCTTAAATGCAATACTTAACTGGTTAACAGACCGTGTTCTAGAATTCTTGTTGTGAAAGTGGAGACGCTGAGTTCCTGGAAAGAAAAGCAGTTGGCAAATCTCTGGGCAAGCAGGAGCCAGAGCCAAGAGGAGAATCCAGGGTAAGGTTGCTTCGAGGTGCACGCAGGGCCTAGGTCTCCCGAGAGTGGCAGGTACTGCAGCTGGCAGAGAGCCGTGGACAGTGCACCACACACCCAGGGCTCCTGTTTTCTTGGGGACAGTGATAGAAGATGCAATGGACAGGACCCTGGACAGGACCAAGCTGCCGCCCCAGTCATGCCCTTTTGGCTCCTGCAACAGGAGGCCCTGTGAGCAAGACAGGCAGGCTAACGTGAGAGCAAGAGGCCCACAAAGTCTTAATCCGCCCTGTCTCAGCTTATTAACGAGAGATGGATAACGTCTGACAAATGACAGGAGATAAACTGTTAAGCAATATGCAAATACGCCTGCAGCAGAAATGGGAAATTACTGTACTGCAAAAAGCTTTTATGGCTGCAAGAAAACGCCGAGGTAATTTGTGTCTGCATCTCCTCGAATTCCAACCTCGGTGTCAGCTGTGGCAGAAGGCTGTATCTGTTCCCATTCCAATGAGGTCACGGCAAATGTGGGCTCCCGTGCAGACATCCATGCGAAGGGCCGGCAAGGAGGCGTTCACAAAGGCAGGGTCAGGCTCAGCACCACCTCAGGGCTCCAGCTGTCTGTCTATGGACTGTCACTCAGACAAGAACACAGATCTGTCACCAGGAGGACAGGAATACCCTGCTACAGGAATACCCATCGGGCCATTTCTGAACCCTGCAGCAGGCCTGACTGATTGCTTTTCACAAGACGCTTTTGTAAAACATTAGACAAGGTGTGCCAATGACCACAGTATGCCCTGGCCAGGGAGAACAGCCAGCCTGAATGCAAAAGAACTTGTGCCTGGGGAACCTTCCAAAGGAAAGATGGAACCATGTGCAAGATGAGATCTCACAGCCTCTGCAGAATGCCCAAACCCCGTGTAAAACAGAACAGAAACAGAGGGACATGGGGCAAAGTCCCGGGCAGGACAGGAAGGGAGGGTTGGGACATCACTGCAGGCACAAATGTGGTCCTGGAACTGAGGAGCCTGGAGAGAACTCCTTGGAGCAGGGAGAGGGGCCACAGCTTGAGCAAGGGATTCTGCCCCTGCTAGTGACTGCAGAGCACACGGCACAAGTGGCCAGACCTGAGTCTGATCCGATTCTGCCTCTGCGATCTCCCACTGAAAAACTACACGGGGAAAATCCTCTGAAGCAAATGGACAGCTGCTGTTTGCCCACCGAACTGATGGCAGATAGTCCCAGAGCAGAAGGCTGCAGGGACAGAAGAGGTCTTCCAGCTTCTCCAGGGATGAAAATTGGACAGGCAGTGGGAGGAGCCTCACAGCTTCCACAGGGGCAGGTGGGAGCCGCCCAGCAGAGGGGAGGCAGGTGCTGGGAAGGAAGTGGGGTCTCCCCAGGCCAGGCTGGACCCCAAGGCCCTAAGCCAGGCAATGCCAGCCAAAGAAGAGGCTCACAACTGAAACTCAGCAGTGGTTAGCTTGGTCTGCAGGACGCAGAGGGAAACTGGGAAACTCAGCCCCATAACTAACTGTTTAAGGGCTTTTTGTTGTTGTTGTTGCTGCTGCTGCTGCTGTTAACTATGCTAAGTAAGATGCTGGTTTAAGCATCGACGTCATAGAGCTGACTGGTCCTTCTGGGATTGATTCCATGGGCACAGCCCTAGTGAAGGATCTAAAGCAGTGAGTTGGGACCCTTGGAAAAAACCTTGTGATTCTGTGTCTCCCTACAGGTCAGGGCCGGGTCACCATGACTGAAGCCTCCAGTCCCCACACAGAAGGCAGAGCACAAACATTCCAGAAAGACTGAACCAGGAAACGGAATGCTGGTCCTGACTCTTAGGTTGCCGCCAAAGGAGCCCAACAGTAGAAGGCTGCTCACGTTCACAGAAGACAGGAGGCACCTGGATCAGTGATGGTAAACCTTGCAGAGACAAGCACCCAGGCCGTAGCCCCAACCCACTTACTTACCGCCAAGCACCAGCACTGCAATTAAACCTGAATCCTGAGGTTTTAGTTCAGAAAAACAACTCACACATCTTAAAAGAAAAGTAACACATACGCCATAGGCTCAACACCACTGACCTAGACAATACCCAGATATGACGAGGGACATCTCTGGATGCAAATTCACAGCAACCCAAGGGCTTCCTTCCATCAGTGGAGGCACCGTCGTGGCATGTTTAGGCACTGTCACCACTGTGGTTTCACCCACTCTCAGTGCCCGTCACCCCTCTTCAGGTGACTGAGTAAGGGACAGTCTTGCTGTTAGAAGCCCTGGACAGGCCAGCCATGGGCTGAGGTGGGTCACATCCCAGCCCCTAATGGTACACCCACTGCTGTCCTCAGACAGAACCAACAGAACCAGGGTTCATCTCTGATCTGCAGACACAAAGACACTGGTTCACTTCCTCGGGTTTTTAACTTCTGGTAACAACACACTGTTCCTATGGAGCTGAACTGTAGGATCCTATGGCCAAATAGGATGCTGGCCAAAGTTTGCTATGTTTGTGTCTGGCGGGGAAGTTAAGTGTCTCTGTTGGTCAGCCTTTCTGTTGCTGGAGCAAACTATCTGCTGCCCACAATCTGAAGAGGCAGAGGGTTAATGTGGCTCATGGTTCCAGAGGAGTCAGTTCACAGTCAGCTGATTCCAAAGCAGGAGCATCATGAAGAAGGCTCTGCTCCAGCACAGCTGCTTCATTCACGGGGGCCAGGAGGCAAAGGAACAGCATCGGGGCGCGAGGGGCCAGGTGCCAGACACACACCCCAAAGATACCCCCGTGACTGACACAGACACACTCAGCAGTGTGTGTCAGCAATCCCCTAGGGGGCTCTGAAGCCAACTAAGTTGACAATCAGATTAACACACAGCAGACCAAGTGCTTCCCAGGCCAACTCTAACTGAGAAGCTGATCCTCCAGGAGCCCTGTTTGGTGCCTCACTGGCAACCCCAACCCCTGGGGTGTTGGGACTGATGGTAGACATTCAGCAGCGGTGACAGCAGCATCTTCAATCTTCCCTCCCCCGCAAAGGGTCCTCTGGGCCCAGCCAGAGCCCGTGCACACCTCCTTGTCAGCTCCCCGCACTATTGTTTGTACTTATTTGTACTTCTTTCCTCCTCTGTGTCTGTCATCTCAACCAGAGGGGACACAGGGGCTGAACCCCCAACACCAACTGCTCTCATGAAGTGTACCAACAAAGCAGGTACCTACTAAGTGGGTCTCAAGAAAGAGGGACAGTGCAATGGTGAAGGGCACAGAACTGGCACTGGGCACCACCCTATCCTTTGGTCTTTGTGGCCTTCAATACATTATTTAATGTCTCCAAATCCCATTAGTTCAATGGGACTCCAATACCTACATAGTAGTTATTGGCAAGATCAAATAAACCTTACACCAAGTGCTTAGTACACAGGGTATGGTTTACAGGTAGCATTCCAGAAGCAGTAACTAGTATCATGCTTATAACTACTCACCCAGTAATGTAAGAATCAATACTGGAAAACTGGTTGATAATGTTTCCTTTACCAAGTATGGTTATAAAACATATGCTCTGACTAGTTAAGTATCTCATTTTAAAAAACATTTCTAGAGTTCCTATACTAGAATTACTAGTTTTTTCAAGGAATAATCACAACTTGATAATCAAAGGATCTGAGGACATTTAAGGTTCTCTGAAGGGTTTCAGTCATGTTGGAGGATCCTGACTGTATTAGGTTGTTTCTGTTGCTACAATAAATTACCTGAATGAGTGCTTTGTGAAGAAAAGAGGTTTGTTTTGCTCACAGTTTTAGAGGCTGAAAGTTCCAGACGAGGTGAGCTGAGCTGTTTAGCCTCAGGTGGGGCCTCACGGCATCACACTGACGGGAGCACATACAGAAGAGAACGCACTGTGAGATGGGAGGGCAGGGAAGGAGCCAGGCATGGACTCTGTGTGTGTGTGTGTGTGTGTGTGTGTGTGTGTGTGTGTGTGTGATGGTGTGTCATGGGATGGGATGGGATGGGATGGGATATGTGTACTGGAGGTCGAACCCAGGTCCTTTGTCTCTGAGCTACCTTCCACAGCCCTTTTCTGTTTTGAGAGAAGGTCTTGCTAAAGATGGGTTCAAACTTGGGATCCTCCAGTCTCAGCCTCCCAAAATACCAGTACTACAAACCACCATTGCCCTCCTGGGAACGAACCAGAACTAAATCCCTTCTGAGGATACTACCTACAGTGACCCAACTGGCTTTCAGTAGACCGTAGTACTGGCCATCTGCCATGCTGGGAAATTTCATAAATGCCAGTTAACAGGACACTCCAATTGCTAGAAGCCTATTTCATCCAACCCGTCCTGAGTATATGACAGACTTGCACACATGGTCCAGCCCTCCCGGGACTCTTCCTCCCCCAACCAGGACAACAGAAAGCAGGAGGGATTAATCTGGGCAGGAAGGAATCAGACCCAGCTCAGTGGTGGACGTGGGCAGCCGCCTGACCCACCTCTTCCCTGTGGCCACTGTCCCTGTCTCACACCCTCACGCACCAGTGGCAGGATCTGTCTACATCACTGGGATCATTCTGTGCCCCAGTTCCTCCCAAATCCTGCCTGGGAGCAACTGCCAAGCTCCGTGGCCCCCAGGATGCACCCTCCCTCGATGCCTCGCCAATTACAGGAGAAGTTGGCTCCTATGGGCTGATGAGACCCTGGAGCCAAGGGCGGCTGCTGACATTTCAAAAGGTCAATCAATCACTCCCGGTTCACGGACTGTAATCATCCCCTGGGACCTAAATGTAACAATAAAACCAAATAATGCCAAACAATTGGGAAAGATGAGTGATGCACACAGAGGAGGGAAGCTGCTGGCTTAGAAAATCCCCCGGCCTGGTCCAAGCAGAATGGGCCCCTGGGGCCAAGAGCTCTGGGCTTGACACCTACTTGTGCCATGAGTCGTGAGAAAGCCTTTTCCTCTCTCTGGGCATCTCAGGTGAACTGAGCTGGCTTCAGGATGCTGGGCTCTGAGGAATGAACAGAAGTTTGTCCAGAGGAAATGGAGGAGGCTGGAAGGAACACTAAGGAAGTCATGCCAGGCCCCAAGAAGTGCCTCCAAAGACAGCGCCCTGGGGTCCACATGCTGTGGGGGACCAACTCACACCAACGGAGGAGCCTGGGGACTTGTTTCCAAGAGGCAAAGAGCCAGAGAGCTGTGTCTACCAGGACAAGGGAAGGCGGAGACGCAGTAGTCACACGGAGGACAGCGCTGGTGAACGCAGCAAGCATCAGGGTCCAGATATGGCTCCCTCCAAAGGACATGAGCGGTCAGGGCAGGCGGGGAGGCGCAGGGTGCAGAGCTCCTCACCTGGCATCCCACATGCCCACTGCAGGGAACGCTCTTCCCTCCTCAGCCTCCGTGACCTTCTGTGCCACACAACCGCCCTGGCTATTTCACTCCGCATCCCCATTTGACCAAGCACCCTCAGATCACAAACTTTGCTCTATTTCTCTTCCATTGATGTTTCCCCCAGGCTCTGACTGCAGGCAGGTGTTCTGTAAGCATGCCTGGACCCTCCTTATTATCCTGTCAGGGTCCAGTACTGAGATGCTGAGTGGCTCTGGGACTCGACTGCAGACCCTGCCCCGCTCCACAGTACCCTCCTCTTCCTGGACTAGGGCTGCCTCTGCCTCTCCCTACCTGCTGCAGGTCTCTCACATTCTCCCCAACCCCACCAGTGCTCCCCAGAAAACAGGGGCTTCCTGGCTCTCTCCAAGTTCACAGCTACCTCCTCCCCCAGCCAGTGAGACTGACACAGAAGTCACTGGTATTCTCCAAGTTCAGGCCCCATGTAAGGCCAATCCCACTGGTGTCTGCGGGATCTTTGGGATGCAGGGACCCTCATCCCGTGTAAGGTTCTGCAGGTGTCCCCTTGGGATCTGCTCTGGCCAGGATTAGAGACCATCAGATTAGAGACCAGTCTATGACTTCCTGGAAAGCTAGGAATAGGCTCCATGCTGAGAATGGAGCCTAGACAAAGTCTTTCCAGGAAATAGCAAGAAAAGAAAGGAGGAAAGGGGGCGGCAGGGAGAGAGGGGGAGAAGGGGAGGAAGAGCACAGCCCCGTACAGACACAAGAGGCAGCAGGACAGGTGCTGGCCTTGGCCATGGCTATGGACCTTCCAAGCAGGCTCCCGGCACGGCCTTTTCTGTCTCCTCTGTGCCCCCCTCCCCCACCACACGGGTGGTGGGTTCTGCCCTACGGGGGAGCATCACACCACTCTACAGCCTCTTCCCGGGCGGCACCCGCCCTGCCATCGGGCCTGCCCACTGCTCCTCCCAGCCCCTAGCACAGCCCTGCTCTGTTGCTACAGACCTAGCAGCCTCCACAAGCTGCTCACAACCTCCTGGCCTGTGGCAGAGACCGCCCAGGACACAGAGGAGGGCCACACACTCCCCTAGCACCCCACCCCAGGAGCTGCGTCTCCCACCATTAAGCTCATCGCTCCTTTCAAACGTGAAACCTGACTGATCAGTTTGGCCCAGATGTGGGGGTGACATGAAGATGTCACCTATGATGTGAGGATGTCACCTTGGTAATGCCCTCCCAGTGACGGGGCTGGGGGAGAGAGCCCGACATGGTCTTCACTTTCAGGATTAAGGGAAGCTGCTGAAGTTTCTAGAAAACAGACTTCGCAAGAATGAGGGCCTCGCTGCCTGCTTTCACCACGGTATTCACCTCAGGTGTCTGACACACAGCAGACACTGGATAAATACTACTGTCATGGTGGAGTATAACAGCAATCCATAACAAACTCCCCAGAGCCTCAGAAAGGGGCTGACTCCAAATCACTCTAAGTCACAGAACTTTGGATGCACAACTGTCCCACACAGGCAAAAGGAAACCTTTCCAGAATCCAGGCCACCATACCAAATCATCTGACCACTTTCTGAGGAGCTGAGAAGACGGAGAAAATGAAGGGGTTTACAGCGATTTGGCCAAGCACTCCCCACACGAGAGCCCCCTATTCACCATATCTGCGCCAGGCTGGAGCCACCAGCTGGTGGTTTCACTCCCCCCCCCACACACACACAACCCCCACATCTGACTTCTGCTTGAGATATGAGCTCTACGAGGGCCCACTTCACTTACACTAAAAACACCAGCTTCTGCGGTGTATTTTTCCTGCCTTGACAGCCGGAAGAGCACTTTCAGAGATGTCTGTTTTTTCTAATGGAACACAGCAATGCAGCGGGCAGTGCTCCTGGCGTGCACTTGGTGGGTTTCGGAGCAGGCCGAGGCACCTAAGTCCACTTTCTTGGCACAAAAACTTGCCCTAATTGCATCATCTCTCAGTCTTCTCCTTCCCTCGCTGCCCAGATCCCTGGAGAAACGGCTACCCTATCTCAAGCCACATCAAAGGCCAGAGACCTTCCTCCACAGTGCTCAAGCTCCAGCCAGCTCTGAAGGAGCTTCCCAAGGGAAGAGCTATCCCTTTCACGAGCTTCATGCCTTTTATTTTTATTGGCTAGGAGATGAAGGGGGTTTGACACCTCTCTGTAAATTTGTGGAAGCCCGAAATGCTCTCCCTGGGGCATGCTCAGAGAAGGACCAAAAAGACACTGACTTGAGAAGCAGCCGCTGCAGATGCTGGGAATCTCTTTGCTTGCTTCAGAATCCACGGAGAACTGTGTTCAGAGGCTCTTGGCTGGAACTGAGGTTGGTGAGGGTGTCCCAGGAACAAGCACCAGGAGCAAGGGGCAGGGCTCCAGCCCCCACAGGGGACATGGGGCTCCTCTCTGCCTCCCACACCAGCCATCGGCCCTCCAAGATGCCTGCTCCTTGCAAAAAGAGAAACACATCTTCCAGTAAGCTCATCACGATGACAGCTGACTGCATCAAACCAAACTATCCTTTCCTGCAGATTTGCAATTTGAATAAAAAACCCTGCCCTCTATTAGGCTTAGCCCAATAGTTGCGTCTTCACAAAGCTTTCCCTAGCTCTCAGTGTGATTGGGACTGTGAAGCATTGTGGTCTGTCTGTTAACTGTTCTGCAGAAGCTGCTTTACTACAGGCCTGGTCACCAGCCTGTGGCCCTACTGGGAGCTGGAGGAATGTTTAGGAGGTGAGGCCTCATGAGGGAAGCTAGGTCACTGGGCTGCACCCTTGAACTAGAAGCTGGGACTCGGGTTTCTCCTTTTCTCTTTTGTTGCTTCTCAGATACGAGAAGGCAAGTACCTTTATGAAACACCACGATGGTCTCTCTCATCACAGGCCCACTTAACCATGGACTGACACCTGAAACCGTGAGCCAAAAAGAAAATTCTCTTTCAATCTGATTACGCAAGTCTCCTGTCATGGGATGGAAAGAGAACTATGAAAGAGATCCAGTATTCTGCATCTGTCTGGGAGAGTCCTACCTGCAGTCCTTCACTTTATTAATGGCTCCCACTGCTGCTCAGCCCCACGCAAGCAATGTCCCAGTTGGGATGGTAACTGGAGGACCGCCCTTTGCTTACTTTTTTACCCAGGACTCCGTGCAATCTCTCCTTTCTAATCCAGTGTGTACTTTGCAGTCCTTGGCCAGTGTCTGGCCATGCGAAGATGCCCACAAAGAATGGCCTAGACCTTGGCACCTGGCTGTGCAACCTAATCGTTATGCAGACATGCTGAAATCACAAGCAAATAGGCAAAACACAAGCAAATAGGTGAAGCCTTTGAGGACCAGTTGTAGAACCTGTGGCTTAGAAGACAGCTGAGCAGCTATGACAGTTTCATCAGAGAAATACCCAGTTTCTCACACAAGCAAGATACTATCATCTCATCACCCAACGCCTAAAACAAATGCCACTAGCAACAAGCAAAATTCACACAATGAATGACTGAAAGAGCACATGTCAACATGAGCAAGTGGACAGAGGACACTTTGTCCAGCGGTGCTCTGCACTCGGAGGCGTCTCACTTTGAGCTCCTCAGCTTCTCCAGGTGTAGGTTAGCGGGGACACCTGACAGTTTCCTCGGTCAGGAAATGTAGGTCTCAAAGAGTAGGCCAACCTCTCCTGGGTCTCAGTGCTGGAAAAATGGGGATGCATCCATCCCTAAAGACAGAAAACGATATTTAGGATGGGATTCACTCAGCCTTTGGCAGTTCTTAGGTAGCCATGTCGTGCAGAGACTCAGATCAAGAAGAGCCAACCTAAACAGATCAAGAAGAGCCTGGCACAATGGGCTTTGACTCAATGAAGGCACTGACAGAAAATCCAGAAGGGACAGGAAGGAAATCCAGGGACACCTGCACAGGTGACCACCGAGAGGGCGAATGCTGAGCCAACCCAATGGAACTGCCAGCTTCCACGGGGCCTCTTCCCTGGCAGGACAGCCCAACAGTGCAGAGTGCAGCTCCCCAGGGAAAGGCCACTGTGACCCACATCTGGAAGCGCGCAGTGTCCAGAACTTCATAAAGAAAGGGCGTAAGCACTGGTTCACTCTGCTAGCACCTACTGCGGGGAGGCGTGAAGCTCAGCGCTGAGGGTAAAAAGAATCAAACACCGTCCCTGAGAGCTTCCTGATCTTGCTTAGTTTTCTGAGTCATGGTCTCTTTGAGGAACTCATAAAAACTATAACCCTTGCCCCACTTAAAATGCTCCCGAATGATGCAATCTCCTTACTGTGTTCCATTTCAGAGGCTTTATAACCTCCACAGCCCACTGATGGGTACCAGGTGAGGAGCCCTTACACAGAGGGGAAGAAAGGAGCACTGACATTCCCAGAGCTCAGGGACTTCACCGTCTTAGAAACAGTGTGCTGGGTGTTGGCCTAATTTTATAAATGAGAAGGGTGACTGGAGCTCAGAGAAGTGGTGTACCTTACCCAAGGGCACACAGCTACAACATCTCCCAGGGGCTTGGACTTTCTTTCCCCATGTGCTCCTAAGAAAATTAAGCAGGAAATACATGACAACCAAAGAGGATGAGCATCTCGATTCAGAGCAGGCAGTTAAAATACACCCAGGGCAACTCAGAGCCGTAACTCCCTACTGCCTCTCCAGATTTATGCAGACGTTTCCCATTAGCTCTAATGGATGTAGGGTGCGTAAATCTTGGGGTGCAGCTTCAGACAGGCTCTTGTGATCTAAATGCCACTAAAATCAATGGCTTCATCCCAGTAGTGATATGGAAAGTGTGGTGCCTGGTAAATAGGTCTATAGGAGTGGCAAAGAGAAGCAGAGTGGACCTGCCAGCTGGAGCCTGTTTTGTGGTTCTCCTGCTAGGGCAGTGGAACCCGAGAGAGGCAGTCTAGGGGACTGGGCAGAGTGTGATTCCAGAACCAGGACAGTGGGTTTGAATTCTAGTCCCACCTCTCACTAGCCATGCAACCTAGCAAGCTACTGACTGAGGCTCAGTCTTCATGTCTGTAAAATGGGATCTCTAGGAGGTAGCACACAGATCCCTGAGAACAGTGCCTGGCTCAGAGGTGAAACTTATGAAGACTGTTTATAAGGCAACTACTACTCTGTTTGGTCGCAAACACAGCTAAGCCTAGTTTGCTTAGTCTTGGATTTGTCCTGGAAGCATCCTGGGCAGATTTTAAAACCACAGCCCATTTGGCTTAGGGGCTGGGATTGCCAAGGGAGCTGCTGCGAAGGTCATGGCCCACCAGGGTGTGCCGTCCTAGGGAACAGTGACCAGTCACCCCACTCGGGGCTTGCAGGTTGGCCATGGTTCTTACAGCTGTTCAACCTCTCTTCCTCCTCTTCCTCCTCTTGCTGCAGGCAGACAACTACACCATCACAACCCTCTGGAAGGCTAGAAGCACTTCCTACTCTTGACAGCAGAACTCCACCAGTGTTTACTTCAATACTTTAAAATGAAATATACGAAGAGATCCTGGTTATCCATGGAAAATAGTTACCAGAACCAGGGGCCTCAGTGAATCTACTCAAAAAGGACAAAATCCACAGTGAAGAATAAACTGAATCTTCCCTGGGACTCTATTTTGAAACTTAAAACAAAAAATTATTAAAATATTTTCACTTTTAGCATCTATTTTTTAAGTTCACACGATGATTACAAGTCTACCAATGAGGAGAACAAAGAAGAGGTGGCTGCGTAACCAAACATCCCAGCCTCGGCTCTGGACAAACCCAGGAGGAAGCAAACTGCGCAGATGACCTGATGGAAAGCAGACTGCTCGAGATGTGCCTCCTCTACCTGCCTGACCGTCCTAGGTATCCTAAGCCTGCAGGTCTGGAGTTGACTTTTGTGGCCTTTGCATCACAGAAAAGATCATCCCAAAACTGGGATCAAAGGGAGACAACAAAAAAACCACAGCACTCCTGTGATGCCGCACTGAATCAGGGATCCCCAAGCTCGAGGTAGCTATCAGACTGGGGAGACCCCATCATTTTCCCAGGGCTCTGCCAGTGCAGCCCAATCCAGCCCCCAACCAGGGAGCTTTTACCTGGAAATGTGACCAAGGGCTGGATCCCAGATGAGAAGTGACGGGGAGGTAAGGACAGAGACACAGGCTGAGCCCCAATCTCCTGCCTGAACAACGTCTGAGGACTTCAGAAAACAGAAAGCACTAAAACCAGCAGAGACTCTCATAAAATGCTTTCTACCCACAAAGAAACCAGAGAAGCAGCCAGGGTCCAGTCCTTCATCCACTATCGTGGTGGATGACACAAAGCCACTGGCATCGGTTCTCCTAAGACCCAGCCTGGCGAGGACACCTGGGCACTGTCCACCTTGCTTGCCAGACAGAGCACAGCAGTCTGAGAGACAGTGACTGCAGGTTTTCCAGAGCGACAAAACCCTTTGAGCCCTTGGCACTGCTTAGGGAAGAAGTGAGAAGCTGGACAGTCCCAGGGACATAACTGGGCCCCAGGTTTGAGTCACATAACAATGACACGGACAGAGGCAGCTCTCCCAAGACCTCCCTCCAGCCTGGACACACCGTGCATCCAGTCCCAGCCTGGACACAAAGTGGAATAAAAAAACAATATGCCAATCATGGCTCCTACCCAGCAAGGTCCAGCATCTTCTCTAGTAACATAACACTCCAGTATAAACCATGTCCTCTCCTCAGCCCAAATATGTGCTCCTCATACCCACTTAGCCTCCTAGTAACTCTGCGAACCCATTACCCATTTCATAAACTGGAGAGCAAGACGCGTGCCCTGTCGGTGATGCAGGCTGGGAGTCCAATGTGCGTGTGCCCGTCCCAGAAGCCCAGTCCTCTCTGGGAAGCTGAGAGCTTCGTACGCCCAGTTGGCTGGAAGGCCGTGTGGTATAGGATAGGTGCTCAGAAAGTGCCCAACGTTTCTCCTTAGGCTGTGTCTACACTTCACAATAAGCTGGAAAATCTTGGCAAATCACTTAAGCTTTGTAAAACTTCTGCCAAGTCAGGAAAAGCGGGTAAATCTTAGCGGTGGGCTCTTGGCTGAGTCAGATCTTTGATCTACCCAGAGCAGCTCGCTTCTGTCCTGCTTTGCCTTCAGCCATGCTGTGTGATTCACAGAGTCTCATCCATCTCCCGACTGGGGTGTGTGCTATCCCAGTATCATCCCCATGACTGGCATACAGGGAGTGCACGGTGGGTATCCCAGGAAGAAGAGCTTAGTGGCCAACACGCAGGCTGCCAAGGCCAGGGCATGATAGGAAAGCAGAGAGCCACGGAGGGACGGGGCCCCGGAAGTGAGATTCCTGCTCTGACCAGACGGGCTCTGCCCTGCAGTGTCCTTCAGGAGCCCCGCATGGGGTCAGGGTGGGTGTGGCTCCCTGGTGAGGGTTAGGCATCTTCAGCACAGACTACCCTGTCAGATCCTCAAAATGTTCCTTAATCATTCTAAATATGGAAATTTTACCCCAAACAGAAGAAAATGCTCTGGAAAAAAATTATGTTTTGCCTTTCAAATGAGCAAAGATTTTTGGAACTATGAAAGCAAACAAATTAGGGTAGAAGATCTCCAAATAATCACATAAACTCCAATTTCCTATGTTTTAACATAAACATCAAAATAATAAACTCAGGCATGTATGGGGAAGGGAAAAAAAGCAGCCTGATGCCGTTGCGTGCTTTAGAAGCTGAAACCTAAATGACTAAATTGGCAGTTTATTAACAGGAAAATTATGCTAAGTAGTTTCATGTTGATGTCAAGAATTTTATGCAGCAAGTTATGGCGCCGTACCCTGAGCACTTCATTTGCATTTTCTCATTTAGTGAGAACAATGACTCCAAATGAGTGCAGCGTGTTCACATTACACACCCAGGAACATTTGCACAGACAGAGCATATCCTGATGCCAGAGTGATTACGCCTTTTGTTCATTATGCGCCAGCCTAGACTTAGGAGAAAAAGGGCAGGTTAACTTCACTGCAGCTGGTAAGGAAGGGACCCGGGGCCGGAGCTCCTCAGCTTCTCAAAGGCCAAACTGCCACAGCCCATGTGACTGTATGTCCAGGACCCATTCGCATGCTTTGCTTTGGCTCAGAGGGAACTGAGAGGTCCACACTGGGTAAATAAACACCCACCCTGCATCACATCCAGGAAGGCCTTAGGAAATCTTTCCCAACCATATAATATCCAGAAAGACCGATAAGGAGACCTCTGTGCGGCTCACGCCTGCTACGCCTGGGCTGCTCTGCTCTCCAGGCAAACCACGAACTGGACTTTCCCAGCCCCTGCTTCATTCCGCTGGCCTTTACTGAAATGCAGATTTACTGAGTGTCTGCCTGCACTTGGTCTTCCACTAAGTGAAGAAGCAGAAGCAGCACTGTGCCAAGCCCTCAGGACCTTATGCACGAACTGGGGAAAAAATCCAAAGTACGCAGCACTGTTAGAAACCCCGTGACCCGGTACACACGCACGTGCTGAGAAAGTGCAGTCAAACATCTGCTGTGGGTGGAAGGCAGCCTCCATGTGTGAGCAACTCAAAGCCCAAATTCACGTGACGATTGTTAATGGTACTCAGAGGTGGGGCTTTGTAGAAGTAACTAGGAGTAGATGAGGTCATGAGGATGGGGGCCCATGATGCCCTGCATGGCTTCATAAGAAGGGGAAGAGCGATTCATCCATCACTCCATACTATGAAGTCTGCCACGTTAGAATGCAGGAAGAAGGCCCTCAC
The DNA here is from genome assembly GCF_034190915.1 of Cavia porcellus. NCBI lineage: Eukaryota > Metazoa > Chordata > Mammalia > Rodentia > Caviidae > Cavia > Cavia porcellus. Next base: position 5,610,106 of record NW_026947502.1, read on the forward strand.
CGGGTGCCAAGCAGCTGCCAATATCATGCTCTTAGACTTCCTATCCTTAAGAACAATGAGCCAAATGAACCTGAATTGCTTATAAATTATCTGGTCTTAGGTATTTTGTTATAACAACAGAAAATGTGCTGACACAGTAACTGAATATATGTGCAGTGGACTACGGATGGATCATTAGAAGTAATGCCTGAGTATTTAAGAAGGGATCCGAATTTAGTTCCTCTAACAAGGACACAGAAGAGCTTTCCAGATGCAAGGCACTGCAACACAAAAAGTATCCACACAACAAGGAGCAGGGAATCAGGCGTAGACCATCAAGAAGCGTCGTGTTTGTTTTGTACAGGGCTCATTTTCTTCAAAACCTTCAGACTGTGAAGTTTCTGAGGCCACAGAGATGGGCCTCAAACTGTGAACATAACTTGTTTCAGAATTAGTGTGGCAGAAATAATGCAGTGTGTTCACCAAATCTCATCTACATCCCTCCTCTCCTGGGAATGGGGAACACTGAAATCCCGCCCTCCACCCTCACCCCGCGTCAGAAGGAGCAGTCTGTGAACTAACACAGCGAGAAGGATTAACTGTTGTCATTTCATCACACTGAAGTTTCGAGGACTTTGCCACTCTAGTATAGTCTATTTCATCGTGACTGGTTCAGTGGATAGCCGTAAGTTCACTACACCATCATTCGAGACGTACTAATCTAAGGCCAGCCGGGTGCCAGCCCTGCTGTCAGGCACCAGAAGCTCGGGAGTGAGTCAGAGAGACAGTGTCTGCCCTTAGGCTTCAGTCAAGTGGGATCAACCGTAAATATTAACTTCTAAGAGTCACAGAATCAAATCCCGCTTTCTTAAAAAGGGACATTTAGACACAGCACTTCTTAAATTACTAAACTGGATAATTTCATCCAAACCAGAGTTTCATTCAGTCTAAGTATCTGTCCATAGGCCAACAGCCAATTGGACTCTTGGCAAATCCCCTTGCTGGTTCCTGAAAGGCAGAGTCTTTCCGAGCCAGAGTGGGCTCTTCAGGCAACAACTCTCTAGCTGTAAACGGTTTCCTCTGGCTCTGATCTCTAGAACAATCTCTGGAGGTTCATCATCACAATTATCTACAAGAACTAAAAGGACAATCCAAAGTCCACCAACAGGCGAACAGGTAAACAAACTGCGGTCCACCCACCCCACAGAACACTACTCAGCAGCAGAAAGGGCCCACAGAGCTCCTTCTGAGGCAGTAACTTCAGAAGATCAAAAGACACACTTTTATTCTTCAGAGCATTTTAGTTATTTTCTACAATCAAAACTCAGGAAATTTCCATCACAGCGATAAGTCCCCTAGTGCCCCATCCCCAGTCCCCACTCAATTGCAACAAACCTGGGCCAATCCCAGTCTGCTTTCTGTGATCACAAAGTAGATTTGTTCTCTCTGGAATCGCTAATCAATAAAATCATACCATATGCACACATTTTTGAGCATCATCCCTGTCGTCATAGGTATCAGTAATTCATTCCTCTTATTGCTGAGCAGTCTTCCATTGCATGGATCTCTCACAGTTTGCTTATCCTTCACCTGTTGATGGACATTTGGAACATTCTCAGGTCTGAACTATTATGAACAAATCTACTATAAATTTTCATGTACAAGTTTTCAGGTACACGTTTCATGTCATGTGGATACGTATCCAGGAGTGAAACCCATGCGTCTTAGTGTATTTGCAACTTTATAAGAAAATACCAAACTGTTTGACAAAGTGGTTGCACCACTGTACATACCCAACCAGGCCTGCAAGTTCCAGCTCTTCTACGTCCTCAGGACTTAGCAGTTTCTATCGTAGCCATCTAACGAACGTGTGGGGATATCTCCTTGTCGTCAGTATTTATCCTTTCCTGTGACTACTCATGTTGGCTATAGTTTGGATTTTCAGTGTCCCCCAGAGACCCATTATAGGTTTGGTCGCCAGCTGATGGAGCTTTTTGGAAGTGGTGGAAACTTTAGGGCCAGCTGGAGGAAGTGAGTCACCGGGAGCATACACTGGAAAGTGGTATTTTCGTCCTCAGCCCTTTCCTGCCTCACTCTTTCTGCTTCCTGAGATGAACAGCCTCCTGGCCCAAATGAGCTGGCTACCATGATGTCCTGCCTCCACACTGGCCCCCAAAGACTGAGCCAACCACAGACTGAAACCCCTGAAACCATAAACCAAAATACATTTTTTCTCCTGAAAGTTGATTTTCATAGGATGATGGAAAGCTAACTAGCACAATGTTGGACATCTGTGTATATTTACTGTCCACTCATACACTCTGTGTGTGAAAAGCATCATCCACATCTTTTGTTCACTGTTATCATTTATATCTGGATGCCCCCTCAAGCTTCATGTGCTCATAGGTCAGGCTTTGTGGAGGTGGTTGGATCAAAGGGACATGATACTCATCAGTAGCTTAATTCATTTTCAGTTAAATATGATTTGGGAGGTAAAGCCTGGTTGGAGGAAGAGGTCACTGGGGGAATGGCTTGGAAAGACCTATCTCCTCTCCTTAGTCTCTCTCTCTGCTTCCTGGCACTATGTCATGAGTTCTTTCTCTCTGCCACGTCCCTGTGCCACGTTGCCTTGCCTTGGAACTGACAGCCTGTGGACTGAAATCTCCACAGACTGTTAGCCAGAGTAAACCTTTCTTCTTTTAACCAGTGGATGTTGAGCACTGTGTCTCAGTCATGCGAAAGTAACTAAGGTGTCTGTTTTTAAATGGGGTCATTTAGCTTTATATTATTGAATTGTGGATAATCTTCATATATTCTGAATACAAGATTTTCTTAAAATACATATTAAAAATATTTTCTGTACTGTCTGCAATCTCACTTTGTGAATGTCCACTTTGTATGCTTTAATTTTGTAATTTAGACAACTGTTTCTAAGATGACAATATGTAATCTATTAACTAGTGATTTCTCACTGTATATTTTTTTTTCCTGAAATTCTGTATCACTTGTACCCTTTTACTGCTTTGGTTTTTTTCTCTTTAAATAAAAAATTTTTAAAAATATTTTCTGTCATTCTCTGGCCTGTTCATTCTGTTAACAAGATCTTTAAAAGAGCATTTGATGGAATCAAACTTCTCAGTTTTGTCTTTTTCCAATTCCTGTTTTTGTGTCCTCAGGATGTTTACCTATCCCAAATCATGATAATTTCTTCTGTTTTTTTTTTCCAGAAGGTTTTACAGTTTTAGCATTTATACTTAGGTTTATGATCCAGTTTGAATTAATTTTCGTGTCGGACATGAGGTAATGATTGAGTTTCATTTTTTCCATATGAGCATCCAGCTGTTCCAGCACAATTCACTGGAAAGAGTATCCTTTCTCCACCAAATTACCTTGGCATCTTTATTGAAAATCAATTGTCTGCATACACGACAGTCTATTTCTGGGTTCTTTTCTGTTTCATTGATTTGTATGTCTATATTTATGCCAATATCACACCACCTTGATTACTGTAGCTTTACAGTTAGTTTTATAATCATGTAGGGTAAGCCCTCCGATATGTTCTTTTTAAATTGTTCTAGCTATTTTTAGTCCTTTCTGTTTTATATAAAATTTAGAATAGCATGGTTAGAAGATATTTGGAAATACAATAAATTTCACTGTGTTGATTTTGCCAGAAAAAAAATAAGCTCAAACTAGATCGAGAGATGAAAACTCTGAAGCAAGCTGGAGGTTGGTTAGTTCGGTGCAGCGATGGGGAAAATGGCCCTATTACTGAGCTGTAGTGCTGCCCTGTCAGTACAAGACTGCTCTGCACAGAGATGTCTTCTCTGCCGGCCTCCCACTCCTCGGTCTCTGATTTGTTTTGTTTGGGAGAAGAATATTTTCCAGTCACACAGCATGACTTTAAATTGTTAACCGGAGAAACAATCAACCTTCAAAGTACCGCCTTCACCTCTCCAGTCTTTTGTCAAATTCTGGCTCCCAGCCTGGGTCACCAGTTGGAGTCTTCTCAGCTCTGGGTGAGGTGGCCTTGGCCACACACCGGCACCCACAGGAGTGTGCAGAGTGACAATGAAACACAGTGATGAACATGACGATTGGAAAGAGGATGAAGCTGTATGCAATGTCAGAGACGGCTATTACTAGCACCCTTGGTAAGATCTGAGAGGTTCATGGGCGTGTGAACCTGGAGCTGTCTTCATACTCCAACACTTCAGTCACTCGTGTGAAAAGAGCACTTTGCTTTCTGCAGGGCATCAAGTGGGCTTCCATTTGCTGACACTCAGAGACCAATTAGGGCCAAACAACAGAGCAGGGACTGGATCAGGAATTTTGTCAACACCCATGTCATTCTTGAGACAGACTTTAAAGAATGGTCACATTCCATCATCCTTCTCCTTGGGCTTGTTCTTGAGCCCAGAGTCCAGACCAGTCCAGGTAAGAACAATGTTATCCTCAGATGACCTGTATTACTTTGACCTTTTGCAGAACGCTAACCAGTTCTGCTTATTAGCTGAGGAACTATCAAGGGGAGACACGGTCATCTCATCCATGCAAAACTTATATAAGAAATCGGTGTCCCTAACCCTGGCCTCTGAGCCTGAGCCCATCTCCCCCACAAGAAGACTCCCTGACTGGATGATGCGTCTCAGGCATGCCATTCGTGGAGATCCTACCAAGATCCAGGACACTGGCAATGCCACGGCTGGTGCTGGGGGCCAGCACCATCCCAGAGCACAGCACAGCTGACGGTCCCTGGAAGTACTGCTTCTTGCAAAGGGTGTCTTAAAGCTGGTGAATCTCCCGCCCCTAGAGAAGGGCAGCATCTCCATCTACGTCTTCATGGGAGCATCACCTCACCGCAGCACCGCAGTCCTCACGGCGTTCCAGGAACGTCACAGCCACTGAAGTTATCCCGACTTCCGGTGTCCCATGAATCAGTCGAAAAGGTTTGCTTTTATTCTATTTTTTGTGGCCCTTGGGGTATTTTTGAGGGGATCCTTTGAGTCGTGGGGCTTACTACATCTTGGTGTTGTGTGTTGTGAACTACTGATGGACACTCAGAAGAAGCAAGGCAGTTAGCTGACCCCGACCAGGGCCCTCAGGCGGGGAGGGGGCCCCAGCAGGCTAACACCGATCAGCTTCTAAAGCAGGTTTGAAGGGATTCAACTTGTAAAACAATCAGACTTCAAACAGCAAAAATAAAACCAGCTTGAACAATCTTTTTCTTTTACCCTCATCCTTTGCTGAATGAAATTAAGAAAGACATATCACACTTCACCGGCAAGATAAAGCACTGTTTCATGTGAAAGCAGTTTCATTTCCTCAAAATCTGAAGCCTCCCTACGTTAGTGCTTGAATTATGCCTGGGCTGCAAATCAAAGCCTGTGGTGTGCAGGTAAGTTAGCTATGTGCCCCAAGGCAGGTGGCAGGTGGGGAGCCACCATTTTATTCCACTGACGCCTTCACAGACACAAAGCGCATCCCACACCAAGAGCTGACTCTGTCCCAAACAAAGAGAAGATGCAGGGACCCAAAGAGGAACGGTATTTCAGAAGTAGCAGGACAGAAAACGAAATGGGAAAAACCCCAACAAGCATCAGGCTTTGTAAGAACAGAAGGCATTTTAATGACTACAAGATGTGGCTTGATTCTAATGGAAGTGGAAAGGCACTGGTGGTGCTTACTGACGGGCTAAGGAATTGTGGAATAGGCGAGAACACGCTAAGGATGAAGAGAGGAAGAAGAGGAGGGAGACAGGAAAGCCCCGTGACTTCCTCTTCCCTCACTGAAGAAGTCACTTGGCTGGAGCTGGAGCTATGCGGTTAATGCCTCCTGAAGAAACGCAGAGACAGCACCCACACTCCACCGCACCCGTCACTGGAAGACGTGGGAGCAGTCACCAAGGCCTGAGTTGTGAGGTGAGCTGTGCAGGGTCAATCTGATGGTTGATCTCTTCAAGGACACAGGGACTGGGAGAGGTTCCCATAAAAGGTCAAGGATGGATAAAGAGCCTTGTCCAGGCCAGGTAAGTAAAGATACAGTCAATATCTTAGCTGGTAAGGCCAAGAAGAAGACTGAAGAGCAGGATGTCAATCTCTTCCGCAAAGCTGGACCTGGTGCCATTTTGCACACTACTTAGAAATCAGAGTCATCTGGATTTAGAAAGCTGAAATAAACCTTTGGATCACAGCATAAGACAGTGAGTCTGGGAACAGTTAAGAGGAATGCAGGACACAGCACTAGTGAGGCTGAGACAGGAGCAGATCCTGGCCTGGAGAACTCATCATCATGCCTTAAAACTCTGTTAGGAACTAGGGGGCAGCAGGTAATGGATGGGAAAGAGAAGCAGAGTAACTTAAGGGGCAGGTTTTGCTGGCCCTTTTTGCATACCAAGAGAGACTGGGAGGTGAAAAGGGGCCAAAGTAAGCATGGAGGGTGGCCTTGATCAGGGACATTCCATCACAGCCTGACCCGGGGGAGGGGCTTGAGGAGATGGCAGCCCAGCCTGCCCAGGGAGAGCTGCCCCTCTAGTCACTATTCAAGTTCGCTTTGTTTCCAGCCTGACAGCTTTTGAGACAGGACAGTGACCAAAAGGGAGTCATCACTAACATTAGCAGGCTAGGAGTGCTCCCGAAGAGCTGCTGTGTAGCAACAGCTAACACTATTTAAAGATCGGGCTGGGAAATCAGGGAGTCAAACTCTTCCAGATGCAGATCAGTGTCTCCGCAGTCAGAATACCCAGGGGTCTGTGCATCTCAATCAAGGCAGCGGCGCCAGGAAACCTCCCCAGGGGGACTCACTCTGCCTAGGATTTGGGACTGAGGTGCTGGGCTAAGGAAGCTGTCTCCAGCTTCATCACAGGAAGCAGGGCTCCATGTTCCCTAAGCAAGATGCCCCAGAATGGAGGGACAGGACTGGCAAGAGAGAACCAGAAAGAGGACAGGGCTCCTTGAACCTTGAAGGAAAGCCTGTTCTAAGTGGAGCCCACTGTGTGGCATATGACAGTCCTGTCTATGGCAAGCTTCCCTCTAGGAATGGCAACACGCTATGAAGTGACTTAGAGACACGATGGTCTGTAACCAGACTAGGTGACAAAATTAGGGACAATGTCAGAGAATGCCCTTTAGTTGCAAAGCAGTGTGTATCAGGAAGGAAGAAGGGCAACATAAAAATAGAAGAAAAGGTCAAAATAGAAAGAGGGATTTCTCAGGAGAGAGCGACTCAGAGAACCAAAGACAGAGAAAAGCAAGGGGATGGGAAAAGGGAATCTTTGGAAGGTCAGGAACTGCCTCCCTGGGTAGCGTGAGCTCAGGGAGCCGCCTCCTCACAGCACGGAGCTCAAGCCAACTCCACTTTAGATTCAGAGTCTAGGGGATGATGTCTGACAGCTCGGCCACGTGCAAAAGCCATGAGCAACAGCTCCTGGAATGAGGTAGGGTTGGTCCCCAAAAGGTAGCGGGGTTACTCTTACCAGCAAAAGGAAGGAGATGCCAAGCAGCTGGACTAAAAAACTTCAACACATGTGGATGCGTTGGCTACCTGTTCCATGCATGACTGCACAGAAAGATCAGGGAACACAGACACGCACACTTGCATAGGCACACAGACATGCGTGCATGCGCGTGCACACACACACACACACACACACACACACACATACACCCTGTTCACAGCCCTCTGGGGCTTTGAAGCCCCAGCCTTAAGGGCTTTGAAGCCACCGTGTCAAGGTTTGAATCCTGCTTTGACTCACCCAGGACACTGGGAGGGCTAATTGAATTCTGCATAATTGTCTCTTCATTTCTAAATCAAGGACAAAACCTCCATTAAAAGTTGCAGGGAGGATTAACTAAATAGCACATATGAAGTTTTAGCACAGTTTCTGGCTCCCCATAATTGCCAAATTGGGTGCCCAGGAAGTGTTAACTGTGGAACTTTTTGAAATTCACCCACCTAACATTATTATGTCAACCCCTCTCAAAAGGAAAGAGCCCCAAGTCATTTCTAGTTACTGCATCCAACTTTAAACCCCAGATCTCTGGGTAATGTTCATTCCTCCCACCTCAATATTCTCCTACCTACAGACTAAATGGTAAATTTACCCACCACCAACACACCCTACTAAATGAAGGGAGAAGGAAAAAAGCAGAATTTCAAGATTATATGGTTCAGAAAGCAAGGAGAGAGTCCCATCCTTCGTCTGTCCACACCATCCCCAGTCCAGAGAGGCAGATGCCAGATTCCAGAAAGACCTGGACTTAGAAGAGAATATTATCAGAATATTATCAGAAGGGGCAAGCTCAGTGGGCACATGCCTAAGCACGCCACACACTCCTGGTGCCATGTTGGCCTCACCAGACAAGCTTTGCACAAGTGGTGAGTTCCATGGCTTTGGAACTCATGGTCAGCTGGTCATCTGGGATGCCACTTGTCCACTTATGACTAGTAAACAGACTTTGATAGTGCAAGCCCGAACAAAGTTAAAGGAAAGGAGGCCTGCCCAGAGCAGTCTTTCTCAGGATTGTGTTCCCTTTATACAAGCAGGCTGAAATCTGTTTTCATGAGCCCAAAGACCAGGTATGATATTGTTATGGAAAGATAAAGCTGTGTCCACTTCTTATTCCCAGGGCAGTGACTAAAGAGTTCCAAAAAACTAAACTGTGCTCTTCTTACCGAGATGCTCTTTGTCTTCCAAGGCCTCCGTCCAGTAGTCACACAAAGCAGTCATGGGGAAGATAACACAGCATCCCTTACCCAGCCTGCACCTCCTGATTCCACACCAGCTCAGGGAACTCGAGACAGCCATTTCTGGACACTGGTTGTCTGGAAAAGGACGCCAGTATCTTTTGTCACAGGTTGACACAAGCTGCGGAATGCCTCCTGGAGGAAGTCAGGCCATGCTAAGATGGCTTACTAACACAACGTATTTGTGATGCAAACCAGCCATGGAGGAGAGGCATGCATGTCAACTCACACAGTTCGAGCCTCCCCTTCTCTCTGAGATGATTTTTAGATTTCATCTTCGCTCAAGAAACCAGCCCATCTGTCCAGCTTCTGGAGAAATTAGGGAACACAGAAGCATTTGGAAAAAAAATGAAACAGACAGAAATGACATCAAGAAAGGGTTACTTAATGATTTTGGTGTGCCCAAAGGAAAAAAGGGTAAGACGTGGGCCCTGAGGAGTGGGCGTGCAGACGCTGGCCTCACTGGAGCAGCTTAGGGCCAGAGGGCTGGGCTGCTCTGACCCCAGCCTGCTTCATGACTCCCAGCAGTCGGGGTTTAGAGGCCAAAGAGCTGGCCTGCTGACCTTTCCTATCAGCAGCAGAGAGTAAGGGCGGACAATGGGCACAACCTGAGGCGGGCAGGCTCTTTCAGATGCACTGGGAAGGAGGAGATCAAATCTTTGTGTCCGTGGACCCTCCAATAACAGCCCACTTACATTCAGCCCACTCAGGTTTGGGCTTGATGATCTCTGACTTGAAGGCAGGCTTGGTCACAAACAAGTCGTCCGTCTGTCCTCTAGCAGAGATGCAAACACCATCTTCATCGGTCCACACAGCATCCTATGGAATCATCTTAAAACAAGAACAGTAAACAGATAGGTCAAAAGGCATCCCCGGGACACACAGCCCGTTAGACACATAGTCAGCCCGATGATACCTAGGCTAGCTCTCTTGTCACACAGCATCCAAAGTGTGGATGGAATATTTCTGAGAGAGGTGATGGGCTAGAGTCTGACATGCTGTTATGGTTCAGAGCTGGAATGCCTCCCCCACAGACCAATGTGCTCAGACACAGAACTTTTGGAAGCTGACTGCACCATGGAGACCCATCTCCTCGAAAGATAGGTCCCCTGATGAGAACAGAGCTAGACGGACCATTAGGCCGAGAGATCTGGTGGGAAGAGGCAGGGTGCCGGAAGTGTAACCTAGAAGGGTGCATTTCCCTCCCAGCCCTCTCAGCTCCCCTTCTCTTTCTGCTCCGACAGCCACGCTGTGAGCTGCTTTCCTCCTCCACCCAGGCCCTTCCGGGATGCCACTTCTGCCTGAGAGCCAGCGTTCATGAATGGAAACTTCTGCAACTGTGAGCCAAAATAAACCTGTTCTCATCTGAGTTTTGGGTGTCCAGTGCTGTGATTCAGCAGTGAGAAAGTGACTTAAAACACATATGCAGGAGTTAAAACTAGATTGGGAAGTCAGAGCTTGGCGAGGGTGGGAGGCTTTATACTGCCTCTCAAGAGAAGCAATAAGAAAAAAGAGAAAAAGATCAAGCAGGGCACAGGGACTGCTGGGGAGGTGGACAGCCCACTGAGTCACAGAGCATCACCCCAAGGGTACAGGGAACAGCTCACACAGAGAGGAGGTCGACAGGCTCTAACTGCAGAGGGTTTGACAGCTGTCTGTTAAACCTGCTCAGAGATGTACTCCAGGAAAAACAAGCATTACCTATTTATTTCTAAAACTGGTCTTCCTTCTTCATTGCGAGACATTAGCCATTCCAGCCCTTTCTTCATAGGACAGGAGAGGCTCAAAGCCAGGCACTGTCTGATAAGCAGCCCTAACCTCCACCTGGCAGTGGTGCTGGGTGAGCCCACCTGTCTGCTTCTCACCGAGCACCTGATGTTGGACCCTGAGTCCATCCAAAGCCAGGCACCATTACACAGTACACAGGCCTGCAGCAGCCTCATGGGGCAGGAAACCCTCTGCCACAAGGTGTACAGCCCCCCACCCTGGACATGATTGTTAGAGTGAGAGGCAGAGAATGGGTCACTGTCAAGGCTGCCAACTGGGACGTGTGCACTGACAGCGGCTGCTGGACCTGCACCGTGGGCCCAGGGGAAGATGGGCTTACACGGGGCAATCCTCCCAGCAGAAGAGACACTGGGCAGAACCAGGGGGCTACAAGAGGACTCCTCTTTTGCTCCCTGCACATCTGTGACGCTCATCTCCAAGGCTCCTTTAATGCCCCTTCACATCCAAAGTCCAATCCCAAGAAGAAGGCAAGAAACTTGAAGATTCATCCATCAGCAGACTGTTCTCCAACTCCTGCCAGCAAAACCGCCCCGCCTCACCAGTGCTGCAGGCATCCCTTGCACAGCCTGAGCTCTTTTCCTTGCTAGCTTAGGATCAGCCCCTCACTTTGAGCTGCCTCTCAGCTACCGAGCCTGCGCTTTGCCCGATGGTGCTCTTCTCATCCCCTCAGCCCACAGCCCAGGGGTCTGTGAACGTCCCATCCCCACCTCCACTCAGATGGCTGTGCAGGAGGAGCCACTCAAGCTGCCTCGGAATAATGGCCAGACCTACAGGGCTCCGGAGCAGATTGATGAAGGTGGCCCTGACTTTTCAGTCTGTGTCACTGGTGGAGTTCACCACTTGGCCCTGCATTCCATGTGTGGCTTCTCTGTGTTCAAGTGCTTAATTTCATTCCTTCCCAGACAGCTTGGCTCTACCTACCATAGTGCCTGGATACACGAGGGATTCTCAGATATGCCCTGTATTAACAAATGCTGTATGGATAATCTATACACATCCTTAGGGCTTTTTTCCTCAAGAAGTCTCTGCAGTTGGTGTAATTTATGAATGTCTGTATGTCATAATCAGGCATTCTGTTGTAGAAAACCAGCTTCATTGGTCATCTCTCTCTGATCTGGCTCCCACAGTGTGTAATTTATTCTTTATGATGGCATGATGGTATATAGGACTTTTCTCTTGCATTCTTGAAATCTAAAAATGCTGCCAGACCACCAGACCCTACTGGTTAGCCCTAGCACTGCTGGAAGGTGATACACCTTGTGATGGTCATAAATGCACACACAAGTACAAATCTATGGAGCACTCTTGCCAAAAATACTGAACCCAAATCAAAGTTCTGAACTGACTTCTATTTGGAGGACAGAAGAGCAAGTTAAAGGACACCACAGGGAAGCTGACAGACAAATACTGATGGTGGACATTTTGTGAAATGACTCAGTTTATAAAACATGACAAAAATAGAAATACAATGGTAATGAGCCCTACATTAAAAGAGACTTTAGAAAAATTATAATTCTTTTCTTTATCGATCAGCACATAACAAATTACCCCAAACTGTAATGGCTTAAAACAACCATGAAGCTACAATCTCACAATTCCTGGGCCAAGAATTCAGAGATAGGTTAGCGGGGTGGTTGTGGTTCAGCTCCATCATGAAGTTACAGTGAAGGTGTGAGCTAGGGTTCAGATTCACCCAAACATTGATGAGTGTTAAGACACTCTTCTGGGTGGACTCTCTCTCTCATGACTGGTGAGCTGATACTGGTTGAGGCAAGAGTCCTCAGTGCCTCCCAAAGTGGACTTTTACATGGACTGCTTGAATGGCCTGGACATGGGCAACTGGTCCTCTCACAGAAGACCATGAGGTGAGAAAACAATGGCTTGGGTGACCCAGCCTTGGCACCCATGTACTCATCTTATTTCTGAACCATTCTTTGTTAAGAGCAAGTCATTAAATCTAGCCTAGATTTTGGAGAGTAAGTTTAATCTTCATTGTTTGAAAGGAGGAATTTTTTTAAGAATATGAGCACATACTGTAAAACAACCAAAGAAATCACATATATGAATTCTGTTTGCATGGTGACAAAGACAAACCAATTATAAAGGCATTTTGTAAACATTCAGACAAGACTGGGCATGTTCAGGGTGGTATAGCCATGGTCTTTCTTTTTAAATGTTCAGGAAAACTGACTTATGGCTCAGTATTATTCCAAATATAATAAATGACAATTATATACCAAATAACTATATTTAGTATGATAGTAGTATTGTAGATATGAGAAAAATACCCACTTTTTAGGGATGTACTCCAGATATACAAAAGGTGTAATATGATATGTGAGACTTGATTTAAAACACAATAGTGAAAATTAAAGCAAAAGGAAAGAAGAAAAAGAAAGAACAAGAGGAGAAAAGGGCAAACGCGGGAGCATTTCAGTGACCTATCTGGTGACAGGCACATGAGGAGGGGAGACATACCGTACTTTCTTGTCTTATATGTTTGAATTTTTCATACTAAAACTGTTTTCAAAAGTGGTGAGGCTGTAGCCGGATACTGATTTCATTTTCCTGCTGTGCCTGGAGCATGGTAGCCCCTTTCAAGGTCCATGCCCACGTCTTCTCCAGCTTACTGTTTTCTTCTATCGTATCTTGCTATCTTGTATTTCATCTGCTCTGCTCCTTCTCTAAGGGCCCTAGTTCCCCGTGTGTCAAGATTTCCACTCTCAGCCTTCATATCTGTCACTGTAGTCCTCACGGACTCCTCTGCATTCAAGGACAGTGACCTGCACACTTGCTAATGACCTTTGTAGGTAACCAGTGTGGGTGGGCCTGTTAGTTTCATATGAAGAAGGGCCCCCATGACCTCCTTCCTTCCTGACATACCTTGCAGTATGAAAGGCAAGTCTCTCTTCACAAATATCCATCAGAATGTGACTCCTGGCAAAGCCCAGAAATACCTCATGCCTGATCCCATCCCACAGTTAACATGTTTAGAAGGAAAAGGCCACACTGTACTCCACATCAGATTTGTTTTTTCTTTCTGTCATTTTCCTTTACCAAAATACATGCCTTTCTCTTATTACCTGTGCCTTATTTTCCCAGAGCATTACACATGCTGGGCAAGCACTCTGCCACTGAGCTACATACGTACCCCTAACTTTGGCCATTTCAAATGTGTTTCTGAGTCACATTCGGTAGGCTGATTATCCCTTATCAGAAGTTCTTGGAGCAAGCAGTGATTCAGATTTCAGATTGTTTTCAGATTTTGCAAACTTGCATATACATAAGAAGATATTTTGGGGACCAAACCCAAGTCTAACCATGAAATTCATTTGCATTCCACATATGCCTTATGCACACAGTCTGAAGATAATTCCACACTATTTTAAAACAATTTTGTGCATGAAACAGATGTGGAATCTTCGACTTGTGGTGTTATGTTGATGCTAAAAATTTTCAAATTTGGGGGGCTTTTCGAATTAGAGGGGCTCAGCATGTATCAGCAAGCACATGAGGGTTTCTTTGCAATTACAGCAGTAAGAAGGCCATCAGTGCCCGTGTGCCATCTCATAAGTAAGGTGCGGCCTTGACAAAGAAGCAGCCCTCTACCTCTTCACCACAGTGTGGACTTTATTTGAAAAGCCCACAGTTTGTAACATCCTAAAGATCAGGGCGCTGTTTCCTGAAGACTTGCCCCAGTGCTTCAGCTTTCCTAGGGCAAGAGAATAAACAAAATGAATCATCTGGAATCACTTCTCCACCACCAATTATTCGACTCGCCAGACAAGTCCACAGCCTCTGTGGTGCAAATGCACAGAAAGACAAGGGGTGGGAGGAGCTGTGTGCCTCCTACACTCCACCTGCACACCTTCGGGTGCCAACAGGGCAGGACTGGGCGGCGCTTGGAGAGGACCAGGAACCAACTGCACAAGGCCTACATTCCATGCCAAGGGGTCCTCCAAGGAGCCCTGCCCTTTGAAAAAAGGAAACTATCAGAGCTGCACTCAGTTATATTCTAGAAAAATATTTTGACCTTCAGTGTGGAGGGAGGAATGGGAGGAAGCAAGACTAAATGCAAGAAGGGCTCTTAGGAGATTGCTTACTGAGTTCAGGGCGCCAGTTATTACTTTGATTTCAGTAGGGTTCACATGCGTAGGGAGTGGCTGAGCGGGACTAAAGCAAGGCCAGCCCCAGCACACAAGGTGAGTCAGACCCACTGTTAGGCAGGCCCTCTCTCCCCTTAGGAGAGGGGTGTCACCTGTCCTCAACCGCTTGCTGAGTGTATAAATAGACATTGGGCAGTTCCTTTTCATCCACTAGGAGAGAGGCTCCACCAGACCTCAGCTTTCAGCATTCCACGCTTGTTTTTGTTTCTCTATCCGCCACCATCCTCCCCCGAAATTTCAAAAGCTGCACTGGACAAGAAACATAGGCACAAGTCACTCTAAGCTCTGGAGCATGGGCTCAGATAGAGGGATCGGGACACATGCAGCTCCCCCAGCGCTTCCCATCCTGTTGCCCCTCATCTTCCATCAAAACAGCGAGCAAGAACGAAAGCTAAACTACAACCTTAAGTCTGATAATCTGGGAAAAACTAAACTGTTTTGTAATCCTGGTGCTTCAGTTATCCATCATGTATTCCTGGTGACCCCTCTCGCTACCCACCGCACCACCGTCCAGACACCAGGTGCTGGAGGTCTCTGAATGCTACGGAGGGCAGGAGAGTGCTGGAGAGGGCAAAGCTCATGCATTTGTTCTTCCCCATCCTGCCGACCAGTCCCTGCAACCTGTTTATATCTAATCTGCGGCTTGGCTCCTGCAGAGTAACAGAAAATACATTTGCAGATGGACACCAGTCTTGTCAGTGTTGATCACAGATCCAAACAAGTGAGAGGCTGACCGTGGGAGAAGTCAGGATTCTACCACGGAGAACTCAGGATTTCACTGTGCGTAGGAGGGTGGGGTGGGGCCACCCCAGGAGCCTTCCTCGGCAGTGCCTGCATCTCTCCAGGCTTAGAACAACCAGATGGCTCTCACCAGGGCTCACCCTGTCTCTGGTTCCCTCAACAGAAGCCTTTCATCAGCATCCCAGCCAGGCTGCCCTCACCGAGGGCTCCTGCCACGCTAGAAGTAAGTAAAAACACCAAGGTCCCTCCCCAGCTTTTCTCTCCCCTCTCCTTCCCACTCCTCCCTCACACAGCCCCAGAGCACAGACACTTATTGGATTACAGGCTTCCTAATTAGATTTCCTTGGAGTTTTCTCTTTGAAGAGTTCAGTACTCTGAACCGTGAACTTACTGGGGCTCGCTTATTTCCTCTAAGATCATTTGGTATCCCAGACCTTGGCCTCCACTTGTGAGGGGCATGGAATAGGTAAGCTGAGCCTCTCTCTCTCCTCCCAGGACCTGGACATGTTCCCAGAGGCTAAGGTTGGGTCACAGGAATCAGGCTGTCGCCTTGAATAGGCTTGCCTTCCCTCCTCCTCTGCTCGGCCATGGTGGTGGAGATGAGAGCTGCTCTTTCTACCCCAAAGGACCTACAGGTAGGGTGGGCCCCGATGCTGTCTTGCACCTGTCTATGCCATGCTACCTTCTTTCTTTCTTTCTTTCTTTCTTTCTTTCTTTCTTTTGCACTAGGGATCGAACTTACAACCTCAGGCTTGCCAGGCAGGCGCTTATGCCCCTGAGCTAAATCCCCAGCTGTGACCTTCTTTCTTCTTAAGCAGGGAATGCACTTGTATGAAATAGGAACATGTGCTCAGCTGGAGCTGGGAGAGGAAAGAAGGATTTTGCCATTGAAAGAAGAAAGTGACCAAAATGTGGAGAGCCAAAAGATCCCAGAGAGGCAGGCCTGGTATACAGGAGTCACAGATACCATCCCAGGCCACCCATGACAAAGGGAGCCTTGGCTGGGGGCCCACTGGTCCCACGCACCTTCCTCCTCACTCTCACCCTGCTCCTTTGGTCCAGGACTTCGTGGGGGATCTCAGTGCAGGCCGCAGCAGCCCCAGGGAAGGAAGAAGTTGCTGCCGCGGGCATCATGAGGTTGGTGTTTATTGATCGGCTGCCTTTAGCCAGCACCACCACAGGGAAGAGGCAGCTGTGCCCTCAGAACCCGCAGCTGCCAGGCAACAGCACGGCTGCTCAGCTGCCTACAAAGCACCTGCCATTTTTACTGTGTACCAAACCCCGCTTCCTATTAGACTGCACTCTCAGTTACAGAGAACTCTAACCCAGAGGGAGAACTGTAAATGATCACACGCTGTGTTGAGGATCATCCAAAAATCTGCCACACAAAGTTTAAGAAACCAGTGAAGCCTTTGATTTCTTTAAAAATGTTAAGTGGTTTTGTGATGGCGCAGGCCTGGGCTCCCCGTGGAACTGAGCCTGCTGGCAGGCACTGGGGAGCTGGGGAGCGAGCAGGGGAGTGGTAGGTGAGCAACAGCTGCGAAAGCAGCCTCACGTCCAGCGGAGAACAGAAGCTCGGCTCAGCTAGTCTCTAGGAAGAGCTCCATGTCTGCCCGGCCCAATCAGAAAAGAAGCTAAACCCAAACTTCACCCACCCTGGCAAGAGAATTTCTGAGAAGAGCAGAAATTATATGGTTGGCTTTTGCTCCATCACCAACCCAGCCATCCTGCGACCTAACCTGGGAGCCCTTCTCAGCCTTCCAGGTGCTCAGAGGAAGGCAGGCAGGAAAAACTGTCACCACCAACTGAGCGCAGTGTGGCCAGAAAGACCACACACACTGCGCCAGGCAGAACGCTAAACACCCTCTATGCATGATCTCTCTTAATATCTCCTCCTTTCATCCACATAATCAGTCTTTCTGCTGTGACAAAGGTACCCTAAGTATCTTCATTTTCCGAATGAGGAAACCAAGACTCGGAGAGTATACAGCTGGTAAAGAACAGAAATTTTTCTTTTTTTCCCTTTCTTTTCTTTTCTTCCTGGTACCAAAAGTCTTCGTGTTACAGGCAGCTGAGTTAGTTAGAAATACTCTAGGCAGTCAGACAGGGCTAGGTCCTCCAAGGAGCCAGTGCCTTGCAACTGTGCCCAGGTACCTTGCAACTGTGGGGAGACAGACACCTCCTTCTGTGGGTCAGGCCTCAAGACAAAAGATCAAACAAATGCACCCACATCCTAAGGACTGATATTCTAACTAGTCTCCACCACTCTGAGGAAATCAGGAGTCACCATCCCAACCCCCGGCTGGAAGAGTCCCTGCTCCCTAAGAATGCCTGCTTTCTACATGACTCTCTTCCCCATTTTTTCTTAATTTAATCAATTGTACCTGAACAGTTAACCTTATTGGTTAACTATAGCTCTGCCCCACCTTACGCCCATCTGCCTTGGGAGTTCCCCGTTTTCCCCACCTTGAATCCGTCTCACCCCATGATTTTACTCTGTAAAACTCCCTGGAAAAGGCAGAATCTCTGGTGACCAGCTCGGGGCCCCTTCTGTCTCTCTCAGACAGAACCTTCCTTTCTTTCAATCAGTATATTCTGCTCTTAACCTCCATTGTTTCTAAAATTCATCCTTTGGTTTTAAAGAACATGAACTCGTACCGGACATACAGGAGGTTGGGACTTTCATCCCCCTACATCATTTGCACTTAGCTACATCCCCAACCCTTTTTTAATTTTTTACTTTGAGACAGAGTCTCACTAAGTCACTTATCTGGGCTGGGCTTGAACTTTTGATCTCAGAAGTGCTGGCATTATAGGTATTTGCCACCATGCGCAGCTCTTAGCCACACAATGCCTTTGAAAGGAGAAAGGGGGCTGTTTCAATCTGTTTCTACCTGGGATTGACCCATCTCCGGACTCCGAGGGTAGAAGAGGCATTCTCTCCTCTAAGCTTACGACGAAAGGCCTCCCTTCCTGGCATTCAATCCATAATGCAAGCCAGACTCATTTTGTTAATGCCTTGATCTTGATATGAAAATGCACATGACACTCTAAGCCACCTCCTCAGTCTGGCCCAGACAGTGTGCCAACCTGCCCCAGCCCTCCCTCCCCAACCCTACCGCAAGCCATGCAGTGTTCACCTGCTGATTGAAATAATGCAATTAGGGTTATAGAAAATCCATTCCACATGGTGCCATCTGCATTCTCTTCTGACAACTAATTTGATTGGCTCTCCGTAATCAATAAAGCACTCACACGACAGCCGGGGAATTCACCTCAATTTTTCCTACACCACTTATAAGTGAAAAACACCTTTGGCCTGTTTCTGCTAGCGCCCAGGAGCCAGGCAGTGAGGCTCTAAGAAACCACACTTATGAAACACAGTGAACTCAAGGTAAGTCAGTGCCGGGTCAACGAAGCCGTCGCCCACACTGGGTGAGTGGGTACTCTGGGCCGGAAGTAGTGGCAGCCAACCCAGCCTTGGAGAGCTGGGTGAGGTCCAGCTGTGTCCATCTGGGAAGAATCTGTGTATCTCAGCATTTCGGTCACATGGAAGAGTCTGAAGATCGGTCTCTGGATGAATGGATGGGGAGAAAGGTAGGTGGGCGGGTGAACGGATGGGTTGCTGGGTACATCAAAAACACATGGAATAGCAAAGAAGGAAAGAGAGAAGGCTAGGAAGGAGAATGCACTGGCATGACTGAGGTGAACGGAAACCACCTCTCTCCTCCCCATCAGCAGGTCCAGATAAGCCTTCGTGGCTGACATGATCCTGGGAACAATGGTTATGCGCATTAGGTTAGATCCCATACAAACAGGACGTAAAGCAGGGGTTTGTGTTCATGTAGTTTACTTGGCAAGCATTCTGCAGAAAAAGGCATGAGGAAGCAGGAAGTGTGGACAAGAAGCAAGAAAGCATCAGGTCCCACCTTGATTCTGGGCGAGCGATGAAGCACAAACTACCCACACCGAGTGGGCCCACCTCGAGGTGAGGCGAGTGGCCTGGACCCCCCTTGTCAGTTACTCACTGGCTCTGCACTGTCCCCCCACTGAAGGTGAGGAAGATAGCTGGATTGAATGCCAGCTTCCAAAGGGGCAATTCCTACAGGACCCTGGCAGGAATGGGCTTGGGACAGGCACCAACAGCACCCACCACATTACATAATGGACAGCAGGGTCCGGACAGGCCTAGGAGCCCAGAGAGGTCCCCTGTCCCAGGTGGGAAAGCTAGGGCTCAAGCTGCCCCCGCAACACCTGGGTGTCCAGTTCCTGGGTGTCCAATGGACTGATGCATGCACCTCTGCTCCACATCCTACAAAAGGTAAACATGAACACAGCATTGCATTGTGTGGCCCTCCTAAAGGGTTAACGTATCAGTGCTGTGGACTCCTGTTTCCTCATCCAGCTGACCCTGGGAAGTGGAAGCCACGTGGGCTCTGCAGTGGCCCTGCAGGAACAACGTGCCTGATAGAACGGACTATTCAGGCAGAGCACCCGCCTAGATGACAGGAGCACACACAGAGAAGATCACAAGCCACAGCCTGAAAGGCGACACACACAACAAGAGGATTTATCATCCCACTGGAAAGTCTTCCTCCAGCATGATTTGTTTACTGCTTTTAGATCCTCTGCGATTAACAAAGAAAATGTTTGAATATTCCTTTTATTTGGGTGCAAAACAAGAAGTCTAGTAAAGAGTCAACTCTCACAGGAAGAAACAGATCAGAGCATGAAATCCCTCCTGCCTCCCCAGAGCCAAAAAAAAAAAAGTACAGCTCAGACTGAGGAAGGCCTGGGCCAGCTGAGGTAAAGTGTCAGAGACCAGGCAGTTTGAGCTCCCGGTCACCAAGTGAGGCGGTTAAGAACCTGCAGAAGGTGAGAAAGCAGTGTTGGAGGGCAAGCTAGGGGCAAGGCCAGGCTTAAAACCAACAAACTTATGGAGCCCTTCTCCCCAAACCTTGAGGGTGCATAAAAAGACTCCCATCTTCTTGGTGGAAAATCCTGTACTATCTGTAACACAATCACTTGGGTATGGTGACTTGTTCAGCTTTTCCAAGGGACATGACCTGGGATGTCATCATCGATCAAGGCGGGGTGACTTTAAATGCAGGGACTCTGGAGTCACAGACCTGGGCTCTACTGCTGACTGCCTTTGTGACCTGAAGCAAGCCACCTCGCTTCTCCATGGTGTCTCTACCTGAGTAAGGAGACTGGTGCCGGTCTCAGGGGTTGCATGAGGGTTACATAATACAGTTCACAGGAAGGGCACACAGTGGCTTCTTTGAGATCTACTGGTAAATTTTGAAGTAAGTGATAGATGCTGACATTTACCAATCTAAATTGTGATTGTAATTATCTGTGAATAGACACTACCAGGTGAAGATATGGACAAATTCGAGTCACATCCTTTACAAACTGTAACGAATATTTGTTGTTTGTCTGCCTAAATCAATCTCCCTTAAAGAGCTCCTGGTCTCCATTTGGCCCCCAAAACCTAACTGTGCCCTACAGAGAGTTTATGAGCTCCTTCTGTCCACCAGGGATTAGTTTAGGGACAGTCACATAATGCACACCAGTCTACACAGGGTGAGTCTTGGGGACTGCTGGAAAAATCAAGGCAGATTTTTGGGATGTCTGGGGGAGGAGGAAGCGTGCAGTCCTGAAAATGGCTGGGAGCGATTTAGGAAAGAAACTATGTCCTTGGTGACATCACTTGGTTCCTGGGAAAGCCTCCCCTTAACTTACTTCCAGTCTTCTGTATTAACTGACCCAGTACATTTCCTTCATGATTTAAGCCAGTTTTATTTCAGGGAGGAGTGGAGAGGGTCACCTGCAAACCAAAGATTTATGACCAGCTCAATGATCTTAAAAGCCAAAGCCCCATCTTTCACTTTTCTAAGTCAGAACTTTGCCAAGTACAGCTGGAGCTACTGTCTTAAGATCAAACGCCACGAGGCCCCTGGTTCCTCCACGCCCTGGGTCAGGACCGTCATCCTGTGGTTTCCAGCCCCGTGTCAGGGATGAGCCAGCTCCTGCTGTGTGACGAGTGCCTCACATAATCGAGGCTTTGATCTCCTGAAGCCTTCAGCCCCTGCTGCGCTGCAAGGTGCTGAGACGAGCCTGTCACCAGGCACTCAGACATCCCTTTGTAGGTCCTGCCCTCGTACAGAGCGTGTGGGCGATGACACCATCAGGGAGGATGCTGTAACCCAGCTCAGCTCTTTTCTCCAACAGAAATCAAAGCCCTGGCTCGGCCCTCTTCTCCCTAGGAGCTCAGCATCACGCTACCCAGGACAAAAGGCCATATTATCGGCTTTGCAGGTTTTCCCCTTTCTGCTGTCTGGGCTGAATGTAAGCAAGCATGGCTTGGACTGAGATGCACTCTCCCTGCTCCCTGACGTGCCAAGAAGATGGGGAAAGTCTGAGCAATTTCCTCAGGGTGTTTTCAAGATTTCACTTGGGTTTCCATGGTAATTTTACAGAGCTGGCACTCAATAGGTATTTGTTGGACTGCATTTATTGCAGAGTAAAAGTGAACTGGATAGTCCCATAGCTAGACTGTATAGAAAACTCCTGGTATCATCAAAGAGACCGGAAGGGAGTTGAAGGCAGAGCAATTCTACCAGCACTCAGGAAGAACGCAGCCCTGTCTCTTTCCTCCCTCTGTACCAGGAAGATGATAATGCTGGAGGAAACCAGAGTAGCCCGAGTCAGAAACAAAAAGATCTGCTCACTTCTGGACTGTCCTCCTCAGGAATTTCAGGAGATGTTTCCAGAGTGAAGGAACTCGCTCCTTGGTGAAGGCAAAGCCCTTTGATTGGAAATACCCCCAGAGGCCTCTGTGGGCCTAACTTCCCTTCCAAAGGGAGGACACACAAGCTTTGCCTTTATTGGAAAATGTTTTAGACCCAGATTAGAACTTAACAGGCAAAATAGCTGAATAAGAGCAAAAAGTGAGAAGGCATCAGCCCCAACCGGAATCAATAACACATAAGTCAATAAGGAGAAAACCCACAGCAGCGCTTGGGGAGAGGATGGCTGTGTTCAAGTGTAAAAAGCTGTGTGCATTATATAAATAAATTAATGTTCTTTTAGCCAAAAATGCAAGCAAGACAAATGCCACCTCTTGCAAGCAGGTCAAAGCCTATGAGAGGTGGGCTGCCCTGCCGGTAGACTCTATCGTTGGCAGAACCATGTAATTAAACACTGATCCCAACTTGCCTTGCCCTTTGACTCCTCAAGCTCATCAAAGTCATCTGTAAAGGCTTTGTTCAGGGTCAAAGCTGCCTGGCAGATTCATCCACAAACCAACTCCCATTCTATTTGCTAAAACTGCCACTCAGCTTTGTTAAAACTACGAACTGTCACTTTGTCAATAGGTACAGCCCATTTCTGAGGTCGGATCGATTCCAGAACAAAGTTTTGAGTGACAGCATTACCCCTGGAGGGGTTCCAGGAGCACTTGCTTTTGCATCCCCCTCACGTTACTGACAAACAAGTTCCCCATGATGGATATACCTGCAATTAATATTGAAGGGACAGTTAATGATTTCAAGGCACCGCTATATAGACCTCATATTTCAAATTTAAAACTCTCCTTTCAAAGTAGGATTAGTTTTCAAAGCCTATAAATGAATGCTAATATATTAGGCAAAATAAGTTTTTTAATGTATTGGAAAATAAAGCAAAGAAAATTAATATTAAGGACTCCGCTCAGCTGAGACAACCCCATTATCCTTGAGACACTCACAATGAGGCTTTGTGCCACAGCCTTGCCTTGTCAGCCCTTGTTTCAAAGGATTCGAGATCCACAAATCACAGATTCAAAAGCATCCAATACATACATCATTCTGAAGAGCACATCAGTCAGCAGGCACACCTAAGTACGTGTGTGACTCTCTTGCTATCTTCTTTAGTCTGCTGGAGATTAGAAATGAAAGTCCATGAAGCTACACGGCTATGTCCTTCCCTCAGAGAGACACAGCAAGCCGATCATTTGAATGGTTCTGCTAAAAGAGAGCTAAGAATGTGCAAAGCTAAAGAAAAATGCATTTAATACCAAATCATAAAAGTCAGTTTGCTTCCTGAATCTAGCGAAATTGCTTTCCACATTTTCCCCAAGGCAGGAAAAAAAAATAATTTCTGGCCCAAAAAGTCAGGCAAACTGCTAGCAGGGACCAAATGAAACAATGATTCTGTGCTAGATAAACAAGAACCAGAATAGACAGAAAACCACTATGTACTATACTACAAAAAGACATCGACACAATGCAAACAGCTGTTCTGATTTCACCTAGGAATCAAACAGAATCAAGATAGACACTTAGGTAATAAAATGGCAAAACAACTATTGAAAAATCACAGTGGCGATCACTGCTAACTGCTAAGCTGCTGGTTCAGCTGAGTACAAAATAGGTGACAAGCCACTGCCCCAGGCTTCCTGAAGAGCTTGGAAAAGACACTGCAATAACTCCTCCAGTCCACAAGAGGCACTGTGAGAGTAGATCCGAAGCTTCTCTATGATCACAGAGCACCCAGTCTGTCCTCATGCCATTCCTTGTCATGTTACGCCTTCCTGCTGTCTACATTGCTCTAACATGGACCTCTTATGCAGTTACCTTCAGGGACTGGATCCTTCTGTCTTTTACATCAGGGAAAGCAGGGAGGACAGGGCCTGGAAACCTAATGCATAGGGGCTAAGCAATGCACATTTGCCACCCAAATTACAGTGTTAAAAAATACATAAAGTTTTCCCTCTCTAACTTTCTCTACCTGTCTCCCACAGGCCATGGAAGACAAAGGGCTATGCCCAGAGAACCCAAACCCAATGATTCTATCAAAGCTGTTGCACCTGGTAATTTAGTGACCTTTTATTGAAATGTTCATCAATCCTGATTTCAAATTCCATAACCCAAAGCAACAATGGTTAGTAACAACCCTTGTCTGCAGAGACCACTGGTTCTCCCAGATTTATGCTATAATACATTGTCTCAACTGCCCACACAGACCATGGTGTGTCCAGCATGAGACTCTCAAGGCCTATTAGAAAAGCAGGGTAAGAGAGCATATAAACTGAGAATGATTGTGTAATCAAGCTCTAATGAGACCTAGTGATTAGAGAACAAATCTGGGTTAATTTTCTTTTTTGTTTCTATTAGCACCTACAGAGCTGTTGGGAAATGTCTTAATGTCCACAGTTGTCCTTTCCAGCCCTCCCCTTCCACCCAGGTTCTGTGCTGGCCCAGGTCCTAGGGGAAGGGATGATGCTGATTTTTAGCAGATACGATGGATGATAGGTGAAGAGTTTCAAAGCGGTTAAACGACCGAGGTACTGAGTTTCACACCCCTGAACTCTGCCTTCCTCCAGCTGCTTCCTGCCTCTGAAGTCTCTGGGAAGAATCCAGGCCTAGAAAGCAACAAGAAGTTTCTAAATGGCTAACTAGGGATCTGGGCCTTCCCCATGAGCTCCTCGGGAGGTGAGCAGACCTGCAAGATGGACAGTGCTCTGGGCTGCAGGCAGCACAGTGAACCCAAGGCATTTCTCCTGACACACAGGCAAATGTGACGTTCTGACTGGTTCAGGCCTTGTGAAGGTGGGCACAGCACCCTGCCTAACCAACCGGTGAAAAGGCACATTGAGGCAGGGTTGAGTTTATGGGTGAGTGATCTCTAAAAGACAGTATTGTGGCCGTGAGGGCTAGATACCCAAAACTCATGAGCCACAGATCCTTAGAAATAACTGCAATATGACATAAGGCAGAAATGCATAAGCCTGCTATTGTAACAGCTGAAGAGCAGCCGTAGGAACTATGGACACCAAGCCAAGTCTCCATGGCAGGATACCTGGGGCCAAGGCCAGGCCACAGGCTGGAGGCAATGACGTTCGGGGTAGAAGACCTTCTCCAGCAAGGGACTGGTGTGGGTAGACAGGAGATTAGAGCCGCCGATCGTGATCAGTCAGCGCCCAGAGGCAGAGGCCACTGGCTGGGCTCCGGTGCATGAGGAGATGCCTCATGGTGAGTGAACACCAGAGGAGGGCAGTAGGGACAGGTGGGGGGACAGCTCAGGGCAGTGGCACTGAAAGCCAGCGTGTGTGAGTCAAGCCATGGTACTTTTCCTGGGTACATTCATAGAGTGGACTTGGAAGAGATCAGGCCCTGCTGACAGCAGTCTGAGGCTTCTCAGCCAGTGCTACCACTGGCCCATTCCTGAGTCAGAAGTGCTGCCCCAGCCCCAGGGCACACGGGAGGTGTCACAGCAAAGACTGAGCTGCAGTCCCTCTTTGCCTCCTTAGCTGAGCATGTTCGAGTGGTGCTCAGCCTGCTCGGGGTCCAGCTGCTAAGTGACATAATAACCATGGCCAAAAGCAAATGGACAAGGCCCACCCACACAGCGCTGACCCCCAGGACTCATCACATCTGGCCTTTTCCAGGCCTCCCACACTCCGCTGTGGTGGCGCGGTGTTGAAGCACGGATTACCGGCTTGCTTAAACCTAATTAGAGTACTGCCTCGCAGGGAGAGGCTGTCACACTCTGTCCCCCGCCCCACCCCATTGCTGCCACTTTTCTCAGGCCCATCACAAGGTGGAGGTGTCAGAAATAAAGACATCACATCATCACTAAATCACCCTGAGGCTTAGAAATGACTGGAGTAAGACATGAGGCAGAAATGCTTAGGCTGGGTATTATAATAGCTCAAGAAACATTGTGAAAATCTCTTAACAAAAGGCATTTAATCCATTGCCTTCTTAAGTTAAATGTGTTCGGCAGAAGGGAACAAGCCTCAAAATCCTCTTCTCCCCCAGGTTCCCAACAGATCCACAGAAATTCACTCCTCTGCCGTGTGAGCTGACTGCGGATTATTGGGAGGTCTAGAAGGAGAAGAGTGAATAAAATCCTATCTTGAGACAAAAATCCAGTTTAAGCTAGATGAGTTTTTCTCGAAGCAATGTCAGGAGAAGGCAATTCTGGAAGGTACAGGACCAGAGATCCCAAGGCATCATCTTTTATGGGAGGTGCCTGACCTACTAATTATCTCTGCAATCCAGGGCAGGTGCTGACGCCACCAATTAATTATTCAGAAAGGCCCAAAGCAGCAGGGAAGTAATGCACAGTACTGGTGGGAGGAAAAAATATGGCACAGTTCTGGCACCCATTCCTCCTAATCCTGATCTCCAGAGATGTCTGCTCTTTCGGGAGGGAAGTGAAAAGATTTTCCATTTCCAATTCGCCCCATCTCCATCCCAGCCCAGGTCCAGTAGCGGTAGACCTGGAGGGGATGAGCCAGGGTTGCAATAAGCAGAAACATCACCATGGGTGAGGTCAGCTCTGTCTCTCTCAGACAGTCTCAGGTCACAGCCCATAACAAAGGAAAAGTACAAGAGAAAACAATTTCCTCAAATAAGAACAGGAACCTCCCTGCAGCAGGCTCTGAGAAGCTGCTCTCTTCCCTATGGCAAGCTCCTATCATGATGCTCAGCCTTTGGCTTCTTCTACTAAAACATCTAGAAGGTGTTAGATCCAGGGCCTGGCAGGCAGTGAGCCCTATCAGATCATTTCTGTTACTGGTGCTTTGTGTCCAGGAGCCCTCCTCCCATAGCCATGGGCCAAGGCACAGGGCACAAACCCCCTGTGCTTGACCTCTGGTCTACATTAAGCTCACAAAGCCACAGCCCTAGAACATACTCCTGTCCCTGCCCACTGAGCAACACCTCCACTTCCTTGCTTCCCTTTCACTGCCAAAGACACTTGGGGTCTTTGCTCTCTGTTATGGTTTAAGTCTGAAGTGTCCCCCACAGACTCATGTGTCAGGGCACTGACGTCGTCGATGGACTAACCACTGATGTGTTCGTACTGACTCAGCTGGTAGGAGACGGGGCCCTGCCGGAGGAAGCAGGGCATTCTAAGCATGCCTTTGAAGGGCGCTTCTCCTTCTAGCCCCCTCCCCCCTCTCTCCGGCTCTTTTGCCATCTTCCTGCTTCCTGGCTGCTACAAGGTGAGCAACTTCCCTCTGGTCTGGCCTTCCATCGTGATGCTTCTGCCTGGGAGCCCACTAACGGACTGAAACTTGGAACCAGGAGCTACAATAAACCTTTCCTCTGTCAAGCTGTGTATATGAGGTGTTTCATCCCAGCAGTAAAAAGCTGACTAACACACTGCCCCTGCCCACCCCCCAATTCCCATCCTTCATCTTCCTATACACCCCACCTCTGCATGAAGCCTCTGCAGACGCAACTGCACCCAAACCCACCCTCAGGGCCCTCCTTCCTCAGAGCTCTTCCCAGCCACTCATGCTGGTCCCAGAGGTCCCCAAGCTAGAGCTCTCACTCTTCAAACTCCAAGGAGGCTCCAGGAAGCCAGCGGGACACAGCTGGTCCATGTTAATACTTCTGCAAGTCATTCAGGCTAACAACAAGATCCTCAGGAAGAATTCCATCTCCCAGAAGGCGGTGTCCTTTCATCAAAGTCAATACTTAGGGTATTTCAGAATCATTTGTCATTCTAGTGGCCCAGTTATCAACTCCTCATCGTGTAAATATATTCCTCTGGAACTAAGAACTGTTTCTTGTGGTTATCTAAGGAAATTGTTAAATACTAGTGTTGAATAGAACAGTTGTCAAACCTGGCTTGGGAGTGCCCCATAGAGTAGGAATTAAATGTTCTCTTCACCTAGCCATATTGAACAGGCGAGGTGCTACGGCCAGTCATTAGAGAGACAGATGCTCCTCGTTCTGCTGGGCAGTTATAACAAGAGACACAAACTCTGACAACAGATGGAGGGGAAGGAAACGAGACTCATTGTAGAGAAGCAGGAATTATTGACCGTCTGAAAGATATTGGGCAAAATAGACTACACATAGGATAAATAGTCTTTTTACAAAATGCTTTTGGGAAACACAACAGCCATTTCTCCCTTCTCCGCCCATAGCTATCAGCCAGGGCGAAGCAGATACGCGTTTCCCCTGAAAGCTGTCTGAAGTGGTGCGTGGGCTCTGGAATCTTCGTCTAACAAAGTCTAATGGGTCAGTTGCTAATGGAGTCAGACAAAGACAGACTCATGGAGGGGTCAGCAATGTCATGCTTTCTCCTCAGCTCTGCTTTTAATGGGGCCCAGAGTCTGAGGGGGTGGCAGAGGCTGTGGCAACAGAGGCAGCCACGGTCTAGTCTCGTCCTCCCAGACGCACACTCGAGAAGGCTGCCCACCTGGGATGTGAAGCCAAGCAAGGATCCACAAAGGAGGACACAGAGGGAGACCAGCAAAGGGAATGGGCTGGCTTTGCCCTGTCCGCTAAAATCACTCGATACACAATACACTAACCAGTGTTAATATACACCATCATTTTATTCCTTTTTGTTTATAAAAAAAAATGTTTTAAAGTTAAAAAAAAATTGAATCCTTGAACCGAGCCAAATTTGGGGTAGAATATTAGAAAGCAAAGGAGAATCTCCAACTCAAAAGAGCAAAATAGCCAGCTTGCGACTCACACGACACCCCTGCGGACTCCTAGCTCAGTATCCTGGGAGCCAGCGTGAAGGCAGCAGAGGCAGCTGCACCCCGGTGACTGATGGTGTCCCGTAGCCCCTGGGCCATGATCGCCCCCTCAGGCAGATTTCCTTTCCCAAGATGGAAGATCTCTTCCAGTGCCTATGAACAGTGCTTATTGGTCACCATGCAGGGCCTGTGAGGACAGGGGGTATGAGATGAGAGCCAGTGCTGGCTGTGCAGATGTCCAGAATGGCAGAGAGAAAATTCACAGCCTGCAGCCCACCAGCCGGCTTCCTCTCCTAACGAGGCCAAGTGCACAGTTACTTTCTCACACTCCGAGCCCCGTACCTCCTTTCTTTATGTGAATGTCGGCCTGCAAGGAAGAAAACACAAGAGCTCTTTCCGATTCTCACAAAAATGAGTCAAACTAGGATCATTGTAAAATAACCCCTGTAAAAGAAAACTGCACCCCGACGGGCCAGCTGGCCGACAGAATCACAAAAAGTAAATGTGTTACAACTCAAAAAAATAAAAGAGGGTCCTCTTTGTGGTCTCTTCAGAACCAGAGGTTCACAATTCACAGCAAAAGCCAAAAAGGCAATCAAGGAGTCACGGATTAGAGAAGCAGCCTACTGCTGCTCTCTGCCCAGTGTCCAAGCCACACATACCAAAAAAAAAAAAAAAAAAAAAAAAAAAAAAAAAAAAAAGCCATGTAGAAGCCACAGGCCGGCTCAGGAGAATGAGACCCCGCCCAAGCCACATAAGCAAGGGGTAGTCGGGCACAACTGGCGGACTGGGCCAGTTCTGGCCAGCGATGTTGCAGTTCTCACAGCCAAGGCATTTTCTTCCAACTTTCCTTAAATAAAGGATGGGGGATCCAAGATTTGTCAGTCTTGGGGGACTCATGCTGCCTGGCTCACCCATCAAACTGGCCACCACTGAGCTGGAGGAGGCTCTCAGGCACTTGCACAAGCAGCTGAGTTAAGACAGGACCATTATTACCAGGGGCCAGCAGGGGGCACTGGATGGCAGGGTCCATCCAATATGGCACCCAGGGACTCTGCTCTTAGGCTTATGCCTTCTCTCTCTGGGCCTTTGTGTCTGTGTCTGTCTGTCTGTCTCTCTGTCTGTCTGCTTGCCTTCCTATGTACGCAGTGATCCAGAGGGCCAGACAGTCTGCAACTATACCCAACCTTTTCACTCAACCCTGTAGCATGAGATCATGCGTCACTGTCTGCGAGCACACAAACATCATGAATCATCGTATAAACCAGTGGTTTAAACCACAAACCAAGGAAGCAGACAAACCAGGGTGCAAACTGCAGTTGTACCCCTTCACTTCTCTATGCTACGGTTTCTACGTCTATGAGGTGGGGTAAGGCAAACGCAGTAAGGAAGTGCCTGTGAGTATTAGCACGTGATTAACAGCAGGGAGCCAGGCAGGAAGTCCCACTATTCCGCATCAACCCTGAGGGTGCTGACCTAAAGGTCTTCTGCCACCACAAGAGGCAATTTATACACAGCACACCGAGGTATCAGAAGCAGACAGAAGAATCAGATTTACAGTTCAATCAGCCAGCCCTTGCCAAGAGGGCCAACTGGAAACATCTCCGGAAGCCTGTTTGTAATTCTGCAATACATTAGTAAAGAAACAAATATAAGCTATCATCTTTTACAGAATATGAATTTTATTAGAAATAATATCTCCTCAAAATAGAACTTATAATGATTAAAATTTCACATTGCGTGTGCACACACACACAGACAGAGAGAGATCAAATTGGCCAGATAAAATTTCAATCTGCAAATATTTGTCCAGGAAAATTGGATTCAATAGAAACAATAGTCACAAAAGAAAATTCACAATGGTAGAAGTTATCATGGATACAATTTGATGGATATATTAAATCCTCTCTGTACAATTTACAGAAAACAATTAAAGGCACTGAAATAATTTTAATAAAATAAAAGTGTTAGAAATAAACTTACAAGACAGGATAGGAACTGATCAGGAATCATAAGGCTTAATGAAGCTCACTTCAGAAAATTCACTACATTTGCATTCATAAACTCCAAAATACCAGGGTCAATTCATCCAGGGGAATGGTCCCACTCTGGGGGGGGGGGCAGAAGCCAGTAGAGGGCAGTATCCTGAGCCCAGTATCCTGAGCCCAGTGGCGCCCAAGCACACAGATGGCGCTGCTCTAGTTGATTCTGCTCTAACTCTGGAACCTTCCACTTAAGGTGGCCATGTCTGGCCACTGTCCATGTTCCCAGCATTCCCCAGCACCACCCACGGATCCCGTCCACTTTTCCAGCCATCCTTCCCACCACTGCCCTGCCCTTTAGTCCAACCCTCTTCATCTGGGCTCCACGCAGTATGGTTCTCGCCTTGTCCCGCTTCCTTCCCGCCTTCAAGCCCCGGTCTCGGCCCCTCCTGCGTCCCCTCCTGCCTTTCCTGACAGGCTTTCCCTACCAAGCCCACCAACAACCTCTGTGTTGCCAAACCCGACAGGAACTCTCGGATCTGACTGTCACCGTATGATGGAGGGTGGCACGTTCATAGATCCTGAGGATCAGGATAAGGACATCTTCCAAGGTCATTCTCCAGCCTCTGAAAAAAATATTTGCCAATATCTGAGGCCAAATCCCTATTCTCCAACCATGTAATGCTGTTCTCTGAGTCATGGCCTGTGGTCGCTTGGCTGCTTCTCCCTGCCCCTGGTCCCATCAGTGTGGGTCATGTGACTTGGCTCACCCTAGGGAAGGTTAGCAGAAGGGAGGTGAGCAGAGGCTGGAGGACCTGTGGAGTAGCTTAGCACGGCTCCTGTGCTCCCATCCACTCTGGGAAGACACCTCTCGCCTGCCGGCTGCTGCCTTTTGAGCCAAGACCCAGAAGGAACACGCATCAAACAGACCTAAATCCAACCTGTGACTTGGGGTGCTCACCCCCCACTACTTAGCCAAGTCAGACATATTGAGTTAAATCACATTCAAAATACATGTGTTTTGTTTAACTCAATATAATTAAGATCCTATCATTTTAATGCACACTCAATATATCCATATATTTTTTTCTATATGACATCTTTAAAATTCAGTGCATATTTTACAAGCAGTGCACCTCATTTTGGACCTAGGGCCCCACAGCCACAGTGGACAGTGGCTAAAGCACTGGATGAACAGGGCTAACCCCTAGCTTTAGAAATGTGGGGTACTACTCAATCCAAAAATGGGTAGCTGAGATCAATATTCTCACATGAGACGTTATTTATGAAATACAAGTTGCAAATAAGTATATGAAAAAATGTTCAGCATCACCAGTCATTCAAGAAATGCAAATTGAAACAACACTGAGATGACAACTCACTCCAGAAATGGCTAACATCAAGCATGACAAATGCTGGAGGGCTGTGGGGGGAAAGGACGCCTTGAGTTGGTGGGAATGCAGACTGGTGCAACCACTGTGGAAACCAGTGTGGAGAGTCCTCAAAAAACTAGGACAAGAGCTTCCATTGAACTCAGCCATTCCCCTGCTGGGTATTTTCCCAGAAGAATTTAAACATCATACCACAGAATTATATGCACACTCATGTTTATAGCTGCACAATTGGTAATAGCTAGATCTTGGAAACAACCCAAATGCCCATCAGCTGAGGAATGGATAACAAATGATGTAGTATTTTTATACAATGGAGTACTACCCAGCTATAAAGAAGGACACACTAAAGGCTTTTACAGGTAAATGGATGCAACTAGAAACCATTCTCATCAATGAAATAAGTCAGACTCTCGCTATAAACACCATATTGTTTCACTAATGTAAGAAACTGAAAGAGTAAATAAGATTCAAAATTACAATAGATATAGTGAAAGGGAAAGAAACTACTCAAAGGGAAATCATATTATTTGATCAGTTTTGCATGCCTGTATCTGGCAACCTGAGCAACTATTTTGAAGGTAACTATGCCATATGAAAACCATTGCTAAATTCCCATCGTCTTGGTTTGCAATCCTATATCACTATTGTTTTTGTGGTTCCTCTTGTTGTTGTTTTGCTTTGGTTGCTGGCTTTGTTTGTTTTTTTATTTTTCTGCGGGTTTTTTCTCTTTAAAAGAAAAAAGAAGTGCAGAGCACTTTAAGTCACAACTTTCTTCACTTCTGAGTCTTAACTAACACTGAGGAAACAGGAAGAGCTTGGCCTTCGCTGTAAATGTTTGCCAAGCTAACAGAGCCCAGAGGTGCCACCTTGGGGAGCACTCAGAATGCTAGGCAGGACGGTTGGGGCTACCCAGAGCCAGCTCTCAGAGGGAGTCCAAGAAACTGAGAAACACAGACCTCAGAGCGTCTCAGACACTGGTTAATCCAGAGACACATCATTTGTATGATTTTCACATAAATTGGAACACTGAAGTCAAAAGGTGGTAACTTCACATGTGTACAATATGAAGTAAAGCTTATCAATTTGTATGCACTACAAGGACCTCAAATCCAAGGGCTTGGTTCATTTGAAAGGCAGTCAAATCTCACCACTATGGGATGAACGCAGCCTCCAGCCCTGCGAGAACCAGTAACACGATTCATGATGCATATTGTATGCACAATCTGTGTGTCTGTGTGTGTGTGTGTGTGTGTGTGTGTGTGTGTGTCTGTCTGTCTGTCTGTGTGGTGGTGGTGGTTGTAATGGAGATTGAACCCAGGGCATTCATACTGAGCTGTATTCCTAGCCCGTTTTCATTTTTATTTTGTGATAGGGTCTAAGTCATTAAATTGCTCTGTCTGGGCTTTAAATTGCTATCCTTTTCTTTGTTTTAATTGGTTGTTTAAAAAATTGTGCAAACAGCTATAATATTGATATAGGGGAATGAAACTCCCAACCTACTAGATCTCTGGTATGAATTCGTGTTCTCTAACCTCGAAGAATGAATTTTAGGAACAACGGAGGTGACGAGCAGAATATATTTATTGAGAGAAAGAAAGCTTCTGTCTGAGAGACAGAAGGGGTCCCGAGCAGGTTGCCAAAGACAATGGCTTTTCTAGGGACTTCTATAGAGCAAAGACACAAGGTGAGAGGGGCCTAGGATGGAGAAAACATGGTAACTCGCCAGGCAGGCAGACATGAGGTGGGACAGAACTATGGTCAGCTAGTAAGATCAGTCATTCAGGTAAAATTGACAAATCAGGCACAGATGGGGAAGCGAGTCTCCTAGCAAGTGGGCATGCTTAAAGAGCAGTGACTCTTCCTGTAGGGGGTTGGGATGGTGACTCCTGGCTTCCTCAAAGTGATCCATACCTATTTAGAATATCAATCCCTGATGTCTATACTTTGGGCGTGGTTGCATTTCTTTGGCCTTTTATCCTAGGATCTGGCTTAAAGCAGAAGTGTCTGTCTCCTCCAAGATTGCAAAGGTATCTGGGCTCCTGCACTGGCTCCTTCCAGGGCCCAGCCCTGTCTGATTGCCGATATCCTAACTCAGCTGCCTGGAACAATATGCTTACCATGTACGAGGCCCTGCACTCAATCCTGAACCGATTTCATCCTCTGTCCCATTGTCCCAGTCCTACAGACAGCACCACTGCGACAACCCAGGCAGGCTGAGAGTCAATGCCATCACTGACCCATCAAAGTAGTCTTATTATCAATAACCATTCAGGAAAATCATCATTCAAACAAGATTGCACTCAAAATATAAATGAAAATATAAAATACTTCTAGAATAAACATAAGGAAAAAATAAGAGGGAGGGATAAGACCTAAACAAATTCGACAATCAAATTTACTATGCTGGGTGCAAGAGAAGATTTAAATCTGTGTTCTTGCACCAAAAAAAATCAATACTCTTCTCCTCACATAAAGGTAAAGATGTTACTTCTCTTCAAAATAATTATAAATTCAATGCAGATTCAATGAAAAATCCCAAGGGATATTTACAACATATGTCTACAAGTCATTGATATTCTTAGTAAATAAAAAGCTCTTACAAGTCAGTAAGGGAAAGAAAAACACTCTGTATTAGTGATCTGCTGCACATGGTTCACTCCAAAATTTAGCTGCCTGAAACATCAATGAACATGTATTATCTTACACAATTCTAAGGGTCAGGAAATTTGGAGGTGCTTACCTACGTGGCCCTGGCTCAGGCATCCTACGAGCTTGCAGTTAACTAGAAAGCAGGGTACCATCATCTCAAGGATGGCTGGCTGGCACGCTGGTTGCCTGTTCATACGAGATGTTAGGTGCTCTTCCTGTGACTCTCAGTTTTTCTCTGCAGAGTTTCTTGCAAATATGGCAGCTGTCTTCCCCTACAGAAAATGAATCTAGACAGTGGAAACTGCAATGTCTTTTTTATAACAGAACTTGGAAGTCACATATTTCTTCTGCCAGACTCCATTCTTGAGAAGTAAATTACTAAGTCCAACCCACATTCAAGGGAAGGCAATTAGGTTCTGCCTTTTGAAAGGAAGAACAGCAAAGAGTGTGTAGGCATGTTTTAAAACCATACTCGTACACAAATAGGGAAATGTGCAAAAGACATAAACAGGAAATTCAGAAAAGACTAATAAGCATATGAAAACTTTAAAGTTTGCTAATAATCACAGAGATGCAAATTAAGCCAACATGTCATGAGATGAACCAAAATGAAGACTGACAACAGTTTCTGTTGGTGATGGTATGGAAAGGGGGCCCTGCTGTATGTGCTTAGTGAGACCACAAATTGGCACAACCTTTTTGGAAAAATGTGACCATTCATATTGACAGCCTTCAACATACAACAGCCTTTGACCTAACCATTCCACTCTGGGAATGTATCCTAACCAACAATAACAACAGCAAGTCAAAACTATTGTCAAGGATATATCCACCCAACAATTTATTGTAGCATTGTTTGTAACACAGAAGACATTCATCCAACAATAGGGTCTAGTAATTTGTGATATATACAAAGACAACGTTATGCAACTATAAACATTTTTAACATACATAACTTAGGCACAATGCAATCCTATTTCCAAGGTTCTCAAACTGTGAGCCACAGTGCTGCAGGATGCTGGGCAACGTCACACAATGCTGATGGATATTTCAGATTCTGGCAGCAGGACGTGGTGCTACTTCACATTTTGGGTGCCTTATGAACTACTATTATGAGTTAGTTGACAGTTTCCACACTCCATGATTTTACATTCTTTTGTAGAAGAGATGAGCAGTAATTTTCATGTTACCCATTATCCTTTTCTGTTAAAGGATGGCAGAAAAAAATACATTAGATGGCAAGATGTGTTTTGTCCTTAGCTGCTATGGGACAGCCAGACAGCCAAGCGCTTTTTCTCCTACTGTCCCCCTGCATCCCGCCACAGCTTCCCAGACCTTGCAGGAAGTCTGTGTGAGCAGTGGGAGAAGGGGGCTGCTCCTGGTGTCTACACGGGCTGGGAGGGGCAGGCTGTGTGCAGAGCAGCACCGCTGCCATAGCCGCATCCTCCAGGAGGTCAGGCCAGGGATGCAGCACGGCCAGGATAACGGCAAGTCCTCCAGTGGCAAATGGAAGCCACAGCCTCGGGGGTCCAGAGCCATGAGGTGGCCCCTGGGTTTCCACTGCTCTAACCTCACCAGAGCTGTGGGGAAAGGGGCAGGGCGCCTGCTTTGCAGCAGTCATAGACTGTCCGGGAGCTTCCTTATCCTCTCCACTGTCTGCTGCCTCGGTGGTCACTGTACAGGGACAAAGGTCCCTGAGACTGCAGGAATAGGTGACCCTGGGTCTGCAGCCCAGTTACTACAGCTGCAGCACACCTAGGACTTCTCACCTGCCCGCAGGTGCCCAGATGGGCCATCTCCACTTCAAGGTGAGGGGGCAGCTCTGTTAGCACGCCAGGTGTCACATGGGCTTGGGCTTTTAAAAAACAAAGGCCAACAAATCAGCCAGCGGACTCCTGCTTTGCCCTGCCATGCCATGGAGGCAACAAAGCCCCAAGCCTGTCGCCTGCTGGAGTGGGAGAAGGTAGAGATTTAAAAAGAAATCCTGGAGAGGAAAAATAAAAAAACAAGAAAAATGAACGTCTCAGACTATGATTCAGTTCATAGGCAACATTTGTTCCGCCATGATGGCTTGATGTGCTAGCGAAGCAGAGGAGCAGTGAGCAGTATTTCATCCTCTGACCTTCAGATTCAAGTCACGCTATAAAACGGAGTGGCACGGCGGGCTCCGGGCAGAGGGATGTGGAGAAGTGATCCTCGGGCCCAGCATGGCGGAAGCGCCTTACACACCAGCGCCATCCCGTTAGAGCCAAGCCACAATTGATCATCACAACAAATCAGTGTGAGTGAGGTCCCTTCCACGGCTCTGTACAAACCGGCTTGGTAATGAAATATGAGCTTGTGAAGTTTCTCATTTTGTACCATTCTGACATTTCTTGCAATGTGATTAAAATATAATAAGATCAAATAGAAAATACTGTTTGCTCAATCACCTCCAAACCTAACACAGTCAACAGTCCAATTCCATCCAGGAAGAAGTCATTTCCAAGACTCCATAAAGAAGCCTACATTTAAATTTCATGTTCTCTGCTGTTACTGTGAAAAATTACACATTTTAAGTATAGGACAAATACAGGGCAGGCCAATTCTTGTTATAATAAATTTTATTCCAACGTTCTCAGTAAATAAAATCTCCAAGCCCCAGCCAATGAATGGCTGCTAAGGTTCATTCAATAATACATAATTCCATTCCAAATAATGATTTGTTCAATTCCTTTGAAGTCTAATTCAAGTCCCATTTCCCCTTGAGAAAGCCTGGATCCCAACTATTGTTTCCTTCTTCTGCACCTCTCAGAGCATACATGACCTTCAAAGTGTGTCTCGGCTGCTAGACATGCATCCTTTCTCTTCCCAGCTTGATGGGCAGCGCCTCAAGGTCCATGGCCCTTCGTCCCTTCCTTTAACATCACCTGGTGAGCCTGGATTCTCGGGTACCCAGCCAGGGTTAGACAGGCTGCAGGTGCTTGACAGTTATTTATTGATTGAAAGAGACCCATAATGACGGCATTTAACCCCCGGCAGGCTTTCTGCCCATCTATCTCCGGCGCTAGGAGTCCACATCCCACGAGTCTTTCTGGTGAAGACATTATGTTATCCTCTGGGACCTCGACACGCACAATCATTTCACACATTGTCGGCTACACTATTAATTTTCTTACTGTCAGAGACAGTTAAGGGAGCCTTTGTGGAAATGTCTAAGGATTTGCAAAATGGAAGCCTGTTTGTTTGGCTTCCCTTGACACATGGGCTTAGGCACTGTGTGAGTGTAAGAACTGCAGTGAGCTCTATGATTTACGGATAATTGACTGGGAGAAAAGAACACAACTTAGAAAGACAGCATTCGCTCAATGTGCTAGTAATCGGCAGTGCATGGACCACCTAAAGGACAAACCTAGTGTTGAGGCTGGATTCTCCTAGATCTACATCACTCTTTACCCTAACAAACCATAGGTTAGGTCAGCCCTGGACCTATGTGCCCACGGCCCAGAAAAGGGCTCTCTCCACACTTTCAAATGGATCAGACAGGTGACAGTACAGGCCAGCTGACAGCATGTCAGCCTCTGGACACACAGCCTGGGTCTCCAAGCAGAGCAGGAGCCCCAGATCATAGCTCCAAACTTTTATTTCCACTTGATTTCGGCCATAACCCCAGGATTAACCTGGACCAGTGATTTTAAATTCTGAGAGGATTCTTCAAAACCAATGTCCTAGCCCTGTGCTTCTGTTAGCATGCATGTGCTTAAAGCAGTAATTGGAGAAACCTACTCAGACTGACTTTAGCAATGAAGGGAACTTAGGGAACCATCTACTCAGAAATTCCAGAGCCATTTCTCATAACTTCTCTTTGCTGCACTCAGATCCTTCATCAGATCCTTCCCTTGTCACAAAATGACTTCCAGCAGCAACCAGGACTCCACATCCTGCTTTTCACAGCCACAGGGGAAGGGGATGTCACCTGTCAGACCACAGAGCAGCAACCTTCAGAGTTCTTCTGACCAAACCATCTCTCTGTCCCTCGAACAAGCAGAGGGAGGACTTCCCTGAGTGACTGGGGGTTTGGGGGGCAGCAGCTGACGAAGCCACCAGTGTCCTTTTCCTCCTGTTTCTGAGCAGGTGGTACCAAACCCTCCAGGCTTTGCACCGCTCCTGACAGTTCTGCCCTGTGACACTCAGTCTAAGCCAAAATTCAGGAGCCCCAGAAAGGCCCAGAATTGTTCACTTCCCATCTGGACTTGTGACTCGTGAAATCACCAGCCACTCCACATGCTAACTCCTCTGTCACCTGGACCGTGCACAGAAGCCCTCGCAGGTGATCTAATCAACGAGCGCCTCTGGGCCTCGGGCCTCAAGAAAGCCAGTGAACGCTCTGCCTGCCAAGTACGCTAAGCCGGTCTTGCTCAGCAACACCTTCCCACCGCCTAGAGTTCACCAAATGCCCTGACGGACCTTTGCTCTCTAAAAAGAGCCAGATCATCTGAGGATGGTGCCTCCTCAACCCTTCCCTGCACTCTTCTGAATCATGGACGAGCCCTCCTGCACAGAGTTACTGCTCCTCAGTGTGTCCACTGGGCAGCCCTGGGCTCCTGCCCACACCATCGGCCCATGCTTTCCCACTTGCTCTCTGGCAATCCCTGCTGCTTCGATGACCACAGGGTGAGACCACACAGAACCACAGCCCGGGAAGGAGGACCCCTGCCAGCACATTTGGCAGGGCCTCTCCTCCCCCAGTGCCTCTGCATTTTAGTCTATAAAGCCCAGTTCCAGCTCCTCAATACCTCCCCATCCAACCGTGGGAGGAAGGGGGGCAGACACTGCTAAGCTTTCTACACAATAAGAAAGAATGGAATTCAGACAGGGAGGGAGGTGACTGGGCACACGCCAAGAGGTGGACCTCAACCCCAGGCCCCCTGGCCCTTGCCTAGCGTCATAGACTGCCCA
Source organism: Cavia porcellus (assembly GCF_034190915.1). Taxonomy (NCBI): domain Eukaryota; kingdom Metazoa; phylum Chordata; class Mammalia; order Rodentia; family Caviidae; genus Cavia; species Cavia porcellus. Next base: position 5,649,980 of record NW_026947502.1, read on the forward strand.
GGGCAGCCCCCGGCAATACTTCTGGAACGGAAGCCCGGGCAGCAGCCCAGCCCATGGTCTGCTTAGCAGAGTGAGAGCCTGAGCCCCAGCCAGCCCGAGGCAGCTGCTGCCTGCCCCTCAAGGTCATTTCAGAAGTGCGTTATGCTAGTCCCTGCCCATTGGCAACCAAGGCTAGCCACAGCGCAAACCTTCCCCAGGCTCAAGAGGTAAGCGCTCAGAGAGCAAGCCTCAGAAAATCCAATTTGTCTTTTCTCTTGCAGTCTTTGCTTTGGTTATTGCTTTGAGATTTCTTTTGCAGCGAGTTGGGTCTTTGATTCTCAGTTTGAGTCTTTGGTGAACACAGCCTTTTCCCTCCGCCTTCCCGCACCCAGCCAGCTTTCCTGGGAAATGAAAGCAGCCCTTCCCTTTGGGAAGATGCCCTGCAGCAGAGCTCTGGAGTCAGAGCTTCCGGGTTCATGTCCTGGTGCAGCTCTTTTACTCACTTGTCCACTGAGTCAGTTCAACCCGCAAACACACGGTGGGCACCTATTCCACACTGGGCACCATTCATAATGCTGAAGACCTAATAGAAAACAAGTCAAGAGTCCACCCGTCGCATTCCCTAGGGCATCCCACAGGTGAGCCAAGAATTGGCTTCTGATTTCTTTGCAAATCCAAGAACTCTAGGATCTCTCTCCCCAAAGGAATGCACATAAACACAGGTACAGAAAACCAGGCACCTTTGCAGAGGGTCTTGAGGCCCCTGAAACCCAAACCACTGGAGTCTGTGAACACCAGGTCCTGAGTAGAAATACAGGGTCCTCTTCAGTGGGTGGTTCTCCCCGAGGGTTCTGTTCAAATACCACCACGATCTGTCGAATTCCTTCAATGGATCATAATCATATTCGACCCCAATCCTCAGATCTTGACTTTCTTGCATTCCAAAGGCAGAATCTTACAGGTGAGCATCTTAAGATAAAAGCGAGAGAAATCTGCATTCTGGAATGTGAACTTCCCTGTGGGATTTGAGGGTAGAAGATCCACATCAGACTTGCAAATTATCTTTTCCTCACAAACGCGGGGTAACAATTTTCTCCAGGTGAGCATGAATATGCCGTGCTTTATGTAGTCCCTATGCTCCTGAAAAGTTATACCTGAATCAAAACCTTGCAAATAAAACCACTTAACATGCACCAAGGGAGCTCACTACTTTATAAAAGCTGGCAATGAATTCTTCCACTAAGCAAGGAAAACTTTGGAAGGTGCTAATTTTTTCTTCTTCTTTGTAAGAGCGGATTTCTCTAGAATTCTGTAAAATGGGTAAGCATAAGTAAATAATAGCAGGGAGAAAGAATTTAAGGAGTTAGGCTTATATTTCTCATATATCTATTCATCCAAGAAGAGTTTATTATCTACTGCAGAGCCAAGGTAAAAAGTGCACAACTAAATTCTGGAGGTAAAGAAGAGACAGCTAATCTAACACATCATGAAAGGATCCACCATGGTACACAGAGCAGACACAGGGCTCTGACACTCAAGATCACTGAGTTCAAAACAGTCCGGGCTGCAGTACGCAAGTGGCTGCCTCATCACTGTGATCCCGGGCAAATGTCAGGGCCTGTACCCCGGCAGAACCCTGGGAGCAGCAGCAGAAGGGACTGGACTCTGTGTGAGAAGCGAAGAAGCCGTTTATGACTCTCAGAAAAGCCCCTGATAGGCTGGACGGAAGAAGAGGTGGCTGAACCCAGAGGCAGAGAACCACGTGGGCATCCAGCAAAGGTAGCAAGAAAGACGTAAAAACTTAGAGCCTGTTTAGGAGGTTAATACGGGGCCAGGCTGCAGAGTAAAGCACAGATAAGATAATACAGTACACGGAAAGGTCAATAAGAAGGGGCAGCCATTTAGAAAGGGATAGCTGAACCCCAGCTGAAATTAAAACTGCAGTCACACTGAGAGCCATGGGGACAGAGAGCAGCCACACAGTGGCAAAAGAAGGACGTGCAGGGCAGAGTCCCAGCCCGGTAGGATGGTGAGCCCGATGAGGACTATTTCCAATACCCATCCGACATATACCTGGTGGGGTGGTGCGGCATAAGACAGAGTAGCTTTTCCAAAAAGATGCCGGGCAGAGTTAGGCTTTCGTGAGTGGTGAGTAGATGAACCACGGGACTAGTGTGGGCATCAGCAGAACACAGCCTACAGGCCGACTCCAGCCCACAGTCCACCATTGTCAGGCCTCACTCCTGAGACAGACATGCAATCCAACAAGCAGCTGCGTGACGTGAACACTCTCCGCAGCAGACAGTGGCTGGGTGTGGCCCTTGGGCGGGCCCTCTGGAAGAAGCCAACTTCCTGGTCAGCCTCAAGATGCCCAGACTGTGGAACACAGAGAGGAATTCACCCCATGGAGAACCCAGCTCATGCAAAGATGCAGACAAGTGGGACCAGAAGACGGTCAGGGAAAGACACAGGCTATGGTGAGGACTGATACTGAAAACCTCTCTAGTGACTTGAACTGGACTCCTCCAAAAGTTGACCCTGACCTTGAGAGCAGGTAATACATGTGGTCCTGGAATTCTGGGGGTACCTTAAGGTTATCCCTACCGAAGTACTAAGGAGCTATAATATTTATACCCAACGCCTATCAGTCATTTATTTACAGCTGTTCTCAGAGATGAGGGAGGCACCATAGGGACACCTACTGTGTGTCCTCACAGAGTGGGATCTACTTATCTATGCCAGGGACCCTCAGGCATGCAGATAAAATGATGGCAGGTGGAGGGAGGGCCTGCTTGTGCCAAGAGGGTAAGACCCAAAGGGTACAAGCAGGACATTAACAGTAGCGTGCATTGTAGTGTTGGTCCTGGCTGTGGACAGCCCTGAGTGCATCGATGCTAAGGATTCTATTGGGCAATAGGGACAGGATCAAGTCGTGTCTTGAGCCTGGAGGTAGAATGGTTGCTACTTGGCCACAGTACATACAACTCATCACATATATGATTCAAGAGACAGCTGAGAGTTGCATGGAAGACTTCCGGTAACCTCCTACAGGGGTGAGGATGAAGGCCAGGGCCAGGCTGTGATACGGTGATGGACAGGAGGGAATACACATACTGATGCTCTAGAGGCCATCAGTGGTGAGCCCTACTGTGCTAGTGGACAGACAGCTGAGCTAAGAAACAGAAACCAGTAGAGAGGACTGGTCCTGGGACATGTGCTCAGGGGCAAATGGCAATGGTGGGAGAGCACTGGTTTCAGCAGTGCCTGCCTCCACGACAACTGGAAAGGAGTCTGGAGCTCAGGACTGAACCTCAAGCATACGGATGAACCTCAAGCATACAGATTTCTAGAGCCTGTGAATTTCCAGCTCAAAGCATTCACAGAGTGCCACATGCCCCTGCAAGTGAGTATTTTGTGGAGGAGATGATCTATCACTTTCATTGATTCTCAAAAGGCTTTGTGAACTCACAAAGGACAAGAACCAAGTTCCCCAAGAACTGGTGAACAGCCACTCCAACCCTCATGCAGCCTTAGCCTGAGTGGGATAGCAAGAGAGAGGCCCGGTGGTGACCTCTCTGAGTAAGTGGGAATGGAATTTCCCCCACACTTCACAACACTGTCAGCGCCAGACAATTCGACCTGCCATTGCTGCGGGCACATGTTTTAAGAGAGCTTTGTCTTCGCCTGCCCCAAGAACTAGCTTATCTGCTATGCAGGGCTGCAGACAGAGCTACTGGGCAGCAAAAAGATTACCCTGGATCTTCCTTCAGAGAACAGAGAGGCTTCTGGTATGGAAAATGCAAGAGAGAATAAAGCTCCAATTTAAAAAGACTTTGAGAAGTGTTGCAAGGCAAGAAGTTAGCTCCACTGCTGGGCACCTTGATGCTCAAGAAAGACAGCCAGGTTTCCTGCATTTTCTCTCAGGCATTCAAGCCTCTGTGAGTCTGTGCTGTGATCAGAAAGGCTGTTATATGGAAAGCTCCATTGCTTTTCCAAAAAGGACACATAACTTTTTGCATCCTTCCGTTAGCTAGCTTTAGCAGCAGCTTCTAGCTTCAGTAAAGAGTCTGAATAATGCTTATTAAATGGTGCTTAGAAAATCACATGTGCACATAAACCTACCAGACCGGCCCCAGGTACACATCAGAGGCAAGGACTCAGAATCATTTCTGGGTTGGGGAGATAGACGCCCACCTTCACCACTCCTGCAGCCCTAGCTGGTCACTCGGTCCAGCTGACCCAGAAAGTTATCACGTCCGCATATAAAAGGGGATCAGTGATCCTGGGAGCTTGGAGACACGCTCAGCGCTGAACAATTTTCTGCGCTGGTTATAAAGAGAGAAGGGGCAGAACCTGCTCTCATCATGAATCTGCTGCTGTAAATCACTGAGATTGTTTTCTCCGCAGTACAGAATATTTGGAGCAGTACAATGATCCCAGTGTCTCTTCCAGCTCTGACATGACTACTGCTCCCTCCCCTCTGTCAGGGCTGATCGCCCCTGCCTGGCTTCCAGCAAAGCTGCTGTGTCCACCGCTCACAGTGGCGGAGGAGAGCAGAGGAGCCCTGGCTGTTCCCAGTGCTCATCACTGCAGGGCTAAGGGTGCTGGGCTGCGTTCATGTCCATAAGTGAAGATTTCCATTGGAAAAAAATTACAGAAAATAATTCTTTACAGGTTAAAGATCTCCTCGGTGTGCACCAAGACAGCCAGAATAGCCATTCGTGGTGATCAGATAAATCTGCTAACAAATCAGTTTTGAATCAACCTGTAATTTAGCTGAACAAGTGCTATTATCGTGAGTTTAATCATTGTGCTCTTTTTAAATGTCTTTATCCTCAGTCATACATTATTTCATTTATTCTCACAATGGGCCACTGGTTAAAGTCAGGAAGCATGAGAAACACTGATGGTGAAATAAAACAAATGAAAAGTGTAAAAAAAATGTAGTAATTATGCAAAATCACCCCAGAACGATTTTTGCCAGATATGTAAGTTGCATCCATCTGATCAGAAATCACAGACAGTAGTAAATCTAGATGTCTTGGGTACTTCAAAATATAGAGCAGAAAATATAGTGATAATTCTACTCTATTTGGCGGTTCATTTGTTGGTAATAAAGACAGCCCACACATGCAATATGTTATTTGTGGCAATGTGCTTACAAATAACAGCATGAGACCACTTCTATCTTGTCATTTAAAACGTAATGCGAACATCATAAAAATAAACATTTGTGGTTTTGTAGTGCACAACGCAGAAATCCAAAACACCAGGTCATGAGAACAGCTGCTGTCTGTCTGATGCTGGGCCACACAGTTAAATTTCAATCTGCATTTTAGTATAGATTCAGCCCCCCCAACAAACATGTCAGAATTTGTTAGCAAAGCATGTTTTTTCTTGCATGACTAATTAAAAAGAAATTAAATTAATTAATGCCTGCAAAGCGCTTACTGTGGTTCCTCATACATAGAAAGTACAAAACAAATGCCAGCCATTAATTTTATTGTTATAAAATTATCATCAGTGGGTAAATGGGGAAACCTTTAATTTGTTCTTATTTATAATTAATATTATTAAATGCCATTTGTGGGGGAAAACTTTGTAATACAAATTTTAACAATACTAGTCCCAATTTTTAATTAAAATTTTACCTTTATTGTATGCCACTCAACAACGAGTAAGTGATTTGGAAGGTATTGGTAGTTTTGTTTTGTGATAGTGCAGGATCTAATCTCAGGCCTTGCACATGGTAGATGAAAGCCTGCTACCCAGCCGTGGCTCAGCCGAGGGTACATGGCTCTGAAAGTTTTCACAGGGTCCAGGACACGGGTGATGAACCGATGGTGCACGGGCCACAGCAGACTGTTTGTGTCACTGAGGACTCCAAAAGGTTCCCCTCACTGGTCTAGAAGATTAAATTACTGCAAAGGAAGTTCACGGAACTGAAAATCGAACCGACAAGCAGCTGATTCCCGCCCATCCCTCTGCACGCCTGCTCTGTGCCCTGCGAGGCTGACCTGCACAGATAGCACAAATGGGTTTTCCTCCCCTCTGACTTCCAGCTCAGCAGAAGATGAGAGGGTAGGAGGGAAGGTGAAAGGCTTTATTTGCTGCCTGCTCTCCTCCCAGACATCAATTCAATAGTAATGACATTTCTTTACCTAAAGCCACCATAACTTTAAGGACTTGTCTATAGCTGTCAATGGGGCTGAGGCAGGTCCTTCTTGGTCTCCTTCCCTTAGGGGAAGTGACAGCTTATTGTGCGTGCTGGATCCTGGGTGCTTCATCATCCATCCTTTGTCCTTCTCACAACTTTAGAAACCTTCCTTTCATTAACCCTTGTTCTGAGTGGGGGAGGGGAGGCCCAGGATTCAAGCATGCTCAGCAAGCACCCCGCCACCGCCCCACCTAGCTCTGAGTGTGTCACTTTTATCCTTGAATTTTAAATTGGTCCTGGGAGTGTCCCTGGGAAACAGGACCTTAACATGGGATTTACACATTGAGTCACTTATTAGTGTGCAGAGCATGGATATGCTTCTAAGGATAGCTGAGACAGTGATGCTCTGTGACATTCCACTTCAAATCATCACGAGTGATGGCACGCAGGTAAACATGAAGGGTCAGCAGCTGAAGTAGCTCCAGTCCTGTCACTGCAGCAGGTGGACGGCCTAACCGCTGCCGACTGCTCTCAAGGGATTCCTCACCTAGCCACCCACCTGTGTAAGGACCAAGCGGACTTAGGACTCACTGTCGGACTCCCGACACAGGAACCGGAGCAGCAGGGAGGCTCACAGTGACTTCTAGTCTGTATTTGATTCTACCACGGAAATTTCACACATTTCTCAGTGAGTATATTGTCTACAGTACACAGTGTGTTCTCCAAAGTGAATACAGCTATGTTAGAGCGGTAGGCTACAGAGCCAACCAGTTAGGACAGTTGACAAAGCTGGAATAAAGAGAGAGAGAGAGAGAGAGAGAGAGAGAGAGACAGCAAGACAGAGAGAGGAAAGAAAGAAAGAAAGAAAGAAAGAAAGAAAGAAAGAAAGAGAAAGAAAGAAAGAAAAAAGAAAGAGAAAGAAAAAAGGAAGGAAGGAAGGAAGGAAGGAAGGAAGGAAGGAAGGAAGGAAGGAAAGAGAGAGAGAGAAAGGGAGGAAAGGGGAAAGAGAAGAGAGAAGAGAGAAGAGCCCACACTAACGCGATTCTTCTCGAAAGCCACCCTCGGGCCCCTCCTCCTAGTTCTTCTGTGTCTACTTAGCCATCCCTGTACCTGGGCCTCCTACATCTCCTGATCAGCACTCAGTGATGACGCTGACAAGGGCTTTGACTCAACGACTAAAATATTATCTCGGATGTCTTTTGTTTTGTGCAGATCTACATCTTGTTCACTCTTTGTCCAGTGCACCTTATTTACACAGCACCGTAATTGTGCTGATTGTACTGTGTAGTGCAGAACTGTTATGTTCTGTTACACATCACAGTACTGCATGTCAGAGTTATGCAACTAAAAGCAAAGTCATCAAGCTGGAGTTGCCATGGAGCATTTCTTTGTTCTGTATATTGTAATGTACACGCTATACATAATTCCTCATTTAATAATGTAGGGAAAAACATGAAAATTTGAATCCACGAGTGTAAAAAAAAGATGATAAACCAACAAGACTGCACGACAGTTTTCGGAGAAATTCCTCATGGCTTACAATTGGGAGGCAGATATAGCTGAGGATCAAGCAAAAAGTCTAAGTATGAACATTATATGCTTACAAGATCTTTCTGGGACTCCTATGCTATAGCAGTGGTCCTCAACTGGGAGTTATCTGCCTCCAAGGGAACATTTGGTAATACCTGGAGATATCTGGGGTTGTCACAACTGCAGGAGTGTTTCTGGTATCTACCAAGTAAAAGCCAGGAATGGTGTCCACCTACCACAAGGCAGAGAATATGCCCCAGAGTTATACACTCCAACAGGTCAGCAGCGCCAGTGATGAGAAACTCTGTGCTAAAATAAAGGCACTGGCATGAAGATAGGAAACACATGGGACGGGACATTTGGGTAGACAGCACACTGAATCCCTAAATGTTCTTGAAACTTCTTTGCTATTTGACATATTGTCCTCACATGAGAAAGCTACATATCATAGCTTGGATATCCACGTCCCCCCAAAGCCTCATGCAGCCATAAGTGGGGCTTCTCAGTGGCTGGATCTAGGTTGTGTCATGCTGAGACCGAGGATGTAATGCTGGAATTGAAGCGTGGTATGATGCTAGGATTCAGGCTGCCGCACCCCGGGTGCAAGTGCTAGCTGCCCTGGGGGTGGTAGCCTCAATAAGGGAAAGCAAGAGGGTCGTGTCTTGTCACTCATCACTTGCTGCTAGCTTGCTTTGCTGACTTCTGCCTGCCATGCACTGTTTTTCCTGCATGATTCCCCTCTGCCGTGCCACCCTGCCTACAGCCAGCCAACTCTGAACTGAAACCTTTACAAACTTTGAGCCAAAATAAATACTTCCTCCTTTGAGTGTTGGGTATTTTGTCTCAACAACACAAAGAGTAACTACACTTCCCTTGCATAAAAATTCGGCATTCATGTATTAATCTAACAAATCTTAGTCAGTAGAAAATCAAAAACAATTCACTTTCACTGGGACAGCAGTACATCTTTATGATCTTATCTGGAATTATTATTCACTCTACTATTCTCTGTCACAAAATAGTCTTAATTATCTTGCTACCCATAGAAAAACCACCATAGTCTACTATATTTATATTATTATTCTAATTACAACTACAGGGCAGGAAGGTACCTATTGAAAAATACACATTTTAGCAACACGTGGATGAATAAACACAAAATCTCAAGGACCTGTCATGTAAGTGACATTTTTAAGGCTGCAGTAATATAGAACACGTAGGTATGCTTCTGTAAAATAACAAAACTGTTTTCCTTCCATTTATTGCAAAGAAAAACACACTTGGTTGCATCTCTTTGGTTGGTGAAGGAAACCTACCACATCTGAGCATCTCACTCTAACCTCTTGCTAGATAACGATTCAATATTCCAGTTTTGAGAGTTTCCACAGAAATTCCTGGCTATAAATTGCATTATCATTTGGTGACCTGCATATCATGATACCAGAAATATCTGTGGCAGATGGAGATGTTATAGAAAGCAAGAACTAGCAGAAAAACTCTATCACCAATCCCAAGGTTTTAGAGTAAGAATTCTTCTAATAATCTTTCTAGGTCTTTGTTTCATAGCTTTGCCTAAGCCCTGACCAACACCAAACACCAGGGCACTGGACACTAGATGGCTGTGTCACAAAGTGAGTGATGTGAGCTAAAAAAATCATGATCACAGAAATCTGCTGTCAATGGAAATGGTGTGTATAGCATCAAGTCTGAAAATGTCAAGAAGGTAAAAGAAGACTGGACAGCACGTGGCTTAGAGCCCCACGATCCTTCACCACGTCCACCTCAGCCCACGTCTCACAAGCAGCTCCTTAGAATCAATAAACAGGAGAGAAACAGATGGTCTGTCTTACTGGTAGTTTGCACAGCATGCTAAAATCAATCAGAAAGGATGATTTATTGCAACTTTAATCAAGGGTGGTCCTTAAAAGACGATGGTAGAGGAAAATCACCCCAAAGGGCAGAATGTCAGGAAGTCCATGTGGTACCCACATCGCATGGATGAAGAAAAAGCCAGCTAGACCTACTCTATCACAGTGTCACTAGCAAACAGACAGCAGACTGGGAACGTAATAAGGCTGAGCGTTGACACAAAGACAAATAAGAGGAAGGACCACACAGAGTGAACCTGGAATATGTGAGGTGACAGCCACATATCCCACATCTATCCCTAGCACTCTCACTGTACAGATGGCCCCCGGCGATCAGATGGTCGGAATAATCTTCAGATGGATATGCCAGCCACCTATTTCCCCAGACACCCCACTAGTTGATCACCACGTAGCCATGGTGACAGGAACTAAGGCTATTCATGTACACAACTCAGCCTTGATCCTGAACAAAGGTTCAGGTCACACCACTGGTTTAAAAACTAACAAGCCCACCAGCTAGGGTGCCGACAGAAGACCACTTAATGGCTGATGAAATAAACAAACCACATTGAATGGCTGATGAAAAACCAAAGTTATAATCAACTTAAGCCTCATGATCAGCTTCAAAACAGACTGAAGCACTTATGTTTCATTTTAATTGTTCATATTACTGTCTTTTCTCCACCCACTGCCATATACAAAGGACACGAACAAATGTTAACATTTTAATTCCTGGAAAGAGTACAGCTGAGTTTACATCACAGGAACATCCAGTAGCTGGTGGGACTTTAAATTTCCACTGTGTTAGGGCCATAGGTTTTCCCCTTCAGAAGTGCAGAGCAAGTGCTAAACATTCTAGAAAGTTCCCGTCTGCCTTGCACCTTCTCCGCACTGTTCTGGGTCCTGGCTGAGCAGCCTAGACGCAGTATTCTGGCTTTTTGGTTGCTTTGTTAAAACAGCAGTACGAGCAGAGAGCTGGATGACAGGAGATAGAGATCAGAGTGTTTCTTCCCCCAGCTGCCTGTATGCCAAGTCTCAACACAGAAGAGCAGGTGAAGGCCATGAATTCTGTTTGAAGCCTGTCTGCTAACGCTACAGCTCTCCCAGAGCTCCAGAAACGGTTCCTTGTCCTTCAGCCATCAGACCAAAGGATAGCAGTGCTGTCACCCCAGAATGCATCTTCACACCCCTTAATCCTGCCCACATATTATAAACAATCCCTTCTTTAGCCTCCCTTAATCACCCTTTTGGATTTTCCCTTTCTTGTTAGATCTTAACTGATACAAATGTTTTCTGTTTTCAGAACAGAAAACTGAGGCCTAGAGAACAGATGGGCCGCCCTGACTGCCCTGAGATGCACTCTGGGGATCCGATCACAGAGAACAGACATCCAGAAACCTCCTTGTCTGTATGCAGATCACAAAATGGTTTGGAGGCTGGAGAAAATGCTTTCAGAGTGGGAAACAGGGTTAGTGCCAAAGTCAGCCTCCAACACAACACCCCAGGGTCCTAGCACAGAACGTGCCCATGCCCTCGCTGGCAATGATTCCACAGAAGAGACTCACGTAAACGGTGCTCCCGGTCTCATTCATCAGCCCCTGGCTTGAATGTGGGGCCCAGCTTCTTCTGCCTGCACGACCCCCAGAGAGGCCTGGAGCCCACCCCTTAGACAGCACCTCAGCCTCCCATGCATTCACACAGCTCTTCCGTGTGCTAGGCACTGCAGCAGCATAGGGCTATTAATGATTTTAGTGTTTTCATACGGCCAATGATATCACCTATCTCCTAGGTGATAAATATCCCACAAAGTCCATGTACTAACAGCTCTGTCACCAGCCTGCAGCACTGTTACAAGAGCTGATGGAAAACCCTAAGGAGAAGGGGCCTGGTGGAGGAAGTTATGTCAATGGGGACATGACCTTGAAGGGGAGACTAGGACACCCCTCCACCACCCCTCCTTCCATGATGTGTTGACTCCCTACAGGTCCAAAGCAATACGGCCAACTGATCGTGGACTGAAAGTTCCACAACAGGGAGCCCAAATAAACGTTTCCTCCTTAAGAGTTGATTCGTTCAGACACTTTATCACAGTGATGGAAAACTAATCCACTAGACAAACAGATCACTTTTAAAAGAGATAGGAAAAAAAATAAAAAATAAAAAAAAACAGATAGGAAAATGTTAAATACCCACAATGGAAAAGTATACAGCTAATAAGAGTCACAAAGAGTTTGAAATAGCGCACAAAGTGGTTATGACAAAATCTTAACAGAAAACAAATAGGATACAAAATTATATATACTGTGTGCTTCACATGATGTAAAATACTTAAGGAAATGTACTAAATGTTAATAGTGACACATCGGGTGACATTTATCTGTATTTAACAACTTACTTACAATAGATAAAAGTTGCCCTCATTATCTTAATTATGTAAGTGTTTTCAAAAAGTGTTTTAAATAACCAAACTATAGGTATGTAATAACAGCCCCTTAAGGATGTCATACCCAACTCCAGTACCTCCCCCAAAACAACCACTTTTCCACTTACTTTGCTGGTTTCTCATGTACATGGAAAAATAAAGTTATGTTCATGGAAGGTTTTTAACATAAATAGTATGCTTCACGAATTACCACGTAACCTCACTTTTTAACTTAATAAAGTTGTGGATCTTTCTATAACACCATACACATATACAGATTAAGGATTTTTCAGCTCGACTAGTTGGCTCTAGTATGGCTATTTCTCCACTTATTTAATATTCAGGACTTTAAGGCCGCTTCTACTTTGTCTTTGCTAAAAACAAATTGCAGTGAACAATCACATAGCTATCTCTCTGTCCATATGGAAGACTGTTTCCAGAAGAGACACTATGAAGCAAAATTTCTACTGGACTTTAGATGGTTTAAAGGTTCCCATATACACATCAGACCTCCCCAAACTCTCATGGCTACTTTAGGAAAAACTAGAGGTCTTGGCTGGTCAGTGGACTGGGGCAATAGGGGGGTCCACCTTCCGTAGGGTCCTCAGGGCAGCTGAATGACTGGCCAGCAGCCAGGAACATAGACCTCCACATCTGCACTCCCAGATCAAATCATTCTTCCTGGTTCAAGTCATCACTAGCAGCATCACTTTTGCATTCAAATAATAAAAAATGCATAGGCTGGGAAGAAATTTTCTGAGAGAGAGCCCACCTCTCACTGAAGCCTACACAGACTTCTCAGGCAGAAAAGAATTGGTTCCTCTCGAGAACTGGTCCTTTGGGGGCTGAGAAGCCATGCATTTTAATGTTCTAGGTACTCAATATATGTTCCTAGGAAGGAACGTAACCTGCTCTAGAGTATGTTCGTTCTGCTTTCGGAGGAAATCTTGTCTTCAGCAGCAGAAATAATGTGGATGGATCCCACCATAGCTCTCTCTGGACCTTATGCTCCAAAAGGGTCCCCAGGAGTTTTCAGCTATAGAAAGAAGCCTGGATGGAGTGATGTCCTCTGTATACCTTCCAGGGTGGGTTCAGGGGGGCCTCTGGCCCTCATGTTCCAGGCAAAGCTCTCTCTGTAGGAGAGATGACCCATAGAGCAGGTGGACCTTCGTCCTCCCAGCCCTGATTGCTTTCATTCCAAAATAAAGACCTAGATCCAGAGCGAGGCAGACATCTGCCTGAGACCTCACCCAGGTTCCTCCCACGTGGCTCCTCTAACGAAGCCCACACTGGAAACTGCCCAGTAGAGAGGAAGGCCGGGCATGAGAAGCTGAGATAAGGTACAAAGCGACATCATAAATAGACACTTAGAATCTGGTAATCTGAGGAGCTCTTTTGAAGGTAACTTTGCAAAAATAACAACCTTAGTTACGTACCTACAGCCTTGTTTTGAAAGCCTGTATTGTCATTGTTTTGGGCTCTTCGTTATTTTTATTTGTCCCTTTTATTTCTTGTTTTTCTTGTATTTTTTTGTTTTCCCTCTAATACAGAAAGGATAAATGTACATGTATAGGCATGTCTAGATCGTCTCCTAAAGAGTTTACAGGAATTGATTTCCTACATGTGATGGAATCAACAGCTATTTTGAAGAAAATGAGACATTATGGTAACCACTGCTGATTTTCTATCATCTTGTTTTTAAGCCCAATAATGCTTTTATTCTGTTTTGATTGGTTTTAGTCTGTTTTGTATTATTTGATTTCAGTATGTGTGAAGCTATTTTGAAAAAAACAAGAGATGATTTCCTATTGTCTTGTTTTGAAATCCTGTGTGTTTGCATTGTTTTGTTCTGATCTGCTTTGTTCTATTTTGTTTTGTCTTGTTTCATTCTCTTTAAAATAAAAAAAGACACCTGGATTCAGGAGAGGTGTTATGGTTTGATAACTAGTGGTCAACTTAACGCCAGCTGGATTACATCAGCATGCATTGAGAGAAGATGCTTCACCTGAGGAGGGTTGCCAGGATAAATAGGTGGAGAAGAAGAGAGGTTTGGAGAGGGATTGAGGCGTTATGGAGGCATTGTTAGTTCTATAAGTTGCTGTCTGAGCTGCTGGTTCTCCTGGAGAAGCTTTGGTCTTCACATCGAGCATTGCTTCCTGGCTCCGGAGGGGAAGACATGTGCTGCCTGGTCTCCAGGGTGAACTCCTCACGCTGCTTCCTGGCACGTTCCCGACTGTGCTTGTCGTCGGAGAAGCTCGGGGCCTCCGTGTTGTTGAGGACAGCTGTGGAGCCTTTCAGGACAGCCCCGCTCTTTGTTGTGAGTGTGACTTCTCAGCTCCAGTGTAGAACCCTCATCCCACTAGCACAGCTCCTTTATCCTGCTGGCATGGACTTTCTGGCTTCCACCGCTGACCCTTGGGTCTTCCCGGCACGAATCCGTAAAAGAGACTGGCGTGAGTCCTTCTTGTGGGCTCTGGACTTCCAGTTGGACTCATGGAGGCATTGTCCTGAGCTCTGGGTTTTTATCTGGACTCATGTGGGACATTGCCATGGGGTTTAGACTCTTGACTAAATAATCTATGTCGTTGGTGTTGCGGATAGATTTCCTGCATTCTCCTGTGTTAACTTTCAGTGACCATTATAAAAATATTATAAACTCCATGTCCTGACCTGAGTTGTTCTCTGTGTAATAACCCTGGACTACAACAAGAGGCTACTTCTCGCATCTTGGTGGGACACAACACAACCTAAAGAGGAGGACCACTGAGGCACCACCAGCTCCCCATCCCCATTTGGAACTTTGGATCCACTTGAGCACATTCTAAAACAGAACCCATGCTGTCAAACTACTGACCCTCAGAGCAGACCCCAAATCCAGCTCCCTGGCTCCCCTCCTAGTCCAAGCCCTCACCCTTCTCCCAGGAGACCGCAGCAGCATCTGAGCTCAGCGCCCTGCATCCTCTCCCGTTCCCTAATGGTCCACTCTCTGCACAGTGATCAGAAAGCTCTTTCCTTACATACACACACACACACACACACACACACACACACACACACACACACACAGACATATAAAATTATACAATGTTATTTCCTTGCCTGAAAACTTCTAGTAATTTCCCACTGCTCCTGGAAAAATTGCAATTTTGCACAGCCTCCAGGACCCCAAATGATGGCACACACCTGCCCATGCTCCATTCTGGCTCTGTGGCTCCCTGCTGTTCCTTCACCTGGAAAAGACTTGGGATCCACAGAAGGTTCCACAGAAGCAGAGCCCAAGAAAAGGCCCATGTGAAAGTTGTTTATCAGTGAAATGTTCCCACGAAAAGCCCCCATGGATTTGAGCAAGTAGGACCTGGAGGGGAAGGAAGCTCGGGGAACAGGGACTGCCCAGTGGTAACTTCAATCCTCAAGAAAAGCCCAGAAACAGTAGAGGTGACTCCTGGAGCAGGGGGTGCAGCCGATGTACACCCCTGCAGCATCAGCCATGAGTTAAGGCTGCCCCAAACATGACGAAAGTTCCCAGGTGTCTCCTGCTCCCTGTGGAGAGACAGGGGGCTCAGCAGCCTGAGGTTAATCTACCAGCAAAGAGCCAGAAGCCAGGACAGGGACATTGGGAGGTGGCGCACATGAGCAGGGGAATGGGATTCGGGGATGTGAGTGGAGTGGCACCCACGAGATCTCTGTGCCTCCCTGGTGACTTCCTCCCTCCTTTTATCCAAGAGTCTACTCCAGCCTCTCTACAGGTCCCACCGGCCTGCGATGACCTTCCTGCCACCCTGCAGCCTCCACGACCCTACTCCACCTCAGCACGGCTGATGGGCCAAACCGCCATGTTCCTGTTTCTGCTTTCCTCCCATGTCCTGGCAGTGTCATCCACTGGACCGGCAGGGTGAGGACCTGGCTGGCCTGGTTCTTATTGTGTCCCCAACACTCAGCACAAGACACGTTTTGAGCACTTTTTGTTGGTGCCTCCTGGCTCATGTTTGGGCACATTTTACATAGCTTTTTATCTATTTAAATTCCATATGCACCTGTAATATTTGCTACTATAAGTTCCTTACAACTCACTTAATTCCCAGAATAACCCAGTAAACAGATACTAATATTATCCTCAGTTTGTCCTCGGAACAGAGACTTGGGGGTTCTGGTAACTTGTTCACAAGCTAGGAGAAGGCGGAGCTGGGCGTCCAGCCCGCAACAAATGCTTCCAGTTGCTTGTGCTAAGCCTGAGCTGTCTGGAGATGACCTGCCCCAAAGTAGGCAGCAGCGTCCTCTGCTGGGGAGGAAACTGTGGCTTGAGTGGGGCTGCAGCTTCTCCCAAACTCCAGAACGGGTGGAGAGTGAAGCCCGCATTGTGACCCCAAAGCCTTCTCCCCCACTCCATGAGAGGTATCATAGGATTCCTTACCCCACTCTCTGTGTCCCCTCCAATGATCTTAGCCTTCTGCACTGGCCCCTGTGAGCATTTCTAGCCTGCTCCCCAGGGAGGGATATGCTGCCCCACAGCCAAGGAAGTTTCTCTCCCTCTCTCGTCCCACCAATGTCACACATCACTAGGTGGTCCAAGCTGTGGGACCAAAGAGATCCAGACATTCTGCAGCCCTCAGCGTGGTGCAAGGAGCTGCTGCTTGTCAGAGGCAGAACAATATTCACAAAAGGCAGCGTTCCATTAGGAAGTTGGTTTTCTAGAAGCAAAATGCAGAGTAATGTCATTAGAGATTGCGAAAGGCAGTGGGGGCTGGACAATAGTCTTGTGGGGAAGAATAAATTCTGCGCTCCACAACACAGTAGGATGGTCATAATTCCAAGCAACTTAGCGTGTTTTATAGAGTTAGAGGAGAGGAGTTTGTAGACACAACTGTTTAAAAAGAGGGAAATGTTAGCAAACTTAATTTGATCATTATACACTGCATATATGCATAGAATTATCTACTGTATCCATAGATCTGTACAATTAGGATGTGTCTATTTTTTCTATTTTTTAAATTTTATTTCAGAAGAAAAAGAAAAAACAGAAAAAGGGTACAAGTTATACAGAATTTCAGAAAAAATAAACAGTAGGAAATCACTAGCTAATGGATTACATATTGTCATCTTAGAAATAGTTGTTCAAGTTACAAAATTAAAGCATATAAAGTGGACATTCAGACAATGAGACTGCAAACAGTTCTGTTCAATGATCCAACAAAACTCAGTAATATGGTTATCTATCTTATACACGTAAATATACATGCAGTTATATCCTTTAGAGCACTTTCTTTTCCTCTCTTTTGTACAATGACAATTGTACATTTTGGGTTTTATTACTCCCACAGTTCTTATTATTTTTTTTGAAGAGAATAAAACCGAATGAGATATAACAAAACAGTCAGTCAAATCAAAAGGATGGACATAATACATAATGTAAAAACAAAATACAAGGTGATCAACAACAGTTACCATAATGCCTCTTGCTATCTTAAAAAGAATTGCCTATATCATCAGTTATAATAAAATTGAACAAAACAGTAAAGAACAAAACCAATAAAACCAAAACATTGGAGACATTACAGGACTTCAAAAGAAGATAATAGTCATAATGGGCATCATAATGAATCTTATTGTCTTCACAGTTGTTGCCTATACTCTCAAACTTGGTACCCAGGTCGATGCAGGGCTCCCCGCCTGTCCCGCTCTCAACTCTGTTCTCCGATTCCCACTCTCAGAGCTTTCGCGTCTCTCTCCCTGTTGTGCCAATTTGGACCCAGCAGTGGCGGCAAGAAATTCAAATTGCGGTTTCCATAGGTGTGAGTTCCAGCTTTGGCACTGAGATTTTATCTGTTCTGGTTATAGCACCGGGATTGCATTTCCAGTTGGTTTCTCTCAGCTTAGTTTGTTTCTGGGTCAGCAGGGTATATCTCCCCTTGTTAGGACTCCTCACACCACACCATTCCTGGATTGTAAGCTGGCTAACTCAGAGAGCCTCTATAGCTTCTGTTATCTATCCCCCATGTTCTCCCGGAAGTCGGATGTGTCTATTTTTAAAAAATAAAAAATGTGCCCATTTCAAACCAAATTCATAGCTGTTAAGCAGTTGTATGTGCAATGTGTGTGTCTGTGTTTCTGTATATGTGTGATATGTGTGATATATGTGTCTCTGTGTGGGTGGGTGGGTGTCTGTGGGTGTGTGTTGGAAGGAGAAGGCGGAATCACAGTGACATGCATACGAGCAGATGGGTCACTGATCCCTAACCCACCCTCAGGTTGGAGACCTCGCTCTAACTCAATCACCAGAGACCGCAGGCTACATGGTACCCAGCAGGCAAGTCAGCTCACCTGGGGCACCCTCACACCCACACACTCAGCCACCTGATTCCCGCCACACTGTGTGTGCCCTGCCCATCCACTCAGCTCAGCCTAGAACGCATGCATGCCCGCCCAGCCAGCACGTTCACCTCCTGGCTCACCTTGCCGTCAATTATGGAAAGTCCTGAAGACTCACTGGGGGTCACTCAGTACCTTCTAATTAGTGTTGCACGTGATTATCTGAGGCCAGTGATACTAGCTTTAATTGGTAATTATAATCTCACATACAATATTTAATAATCATTCATAATACAGGAAATGTGATTAAGGTCAGAGCATTTTTCTTGGATTCCCACACGGTTTCCTTAAAGGCTCAGCTGGGTTTATTCCAAGCAGGAGTGAATCCAGTTGACCCAGTTCCCCACCAACCTCCCCTGCTCTGAAACGCTCACGAGCAGTTCCTGGAAATGGGCAAAGGCCACAGACAGATGAGTCACAAAAAAGGAAACACAAGTGGCAACAAATCTGCAGGAAAATAATTGGCCTCACTAGGAATCAAGAAATAGTCATTTAAATAAGACGCCGTTCCTTTCATCAAATTGGCAAAGGCTT
This sequence comes from Cavia porcellus, assembly GCF_034190915.1. Lineage (NCBI taxonomy): Eukaryota > Metazoa > Chordata > Mammalia > Rodentia > Caviidae > Cavia > Cavia porcellus. Next base: position 5,668,836 of record NW_026947502.1, read on the forward strand.
GCTTGACGACTGTAATTCTGCTGCTGTTAATTTAAAAGGAAAAGTGTCTGGGCCATGACAACCTTGTCTGCCTCCTTCTTCCCCCATCTGAAAATGCACCTGTCCCACAAGGAACCACGGTTCAGCTGCTGTGGTCAAGCAGGAGGGTTTGGAGCTCTGAGTTCAGTCTTTCTGTCACTGCCAGCTACAGACAACAGCCAGAAGTAGAGCTCCGACCCAAGACAGGCAGGTCACAGACATTCTCAGCTGCCCTTGGCGACTGGTCAGGGACAGGCGCCTGACCTGGCCAAGGTAATACAGTTCCACCCCGTGATCCTCCCGCCCGGTGTCAGCAAACTCCAGTCCCTCTCAGCGGAGAGCTGGGTGGCACGGGCCACGACAGCCAGCAGCAGCCAGGCCCAATGAGCTCACTAGTGCACAAAAGCAGGTTTGCACAACCCAAGAGCTTGACTAACAGAGCCGGCTGGTACTTCTGTCACATGGGTTCCCAGGCCTGTCCCACGCAGAAATGCTGGTAATTTGTCTGAGTTCCCACTCCATGCCACCAAGAGGGTGAGGCCTAAGACCAGCAAGAAACTGGGCCATCACTTTCCACTGGAGAGGAGGGACCACCCTACCTGTCAGAGAGCTGGGGGAGGCGGCCCAAGGAACACTCTTCCATGAGAGCTGGAGTACAGCTTTCCAACATCATCCTCAGCCTCGGTACCACCGCCCGCTCACACAGAAGACCGAAAGGTTCAGATTTTGAGAAATAATTTCCAAACTCATAGAAAGTCCCACAAGGTACGCTACAGCTCAGCTCTGGAACATCCCCAAAGGTCCCACGTGTTACAGCTCAGTGGCGGGCGCAAAGCACTATTGGGAGACAGTAAAACTCTTCACAAGCAGGGCCTAGGAGAAGGTTTTAAGTCCTTTGGGCAAGTCCTCAAAGGGCTTGCGGGGCCCCAAGCTCTCCCTTCTTCCCCCACGTCCTGGCCATGGAGTAAACGATTGCACTGTGGCACGGGTTCCTGCCATTCGTGCCACCCCTTGCCATGCTGGAGTCCTGAAAGCCACGGGTCCACCCAATCACGGACTGGAACTGCCGAAACTGGGCCCCAATAAACATTCTGTCTTCGTAAGTTTATTTATTTCAGGTATCTGTTACAGAAATAGGAAGCTGACTAACATAAGGTGTTAGAATCCAAGGGAAAAGTAAAATTACTTTCATGGAGTTCCTTTTCCAAGTGCAAAGGAAACAGCAGAAATTCCTCTGTCCCCTCACGACACTCCACCCACCTTCTCCAATGATGGGCTCACAGGCAGGCCTTCGAAGAGCACCTGCTGTGTTGGTGGACCTGCATTTCCCTGCCCCACAGTCCCTGAGTTCAAACCCTGCCTCTCTTACTTACTAATACAGTCTTAGGCACCGTGGCTTAATCTCCCTGGACCCTGCTGCATCCTTTGCATTATGAGGTTAAATGAAGGAATGTCTTCAGGAGATCAGCCCAGCACTTTGCACCAGAGGATGCTTTAGATAAACGTTAGCCACCGTCCTTAATAGAACTAATTATCAAACAATGCAAGCAGGAAGTAGATGGCCAGGGAACACCTTGGTGAGAAATGGCTTCAGCATTTGAACAGATGGCTTGTTGATATATATGGCTAACCTGACCACATACTCATTCTATTTTATGGATGTGTAAACTGAGGCCAGAAACACCAAGTGCTTGCCCCTAAACCCCAATCTCTAAAAGACAAAGCAAACCGGGATGAAGGTCCCACACCTGTCTTCCCACCACCATTCTTTGAAAAGTACTGGTCAGAGAATGCATTTCACATGCATAAGGCGAGAGAGGCGTCCCTGGCACCCCCTTCTGCAACTACAGAGGATAAGTAACCTACCCAAGGTCACACACACAGTGAGAACCCCAAAAAATCCCGAGCTGGTGATACTGATAAGTCATTTCACTGCTCTTTTCACTCTCAAGAAAAAGCTTCTGTTATTGTCTGACAGCAAGGCAGAATTAAACAGGAGCCAGTGAAATGGTGATTTTGGGGAGAAGAAACATACAGACCCCAGGGAGACAGAGCCACGAGGATGATGGCAAGCCAGCCCACAGGGAACATATTCCTGCTCTAGAAGGGACAGACCCGTCCCCATCACACAGTGCACCACCACCTGCTCTGCCTCCTTGCAAAGCTCTCAGCTTCCAGAGCACGATCGGTTTCGCAGACTGCACCAAGCTCTCCCACTGAGGACGCGTGGCTGAGGACGCTGTGTACTGCAGTCACGGCCACTCTGCCCTATCCCTGCTGACGTCACCTGACCCGCAAGACAGGCAGGCTTGCAGCCCAGAGACCCAGTCCAGAGACAAACACAGCCTCACTCAAAAAGATACCAGAGCTGGAGACTTAGTTGAGTGGCACAAGCACCTGCCTGGCAAGTGCAAGGTCCTGAGTTCGATTCCCAGGAACAACAACAACAAAAAAAAGACACCAGGTAGAGCAAGGATGACCCACCAAAGAGACCAGTGCCTAGGAATGCCTAACAAGGTATCTTTATCAGGGAATTCACCCTAACCCTTACCAAGCCTCAAAAGGCTCAGACGGAGCACCCAGATACCCGGTTCGATGTCCACAGGAAGACGAGAAGGAGGAAGGAGGTGCCCACCTCCTGCAAGCACAGCTCATGGTCCAGCAGGGAAGAGACACATTCACAGGACCCAGACAGGGATAAGCAGAAGCAAGGGCCACGCTGTGTGGCTCACAGCAGGGTCTGCTTTCTTTCAGAGACATAAGTCATGACTCTGTCTGGGATCAGCCATGGTTACAGAAGCCTGGTAGCAAAGATGACTTGTACAGTTTGTGTGCAGGGTCACAATCACCTGCCCCTTCTCCCGGAGGCTCATGGGCTGACATCTAGTCCAGGTGCACTGGCAGATGCCAGCCCCATGGGAGTCAGGTATGTGCTGCTGGTGGGCAGGAGTTAGTTAGGACAAGCATAACACTGTCAAGGGGCATGTGAAGACCCTGGAGTCACCATATATGTCACCATTCACACAGGATGTGCAAGTGCCCACCTTTCTGTCTTGGGTCACAGGAGCCAGAAGAGCCACCACCTTACCTGGGCTCTGACAGGGCTCTGTGTTTTCAGAGCATCACGATTTTTCTCCAAACAAGCCCAGTTTCCATTTTTTATACCTCCCAGATGGCCTTTTCCTCCGTGAGTGCCACAAGCAAAGCAGGCCATCGTGTACTTTACAACCTCCCTTGAGCTCGGCCGGCATCCCAGGCCGGCCCGCTTTTCCAAAGTGAGGAGCGAGGGATGTTTTCTATTTTAATGGCTGCAGTTAAATGTTTCATGGGCAAAAACTGAGGCCAGATCACTTTATAATCATTCTTCTGGCTCCTGCATAATTGATGTCCCTTATGCACTTTTCATGATCTAATTTATCTACCTCCTAAAATATTTTGTAAAACCTGAGTCCCATCTGTAATGATCTATGTCCCATTATAAAGTCTACAAAAGGATTTGCTACCCAAGCTGTGTTTGTGGGCATAAACTCAGCTGTGTTAGGCGAAGGCAGGACTGTTTCTAAGAAAGACAGAAGCAAGCGAATCCTGCGCTTGAAAAAACCCAGGCGGGGAAGAGGCAGGTTAGTGGAATTTCCCAGAAAGACACACTGTGAAAAAGAGAGTGGGAGACTTCGGGAGCAAAGGGGACTTCCCAGGGGCAGCTACAGAGAGACAGACCACCTGTGTGGCCCCATCAGATATCCATGATGACAGCAAAACCCACACAGCAGTCATGACGCAGAAACCATGCTGCTGAGGCTAACCGCCAGACCCCGTCCTAGCACTTTTCAGGCTACGGTAAGGTAAACTGAGGACTACCACCATTCCCACTTCACAGACCAGAGCTGAGGCTTGCAGAAGCCTGGAAGTCATTTGCTCCAGGTTCATAAATGGGGAGAATGAGATTCAAACCTGAGCAGTCTGATCCAGAGCCCAGGACCCTGACGCCAGTGCTACATACACCTCTAGGTCAACCTGGCTCCTCAAACTTGTCTGTCCCATAAACCCAGAAACCCTCAAGTTTCAACAACCAATAAACAAGGCTTTTAGGCAAGGGTTTCCAGATTTACTTAAAAAAGACATCTAATTAGATGTGAATCTCAGATGAACAGCAAATGATTTTTAAATGTTACTCACTCTTTTTTCTAATTATTCATCCTTCACTCAAACCCAAATGTAGGGCTCAGGACGAAGCTCAGTGATACAGCACTTGCCTAACATGCCTGAGACCCTGAGTTCAAACAAAACACCAAAAAAGTTTTAAAAATAAAAATATCAAATGTAACTAAGGAGCTTCGTTGGCCCCGCCCACCTTGTTTGGGGGTACTCCCAGGGTGCACCGGCCTGTGACTGAGACTCTGGGGAGATTATAGGAGAACGCAGGCTGCCTGGGAACGAGAGGCAGTCACAGCCTGATCCAGATTTTTGTGGGAGGGCCTGGTCTGGGGTTGTGAGCATCAGAGCTCACAAAGCAAGATCTGGGGAGGAGCACAGGGCCACAGCGGGTCTGAGAGGGCAACAGGAAGGAAAGAGGCTGCCCACCCAGCACAGCCCTCCCCCAACTGCCAGCCAAAGACCCGGCTGGAGCTCAGCACCTAGAGAGCAACTCCAGGGTTGGCCCAAGCTCAAACCAAGTCCATTCTCCAGGAGACACTGCCCAGCGTGACCCATCTGCTGTCCAGATTGCTGATCTAACTCAGCACAACTCCCACACTCACATCCCCGCCCATCTGGAAGCTGCTGGTCCTCCCCAGACCCTGTCTCCCCCTGAGGGTCCTGCTCAGCCCGGCCTTCCCTAGAAAACCTCCGCCCAACAGACCCACCTACCAGTCTCACCCCCACAAGGCCCACCTTAGAATTTATCCCTTACAACAAACATCATTTTATTACTGTGTGCCTAGCACAGAGCCTAGAATTTAATCAGTGCTTGTTGGATGAAGCAGTGAGATTCACTGTAGCTTTACCCAACACCTCGCCTCCTGTACATGCAGATCCCCAGCACAGGGAACTCAGGGCTGTCCAAAGCAATAGAGTAAAAGCCCCTTGAGAGAGGCATGCTGATGTCTTCCAGAATCCTCAGCACTCAACCCAAGCTTGGCACACAGAAGATTCAACTCCTACTTAATAAGAGAGAAACGGCTGCAGATGGGGAAGACAGGGACACGGGGAGAGCATCCAGACCCAGGAAAGTGCCTCTCTGCTGGCTTCCCCAGATGGCTTGGGCAAGTCACAAACACTCCTTCCTTTGATTTCCTTCGGTGGAGAGCCAGACATGAACACACGGCTACGAGTGCTGGGAATGCATGATGACCATGCCATGGGTGTAATATTCTGCCTTCTCACAAGAGGCACACAGAAGGCTGGAGTGTGGGCACCTTAGAGCCCTGACTGCCTGCCAATTCCACCTGCCCCGGCATCCTCCCCAACTGGAACCAGCCACTGCCCTGACGGTGATGAACTCCCACTTGGAGCCCAGCCATGGAGCACGGCTCACATCTCTGTGGCTTCTCTCAGTCCAGCGGCCCCAAGCTGAGGCCAAATAAAAATGGATATTCTCTCTCACTGCAAATGCAACGCCCCAGTCAGTCTCCTGGCACCCAGACCACGCTCGTGGTTCCTGTGTAGAATTCCACCGATGCTTATAAACACTTCCATTACTTCTGAAGTTTTATTTATGGTTTTTGCTAAACCTTTGCTTTGAAGTTTGCCATTTTAAACATTCCCTGACTGAGTGAGATTTATATGGGTTCCTCTCGCAGAAGCTACCTGTAATGGACAGAGCCAAAATCAATTTATAGGCCTCGAGAGCAGCCGACAACTCATTTTTATTGGGAGAGGGTTTTCTCAGGAAAGGGACAGGAAACATTACCACCCCAGAAACCTCCACCCTGTCTGTCCTTCTTTGAAAACCAGTTCAATCAAATGCCACTAGATCTGCTTCTTTTCAGACCAGAAACAGAAAGAGGACACCAGACTCAGAGGGCTCAGGACACCGAGGGTGACAGGTGCTATAAGTCAACCCAGTGATGCAAAAGGAGCCAAGACGGGAGGTGGCACGGATGTAGGCAGGGCAGTCTCGGTGCAGATTCATTCAGTGTTCTCAGCTCCCCCACCTGAAGGGAACATTGCCTACGTCTTCGCAGGCCTTGCCAGATAAATTAGGAAATCTCTTTCTTTGAAGATCAATGGTACAGAAATGACTTTGAACTCTTAATATCGGGCATTAGCCAGATAATGTTAGGTTTTATTAAGAATGAAAAGAATTTACCAATTTTCTTCCAGCAATTCTCTCTGGGCTCCACGAGGAAGCTAATCACTAGATAATTGCTCAATGACTCCTGTGCTACATTCAAATCCACTGAATTGTTTAGAGAGGGAAAAGGCAGAAGTCCCTTAAAGGACCAGTTACTACAACACGGGGACCTGCAACTCGGCAGAAGACACAGCTCTGGAAAAGTCAGGATGCCAAAGAGACTGAGTACATTGTGAGCACTGTGATAATCAAATACCATCAGTCTGGGTCCCTTGTATATCAGATGCTTGTGGCTCACAGTTCTGGGGGTTGAAGTCCAAGATCAAGGTTCTGGCTGATCCTGATTCTGCTGAAAGCTCTCTTCCTGGCCTTGGCGTCCATCTTCTTGCACGATGCTCAAAGGGCAGGGGAGGCTCTGGTGTCTCTCCTCATAAAGACACTAACACTATAGATTCCAGGCCCCACCCTTTTAAAATCATGAAACCTCTAGTACTTCCTTAGTGCCCCATTTACAAACACAGCCCTGTTCAAAGTTAGGACTCCAACGTAAAAATTTAGGGAGGACACAGACATTTGGTTCACAACACTGCTTTCAGGGAACCCTCTTCAGGGTTCCATTTCCCACCACACTGCGTAGCCCAAACCTGGCCATGCTGCCGGTCCTCTACCTCCTCCCTCCCCAGCACTCTCTGCAGGAGCGCCTGGGGGCCCTAGTGCCTCTCCCAAAGCCCAAGCTTTGAGTCCTTTCCCTGCTCAAAACTTCAGTAGCTCCCCAACCACACAAATAATTAGGTCTGTGATTCAGAAAGGCAACATATGCATGACTGAAAAAATCTGGAATCAGGTAGACCCACATGCAAATTCGAGCTCTGACTTGGAGTAACCATGTGATCAGGTAATCTGAACCTCAGGTTCCTCCTCATAACATGGAAAAATGAACACTCTTTGTGGCAGAAACAAAGAAAAGAAATGCTGAAAAGTGCGCTCCAGAATGCCCGGCACTTAAAACTTAAAAAAAAAAAAAAAAAAACTAGTCCTGATACTCACTATCCTCTATCTACCAGGGATGTGATCTCATCCCACCTCATGGCTTTAACACATTTAAAGGCAGACGGCCCCCAAATGGCTATATCTGGCCCTGATCTCTCTCCAAAACTCTGTACAAGACAATCCAGCTGTTGGATGCATATGTTGAAATCTCACACTGAACTCCATTAACATATTAATCAAAAATAAAATATCAAAGAATAGAAATCTTCCACGTTGAGAACAGAACCACCTCTCACCAGCCCCAAGAACCACTCCAGCCCAGGACATTGTCACTCTCCCCTCGGGGCTGGAGCAGCCTCTCACCTGCTGTCCTGACCTGACCCTTGTCCCGGAAGTGGTCAAGTTGCCACACAACACACAAGACGATGCTTTTAAAACTAGCCACACCATGTGACTCCTCTGCTCAGAACCCTTTCGAGGCCCCGTGTTGCTCAAAGTGAGCCCAATGGGGTCCCCTCCATCCCTCTGCTGCAAGCACACTGGCCCCTTTGCTGTTCCTCAGGGCACCCGACACGTTCCTGCATTAGGCTCTTGGATACTGCCGTTTCTTCTGGCTAATCCTTTACATCCTTCTCAAGGTACTCAAAAGTCATCTTTCCACAGAGATCTACTCTGCTACTCTGATCAAAATTGCAACTACAGGAGTGTGTACACACACACACACACACACAGTGCTCCCACCCCCTATTCTGTTCTACTCTTTTTTCCTTGCACTCACATCTTTCTAAAACACTATAACATTGCTTACATTTTTTTAATTGTTTCTTTCCCCATGTTAGAATGTAGGCTCACAAAGGCAGGGTGCTTCCCTTTCATTCACAGCTATGTGTCCTTTCCCTAGCACAGTGGTCACTTGGCAAATACTTGTTAAATGAATACAGCTTCACCCACTCACACCAGCTGGCCATCTTCCACCCTGCTGAGCACTGACCTGGGTGCCAGTCTGTCCTTTGGTCCCGCTAACCTGTGAGTGCCTCCCTGTTAGAACCACATTTGCTCCCCTCCTCTTCACCTTCTGTGCCAGACACAGCTCAGCTGTTCCAGAAAAGTTTAGCGTCAACTAGTATCATCTCTATCAGCCTGTAAGTTAAAAACTCAAAAGCAGATCCTAGTTTTGGAGTCAGCCAATGCATCCTCGAGGCCAGAGTGCAAGTAATGATATAGTCACCTTCCTCCTGCCTCACTCACAGCTTCAATGGCAGTCCAGTGGGAACACGCTGCCCCTTGCCAAAGTGACAGCTCCACAATGCAGCCCAGCCGCGGTCTCCCACCCAGGGAAGCTGCGGTGCATCACCTCTACCCTGTTCCCCCAGCAATGTCCACCGAGCTTGATCCTGCCAGCCCATGAGAAAGAACCCCATCCATGACTCTGTGCGTGCGGGAACAGAAAAATGATGTATTTGCTTACAAACGTAGGGGTCTCCATGGCACCCTGCACAAGCTGGACAGGTTTTTAATCCTTGAAGTCATAAATTATATTAGTCAATTTCTTGCTCCTAAAAAGGAACGAGACCTCATCATACACATTCACCAGCCTATGACACCCCAGAATTCACGTGTCCCCAGAGGTTGTCTCATCTGTACATGTCCACGTAGGAATTCATACAAAAACAGCACCCAAGACTCCATGTGGCTCTTACTGACTCCAGTTCCTACCGGACCAGGGCATGGGCAGCACCAAGATTAGGCAAGAAAGACCAACTCCCTGTGGTAGGCACATTCCCTCCACGTGCTCAGCTTCCCAGAGGGCAAGGCAGAGGGAGTCACGGAAAGTCGAAAGACAGGGATCGAGTTAAACTAGACGTCCCTGCCCACGTCAGCACTGAGCCCACGGCCCAAAGCAGCAATCCAAGTTCTATTTGCTCATAAACATTAAAGGAACCAAACCTCTGGGAAAGGACTAGGAAAAGCCAAATGCCAGAGAGCGCAAGCAACACTGTAAAACACAGGCTCAGAGCAGGAGGGGAAAGGCCAGAGCTCCGGGGACGAGCTCTCAGAATCTTCCTCATTGATGGACTGTCCTTTCTGGCTTTGGGGAATAGATTCAGGGAGGCTCCCTAGGTCCTTGGGATTCTGTAAGTGTTCTTCCTGTGAGGGAAGAAAAGCACACTATATATATATAATAGACATGTACTTAATGACCAACCTCTGCCAAAGAGCAGTGGTGACCGAGGCCCGCCCAGCAGGCTCTTCTTTACCTGCCAGGGGACCACCCTCCTGGTGCACAGGAGGACACCAAACAGAGAATTATTTCTGCCTCATCAGCGACAAGTGAAGTGACATCAGGAACTCATACACCCTCTGGAATGCTGCTGTGTCATCCCTAATGCAGGGTACATTCCTACTCTCTGCTGTAGGGGCTTGAGGCTGGCACCAAGCACTATGTGAGCATGTCCTGGGGCACTGCACGGTATGCATTAACCCATCTGATCCTTTCGACAGCCCTGTAAGATGGGATCTATGATCCTCATTTTATAGACTAGAAACCTGAGGTGCAGAGAGTACATCCCCTAGCTGGAGCATAACGGTCAGGGCTAGAACCCAGACCTGCGCCAGAAGTTAGCACTTTTTAAACCACAAATGATCTGATTCTAGAGTCAGGCCCAGGACTAGCACACATGGCTCCTTCGGCAAAGCCCACTCTCTGAGTCTCACATCACCCGGCTGCAGCCCCTCAGACTTAGAGCTGCCTTGTGGCCTGGTGCTGTCTGATGGAGCCCAGGCTGGCTCTTCTCCCTCTCCGAACCGCAGCAGTGCGGAGGCCACTGCTCAACCCTCTAACACTGCGTCCAGTCTTCCACTTAAAGGGAGGCAGAGAAATAGTATTTTCTTTCACAGTTTCCTCTCTCACTTGAATATTGTATTTCCACGTTGTGTTGGATTTGTAGAAGCCTGGTTCCCCGAGGAATTCCCGAGAAGCCATCTGCTGGTGTGCTTCCCAGGTGCCTCAGCAAATAGAAATGTAGGATGCTAATCAATCATCCAAACGGGAGCTGCTAGCTCTTTCCCTGGGAGACCGGTGTGCACTTGCCCTTGAGCTCAGAGGCTGTACCACCAGACAGGCACAGGCCTGGGCTCTGCAGATGCTCTGGTCATCCTGAGGTCATCTCTGACTCACATCAGGTCAGGTCTACCCACACCAGTAGCCTGAAGAGCGCTGTGGCAGAACAGACCTTGGGGGAAGGGGGTTGTGCTTGTGTCAGAAATGTCAAGAGGCTGCCACAATGTCTGAGCCCAAGGCCGGGCTCATCCCTGACACCCCCAGACACCCTGTGTCAGGGATGCATATGTAACACCCATCAGGAGTCAAATCACAAGGTCCTTCCCAGGAGGTCAGCTCGGAAGCGTGGCTACACAAGGCCACAGGCACCCTAAAATGTGGCTGCCCAGCTCCAGCAAGGCTGTGTTCTGTCTGAGCCGCAGCAGACTGCACTCAGGTAGCTCTTATAAGTGTATCCTCTTCTCTAGGATGGCCACTGGGTTCAGTTTATCACACAGGGAATCAGGGCAGCTTCAGTTCATTAACAATGAATAGACAAACCAGCTCCCCAGTAGCCTAGCAAATATCTATGAAAGCCCCAGAGAACTTTGGCTCGGTCCATTTAGTCCTGCCAGTGGAGAAACCTTAAACCCCAAGAGACATGGGAACTTATCCAGTGGCACATTACAGGGGCCCAAGTTGGTGCCCTGCACAACCACTCACCAGATTGCTGCCTGCAGAATTCTGGTCCACCCTTGGCAGCCTGCAGGGAGAAGATGAAGAAGATGGCCATCCCCGAAGCAAGCAAGCTCTACCTCAGAAGTGGCTCCTCCTGCTCCCTCTATAACTCTCCCAGCTCCCGGGGTTTTGTTATGTGTTCAAGATGCCCCAAGCACCTTGACAAAAAGATTCTTGTCAAGCCAGGCATGGTGGCACATGTCTGCAATCCCAGCACAGGGGAGGCTGAATCAAGAGGATCACTGTGAGTCTGAGACTACCCTGGGTTACACAGTGAGTTCAACCCCAGCCTGTGAACTGCATAGGAAGACCCCGTCTCAAAAAAAAAAAAAAAAAAAAAAAAAAAAATTCACGTGTAAAAGGCAATCTGAGGAACCTAAGCCCATGAGCTGCTGCAGGGGAGAGGGGATTTGATGGAGGGAGTGTTTCTGTTCACATCCTGTCCTCCGAAAGGCTGCTTGGCCCAAGGTAAGCCTCATTTGGCAGCGAAGGTGAATGCACAGACTGGTCATCCAGTGAAACAGTCCAAGCCAACCACAAAGCAACTGGTCTGCAAACTCCGGTCTCTGAGCAGGTCCCACAGAGACCCACCAAACAATGCATCCGTGCTCTGGCTCCAGAAGGCCTGCTCAAAGCACAGAGGAAACCACAGCAGGCCAGATGGTGTACGCCCTGCCTACATTTTAGTGCAGGAGGAAATTTAAAGCTGCTAAGATAGTTAGCAAGGGAAGATGACCAGAGAGCCTTGAGGTTTGCACACGGGACAGGAGACTGCCATGGTATTTTCATGGCTTCATATAACAAAAAGGAACTGTGGCCAACTAAGTTTAGAAAACACAGGATTAAAGAAAGTTTAAGGGCTGGAGTTGCAGTGCAGTAGTCTAGCACTTGCCTCAAATGTGTGAGGCCATGGGTAACATGCCCAGCACTGTAAAGGAAGAAAAAAAGAGAGACAGAAAGAGTCTAAAGCACTTCTGGAACCTTTGAAATGCTCATGATTTTTTTGAGCAACTCCAAGAAGGAAGCACAGAATGTGGTATTTCCCAGTACTCCATTGCCAGCATCTTACAGGCCCAACAGGACCTTCTCAGATGGGGGAGGCAGACGGGAGCCAAGCGGCCATGACCTGGCATTTCCCAGCATGCTGTTGCCATAGGCGGCTTGAACCCCGGCAGTGAAACGGTGCCTCTGTGGTTTGGGTCTGCAATGCTACGCCTGTCACCAAAGCCTCAGCAGTGAAAGAAAGGCAGGACTCGTGGAAGGAGAGTGGATTACGGGCCACTGTAGCTGGCTTGCTGTTAGGATGCAGGACCTGGCTGGAGGTGGCTCTTGGGGAGTGTCACCTGAAAGGATGCAGCTCCCTTCCCAGACCCTCCCTTCACTCTCTGCCTCCTGGCCACCCATGGTACGAGCAGCCTTCCTTTTGCTATGCCCCTCTGTCATCCCATTCCTGCCTTGGAGCTGGCTGACCATGCAAAGACTGAAACTTCTGAAAACACGGGCCAAAAGAAATCTCCTTTAAACTGACGGTGTCTTATCCCAGAGATGAGGAAAGGGACTCGGACAGGCTAACGAGGCTCCAAGGAATAATACACACATTCACAGCAGTCCAGTCTCCGTGGGGAGCTGGGATACTCTACCTCCTCTTCTGGGAGGCCTCAATTCTGCCCTCAGGAATGGACTCAGAGCTACCCTTGGGGTGAGAGTGCACAGGTGGGCACACCTGGTCCTCTCACAGAGCCTCTCCTACATGGTTCCGTGTGGACCACCCTGCTCTGGGAACCGGGCCTTTCTTCTTTCCCTGCCCACCTCCTATCCTTCCATTCTGCTCATCAGCCCTGCCCTTTCTCCACCAACCTTTTCCCAACATGTCTCCCTCAAATAAGAGACCAAGGCCCTTGGGTAACAACAGAGAAATCTGGGCTCCCGATTTTTTAAAAATCAAGTACTTTTGAGAAATCCTGGAAAGCAAAAGTGAAGCGTGGGCCACGTGATGCCAGGGCCTCCTCGGTCCCCTCACGACCCCTCCTGTCTCAGTTCCTTTTAGGTGTCCATCCATCTCCACCACGCCCCTCCCCAGGGCCGGGGCGCCCACCTCGCCCCAGGACAGCACTCTGACCCCCAAATATGCCCAAGCTCCACTGGTCTCCCTCCAGGTCCCCACAGAAACCCTGACGTACCAATCCTCTCTTGTCACACACCCATTATCCAGGCACAGCGCGGGCCCAGGTCCCTTCAAGAGAGAATCCAATTCCTGCAGCTGAGCTACCGGGAACAAGGTCAGCCCAGCAGCGCCCACGGCTCATTCCCCACCCCAGTGCGCAGGCGCAGCCCAGCCCATGCCTGATATGCGTGGTCCAGCGGGTCCCCGCCATATGCATGGTGCAATGCATGCCCTAGCTCGAAGCCCAACGTTCCTTGTATTCTTATGGTGATTTGCTGTTTCAGAGGTTTTCCTCCTCTGGCTGAAAAGAAGCGAGAATAATATTTTAATTCATACGCACTGAAATTCCAAAAGATGAATTCTGGAGATTCAAAACATTCTAATGTTTGGAGTTCTGCTCACCCATCCCCTGGTTTTCCAGAGGGACTGAGTCACGTTGAAAGGGGTAGAGAGAACTGCGATTCTGAGAGGGGATCCGTGCAAGCAAGATTTTACTTTTGTTTTGTTTTGAATACCAGATTTGATTATTGTAAACAAATGCACTCTTCTTAAATAGGTGGCTCCTGAGTGTGGCTTTATGTTAGCTCAAAACTGTGACTAGGGTTATAGAGAAAACTTGCATGAAACCGCATTGAAACGAATGGAGGAAAGTTAAATCGGAAACTGTTGACGCACCTGGTAAGGGTCCCACCTCGTTTCCCAGTCCAGCTTTCTCCCTGGCTCTCACCTAGCTGGCCTCCTTGGAACCCTTAGGAGCTGTACCCAGCCACACCAGAGGCCTTCGAGTGATGAGTGAAGTCCAGGAGATCTCCTGCTGCCTCAGATCCATGAGCTCCTACAGCTCCCCCCCCCCAGTCCCCAACACAGCACCCTCCATGTCTACCAAGCTGCCTGGTTCCTGTCTGCCTCCCAGTCCCACCAGCACAGACATTAGCCATTGTGTCCCAGCCTCTTACATAGAACATGAATGAGTTAATGTATCCATTGATGGGTGGGAAGGAGAAAGCGGAGAATAACAGAGACAGAAAGGAAGCAAGAAAGAAGGGGAGGGGAAAATGAGAGTGTGTACACTCTACTTGAGGTTCTCATGATCTCATTGCTGTCCTAGGTGGGAGCTGGGGAAGTCCCCTCTTGGCCTGGCTTTTCTGTTGCTCCCACCTTGGAAACCAGGGGAAAACCCAAAGACCATATGCATGCATGCATCACACCATTCTTCCTTCCTGCCTGTATTTCCTAGGGCAACGCTCCATTGGACAGTGTAAGGCCCAGGACAGAGACAACGCAAGCCAAGGAGTGGTGATGTGTGAGCATTGATCCCACCCTGAGCGCCCTTCTGTCTCAGCTTGCGGAAAGAAGACCTGAGGTCTGTGTGCGGCAGCAATGTGAGGCTTCCAGCCAGAAACAAGCCCAGGAGACTGTCATGAGCCCCAGGAATTCAAGGGGAAAAGTGGGGTATCCAGGCATAATGGAATCCAGAAATCCAGAAAAGGCCACTGGGGGCCAAGAAGATTCAGAAAAAGGGCTGCAGGAAACAAGTCACCTCAGAAGGGTTGCATCTGCAAAGTGACCCTGATAAATGGAGGAGTAAAAGAAAGGGCAGAGAGAATCTGATGGGAGGCCCTGGCACCAGGGTAGGATAGGCAGGAGCCACGTTCCTGGCCACGGCAGTCACAGGCACAGAGTCCTCCACCAGGGCCTGCGCAGGTGAGGGCCAGCTGCTTCCACCTCCGGTTGCCCTTGCAAGCTCCATAGCTGGCAGTTTTCTACTCCCCAAAATGTATTTCCTTTTCTCAAAACAACTACTTTGCAGCCCTTTCTTGAGGGGCTTTTAATAGCTTTTGAAATACAAGCCTGGAGCTCCAAATGCCGCCTGGCCCATTTACTGGAACGCTTCACCTCCCCAGAAAGCTCTTCTCAAATGACTTTCCTTCTCCTACCACAAACAGAGCCTTTGGAGCAATGGGCCTTTTAATCAACAATTATAAGAAGTTTTAAAAGTCACTTTTAAAGGCTGTCACAGTGAGCCTGCTCTGCTCTTTCTTCTATTCCGGAGGGACTTCCTGGTGGTGGCGGGAAGCACGCAGCAGCAGCGGGAGGTGGGGAGGTGGGGAGCAGTGTCGTCCATCACCCAGCGACAGGCCCCTAGTGCCCGGGGTCCTCAGCACACACATCTGCAGCCTGAGCAGTGCTGGCATCATTTATCACAGGCAGCTTGGTGCCTTCGCCCCACGGGTTTATCGGTTTACCCGCTGCTTCCCTGCCTACCGACCTCCAAATGTCTCTGTGCCCGGCAACCAGGCTCGGCTGCCAGCCCCACACACAGGCACCCACTGCTGCGATTCCCATGAAATGTCTCCACCCCAGCCCATGCTTCCAAACACTTTCCTGAGACCTCCTTGAGCGCAGAATATCCAAGAAGCTGTATGTTTGCGCTTATTCCCTCGAGTCAACTTCCCAGCTCCTGTGTCCCAGCACGTGGCGTTCCCATCCCCTCGTTGAGCGCTCTGCTATGGCCCTCGAGTCAATCCTGGTTTTCCACACCATCACTGGTCATGCAGTTCCAGCTGGGGGCCATCAGCTTGACTTTCAAACCACATCCTGCTCCCTTTGCACCACGGCCCTCTTTCCAGCACCGCCACCTCTCAGCAGCACAATGGTCCAGCCTCCTCTGTCACCTACAGCAGCCAGGAAGGCCACCCTGCATTAGCACACTCACAACAGTGTTCCCCCGCCACTGCCAGCCAGGGCTGGGATGTGACCAGTCCATCTCCAAAGGCTGCTAGGGGGACACCCCTCCCCACCAGGTAGTCTGAGGGGTGAGGAGACTGGAGGAGGCAGGGGACTTTGAGGCAGTGGCCGTTCCACTTGTACTCACCTCCAGGGCTCTAGTGGGACAGACCCATGATCCTATTCCAGGGGCAAGCTGGGGATAGCGAATGGAGATCCTCAGATATTTCTCCTCTTGCTACACACCCAGCCCTGTGCTGTCTGTTCAGAGCCTTTCCTCTCTCCACCTTTTTCTTAGCCCTCCTGTGTTTTGTTTTGTTTTGTTTTGTTTTGTTTTGTTCTTTGGGTTTTTTTAGGTACCAGGGATAGAACTCATGACCTCACACTTGCCAAGCAGGCATTAACCACTAAGCGAAATCCCCAGCCCCTGCCCTTCTGTTTTAAAACCCAAAATCCAGCTCATCCTTCAGCTCTCAGCCTAACATCCCCTTCTTCACAAGTCCCTCCAGCCCCCGGGCCTGTCAGGACTGAGTTAGCGCACACCCAGTGCTTTGCCTTGGGCGAGCTTATCCCACTGTCACCAAGTCTTGTGTTAACCAGCTGGGTGACATCTTTATTTTCTTTGCATACCTGACTTCCCCCGCTGGTCTTTAAGCTCTGTGAGGGCCAGGACTGGATTTGTTTTGTTTGTGGCTAATCCCTAGGACACACAATAGGTTCTCAGTAAATGTTGACTGACAATTTCATGCATAGTTCTACAATTCTTAAGTAGGAGGCTGCACTAACCTAAGAAATCTAGGAAAGGAAAGAGGGAGAGTGATTCTTCCTGGATGTGGTACATTTCAACATAAACCCTTGCAGCTGAAAAGTGCGGTTAGCCTCAGATATAGTATCCAGGGAGAAAAAAACAAATATGACACATAGAGCTAAGTTCACGGCAAATGCAGAACAACTGAGGGAAGGGAGAGCCTTTGTAAGGCTCCAGGAGCAGCCTAGCTGCTGGCCGCCCATTTGCCTTTCAGAGGCTCCCCGAGCTGGGCAGGGAGGGTTGCTTCACCCCTAGCACAAGTACAGAAGATGCTGCTTACCAGGCTGGGGCCCCTCCCGTATTCCTCCCGTACCTAGAGGCACCAATATCCCAGCCCAGGCCTCTTCCTGTCCTCTTCAATTCGGGAAACAGGTTGCTTTCTCTGAAACTTCTATTTCTTCAGAAAGTCACTGTGCCCTCTTCTCCTTGGGGCCTTGCAGGGTTATCAACAGCAAGTTCTCTCCCCTCACCCAGCCTCGGGCCTCGGAGGTGAGCAGGAATGTCAAGCTAAAGCAGGCCCAGCCCCACACCTTTCTGCAGGTAGTTAATTTTGGTGAAGCAGTGAAGCAAGGCCAGTCGTTTCCAGGCTCCTATACTGTATGGAGCGTTCCACTGATTTGCCCAGCTGGAAATGTGCATCCCTCTTCTCTGAGTATATTAGGGAGGCTCCCTGTGGGGAGAAAGAATTAAACAATGAGAGAACAGAGATAAATGTCGGGGAGACCATCATTTGTGTTGCTAGATCCTGCCCTGCCTAGAGCCAACATCTAAATTTGCCTATTGCTTACAGGCAAACATCCAAGGAGTTCCCCAGATTGACTCCTGCATCTAGACAAACATGCCTCTTCCAACTCCAGGCCAAGGGTCTAAGCTTAGAGTCTGCTTGCAAGGCCTGGCCGTGACACATTGGGTTAGAGAAACAGCTGCAGTTGCCCTCCACCTCTGTGCAGCAACCCAACCCCCAGGGACACCCCTTTCCCCACCTCTGTGCAGCAACCCAACCCCCAGGGGCACCCCTTCCCCACCTCTGTGCAGCAACCCAACCCCCAGGGACACCCCTTTCCCACCTCTGTGCAGCAACCCAACCCCCAGGGACACCCCTTCCCCACCTCTGTGCAGCTACCCAACCCCCAGGGGCACCCCTTCCTCAGCCTGTGCTTTGCGTTCTGGACCAGGAAGTTGTCCACACACGAGACACACTTTCCATTTTCCCCAGCACTTCCCCTGTCTCTGCGTAAATGGGAACAGACTTGGTGGACCCCCTTAGGCACTCAGCCCTGCCTGCAGAGCGAGGCAGAAACATGGCCCTCCTGGGTGGAATGTGGATGCCCATTCTGTTTTACTTCTTCCCAGTCTCCCCATGGTAAATGTGCATTTAGACCCTGCCGCTCCACTAGGTACTGGGGCCATGAAGACCTTGTGCCACGTTGGCTCTTATCGCTGTGTCCCCCTTCCTACACTCTGTCCCATGCCACAGAAGAATCCCCAGAGCTCCTTGTCAGCAGGGTCCCAGGGACAGGCTCTCCCATATCTGGAAGGTGGAAGAGCCCTGATTTTCAAGCCCAAACTATGAGATGGCAAGTTGTGCTTTTGCCCATAGCTTTGAGGTTTTTGTCAGGAAACCCCAACACCAATGCTACAGGTAATAGAAACCATCAGCTACAACTTCCTGTGAGAGCCTACATTTCCAGATTTCCAAATGTAGCCCCTGTGACCCCTGCTTCTCCCTTGTTGCATCCTTCTATTTGATGACTTTCTGCTCTAGATACCTAGACTGGCTTTTGTTTCTGTTTCCCAAACCTTCAGCTATTCCTTGGGTGAAGTTAGTAGGACCAAGGGTATCCCAAGTGAAAATGTGTGTCTATGCCAGAGTCTTAAGATGAACCCACTCTGGCCACATTGTGCTCAGGCCTGCCAGGATATAACCCCTCTGATACAGTGTGGTACCCGCTACACCAAACCCAATCAGCATGGTCAAAGATGGCATGGAAAACATGGCAAGCCCATGCAGGATCACATGTGACAATGTAAGTGAGCTTTGACTTGTGAGTATGCTGCGGCCAGAAACATGCACAAGTACACACACACATACACACACACTCACACACACAGAATGAAACTGTATCTCTGACCCCTAAATACTAACATGGCGAGGTGGAACGACCCATAAAACAGTCTGAGTGCTAATTAATCATGCACCTGATTTGTGGAAAGGGCTATAGGAATGTCGTCTCTGCCAGCCCAAATCACCCATTTGTGGGAACAGGTCTTCCATAGCAGGGGCTTCTTGCCTGTCTTCGGGACACTCAGAATTGCTGATGCTAGGACCCTCTTCAAGCCTCACAGAACTTTGTTTTAATACCACGTCTCTCCTAGAGCCCACTCCATTACCTCCTTTATTTCTTGAGTCCTTCAGCTTGTCCCTTCCAAAATTCTACATTTGGCCTCTTGGTCTTCAGATGTGGCACCCCTTCATCATTTCATTAACCTCCCCCCTTTTGCAGCCCATTCCTCCATCAAGTTTGAGAGCCAGGGCCATGGAAAGAGAATGGAGGAGAGCTCGGTCACACCGTCAAACATCTGCCAGTCAAGCAGGCCCCTCCCCTGCCTGGCCTCCTGGGCATAGCCCTTATACCAGTAGGTGAAAAGTCTCTGATTCCTTTTCCCCTTGAAAAGCATCATCTGTGTCCCCTAGCTGTTCCAACTTGGCACATGCCCCATAACGCACGCGTGTGTGGAGCTCCAGCCAAAGGGTGGAGAAGAAACAAAAACCTGCCCCCATCATAGGGAAAGGTGCACGCTGCAACATCACAGCAACGAGCTTCTTCAAGAGTCTCTGTGTTTAAATGAGCTCTTCAATAAAAAGAAAATAAGCAAAGAGAAAGAGAGCACTGGTCCCTTAGATCTTCCTGTGTCCAGGGGATGAAGTGACAGGTGTCCACACTGTGAGAAAAGTCTCTTTCCACCTTCTCCTGTCCTATAGAGATGTCCTGCACCCGAGTCTGTTCAGAACTAACTGTCCATGATGTCAGTATTGAACACTGCTTTGAATTTGAGCCACATGGAAACAGGGGGTGTAGCTGCTCCCCAGCCCTCACTTCCCTACCATATATCGTCACTTGAAGTCATTGCTACGGACATTGATGCTATCACCTCTATGTGGGGCGACGTGCAAACAGAGTTAACATCACAGCCAGGCTGAGGCCAAGACTCAGTTCACCCAGCTGTCCACAGCCTAATGGAATTTACTGGAGTCACCCCAACCAATGCCATTAACTTTTCCATTGTCTTCAGTTCTAAAAACCTGTCAAATCCATCATCTCCGTCCCACAAAACAAATTTATTTTTTGAGTCATGTAGGGAAGAAATGGAAGTTGAAATGCTGTGAGGGTAGGGCTTTTGTATTGGTGTCAGGAGTCTTGTGAAATCTAATGGATCCGTTCTTTGACAACATTATCTGTGTTTGGCTAATTTGGTGGGGAAGACACCCGTCCTTTATTGAACAGGAAGAATAGAAGGCAGAGTCCTAGGAAAGCAGAGAGTTGGCCCATTGTGGATAATTTGCTTCCATTATTCATCTGGCAGATAGGCACTTAATTACACAGCCGTTCATAGGTAAATTTCCATTCATTCTTTTAGCACCTTGCATATGAAATAGTCATTTTTAAAATAGCTTGAAGCAGAGATGTGTGTCCGTAAACAAAAGGGCAGGCTTCCTTATCCAGGAAATTGTGTCCTGATTATTGGTTCTTCCAGCCCACAGAAAGCACTGCCGCTCATCAGGGGTGGGCAGCCCCCGCTCAACATGTGTCTTATTGATGCAGCCAGACAGTGTCACAGATGAGCAGCCACAGGAGAACACCGTTCCTGAGCTCCCCACGCAGGGGCCTTGGCCCAGGACCGAGGCCAGGAGGGCAGGAAGTGTCCCTTACCCTTGGGCACCTCTGGGTGTTAACACCAGAAGCAGGAGCTCTGGGATCCATGATGCTGCTCCATGACCTGGAAAGAGGAAAACGTTTGCTTCCCAAAGCAGACCTAGAAGCAACCTGGTGCGACCACCCACTGTGCATAGATAAGAAAGTACTCAGGGGGCCCTGGTGGCAGATACCACCTGAGGAAGCCCAGGCTTGGCAGAGCCCACCCAGCTTAGAGCGATGCCTAGGTTCTGGCTGCAAGTGCCCCAGGAAGCATTTCGGTTGTGGGCAGCCCATCACATCCGTGCCATGAATATTCACGAGCATTCCACCGACCTCCACATTCTTCCTCCATTTCCTTGCCCAACAACCTCTTCACATCCAGTGGTCTGCTGCGTCCAGACAGGAGGAGGGGAAGGGCGCGCACAGCTCCTGGTCTCTCTGTTCCTGGGTCTTCCAACAGCAAGAGGCAGGGCTAATATTTACTTCTTGTCTGGGGTCTTGGGGGCGGGGGCGGAAGCTGCTGCTTCTGAAATGTAAGCATGACCCCGCAGATACCGCTTGCCTCACGGGCTGTGCAGATGGAGACTGTTCAAACTGAATTTCTGCAAATAGCATTTTTCTTCAGAGAGCTTTTTCTCGAAACATTCTTTCATGACTGGCCTCTATAGGGTCAAGGGGATCCTTATAATTTGAATGGAAGATAAATAGAATGATCCAAGAGGATGTTCTGCAAACTGACGCCGAGATGAAGAGGAGGGTACTCCAATCTAAGGGGGCTGCCTGTTCCCCACTAGAACTCAGTTCTCTCTCTCTCTCTCTCTCTCTCTCTCTCTCTCTCACACACACACACACACACACACACACACACACACACACACACACACAGCTGAGTTCTGTCTCTGGAAGTCACTGAGAATGGTCTGGAACCAATAAAGAGCTGTAGATTTGGGTGTTGAGGTAACACATGGAAACCAAAGGCAATGGGTTAATGGGTCAGCGAAAGAGGACCCCAGGGCTACCTCTCGACACAGGGCCATGTCCCCTCACTGAAAACACCAAATGGAATCGAGGGAGACCCAGGGCACACATTTAGATAGCAGCTGCTCATAGCTCATAAGAGTATCGTGTTCCTTGATGGCAGAGACAGCACCTCCTGCTTGTGCCCAGGATGGCACAGGTTGCAGGAACCTTCTCCTTCTCTAGCCTGAAGGCTCCCCAATTCCAGACTTCCCACAAGCAGCTTCTTGAGCACTTCTGGACCCCTGCTCCACCATCGCAGAGTCTCCCATCTGTCTCTCCACTGCCAGCCACCACATGCGCTTTGAAAGAAAGGGCTTCTCTCCACAGCAGCCTCAAAAAATCCTTGTGGGCTAACACAGTGAACTTCTAGCTTCTAAGGCGTCAAATATGAAATCTTCAATTGAGGTTTTATTTCCTACTGTGATCAAATATTTAATTCCTCTCCCTCTGAGGATTCCAACTACTATGAAAATTGGGATTGCAAACTAGAATGTAAGGTTCACTCTTCTTTAAGACACTGCTCATTTCCAACAGAACAAAACTCGGAGCTTTTCTAAAGAGCTGGGGTGTTGGGTATATGTGGAGCCCGCAGGGAGACATGCAGACAGAATAGGCAGAGGCAGGGCACAGCCCCGGGGCAGGGCAGGCTCCAGCGGACACAGCCATGGCCCTCAATCTGGGGCACATCTGGTGGAGCTCAGTCTCCGGGCCAGAAGTTCCAAGGCTCAGATGATCTAAGCCAATTAACTACTACGAGACATGACTGGCGTCATTTTGTCCTCAAACTCATCCAGGCTTGAGGGCCAGTGTGGGGCTGGGAACCAACGCAAACACCTGCAGCTGGAAGTCCAGATGTTCAGGGACTTCTGTGTGAACTTCACAGTATTAAAAATAAAACCAAAAAATTAAAGAGAAAAGTTAAGTATGCTATCTTGGCTTGTATCCTTCAGGATGACTTTGAAAGCCCGTTGGCAAAATAGAGCCTTCTGGAAATTTTTTTTCCCTCACATGTCTCCCAAGGTCATTGAAAGAGGACATCCAGGAACAAGCCAGCTGGGCTGTCTCTCTCTGCCCACTCTATGCTTCTGTGCTGGAGGAGATGGCGAGGAGATCTTGGGGCTTATGTGCCCCCCCAGACACCACAAGTGACGAATGTATACTTTGCATACTTCTCTGTCCCTCACGCACACACACAAACAAAACCTGAATGAGCCTCAAAATTAGAGCAGAAAATTGATGAATCCAGGGAAATCCCCAACACCCCTTGGGTGGACCATAGGATGCATAGTTCCATTAAGTAGTTCAGTCTGCTCACTTCAAGGACGGTTGTTTTGAACAAGTTGTGTGAACCTGAATCAAGGGCCAGAGCAAAAGGTCCATCTCTTGGTAATCAAGTCAGATGACCTCAGAGGGTAACAGAGGTGCTGGCACTGAGGGCAGGGCATGGGGTTGTATGCACACCGCTGTGCAGAGATAAACATCAGAGTACCATGCAGTCAGATGAGACCAGTCTGCAGCTCGGGAAGGAAGCTAGCGGAAAGAGGAGGACCAGCCTGAGGGCTCCACCGGAGGCGGCCAGGGCAGGACTCACAGCAGCCACCAAGCTGTCAGGGGCTGCTGGAAGAAGAAAGGCAGGACTCGCTCTCCATGCAAGCTGTTCCCAGACCTAGCAGGCACCACTGGCTTCCATCCAGTCAGTCCTTACACTGCGCCTGCTGCTTTCCAGGCCTGCGGCTGGGGACTGGGGACATCACCAGGCACCGCGGGAGACAGGGCTGCCCTCAAGTTAGATGAACTGCACACAGATACAGCATGTGATAAATAACTCCACGAACAGAAGCAACACACATACAAGCGTGACAGCTGTGTCACCATTTAAGGGTACCGCGTGCTTGGTGGCACTTTGGTTCCAAATTTGGCCCACCCTTAAAAGTAAAGAGTGCTTGGGGATCCTGGCTAAAGACTCCCTCTGCATACACCTGGCTGTGTAGAGCTCTGGCTTCTGAGGACCTGAGCCCTGGGACTGCTGTGGTTAGGGTGGCTGCTTTCACAGGTGGCATCTCAGGACAGTCTGGAGCTCCTGGCTGTCACGGTCCTCTGGTTCATGCGGCCCAGTCTTCTCGGAGATCTGTCTCCAGCCCTGCTCAGCTCCTGGAGATGTGATGGGTAAAGTATTTGCATTTCACGGTGTTTCTTGCCTTTCCCATTCCCCCTACCAGATGAACGGGTCCCAGATACCACATTATCTCATCTTTCGGGTCCTCAAAAACTCTGCACTGTTCCCAGCCAGGCACTCGTGGACCCGTCCCTTGTGTGCCCACAATAAGCTTTGACTTTTTCTTTTCAGGACTTTGGCTTGGACCCAGACCTTCACACTGACCTACATCCCCAGGCCTGCCTTGATGTTTTTGGACACGGACTTGCAATTCTCCTGCCTGGCCCTCCCAGAGTGCTGGGATAACAGCTGGGTAGCACCGTTCCTGACAGAACCTTTGGTTTTAAGAAAACTATCCCTGGGCTCTGACACAGACAGTGAGCAAGGTACTCTCTTTATCTAACTCAGGCCTCTTTATAATCCTCTTTTTCTCCACCACTCTTTCATGGTGCCCCCATGTTCCTTTCTGCCTCAAGCTTTGGTTCCTTTCCGAGAGGGCCCTTGTACCTCCTAATTATCTCTGCCCTTCAAGGCTTGCTCAGTGTTTCCTTCTTTGGTAAAGCCTTCTTGGATTAGTCTTATAAAGGAGGGCGTGTGTAAAATTCCACCCTAACCAGAGCATCCTGGGGGCTCCTGGGACACAAGCTGCCTTGACTCCAGAAAGTATACCCTCACCTCCATCCAACCCTGATGCCTGCCTAGGACTAGAAAGTCGTCAGTCACAAATCATTCAAAGGCCAGAAACTAAATGCTCCTATCTGCAATCAACCAGGGCTAAGAAGCTGTAGCTGTTTTCAAATCTGGGTACTGGGTTTTCAAAAGATCACCTTTCACCTGTGCATGCTTCCCGTTCTCTGTCCAGGATCTAAGCACTAGAGTTCCCTGATACCCAGGACTCCCTGGACTCCCCACTCCTCATCTACCTTAGGGATTCCTTCCCAGGCTGTAGCTTTCAGTGCCATGTGGAAGCGTATGGCTTCTAATTTTCTATCACAGGCTCAAAATGTTTCCCTGAGCTCTATCTTTGGTCATGTATTCAAGATCATCTTCAGGGTCTCCACTTGAATATCTAAAGGAATGTCTGAAATCCCATTCTTGGTAACAGTCTGTGTTAGTTACCTTTTCAATACTGAGACAAAATACCTGACGTACATAATTTAAAAGAACAATGGCTCATTTGGCTCAGAGTTTCAGAGGGTTCAGTTCATGGCCAGCTAGCTCCAAAGTACAAGCACCATGGTGGATGGGCACAGTACAGGAAAGCTACTCACCTCAGAGCAGCCAAGAAGCGGCAGCAAAGAGAGGGGAGGAGCCAAAGAAAAGGGGCTAGGATTAAGTAATACCCTTCAAAGACATTCCCTTGTTGACTTACTTTGGGCTCCACCTCCTAACAGCCTGTTCAGCTATAAATTCAACAATGAATTAGTCCACTGATGTAGTTAGCACTTTCATGATTCAATCACCTCTCCAGGCTCCACCTTGAATATAACTGCACTGGGAATTGAGTCCTCCGTCTATAAGTCTTTGGGGGACACTTCATGTGTAAACCATGACACTGGAGTGTTTTCTGAACTTGACATGTAGTGGACAGGCTGGGCCATGCCTGGCCTGAATAAAGAACAAAAGACTGAATAAAAACACTGAAAATGTCACTAGAAGATTGACTTCTTTTCGTCTATCTTGTTACTTTTCTGTTGACTTCCTTTCCTGGAAGAACAAACTCTGAAAAAGGGTGTAGCTAAGGCAGGCCATGAGCATCTTAACTACAGATCCATACTCATCTCTGGGCGGCCACTGGCCTTTGCCCCATAGAAAGGGAGCCCACCCTCCACACTGCCCTGCAGACGTAGAACACAGACCACTAATGCAAACAACAAATGTAATTTTGAGTTGTCTTGGAGCCACATTCTCTAAAAAGAAATGTGAATTAATTTTGATAATATATTTTGTTATATAACTAGATGTCCCCACAAGCCTCATGTGCTTACAGATGAGACTTGGGGAGGTGATTATACTATGGGGCATGGTACTTATCACTAGATTAGTCCACTGATGGGCTTTAGAGCTGACTGTGATGTTCAGAGTGGAAACAATTGGAGGAGGGAGGTCACTGGGGGCGTGGCCTGGAAAGGTCTATCTCCTTCTTTTCTCCCTTGATCTCTCTCTCTCTCTCTCTCTCTCTCTCTGTTTCCCACCACCACACCAGGAGCTATTTCTCCTCAGCCTGCTCCTCTGCCATACTGCCTTGCCTTGGAGCCAGCTGACTATAGTCAGAAACCTCTATACATTCCGAACTAAATAAATCTTTCCTCCTTTAAGTTGTGTGTGTCAGGTTTTGTGTCCCAGCAGTGATGAAAGTGACTAAGACACATCTCACTTAACCCAATATTTCTAAAACATTATCACTTCAATCAATTAAAAAAATGAATTGGATCGTCCCCATATGTTTGGTACCGAACCTTCAAGCTTACAGGTACATTTTACATTTACAAGAGCACCTCAGAGAGAGCTGGCCACCTTTCAAGTGCTCAAGAGTGCACACATGGAATGGAATGCAGGAGCCCTGAAAAGCAAGCCTTGCCATGGTAGACGTGAGAAAAGTAGCGTGTCAAACCTGACCTGCGTTTTGTTCTCAGATGTTTCCTCCTTCCACACAGTGCAGCTTTCCACACCTTAAGATTAAAAAACAGAGGCTTCATTGATTCTTCTCCCCTTTCTCCACATTTCTGCAGCAGATTCCCTGGCGGAGCCTTGAATTCACTGCATGTGTAAGTGATAAGCCCAGGTTCCCCGGCGAGAAGAAGCAGGTTGTCCCCCACGGCATTCTGTTATCAGGCTCCAGAATTTGCTGGCTTCTGGTTCACCAAGAGACCATCACAGTTTATTAACTGACTTTAATAGGGATCTGTTTCTAATAGCAGAATTAATGACTCCTATAAACTAGTTGTGCAGGGCAAAAGCAATTCCATTCCAAAGAGACAAAAGGTTTATTTGGAAAGCTGAGGGTCTGGCTGAGCTGTACACCTTCGTGTCAACAAATCCCGTTCCTGGCTCCTCTGACCACCTTACTGTCCCAGGACAAACACCCCACAGCAGGGGCTGTGAAACCAGGGGTACCACCAACAAGGACAGCAACAGCCTGCCGAAGTGACGATGCACAACCTGACACTAATATTCCTTGTGCTCACCTCCTAGGGAAGAGTTGGTGTGAGGAGTAAAAACTCAGCTGAAATTAATACAGGAGTGTTTCCGGAGGGCTAGCTAGGCCTCAGCACAAGGCTTGGGGCTGGAGGAAGGAGAAAAGGAGGCAGTATACATAGCTTCCATTTGGAGATTGCAAGCAAGCTGCCCTTGGTTTGAAGGGCAAAAATCTTCTAGGGCTCAGCATAAACAGCAGCAGCTTCTGGAAGCCAAGCTGGGCACACAGCCCTGGATGGGGTGGACAGTGGATATGTGGTGGATGACCAGTGTCCTTTGCTCCCTTGCAGGAATCTTATACCATTCAATACACCAGCTGGAAGAGGATGATCAGGCAAAACGGGATGGCTACGGGCTTCCTCTCTCTCCTCCGAGGTGATCTGAAAGAGGACGGTCAGATAATGCATAACTCAGTGGGGACCTAGGCTTCCCCTCACAGAAGAGAGAAGGGCCAGAGAAGCCTCAGACAGTGAAGGAAAGCAGTGAACAGCAACTATGTCCACCACCAAGGTTAGCCACAGACAGCATCCAGGGATCAGTGAGCAAGTCCACCATGGTGTCACTTTGAAATAAATTGCTACCATGAAATAGTTTTAACTTATCAGGGTCAGGGGGGCAGACAAGGAAGCGGGTAACAATGAGGGTTTAGAAGATAAAATTACAAACTGCCAAAGTGTTCACCTTTTCTTACATTTTGCTCTAATTTGTGTGTCCCCCTTGTGCCATGTACATGGATGCAAGCAGTGTGACTTGTAGTGGGTACTCTGAGATTTCAGTGACCCACCAGAACCAAGGCCAGGGCTCACGCAAGACCAACTGAGTCAGAATCCTCGGATGAGGAGCCGGCATTGATGTCAGGTTGTGATTCTAGTGTGCGGCCAGGGTTGAAATCTGGCACCATCCAGCTGGTGAGCTCTTCTCTCAACCCAGAGAGGATTATAAGGTAGAGGCAAAAGACGACAGAGCAAAAAAGTATTTATTATGGAGGGACAGGAGAAAGCACTGTTTATTTGTGAGGCAAAAACATAAAGCCCCCAGCCACATGTACCTGGGGAGGACCCTGAACAGGTGGCCAAAGGGACTCTTTGTTTAGGGGTTTTTATACACAAAAATCACTGTCCCCGCCAAGCCGAGGTCAATCTAAGGGTTCCGAGCAGGAAACTGGACTTAGAAGTGAGTCTACAGAAACTGAGAGTCTGTAGAAGGTTTACTCTCGTAAACACCATCCATTGTAACTTCAGACAGAACAAAGACATTCAAGAAAGCCCTTGGAATTTAATGAGGACTTTGTCTGTTGGGCCTCCAGTGCCCTGGCCTTGGCCACGGCGCCCTTGACTGAACCTTGTCTGGCTGCCTGTCCTGTGTGTAGCTCTCTCTGCCAGAACCCTCTCCACACCCGCTCCCCTCATGGGCCTGCATCACGCTGAGAGGCCTCCTTGTCTTCCCACAGGGTCTTGCTCATCCTCAACACCGTGTCTTACAGAAGCTGACTGTTTAGATGACTGTTGGGCGACTCTTGTCAAATGATCCCCAGTCCTGAGGAAACAAAACCTAAGCCCTACCACTCTTGTGGAGGCCTCATGGCCCATCGTCCCTAAGTGTCTCGCTGTCTCCCTGTTCCATGCCCCCTTCTAAATGGGTTCTCCATCCACAGGTGGAAGGGAGGTGGGGGTCTCTTGCTAGCTCCCTGTTTCAAAACCACTGGCGTAGAGAGGTAAAGTACAGCCACGGCTGAAACAAGGAAAGGCAGGTACAGACTCCAGTAATGGGAAAGAGCCTCCCAGTCAAGCTGCTCGCAGAGTCACCGTGGTACAAGACTGAGTCCCTCTTGCTGAAACCTTTTAGCAGTGACTAACAAGTACAAAGAGGATTCTTCAGTTATTCTTGGTGAAGGTACTGGGTTAGTCAGTTTTCTGTTGCCATTACAAAATGCTTGAGAAAATCTATTTAAAAGCGGGAAGGTTTATTTGAGTTCATGATTTCAGAAAGTTCAGTCTATGATCAGTTGGCTCTGCTGCTTCTGGGCCCGAGGTGAGGCCAAACATCATGGCGAGGACCATGTGGTTAAGGAAAGCTATTCACCACGTGGCCGCTGGGAAGGCAAGAGGGAGAGATGGGGGAGCAAAAATCCCCCGCATAACCCTGTCCCTGGTGACCTGCTTCCCCTACAAGGCCCGACCCCCTTCCAGCACTGCCACCAGGGAGGGAACAACTTTCAGCTCATGAGCCTTTGGGAGACGGTCCAGATCCAACTATCACAGGTATTTTCTCAATCTTAGCTTATAAGACAATTTAACATCAAGGATGGTGCACAGAGCCAGTTTCCTAGCTCAGGGCTTGAGGTCTAACTGTCTACTGCTTCCTTCATGTCTCAGTAGTTGATGAGACATTGGCCTTTGGGGGACAAAGCCTGGGGGTTTGTGGTTTGTGGGATCAGTGAACAGAATATGTTCTACAAGAGCATCCCAAGAGAGCAGGACGTGGCAAAGCTGAGAGGAGAACTGACCAGCTTGGGTGTGGTTCTAGGCCATGGTTTCCAAATTCTACTGGATATCAGAATTACCTGGGGGAAATGGCTCAGAAACACACCTCCCCAAGTCCTTCCTCCAGGTCTAGCAAATAGTGTTGTCAATTATTACATTTGCAGACATTTCTGAAACAAAATCAGGTTTGGAAACCATTGTTCCGGGGGTTTTGCTTTTATTCACAGGTGGGGAAGGTCAGACTGATTGACCCACACAGCATTGCTCTGAAGGTTACGTCTTCCTGGTGCACGTACCCAGAAGTGTACGTAAAGAGAAGTCTGCACCCTGATATGGTTGGCCATGCAACCCTGTGTGTTATAGGAACCGTTAAAGAAACTTAAGAGTGACATGTGCAAAGGTCCAGGGAACAATTTCAAGCAAGACATAGTGACCTATCTACTACAGAACACAGAGGCAAACAGAGAAGAGGGAGGCCAGGCTCTGGATAGCAACGGAGGTTCCCCATAGCCTGCTGGATCAGCATGCATCCATTCCCTGCAGGTGAGAAAAGTGAGCAGAGGCTGGGGGCAGGAAGTGTACCCAAGAAGCTGTTCTAGCTGATGGGGAGGATGTCCAGGAGATGGGTGGGCTTCCTAGTGGGGCACAGATGTGAAGGGGGAGTCTTGCAATCTGGGCTATTCCAGCTGCTCTGAACACAGCTCTAGCTTCCCAGGAGCACCCTGGGAAATGTCAGGGTCAGACAGAGTGTAGGCAGATGAGCAGGTCTCCACTACCCAGAGTAGCTGCTTAGGATGCAAGTTTTCTCTGCTGATTCAGATCCTCCCAAGGTTTGCCAAGCCTCAGTCTGCTCAGCGCCACTCTCCCTGCTAGAGATAAAAAGCCCAGGGAAAATCATTTACAGCAAGGATGCTGACCTGGCACTCCACAGGGACCTGAAGGACAACAGAACAGAGCATTGATTGGCTTCTAGGTCTTGCAACACTTAGATAACCTACCGGCCAGGGCCAGTGCCACCAATCCCTCAAGGGGCTCTCCACGAGCAAGTAATGGAAGTTTGGCCATTGAGCAGCTGACAAAATAGTCTAGTTCTCTAAGCCCCAGGAGTGTCATTCTGAGTGGAAAATAATATTATAGGTTGGTGTTAGGTCATTGGTTAATTAGATTACATGAATAAGTAGATTTTGAGAGCCACCATTACCAGGGACTCCCCAGACAGGCGCTGAACTGTCCTCACTGATCTGAACTCTGGAGACTTATAAGGCCTCAGCACTCACACTGTCCTCCTACCTCAGGGAGGGCCCAGCCCTTAGGGCTTAGCTAAGCTTTATCTCTGAGTGAAACTGGGAAGAGGTGATGAACTGGGAAAAGGCTCCCTCTAAGGCCCTCCCCCCAGCTCCCTGCTCCCCATGAGCACCCCAGTGCAGACCTAACACCTCTCTTTCCCTGTCTAATAGCAGGGAACTCCTTGAGCCCACCAGAGAAAGCAGCACACACCTCCAGAGGTTCCTGCTCTGAGCACAGTGGTAAAACTGTTTCCTCCGGCTATATCTCGTTATAACCCAGCACAGCCTTGTGAAATTGAACTTGTCTTATGAATGTGGACAAAAAGGGCTTGGGTCACACAGGAAGTAAGCACTGGAGCCAGGACATGCAACTGTTGCCTGTTCTGACCCACACCATGCACTTGTTATGATTGATGGAGTCCCACAGTACTGAACTAAGCCCAGGCAGGGAGACAGAAACCGTGCTAGGTCTTTCAAACAGATTTTGCACTGTGAGCTGCTAGGACAGGAAGAATACAATGAGATGACCCAAACTTTAGGAAATTCAACAAGTTGACACCTCCCTTAAGGCTGGGATGACCAAGGAAGACCATGGAGTCACCTAGACCTGGAGCCTAAGACGGAGGAGGAGCTGGAGCATGGAAGGAAGGGTTCCTCTTCCCAAGCTTCCTGGCCTCTGAGGCACCTCTGGAAGAGGAGGAAGAGAGCAGCAGAATGAGGAATGGTGAACGCTCCCTTCTCATCTCCCCTCTGGCCTCTTATGGGCAGAGCCTGGCAGGAAGCTGCCTGGAAATGAAGCGTGGGAAACACAGCCCGGACACTGTCTGGCCCAGGAGCTGGAGGAGCTAAGGGGTGGCAGGAGCCGAGAGACACCAGGTGTAGAACCATCCCAGCCTGACACAGCATTTAGCATGTCCCATGCCAGAAATGACTCAGCCCTCCCAGTCACCCCTGTCTGTGGTCTGACGATTGTCCCCATTTTAGAGACACAGTAAATGAAGCTTGAGAGCCTATATCATATGTCCAAGGTCACCTAGCAGGATCTGAACTGAAACCCACATGTGCCAGGTTCCCGAGCCCAGGGAATCAAAGGTAGACATGCAGCCTCTCCGGGGAGAACCTCAGTCCAAGACCATCATGGCACAGGGCCCAACCCAGTGAGGCGCTTTCCACGCGGTACAGCCTGGTCACCTCTCCAGATGCTGTGAGCAAAGGTTATGTGCATCTCACTGCCCCTGTGCTGCAGCTCCCAGCTCCTCTCCGCCTCAGCATAAGGCTGGCTCTGGGATCCTCGGCACTTCCTCTGCAGGCCCTCTCTGGACAGGAGCCCACAGCAAGGCCATGCAGGACGGGGGACAGGGAGGCAGCCTCCCCACAGAGCCCGGCCCGAGGTCAGTATCTGAAAACCCAGGGCCGGCTTCTGTGGGTCCCTCTAGATCTCCTCCGCATTCCGTCCTTTATCCTGCCTTCTTGCTGGAGAGAGGCGCCAGCTGCGTCACTGGGGAACTTAACAAGGCTAATTCCACTGAAACCTCCATTAACTTTACTACTTCTCTGTAAGTGCTTCATTGTAAATAATGATTCTGCACCACGGAAGCGCACTGCCAGAATCTCCCGGCAGACATAAAATTAAATCCAGCTCCCACGGCCTACTGATGGAGCATATTGTGATAGCTGCATAATTTTCCAAACCACAGAGGGATGCAGGCATTTTCCACCCATTCCGGGGAGCCCCAGTTCAGTCTGCCTTGAAGAACAGACCTGTGCAGCCCAATACCTTCTGCCCTGAATCCATTCCAAAGTCCTCCCCTTCCCAGGTGCTGGAGAACTCCACTCATCTCGGAGGCCCCACCGGCCTGACACAGCCTCAGAAAGGACAGGTGTGAATGCATTGTGCCAGCCTGAGTGAGTAACGTCCAACTCACTTGGCTCAGCATAGTTCTGGGTATCGAAGCTCCACACTGGGGAAGAGTGTCACAAGAATGGCATGAAAGAGAAATGAAGAAAAAAGGATTGTGTCTGTCTTCGGAGGAGCTCAGGTCTTTGCTTTCACCTTGGAGATCATCTCCTGGCTTCCAGTGCAGACCTCAGGACACCACACAGGGCTCCAGGTCTTCAACTGCATCCTTTGGGTCCCCAGCCTATGGACAGAACTTCCACACTATGCCACAACCAGCTCTGTGGCCATCTGAAGCCAATCTGTAAATTCTTACATATTTGTAGATTTTTATTTTATCTGTTCTTCTAGTAGATGCTGGATGATATAACAAGTCTGAAGACAAAGGATACACACACAGTCGGGTTTTCAGAACCAGACAGGCTAGCCTGGCCCTCTACCCACTCACCCACTCCACACACAGCTTCCCGACTGTCTCTCCATGCTCAGTCCCCACTGCTGTGCCCCGGCCTGGCATGTGCAGTGTGTTCCCTCTCACCATGGAAGGAACCTGCAGAGTTCTGCTTAAATAAGAACCACCTAGAACAAGAGCGAGAAAGCAACTTGGCCTTTGACCATAAACAGACTATCTGTCCCAGCTGGGTGAGAACAAGAACATCTCCAGGTATGGGGAGGACCGTCCCTCCTGACAGTTCTGAGGTGCTAGAGCCCCACGCCTCTGCCCCTGCTTGGTGGCAGTGTCATCAGGGAGCACACCGGAGTCTCAGCTGGCCTCTTGCCATCTGCATGAAACACTTTACCAGTTCTGCAGTGATGATCGAACTGAGGGTCCCCTTGGAATTTAGGTTCTACTTTGAGTGTCTCTCTGTGTTCTTTATTTGCTAAACGCACAGCAACCTCCGAGTTGCAGACAGGTTTAGGTGACCTGAGAAACTCACAACACATCCACAGGTCAAGAGGAAATCAGGCTGCCTACGCACGCCGTCCTAGATGAAACTTGAAGTTGTTTCTGACTTCATTTTCCAATGCTGACTTTTAAAAAGAAAAAGTCTGTTTTCTGTGGTTTTTTTTTTTTTTTTTTTTTTTTAGAAACCAGAAAGCCTTGAAGAATTTTCAGGCTGAGTGACCCAATATAAACTGTCCCTGGCCAACGCTTCCTTGTTAATCAAGGCACAACTAGACAGCCCCCTCTGTGCCCTTGGAAATGTGATTGCCTTTAATCCTCGCAGCAGCCTGAGTGTGCATCATTAGCTCCAGCTCCATTTTTCTCATGGTGACACACAGACACAGCGACTTGTTCAAGGTCACTCAACTGTAGTAAATGACAAAGGCGAGACTCAAACTCAGATCTCCTCATTCCAAATCCTTTTCTTTGCACAGCACAGCTCGGGCCCTGCAGTGCGTGGTCCCTGCAGGCCTGAAGGGTTGCTGTTGCTGAGACCCTCACCTTCCAGGAAAGACCCAGTGCCTCGTCTGCAGAAGTCCTTCCCCAAAGGGCAGCGCGGCGTGCCCAGCAGGCTGGCAGAATCCAGCTGTCACACTGCATTTCTCTCCACTTATTTCTGTTTCCCTCCTAACCCTGGGTTTCACCACCAAGTGCCTTTCAATTAGATCCCAGAAGAAACTTCAAGGCAAATTCCCCCATTCGTGATGTTTATGGAATTTGTCATTGTTTGTGCTATTACAGGGCCATCAGACTCAGAGGGAGCTTTCCTCCTGGTTACAGCTTGGCTTTCTTCCCTTGAGGCTCTGGCGCCAACATTTACCTACTCATCCTCTGCCCCACTTGCAGTTTTTCTGTGAACATTTAAATGGTCTTTCAGTTTCAAGTCCATGATTTATGTTATACCATCTGTCAGCCTCTGTACAAGAGAGAAAACCGAGTTACTACACAAGGATGATATGACAGCGGTCCCCAACCCCATGGCAGAACCAAGGGCAGCTTGAGCTTTGTAAGTTCTGGTTTCTAGGCTTCATGATTCAGCTCCTTTCTAGGCAGCTGAAGAGCTTGCTACCCACCCACCAAGCAAGATTTGTGGCCAGCCCTGAGCTAGAGATGAAGGAGAAACCAAGACCTATAATTCTCCTCTCTCTGGGAACTTCTAAACTCGCTGGAGGAAAAATAAAAAAAGACATATTAAACTATCAGAGAGCAATGCAATGTACATTATAAATAAATAGTGTGTTCTAATAAATTGAATTGTATTTTCAGAAAAGGGCAATAATTGGTGACATTTAAAATTTGCAGGGAAGTTATAAGTGAAACAATTGATTCTTTTTGAAAGCTATAGGTTTCAAAACTTGTTTAAATCCATCCCCTTAAGAGTTCAGTACAAATTATGCTACAGGCTATCATCAAACTTTGGAAACTTCATGAGGTTAGGAAAGAAAGAAATTATTAAATTCTGAAGCCCCTCTCTTTGGGAAAAATAAATCTTTTTTCTGATTAGTAACAGAAGTTTTGGAGCGATCCATGAAGTCATGCTTTCAACAAAAGGGTTAGGGTCAATCCTCACTCATCTGGTCTCGCCAGCCAAGCACGAAAGACAGATTTCCTCTGGGACAGAGGGACATCAAGAGAATACTTGGACAGCCAGAAGAGCAGCAATCAGCAGAATGAGAATTTCACGTGCAAAGGCCATAACCAAGGACAATTCATAGTGACACTGCACCTTTTCAGTCCCAGACCACCAAGAAAGAGTCACGGCAGAATTGTCCGTGAGAATGTGTGTTCCCTCTTCCACAGAACAGAAAGTTTCCTGGAAGAAGCTGCCCAGCAAGGAACTCCAATTTCCAGCCCTTCCTACATGGAGGACAGGCTCTGTGATTCATTCCAGAAACAACAAGAACGGAAGCAATGGATTTCTACCTCCAGAAATAAGTGTGCTTTCTCCTGTCAGCCGGACATGGTGAATCTAAGGCAGGGTTTTCTAGAGGAACAGAACCAATATGATTTATGTATGATTTTAAAAGGGGATTTATTGGTTAGGCTTACATGATCAGAGTTAGTGTCGTCCCAAATGTCTGTCTGCAGGCTGGAGAAGCAGAGAAACCAGTAACTGCTCAGACCAAAAAGCTGAAATTCTCGAAATAAGAGAGACCAAGGATGCAGCCCCGTCCAAGGCTGAAGGTGTGGGAGCTCCCTGGAGAATCACTGCTATGAGTCCACATTGGAAGGCTGGAGAAGCTGGAGTCTGGTGTCCACACACAGTGGTGACAATGAGAAACAGACCTCCGGAGTTAAGGATTGAGCCGATGTAGGGCGGCCGACTTCCTCCTTCTCCCCCTGTTTGTTCCATCGGGGCCCCCAACCTATTGGGTGGTGCCACCCACACACAGGGCAAGTCTCTTCCTTCAACTCACTGGCCTGAAGGCCCATCATCTCAGGAAACACCCATCTAGATACACCTAGAAGTGTGCTTTACCAGTTTTCTAGGTCTCTCTAAATCCAGTCAAGTGGATGGCAAAGATTGATCATCACACACACGCACGCACGTTCACACACACACACACACACACACACACATGCAGCCACTTCCAGGAAACACACACATCAAGCTAGGGAATAGAGAAGTTACAACCCGAAACAAATGCTGGTTACCTGGGTTACTGCAGAGGCAAGCAGCTCGATATTGTCACCATAAATAAGATGAGCTCCTTACTCAAACTCAGTGTGATCTGTAACACCCAGAGGTTTCACTGAAGGTGTGCGGCAGAGCACTGACACATTTCTATGGTTTTAGATATCGCTCCAGACAGTACCTTTATACAAGAGTAGCCAGCAATAGCTATGATTTGTTTCAACAAGAAAAATTGTATTTTAAAGTTTTAATCAGGGTCATTGAAACATATTCTGTAGGACCTAAGGAGAAAAGAAATTTATTAAAGTTTCCTGAACAGATGACGACTGAGCGAGGCTAAAACAAGTGGAAAATTGGAGAGGGTCGATATGCACAGGCTGCAACACCCGCGTCCACTGGTTACCAGGTAAGAGGGACACATAATTTTTCACTAAAGGATTCAGGCTGCTGCCAACTGAGTAGCTCTAAAAGTGGGGACACAGGCATGATGAACCCCTAGTCACAATGCAAAGTGAAGCACATGACATCATTGTAAAATATTCTTGCCCAAACTGAAGGTGATCAAGTCTTCAGGTCCAGTCCCTGTTTCCAGCTAAGCCAGGGACAGAGAGGCAATCAGGAACACTAACACGAGAACGTGACTGGATGAGTCCAGAACGTGAGACCACTTCACAGGCCAACAAAGCCAACCTCTCCTGCAAAGCGAGTCAATCCCAGGGTAAAGGGAGACTTCAGAGATGTAGCAACTGAATGCACAGCATAGACACATGGGAATCCCCACTTACATACAGTTATACAGAGAAATATTGACTGAATCTGAGACAATATTAAGGAATTACTGTTAAATTTGCCCTATTAAAAAGGATGGAAATAGTAACTTAAACATTGTTTCTCAGACATTTATACTGAAGTATTAGAAATTGAAATATTCTTAAAATTCTTTTTTTATTTTAAAGAGGATAAAACCAAGGAAAATAAAACAATCAAAACAAACCAGTATAAGTGATACAGGACTTCAAAGCATTATAAATCAACAATAGTTAGCATGATGCCTTTTGTTGTCTTCAAAATAACTACACATACCTTTGGACATAGTAAAAATGGAACAGAACAGAAACAATACAAACAAAACACTGAATGCAATAAAGGACTTCAAAATATGCCAGTAGTAAATCCAAAATAGCTACCATACTATGTCTTGCTATCTTTGAAATAGCTGCTCATGCCATCAGATTTAACATAATAAAGCAAAACAAAAGAGAATAAAACCCAAC
Organism: Cavia porcellus; assembly: GCF_034190915.1. Lineage (NCBI taxonomy): Eukaryota > Metazoa > Chordata > Mammalia > Rodentia > Caviidae > Cavia > Cavia porcellus. The sequence goes on from NW_026947502.1 coordinate 5,706,424, forward strand.
CCAACAAAACAATGAAAATGGTATGGTTTCCAGGTAGGGATCACCTCCTGGTGTGGCCTGGTTCACTCTCCCCAGCACACTCCACCCACAGCGCTGACTCACAGAGAGAGGCTTGGGCTGGCTGGAGCGGGCCGCAATTGGCTCGGTTTCAGGCCGGGATCACCTCCCGTGAGGCCTGGTGCTCTTCCCCTGCAGTCTGTGAATGACGCTGACTCAGCCAGGATGTCTTCAAAACAGACACAAAGCAAAGGGAGAGTAAAAACTATGGCAGAGAATTTACTGTGAGTAACAAACAGAAACACAAGGTAAACCGATCAAATCAAGACAGCAGGTAAAGGAAGAGGACCTAAAACTAAGCTGAAAAGCACACGAAGCATTTTGGTAGGGGGAAAGAAAGGGAGCAGGATCACTGTGTACCAGAGAGAGAGAGAGAGAGAGAGAGAGAGAGAGAGAGAGAGAGAGAGGAGAGAGAGAGAGAGAGAGGGAGAGAGCTAAAATTCTTTAGATACTAAGAAAGAGAAAAAAGAGATGGGTAACCAAGTAGGGGGAGCAGAACTAATTTTTGTAAGACTTGAATCTGCCTGATAAGAATGCAAGTGTTAAGGTTCCTTATATGACTTTTCTCTCTCTTCTTTTGCTGAGAGTTAACATTTTGTGTAATAAACGATGTTAAATAGCTCTGAAAGTCACCAACAAGGCCCAAGATAGTCTTGGAGGGCCACCCCAGAACACATCTCCCTCCATGTGTGCTCCAGATCCGGTCCTGAGAAGCCACCGCAGACATCCCAGCTGGTGCTGGCATCAACACCTGCCACGAGTGACCACCCTTAGGACCACCACCCCCTGTCACAGCCGCCACCTTCTCCAGACCAGAGTCCAGATGGTCCCTTCTTGCACCCAGGTTGCAAGGGTAGCAAGAGAGTACTTCTCTGGTGTTCTCAGTTCCATATACTAAGAAAACAGCTCTGCTGTAAAAGGTGGGAATTCCTTAAGAAAAGGAAGTGACTCAGAAAGCCACAAAGAACAGCCGATACAACACATGTGTGCCTAAACACACATAACTGAGGGGTGGCCTGCTTCTTTCTGTGGCCCAGTTCTTCAAACTGACAGTAAAGATCAGAACCTGTGCTCTGAATCTGAGCGCCAACACCAAGCTTCGGGAAGTCACCCAGACTCTAAGTCCAAAGCGGGGAAAGCAAAGAGCCTCCAGGGTGTAAATGTATCACCTTGACATAGACACTCAGAGCTCACCCAGAGAAGCTGCCTGGAAACCAGCTGTCAAAGACGGGAAAGCCTGGAGCTGAACCCCGGAGTAGGAAGAGTGCAGACAACAGGAGTGGGACCTAGCTGAGGTCGCCACGGGGTCTGATTTTCTGGGACCAGCACTAGGTGGGCACTGTTCTCAGAAAAAGTACTGATTGTGGCCCCTTTCATTATCAAAACAGTCATGGCTGGGATAACCAACAACAGGACCACCAGAGAAACAGAGGGAGGGCGAGTCCAAAGCAGAGATCAGCAGTGCTGGGGGTGGGGGCTGAGGGACATCAGGAAACTCCTGCACAGGCAGAGAGCTGGGCACATACGGGGACAGGGAACATGGTGCCGCGAAGAAATGCCAGGCCCAGTCACATGAGGCCTGGGCAGGAGCTCCGTGGCACTCTGTGAGCGTTAGGAAGTCACAGGAGATTCTTAAGCAGTTTACAGAACCGGGCAACGTGCTCAGAGAGAATGAGGAGTGAAACGCTGAAGGGGAGGATTCTGTTCCAAGATTCTGATGCCAAAAGTACACGGAAGCCAGAAGAAGGAGCCGGAAAGGCGGAGGGATCGGATACCCAGGGTCTTACAGGAACCCCGGGGAAGTCCAGTAAGAAGACAGGAATAAAGACAGTGACCAGGGGGGTCACATTTGTGCACATTTCTAAATCAAACTTGCTGATGCCCTGAGTAACAGAGACGACTTTTCTTCCAAGCATTAGCGTTGCAAAAAGAAACAGAAAAGCTGATATGAGAAAATGCTAGGAATTATGTCTTTGATGTATGAACGCTCTTTACCCCTTTGAACTCTTATAAACAGGGTTCACTCCGGAGCCCCTTCCTGTGCCCAAGGTGCACGTCTTCAATACCAAGAGGTCTCTGAAGGTAGATTTCCTCTTACCATCATGGGACAATTTCCATTTTGAGGGGCTTGGAAATGCTTCTGATTAATTATTAAGTTAGCCTTTTGAGACCTCAATTTATATGCAGCATTGACCAGCGTCTGCAGATAATCTAGCAGAGGGGGAAGAGGTCCTCAGGAATATAATGTAATAGTTTCAGCCCGCAGTTAGAAAAGCCTGTGCTCAGAACCCACAGGTTTCCTATGTACATTCATTTAAAACTGCTCTAAAATCCAGTTAAAATCAGGGCTCACACAGCAGAATTGTTTATCTCTTCATTGTGGGGAGGAGAGAATAGACTTCAACATACACAAATCTAGCAAGGTGAGGCTGGAAGTGTATGAAATAACACCGTGTCCGCGTGTAGCCGGAAAACAGGACGCTGACATCCCAAGGAGTCCCGTGGAAATTCAGACACGGCTGCCTTGGGAAGGTGTTACTTCAAAAGGAATATAAATCCTAATTGGAAAGAAGGAAGGAAGGTAGGAAGGGAGGGAAGGAGCAGGGTCGCCTCCCAGAGAAAAGCTAAAGACTTGCATATATGGGGAAAGAAAGCGTGATACATTTGTTCATCCCTCCTCTTGATAACATCTACTGAGGTCCTGCTTGAACCTGGGCTGTAAAGAACAAAACAGTGTCTCTGCCTTGGAGTAATTTATATGTCGGGGGAGAGGGGGTGTAAGGTGGAGCTGGGGCCATGAGCCCGGAACCAAACCATAAACAACAGGCTCCAGAGCACTCAGCAGACAAACCAGCAAGTCAAGAAGACAAGAGCTTCTGCAGGGTCAAGGACAAACAGCAAAGATAAAAAGGCAAGACCCAGACCTGGTCACCAGCAGGCACCCCAGCGCCATCCCTGCATCCCAGTCGGCTCTTTCCAAACTCAGCTTCGGCCTCCCAGGGAATGATCAGAAATCAGAGCTCAGAAGAGAGCATCTCACAGCGCCTGTTGGTCCTCTGACACACTCCGCAGGACAGGACTCTGGGGGTCTCCCGAGCAGTGTACCCAGAACCACCCTGTCCTCCCCTCTGTTCTCCTGCTGCTGCAGACTCCCTCAGGCAGTGAAGTCTTAGCCCCAAATGGGTCCTGAGGGACAGTCACATCTTGGAAGATCTCACTGAGGCCTGCCCTCAGGAAACCAGAGACTCAATTATCCAGCAAGGATGAGCACAGCTCAGAAAGGGCAGTGCGGAGTGTCAAAGACTCTCTCTCCCTCCCCTCTGTCTCCACCAAGCTGCAAACCAAGAGAATCCTGTTTGGCCAGGACCCCACTGGACCCCTGTTCCGGTCCAGATCCCTCTCTCCATATCAGGTCCCTCTCCTGAGAAGGTTGGCTGTATCACTGTGAGGTTTCTCCCCATGCCATCCTAGCCCAGAATTAGCAACGGGGCATGAGGAGTCCTCGTGGTCCCTCAGAGGCCACCCTGCCCTCGCAGAAGGAAGAGGCAGATGAGTAGGCCCACGGTCCCACGGGAGAGCAGCTCCCTTTCCATTTGTCTTACATAGTGAATCTCCTTCTAAGGTTTAGTTATTTTTTTTGAGTTTGGCTGCTAGGTAGATGTTATATCACCAAACAGACAGGAAAATAACCAAAGTGTCTTTTCTTTCTACTCCCACATCACTCAGTATCACACTTCTGACACCTGATGTGGGGGAGGGCTCCCACACACCGCACAATTCTCCAGAGTACACTGAGTTTCCTCTAATTTGATTCCATTCTTGTACCGTTTGCCTGGAGCCAGGATCAGACCCCACAGGTTAAGGGCTCAGCTCCACAAGACTGCAATGTAGATACCAACTGCACACGAGACTCAGGAGGAGGTGGTCACCTATAGTTCTGAACACTGGCTATCAACTGAGGTTCTCACAGACTTACGTAGGCATGACTCATGGATTCATTGTTCACTGCCATCAACTTCGGCTCCTCTCTCTTACCTGGAGGTCAGAGGATGATGCTCAAAATCTCAACCTTATAGTTATGCCTGTGTCTTTCCAGATCCCATTCCGAGACACTCTGGGGACCACCAGCCCCTCACTATCACATCAGCATACAAAATAATTCTCACTCTGGAGAGTAAGGGTTTAGGAGTTCTGTGCCAGGAACCGGGCAAGAACAGTGTGTTAGTCAGCCTTCTGTTACTGTGACAAAATACCTGAGACAATCAACTTAAAAGCCAAGTGTCGTGGTGCATGCCTGTAATCACAGCATTTGGGAGGCTGAGGTAGGAGGACTGCTACCATTTCAAGACCAGCCTGGGCTACATAGTGAGTTCAAGACCAACATAAACTGCGTAGCAAAACCTGTCTCAAAGAGGAAAAAAAAACGGAAAAATTCATTTTGGTTCAGAGGTGTCAGTCTGTGAGCACTTAGCTCCATTGCCTTTTGGCCTGGAGGGAGGTACTACGTCCTGGTGAAGGCCTGTTAGTGCCTGGCTAGAAACAAGAAAAGAAATGGGGACAAGGGTCCCAAAGTGTCCCTCAAAGCACTACTGAGGACCGCACATCCTTCACATAGGCCCCATCTACTCAAAGTTCCATCAGTTCCCATGACCAAGCCTTCTACACATGAGCATTTGGGGAACACTTCCGATTCCAATGATAGCAAAGAGCAAATACAGACGTCACAATGTCACAACGCCTAAACACACTTTACCGAATTCAACAAGGGGTGACTCATCGCTCGGCTCCATGGACAAGATAAAAGACTCAGCAAAGGAGGGCAGTTCCTTCCTGTGAGGCACTGGAGATGTCCGAGGCATTCAAGCACATTTGTAGGCCAGCCCCTAACAGGACAGTCATTGTCAAAGTAACCAAGCCTGGCTTTTCTTGCCCCAAACACACAAGCACACCAGAGCAGGGACAAGGGGAGTCAGACTGTGCCAGAAAAACCATGCCAGGTCACTGATCCTTTAACTTGCCAAGGTCACTGGATGATATTTCAGATGGGGACTCCCACCCATACCCAGCTCCATGGACCAGCAAGTCAAGGTCATGCTCTGCCCGCCCCCCAGAAAGTGGCTGGATATGAAAACAGAGGGACAGTCCGAGGACCAGCCAGCCCTTGCGTGTTATTCCCCGGAACTGCTCATGGCAACCACGGCGTAAGAGTTCTGGGTGCAAAGACAGAAGGCTCTGGGGCCGGCCCAATGCCTCTCCTCAGAGAGACACTGAGGTCAGTTACTCTGGGATGCAGAACCTGCCTGGCTTCCAGAGCAACTCCAGAGTCAAATCTTGAGTCTGTGCCGATCAGATCCAGGTGGTGAGTCTCCCTATTCCCCCAGCCCCGTGCCACTTTGGAGGACTTAGGCCTCTGCAACCAGCAGTTTGCTCCCTTTCAGAACTACGTATTCAAGAAACAAGTCCCTCGCTCAAAGAGTTCCGAGACTGAAACAAGGGTCTCTCAGGTGGCACCGAGCTTTGGTCTTGACTCGCAAATTCATCTCGAAGTGCTTCTCGGGAAAATCCTTACAGAATTCGCACCTTAGCACAGACTAGCTCTTCCCTGCAATCCTTCGGCCGCTGCCGCCATTTACCACGGTGCTGACCCTTTGCCTCTAGGTTAATTATAAATAGTTTCATCTATTGGAGAAATTGAATTGAATTAGCTGAGTTTTAATCTCTCATCAATAATTCAAATGACCGTTTCCCACAATGAAAACTAAAACTGTCTGGATGGAAGGAGGAGGCCACCGTCCCCAGCGAGTGTTCCCTGGGCAGGAAGGCACATGGCCTTCAAAAGATGGCCCCACCGCCGTCCCTACAACAGCCCCATGCTTGAGCGCCCTTGTCCTGGCCCAGACCTGCCCAGGGAGCACGGAGAGTGTCCCAGGCTGGTCCGACCCTGTCTGACAGCCCATTAGCCCCAGCTGTCGGAGACATCTGCCCGCTCTGATTACCATCAGAGCGGAGGAGAAGTGATTGCCCCCAGCGTCAAGCTGTCTCCTCGGCACTCAACTGTCATCCAGTGATTGTGCTTCCACTCGGAGGCACTCAGAACCCGTCCTGGCTGCTATTTATAATTGTCCCGTGAGGTCAGCAGCCGGTGAGCCCACGTGAAGCAGCACCGAGTTCCTGCCGCTGCCTCCAGGCAAGAAACAAGCAACCTCTGAGCCGAGCAAAATCCATTCATAAAAAATATATACACCATCAGGTCAGCTTTCACCGTGCTGCGTGGCTGGGGACCGTGGGGTACGCAAGAAGGACACTGAAACAATGGCAGCTTGAGATGTCATGAGACAGGCTCAGATGGTGCCCCATGGCTCCAGGCCCAGGCCACAGCCAACAAGGCTGCCTTTGATATCCAAAGCCATGCTGCCGTGCTTGCAAAGAGCTGAGAATTCCAGCATCTGACATGGATCAAGGTGTCCAATATTCACTTCCTGGGGCTGAGGTAATAAACTATTACAAACTGCGCCACTCACAACAAGAAAGAAAATTACCCTTTGATAGTTCTGGAGCCCAGGAGTCCAAAATCTGCAAGGCCATGGGGAGGCGGTCAGTGGCTCTAAGGGACAATTGTTTGCTTGCCTCTTCTGGCTTCTGGCAACTGTCAGATCTCCTTGATGTGTGACTGCATCACTCCAATCTCTGCCCTTATGTCACCTCTTCTCTCTGTCTGTTTCAAATTCCCCTCGCTCTTTGTCTTCTGCTAAGAGCCCTGAAGCCAGGGCCCACCAGCATCATCAAGAGTGAGCCCTCCATCCCAAGATCCTTAATTACATCTGCAGAAATATTTTTTTTTCTAAATAAGGTAACACGTGTAGGAGCAGGGACACGGGCATATCTTTTGGGGGGGCCACACATCAACCCATCACATATCCCAACCTGTGGATAATAAAAAAGCAAGAGCACAGCTTTGGGGGTCAGAAAACTAGATAACCCCAGCTGAATCCCAGCTTTACTATTCACCTGTAACTGAAGTTCAATCTGCTCTAAAGATGCCACCAACACTCAGTTTGTTTCCAATAAAGAGGACCAGCAGGGCAGAGTGTCCGAGAGCAAGGCTTGCTCCAGTCTCCCTCACCACAGAAGACTGATTATCTGCATGCTGGGTGACAGTCAGGCCCCAGGCCAGGATGGGACTGCAACTTCAAGGCTCTGACAAGATGGCCTGCGGGGAGCCATTTGTTCCCCTAACCTGGGGAATCAGCTGTCTCCCTGCCACCTCTCAGGAGACCACGTGACATCTTCTCAGCTCTGGGCCCTGGCTTCCTTCCCATTTGTTTCTGCTTTGGTGCCCCTGGTGACAACCCTGACAGCTCTCCATCTTGGCTTTGTTTGCTTCTAATTACTAAGCGGACCAAACAAACCCCCAGTACAGCTGCACGCAGACATACCTGGCTGCCTCCAGCAGGTAAGGAAGTGCTCAGCTGCGTGAACAACCTTTTGACAGTGGCAGGAGGATGGACTGAGCAAAGCCAGGGTGCTCAGAGGGCAGAAGATTGATTGGGGAGCTGTGGTGCCACCCTGCAAACACCCCGCCTCCCCTCACACTGCCCCTGAGCTCAGTCGCTTTCAATGCAGGCATGGTCCCTAACCCTCAGTGACACAGGGGAACGAAATTCCCAGCCTTCTAGAGGTCTAGTACGAGTTCACATTCTCTAAAATCAAAGAATAAATTTTAGGAACAACTGAGATTAAGAGCAGAAAACATTTATTGAGAGAAAGCAAGCTTCCGTCTGAGGGACAGAAGGGGTCCTGAGTGGGTTGCCAGAGACTCTGTCCTTTTAGGGACTTATACAGTAAAACCATGAGGTGAGATGGGTCCAAAGTGGGGGAAAAGCATGGGAAGTCGCAAGGTGGGCATGAGATGAGAAGGACCTGTGGTTAACCAGTAACATTAATAGTTCAAGTAAAATTAATTAAATCGAGGACAAATGGGAAGTGAGCCACATAGCTTAAAGAGCAGTGATTCTTCCAGGGGGCTTGAGACCCTGCCCCCTCAGGGTGATAGGGAACTATGTAGAATATCAGTCCTTAGGATGTGGGTGCATTTGTTTGATCTTTTGTCTTGAGGCCTGGCCCCCAGCTGGAGGTGTCTGTCTCCCCACTGTTGCAAGGTACCTGGCTTCTGCACTGGCTCCTTGGAGGGCCCAGCCCTGTCTGACTGCCTAGGGTATTTTTTATCTAATTCAGTTGCCTGTAACATGAGGACAGCGTGTTTCTGACATAGGAGCCTGAGCTCCCTGGACAAGCAGAGGGGACCCTGAGCAAGCGTTCTCTCTTATATCTGCACTAGGATGGAGATGATTTGACATCACTTGAGAGTGAGCAAGAGGGGACACCTGGAGTTTTGCTTAAGGCCAAGGAGAAGACACACACATGTGCAGAGCACCACTGCATTATTTTCCTCCAAAAGCCGAGCCCTGCAGGGCCCTGGGTTTCTCCCCAGTCGTCCCCCCAGAGCCATCCATAAGCAGGAGGAGGTCTTTAGTGACCCAGGAGATGGCAAGGACAGCAGGAGACATGAGCACACCTAAGATCCTGCAGGGCTCAGGGATCATGATTTTCCTCAGAGCCTGAGAAGTCAGGCACACGGCAGCACGGCTGCAGCCCCTGGCCGTGGAAGAGCCAGAGAGGGCTCAGGGGAGCTGGTGTTCTGTAAGCTACAGAGCCACCAAGGGACACTGGAAGAGAGACTCCTGCAACCCCTGTGCTGCGGTGCGTGGAGACCCTGTCCCAAGGATCACAGCTGCGGGCATGGGTGACACACAGCTAGTGGTGTCACCACTGAGTATAATGCTGAGACGGAGCAAGAATGGCTCTGGGAAGTGGATGGAGGGTCAGCTTCCTGGGAACTAGAGACAACGAGACCATGGGATGAGAAACCAACATGACCCTGGCTATGTCCTGGGTACCATGGAGGCTGAGACAGGAGGACTGCAAGTCACAGGGTAGCCTGGGCAACTCAGGGAAATCCTGCCTCAAAAAAAAAAAAATACTAATACATTGTGTTATCCCTGTCCTGTGAAAATTATAAAGACACGTGTACAGTATACACAAATACCCACTGGAGTCTAGATTGTTGTATGCTAAAGTGTTAGTGTTCCATCCTCGATGCTGGGATTTGGGATTCGTTTTCTACCACACTTTATCTCTATTTTACACATTTTCTATAATATATACCATATTATTTTTAAAGTGGGCAGAAGTGTTATTTTTTAAACTGTACAAATAAAAAGAATTGGCCATCGCATCATAGTCACGTGCCCACATCGGTTCTGTGGAAACCTGTGCCCTATTTGTCAGCTGTTTATAACAGTTTAGATGACAGAGATAACTCAGATGTGCCCTTGGCCAGTTATGTCCAGGGCACCACAAGGACTGTGATTCTGCAGGACCAACGGAGACACTGGCACCACTTGTCCTCCCCTCTGCAAATGCTGGAGCCCAAACACCACGGTTTATCTCATTTAAGAATAACCAAAAGAACAAAATAGATTTCATAAATCACTTAGTGTTTACAGCTTCCTCCTCCAGGACACGCATGCCAGGCTCCTAGCAAAGATGATGCAAAATAGCAAGATAGATGTAGTAACTAATGCAAAGTGCTTGGTTCACTAAACAAAGAGCCTTCGACACTGTAACTCAATTTATACCGGCATAATAGGAGCTGAGAGGGGCTGCGAGGCGCTGTATCACAGCAGTCTTGACGTCAGAGGGCTGAGAGCGCCAAAGCGTAACAAGGCTTCCCGAGCCCGCTTGCTTCTCCCACAGACTGGTCCTTGGAGACTCTGAAAGATGCCGCCTCACCCTGGGATAGTCAGAAATTCCCACTTGCTTCCAAGGAACATTTCTCGATTATTTCTAGAACCAAGATCCGAGCATAAAACCCTTCTTCTGGTGCTTCCCTCACCATTCATCATCCAGCTCCTACTGCAAGGAGGCACTGACTGTGTCCACCATGAGGAGAGGGATCACGTAGCTGTCCAGGAGTCCACAGCTGATGGCTTCTTTCCTGGAATGGTCTCTCCTCCCTGATGACCGCAGAGTGTTGGAAAAGAGTCCAAAACTGCGGGATCCCAAAGAGCTTCAGAGCCTGCACCGCTGATCACCTCTGTGATGGGAATGGGTCCGGTGATTCACTTTGGTTCAACATGCCCAGGAGGCCTTGCACAAGAACCTCAGCCCCGTGGGGGATAGTAAGGGTCAGCGCACCTCTGAGGAAGCTTCTCTCGCGTGCAGGCGCCAGGGAAAAGATCAATATGTGCCCCCCTCTATGTACACTCGGGCCAAGGAGCGCCTCAGAGCGCTATCCCAGAAGCCCTGGGTTTCGTTATTCTATGCTCAGGCTCTAGTTTTTGATGGAGGCAAAGGTACAGAGGGCTGGGAGGTCTGAAGCTACACGGGGACGGGCTAATCCACCCATGAGCAGGTTTCTTGGCCATAAAGGATGATTTATCCCATGGAGGAAGGGGACATCATTGCTGCCAGCCAAGGGGAAAGGTGTGGGAAGAAGGGCTGCTGGCCATACACACCAGTGAGACGGGGTGCACAGCTGCACAAGCTCTTTCTCGGGGAGTCTCCCTATGATTCTCACAGGCACACAAGGAGACCACTAGGACAGAACATCATCCTCACTTTCCAGAGAAGAAAACTGAGGCCCTGGCATGGCCAAGCCTGAAAAGGTCAGCTGATGCTGGCCCCGCCTCCGTCTGCCGCATTGCAGGGCAGAACCCAGAAGCACCTTCCTCTGTTAGGGGAGCACCAGGGACTCTGGAGCAAGGCCTGAGCTTCCTCACCTGTCCCACTGGGCCGTCTAAAAACCGGTCTAGGAACCGGAGAAAGGAGCTCTGCCCTTTGCTCTGCCTCTCCCCTCCAGTCTGACCCTCAGCTTCCCGTGTGGAAACAGCCAGCAGCCCTCGAAGGCATCTCAGGCTCCCTGGCCTCCTCCCTGCAGTCCTCCAGGTGTCTCATACCTGTCAGAGTGCTGGGAGACACAAGTGTGGGACCCTCAGAGAGAGGGAAGCGGGCCTCTAAATGCTCCAGTTCCAGAGCTGCCATGACCCTAAAGAGCGCTGCGTGACTCCAGGAGGAAGTCACAAGCCCAAGGGTGGACATCTCGAAGAACACTGTGACCCGGACCACTACCATCCACCGGAGACCTTCCCAGAGAAGATGTATTGAAGGACAAGAGCCCTGCAGTTGGAGGTTACCAAATTCCTTTTAATGACTCCTAAGTGCTTCCTTACAACTTTCCATAAATCCGCCAGCTCATTCCCACCCTGGACTCTGCAGGCAACCTGATTAGGAGGCAATAACTGGTAGCAATATTGATATTTCCGGCTGATCGCATTATTCATACCATAACCAGTCATAGCGCCTCGTAAACAACTCTTATAGGACATTTAGCATGGCTAAGGCCAAACGAAGATAATACTATTGCTAATTATATCTCTATAAACTTATTTTATGGCAGGGAACAGGGGCTCTTCCATCCTCTGATTACAGTTGCCAGAACCAGAAGGAAGTGGGAACGACTTCACGAACACAGGCCCTCTGGGGATGATTCATTAGGCGGAATTGTGGGTTGCAACAGCAGAAGAGCTATCTAGAGTTTTTTCTTAAAAAGAAAAGAACTGTAATTTGCAGGAGAGAATATCTCAGGCAGTAAAGAACAGGGAGGCCAACACAGAGAGGTTGCCAGGCTGAAATCCTGAGCTGGCCTTGTTGGATCTGCAGGGGCAGAGAGGGGCCCTGAACAGGCCACACCCCAGCAGTGCCTGTCGGGGTGGGGAGACACAGCACTGGGGGCTTACAGCTGCGTGGGGTTCTGCACCCAGCAGCCCCGGGATCACTTTTTGAAACTGCTCACTTTCTTACTGACTTTGAGTTTACCTAGCAAAGATAGACCAGACTGGGGCTTAGCCTGTCTCCAGAGGCTAAGGGCAACCTTAACTTTCTCCTCCGGCATTGTTTGGGAGTCGTGGTCCCCAAATCAGGGTCAAAAGCTCTTACTCTGAAGGAAGCTGTGTATAAGAAAATAAATGCTTTTTTTTTCCTTTTTCTAGCTGAGCTCAGACAGTTTACAGTATTAAATGTCCCCTTGCACTCCGGAGAACTAGAATTGATTTTTTTTCTTCTTCTTCTTAAAATTGCTCATTGGGTTGCTTAGAAATTTCTCTAGCTGTTGTTATCAAGTTGTAAATTGCGGTTATGAGAATAATCGCAGCTCAGTGTCAGTCATTCTGAGGGAGGCTGGGCCTGCAGGAGCATAGGCAATTGAGGCTTTGACAAACGTTTATGGTAAATTATCTTTAGTTCAATTAAAAATGGGTGATCTCAGGCAGACCCTGAATGGGAATTTACCTTTTTTCTGCCTCTGGTGTGGTCATCACTGCTGTTTACTCTCCAATTCTCTTCCTTATCTGCATCTCTTCATCTGTTTTTGAGGTTAAGCAAGGACATGGGACTTGTTTTGATCAGTAAAATGAGTGTGAGAATTACATATTAGTTCCCAGTAGCCGCTTTAAAACAGAGCTTGGCAAACTTCCTATGAAAGACCAGACAATTAGTACAATTAGGCTTTGTGAGCTACACAGACACTGAAATTTAAATTTCATATTATTTTTGTGTGTCGCAAAATGTTATTCTTTGATTTTTTTAACCATTTCAAAATGTAAGAACGTTTGTGTCTCAGAACGCACTAAAAGGGGCTGGTGAATTAGTTCAGAGGTAGAATCCTTGTCTAGCTGGCAGAAGGCTCTGGGTTCAGTCCTCAGAATCAAAAATTAAAAAGCTTTAAAAAAAATGCACACACACAAAAAAAATAAATGATAGGTCAGACACAGCCAAAAGGCAATAGTTTGCCAACTCCTGTCCCTAGAAAAAGATCTTTTAAAAATCTGTGGTGACTTACTGTCCTTTCCCTTGCCTGGCAACCGTAGAATCACCTAGAAAGGGAAAATCCTCCTCCAGCCAGGATCCCTGAGTGACCGTGGTGAGCTGAGGTCCTGATCAGTTCCCACAGAACAAGCAACATGAGCAGGAACTATACTTCTCTTGTTTAAGGCGCTGAGATTTGGGGGGTATTTCTTCCTGCAGCTCCGGCTTGTGTCAATTTGAGTTACAACTTAACCTATTTTACATAAGACTCTGCACCTAAAGAAGTCAGATATGTCCATCTTGATGCCACAGAATTAGCCTAAAATAACTAGGCAAATAGCAAAAGGAGACATTCAATTGAACAGTGAACGTATGAGAAATGTTCCATGCACTAGAGAAAAATGATGCAAATTTAAACACAGAGACTATGCTCCATCTACCAACTATGTATGCAAGGATTCATGGGAGCATCGAGTCCCAGGTTGATGAGGAGGGGGAGTAAAAAGGCCCTGTGCTGAGGGGAATTACGTCTTCATGGTTTTTTCCTAAGCTGACTTGGCAGTGTGGGTGGGCATACACTCCAGCCAAGCAACTCTGCGGAGCCTACCTTTTTTTCTAGAAAAAAGAATTGGAGACACATCACAAAATGTAGAAGACAACCTGATGGATGCAGCATCATTTCCAATAACCAGAAACAAAACACAATCAGCGAATGACTCAAGGTAAGGAACAGAGTGAATGAAAGATGGAAAAAATAAATAAATGTATAAATAAAAGATGATATCTTGATATAGTGGAATGTCCTTCAACCATTAAAATGAATGCTGCCATGTATGATACATGCTTAATTTTTGTTTTGGGAGGAAAAAAAGTAAAAGTTGTTTATAGACACGAAAAAGAAGGGCAAATTTTTCACCAAAAATGGAAGAAGTACTTATCTCTGGAAATGTTAGTTTCCTGAGGCCCTACCGGCCACTGGGGAGAACCAGCAAGGAAGCCACGCAGCCCCCGCCACCATGCACCAGCCGAGCGCCACAGTCCAGGGACAGGCAGCAAGGAAGCCACCTCCGCTTCCCACCCGCCCCCACCTAGAACAACCCCAGGCGACACAGGCTGAGATGACAATAACTCAAGTAGGGAGCAACCTGACCTTTGCATGGTTGTTTGATTGATTGCAGGCCTGGGGCCGGTGGTCTGGGTAAAGAGGGTAACAATAGGCGATAGGAGTACGGAGTTCCTACTGTCCTAACACCGTTTGACTTTGTTTCTTTTTACTGTTCTGTTTTACTCCCTTTAAAATTTAAAAGAAGAAAGAAAGAAAGAAAAAGAAAAAAAGAAAGAAAGAAAGAAAGAAATGTTAGTTTCCTTTAATTGTAGGGTTTTTTAAGTTTTTCTATAGTTTTTTATGGAGAATAAAAGTATTATATTTAGTATTTCACAAAAAAATTTAAAGTATAAATCTCTATGTTTGTTGTCTTTAAAATGTGTTCTTGGTACAATTGCAAAGTTTTCTTTTCTTTTAAAGTAAGCTGTCAAATTATATATATATATATATATATATATATATATATATATATATAGTTGTGCTACACTTTGAAAACTAAGAAAAAGGCTAAAAGAAACGCAATAAAAATTCTATTTCTAGAGGTAACACAATGAGTGATTCTGTCTTCTTGCTTTGTCTCTTTTTGCTGATCACTTCATGCCAAAATAATTTCTATAAAAACAATGCAAAAAAGAAGAATCTTTTTAACTATAAAAAAATTCATTGAGAATGATTCAGATAGTTCTCGTAGGTTTGCCCTCAGTACTAAATAAATCACCTAGACCAGTGAGTGTGCAGCATACCCACACACACACACACACACACACACACACACAGGCAACACCCGCAGGCAACACCCGCAGGATCCGCAGCATCACTGCGTAAAAGAATGATGTCTTGGTCCATTTTGTGTTGCAATTATAAAACACCTAAAGCTGGATGCTTCACAAGGAAAATGGGGTTTATGTGATTCATGATTCTGGTGGCTTCAAAGTCTACACAGCACAGCGCTGTGTCCCTACGGCCCCTGGCTGCTCTTCCACGGGGAGGTGGCATCATCACAGAAACTCCTTCTGGAAGGACGAGGGATGAGGGGACCCAGCTGTGTAGGACAACCTGCTCTCTAGAGTAATACTGCACCCAGGAGAGCAGACAGCATGAACCCACCCACAGAGCAGCGCTGTGACCTGTCTCCTGACGCGGCCACATTGCGGGACTAAACCTAACAGGATGTTTCAATCTTTCTGAGTCCTTACACTTAAAATGTGCCTGGACATGTATTTTGCTTGTATCTAATCAAACGATCTTCATCTTATAATTAGCATAGTCTATTTACATTTTATGTGACCACTGATACATCCAAGTTCAAGTCTAGGATCTTATGGAGTTTTTATTCGCTCTGCTTGTTTTATTTTTCTTGTTTTATTTTCTTTTAGACTAATAAAGTATGTTTATTATTTCACTTTTCTCCCACTCTTAGCTTATTAATTACACAGTAGTTTACAAATCTTACACAGCATATCCTAAATTGAGAGCATTCTTGACCAGTGAAGGCCTAAAATAAATTAGCATTTTGTATTATTTCCTAAACAATGAAAGAAATTTGTAACACTGATTTCATTTATGCCCGCCTCCCTCCAGAAGCTACAACTGTCCAAATTTTTAAATAAATACATATGCTTTTCATTGTTGGTCACTCACTGCTCAGTTTCTGTCCTTTACCTGGGGCCAACAGCCTTCTGTCTTAAAAAGAAAAATACCTATTTTATATACAGAGTCTACTAATACTTTCTCACAATTTTTGTTTGCCCTAAACGGTGTTTTGGAAGCTTTTCATTGGCTGTGAAATGTGAGGTTGGAGACCCTTTAGTTTCTTCCGTGAATAATATTCCACTGACCTCAAGTTTCCGACTTTCGAATGTGTTTTTACCCCTTTTTCCCCTTTCTGGGTTCTAATTACACAAGCTGGGTCATTTCACCATATCCTACATGTCTCTTATGATTATTCTATATTTTTCCCTCTATCTTTGTTCTGGAAATGTTGTATTCACCTTCCTTCTAGTTCACTAGTCTGCTCTTCTGCTCCATTTCACATATTATTAAACCCCTCTCCTGAAGTCTCAGTCATTGATTTCCGAATTTCTAATTCCCATTTGATTACTTTATAGTTTCAAATTCCCCATTTGTTGCTCAGATTAATCAATGTTGTTTCAAAGTCCACTTCTGACCACTCTAGCCACCAGGCTTGCTGTCTTGTAAGTCTATTCTATAGCCTACCTTCTCTCTTGGTTTCCTGCCAGTTCTTAACTTACTGTACACTTTTTACTGAATTCCAAATAATGTGGGTCCCTGGCTGACATCGTCTTGCTCAAATGAGGATCCCTTTCTTTTCCCCTGGGGTCAGAATAGGAGACCATGATACTAATCTAGTGAATCATGAGTTGATCTCAAGGCAGCCTTCGGCTTCTGGCCTATCTCAAACACAGCTTACTCGGAGGCAAGAGCTGTGACTGAAAGCCGAGGAGCACGCATCAGGGACCTTCCTACTTGGCCAAGTTAGGGCCAAGCAGTTTTTTTTCAAAGTCCTGTAAAAAATCCCAAAAGCTGAGCTCAACTTTTCAGACCTTTACGACATCTTTCTCAGCTTCTCGGCTTCTCAGGAGCTCTATTCGGAAGATTTCAACATGCGTCTTAGCAATTTTATGGAACCAAGCTCCACTCACCATGGCTGCAAAACAAGTGTCTCCAAAACACAGTGGCTTGGAACAGTGTCACTCACGTGTGATGCCACAGTCACTGCGGTCAGAGATTCAGGAGCAGCGCAGCTCTACCGCCTGGTCACGGAAGCCAGGCAGTGTCGCTTGTGAAGTGTTCTGTTGGCTGTGACGCTTACAGAAGTCTGCCTGCCTGTGTTACAGGCAAGAACATAAAAGCCACCTCTCGGTGCAAGCGTTAGGCACATGGTGTGGTGAGCTAGTGGTGCAGCCATCTGGAAAATGCGACGGCCACAACGTCCAGCTGTTCTTAGAACTGCACCTGCCCCTGCCAGGACTGGAAACTCCTTCCCCATTTCCTTGGAATTTTCTTCAGTTGTTATGGTTGATACATACACTGTGTCAACTTGAGAAGTTCAGAAGTTTAAGGAAGAGACTCAGCAGGCAGCCAGGGCTCTTACTTTGTAAATATCCTCATCCTGTGCAAAAGGAGGGAGAGAAGATTCTGTGAGTGCTACGCCCCCACCTGGAGAGGGTGGAACTGGCCTGTATACAATATAAGGGAAGAAAAGAGGCTTGTTCCCCGCTTTTGCTCTGGCTGCTGCCTTGAAGTGTTGCTCACTGCCGTGCCATCCTGCCTTGGAGCCAGCTGATTACCGACTGAAACCTCCACACACAGTGAGCTAAACAAACTTTCCTTCCTTCATTTTGGGTGTTGGGTATTTTGTCCCAGCAACAAAAGAAACGTAACCAAGACATTAGTAGAGATTACAACTGTGTTCTGGTGAGGGTCACCTCTGGTTGGAAGCTCTGCTTTGGCCTGGCTCAACCGCACCCCTCACGTCAATAGTGGACACATCCTCTCAGAAAGTGCCATCTGAGAAGTCGTGACCTGAGTCCCCTGCTCCCAGACTCAGACTCACCCAGGAGTCTGACTCCCCAAGCCCAACAAAAGGAACATTCAGACCCCATCTGTGCTCTCTTTGCTGTATTCCCACAGGTCAATACTTCTCAGCTAATATTGTATAAAAGTGCTGGTCCAACAAAAGGTGAATTCTACATTTAAATTTTTTTCCAGAGACCTTTACATATTATTTCCTTCTTATCCAGATTCATAATGTGTTTTAGCATAAAGCCCCTGATAGTCTGGTTGCAAAATAAAATTTGCCTAATTTTGTCCCATGTTTTATAAATTTACTTAATCGGGGGAGTTTAGGGGGGTACCTTCTTCTTACAATACACCATGGACACTGTATAGAACATACTAATTTTGGACAGCTCATGCTCAGACTTTCAATCCCATCACCACTTCTGTGGGACAGTAGACTAAGTCATGCAAGACGAAACATTCTGCTTCAGATCCCCTTATGGGAGTGAGGTCATGGCTGAGCACCCTCGGGCTCAGTGGGATGCATTTCTGGGTGATCCAGAGCAAAGCTGGACCAGGTACCATTTCCAAATGAGCATTCATCAACCTTTCCTACCTGCCAGTAACACCACAAGAAGTTTTTAAAAGCCTTTTGTTTACTGCCTGCCAATACACATGGGGCCATTAGCCAGTTGGCAGGCCTTGTGCGGGCTCCAGATCTGCCAGCTTGCAGCGAGCAGCCCACTCCCTGCTTGAGAGCCACGATCAATGCCCCTTCAACGCTAAAGGATCGCAGGGGCGAGGGGTGGGGAGAACAGCGTGGTTTGATGAGCAAGTAAGCCAGGAAGGGAAAAAGACAAAGCCTTCCTTCTGGCCTCTGCGTGAGAGCCCTCCCATCAGCCCCATTCCAGGCAGTTCTGTGCTACCAATCTCTTGATAATTTAGATGTTCTTCCAATTGAGAGCGGCATTGTTTAATAAAGCAGACAATCGACTCTTCCTCAGTGTTCTAATAGCTTTTCTGTGTGTTTACTTGGGAATAAATGTTGTGATAATTTCTTTGGGGAATCAATAGCTTCCAGTGCATATGCACTGCCCTATTGGAGGTTCAGATTGTATAAGGAGAGAAGGGGAAATTTATTGCCTTGTAAACGCTGGCAGAAGGTAGTAGGTTTAGTGAGAGCTGTAATTAAAGTTTTGCTGATAATAAAAAATAGAGGCAATAAACAATCACACAGATGATCCTAGTCCTTGGCCCCAGAATAGCTGAACCAACACAGGGCCCTGAATGCTGGCTGACTGTTGTACAGTTCGCGTTTGAAGGTGAAGGTCTTGTGGCCCGGAAGGCCTCAGCTCCCAGACCCTTGGGATGCCCTTCACATCCCCACCCCACCCCCCGGGCTCTGCCGACTGCAGTCACCCACTTCTCCATCTGCTTCTTCCAACTTTATGGGCAGCCGGCAGCCGGGCCAACCTTTCTCTACCGACCACTTCAAAAGCTGGCTCCTCAAGCCAGAACGCTGCTAGACAAAAAGCTGTATAGGCTTTGAGAATGGGGACCACCATGACAGGGCAAGGACCTGCGCTCTGGAACAGTCTGAAGTGGGCAGGGAAGGGCATCATTCCTCATCCACCTTCCTGCGGGGGTCTCCCTCCTGGGAATTTACTATGCGCTCTGGAATAGCACAAGGACAGTTCCCAAAACCCATCGCTTCTCTTCTCAGCTGAGCACGTCTTTCTGTGCAGTTTTGTGTCTGTTCTAGGCTTGGGGAGGCAGGGGCGTTGCAATGCTGGGGACAGGACGAAGGCCTCCCTGTGGCCCGAGGAGGGCGAGCGATGCAGGCCATGTCCATGGACACCACAGTCTCCCCGCCACGGCTAGGGACAGTCATCTTCTCTGTGATCTCTGGCTGCTCTCTGTCTTTGAGGATTCCTCGGCTCTGGGCATCACAATAAGATCCACCAGCCTAAAGAAACCTGCAAATATCTCCTCCACCACCACCCGGCCTAAGGTCCTCAAGGAGAAGAACTTGGTCAGTAATCTCTTGACATCTATTCAAGAATTACGTACTGAACCACTACTGTCTACCATACAGGGTGTCCCCAGTGTCGGCACCAAATGCTTGCAAAGCAGATTAGGGAACTGACCTCCATACATGCAAGGATGCTCTTCCAAGAATAAGAATCTGAGTCTTTCTAGAAATAAGAGTGTGCTCCCTATGAGCACCTTCTAGGAGCCAGGCATTCTACACAACACTCCGCAGGTGTTCCTTCAATCTTTCTTTCGGTCCTTATAACCATCTCCCTGTGAGTCAGAGATAGTGGCCGTCTTAACACCAGAGGGCAGTAAGACTCACAGAAGCCAGCGATGCACCCAAGGTGGATATCACATGGCCAGCAGTGCAGGGACAGAGGAAAGGCTGGGCCAGTGGTGTTTCAAAGTCCGTGTTCCTTCTCTTGCCATCTGTGCCCCGTGAACTCCTCACCTGCTGGCCCAGGTCTTCTCTTCCTGGGGTCTGCTGAGAAGGAGGTGCCAGGTGCAAACAGCAGGTTGCCGCCAAGCCCTTGAGAAGACAGCTGGGCTAGAACTAAAGAAATGCCACTCAAGGGGCTTTCTGTGCAGAGGGCACAGCCTGGCTGGGATGCCAGCTGGAACTGTACCACTGAGCTACGCCTCCAGGCTCTCCTGTCTCATAGCCTACCCTCTGAGCTGTTTAGAGGACTAAGAGGCTTTCTGGGTGCTAAGAAGCATCCCTTGCTAGAATGCCTGCTGTACTGAAAAAGGCCACAGAGGTACCACCACCCCAAGCACCTACCATCATGTGGCCCTTGGTACCAGGCTCTTCCAGCCAGCACCAGGCACAACCACTGCCTCCCCAAAACCGAGCCCATTGGCAGCAGACCCAGTTTGGCACTGGACAAAACAAAGCACAGACGAGGTGCAGAGCCTGGCTGTCCTCAGGTATGTGGACCCTCCAGGTACGTGGCCCTCTGCTGAGCAGCACCCCTCAGAGAAACCAAGTTCCCAGAGCAAGTCCCAGATCAGGACGACAATGATTCTGATGACCACCCTGCAGCTTCTTTACTCAGTCACCTGGAACAGGCACCAGCTTCACCTGGATCATCTCCACATAGATGAGGGGCCAGTCTTGCCCACATCATCCCAGTACAAAGTCCCAGTAGAGCACCCACACCTGCAACTTTCCAGCCCTCTGGCTTCCCCGGGTCCCCAGTGACCCCAAATGAGGGTTTCAGAGCTCAGGCTGCAGTGGGACCCCGGGCTGCTGATTACCCAGTAAAATCATCAGCAGGCATTAAATCTATCCTCAGTTAACCCGGTGTCTTTAATAATAAAACAGATTTTGCACTGGGGATAAATACAGTGTCTCATTTCCTCACTCTCACTGGTCTCCTGTCACCGTGTACTTATTAATATGATTGCTAATATATGGCTCCCAATCAACCACTAAAATGCTCTTGTTATTTCTGCTAATTCGACAATAAAATGTGGCCGCGCCAGCCATCAAAATGGGCTGTCACGTGACTGCAGGCTCTGTGAGAGAAGAGCCATGATGTTTAGGGTCCGGGATTGGCCACTGGAAACTGAATCACCACAGCCATGTGCCAGGTGACATCCAAGCCAGGGGCCCTGCACGCCCTGACTGCCAAGGGCCTGCAGGCCACCTACATGGACTGAGAGAGGCGTCCCCGCACTGCACTGCTCGATTTCTGCTGCTACCTAATGAGTGGTCACACACCCAGCAGCTTGAATTACTTCACAGTTCTGCAGGTCAAAGGTCCAGGAAGATCAAGTAGCTTCTCCTGCAGGGCTCACAGGGCTACACTCTCAGCTGCGGGCTTCCCTGAGGGGCAGCCCACTTCCCGGCCCATTCTGACCACTGGCAGAAGTCAGTCCTTGAGTGGTGGGAGACCCCTGCTTTGTCGCTGGTTGTCAGCCAGGCACAGCTCCGAGGGCTGCCCCGCCCCTCCGCAGCCGGGAGCTCACTCCATCAAAGCCAGTGATCTCCCCTCGGTCTCACACTGTGTCAGGGGAGTGATGTCCATGTACAGGCAATGGTTCTGCAACAGCTGCATCCTAGATTTGATCTCTCTCCGTTTCCCTGCAAGCCAGAGACGAGCCCTGGCAGCCTGGCAACTCCTCCTCAGCCTAGACCTCCCATCCTGGTGAGGGGAGAGGCAGGTCAGAGCACAGCCCGCTTATGTTCACAATATACGCAAAGGAGGTAGAGGGGGCTTGGGGCGGGCCCTCGCAGGACAGTGGACTGAAGAGAGATGTTTTCATGAGCAGCCGCCTGCACAGGCAGCAACAGCTCACCCTCGACCCAAAGGAGGTTCTTCTCTAGACTTTCCCTGCTCCTCCTCAGTGATCTCCTATTTCTCCCCACCCCGACCCCTTTCTCCAACACCAAAGGCTGAACAAATCCCATTCACTACCCACTGGGTTGTGTCCTTGACCAGGTGCTGAGCACCTGTACACAGCTTCCACCAAGGGGTAAAGACTGTCCCAGGAGCACTGGGGAGCAGTGCTGATGTGCACTGAGGCATTTCCCATGCCTCATCCTAGATCAGGGACCTTGTATCACAGCGCCTGCTTCGTCAGGCTCCTAGCTAGAGGCTCCCAGGGCTCTGAGGAGGCCTAGAACCTGCCCTGACTCTGGCTGCTTTCGAAGGCTCACACAAGGCAAGAGATCCAACCAGAGACAGATGCATCGGTGTTGTGTGGGGTCCCCATGGAAACACACCCATCCAGATGACCGCACTACAGCCCCAGGGGCCTCCATGCCCTTCCAGAGGAGTCCATCTCATGTGACTGATCCCACAGCCAGCACAGGGAGCCCCTCAGCCCCTCTCACTGGCCTCCTCTGTGTCACCCATTGTCCCCGTCCCTCACAGCCTCTGCTCCTTTCAGACTTGGTGTGTCGCATCTGCTTGCTCTCTGCTGTTGAGTTTGGGCAACATGGCTGCATGTCCCTTGACACCTCCCCAATACAGAGGCAGGATCTAATCCCCTCCCTCCAGGGTGAGATGGTCACAGCATGTCTCTTCTAAGGGACAGAGTAGAGCAGAAGGGATGCTACCCCACTGCTGTGGCTAAGTCACAGAAGGCTTCTCTGTTGGATGCTCACTTAACCCAACTCCCCACCACCAAGCAGCTGCCCCTCGTGGAGCAGGTAACATGGAGTGACTGTCCCCACCCCAGCCAGAGGCCAGCCAGTCACCAGCCTCCGACACCACTCAGGAGAGTGAAGGAGCCTTGGAGGCACAGCCACCATCTGACTCCAGCCCTGTGAGACACCCGCCATGGGAACCCCATCTGAGCCCAGCGGGTCCTCAGCACCACAAGAGAGGATGGCAGGAAATAGCTAGTGTTGTTCTGCACCCTTGTTTAGGTGGTTTTCAGGGACAACTGGAACAGGGCCACGTTAGATCCCAGCTCCCCCCTTTCCCCTTGGCAGCCGCCCAGGTGGGGCTCACAGTCCGGCTTCCTGAGTGTTGTGCGCAGTCCTGGATTACACGCTCAGGGCACTGATGCCCAGTACTTTCACCCCTGGCCATGGGACCTTGGCCAAGTTTCTTATCTTCTATGGAGCCCGGGTTCCTCACACATAAAATTTCAATAATAGAAAGTGACATCAGAATGGAATGAAGAAATGTCACACCAGATTCCTGGCAGATAGCAAGGGCCTGGTAGACGAGGGCTGTTGTTCTTCTTACCGCTCTCCTGCGCTGGTGAGCTGTTATATCCCAGCCATGGCTGCCGTGGGTGAAATCATGCCGATGTCCACGTCCTCTCCCACCAAGCCTGAAGCCAGGTCCTCGGCGGACACCCGAAGACCCTTGTTGGGTGAGTAAGCAAGTGTACCCAGAGTAACTCAGCAGGCTCCCCCATGTCCACCAAATCAGTGCCCCAACTGGGCAGTGGACAGCCCATGGAAATGGGGAGTGCGTGTGTCCCAGAGATCAGCCCGTGGGGAGGGCCACAAAGGGTGGTGACAGCCTGAGGCCCCTTCCAGCCTCTTAACTTCAGGTCACAGCAAGCAGAGGAGGACCTGTTCCAGTTCTCATGCCCACCTCACCTAACAGAGACAGCGGGTCTTGAGCCACTGCCCACCTGAGAGCAGCCCAAACACCTCTGAGTGACCACCACGGTCAGCGGGGCAGGATTTGGGTCGTGCCTCACCAAGGGAACACACCTGAGCCGAGCCACATCTATTTTCCTACTGTGGATGTGCTTATCTCAGAGAGAACGAGACCTGAGCTCCAGATGAGAACTGTGGCTTTATTCAGGGGAGTTGACTCACCAATTCCTGTCTCTGAGTCATGAGTGCCATCAGTGGCCACGGCCATCAGCTACTCTGAGGGTGGTGACTCCCCTCACCTCTCTCCCCTATCTGGCAGGAGGTACCCAGTACAGTCCAAGATGTTTGCACAGCCAAGCACTATCCCAGGACCCAGGCTTTCTGCAGGCTGCCTGGACCTGCCGTGCTCCTGCCAGCAGGAAGTGGCCTTTTCAAAGACCCCTCTGCCCTTTCCACCCCCTTCAGTCTGGTGGACTCTGAGCTCAGGAACTGACATTCCAGCAGGGCGCGGTGGCTCACGCCTGTAGCCTGAGCACTCAGGAGGCTGAAGCAGGAAGGTTAGGGTACAAGGCAGCCTGAACTACATAAGGAGATGCTGTCTCAGAAAGAAAAGAGGAAGAGGAAAAGAAAAAGAAAGAATTGCCAGTCCACTGAGAGCCATAAAACGCTTGCTGTACACAGGGGAAGTCCTGACTTAGAAGTGCATCTGCTTGCTGGCAACATAATATTGAATGGGCCCCTTCACATTCCTGAGCCTTCATCTCCTCCTTTGGAAGAAGGAGATGTTTGTTACAGCACTCGCACCTCCCAGATGGTTGGGAGGATTCACCATATAATCTATGCAAGTCATGACGAAAGTGCCAAGCATGAGATGGGGGGAAGAGATGCTGATCAAGGAGGTTTCCCAGAGGAAGCAAAGCACCCCACCTGCCCCCAAGCCTTTGGGCAAATCCTGGAAGACAGCTTAGCAGAGGAGTCCCTTGGGAAGAGTCCTGAGGAGGCCACATGTGGCTTCTGACCACCACTGTCAGGCTGTATATCTGAATCTCCCCAGCCCGGAAGATCTGAAGACCCAAAGAACAGTCTACATCCACCACACCCAGTGAGTCCTTCATTTGACCTTGGGAAAGTCAGAGCAGCAGGGCAGCCAGGCAAGCATTGGTCTAGCTCCCTGCAACAAACCCTGCCTGAGGTTGTGGGTGACATGGCTGCTGCTCGTGTGATGTGACATCTCTTTCTGGATGAGCGGATGCCTTCAGCCTTTCAGGGGTTTGGCTGGAAGGTCTTCACACTGAAATGATCTGATGTGTTCTTCTCCTTCCTCTCCTGAGGGGGCTACTCCTGAAGGCACCCCCATGGCCAGTGTCCCAGCTCCCCAGGCTGAGGCTGCTTCCATCCCCAGAGCAGCTGCCACAGGCTTAAAGCAAGGTGACCCTGTTACCGCCTGGGCCCTCTGCTGCTGACCCAGGGCCCTTGCAGGTGGGCTCAGGCTCCCAGCAGAAAGGCTTACCTAGCTCTGGCTGAGCTCAGAGTTTCTAAGCTACAGTGACCCTGCGAATCATGTCAATTCTGACTCAGCAGGCCTGGCCCGGCCCCCAAATCCAGCATCTCCATCAGGCTTCCGGGGAGGTTCCAAGGACCACACTCAGAAGCAAAGCTGGGGTGCAGCAGTGCCCGAAAGAAAGTAGGAGAAAAGCCAGAAGGGCGATCTGAAATGGTCCTACAATAACAGCCAAATGGGATTTGAAAGTATTTATTATTCAAGCCACTGTGTCCAAAGCAGGGCCCCGTCAACATGCAATCGGCATTAAAAAATCATGAATGAGACAATTTACACCCTTTTAGGTACCAGCTCTCCAAATTCCAGGGTGCATTTTACCCAGACAACTAATCTGGTGGTGAGGGGTACTGATCTGACAGCATAGCCCCAGAAAATGGGGAGAAAGGGAAGATGGGGGAAGAGAATAGACCACGGAGATGAGCCGCCTTCAGACAAATGTACCGCAAGAGCCCAGGTTCTGTACTAAGCCTGCCTCTGCTTGAGGTCAACTCTAGACCTTGTCCTTGCCACCTATCAAATGGAGACAATGATGCTGTCCCAAACGCTAGACCCAAAATTTCAGGAGGACTCTGTCATCACTGTGCAGAGCTCGCCAGCACGGGCTTCTGCAGAAGCGAAATCTTGAGTTTCCCAATAGCAAGACCTGAACCCCCGAAGTCCAGCGCCCACTGTGGGGCTCAGCAAAGGGTCCCCATGTTCACACAGAGCCAGAGGGGAGCTGGTAGGACCCCAGGGAGCCTGTCCCCACTCCACACCCACCCTCACCCGATGGCTTTGTCAGGGAAGGGCGCTTTGCCGTCACCATGAGTCGAGGAACTGCAGGCAGATAAAATTAGGGCTGCCCACCCATCCCAAGCTGTCAGCGGAGCTATTTCGGAACCTCGCTGGTGAGTGTGTCTTCGTATCCTTTTGCTGACTTTTTCTTCTGCTGCGCCCCAGAGCTGAGTCACCAGAGAGGAGGGCCCCGGTGAACGTTCTGTTCCCAGCCCCCTGGGTCCCCGAGGCCCCGGAGGGAGCTGGGGAAGTGACTCTGAGGAATTCCGGAGCAGGTGGGGACAGGAGGTTTGCAACATAGCATGTGAATGCCACATATAATCTTAGCTACTCACACCTCACAGACGTCAAAACGGAAAGGGGGAGGAGGAGGGCAAAGCCAGGCCAGGTGATCCGGTGTTAAAACCCAGGACACCGCTGCTGACTTAGGACCCACAACACTAGCATACCAACAGATGCCAGGTGAGCCTCTGCCCACCCCCGCCTCCCCCACAGGCTTGGGGCCTTCAGGGAGCCATACACGCAGCTCAAAGGCCTGGCTCCCGAGAGGACAGTGAACCTGCCACCAGGATCCCAGGCCCTTGCAGCCTCCAGGCCAAGGGCTGTCTCATCGTCACAGACACAACACGGCCTCAGCCTAAGCATGCACGATACATTAGCACTCTGGAGCTTCCAAGGCCCCAGAGCCCGCTGCTTCCACATTCCTGAGAGAGCCAGGAGTCACACACCTCCAAGGACCGAAGGACCATTCTAGGTTCCACAGAGGCAAGAAGCACACCTGGGCCCCTTTAGCACTGGCTGAACCCGACACCAACACTCTCAGCCAGTGAACCCCAGAGGAGGACCCAGGCAGAGACCATCTGAGGTCCCCAGTCCCCCTTCTGGTTTTTGATAAAGTTGAGAAACTGATTCATTCCCTTCCTCACCACCAGGAGTCACTTGCTAAGTGCTCCTTGCTAGAAGATGCAGCACCTATTATTTGCTCCCACATCATCCACTCCCCAAACTAGTCCAAGGGTTGGAGGATAAGGAGTGCCCCCACCCCCTCCCTCCCACCTGAGACTATCTCGTCATTGCGAGAGACCTCTGGGGTCAGCTCCGCCTCACAGTCACCTCTGAGGTCCTTGATCCACCTGTGTCCGGTCACATGCCCTTCACACTCAATTCCTCCCAAAGTGCCAGGCCTGTGTCTGGCAAGCTCAGTACCCCAGGCTTCTCTTCCGGGGAAGAAAATGCCAGTAGGGTGACTCATGGTTCAGTGCTCCGTCTCCTCCAAGCAGCCCTCCCAACTGCTGGGCTCTGGACTGGACTTGCAGGAGGCCCCACCCCACCTAAGCGAGAAGTCACTTGGTAGGGGGATGTGGCCAGCGCCTGGGATGCAGTTAGCACTCCGTAATTCTAGCTTACGGAATGAGCTTGCTTCTTAAAAGCAGCCACACTCACAGCCCAGGACACACACACACACACATGCGCACGCACCCCAGCCCTAACAGCAAACACCCTGCTGAGAGCAGCTTTGAAGTTTTGAGCAAGGCTGGGGTAGCCTCCCGAGGCTTTAAGGGGGCGGAGGGTGGGGACAGACCCCACAGGTGCCTCGCCCTCCCCCACACAGCCCAGAAACCTACACAGCACTTCCAAGAGGAAAGGAAGCCAGCCGCCTCCCTCCACAGTCAGACCCCCAGAGAGTTGAAACGGAATTAAAATAATCTCGCTGTCCTGCCCCAGCCACAGATAGGCACAGGCGGGAGAGAAGAGCTTCTCACTGCTTCTTTGAAGAAGCGAAGACTTCACTACCCAAAAGCTATTTGTCCTCGGTAAACGGGATTTTCAAAAACAGCTGAAGGGGTGGGGGGAGGAGGTGAGGGCTGCAAGACCCCAGCTTGTATTATACATTAGACACTGTGTTTAAAAATAAACAGCGATTACAGGGAAAGCTGCAGCGTGGGGAGCGCTCTGGACCCTCCAAGGCCTTCATGCAAATGTCTTGCTGCTCCCTCAGCTCCAGAAATCTGAGGCAAATCCTAATGGTTCCTCTGATTATTAAAAAACATTGCCATCCAGCTGTGTGCAGGGGCTCATCAGTCCCCACCCTGGCTGGGGTCTGAGGTAGGGAGGTCCTGAGCAGGTTTGCAGGGCTGGTGCCAGGGGCCGCCCTGGAGCCACCCTGGCGAGGACCTGAGCTGCGCATGCTCTCTGGGTCTCCTCAGACTGCCTGGATCCTTCACCAGCTCCACGTCACCCACAAGAGGCTGGTGTGGCCTTTGCACAACACTTGCCACACGCTGAGCCAGTCAGGTATAGTTAGCAGCAGCAGCAGCATCAGTGACAGAGTTCTAGCCTCTAGTAACTACCCAGAACTATTCTGCCTCTCCCTGTTCAGAGAAAATGAGCTTACAACCTTTCCTTAAAAAAAAAAAAAACTTTTCCATTTTATTAGTTCATATTAATATTACAGGATTATGAGGTTTATCTTAGGAAGTCGGGGAACTCATTTAATATATTGTAATCAATTTCAATCACATGCAAAGGAAAACAAAACTCCATGCTTCATTCAGATGTTATTAGCTCCTGCCTGCCCTGCTGGTCCCCTTCCACTGCCCAGGACACCGCTCCCATGTGTTCACCGTGCCTGCCTTGGCCCCAGCTGGCTGGGAGTCCCCCCCCCCAGGGGCACCACCTGGGTGTTCTGCAGAATTGCTCTCTCCTGGGATCTGCCTGTGCTCTCCCACGATGAGACTGCAGGCGTAGGATTGTGGGAGAAAGAACATAGAGAGGTGGTTCTCCTCACCTCACACCCGGAGCACACACTGTTGACGTGATCAATCATCGCATTGATTAGCTGGCTGCCAAGTTTCTCTATATCTTTTCCTGAAATCCTTCCCACCTCCCTAAAGGCCAGGTCAAAGGTCACCTCCCAGAAGCCGTCCCAGATCTCTCTCCCTCTTACATGCACTCACCCAAAGACACATGCACACATGCACACACACACACAGATGCACGTGCATGCATGCACACATGCATGCACATACATACACATGCCCACATATACACACTCACACACGCACACACAGTGGGCTGTTCTCAGATCGTAGCCTGTCTCAGTGTTTCCGATGTCCTTGGCTTGCCCTTCCCCTCTCTTCATGTTGGCTCCAGGCTCTGTGAGGCCAGTGTTCTAACACCCAACCTTGCAGGCACAGCCCAGGGCTCTCTCCTCACTGCTTACTCAAAGGGCAGAGAGGCCCAGGAACACGCACAAATGAGTGGCAGAGCTGGGTCCTGGCTCCTGGGCTGCACAGTCTGTACCTTAGGGCTCTGCTCTGCTCTTCCCCACGTTGCCCTCAGTGACTGGCTCGAGGACATGCCACTCAACACAGGCAGCGATGTGAGGTGTGCCGGGAAGTCTGAGGCCACCCTCAGAAGTTCCGAGGAGGTGACCTTGGCCGAGCCCCAAGAGTCCCCAGCAACCGCAAGCCTTTCATTTCTGACACCCAGCGGAAGGAGCACAGCTGTGCACTGATCCACTGCACCGGCAGGAAGCTGAGTGTCGTGTGTGCCACTGGAGCCTGTCCCTAAGCTACGTGTTACTGCACGTTAATCTTTAATATGACAATGACACATTTTAAATGGCAGCCCCCACTCCCCTATGACACCCCCACCCTCATGGGCTCCCCCAAAGTCTTTGGGGTGTTTCAGGCTTTCTTAGGGTGTTGGTATCTGATACCCAAATCCCCGAACAGGGAAGTGGAAGACAAAGGACCAGATGGGAGGAGATGGCTTCATCAGAATGGAACCCAGGGAACCAACATGAGAGATTTCTGATCCTCCGAGACAGGAGAGAAAGAACCAATCTTATGAGCTCTGGCTGGGAGTAAGGCTCTAGCCCTTTGGGGGCCCAGATTTACCAGTAGAGATTAACACCTGGGACTTCTACTTTCCAAGCTATGGCTTCAGACAACAGAGTCAGGGTGTGAAGAACATTTTGGGCTGATTCACCTTTGGGCCACACCTCCTGAGCCGATGCTTGGGACACTGAGGAGAATGCGTAATCCCACAATTCCTTCCCCACACACCTCCTATGTCCCCACCGGTGCTTCCAGCCACAGACCCAGCAATCAGGCTACCAATGCAGCTTTCTTAGGTCCCAGGAGGAGAAACAAGAAGCCAGTTCACCCTTCCCGTGAGCTAGTGGAAGCCACTCGGGCAGCTTTCTCAACGTCTCGGCCAAGTTGCTCCCAAGATGTCAGGCACTGCCAGTGCCCCCTGTTCCTGGCCTGTGGTCCAAGCTCCTTCACATGGCCCTTAAAGCCCTAACACTCTCCTTTCTCTTGCAGTCTCACCCCTCCTCTCCCATTCCCTGTCTCCCACAACCCCTGCATACCTCCTCCCTTGCAGGCCCCAGCCTGGAGCTGCCTCTTCTCAAAGAGACTCTGTCACACCCCACAGAGCCCCACAGAAGGGCTTTCCCCACCCAGTGAGCCTTCCCTGACTCCAAGTTCTCAAAGCCTGGTGGTCACAGAGATTCTGTCTTCTGAACCCTTGTTTACTCTCAGCTAGAAACAGTCAGCAAGGGACATGTGGCGTCTTCCAAACAGCAGGCTCTGGTCACTAGGAACAGTGCCTCTGCTGCTGTAAGTTTCACGGTGCCCAGGCAGGAAGTGGCAGCAGTGCTGATTGACAGGGAAGGGAGACAAGATGGGCATAGGAGCAAAGGGCAGATCCACGAAATGGCCCAAGCACTAATCTTCTAGGTCACACAGACGACAGACTAGGCTCCAGGGCAGTCACCTCCTGCTCACCAAAAGCTGCACCACAACAGCCTCCTCTATGCAGTGCCCCTGAGCTCCCACCTTTCCTCAGCTCTAAGTACAAGGCAGACAACAAAGTAGGCAGAGGCCCAGAATCCACTTGGCTGTGACATCTCCAGGTGCCACCAACACTTTTGCTGCTGTCCAGAAAATAGGACACTGATATACTCGTCCTCACAATAGCAGAAGCAAGTGGGTGAGGGGTTGTCCCTGAGCCAGGGGAGCAGTGGGGTCTCAGTCACACACTTCCTTTGTCACACAGCAGTGACCCCATCTCACTACCCTCTGGATGGACAGTAAGGCCTTCCCAGCTCGGGCTCCTGCGGGAGTGCTTTTGGGAAATACACTGCAGACCTGGCCACTCAGCTTGCATACAAGAAGGCTGCCAAGTTTCCTAATGCCACTGTGGGCAAACAGGACCTGAAACCACCTGCTTCTTACAAGACACCTCCCTTTTTATGAACCCCCCGCCCCCGAGAGCTGGCTTCCATAGCTTGGCTCCTTTTAAGCATTGCCAGCCAGAATCTTTTTTTTTTTCAGCCAGGACAAAATATTTTGGGGTGAAAGGCAGTGAAGAGAGAAGACTGAGATCTGCCAGGCTCTCCAAACCCTCCATCGTGACTCCTTGCAATACCAGGTCCCCCACAAACCAGCCTGTGAACCCCATCCCTGTGCTAGCTCCACAGACCCTTCTATCTGGGAGTCAGATTTCAGGGGTCCCCAAGAGGGCTGGCTCACCAGCTTGCAGCACTATCTCCCTTACTTCCAAATGAAGCCTGTTCCATTTTCTTCAATTTCCAGTGCCCTTTGAGGGTAAATATGTTTTCTTTAAAATTAAGAATTTTTCTCTCTCTCTGCTTTTTTCTGCCCCATGGGGTGAGAATGTTTCCCACTGGGGAGAAGAGTCTGGGAAATAGTTCAATTAGGTCTAAGATGTGAGCCTGTCCAGCCTCCTCTTTTGTAATTGAAAGTAATGAACTTCAATAAAAAAATCAGCACAGCCCCTTCAGCGTCAGATCAGATGTCACGGAAACTCATTTGAGCGCTGTCTTTCAAGGTTCCTTCCGCAGGGCATGGTGATTAGCGAAAGCCCAAGAGGAGACGGAGGGTGAATAGCCCGGACTCTCTCCTAACCAGCCTCCTCAGCAGGGGGAAGGGAGCGCTGGGCCTGGACGCCCTCAGCTGGCTTCACACGGTGACCAGTCTGGGGACACACACACACACACACACACACACACTCATGCATGCACCGCCACACCCCACTCTGCTCCCCATCCATGAGCCCCAGAAGCACAGAATCACCTCCCGGCCTCAGGATGCTCGTCCTGGCCTGACCTCCACGGCACTTTGAGGAGCAGGATTCACAATGAATCTGTGACCCCCAAGCTGCTATTCTCTGTTTCCCTGTGGCACCCCCCTCCACACCACAAACACACCTTCCAGCGTCTTCCTCCTGACTGCCTATTCTTTTCACTGTTTTTATTACAAAAGTAATGGATGTTCATTATAGAAAATTCAAAAAATATAGATAAGCAATAAGAAGAAAATGAAAATATCTCATCACCTCACTGCTCAGAAATCACATTAACAACTTGGTTTATAGCCCTCCACACATTTTTCTATGCATATAAAGACCAGTTTTTGTTTTCTGTGAAGTTTTTATTTTGCTTTGTTTCATCTTGGTTTTTTTTTTTAAAAGCAAAAAGTGGGTTCTGCATGTTGACTTCTTTATCTTTCTTCCCTTCAAAGTGCATCCTTGGTTTCTCGGACTCTCCTCTCCCCTGGAACTCACTTGCAGGCTCTCACTGGATTTGGGAACCTCCTGTCTTTGTCCCCCTATGAGGCTGTGCCCAGGCCCCAGCCCTGGACTCTCAAATACCTCCTCACTGGTCTGGCCTCTGAGCCCAGAGAGGAGGGAGAGGTTAATTGGTTCCTCCCACCGTCTGTCTGCACTGTGGACTCATCTGAGCAGAGTTTGCATCCACTGTCCTCTCCAAGGACTGTGTCCATCTGTCTAGGATCACTTAGATAATGACACATCCCAACCACGGAGTGATACGCAGCCAGGAGTGAATAGTACAGCGTGGCAACGTGCAAGACTCAGAGAAGCTGGACATGGTGGCGGGCACGGTGGCGGGCACGGTGGCCCGGCTATTTAGGAGGCTGAGGCAGGAGAACAGCAAGCTTGCAAACACCCTAAGCATCTTTTTCAGAACTTATCTCAGAACAAAGCCAAAAAGGCCAGGGGATGTAGCTCAGTGATAGCATGCATAAAGCCCTGGGTTCAATCACCAGAAGCGGGGTAGGAGGGTCTATTAAAGGGGGAATGTTTAAAAAGCAGGACACAAAATGTTTACAGTAAAATCTCATTTTGTTAACATATGTATGCTCATAAACAGACACATACACCTTACTAGTGAAATGATATGCACTAGTGAGTTAATTCTGATTCTCAGATAATTTGAATTTCTTATGTACTTCTCTGAATTTCTAGATAGACATATATACACATATACATACATATATATAATGTTTTTATGCTGTATATATGCTTGTGCATATATCATATGTTTATATACACACATATATATACATACACATAATGTTTTTACTTTTTGGAAATTTCTATTTTAAAAAATGTAAAAATTTATTACGACTTAAAGAAAAATATATATCTGGAGCATAATCAAGATTTTATTTGAATTAGAATCTCAGGGAGGGTTTGTTAAAACACAAAATCACTAGACTGGACAGACAGCAAACCAGGCACAGCAGGGTAGCGTGGTCCCTGCTAAGACACAGGGGCCCACGAGGGCCACCAGGACACCAAAAAGACATCTAAAGAAGCCTGAGGTGGCAAAAGTGTGGAATTAGCATAGCTTTCCTCCAGCAAAACAGAAAAATGGAGAAAGAGCTGAATCTGGGAGCCAGCTGCAAATTCTAGCTCTTTCTTTTGCTATCTTAATCTGTCTGGATTTCAGGGACCTAGAAGTGGGGTCAGTGCTTCACTGTGCAGCCCCTCTGCAATCTCCTCTTCTTAGAGTGGCTGGATCTAGTCTCTGTCTTCTGACGAGTAGAATGTGGAAGGAACCATAGGTGCTAACTAATCACAAGTGGGCTATGGCCTTCACTGTGGTCTCGTTCTCTCTCTCTCTCTCTCTCTCTCTCTCTCTCTCTCTCTCTCTCTGTTTCTCTGTCTCTCTCTCTCTCAGATGCCCACAAGCCACTGCACTCCTGGTGACAGTCTCCTGAACATCTGCAGAAGTTCCTATGTAGAGATTTTATGTGATCTTGTGGTCACTATGCTTTCACTCAGCCTTAGCTAACTTATCACAAAAATGGACCATTCCGTGCCCCTCCTATTCGCCTCTCCACTCACATTTATGTTTTCCAACAAGGCTTATTAGTTTATTTCTCTGCAAGGTCCTGCTCACTTAGGCACTTTTTAGATATGTGCTTGAAAATGGACCACATTAAGCTTCTATTTCTTACAACTTGGATTTCCGACCCCAAGAAACTGTGAGATAATAAATGTTTGGTGTTTTTGAGCTATTCGTTACACAGCAATAAATAACCAGTACAGAGTACATAATAATGAAACCTGACTTTGGGGTTATTATGAGGAATAAGTAGGATAATGCAAGTATAACTTTTACATAAAGCGTAGCACATAGTAGTTTCCTTAAATGTTACTAATTATAGTTATAATAAAGACCACTGTTTTCTGTAAGATCCCTCAAAGGAAGGAGTTCAGTGTTATTATTTATGCAAACTGCAGGGAGAAAATATCAGGACACATGTTAGTTTCTTATGGTTACTGTAATAAATTACTAGAAGTTTAGTTACTTGACACATATAGATGCATTCCCTTAGAGGTCAGGAGGTCAGAATTGCAGAACAGATCACACAGGGCTAAACTCAGAGCGGCAGGGTCAGTAGGCTGTGCTTCTCCTGGAGCTCTGGAAGGGAACCCGTCCTCCCCTCCCCAGCTTCTGGGGCTGCCCACATTCCTTCGCTTGTGAGAGCATCACTCCAAGCTCTGCTTCTGCTGTCCAGGCTCCTCTGGCACTGACACACCTGCCTCTCTTCAAAGGACTCTTGCGATTTCCTGAGGTCCACCTGGAAACTCTAGCATCTCTCCTTGTCCCTGGAGGCTTCAGCAGCTCTGCTCACATCTGCAGAATGCCCTTTGCCACACCAAGAAAATGCACGGCTCCAGGGAGGAGGATGTGGGGGCCATCGTGGCGGGGTCCCCCTTGTTCCGTGAGCCTTCTCACTGTGGGCAAAGTGTCCCCCGTTCTGTCAGCTGTTCCCCAACACAGGAATCAACTGCCTTGTCTGCAGACCCCTCAGAGCTCTCCAGGCCCTGCCGCTTGCTTTTTTTAAAAAATCGGGTTGAAACAGAAAATCTTGATGCTGAATTCCCACAGGACTGAATTTAATAAGTGAAGACTTTGGCTCTCACACATTTTGCAACACTTCGGGAAAACAAACACCATTTCTTCCCTTCCCTGCTAACACTGTTATCAGCATGAAAATCCCTCCCTTCGATTCCAGTTCCTGCAAAGTTGCTCACATAAAGAAAGGTGAATTATTCAGTGTGGCATTTAACTGCTATTTAATATTTGATCAATTAGTATTCTTTGATCTCTTTCCTAACAGGAGGACGTTCCTGGCTGCTACAGCTGGATGAACATGACTTACTGTTTCAGGGCACCTGTGGGGTGCCCAGGTCCTTGCCCCTTGTTACTCTACAGCTGCCATAGGCTTCAGCTGCACACACATGACCAGCCTGTGGTCCGAGAACCAGAGCATTCAAGTTTAGGGGACTCTCCAGATCCCCCATACTAAGGTGCAAGGTAACTGGGCCTTGCCGCCCACCCAGCCGCACTGGGACTGCGGAGGAGTCCGAGACCTCAGGGAAGTGGTCCTTGTCCTAAAAGGGGAGCTGATTCATTGCCCTAAGATGAGCTGTCTCCTGCTCTGCCCGTTTGTCCCTTGCAGGAACTGGAGGCCTGGATCTTGGGTTTCTGAAATAGGAATTCTGCAAAACTAATGCGGCTATGTCTGAGAGGAGCCTGGGCATCGCTCACATCACACACACAGAGACCCACACGCTATGTGTACTTACACACTTATATATACACATAGACATACACACACGGAGATGCTGACACATAAACCCACACATGTACGTGCATGCACACAGACATGTACGTGCATGCACACAGACACGCACATGCAGAGATACATGTGCTCTCGGACAGATAGATGTACACAGACACACACATAAACACATACCCAGCCCAGCGTGGTGGCACACGCCTGTAATCCCAGCACTCAGGAGGCTGAAGCACAAGGATCATTGTGACTTTAAGACCAGCCTGGACTACAAAGTAAGCCCAAGGCCAACCTAAACTACATAGGGAGACCCTGTCTCCAAAAGACAAAAATAAAACAAAACAAAAACACATACCCAGAGACACAAGCACACACACATGCTCACTGACACATACATACACATATACACACAGACACACATACATAAAAACAGAGACACATATATATGCATTTGCACACACACACACACACACACACACACACACACACACACAGAGGAATCCATCCAGCCAAGCACAGCAGCTCCGGCAGCAGACATCAAGTGCCAGCTGCGTGTCTCCCTCCCAGGCACCCCAGCTCCCATTCACGGCTCCTGGGTGGGATAGACACACGGGAAGTGGGATCCTAAGCAACACAGGTAGGGCCTGGCCACACCGGCAGCCCCTCCATCTCTGGCCCCGATTTCTGAGCATCACCAGCCAGACGTGCTGCTTAACAAAGCAGAAGTGGGGTTTCCACATCAGAGCAAGACTGCCCGTTCCCGTGCCGCTCCCCCGTGAGGGGTTCCTGTGTGTCTGTGTCCTCGCCCTAAACTGCGAGAGGAAGAGAATGGGTATTATTAAACACAATCATCAGCCACCTCCTGCATCTGTCATTGTTTGGGATAAATGACACTATTTTTTTTGTTAAAAAAAAATCCTCCAAATGAAGTTCCCTTGGTGCTACCCTCTCAGCAGTAGAGATGAACGAGAAACAATTTCTTGGTATCCATTACTTTAAATTACAGATATCAACTCTGATGCTGTTTTCAAGGTTTATTGAATTTTCATAGACTATCATTGGCTTCCACATTCTTCCTGCGTAATAGAAACCTGAATTCAGAGAGGTTTTATGGCCTCCTTCTAAAGCCTCAGTGAGAAGGGGCTTCATTCCCCAGTCTTCCCCAAGAAACCTTCCAGAAAGTTCCAGAATTGACCAGACCAGCAGAAAAGAGAGGACACAGAGGAGTCAGAAAAAGGCAGAGAACAGAGCTGTTGCGGGCTGAACTGGGAGCCATGCCCTGCACAGACTCCCTGATTCCTCTTCAGCCCACTGCGGCTCAGCAGGGCCACGCGGGCCTGCTTGGGTCACTGCTCAGAGGCCCACTGCCCGGCTGCCCCCCCCGCTCCTGGCCCTGTCTCCGTTCAGGATAATAAATCCCATGGACAGCCAGGCCTGCTGTCCACTGTAGCCCAAGGTGTCCCTTACTGAGAAGGCGATTTGATATGACAAGGCCTCGTGGAAGTCCCTGTCTGTCCTCCTCCCAGTTAGGTCCTCAGGGCTCCTGTGACCGCTCATGGCCGCCACAGCTGACCGGCACCTCCTGCATTCCACGGTGCAGAGATGACAGGCGGTGGCAGAGAAATTTTGCTATTCCTGTGAAAGGACTCTAAAGCCCGGGGAACTGCACAGACCCAGTGGGGCCGCACAGCAGGACACGGGCAGCGTCCACAAAGGGAACCACTAGTGAATGGAAAGGAGACCAGAAGTGCAAGCTCTGTTCTCAGCCACTTGAGTGCCCAAGCTGTTGAAGTGTGCAGAGGCCCTGGCTGTGCGGCCATGTCTGCACATGGGCATGGCACACGTGTGCACTTGCGTGAGTGTGCCCTTTTGCTCGGACATTCATTGAGTACTTTGTATACATCAAGTATGTGCAGACCTGGAGGTAGATCTGGAGACTCAGCAGTAAACCAGACAGTGCTGGTTCCCACAAAGCAGGAGAGATGAGCTGTAAGCCAATAAATTTTTTTAAAGTGCATGAAACCGGGCCTGGTGGCACATGCCTGTAATCCCAGCACTTGCGAGGCTGAGGCAGGAGGATCATTGTAAATTTGAGAGCAGCCTGGGCTACAAAGTGAACTCAAGGCCAGCCTGAACTGCATAGAGACCCTGTCTCAAAAAGACAAAAGACGAAGATGAAGATGAAAACGAAGAAAAAGAAGAAGAAGACAAAGAGAAAGACAAAGAAGAAGAAGAAGTGCATGTTGGAGTCTGGCAGGAAACGGCTGGCACCATCATGGCACTCTGAGGAGGGACCACGGATAGAGATGTGGGTGGCAATTAAGAACAGAGTAGCGACCAGCTCTGGGCCTCGCAGCCAAGTTCCCAGAATGCTAAGAGGGTAGCAAAGCAGCCCAGCCACCGACAGGACCCCCTGGGGGAACAGAGCCGCCCCTTCTCCCCCTCTGCTCTCCCACCTGTGCCCCGGGACTGAGCTCAACAGGAAGCCACGGGGGAGGGGGCCACGGTGGCCACACGGGTGAGCCTGCCAGTCCAGAGCAGTGGCCGGGGCACAGGGTACCTCTCGGGGACCAAGGGGGAGGACACGGCACACATGAAGACCAACTGTCGCTCATGCCAAAAGGCAGCAGAAGGGGCTGGGATGGTCTTCCGTGCAAGCGACAGTCTTGGTTTTGGTCCTGGGGCTTGAACCCAGGGCTCTCACATACTAAGCAAATGCGTTACATCCCGAAGGCATTAATTAAAATTTTATTTTCATTTTATTCTTTGCATGAGTTTTATGCTTATTTTATTTGCATGCCGTAAGTTGTTGCTTCTTCAGTTTCTTCTGGGATAGCTTCTTTTTCTGGGCAGCTTCCTCCCCTGATGTAGGAACCATTTGCTCCTTTTCAGGAAGGACCCTCTCGCCATGGCAGGCAGAGCTCAGGTCCTGGTTATCCTGGCCCGAGCTCAGTCAGTACGCGCTTGGTGCGTCTCGGCTGGTCTGTTCACCTGGATGCTCAGTGACCAGAGACCGCACATCAAAGCCCTTAAATTCAGCTTTACACTCTGCATTTTTAAGCATGTGCAGCAAAACTTCAGCTCTCTTTTTGCATCACCAACCCTGGGGCCAGCCCCTGCTACCAACTCCACGACTGCAACCTCGGAATGGCACACGTCGCTTCTTTAGAGCGACATCCTGCAGATACTTGGTGGCCTTTCGGATATGCATGCCCTGGTTGGCCTGGGCAGTTTCACGGGCATTCTTAAAGTGAACATGAAGATTTGGCCTCTTGATTTGCATGATTTTGTGGGTCAAAAGAGAAATGAACCATTTTTACAGATCACCTCAGGCCACCTACAGGAAGAGGAAGCTAAAATCTTATTTTAAAGAGACAAGTTTACTAAGTTGCCCAGGCAGACTGTGAACTTGCAATCCTCCTGTCTCAGCCTCCTCAGGAGCTGGGATTCCAGTCTCATGCCACCAAATGCCAGGAGCCACCGGCAGCTGGAGGAGACTTTGGCCTCCAGAGCTGCCTGTGGTGATAGGTTGCAGCCCCGCTAGGAAACTAAGTATACCCTTCAATTCCAGTTAGCCATGGCGAAGCCCACTGCCATGCCACGTGTGTGCATGCGCCCCTTCCTTCCGCTGTCTGCTGCCTTTCTCTTAAATACAGTCACCCTCAGGGTCCCATGCTACAAAGCTCCTGCCAGGCTCGAGTGTTTTACACAATGGGTGTAGCGTTTGCGTATAACCCAGAGGGTCTGTGCTCCTGTGAGGTTCAGGTGCAATATTTTTCAAACGTTTTTCATCCAAAGTAGATTGAGTCGATGGATGACAGAAGCCTCAGATATGGAAGGCAGGCTATACACCATCAGCCTGGTGGCTCTGGTGGGCATGGGGCTTTAATGCCACTTCCTCTCCTAGATCACTGATACACTGGGCCTTCCCTGGGGAGCAGGTGCAGGGTCCTAGCAGTTCTGGGGCTCCTCTTCCTCCCCCTCCTCCTCTCCCTCCTCCTCCTCTTCCTCCTCCTCCTCTTCGCTAAGTGCTTCAGAGGACACCTCCTGTTCCTCCTCCTCCTCCTCCTCCTCCTCCTCTTCCTCCTCCTCCTCCTCCTCCTCTTCCTCTTCCTCCTCCTCCTCCCCCTCTTCCTCCTCCTCCTCCTCCTCCTCCCCCTCCTCGATAAGTGCTGCAAAGAACAGTAAGAGCAGCAGCCCCCCAGACTCGCATGCCTGCTTCTCTGCCCAGCCCTGGATGGACTCCCTCCCTCACCAGGCTCCTCCCCACAAGCACAGCTCCCATTGGACAAGCGCACCCCAGGGAGGCTCTGTGAAAGAACGT
Organism: Cavia porcellus; assembly: GCF_034190915.1. NCBI lineage: Eukaryota > Metazoa > Chordata > Mammalia > Rodentia > Caviidae > Cavia > Cavia porcellus. Next base: position 5,746,717 of record NW_026947502.1, read on the forward strand.
GCAGGCCATGACCTGGGCCTACAGAGGCTGCAGCTGTGGATCCAGGGGACTCTGGAAGCCTGGAGGGTCTGTGCTCCATTGCTCTTGAGCCACAGCCTCTCTGGGCCCTGGAGGAGGAAGACTGGGAGAAACCCCGTAGCCCCCCAAACCTCAGGTGGAAGTCACAGTGCAAAAGAGCTCAAGAGATGCACAGATTCTCCACAGCCCACACCCCCTTTACAGATGAACAAATGGGGTCCCCAACCACCAGCAGGACTTAAGGCTTAGAACCCTCAGCTTCCGAGACCTGGTCATTGAGTCAGGTCCTGAGCCCTGACTGTCTGCCAGTCCCCGAGCTTGCCAACAAGGAGACAGATGTGAACAGAGTAAGGTGCACAGTTTCAGAGAGCATCAAGGTCATGGAGAGGAGAGGAACAAGTGGCCGAAATCCTGACCCACACAGGCGCTCTGCTCCCCAAGCCCTGGCAGCGGCTTCCTAAACACTGACGCTTCGTGCCAGAATCTCCGCCCAGCCCCGACTGTCACCCCAAACTGCCAAAGTGCGTCTTCTTTTGTCTCATTTGTTCATCATCACAGACCCCACGCAAGGCCCTGGGGCCTCAGAGACCTAAATGTGACAGTTGCTGCATTCAAGGACACAACCACCGCTTAGGGAGGGAGAGACACAAAGAAAACTGGTGTGGAACCCGGGACAGGTCAGGGAGGCCGTGGAGAAGGCGGGGCACCGCCGCAGGGCTTGACGACAGGGCAGGGCACTGGGTAGACAGAGAAGGCCCAGGGCTGGGGGTCCCAGGGAGCCACCAGCAATCAGAGTGAGGGGGTCAGCGCAGCAGGGCCCGGGCACCCCTGAAGACAGCACCCCTCAGGCGAGAGCAGCTGCTCTGAGCACGCCTTGTCCCTGGAGCTGGTTCCCAGCCACTACTCTGCTCCTCTTTGTGAGCTCTGGCCACTTGGAGCTCCATCTGCGTGCCCATGCGTGCCCAGCAGCAGCAGTGTCCTTTGTCCTTTCTCGGACAGATCATTCTGTCCTGGACACTGCTCTCGCTTTGGCCCTATGAGATAAACTGTGTGGACACAGGGCTATATGCCCAGACTCACACCTGAGCTAAGGTCAGAGCCTGTCACCCCTCGGAAACTTCCTGTGGCACCAAGCCAGGCTAGTGTCTGCCTTCCTGCACACAGCCCCTGGCCAGGCTGGGCCCTCCCAACCCTGGTGCTCTGGGAGCTGGGCTTCTTCTTGGATACAGACTCCGGAAGGTTGGTGGATCTCTAAAAGAGGCAGCAGTAGCACAGTTAGACTACCAGGTCCCGGTCACACAGCCCTCGGGGAGTTCTCGGGGAGCCGGAGCACCATCCCCAGCTGGGGGTCAGGAGGTGACAGATCCTATGGCAGCCTGTTCTGCCGAGAGACTGACATGAAACTCACCTGCCCCCGCCCTGTATTTAGCTTCTCCTTCCAGAAAATGTTTGGGCCCCTTTTGGTACCCACAGGATGAAACCAGCCAGCCCTCTTCCTGGCTTCAAGCTGCAGGCTTAGAGCCTTAGGGCTTCTAAGTGCATCTCGGATCCACAGGTCCTGTGGGCAGGGAGGCAGCCCCAGCCTCAGAGGCCTCCACAGCACGGCCCTCCTCGGTGGCCACCCCACCTGGTCACACCTGCCCAGGTGGCAGATGAGGAGCAATGCAGACTTCTTTCTCTGAGGTCACCCCTGTGTGATCCAGAGCATCGGTCCCTTCTTGCAGCCCGTACCTCACAGCACCTGCATCACCCCGACCCGGAGCACTTCCTTACCCCCAGTCTTGGACCCTGCCACTACAGAGCTCAGAATGCTTCTCTTGCCCTGTTGACCAGCCCTGTCCACACTTGAAGCATGAACCAGCTCAGCTCCAGCCCTGTGCTTGGTCCCTGATGTCTCTAATCTTTAGTTTGCTGAGATCAGGACCTGCTGTGGTTGGGACTCTACACTTGTCCTGAGGTCACAAAGACTCACAGAGGACACCGGACCAGGTGCCCCTTCCCTGCCGAGCACACACGGGCAAAGCTGGCAATGTGCCTGTAAAATCACTGCTGCTCAGGACCATCGTCCACAGAGACACTGCCAACCCCGCCCCTCGCTCTGCAGACAGGGATGCCTGGAGAGAAAGAAAAGGAGGCCTCTTGAGGAGAAAAGCCAGAAAGAATGGGGAGCCAGGGCCTGGGGCTCAGGGCTCGTAGGGCCTGGGAGCCTCAGGACACATCATGAAAGGCTTTGTCCTGCCCCAGTCCACCCTCGTCCCCACAGGACCCCGAGTCTCACCTGGCTTCCCAGCCTGGCTTACGCCCTTCCTCTCCTCCTCCTATCATGTCCCACCTCCTGCAGAAGCTGACCCCAGTGTCCTCATCCAGACCGACGGCCCTGTCCTCTGTTCTCACACTGCCTCTCCAGGACCACAGCCTGCACTCAGCCACAGCCAAGCCTGGACACAGCCCTGGCCTCCAGAGTGGCCCTGGCAGGCAAAGAAGTGCATGCCAGCCGCCCGGTGACACACGGTCTAGCCCTGCCTCTCAGGCACCTGTCCTGTGGTGTAACCAGCTCTGGTCATCGATGGCTGCGGTGATCTTTAGGTGCCAGGCGTTGGACTGGGCGCTGCAGAAATGGTAGGAAGCAGGCAGCTCGCCTGTCCCCTGGCAGCCAACAGTCCACCAGGAACGCACTTGTGGAGTCACAACACTGCACAGGGTGAGCGCTGAGCTGGGCCTGTGCCCACAAGGGGGTACCACTCCCGTTCCGGCTCAGGAGGGACGTCCTTCTTGGGACCTGCCAGGCTGCAGTCCCTCCCAGGCCCACACTCCGCAGCCATCTCCGGGCTCTAGTGTGTGTGTGTGTGTGTGTGTGTGTGTGTGTACACAGCCCTGTGTTTTCAAAGAATTTTCTTCAACTTTGAAAATCATGAAGTCTCTCCTATAAAAATAGCCCAGCGGCTACAATCTGCTATATATTTTTCCTGGGACCCAGGGTTGAGTGCGAGTGTAATCTGTGAGATCACATAAGCGCTAATAACATTTTCCAGGGAAGCATTTCTCACCATTATGAACACAAACTGCTATTAAGGGGTATATTTGTTAGCATTGATGAGACATAGATTACCCACCTTTTGCAACAAGATGGGAACAGGCTGGTGTGTTTTTACCCCTCTAAGCTGTTCAGGTTCTGCGAAAAAAAAAATTTAGCATAATGTGCCGAATGTTCCGCACAATTTTAAGTGAGTCTTAAAAACGCCTTTGTGATTCTGCTCCCATTAACGACTTTAAATATCTTTATTCTCTTTTAATAGAACAATTCATCAAGGTAGTCCTCTAAAAGGTAAGTAATGTAGATAGATTAGACAGGGAACCAGTTACATAAAGGGGGCGACGCAGGAATTTGTATGTTAATACCACGTATGGCACTGAGTAGGAGCTTAATCAATGGTATTTTATTCATTGATTGATTAAAGTCCCCTAACATTTATAAAATAAGTCTCTTTGACATGATTCCAAGATTTAAAAAAAGAAAGTCAGAGATGCTTAATCATCGTTTTCGGTTTAATTTCAAAGCTGGGTGAATTCTGGAACTCGGGTGGGTGCTGCTGCGGATTTGGGTCTCAGACTTTGGCAGAGCGCCCCCTACCGTCTGTGCCTCGCCACCTTCGCTCAGGCTGAGACGCCCTAAGAGAAACACAGGGCGCCTTATTCCCCCACCCCCGCAGCCAACCAGCCCTTAAACTTGGGATCAGAGGAAACAGAACACATATTCCTGCTCCCACGTTTTCAGGCCTCAAGAGCAACAGCCTCAGATATAGAACCAAACAGGGTGACACCACCACGGGATAGGTCCCAAAGAGAAGTGTGCCCAGCTGTAAGCACCTTCCCCTGTCTGTCCCCCAAGCAGACAAAGCCTTCTCCTTTATCTTCTGAGACTCCTGGCAACACCCTCCAAGGCTGCCCTGACCTCCAAGTTAAAGCGACAGTCCTCAGCCTGCGTAGTGACAGGGCCGGTCCCTGGCCATTAAAGCAGCTCCGTGTGCAGAAGCCAACAAAGGCTTCGGCAGACTTGGCTTGGGCCGCTCTCCAACATGGCAAACAGGTTGTATCCCCATGTTGGCCAGAGATGCAATTAAGCTATTGATCCTGTTGCAAAATGGGCATTGATAAATCAATACGGGAGCTGATGCTGTAGATAAACAGTCCGCATCCTCAGGAGGCACGGCGTGTATAAATGATTCAATATAAGTTGGTACCAAGGGAAACTCTGCCTCAGTATGGCCCGGAATGCTGGACACTGTTAATATGGGTAGCACCCACCTTTGCTCTAACATACTGCTATTCTCTCATTCACTCAACAAGCACAGATTGAGCATCTTTTGTGAGTCTGGCTGTGTACTAACGTTGGGGACATAGGGACAAATGAGTCTCCCCACCACCATCCCCAGGAGCTCACAACCTAGGGCAAAGCTGGCTGAATATTCTCCCTGCCCTCTGGGAGGCAGGCGACCTGAATCAGTGTGACCGTCTGCTGAGCACTCCTGCAGAGCAGACTCTCCGCCCGGTGGACTCATCCCTCAGCTCCCCCAGGAGACAGGAGGCCCCTGAGATAGGACTCCTGGTCCAGCTCTACAACCACGAAACGGAAGCTTAGCGAGGCTCAGGGTCATATAGCGACTCGGGGGCAGAATAGAAGTCTGAACTCAGAATGCCCACAGCTGTAACCCAGCCCTCTGGGAGATGGAGGCAGGAAAACTAGTTCTAGCTCAGCCTGGGAAATTTGGGAACTTAGCAAGACCCTGTCTCAAATGTAAAATTTCTAAAAGGAATGGAGATGTAGCTCAGCATCCATCACAAGCACTGAAAACAGGCCTACCCTCTTCACATGATTTATGTGAGCAGTATCTTGGATCTGAGCATAAGAGAGCTGTTCCTGCAATCACAGACACCCTCCCACCCCAGACAGCTAAACGGCATTGACCTTTAAGAGCAGCCTTGCCTGACTTGGGAGGAACAGGTCCAAGGCCAGCCCGGTTAGCAGCTGGGTGGCCCAGAACTACAGAAACAGACACTGCCACGAACTCTACCCCCTGCTAACAGATGACACTGCATCCATGCAGTGGGAGGGCTGGCTCCTCTCCAACCCCCACTGAAGGATGCAAAGCTGGATTAACCTTAAACCAATGAGAGCATTTCATTCCTCCTGCTGATGCCTGGTTCAGGAATAGACACGTTACAAAATCCTGGCCAAGGAACGGTGCTCAAAAGAGCCCGTGTGCTGGAGGAGCTCCTTGGAGGGGTTTCTTAGCTCTTAAATAAAGATGCAAGAACCATTTTTCACCCATCAGTTTGGTGAGAATCCAGAAGGTTGAAAACATATTCCAGTAGTGTAGGGAAACAAACCACTTCTGTATGGCTGATGGGACCATAAACCAGGGCAAATCCAGAGAAGGGCCGTGTGATGCTCTCTGTCTAGGTTACAAATAGGCATCCCTCCTGCCTGAGCAGCTCCCCTGCGGGGAATTCATCCTACAAGAATACTAACACATTTGCAGAATTGGCTCTAATAGCAAAGATTGGAAACAACCTACATACCTATCACAAGATGACTAAATAAATGAGGTTATATCCACAAAATGCAGTAAGATAGACCTATAAAGCAATTATCGAGGGTGTGCTTTGTATATCAAAATATTTTGATAGGTGATAAAAAGAAAACTGTCAAAAATGCATGGAGTTATTGTTTAGAAAAATAAGATAGGACAGATAAAACTATTCATATTTTTTTACAGTATAATTTCTTATATAAAGCAATTCCAGAAAAATATGCAAGTCCTATACATGAGCAGATCAGAACTAGGCTAGGAAGAACCCAGAAGCCAAGCTGGGTCCTACTGTGAGCCAGCAGCAGTTGCAGGGGCCCGGAGGAGAACCGAAAAGCCAAACCACACCATCCCGTGAGCCAGCCGGCACGTGGGCAGGGGAGAAGAGCCCCCTCCCTGTGCTGGAGAAGATTTGGAGGACACAATGGCGGCTTTTCTGCATGCAGTTACAGCTAGAGCTGACTTGTTAGAATTGGGCTGCAGTATCATGGAAAATAACACACTAGTATCGCTTGATGAGAATCTGAAGAGATCAGCTGGGATCAGTGTAAATGTCTCTGATCTCAAGTATCACGAGCTCCCACCTTGTCTTGTCATCTATGTCTGGATGTGCCATTTCAAAAAGATACTGGTTTTTGTTTATGGCTTAACCAGTGACATTGAAGTATATTTGTACATGTCAAAAAAAGAACTAGTAAGGAAATATTTTAAGTATACTTTGAAGTATTTTAGATTTGCAAACCTGTGGATGTAATGTCTAGGTGAACAATGAGATAGTTTAAGAGAATGAAACAAGGAAAGGCCACTGCCTCGTCTTCCTGTAAATATTCAGATGCAAGAAATCAGAGTTGGCTGGAACCACAGCAGCCATTTTGTGATATAAAAGGCACTGAAGTAGAGTGGAAAAACGGGAAAGAACTTGTGTCCTCATGACACTGCTGAGCACCACTCAGACCTCAGACCTTCTCGTGAGATGAGATAAATCTTGTTAAACCTCTTGTGTGGGTTTCAGTCACTTTCATACAATAGCATCCTAGCAAGGGCTCCGGGTCTGGCAAAGATGAGAGAAAGGAGAAATGGAGTGGTGTAGGATCTGAGCCTCTGCTCATGCTCCTGGTGCAAAGAAGAAACCCAGGGTGTCACGGTGAAAATGAAGGACTAAACTAAACACACTTACGCCCACCCTTTCTTCTCCAAAGCCTCTAAAATAACAGTGAGGATCTTAAAGTGGCAGAAATCCCCAAGGTCAGAGAAGAGAGGACGTCAGGAAAGACACATCACAGCCAGAAACGTCTGGAAGCTGGAAAGCAGGCAAACACGAGCTAAGTGACTCAGAAAATCAGAGAAAACTGACCCCCGAGGCTGATGCGGCTGAGGAAGCTCAGCAGAACCCAGGGACCGGGGGATTTAAGAAGCGCTGACCTCCTCAGAAGGCAGAAGCTTCTGCAGGGCTAAAGAGAAGACCTGACAACTCAACGGTAAGAAAACAAACAACCAAATTTAAAATGAACAAGCAACTTGAACAGGGTCTCAAAGAAGATACACTCGTGGCAAATAAGCATACGGAAAGACACACCACACCACGTATGGTTAAGAAAATGCATATTAACACAACAGTGCTGTGTCCCTACATGCCCCTCAGAATGGCCAAAGTGGCCAGACGCTCTTAAATGCTGGTGAAATGAGCAACAGCAACTCTCATTTATTGCAGATGGGAAGGCAAAATGGTACAGCCGCTGTGGAAACACTTCGGCAATTCGTTACATCAGAAGCACACTCTCCATACGGTGGGTCCAGCAGGGGCTAAAGAAACCAGAGCAGTTATCAGGTGAGTTGAATGTTTGCGTCCCCACGTCAGCTGCTCACAGGTGCTGATGGCAGCATTGCCGCTACTCAGTCAAAGTTCTTCTGCTTAATTCAGGCAGAAACCCAGAACTGGCAGAGCACAGCTCCGATGCCACTGGTGAGCACCACTTATGCTGGACACCGCTGACTGCTGGACCCTGCCACTCCTGTCCACTGCCATTAGACACTGGCTGCTGCCGGATGCCACTGAGAGATCCCGCCAGGTGCTAGCTCTACGGCACCAGCCACCACTGTCTGATACTAGCTTAAACTGGATGCCACTCATCAACTCTGCCCGTGACCCCTCTGTCGCTGACCTTCACTGGCTGCTGGTCTCTGGAGCGCCTCAGGGCTGACAGCCCCTAACACCTACTGCTCTCCCTTTAAAGCAACTATGCCATCCACACTACCCAGAATTCTGAGTCGATTTAGAAGACTTTTGGTGCCCATGCACCAAATCCTAAACAGATTTACAGGACCAGAGCAGCAAGTCTTGGTTTCAGCAGAAGCTTTGCCGTAGCACAAGGATTGGCACACAGAAGGAGCCCTCCTCCAGGAACCTGAGAAGTGTGAGCGAGTGCTGCTTATATAGCAGCTGCGGGCCTGTGATTGGTCCAACCATAGTCCCATAATTGGTTCAAATTCACAGCTGTTGATTGGGTCCAAGCTCAGCCTGTGATTGGGTCCGAGCTCAGCCTGTGATTGGTTCCAGTGGGTGCGGACTTCCTGGACAGCGGCAGCTGTCACGGCGCTGATTGAACAGCATGGGGAGAGACATGCGCCATTTGACCTACAGCTATCACATCTCAGGGAAAAGTAGCAGGGCTGAAATCAGAGACTCTTCAGAAGGCCTCGCTGTATCCATCACTGTTTACTGGCATTTGGGGAGTTTGGGAATGTTAGTAATGGGCCCTGATCACTCCCTCTTAGCCTTGTCAGGTGGCAGGCGGTGCGGAGAGGGGCTGGGGTGGAGGGTGCCCCACATTTTCTTCAAGAAAGCATCAGGAGTGTCGGGAAGGGGCACCGTCACGGACAGCTGAGCTGCATCTTCTGACAGAGCATCCTGGAGGACAGTGGCTGCTGAGTAAGGAAGGACACTGGGAAAGTGACCCCAGTCCATTCTGGGGGAGGGGTGAGAGAGACAGCCATGGTCCAAACCACGCCCGCCTCTGGTTGGCACAGGAAAAGGGGGAGAGGCCCCTACTTCCTGCCTATCTCACCTTTATTAATAATAACAAAAATCTGGAGGCAACCGAGACATCCTTCAGGAAGAAAATGGATAAACTGTGGTGTATCCAGACAATGGAATACAATTTAGCAAGGAAAAGACAAGAGCCGTGGAGCCCGGGAAGCCACGGAGGAAGCTTAATTGCATATCCCTGAGTGAAATAGGTGAGTCTGAAAAACTACATACTGTGCAGTTCAACCATCTGACCTTCCGGAAAAGACAAAGCTGGAGACTGTCAAAGGGTCGGTGGTTGCCAGGGACAAGGGGAGATGGGGGGGCACTAAAGCTACTCTGCATAGTCCTATAGTGGTGGATGAGATGTCCACCACCAAGCGTGGACCCTGACATAAACTGGACTCTGGGTGATAAAGATGGGTCACCACAGTTTGCTGATTGTAACCAATGTACCTGTCTGATCAGGGATGTAACTGGCAGGGCAGACTGGGTGGGTGGGTGTAGTGGGTATTTAGGAAGCCTCTATATCTTCCCCTCAGTTATGCTGTGAACCTAATGCCGCTCTAAAAAGTAAAATGTACTCTAAAAAAAAAGAAGACTTATGGAAAGTCAATATGAGAAATAGAAACCTACTCCTACTCCCAACTTGTAGCAAAAAAGCCATTCTATCAATGAAAAGATGGAAAGTCAACTCTTTAGAGAGTTTGGGCCAAAGAACTTCTGAACTCAGAGATAGCAGACTCAGCTGAGCACCGAGACCAAGGGGCATATTAAAAACAGAAACCACACCATTAATCCCAGCATCCTGGGAGGCTGAGGCAGAAGGATCTCAAGTTTTAGCCTAGGCTGAGAAATTTAAAGACTTAACAAGATTGTATATCAAAAAATATTTTTAAAAATGGCCAAGGATGTAGCTCAGTGTGAAAGCCCTGGATTCAGTCCTCAGTATCCAAGCAAGCAAACCAGCCAATGAGAATTAGGCAACCTTCCAGAAGGTTCTCACCCAGAACCACACCCTTCCTCAGGCAGAGTAGAGGAGGAGTTCTCTATGGAGAAAACTATCACCTTAACAGAAAAATGCAAAGATACTAACACCAAGGGGCCCCACTGAAGACTAGCGGGTCAAAAAGACAAAAAAAAAAAAAAAAAGAAAAGAAAAGAAAAGAAAACTAGAGTCCCTCATCCTGACCATCGTGTACCATAGTGGGGTTCTCCGGTCCCTAAGCACACGGGGCTTCCCGTGTTAACCGATGCTTTGCTCCTCAATATGCATGGGAAGGCACCGACCACTCAACATTGAAGCAAAATCTAATTAAAAGACAGACCAACACAAACAGGAGGAAGAAAAAAGGTAGCTATCCCAGGAAATAAAGAGAATGAAGAGGAGAAAAATAAGTATTTTACGGTCCTCAGAAATTAGAAGATAATGTTTCACAGAGAAACAAGAGCTATAAACGGACATCCAGAAAGCAAGTTTAAAAATCCTGGAAATTAAAAATGTGATGACACAAATTTTCAAATCTAAGCCTTGAGAAAGAGCATAGAAGAAAAAGAGCTTCATAACTAATAGGCTTACGGAGTATGGTAGTCAGGGGTTGCAAGGAGAACAGTTGCATACACGATGCAGAATTTATAGTGTTGTTTATAATCGTCATCCAGGTGTCAAATACAAAGAAAGTGCAGGAAATCTGTCCACAACACTAGAGACCTAGAAAATCCAGCCGAGGGCCTGGATCTCATGGCAATAACCTGCATGAGTCCAGCTGAAAACTTAGAGCCCACGACAATGACTCACGCAAGTCGGTTTCACGGATCAGTGCCAGGAAGGCCCCAAGTTCAGCGGTAGAAGCTAGAAAGTCTGTGCCAACAGGTGAAGGATCTGTGCCAGCAGGCTGAGGGATCTGCACTGGACCAAGAAGTGATGCTCAAAAAAAGGGCCAGGAGGGGCTGGGGATTTAGCTCAGCGGCATAAGTGCCTGCCTTGCAAGCAGGCAGTTGTGAGTTCGATCCCTGGTACCGATAAAAAGGAGAAAGACCAAAAAAAAAAGGGCCAGGGCTCCCTGCTACCTGAAAAGCACTGCAGCCATCCTCAACGACAAGGTCCCGAGCGCCTCCAGTGATGAGAACAGCCAAGTTTATATCAGCCAGTTTATATCAGGAAGCCAGCGTGACAAGCTTCTCTGAGCAGCACACATCTTCCCCTCCAGAGCCAGGGAGCGATGCTCAACGTAAGGACCAGAGCTCCCCAGAGTGAACGGCAGCCACTCTCAGCAATGCCGTCCTGAGCTCCTCTGAAGATGAGATCGGCCAGGTTCATATCCGGAAAGAGGCTCAACAAGCTCCTCCAGGAGAACCCACGGGAACAGGGGAACCAACAGCACCAAACAATAATCTTCCTCTCCAGGTCTCCTTTTTGTGCTGGCAACAGTCCTCATGTGTGTAGGTCGGCTACACTCAGCACCACACTGATTCAGTTCAGCAAATGATTAAGTTGACTACCAGTTTTTAATCCACCACACAGAGAAATAAAAGCAAGAGTATGAAATTATTAAAAAATAATGCAAGATATTGTTCCACTATTCTAAGACTTAACAGCTTCTCCAAGCACCCTGAATTAAATTTAACATAAAACAAAGACCCATTCCACAGAGAATCAACAAGAAACAAAGAACATGAAAAAAGACCCCCAAACTCTCAAAGAAAATAAACAGGTCATATACGGACTGCAGAACTTACAGCATCTGATGTCCCAGCCACAATGGAGCCTGAAAAACAATAGAACAATGGCTTTGCACTTCTGGGGGGCCGTGACTTACTATCTAGAGTCAGCCAAGCTATCAATCAAATATGAGACAGAATAAAGATATTCACAGATAAACGTGGTCTTAAAAGTTTACTGCCTATGCACCCTTTCACAGGAAGCTAGCAGAGGCCGTATTTTCTAGAAAGGTCAAAATTGAAGGAGGAACGTGCTACGGCGTGGAGTGCTTACTGTGTTAAGAGGTGGTTGCCAGGCGCTTTTGGGAGATGGTGGAACTTTAAGAGGTGAGACCCGGGGAAAGTAGTTAGTCCTGGCGGTGTTTCTCAGGTGATGTTCAGAGCCCCGCCCCTTCCTGTTCTCTGCATGCTGACTGCCGGGAATAGATAGGCTTCTTCTACTACAGGCTCCTGCCAGGATGTATTGTGCTGCCACAGGCCTAGAGAACAGGACTAAAAGAACGTTGACCGGACCCCTGGAAACCATGAACCAAAATAAGTCTTTCAACCATTTAAGTTCATTTATGTTCAGAGTTTTTTCCTAGCAATACTAAGCTGATAAACACAGAGTATCATCCCCCAAAATGTGGAATCCAGGAACCAGGGGAGGCCCCCACAGATGGCAATGGGAAATTCTCAAGTGAAAATTTGCTAGAGGACAAGAGTTTTCAGGCCCTGGGAGGTGCTGCCAGGGCTGCCTGACACTAAACAAATAAAACACAGAAATTGCCTGGTATGTTGGTGACAGTCAGAGATTCAGTTCCATTGTGAGCTTGGGAAATTCCTTATAATGAGTAATATGAGACAAAACAAGTGAAGAGAAATGGGGCAATTATTAACTTCTGAGAAAATTAAAAGTTGTGAAGGAAAGAAAAATGTAACCACAGTGCCATGTGAGACTCACTGTGAAGAGCAGCTTAGAGTCACACTAATGTAAGCACTGAACATTGACGGAGCCCCAAATGAAGGATGAAGGTCGTTCAGAGGAGGAGAAAAGGACAGCTGTGGAGAGCCAAGGAAGAAAGGTGTCATGCAGGACGTGAAAAATAGTTTCAAAACCTTCCCCTTCCACAAAAGGAAGTCCAGCACATCATATCTAAAATTACAAAAGTCAAGAAATAGCAGTTAAAGTAAGTTGTACAGAAATAGAAACTACAAGAAAAATTAGCTTAAACACTGAAGGCAGGTGACTCTCGGAAGCAGGGAGCAAGATGGTCGGGCACCACCTGCTTTCATTATAAACACAGTAATTATATTCCAGGGCCTCTGTCCATAGAGCATGGATTTAAAGGGGAAAAACCCAGGACACTGCTGGTCTCCTAGCAGTGGTCAGATCTGTTTCCACTTCTGGGAGGCTGGGAATCAACAAAGCACCCAGCACCTGACCTCAGGAACTTAAAATCCAGCTGAGACAGGATCCAGAAAGAGAGCGGGCAGCTTCAGTGCCGTGTGGTTACCAGGCACTGCTTAACGCCCCTGGACACGACTCTTAGTTGGGTCTACAGATAGTTTTCTAGACTTCAGATCTAGAAGCAGGGTAGAAGGGTGCCCAGCTTAAAAGTTTAATTTCACAGATTGCCCTCCACAAGCCCTATGCCTGTGTATACTCCCATCGACAAGAGAGGGGGAGTTCTCCCTCGCCCTTACTTGATAATAGTGTTGGGGTGCAATCATGATGTAAGAACACATTTATAAAATAGCAAACTTATAGGCAGTTTGTGATACAAATTAGAGAACAATTAGAGGTCCCTAATCAAGCTTCTGATGCTTCTGATGAATTCAACTGACCCTGACAGCGTCTAAAACCCAACCGCATGCCTCAGTAAGCAGAGTCAAGGTATGGTCTCTACCTTAAGGCACCCTAGGCTAGTCAAGGACACCTTTAACTATGCTCACCCTGTAAGAGCCCCCTCCATTTGTTCCCAGAATATTTCCAGAGCATGATAAACAATTCCTTTGTTTCAACAAGACCAGCCTGCCTGTCAATATATATGACCCCAATGCATGTAGCCAATTATGTAACATTTTGTCACTTGCTTTGTTCTTCCCACTGCTAAATTCTGTATACACTAAACTTTTTGTAAAAACTCACAGCTATCGAATGATCCTGCAACAGTCCACTGGCATAACGATTGAACCCTGCCTTCTTATCTCCGAGGTGTGAGGAGTCTTCCTTTAGGTGTTTGGTTTGTTTTTGATACTGGGGATCAAACTCAGGACCTGCACTTGCCAGGCAGGCGCTTGTACCACTGAGCTATATGCTCAGTCCTCTCAGTCTGACTTGGGAATTTTCCCACAACAATTACACACACACACACCACCACACCCAGCAAGTAATGTTAGCTTCACCTGCCTGATTCAGGTTCCAGGTTACTAATGATCTAAACTGTCTTTAACGGTCAACCTTTGTCCTTCCTGGTCGGGAAGGGAGGAAAGGCTACATCTGTAAATTTATGTCCTGTTTTAGGTAAATCGGGAATGGGAAGAAAATTTTTCCTGCATTTGGTTTTTCTCAGTTACCTTCAGCTCAAAGAGACCCTTGGGCCAAAGTAGCATATTTTAAGTAACATATTCTGCTCCCCTGACTAGCACAGCACAAGCTCTGGCTGGCCTGCCTGGGGTCTAAGTCCAGCCATGTGGCCTCAGGAAAGGATTTTTTTTTTCTCTTCTATAAAATAGAGACAAAATAAGATAAAATAAAAGAGACAATGCAGATATTCCTCGTTTAACAACCCAGCTCCATTTCTGCTACCAGGCTGTTAAATGAATTGGTCGCTAAATGTAGAGTCGTATGTAGCAGGTGCTCTAATATTCAGAACAAAACATGATCAAAGGAAACTCCAACTCAATTACTCTGCATGTGTGCATAAGCCTTACCTGCAGAACTATAATGTGTAGCACAACATAAAACAATATATAGCAGAACATAAAACTACAGCACCGTACTATACAGTACAATCTGCAAAAATTACAGTACTGTATAAACAAGGTGTTCAGTACCCCAAAAAAGACATTACGGCTCTATAAACAAGACGTACAGAACTGTACCAAAAAGAGACGGGTCATAAGTCCAAACAGCACACCTCAGTGGTAACTCTGAACAGGAGTTAACCAGGTAGGGCATTAAACAAGGAATGTCTGTATCTTCCTGGTGGATTTGTATGAAGGTTAAACGTACTTTGTATGCATACATGCAAACATAGATAAAAGTGGCACTCAAAATGTTTTCATGTATAATTATTTTAAAGAAAGAAATAGTTTTAAATGAAAGGAAGAAAACCCCAAGGAGAGGAAAATATAGCAGGCACTCAGCTGAGCCAACAGTGCACGCTGAGGGTGCCATCCGACAGGAAGCTGGCACGGGCTTTCAGAGCGAGCCTACAGATGCCCAGCGGGGAACTAAATGCAGGGAAAGCTGGGTACCTCCACCCTTGTTTCATATCTGTCTCCTTGATTATCTTAGACTTTAGGTCAGATTGCTGCTCAGCTCTGCACAGGGGCATTTAATCATTTTAATGAGTCTGTCTAAAAACTGGTAATACAAGGTTTGTTAGCCCTTAAGTTACTTAACCTGCCTGATCTCCCTTCAAGACTGAGGACACAAGGTAAGAGTAACTAAGGCATTTTTATGATTTTCTGGGAACCAGGCGTGGTGGCACACACCTGCGATCCCAGTCAGTACTCTGGAGACTGAGGCAGGAGGATTGCTGTGAGCTCAAAGCCAGCCTGGGGTACATGGTGAGTTCAAGGTCAGCCTGAACTACGCAGTGAGACACTGTCTGAGAAAAACAGAATGAAATTTGTTTAGCATCCTCCAGTGGTTCCTGTCCCACACTTGCAGTCAGCCTGAATTCCAGCAGCACCTTTACACACAGACCCCAATGTTTCTATCAGCCCCTCAAAAACGATTTGAGCCTCTTTATGGGTCCTCCCCAGCACAGCCCTGCCAACTAAAGTCTTTCCTGCCACCAGCATGCTTTTCTTCATTGTTACTTTGGAACAAGCGGCCAAGAGACCCAGAGCCAGTAACAGGCTGGCCAAACAACTGGCCTGTCAGTTTGCTTTCCCACATTTGGGGAGGCCTAGGATAAAGCGCACAGCATCTTGGAGTTGGGGTCCAGGCTTGGCCCTCCCGGCAGAAGCTGGGTGGCCGTGGTGCGTGGCTTCCCTCACAGAGGCTCCATTTCCTCACCACATGTGCGACATGAGGATGGGACACATGGGGCGGGCAAGATGGCAGGGTCTCAGGAGCTTCCGTCCACTCTGCAGCTGCTCCTCCGGGGCTGCATTCTCACCTCCCTGCCCACCCAGATGCAGAGCCTGGAACCTGAGCTCAGGGGCATCAGAGCTGCTGAGAGCCAGGTTCCACCACCCCAGGCCCTCCCAGCCCACCGCTGCTCTGCCACCACCTGGAGCCCAGGAGGCCTCACACCTCCAAGAGGCTCAGACCCTACTCCATTTCTCCCTCTGCCCGGGCCAGGGTGTCTTTCCCAAATGTAGGGGTGCACAACCCACTCACCATCACGGTCTATCAGAACAAGGCACCATTAGATCCCAGCCTGGGCAAGCGCCCTCAGGACCAGTCCTGCTCTGCCCACACTGCCCCAAGCCTAAATCTCAGCCAAGAAGGCTGCTGCCACCCACCTCCCCTGAGAGCCAGGTTCCCCTTCTGGCTGCAGCACCAGCCAGTCCATTTCAGAGCCCTCTGGCACCCACATCCACAGGTCTCCCCCTCCCTAAACACGCCACACAAAGATGCTTTGATCGGATTCAAAAGCAGGCTCTAAAAGCTTCCAAAGTCTTTGCAGTGGTTTCCCGTGTTCTGGTCTCTTTCAGATGATAATAGTTTTAATTATAACAATCATTACAGCATAATACCTTCAATTTAGGCAATCAGCTCCATTCAGAGTATTCACATAGGGGCGGGTGGCTAGGAAAAGCAGAGGCTTTCTCTCCTCTGGGTTCAGAAAGAAGAGCCTGCTCTCCGCAGGTGCCAGCTGCCTTCCCCACAGAAGGCCTCCTCTAGGCGAGTGCACCGGTCTGGGAAGAGTCACCTAAGGCAACCCCCAGGGATTCTACGACAGAAATCTCCAGGCCTCCCCAGGAGCAGCCCTACAGCCCTCGAAGACCTGTTGCAGGCCCCCTGTTGTCCAGGAAAGCTTCTGGTCTTTCAGCCGTTTTCTAGTCGTCTTGCACAAAATCTTTGCCCACCCCATTTGCAGCAAGCACAGCCCTGTTCTCTCCCCATGCATGAGATGCACACGATGCCACTTACCAGGCGCAGGCCCAGCACCAGGCATGCTACCAGGTGACAAGTTGACTCAGCTGACTAGGACTACAGTTTGAGCTCCAAAAATCCTATCTCCCAGGATACCCTCAGTCCCCAGGCAAGCCAGGATGTCAGGTCGCCTGATGTGCTGGGTGCTGGACCGGTGGCAGTGACTTGCCCTTGGACTAGAGCATAGTGAGAGCTCACAGACACTGTCAGGAAGGTTGTTTGAGTGTCCTCGGGCTGGCATAAAAAGTTCACACACACTGAGTAACTTTAAGCAGAAATTTATTGTCTCATACTTTAGAAGGTCAGAAGTTGGCAGGCAAGGCGCTGGCCCTGCTGGTCCTTTCAGGGTTAGGCACACGGTAGCCAGCCTCTCTGCCTCCGTGCTCACCTGAGCTTCCGCTCTGGGTCTCTTTCTGTCTTCTTCCCTTCCTATAAGACATGAGTGATTGGATTTCGGGTTCACCCTGAGTCCTGGGTGATTTTATCTGAAGATCCTTCATCAACTTCATTTATAATAGACCTTATTTTCAAATAAGGTCACATTCTGGGGTCCTAGATACACATGAATGTTGGGGAGATGTGATTCAACCCATTATGGGAACAAATTCAACAAATACCAGTGGAGGTTCACAAAAACCCAATGAGATGCATCCAGAGCTGGGAGGATAGGAAAGCCTCATTCATTCATTCATTCATTCCAAAAATACTCACTGGGCAGCACAGCAAAGTCACACCAAGTCCGGTTCCCAGAAACCCCTGCACTTGGGCCTGGAGGAGGGAGCCCTGAGGAAGAGGCCCAAAGGCTAGGATGTGAGCAGATGCAGGAGACCAGGAGATCACTTAGGGTCAAGAGCAGTGCTGGAGAGGCAGACAGCAAACCACGGGCCAGTGTCCTTGGACAAGGGCATGAAGGAAGGCTGCAGGTGGCTTCAGAAGAGTGAGAAGAGCAGCAGGGAAAGAGGGGCGCTCAGGGCATCTTTGGGGTCACAGTTCCTTCTGCGGCCTCACTTTTGATGGCACAACTGATCGTGTTTCCCTGTTCGCGTGAAGGCCCAGGGGAGCACACTTGCCACTGACACAGGTCCCCAAATCCTCCATCCCAAGTAGGAACTTGAGAGCCCATGGCAGGTGGGGTCTACGCCAAAGCCTGACCTGCAGAATGAGAGGCCTAGACTTGGTCCTGGGAGCTGTGATCAGTCTCAGCTCCTGGACCCTCACAATGATCCAGGGGACATAGGACCTTTCCCCAGCCTCTGGGCCATTTTGCCGAGACACTCAAGGTTTTAAGGTTCACTGTTCCCAGAGCATAGAATGCAGCTCAAGTCCTGACTGCCATGAAGCCCTCTTAGGCTTGCCCGCCTCATGAACATCTACACACTTCTCGCAGCTGGTGGGCTCACTTCTTTGCACCCCCTCAACCAGACCCCTGAGATTATATCTACTTTCTGCAGAAAATATGTTGCATGCTTCTGGCATGCCACAGTCACTATCCTTAGCGTGGTCACTATCTCAGATCCTAGCCTTCTCCCTGGGCTTGATAAGACCACAGCATCAACCAAATGCCCCCAGCAAACAGCTCAGCCCAGGGCAAAATCAAATGCTTCCTCAACCCCATCCTTCTCCTTCAAGTGCATCGCAGCCCCCAAACCATGCACTGCCAGCTTCTCTTCCAACACAGGAGGTCATGTCCTCCCGTGCTACCAACAGACAGTTGCTCCCCTCTAAGGGGGAGGGGCTCTGGGACTCATAAACTCCAGGTCATTACTAACCAATGCGCTTCTCTTTTCAATCAGCCATGGCTGGGCTGCCGGATCCTCCAAGATAAATGTGCTGTGGATGTTAATGCAGGCGCCGACGCCCTAGCTCCAAGAACACCTCACACACACAGCTCCAGTGCTGACCTCTCACCCTACACCCCATGCCCAGGCAGGGCCAATCTGGAAGGTGACATGCTTTCCTGCTCCTCTTCAAAGTCTGAAAATGACTCTACCCAAGCCAGCAGATGCCCATTCTGCATCCAGAGGATCCTTAACTTAGATGCTCTGCCCATACGCTAAATGCCAGCCCACCAAACTGGGCACATCCCCTTGTGCCCGCACTGAGGAATCATTAATCCAAGGAACGATTCATCATCTTATTACCCTGGCAAAGACTTCTGTGGCTTTTAAGGCAAGGACTCATAGTGTCCGTATCCCTAGAGGCTCCTGGGAAACTGAGCTGCACCCTGTATGCCCAGGGAGCTCCCTAAAGGCATAGAGCTCTTTGCAAGCCCACTCCAGATTCCCACCTGGTGCACCTCCCTGTGTGCCCCCTCCTCTGGCCAATTCACCCCTTATCCAAGCTCAGCTGTCCCCTCTAGGAAGCCTGACTTCCTCTTGAGAAATTCAATGTACTTTTCCCCATTTTTAAGAGGCTGCTGTGCACAGCAGCTCACAGCAGAGGATTTGCAGGCCGATTTCCAGGTTCAGGCTCCATATCTGTTGCCCATTCACTTTCTGACCATGCGCTAACTTGCCAGCTTGCAAGCTTAGCTCCTCTGCACCTCTGTCTCCTCATTCATGAAGTGGAGCTAATTCAGAGCCACTATGGAGATAAGAGCCCTATGCCATCCACTCTAAATGTTTTGAATCATGGGGCGCATGTAGCAAAATAGCATCAGCTGTCACTCTTAGGACCGTCATTTGCTCCTCTCCCATCGCTGTCCTCACTTGGCTGTCAGAGCCCTTCACACGGGTGGTAACTGCACCCTACTTGAGGGTTATGTGCTGACTGCTGCGACATCAGCTCCTCCAGTGAGCATTAGCTGATGCCTGGCATGGTGCCTGTCACGCACAGGCGCTCAATAATCAACACTTGTTGATTAAAAATAATCATCACTGGCTCTTTAGCTTCAAGGATCACTCTTGGTGACAGGAACTGCACAGGGGGACGTGGTCGGGACAGACATGCGGTGACTGGTGGAGACCCTGTCAGGACACAGGTGGGCAGGGCAGCGTGGGACGCAGCCTGCCCAGGTGAGGCCCAGTGCACCCCTCACCGCCACACGCGTGGATGGAGTCTTGCATTCTTGGGGCCTCTGCGTGCTCACCCCTAAAGCTCCAGCGGGAAACTTCAGTAACCAGGGAAAGCAACATCCCCCCAGAAAAAGCAAAAGCAAGGCTGGGCCTCGATCTCTGCCTGCTCACAGTGAGTCCCGACTGTACCTCGAATCTGCACTGCCATCTGTAGAGTATGTAAATCCACACAATTAATACTCCAGATTCTTACCACAACCATTTTTCTTCAAGAATGTGTTTGGTTGCAGGGACTGCGGCCCGTTCTGGAGGCACATTTCCATTTCATTATCTCTAAGAGCTTAACTACCGTAACTAATGCTGGATTAATAAGTTGTCCCAGTGAACAACTACGTTAAGCAACGCCACTTGCACCGTCTCGCTGCAGAGGAGGGCAAGGACGCCCGGCGGAGAAGGGGGCCAGTCGAGTTAAGCAGGTCTAATTTCTGTGTCTCCCTCGAGAGCCTGTCTGTGTTGTTGTATGCCAGCAATTAACTCCCAGCCTAAGCTGTCAGTTTCCCAGGCACCAGGAAACCCAACAGTGTGGCGCTGGAAAAGAGTGCAGGTCAAGTCCATGTAGGCCACCTGGGATGTTCCCAGTCCCAGCCCCAGCAGGGCCCTCACCAGGCTGGGCTCCAAGTAGCACACTAGCTACGCTGCTGTGTGTGTTTACCACCCCAGCAGGACAGTGCTGTTTTGCAGCTGGAAGCCTCATGCAAAAACTCCAAGGAAAACAGAACAAGCAGCCAAGTTTAGAGACATCAAAGCCAGGCTGACTGAAGGTCCTGGGGCCACCTCCCGTAGGACAGTATATGAGGCACACCCATGAGCAGCCACCTATCTCAGACTCTCCTCAGCCCTTCGTGGGCTCTCCCGTCTCCCTGGAAGCTCATGCACGGCAAATCCTTGGCATTGCTGTTTGGGGAGCTGTTTATCGGCACTGTGTTTTGTAACACAGGTGAGAACACAATCATCAGAATCAGATGTCAGGACAGGGCAAGTGTGAGCGCCCAGAAATCTCCCCATTTAAACTTAGGTCCTATCTGACACCTCCCTTAGGCCCGTGACACTTTAGCTCAGGCAGTCCCGTAGGACTTGGCTGGCATAGTGTCGCTGGTTGAGGAAGACCCTTCTCCCATATGGAGCCCACATTCCTTCACCCGAGGAGGTGGGCTGCCTGCAACTGTCCCTACCCACCATGTGCACCGCCTGTTAGAGACCTTCTGCTCACCCACCACAGCTGTGCTAGACCTGCCTGTAGCCTTTAGCACAGCTGTTCCAGGCCTAGCTTTCAGGGAGTGGACCCGCCCTTGGCCTCAAGATTGGCAGCCGGGGAGGAGGCTCAAAGAAAATCTGCCCTTGCCCCCCACCCCCGCAAAATCATATCTGGGGCCCTCAAGAGTCTGGCCCCTGGATGTTACCACCTCCGGCCATGCAGAAACTAGAAGCTAAACTGCATGCAGTGTCCCCAGATCTCCTCCCAAGATGCTCTGGGCACTCACTGAGTTCTGGAGCACTGCACTAGCGCCCCCTGTGGGCACAGGGTTCTGATTGCTCCGTGGAGCCTGGAGTCTGCACACTGGACCATGTCCATCCCCGGGGCAGATGGGAAGAAGCAAGGCAGATGGGTGCATCTGTCCACGCTCTAGTTCACGGCCACTCTGCCTCTGCACCGGGACTTATCCTATGTTCTCCACATATAGCTTAGAACCAACCTCACATCTTCTGGGCACTTGACAAACCTAATCACTAATATCTTCCTTCACTGCTGCCACTGAAAGCCACCAAAGAGACTGAGTCTGCACACACTATGGGGAGTCAGAATTCCAGGTCTTGAAGGTGACTGACAGCAGAGCCTGCAGAGAAGAGAGAGGTCTGATCCCTGCTTCCCCCACCATGGTGACCCTAGAAAAGCTCACCAGGGCAGAAGCCAGCCCTGCTGGCATGACTCCTCCTGCAGCTCCTCAGCCAGAAACAAGAGGTTAATAAAACACAGGATGAGGAGCTCCCAAGGGACAGTTCTTGGCCGCCTCTGAAGTTTACAAAAGCAACGCCTCTGATGCCTCAAAGGCTCCCTGCCATGGCTTCCTATGAATTATTACACTGCAGGGCTTCAGGACATTCTGTCTGCAATGCCTTGGGAATTAGAGTAATTGTATTTTATCTGTTTGCCAAGAGTTTTCAGTAAACTCCTTTAATGTACTTTAAAACACACAGCCCCCAAATAGCAATGCGTGCCTTCTAGCTTATGCACCAGGCTCTGAACAACGCAGGGTGATATATGGGGCGGGAGAGGACACTATTCATATATTTACACCCTTTACCAAAACACACATTCATCTTAATGACATTACTTACCACATACCCAACAAGGAGTCCATGAAGGTCACAGTCGCTCTCCTGCTCCACGAAGCCTCCTCAGCTTGCAAAAGGCCCTCAGAGCAGCTCCTCTCCCAGGACTCCCCAGCAGAAGAAATCAGATGCCCTACAATTTCCTTACAAATTGGAATTGTCAGAGAAGCCGCCCGAGACTGCATCTCAGCATTGGGGCACAGGGAGTTTGCTGGTGGATACTATACTCGCCCACACAGACTCAGCAAGGCTAGCCCCAGTCAGCCTCCACTCTTCCTGAGACCAGAACTGGGGAAGCGAAATAGGAGGAGGAGGCAGAGGATGGGTGGAGGAGTATGGAGAGGGTGCTCTAGAGCTGAGGAGGAGGAGATGGAAGGTTCAAGGGAAGGCAGGACAAGAGGGTTCCACGGTGTTGTCGGCTATGAGAGGCCAGAGGTCCATGCAAGGATCCGGGAGTGGCCTGCAGAAGGTAATCGCAGCCCCATCTGATGGGACCCCCACCCACAACCAAATATAGTGGAATTCTGCCCACCCCTGGGCAAGCAAGGAAACCCACCCTCCTTGAGAGCCTCCTGCAAAGACCGCTGCTGTGGTGGTGTCTTGCTTTTCACCAATGTCAAGACCCGTGCCAGATTTCTGGTGTACAAAACTGTAAAATAATAAGTTCGTGACTTTTTAAGCCACTGAGTTTGTGATTATCTGTTACAGGGGCAACAGGAAACTAATTCAATTCCCACGTAGTAACCTAGCCAAATGTAAGTCAGAGCATGCGACTTCCTTCCTCAAAAGCCTCCAGCAGCTTTTAGTCTAATGCAGAGAAAATCAAAGTTCTTACACCAGCTTGCAAGGCCGTGGGTGGCATGTGCCAGCACCCTGGCTGGGCTCCCCTTTCCACGTGCTGCTGTCCTGCCCACCCACTTTGCTGCTCTTCAAATGCAGCAGGTGCATCTCTGCCCCAGCACATTGCATCAGCTACTTCTTCAGCCTGGGGTGACTTGCCCACAGATGTCTGTGGGGTTACCTAGCTCACTCCTAAGTTTCTGCTCAACATCACCTGTTGGTGCAAAACCCCTTCCCAGGATACCCCTTCTCCCTTGCTGGGTTACCACTTAGTAGTGGTCACCACCTCATATGTATTTGTTTATTGTCTGTTTCGGTGTTACACCCAACCCCCACCTAAAAGGTGACCTCCAAAACAGCAGGGATTTGAGTCTAATTTTTTTTTGCCCTGCCCCCCCCCCAGCAAGACCTTGAACATAACCAGTGCTCTGGAATGACTGCTGACAAAGGAATTGCTTTGTGGGAGTGGGAAGGGGCTGCATAGCCGTCTGCTCACAGGGCATGCACAGCAGGTTTGCTTCTGAGCTCTTCCCAGCCTGTGTGAGGACCCCCAGGTGCTCAGGACCTGGTGCTTGCCCAACACCCAACCCGAGCCTGACTAGTGATCATGTGGGAAAGCAACAGCATCCACAAAGGTTGAGGATGCCCCATCGTGACCTGCTGCCTGGATCCCTGGAGGAAGGTAACCATGAGTGGTATGATACTCTGAAAGTTGCCCATTCAGATCCTGGGACTGTCCTCTCCCTCCTATGCCATCCACACACCCATTGATGATATCAATCCACAGGCACCAGACACATGTAGCTGTGGAGTCTCAGAATGTGACTAGCACTGTTATGCCTTGTGTCTAGGTGTCCCCCCAAAGCCTCATGCTGTCATGGGAGAGGCTTTTTCACAGGTGACTGGATCTAGAGTGTGTGACACTGGGATCAATTCATGATGTAATCCTAGGCTCAAGGGCTCTAGGATTAAGGGTGCGAGTGCTACCTGCCTGAAGTAACCTGGACAGAAAGAGCTGTGGTCATCCTCTGTTATTTTGCTACCTCCTGCCCACTATGAACTATTTCTCCTCTGCCATGCCCCTCTGCTGGCCACTCTACCTTGGAACCAGCTAATTATGGACTAAAACCTCTACAAACTATGAGTTAAACAATCTTTCCTCCTTTAACTTTGGGTTTTGGGTATCAGAAACAAGAACAAAGTAACTAAACAGTATTTGGTACCAGACAAATAGAGTTGTTGCTGTGACATTACCTGGCCATGTTGCTCAAGACCTTTTGGAACTGGCTTGTGGATAAAGGAAGAGTTAGGGAAGATTTGGAAATGCCAGATGAAAAAGCAGAGCTGGAAAACCTTAGGCTGTGCTTGAGAGGAGATTCTGGTCAGAGCTCAGAAGGCCAGAAAACTGATGGAAATCCTGCCAGTAAACACCAGGCTCAGGAAGTTTCTGCTGGGAAGGATCGCACTGGCTGCTGGACTCCAGACAATGTGTGTCAGGCCTTGGCAGAAACATTGTCTGCATTTTGCTCACATCCAGAGACTTTGCCTGAGACTGAGATTAAGGGCGATGGACTAATGAATCTAGCAGAAGAAATTTTAAGGCAATCTAATGTTAATGTGGTGGCATGGCTATTGTTTGGGAGCTTTTAGCCAGATTTATGTTGAGAATCAAGAGCAAAGTGCTTAATAAAGTGATTTAAAACATTTTTGAGTTTGACCAGAAAAGAAGTTCTAGTAAAGTTGTGGCCTGTAAAGATGGAACTGAGAAGAAACTGGTAGCTGAAAAGATTAACAAGAAAAAGCCAAGTATTTCAGAAGAAGACAACAGAAAAGATGGCTCTCAGACACCACAAGAACTAACAGGACTCCAGTCTTCACAGCCTCAGAGTTGCAAGGTGAAAGACTTTGCTTTAAGAAGAGAGCCCCAGAGCACCATATTCCAGAATGACAATGGCTTAGGGAAGCTGTTCCTCTGGATTTGGTTCATAGGCACTCGATCCCTACAGTCAAGAGAGAGAGAAGCCTGGCTACTGCTCCAGCTGACAACAGACCTTGCCATCTCCACATGGTACTAGTTTTAGGTGCATGCAAAATGCAAGAGTTGTAGGGCCAGGAAAGCCTCTACCCAGATTTCAGAAGCAGGCCTAGGAGGCCAGGCAGTGTGTCCTTCTCAGAGCACCATGTGAAGCCATGAGTGTGAAGCCAAAGGTGCACTGGAGACCCCAGAAGCTTGGAGAAGCCATGAATATGGATCATCTGAGTAAAACTGCAAGGAGAGAGCAGAGCCAGCCCCCCAAAAGAAGCCATGGGAGCTATAACCACTGGCAGTGCCTTAGAGATGGAGCCATCCCAAGCCCTTTGGGGTTCACAGCTTGCTACAGACTGCCAGGAAGACTGTACATGAAAATACAGTACTTAATGTTTGCCCTGGTGGACTTTGGCCTTGCCTTGCCCATTCCTTGCTGTTCCCTGTTTGTAACTTTTGGAATGGAAACGTCTATCTTGCACCATTGAATGTGGAAGTGTTGAACATTCTTCCCAGTGTACAGGGACTTACAGCTCAGCGCTCCCCTTCAGTCTCAGAGGAGACTTTGGGCTTAGACTTTTCAGCCATGCTGAAACTGTTAGGAGTTTGTTCAGTTCTTAGAGTTGGACTAAATGCCCTTTACATAAAAGGATACACATGATTCTTGGGAGTCAGGGACAGAACGTTATGGCTTGTATTTAGTCGCCTTCCCGAAGCCTCATGTCATAGGTGGGGCTTTTTCAGAGGTGGCTGGGTCTAGGGTGTATGGTGCTGGGATTGATTTATGGTGCAGTGCTGAACTCTAGGGTGCTAGGATTAAGGGTGTGAGTGCTGCCTGCCCTAAGTAGCCTGGATAAAATAGAAGGGAAGAAAGAGCTGTGGTCATCTTTTGTTGTTTTGCTGCCTATCCTGCTTTGCCATGAACAGCTCTTCCTCCACCAGGCCACACTGTCTTGGAGTCAGCTCATGATGAACTGAAACCTCTACAGACTGTGAGCTAAGTAAACCTTTCCTCTTTGAACTCTGGGTGTTGGATATTTTGTCTCAAAAAAAAGATAACTATGACAAGCACAAACCGATACGTGACAATATGAAAGATTCTAGATTTCAAAGACTTTGCACAAATAAGAATGTGAACTGTCTCATTTACAGTCTTGTACGTTGAAATGATAAGCCTTTTTGCTAACTAAAAAGTATAATTCAAATGAATGCTACCTGTTCCTATTTACTTTTTTAAGGCAGCTACTAGAAAATGTAAAATTACACAAGGGCTTATACCATCATATTTGCAGAGGACAGCATTACAATGTCACCAAGGAAGCAGTTCTGACCATAAATGGGAGCAGTTCCCAAGCCAACATGCACACGCATGCACAAGCTTCCTGAGCACCGCACCAAACATGAGGATGTGTCCTCCTCTGAAGGAGGCTACTTAGATGAGCAGCCTGATGCCAATGCATTGCCAACACACTGCCATTCCCTTGGCGTGGTGTCCTGTGCAGTGCTGAGCTGGAGGAGGAGCTGGGATGGGAGCAGTCTGGGGTCAATGTCCAGGTCCCACGAGACAAGCCCCCCAACAGGATGACTTCTAGCTGTCTCCAGCCCTGTCCCCTGTCCCCAGCCCTGTCCCTTGCCCCCTGTCCCTGGGGGATGTGGCCTGAGGTATGGCCCATAGCATCTGGAGATGTGGCACTTTGTGTTTAAAAATAAGATGAGCTGGTGTTTCTGGCACTAATACTCTGAGATCTGTCACCCTTAAAAATATCCTGCTGAGACGACTTTGCCACTGCATTTTTAGCGCATTCTGAGCATTTCCAAGGCAGCAAACATTTGGGGGCCCTGCTGGGGTGCGGAATGCAGATGTGGGAGTCGGGAGGGAGGGGAGACAGCAGCCGAGGTGGTTCCTGTGAGGCGGGCAGGCACAGGGAGGAAGGAGGGTGGCAGGAGATCCTGACCCAGAGATGCCTTGGCCACTTCCCCCAGGGAGGCTACCTGAGCGAGGAGACCCAGGGAGCAGCCGGATCCTCCCCCAGACCCAGCTCTCTCCTCCCCACAGCACAGCAGGTCAGAGTCACCTGGAGTCTCCTGGAGATCATGGGCAGACAGCACAGCCCAAGCTGCATTTCCTGAGTCCTCCACCAGAGACCTATGTCAGATAAGGAAACTCAAAACCAAGGGCCAGCTTCCTGCACTTTTGTTTGGGAGACATTCACCCGCACCAAACAGAAACAACAAAGATCTAGAAGCTAACGTTGTGTCTCAGGGTTAAATTACAGAGATGTCTTTCATCTTCTCTGAGGCTGTAAACTTTCTAGAATGTTCCAGGAAGCATCTGCTCAAGTGTGAATCACTCAAGAGAACATTTTACCTTCATTCTGGCTCCTGTATCCCTTGGGCTCTAATCAGTGCCCAGCAATTCAGAGAAGGGAAATTCACGTAGAATTTTGCCAGCTATAAAAAACAAAAATGGAACCAGTCCCAGGTACTCAGGAGGCTGAGGCAGGAAAATCACAAATTCAAGGCCAGCCTGGACAATTTAGCAAGACAGATTTCAAAATAAAAAGATTACAAAAGATTGGGAATGTTTGATTCACTGTTCTAAATCTTCATGATTCCAGCTTGATGTACCTGGATCTCCCAAAGAACAAAAGTGAAACACGTATGGACTTGAGATTTTGAGTTTCCCTCATGGAACCGTCTCCAGGCTGGGCACCGGAAGAGAGGGCACCATGGGATATGCAGTGTCCTTGTGTGTCTTGACTCTGGGTGACCTCTGATCTAAACTGGAAAGAGAGAGGCAAATTCGAGTGGTAGAGTGTCCCTGGGTTCAATACTTAGTACTGCAGAAAGAAGAGAAAAAAGAAAGACAATGGAAAGAAAAGGAAAGGGAAAAGGAAGAGAAAGGAGACCTTATGTGTCACCCCTGGGGTTGGCATAGGGGGCTGATGTTCCCTGTTTTGGTGACCTTTGGTAGAAACCCTTGGCCAGCAGGCTGAGCCCCTGTGGCTTTACAAGCACTGCACCCCTGTCCTCTGTGACTGATTTTTGAGCGGATGCAAGGGCCTCCTGGTGGCGAGCCAGGTCCTCCCTCTGGCCTTTGGGATTCCTCTTTGGTGTCACAGGACAGCTCAGGCTGGGGCTCAAGGGCAGTGAGGAATGGGCACTTGAAGGTGACCTCACCACTGGCCTCCTGGTGGGGGTCATAGGTGAGAGTTCCCCTGGGTGACATGTTCCCCCGCCGTGTCCCCCGGGGAAGAAAGAGAGCACCTGCACCTTTGGCCCTGCCTCCAGCTTCCAGCCTACGCCGTGATCAAGCCCCCCTCTATCTTGCTGTAAATGTGATAAATCCTCCGTGAACCATGGCATCCAGGAGATTGCTTGACTCTTGGGATCTCTGTTCAGCAGATGCATTGGCTCCCTTTGGCTCTTCCAAGGGCCAGGGGGACCTAACTCAGAGGGCGTTTTGGCCTCAAGAGTGGCCTCCATGTCCCCACGTGACACCAGACTATGGAACTGATGGACGCTCCCTTTCCTCTGAGCAAGCCCAGCTGCTGTGGAGACGGGACTCAAAGCACATGAGAAGGATCTAAGACTTGGCTTCTCCTCCAGGGATGCAGTGGAGGCCAATGGGCACTCCGTAGCACAAACTCCGGGGTCAGAGGAGGCTGGGCACAAAGCCTAGCTCTGCCACTTCTGAAACCTTGATCACATGACCTGACATGGAGGATGGGAGTAATGGCACTTCCCGGCTCAAGAGGCAGCTGAGTCTCCAGGGAGACGCTTCATGAAAAACCCTTGCATTTTGGCGGGCATCATCATGATGGCACAAAGACAGGGTTGGCGTAGAGATGCCAAGCGAGCTTGCTGCAGGGGTGAGCAAGGACTGGAGCAAGACTTCTCACATAGCAGGGATGTGGCTTGTGTAGCTCACGGTCCTCCCATCCAGGGCTCCTTCTAGAATACACCCCGACTGGGTCTCCCCGACACCTTCTGCAGTGAGCTGCCTGGCTGATGTTAAAACTGGGCAGTGGGAACCTCCTTGAGGGCTTGGACCCAGGCTGGGCTGCACACCCCTTCCCCATGCCACCTGGTTTATGGGCTTTTCAGGTTTTCTGCCGCTCCACCCCCTACCCACCACCCTATGGCTGTTGGTGACAGATAAATAACTCAGTGTGTTAAAACTCCCAGGCCAGAGAATTTCAGAGAGATCTTGGACCTGCAGCGACTGTTAAGAGAGCATATTTCAGCACAGCCTCTTATATTGTAAAGGCTCCAGGGTGGGAGCTGTGGTGTGACGGATGCGCTCGCTTTGCCAGCTAGACGGGAGCCGGAAATCAAAATGAGAAGTGAATGCAATGCCTGCTGGTCGGAAGAGGGCTTCTGTCTGGGTCCTGCGGGGCTGCAGGGACCAGCTCCGGCCAGAGCAGCCAGCCGGAGACTGGCTGTTTCCAGGGTCCTAGAGAGCAGAGAGACCGAGGAGGGCAGCAGCTGTGCCCACCTAGAAAGCCAAGGGCATCCCAGGGTCCCTGTGGGCCCCCAGGCAAGGGTCTTGCTACACTGTGCCTCAGTTGCTCCTCCTGTCCTTCAGCCAGTGGAGATGGGAGTTCTAAGGCGATGAGACTTAGGCCTTTTCTCTTACTTCGGAGGTCGCAGCCTCTTAACATCATGGGTAGAGAGGGAGCAACCCCTGAGAACGTGCCTTGGCCAAGATGGAAATCGGGCACCCTGTGCTACAAGAGCCCGATTTTCCAGAGAATTCTTAGTCACAGTGCGGGCAGGGGGCTGCTCGGTCAGGAGTTTGAGGAAATGATCAGAGCTATTTGCAGGCTGCCGGATGGCAGAGGCATCACTTAATCGGAAAGAAACCGGGGCTTGAGAGACTAGGAAAGAAAATACGAGACCATCCATGACCCGAGTTCCACCATGATCAAAATTACTTCTCATCCATGGGACAGGCCAGGGACATCATCTTCTAAGCCTCCAGCTGCACGAAAACACTCGTCGAAAGTTAAGACACACAAGCTTAACTACCGCAAGATTCCCCTTAAATGAGAAACCCGAGGTATAAATACACTAACAGGGCCAGGGTTTAGCTCAGCGGCACACGTGCCTGCCTGGCAAGTGAGAGGTCATGAGTTCGATCCCCGGTACAAAAATAATACTAGTAACAATAATTTTTTTTAATAATAAACTAAAGAGCAAAGCAAAAGATAATAGGAAACAGGGAGACAGATCCCTCTGGGAAAAGGAAGAGGACCAAGAGATGGCAGGAGAGGAGGGCGGGGGTAAAAAAAAAAAAAAGACTTGAGAAGTGTTCTGCGCATGCGTTACTCCCCACACTGCATGGATGTGGTCACTGCGCGCTGCAAACATGCCCTGAAAACAATAAAACGTAAAGAAAAGAAAAATCTCCTTAAAGACCTCAAGAGAGTAGCTCTCTTCGCCCCCTTGGACTTCTCTACCTCTCGGCCTCCTGGTAGCAAAGAGTATTTCGAGACCTGCAAAGTTACAACAGGAGAGTTTTTTGTTTTTTTAATGAAATAAGAATGACAGGCAACAACACAAATAAATAGGTGGCTCGTTCACACGGTCAGGAAGAGGCAAGAAAGAGGGACGGCAATGCCACTCACTGTCCTGCTCTCTGAGTCGCCGGTCAGGTAGGCCGGGAACTGACAGGGAAATTACAGACCCGGGAAATGTAACAAATGCCTTCAGATTGCTGCCACACAGAGAGAAGCTGTCGGGTCCTGCGGCTGCCATAACCAAGCATCACACAGCGGGGGCTGGCAGCAGAAGTTTACTTCTCCACGCTACAGAGGTCACAGGTCTGAAAGCAAGGGATGAGCGGGGCTGTGGCGCCCCAGGACCCTGGATAGGACCCTTCCTGGGGGTCTCCGGCTTCTGCAGTTCAGTTCTTGGCTTCCAACCCATGACCCTTGGCTTGGGGTCTCTGCACCCCTCCGATGTCCGCTCTGCTGTCACATGATATTCTCCCTGCATGTGCTCCAGTGTCCCCCTCCTCACAAGGCCACCAGTCACACCGGGTTAAGGTCCACTCCAATGATCTTAACTTGATTATATTCGCAAAGTCTCCACTTCCAAAGAAAGCCACATGGACAGGTCCTTCCAACATCTTATTTGGATGGCCAAATTCATAACACAACCTCACAACAAAGTAAGAAGACGTAATTTCTTTGGAAATGTGCTAGCAGCGTTCAGTCCACAATCTTGGCCTTTTTGCAAATGCGTATCCACATCCACAAATAAATGAAATCAATATTCCCCACAAACCTACAAGTCTCTTTTATATTATTTATTGCAGCTCATGTTTCATTTCTGGTTTCCCTGGTGTATTTATCGGTCCTTTCTTTGATCAGCTGGACTAATGGCTTTGTGAATTTTTTCAAAGGCCTAATTATTGGTTTTTTCCCATCAATACTCATTTTTTTCTGTCTTATTTACTCAGCTTTATTATTGCTTGCTTTCCTTGGCCTCTTGGCCTCTTTCTTATATCTGTAAGAGGGTGTGTGTGTGTGTGTGTGTGTGTGTGTATGCGTGTGTGTTCTTTCCTAGGGACATTACAATTATGCAACTTTTCTACATGTACTGTGTTGAGAAGATCCCCTGTGTTTCAACATATTGTAATTTTTAAGTTGTTCTGATATTTGTGTTAGACATATTTTAAGGCAACTTTTCTGTCTTTCTTTTTCATGTTGTGGATTTTACCCAAGGCTTTGGACTTGCTTGGTGCATTGGTTAAGGTTCTCTAAATGAACAGAATCAATAGGGAACTATGATAGAGATGGACAGATAGACGACAGACAGACAGACAGACAAATGGGCTTACAGGATGAGATGCAGGCTAATCCACGAGGGCCACTGGTACCTGGAGAGCCAAAGGACCCAGTGGCCACTCAGTCCAAGAAGCTGAAAACCGAGAACAAGAGAGATCAAAAAGCTCCAACCTGAGCCCCCTGGAGAGGCCCTGGTGTGAGTCCACTTTGAAAGGCTGAAGCAGCTGCAGTCTGGTGTCCGCAGGCCATGGGAGGGGCGGAAGACTCACCACTCCCTCGAGTTTCACAAACACAGCCTCACTTTTTCCTCCTTCCCCTTCAGTCCATCCCAAACTGCAAGCATTTTGGGTGGTGCCACACGCATCAGGTCAGGCCTTCCCCATCATTTGTTGGTTCACACATGAATAATAATCTCTGGATATCCTCACAGACACACCAAGAAGTGTGCTTACTAATTGGCTAGGTGCCCCTTAACCCAAACAAGCTGATAGTCACCATTAACCATCATGCTAACCAAGCGTGCTTTTGTGGTTGATACACTGTGTCAACTTGAGAAGTTCAGCAGTTTAACTGAGAGATTCAGCAGGGAGCCAGGATCCTTACGTCATAATAATTCTCATCCTGAGCAAGAGGAGGGCACAGAGATTTTGTGAGTGCTGCATCTGCCCCGTGGGGAGGAGAGTGGCCTGTGTACGATATAAGGGAGGAAAAGAGACTTGTCCCCACTTTTTGCTCCGGCTGCTTTTGCTGGCTGCTGCCTTGAAGTGCTGCCCCAGTGCCACGCCACCCTGCCTTGGAGCCAGCTGATTATGGACTGAAACCTCCAAAACTGTAACCTAAATAAACCTTTCCTTCCTTCATTTTGGATGCTGAGTATTTTTTCCCAGCAACAAGAGAAAAGTCAGCAAGACACACTCTATTCCTGATCTAAACCAACAGGCCTAAGGCAATTTCTAAAATAAATACATAGCAGGGTGCTCCAAAATTACAACACTTTGCACTTATTTCTATTCTCCTCATGTGATAAATGGAATTACACTCAGTCCAGCGTGCTCCAGGAGAAACGGCACTGAGCCCAAGTGTGGTCCCCAGCTCAATTCCCAGTTATAAGAGTGTATGACCCTGGGCTGGGGATTTAGCTCAGCAGCATAAGCGCCTGTCTTGCAAGCAGGCAGTCGTGAGTTCAATCCCTGGTACCGATAAAAATGAAAAACACACACACACACACACACACAAAAGAGTGTGTGACCCTGAAGGCTCCCTGCCTCTTTCCAGCTGGAGCACCTGAGCTATGCAAGCTACCTAAGGTTAGCCTGCCTGACGGACCCATCCTGCTTTAACTTAGCTTTTTAAAAACCCCAGCTTTAAAATTAAATATAATTGCCAAGCAAGCTAAACCTCTAGTCCTAAAGGGAGATTCCGTTCCTAAACCACTAAAGGTCTTAGTCTCCCCCTCCCTGGCCCCTGTCAGCACCCCTCCACCTGCAGCCGCACCTGCCGTTCAAACTCTCCTGCCTGATGGGCTTCAGCCTCCTGGGCCTTCCTCTTACTTTAGCTTTTCTGCTGCAGCCTGTGCTCTGTGGCTGCCTGATGGACTCCCATACAAAGGTCAGGGTCCTTTTAGCCTGTGATGACTTAGAGCGAAGGTGAGGATTTGGCTGAATCTGTCCAGCTTACATCCATGCAAAAGGCCCCTGCTTTCCCTGTCAGAAGAGAGTATCTGAGTGGAGCCCCGTGAGCCACATCAGAGGTCTGGGTTCTGAGCCTTTTGTGTTTTTTACTAAGTGCTGTGAACACAGCAATGGACAACCCAAATCCACATTTGCACTCAAAAAGCTACTTTTCTAGTGGCAAAGACAGAAAAACAAGCAAGTAGTTAATTATCAGTCTCGTAGGAGGACTGTGGGCCCAGAGAAGGCATAGTCCCAGGTGGACCAGATGGACAGATGATACCTGGGTATCTGGGTGGGTGGCTGGATGCATACAAGTATTAATGAGTGGATAAGATGATAGACACTAATTACTAGGGACAGAGACACTGTTAAGAGATTACTAAGACACTGTGCCTGCTCTTGAACACTCTGTCCAGAAGAGAAAAAAACAGCCCAGCCAGCCAGAGGTTAACCCACAGGGTGCATGCTCAGTGCAAACTTCCCACATAAAGAGCTTCACGACTGCAAGAGTCTCCAAGCTGGAATGCTGCATTTAAACCTGAGAAGTAAAAGCAGCTACTGTATTGATATTCTTTTCTCCTAGTTGGCTAGTAAAACAAGATACCACTTTTACTTAAGCAAAAGTGGGCCCTGACAAACTGTGCAAGTTGCTGTACGTCAACAGAAAGCACCAGCTGAAGCCACGGCACACACCACAGGCAGAGGGGTACACACACGCAAGCCTGGAAGTTTAGGGGCTTGGTTTCCGTAGGGCAGAGAAGAGAGCAAAGGCTGTAGAGTTTGAAAGCTGGTTTGGAGCTGTACTAGTCAGTTTTGTGTCACTGTGACAAAATATCCCAAATAAAATAACTCACAAGGAGAAAAGCTTTACTTTGGCTCCTGGTTTTGGAGGTGTCAGTCCATGGTTAGTTGACTGTGTTGGTTTTAGCCTGGGACAAGGCAGAAACGTTACAGTGGGAGCATGCAGTAGAGGAAACTTCTCAGCTTGTGGCAGCCAAAAAAGGAGAAGGGTCCATCCTGAAAGACTCAACCTCCTTTCCACAGGTTCCACCTCTAACCTAAAGGTTCCACTTCTAACCTAAAGGTTCCATACCTCCCAAGACCAGCAAATTTTCTTGACCAAGCCTCTAATCCATGAGCCTTTGAGAGACAACCAAACTGTAGCGGAGGTTTAATGACTGTCCAAAAAGGAATCCAGACCATTCTGCAAACATGCAGTAATGGGGACATTGCTAGAGCCACAGTCATGTTCACAGCTGTGCCCCTTGGGAGGACACGCAGGTGGGAAGGGTGTGTGGCAGGTGATGACCACTCGAGGGCTCTGATTGGTCACGGGAAAACCTGCAGGCCTAGAAGGTCAGACACCCATAGCGTAAGAATCAAGAATTGGATTTCCTGGAAACCTCTGCCTTTCCAGCCCCCATTTAAAGAAGCCCAGAGATATTTCTGGGTACTAGATTGGAGGGGGTAGGGAACGGTGGAGTGGACTGAAAATTACAAGCTGTCAGAGAAGTTTTCTGCCTATTTACACTTTAGTGATTTGGATCTCCAACACTAGTCTGAATATTAATCATTTTGAAAAAAAAAACACTCATGCAAATAGTTCTCCTTTCCAACACCTGTCGCCAAGATCCTGATAAATGGCTGGCTCAGAAGTGCTGCTTGCATCAGGAGTTGGAGGCCAGCAACCCCGATCCCTGAGGGGTCTCAGAGATGCCCACCTCTGCAGCGGCTTTGGGCAGTATTCTGACTCTAGGTCTGGCCTCCCATTGTCTTTGACACCTCCAAAAAGAAAGAACAAGCCTGACCCTCCACTGTTTCTCCATCAGCCCCAGCTCGAATAGCACCTCGCGCTCCAGGGGACAGTCTCCCAGCTAACTTAGCCCCATGGTGCTGGGGATGTAGAGTCCCCTGCTTTTACTGCCCTGGGCACAAGCAGGCTGGGTCTGAGGGTCCACCTAGAGAAGGAGATGAAGGGGAAGCTAGGGACACTGGGGAAGGGCTAGCATTGGGCAGCACTAGATGAGAGGCTCCCCTGGCAGCCTCCAGAGGAGCCAACAAGGGGTGGGCAGTGTGCACCCTCCCTCAGCTGCTGTCCCACTAGGGCCCTGGAGAAAGGGCTGTGACCTGGGTGTACAACAGCTTCCTGCAAAGCACGAATGCACGCCATAATGGGCAGGCACTTCTGGTGACAGCAGTTAGCACCCATTTACCCCTGCCCCTGCCTTTCATGCCCAGCATCATGCTAACTGCAGCACAGACTTGCCTATGTAACCCGGAAGTCTGGAAAGGTCTCATCCCTTGCCCAGTGGTGGCATCAGGCCCAGACAGAGTTCCAAGCTGAGAATCTGTGTGATTAATGTTACTGCTGTGTTACCCTGGCCATTTCCTCCACCAGTACTGCCTGGCACCCAGCTTGGTCCCGGCAGCCCAGGTCTTCTCCCCTGTCCTTCCTGACTGTCCTCCCCGGTGCCTCCCATCCCCTGAGTAGGGATTCAGATCTCCATCTAACCTCCCCAGGAGCCCCTGACATCCCTCTTCAGATCTCACTGCCAGCTCAGAGACCCCCTCCAGCTGCGCCCTCCCTGGAACCTATGGGGTGTTGGGACCTCCTTCCTCCTAGCAGCATTGAGAGACTGAGTCCTTCTTCCTACAGGTGTGTGTCAAGAATGTGCCACCAGCCACCCTCCCCCTTCCCTCTGATCTATGGCTCTCAGGCTGCTCTCTGGGGCTGGGACCTATGAGCACCTGGATTCCGCCCTTGCTGATGGAGCTTCTCAGACAGAGCCAGCTCCATACTGGGACCGGAAGTTACTGTCTGTGGTCATTAAGTTTAATTTCCACCCAAAGGATTTGGAAGCCACCTAGGGGATTAATGACTCACACTTCTGGGTGCATCTGGGTGAATCATGAAAGCAGGACTTCAGGCACCATATTTGGTTCCCAGCACCTTCTTTCGGAGCTGTTCCCTTGCTTGGCCATGAACTCAGGCCACTTTGCTCTGCTGTCCCTCCACTATGCTGTTTCTGCCTTGGAGCCAGTGAACCACGGACTGGATCCCCTGGAACTATGCATGAACCAGACAAACCCTTTCCTCCTTTAAGTTGTGGGTGTCAGGCATTTTGGTCACAGTGACAAAAAGCTGACACTACACTGTCACTGGCACGTATTTTCAGCTCTCACAAAAAACCAACAGCTGAGGGTACTACCATGCCAAATCCATAGATGAAGAAACTGGGGTTCAGAGAGGGAAGTGGAATGCGTAATATAACACAGGTCAGAAGGGAGGAGCCAGGGCACTCCCTACCACCACCCCCACCCAACCCCCCAAAATCAGATGAATTCTATCTCGTGTTGCCTTCCTGAAGTGAGTGTTTGGTCAGGCTGAGGTGAGATCACCCCGTGTCTGACTGGCACATGGCAGGGCCAGCTGCTTGACACACACAGGACAGACAGACAGATGTCTGCACTGGTGAGCAGGTGGGGTCACTGCTGTGCCAACCAGGGCTCGGTGAGCAGCCACACACATCTCTAATCCAGATCTGAGATGGGGAAACCAAGTGCCATTTGTGATCAACCCTCAGCAGCAACCAAGCTCTCCGGTGACAAATCACGGTGCCTGTTGCCCCCAACCTCAAAGCAGACTCGGTCTCTTAAAGTCAAATTCAGAGGGCAGCAGTGGCCTGTGCTGAGTGAGGACTGCCGCCTGTCCAGCGCCTCCATCTGTGTCCCGTGGGAAAGAGAAGCTGAGTTATTCCACTATGTGACAGCCAACAGACTTCTCTAAGTACAGTAAAATAATTTGCTGAATTATTCATGTGATATTTGAAATCATGAGTGTAGGAAGAAATTAGCTACCCAGAAACTGTAAGTGAAGGCTGCCTCATTTTAATGCATATGGCAGGGCAGGCAGGCAGGCAGGAGAGCAGAGGACGCTGCTGATCGTAGAACCCCAGGCCCAGAGATCCCTTCTGAGACTCGGATTGCACGCGGGAGCCCTAGCAGTCCGTCAGGGCACACTCAGCCCTCCATACCCCCTCGAGGCTGGGTCTCCGCAGGCCTTGCAGAGTCCCTGCTTCTCTCTTCAGGTGTCCCCAGGACTTGCCTCCTGCATCTCACCAGGAGGCCGCCTCCATCTGTCCCCTGACTCCCTGGGTCAGGAGCCAGCTGACCTCACAGAGGCTAGGAAGACCAGTCTGGTTTCCCGTCCTCCAGAGCTGGAAGGGTCTGGTTGGGAGACCAGTGCCGTCACTGTCCTGCGCAGCTCCATCCTGCTCTTGTCCTGGGAAATGTGCATGTGGGCTAGGGGGACACCTAAGGTCAACTGCATCCCTAGGACCAGATCTTCTAGGAAAGGTTCTGATGAAGCGAACTTAGCACTCGCAACCTGTCTCTCTCTGGGACTTTTAGGGCAGTGGGGAGAAAGCACTTTCCCATTTGTGTTAGATCTGGTTTCTCTGAACAAGGTAGGGGGCAGCTCTGCTGCAGACAGAGGAGAAATAGCCTGGCTGAGCTCAGTTTCCTTCTTTGGCAAATGAGATCAGTGGCGTCTGATGTCATAGGATCATTTTAGAGGGAAATAATGAGAACTCAACTGTGGAAGTGCTTTGGCAAATATCAAAGTACCATGGTAACAGTGCTGCCCAATTCATCTACTTACCTAATTACACTGTAATTGCCCTGCAACAATTATACAGTTGTCACAGTAATATCAGGCAGGCTCTTTAGCCAGATCCTCCAGTGCCATACTCCAGCCTGGGAGCCTGGGAGGCCCCCAAGGCTCAGGGACTGCATCTTCCAGGCCACCCTGGGAGGTACTAGAGAGGGTCTCTCCCAAAGGCTGAAGCTTGGGTTTGACGGTTGGACGTTTCTACAAAAGGGCTAGAGGCAGCATTGGAAACAATTAGAGAGATGACAGGTCCAGCTTTCTTCTGGAAGAATTTGCAGGACCCTTGAGACTCTGTACTTGAAAGTCAAGGCAGAGCCTCTGTGAGGCCTCCTGAGTTAATGACAGAGTGCCAGTGCCCATCCTGTGACAAAAGAGCAGGGTTAGGATGTAAAAGGAAAGGCGGCATGGTATTCTGGCTTAGTTACTTTTCTCCCATTGCTGGGACAAAATAGTTGATGCCCAGAATTAAGGTAGGAAAGGTTTATTTAGCTCATAGTTTGTGGAGGTTTCAGTCCATACTCAGCTGGCTCCAAGGCAGAATGGCACATGGCGGAGAGCAACAGTTCAAGGCAGTAGAAAATAGGAAAAAGGGAGGAGCAAGAGCAATCCTCTTCCTCTCAGTTGTACGCAGACTACCCAACTAGGGTGGTGTAGCACTCACGCCTATAATCCCAGCTTTGGATCATGAATCAATTGAAAATTCTAGAAGCCCAACCCCATGACTGCATGAGGCTTTGCTGGGATGTCCAGACACAAACCATAAGACAGGCAGAGGACAGGGCCTTGCTACCTCCTGATCTGACAGCTGGCCCCATAGGACAGAGACACCTTGTGCTTCCTTGAGTGGCTTCTCCCTGTCACTGTAACCTGTCCACAACCTACAAGACCACCCCCAAACAGCCACTAGATGATGGAACCCATGGCCTCCTCTTTGTGCGTCATCCAGCCAGGCGGGGCACAGACTTGGCAGCAGGACTCCCTGACCACAGCTCGTGAGGAGAGACCAGAGTCCCCCAGGGAAGCTGCAGGTAGAGAGCTAAGTACCCTTTCTCTGCTTCTGAGCACACCAAATACAAAGGTACCCCTACTCCTGCAGCGAGCAAAGCATCACTTCTTTTTCTTTAAAAAAAAATATCAAAAGCATATTGAACTCCACAGTATCAGGGGGCAGTGGCAGGCATGTGTGTTGGCCACCAGGACAGAGCAGGCGCCTCTGCAGCTCTGCAGTCAGCCTGGTGACTCTCAGTGACCTCAGAGAAGCTACAGAACCCTGAGGGCTCAGGACACTTATTGGAAAGTGAAGTCCTGTTCTTGAATTCATCCCTGCAAGGGCCAAAACTAGGAGACAGGGTAAGCAAGCAGGCAGGTCAGGCAGTCCAGCCCACATGCACAGCCCTGGGTGTGGCCCTCGCAGACCTTGCCGGAAGCTGGCCACTGCTGTGGGTGGCCGGCCCTGGGACGGCTTCCTCGGCTGACATAGTCCACTTCCTCCTCAGCTGTGGGTCTCAGCTCCCTGGCCTGTTCCTCCAGGGAACCTCCCCTGACTTCTGTGACCAGGTCAGATCTCCACACCGTAGCCCCTCATGGGTGCCTCTCTTGGCATTCCCCCACTTCGTGATAAATGTGTGTGAGCTCAGGCAATTCCTGGAGCTGAGGAGAGGCTGCCAGTGTGTGGTTTCAGAGCAGACTACAGATGCAGATAACAGAGCAAGGACAAAAGGCTCAAATCCTCCTGGGCCCCCAGGCCAGCCACGGTAAGGGGAAGACGCCACCCTGGGAAATCCCTACTCTCTCTCCAGGGGACCTCTTACAGATGTGAGACAGGGAGAAACTCCGGACGTGTCCCCACAGTTGCCGAGGGTGCTGTGCTCTATGGAGCCTGCTATGTCGACCAGGAGCTGAAAAGTCTGCAGCATTAACCCAGGAAAAGTGCTCCACAGGGCGGGATTGCTCTCCTAAAGGAAGAGCAACTACCTGGAGGCCATAAGTTGTCAGGAATTTAAAAACAGAATGGGAGTCTGGATCCTGTCCCGGCAACTCAGTCCGAGAGGTCTAAAGTAGGTCGCTCCCTCCCGGTGCCACAGTGCTGTGTATTTTTATAACTAGGTTTGAACATCATCAGGTGATGAGCTGATAACACAGCTGTCCCCTAGGGCACGGCCTCGATTTATGAGGCTTATTTTTAACTGGAGAGGAACAGGGCTGGATCAAACGCTACTAATGTGCTGAGTTCCCCAGGGCCCCGGCGCACGGTGTGCAGTGATCAGATGGCCAGTCAAGGTGCACGGCCTTCTGTAATGGCCTGGCAGTGCCTAATGAATGGTGCTTGGTGGACACGTGGGCATCCTTAGGGCAGACGTCACTGCCTCACTGTGACACAGACCCCACTGTGCTGTCTCCACCCCACAGCGACTTGTGTTCTCTGGGTGCCTTTACCTGTGGTGGTCCCCCGCTTCCTGAGGTATGAAGGAGCCA
This sequence comes from Cavia porcellus, assembly GCF_034190915.1. NCBI lineage: Eukaryota > Metazoa > Chordata > Mammalia > Rodentia > Caviidae > Cavia > Cavia porcellus. The sequence goes on from NW_026947502.1 coordinate 5,787,268, forward strand.
GAGAAAATAATTTGGAAAGGAAAAAATTATTTATTAAAGCGCAGGCCTGGCGACACAGCCTCCAGTAGCCAATATGGAAGACTGCGCGCCTAACAGCTAAAGGGCAGGGTTTTTATCCTGTAACACCGCTGGCTCACAATGCAGAGGGGTGGAGTTTGCAGTGCACTACAGAACAGAAACCCAGCGGTTACATTTCTTGGGAAAAACAAGGTTCAAGGGGGCTAACAAGCAAGTTTAGATTAGGCAGACATCCTGTTCTGCTCTTAGAGTTACCTTTGATTTTTCTCTTGCCTCTGGGGAGACTTATGAGGGTTTTTTAAATATATAGGTTACATCATCACCCTCTCCTCCCAGAGCCAGGCTGACCTCAGCAAGTACTGGAGGCCAGAAGAGGACTCAGTGTGGTCACCAAGCCCGTCAGTCAAGGGACCCCAGTCCTCGCTCCGGGTTCACTATTTAGGGTCTTTGACCCAATTGAGGCAGCAGAGCCTTCAGCAAGGGGCCCCTCCAGCCTGGGATGCACCTAGGACTCACAGACACAACATAAAGGAGCCTGGCCCCTGAACCACTGGCTGGAAGAGCGCTGCCCGCCCAGGGCTGCCCCTGCTGGCCTACGTATGCGCTAAACCTCTGAAATATCAGGAGTTTCGACTCTGGGGTAAGTGTTCCCCCAACAGACCTCACAGGGTCTCATAGTACCTGGCCTCCTCTTCCAGCTCACCTTCGCAGAATGACAGCTGGAGGGTCAGGGGCCAGAAGGGTCGGGCATCACCCCACAGCGGCCCTGCTGAACTTGCCCCCAGCAGAGATGCACCGGGCCTGGGTGGGGCTGGGAAGGCTTACCCACCTCTCCCAGCCACAGCACTGCTCAGGGAGGCCCTGAAAGTGCCCAAGGTGCTCAGAGCAACTCATAACTCTCCAAGGATCAGCCAGGAAAAGGGCCCGGGGACGTGGGATTGGCCTCCTACTTCAGCCAGAATAAGGGCAGCAGGGGGCGTGGGGATTCTGAGAGTGGCTGAATGAAGCCACCATGCCCACCAGAGCATGCTCCCAAAGTTAGCTGCACACAAAAGGAGGCGGCATGGAGGGCACTGTGGCCCTGAGCCTCTTTCAGGTCCCATGCACAGCCAGCTGGACAGAGCCACCCAGGAGCGTGGGCTCCCAACTATTTCTGAGCAGGATCTCGCCTCAGCTGCCTGGCCCAGGAGCTACAGATGACGGCAGGCCCTGCTCTCTGGGCAACGGGTCACAGCCGCAGGAGTCAGGTGCTTGAAGGAGAAGCTCCAAGCCGCTGCCCAGCCCGAGCCACCAGAGGCTGGCCCTGTAAGCCAAGCAGCCTGGAGAGATGCTGGCCTCAGTGTGGAGCTGGTCCAGGGTGCACAGTCCAGGTGCAGAGGAGATGCCAGGGATGCCAGTGATGACACAGAGGCCACATACTGCATACTGGACCCGGGGCCACCAGCACTGTGCCAGGTCCAGAGTAGAGGCGCCAACAGCAATGGAGGACGCTTGTGGACAGCATCTCCCTGACACAACTCCGAGGGCCCAGCTGCGGCACCCGCCCTCCTCACAACTGAGCCCTGTCCCGGGCTCCCTGAGAACATGTCCATTCCATGCAAAACACCCCCGCCGCTTCCTCACAGCCCGTAGGGGTGGAGGAGGTGACCGCAGTCCTGAGAGCGGCCACCAGCACACGCCATCCAGGCAGCTTGGCTCCAGGACCCAAAAAAGGAAAGGGGCAGGCCCAGCCACCCCTCAGAACCCGTGAGGGGCCCCAGAACCCCAAACTCCACAGGTGCTCACATCCGTGATGCCAGACAGCAGTGTCTATACCCTCCCCCTCCCAGAGGCTGTGACCTGTCTCCAGATGACTGATGACACCAAACCAAATGTAAATGCTATGTAGATGGTCAGGCTTTCTTGTTTGTCTTTTTGAGACAGGATCTCACTAAGCAGTTCAGGCTGGCCTTGAGCTCACTTCATAGCCCAGGCTGGTCTTAAACTTGCAATGATCCTCCTGCCTCAGCCTCTGAATGCTGGGATTACAGGCATAAGCCACCACACCCAGGCTTAGAGTACTGTTTAGGGAATAACCACAAGAATATGTCCACACAGATGCAGTGTTTCTCCAAGTATTTCAGGGCGGACTGCGAACATGACCCTTCCTCTCCCAAACTTGCCAGCCGATAACAGCAAACACCAGGAAGGAGAGGGCGAGACTAGAGGTGTGGGAGTATATTATTCCTTAGCATCAAGCCGGTGGGAGCAGGAGCAGTTAAGAGCACACGTTTGCTGAGCAAGACTTGGTGGCACCAGTTATGGCTGTGTGACATCATGTCAGTGTCTTAGCCTCTCTGAGCCTCCTTTTTAAAAAAATGAAAGTATTTATTAAATCTGTACAGCATTTACCAATACCTGAACTGGTAGATTTGAGTTTAATTCTGAATGCACTTGAGGTCCTTTGATCCTGTTGAGTTTTTCGCTTGAATACTTCAATACGATGGTGATAAGACCTTTTGTTGTTAATTTCTTGATGTTCTATTGTGTACTGTAAAACTTCCACATACTGGTAACCAAAGATTGGGACAACCCTGAGGTTTATTCCACATATATTAAGGATCTCTCCTCTCCCCTCCCTGTGCTACAGAGGTCCTCACTTCCATCTGCAGTTATAAAAGCTACTCAGGAAGTTTCACTATTCACAGTCCACAATTGATACTTTTGTTTTATTTTTTGTTTTTGTGGTACTGGGGATTGAACCTTCACCCTGAACCTCATCCCCACCTTCTCCATCCCATTTTTTGAGACAGAGTCCCTGACCAGGCTTAAACTTAAAACCTTCCTGCCTCAGTCTCCCTGAGTGCCGGGACCATGTCACTATGCCCTCTCACAGAGAGCTGCTAAAGGCAATATCAGAATTAAACATTAAAAAGAGTAACGGCACACGCCTGTAATCCCAGAACTTTGAGGTGATGGGGGTGAGTCTCCACTCTGTCCTCTATGAAATGAGAATGGCCAGACACCTGGCACATGGGGAGACTGAAAAGCCCAATCAGAATGTCCACATCCAGCCTGGCACCCGAGAGCCTTGGTCACACCCACTCACAAACGTGAGAGCAGTTGCAGTGTTTGTGCTCATAATTCGGGGAGCCCAGTTCCTCGTCCTCCTGCACAGGCACAGACACTGGGACTCAAAAACATATCGCTGTCTGGATAGCTTGGAAGCTGGGCCCTTTGGGAGGAGCTGGGGGCCTCGGCTGCAGGGCCTGGGATGTGCCTGTAAGCCCAGCGCATCCCACCTGCCAGGCAATGTGGCGTGGCCTCAGGCAGCATGGCTGGGAGAGGCTCCACAGTGGGCCAGGAGGTGCTCCCTCGAAGAAGCCCCTTCCCCAGCAAAGCGATCTGCAGCCTCTTGAAATAAGCAGAGAGAGAGAGAGAGAGAGAGGGAGACAGAGAGAGACAGAGAGAGAGGGAGACAGAGAGAGAGACACAGAGAGAGACAGAGATGCTTCTGGGGCTTGTGCACAGCTGTGCACGCACCTCAGGCAGGTGGGAGCCAGTCTGTACAACCGCTGTCCTAAGCTGTGTCCATCTTCATTGCAGCTTGTAGCTTGCAGCACCAGGGCAGATAAAACTGGAAAACTGGGGCCAGGGATGTAGCTCAGCAGCACAAGTGCCTGCCGGGCAAGTGCAAGGTCCTGAGTTCGATTCCCAGCAGCAAAAAAAAAAAAAAAAATTGGGGAACTGGACCTTCCTGTGAGCAGCAGGACAGAGTAGGGGGACCAGGCACAGTCACCTCCTGTCTGCTTTCACCAGAGAAGCTTTCTCAGGTGAGGACAGGTATCAAGGAAAGACCTAGAGTCAGAGCCAGCTGGACATCTCGGAGGGCCGCTTCTGGGGAAGGTGGTGCCAGCAGACTTCCTGAGACCAGGTGGGCATCGTGTCTCTCTCTCTCTCTCTCTCTCTGCTTACTTCAAAGTGCGAAGGCCCCGTGGCTGTACTGAACAGGCACCCGCAGCAGGGATGCCCGCTGTCCTGTTCTCAGCAGTCCCAGCCTGAAGCGCCACCCCCACCATGTGACTCAGTCTCTCTTCACTGCCTGGGTCCCCCAGTATCCATCAGCTCCGAAGCACCTTCCAGAACAACTCCCGCACAATCTCCTGGCGCCCGGTTTTGTCTGTGCTTGAGGCTGCCTTGGAGCAGCGTCACCTCCCAGGCAAACAGTCCCCAGCCGGGCACGGCGGTGCTGCTCTTCCGTTTAACATCCCAGGCTGCAGCCGCCACTGCCTGTGTGTAAAAGGAAACCGGAAATCTGTTTGCTCCCCACTGGGGAAAAACACCCAGAATCCAAAGATGGCAGAAACAGAGTTCTTCACGAAGGTTCTTAGGCCAGTACGAAGCCCCTTTCCTTTAAACCTGGCCCCCCAGAAGGAGCACAGCCTCGCTGTCAATGCTGTTATAAATCACCAGTAGCCATACAAATACAGAAGGCCTTGGGGAGCCCAGGAGGAGACGGGGGCATAGCGGGTGCACAGCCAAGGCGGCCACAGGCTGCAGAGAGCCCCATCCCGACCAGTACTTGCTGCATTGGCTCATCACTTTGAAAAACAAAGTGAGGGGCACCAGAGGCTACTTGTGTGAATTCCGAGAATCAACACCCGGAACTGCTCACAGAGTCAACCCCGCAGCAGACAGCCAGGTGTCCACTCACCCCGACAGGCCACAGCACCCCAGAGGAGTGTCCCTTCCTGCCCCGGAGTGGCTGTGGGGACGTGCAGCCCAGGCCCGCCCCTGGGAGAGGATGGGAGACCCCTACGGTGCCCTTGCTGCAGGTGGTGCCACCCCTGGAGCCACCACTCAAGGGGAGCTGAGGCCTCAGCTTGGTGACGCAGGACTGAAAGAGTGCCCTGGCCGTCCTCGATACACTGAACACCACAGCATCTTCATTTGACAGAAAAGGAAACTGAGGCCAAAGGGAAATTAAATCTGACCAAGCTCAGTCCCTGCCAGCCATAGTCCTGGCAAGGTCAGACCTTGGCCAAGACCCAAGCTTGGGGTTTTTCCAGAGCTCTGTGATAGGTAGTGCCTAGAAAAGCCCCAGGCCCCGTCACAAGGCATGAGGCACCCTCCTCCCTCCAGGAACTCAAGCCTGGCTCATTGCTCCATGGGCTGTCTTCCGAGACTAATCCAGTCTAGGTGATCTGCAGGGGTTCTTGGACCAGAGCTAAATCCTGTGCAGTATTGTTTGATCACCTGGTTAATAAACTAATAATAAAAATGATAGGAGCAGCCAGCCAACATTTCCTGTTTGTTATGTGCCAGCTACACATAATCCTCACAACCACTCTCTGGGGTAGGTAGCACTATGATCCCATTTTACAGATAGGGAAACCAAGGCTTGGCTAGGTGGGTTGCCTGTGTGAGGTGGAGTCTAGAATCCATGGCCTATGCTTTTAATGCCTGTGCTTTTATTCACAGAAACTTTGTATCTGAGGAAAAAATTATTCACATAATGAAAGAATCCTTGACTTTGCAAAAGGATTTACTTTGAGTACAGCTTTCTCAGGGCCTTTAACAGGTGATCTGATCTATGGTTTTTGGTGTCCTACCCAGGACTCTGTGGGAATCTGTGTTTGCCCCTGAGCTCCCTCAACCTAGTCCTGGAATGCATGACCACAGCCACACATGGCCCGGCTCCTTTCTGGCTGGGCTTTGCCTTCTCCCCTCAGACAGGAATCCAGGTCCCTATATTCAAGATCTGGGCACAGGGGCCCCATCATGCTCTCAGTACCTGATCTGCCTGGAGACCTTGAATCATCTCTGCTTTGCTGGGGGTGACCCCATCTCCCTACATCGCCCTTGCGGGGGTCCCAAGCATCTCTAATCAACAATGTAAAGTGCTTAGAGACAGAAGAGCTCAGAGACGGGAGCCCCTCAGTCACAGGGACAGAGCCCTGGCTGTTAGGATGATTCACTGGTTCTCAGCAGTGAATAATTATCTTCCCAGAACCCCATATCCACACATTGTCACTCCAACCCCAGGCCTGGGGGAGTCGCTGAGCCAGGCCTCTGGGGACCTCAAAAGGTCCCTGACTAAGTCACCAGCCTGAAGAAACTAGAAAGCACACTCGGGGAACTCTGGGCACAGCCAGGGTAATTAGATGTTGTCGGGAAACTGTGAACTTTATTAAGTGTAATTCAGCATTATGGTCCTATATGAGGGTCATCTTACATGTTAGAGGTGCACATTGGAGTGGCAGGGCTAAAACAGCGTGATGTCTGTAATTTACTTTTAAATACTGGGGAGAAAACCAAGATCAAGCAAATATGTCAGAATGTATGAGATAGTTAAATCCTGGTGATAGGTATACGGGTGTTTGTTATGTTATTAGCTCTGCATTTCCATATATTCTTATGTATAATTTAAAAAGCAAGTAAGCCAAGCTGGTGATGTCTGAGACCTGTTCTGGCTGAAGGCACAGCTTCCTCACAAGCAAAAGGCTGGGGGAGGGGAGGGGGTGCTGACAAAGTGTGTCTTGGGAGAAGCCAGAAATAGGGGTTTCGCTCCTGAGGTGCAGACGGGGAGAGCAGAGCAGGCCCCAGCTTGTGTCTCTGAAGCCTGCCAGCCGCCATGCCCTCCCAGGCCAAACCCACCCAAGACTGGTTGCGTGGCTTCTGTTCATGTCCCCATTCTAACCAGCATGGGGCAGGTCTCTCTTCTCACCCAAGGTAAGCAGAAGCTTCTGCCATGCCCTTCACTTATCTATGCATTTGCCAGGATTTGGTTTAGCTTTCCTTATTTATGGGTTGGTGTATTGGTCAGCTTTCCCACTGCTGGGCACAGTACCTGACACTCACAGTTTAAAGGAGGAGAGGTTTGATTTAGCTCACGCTTTGGAGGATTCAGCCCATGGTTGGCTGGCTCCAAGGCAGAAATATCAAGGCAAAGGACACGGAGGAGCAAAGCTGCTAGATCAGGGAAGCCAGGGAGCAAGCACGGGACTGCACCAGACGAGGGGCCAAAGCCACACCTCCCCCCCACACTGGGAACCACTGGTCTGCTAACCATGACTTAACCCAAGAAAGCTGACATACTAGGACAAAGGGTCACAGCTGGGTAATCATCAAAATGGGCATTTTGGTCCAGGTCTGAATCCAAATCTAGGGAGACTCAAACACCAATGGTCATTCACTTCTTGGTTGTCCAGCGGCTCAAACCAAGAGACGCAGGTGGGTGGGCAACTTCCCTCGTCTTCAGAGACCCAGGGCCTTTCCACCTGGTAGGACCTTGTCTTCCACCATCCTGTAGGAATTACAGTCATCTTTAGCTGATGAAAGGAGAGGAAAGCTTGGCCTAGACAAAACCTACATCCCTTCGGCTCATACGCTATTGTTAAGAATGGGTCACGGGGCATCTTAGACTCTGGGGACCAGGTACGCTAGAGGCTGCTGGAAAATGGAGTTCCCAAGTGGGCTTTCTGGCCACAGCTCTGCACTGTGTCCAGGGAGAACGGATTGGGCAGGCGTCGGCCATCTCTGCCCACGTGGCCTAGACCCTCTGGAAGCTTGCAGACGGTGATAGAAAGTCGCTGTAGTTTAGAAGGCATCGAATCCCCTAGGGGACATGGAAGTGAACCCAGTGGAGCCCCAGCTCTGTGTCCAGGCCTACACCCAAAGTGCACACCAAGAAGCCTCTAGGACCCCCAGACTTTCTGGGACTCTAATACCGTGACATCAACCAGGCCCAACCCAAGGCAGGGATAATGAATCGCTGTACACAGCCTGGTACAAAGATGCCAGTGCAGACAGTTTAACAAAAAGAACTTCATGGTGGGGGGCTGGAGGTTTAGCTCAGTGTCATAACCACCTGCCTTGCAAGCAGGCAGTCATGAGTTCAATCCCTGGTACCGATATAAATGAAAAATACAAAAAAAAAAAGAACTTCATGGTGACGTTGACTCCTGGGAGTTCGGCCCCGGAACTGGGAGAGCCAAACCTTAACAGAGCTCTGCCCACCTGGCTAAGCTGCCTGTGGAGGTGGGGGAGAGCAGGGCTGCGGGGCCCCCGAGTGTCCTGTGGCCCTTTCTGGAAGAAGAGAAGGGGGCGGTTATGGGAAGACAAGGATGAGCTGAAATAACAGCCCAGGACAAGAGCAAATGAACACTAGAAATAGCCGTGCCTCTCTGGTCAGAAAGTAGCAGGGTGATTCAGAGGAGCGGGGAGCAGGCCAGCCCTTTCCCCGTGGGACACTCACCACTGACAGTTGCACGTCCCTTCCATCGCCCCCCTTGTCTCCCCTTTCCATTTCCCCGTGCTAGACCCTGCAGTCCGGGCTGGAGCCTGCCCTGGGTGTGACTGTGCCCTAGATCCCGGGCCTGCCCATCTCAGGGGCTCAAGGCCCGAATACACAGGTGAGCAAATATAGGGTCAACTGGGGGCCCGTGAGATGCTGAAGTGTCCCCATACGTGCATCCACTCTGCCTGCAGCTCGGTGCCATTCCCAGCCTGACCTGCTGTTTGCTCATTAACTGAGTGTTTACTGCACCCCACCCAGAGACCTCCAGAGGCCTGCACGCTTCCTTCCCCACTAAAAGGAGACTGTCCTGTCCTAAAGTACCCCACTGACATCCTGGGGACCCCATCAGGGTGCCCCACACTGTGGCCCCCTACACGGCCCCCTGCAAGTGGCAGCCTGCTGTGATGTCTCCGGAGAAGCACGGGGACAGCTGGCACCGATCTGGGCTCTCTGCTGTCCCCCCTAGCGGACCTGGGCCCAGCTGCGAGTGACTGGTTTGCTTTCTCATCCGCGAGAACACACACATGGGAACACTGACATGTGTGGGAATGGTTTTTACTCTAATTAGAAGACACACATTTAAACATCTTCAACCACTCATGGGCTGGCACAGGAGTCACAGATACACAGACTTGTGATCCTGGTGACCGTGTCCAGCGACATGGCTGCTGGACAAAGCCCCTCCTCTGGGGCTGCTGGCCTGGGACCCACCAGCCTCTTCCCGCCCTGACAAGGAATTTGCTTTGCTGTCCATTTACCTTCATATTGATTTTGCTATAAACCCAAAAAAGTTACTCCCTTCCCAGGCCAGGAGGAGAAACCTCTATCGATTATATCGGGATAAGGTTTGTCGTAAAAAAGAAAAAAAAGCAAAATGCCTAAAGCATCGAAACGAAGTAAGCCCTTCCCGGGTCGGTAAATCACCCGGGATAATGCCGCAAATGAACAGGGCTTCTTAAACACCCAGAAAATACGACACCATAAAGCAGTTCTGACAAGAAATCTCAGCCCCCCTCTCAGCGCTGCCATTTGAAAAGCCCATCAATAATGGTTACTGCTGTTTGGTAAGCAAAAGAGGGAAGTAGTGTCAGTCTCCTCTAGAAAGTTCCTTCAAAGTCACTTTGCCCGGATGGCCGCGTGGTGTTTTCCTCACGCAGTAAATACATCCCAATTACGAGCGTGTCATGTTGGCTTTTCCAGTTCACTAATCACAAACTTTTCTGTATGTCATTGCCAGCCGGTGTCTTTGCCTAATCGGAATTTATGGCCGTTCGTGGGGACAGGGAGGGTCAGCAGTTCACTCTCCCGGAGTCGGAGGGCCGGGCACAGGGCCCAAGGTCACATCCCCCGTCCTTCTGTCACCTGAAGATCGAGGAGCCACTCATCCTGGAAATGGACAGCGGGCAGGGCTTCCGTCTGCAGTCTCCTGACGCCTGGCCTAGGCCACCAGGCCCAAGCTGGGCCTTCACCTGAAGTCACCTTCTCAAAACCTCCAGGGACAAAAACTCTCAGCACAGACAAAGTCAGGCACAAACTCGGGCTCCTCTGAGCAGAGAACCACGCACACAGGTGCCGTCCCTCCCCGAAGCTGGACCTGGCTGGACCTGGCTGCCGAGGGTGAATTGGCCTCACGTTCTAGTCCCCTCACCCTCAGCATGGAACATTCCATGGCCCTCACCAACTCATACAGGCTCCCTGGGCTGCAGGCGCTGCACCCTGAATTCCTCACACTCTTACAGGCCTTTGGCCCAGAGAAGGACAGCCTGGCCTGGAGGCCTGGCCTAGCAACCTGCCCACCCCCAAACACAGAGTTTCAGAATTGGTGGGGGATGTCCCACAGCGATGACCTGGGCACCAGAGCAGAAAACAGGGCACAGCCCAGTGGAAGGTGCCCTTCCATGCTGGGGGCATCCGCATGAAGGAGGCAGCCCCGCGGATTCCTGGGTGCAGGGCCTTCAAGTCACCCACATCTAAGTCAAGCCTACTACTGCCTGCGCCATGGCGAATACCACAGCACCAGCTGCCCTCGACACCAGGGCAGTGCTGGCCCAAGGCCTTAGAGGGCCCACAAGATCATTCTAAGGAAAAGCAATCACACAAAATTTCCCATCAGCATCCCAAGAGATTGACACCAGGACCCGGGTGGACCACAGATGCTCAACTTCCTCATAAAACGGTGTTGAATTTACATCTAAACTGCACAGGTCCTCCTGGATACTTTAAATCATTTCCAGAAGACTTTTAATACCTGATGCAATGTAAATGCTATATAAAGAGTTGCTACACAGTACTGTTTAGGGAATAATGACAAGAAAATTCTGTATGTGTTCAGTGCAGATACAATTTTATTAATGTACATTTGAAGCCAGAAATGCAAATCTGCGGATAAGAAGGGCAGGCCAGAGTGTGAGTGTAGAAGGTGCCCAGCAACCAGTCTGATTTCCCTGTGGTAAAATTGGGGATGCTGGGCTGGGGATTTAGCTCAGCGGCATAAGCACCTGCCTTGCAAGCAGGCAGTCCTGAGTTCGATCCCCGGTACCGATAAAAAGTAAAAAATAAAAATAAATTGGGGGTGCTTTTTTAGACCAAAAAAATGGCGACTGGGTGAGTTCCCTAGACCCACTCCAACCAAGTACTAGAAACAGGCTGATTAAAATGACAGAAATTTTAGTTCTCACAATTCTGCAGCCAGAAGTTCCAAATCAAGGAAGGATGCCCTAGGGGAGAATCCTGCCTTTCCTCTCCCAGCCCCTGGTGGGTCCTGGAGACCCTTGGCCTAAGGCGCCTAGCACTGGTCTCTGTGACACATGGCATCTTGACTGCATCCTCTCCTCTTCTGCTTCTTAGTGGCTGCAGGCCTAGGACGCTCCCGCCACAAGGTCCTTAGCACAGTGCACCGGCAGAGACCCTCTGTTCCTCAGGGCAGGCCCGAGGGTTTCTGTTCTGGATATGGACATATCTTTCAGAGGGACACTGTTCACCCCACCACAATGCCCTTGCTTTGCTGGTAGGCTGGTTCACACTTGGCAAGCTGGTTAGTCATCTGTTCCCGCCCAAAGGTCGCCTGTACCTGTGATAGCCAGCAGCTGCAGACGTCACCTTCGAAGAGCAGCCACTGTGTTTCAGGCGTCCTATAATATACTCTCAAGGCTGGCCTGGGAACTCACTTCACTCTGCTGACAAAGCAACAGGAACCCGGGCCTCTCGGGAAAACTGCCAATGGCAACTGCCAATGACTGTCCTAGAGCAAGAAAGGCACAGAGATGCTCAGAGTATCCCGGGCCAGGTGACAAAGAATGATCCGAGACTAACAGCCATGTCTGAAGGACACAAGGTCCAACCTAAAGCACAGCCCACTGGCCAGATTTCCACTAATGGTAGTCAAAAAAAAAAAAAAGGAAGAATAAAGATAATCATAGTTTCTAATATATTTAGGGAAAAGAAATATCTTCAAGTTCCTAGTGATACTCAAAAAAAGAGGATTGGGGAAGAAAGGAAACAGAAAAGGAAGAAAATGCTCTTCTTCATCAGAGGACACCCGCTGAGAAATACAGAACCCACAGAATCAGAAAACGGAGCCCTTTAAGATTCAGGAGCCAGGGCGACAGCACCACCCTGTCACCCCAGTGCTGTGACATCAGAGTCACAGGCCCAGGGCAGGGCAGAACTCTGGGAGGCTGAGGCAGAAAGATCACAAGTGCAAACCCAGATGAAAAAGGAGACTATTACTCTTAGACAAGAAGAGAATGAAAAGGAGCGGAGGAGTTAAGGGCAGGTGACTGGGGAGGAAGACATGAGCAAAATGCATTATATGCACTGAACTGCACCCCCAAAAACATGCAGAATTAGGGGAGAGGGCAAGGGCAGCTACAGGGGTTGAAATGATCAAAGTATGTTGTGTGCATAGATTGACCTGCCAAACGAAACCCACTAACCTGCACAATCAATAAAACAGGAGCACAATCAATAAAACAGTGCAAAGGCCCTGGGTTCAATCCACAATAAAAAGCAAAGCAAAACAAAATGAAACAGTTGGGCATGGTGATACACACCCATAATCCCAGCACTTGAGAGGCTGAGGCAGGAGGATCACTTCAAATTCAAGGCCAACCTGGACTACATAGTGAGTTCAAGGCCAGCCTGAACTTCACAGTGAGATCATACCCCCCCCCCCCGCAAAAAAAGGATAAATGTCCAGACCACTGGCATGTCTGTGAGCTGGTGTGTCTGTGGAGCTCTCAGGGCAGATGACCCTGGGGAGAAGATGGGTAGGACTAGGGCCCAGGTAGGGGCCAGGGTGAGGGCCAGCTGGGTGTAGCTCAGAGCTGGGCTCAGCCCAGAAGTGGGTCCAGGTAGGTCTGAGACTAGGGCTTGGGCTTGTCCTGGGGTCGGGACCAGTGGGGGGCCGTTCAGTGGCCTGAGTTGGGTCCCAGATACATTCCGGGATGGAGACAGAGTCACAGAATTTGTGCAGCAGTAGCGAAAGCCTCCTCCCAGATCCACTCACGGGGGCAGCTCATCCAGGGACAAGGGTGTTCGTCATCTGGGGTCTCCAGGGCACAGTGACAACTCTGCCATCGAAGACCCCTCGTGCATCCTGTTCTGGCTGGGAAGGAAGCTGGAATGCGCACCAGCCACACACCTGTCCCTCCCTGCCAGGGCCACCTAAGGCCTGCTCCCCGATGCCCAGGCTCCTCCACTGCTCTGTCCTCCTGGTCAACTGTGCCTCCCAGGGTGTGGAGGCCACCTGTCTTCCTCAAAGCCTGAGATCCCCAGGTACAGGCGCTATGTCAGGAACAGTAAAAGCCCACTGTCAGCTGTCACCAAGTGCTCTCTTTCCTGTCTCTCTGAACACTGTCTCAGGGCAGCCTCTTCCTGCCCTCAGGACATGCGGGGCTCTGCTTTGGGTAATTACCAGGAATCCTCCCAGCCTCAGAGAGAGAGAAGCCTGGATGGTGATCATTTGTGACTTGTATTAATATTTACAACAATAACATTTTTCACGGGTAGAGATTTTTTTTCATCACTGCAGGAAATGAAACGCAAATTAACAACTGTAAAGATGGTAACATAATAAAATAGGACATCGGTGATGAAGAACAAATGAATTAAGTGGCTTCAAGGCGTGGAGAGAAAGTGTCCTTTAAAACAAACATGTAGATAGAGCAATAGATTAGTAATGGGGGTGGGGGTCTCGGGAGCTCAGGCCTGGATTTGCCCCCGCCCAGGGGCTGGTCCCTCTCCTCTCCTTTTATGACTTGGCCGCTCTACCGCTGTGCATCCGGTGGATGCAGCCAAACACACACGCATGCACACACGCACACATCCACACACATGCACAGAGGGCATCTTCTTTAGCTCCTCCCCCAGGTCAGTGCTGCCGTTCTAGCAGATTTCTGTGTCTCTTAAGTCCATCCTCCTGCCTATTCCTGAGCGTTCTTCTCCTTCCCTCCCTCCTGATCACCTCCTGCAAGCCTCAGCCCTTCCAAGTTCACCTGGATCTCAGCCCCGGGGGTGGAAGGCTCAGGTACAGTCCCCTGAGGGGAGGCTCTGACTGAGGGAGACACTGAAGTGAACGTGAAAAGAAAGGGACCTTGGGCAAACAGTCCCCAGGCTCCTGGAAAACATGGTTAAGTTTCCAGCAGATCTGCAGGACAGCAGCCAGCAGCATGAAAAGCTAGATGTTCTCAGAAATGCTTGCTTCGGCCCCAGTGTTCCTGCACCGTCCGACAAGCTTCCCACCTGATGAACTTGATGAAACATGTGTCACATAACAAACCATCCCATGCCTTTCCTGTCCCCTGACCAAAGAGCCTGAGCATATGTTACAAGAGCTTTCCTTCTGCATCTTTGGTCTCGTGTCCTTGAGGTACAAGTGGCCACAGAGGACTCAGCTGGCTGCTGGTTTCTTGAACTATGAAGCAGCCTCTCTGGGCCTTTCAGTGATTGAACTAAGCCTTGTCTCCAAGTAATGTTTTTATCCTGTATACAGCTTCAGTCACACACCATGACTCCCCCTCAACCAATCAACAGCCAACCCACCAATCACCAAATACACAAACCACCTCTTTCAGTGGTTTTCCCTTGCTTTCTCCTCCATCCTCTTTGCTCAGACTCGGATAGAGGAGATTACTGCAAGATGATCAGACTCCCATGGTCAGACGGGACCAAACATCCTCACAAGTGTCTGTCACCCTTTGCCTCTTGCAGTGTAGTGGAGGTTTTGGTTCCCATGCTGGCTGGTCACGTGGGCAGGCAATGTGTCTCCTGAGGAAACCAGCCAAGCACTAAGAGATGCAGGCGGGCTGGTTCCTCATGCTCTGTGGGCCCTGAGTGGGTCTGGTGAGACTGACACAGGCCCTGTGCCTTAGCAGTGACAGCACCATGGCCAGGGCAGTGCAGACTCCACAGGGCCCTGCCTTGAAGCACAATGGTCCTCGCTGGTTTCCTCATATGCCCCTTGGGCATCGTTCAGGCTCTTTGTCCATTCATCCTGCACACAAGGAGTCTCTGGATATCAGCTTCAGGCTTCTTCTCCTGCCAATTAACAAGCTTCTGCTTGGGATAAGATCCAGTCTCAAGTTCAGATGCACTCATCTAGGGACCCTCCCCAGCTCCTGTCTGCAGCCTGGACTCCATGCAGAGCTCCAGGATGAGCAGGATTTCTAAGGGACAGCACAAAGCCAACCGAGGTGTTGCTCAGAGGGAGAGTGCTGTCCTCACCCCAGTTACCATCCTCAGCACCACAAGACACATGCACATGCGCACACACAAGATGCCCTCACGCCTCTTCTCAAAACCCCGCCACAGCTCCCCAGCTCCCTCTGAGCACATGCTACAATCCCCGTGCCTGCCACCCCTTCCAAACCTCCCCTCTCTGCCTTCCCCCAGCAGGATCCTTTGCGCTCCTGCAACCCACCAACCTGAGGCCCTGCCTTGGAGGCTCCACACTCTTGGATCCTTCGGCCGGCTTTTCTCCTGAGCCACACAGTCTGAGAGTGATAAAGTGGGGGAGCCTCAAAGCACATGGCAGGATGGGCCTCCATCTTCAGGGTACCCTTCCCCAAACTGCCTCTCCACGTAGCCCATGGTGCAGAGCAGGTGCTTAGAATTTGGAGCTGTGAGACAGGATTGTGTGACCTACCACAGGTGACGCCCTCTCCTTTCACAAGCTAAAGTTTCCCATCCTCTTAGCTTAGGCTGCCACAACGAAGTGCCACAGCCTGGGTGGCTGAGGCAACAGGCACTGATTTCTCACAGTTCTGGGACCTGGAGGTCCAAGATCAGGGCTCCTGCAAGATCACCTTCTGGTCAGCCCCTCTGTAGATGCTGTAGACACCCTCTCTGCTTCTTCACACAGGGAGGAAAGGAAGCTCCCTGTCCCTTTAGAAGGGCACTAATTTCATTGTGGGGGCCCCACCCTCATGACTCATCGAACTGGTTCCAACTTCACATTAGCAACTAAGACTTTAACATATAAATTCAGAGGACACAAATGCAGTCCACAACTGAAGGCACCAACATGGTGGAAGTGCTCAGTAGCCCAAAGGGTCCTTTCTTGATTGGGATCTATCTGGATATTGGAGAAAACTGGCTTGCTGATTATTTGCCCTGAGCCTCTCTTAATGTCTTTACCCAGCTCATCTGTAGCTCTGTGGGCCTGTTTAATGCCATCCAGCCCCAGGACTCCCCACTACCCACCCAGAACAGCAGCCCGCTCCCTCAGCCACGCACACCACACAGTCCCACAGCCCAGGGAGAGCGGATCCCAGGCCTGGGCATATGCTTGGTAACAGAGCGACAGTGTTGCAAAGTTGAAGCAGATGCTCCTGTGGCCTGGGCTTGCCCACTCAGGCCATAAATCCTGGCTGGATGGCGTCCCTCCTGTCCCAGGGGCTGGAGAAGTCCTGCACTGGGGGCCACAGAGCCGCGCGGGTGGGTGCCGGGGCCTGGCATATTGTCCCCCAGTGCCTGCTCACAAGGCAGCCTGAGCAGATGAGCCCTCACAAACACGGGTTCCATTTTCATACAAATGTCTGTGGTTGTAGCAAATACACGGTGGGGAGACGGAAATATGACATAAAAGCCAAGTCAATTCTGCGGAAGCTGCTTCTTGGTGTTTGGAGGGCTTCTGAGAGCTGTGTTAGCCACCTGTCAGGAGTGGTGGGGGAACCAGATGGAGCTCTTTGGAGAAGCATCAAACAAGTTTGAGATGAATCTGCATGGAGCACGCTAGTGCAGTCAGGCCTGGGGAGCTGCGGGCCGGGGAAGGCAGTGCCACTCACGAGCAGCAGATAATGAACCACAGATGGCACCACTCGGCTGACAGGCAGGGCCAGCTGCAGGATGGGGCGGCTCCTTCCCCCACTGCTCAGCCTGCTGGCTACCCCAGCTCCTACCACTTCAGAGGCCCAGTGATCCTTCCCGAGACCAGCAAGGACCAGAACCCAGGCAGACTCTGGGGCGAGATCCATTTTAGCCACAAGGTCCTCTGTCCATGTCCTCACCCAGAAATGGTGGAGGAGGTCTTCACCATAAGGAAGAAACTAAGCAATTAGATGGTGCGGTGGGTGATCTTGATGGCAACCTGATTTGGTAGAGAAATGCCTCACATTACAGGTTAGCAGAGCACACTCCCAGTGTCTCAAAGGGGAGCTCCAGAGATAACCAGATCCTTCCCAACTACGGGGAGCGCTGTCCAATAGCTTTGCAGCCCAGATGGAAAAAAGGCCCAAATGTGGGAGGAAGAGGAAGTTAGCCGGCCCACTGGAGCTTGATTCCGCTTGGGCAAGCTTGTCTTTAGCTGCTGCCAGTTGGCTGTGGACCTCAGGGCCCAGCTTCAACCTCGGACTGGGCTGTGTCCTTGGTCCTCTTGTTCTGTGGCTTCCAAGTCCTCAGCGTGGGTCCTCGTTGAAGATGGCCATGGTGGGGGTGGGAGGTACCAGCCTCTGTCCTGGAAGCCAACCTAATAACCCCCTTATGTAACACAGATGGCCTCTAACACGCGTACTGAGGATGTTTGTTGCATAAAAGGAGGAGAAAGGGAGGAAGAGAGGACACTTTCTAAGGTCCAAAATCTGAGTAAAACACAGGGCTCAAGGAAGTCAGTGTCCAGTTCCCTGCAGGGCTTCTCCGAGATTCCAGTACACGCATGGGATGGGCGCTCTCCATCCTCTGCAGGAGGACAGGGGTTTGCAGAATTTTCACAAAGCACCTCGAGGACCTAGAGATTTTAGAGCAGTTAGGAAAATGCTGAATGAACCAGTTTTCTCTTTAGACACCAACACTGAAGTCAAAATTAAAGTTCTATTATAGCAGGCCACATTGACCCAGGTCCCCGAGAACAGACACCAGGCAGAAGAGCCAGGTCGCAGACCCAGTCCTGCCCAACCTGCTCTACCGTGAGCCTTCCCTCCACAAGCCTTAGTTCCTTTCCTTTTTATGCCTTTTTTGTGTTTTGTTTTGTTTTGTTTTGTTTTGTTGAGACAGAGTCTTGCTATGTAGCCCAGGCTGGCCTCAAACTCACAGCAATCCTCCTGCCTCAGCCTCTCAAGTGCTAAGATTACAGGCATGTACCACTATGCTCGGCTTCTATGTGCCTTTTAAACATTTTTTACGTTTTTTAAGAGCCCGCGTTGTCAGTACATACCAGTCACGTTCATTGTGGGGAGTTAATAAAGGTACACAATACATCTTAATTCTTTTTCTTCCCATTCCTCATTATTTTCTTTAAAGGAAAACAGGTTGTGGACCTCCTGTCTCCTCCTACATGGATTTGAAGTCAGCCAGCCTGCGCCTCTGTCAAGAAGCAATCTTCGTCTGATTTACGGATTGATGATATTTGCTGGGCACCCACTCTGTGACAACCATGTCCCAGGGCTTGGGGTGCACAGTGAACAACAGAGACTATGGTGCTTTAGGTCTGGAATGCAGCCTGAGTGACAAGGAGTCTTCAACACAGCCATGTTCAGAGGTGGGGTTAGGGGAAGAGGTTGGGTCCAGAGGGCTCTGACCTCAGCAATGAGCTCACTCATTGATGGATGTTTGATAGGCAATTTGGGGTGATGGAGATAAGGCGGACATGCCGAAGAGAGTCAGTCCTGGGGCCAAGCCCCTGAGGGCTTTCCCTGTCCCCACCCCTTCCTCCAAGCTTTCTCTTTGCTTTGGCTCCCAGAGCCCAGGGACCATGGACTAAAATTCCTGAAACCATGAGCCAAAATGAACCTTTCCTCCAGTAAGTCAGTTTCTCCCAGATCTTCTGTCATCACCCTAACAAGGACAGAATCCCTGTCCTCCTGGAACCTATGGTTCAGCGTGCACAGACATAATAAACAGCCATACGAGTAGGATCAACACCAAGGTCTGCACTCTAAAAGGGAGCAGAGGACTTTTAAGTGGCAACAAGGCAGGAGGACAAAGCTTTTCCTGCAAGCCAGGTCCCTCCGGTTGTTGCCTGGCTCGGCTCGGGGAAGGGAAGATTCAGCCACCAGCGAGGACCCCTTCATGCTGCCCAGGCCGACAGCGGCCGAGCTTTGATGGTGGCCCTGTGGCCCCGTCAGTTTCTTCTTTGTCAACTCAGAGAACTGGGTTTCTCTCGCCTGCCGACCGCTCTGTGTCTGCAATTCACTGTGGGGAGGAGGAAGAAATGGAGAACAGGAGAATCAGGTGGTTCTCAGGTTGCACCGTGACTCTCAGGTCAAATATTTGTATTTTTTGATTAAAATAGAAAAACAGAGGGTGCCAAGAGTGACACAGATCACAGATGAAAAGTCAGAAACTTTTCAAGGTGATTTAAAGAAAATCGACCCTCAGGTTTGAATCGGGTCCCAACTCATTACTGATCCTACACAGCCAAGAGCTTTGCAGCCAGCCCAGGCTTGGGGGGCCCTGAGGTCTGCCGTTAGGCTCACCTTGGGCACTAACCTGGAGAAATGGGCACAGAGCAGCAGGAGGGACAAAGTGGGGACCGGGCTTTCAGTGCACTCCCTTCTGTCTGGCATCTGGGCAGGAAGCCCTGCCATGCCACCCTCTGCCTCCCAGAGGACACTTCCCGGCCTCTGGGGATGGCAGCTGGGTCCGCAGGGGAAGCCGTGCACCCCGGTCAGACTGTTAGTCTCTAGAGACCAGGTCCAAGTCCCTCGCCTCACTTCTGGGGACTGCGGGTCACTGTCCCTGCCCTTTATCTCCATCGCTGCAGTCTGCTTCCATGGTCACGTGGCCTTTTTATAAGAACACCAGCCATTGACTTAAGGTCCATCCTTGTCCACGGTCACCCTGTGTAGTAAATGGCACCTCAAGGACTCTTTCCAAGTAAGGTCACGTTCCTCAAGGTGGCACAATTCCGCCAATACACACGCCCCCCAGACACTGTCTAGAGCTGCCATCCACCTATTTGTTACCAGCACCTCAGACCTCAGAACGAAACAGAATGTTCTGGAAAGACAGGAGTCTTGCAGCCTCCTGAGTCTGCAAAACGTCCGCAAGTGTGTGGTGACCGAGGAATCACGTGTGCTCCCCACAGCCTGGGCCTCTCTCCACAGCACACCTGTGAGGCAGTGAGAACCTTCCAGAACGTGCGGCCTCTTTTCCAGGGTCTTGGGCTCAGTGCCCCGTTGCCAACAGTCCTATTTCCAGCAGCCAAGAACCTAACAGGGAGTCACAGTGGGTCCCACACTGCAGCCCCCGTGACACTGGGAGTTCCCTTCTGGACGCTTCAGATGTGGCAGGGGGCAGTGGACAGGAGCAGAGAGCTAAGCGAAGGCCAAGGAAGTGCACGGCTCAGCAGTCCTGACCTGGACACCTTCAGAACGCCCGCCTGCACGACGAGGCATGTGAAACCCAAGCAGAGAGGGAGCAACACACGAACAGCACTCGGCCAGCACACAGGAGTGAGCCCTGGCAGATGGTGCCCACACTGGTGACAGAGCCACCGTGTCTTCACCCCGGGGTGGGATGTTTGCTTTTGTCTATTTTAAAGCCAGTATCGGTGCTTCCAAGTCCAGGGTCTTGGGCAATTACTCGGCCTCTCCCTGCACCTCAGTGCCCTCACTGTTCCCCGGGGCAGGGGTCATGGCACCTTACAGAGCTGTGGGAAGACCTGAAACCATGCAGGTGACCCTTCTGGCTCTAACCTGCCCTATGACACCCCGAGGAGGGGGAGAAAACCCTGAAGACAAGTGTCCACCTCAGACCTCGCACCTCTGGGTAAAGACCCTCCTTACTCCTGGGGCAGGGGCGGTGACTTGTCCAGTCATTTCATCAGAGGCGGGCAGAAGGACCCATGTGCAAAGCTCCACTCGGCAACATTATTAACAACAGTGAAAGCTGGAAACAACCCAGAACCAGGGGATGGCTTTACACGGGAGCAGAAGCAAACAGTGGGATGTTGCCGAGCTGATACATGCAACAGACGGAATTCCAGGCACAATGGAAGTCCCACCTGGTCAGGTGTGTATAGTCCACCCTCCTGCTGGTCAGTGCCACACAGAGATTCAACCCCAATCAGGTCAAAAGTACTGGGGGGCGGGGTTGTGTCTATGCTGAACACGTGCGGACTGTTCCTTCCTTTATTCCCTACAGGACCCAGTATAACCGCTACTTACAATGTTTACCTTGAGGTAGGCATTGGAAGTCCTTTAGAGGTGATTGTAAAGTACACAGGAGGGTGTGAGGGGGAGATATGCAAAAGCCATGCTGTCCACGAGAGACTTCGTAGGATTTGGTATTCCATGCATAAAAGCACTGGAAGGAAACACATCCAAATTGGCAGCCAGGCTTATCTTGGGTGGTAGGGTTCTGGCTGAGGTTAGTTGGCTGTATTCTTCCATATTTTCCTGTCTTTCTAAGACAAATTACTTTTATGATTAAAAAAGTATATAGTGAGCATGCAGTGTTTCCCAAGCATGCCACTCAGCGAGGCGGACGAGAAAGCCAAGCTCTGTTGGGCTGCAGGGAGGCCACTTTCCCTCCCCAGAGTCACACGGTATTCGTGGGAGACCTACGCACAGCTGAGTATTTGGGAAGAAGCTTAGCATCCCTCGTGATGCAGCATCAAGCAGGGCCTCTGCCAGGCGTCCCCCTGAAGTCCTGCCAGTCCTCACGGAGCACCTGGACCAGGGGCACTGATCTCTATCGCTTGTGAAGCCAGCTCCTGCCTAGGTCCAGAAGGGGTCCCAACTCTTGTGGTGAGAACAAAAAACAGATTATATTTGTATCTCTCAGCCTTTTTGTTACTGTAAAATGCCCCAAGGCAGGCTGACTTTAAAAAGAAAAGATGTTTATTTAGCTCAGGATTTTTGTAGGCTGAAAATCCACACAGCTGTGTTTCAAACTCCGAGGAAGGGCCCCTTGGCTACCATACTCATGGCCAGAAGAAATAATGAGACCCAGGCTGAAGAAAGGCATTGGAAAACAGGAAGCCAGAGACTGTGGTCCCACAGCGGAGGGCTCCAAGGCCTCTTCAGGAGGAGCCCTATGTCTTAAAGGTTCACCTCTCAACACTGCCCTGCAAAAGACCAAGCTGACAACGCAGACCAGAGCGACATCCAAGTAAACCAGCCCTGTATTGACTGCTTTTATGCACAGGTCAGGAAACCATCACAGAACAAGGAGCCTCTTCAGGAAAGATGCTCCAGTGCCTGTGGAGGTAGGGAAAGCAGGGCCAGGCAGGTGAGACCAAGGCAGGCACGCCCAGCTCCAGCTCAGGCCATGGAGGATCGCAGAGGCTGCTGGGGTGAAGTGCACCCTGGGAGAATCCGACCAGTTGCTCCGAAAAGATGGAGAAACAGATAAGAGAGACCGGAATGCGTGGCCCCAGACCACATCCCTCCAGTCAAACAGAAGTTTCATGTGGGCGGCTGTTAATGAAATCAGGGCCAAACTTTGCCTCATGTGGGTCCACCATGTTCGCCTGGTCCCTGTGTGTTTAATCGCCAGCATCTGGCCCACTGCCACTTGTTTAGGCCTCCAAGAGATTAAAAAAGCAAAGTCAGGCCAAGACGGGGCTATAAATCCTGCGGCATGGTTTAAATGTTTACGTTTAACAGATTCCTACTTTTAGGATTAAAACCCCACTTGGACTAACTCCAAGGTCTCCACGAAAAGAAGCAACTGTGAATGACAAGGTGGGGCCTGAGGTTCCCTGACCCTGGCCGCTGGCTGAGTCTCCAGGGAGTGGCTGGGCCAGGCCTGTCCCCAGGACCCTATGACTCAGGCTCCTCTCCCTCCTGGGCACCTTCGCCTGAGCCTCCCAGAGTGCTGAGGCTGCAGACGTACACTGTCACCATACGCCAGGTTTGTCCCTATAGCTGTTGACACACTGTTGCTGCTGAGGCCTGAACTGGAGGAGGAGGAGGAGGGCAGAGAGAACACAGAGCCCTCCCAACCACGGAGCCCCTGGAGGTGGGGTGCAGAGGTGGGGAGGGTGGCGCGTGCCACAGCAGGGACCCACACACACAGCCACTCTGCGGCAGGGACCAGGGGCACGCCCCCACCAGCCTCACCCATGCTGCCTCCCACTCCCTGTCCCCAGCCCTGAAGACCCCACCACCCTCGCCCGTGGCTCCCACGCCCCACTGAGCCTGGGGACTCTCAGCCCTCCTCCACACGGGCTGACTGCAAGGCCTCAGAGCTCTGCAGCAAGCGGCAAGCACTCCCTCGGCTTCGCTCCCATCAGAGTCCAGACACTCTGTGGGCTTCTCTCCTGCCGTGCAGAGCAGAGCCATCCCTGACAAACCCTCCCGTCACCTCTGGGGTCCCTTCTCACAGTAAGGGTGACCTCGTTTCCAGAGATTCACAGACCAGGTGAGATCCATACCTTACCCCACAATACAAAATACACCTCAGGCTGCTGAGCAGTACCCTCGAAAACAGCCACGATGGTGAAGTGGAAAGTGTTAGGTGCATCTTTCCACAACCAGAAATCAATTTAAACTTCTTAAAAGACAAATACGTGGACCGGGCATGGAGCGTGGTGGGAGAACACTTGCCTACCGTGTCTAAGATGGGTTTGTTCCAGCATATCCATCAATCAGTCCATCAACCAATCAGGATTTTAATCTCACAACCAGTTTTAGCCTTTTCATTGCTCCCAGCTCCGACCTGTACCTCGGCTCACGTACAGGAGGGATTTCTTAGAAGGAACTGGCTCACGTGATAATAGAGGCTGTCAGGTTCTAATCGACAGAGGCCATGTCCCAGTTTGAATCCAAAGACCTGATGCTGCTGTAAAACCAGAAAAGGCTGAAGCCCCAGGTCCCAACCATCAGATAGAACTTCTGTACTAGGGATTAGAACCCAGGGCCTTCATGATGAGCCACATCCCTAGTCTGTTTTTAATTTTGAGACTGGGTTTCATTAAGTTGCTAAGTTGCCCAGGCTGGGCTTGAAATCACAGTTCTCCTGCTTCAGCCTCCCAGAGTGTTAGAGAGTTCTTTCTTGCCAGGAGAAAGGTCACCTTCATCAAGGAAGGTCATCGCCTTTCTCGGCTGCCAATTTCATGGAGGCTTGGGATTTTGGTGTCACCTTTTTGAGACTTCCATTAACTCTGGGGATGGGCCATCCTCTCCCATCCATTAAGACTAAACTAAGACTTCTAAGATGACAAAGAACACTCCAGAGTGAGACCCTTCTTAGCATAAGATAATCTCCACCCTCTTAAGTCAACCCCATGATTATCCATTGCCTGCCTTGTCACTGACCTCTGAATCTTCTGTCCACCCGGAACCCTCTACTAGCCCCTCCTAACACCAAACACACCCAGTGCATTACACACAGCCACTGGAGGATCTGGGGCTCTGCCCGTTGGAGGCACTGCGCCCCCAGCCCCCCGCCACGCATTCCTAAATTGGTCTGATCTTTATTTTACCTTCCACTGGGCCCCTCATACTGGCAGCTGGGCATCTTGGCCAGGTCCCCAGTACCTTACTACCGATAAGATCATATTAGCTGCCCTTCGTAAAGCCCCTAAAGTGGCGCAGGGCCTTGTGGGGAGGGGGATCCCCGCATGCAGCTGCTGTGGGTGTAGGGCTGGGGGTGGAATCACTACTAAGTACCTGCTGATTTCCAGGGGCAATTTATGGGCCAGATAGTCATTATTTCAGGGTGACTTATCAAAAAGAAAGTGCTAGTGGCCTCCTCATAAGCACTTTTTCCACAAGAAAGTTGTTTGCAAAACACAACAGACATCAATAATGATGTTTGTAGAGCTGTAAATCTAAGCCTGCTGCCTTCCCTTCCCGGGACGAAGACGCTTGCTTTGGTTCTCCAGGAGCTCAGAAGTTTCCAAATAGATAACAGAGTCCCGAAGTCCATTAAGCAACGTAATTTACAACAGTGGCAGGCCAAATTCAGGGAAATACATTACAGCGTTTTCCCATTTGGCTTGTAGAGAAGACATTATTCTAAGCACACACACGATGAATGCCGTCAGGTGACTGCGGAAATCGGCCAGCTCCCCTAAAGAGTTTATTCCTCCCCCTCACAGCACGGTGCATTAATTTTGAGGGAAACTTGTGCTAAGGGATAAGATTCTCAAAGCCCTGACGGGACACCTGGGACCTCACTTCCAGCCCATTAAGCAGACATCGCTGGACACCGCAGCAAGAAGAAGGGGGAGGAGAGGTGCTTGTTTCAGGTCCTGACTGGCACCTCACGCTATCCATTGAGTTGAGAAACAAGCAATTCCGAGTGCTGTATTGCAGATACTGCGGGAGCCCTGGGGAGCATTTTGGGAGCGGAATTAAACAGAAAGCGCTATTAACCATAAAGTGAGATTGCTAAATATTTTTTCCATTTTTCATATTTTAAAAGACAAACCAAAAGTTTGGTTGTAAAAGACAACCTAAAGTTTGGCTCTGTTCTCTGCTGCTCTCCCCTGGGTACACGCCTCGTCCCCAGCTCCATTTCCTGGTGATCAAGAACAATGTGACCGTGGGGATCTGCACCGGGAAGCCAGTACCCTGGGAGGCTGAGGCAGGAGGCCAAGAGTTTGAGTCCAGCCCGGGCATCTTAGTGATTTGGTGTCTTAGTAACTTGCATTTTTGTTGCTGAGACAAAATACCCAACACCCACAAGTTAAAAGAGGAAAAGTTTATTTAGCTCACAGTTTGTAGAGGTTTCAGTCCACAGTCTCCTAACACCAAGCAGTGTGGGACGGCAGTGGGGCATCCCAGAGGAGAAAGAGTCCACGGCCCCACAGGCAGGAGGCAGCGAGGTCAGAAGCAACAGCAGCAGCTCGCCTTCCATCTGTCTCTTATATGCCACCCACGCTGTAAACCTATTGATTTGTGTCACCTATACCCAGAGTAGGCTTCCCATTACCCACACTCAGAAGGATGCTAACCCCTCAGTGGAATAACCCAGTTATCACACCCTTAATCCACATTCACACACCCTACATCCAGCCACCTCCAAAAATCCCCACCTAAAAGCCTGTAGAGCTTTGGAGGGACCATCTAGAGACAAACATAACACTTGGCCAGAATCTGCCTCAAAAATAAAAAATGCAAAGGGTCAAGGATATACTTCAGTACAGAGGCCCTGGACTCAGTTCCCTATACAAGAAAATAAAATAAGTAAAAAGAACCAGTGCATCAAGGAAGGTCCCATGTATACAAGAAAATGAATTATTCGTGCTATTCTGTGGCTAATTCTAATATGGAGCAACCTTGAGAGATGAAAGAGAAACTGACTTACAACTCAGTAATTACTGGGATCCTACTTCTGTAGTCAGGGTTTACTTTATAAGATTATTTTATAATATTCACCCAAAAAGTCAAATGCAAAAGAGTATAGAAGATCTATCCATACACTAGGGACCCAAAGAATCCGGCTGAGGGCCTGGATCCCCTGGCAACGCCCTCCACGAGTCCAGCTGGAGGCCGAGAGCCCACAATGTCTCATGCAAGTCTGTATCAAGGGTCTGTGCTGGGAAGGCCCCAAGGTCAGCAGTGGAAGCTAGAAAGTCTGTGCCAGCAGGGTGAAGGATCTGTGCCAGCAGCTGAGGGATCTGCCCTGGAGCCAGGAAGCAACGCTCCAGGTAAGAAGAGCTCCCCCAAGAAGAACCACAGCCACCCTCAGTGACAGCGAGGCCCTGAGCTCCTGCAGTGAGAACAGCCGAGTTCATGTCAGGAAAGCCAGGTGACAAGCTTCTCCGGGAGGATCACCAGCACACCTCCTTCCCCTCCTGTTCTCCCTTCACGCTGTTGGCAACGACCCTCAGGGGGGCCTTCCATGCCCAGCACCACACTGACTCAGTTCAGCTGAGTGTTCCAAGGCGACCATTAGAATTCAGTGCTGGACAACTTGGTAACCAGACATACTTCCTTAAACTGTAGTCTCCAGCGGCAGATTTGTGAAAAGCTAACATATCTCGGTCAATTCAGATTTACACTGATACAGCAATTACATATATACAATTTCCTGGACTCATGTCCACACCAAAAGCAAATATTCAAAGAGTGACCAAAATTCAAGGTTAAACCACAACGATTTGACTAATTAACCTGCTTACAAATATGTATCTGCAAACTACATTAAAATCATATTTAAAAGACCTATTACAATCACAATCCTTGCTTTCTATTAATTTTAAACAACAGGACAAGGCAACCCTAAGAAACAGAGATCTCTTACATTTCAAATACACTCTCCCCTTCAGGTGAAAGGCCTCGGGCCATATGTCATCATCCTGTTCCTCCTCAACAACCACGTTCTCCTCTGTGTCATCTGTGCCACCCACAGCTCCACTGGAGCTTCTCTCTGGCCAAATGCTTCAAATCACCCTACTTGCTCTTCACTGTTAATTTCCTACATAGATCTGGCCAAAAGCTCTCAACAGTATCCCCGCCACCACCCCAACAGTAGACTGCCTTGAAGTTTTTCTGTCACTCAGGCAGTATTGCTAAACACAAGCAAAATGCAGACCAGCTCCCTGCCAGAGCACAGCACCGGCCCCCTGGGATCCAGCAGCCAGGGCAGGGCTTCCCAGCAGAAGCCTCCTGAGCCTCATCCTAGCCGGCAGCATCTCCATCAGTGCTCTGATTCTCACGGCTCAGACCAGAGTCTCACATATAGTTTACAGCACACAGGGGCTGTCTCTTTGGCCAATCTCTCTAAACCTTTCCAAATTAATTCCCAAGGCTCTTAAGCCACGTGGCATGGCAATGACCCCACTTCTCAATACCAATTTCTTTTTTACTTTTCTCACTACTGAGACAAAATACCTGCTGCCCAAATCTAAGGGAGAAAAGGTTCATTTAACTCACAGTTTGTGGAGGTTTCAGCCCATAATCAGCTGGCTCTAAGGCAGGGTGCCCTGGCAGAGGGCAGCAGTTCATGTCAGCTGGGCAGTGAAAGACAGCAAAAGCCACAAGAGCAAAAGGGAGGAGAAACCCTGTTTTCCTCACTTATATCGTGTGCAGGATGCCTGCCCTAGGGTGGGTGTGGCACTCACACCCAATCCCAGCCCTGGACAATGAGCAAATCTCAAACTGGATTCAGCTGTCTCTGGAAAGTACCCCATCCCACAAATGCATAAAGCTTTGGGGGGACATCTAGATACAAAACATAACATTCCACCCCAGGGCCCCCAAAGACTCATGCACATCTCTTTATGCAAAAGGCATCTAGTCCACCTCTAAGAGTTGCTGAAGTCTTTTTTTTTTTTTTTTATCAGTACCGGGGATCAAACTCACGACTACGTACTTGCAAGGCAGGCGCTTGTGCTGCTCAGCTAAATCCCCAGCCCCAAGTTGCTGAAGTCTTAACAGTTTCAACATCACTGAAAAGTCCAAGCCCCAAGTCTCCACTGAGATTTAAGGCAAACTCTTAGCTGTGAGCCCCTGTATATCTGAAAAGAAAGTTAAACACTTCCAACATTCAATGGCACAACATAGACATTACCATTCCAAAAGTTACAAACAGGATGATACACAGGATTGGGACCAAAGCAAGTCTAAAAATCCTGCAGGGCAAACATTAAGTCCTGAAGTTCCATGTGCACCAAAATGTGCCACCCAAAGTGTTTGGGCGACTCTGTTTCTATAGTGCTTTTGGTGGTTATAGCTCCCTGGCCCTTTGCTCCCTCCTTGCAGCTTTGTTTAGATGATCCACGTCCCTAGTTCCTCCAAACGTCTAGCATCTCCACCATACCTTTAGCTTCACACTCACACAGAAGACAAGTTCACTGGTAGCTGGATCAGTCCCTCTGCCCCAGTACAGCAAGCCCTTTCTTTGCCTGTGGGCTCATGTCATGAGGTACAATATTGATTGGTAGCAATCTCAACTGCCAGTTCCATGGTGTCATTGTTGTCCTTCTGGCTCCTCCCTTGGAAACTGTGTTAGCTTTTTGTCACACTGAGAATGATAAAAGACAAAGGTTCATGTTGGCTCATGGTTTCAAAGGCTTCAGTCCATGGTCAGGTGACTCCATCGCTTTAGGCTTATGGCAAGCCACAAACATCATGGTGGAAGGACATGGCAGAGGAAAGCTGCTTTCTTCATGGTGGCCAGGAAGCAGAGAGATAGCATGAAAGAGTCCAAGAATAACAGGGCAGGGACAAGACTGGCCCTACCTCCCAACCGCCCATTCGGGTACAAACTCACCAATGGCTTAATCCATCATGAGGTTAGCACCATCATGGTCCAATCATTTCCCATAAGCCTGTCAGCTGGTCTGGGAAACAGCTTAGATCCAAACCACAGCAGAAACCAAGACTTTCACACCAGGTGAGCCACAGGTTGCAAGGGCAGAAAGTAACACTCACGTGAGTGGGTTATTAGGTGTAGGAGGAGTGGTGGCTGGTCCTGCTTCCACCATCTTGGGCCCCATATTCCTATATTCTAGCTGTAAGAGAACCAGCACTCTAACTAGAATTATGCAAATATCTCTTTCCCCTCCTGAAAAACAGCTCCTGACTTTGTGGGCCATGTTAGACTTCAGTGGCTGAC
The DNA here is from genome assembly GCF_034190915.1 of Cavia porcellus. Taxonomy (NCBI): domain Eukaryota; kingdom Metazoa; phylum Chordata; class Mammalia; order Rodentia; family Caviidae; genus Cavia; species Cavia porcellus. Next base: position 5,816,513 of record NW_026947502.1, read on the forward strand.
GTCAAAGCACCGGGCACCTTGAGCTACCCACCATGCTCTGGGTGTTCCTTGACCTCAGCCCTAAGACTCGGGTCTTCATTCATGGGCCCGCTGAGCAGGCACTGGGGTCACAGGGAAGTTAGTGGCTGTGTCAAAGGCCGCTTCATCGGAGCATCTGGTTGCCGAAAGCCTCCTTTGTAGCGGATACAACTCAACAATCTCCAGGTCCGTGTGTGTCCTGAGAAGTCTGCACATACTTCTGCAGACCCCCACCATAGCATTGGTGTCTCCAATGTTGTGACCACAGAGCCCAACCATTTGCCATCTGTCATGTGTTAAGAGTGAATTCGTACTTCTTGGCCACTTCCGGGCCCAGGGAAAGTGGACAACCTGGGGTAGCTCTTGCAGTTCTGTCCTTTTACAGGATGTATCAACACTACTCTTCAGAGTCTTCTTTTAGTTGGGATTCAGGCCACAGCCCCCTCTTTCAGACCACACCACATACCCTGCCGAACTAGGTATAAACACCATCAGTGCTTTTCCCTCGGTCCGTGAGTTATAAGAAACTCTCCACTGGGACACGGGAGGGACTGCGGAGAGAAAGCAGTGAGCCAGCCATGCGTGCGGCTTACCAGGCTGACGCTGCAGTGCAAGCCTGATCTTACAGCAGGGGGTCAGGTAACACCCAGCATGCGCTGGGTAGCTCAGGTGCCTGCTGTCTTGATGCTAGGCATTTAAGGCTAACAGAGCTCAGAAAGCCTGCTGATGTTTCTTAAAAAGAGAATCATTATTTGCATAAGAAAGCATGGCTTTTCTTCAAAACCCATCCTAGTGGGGCTTATTTGAGTCTCCGTACAGCATGCTTATTACCAGGCATCTCCAGGGACCTTCTGTCTGCTGGGTCATGGAGCCCAGGGTCAAAGCACTATCCCCGGCCACCTGGACCTCTGCAGAGTGCTCTCTTGCTCCAAACCTTTGTGAAACTGAGAACCTTGTAAGTCAATACACACATCCGAGCAGCACACTTAGCTGCATTCAAGGCTTCAAGCACTGTTCTTTTTAAACGTAAGTAGCCCCACGTGTGAACACCTCCCTTCCACAGGACTTTGGAGAAAAGAGCCCCGTATACTGCAAGCCACTATAGCGACTGGACTTTCCTGAAGCTCAAAGACTTTTTATGTGATTTATCTCCCAACCTCTGGCTCAGATGTGATTCACACGGCTTTTTTTCTTTTTCCTTTTTTCTTTGTTTTACCGGGGATTGAACTCATGATCTTATGCTTGCCAGGCAGGTGCTTTGCTGCTGAGCTAAACCCCTGGCTTTCTTGTCTTACCTTACCCCCACTACCACCTGGACCACCATTAAGTATATGTTCAACTTCTTTTTGTTTTGTTTTATTTTGTTTTTATTGCTTGCTTTGATACAAGAACTCACTACCTAGTTTGGGCTGCCCTTGAATTGACTCTGAAGCCCAGGCTGAGCTGGAACTCATGGTGATCCTTCTGCCTCAGCCTCCAGAGTGTTGAGTTTACAGATATGTGCTATCATGCCCAGATTTTCTTTTTTCCTTTAGACAGGATCTTACTAAATTGCCCAAGCTGGCCTTTAATTTGCAATCCTCCTGCCTCAGCCTCCCAAGTAGTTGGGATTACTGGCTCACTGGGGGTTGTAAGACACTATCAGATCCATTCCGGAGGCTGTCACCAATGCAGCCCATCTGTTGCTGTGCTAAGCAATGCTAGGATGACTGAGAGCTCTCCCATCTACACGTTTCCATGGTCAACAGCCAAAAGCACGGCACGGCCTGAGACAAGCCAATAGCACACCTGACAGGAAACAGCCAAAGCTCCGGTCCCATTAGAAACCCAGGCACCAGGCTGTTGATTTGTTCCGTAAAGATACCTGGGCTGGAACAGTGGCCACAATTAAAGTCGCCAACTAACTTAGGTTTGCTGCAATCTATCATCATGTTTCAAGACCTGCCCACCTCCTGCATGGACCAAACAGATGAGGTGAAAGGTCATGGGAAAAAAAATCCCCACCTCTGCACATTTCAAGGCTCTCTGAAGCTCATCTTTGAAATCCGCCCTGTAGCCCCTGCCCAAGCTGCAGTGTTAGTTTTAACTCACTCTTCTCGTGGGAACCGGGAAATCACAGCACGGTTCCTGGTGCTCAGGCCAAGGAGCAGGAGAGATGTCCTACAGAGCAGGTCTGTTCCTGAGAGAACAGGGGACCAGCACAGAACCAGGCCGCAGACCCAGTTTGGTGCAATTTGGCCAGATCGCCACGATTACCTCGCCATCACAAACCTTTTGTGTGGTGGCAGACCGCAGTGGCACTTGAGTTTCCCAGGAATAAGCAGCAATGGCTGTGGATCTCAGGGGGAAGACTGAGGCGCACCTTCTCAGCGCACACCGGAATGTGGCTGTGGGCAGCGGTGGAGCTCCCCGAGAGATGAGGAGTCATGTGCTCCCAGTATGGTGACAGCTTAGGCCTACGAAACAGAACGAGGGAGCTGTGTGTGACTTGGCTGTGCCCCCAGCCCTGATCTCATGTCCTGTCCTGGAAGTAGGTGCATTCTGCAGAGATGGCAAGAAGCAGAGAGAGAGAGAGAGAGAGAGAGAGAGAACAAAGGACAAGCTACACCGCACCCCCAGGCACCCCAGCGACCCACCCCTCTGCACCTGGCCCTGGCGCCTACAGTTTCTACACTGCCCAGCAGACTTCAACTATGAGCTCACAGACGGGTGAGAGCTGAGCCCTAGGAGCCAATCAGGTCCCCAAAACCTCACTTCTGAACATCGCAGCCTTGGGGTCCGCACCCTGAATGCATAAGCCTTTGGGGCAGACTCACATCCCCGCCATCACACCACCACTGACCTCTGGGAATCTGGGGCCCACTTATCTTTGGGGTCACCTTCCCTTCTGGACAGTCCTTTCTTGCCAGCTTCTGTCTGCGCTGTAAGAAGCACTCACGCATCACCAGGCTGAGTCCTCTCTCTCTCTCTGCCCTCCTCTCCTCCTCTTCCTCTCTGCCCCTCTCTTCTCCCCTCCACCCACTATGCCTCACCTTTAGACTTTTCTGGTGACAGCAGCCCTGCCCCGGCTCCCCCGCCTGCATCTGACTACCTCAGTGGTCCTCCTGACCCCTTCTGGCCAGGTCGGCAGCTTTGGAGGCTCAGACAAAACTTGGATAAAAAGTCCCTTTTTGACAACCCGTCACATAAGCATATTGGATTGTACATGCATGAACACACAGGGAACAAGCGGCAGTGATTGCACCAGGACAGAACAGAGGACAGTAATGGGATGGAGATTTAGTTGTCACCATTTGTCATTTTGTACTGCTGAAATTAAATTGTCCTGAGCATCTTTTAGCAAATCAAAAAATAAAAATTAATGTAGCACATTTCCAATTAGATCTTTTAAAAAGACTTCCTTGCTTCTGACTGAGTGGGCTGTTTTCCCAGACAGAGATATCGCGAGTCCAAGCTTAGGAGCTATATCATCTTGGGAAAGGGGTCAGCGAGCCAGTAGATCCCTCTCTTGACTAGTTGTAAAAACCTGAGCAAGATCGTGGCTTCAGTTTCCTCATTCCTTAAGCATCTGCCTTGCCATCCTCCCAGAATTCCAAGGAATCAGTGTCATCCAGTGACCACAGTGTGGCCTGATATCAATCAAAAGGTGGTCAAAGCCACCTCTTCTGTTGTAGTCAGGGGTTGCAAAGAGAACAATTATATAAGAGACACATAATTTACAGTATTATTTATAATGATCATCCAAGGAGTCAAATACAAAGAGTGTGCAGGAAACCTGTCCGACACTAAAGACCTAGAGAATCCAGCCAAGGGCCTAGATCCATGGCAGCGGCCTTCGTGAGTCCAGCTGAAAACTTAGAGCCCGTGACAGTGACTCATGCAAATCTGTCCCACAGATCTGTGCAGGGAAAGCCCCAAGGTCATCAGTGGGAGCTAGAAAGTCTGTGCCAGCAAGGTGAAGGATCTGTGCCAGCAGGCTGAGGGTTCTACACTGGAGCCAAGAAGCGATGCTCACAGTAAGGACCAGGGCCCCCTGAAAAGTACCACAGCCATCCTCAGCAACAGTGAGGTCTGAGCTCCTCTGACGATGAGAACATCAAGTGCATATCAGGAGACCATCGTGATAATCTTCTCCAGGAGACTGAACAGCACACATCTTTCCCTCCAGAGGCAGGAAGTGGTGCTCAAAGTAAGGACCAGAGCTCCCCCAGAGGGAACCACAGCCACTCTCAGCAACAAGGTCCTGGGCTCCTCGAATGATAACAGCTAAGTTCACATCAGGGAGGCCAGAAGGACAAGCTCCTCCAGGAGAACCAACAGCTCCAAACAACAACACTCACTTAGGAGAACCCACAATGTTACTCTTCCTGTCCAGGTCTCCTTTTTATGCTGGCAACAGTCCTCAGGTGGGCCATCCATGCGCAGCACCATGCTGATTCAGTTCAGCTGTGTTTAAGTTGACCACCAGTCACCAATCCACTGCCTGCTTTGGGCCCCTCTCCCTAGTTACAGGCCCTAGAACTCTGGCGAGACCTTCAGTTTGACCCAGGCCTCAGGGGCCACCCCCCAGGCTGGGGCTTACAGACCAGCAGTTATATGTTATTTTATAAATACATATTGCAGTACACATCGCAGTGATATCACAGAGTTCTTGCAAGAGTTCAGTTGACTACTCTGTGTGAAAAATCTACCCAGTGTTCAAAAAATGCCAAATGTTACTAACATTAGCATTCATATTAGTAGTATTATGAACTAGAGTACACAAATCATCCCCCAAACTGATCTACCAGCTCAGGGACTGGGGAACATCTCCTCAGCTGCACTGCAGATGCTAAAATGTAAATCTCTCCAACAGACCTGGGAGGAATGCACACACACACACAAATGCACGCGCACACACGCACACACACACATTAATGCACGCGCACACACGCACATAGCTTCCCTGAGCGGTAGAACTGGGTACAGTGAGGCCAGATCCAGGCAGCAATCTGGCATTGAGGAGCAGGGCGCCTGGGGCCTGGGCACTGCCTCGGATGAGCAGTCAGATGAGCTCGAAGGCCTTCACCTGACTCCTCCATGACCGCTCAGCCCGAGACAGAGGAGCATGGACTCCTCCCAGGGTCTCCAAAAAGCTGCAAAGAGAACTCAGGGTGCTTTGAGCGCCTGAGCCAAGGGTACCTCTGCGGCAGGGAGGCGGCAGCACCACCAGTCCCTAAGTTCACGGGAACCAGACTTCAGCCGTGAGCTGGGTTGGGGGCCCAGGATCTGAGCTGCCCTGGAGGTAGTCAGCAGTCTCTATGCCTGTCTTTGCTGGAGGCCAGACACCAAAAACTTCCTTTACATCTTATCCAGGCTTCTTAAGACAGGCAGCACTCACACCCTTAATCCTAGTGCCCTTGAGCCCAGCACTGCACGAATGATCCCAGTGTTACACACTCAAGATCCAGCCACCTCGGAACAAGCCCCACCTAGGATTGCATGAGGGGACTTTCCTTTGTGTGTGTGTGTGGGGGGGGTATTTAGACACAAGTTCCCTGCAGGCCAGAGTGGGCAGAGCTGGGCACAATCACAGCCCACCGACCTCTTGCTCCCTCCTCTTCCTGGAATGACCCAGGGCACAGCTGGCCTCCGGGCCACAGGACCACCAGCCACACTCCCAGCTGAGCCTCGACAGCCACCTGAGGAATTCACCCACTAAAGCACCAGCAGAGCCCATCACCTGATGCGTGTAACTCATGGGAATCCACTCACCCCAGGCTCCACGTCTGACAGTGGCTCCCTGCTGCACAGCCCAAGCCCACACCTGCGTCCTCCACCAGCCGTGGAGTCAGGAAACCAAGGCCTGACCACTGAGTGACTGGAGGCTGGGATCGATGGGCTCCCAGGCTCTCCAACATCCGGGTGACATTAGTGCTTCCTTCTGCACCTCCATCTGCAGGAGCCTTGGATTCACTGTCAAGGCCAGAAGCATCCTTCCAGGGCTGACAGAAATTGCCAAGCTAGTAGAAAGGACGGTCCCTCTATGGTGTGTCTATCCTGCCCCCTGCTGGACAGAAGGCAGCATGACAGGAAGGACTGGTACTGCCTCACACAGCAAGCGCTCAACAAGTACTTACAGGCAGAGTTTGGTTATCGCGGTGCCACACAGTGAGAACCGCACGAGGCTGGAGAAGGAAGAAGAGAATTATGTAGGGTTTGGAAGGGAGAAGTAGACCAGTCTCAGCACAGCTGGACCTGGCACTTGAGGCGGAGGGACATGGACCACATCCTGACCTCCACGCCTGTCCCCGGGAGGAGATGCGCACTGGCTCTGCCCGAGCTGGGAGGAGAAGCTGCTTGAAACCCTCACTGCCATCAAGGGGCTACCTCCGCCAGCCTGGCCCCGAGTGCTCTCCGCAAGCACCTGCGCCTGCCGAACTCTCCCTGTTCCTGCTCATCTTCGTCACTTTCTCTGTGCTGGGACGAAACACCCAAAGTTTAAGGAGGAGAGGCTTACTGAGCTCACAGTTTGTGGAGGTTTCAGTCCACAGTGAGCTGGCTCCCAGGCAGGGTGCATGGCAGAGGACAGACGTGGCGGGCAGATGGTCGGGGGGCAGCAATTCCTATCCTTTCGTTCTTAGCAGGCTACTCAGGGCAAGTGGCCCTCACACCCTCAGGCCTAGTGTGCTCGAGCCTAGCACTGCACCACGCATCGATGCCAGTGTCACAGTGTAGACCCAGTCACCTCTGCATGAGGCTTGGGGGCGTTTACACACAAGCCCTAACACCGCTCAGGCACAGGCCCCCACACCTGCCCCACAGACCCCGCCGGCCCATGTGGCTTTATCCAGCTGCGCTGCACTCCACCCAGCCAGCGTGACCTTGCAGTTTTCATTTTCATCAAGAAAATGCCGAGGTAAGTAATCGTGGGAGTTAATAATTTAACAATGCAATAGACCTTGTAATTAAAAATAAGCTGAAGGAGGCCACAAAGTGATTATAATAATGTTTCCAGAGCCAATTACACCAAAACCTCCTGCCCTGTGCCAGGGGGCGAGAAGGGAGGAAGGAGGCTCCGGGCAGGCTGTGCAGCTTGCCTCCAGCGCCGGCCCCCAGAAAGCTTCTCATACATTTGTTCAATACTCACGTCTCTATGTATTTTCTCTAGTTATTTCTCTTTTTTTTAACTCAACACTCTAACGAAGGAGGTAGTCAGCGACCTAGGAACAGAAGGAAACTAGCTCGACATAACACTCGCCATGTCTGAAAGCCCCCAGCCAACGTCAAGCTCAGTGGTGAAGGAAGGGCTGAGAGCTTTCCCGCCGTGATCCAGAACAACACACGGTGCTGCTTTAGTGGCGTAGTACTGAAAGTCCTCGTCAAAACATTCCAGCAGGGCTGGGGATTTAGCTCAGCAGCATAAGCACCTGCCTTGCAAGCAGGCAGTCGTGAGTTCGATCCCCGGTACCGGTAAAAATGAAAAAGACAAAAAAAAAAAAAATTCGGCAAAATAAAGGAGAAATAAAATGACTTCTGTTGAGGGAAAACATGAGCTTACTTACCTATGCTGATAACCCTAAAGATTCTACCAAAAAATCCTAAAACTAATAAACAAATTTAGCACAGTTGCAGATTATAACATCAACACAGGACTACCATGCATGTCTCTCTATGTCAACTGTGACCAATCTGAAAAGGAAATTAACCGTATAAAATACGAAGAAATAAACAAAGAAGCAAGACTCCTGGGGAAACTACAAACTGTTACTGAAAGAAATTAAAGGCACAAATAAATGGAAAGGTTTAACACTGTTAAAGAGTCACCCATTGGGGTGGGGTACAGTCAGCAGCACAGCCTGCCTGGCAAATGCAAGGTTCTGAGTTCGATTCCCAGAACCCACTGGAAAAAAAGTCATGATCTCCAGATTCAGTGTAATCACTACCAAAGCGACATTCTTTGCAGAATTAGAAAAAGAGCCTCTTTAAGGTGCATATGGAATCTCAAAAAAGTCCGACTAGACAAAAGTAACCTTAGAAAGGAAGCATGCAGATCTCAGGCAGCTACTGTGATCAGAATATTGTGGAACTAGCACAAAGGCAGAAGATGGACAGTGGACCAGAGCCCAAACAAACCCTCACGGGGTGACTGCACGCGATCTGACAGGGTGCTGAGACCACTCTGTGAGGTACAGGACTGCATTCTCCACAAACACTGCTGGATAAACTGGGCATCTGCACGCAAAAGAATGAAGTGGGGCTGGGAGTGTGACTTGGTAAGCCAGCACCTGCAAGGTACTGGGTTCAAATCCCAGCACAGAGCAAAAGTTAATAAAAGTAGACCCTCACATATATCATACATACGTAAGGGTTAACTTAGGGAAGGTGGCTCCTGCCTCTAATCATAGCTACTCAGAAAACTTAGAAGGGAGGATCACAAGATTGGGGCCAGCCTGGGCAGCCCAGGGAAAACTCACTTCTAAATTACATTTTTAAAAGTGTTGGGACATAGCTTAGCATTCCTTGGGTTCATTCTCCAGTACTGCAAAATGAAACAACAAAGTAACTCAAACATGGACCAAAGATTTAAACGGGAGATCTACAATGATAAAACTCTTAGAAGAAAATGTGAGAAAATCTTCACGATACCGGGCTTGGCAATAACTTCTTTGATGTGACAAAAAACACAGGCAATAAAAGTAAAGAAAAAACTGGATTTCATCCAAATTGAATTGTGTGGCAGAGTGGAACGGCAATCTGTGGAAAGGAGAGATTATTTGCAAATTATCTATCTGATAAAAGATTAATTCTAGAACCTAGAAAGAACTCCTGTGGCTCTGCAACAAAAAACAACCCACTTTAGAAAAGGGCGAGGACCTGAGCGGACATGCCTCTGGCGATACGCACAAGGGGACACAGCACATGAATGATGCCCAGTGTTACTGGAGAGCCAAGGCACAAAGAGACAGCACCTCACACTGTTAAAAGGCCCCTTCACACAGCAAGTGTGGGCAAGGCTGCAGAGAAACTGGAGTCTTGTGCTCTGCTGCTGACCACACAGAATAGTTCTACTGCTATGGAAAACAGAATAATATCTCCTCAAAAAATTAAATACAGAAAATCAAGCATGAGGCACACAGCTGTAATACCAGCACTCCATGAGAGCAAGGCAGAAGGACGGCAAGTCAGAGCACAGCCTGAGCAACTGAGTAAAGGCCCGTCGCATAGAAAAAGAGGGCCAGGGATGTAGCTCAGTGCAAAGGTCCTGGGCTCGAAAACAACAACAATAATAATAACAGAAATGAATTACTATATGATCCATCTACTACTCTTGATATGTACTCAAAAAATGGGGGCTGGGGATTTAGCTCAGCAGCATAAGTGCCTGCCTTGCAAGCACCCCGTCGTGAGTTCAATCCCCAGTACAGATTTTTAAAAAATGGTAAAGCTTAATCTTGAAGAGATATTTGCACACTCAGATACATCAGAGCATTATTCACGATAATCACAAAAGATGGGAGCAATCAGAAGTCCACTGAGGGACAGCAGGAGGCCCTGGGTGTACCAGGAACAGAGAAGAAGGTGCTTCGCTCGGGGCTGATGACCAGCATCAACGAGCCAGGTGGGAGGAAGCGGGAGGTGGACAGGCGTGCATGCAGCTAAGGGACACAGGAACAAGTGGGATCTCACTCCGACACCATGTGTGCCTGAGGGGGACAGAGAGGGAGGTGAGCTGCCAGCAAGCAGCACCAGCTGGGACAGGGAGCCCACCACAGGGCTCGGCCTTTACCTTGCAGTGGGAATAACCCAAGGCAGGAAGCAACAGACGGGCAAAGGTTATAACATCTCCCCGAGGAACTCTCCGGGCAATCTCCGGCCCATTCGGGAGAGGACTGGCTATGCCTCCCATCCTCTAGGAAAACCCCTCCCCTGCTCCTGAGGAGCGAGCCCTGCTCTGCACCATCCATCGGCCCAGGAAGCAGCGGAACTAATGCAGCCTGCCTGACCCACTGGAGAGGCTGAGCAAGCAGAGCACCGCTTCCAACAGGCACTGCCCTTCAGCGAGGCGGGGATGGGTATCAGCGGCTGGACCCACAGAAGCAAGGGCAGTCCACGAGGGACAGCTCTGTCCGCCACACAACCCACTTTCAGCATCAAACACACACCCCCGGCCATTGTGACCTGCCCATCTCTTGCTCATACGTGTACACGCCTGAAGATGTATGCGTGAGACAGCCCCTCCCACCTCAGATACGAGGACAGCTTCTTACAACTCACTCCCACCCCGCAAACATCCCTACCTCCCTGAATCCATGTGCAACACCTCTCCTCTCATAAACATACTCGGACCGCATCCCCCAAATACACATGCCTGTGATCCCCATGTACTTCCCCACACACAATCTAAACTTCCCCATAAACACACTTAATATATCCCCATTATACACATCCCTGTACACACTCTGATATGTGTGCACATGATATAAGCAAATATGGAAAACACAAAAACATATGTGCAAACATACTACTGGCCAGAATCTGCATAAATAGAATCCTAAATTCCCTGAAAAATACAGATTTTTGCTCTTCTTTTTTTTTTTTTTTTTTTTTTGTCTTTTTACTTTTCATCAGTACCAGGGATCAAACTCATGACTGCCTGCTTGCAAAGCAGGTGCTTATGCCACTGAGCTAAATCCCCAGCCCCTCAGATTTGCTCTTCTAATAGAAGAGCACTCAATAAACATAAATTATATTAATGCACCCAGCAGAAAAAAAGTTACTCCTGTACTCCCCGATATCTAACATAACCAGATGCATCCTGATCATAAAAAAATCATTTCTAAATCTTGAAGGATACACTGACAACCCCAAACACATTCACATAAACAATGACTCCCTTTATGTACCGGCACTAAGTCTCAAACATACATAAAACACCCAACGATTTCTAACAAACAACAACCAACCTCAGGAAAAATCCACCCATCATCTTTACACAAATACACATGTAACCACTAATGTCCCCGATGCCCACATTTTCCTAGCACACCTTCAGACCTCACACCCCTACCAATCCGAAAATGTACCCATTCACAAAAACTTGAAACATTCCTCCTAATAACTACCCACAAATCCTGTCACACTGTAATTGTGCGTATCACCATCACCATCAAAGTGTCCTAACTTCTACTGTGTCCACAAGGCTGAGCCCTGGACAAAGGAAGGTCTCAAGACACACACCTGTCCTGGATACCCTCGTAGATGCACACCCACACACCCACAGCCACCACACTTCGTGAACACTTGCACACTCTCAGATGTCACAAGCTTATGCACTCAGATGTTAGAATACACACACCCACAATACACCTGTGGATTCAAACACATCCCAGTCACCCCACCACAATGACTAATATACACAAGAATCCTTGGACCTCCTAAGGCACACAATCACAGGTACACAACCCTATGGAACTCTGAAAATTCCTATCACATAAGTTCCTTACCTACTCAACACCTGATAATACACCCAGAATCCTTTATGCTCAAATATAAAAAGGAGATATCTCCAAAACCCAAATAAAATCACAGCCTTTGATCTTTAACATAATTCATATACCCCTAATCACTCTCCAATGAAAACTTAAAAGTCACATATTCTCAGACCCTTTAAATGCATATCACTGTTTATCACTCAAAACATAAGCAAACAAACCCTACAACAAAAACTGACAACATTCACCACCAAATTTATAGACTGCGCTTCTTGATCTGTAACAATTCTTTCTCAAAAATAACCCATACAATCACCCATGTGACGTGAACATGCTCACACATGGACTGCTTCAGAAGCTGAATACAACATCTCTCAGTAGACACACGGACATCGATGTCTCCTCCCAAATACAGGCATGACACTCTCCAGCCCCCAAAACAAACACAATCCCCTTACAGCCCTCAGCACCAACACGTAAGTGTCCATCTTGAGAAACCATAGACAGAATCTGTCCACATCCCTGGGCTCCTATGCATAATTCTTCACACCCAACACCCACCGTCTTGCTTACTCTCCCGTGGCTGAGATAAAATACCTGATACCTACAATTTAAAGGAGGAGTGGCTCAGGGTTTCAGTCCATAGTGAGCTGGCTCTGAGGCAGAAACACATGACAAAAGGCAGGATGGAGGAAAAGGTGCTCAACCCATGGTGGCAGCAAGCAGAGTGGGGAGGAGCCCGGGACAAGAACGCTCCCTTCCAGGCCCCCCATCCCGCCCCGTGATGCACCTCCAGCCGGGCTCCACTTCCTAATGCCACATTCGGTTGCTAAGCCGGTCAATGGGTTCACCAGCTGAGGGGTACAGCACTGCCACAATCCATCACCTTCCATGCATGTGAGAAGTTGGAGGGGCATTCAGATTGGAACCATGACACCCGCTCTTCCTACATCTCTCAGAAGAAACTTAGCACATCTCTTATATTCCTACCTAGACACCAGAAGCATGTGCACGAACCAGGCGGTCTGAACATACCCAGACCTCATCCACAGTACTCTAAGACACACAACCTTCTCTCCTCACAAGACAGACACACAGACGCAGCTGAGGCACTGGGTCCCTTCTGCCACACCTCAATGCGGGTGGACTTTGGAGATGAAATTTTAACCAACACCAGGTTCTACACTACACTGTAGGAAAGTACAAAGTTGTCCTGTATCTGTTCTTCGCTCCTGGTTGCCTCCTTTGTGCACACACTGCTGGGTGCTCGGGATTTGGAGGTAGCCGGGTCTCCTCCCCATCCCTGAGACTGAAATTCACAGACTGTAAGAAAAGGCTCAGAGACGTGGAGACACTCGCCAGAGGTCACAGGTCGCTGGGATTGGAAGCAGCGGTGCTGAGCTGCAGCTGAACGCTCAGCTGCCCCAGGTGTTCCCCTGATGACCTTCCTGGTCATGAGGCATGCTGCACGAAACTGAGCGAGGTCACCTTCCTGCAAAAGACGCCGAGCTAGGCAAGGCGAACTCAGGCCCTGGCCCATCTTCTGACATGCCAGGCGGTTGTTACACAAAACATTTTCTCCTCTCCTCCCCTCACCTCCCCCCACCCCATTATTGGTTCTCTGCAAGTGACCAACATCAAACAGCAGATTCTGTCACCACCAGGGCGGCCTGGACCTGAGGCCACTACCCTAGCCACTCCCACCCGCTCTGGGGCCCATGGGAGGATGGACACACAGAGCTCCTCGGGCCGAGGCTGAGCATGTGGGCAGGAGCAAGGCCATCAAAGGTCCTGGGAGAGCCCAGCTCCACCGGCTCTGGCCCATGCTGGCCCAGTGACTTTCCAAATGGGGTCTTCACTCGTCATATGAGCAGCAGCACTGCTAGACGAGGGTGCAAATTGAGTACTCTCCAACCCAAACTTTCCACAGAAGGCCAGCGTTCATTCTCAGTTCCCCAGCTGAGCGTCTCTTCTACAAGCACGCAGCAAGTCCGGAGTTCCATCCCCAGTAACAACATGAACATGTGCATGGAATGACACTGGTGACTGAAGCACTGCTCCAAAGGACCCCCCTGTAATGCCACCAAGAACCCAGCATCTGTACAGGAAATTACTAAGGACCAGGACCATGGCACCACAAAGCCATCCAAGCAAACTCCTACACCTGCACCCAGGGTCACCCCAGACCAGGTACCCTTGCACTCCTGGGGTAACAAGGTACCATAGTAAGGGGGAACCCTTGGGCCTTGAGGGGTGGCCCCGGGCCCCACCTTGTGACCCCCACAGGGATCTCAGCACCTACCACGGCCCCTCCCCTCTCAGGGGCAAGGGTGCGGAGGCCATGAAGGTAGGAATTAGAAGTTTTATGAACCCTGCCTTCTCCACTGCCTCTGCCCCTCCTCTCCTTCTCCCAGAAGAAGCTACCGCACCCCTGGGAGCCTCTCCTCCCTCTCCTCTGAGCAGGGTATTATCAAGTGGTTTTCTTGTTTTGTGTAACACTGCTTCCTTCCCTGGGCGGCACCCCCACCAGCTCTCCTGCAAGGGGGAGCGGACCTTACCACCATCCCCCCAGAAGGCCCCAGCTCCAGTTCCAGTGCTCCTGGAGGTGCTGGCTTAGTCTTCCCCTGCCTAACCAAGGGACATCCAGAAAGGCCCTCTGGAAGCCTAGGGAGTCTCTAGAATCTTAAGAGCCATCTCCCTTCAATGGAGCTGAATTTATAGAGAAAACAGGGAGGCTCTCTCCCAGGGATGTAGGTTTACCTACCCAAGAATGCACAATGGTCCACCTGGCCGACAAGCTCCCTGCTCCAGAGCAAGGCTGCCCCTTTCCCCTGCCAGAACCCCACCCGCCAACGGAGGCAGCCAGGGGGCAAAGGGGCTATGCAGCAGCCACTGTCAGACCCCTTCTGTCGCTGGGAAAACACACTAACGCATACAACGGATGGAGAGAAGTTCACGTCAGCCCGGTTTCAGCGGTTTTGGTCCATGATCGGCTGCCTACCAAGCGAGCATCGTGACAGAAGGGCACAAGGGAAAGCTGCTCACGTCACAGCAGCCAGAACACAGGGAAAGCAAGCAGGAGCCAGAGGGCCAGGGACAGAAACCCACCCTTCCGGTCACACCCAGGGACCCACCTCCTGCAGCCAGGCTCTGGCTCCTACTGCACCCTCAGCTGCGAACTCACGGATGGATTCGCCCACTGGTGGCGCTGCTGCCGCCGTGACCTGATCGCTTTCCCAAAGCCCCTCCGCTGAGCATGTGAGACCCTAGGGGACACTTCTGATCCAAACAAAACACCAAGGCGACCCTAGTCACTAAGTGTCTGCTGGTGAATGAGTCACCTGCAGACCCTGGAGTGGGGTGACAGGACCTCCCCTGTGGGTACAGCACGCCCGTGTGACTTCTCCACCCTGGTGTGTGACCTGGCTGCGCCTCCTTCCGAAAGGGCTCAAGGTGCCCCTCCTGTGCCCCTGCCTGGAACACCGTTTACAGCCCACAGAGCCAAAGCAAAGGAGGGCCCGTGTGCTAGTGACTCCCAGGAGACCTCTGAAAGGGTTGTTGACAGGGTTATGATGCTGTCTACCCCGGTCAGGCAGCAAGGCAACATTTACTTCCTGGCCGCAAAGTCAGGCTGAAATAGGCAGTGAGATTTTTTTTTTTTTTTTTTGTACCGGGGATTGAACTCACAACCTCACACTTGCTGGACAGGCACTTAAGCTACTAAACTAAATCCCTGGCCCAGCACTAGATTTTTAATGAGAAACAAAAACACACTTTCATGTATTGGCAACAGAGGAGAAAGACCTCCAGGAGCCACACTAACCCAGCCACCAGGGCTCCAGGCTCTCGCACACAGAAGTCCTCTCATCTGAAACGTGCAAAGCACAGAGGCTGCAAAAATCTCTGTGCACCTGAGAGCCGAGCAAGAGACCAGCCTCTGCTCACAGAGAACTGACCAAGCGAGGCCATCAGAGAGTGGCCAGCCTGGCACCTGTCTCAACATCTTTGCAAACACATGCTTTGTTTCACCAAGAAACCAAGCAGGGAACTTTTGCCCCTAATTGTGATGCTATAGCTGATATAAATCTAGCCCTTCATTATAAACAATTATGAAAACAGAAGATACATATTCATACATATATATTCGTGGTCACATATAATGCTGTAAGTATACATAATGCTACATGCAGCTGTGTGTGTGTGTGTGTGTGTGCGCACGCACACATGTGTGCAGCGCTGTATTTATGTGCCAACTACTCGGGCAAGGCCAGCAAGCAGTGCAGTACCGCGACCTCTGAAAGAAAACTTGTGAAGCGGTTTCGCAGTTACCGTCTGCCCAGCTCTAAGAGCAGGAACAATTTCCCAACTATGCTCTAATGAGCTGAAGTCTAAACGGAGAACGTCCTTACCACAGAGCCCGGGATGCAGGATCCGGGTTTGAAACAGCTGAAGGCTAGAACCCAGCAGGTGGGTATCGGTGAGAATAAAGCCAGGCAGACGGGAGGCCAGTGGGTCAAGCAGGGCTTCTTCACAAATCTGGGCGGGGCTGGGCTGCCCCCATGCAGGAGGGCATCACCGAGGCGCTAGAGTTGTAGCTGCGACTGGGCTGAGGGCAAGCGTGCAGAGGGAGAGGGCAGTGAGGAAATCCTACTAACCTGTGTGAGTGCTGCGACCCTGCTCCTGAGACATCTGCAATTCAGAAGCTAGAAAGGACAATGACTGAAATGAAAAACTTACTAACAGGGCTCATCAGTAGAGGTGGGGAGGGAGAGAAAGAGGGCGGACACACGAAAGCAGAACAACTGAAATCTTCAACTTTAAAAAATAGAAAGAAAAAATAAACACAGCCTGGATGACTTATGGAATACCATCGAGCAAACCAACACATATGTAAGGGGAAATCCTAGAAGGAAAAGGGAAAAAGGCAGAATAAGCAGCATCTAAAAAACTAATAGCCACAAAAATCCCCAAATTTGATTAAAAGCATGACTCTACATAGCCAGAAATCCATGAACCAAGCAGAATAAGCTCAAAATTATACTGCAAGATACAGTATAGTAAACAGCCAATTTCTCTCAGAACTGAGAGAAGCCAAAGAAAGAAAGAAAGAAAGAAAAAAGAAAAGAGAAGCCAAAAGGCAGTGGGGAGACAAACATAGTGTAGATACATGATGACAATAAAAAAAATTATGAGAATGTTCTACTACGTAACGGCAGAGGATTATACACTATTTGAGCTGGTATTAATTTAAAATAGGCTATTACCCATTTAAAATGTTAAATGTAATCATCCATGGTAATCACAAAGAAAATATTTATAATACACACAGATGGAAAGGAGAATAAAAACAGCTTCCTATAAAAGTTAAAACCAAAAGGAGACAGTGGTAGAAGTACAACAGATACAGAACAAATACAAAAATGGCAGAACTCCCCATCAGAAATTTTTTTCAGTCCTGGGATTCAAACTCAGGGCCTCACACGTACCAGGCAAGCACTGTACCACTAAACAGCCTGAGTAATTATTTTTGAAGGTTTTTTTTTTTTTGAGGTGGGGGGTACCAGGACTCAAACTCAGAACCTCGCACTTGCCAGGTGGGTACTGTGCCACTGAGCTACAACCCTGGTAAGGAGCAATTATGTCAAACTATCAAAATCAAGCAGTAGTGACCAGCCATCAATGACACACCAACAGCCAAGATCATACTAAATGGTCAGAACTCAGTTCTTTCACTTTCAAAGCTTTCACTTTAAAATCAAGGACAAGGACACCCAGTGTCACCACTCCAGTTCGACACAGTTCTGGGAACATCAGAGAAATTGCACAGAGAAAGAAATAAAAGGACTATGGGTAAGAAATGAAGAAGTTAGATTATTATTTGCTGATATGATACTCTCCACAGGAGACCCCAAAAACTTCATCAAAAGACTCCTAGAATGACCAAATTCAGCAGCATAGCAGGATAGAAAATCAACACTCAAAAATCAATGGCATTCCTGTACACAGAGAACAAAGTCACTGAGAAATTAGTGAAACCACACCGTTCACAGTAACATCAAGAAAAATGAAACACTTAGGAATCCATCTAATGAAGGAAGTAAAAGATCTTTACATTGAAAACTACAGTACTCAGAGTAGACCAAAAAGCTGACCAAAGAGGCCATCAGAAAATAGAGAGATATCCTGTTCCTGGATAGGCAAAAGCAATACAGTGGAAATGGCCACACTTCCAAAACCGCTACACAAATTTAATGCAATCTCAATCAAAATACCAATAGCATACCTCATGGAACTAAACAAAGCAATCCTAAAATTCATATGGAACCAGAAGAGGCCTGGAATAGCAAAAGCAATTCTCGGTAGGAAGGGCAAGGCAGGGGGGCTCAAAATCCCTCACAAATTACACTGCAGGGTTACTAGGATTGAAAAACAAATCATGGTACTGGCAAAACAAGACAAAGCAAACCAAAAAATACAATGATCAACATAACAGAAGATGCAGAAACAGCCCCAAGCATACTCAGCCACCTTATCTTTGACAAAGGGCCAGAACATTTCCACAGGAAGACAGAAGACAGCGTGTTTTAACAAATGGTGCTGGAGAAACAGGCTTTCCACATGCTAAACCTGAAACCTAGAGCCACTTCTCCCAAAAAGAGGTTATACATAACATAGCTCCATATACATAATATCCTTAAAGTGAGAAAATTACAGAAACTGACAGCCCAGTGTGGTGGCATACCCCTGAAATCCCAGCGCTAGGAAGGCTGAGACAGGAGGACTGCCCTGAGCTACATAGCTATTGATGGCCAGCAAAGTTCAAGACTTTGCTCTAAAACAAAAAGCAAAACAAGTAAACAAACAAAAAAACTATGTATTTGCTTGCTTAGCATGTGTGAGGCCCTGGGTTTAATCTCCAACACTAAAAATCAGTAATAAGTTCAATCACTCCTCCTGACAGTCCTGTGAGCCAATCAATCACTTTCATGGCAGGAGACTGAGACAGGCAAAACCATCAGATCGAGGCCATCCAGCCCCGGCCTCACCCCACACGCATCCGTGCACCATTTCTCCCCAGGTCTGCGTTCCCAGAAGAGCAGGCCGGGAGTAATATGGGCCAGAACCTTCAGCCCCAGCAAGGCCCAGGACCCTCAAGTTAGACCCCAAGTCCCTTCCCCACTCTCAAGCAGAGGCAGAAATGCTTTTGGGCTCTCGCTACAGGTTGCAAAACAGCCCGGGGAGGAACTGGACCTTGGCATTGCCCACCTCAGCGAAGGCTCCCGTGTGCCATCCACCCACACACCTGGCAGAAGGGCACAAGAGGACACACGGAAAGGACATCCAGGAAAGGAGGCACTTTGCAGGCTTGGAAGGAGGCATCAGAGCAGATATAGAGTGACTGATGGACAAAGATTTGCTAAGAAGGAGCAGGGCGTTGTGAAGTTGAAGATGTATTAGGGTAGAAGACAATGGATGACTATTTAGGAAGGAGCTGGAGGAGATGGGGGAGAAACCACTGCGTACCCCCAGTCAGACCCGAGTAAAATAAGCGGCCCAGAGAACAGGTCACTGCCAAGGAAGCCACTGAAACGCCCCACCTCACTCCCTGTATCTTTTCTGGCCACTTCCTCGCTGTCCACATGAAGACCTAAGTGAACAGAAGCCCACCACTCCCTGAAGATGAGACCCCCCTCAGACCTCAGACAGCCTCTCCTGTCTCCTTGTAAGGACAGAACAGCTCCCTGCAAACCCAGAGGGGCAAACTGATGCAGCCCTGATCAGGCTGAGAAGGCATTAGCGTGGTCAGCTCTTTCTGCGCCGAGCTGGAGATGACTTTCTCATCTAACCTCCAGACACTTGGTTAAACAACAAACAGGTCAGAGGTGCCAGGCACGCTGCAAGTCGGGAGGCAAGAGGGCAGCAACGGCTGCTCCTGCTCTCAGGCTCAGCCGTAGGTCAGACCACTCGTTCCACAAAAGATCCTGCACTCACCTTGTGCGTTCATACCTGAAACCAAGAAACCGCCGGGCTGCGGATGTGGCCCAGGGGCAGCGCTCTGGTCCAGCATACACAGGCATGGACTCCACTCTTCTACTGGGGGAAAAGCAATCACGAAGCCCCATCTAGAGTGCCTGCTTCCTACACAAACTAAATGTCTATTTCTGCATGCGGAGACAGAGGTGGGCTCAAGGAACTCCCTGGGCCACCAGTACCAACCTCAGGGCAGCAGCTCCTGGTCTACCCAAAAAGCAGGTGTGCGAGATGGGAGCAGATCTCACACACTCTCACACACACACACACACACACTCACACAAATACACACACACACACGAGTAAGACACTTCAGCCACGCAGGGCATTCCAGCAGCCACTGTAATCAGGGTGCCATCCGGTACTGCAAAAGCCACACTGCCTTGGGCGACAGACTGTTCCATTGGGAAGTACCAGGAAGCCAGTGGGATAATCCTTCGGGCTGGGAAGGCAACCACCAGGGCAACAGGGAGCCCCAGCAGGCTAGAAAGGGCTGCTCTGCTTTGCTACTGGGCCCTGCTCCAAACAGCGCCCAGCAGGGAGCCGGCTGAAGGAGGATCCGCAGGTCCTTCCTGGAGGGCGAGCAAAGGCAGGAAGAAGTCAGGCCCAGCTCCTCTCAGACACAGCCCCCTCTAGCACCATAGTTACCACCAAAATGAATCGCCCTGTCAAAGCACAGGTTTACAGTTTTGCCATTTATTTTTTAAAATCTTATTCAAAATATTAAATAATACAATTTCAGATATGAAAAATTCCTGCAATAAAACAGTTCAGGTGTATTTGCGTTGTGGACCGTCACGCAGAGACCGAGGAGGCCACCACTGCTTCTCCCACCGCCACACAGCGTGGGCGCCACCCGGCTTCAGCGCACCTCGGCAGAGGTCCTGGCCTCTGAGAGCCGCGGCGACACCGGAAAGTCAATCGCGGTTCGAATCACACATTTACATACTGATCAATCCTTTCCATGACAGAAAGACAGGCTAACATTAAAATACAGTCATTTCCAGTTGCTGTAAAAAAAAGAAGAAAACATACTCAGTCCAGGAGGGGAAAAGTCTTTGTACACACTTATCCCTTATGTATACAAACAACTTCATCCAGGTATAATTTAATCCCAAAGACCTAAATACAACATTATCCAAGTGATAATGTCCCCTAAGATGTGGCCAACTTATTTCACAATGATGAACAAAACGAACAAGTCTGAGACATTTTAAATTCTGCCTACTGCTTGGAAACTTGGGAGGAGCCCACGCCACACTCAGTGGCTATCTCAAAGCTGAATGTTTACTATTCCAGCATAGGGAGACTTAGCTCAGCAGCATAAGCACCTGCCTGGCAAGTGCAAGGTTGTGTCTTCAAACCCCAGTACCACAAAAAAACAAAAAGATTTCAGCATAGGGCCTACTTTCTATTTCTAAAGTTAATTCTGCAATTCAAACCAAACAGTGGTGTCTTTTATCTGTATCCACTGCAAACTGTAGTCTTTTTTTGCCATAATTTCTAGACACATTTAATGTGTTACCTAAAATTATGGTCAAATTGACCAAGTACCATTATCTTAGATGATGATTTTGTTGCCTAGAGCTTCCTAAAGAGTATTCTTTAGAGAACAAAAAGTTACTTAAATGTAAAGCATTATCACATCCATCCTTGTACTTTACATTTGGTGACCACAAAAAACTTTACATTAAAAATTAGTGTCTGGATGGCAGAGAGTGAATCTAAGTGGTAATTACGTTAGAATTTAGTTACAAGTTTGAGACCTTTTAAAAGTACTGTAACTTCCAGAACTAGTATAAGAAATGAAAAATAATAAAAACTAGAAGCAGAGTATAAATATAAGATAATGCTTAACTTACATTTGGGACACCTGGGTGTATCAGCTCTAAAAGTGTAGATAAAAAATTATATACTCCTGTTTGTGACATTTAATTTCCAAAGCACCAAGGCAAGAGAGAGAGCTGCCTCTCATTTAAGTACCAACTGCTATGGAAAAAACACCTGCACAATATCATATAAAAAAATCAAGCAAATAAAATTACATAATAAGCAAACTCAAATCACAGTGCTTTAAAAAATATAATCATTGGTAATCTTCAGAGAAGGCATCGCCTCATGAACATTCTGGTCCAGACGATGATATTCCACTGTTTTAGAGCAAAGGCCATCACGCCATTTTCTGCTTTGAACCAGGAGGAAAATCTGGAATAAAACAAAATTAATTAGACCTGCAAAAGAAGAAACAGGACATAGCAAAAAAAAAAAAAATGTTATGACAAGGGAAGTATCTTTCTCCTAGGTTCCCAGACACAACCATTCCACACTACCAACAACAAAGGGCTGTTGTGCTTTCTAGAAGGACACAAACCGAGATAGCACTCCTACATGCCCACAGACACAGGGTCCTTGTTACTGAGGACTAACCCTGGGTGCTCTCTCCAGAGCTGAGTCAGAGACAACCTCCCTGTGTCATGACTCAGGGAGTCATGGACTGCACACTACGGCCAACCCAACCGCAATACTGAGGAACACAGACTTAGCATTCAGAATCTGTCTGCCTCAAATATTTCAGAGCTAAGGACAGAACAGTAACGGCCACAGACCCAAAGGGCTTGTCTGCTATTCCCTATCAATAGGCTAACTGGATTCTCAAAGCTGAAAAGCGTTTTGAAAATAACTGATCCATTCCGCCATTTCTTGGGTTAAAAAAAAACACAACCTAAGAACTCTAAGAAGAACATAGTTTTATGGAATCACAATAAAGCCAAGAACCTAAGACTTGTTTTTCCTTTTGGTTTTTTTGAGACACTGAGTCACTAAGGCAGGCCCCAACTCATAACAGCCCTCTTGCCTCAGCCTTTGAGAGCTGGAATTACAGTGCTGGGGTTACAGGTGGGCACGACCGCACCCAGCAAGGCTTCCTTAAGTATTAAAAAGAAACACTGCAGGTGATCTCCCTGTAAGTACCCTGAAAGGCGAACTCCTTGGCTGCGGGGTTAAGCAGTGAAGAGCTGCCCCTGTGGAACATGGCCCCATCATACTGTTTATGCCTCCTTCGCCTCACGTAGCCCAGCAAACTAATTCCAACACAGAAATAAACGTCCCTAACACCATGTTCTGAATCAAAAACTGGAAAGCATCTAAAAACCCACCAGGACATCAATGGCAGCTATTAAGCCATGCTTTTAAAGAATAGTAATGTTATAGTGAATGCTCATGACTATATAAAAATATATGCTATCTATATGCAATAACCTCCATTTAAAAATTGTACATGTCTATATAGCAGTTTGACACACAGACCAGGAGTACACTAGGAAAGTAATAATGCTCTCTTGGTGGTAGCTTAAATTTTCTTTTCTAAACTCTTATTGTGTTTCTCAATTCTCTAAAACAAACACGCAATACTTCTGGTGGCAAACGCCTACATAATCCCAGAACTCTGGGAAGCTGAGACAGGATAGTTCAATTAAGTCTGCCATGGGCAACTTGGCAAAACTCTGTCTCAAAGTAAGAAAAATAAAATAACTAAAAGGGGGCTCATTGTGAAAGCCCAGGGTTCATTGCTCAGTGCCACCAAAAAAAAAAAGTAAAATTAGGTATCTCAATATTTTCCAACACTTCACACTTGACTATAAAGGAACTGGTAAGGGCCAGGCATGTGGCCCATGTCTGTGATCCCAGCTGCCCAGAAGCCTGGGACAGAAGGTGGTGACTGCAAGGTCAGGCTGGGCAATGCAGAGGTCCTATCTCAAAACAGAAGAGGAAAGAGGCCGGGAGGTGGTTCGGTGGGAGAGCACTTTCCCAGCACCATGCACCCCGGGAGTCAAACCAACTGATACAGCACCTGCCTGAGTAATGAAGTGCAACCCGAGCACCTAAAACCCTAAACTTACCTTCCTTTTATTGTGATACGTCACGTACACGACAGCAATACAAAAAGCAAAAATAATAAGGTGAAAAAAGAAATGGCTGTCTTCCTCTTCGACATCGGAGGATGGAGACTTAAAAGACTTCACTGACTGTTCGATCTCCACGTAACCCCTGTTTTCTTCCAGAGCCTCATCGGACTCCTCGTCCCTGGGGCTGGTGGTCCAGTCATAGTCCGCTTCTCCGTAATCGCCGTTGTCCAGAGGGTCTTTGACTGGGGACGGGGGGCTATTGGGTGTGAGGAGGCCCTCGTCCTCCTCCAGGCTCGGGTCTTCATGGTCTTCAGCTTCTTCCGGGAGCGGAGAGGAGGTCGGCGGGGGACGGGGCGCTGCCGTGGGTGCCCTGCTCTTCTCAGTAGCAGTCGGGGGAGGGAGAGTGGTGGTGACGTGGGCCTTAGAAGGTGTGCTTTCATGTTCACCTTTTAAAGCATTCGCATGGGAAACGTCTAGGGTGTGTACAGTTGGACCTGTGTGCTGACTGTCCGACATACCTGAAATAAATGAAGACAGACATTACCGGAAATCTCCAGTGCTCCCTCCTCCACCACGGGAGAAAGCACATTTACTAAGTCTTGTAAGAGCTCCTCCACTGGGTCCCTGTTACTAAATCTGCACAGCAGCGCACCCTGACAGCTCTTCCCAGCCACACGCTCAGCAGAGGAGGAGAGCTCCACTCGGCAGTAACAGGTGCATGGCCCAGCGGCGCGGACAGCGCTGAGCTGGGAACTGAGGCCAAGTCCGAGAGCTCTCCCGTCACACCGTGCTCCCCACACACTGTGCTCCTCTCACAAAGAGGACGACTCCAGCCATCCTGGCCCAGGCTCCATCCTGGCAGGGACAGGAAGAGTGGCCGATACCAACTCCAGGAGGTCAGGAAAAGACACACTGTGAACCGGAACCCTCTCAACACACTGCAGGGCACTCAGAGGAGAAGGCACAGACAAGCTGCAGGCATGTCTAAGAGACACTTCAACAGAAAGCCCCCTCCTTCCTTCCAAGTTAGGAAGGATGAGAAAATGCCTAGAAGACAAAAACTAGAACAGGTCCCAAAAAGGCCAGTGACAGCCAGACTGTGGCAAAGCCTGGGGAAGACAGGCAGGTACAGAGAAGGGCACCAAGCGACACAGCCTCTGAGTTCCCTATGCTCCTGCCACTCAGCATAGCTCACTAAAGGGAAAATCACTTACAGCTATAGCTACACAGCAAGAGCAATCCACAGAGGCAGATTCCACAGAGAAGTCCCTCTTGAAAGTGAGACACCTGGCCAGGCATGGGAGTGTTCACCTGCAATCCCAGCCCTGGGGAGGCTGAGGCAGGAGGATTGCTGCAAGTTCAAGGCCAGCCTGTGCTACAAAGTGAGCTCAAAGCCAGCCTGAACTGCATAGCAAGACCCTGTCTCAAAAGGACCAAAGCAAAAAGAAAAAACAGAAATTAAGACATGCTCCTAATTTATACTGCAGTACAGCATCAGTTGAAGAACTTCAAGGATGTTTAACAACAAAACACTCTGTCATGTGGGGTCTAATCTAAATACATTAGATAAAAATAAATAAATATATACATAAATATATTGGATGACATCTTAGGGCTATCAAAATATTTTATAGGATAAGATTAGACCAAGTTGGGCTGGGGTTTAGCTCAGTGGTGTAAACGTCTTCCTGGCAAGCACAAAGTCATGAGTTCAATCCCTGGCACCAAAAACAAAAAAAACCAGATTATACCAGATTAGACAAAGTCAACCAGGGCTTGCACAATAGTGTATGTCCATAAACAATTCTTCGTTTATGAGAATACCCATATATCAGAGTATTTCCTATGTGAATAGGAATCCTTTTCCTATTCACATAGGAAAAAACATAACTGGTTTCAATTGGGCTTAAGAAAGTCTCAAAAAAAATAATTTAGTAAATTATCTAAAAGATAGTAGGGCCAGCCAGCAGTGCTGGTGAACACCTGTAACCCCAGCACTCGTGCAGCTGAGGAAGGAGGCCAGCTGGGGTTCAAGGCCAGCCTTGTGAGTTCAAGGCCAGCTTGAACTACACAGCAAGATCTTGTCTAAAAAACAAAAAAAAGATGGTAGGTTATAGCATAGCATACTGGTAAAAAGCCTGCCTACCATGCATGAGACCTGGGTACAATGCTCTGTACCACAAAAAAAAGTAAAACTTAACCAAAAGATAGTAAATCAGTAAACTTTTTTTAAAAATTCTCAACAGTTGAGTTCCTTGAAATCTTTAACTGGAAGAAAACAAATAACATGATATACAACACAGTACATTATTCAGAAGGCAAAGGATTTCTAAAAGGATTTTCACATTTATCTCTTCAATGTTTCAAGAGCTTACACATTTAATTTTCATCCCAAAGTATAGAAGAACAAGTCTCAAAATATAATTAAAACAACCAGGAGACGGCTCACCAGCCTCAATCTTTAATGGAATAATCATTCTCTGGCTGACTTTCCGGACAGTCACGGCCCTCTGAGGGGCGCACATGGACCGGGAGGGGGTAACCCCACAGAAACCCCTCTGCGCACTCTGGAACTCAGGGCCTCAGCAGAGCACGTCCTCCCTGCTCCATGCTCAGTTAGACTCAGGCCAGGCAGCCTCCCTTAAAGCGTGCCTGCCCTGCAGCTCCCTCAGTCACCTCTCCCCTAACCTCAGGCCCACACAGTCCACTTGCTAACATGCTCTCCGCCCTCCCACAATCCCTGGCGCCCACGAACCCTGCCGACAACACTCTTCTCTCTTCAGTGAGACGCAGCCCTGTGCCGACACACAAGCCTCTCCGGCCCACAGCAATTCCTCCCCTCAGCTGTCCACCCAGCTCCCGGCTCTGCCCCATCCACACCAGGCACCTGAGCATGGCTGGGAACAAATGCACACCATGTCACTGTTACCCTCTCATCTGCAATTGCAGGCCAGGGTCGGGGATTTGCTCAACAGGTAAGTGCCTGCCCGGCAAGCGAAGTCATGAGTTCGATCCCCGGCACCAAAAAAAGATGTGACGAAATTCCAGGCCAGAGTCAGGTCCATGGGTAAAGCCGTCACAATGATGTCCATTTTCCCAGTCCATTTCCCTCCCCCTCCTGGAGCTGTCCCGTTCTCTCCTCCAGTGTCCCACAGCCTCTTGATAGCCTCACTCGCACCTGAAGCCATGACCTGCTACCCTGGAACAAGGAGGGGCAGAGGACTCCAGGAACTCACCATTCCGCGGCCTGCCTGACATCACACCGCAGGGACATGAACACGTCTCCCACGAATGCTCACAGACAGGGCACTCTGCCCTGCCTCTTCCTCAGAGCCCCTAAAACTTGATCATATATCTATACACAGACAGAGACAGAGACAGGTAAGCATCGTAACAAGACTCTGAAAGGTGGAGAGAACAAAGCAGAAGGGCTTAAAAAAAAAACCCCTACTACGTCAGGATCTCAGGATGGAGACAGCACATGGCAGTGGGGCCTGGCGGCCCGGCAGGCTGCACAATGAACCCCAAAGGCTGATGCCTTGAAGGCTTGATCCCAGCTCTGGCAGGGCGCACTGGGGGTGGAAGGGCCCAGGTGGGAGGCAAGCCCTTCAGGGGCCTCTCACCCCTCCCTGTCTCCCTCCCACCCACTCACTGCTGCCTCGCAGCAGCGGGGCGAGCAGCTTGGCACCAACCACGCCCTCCGCCCCATGCACCACACACCAAGATGGCACCAGCAGCCCAAAGCAACAGGACCACCAGGCCTGGGCAGGCTGTAAACCCGTGAGCCACACAGGCCTCTGCTCTCTCTAAGTTCATTCTCTCGGGCATCTGCCACGGTACTGGACAGGGGGACAGGGGGACAGGGGGACAGAGGGACAGGGGGAAGGAGGGAAGAAGAGAGTGTGGAGGCTAAGAAACAATCACCCAGTGGAAACCAGACGGGAGGGCGAAGCACAGAGGCTGAGGACAAAAGCCAAACAAAACACTAAGGGTCACTAGAGCGAAAGAAAAGAAACAGAGCGTGACTGAGAAATAAAGAAATAATGCTGAACAGAAATGATGGCAGGAAAAATGAATGTAAAAAGATTCGAGAAGTTTATAGAAGCCCTAGCAGGATAAATCCAAAGAGATCCACACAAAATACACTATAAATATAAAAAACTAAAGACAAAAATATCAAATGTAAGCCCTAACATATATAATAATGACATTATATACAAGTGGCCTGAATACCCCAAATACGTTTTTTTCTTCAGGCTGGCCTTGCACTCACTATGTAGCCCAGGCTGGCCTTGAACTCTGGGGGAGCCTCCAGCCATCTCAGCCTTCTGAGTGCTGGGATTACAGGCGTGCGACACCACGTCCAGCTGCCAATTAGAAGGCAGACCATGGCAAGCCGCGTCACACGCCATCTGTAAGAAGCTTTTTTCAAATACAACGATCAGCAAGCTGAAAGGGACAGGAAATGATGTGTCATGCAGGCGTCAACCAAAGGAAAGCAGAAGTGACTGCTCTAAATATCAGAGACCAGAATGAAGAAGACACTAGAGAGGAGCTTTATATCATAAAGTGGTCAAGTGCCAAAAAAGACCCACAGTGTGCACCAAACGACAGAGGTGCAAAATACGTGAAGCAAAAATCAAGGGATCTGAGGCCAAGCATGGTAACACACACCTCTACCCCAGCACTCAGGAGGCTAACGCAGGAGGATTGTTGTGACTTCAAGACCCGGCTGAGTTACATAAATGAGTTCAAGGCCAGCCTGCAGGACACAGTGAGACTGCCTCAAAAAATAAAAGACAACTAGACAAAAGAACTAGACAATTCCCTCCCCCAAAATTGGCAATACCATCAATCAACACAATCTACATGACATTTACAAAATTTCTAACAATAGCAAAATACAGGGGGGCATGTGGCGCACACCTGTAATCCCAGCACTAAGGAGGCTGAGGCAGGAGGATCACCATGAGTCCAGGGCCTGCCTGGGCTACAAAGTGAGTTCAAGGCCAGTCTGAACTGCACAGCAAAATGCTGTCTCAAAAAGACTTTTTTAAAAAAGGCAAAAACATTTTCAAGAGCCCACAAGACATACACCGAAATATTCTATGTCATAGACCATAAAGCATCTCTCACCAAATTAAACAAATGAAATTGTGTCTGTTCTCTGATAATACTGGATTCCAATAGATACTGGAGCTCAGGGATAGAGGGCATGCTTAACAGGCATAAGGCTCTGTTGTTCACTCTCTGGCACTACAAAACAAAATGATGGAAACAAACTTTTTTTTTTTTGTCTTTTTCCTTTTTATCAGTACCACGGACTGAACTCACGACTGCCTGCTTGCAAGGCAGGCACTTATACCACTGAGCTAAATCCCCAGCCCCGATGGAAACAAACTAATAAAACAGGAAAACCTACAAACACTTAAAACAGCATACTTCTAAATAAACTATAAGTCAGAGAGGAAGCCTCAAGGGTAATTTTAAAAATACAATGAGCTGCCAGGCGTGGTGCACACACCTGTAACCCCAGCACTCCCGAGGCTGAGGCAAAAAGATTGTTGTGGATTTGAGACCAGCCTGGGCTACACAGTGAGCCCAAGGCCAGCCTGCACTGTATAGTGAGACCCGTCTCAAAAGATTAAAAAAAAAAGTATAGTGAGCTAAATGCAAATGAAAACAGAACATGTTAAACTAGATGGGATGTAGTTTAAAGAGAAGGAAATTTATATCTCTAGATGAATTATACTAGAAGAATGTCTCAAACTAATTAATTATGTAAAGTCCTATCTCCAGAACCTAGAAAAGGAAGAAAACTAATTCAAAAAAAAAAAGGAATGATGAAAAGCAGCAATCAATGCAACTGAAAACCAGGAAAATACTAAAAACTGAATACAAGAGTTGGTTCTTTGGGTCCAGGGTTTAGCTCAGCAGCACAAGCACCTGCCTAGCAAACTCGAGATCATGTGTTAGATCCCCACCACTCTGTACAAAAAAAAAAAAAAAAGAGCTGGTTCTTTAAAAAAAATTCTTAATGACATATGTCTAACATGTAACAAAGAAAAGACACAAATTATCAACATCAGCGAATAAACAGTATACCACTACAAACCCTGCAGACATCAAATGGAAAATAAGAGAATTCCAGGAACAATTCTCCCAGAGGAAACCGACATACTTCTTGCAAATACAAAGTATCACTGCTCACCCAACATGAAATCAGTCATTTGAATCACCCTCTTAACTAAGGAAGTAGAATGCTTCACTTCAAAATTCCTCCCAAAAAATGCTAATTAAAACAATGCTGAGATTCTATCTCCAGAAAGAATGACTTCCATCAAGCAATCAACCATTAACAAATGCTGGTGGGTCTATGGGCAAAAAGGGACTCTCCCTCCACTGTTGGTGGGAGGTAGACTGGTGCAGCCACTGTGGAAATCGGTGTGGAAACTCCTCTAAAAACTAGCACCACAGATTCTATTCAACCTCGCTATTCTCCTTCTGGGGATCTTCCCAAAGGAATTAAAATTAAAAGCATCATATCACAGTGATTATATACACGTCATGTTTACTGTGGTTCAAGATCAGCCTGGGCTGCAAAGTGAGCTCAAGGCCAGCCTGAAGTGCACAGTGAGACCCTGTCTCAAAAAGACAAAAAAAAAAAAACCAACTACACAGATTGCTGCATCATGCAGAAATGTTTATAGAAGCTTTATTAATAGCCTAAAGCTGTAAACAGCCCAGGCAGGCTCCAACCGGTAATTAAGGTACAGTACATCCATGCCATGGAATACTACTTAACAATAAAAACAAACTGATGACAGACACATTTAATAACCTGGTGGAATCTCCAGAGAATGATGCTCAACAACAAAAGGCCAATCCAAAGGCTACGCTGCATGACTCCATTCACATCAGATTCTCAAAATAACAAAATTAGAGAAATGGATAACAAATTTACAGCTGCCAGAAGTTCAGGAGGGAAGGGGTAGCTTTAGGGAGTCCAGAGTGTGACTATGAAATGCCGTGTATTTTGACCGTTTCGATGTCAACACTCTGTGCTAACTATTGCACTAAGTTGTGCAAGACATTACTGTTGGGGAAGATTGGGTGAAGTGCGAGAAGGTCTCTGTATTATTTCTTATAACTGCAAGTGAATTTAAAACAATTTCAAAAATAAAAAAGCTTTATTTCTGTTGGGAGCCGCGGCCGACACGGGTCGCCTTACTTGGCGGACGTAGGGCCTGTGGGTGGGAGCGGAGCCTGAGCTAGATTGCCCCTCCCATCGAGTGAGCCAAGTTGGCGCCTGCTTCCTGCCCCCTGATTGCCCTGGCGACTTAAACAACCCGCTCTGTAAGATAGTCTGCCTAGCAACAGCTGATGTTAGCCAGTCAGCCCGCATCGCGCGCTTTGAACTGATTGGCTACTGTTGCCCTATAAAAGTGAATGCCTCTCCCGCCACGAGGAGGAAGCACGAGAGAGATAGAGAAAGTCCACCGGCGAGAAAGGACTGGTGGCAGAGCGGAGGCCTCGCGGGGCCCACGTGGAGACAAATAAAGGCAAGATTGCACACCGTCAGAATCTGTCGCGTGTTCTTCCTGCAGGCCGGGAGCGACACCGACATTTGGTGGCCCGTACGGGGACTGATCAACCCCGAGACACGGCGGTGGTGTGCAACGCTCCAGCGTGGTGCTGCCGGACAGGTGAGTGGGGATAAGCCTGGGCTCTGGGTGGCGCGCACCTACAGGGCTTTTAGACTCCCCTCAGGCTCACGCGTAGGTGACGGGTTCTTTAAGTCACACGCGGTGAGTTACAGCCCTTAGAGGTTAGAGATGGGTAATTTACAGAGCGCGGAGGCGAGGCCCTTGGTAAAGGCCCTTAGAAAGCTTTTAAAAGCTAGAGACCTCAGGGTAGGTCAAAAAACACTGGAACTATTCATAGCAGAGGTAGATAGGGTGGCTCCCTGGTTTTTACCCACAGGGCATTTAAACCTGCCGTCATGGGAGAAGTTAGGCGGGACCTCGCCTCGGCGGAATTGGGAGGCGATATTTCGCCGGCTATTCGCCCCCTGTGGGAAATGATACATGCGTGCCTTGACTCCTATGCCGAGTTGCGCCGCGAATTGTGTGCGTGCGCCGCCCGAGAAAAGCAGAGAGAGGAGAAAGGGCCCCCGAGCGCTCTCTGGCGGGGAGGAGATAGAGAGCCATCCGCTCCGCCCTGGAGCTCTTCTCCAGAAGCAGCTCCCCGCCGAGAGGCCGCTACAGGGAACCCTCCCTTCTCTCAGCCGGCACAGGAAGTGACGCCCCGTTCCACTCTGTCGCGACCGCCGTCCTATGACGTTGCGCCGCGGGGCGGACGGTATTTTCATGGGCGGCTACTCTGCCGAGCAGGCTGAGAAAAACGCCGGTTGAGGAAACGGGGGCTGGGGATTTAGCTTAGCGGCATAAGCGCCTGCCTTGTAAGCAGGCAATCGCGAGTTCGATCCCTGGTACCGATAAAAAAAAAAAAAAAAAAAAAAAAAAAAACGAAAAAGACCAAAAAAAAAATAAAAAATAAAAAAATAAAAAACAAAAAGGGGGAGTAAGCCAAGGCCTGCCTCCAAAGGCGCGGTTATCTATGGCATGACAATGGATGGGCCCGGATCCGGTGGTTAGCTGGAACCGAGGCGCGGTTTGTGTTTTTCCGCAGGAACCGGGACGAGAACCACTGTGGGTCCCAGAGAGGTTGACGCGACAAGTCCCTCGACTAAAGATCAGGCCTGTTCCACCAGAGGCCAACTACAGACCCAACAACAAGATGAGCCCTAAAAAAACTGCAGGACAATCCCTTTTTGGGGGCCTGGAACAGCTTGCTCCCCTATGTGCTACCCTTGTTAGGCCCTCTATGCTCCTTGTTCTTGCTCCTGCTTATAGGACCATGCTTGCTCCGATGGGTCACATCATTTATTAATGGGCGTCTTGCGGCGGCCCGGCGTCAAGTACGCCTGGTTGCCCATGCGGCCCTGGCAGCAGCCCGTGATGGGCAAAATGACCCCCAGGCTTACGCATGGCTCGCTCGACTGGCCTACGACCGGGTCTAGATGTGGCGGGTCTTCCGCACTCCTTCCCTATTGACACTACACAGCAGGGTAGGTGAGTCAATGACGGGTAAGAGCGTGCCTCCCCAGCACGACTCGACCTAAGCCAGGCCCTACCCCATACTGCACGAAAGCCGCTGGATTACTAGAATCTGCCCAGATCTAGATGTCTCTCCGAGGGGATCACACGGAGGGGCATGAGTGCATGCCTATGTGCATCCAGGTTCCGTCCAGTTCACTCCTGGCCCTGGAAAAAGGACGAGGGTCTCAAGGCCGTGGCGGACCCGGGGGCGGCCGACCAGGGTCCAAGCCAAGGGCCTACGGTGGGCCTCAACACAGGGCATAAGCCTCTGCACTCGATCCAGGGCGGGCTGCGATGCATACATTCATTCAAAGTAAATAAAATAGGGGGAGATGTTGGGAGCCGCGGCCGACACCGGTCGCCTTACTTGGCGGACGTAGGGCCTGTGGGTGGGAGCGGAGCCTGAGCTAGATTGCCCCTCCCATCGAGTGAGCCAAGTTGGCGCCTGCTTCCTGCCCCCTGATTGCCCTGGCGACTTAAACAACCCGCTCTGTAAGATAGTCTGCCTAGCAACAGCTGATGTTAGCCAGTCAGCCCGCATCGCGCGCTTTGAACTGATTGGCTACTGTTGCCCTATAAAAGTGAATGCCTCTCCCGCCACGAGGAGGAAGCACGAGAGAGATAGAGAAAGTCCACCGGCGAGAAAGGACTGGTGGCAGAGAGGAGGCCTCGCGGGGCCCACGTGGAGACAAATAAAGGCAAGATTGCACACCGTCAGAATCTGTCGTGTGTCTTTCCTGCCGGCCGGGAGCGACCCCGACAATTTCAAGAAATAAATTGCTATGGCCCACTGCTCCACTACAGCCTCTGTCTCAGTTACCGGCAATTCCAGCTTTCTGGTTACTCAAACCAAATGCCTGAAGAGCGTCACTTTCTGACACTTCACACCCAACCTGTCACTCTGCTATCTCTCCATGCTACTGCCTAGGCCACACAGATCCCTGGCCTGCCTCTAACAGCCTCCTCGTCCACCTGGCACCTCAGCTGGGCTATTCCAACGGACTCCGACTGGCCTACGGCCACCCTCACCCCTGCGATCCACAGGTCCACACTCTGCGGAGTCGTCCTAAACACACTTGGTGAAATGAGGTCACTTGTCTACTTAAAACCCTCCAGGGATGCTCACTTGTGCTCTCCTCCTTCCCCCTCCCCACCCCATCTCAAAAGGCCAAGTCTTTAATGATCTGCACTCTCCAGCAGGCAGGCCGGCTCCCAGTCCTCACTCTCATTAACCCTCCCTAGCTGATCCACTCTATCTCCACTGCCTACTCAACATAAGGCGGCCAATAAACAAGTACTTACTAAGTAAGCTTAAGTTTGCCAGCCCAATGGCAAACCCACCTCAGGTCCCAAGGAGCATCTCTGCACCTAGGGGGCCTCCTGGAAAGCCCTCCCGGGGACCTGACCAAGCAAGCACTTGCCTGCTAAGAATACCTGCGACATCACTGTTCACCAGCTAGCGCCAATGCTTAGCATCAAGGAGGAAAATATATACTGTTTAAGAAGCAACTCAGAAGTGATACACAAAGGAACTAGGAAAATGAACCAAGAATTCATCTGAAACATTTGATACAAACCATATCAACCTCACCGTCTGACCTCTTCTTCAAATCAGAAGAGCTGACCCAGTCACATGAGAAGAGTATTCAGAATGATCAAAGTGACAATTCTGATACTATGGATTGAATTACTGAGCTCTACATAGATTACTTTAGACTCTTAAATCTTCTACTTCTTCCCTTTCCTAACTGATACTATCTCTCCAGGTAAAGCTTCACATCAAAAAAACAAAAAAATTTAAGCCAGGCATAGTGGCACATACCTGTAATACCAGCACTCAGGAGGCTGGGACAGGAGAATCACCACAAGCTAGGGGCCAGCCTAGGCAACACAGTAAGTTTAAGGCCAGTCTGAACTACATACTGAAACAACCTATCTAAACCCTTAGGTTTTAGACCTAAAACTTTTAAAATTTAATTTTCTTCATCTATTGGACCCTTTCAAAAACTGTCTTGAAATAAAATTATTCTCAAATTTGAATACGGTGTGCAAGGTCCTAGGTTCAATTCCCAGCACTGAAAAAAAAATTTTTTTTTCCAGAGACTGCAGACAACCCTGAGAAATTCATTCATGCACTAGCTTGAGAAAATCTGCTTTAAAATTAAATGCATCACATATTTACACTATGCATAACAAGGGAAAATAGAGGAAAGCAAGAACTTTTGAAATAGTATAGCAAGACTTAAACACAAACTGGCCATCTTATGATCAAAATGCTGTTAATTTTTTTAGATCTTATCAAGACAAAAACACAAAATGGAAAACTTCTTACAGACTGTCAAGAATAACACCTAAGCACTGAAATTTCGAGAAACCTAACACTGAACAAGTTTAAATAAACGTAATGGGGTAACTTTCCAATTTCTAAACTTATTTGAAATTTAGTGGCAACTGCAGTGTTTTGTTGTTGTTGTTGTTTGTTTGTTTGTTTTGGGTACGGGATTCCGAATGGAACTCACAACCTCACACTTGCCAGGCAGGAGCTTATGCTAAATCCCTGGCCCCTTATTTGAAATTTAGAACTCAGCATATCCTAACTTTTAATTTTCTTATCACAAGAGTGGTTACTATGAAATTATTTTGAAATCCAACACAGGCATGCTTACAAAAAAAAAAACCACAGTATTAACCATGCTTTACAAACTCTATTGCAATGAAGCTGCTCTCCTGTGAAAAGCATTGTGTGTTAGCTTTCATTTATTTTCAGCAGGGATAATCTGAATGTATAACATCAGTATGTAGAAAGACTCAATTTAAAAGGAGTCCCTAAAAGGTTCAAGTAGTCAGAGCAATGTCTAGGGGCTCTAACAAAAACTGACGTAAGGACACCTTAATACCCTACACATCTCATTTGCCCCTCCTCACCCCAACACAAGATTTTCAATCATCATATAGGCAAAGTCACTTCTGAAACTAGTTCCCAGACACATATCCCCAAACCACACTTAAGCATTCCAGCAGGAAATATAAATAATTCAATGCCACTTTTTCTTAGTTGATTAAATCATCAAAACAATTATGCAGCCAGGCAGGGCAGTACACACCTGTACTTCCAGCACTCCGGGAGACTGAGTCAGGACTGCAGATCTGAGCCCAGCCTGGACAATTCAGCAAACTAGTAATATCCCATCTCAAAATAAAAACTAAAAAGAGCACGTCAGCGGGAAGGTCCTAGGTTCAATCCCTGGTATATACATACAAACACACACACTTCTACTACTCAAGAACTTTAGGAACAGCAGGATCTGCATCAACCAGGGAAATGCTCCTACCGCACCCCCACCCTCAGTACTGACTGGGAAGTCAAACCCAGGAGCACTACCACAGAGCTATGGCCCAGCTCTTTTTCATTTGTGAGATAGGGTCTTGCAAAACTGCTGGGCAGAGCTCCTCCTGCCTCAGACTCCTTCAGGGCTGCAATTACAGGAGCACATTTTACTAATAATGAAAGGGCCTTGTGAAATGGACCACAGTCCTTCCCTTACACTTCCCCAAACACTTGAGGGAGGGCAGTCCATTGCTGGCCTGCAGTGCTATTGAGGAAACACTGAGTATGTTCCCATGGCACTGTAGTAAAGAAAGGTATAGCTGGACATCTCTGGTGATGAGCTCAGAAAACCATCATGGGTCACACTGTTTTTCACCTTATTACAGACAGCTATGTTAGAGCAACATTAATAAGCAGTCAGAGAACTTGGCCCTAGAGGAAGTCAGCACAGAGGATAAGACAAAGACTGTGACCGGTGGTGAATTAGAAGAAAGCAAGGTCTTGAGATGGAGATGCAGTAGCCAGGCCTGCAAGATAAAGCAGCAATCTGAGATGACACTGTAATTAGCACAGCCTGGTCCAGTGTGCCCACACAGGTATCAGATGCCTAAGTGGCTGACCAGAGCATCTGGACCCATCCCTTTCCAAGAACTCCTTTGTTCTTTCCATGAACGCTTGCTATGTGACTCTTTTCCCTATTAGCTAAGCGACTATACTTGTAACTCTATATTGATTGTAGTTTGACCCACGTTGTGATTTCACTATGTAAATACTCTTGACAAACAGCTTAAATGGCCACCCACTCAAGACGTGGCCTGGAAATCCAGTAGCTATTCTTTTTTCCGACAAAACTCTAACTTCCTCCTTTGATTCCATCTTCATTCCCCGACATTGTGAAATCACAAATTCGGCTCACATGGTATCTAACAGGTTGGAGTTATTTTCCCCATAACAACCCAAAAACTCAAAAGATTTTGGGAGAAAAGGATTCTGTCTCAGACTTTAAAAGTGGGAGAGGGGTCCACTAAACAAGACCTTGCTTATGAACTTGTAAGTTCTTATTAGATTTTTCCCACTAAATTTCAGGCCCTCGTTTACAAATTCCCTCATTTTTCAATAAATCTCACAATATCTCGATTAACAGTGCAACATTTGCAATTTTAAAAAATCCTTCCTTAACCAAGCCTTATGGATCCATTAAAATAAGCCAGGGCTGTGCTGGTGAATTCACCACACCTTATATTTGCATAGTGTAACGGCCACGCTTAAAAAGAATCTCCTTTGTTCCCAACCTCCCCTCCTCCCAGAGCTCTCGGGAGTCCAACATCCCAGGACTCACGCGTTACGGGAAATCCCCTTCCTTCCTTCTTTCCTTCCTTCCTCTGCCTTGCTGGTCCCCCTACTCCGGGTTCCTCACACACCACACTGCCCCTCCGCGACCACCTCCTCAGCCCTTGTCTCCTCTGCCCTTTTTTTGAGACCTGCCTAACTCTCCATTCCCAAGAATTCCGGAGACGCCACCCACATTCCTCGTGGCAGCTCTTCTTCAAGTCCCCCCAGACCACGCCACCACACCCTCTCCCTGCCCACCTGCATTCTACTCCCTGCTCACTATCAATTCCTCAACCCCACTCCTCAAGCCCTCGGAGACCCCCACGGTCCTCAACCCCTTTCACACACCACACGCTTCCTCCGTCGTGAGCTGCAGACCCGAAGCGCCCTTCCCCTGGTCCGGCCGGAGCTCCGACCCGCGCCCAGCCCTCGGCGCCCCTCGTCGCGCCCGTCCTGACCCGGTTCCCCACCCTTTACCAGAAGTCAAGACCAGCGCCAGCAGGAGTGCCAGGACCGGCGGCCGCGCCAGCCCTCCAGGGGCCTGGATTCCCCACCCGGGGAGCAGTGTCGCCGGCGCAACCCCTCTCATCCTTCCCAGGGCTGCAGCGGCCATAACGGAATAGTCTGGGAGCCTGCGCTGTTGCTAGGCGTACGTCATGACGTCAAGCACCGCGCGAGGCACCGCGGGCCCAGCGTTAACGTCCCAGCGTGATGACGTTGCAGCGTGGCCCGGGGCCGGGAATGCAAATCAGGAGAAAGGAGAATGGGCGTGAACGCGCGGGACGGCGGTCTCCCCTCAGCTGTGGGCCCAGGGTGTAGAGGCTAAGATGCTGGAGAAGTTTAAAACAGTTTTTAAAGGAAGATCCAGCCGAGCAGACTCATCCTTCACAAAGATGAACTTCTCTCCTATTAAAAGTGGAGCGGGGCTGGGGATTTAGCTCAGCGGCATAAGCACCTGCCTGGCAAGTGTGAGGTCGTGAGTTCAATCCCTGATACCAAAAAAATAAAAAGAACTAAAGATGGAGGAAACACAGACTTCGATAGCAGCCACATTTAGGTGGTGATATCGTGGCAGAACCAACCTCTAAGCCTTTAATATTTATTTTCCTGGGGGGGAGACTACAGGTAAAGCATAAAATATGTAAGATGGTAAAAGTATTACCAAAGGGAAGTCCGGGAGGAGGGTTAGGAAGTGTTGCCATGGTGATAGCTTCCAGATTTCCTACACCACCAGGTTTATTACTTTATAAATTTTGTAGCTTAAAACTGCCAGTATAAGAAAATACAAATTTAGACGCCTCCAGCAAGTTCACTAAGTCCCAAATTTAGACGCCTCCAGCAAGTTCACTAAGTCCCTGGCCCAATGCTTTGGTCTGTGTGTACAGATGGTGAATGTTGCCTTAATAAACAGCTGTATGCTTTGATTCATGAAAATCGCGTTCATCGGCTTTCACGAACATTACCATGGCATAAAGGCATTTATTGTACACACAGCTTCAGTACTGTCTCTATGACTCCCCAGACAGCTGAGCTTCCTCTACAGAATGAGAAGGGCCTGTGTTCTAGTTTCCCTGTAACATTTATCTGGCTCCAGAGACAGCTCAGAAACACACACACTGTGTGTCTAGAAGACTAAGAAGCCATTCATGTGCTCATTTTCCGAAGTCTGCCACAACCCTACAGATGGACTGGTGCCTTTATTGCAAACCTTACAGGTTAGCCAAGGTACACGGTCTACCCAAGACTCCCAGGAGCTTTTGCTTTAAATACAGAAAACGCTATTTAGTTTAACAAATACTTTTCTATCCTAACTTTTACCTGTTTGTAGATTGCTTCAGACTTAAATAGGACTTTTTTCTGTAATAAACACTGCAGCCCTCTCCCCTGGTCCTTTGTCAACTTTGCCCATTTGTCCTTCTAAGATTATCTCAACTCCGTTATCTGGTGAGAAATTATAAACTCAAACCATCTTGCATGGTGATATTCCAAAACACTGCCTCCGATAAGCAGACTCTTCATAACTGGCAAGCAGGTATGCCGTTTTAATCAGATGACTCTTATTTATTTTCTAATAGTTAATACTGTGCCTGACACCTGACCTGATCTAATCTACTCAGCAACCTCACTGCAAGAAACTCTGAAAAAATTCTTTTTATTTTAAAGAGAAAAAATATATAAAAATAAGATAGGGTAACAATGGCTAATATATTGCATATTGTTATCTTTACTCAGAGTACAAGATATCAGCATTTAATTGTCCAAATAATATTAGCACAAACCTTTTTCAATGAATGAGAAATTAGTAGTGTAATTATATATATAATTGTATATATATAATTTTATTTTTGCTTTTCCCTTCCTTTTCTCCACCCCCCACCCCAGTCCAGTTTCTCTTTCCTTTTGAAGCTTCTTCCCATTTTATAATACCTGCTGTACTTGGATCTTGTTTACTCTTTCAGCTTCTCACACTAGGCAGACAGTGCAGTGTTCACATGTGAATCTGGTTTATTTCACTTATGGGTATGGTCTTAAGTTGCATCCATTTACCTATAAAAATCTCCAGTGTATCCTTTGAGGCTGAGTAGACCTTCACTGTGTAAAAAGACCGTACCTTTTTTATTCATTCCTCAGTTAATGGGCATTTAGGTCATTTCCAAGATCTAGGTGTTAACAAGTTGTGCTGCTGTAAACATGGGTGCACAAGTATTGCTGTGGTATGGTGTTTTTAATTCTTCTGAGAGGACACCCAGAAAAAGAATAGCTGTCAAATGGGATCCCTAATCCAATTTTTTTTTTAGATATCTCCACACTGATTTCCACAGGGACTGCACCAGTCTACACTCCGACCAACAGTGGAGAAGGGTTCCTTTCTGCCCACAGCCTCTCTAGCATTTGTTATAGGTTGGTTTCTTAATAATAGTCATTTTTGGGGCTGAGGCTTTAGCTCAGTGGCATAAGCACCTGCCTGGCAAGTGTGAGGTCAGGAGTTCAATCCCCGGTACCAAAAAAATAAAGATAAAAATAAACAATAGTCATTCTTTCCAGGATGAGGTGGAATATCAATGTTGCAATGGAATGACTGGTGATGTTGAACATTTTTTAATATATTTATTTGCTGTTTGTATTTCTTCATCTGAGAAGTGTGTATGCATCTCAGATGCCCATTTTTGGATTGGGTCTTTAAATTTGGGAGGTCTGATTTTTTTTTTTAGTTCTTTATATATTCTCAATAGTTATCCTTTGAGGCACAGTTTGCAAACATTCTTTCTTACATTGTGCGTTGTCTCTTCACTCTGTTGGTGGTTTCTCTTGATGTGCAAAAGCTTTTTAATGAGATGAGATCCACGTGTTGATTCTTTGTGATAGTTACTGTGAGACTGGGGTTTTAGTCATACAGTCTTTGCCTGCACCAATGTCTTCAAGAGTTTTACTTACTCTATCTTCCAGCAGATTTAATGTTTCTGTTTTAATATTTAAATCGTTGGTCCACTTTGAATTTAGTGCATGGTGAAAGATATGGATCCAGTTTTAATCTTCAGCATGTGCAGAGCCAGTTTTTCCAGCACCATTTATTAAAGAGGCTGTCTTTCTTCCAGTGGATGTGGTTGGCACCTTTGTCAATGATAAGGTAGCTAAGTGTCTTTGTAGTTGTGCCTGCATCTTCTAATCTGTTCCACTGATCTTCTTTCTTTATTTTTTTTTTTTGCCAGTACCACACTGTTTTTATCACAGTAGATTTATAGTGTAATTTCAAGTCAGGAATTGTGATGCCCCCTGCCTTATCTTTGTTGACCAGGATTGCCTTTGCTATTCTATGTCTCTTCTAGTTCTGATGAATTTTACAATTCTTTCCTCTAATTCTGTGAGATACACTATTGGAATTTTGATCAGAATTGCATTAATTCTATAACAGATTTGGAAGTATGGTCATTTTCACACTATATTGGTTCTTCCTACAAAAGAACATGGGATATCTCTCCATTTCCTAATATCCTCTTTAATCTCCTTTTTCAAAGCACTATACTTTCCAGTGCAGAGGTCTTTTACATCTTTCGTTAGGTTTATTCCTAGGTATTTCAATTTTTGGGTGCTATTGTGAAAGGTTTCTCCCTAATTTCTCTCAGTGAATCTGTTATTTGTGTACAGCGAGGTACTGATTTTTGAATGCTGATTTTGTATCCAGCTATGCTACTGAATTTATTAAATCTAGCAGTTTTTTAGCGGAGTTTTGGGGTTTTCTCTGTAGAGTATCATGTCATCTGCAAATAATGATAATGTAACTTCTTCCTTTCCTATCCTTACTCCTTTCTTTCCCTTGTCTAATTGTTCTGGCTAAAGTTTCCAGGACTATGTTGAATAAGAGTTAAGACAGTGAACATCCTTGTCTTGTTCCTGATTCTAGAGCTTTCAGTGTTTGTCCATTTAGTATGATGGTGACTGTTGGTTTGTCATAGATGGATTTTATCAGATTGAGATAAAGACCATCTATTCCAATTTTCTGTAGGGTTTTTATCATGAATGGGTGCCAGACTGTGTCAGCTTTTCTGCATCTATTGAGATGATCATATGATTTTTGTCCTTGATTCTGTTAGTGATATATTATACTTACTGATTTATGTATGTTGAATCAACCCTGAATCTCTGGGGTGAGTCCCACTTGGTCATGTTATTTAATCTTCATGATGATTTCCTGCATTGTTTGCCAGCATCTTTTTGTTTTGTTTTGTTTTGATTTTGTGCTGGAGATTGAATCCAGGGTCTTTGCACAAAACTGCATCCCCAGCCCCTTTTCAAAATTTTTTTAAAATTCTGAGACTGTTTTCTTTGCAAAAATGGTTGAGAAAACCAGGTTGAGTTCACTGCCATTGTTTAAATCATCAGACTTGTATTTTAGGTAGGTAGGACCTGAACACTGTGGAATCTTCCAGACAAATACATGAGTAGTTGAGAACTATACCTCTGTTAAGGAGCAAGGAGCTTACTAGAACTAGCATAAAAACAGGAGTGAGCATAACAGGTGCCACAAACTGATGGTGGTAACTAACACACAAGATAAGCAACACTGCAC
Source organism: Cavia porcellus (assembly GCF_034190915.1). Lineage (NCBI taxonomy): Eukaryota > Metazoa > Chordata > Mammalia > Rodentia > Caviidae > Cavia > Cavia porcellus. The sequence continues at coordinate 5,858,830 of NW_026947502.1, forward strand.
TTGGGAATAAAAACAAAAGGATCAGATTATTTTGCACTGTGGTGGATTACACAAAATGTAATTTTGTATATTATAAATAGAACCTTTCAAATTTTAAAGCCAAAGGCCATACGTGGGGGCACTAGGGAGACTGAGGCAGGAGGATCACTGTGAGTTTGAGGCTAGCCTGAACTACACAAGATGACCCTGTATCAAAAACAAACAAAATTTTATGGGGGCTGGAGGTTTAGCTCAGCGGCATAAGCACCTGCCTTGCAAGCAGGCAGTCATAAGTTCGATCCCCAGTACTGATAAAAAGGAAAAAGACAAAAAAAAAAATTTAAAGCCAAAATGCTCCAAAAATTCTAAAAGCAGTGAAATAATACCTTTAACACTGGGTAAAATACTAGGTGATGCGTCTTGTTGCTGGTAGGATGGGATGGAGATATACCAGGCTTGAGTCAGCTCTGGCATTTTGCTATCGTTTTTCAAATCTTGTTTTTTCTAAAACTTTAATACCTACAGCCAACAGTCTCTGCTTGATAACCTTATGCCCGCCAAATCCAGAGGAGCCTAAAGTATAGCTTGCAATTGGAATGCGTTCATTCCTAGGAGAAAAGGTCATTTCCTGAGGGTGAGAATGATGGGATCCCATTACGCAGGGTAGCTGCTCCACAGTACCAGACTTATGAAAAGCCACCTTTTGATTAAATAGCCATCCATCTCCTGCACTTCTCCAAGACGTCTTACCTCAGGAGTCCCTAGCCAGGCTCCTTTTCCCTGTCTGGTGGCTGAGTGACTTCTGCCAGTATCTATTGTTTTTGTTTAGTTTGTTTTGAGACAAGTTCTCGCTATATAGTTCAGGCTGATCTTAAGTTCACTATGAAGCCTACACTGGCCTCAAACTTGTGGCTATCCTCCTGCCTCAGCCTCAGGGGTGCTGGATTACAGGCACGTGCCACCACATCCAGCCTGTTTGCCAGTATTTTACTAAGGATCTTTTCATCTCTGCGCATTAAGGAGATTAACCCATAATTCTCTTTAGTTGGGTTCTCCCCTGGTTCTGGTATCGGGGTAATGCTTGCTTCTAGGAATGAATTTGGGAGTATTCCTTCCCTTTCAGTCTCATTAAAGAATTTGAGAAGTGGTAATATCAGGTCTTCTCTAAATTTGTTAGAACTCAGAGTCTGGACTTTTCTTTGATGGCAGGTTTTTAATTACATCTTCAATTTCATTGATTGATACTAGTTTATTTAGGATTTTTATGTCTTTACTCAGCTTTGGTAATTCATATATATCTAGCAATCTGTCCATTTCTTCTGCATTTTTCATCTTATTAGAGTACAAGTTTCCAATGTAGGTATCGATGATCTGGAATTCTGGAGGGTCCTTTGTGGTCTCACCCTTTTCATTCTTGATTACATAGATTTGAGTCTTTTCTTTCCTTTTTAATAAGGTTGGATAAGTGTTTGTCAATTTTATTTAATCTTTCAAGAACCAAATCTTCAATCACTGATTCTTCATATTTTTTTTAGTCTGCATTGCATTAATTTCTGCTCGGATCTTTTTAAGTTTCTCCCTTGTACAAGCTTTTGGCTTAGCTTGCTCTTCTTTTTCAAGAAGTTTTAGGTCCATCATTAAGTTGTTTTTTGCTTGCTCAGTTTTCCTGATATTGGTATTTACTGCTATAAATTTCCCTCTTAGGACTGCTTTCATTGTGTGCTGTAAATCCTGGTATTTTGTGTTGTCACTATCATTCAGCTGTAAAAACTCTTTAATTTCATCTGTGACGCCCCGCTTGCTCAGGAGGGTGCTATTTAATTTTCATGTTTATGAAGTTCTCGTGGTTCTTTAACCACCGAGTTCCAATTTCATTGCACTACAGTCTAATAGTATGCATGGGATAATCTCAGTTCCTTTGCATTTACTTATGTATGCTCTATGAGCTAATATGTGGTCTATTTTGGAAAACACACCGTGTGCAGCTGAGAACGTGTATTCTGATATTGTGGGGTGGAACACTATTAAGTCTATCTGTTCAAAAGTTCGGTTTAGTTTTAATATTTCATTTTTTGTCTAGTTGATCTTTTTGTGACATTGGTTGAGATCCCCAATACAACTGTATTAGTGCTTGATTTTATTTTTCATGCCCATTAGTGTTTTATGTAAAACTATAGTTGAGTATACTAATATTTTTGCATATATTTTTATGATTGTTCTCTTATTTCTGGATTGTTCCCTTTACAAGAAGGTCGTGACTTTTAGCTCTCTTAATCAGTCTTGGCTTGAAATTCACTTTGTCTGCAAATAGCTAACCCTGCTTTTTTCTCAGTTCCTGTCACATAGAGTAGTTTTCCATCCTCTGACTTTGTCTATGAACTTCTTTTTGAATTGTTTCTCGTATGCAGCATATTGTTGGATCTTGCTTCTGGATCCGTCTTGCCAATCTGTGACTTCTGACTGGTGAATGAGAACACTGATGATAACTGATATGAATTACATGTATGCTCTTCATGTTATTTTCCTGTTAGCTCCCCCCTTTTTCCAATCTATCTGGCCTTGCCAGATAGATTCCTTCTGTTGGGGTTCATGGAGCTGTAGTCCTTATCTCTTTCTACAATGTCCTTAAAAACATTTTGTAGTAGTGGTTTGGTGGTCATAAATTTCCTCGTATGTTCTCTGTCATCAAAGATTATTTCTCTATCAATTTTGAAAGATAGTTTTGTGGGGTACATCAGTCTGGGTTGAAAGTTGTTTTCCTTTAGAACTTGGAGCCCTGCACTCCAAGCTCTCCTTGACTTGAGTTTCTGCTGAGAAATCAGCTGTGATTGGGGGCTGGGGATTTAGCTCAGTGGCATAAGCACCTGCCTTGCAAGCAGGCAGTCGTGAGTTCGATCCCCGGTACCAATAGAAAGGAAAAAGACAAAAAAAAAAAAAAATCAGCTGTGAATCTGACGGGCTTTGCTTTATAGCTGACTTGTTTCTCTTCCCTAACAGCTTTTAGGATTTCATCCTTATGTTGAATTTCTGGACTCTTGACTATGTGCCTGGATGCTGATTTTTTTCTGTCATTGCTACCTGGAGTCCCATATGCCTCACTTATCTGTATATCAAATTCTTTTTCTGTTAGGGAAGTTTCTGAACAAATTCTAAACATTCACTTACAAACAGCTGCAAGTCCTTATAAACCTGAAGATAGCATCACGAAAATACTGAGGCCATTTTTTGGGTGACAGAAATGCTAAGACTAAATCTGCTATTTTGAATGTCATTTTCAAACACCCAAAAAGAGGAACTCTGCCTGATATTATGGATGGAAGAAATATCACTCAAAAGCTAGATAATACTGACTACTATTCTTTGTGTGTGAAATCTCCAGATAATTAGAAGTACACATCTAGAATCCCAAAATGGCCTCTTCAATGCCCTTCCCTCAGCGATCCACAGAGAGAACTCTGTGCATCGGACGGATCTTACACCTGTGATGAGGTTACTTCACCTGGCAGCTAAGGTTATGTTCAGGCACTCTTAGTGGGCCTGAGCTAATCCAGTGAGCCCTTCAAAGGGCTCTTCGTGGAGATGTAAAGCATGAAGGGAGTCAGATGTGAGGGAATGAAGGACCTTTTCCTGCTCCTAGCTCTGCAGGTGGGAGCAGCCATGTGGCAAAGACTGGTGACCTCTAAGCACTGTGGGTAGACCTCAGCTATCAGCAAGGGATGGGGACCTCTATCTTACAATCGAAAAGAACTGAATTCAGATGCACACCAAGTGCAGGCCAGGAACATGACCTCCAGCCTCTTGCCGGGATGAGAACACAGCGTGATCGACAGCCTAACTTCCAGCACTGTGAGAACCTGTCTGGGTTTCTTACCTGCAGGACTACAATGGCAGTGAGGGTTCTTTTAAGCCACTACGTTTAATGTAATCAGTTAGGCATCAAAAGAGAGAGAATACAAAACACACTAACAGAGCAAGGGGAATCAGACAAATCTGAACACGTTCCGTTTGCATGTTTATCAATAAAGACAACAGAAAGAGGAGGTTTCAATATTTTATTCAAGTTTTATCTTAAGTGATGTTAATTACAGCATTTGAAGGGGAGAATCTAATTCCACACAAAATGGAAGACTCTAAAATGTACCAAATAAATTGCTGAAAAATAAACTGAGTGGTAAGAATACACCATACACCCAAGTTAGCTTCCTAGTGTTGTCACCGCGTGATTGCAGACTTCCCAGCTCACAGCTGGTCATACACTGATGCAAGGGCAAAAAAAACCCACAACATAAAAAGGAATTAAATCCTGAATGACTGGCTTCGTCCCATCCCCCCTCGCCACCCCAAAATGGCACAAAAGGAGCAGCTACTGCTCCCTGTGGACTACTTTTGGTGTATAAGAGGCGATGAGGAGCTGGGGTGGGAACAGGTTGTGAAGGTCTGTCTAAAAAAGTCCCTTCCACACGAGCTTGTACACACCCTCGAGCCATGAGCTTCTCACCAGTCAGGGTTAGGAAACCAAGGTCTCATTCTCAAAGTCACAACTCATTCATTTACTCAACACAGATTTACAAAGTGCCTACACATTATCAGCTTCCACTGGCAGCCATGTCTAAATTTTTCAAAAGGGAACCTGGCATCTCTAGGGGGGCCACCACGTTCCCCCACGTGTACTGCTGAAAGGACCTTTTCAGAATCAGGTTTCTTCTGTACCTCTGGATCGGTAACACCTTAAAGCTGAATCATCTTTCACCTGGAGGTCTAACATGATTTTTTTTTTAGCGATTCTTGCATCCCAGACATACAACATTACAAGGTACACTAAATTCTGAAGGTAGCTATGCTGCAAAATAGTTTAAAATTAACAATTGTACAGTATGCATTTATGCTTGAAACTCCAATCCTAGACCAAGTTTGTGGCCACCGGCGTTGACATTCTTGCCGTCCAGCAGGGCTGAGAGTGTCAGTTTGATCCCTGCAGAGGGGGAAAAGCAGGCAGAGGAAAGGGGAGGGTTGGAGGAAGCCAGAGAAAGGTTAACAGCCAATTCAGGCTCCAGGTGCAATCAGCACAGCTGAAGGAGGGGCTCCTTCCATCCTTGGTCCTTACCACAACCTGACCTACGTCTCCCCAGACCCAGAGCCTGCCTAAATCCACACTGTGGGAACTTTCTTTCCTTCTCATCATCCCGCTGCTACGATTAGTCTGTCTATCCCACCCGTAAGCGTCTCGTGAGGGGGAACCCCACTCCTGAATCCACCTGGGGCGTACATTCACCTTCACCATGCCTGCGGCACACGTGTGGTGTATACACATGCACGAGGCCAACTGATCCTCCCAGGCGTGACTTGGTTGTGATATCAGGTAATCTTAGCCTTCTGGGCTTCAAAAGCAATAGCCCAGCCTCGCTGACTGCGGGCAAAGCTACAAACCACTCCTTTCATTTCTTTTGTCTTTTTATCACACTGGTGATTTAGAGGCCAGCTGTGAGAACTCTCTAGAAATAAGTATCAAACACTATGTACACAGTAAGAAAAAAAAATAAGAAATACACATAGTAGCTTTGATCTTGTTTTCTCTCATTTACTATTTCTCATTTTGTCTAAATGATTTGGAGTGACTGTTTGGCATCTTTTTAAATATTTAATTACAAAACTTCATATATGTTCATTAGCCTGACCTGTATAGGCATTTTATCTTATTTTTTATATAGGCATTTTATAGCAATAGCATAAATCCACAAACCCACACTGCAACTTAAGAGAACTGCTTTCACACACAAGCAACACATACCTGGCTTTAGGGTCTGAGTGTATCCTAAACCAATCAGGCTGGAGTTGTTCACTTTGGCCTAGAAAAGAAAAAGATAGAACAGTGAAAATGCTAAGTGTTTCATCCTTCCATCCGCAAAATGAATAAGAGCTTTTTATTCCAGCAAGCCTGGGCTTTAGAATCAGTCTTTCCCCATCCCCACCGCACTTGTGACATTCAGCACGAAATAAATACAGTAGACGCACAGGTTCCTGCTCAAAGTGTGTGAGCTCTGGTATGCTCCGCACAACCAAAGCGGGAGAATGACAGCTGTTGGCAAACAGAAACCTTTCTCTGTTTTTCGTTTCTTTCTTCCTTTTTTGGTATCGGGGATCAAGCTCACAAACTTTTGCTTGCCAGGCAGGCACTTGAGCCGCTGAGCTACATCCCCGGCCCACAGCATCCCTTCTAACTCTTCTTTTTGGCTCATAACATCAAAACAGTGAGGCTCTTTCCTTTGTTTTTAATGTGCCTAAAGCTGAGGAAGCCAAATTCAGTTTCTAGGTCAGGAGACTTAAAATGGACCATGTACAAATCACACAGCCAGCAGATGCCATTCCGCAGCCGAAGCTGCCTCTTCCCACCCCTCGGGGTGCAGAGTCACGATGCTGTGGCAACGGAAATGAGCCCCACGGGATTTACTGCAAAACCTGGGCAGCAAGTCAGCCACCCTCGAGCATACCTACCACTCTCTTAATAATGCACTGCAGGGACTAAAAAGGAGAATGACACAGGAGGACCAAAGTAAACACTAAAACTCTCGCTTCAGGGCACCCCTCTTTACAGTTTGCACTATGGACCAGGGCCTGGCGGAAGGAAAAGGCTCAGGAAGAAGGTCATCTGATCAATTCGGGCCCCACTTTTCACCCTCTGTGTGCCTATGACCAAGTTACCCATCCTCTGCCCTAAGCTGCTAGTTCTTCCTGGGTAAAAACAAGGATAATCTGAAACATAAAATTTAAAAAATATATTAAAAAAGAATCTAGGAAGGAAACAAAATAGTGTCCATATCAAGTGGGCCTACATGCAAACATCCCCAGCACGTATTACCATTATGCTTACTGCTTTTTGTTTGGGGGAGGTTTCTTGTGTTTTGCTTTTGTTTTTAAGACAGGGTCTCACTCTGCAGTTCAGGCTGGCCTCAAACTCACAGTGACCCGAGACACTGTTTGGAGCTCTTTCCACAGTGGGGGCCTCTTAGATGAAACAATCCTGACAGAGGAGCGACTCCGCACACACTCACCGAGAAGCAGGCGTCAGGGTCGATCTGATACTTGGCTGCGATTCCAAAGCGAGTGTTGCTGTTTCCTGCTGTCCAGGCAAGATTGACAGCAGTCTCCAGCTTCTTGTTCACTTTCTGGTAAATGGAGCCACCAAATTCTGTCCCGTCATTCCTGCAAACAAGCACAGCAGAGATGCCAAGCTGACCAGGGAAAGTAAGCTGGTGCCCACAGAGCTGCCCATGATGGCGGAAAATCCACACACACTAGAAATGGACTGAACCAGGCTGCCTGGAGTTGACCAAATTCCATGAAACAGGAACTAAACACAAAAGTCAGACAGGAATGGGACAGACTGGGCAGCGGCACACACCCTGAAACCCCGCCCCTTGGGGGGGGAGCTGAGCCAGGAGATCACAAAGTCAAGGCCAGCCTGGGCTACACTGCAACTTTAAAGCCAGCCTAATGCCCAAATTTTGCCCGAGCTTCAGCCAGACACTGTGCTTCCAGCAAATACAGGGGAGAGCCCAGGTGCCCTGACTCACAGGGAATCTGTGGTCTTCAAACAGCCCAAGCTTAACAGAGCAGCAGCCTATGGCAAATAACAGGATTTCTCATGGCTTTAATGTAATAGTCAAATGAGGAAATGGCTTGGCCTTAAATGTGTTGTTGCTGTTCAAAGGTCACAATTTCCAGAACATTCTAAAACCACAAATGCAACACTCCTGTACTGGGGCTTTCAAAGCCGTAAGAAGGAGCTCCCTGCTCCAGTTCACCCAGAGGAGCACGAGGCATATCTGTTCCACATCTGGGCGCAGCAACACCGGGGCAGCCAGGAGGCGGTGAGTTGGCCAACTCCACGCCAGTCCCCTCGTGATTGACTGAAAATGCTGAGCCTCAGGATCGGGTCAGGGAGGGAATGGAGCAGCCTTGGGGCCTCAGAACTGATGCCGGCCCCCAGTCCTAACCCCAGGAAGCACCTGGTATTTCTAGTCAGAGTTCTGAACGTAAATTTCTATGCCTTATCTTTCCTATGTCCCTTTTTAAAAAGTTAACATACAACTGAACTGACCTAGATTTCTATAAATTTCAACACGTATGCAGATCTGCATAATCAGCATGACACTCAGGACACAGAATAGTTCCACCAGCCCCGACCCTCTCAAGGTACCCGCCCTCGGAACCACACCTGCCTGTCCCCTCAACCGCCACTGGACTGTCCACCTCTCTAGCCCTCTGAGCCTTTTTTAGTTTTAAAAGACTCAATGTTTTAATCTAATGCTTCTAAGATTTCACAAATTGACACAACACCCGGGCCACAAGAAAGTTTTTTTCCCTTTGGCGCCCTCTAGTGGAAAGAAAGACAGTTGGTAAAGTTCTACCCACCTGGTGCCACCAGCTCACTCATAAAACTAGCTAAAATCAAATTATTTTGATGGTTAAGTTGTTTCGCTTAACCTATGTCGTCGTGTATCTCAACTCTCAGGTCTGATCATCCTGGGCCCTCGCAAACCTACCCTGTGTTCCTCACTTTCCTTCACCAGACTGCCCGACAGTTACTAAACTGTTAAACACCCAACCATGCAGAGAAAACACTTGGTATGTCACTGGGCTCAGCACCCCTCGCCTTGCCTGCCACCACTGCATCTCATTAAGCACAGCAAGGGGAACCCCAAGCAGGAAGCAAGCTGCGTCTCTTCTAGCCGTCCCCTAATTTGATAACCAAAGGATCTCCAGAGCCCGGAAGATTTCAGGGACGTGAACTGCTTCAGCCCTCCAGGGAGTCATGAGTCATTTGGTGGGGACTGGTAGCCATATCTGTGGTTCAGACTAGAGAGAATCTAAGACAATTTAGGAAATGGGTGGGCGGGAAACAAATGCGAGCAGATCGCTTGGCTTCTCGGATGCCAGTGAACTGCATTACTGGTGATTCAAATTTAAGCCAGAGAACCAAGAGCAGCCTCCCTCCCGCTGGAACCGGAAACGTCCACTCACACGTTAGTGTGGAGCTGGAACTCATCCGTCTTGTAGCCAACGGCGAAGTTGCTCTGGGTCACTCGGGACTTTGCGGTCTCGAAATTCATCTGGTAGCCGGCCAGCCAGCCCTCGTAGCCCAGCACCAGGGCTCCGCGGATCGAAGGCCCCGCGATGTCGAAGTCCACATCGCAGCCCAGGTTGATGTGTTCCCGCTTGTACCCCGTCTTGATTTTAGCATTTTTCTTCCTGAAGGAAAAGCAGTTCTATTAAAATCGGAAACTAACTCACCTTTTTATAATCATGCCCAAAAATTCCCCCCCAAAATATATATTTTTTTAAATTCCTGTTTAAATGAGTGAGTCCGTGTGGGAATGCTTTTTTAAGAAGCCAGGGCTGGGGCTGGGGATTTAGCTCAGCGGCATAAGCGCCTGCCTTGCAAGCAGGCAGTCATGAGTTCGATCCCTGGTACCGATAAAAAACGAAAAAGACAAAAAAAAAGAAGCCAGGGCCCCAGTTCTCCTGTAAGCAGCTGCTGTGTCACAAGGAGCAGGACACTGCCACCCCGAGCCTGGAATCCAGTCTCCAGGAAACCACACAAATAAAGTGAGGGAAGAGGAGAGCCAGGCAGGCAGGGCTAAGTCAGTTCCCCTTCTGCCTTCCCCACCACCTCATGGGGCAGTGGGCACAGGCTCAGGAGGCAGAGCGCAGAGCCCAGCAACTACGAACAGGTGTACCCACCACCTCCCGAGCCTGTGCAAGACACACACCCAGCAGAAGGCGAATACCTGAACAGGGAGACCATCGCAGAAAATGAAGACGCAGCTAATCCTTTCTAAGTGAGCACAATAGAGGTGAGACCCACTGAGCACAGAATTGGGAGAACCCGGGGTCCTGCAGTTCTGGGGCCCAGGAGTCCTGGGTGGCCAGACAGGACCCCCAGTTCAGCCTGCCAACGCCACATTCAGCGCCCCACTGCCCCTTCTTCCAGCTCATCTGCAAACTCAAGTGTCACCATGCCTCTGAACCAAAGTAAACGGTGGAGAACAAGTCTACATCTGGCAAATAAAATCAGAACTGTTCACCCCATTGTCTGGGTCACACAGCGAGCAGGGGCTCCGTGGTCCCAGCCACACTCTCGGCAGAGACCACAGCAGAGACCGACCGGGTCGGGCTGCGGTCCTGGCTACTCCTGGCTTTCTTTACTCACACTCAGGCTGTGCATACTAAACTCTGTTCACTCCTCGCAGGAACCACTGGTTCTTGGAGATCTGGCCCATCACAGGGCCGGGCAGGACGCGGATGAGATAAAGCCTGAAATGTCTCTCAAAGAGGGTCTAATGGCAGACTTGGGAGAGGCTCAAAGATGGGACATTGTGTGAGCATCAGTAAGAATAACAGCAGATTAGAACATGTAAAGCACGTTTAGTCTAGGAATTGATAAAGGCAGGAGAATGAATGCAAGTTCAAGGCCTGGCTGGGCCACACAGGGAGTTCACAGCCAGGCTGCTGGATAGCCTGTCTCAAAAAAAAAAAAGGCTGCAGAGCTGTAACTGAATTTTCTTCGAAGTTTTCATGGACTACTTGATTCTGCAGGGGAAAATCGTGAAATAATCAAAGCTTCGATCAATCCTGTATAGTATCGCCTATTCGACTGAGGCAAAGTGCAAAGAGTCATAAAGGATGGATGGAAGGGGCTGCATGGATGCACCTCTCACACCAGGGAAGCAGACCAGGGAACACAGGCGAGGAGAGGCAGGAGGGGAGAGAAGCAGAACAAAGATCTGCCACGTTCGGGAGCCCAATGAACTGAATGAATGTAAACACAGGACGCAGTAACAGAAGCTAAGATTAATCATAAGCACCTGCCTGGCAAACACAAGGTCCTGAGTTAACTCCCGGTACCAAAAATAAATAAATAAAATTTGTAATTGGGCCGGGGACACAGCTCAGCAATACAAGTGCTTGCCTGGCAACTGCAAGGTCCTGAGTTCAAGTCCCTGGTACCCCCTCCCCAAAAAAGAGATGGTGATGTACATATACCCACTCCCTAAGATGGCTGTGAACTGCATGAACTATAAACATGCTAATCAAATAAAAAAACTTTAAAAATCAAGTGAATCTAAGCACATTGACTTGTCAATATTGAAGAATTATGGGTATCTTTTTTTCAATGTACTCATCATACTACTATTATGCTTTTTTAAAAGAACTCTTACCACTTAAAGATGTATGTTAAAATGTTTACAGATGATGTTATGCACACCACTTGTAAGCTAACACCGGTGGAGGGACACTCTGTGGATGGCTGTCTAAATAGACCACCACTGGACATGCATTGATAATTACCAAGCTGGGTGCTGGAATATAACGTGGGTTTAGCATCCTTTTCTATGTAATTTTGAAATTTTGAATCCTAACATTTAAACAGGTTCTCAATAAGACAAGTATGTGAGAGGTCACAGTAGTAAGCAAAGCCACCACCCTTCCCCATGACAGAGAGACCTGCATCTCGGGACCTCACTTCTGTTCAAGTTGCTTCCGTCACTCCAGCAAGCTTTGAAGAGAAACAGCAGCAACCAATTATCTCTCGAAAAGAAAAACACAATTTCTCCTAGCTTCTTGCTTTGTTAGTGGCAGAAGACTGGGTTTGGAGACCAGGGTGAGTGGGGCAAATGATCGTAACTTAGCTGACTTCAGAAGAGAGGAAGGCTGCAGAACGTTCCAACAGCGCGTCTCGTAAGCAGCAACTAAAACGCTCCTGCTGACCCCAAAGACAGATGCCACTCCAGGCCCTCTGGCCAGAAAGTGGTCTTCACACCTTGGGTCTGGCCCAAGGTGGTCTGCAGTGCCCAGCAGCGCAGGCTTCTCCCCAGGTTTGTTCCCTTCTAGCCCGGTGACCGCAGTGGGGAGCCTGTTCTTTCCCAGGTATCACCGGCATTTTTACAGAGCTGTTTAAGCAACGGTGCTACTGTGACCAGTCCCAGTGAGTCTTGTGTCTAATGCATGGGTGGCAGCTGGCTTCCTTTGTGCAGATGCTGAGGATGAGGTCAGCAGCCCCAGAAAATGAGGTCCCTTGCCGCTTCTTCGGGAGCCAGGTGCCTCCCAGCAGCAGCACCCCTTGGCACCACAGACGGCAAGTGTCCATCCCAGTCTCCATCGCAAGCCTGGAAACTTCCCTCAGCAACCCCAGTGGGGACTCAGACGCGGTGCCCGTGACTTTACCTTCTAGAAACCACCGCCCTCCAGGGTAAGGCGGTGCTCTCCTCGGAGACCTCTGTCTCCGAGCATGACAAGCACGACATGAACCTGGCACACTTCAGTTATGGTGGATACACTGTGTCAACCTGAGAAGTCTAGAAGCCTAGCTGACTCCCACTCCTCCATCCCGGGGTGCACAGGACAAGCCCTCCCATTCTAGGATACTGTTCATTGTGTCAACTCGAGAAGCTCAGAGGTTTCACTAAGTGACTCAGCAGGGCGCCAGGGTCTCTAGTTTGTAAAATCATCAGCCTGTGCAGAAGGAGGGCAGGCGGGTGGTGAGTGCTACACCCACCCCAGGGGAGCAGCCTGACACAGTGAAGGCAGACAGGAGGGCCTGAGTGCTGGGTCTCTGCAGGAGCTCCAGCCTCCGCCTTCAGCTGGAAGGAGGTCTCCTGGCTTCTGGTACAGATTCTTTGGCTTCCAAGGACTCTTCATCCTTGGTTGTAGACTCTTCAGCCCTCCATCGTAGATTCTTCAGGATCCATCGTAGACCCATTGGCCTCCTGATGGACTTGCACTGGACACTGCAGTAAGCTCCGCCCTTGGGCCGGGCCCTTCAGCCTCCAGCATGCAGACCCCTGGACCACTGTGAGCCCATTTCGTAACTTCTCATGCATTTATGTATCTTGGGTTATGGCTGTTTCTCTAGTAAACCCTGACTGGTTCTAAAACAAAAAATACAGACACGGTCAAAAGCAAGGAGAGGCACTTGTGCAAAGCACACAGGGTGCCGCCCTGAAAGAGCTCCCAGGGGCCCCAAGCGAGGCAACGTGAGCAACACGATAAATGATGTCACACATGACAGCCCGCAGTATAAAATAAAAGGCAGGGATGTGGCTCAGAGGTAGACCACTCACCGAACACGTGAGAGGTCCTGAGTTCAATCCCAGCACCACAAAAAAATTTCAAAACTAATAAAATAATAGAGTAAGTGCCCATGAGCCGGGCACAGTGGCACATTACAGTGGCCTGTAATCCCAGCACCTGGGAGGCTGAAGCAGGAGAGCACTGTGAGTCCGAGGCCAGACTGAACTCCATAGTGAAACCCTGTCTCAAAAAGTCAAAAAATACTAAATGCCCACAAATTCGTACTAATGTAAGTAAATAAGGAGAAAGAACAGCTACTTTTTTACAGTAGAATCCCAATTTTAAAGTAAGCGAATCCTTTTGAGAATGGAAAACTCCTCATTTGCCAACCCACTCGCTGGAACGGGAATCACCAAGGCCCTGCATGCCCAGAGTCGGCGTGCACGAGAAGCAGGAGGCTGCGGCTGGCACAGCACAGCACTGCGTCCTCTCAGCCTTCTGAAGTAGCAGGAATATACCGTGAACAATAAAAACTACAGTAGAGCAAACACTTAAACCAGCACAGGGGTCATTTATTGTGACCACCTATTATGTAATACACACTTTGGGGGAAGAGGCAGCACTAGTGACTGGACCTTTGCACTGAGCTACACGCCCAGTCCTAGTATTTTTTTTTTTCCATTTTAAGATAGTCTTGCTAAATCACTAAGTTAGTTGGACTCAAATTCTTGGCCCTCCCTGCCTCAGCCTCCAGTGGAGGACCACCAGGATGGGAATCTCCTTGAATAAAGGGCAATTATGTCCATTTTGGCTCCACCAGGTCCTATCTCCATGTACTGATATGTACAGAGCTGTCCAGGCCATTTCTTTAGCCTCTCAGCAATGTAAATAGGGCTGGCTGAGGTGCTGATGAGTAATCTTTGAAGCCGGGTGACAGTTGCTGCTGTGGGGCCACTGTTCCACACTGTCAACTGGGCTGAGCCTCAGATAAGAGGCTGTGACTCCCCAGGGCAGAAAAGTTTACATATCAGACCCGAAGCACCTACCCCAAAACATGAGATGCTATCGCAGTTGTGTTATGCAGATCACTATTTCTGCACATCCTTCCCTCTGCATCCTGCAGAGGTGATCAGGCTGCCTGTCCAGCCCAGCTCTCGGCACTCACGAATGTCCCACCACTCCCACGGTCTCCCATCCTCAGGCCACTCCCTTCTTCCGCAGTTAATAAAATCCAGGCTGGCCCTGGGGTTGTGGCCTTCATTCCTGTGAACCACCTTCTCAGCCGGACTCGAGGGACCCCCTCTGCTCCCCACAACTGTATATATGTCTTAGTGTCTTTATTCTCACCGTGAGTTGTACTGGAAGTGGTAGATGGGAATTAACTTATTGGAATTTCAATACCTTTTTCATGGCATTACGAATATAAACTTCCTAGATGGACACTAGGACTAGGAAGGGCTCTCTATAGCCCCCACCGTGCTGGGACCACAGGTGCACACCACACCGTGTCCAGACATACGTGCTATATCATACTTTTATACAACTGGCAGCCCAGCAGGTGTGTCCACAGCAGCATTCCCACAAACATGTGAGTAATGCTTTGTACTGTGATGTCACTGGACAGGAGGAATTTTTCAGCCTCATTACAATCTTATGCAACCACAGTCCTCCATGGCTGGGGTATAGCTCGGTGATAGGGCACCAGCCTGGCACACGTGAGGTGCTGGGTTCATCCCCACCAGTGCCAAAAAAACCAAAGACCAACAGAAATGTTATTATGAGTAACTCACTATGTGACTATCTGAGCTATAGTTATGGATGACGTTACCACTAGGGGATGCTCAGGAAGTAATACAGGGGAGCTTTACTACTATTTTTATCAGTTTTAAATGAAATTCTGCACGAAAAGTATAAAATTAGTTTGAAAAAAAGTTACATTTAAGGAGGGTAGGGAAGGGGGGGAATGAAACAGATTTTATCATGGGTGTCAGTTACTTTTGTCTTGTTGCTGAGACAAAATTGACACCCAAAATGAAGGAAGGAGAGGTTTACTTAGCTCAGAGTTTGTGGAGGTTTCAGTTCATACTTAGCTGGCTCCAAGCCAGAGTGGCTCTTGGCAAAAGGCAGCGGTTCATGGTGGCAGAAAACAGCTAAAGCAGTCAGAGCAAAAGGGGAGGAGAAAGAAGACTCCATCCCCTATGCTGTGTGTAGGCTACCCGCCCTAGGCTGGGTGTAGCACTCACACCCATAAACCCAGCACTGCACCATGAATCGGTCACAAATTCTATAAGCCTGCCCCTGACCGCATGAGGCTTTGGGGGAACGTCTAGACACAAACCATAACATGACGTATAGGTACAAGTTCTCTATGATGAGTGTGACGGTTATGTATACCTAAAATGTACCAATAAAACCTAATACAAAAAAAGTTACATTTAAGGAGAAAACCACTTTCTGTTTAACTGCAGGACCTAAAAACTACTCTGCCACCTTCCACAAGTAAGGGCAAATCCCTTTTGAATTCCAAGCACGAAGTCCAGGCAGCAAACGCAAGCACAAGGCTCTTCCCCTGCCCCACATCCCGTCAGAATCTGGATAACTTCTCCCCAACAGAAAGTCAGCGTGCAACACAGCAATGGCCCCAGCGGAGGGACACAAGAAGGAGAAGCAGGAGTCTCCAGACCAGGCCGGTGTCCCCAGACTGTCGCAAGTTAAGAGAGGACCTCTCTCCAGAGGACAGGAGCCCTGCCTGCCCAGTGGGGCTCACTGCACCCTCCCTCTAATAAACAGCAGTGGGGAGAGGCGAGGAGGGGGAAATGGGAAGAGGACATGAAATAGCAAGTGAACCTCCTAATGCCACTGAGCCACACTGCTGAAGACACGGAAATGGTAAATTCAAACTTCCCTTGACCCCACCAGCAGTGTGGAAAATGCCTTCCCTGCGCTTACAAGTACCACTGTTACAGGCAGCTGAGCCAGTTAAAAATATTATAGGCAGTCAGACAGGGCTAGGCCCTCGAGGAAGCTGGCACAGAGGACCAGATATCTGATGACCTTGGAGGGGTCACACACCTCTTGCTGTGCACAGGCCAGGTCTCAAGACAGAAAGCAAATGCAAGCTCACCCTTAAGTATAATCCTTAGAGATTAAATCTGGATCACCTTGTCACCATCCCAATCTCTAAGGAAGTCACAGCTCTCTAAGAATGCCCGCTTTCTACATGGCTCGCTTCCCCATTTGTGTCCAATGTAATCAATTTTACCTAAACTATTGATATTATTGGCAAACTATAGTTATGTCCCACCTTATGCCCTTCTGCCTTATCTTACCCCACCTTGAACCCATGATTTCCCTCTATAAAAGCCCCTGGAAAAAGACAGTCCTAAACAGTCCTAGACCCACTTGGGACCCTCTTCTGTCTCTCTCCAGACAGAAGCTTTCTTTCTCTCAATAAATACATTCTACTCTTCACCTCCGTTGTTCCTAAAATTCATTCTTCGGTTTTAGAGAACATGAACTCTCGGACATAGTAAGTCGGGAGTGTATTCCACAAGGAAGTAGTTTCTCCCAGCTACTTGGAAAAGCACCCAGAACACTCTGGGAGGCTGAGGCAGGAGGATCACAAGTTTTAGACCAGCCTAGGCAACTTAATGACTTAGAGAAACCCTGTCTCAAACTAAAAAAAATGTTTAAGGGATGTGGATATAGTTTAGTAGGACAGCCCTGGGTTCAATCTCCGGTACCTAAAAAAAAAATAGTAAAATAAAATACAAAGGCAGAAGGAAAGAGAAGCTGAAGCAGACACACAGGACTCTGTCCAGCCTTCCAATGTCAATAAACAAACGCCTACCTGCTAGTGCCCACAGGGCCTGCCCAGGGAGGGAAGTGCAGCCTCAGGGCCGCCCCACCGGCAAGGCCTCAGATTTCCTGAGCAGTATGCTGGGAGAAGGGCCCTGCACACCTCATGGGCTGGTGACATAAACCCTGTAGCTTCTGTATCCAAATGTCACCTGCTGCCACCAGCCCTGGCCACCTACATGACCAGCTCCACAAAATGGGGCACAACAAGGCCCCTTGGTGCAGCCTGCCACCAAGCACAGTGACAGTGCAGAACCTGGACGGAAAGCACCACAATTATACCTGCCCGTAAGCCCAGCTACTGGAGGGTCACCAAGTCCAAGGCCAGCCTAGGCAACTTAGCAAGCCTCTCTCATAATAAATGTAACACAAAACATAAAATAACTAGCCGGGCGTGGTGGCACACAAGAGGCTGAGGCTAAGGCTGGAGGACCATTGTAAATTCCAGAACAGCCTGGGCTACAAAGCAAACTCAAGGTCAACCTGAACAGCATAGTGAGACCCTGTCTCAAAAAGACAAAAAAATAAAACCAGCTGGGAAATAGCTCAGAACTTATCTGATGGGCACAAGGGCCTAGGACTGGAGGAAAGAAGAGGGTGATGAAGAAGAGAGAGGAGAGAGGAAGACAGGACAGACAGACTGCTCAACAATGGGTCCTCACTGTCCATTAAAGAAGCATTTGGGGCCAGGGATTTAGCTCAGTGGCATAAGCGTCTGCCTTGCAAGTACAGGGTCATGAGTTCAATCCCCGGCACAAAAAATAAATAAAATTAAATTTAAAAAAAAGCATTTGAGGTGGGGGCCACAGTCTGGCCTGGGACCCTCAGATCCTGCAGAGAGGCACAAGGCCAATCATGGAGTCTCTTAGAACCATGGCTTGGGCTGGGAATGAAGCCCAGTGGTAGATGCTTGCCTAGCATGTGTAAAGCCCTGGTCTCCCTCCCCAGCAAAACACACACACACACACACACCCAATATCACCTAATACCATTCCTGCCCAAGGAGTGTCCATGCCAGAGCAGTTCATTCATGGATAGACCCAGATGTGTCATGAGCTCCAAGCCAACCACAGAACTTGAATCTCCAGGTCAAGGAGGCCACTGGTGCCCTTCAGGTAGCATCAGTCCCCTCCCCCAAACCGTGTCACAAATAGCTTCCAGGACCAGCAACATCACACAACATCCTCATGGCGAAATGAGAAGAGAATCCTACCCGGTGTTAGGCGAGAAGGACGAATCAAAAGTCAGCTTCAGTCCATGTGCAAGCTAGACCGGAAAGACAAGCGACACAGGTGAGTCATGAGACAGCTGGCCAGGGGCCAGGTGCCAGGTGCCAGGGGCCAGGTGCGGAGGAGGAAAGGAAACCACGCCTTTCCGCTACCTGATCTTCCACGGTGATCTCGCTGCCCAGGGTGTTGTCCGTGTTCCATTTCTCGGTGAAAGTCAGGCCGTACTCGGTCCACCTGTACTTGGTTTCCAGGCTGCCTGTCACTTTGGTGGTCTCTGTGTTGGCTGAGCCGGAGCTTGTGAATTCCTGCGAAGGAAAGGACCAGTCACAGCCTGCAGCCCAGCACAGGCACCCTCACCCTGCACCTCAACGCAGTGCTTGCCTTGGGGGCACAGGTGAGCCCTGGAGCATGGGCAGGAGCACCTGCCACCCAAGGGAATCCTGTGGTGAATTCTTCATGTGGAGACAGCTTCCTGCCTCCTCCGTGTTCTCAAGTCTGGACACTTCTGGGGCACCCTGCTTCCCCCCTGCCTCCAACCTAGTACAGAGAAGAGGCGCGAAGCCAACGGGGCAGAAACTCGCACCCAGAACTCCTCCCTCCAACACCTGCAGCAGGTGCCCTCTAACGGGGCTGCTTAGATTTCTTTTAAACATTCAACAATTACGTGACACTGAACACAGATCAAGGAAGGAGCTGGGGAACGGCTCAGTGGAAGAGCGCAAGCTCAGCTCCATCAAAGCCCTGGGAGCCCACTCAACAACAGAACCAAAAAACAGAGACGTAAGGAAAACCACAGCTGAGGACACCCCCATTCTCTTGCATGAACTGGGGGCGGGCTGGCATGGCTCCCCAGAGCAGCGGTCAGGCAGGTAGGACAATGTGACAACCCCAGAGGACTACAACCTTCCGCCCTCCCTGCCAGGGCATGGCAGGTACCTGGTGGTGGCCAGTGAGTGACAAATACCCAAAGGTCCTGTGCTGGGGACAACTTACCAGTCCATTCTCGGACTTGGTTTTCAAATCGAGTTTTATTAATCCAAACCCTAAGGGAAGAAGACAGACATAAGCAGCATGTACAACCCGCCCAGCACAGCAAGCCCGCCTCCCTTCCGGCTGTCCGAATGGGCTTTTGAAACAAGCGCGCCAGAGGGGTCAGGGTGTCCGGGCCCCTGTACCACCGCCACTGCAGCAGACAGACAGGCACGGATTGGGAGGTGCCTGGCAGCTGGAGGGCAGTGGCCAAGCCCTGTGGATGCCACGGGCTAAATTTAGAAGCCGTGCTCCACTGCTGCAGGACACAGCATGGCTTCCTGCTTGCAAGAGAAAAGGAGAAAGTCACCTTGCAGGTTGCGATTCCCAAGCTGGCCCCTCTGTGCCAGCTCACAAGCAGCCACCGGGACCTCATTTTTCTCTTCCTGACAGCAAACTTCTTACAGCTGCCTGACCCAGGCCTCCCCAGCTGTTACAGGTAAAATCACTGGGGTGTCTGGGAGCCCCTCCTTCCTTCCCTCCCTCCCAGTCTCCTCCAGAAACACTCAGAGACTCACCGTAGCCCTTGGTGAAGACGTCCCTAGCAGACTTGCCAAGATCGGCGTACGTGGGCGGCACGGCCATCTTCTGCTACAATAAAAGAACCGCCAGAATAAATGCATCGGTAATTATGGAAATTAGTTTACCATCAGTGAAAATTATTAGGCACCATTAACAACCAATAAAAATTATCCAGCAGCGGGAGTCGCGGGCACCGGATCCTCCGCCCAGGTGTGAGCAATCCCACGTGTGCTGCCTGAGCCTTTGGGGTCAGAGTTTGAGCCCTCAGGAAGTCTCCATTGATAGGGGATCAGCCTGACCTTGGCCCAGAACAGACTAAAAACAGACTAGCGGTCAGTAAATATTTGCTGAATGAATTAACTTCAAAGATGCATTCCCATGAGCACGCTGCTTCTCCAAGGTAGAGGATTCTTGCCAATTACACGATCTTCTTACAAAATGTCGGCTGCTGGGACCTTAAATACACCGACCAGATACCAGAGCTTTCAATGGCAACGTCTTCCACGAGGTTCTGATTTCATTCATTCAACAAATGTTCATGAGAGTACCTACTGCTCCAGCATGGGCCCAACTCTTCACTCTAGGATCACCTGCTTTCAGAGAATACAATAAAACCTAACAGAGCAGGCAGCCCTCACATGGAAGAAACCCAACAGAATACAAAAAAGAAACCACTCCAGCATGGCTTTATTTTAAAAACCAACTATCGAGTAGGGTGTGGTGGCACAGCTTGTCATTCCAGCACTCGGGACACTGAGGCAAGAGGATCCTGGCAAGTTTGAGACCAGCCTGGGCTACAAAGTGAGCTCAAGGCCAGCCTGCACTGCATAGAGAGACCCTGTCTCAAGGCAATAACTCAATTAAAGAGCACTTGCTTGGCATTTGTAAAGCCCTGGGTTCAACTCCCTGTACCACCAAAACACAATGAAAAGCTTGGTATTATTACCGATCACTAAGCCAATGAACATTTATAAAGCATCCCGAGGTTCAAGAGGCTGTAGCTCAGTCTTTGCCCTAATGAGCCACAGTACCCAATGGGAGGCTGTGCTTGCTAAGCTGTGTGCACTGAACCAAAACCCTGATCCAGGACAGCGGGGCTTGTGTGTGAGAACAGCAGCCTGCTGAGTACCTCACTGGGCCTGCACACACGCTCTGCAGTTCCAGCCGGGACTGGAGGTCCAGGCCTTGCTTTGCTTGTTTCAGATGCATTGCTAATTTTGCTCTCTCCGCTCACCCATGTGTCACAGAGAGAAGTGAGCGGTTTGGCCTGTCCTATTTTTGTGGCTGCCGTTGTTCTTTCTTGCACATGAGCGGGCTGGAACCATGGGCAGCTCAGTCCACATTAGGTCTGGCTACAGAGAGGACAGAGGATCCAGGTCGGGCCGCGCCTGCCAGCCCTGCCAGGTCTGGGAACTCCCCCTGCTTCCCGCTTGTTCCTCTCCCCCAAACCAACCCTGTGGGCTGTCTGTCACTGACACAGGCCAGGAGCCCACTCGCAGGTCCTGGAGGAAGGGCGCTAGCCTGAGGGACAGATGGGCCTGGCCTCTTTGGGAGAGAAGCCGACAGGAAACAACCCTGGACTGAAAGCTGAGTGACACAGTCTCATGTGACCCTGCAGCACAGCCTGGCGAAGGACCCAGAACACGGTGCATCCCTGCCAGGGCTAACCAGCCATCATCCATTGGTGGTCAATGGTCAGTGGCCAGGGGAATGTCTTTCTTTCCTGCTGCCCCTCTCTGCCTGGAAGGCAACATCTCTGCTGAGCTTCCTCCCAACCCTAACCCAGAACCAGGGCCTTCCTGGATCCTCTCCCCTAGGGCCCCAGAAGAGACCTTCCAGCAGCCGCCCCCAGCAGCAGCCTTCACATCTGGTCTGGTCCCTCACTCAGGGAGAAAGCAGAATGCTCATCATTTAATGTCCCCCAAATACCCTTTCTCACTCCTAATCCCCAAACCCAACAGGAGAGCCACCTGTCCAAAAAAAACCCCAAAAAACAAAAAACAAAAACCACACCATCCAGAGCAAACATCAGCTATAGCTCAAGGACACTAAGAAGATTAGCCAAGGACCAGAGAGGCAGAGACACAGAGTAGCAGAGCTCAGAAGAGCGGCCTTGAAGGTGCTCAGAGAAGGCCGGTAAGCCCGTGTTTCCCCTTCTGGAAGCTCCACCACACGCCGGTTACCTGGTACCCGCTGAATGGATGTGCCCTGGCAACTCCATCACTTCTGGCCGGCCACTCTGGAAGCTAGTGCTCTCATGCGTCACTTCCCTGCTGCAGCTCCCTAGACATGGACAGCAGCACGACCACTGCCCCACCCCCGGGACAGCTGCTGCTCAACACGGCACCGTGCAGCAGTGGACCCTGGACGGATAGAGTCAGACCAGCCCGGGCCTGGGCCCCAGCACTGAAAGCAGGATGCCGGTGGCTTGCCACTCGCCAGAGGCCCAGTTGCCATGCAGCCGACACCGCCCTGCCGGCTCCCACGCACCCACACCCCTCGGGGGCTGCATCCATGTGACGGGACTAAGTAAAGGCCGGAGACACTAGGCTCTGCCCTCCCTGAGAAGCCAGCCTTCTTAACAATCCAACAGCAATTTAGTGGGGGCTGGGGATTTAGTTCAGCAGCATAAGCACCTGCCTTGCAAGCACATGGTGTGAGTTCGATCCCTGGTACCAAAAAAAAAAATCCAACAGTACACAAAGAATAGTTCTCAGGAACTATTTGTAGGGTGGAAACGGTGGTGTGTATAGTGTTTTCTGAAGCCAAGACTAAAGGGAAGGGAGACAACAATCTGCTCTCACTCAGCCTGCGGCGAGCTGACTTGGAAACCTGGCCAGGCCCTGGCCCCTCCCAGCCCTTCCACCCATATCTGCTCTCAGAGGCTCACGGTCTGCTCCTGCTCAGCAACAACCTGACCTGCGGCAGCTAGCAACCTCTGGCCTACAGAAGCCCAAGCCCTAACGGCCAGGAAGGAAACGGGGCAGTCCAGCGAGAACCAGGCTGCCAGTACTGCCCAGCATCAATCAGAAGAAAGACAGGCCCACAGCTGTCTGCCTGGGGGACAACTCTGGGGAAGAGCCCAGGAGTTTCACGTGGGTGACAGGCAGGGTCAGGCTGAGCAGACCTGCCTGCAGTCACTGAGACTTTGGGAAGATCCAGCAAGTAACACCAAGAGACAGGAGGAGTCCCTGCTTCCCCTCCTGGCTGGCCAGCCTACCTACCCAACCGTTCCCTGGCTGACCTTGAACAAATTATGCAAGATCCACTCCAGGGCAGGAATGTAAATCCAGCCATATGAGAAGCCCAGAGGGGAATGATAGTACCACTCTTACATAACCTCCATCCTGGGGGGGAGGACCGAGCGCCAGGGAGGGGGCAGATCACCCCACCCCCACTCATCAGCCTGTGGCAGTGAGTGACAGCTGCACTGCTCCTGTGCCCTCACCCCCCACACACACCCAAACCACACCCTTTTCAAAGCTCTTCAGAAGCTGTCATGCATAAACCTATTCAAAATATGGGAAAACGGATTTGTATAAAGATGGCAAATCCTGGTGCAGGGCAGGTATTCAGCATTAGCATATGTTCCAAGTGGCGAGCAACAGCAACGGAGCTAGTTGGCTTCATACTGTATGTAGGCCTGGAGTCCCAGCTACTAGCCAAACTAAGGCAGGAGGGTCAATAAGCCCAGGAGCTCAAGGCAGACTGTACAGAAGACTTCCATCCCCCTCAAAAAAGTATTGCTGGGGCTGGGGATATAGCTCAGCAGCATAAGCGGGCGCAAGATCCTAAATTCAATCCCTGGTGCAAAAAAAAAAAAAGTATTGCTGGACTGTGAGAGAGGAGTAGAAACTTTGTATCTGACAGTAGAAGCTAAATAATTACAATGTAACCACAAAATAGCTCACAGCTCCCAAGGCAGCTGTGGAGACAGGGAGAGACCCCACAGTAGCAGCTTATATGGGCACCCTCATGCCTACCCCACTGTGGCATAAGGGGAGCTGAACTCAGGTAAGACTGTCCCACCCCCAAGAAGTTCACTTAGCCAGCAGATGTGCAAAACTGTAAGGATGATAACCAATGTCAGCGAAAGAGAGGGAGACTCTGGTCACTCCTGTTCTCATCTGTGTAAACACAGATTTTGGAGGCCAACTGCCAGGCAGCTGAGGTGACATTAACCCCAGGGGCAACCCGAACCCACAGGAGTAGCCTAGGCTTACAGATAAGTACCTGAGAATGTTCACAGCAGCATTATTTATGACACAGAACCCAGAAGCAATGTAAATGTCCACCAGAAGGACAGACAGACAGAAGTTAAGGTATTTGTAAACCAAAGAGTACTACATGGAATCAAAAATGAGGCTGATTTATATGGTGGGGGGACTGAAAGCTGTCTGTGGTTCCGCTGAATTAAAAAAGGCAGGTCACAAAAAAAATGCACATTCTGCACTGGGATGAAACCTTTGTACATACACAACTAGACATGCCAGGGAATCTAGGAATGGACAGGACAGTGTGTGGGCAGCACCTGAAGCTGCCTCTGGAGACAGAAGGCTTGGGAAAGTGCCAAGTTCAGGTAAGATTTTCACTGTTTACTCTGCTTTGTTATTTAATCTGTTTGTGTAGACTGATGATTTTTCTACCAGCAGAAAACTGTAAACACCAGCCATGTCCCCATCCGTTGCTGCAAGCAGAGATGTCAGAGGGAAAAGCTACCCAGGTGGTGTCCACGCAGTTCCAAGAACGGATTCAAACACAGGCAGTGTCGTCAGACAGGCCCATGTGGGCACATTTCACCCCCAGTGACCTCCCAGGGCAGGAGCGGGCAGAGCTGGGGCACCCAGACGAGTACACAGCACTCCTGCCACACCGGCCTCTGCTGCCCACATGTGGGCTCCCTCCTGATACCGAGCACTGCTAAACAGCTCC
The DNA here is from genome assembly GCF_034190915.1 of Cavia porcellus. Lineage (NCBI taxonomy): Eukaryota > Metazoa > Chordata > Mammalia > Rodentia > Caviidae > Cavia > Cavia porcellus. The sequence continues at coordinate 5,883,450 of NW_026947502.1, forward strand.
TGACAGCATGGCTCCTCCGGCAGGGGGATCCAGGCAGGGACCCTCAGTGCCCTCGGGGAGCCGCGACCCCAAAGATGGTTGATCCAGGGAACTGCATGGCTGTGGGTCTACAAGATTCAGCCAGGAACGGCTGGAAGAAGCCTCTTCAACATATAGCCGCCTGGGAGTGGAGACTCTGCCTCCAAAGGCAAAAGAGTGGCAGGGCTAGCACCCAAAGACCAGGACCACCCTGCATGGCTTGCAGCCCAGTCAGGTGACTACAGGACACAGTGGTGATGGGAGGGCTGTAAGCCTTGGGTATTAATGGGGACCCCACACTGCCCACACCTTGGCGAACGACCCTTTCACTAAAGTGGCTGGCTGCGCAACCTTGGACAATCCACTTACATTCAAAGAACCTCACTTTGCTTATCTATAAAATGGGACTAACAAAAATGCCCTCTCAAAGGAAACTGTCAGAAGGACTAAGCAAGTAAAATAGGTGGCATGCTTAGAAATGCCTGGCACAGGAGGCACACTTAATCAGCTGTCTGTGGTACCCACAATCCACTACACTGGCCACCCTCTGCCCTCCGGGATGTACCCACATCCTGCTTTTTGGCCCAGAACTGATCGCTACACCCTATTAACTATCCATGGACCTAAGGCTGGATCCAGCCAATGGGAGGCACTCACAAAAGATGGGAATTCTGGGAGAACCTGGGTCAGGGTGCTTGTACCCCTGAGCCTCTCCTTGCTGGGCAGCAACCACTTCCCTCTTCCCAAGGCCATAACCCCTCTCCCTTCTCCCTATCTCTGGTTCTCTCAGTTTCCCTAAGTGTCCCCTCTCCCCTCCATGAGCCTCCTGTGACAATTTCTCCAGTGCCATGCTGGCTGGTCTGCCAGACTGCAGTCCACAGAAGGGGCACTGGACCATGAAAAAGCACCTGCCCCAACCCTAGGGATAAAGAGAAGATACTTCCCAGCAGGAGGCAAGCCCCACCCTAAAAGCCACCTCAGAAGGGCGAGCACTTTGGAGGTCTGCACACACACCCAGGTGCGCACACACACAGGTGCACACACACACAGGCGCACGCACAGGGGCACGCACACATGCACCAGTACTTCCCCCCAAAAAAAGGCAGCCAGGGAACAGAACCGAGCTGGCAAAGATAATGGTTTTGTGCTTGAGTAGCAGGGCTGTGATCACAGGGCAGCTGCCCTCCCCCCACCCCCTTCCACAACCATCTCACAGGGGCAGCCCGGCTTTCCAGGTGCTGCTTCTATTTTAAAACACCCTGGAAGCTGGGCCACCCCACCCCAGCACAGCCTCCCACATGACTCAGGAGAATGTAGCTGACTCAGGGGCAGCCTTGCCCACCAGCCCATAGGTCCGGGGAGAAGCCCTGGGCTGGCAGCCGTCGTGCCAGAGTCTACGTCCAGGCATAGCCAGGGCCCTGGCCTGATCTCAGGTGGTTCAAGTTTGCTGGACCCTCACTGCCTGGTTTGACCCCCTGGGGTAACAGGGACAATACCTGCAGGTGGCCTCAGCAGTCAAGAAGACCGGAGTCCCAAATCTCCTCTACCCTTTTTGAGGCGTGTGACCCTGGGCAAGTCACAGCCTCTCCGTGCCTCATTCTCTTTCGGGGAAAGCCCACCAGTCCTCCAGGACTGTTACTGGTTCATTAATATAAAACGCTCAACACCATGGCGCGTGCACAGGGAGCACTAACAAACACAGCCAGTGTTTCATGACAGGTTTCCTGCTGCTCACTGTTATTTCTCACTGTAACGACGGCTGCTGAGCACGCTGCCAAGAGGTCAGCCTGAACAGCAGGGTCCAAAATTGGCCCTGCCCACAATAAAGCCTGGCCAGGTCCTAGAGAGTGGGCCCAGCTCATCCCAGGTCAGACTGCCCCTTCCAACATACAGTGCACCACTGCCCTTGCCACAAACAGCGATGCCCCTGCCAACCACAGTCCAGGCCCACTGGCCTATGGCCAGCTCATGCCGCTCTGTAGGAAGGAAAAACATCTCCCATCCAAAGAGCAATATCCACACTGCGAAAGGCACTAAAACCTATTAGCTCCTCCCAGCGGCTTCTGGGTGTAGCCAGAGAGCACAGTACCGGTCTGGCAGTGCAGGGGTGAGTCCCAGCGTGCCACCACCCAGCTGTGCAACCCCAAAGGGTCACCTCACCAGTGACCAGGCCTCTGACCAGTGAAATGCAAGCAGAACCCATCTCCAGAGCTCCCAAGACCATCAGATTTGAGGCCACAGAAAACACACACAGAGCCCCCCAAAGTGCCAAGCAGGCTCTCAATAAATAACCATAACCACCACAATCGCACTCAGAGAAACTGAGGCAGAAGGAGGCGACTTAACCGGTACTAGAATCTGCAGCTCTTATTAGGTCACTATTGTAAGCTCAGGCCACTCTCTAGGTCTCTTTCCACCAAGTGTGGATAAAGAGTTGGGCTTGCCCCTCACCCTGAAGCCCCCATGAATAAGCAGCAAAGTACAGGAACCCACAGGCTGGGCTGAGGACTGCACTGGTCACCTCTGTCTGGGGGAGCCCAGCATCATGGATTATAGCCCCTCTCCACAGCCCTCTCCACTTCCTGGCTTGGGCAGCCCTCAGTAACTCCACTAGGGAGCCCACTGGCAAATTCCAGGGAGGCCAAGTGGCCATCAAAGCCCCAAGTTGCACCTCGCTTCCAAGACGCCTTGCTCAGGACAAGCCCAGCTGAGACACCACACAACCACCATCTTGGGCAGAGTGCCACTCACCCCTGTCACCTAGCTCCAAGCCTGGGAACACCAGTCTGACGGGTTTCCTGTGGGACTCTCAGTCACAAACCAAAGATGTGTGCAAGGCAGTTAACTCAAGTCAGAAAACACTCTTTGCCTGTCCCTGCTCTCGGGCTGTATGCATCCTTGTGGTCCTTTAAACACTGGAGGCTTCCTGCAGCAGGCAAGGCTATTTCTAGAAATGAGAGGTCTCAAAAAGACATCCAGGACCGCGACACTGTAGTCTAGGCCTACAGACCGCATGCCCACTTAATAATTCCAAAAATACTTTCCCTGCAGTACTGGGGACTGAACCCAGGGCCTTCACACTTAGTTCTAGCCCCACTGAGTTACATCCCCAGCCCTTCTTACTTTCCCCACAGGGTCTCATTAAGTCCCAAGCAAGATCTAAACTTGGAACCCTCCTGTCTCAGCCTCCCAAGCACTGGGATCACAGCTGTGTGCCACTGCACCCAGATCAATAATTCCACAAATACTTAAAGTGCACCTGCTATGTGTCATGGAGGAGAATAGTAAAGTGAATCCACTATCAATAAAGACCTTATCGGGGCTGGGGATTTAACTCAGCGGCATAAGCGCCTGCCTTGCAAGCAGGCAGTCGTGAGTTCGATCCCTGGTACCGATAAAAAGGGAAAAGACAAAAAAAAAAAAGACCTTATCAAGAGTCTACTGTGGGCCGGGGCCCCATTCCGGACAGTCCAAAGTGGGGGTGTGGAGAAAGAAAGCAGGCCCTGGTCTATCCTGGCACTGCCAGCAACAGACAGCAGTGGAGGAGAAGAAGCCCTTTCCCCTGGGGCTCTGGTCCGGAGCTGTGGAGCCGGGCGGGCCCAGCACCAGCTCGCTGCTACCGCAGTCAAGGTCTGCACGCTGGAACCTTCTCCTTCAGTCTGTCAATATGTAAACCCGCAGGACTTCTCCTGAGTTACCCTCAAAGTTACAGCTACCTTGAAAGTATACAACTGCTTTTTCTTGACACTGCAACAAAGTTTAAACCAGCAGAGGCAGCGTTTATGGAATCCCTTGCGGAACACCACGTGGAGCAAAGCTCCGAAGCTTTTCGGGCCGCCCGGAAGCCACAAGGGTAAGTGTCACGGCTCCTACGGAGGCCCTCTGCGGGCCAGCGCGGTTCGGCAATCTGCACGACAAGCAGCTGCGTGTTCTTCCCGAAGCCCAGCGGACTAATGGCTCCCGTCCTGCCCGCGATGAGGAAACTGAAGTTTGGTGTCTTCCCAGCTGTGTGACCTTGGACAAATCTCTAGGGCCGCGGGCCGTCGGGCTCGCAGCCAGCGCCCTGCACGCTGTCTCACTTGGCGAATGAATGGGCCGCGGGAGCGAGGAGCCTCCGAGTCGCGGAGGCCACAGGCCCGCCGGAGCCCCTCCCGGGCCAAGCCGCGGCCGAGGTGCACTCTGGGCCGCGTCGCCCCGGGGAGGGCGCAGGCTCCGCGGGAGGCGCCGGGCGCCAGCGTCCCCGAGCGGCGGGGCTCCGGGAGCTCAGCCCTGCGGCGGCCCGACGCGCGTGGGCGGCGGGGGTCCCCGAGGCCGGGCGGCCGCGGACAGGCCCGGGCGGAAGGCGCCGCCGGGAAGGTCACCAGGCCTGGGCCGCGCTGCACGCGGCGGGGCGCGCCTTCCGCGCCCTCCCCGGCCGCCGCCCGCCGCCCGCAGCAGGCCCTGCGGACCCGCGCCCCGCGCCGCCCGGCCAGCCCCGCGCGCCGCCCGCTCCCCGCGCCCCGGTGTCCGCGCCCCGCGGCCTCCCCGGGCCTCCCCGTGGCCTCCCCACGGCCCCCGGGCGCGGCGCCTACCTCGGCGGCGGTGGCGGCGGTGGCGGCGGCGCGGGTGCGGCGCGGGGAGCGGGGCGGAGAGCGGCGGCCGGCCGGGCGGGGCGCGGGGCGCGGGGCGGGGCGCACGGACGGCGGCGGCGCGGCCCCGCCCTCTCCCCGCCCACCCGCCCCGGCCGCTGTCGGCTCCGCCTTCCGGGCGCGCTCGGGGTCTGCGTGCGGCCGGGCACGGCGGGTCCCCGCAGGGTCCCCCGGGACACCCCTCCCCGAGGTCACGCGGGGAGCTCTGGCTCGGGAGGCGGCGGCACGGAGCGCGGCGGCCCGCGGCCCCAGGAGCGCTCCCCTCCCGGTGCGTAGCGACCGAGCTGCAAACCCGCAGCGTGCGCATCTCCCCGGCGAAGCTGCGAGCAGCCGCCTCCCCGCGTTTGTAAAGAAAAATAAGCAAAATGAGTTTCCGCGAGGCGCATCTCCGGGAACCCAGCAGGCCAGGCCCGGTCGCCCGCGGGGCCCGGGTGCTGTGTGTGGAGTGCACGGTCGCCGTCGAAGCAAGGTCCCCGCGTCCCGCGCCAGGCCCACCCGAGCAGGCTTGCAGAATGAATGGGTTCGCGGCGGCTGGGCCCACCGACCTGCTGAAGGCTCGAGGTGGAGGAGGCGCCGGCCGACAGCGTCAGGACACAGCGGGCTGGGCGAAGCGCTGGCGACCCTGTCCCCGGAAGCAGCCGGGCAGGCTGCTGGGTGCGAAGCAGAGTAACCCGGAAAGCGGCAGAGCCAGTTAGGCCCGCTGCGGAGAGGATGCTGAGAAACCGATAAGAGGGGGCAGGCTGACCTAGGGGACGTCTTGGGCCTGTGGGCAGGGAAGTGGGCGCACAGCCAAGAATATGAAGAAATGCCCTTGGAAGTCCAGCTGGGAGCCGCAAGCCTGTTACCCCAGCATCTGGGGGGCTCGGGCAGGCACACTGCAAGTTCAAGTCAACCTGGTTATCTTGGCGAGACCCTGTCTCAAAAGACTCAGAGAGGGCTGAGGGATACAGTTCTTATGCAACATGTGCAAAACCCGGGTTCAGTCCGCAGCGCACATACGCAAAGATCCTGGGGAGCAGAGGATAGGTGACGGGCCCCTCCCAAGCTCAGAGGTTGCTCCACCTCAGACTGGGGTCTCCCCACCTGATAGGACCAGGCCACCCCCAGAAACTGGCCAGCAGGGAAAGATGCTGAGTCTGCCGCCAGGGCAGTGAGGGAAGGCAGAATTGGGGAACCTCACTTGTCCCTAGGCCAGCAAGGGCCAGCCATGAGGCTGGGAATCAGTGTCCAAGGTGCTCCTCTCCTCTCAGCACCACCCTGAGAGTCCCTCAAGACCCTCAGCCTGGAGCGAGCTGTGCCGGCTTCTGCTCCTGGTGGCTCTGTCTGTGTGAGCCCCCTCCCTGGCTGTGAACCGGGGTAAGAAGTCTGGCTTCTCAGGGATCTTAAAGCCCTGTGTTGAAATCTATGGGCGACTCCTAGGCCTGCCAGCAGCCTTTTATACCTGTGCCCCCACACCTCACACACCCCCAAGCCCAGCACCGTCTGCCATAGCTGATTGGGCAGGGGGGTGAGCACCTGATCCAGGCCAACCAATCACATCCTCCCTTGCAAATGTGAATTAAGGATCCCAGGGTGGGTGAAAGTGAGGCCAAAGGGTACCCAGCCCCACTACCACCCTGGAGAGAGTGGCTTTGGGCCCTGCTTCCTGAGCTTGGATTTCCCTGTACCATACCAGGAAGCCAGCTCAAGCTTAGCCTAGGACCAGTGAGCCCCTGAGGAGGACCCCTGAGCCCCAGGAATGGGAGAAGGAGGTTTGTGGGAACGTGTCAGCCCCAAATGAAGTTTTATTTGGGGGAAATGATCTCTCAGCCTGCAGCTTTGACAGCCAACTTCAGGCCAAGGGGCCACATGGCCTGACAGGACGACCAGAGCACTTCACTGCCCTAGTGACAGGGAGAAACCAGGGAGACAGGTGAGCTTCCTGGGCTATTGAGATAAAGACTTCCCTCCAAAGAAAACCAGTGAACCAGGCCTCAAGATGGCCAAACAATTTGGAAAGCAGGATGCAACCACCCTGAGATAAGCACAATAAAAAAGTTTCTCTTAAACAGGGTGTGGTGGTGCACGCCTGTAATCCCTGCACTCAGGAGGCTGAAGCAGGAGAATCATTCAAGTTCAACACCAGCCTGAACTACAAAGTGAGCTCAAAGCCAACCTGAACTGCATAGTGAGACCATCTCAAAAAGACTACATAAATGTAAAGAAATTTCTCCTGTATACCTAAAACAATGCAATGTGTTAGATCTATTTGTTGAGAATGTATCTATGAACATACAAAAAAAATTGGATACATTATGTATTTACAAGGCAACTGTGTTTTGATTTCACTTAAGATCCTATAAATGAGTCCCCCCCATAGCACTTTTTATATTTTCATAATGTGCTTTAAGAAGGACATGATACCTTCATGATAAGAAGAGAATTGCTGTAATTTTTTCGAGGCAGCCAACGAACTTCCCCAGGAGCAGTGTGTCGGAGGATAGCGTTCCTCCGGAAAGCAGTGAAGCCATGGGTAATTAGAATGTGAACCTCTTCCTCCCCCTGACCTGCTGCTGGGAAGCCAGGCTAAGGCACTAATCCTGGGCTTCGGAGAGGCCAGCTGCAGGGAGCAAAGCCACCCCCCTCTCTCGGTGTGGAGGGGCAGCTGCCACACACAGCCCAGCAGCCTGAGGACCAGAAGCCCATGCCCTGGGAGCCTGGAGGAACGGAGGTTCCGCAGACTTCCTGTGGGCCGACTCCCCGTCACAGCACTGATGGAAGGCAGTGGCCCAGCCAGTGCCAGGCACCCACAATAACAAACACCAGAGACAAACAGGCAGAATAATGCCCCTGCCACCATGTCCACTGTGTGAGTGTATTTCTTTACCTGTCAAAGGGAACTTGACATTTATGATTATGTTTTTTTGTATGCGTGTGTTTTTTTGACACAGGATCTTGCTATGCAGTTCAGGCTGCCCTTGAGCTCACTTTGTAGCCTAAGCTGGTCTCAAACTCGAAAGGATCCTCCTGCCTCAGCCTCCCGAGTGCTGGGATTACAGGTATGTGTCACCACATCCAGCAGTATTGTTTTATTAAAAAATTTTTTATCAAGGTATGATTGGCATAGTAAAAGTGGTACATATTTAATACATATGTAACAATAAGTTTGCAGATAAACATTCATGAACCTATCACCAACTGTTACGGATTAAGAACTGGTAGTCAACTTAACACCAGGTGGATTACATCAGCATGGCATTGAGCGAAGAGGCTCCACCTGAGGAAAGTTACCGGGACAAATAGGTGGAGAAGAAGGGAGGTGTTAAGGTGTTGGGGCGTTAATGCGTTGTTGCACTGAGGCATTGTGGGTTCTCCTACAAGCTGCTGTCTGACCTATTGATTCTCCTGGAGAAGTTTTGGTCCTCACATCGAGCATTGCTTTGTGGCTTCGGAGGGGAAGACATGTGCCACTTGTCTCCGTGATGAACTCGTCACGCTGGCTTCCTGGCATGTACCCACCTGTGCTTGTCGTTGGAGGCGCTCGGGGCCTCCATGTTGCTGAGGATGGCTGTGGTGCCTTCAGGACAGCCCTGGTCTTTGTTGTGTGACTTCTCGGCTCCAGCATAGAACCCTCATCCCACCAGCACAGCTCCTTCCCCTGCTGTCATGGACTTTCTGGCTTCCACTGCTGACCTTTGGGCCTTCCTAGCACGGATCCATAAAAGAGACTGTCGTGCGTCCTTCTTGTGGGCTCTGGACCTCCAGTTGGACTCATGGGAGGCATTTTCATGAGCTCTGGGTTTTCATCTGGACTCGTGGGACATTGCTGTGGGGTTTAGGCCCTTGACTAAATATTCTATGTTTTTGGTGTTGCGGATGGATTTCCTGCATTTTCTTGTGTTAACTCCTGGTGACCATTATAAACATAATATTATAAACTCCATGTCCTGATTCTAATTGTTCTCTGCACAACCCCTAAGTACAACACCAACTGACACCCTCACTGCCTAAAATTTTCTCCCAGGCTTACCTTTCCTTTTCTTTCTTCCTTCCTTCCATTTTTTTTGGTAAGAACACTTAAAATCTACCCTCTCTGCTACTATAAGTATTTTTAGCCTTCGGCATTATGCCACAGCCCAGAACTTATCTTGCATAGTTGAAACTCTGTATCTTTTAACCATCCTCTCCCCCATTTTTCCTCTCCCTTAGCCCCTGAAAATCACTATCCTATTCTCTGCTTCCATGGGAGCAGAGAATTTTTAACTCAATAACTTCTGTGATGCTGGAGGTTGAACTTTGCGCTCCACCACTAAGCTACCATGCCTAGCCACTTTAATGTTGAGACTGGGTCTTGCCGCATTGTCCAGGCTGGCTGCACACTGGAAAGTGTGGCTATTTCAGATTCCACACATAAGTGTGATCATGCGGATGTTGGAGGTTTTGGCATGGGGAGATTATGCTGGATTGTTCAGCTGACCCAAAGTGACCGGCGCAGCCCCCCAATGAGACAGGAGACGCTCTTGTGGGCGACAGTTAACTGCTGCTTTATTTACGCGGGCTCTGGTTTATATATTTGGCCGTGACCAATCACAGGCTGCCACGAGGAAGCAGGGCGGGAATGGGATGCAGGCTCTGGCTACTATATCCAGCTGTGGCCAATCAGGAGTTGCCACAGAGTACGGAGTGAGCACAAAGTGCGCACGGGTTGGCTAATTTAAAGAGGGACGTAGCGCATTGCGGAAGCTGGCGTAGTCCTTAGTCCCGGGTGGGGTATGGTATGTTGAGCGCCTGTGCCCAACACAAAGTAATCAGAAGAGTCCCTAGAAAAGCCAGAAGAGGCAGCACACCTGCAGTCACAGCTTCTTGGGGGGCTGAGGCAGAAACAAGGAGAGCGGGCTCAGCCCAGGCCAGGGATGGCAACCCTTTTAGAGACCCAGTATTCGAACTGCAGCCGAAACCCACCTGTCCATCACAAAGTGCCAACACTGCATTAAACCTGAATATCCGACGCTTAGCTGCCAGGGCGGTGCTGGGCAACTTGGCTCAAAAGTCATAGGTTCTCCACCGCTGGGCTGGGCAGTGTAGTGAGCCAGAAATGACCAGGAGAGGGTGGGTGTTAACAGAAGGCACATAATAACAGAAGCAGCAGTCAGAGGAAAGAGAGAAGGGCTGGGAGGTGCTAGACTGCTGGCTTTGAAGCCAGAAGAAGAGACCACAGGCCGGGCATTCGGGCAGCCTCCAGACCCTGGAAAGGCAAGGCCATGGACCTCCCAAACGGCCTGAAGGAGGAGCTGCCCTGGAGACCCGGGAAGAGGGACCTCTGAGCTCCAGAATGGTAAACATAAATGTGAGCTGTCTGAAGCACTATATCTCTGGGGGAGTTCATTATAACAGCGACAGGAAATAGATAGCAAACCTCTGACAGGCTTCCACAAAGGAAGAGAATGATGCCCTGATCTCAGGATCTGTGGGCTCCCTCCCCAAAACTCACATTGCAATCCCAGCCTCTAAGGTAACGGCCTTGCAAAGCCAATCCTCTGTGAGATGGAGCCAGTGAGGCCAAACCCTCACGAGTGGGTCAGTGCCTGCAGAAGAGACCCAGAGAGCCAGCAGCCCCCGCTGCCACCCAAAAGCCCCAGCCAGGCCTGTTATGGTTGATACATTGTGTCAACCTGAGCAGTTTAGAAGTTTATCAAGAGACTCAGCAGGAAGCAGGGTTCTTCCTTTGTAAATATCCTCAGCCTGTGCAAAGGAGGGCAAAGAGATTTTGTGAGTGCTATGCCCACCCTGGAAGGGGTATGTGTGGCCTGTGTACATATAAAGGAGGAGAAGAGGCCAGCTCTGCCCCTTTTGTTTTGGTTGCTGCCCTGAAGTGTTACCCCTGTGCCACCCCACCCCGCCTGGGAGCCAGCTGATTATGGAACGAAACCTCCACAAACTGCAAGCTAAGTAAACCTTTCCTCCTTTAACTTGTCAGTGTTGGTATTTTGTCCCAGCAGCAAGAGAACAGTAACTGAGACAGGGTCTCCCCAGATGCCCAAACTGAGGCATCTTGACCTTGGACTTCCGGCCCCCAGAACTGTGAACCATACATTTCTGCTGCTTGGGAGCCTCCCAATCTCTGACATTTCCTGAAGGGAGCCTGAGTGGACTAAGACAAACAGCAAGGTGTTACACTGGTAGTTTTTGTTGTTGTTGTTGGCTATATTTTCCAACTTTTAAATAATGTGGTAAATATGTTAAATTCAAACATCATAAGGGGAGACAGAAGGGGCTGGGGATTTAGCTCAGCAGCATAAGTGCCTGCCTTGAAAGCAGGCAGTCGTGAGTTCGATCCCCGGTACCGATAAAAAGGAAAAAGACCAAAAAAAAAAAAAAAAAAAAGAGAGAGAGAGAGAGAAAATAAGGGGAGGCAGAAGGCCTTGCTGCTTTGGAGCGAGCACAGACATTGTGCAGAAAACCCCAAACCCAGGCCTGGGCCGGCTGCCTAGCACCTGGATGGTCTCACAGTGGGGTGCGGGTGTGGCAGGTAGAATTGCCCAGCCTGTCTGATATCTCTGAGCTGGGAAGAGGGTTTCTGCTTTGGTCAGCATACTCTGAATGAACCAGACCCAGAGTCAGCGTGGACCCCATCCTGCTCCCTTGCCCTTCTCCAGAACACAGCAGGGAAGAGGCCAGCGGATTGCCCTGGAGTGGACCTGCCTCCCCCACCCTTGACTTGTATTCAGTGCCAGAGGGGCCAGGACTCGGAGTTGTCCCCTAATTCTGCTATGTGTGGCTTCTGCTAATAAACACGACTTTGTTTATTATTTAAAATCTGGACAAGGTTAGAGGGAGTTAAAATAGCCTGGTTTCTTGTGGCAGCCTGGTGTCACCGCTCAGGCATGCTGGCTTTCTATCCCTGTCTGTCCCAGCCTGCTGTGTAGGGGTGTGCAGCTTACACACTGCACAGGCACTGGCCAAGGAATGTGTGGACCCTGAAACCTTGGCTCCTGACGAGCCACAGGAAGAGGTTATGTTTCTTCTTTCACCGTCATTAGAGGGCCATCAACTGGCCACCGAGACTCCCATGCCCTCTGCCAAGCACAGACATCTGCCAGAGCTGGAGAGGCAGGTGACTGACCAAAAGTGGCCTCCACCCTCGGGTCAGCTGTGACTCCTGCAGCTGGGTGGTGGTCACTTACAGCCTGTGGGGGCTGGGCCAGCCCTTCCCGGTGTAACAGAGAACAGAACCTTGCCCCAGGGGGAGGTCAGACCTCAGCCTCAGCCCCTGGACAGTGATCCCTAGTCCTTGCTGATGAGGCCAGAGAGGAGTGGCCGTATTCATGGCAGTGTGGCCTACACCATGAAGCCAACAGCGTGATTTATGGTGCAGCCTTGAGCTGAGCCTGATCCACTGGACCTTGGAAGCCACACTGGCCACCAAACCTTTCTGGCTCAGGTCTGGCCTCAGGTCAGGTGCCTGCCCTGGAGGAGATCTCACTGCTGGGAGTCTGGCTCCTTGCAGGTCCCCTCCACTCGCTGCATGGCTGGCCCCACCCGGTGCTTGCTAGAGAGGAAGAAGTTGTTGTGTTTGGTTTTGTTTTGTTTTGAAGAGACCACATATGAACACTCGGGAGGCAGAAGCAGGAGGATCACTATGAGCTCGGGGACAGCCTGGGCTATACAGTGAGTTTAAGGCCAGCCTGAGCTACATAGCAAGACCCTGTCTCAAAAACCAAAAACAGAGACAGACAGAAAGACCAGGTATCAGTATACCACCCTGGGTTCTGTGTGGTCTCCAACACTCAGCTCAACCAACCCTCTTGCCTCAGCCTTCCAAGTATGTAGGACTACAAGCTTGCATCACCGCACCTAGCTAAGGACTTTCATTCTGCCCCAGGCTGTCACAGGCAGAGGAAAAACCTGCAGCCACCTGGCCACTGAGGCCCAGCCATCTGCCTTTGTCTCACCCCATCCTCTCATGCTCCCCTCACGGCACCCTGGCTCTGACGTGGAGATCATGGCCTTCTGAAGAACTGCCCGGTCCCTCCCCTCCTCCATCTCCAGAGCTCTGAGGTAGAGACTGGAACCCTGGACCCAGCCCCACCTGCCCAGCCTTAGGTCTCACATGCCTCTCTGGGCTCTGAGGTTTCGGGTTCAAATCTAAACTCAGCCCTGATAACTGGGACACCTAGTAGGCTGGGAGTTGCACTCCCCTGTATCAGTGCCCTGTTCCTCCCCAGCCGCCAGCTCCTCCTCGGCCCTGGGGAGACATGGCTTCCCCCTCACTGTGCTGAGGCCCCCGCCCTCATCAAGGGCTGTACCTCTTCTCTCCAAAAATAAAAGCTCCCAACACACACGTGCGCACGCACGCGCACACACACACACACACACACACACACACACACACGCATGCACGCATGGACTCCACAGTTCTGTGTCCCATAAAACTAAAGAAGTAGAGACCAGGCTTGCTTCCTCCCACTTGGTGTAGCGTCAGTGTGACCTTGAGCAGCCCCAGGAGTCTGGACCTCACCAGGAGTCTCACAAGGTCAGTGGACAGGCCAGGCACAGTGACACAGGCCAGGAATCCCAGCTCCTCAGAAGGCTGAGGCAGAAAGATTGCAAATTTGAGGCCAGCCTTAGCAAGGATCCTATCTAAAATTATCCAGTAAAAGGGTTGGCCAGGGGAGTGTAGCTCAGGGGTAGAGCACTTACCTAGCATGTACGAAGTCCTGGTTCAACCCCCAGTACCGAAAAAATTGCATAAAATTGAGGTAAGTTAACAAGGCCCATTTTCCAGGTTTATGGAGAAGTCATTTGTTCTTGAAGATTTCTGGAGAGATGGGTCATAAGCCACACAAGTGTCGGAAAGAAACAACCAAGCTCAAGAAGATCCAGACCTGAAACCCAGAACAGAAGAGAAAGACTCAGTAGATCTGTGAGTCGGGGTTAACTCCTGTGGGGTGGGGTGCCACCATTCACAGCTCTTGTTGGGGTCCTAGAGCAGCGGCCTGGACAAAGGCTAGACCTTGGCTGATTGCAGAAAGCAGTCCAGGAGTGGCCGCTCTAAGCAGCTCCCTGTGCTGGTATCAGTTTCTCTAATCAACCCAGCTTTGTATCTGCACCCACATCTGCCCATTTTGCACTGCTTATAACGGAGCATCACAGAGTCAGTAATTTGCAAAGAACAAAAATGAACGGGCTCGAAATTCTCAAGGTTGAAGAGTCCTGGGCATCATCGCAAGGTGGTGGGCATCACAGGGCAGAATGGGAAAGAGCACAGGAGTGGCCAGGTATGATGACACATGCCTGTGATCGCAGTATTTGGGAGGCTGAGACAGGAGGATCACAACTTTGTGGCTAATCTGGACGGTGTAGTGAGATCTCATTTCAAAAGAATGAAACGAAACAAAGGAGGCAAATCACTGCACCGACCTGAATCCATTCCCACAGGATCAGCTCTTAACACTGCTATGGTAATTAAGTTGCAACATGCATTCTGGAGAAGAAAAATATCAAATGTAGCCAGGTGCAGAAGTGTACACTGGTGATCCTAACTGGGAGGGCTGAAGCAGGAGCATTGCAAGTTTGAGTTCAGCCTGGGCAACTTAGCAAGACCTCATCTCAAAATTAAAATAAAAAGCACCAAGAAGGGGGCAGACAGAGGAGGGGAATGCTCTGCCCACAGGGACAGGGCTGTCCCAGCGAGGCAGGACCAGAGGAGCCACGTGAGCAGGCCGAGAGATGACCAAGGCCCCGGTAAGAGTCTAGGGAGGGGGACCTGGGGTGCCCTCTGCAAAGACATGGGCCAGTCCCTCCCAGCTGCCCCCTCACTGAAAGGTGGAGTCCAAGCTGGGGCGACCCTCCTACCCCGCAGCCTGGCCGACCTGGAGCCCGGTGCCTGTCCTGCCTGCAGCAGGCCTGGTGTAAGCGACAGAGAAACAGCAGTGGGGAACAACCGGAAACGGTATCGGAACCGTGGGAAGCAGCGTGGGACGCTGGACAAGTGTCTGCTGGAGTCCGCCTGAAGTTAGGACGGAAGGGAAACAGCTCTGGAAAGCAGGAGCTGCCAGGGAGCGCCAGACTCCTCCGCCAGCAGCAGGAACAGAGCAGTGCGGACTTGCAGAAAATCCACCGTTTGTCTACAGATCTCAGTGTGAAGATGAGCTCTTTGCCGGGCGTGGTGATGCACACCCGTAATCCCAGCATCGGAAGGCTGAAGCAGGAGGACTGCCTGAGTTCGAGGCCAGCCTGGACTACATAAAGACTCTGTCTCAAAAGATGGGGGTGGGAGGAGGAACTCATGAGTGAAGAAGTGGCCAGGAAATATGCACAGTCGCTGAAGAGTGAGATCAGCAGCCCTTAGTAAACTAGTACAACATAACGTACTCCAGTAGTCTTGAGTTAGTGGTGGATAGGACTGGGGATTTAGCTCAGCAGCATAAGCGCCTGCCTTGCAAGTGCATGGTCATGAGTTCAATCCCGGGCACCAAAAACAAAAACAAAACAAACAAACAAAAAACACAAGATGTATGTGGTGGACAGAAGGTAAAAATAACTTTAAGCAACACTGATGGAAATGACTCTCAACACTAAAATACTCCTTCACTTCCTAACGACTGCAGATAAACACAATACGCATCTCTTTTTTAACACTTTATGATCTTTAAGATAGACTGTAGGTTCTGCTACTAAGAAGTCATGAAACAGGGCTGGGGTTTAGCTCAGTGGCACAAGCGCCTCCCTGGCAAGCACGAGGTCATGAGTTCAATCCCTGGTACCAAAAAGAAAGAAAGAAAGAATTCATGAAATGTTGCTCTTTACACTTTGGGTTTCTCATGTAAGAAACCATGTGACACTTAAGCTTGCATGTCATCCTGGGCTCCAGGTGCACCCATTTTCCTGCAAAGGACTCAAGTCTGTCCTTTATGACAGAGTCACAGAAGGAATGAGAGGTGGAGGAAAGCGGGATGAGCGAAAGGAACGGAAAAGCTGAGTGATAAAGGTCAGAAAGGAGAACGCAGCTGCCCCTGGCGCCTCGGTGACCGAACACTGGAGCCCGCAACACCAGGTAAGGCTGAGCATCCGGACCGAGTGAAACCGGGGTAAAGGGGAAGGGATTTAGAGGACGAGGGAGAAGGGGAAGAAGGGAAGGAGATTGAAAAAAGAACCAAGCTGCAGGATGCACACGGCCCGCTCCCCAAGGTGATGGTAAATTACATTCCTGCAAACTCGTACTAATAACACCTGGAGATACAGCTTCTGCCTGGCAAGTGCAAGGCCCTGAGTTCTAGCTCTGAAATTATGGGACTTGAGGGTCCTGTCGTGTCATACTGTCACTGGCTTCCATCCCTCCCGGGATTCGGTCTAAGTATTTCTTGGAAATCAGTGGGCGTGGCGGAGGCACGCTGTCACATGGCCTGCGCCACGGTCTCAACTTTGCAACCTGCTGCATGTGCGGTGCTGTTTCTCAACAGTAAAGTAACAGTGTTGCAGTATGATAAGAAGCAAGCGAAGCAGTCAGCCTCAGTAATCAACCAAGAGCAGAAAGGGCTGGGGGTGCAGCTCAGGAGCAGAGAGCGCCCAGAGCCCGTCCCCAGCACCCACCCCCACCCCCCAAAAAAGAAGAAAAAGTAGAGTCTGCTTGCCTCCCTGTAAACCGGCCCCGTTCTTCAAAACCTTGGGGCTTCCTCTGAGCAGCAAAGGACCCTGTGCCAGCTCTCGGAGCCCCGAGCCCCCACCTAAGATCTCCGCCCACCCGGACTCTCTCGGCAGAGCAACCCCGAGCAGGTCACCCGAGGATGCGCTTCCACCGGATGGCCAGCAGGGGGCAGCACGCTCCAAATCTGCTCCACAAAGCTGCAAGGCTCTGAAAAAAACCATCTCAAAGGGGCTGAGGATTTAGCTCAGCGGCATAAGCACCTGCCTTTAAGTGTGTACTTGTGAGTTGGATCCCCGGTACCGATTTAAAATAAATCATCTCAAGACTGCTTTTCCCTGTATAAAACAGGCCTCTGTCTCTCTCCTGTACTGATGGGGAAACCGAGGTTTGGGCAGAGGCGCACTGCTACGGAGTGACACGCAGCCACCCCCTTGTCTCCTCCCTGGCAGGGGGTTGAACCCAAGCCCTTTGCACTGCGCCACATGGCCTGCACTTTACTTATTTGTATTTATTTCGGGACTGCCTCACCAAGTCCAGGCTGGGTTCAAACTTGTGATCCTCCTGCCTCGGCCTCCAGGTACTGGATTACAGGTCTGTGCCACCTGTAATCCAGCTTCTTCTCTGCAGCTTCGAAACAGGCTCTGAGTCACTGGTCAGCTCTTGACGTGCAGAGAGCAGCGAGCTTGTAACAGGGCGGTTGTTTTGAGTCACTTAGGATGCATATAGATAAATAGGTAATACACTCCAGAGTCTGTATTTTGTCACACTCCTGGGTAAACTTTTTTTAAATATGTGTGGTCCTTTTTATTTGGCAAGAGTTCCTTTCAGCCTGGGTCACCTTTGGTCCTCCCCAAACGTTCCTGGGTAATTCAATCAGTGAATTAATATTGGATCGGGTTCATGGATTGAGTCTGTCCCTAAAGCAGCACTTTCCAGCAGAAACTTCTGCAGTGATGGAACCAACCTTGCATCTGTATTGTCTGGCAGGATGGTCCCCAAATGTGGGTCCTGAGCTTCAGAAACCTGGTGGAAAGGACTGAGGCCCTGGATTTTTAATCTGATTTCATTTTAATGAATTAATTTTAAATGTAAAGGAGCTGGGCATGGTGGCCCATACCTGTAATCCTAGCAATTGGGAGGCTGAGGCAGAAGGATCACTGTGAGTTCGAGGCCAGCCTGGGCTACATAGTGAGCTCAAGACAAGACTTAACCCTGAACTGCATAGTGAAACCCTGTCTCAAAAAGACAAATAAATAAGTAAATAAATGAATAAAATTTGAGTTGCATGCATGTATGACTCCATTATATATGATTTCCAACATGATAATATTGTAGGGGCAAAGCCTGAGGATGACACAGCTTAGTGTAGAATGCTTGCCTGGCATGTGAGATTCCGTATTCAAAACACATATTAGCATAGTAGGGTAGTGCTAGAGGAAGCAGACGCGACTATAAATAGGGGAGCGTGCCTGAGGGAGCTTGATTAGGTGGTGATACACAGATGCACACACGTTACAAAACAGCACTGCATGCATTATATCAGCATCGATTTTCTGGCTTTTCTTTGTTTTCTGAGACAGAGTTTTGCTATGTAGCCCGGGCTGGCCTGGTACTCATGATCTTCCTGCCTCAGCCTGCAAGTGCTGGGATTACAGGCAGGCAGCATCGATTGCGTGGTCTGATAATGTACTAGAGTAATAGTGTAAAACAACCATCAGGGGAACTAGGCAAAGACGACGTGAGTCCTCTTTGTACTGATTATCCAGCTGCTTTGGCTGTGTCTGGATGTCCCCCCAAAGCCTCACACATGTATAGGTGGGCTTTCTGCAGCTGGCTGGATCTAGGGAGTAGAATTCTGGGATTGCAGCTGTGTGGCACTAAGTTAGCCCGCTGACTGGAATTAGCATAGTTCTCAGTGTGGCCAAATGGATTGATGGACTACAGAAGCCTCACCGGAGGGAACCAAAGAGGAAATGGGCTGGCTGCGTGCTGCTTTCTGCCTTCTGCCTGTCATGAATTGTTTCTTCTCTGTGATGCCCCTTCTCTGCCACCCTGCCCTGGAGCTAGCTGAGTGGACTGAAAACGGAAGCCAAAATAACCCTTTCCTCCTTTAGCCTGTGGGTGCTGGGTGTTTTATGTCAGCGATGAGAAAAGTAATTAAGACAGATTTGGGTACCAGGAGTGGGATCACTGCTGGGACATTTCCTGGCCGTGTGGCTCAAGAGCCTTTGGAACTGGATTGTAGGGAGTTTGGAAAGGTTTAGAGATGCCAGCTGGAAAGCTGTAAGCCGAACGTGATGGAGATTCTGCTCAGAGCTCAGAAGACCAGAAGGCTGATAGAAATGCACCTCATAACGTCCAGGCTCAGGACGTTTCTGTTGGTAACAAGGACTACATTGGCCGTTAGAATCCAGACCATTTGTGACAGCCTTTGTTAGGAAATTTGTCTGCATTTTGCTCATGACCAGAGACTCTGCCTGAGACTGAGATTAAGGGCAGCAAGCTAATTTATCTGGTGGAAGAAATTTCAAGGCAGGCTAATGTTGAGGCTGTGTCACGGCCACTGTTGGGGGCTTTTAGCCAGATCCATGTTGAGAATCAAGAGCAAAGAGCTCAGGGGCTGGGAATTTAGCTCAGCGGCATAAGCACCTGCCTTGCAAGCAGGCAGTCGTGAGTTTGATCCCCGTTACCGATAAAAAGGAAAAAGACCACAAAAAAAAAAAAAAAAGAGCAAAGAGCTCAGCAGAATAATTCAAGAGGTTTTGAGTTGGAGCAAAGAGGAAGCCCCAGCAAAACTTCGGACTGAAAAATGGGTCCAATTTTAATCTTCAGCATGTGCAGAGCCAATTTTTCCAACACCCTTTAATAAATAGGCTATCTTTCTTCCAATGAATGTGTTTGGCACCTTTGACAAAGATGAGGTGGCTTAGTGGGTCTAGAGTTGTTTCCATATCTTCTAATCTGTTCCATTGATCTTTGGGTGTTTGTCGGTACCATGCTGTTTTTGACACTGTAGTTTTGTAGTATAATTTCAAGTGCGGGATTGTGATGCTTCCTGTCTTGTCTTTGTTGCCCAGGATTGCCTTTGCCATTCTAGGTCTCTTCTGATTCCAGATGAATTTTAGAATTGTTTTCTCTAATTCTGTGAGACACACTATTGGAATTTTGATTGGGATTGCACTGAATCTGTGTAACAGTTTTGGAAGTATGGCCACTTTCACTATATTGGTTCTTCCTACCAAAGAGCAAGGGATATCTCTCCTTCTAATATCCTCTTCAATCTCCTTTTTCAGAGTACTGTAGTTTTCAATGTAGAGGTTTTATACATCCTTCATTAGATCGATTCCTAGGTATTTCAATTTTTGGATGCTGTTGTGCAAAGTGTTATTTCCCTGATTTCTCTCTCAGTGCGTTTTTTTACTTGTGTACAGGAAGGCTATTGATTTTTGCTTATTGACTTTTTATCCAGCTATGCTACTGAATTTGCTTATTAAATCTAGAAGTCTTTTTGGTGGAGTTTTGGGATCTTTTATGCACCAAATCACGTCATCTGCAAACAATGATAGTTTTACTTTTTCCTTTCCTATCTTTATTGTTTTTATTTCTCTTGTCTAATTGCTCTAGCTACAGTTTCCAGAACTGTGTTGAATAAGAGTGAAGACGGTGGACATCCTTGTCTTGTTCCTGATTTTAGAGTGAAAGCTTTCAAATGTTTGTCCATTTAGTATGATGTTGGCTGTTGGTTTTATCAGATTGAGGTAAAGACCATCTATTCCAATTTTCTGTAGGATTTTTATCATGAATGGGTACTGGATTTTGTCAAAACTTTTTTCCGCATCTATTGAGATAATTATGATTTTTTTAACCTTGGCTTTGTTAATATGGTGTATTACATCAATTGATTTATGTATGAGCCATCCCTACATCCTTGGGATGAATCCCACTTGCTCATGGTATGTAACCTTCATGATTTGTGGTATTCTATTTGCCAGTATCTTACTATGGATTTTTGCCTCTGTGTTCATTAGGGAGCTTGGCCTGTAATTCTCTTTAGAGTGCTCAGCAATCCAGGCCCTTAACCCTTACAGTCAGGAGAGAAGGAAGCCTGGCTATTGCTCCAGCTGGCAGCAGACCTTGGCATCATTCACATGGTGCTTTTTTAGGTGCCTGCAGAATGCAAGAGTTGTGGGGTCAGGAAGACTTCCACACAGATCTCAGAAGAAGGCCCAGGTGGCCAGGCGGGGTGTGCCTGAGAGGGCAGGGTGTGAAGCTGTGTGAAGGTACAGTGGAGACCCCAGAACGCTGGAGAAGCCAGGAACATGGCTCATCTGAATAAAACTGCAAGGAGTGAGCAGATCTGGCCCAAAAGAGAAGCCATGGGAGCTCCCCTGTGGTACTGAATTGCAATCAGAGGTCACAGCAGAAATTCAAAATGAGCCTGGTGTAACCTGTGGTTCCAGAGAGGAAGAATGTGCTTGGGAAAACAGGTGGTGGGTACACATGAGACGCACACAGTGCCAGCCTGACAGATTTCTCGGTGGCCAACACTGGGACAATTTGAGCAATAAAATCAGCAGTGACAGTGATGGATTGTATCTGACCCACAGAATAAAGTCAACGTCCCTGGGTTCCTACCGATGTAAGTAATTCAATAAGCAAATGACAAATGACGAAGAAGAGACGGCTCTTTCTTACATTATGATCTCGACCAATTGAAGTGGGAGAAATGACAAGTGGAAAGCCACTGTTTGCCAGATAACTCAGTCACTGTTGCCTGCCAAAATCAGTGGTGGTGGCAAAAATCAGTGAGCCAAAACGGGTCGATGGGACATTTGCATAGTCTCACCACTTCTCAGCCGCAAAAAAATATAGTGGCTTTCCAGCGGGCAGACCAGGCAGAGCCCACCTTAACCAAGTGACCAAGCGAGTGGCAGCTGAACTGGGTGCACCAGCACCCCGTGCCTCCCAACGTCACACTCTGAGAAGAACACGCGTGGCTGCAGGGCTGTTCCTGCCGGGCACACAACGTCACACCCATCACTCGCAGACTGAGGGCATCCACCAGACACCTAGCGAAAGCTCTTCCAAAATGTCAAGGTCACGGGAGCCTGGGGAACTGTTCGGGATCTGAAGAAACTAATAAGGCGAGACAACGTGGGATCCTTAGACTCAAATACAAACCAGAAAAAAGGATGTGAAGGGGTCTCTCACTGTTCTGTTAGGATTCATAAAGCCAAGAGCAGTGGTGGAAACCTATAATCCCAGCTACTCCAGAGGCTGACGCAGGAGGATTAGGAGTTCAAGGCCACCAAGGACAACTCAGGGAGGTCATGACTCAAAATAAAACAATAAAATAAAGGATCTGGGCGTGGTGGTGTACACCTGTCATCCCAGCACTCGGGAGGCTGAGGCAGGAAGATTGTGGCAAGTTTGAGACCAGCCTGGGCTACAAAGTGAGCTCAAGTGCATAGTGAGACCCTGTCTCAAAAAGACGAAAACAAATAAATACAAAATAAAGGACCAGGGTTTCATGCCAGCACTCCTGGAGTTTAATCCCCAATAGTGCAAAAGCCAAAGAACAGGACAACAATGACAACAAAAGAGCAAAAATAAATTGTAGGTTAGTGAATTGTATCAGTGTCTCTCCGTTTTTACATTACGTGCTAAGATGATATGCTATTACCAGTGGGATAATCAGAGCAAAAGTATACTGAACTCTGTTATTTTTGCAACTAAAATTATTTCAGAATAAAAGAATCTTTTAAGAGTGCTGATTAAGTCATATCAAAATGCCAGTGTGGTGGCACTTCCTCAGTGGTACTGATGTAAGATACGGTCTCTGCCTCCCAGAGTTACAGCCCATAGAGGTCACAGGCAAAAAACACACATAACTGAGGTCATAAAAATACAGCAGAGAACCTAGACCTGGAGGAATAAACAGGGAGGGGTCGTAAGGACCTTTTTTGGGTCTTTTTGAGACAGGGTCCCTCTATGCAGTTCAGGGTGGCCTTGGGCTCACTTTGTAGCCCAGGCTGGTGCTGAATTTGCAAGGATCCTCCTGCCTCAGCCTCCCCAGTGCTAGGATGACACCACACTCAGTTTGGGTTTGAGCTTTTTTATGGGAGGGGAAAAAGCAGGGAAGGTTGGAGGGAGGCAAGGCCAGAGCCCACAGGGGTGGGTGCCTTATTTCTTCCCCCGGGCCAGCAGCCCCTCCCTCACACGCACTCCCCAGCACCCCGCCCGGCGTGGACGTGTGTGCGCTTGTGCAGAGCAAGCATCCCTGGGTTCAAGAGCAGCCACCGCGTTGTCTGGGAAACTTGAAAAGATTTTTGAAGCAAGGGCTCAGCCCTCCCAAGTCTTTTCTGGGTTCCTGTTGCTCTAAAACCTTTGAGCAGGGGTCTGGGAGGTCTCCTGAGCCTCCACCGTGAAGTCCCTTCGCCTCTGGATAACCCGCCCTTTGGGCCGGGTATGTGGGCTCCAAATCAGGAGCGTCACAAAGTCCAGTGTGGCCTGGGACAGGGAGGCCTCGGGGTGCCCACTTGGATATTATCCCTGAAATAAAGGCAGCGGAGGTCGCACTTGTAAACGTCCCCAGGATCCCCCACCAGGGGGCGCCAGACGCTGCCAAACGCTGCCCCGGACGGCCTGGGACTGCGGAGGGGACTGAGTTTGTGGCCCTGCGAGGGGCATTTCCGGATAGAGGGGCGCGACGCCCACCCAGAGGTGTCTGAATTTTAGCCTGCTCCCTGCGGAGCCTTGGGGGTGCCCCACAGCTGCAGGAACTCTGTGAACCCCAAAATAGGGCCTGCCCAGGGCCGAGGGCTGGGTGGGGCCTCTGAGCCACCCCGAAATCACCTCCTCTTTCTGCACTGACAAGGGGGCACCCATGAGGACAGCAGCCCCAGATTACCAAAGTCAGTGGATTGCACATCCTCCCAAATGCCCTCTGAAGGCTTTACAGTGGGGTGCGTTCCCCAGCAAGGAAAAGAGGGGACTCTTCCCCCTGAATTTCCTTAACTTGCAGAGGCTTAAACACGAGGGCTGGGAACCCTTACAGCAGACGCAAAGTTCTGTTTCCACAGTTTCTCCCCCAGCGAGAGCACAGTGTCTTTCACTAGGAGGATTAAGAATTCAAAAGGTAAGATGCTGGGAGGCTGAGGCAGGAAGATCGCAGGTTTGAGATCCGCTTGGGAAATTTAGCAAGATTCCACTGCAAGATATAAAAAGGGCTGGGGCATAGCTCGGGGTGGTGGGCAGGCGTGAGTTCCATCCTTGGGACTCCCAAAGACAGAAGGTTAAGAAGGATTTGAAGGGCTGGATTTTAATAAAGAATCTTGAAATCCTTGGAACCCCATTTGCTCTGGAATAATTGTACCCCCTTTGCTCACCCTCCTGCCACCTGCCCCACCCTGCCACCTGCCCCTTCCCTCGGTGGCTTACAGCTTGGCCACCCTGGGTCCCCAGGCACCGGGGGGCTCGGCAGGAAGGAACTCACCGCGCTCAGGCGAGGGGTCAGGAAGGAGCCGGCCCAGGAGGGCCCTCGCCCTGGTCTCACTGCTGAGTCCCGGGCTGGTCAGGGGGCACCGTGCCTCAGCCTGTGGCCAGCAGGAGGACAGGGGAGGCTGGCAGGACACAGATCAGGGCAGCCCGGGGCACCTCACGTCACCAGAGAGGAAACTAAAACTCAGCCAGAGCAGGCCCTACCTGGGCCCACACAAGAGACCACCGCTGCCTCCGGGGCCCCCGGCCCTGGGCACACCCTGCCCACTGCCCCTGTCCACCCCCTGCTCGGGCCGCTGGCCACCCTCGAAGCTGCAGAGGTGACCCACTTGCCATGTTCCTCTGCAGGCTCAAGGCAGGCAGAGGCAGAGCAGTGGCCTCTGCTTGCTTGGGGACCAGAGAGCCAGGAGCGCGGGGCTGTGGGTTTGCGCCTCAAAACCAAACTGCTCTGAGAGAAAGCCAGAGGGAGGCCAGAGGCCTGGGGATACGGCGGGGGCTCAGGGACAAGGCTGGCCCGGCCTTGGGAGGGCAGCAGGCCTGGGCAGGACAGGTGTGCTGGGCACTGGGTCCAGCCTGCTCCTTCACCCAGGGAGACCCAGTGTCCCCTGCTCGACGTGCCCGGGAGCCACTCTGTCCATGCACCCATGGCTGTGGCTGCCGCCCAGGACCCAGTCCCCTGCCCCTGGGGACCCCTGGCCAGCAGGTGGATGACAAAGGCCCTGTACCTGGCTGCTGGCTGTTGGGGACCATCTTGCTCCCTGGGGGACCTGACTGATGAGAGCAGGCAGGGGGTGCACAGTAGGGCAGACACCCAGTGTCCCCATTCTCAGCCAGAGCCGAGGCCTCCTCTCTTGACCATTAGGGATGTGGAGTCACTTGAGCTTCTCGGGTGTCCAGGCCAGAGGCAGGGAGCCTGCCAGGCTCAGAGAAGCAAAGCGACCTACTTGTGGCCACCCAGGAAGACAGTGTGGAAGAGGAGCACGAGACAGCCAGCCCTCAGCTATGTCCCTTCCTGGGCCTGAGTCCATCTCACCTCCTCCCCGACCCTGCAGGCTGGCACCATCATAAGCCCATTTCAGAGCTGGGGAAGCTGAGGCCCAGGGACATGGGTTCACCAGTCGAAGGTCACACAGCTGCTGGGCGGCAGGCTGTGGCTCAGAGCAAGCTTTCCCAGCTCCAGAGCAGGGCGCCTGTTTGCTGGGTGCTCAGGCAGCTGCAGGGGCCCAGCCTCCTGCCAGCTCAGCTCCCACCAGGCACAGGTGTATCCACAACGGCCCTGCCAACGGCTGCCGGCACCTGGCACCCACGGGCACCCCAAGGGGGACACCTCCCCTCCTTCTACCCGGTCCTCTGCAGCTACAGGGCTCAGGGAGGCCCAGCTAGCCAGGGGTCCTCAGGCCTCTCATGGTGGGGACTGTGGCTCACGTATTTACGGCTCTGTGGGGCCACGTGTGTGTGTGTGTGTGTGTGTGTGTGTGTGTGTGTGTGTGTGTGTGTGTCTGTGCGCTCCCCCAGGTGTGTGCAGGTACAGAAATAACCCTGTGATCACACATTCACTTGGTGAGCATTTCCTGGAGCATGCACTCCACGTTGAGTGCCAAGCTGGGTTGGGAACAGAACAGAACCGGCCGCATCCGGCTCAGAGCCCTGTAAACCAGGGTGGGCGTCCACCCCTCCTGTAACAAACTGCCACCAATGTGGTGGCTGGAATCAATGTGGACCCTGCCTGTGTGTGCCAAGGATGGAACCCTGGGGTCAGGCTGGCCGCAGAGCCCCGGGATGCAAACCCTCCTGCCTCTGCCTCCCATCCCCAACACAAGGGCCTTCCACAGGACCTGGGCCACCCCGAGGAGCCCCAGAACTGCAGGCCTGTGCACCAGTGGGAGGGGATGTGGGCATGGGTCGGGGTCAGGAATCCGTGGAGAAGGCCCAGGCGCCCTGGGGAAGGTGCGTGGTGTACAGTCCGCAGCACTGCGCCCCAAGGTCTCTGTGTCCCTGCCCCCTTCCTAGGCCAGGCCAGCGTGTGGCCCGGCTGCCCAGGCCACACTCACACTCTCCGCCCTCCTGCCTCAGCCTCCTGGGAGGCAGGGGAGCAGGCAGGTGCTGCAGCACCCGAGTGTCACCTGGCTGAAGGCGGCCCAGGTGGGTCCAACTGCCCAGTTAGAAGCTCCACAGAGGCGGTATGGCCCCCACCCCACCCCCAACTCCTGCAGGAACTGGGGAGCCTGGAGAGCCCCTGGAACCTCGGAGCTGCGCAGCCCCAGCAGGGCCAAGCTGTGGGCGCCCCCTTTCCTGGAAGCGCTGGGTGGAGGCCGAGGCAGGAGGGTGACCTCAGGGTGGCCTGGCTCCCAAACCCCCTGGGAGGCTCTCGAGGGACTTCGAAGGCTGGGACACAGATGAGGCCACTGGGAGGCCATCCTGGGTCACTAGGGGGCAGTCCCAGGGTCATGCGGGGCAGCCCTGGGTCACTGGGGAACTGTCCCCCACACGGTGCCCTCCAGGCAGAGGCCACACCGCACTCTGCAGAAACTTTCGACTCCTCAAGGCAGGAAACCCAGGCCAGGCAGGGCAAATGCCTGAATCCCGCCCACACGGGAGGCTGAGGCGGGAGGGTGGAGATCCAGGCCAGCCTAGGCGATATAGTGAGACCTGACCTCAGTGTCCAAAAGACCCAGGGCCACTGGTGGCAGCACTTGTTGCCACCCCGACAGGTTGGGAGGCTGATGCGCGAGGATGACCAGTCTGGAACCCAGCCTGGTTAAGTCAGCAGGAAATCATCTCGGAATAAAGACGGGCTGGGGTGCAGCTCAGTGTGAAGGTCCGGGACCTGGGCTGGCACCGCCAAAGGCTGGCTTGGGAGAAGAGGGCTGCCTGCCTGGGCTCTGGGGACAGCGCCAGGGAGGCAGCTAAGAAGAAGCTGGATGGGAGAGGAAGCGCCCGGGGCTCTGAACCCATGCTGGTGCGGGCCCGGGACCCTGCTGTGCTCAGCAGAGGCAGGGCCTTGCTGAAGATGGTGGCTGACTGACTGACTGACCGCTGACTAAGGACTCCCTCCTCCCCCCCACCCCTCTCCCTTCCCTCCCCCCTTCCTCCTAAGCACCCCTGTGCCGCTGTTGCTGCAGGGCCCCCACGCCACTGGGCCTAGGTCTGTGTTCAGCTCTTCATTCTCCCTGCCCAACCAGTGGTCAGGGCGGTTGCCTTCTCAGGTCCAGGTGGCCTTGACCAGGGGCATCCTGCGCCTCCGAAAGATGGAACCAGGGCCACCGTGGTGCTTAGCTCTAGGTATCAGTTTGGGCCAGGTGACCAGAGGTCCCTTCTGCCCATGTCCCTCTGCTCACTTTCTTATTCCCCTGTGAGCCTCACACAGCATCTCCAGAGAAGCAGAGAAGGGCAGGTGGGGCCGGGTGGCCAGGAGAGGTGGGAAGTGGCCACGAGGGTGACCGGCAGGTGGCTCTGGGAGGTCAGAGGGCGGGGCAGGGTGGCCTCCAGGGACACCTCAGCGGGGGTGGGGTCTGGGCACAGGGAGTCCCAGCGATGGGAGGACAGTGCCCAGGACGCCTTCGGTCCTGGGGGAGGCAGGAGGGGCTTGGAGCACTGTCCTTACCATCCGGGCACTCACTGCGTGGCACACACACACCGAGTGCTCCTGGCGGAGCACTGTTTTTATCCCACCCCATCTTGCATTAGTGGGGATTGAACCCAGCAAGTGTTGAGCTGCATCTCAGCCCTTCTAAACGTTTATTTTAAAGTAAAATAAAAATAAAAATCACCCAGGTAGGTTGTCCTCAAATTTGGGAATCCTCCTGCTTCAGCCTCCCAAGTACCTGGGATGTCCTCATGTCTAGAGCTACTGACTCTTTAATAAACAGGGAAAGGCTGCGGGGTGCAGCTCAGCGGCAGATGCTTGCCTAGGATACCTGAGCACCTGGGTTCAAATCTCAGCACTGGCAAAATTTAAGTGAATACATAAAGACTTTTCTAGGACCGTACAGATGAGGAAGTGGAAGCCTCCTCTTATTTCAGTGATCAGCCTCTGCCCTGAGGAAACCTGCATCATGCCCTTCTAGCCACGAGCACGCAACATGCAGCCCCCACAGAAGCAGACTGTTTCACTCTGTATTTTGAGACTCTCTGCCCAGGCTGGCCTCCAGCGTGAGACCTCCTCTCCATGTCCCTGAGGCACTGGGATGGCAGCCCCGCACTCCTACGCCCGTTCTGGAACGTAACTTTCTGTGTCACGCAGGCTTGCAGAAGTCTCACAGGCCAGCGTGGATTCTCAGTGGCCTGTAAGCTGGAAATCAGATGCGGCCAGCTGCCCAGCCTGCTGTCGCCCTGGGCCACCTCCTCCCTCCACAGGGCCCTGAGCAGGTGCCGCAGAGCTGAGGGTTCTTGCGCAGTTCTGATGAAAATCACAAGCTGCCCAGGGGTAGCGCTTGCTTTCTTGGAGCCAGCAGCTGCCAGTGACCCTGAGGACTCTTCCAGTCCCTGCAGATGTGCTCCCTGCAATTTTCCAATCCTGTCATCTCCTCTGCTAGCTGATCTCAGTGTCACCAGCCCAGGCTGTTAAATGCTTTTGGCACCAGCGGTCCTAGTGTGACCGGCCCTCAGGGTACAGGTGGGCACACTCCACTCAAGAGAGAAAACAGGAAGTGGCCAAAAAACATGGCACCCTTGCTGGTGTGATGGGGCACACTCGTGATCCCAGAACCTGGGAGGCTGAGGCAGGAGGATTGCCATGAGTTTGAGAACAGCATGGGCTATGTAGTGAGTTCAAGACCAGCCTGAACCATACACATCCTGTCTTGAACAAACCAAAAAGGTAATGCATCTGCCCCCCACTGCAGGCTACCATCATGGCCAAGGGCGCTGGCCTTAAAGTCCCCTGCCCAGAGCCTAGCAGTCAACTTCTGCAGTTCAGCACCATAATTAATAAACGAGGTGATAACATCACTTATCCTGTACACGTGTGGTGAGGGTTAGGCAAAGCACCTGTGCTAAAGACCCGCTCACTGTAAAAAACAAATGAAACATGAATTTCAACAGATACGGCCAAGTGGCCCTGTGGGCACCTACGTGCGTCCCCCTGGATGTCCCTAGACCTTTTAAAGCTTTTTGCCCCTGTGCTGCAGAAAGGGCGAGGGTGTTCCCTACTATTTTGACCTTGATCCCTGTTTTGTGAGCAAATCATGAAAATGGGCAGAACAGGCAGCCCCCGGGCCCCAGCTGCTGCCTCCCCACCCCCAGCTGGAGGGGTTTATCATCCTTTCCTTCAGGAAGTCTTGGGGATCGAACCCCAGGCCTTGGGCCTACCAGGCGGATACTCCACCACCATGAGCCAAGCTGCAGCCCCAGCCCGGCTTCTGAGCCCTAAGGCCTCTGCGGAGGTGCTGGGCAGGGCACTCCCCATGTCACCTTGACTCTACAGTTTGCTCTTCTCAGGGCGAGAGGGAAGGAGCCCCATTACTCCCTGGATAGAGGGCTCTGCGTCCACATCACACTATTTATTTTATTTTATTGAGACTGGGTCTCACTGCAGTGCAGGCTGGTCTTGAACTAACTCTGTAGCCCAGGCTGGTCTCAAACCCACATCGATCCTCCTGCCTCAGCCTCCCCAGTGCTAGGCTTACAGGTGTGCGCCACCACACCCGGCTCACACTGTGCCTTTGACCTGGGCTTCACAGCCTCAGGCAGCCACCTTTGGGGCAGCTGAGTGCCATGGACCAGCCTCCTCCCAAGGTGCTGACCCAGCCCCACACAGCAGCTTTGGGTGGCTTTGCTCTCCCCAAGTGCCCCCAGCACCCAGAGCAGGCCAGGCAGAACAAGCAAGTCCAGGGGATTCAGCACTGCCAACCCAGGCACTGGGCGACAGCCTCCGAGTCACACATGACAGGCCTCCCACCCGCTGTCCCAGCAGCACGGGCAGGGAGCTGCCAAGCTAGGCTCAGGGCCACAAAGAGAGGCAGACCGGAGTCCAGCCCAGCCCTCCCCTGGCCCCCCTTCCTGCCAGCCCAAGGAGGCCCCCAGGGCACAGAGCCAAGGCCTGGGGGTCAGTGGCGTGGTCCCAGGCAAAGCGCTGGAACTGCCCGACCAAGGTCTTCCTGGGCTCCTGACCAGGAGGAAACCAGTGGGCCAGGGTCCAGCGGAGTTTCAGTGCGAGTGTCTGCCAACTCAAACCAGGGAAGTGCCCGTGCCAGGATGCCCAGCCATGCTCTAGGGCGGCCTCCTCCGCCCTCAGAGACAGTCCCATCCCCAGGCCCGGGGTGGCCTGGGCCTGCAGACCAAGGCGGCACTCACAAGGTCCCAGCCAAACAGGGACCCGACCCCAAAAGTCTTCCTAGCCCTGAGGTGCCCAGCCGAGCAGGGAGCTGGCAAGGCAGCAGGGGCATCTGGACTGCAGAGAGACGGGGGATCTTCCATGCTGGTGTAATGAAGCCAGCCACACCCTGCACCCCTCGCTGTGCAGCTCAGGCTGGCCTTGAGCTCACTTTGTGGCCCAAGCTGGTCTTGAACTTGCAACGATCCTCCTGCCTCAGCCCAGGTGCTGGGATTACAGGGGTGCGCCAACAGGCCCACCTCAAGAACAGATTCTTAGCAGCACAAACTTAAGCGCTCCCCTAGGTGGATGTCTTGTTCAGATTCCTTTGCTGTTGCTAGAAATGTTTGATTATGCGGCCAAAGAAGACCAGCGAGACAGGACTACCAAAGGCACAGGACCAGAGCCAGGGTGGGCAGAGGCCCAGGGAGACTGTGTGTCTCCTGCAGCACTGATTTCTCACAGCCCGGGCTCCACAGGCCTCCTGCATCCTCCACACCCCCTGACGCCTGGGCTGCTCCCCAAAGGGCTCCCAGGTTCCCCAGGCCCGGCCAGTCAGGACTTGCTCAGGCCCTGTGCTGCTGGCCCTGCAAGGAGCAGGCCGGGTGAGACTCCAGGGAGCCACATAGCAGGACCAGGTAGGCGGATCCCTCCTCGAAGCAGCCACAAAGCTCCTGCCATTCCCCAGACAGCAGCCCCAGCCACGGCTGCCACACTGATACACGTCTGGCACCCACCGAGGTGCTCAGAAAAGAAGGGCGAGTTCCTAACTCAAAGCAACACCCCCAAGACGTGCTCCTTACGGGTCACAAACGTACTAATTAAGGTGTGATACGAAGGCAATGAATGAACAGTACAACTTGGCCGGGGATTTAGCTCAGCAGTGTAAGCGCCTGCCTTGCAAGCATGCAGTCTCGGGTACAATCCCCAGTACCACAAAGAAAACAGAACAGTACAGCTGGCTCCCACAAAAAGAAATCAGAGGTACTCAGGCTGCTCCTCCCAAGCTGCTCTGTTTTTGTTTTTGGTTGGGAACTAGGAATCAAATTCATGACCTCGAGCTTGCCAGACAAGTGCTTATGCCACTGAGCTAAATCCCCGGCCCCAAGTTATTCAGTCTTTTTTTTTTTCCTTTTAGTGACGTACACTTATGAATAAGTATATTTTGACATTTTACTTTTTAAAAAAAGTAGAATATTTCAAACATAAGGAAAAATAATGTGATAAATCTGGCCCAGGGATGTAGCTCTATGGTAGAGCATTTTCCTAGCACATGCAAAGCTCTGGGTTCCATCTCCACTACTGGTGGAGGGATGGATGGGTGGGTGGTGATGGGTGGATGCATGAGAGGATGGATGGGAGGATGGGTGGGTGGATGGATGGGTGGATGGGTGGATGGGTGGATGGATGGGTGGATGGGTGGATGGGTGGATGGATGGGTGGATGGATGGGTGGATGGGTGGATGGATGGATGGATGGATGGATGGATGGATGGGAGGATGGGTGGATGGATGGGTGGATGGGTGGGTGGATGGGTGGATGCATGAGAGGATGGATGGGAGGATGGATGGGAGGATGGGTGGATGGATGGGTGGATGAGAGGATGAGTGGATGGATGGGTGGATGGATGGGTGGATGGGTGGATGGATGGGTGGATGCATGAGAGGATGGATGGGAGGATGGATGGGAGGATGGGTGGATGGGTGAACAGATGAATGAAACAGCTAAGATGGACTCGCCTATTAACAGAAAGGCAGAACTTCCGGGAGAACATGGCGGACAGATAACAGCAACTACCGGAGGCTCTCTGAAAAACTAGGCTCAGAAGCCAGGTATGGTGTGGACTAAAGAGACATAAGCAGGTGGAGTTATGCTCTGCTGACTCAGGAACGAAATCGGCTGAGAGAAACCAACTTGGAATGCAGTCCTGGTGCTAAAACAGGAACAGAAAAGTCTCGCTGCTGAGGCTGGACCCTGCGCCATTGGAAGCCGCAATTTGGGTTTCCCGCCACGCGGTGGCTGGCTGCCTCTACATCGGCTCAGCAAGGAGAGAGACGCGCGGAAACTCTGAGAACAGGAGTCTGCGAACGGAGTCGAAAACAGGACGGGCAGGGAGGCATGTTCTGACTTGTGGCAAGGTGAGTGAGAGAAACTGACACTCCACCACAGTTTGACTCCAGCGGACTTTCTGGGCCTGAGCAGTCCTGTGGGAGCAGGGCGCGGTGGCGACTCCAGCCACACATTCCCCTCTCAGACAGGATTGGTGAAAAGTGCCTGGCCTGCGTGACGCTGCCGGCGGACCCCGTAGGCTGGCCCAACCCAGATCCCAGAGCCTGACGGAGGCCGGGAGGGGCGGGCCCCTGCGTAGGCTGCCTGGTGCGCAGCGGTGAGTGGAAACACCTAACCGGCACAATTCGATCAGGCTGTGGCTGACAGGGAGAGAAGCTGGGCCTCTCATATAAGCTTGCATATATAAGGAACAGAGAATATGGGAAGAGGCAGCAACAAGAAAGGCTCCTCGGCCCCCAATTCTGAGAAACAGGCAATAACGGACACCGCACCAATACACATAAAGCACCATATAGAGAGCCTCATAGACCAATTCAGGAATGAAGTTATCAATGACCTGAAGCTAGAAGTATGCAAAATAGTTAGAGAAATGCTAAGCCCCACCCAAGAAAAAACAGATGGTGGAATGGAAGAACAGAAAAAGAGGGGAGAATTGTTTGATGGAGAAAACAGGGAAAGCATAGAATACGTGAAGCAGGTTCAAAGGGACTACCAAGAAACTAAGAAGTCTATCGAAGACTGGCATAACAGCTTGAAAGAAACTAAGGACAGACTATCTGAACTGGAGGGCAGAATTGTAATATGGGAGAATGAAATGAAAAACTTCTTAAAAATAACAAAGAAACAAACAGCAATAATACAAAGACAAGAAGATGATAAGAGGATCCATAACTTAAGGATTAAGAACATAAAAGAAGAAGTAGGGACACAAACAAATGAACTACAAAAGCTACTCACAGAAATAATCCAGGAGAATTTTCCTAATTTAGCAAAAGGTAAAGATACTCAGATGTTTGAGGCATACAGGACCCCAGCTACCTACAACCCAAACAGAG
The DNA here is from genome assembly GCF_034190915.1 of Cavia porcellus. NCBI lineage: Eukaryota > Metazoa > Chordata > Mammalia > Rodentia > Caviidae > Cavia > Cavia porcellus. The sequence continues at coordinate 5,916,660 of NW_026947502.1, forward strand.
CAACACCCAGGCATATAATAATAAAAATTCCAGAAATTCAATACAAGAACAGAATATTAAAAGCTGTCAGAGACAAGAAACAGACCACTTACAAGGGAGCACCCATCAGAATTACAGCAGATTTCTCTGCACAAACCATCAAATCACGAAGAGCATGGGGGGAAATAATTCAAGCTTTGAAAGATAATAATCTCCAGCCAAGATTGAGATATCCTGCACAACTGTCCCTGGAAATTGATGGAAAAACAAGGTGCTTCCAGGATAAAGAGGAACTGGGGGAATTTGCAACCACCAATTCAACTCTACAGAGAGTATTGCAGGATATTCTAAAAAAAGAAAAATACAAAGAATCCAGAAATAGTGGAGGCCACAACGAATGGAGCAGAGAACAAAGTGAAGAAGACAAACTGACAGCTACTGACAGAATAAGAGCTCAACAGAAATGAGGCAGAGAAGATTGGATGATAGGAACAGCTATTTTGGAGAAAATGACATCTTAATAGGTAATACTGATTTAGTATCATCTTGTTTTGAAGTCTCATCTAGCTTTTGTCCTTCTGTCTCCAATGGTCTAAATAGGTTGTATCTTACTGGATTTTATTATGTACGATAGTATAAGCAAAAACCTTTTAAAGACAAGGAGATTATACAGAAACCATTATTCATTTTCTGTTAGTCGATTCTAAATAGTCTGTAATGCTGTCATTCTCTTAAATGGTTTTACATTGTTTTGATATACTTAATGCTACAGTATACGAAGTTGTACTCAAGGATTTCAAGGAAAGAGACAATATGGTAACTACTTTTAGGTCAGGATTATCTGGTGGTGAAACACTATTCTGCTTAAATGGTTATGTTTTGATCTGTGCTGTTTCGCTGTTATGCCCTCTTTTATCTCAATCTCCACTCCATTATTTACTTTTTTAATACTTTTTTAAAATTTTTATCCTTTTAATTAAAGGGAAAAAAATAGCAGGATATATTATAGTAACCCACTTTGACTTTCCATTACCTCGATTTAAAGCCCTGTATTACTCTCACCATCTGGTTTTTAACTGATGTTCCCCTATTCTGTTTTGCTGGATAGTATCAGGTTCGAAAATTTAGGCATCAGCTGTGAAGATAATGAGATTCATTATAACGCCCATTCTCGTTGACTTTTATCTACTTTTGAAGACCTACAATGTCTCCAATGTTTTGGTTTTGTCGGTTTTGTTCTTTACTGTTTTGTTCAATTGTATTATAACTAATGGTATAGGCAATTCTATTAGAGATAGCGGGAGGCATTATGGTAACCATTGTTGATCACCTTGTATTATGTTTTCACATTATCTATTATGTCCACCCTTTTGACTTGACCGATTCTGTTCTGTTATGTCACATTTGGTTTTACTCTCTTCCAAAAAAGTAATAAGAACCGTGAGAGCAATGAAACCCAAAATGTGTAATAGTCATTGTACAAAAGAGAGGAAAAGAAAGTGCTCTAAACTATATAACTGCATGTATATTTAAGTGTATAAGATAGAATATGATATCACAGAGTTTTATTGGATCATTGAACGGAACTGTTTGCAGTATCATTGATGGAATGTCCACTTTACAAGCTTTAGTTTTTTGACTTGAACAATTATTTCTGGGATGGCAGTGTGTAGTCCATTAACTAGTGATTTCCTACTGTTCATTTTTTTTTCTGCAAATCTGTATAACTTGTACCCTTTCTCTGCTTTTTTTTTCTTTTCTCCTTAAATAAAATTAAAAAAAAAAAAAAAAAAAAAAACAGAAAGGCAAAGGGCTAGGGAAGGAGGGCATGGGTGTAAAACAACACTGATAAAATTCTACATTTTAAGATCGGGAGGGAGCCACAGAACTCACTTTGAGCTGTGCTGCACAAGCCACACTCACACTGGCTGTGTGTCCAGTATTTTGTGGATTATATAGCAACATGTTAGAACAAAATACTCCTGCAGGCATACTGACCCACCATCCAGATTTCAGGTCAGATCTTGCTTTACTGTTCACATCTGTGTGTGTGTGTGTGCGCGAGTGTGTGCTGCAGATGAAAGCCAGGCCCTCAAGCATCCAGGCAAGTGCTGTACCACTGAGCTACGCCCTGTACCTCCAGTCTTGCATTGTATGTCACCGGCTTTTTCCAGTTGTCTTCTTTCTATCCCAGCCTCCGATGTGGAGTGCTGTGCTTTCCTTAGGGATGGCCACTTTTGCGTTTACTTACTGGTTTCTGTTGGTTGTGACCGTGAGAGCCCCACGCCCATGGATCCCAGCCCTCTCTCCTCACCTACATTTAACCCTCCCACACTGATTACACGGCTGGCTTTGGCCGAGCTCCGTGGTGATCTGGCCAGCAAGGCATTCACAAGCACGGCCACGCAGAGGCTGGCAAAGCACCGGCACTCAAGCGATTGTAACTCTACTGTTTCCTGGGCACCCTGCTGCTGACACTAGAGCTCCAGAAAAGCGCAACCACGGAGCATGTCTCAGCGCCACTCCCGGACTGTGAGGGGGCCCTGCCCCAGGATGGTTCCAGTAGCATGAGCAGCCCCAGGTGACCCGCAGAGCCCGGGCCAAATTCGCCTGGCCTGAACTGCTGACCATACAATCACCAGCACAGGAGGCTGCTGCTGCTGGGTTGGGGCTGTAGCTCAGTGGTGGAGAGATCACTTAGCAAGGCTGTTTCGTTCACATACAACCACTTGGAGTGATTTGTTACACAGCAATAGATAACTGATACAGAGATAGTCAGTTTTTCTGTAACTTCTTGAATTTGTTTTGGACATTTACATGGATTTTAATTAATTAATTTTTTTTTGAGTCAGGGTCTCACTCTGCAGTTCAGGCTGGCCTTAAACTCACTATGCAGTCCTGGCTGGTTTCAAATTCACAGCGATCCTCCTGCCTCAGCCTCCTGAGTGCTGAGATTACAGGCGTGCACCACCACACAGGGCTAATTTTTTGAGACAGGCTCTTGCTATGTGGTTTAGGCTGGTCTTGAACTCACTGTGTAGTCCAGGCTGCTGGCAGTCTTCCTGCTTCAGCCTCCGGAGTGCTGGCCTTACAAGCATGTGTAACCACCCACAGTTTACATATTTTTTTTTCTTTTTAGGAAACTACCCATTTCTTTTGAAACTTCAAATCTATATGAAAACACTTGCTCATAATACACTCTCACCGTTTGAAAGATTCTCTACAGCATCTCCAATCACAGGCACTTTCCAGTTTCCAGCAAGACGTGTCCTTTTCCCTTCCACAGTGGTCATCTTGCCAGAGTGATGTCTTGATCTTGCTCTGTCTCTCCATCACTTCTTTTTGGTTATTTTTTTTCCAGTACCGGCGATAGAAGAGGGCCTTCACGCTGATCTCCGTCCCCAGCCTTTTTAAAAATTTTCTGTTTTGAGACAGGTTTTCTCCACATTGTTAAGATGTATACAACTGGTGATCCTCCTGCCTCAGCCTCCCAAAATGCTAGGGTTACACTCATCCAGTTTGTTAGATTCCTCTCTCCCTCATTGCCACCTTCTTCAGGTTATTCTGTTATTCTTTTTCCAGGTCTTAAATTGGACACTCACCTAATTAATTTCTGATCTTCCTCTAATACAATACTAATATTTTAATATTAACAAACTATTTTAATATTTTTCTTTCCAGGATATAAATTTCTCACTAGCAGAGTCCCACAGATTTCCCATGTAACGTCGTAACATTCTTTATCCTTTGCTTCCAATCTATTTTCTCCTTTTTGGGATGGGGGGTGTTGAACCTGGAGCTTACACATGCTAAGCAAGTCATCTACACTGAGCCTCAGCCCAGCTGTAACTCCCAAATAGCTCCTGATTTCCTTTGTGGTTTCTTCTTTTCTTTATGAATTCTTAAGACACACGCCTCCATGTAATGGGGTTATTTGGGCTATGTCTGGACATACAATTTTTTTAAAATTGGAGATTACAATCAAGATGCTAGCTAGGGCTGGGGACGTAGCTCAGGGATACAGTGCCTGCCTGGCAAATGCAAAGCCCTGAGTTTGATTTCAGTACCCAAAAAAAGATGCTTGCTACTCTCTGATATTTGTTAAAATAATCTCATTAGGTTGGAAGCTACGCATTTTGTTTCTTGTACTTTTAGTCTTTGATTTTTAACAGCTGTTCTAATGAAGCCCAAATATAAAACATGAACCCTGTTCCAGAGGCAGATCCAATTTGAGAGCTCTCGTTAAGAAAAAGATGGGGGAAAAAGAAAGACAAGAAAAAGAGCACAAGTGTCATCCCAGCGCTGGAGAGAGCCTGTCAGAGGATCATGAGTTCAAGGCCAGCCTCGGCTATTTATATGCTATAGCCTCGGCTATAGCAGTCGAGCCACGTAGCAGGACCCTATCTCAAAAACTACAGCATTAAGTAAACAGGAAAGGAGGGCACGGAAACTCCTCCAACTGATACTTTTATACCTTCATGGCAAGTTTCTTTTCTGCTCTAAAGTAACAAGAGAATCTTAGAATGCTTCTCCAAAAGCCTTACCCAGCTTCCCAATTATGACCTAGAACTGCATTCTTTGCTCAAACCCTCAGGGCTGGGGTGCAGCTCAGTGGCCCCGCGCCTGCCTGCTCACACCCTTCCCAGTGACCTGCTATCAGTGTGGTCGCTTTGGGTACAAAGCTTGTTTACATTTCCCAGCTTACGAGTCCCCTGCATCCCCGCTTCTCCTGTTTGGAGTTTAACCTTCCTCCGAGTTGATGCGGTGAAAATCGCTCACAGCCTGTTTTGTCCAAATGTGCTCAGTCAAAAAACAACAGATAGTTTCATACAGAATTTTAGGGTGACGAGTATTTTCCTTCTGCGCTCTGAGATACTGTTCCAGCCTCTCGATGATGAGAAGCCTGTTTACCTGTGATGTTTGCTAGGTAATTGTGTGCTGTGGTTTCTTTTGGGATTTTCTCATGGTCTTTGGTGTCATTTCGCTCCCCACAGCGTGGCTTGATATAAAGTGACTTTGTTTTCTGTGCTCAGAAATGTCTGTGCAGTGAGGAGCCGCGCACCCGTGGGCTCCGGAAGACCTGTTTCTCTGCAAGCCGCTTCTCGCCTGGGCTCCACTGTCCCCTGCCGAAATGAATATTCGCAGCGTCTGGCCTGCTTGTTCTGTCTTCTGAGCGTCTTGAACTCTTTTTCTTATTTGTTGCTTCCTTTTATGATTTATTTTTCTTTCTTGTTTGGGGTCTCAGTGTGTCACCCAACACTCTGGAGTACAGGCATGTGCCAACGTGCCTCGCTCCTACAGCTCTCTGTGCTGTCTGGGTGTAGTGGCACAGCCCTGTAATCCCGGTGTCTTTACAGGCTGAGGCAGGAGGATCTCAGGTGTGAGGCCAGCCTAGGCCACTTAGTGAAACCTTGTCTCAGAATCAAATGAAAAGGTAGCAGCACAAATAAATAAACATCTACGATGGATTTGTATATTTATCCAAATAAATGCAGTGCAGTGAGAATCAGAATGGAAAGTTCTCTGCGAGGTGAGTGTGAGCGTGTGTGTGTGTGTGTGTGTGTGTGTGAGTGTGTAAGGGCGTGTGAGTGAGCACAGCCCATCCCCTCCGGGAGCCCCAGCACAACTCCCACCCACACAGTCCCCTACCAGGTTTGACTGTGCTTTCAGAAGAAAGCAAAGATAAATGGTAAAGAAATCAGAAGCATAGATGGCTTACAGTAATAAGCTGCCAAGTTAGAACTTCAAAGGCTCACCAGAGCTTACCAGAGAAAGGGAAATTTTTGAGTGTTCTCCATCTCGGTGAGACCCGAGGGCCCCATTTCAGTAGACTTCAGCTCAGGCCCCGAAAACACAGCCTGCAGCCACCCACCGAGCAGCCCTGAGCAGCTCAGAGTGGCCGGGTCACCGTGGGAGTGGACCCGTGGGATGATCCCGGGGCGGGGGTGTCTCCCACAGCCAGCCATCACCACCTGTTGGGAAGACAGGAAGGCAGGCAACCTCCCCACCTGCCTGAGCAGCAAGGCACAGGGGTGAAGGAAACGGGTTCAGAGCCCCAGCGCTTGCTACTCCACAGTCTCAGAACGCAGTGTGTGTGTGTGTGTGTGTGTGTGTGTGTGTGTGTGTGTGTGTTGCTGCAAATCAAACCTAGGTTTTATTTTTAAAAAATACTTTTATTGGTACCAGGGATCGAACTCGTGACCTCACACTTGGAAAGCAGGCACTTATGCCGCTGAGCTAAACCCCCAGCCCGTTTTTTTGTTTGTTTGTTTGGGGTTTTTTTGGTTTGTTTGTTTGTTTTTAAAATATACCATTGTAAGCCTGGCTTGATGGCCCATGCCGATAATCCCAGCACTCTGAGGCAGGGATGATCCTTGCAAGTTCGACATCACTTTGGGCTACAAAGTGAGCTCAAGGCCAGCCTGAACTGCATAGCTTAAAAAGAAAAAAACAAAAAGAAACACCACTGTGATGTAAAGTGTTTAAGCAATCCAAGAAGTCTAAGGTAGTAACAGTCTACCTTTATCCCAGCATTCAAAGAGAACAGCTACTACTCATGTGGTGTCCTCTGCCCTCCGGTCACTCCTCCATACAGATTTATATAGCTGTTGGCTACCCTAATATCAAGAGCTGTCCATATTTTATTTATTTATTAGCCAGTAGATATTTTTTTCTATGTGGTCACTTTTTTTTTTTTTTTTTTGTATTTTTACCCGTACCAGGGATCGAACTCATGACTGCCTGCTTGCAAGGCAGGTGCTTATGCCGCTGAGCTAAATCCCCAGCCTGGTCACTTTTAATGATTAGGAGTCGAAGATTTTCTCCAACGGTGCCTGGCCTGCAGTCAACTAGTCAATTAGTGAATATAACCCATTTGTCCTGTTCCGGGATATTTCCTCAGTTTACCAGTTCGAAACAACACACCCGGGTTCTCCGAAGTGGGCACCACATTTTCGCACATCTATGACTTGCTTACCAGCAACAAAGCCAGTAGCTCAAAGGTCTGCAAGGTTTTGAACCCCAGCACACACACGGTGCCCACGTGGCCCGCAGGATCGTCCCTGCAAACATCCGACCCCTCCCTTAGGGGCTCGGTGCCCGCTGGGTCCCAGTGAGAGCCGTCGCTGAGCGGGCTTTAGAGGCCCGCGACCCTGGCGCGTGGCGCAGCCCGCGCACGCCGTTCCCACGCCGCCCGCCCGGCGCGCCAGGGGGCAGCACGCGCGGCCACTTCCACGCGCCCGCGGGGCGGCCCGGAGCGAGGTCCCCAGCGGGGGCAGCGTCCCTTCCCCTCCCCCGGCCCGCACAGCCGTGCGCCCCTCTCCGCGGGGGGCTGGAGCCCCTCCCAGACCAAAAGTAACACGTGGCGCCTTTCCACCGGGCAGAATTCCCCCGAGCCTCGCTTTCATCTTTTGGGTTCGGGATGAGCGTCTTGAAAGAGCCGAGCAGTTCAGATCTGACTCTGAAAGGGATTCGCACGCTCGTCCGCCCCCACCCCGCCCCCACCCCGGTTCCGCTATTACTGCGGGGTGGGGGAGGGGAGCGCGACCCTGGGCAGAGCCGGCCCTTCCTCGCCTGGTGGGGGCGCACCGGGGGCCCACGCCCTGCTCACAGGCCCGGGCGCCTGGCCTCCCTGGAAGGGGACTGGGCCTGCCCAGCACCGCTCTCCTCTGTAGTTGGCTGTACCCGGGCGGGCACACCGGTATCAGAGGCTGGGGGTTTCCTGGGAGCTCGGCTCACTTCTGGGGTTGTGCAGAGGTTGGTTCTGGAGGTGGGGCTCAGTCCTGCCGCTGCAGCATGCAAAAGGCCTCAGAAACCTGAATAGCTGGCCTGAGTCAGGGCCCTCTGCAAGGAGCCAGCAGACAGCCTGGAAAACCTTCATGGATTCGTTTCTTGCACGGGTGCCTGCTATGGAGCAGACGCTGGGGTCAGGATCGTGAATAAATCAGACAGGACTCTCCAGGGTGAGACAGAGAGAGGCTCACAAGCATGTCCCAACCCTGCCACAGGGCTGGGTAGGGCTGGCGCTGGACAGAGCTCCACTCCGCACAGCCGGGAGGGCCCTGCGGCAGCTCTGAAGCCCGCAGGGAATCCCGTTGCCAGCACCACCGGATTCCTGGCAGGTGACCCGACCTTCTACCAAGCTGAGTGTGACTCAGCATGCACTTGGACCATTTTCGGGTGCAGAAGGGACCTCGGCCCCCAAAGCAACCAGGAAGGTGCTGGAAGGGCAGTGGGTCCTTCAGGGTGTCCTTGGTTCCAGGGTGCAGGCTCTAGGATCCTCATGGCTGCACCGCTGCGGTGCCTTCCCCCCACTCTCCCATCCTGTGTGACACAGCTTTGGGGTCTAAGGCCTCGAGACCCAGCAGAGACCCTCTCTGGAGATGTGGTCTGCTGCTGTAGGCCCAGTCGTGCCCATAGATGGCTGACCGAGCCTTCGCGGGCTACCGCGGGAAGGACGGTGAGACGCTGCCCGGGGCTGAGCAGTCCTGCAGGCTGCATCAGGAAGCAGGAGCCCCGAGGGTTTGGAGTACAAAAGAACTTCAGGCAGAGGACCCGGACCAGACCTCTAGGGCATTCACCAGGGCCCTGCTGGCTGTGACTCACAGGAAGAGCCAGCCGGGAGGGAGGGCCCAGCATGGATTCGCCCTGCACACTGTCTCCTAAGGGTGGCCCAGCAGGTCCTGGGCTTCTGGCAGCATTATCCGGGAACTCGCTACAAAAGCAGAGTCTCAGGTTCCACCTTAGACCTCCCGAATCCAAACTCCAGGAGTCTGGCCCAGCCCTTTGTAGTTCAGGAACTCTCCAGGAGCTTCTCTTGCAGAACAGAAGATACAGTTATTTCACTTTTCACTGGACTACCTCCTCGGAGCGAGATCCTTCACCCACAAAACAACCAGCCTGGAGTTGAGCAAGGCTGCCGGTCACATACAGGAATTGCAGTAGCATTGTGCACGATGGCAACAATCTGGAAATGATGTGATGTCCCTCAGTGAGAAAACAGGTAAATACCGCATGGAAACACCCCCTGGGAACATGATGCAGTCATGGAAAAGCAGGATGTAGGAACACAGACAGTGATGTGCAGAGATCTCCACAGTAAACCACTCAGTAGAAAAGGAAGTTGCTAAATAAGATCTATAGCTCAAATTTAGGTGAAAAATATATCAATGTAATCCAAAACAAATCGCTGTATCTACGAATACAAAAGTGTGGGTTTTTTTCCAAAAAGCATTTAAAAAGACCCACCCAACCGATTCCCCTCAGGGAGGAGAATGAGATGGGAGAGCTCTAACTTTGAACATTCTTTTTCTCTCTCTCTCCAATATCTGGGGTTTTTTTAGATTTATAGTTTTATTATGGTAATAGATCATTGTCACAGTGAGACCTACACATATATGCAGAATTCTATTTAAATGTACTTAGAACGATATTGACAACTCTCAGTTAGACTTTTGAGATTAGAAAGTGAAGTACAGTTTCACTTGTACAGCAAAGAAGAAAATGCAGAAGACAAAAAATAGAATCAACAGTAAAAATACAACTCTTCAGCCAGGATTAGAATGTGTGGAAGCTTGTCATCACAAACCTACATCTTCTTAATCTGATTGTCCTAATCATCAAAATACGGGTGGTTCGGTGCCATTGTGCCAGAAATTTGTTTAGCAGGATCATAGACTGACATTTTTGAGAGCAAATCCAAGCCATTTGCATCTAAGTTTTTGGGATGGGGTTTTAGGCTTCTTATGTTTCCATTTGGGAAATGTATTCTTATAGTCCAGTAAAGATTCCACCTCTGGTCTTACTTCATGGTTGAAAATCCTGAAGACTTGGTCAATTTCTGAATCCCCATGGAAAAGTTTTTTGTTTTTGTTTTTTGTCAGTTCTGCAAAAATGGTGCCTATGCTCCAACTTTTTGGAGGGAGGGGTACCAGGGATCAAACTCACAACCTTGTGCTTGCCAGGCAGGTGCTTATGCCACTGAGCTAAACCCCCAGCCTTACTCCAAATATGTACCAGAGTAGGATACCAAGCGGACCCCAGCAATCCTTCTGGAGCTCCACACCAGAGTGCCACCTCCTGGTGTGTGTGTGTGTGTGTGTGTGTGTGTACTCTAGCAGGGTCCCAGAAGCTCTAGCAAGGCCAAAGTCAGCCCGTCTAATTGTTCCTTTGCCATCAGTGAACAGGTTTTGTGCTCTAAGCCTCTGTGAAGAACTCTTCTACAGTGACCACAGACAGTATCCTGAAGGGTCTGGTACAAATAACTCTTAACAAGCGATGAACCCATGAACTGCCCAAAAGGAACAGAATGCAAGTATTTCTTGAGATCCAAGAAAAAGAATTCGAAAATGAGATACAACCTTGGAATCCCACACAAGCACATCTTGGAGACTGACTCCATGGATGACAAGGTTCTTTTCGCAGAGTACATCGAGTACTAGGAACCGCTCCTCTGCACTTCCTGGTCGGATTTTCGTCATGGCAGCCACCTGGCCTGTAGTTTTGTGTCTGTCCTTGTGTACGGCTCTGTAGGGACCATCTCCAGCTTCCTGCTTTGCTGTAATCTTCCATACTTATTCAACAGGTGTGCTGGATCCCAGGGATCGTCCGTCCCCCAGCACCCCCACCCAGTAGCAACCACAAGCGGCCCTCCTGTGTCTCTCACGGGACTCCCGGGGCAGGCTTTGAAGTCAGATGCCCAATATCTATTCACTTACGGCATTAAATGTCAATTTTTTTTTACGTGGGGTCTCAGTATATTTTCCAGGTTGCCCTTGAAGTTTTCAATCTTCCTGCCTCTGCCTCCCGAGTAGCTGGGATTACGGGCAATGCAGCATCACGTCCGATTCAACGTTGATTTAAAGACTAAATGAAAACTTGGAAATTAAATCTAAGTTGGAAGGTAACATAAAGCTCAGGGCTCGAGTCCCAGCCCTGCGCTCCTCTGTGCCTTGGAGTCAGGCAGAGACCTGGCAGCAAAAGCCAGGAAAGGACATCAAAGCTGGCCGGCGCCCAGGGAAACCCCTTGAAAAGAGACCCCCCCCCCCGCTTTGGCCCCAAGTTCAATGCCAAGGACCCGTTCCCCAGTAACACAAGCAGCACCAGGGAGCACAGCACCAAGGGGAGACGAGTCTCACACAGGAGCTGCTTCTAGGCCTGCATCTGGTCTCCTGAGACTCTGAAAGACACGGAGAGAGGGCCCAAAGAACACGCCGCCAGGACCCTATCTGTGCTGTTCCCCGAGACCAGCAGGGCTAGGCTGGCCTGCAGGCCCTGGGCCACCCTGCACCCTGCCCTGGTTGGTTGGAGACACTGGTGGGTGCTGTGTGCAAACTTGGTTGCGCACACATTTGTAGGAGGGAGGGAGACCATCCTGGACATGGTCAAGGAAGGAGAGGTCCCTAGGGACCCCAAGGGCGGGGAGCATCCTTGTGCCACCCACAGGGGGCACCCTGGGCTGCAGGGAGGAGTCCAGGAGGTAGGGGCTGCCTGGGGCTGGGGACTCAGCACAGGTGAACAACGATGGGCAGAGAAGATGGGCCGTGTGGTACACTGTGGTCCCCAAAGCATCCAGGAGACAGAGGCTGAGGCCAGCTGGTGCGGAGAGGGGGTTCCAGCCATCGCAGAGGTGTGTCAAACACAGAGAAAGAATAGACTCAGCCCCCCCTTGGGAGTGGAATGGGGGAGCAGACAAGCCGGGAGGCACCCACCTCCAGTGTGTCCGGCTCCAGCTCAAGGGGTAGTGGAGCCCTGAGCTTTGCGGGGCTTGCTGTAGCCTCTCTAGGTTAGCTAACACATGGGCACTGCAGGCCTCCTCGTGCCCCTAGATGCTGCCTTCGTTCCAAGAGGCCTGGCTGAGCCGGGGTGCTCTCAAGGGCTGGTGGCTCACGGCCCCCTGGGAGAGTTGGCTCTGCCAGAATATCTACTGGCGGGGGGCCCCATGGGCCACTGACACCCTAGAGGTTCAGCCTCAGAAACCCACTGGGCGAGGGAGCCCCAGGCCCTGCAGGAAAGAGAACACAGGCCGCTGTCACCCCGAGAGGAAAAATGGGGCTTCCTGTCTGAGCCCGGCAGGTCCTGGAAGCCGTGAGTAATGCGAGCACGGCCACCCAGTGGCCCGCGGTGGGGGCGTCTCTCAGCCACTGCGACAGTGGCTCCCAGGGCCTGGCGTGGGCAGGGCTGTGCAGGGCTGTGCAGGGCCGTGCAGAGGGAACCTGCACCCTGCAGGCAGGCACGTGGAGGGCAGTGTCCAGCCCTGGTCCCCCTCTGCGGCCTCTCCTTGCTGCTCACTGTGGTCAGCTGCCCTCAATAATGACCCAGAGTCAGACATCACGGTGTCTCAGGCCTCCGGGCCCAGTGGCCTTCTTTGCCACATGACACCATTTCCACAAGACTGCGATTGTCCCCTTAGGCCCAGCGGGGTGCAAGGACCCACTGTGGGACTGAGCTCAGGGCCCCCAGCTGTCAGCCACTGAGGGGCCTCGCAGTGGAACAGAAGCTTCAAGGCCAGAGCCACACGTGGGGTGGGGTGAGCCCCACTGAACCCTCACAGGATTCCCGGGTCACAGGCAAGGAAACAACTCAAGGACCCTTTTGTGCACGTTTTTCACCTTTGATGAGGCGGACTGGACACACCAAGCTGTATTACAGCACACAGGGCTGGTGAACCGCACGCGCCCTGAGCTGCCGCCAACACAGCACACCTTTCCGTGGCCCGGAAGCTCCCGTCTCCCTGTGCTTCACGATGGCAGTCACCTCGGCAGTGTCCTGAGGGACCCCTTCACCCTTTCTAGAGTTTTCAATAGATCCAACCACACACAGGACATTCTTAGGGTTTTTTCCACATGCAACATTTTTATTGTGTGACTTTCTTGCCACGCTGTTGCTGCTTCATCCGTGTTTAATTTTCCAGCATCTCCGGGTTGCACAACCCACCACAATCTGTGCATCAGTTCACTGATTGGTAGATGTCTGGGCCCTTCCCAGGTTTGATCGACTGCAAATAAAGTTGCTATAAACATTTGTGCGCAGCATTTGGGTGAAAGTGGCTTCGTTTATCCGGGACTGATTGTCTAGACAGACAGGAGCATCTGGATCACAGCAGGGGTGTAAGTATTTAAGAAACTGCAAAGCGGCTGCACTTCCCATGTCCCTCCGGCCCAGAGGTGGCGTGAGCAGTTTGCAGGGACAAGAGTGTGGATGTGGCTTCTACTCGCCGGTCCCCGCTGCCTAACCGTGTCAGGGACCCTTTCCTGGGCTTCTCGGCCCTCCCTGTATTTCCTTTCCTGGAGGGCCCAGGACTGAGCCGTGGCTGATGATCGTTGGCTTGTTTCAGCTCAGCTGGCAGGGGCCAGCTTGATGGGACATGAAACCCGGTGTCTTCCAGTGGACTTTAGGCTCCCAAAATACATGAGGTCACTTGCTTCCCATGAAGTCACTTGCCCCTGGGTCACACGCTGGATAAAGGACAGAGTTCCGACTCTGAGCCTGTATCTTTAGTATTTGCTTGTTTGTTTTTAGTCCTTTTAATTTTTCACTTCAGACAGGGGCTCCCTAAATTGCACAGGTGGGATCTGAACTTAAGATCCTCCTGCCTCGGACCCCTGAGAAGTCGGGGTGACAGGCATGTGCCAGGGTGCCTGACGAGCCTGTGCTTTTAACATCACATTATTCAGGCTAGCAGAGTCAGGACTGAGCACTTGGTGGGGTAGGACGAGCGGCCCTTCTGTCCTCTTCCGGGCCACAGAGCCCTGGGACATTCAGGCCCTGAAGCTCCAAGGTTCCCAGCAGGCTGTGATGGCCTGTGTGCCACAGGGGCCCGGGTCCTCTTTTCACTCTCTGAGCTTTCAACCGGCATGGCCTTCCGAGAGCCGCCGTGGGCCTGACCAACATGTGGGGCAGATTGAGCAGGACCGGACGCGGTGTTGTCTTGCAGGACTCAGAGCAAGAGGAGACCAGTCGGGACACACCTTCAGCAGGGGCTGGCACAGCCTCAGCACCTGAGTGCTCTGGGAATCGGATAAAGCCTGGGCTCTCTAACTTACATCCTGAGCTTCACAGCCGGCTCTGGGGCTGAGCGGCCGCCTGTGGCTTGCCTAGCACGCAAGAGCCCCCAGGCCCACAGGGGACAGCCACGTGCCTGAGGGCGTGCCGTGGGCAAGGGCTGCAGACAGCCCTCTATGTTATTTTTCTTTTTGTTTTACTTGTTTGGTGGTGCCGGGCTTGCTGACCAGTGGGTCTGCCCGCCTGTGTCCAGAGGCCCTCACAAGCCCCCTCAGATCCCAGCTGCCGCCAGCTTGTTGCAATTCTTTGGTGACCTGCTTGATCTCTTTGTGCCTCAGTCTCCCGGTCTCTCAAAGAGGGACGTGGAAACATGAGCACCTGCCTGCCTGCCTGCCCACTGCACGGAGCTCAGTCTATGGCGATCCATCAGGGGAGCTGCTGAAAGCTTGCTCAAAGTATTTAGCAACTTACAAGATGTGATGCTTATGCAAACCCAGGGCAGTTCAGAGAGCGACAGACTCATGGACTGTCACTCTTGCCATGGCAGTCAGGTCTAAGGAGCTTTTACTATGTAGGCTGCACTCTCCTAACAAACACATTGAGGCCCAGAGAGGTGAGGTAATTCACCTCCAGTCACACAGCTGGCCAGCCAGGATTCAAGCCTGTTTGTCTGATCTAAACCAGCTCTTACCTGCAGCTCATAGGCCCAGGATGTCTGGAGTCCCTGCTCACAAGAGGAACCTAAAAATGAAATCAGGAAGCAAAACAGTCTCTCTTCAGACACCTGGGAAGTCACTGATTCCTGTCCAAAGCTGGGAAGGTTTTGAAAATGTCCAGGCTTGGCAGACACAGTTTAATGCCCTCCTGCAGAAGCCTCAGACTTCTTTCTACAGGTGCCACTCTGGGGCTTTTTTTACCTTATCTGTAAAATGGGCACAGAAGAACTCATGGGGTTTGTGTGGCTACCGTGCTGGTATCGGTCTTCTCCACAAGATAGGAGGTGAGATAACAAACATCAAAGCATGTTGGAAAAACCAAACAACTGTCACTTACCCAAAGGCACCCAGCGTCTATTCCTACTGTAGCCCAAGTGTGGGCAGCCTTTGACATGTGACAAACACCGATGAGCAAACAGAAGAACCTCAGGAGAGCAGCGGCTGAAGAAGCCAGCACCCCAGCCACCTCCCCAAGACGGCTCAGACACCAAGCCCACGGGCACCCTGGCGGAGAGTTCGCAGCGAAAGCCCAGCAGATGGACATGACTGCCCTTCCTTGGCAGGGGAACAAACAACAGGTCCTAAGCCTTTACCCCCGTTTCCTCCCTCCCCGACTCCCCTTCTGATCAACGCCTGATGGCTTTTTTTTTCTGGTTTTTTCTCTCTTTTTGCAGAATCTCCAGTGCAGGCAGCAGAGAGGAGAATTTCAGACTCAGCACATTCCTATCCCACTTCTCATAATTTCGGGCGCCCGATTTTCCCTCGTGACGTGCACCCCAGCGGTGCGCTCGGGGTACAGTGAGTGGTTTTGAAGGCAGGTTGGTTCCTTATCAGGAAGCGTTATCTGCACCATCAAAGCACACTTGAAGAAAAAAAGCAGTTTCAATATCAAACTTGAAGGTTTAACTGTTGAAAGGAAGAGCAGGACAAAGCGACCACAACTTTTATCGCCCGTTGATGAAGGCGGCCTGCGGCGGGAATACTATATTTTAAGCTCGCTACTGAGAATGCCTCCAAGCCTTTGAACAAAAAACAAACCATGCTGTGGAAATTGCCGGTAATTGTCTTTACCTACCGGTCTCAGAGGGTGCACGCCGGGCCTTGCGGTTGTGGGCGCCGTTTCATGCTGGGGTTCGCGTCCCCGGCCCTGCCTGGCACAGGGTGGAACAGATCGGGGCTCAGATCTGATGTGTGCACCTGTGGTTGCTTCAGGGAGGCGCAGCGGATAAGGAGGCCTCGAGATAAGGGCAACAATGGAAAGTTTCTCACCTGAACAGGGCCCGGCCCTGTGCAGCGGGGAGACTCAGCTGCCCCAGAAAAATGGCGAGGCGGGGGCAGCCAGCCCCCCATTCACTTTCTCATGGTTTCTTCAACCTCAGCATTGCGGGATCCCTCGCACCCATTAAAGGGTGAAGCCTTCGTGTGGCAGTGGTTCATGAAGCAAATAAAAAGGCAACGGAACTTTGAAGATCAGAGATTGTTTGTTTTTTTTCCGCGTCCTAGAGATCTGCCCTTTCTTTGTAGCCAAGGCCTCCGGGTGTCCCTCGGAGGGCACCGACAGTGCCAAGCAGGACTGCAACCAGAGCCCGCTAGAAGGCTGTGCTCGGAGGCCCTCTGGTCCGTTTATTCAGCCTGGGGAGCCCCAGCGGGCAAGAGCAGCTCTTCTCAGGGCAGGGGCCTGGACCTCAGGAAACCAATGTCCCAGGCCAGGCTGCGCCTCGGAGGGCCGGGGGCCTCCTCCAGGGCCAGGGACACATGCCACACCGCACAGGCAGAGGCCTGAGCCAGGCTGGGGAAGCCGTTGCGGCAAGGAGGGGACTGACCACAGGCAGAGGGGACTGGGGGCGAGTGTCCGACAGCCACGAGGGGCAAAAACCCCAGAGAGGCAGCACACTAAGAAGGAATGTGGGTGATGGGCTCCCCTGTGCAGTGCTTCTCCGGTGTCTCCTTATGTTTGAAGCGCACAGCGGGTGGTGGGAATTGAACCCAGGGCCCCTTACATATTTAGCAAGCGCTCTGCTATGGAGCGACATCCCCAGCCCCTGTCTCACTGCAGAAAGCAGCACGGTCACAGCACCAAGCGTGAACATGCAGCCAGTGTATTATCACAGTGGACCTGTTGTGGCCGCCTTCAGGGTGCGCGAGCAGAGGGCAGTGCTCCCTAGGAACCTCTGCACCCCGTCCTCCTCACACGCGTCACATGGCTGTCCCAGTCTCAGGGCACTCCACGCATCTGACCCCAAAGCCAACCTCACTGGACACCATAGAAGAGTGTTTTTGTTTTAGGCACTAGGATCGAACTCACAACCTCATGCTTACCAGGCATGCACTTGAACCGCTGCACCCTTGAGCCACTGAACCAAATCCCCAGCCACTACCATAGAACACTTCTGCCTGCTTTAGAACTTTATACGGATGGAACCGACCATGCACTGTCTCTCAGCTTTCACTCTATGCCACTTTTTTGTTTTAGTGCTAGGATGGAACCCTGGCCTGCACCCTGCACCACATCCCCACCTCCAGCCCCACCCCCTTTTTCAATATCTATTGTTTTACATTTTATTTTAAAATGAAAAGAATAAAAATGATGATACAGGATTTCAAAACACAGTAATAGGAAATTAACACTGGTTCGTATATTGCATAGTGTTATCTTCAAAGTGGTTCTTCAGATTGTAAGATCCAGGTGTGAAAAAAATCACCAAATAGGGGGCTGGGGATTTAGCTCAGTGACATAAGCGCCTGCCTTGCAAGCAGGCAGTCGTGAGTTTGATACCCGGTACCGATACAAAGGAAAAAGACAAAAAAAAAAAAAAAAAAAAAAAAAGTCACCAAATAATCGAACAATGAAAGATGTTTTTTCTCATGAACAAACGGAGATTAGTAGTATAGCTATCTATCATAGATATACATAGTCTTCTCCCTTCTTTCTTTTCTCCTTTCTCCTGTCCCAATTGTTCTTTCCTTTTGGGCGCTTTCTTCTTTCCCTTTTTCT
The DNA here is from genome assembly GCF_034190915.1 of Cavia porcellus. NCBI lineage: Eukaryota > Metazoa > Chordata > Mammalia > Rodentia > Caviidae > Cavia > Cavia porcellus. Next base: position 5,934,351 of record NW_026947502.1, read on the forward strand.
TATTTTATATTTGAGACACACAGTCCAGGCTGGGCTTGCAGGTATGCACCGCTGCCCCAACTAGCACATCATACTTGAAAAATGTATCCAGAAAAAATAAAATATGATGAAATAAGAATTCATCCATGTTGTGTAAAACCTGGATTCATTCATTTTCTGCAACGCCAGCCCCCTGGAGCTCACACTTAGTTTGCAAGAGGCACTGGCAGGAGTGGCCGAGGCCACCAGGCCTCCCCAGGGGCTGGCTTTGCCTGTGCCTGGTTTTCTCCGCGAAGCCTCGCTCTGCAGGGACAGAGGGGCACAAGGAGTGCAGTGTGCCCAGCAGCCTCTGCAGAGCTCTGCCCCGGGCACCCCACAGCCAGCAGGCCGAAGCTGCCCGCCTTGCCTGAGGGCGGTGACCCGGGCCTGCTCTGCCTCCTCCTAAACGCAGCTGGGCCCTGGAACCCAGCGACAAACAGAGGCGCATCCCAAACGAGAAACAGGTGGCTTTCCGGCCACACTCCCGCCTTCTGGTTTACCCTTCTCCAATGTGGTTCCCATTTGAAGGAGCCTGCGCCTCTGGAGCCTGAGCCCATATGAAAAAAGATATAAATTACAGTTCGCCAGCCCAGCCAGGCTGCTCAGGATTCTGGCATAAACAGTAAGGCAGGGCCACCCTGATTATAAGGTAGAGAGAGCCAGGAGAGCGGGAGGGCAGGGCACCCCCAGCGTGCCTCTCTCTGCTCCATCCCAAGCTCAGCGACACCAGGCCGCTCACCATTAGTGAGATGCTGCTAACATGCTGGTCCACACTGCTGCCGACCCAGGCTCCTTCCCTGCGCTCCTCCCAGCTGTCCCCCACCAGGCCCAGCTGGGCCCACCTCCTAGCTGTGGCCTGATCTGCCCAATGGTCCCTCTGCCCTACCCCAGGCTTCCCCTTCCAGGGCCCCAGGGGCTGTTCTAATTCTTCAGCAATATTCCTGGTCGGTTGGTTAGAGACCCACTGAGGTCCTCCTACCCCTACCCATCCCGCGTTCCACCGCTTCTGAACCACACCAATTAGCCCTGATTGCAGAATGAGTACATTGTTCTCCTTCAGTTTCATGTGTGTCAGCCCCGGTCCCCAGCTAGGGAGACTGCGCGTGTGTCAGATGTGGGGGCGGACAGGGGAGAGGAGTCAAGCCTCTGCTCCTCTCTGGGCCTCAGTTTCCCTTCTCTGAACAAAGAGGACAGAACCAGAGGCCTCAGAGCCCCCTGGCCCTCAACTCTCAGGCACTAGGGCCTGAGCATCCTGATCTTCAGAACAGATAAGGGACAGCAGGCTGTCCCCACCCCTCAGCCTCCACCCTTGGGCCCGAGCCAGGAAACCTGCTCCCACCAACCCTCAGCTCAAGCGCCCAGGCTCGGCCTCCACCCCCACCCTCCACTGACAGCATAGGGCAAACATCCTAAACCACCGAGTGCTTCTAAAAATACGATGTTTTTGTCAGAGAGCAACCTTGTACTTCCTTCAGACTTTGATCTCCATGCAACCCACGGAGAAGACTCACAACAACAGTGTGAGGTCCTCATTGTGTCTGGGGGCCACCTCTCTGGGGCTTTGAAGCCCCATAGGGTGATAGGAACCCCTGAAGCTTCTGAGCATGCTCAGTTCATCTGCAGGCTACTGGTCTGGGAGAAAGGCCCAGACAGAGAGGGTGCCAGGGCACAAACTGGCCACAGCACTGGCCACAGAACCTCACACGAGCCTGCAAGGCCTTTATCTGCCTCTAGATTCTGGGGAGAAAAATTAGCAGATAAATAATTGTTCAAGTACAGTAATGGGCAGCGATGAACAGAGGAAGGATTAACTTAATCAGAGCAGGCACTCAGTAAAAATTCACAGAACTGTTGATTTTTTTTTCCCCATGCAGGGGACGGAAGTCAGATCCTCCGGCATGCTTAGCAATTGCTTGACCATTGAGCTACATCCCCAGCCCTTTTTTATTGTTTTGAGGCAGGGGCTAAATTACCCAAGCCAGCCTTCCACTTTCAATCCTCCTGCCTCAGCCTCCCAAATAGCCAGGACCACAGGTATGCGCCACGGCACCCAGATCTTGATGACTGCTCCCGATTGGGCGAGATGAGGAAGGCTCTTCACCCAGCCTGTGAGCGGGGCCCGGGACACTGGTCAATGGGGATGAGGAAAGCAGGACTTCCTGATGAAGAGGACGCCTCAGGCAAAGGCTGGGCTACAGTGCTGACCAAGGAAAGCACAGATTTAGACCATGTTTGCCGGAAGCAGCTAAAGAAACTCTTCCACCAGCTCTGCAGAACTGTGAGCTCAGGCTGCCCTGCCAGAAACACAGGAACCAGCGGAAAGGAGAGGGATAGCGAGAAGGTGGTCACTACGGGCCATGGCTCTGCTGGGCACTGCCCTGAGGCTGAACCCTTGGGTCCTCCTACAGGACCTGAGCTGTTTGGTCTACATTTTCCCTGAGGGAAACAGGGCCTCAGGGAGGGGAAATCCTTTAGCCCCAAGTCAGCCTGAGAGCAGGATTGGAACCCAAGCAGCCCACAGCCTCACCAGTAAGCTCCACACTCTGACCTCGCCAAGTGAGACCCCGCTAGGCCAGGTATCCTGGAACGGCCCACCCACTGGAGCCTTGCAGGGGACAGGACGCCTGTTCTTTGTTTCACTGTGTCCCCCAGCTACCCTTGAGCTCAGTTCTGGTGTCAGTTCCCAAACCAGGAGAAGAACTGAGGGTTCCAAGCGGGTGACTCGTGTGGTCTGTAAAGGCAGAGTGGGAACTTGAGCACCTCCAGCTCCAAATCCTGTACCCCGGACTCCTGCACGCTGCAGCCTCCCTGGGTCTCACCCCTGCCTGGGAATTCCAGACTGTGAGTAATTCCAACATGTCTGAAAAAGCCCAAATCACTATAATTTCCTAAAGACTTTAATAGAAGCAGAATCTCTCACTTCAAAACAAAAAAAATTTATCAGCAAAACTACCGAGGGGTTCTGAGTCACCAGCTTGGGCTTCTCTCATTTTAGAGAGCAAAGTGTGTGGGTGGGCTCCAGGCCGGCAAGACTCGGCAGACTGAGGCTGGGCCCCGGCCTACGCTCCTGTGCTCCTCAGTCCTGAGATGCCGTCCTGACCTTTCTGAATCTTCTCATCTGGCGGATGTGGGTGAGGCTCCCCATGACCTCTGACACCAAGTCTGGCATCGCTCATAGCAGGTCCCTGCAGGTCCCCCGCAGTCGCCACTCGAAAAGAACAAGGTACTGTGCTGGCAGCACCCGTGCACCATTTAGTAAATTCGCCCCCCTGGCCTCCACTGAGACTGATCTGCTTTATACCTCCCCTGGGCACCCCAGCCCAGGCGGCTACCAGGGGACTAGCACAGCGCTAGAGTTCCTTGCTCTGACGGCTCCTGGCTGTGACCAGCGTTTGCCCAAGAAACCTGCAGCTGAGAGCTCTTTCAAGCTAATGGGTGATCGTCCTTCCGTCCTTCCGGGGGCCTACAGGTGATTTACGGATTTGTGACCCTGAGTCATAAATCTGCTAGCAGCCTGCTGCTGGGATAGGCCGCTTCCTGCCTCTTGGGGAGCCTCATGTACTCATGAGTCAGCTGGGTGCAGGTGCGTTTCAGTAACAGAGCCCGCGGGGGGTCCTGAAGAGACCCCATTGCCAGTGCCAAGGGAAGTGCTTGGCTACCTTGAATGGTTAATCTCACTGCTGTGTGTGTGTGTCCAGGCACGGCTCATGTTGTGTTCCACCTGACATTCACCCGAGCAGTGGGCCATCGCCCCCCTGCACGTATATAGTAGTCCACAAGAAACAGGCCAGGCTGAGAGACCCAGCCCGGCCCAAGTCCTGCACATCTGCAGTTGCCCAGCTGGCTGGCAATGTCCCTCCTCAGGATCCAGCTGGGCCTCCCACACCACAGATGTGGTGTGGTGTCAACGGCTGGAGTCTGCAAAGAGCACCCAGATCTGCTATGCTGTCTCCTGTTTCAGGCCCAAAGCTGTGGGCTGGATCGGGCAGAAAAGGTCCCCTGGAGCTGGAGACTGCCTCGGGGCTGCGTAACACACACAGCATTCTACAAGGGCACCTCTCCTGCCACTCAGAGGGGAGCCTTCCTCTTAGAAGACAGGCTGCAGAGCCCTCACCCTTCGGAGAGAGATGGGAAGTGGCCAAGCTAGCGTCTGCCCTGCCGGCCGTTGCCTGTTGGGAAAGCCCTGTGGGACACAGCCGTGCCTCGGCCAACTGCGAGTCCCTGCCGCCCTCACCTGAGCGTACCCGCTGCCTTCCTGCAGCTCACAGCACCAATGCCCACGTGACCCAGAGGCCAGCGCTGTGCAAGCCCAGCTCCAGAGGGGTCCTGGGGCTGGTGAGCAGCGGCTGTCTGCTATTTGGCTTAATGCAGCGCCTCATGCAGCGGGCACGGGGCATTTGCAGTGGAAGGGCTTGCAGCCTTCCTGCTGGGGGATGGTGGCTGAAGTCCTGGTCAGCTCTGGGCCTACCTGGGCAGACAGTGTGGCACCGGACAGGAATGCCTGGCCTCTTCTCCTCACTGTCATTTAGCTTAGACCTGGAACAGTGACAGCGCTCCTCCTAGCCTGAAGGGTTCGCTCTGAAAAGACCCAAGATGGGCAGTTCCCAAAGGACAGAACATGTCTGATGCCCTTAGTATCACAAGGGACAGCTGACACCCGGGAGGGGCTGCTTTGGGTTCCCAGAACCACATTCCCAGGGCAGAGGACACAGCAGTGGGGCCTCCCAAGGCCGTTCTTGGGTTCCTGCCCAGGCCAAGGTGGGCTGGTGTGGTGGCTGAATAACGGTGAACTTGTGACACCCAGCTGAACTGAGTCAGCGTGGTGCTGGGTGTGGAAGGCCCCCCGGAGGACTGTTGCCAGTGGCATTAAAGGAGAACTGGAGAGGAAGAGGGTGTGCTGGTGATTCTGCTGGAAGAGATTGTCCCGCAGGGTTTCCAAGTACGAACTCGGCTGTTCTCACTGTTGGAGGAGCTCGGTGCTCACGCTTGCTGAGGATGGCTGTGATTCTCTTTGGGGCAGCTCTGGTTCTTACTTCGGCCCTTTCTGGTTCCGGTCCAGATCCCTCAGCCTGTGCTGGCACAGATCCTTCATGGCCTGCGCAGTGCAGACCCTTAATACAGACCTGCATGAGACATGGTCATGGGCTGCAGGCCTTCGGCTGGACTCATGCGGGGCATTGCCATGGGACCCAGGCCCCCAGCTGGATTCTCTGGCCATTCGAGATTAACCGGTGTTAGCTCGATGTCTATAACCTCTCGTTTTGATGCGAAGGCTTCTCAAATTATGAAAACTATCACTAGGGGCTAGAGTGATAAAATGCTCAGAAAAATCCTGAGAAGAAGAATACCTCAGAGATGATAAATAAAATTATCCCGTATCGCATCTCTAGTGTGTGGACAGACCTCCCACACTCTTTTGCATTTGAGTCTTTGGGTGAATATTATAAAATAATCCTGTAAATTATGCATCCTGTGTTAAATCATTTCCCTGTAAACTCTGGCTACATACAACACTGGGGAACCCCCGGGAAGTGTCATCCATGCACCCACGGGGCTTCTTGCACATGGGCTACAGGCAGCAGGAGTCACCCCGGTAGGAGCGCTCCTTCCCCAGGTGTCCCCGATTCCAAGGGGAGCCACACAGAATCCAACGGTGCGCCACGTAAGCAGGGTGCTGCAGTCAAACACATCTGAAAAACTAAAACCACCCATTCGGGGCAGGGCTTCTCTCAGCCTCTAACATGCTGACGTTCATCTCAGTTGTCCCAGAGGAAGACAGAGTGCGCTGTATTTCCAGATTCGGGGATGAACTCAAGGCCCCATGTATGCTAGCCGGCCGCTGTGCCCCTGAGCTACCCCAGATGCACTCGGCCCTTCCTCCGAGGAAGTTCATCTCAAGCCTGGTGCCTGCTGGGCTCTCCCAGGGGACCTGCTTCTGTGCCCACTGCCACCCGCTTCTCCCAGGGGAACCTGGTGAGCCGAGCCCGGAGAGGCTCATGAGACCCACACCTAAAACCGCAGGGCCCCACTCAGCAGCACCAGCCCTGTGGGGCAGTGGGGTTAAATTATTTAAAACGGGGCGGGGGGGGGGGCATTTAGCTCAGTGGTGCAGCACCTGCCAGGCAAGCCTGAACTGGAGTCCTGGCACCAAAAATTAATTAATTAATTAATTAAAACAAAATGATACGAGCCCCGTGCCAACTGCTCAGTAGCCCCAGGGGCTGGTGCCCGCCTTACATGACAGCAGAGAACACTGCCACTAGTCCAGTATCTCTGAGGGGCTGGCAGAAGAGCCCAGGGCCACCCTGGGAAAGAGCTTGAAGCCCAGGCTACCAGCCTCTAAGTCTGCCTTTCCCTGGTGGCCAGAGGTTCCGATTTCTCCCAGACAGAGTACCCCCAGGGCTTCCTCCTGCACCCCAGGTGCCTTCTATCTCCAGGCCCAGCCACAAGGCATCCCAATCCTCCGATCTCCTGCATCAGGGCCCTGGAGCGTGAGTCCCACTCGTGGCTGCTGCGGGAACCAGGGTGTCTTCTGGGAACTTTCCTTAGGGCTCTGAGTGCTGTCAAATCCCCAATCGGGTCAGAGGGCTGTGTGAGCCACCCCAGACTCTCTCTCAACCCCCCAACCAAAGACACTCTATCCCCAGCCCTGTCCTCCCCCAAGCAGGCGCCCTGGGCTTCCCTCCACGTTGGCCCCTTAGCACGTTGGAGAGTGAGAGCCTGGCATCCCTCCAGCTCCGGGCTCCTCGCTGCCCAGGCCAGCCCTGCGCTGAGGCTGCCCACTGCTCCCGGGGCACAGCTGGGAAGAGGGCCAGATGCCACAGGGCTTCTACTGGGGGACACTGGCCAAGGACCAGCTGAGCTGTCCCCGTGTCTCAGCCCCACTCCGAGTCCAGCTCAGCCCCAGACCTGGCCCCCTGCTCCCCTCCAGGGGGCTCCCTGCAGAGGGAACTCGGGGACCAGCACCGAAGAGCACAGCCTAGCTGAGCCCGCATCTCCCCGCCCAGGAGTCAGTGACAGAGCCAGGCACATGGGTGAGGCGACGGCAGGCCAGGGCCCTTCGCTCCAGCACTGTTTTTGGAGCCATCTGAAGCGGCTGTCAGAAGAGGCATCACCCTGAGAAACACGGCTCACACACTCAGTGGCACACGCGGCCACTGAAGACAGAGATGTCTCCAGGGTGGTTTCCATGGCTTGGGTTTTTTTCTGTTAAAACATTCCCATGGTCTGCCTTTAGGTAGCCTTCATTTTAAGAGGCCCACTTTGACTGAAAGGTGACTTACTGTTTTAATTCGATTTTATTTTTCGCTAGTACCTTTGCAGCCCCTAACGACTGTATTCACCTGGGGGCTGGCGCAAGCACACAAGGCATCTTCAGTCTCTCCCCCCACCCCGCCGTTGTCCCCCTTTCTGTTTGAAAAATATCTGCTTCCTATGGTCTAACCTGTATTTTGCTATTTATATGTTAAGTTTCTCACACAAGACAAACAATATGATACTTTTTGGGGATTTTTTAGGGCAGTTGAGACAGGGTGTCAAGGCTGGGCTTGAGCTCATTATGTAGCCCAGGCTGGCCTCAGATCCTCCTGCCTCAGCCTCCTAAATTCTGAGATTACAGGCATGTGCCACTGGGCCCGGCCACAGTGCGATACTTAAACTTGTGTGTCTGATTTATTTCACTTAAGAGTACAGTCTCAGGGCTGGGGATTTAGCTCAGCGGCATAAGCGCCTTCCTTGCAAGCAGGCAGTTGTGAGTTCGATCCCCGGTGAAAAAGACAAAAAAAAAAAAAATAGTACGGTCTCAGAGTGCATCCATTTCTCTATCAACGCCTGAAATTATCCTTCTTTATGGCAGCGTAGGACTCCATTGTGCATAAATGCCAATTTTTTTATGCATTCATCTGTTGGTGGGTATTTGGGCTGTTTCTGAAATTTATCTCTTAGGAATTATGCTGCTATAAACATGGATGTGCACGGTTCACTGAAATATGTTGGCTTTAACTCTTCTGGGAAGATTCCTAGAAAGGAATTTCTTGTTTCAATTTTTTAAGGATCCCTGGGCTGGGTTCCGAGAAGGACATTGGATTTTCACTGCACGTCGTGTGCAGCAGTTTGAATTTTGTTCCATGTGCCTGTGCAGGTTTTCAAAAGATAAATAACCTGGGTACAGAGAGACACATCTGGAATCTCAGATGCTTGGGGCCTTGAGGAAGGAAGGTCCCAAGTTCCAGGTCAGACTGGACAAATCAGGGAGGCCCTGTTTCAAATTTTAAAATTCACCTAGCAGATGCAAGGCCCCGGTCTCACTCCCCCGTACCTATAAGAAAATAAATGGCCTAAGGTTTAATTAAGACCCTTAGCCAGGCCTGGTGGCACTCAAGTGCAATCTCAGTGCTCTGGGAGGCTGAGACAGAAGGATCCCCAACTCTAGCCCAGCGCGGGCAATCTAGTAACTTAGCAAGACCCTGTCTTGAAAGCTTTTTAAAAAGCACAGGACTCTATCTCAGTGTGCAGGCCCTGGGATCGAGCCCCAGTACCAAAGAAACAAAACAAAACGCAAGAGAAAACCTTGAAGGCAAGAATTTCCTGGCTCCCACTCCTAACATGGGGGAGTTCCACGCTGCCACAGGTGGCCCCCAAATCGCTTCCATCCTCTCTGGTCCTGTGAGATCCTGCAGGTGAGAGACAGTGGGGCTCAGCCTCTGCCCTTCTGGGTGCCAGGGGCTGGCGGGACACAGCTGAAGGACAAATGGACACTGCCCACTTTTCAGGAGGCCGGAAAGCTAGGCCTTCGCACTGAGCTACATCCCCAGTACTTTTTATTTCTGAACATGCTGGCAGGGCGCACACCCAGCCTTCCCAGCCGGGAAGCCCATCCTTCCTCCACCCAGGCAGCCTGCTGAGGGCTGGGGCCTGGCCACGCTGCAGGAGAGAGAAGGGGGGCTCCCGGGGCAGCCTTCAGCCTATTCCCAGCTGCCTAAAAGGACCAGTCACTTCTGCTAGTGCTGCCTTTCTCACCAGGGGACCCAGTGACGCTGCATAAGTGAATGCATAGACTCTCTAGGAAGGGCTGAGTGGGTTCTAGGGTGCACTGATATTGTCACCCAAGAAGCTCGGATCTCGGTCCTAGTGCTCCAGCGCCATGCATCCATCCACTCACTGCTTCTCTGGCCTGCAGGACCACCTCCAAGAGGCCCCACCTCCATAATGGGGAAAGTGGAGATCCTGGACCTTGACAGTTCCTGGAAGAGAGGGGGATAAGTCTCTAGGGCATTGCAAGTCCTCGAGGGGGGAGTCTTCATACCCAGAAGTGGCTAAAATGGGGTTCACGGAACAGGACGCAGAGCTGGGCAGATGTGGGCCTTTTTCCTGGGAGACAGCGACCTTCACCAGCTCCTCACAAGCCTGAGCCTCTCCCCACCCTCCTTCCTGGGAGCCTCTCACAGTCCTGGCCCATCCTGTACCCTCTGTAGCACGCTGGGCTCCCCACTGGGCTGACCAGCCCACACCCTAGGCCAGCGGGAGCACAGCGATGGTGCTGATCCACACGTGCCCCGGGCACCAGTGTGACTGTGACCCAGCCTCGGATAGAGATCACCTCCGGCTGAATGACGGGCTGGTCCCCGAGCCCTTTGTCCCTAGGATGAGGTCTGCTGAGCCTCCAACCATACTCCTCATCCTCCAGCGAGCCCCGCCAAGGGCGGCGTTGTCAATGCAGCTCTGGAAGAGGTGCAGCCCAGTACACCCGCTGAGGAAGGTGACAGGACACAGGTTGTCACTGGGCGAAGCCTCAGTTTTGTGAAAGACCAAAACCAATGCAAGGAAAAGAAAGCAGGGACGAGAGCGTGCCTAAAACCTGGCTGCTGTTAGTTACTGGAGCTACAGGTTACTTAATCTTACTTTCTACATTTCTATATATTTTGTACCATGAATGCATACTATACTTTAACCTAGTAGTCCTCAGCTGGGGGTAATCTTTTCCCCAAGGGGACATTTGGCAACGTGCAGGCACTTCTGGTGGTCCCAGCTGGTGCAGGTGATGGGGAAGGACTGGACACGCCTGGCATCTGGTGGTAGCCACGTCCTCCGACGCCCACGACAGGCCTGCCCCAAAGGACGATCTGGCTCCAGATGCCAATGGCACCGAGACCCCAAAGCCTGAGGAAACCACAGGAGCAGACCTCACAGAACGCCAGGGGCGGGCACGCAGGAGCCCTGCGAGGCGATCAGCCTGTCTGTCCTTCTCAAACTGCTGGCTCTCTTTACAGGCTCCCTTGGGCAGCCTGAGGCCCCAAGCGGGGCTTGCAGCTCCCTGCCAGAAGCGGCGGGTTTCCTGGGACCCGGTTCTCGCACCCCTCTGCACACATTCCCACCAGCATCACCGGTCTGCCAACTGAAACCGTCACACCTGTGAGAGCTGCCTGCCAGGCCCCCTGACATCACTGCAGCCTGCAAAACTCCCAGGTCTCAGACCCTCCTGTTCAACATTTTCCTATTGGCATCTTGCTTTCTCTCGGGAGGAAACCCAGGTGGAGTTGATTAACAAATGCAATCATGATTTAACCTCAGAACCTGGCTTTAAATTAATTCGTAATAAAAGAAACAGTCCACCCTCCATAATCTCTCTAATTAGGGCTCAGAATGGAAAACAGTCAAGAAGGCCAGCGTCCCAACCAAGCTCGTTAGCGCTGTTGGCCTCCAATGTGTCTCCATGGCAACTCCACTCATGGAGTGTCCAGGGGAAAAGGCTTTGGAAGCCCAAAAGTCCTTGAATGAAATCTGATGATGATGTCATGTGAGTGTGTTCTCTGGTCAAGGTGGAGCCCGGGCACCGGGAAGTCACCTCCTCCTGGAAGTCCATGAACATCAGAGGCTTAGGTTTTGGAATTTGAGGAGTGGGCCAGCCCCATGCACAGGGACAGGTGAGAAAGCCAGAGTGGTAGGATGCTCTTTGTTTATGAGAAGGGTCTTACTGTATTGGCCAGGCTGGTTTCAAACTCCCAGGCTCAAGAGATCCTCCTGTCTCAGCCTCCAGAATGCTGAAATCACAAGTGTGCACCACTGCACCCTGCCTGGCAGCCTGTCTGGCTGGTTTGCTTTCCGTTTGTTCATCTAGCATTTAGGTCAAGGCCTTCAGAGCACACTGTCTAGGGGCACAAACTCCAGGAACAGCACAAGAGGAAGTGACCAGGGCTCTCCCTGGAAGTGAGCTGTGTGGTACAGTTTGAAGGAATAGCACAGAGCTTCCAAGCTGTTCAGCCCCTCTTTGCATATCATTTGCATACATTTGCATCTGATGCAAAAGAGGAAAATCCTTCCAACACTTGCTTTGCCCCGTAGCAGCAGCATCTGGTGGCAGCCACCCAGTCGGCTCCTCACCTAAATCCGGGTTCCCTGCACTCATGGGACCAGCCTCCAGCCTCCTACCTAGAGGTGACAGCTTCTGTGCAGACACAGGCCTAGCAAAACAAGATACTTTCACATGTGACTCACACCAAGGCCCAGAAGCAAAACTACAGTGTGAAAACCAGAGCTGCCTGCGCCTCCTGGGGGGATCCCCGGCAGCTCCCACTCTGTTTGTCCTTTAAAAGGCCCTGGCTGTGGCCCAGCGCTCTAGAACTCTCCAAGAATGCACCTACTCCCACCTACAGCAGGTGCAGGCCGTGCACTCGACACCAGGGCCAGGCTCCCGGACTGCATGGGTCTTGGGCTTAGAAGGTGGCCCCAAGCAAAGAACCAGGGCAGGGGGCTCAGCCCAGGGCTGGTGCAGGCGGCCAAAGTGTTTCTCCTAGCCTGGCTCTCTCTCTAGTCCATTTTGGGTGCTGCCCACAGGCTTCCCAGAAACCTCTGTTCTGCCCCAAACACAGAGGTCATTTCTGTCGCTTGCAAGCAGTAAGTCTAGCAGCGGACACATCCCCCACCATGGCAGGGTGCCCTGGAGCTCTTGGCAGAGGCCACCTTCAGCCCCTGACAGACCCCAGGTTTTCTGCCACCTCCAAGAGATGAACCTGGCTCCAAACCTTGCTCTTGCCTGCTACAGTGGCCTGGCCTAGGGCATTTCCTCCCTCTGAACCCCTGATTCCCTCACCTGTGGAATGAAGCTGGTAATTAAGAACACAGGCCTAGCACTGGGGTGTAGCTCAGCAGCACAAGCACCTGCCTGGCAAGCTCAAGGTTGTGAATGAAAGAACACAGGAGTAGGACAAAGATCAGATGGGATAAAGGGAAATCTAACATATAGTTGAGGGCTCGGCCAAACTCAGCTTCCTTTTGTAGAAGAGGAGGCTCCCCTAGCAGTGTCTTAGTTGCCCAGGTAACGGTTCCAGTTCTGGTTGCTCCTGTCTCTTAGAAACGGCTGCTCACTCTGATGCACGGCCGGTCACTGATGCACACTGTCTAAACCAATCCCCAGCTGACAGGCCAGTCTGCCTCTGTACGTACTGCTCGCTTATCTCCTATGAGTTCTGGACCACCAGAGATCAGGGCCTGGTGCTCTGGGAATGATCCTGTTCAGAGCTCATTGATGTAATAAATCTGCCTCCAACTCCTGGGTGTTGTAAGGTGTTTCTGTTTGCTGTTACTTTCATTGTCGTGTCAGTCATGCCTCTCCTCTACTAACTCTGCCTTCTGCTTGCTTTGCTTCAGGATAATTTTCACTGTTGTTAGAAGTAAGAATAACACAGCTCTATCATGCATTATCCCACGAAGCGGCAAAATAGTCATTGTATAACCCTGTTTTCCAAAGAGGGAAACTGAGGCCCACAGAGAGCAATTTAAAAGGTGGGTTCACAGCCAGACAGGATGGTACACAGCTGTAATCCCAAGGCACACTGTGAGTTCAGCACCAGCTTGGGTTACATGCTGAGCCGCTGTCACAGAAAAAACCAACAGGGAGGGGGTTCAAATCCCATCTCCAGCACTCACAAGGGGTGTGATGTCAGCCGAGTCACATTGGTGTGTACCCTCCACGCTCACTCGCCTGTTAGATGAGGTCAATGCCTAACTCAAGTGCTGGCTGGGAATTATGAATTTTGAAGACTATGATAATGGTTTCATGTTTATATTAGAAAATATTTAGGCCAGGTATAGCAGCACACCCCTCAAATCCCAGCTACTCGGGAAACTGAGGCAAGAGGATCACAAGTTCAAGACCAGCCTGGACAACTTAGTGAGACTCTGTCTCAAAAGGAAAGGGCCCAGCCTGGTGAGGCACGTCTGTAATCCCAGCTCTTAGGAGGCTGAGGCAGAAGGATCACTGGGAGTTCAAAGCCAGCCTGAACTGCACAGGGAGACCCTGTCTCAAAAAGATAAATGAAAAAACAATAATCAAAATGAAAGGGTTAAGGATACAGCTCAGCACTAAAGCATTTTCCCAGCATACATGAGGCCCCACATTAATCCCTGGTAACCCCCCAAAAAGATTATATTTTTAGTAGTATATAAAAGTGAAGTGACCTGATCTGTAGGATTTCCTTTTTTCTTTTTTAATTCAATACTAGATTGAACCAAGGCCTTCACAATGAGCTAAGTCCCCAGCAGCACCCCTCCTCCTCCATTTTTTGAGACAGGATCTTGTTTGTTGTTTGTTTTGTTTTTCTGAGACAGGGTCTCACTATGTAGTTCAGACTGGCCTTGAACTCAATATGTAGCTTTAGCTGGCTTTGAACTTGCAGCAATCCTCCTGCCTCAGCCTCCCAAGTGCTGGGATTACAAGTGTGTGCCACCGTGCCCTTTTGGAATAATTTCTGTTTTAAAAAAAGTCCCTCTCTGTGAGCTACTCTGAGGCTTCCCTGGGTGTCACAGGGGAAACTCAGTAATGGCACACTAAGGTGGTCACCGTTGTGGTTGTTCACCTCTGCACACCCCCTCACCAGGGACCTCACCAGCGGTGCCACACAGCAGTCACCGCACTGCAGGTGGGGCTAAGGTGGGATACACAGCCTGTAGCCCTCTCAGCCCCAGCCAGTGTCAGCGATCCCTGTCCAAAAGTCCCTTCCTGAGTCAGTGAAACCAACACGTCCAGCCCGCCAGGCTCGCTCCACAGCCCCGGCAGGCGTGCTGTCACAGCCCCACTGTCTGACTAAGGCGGGGCGTCTGCCCCCAAGTATGCAGCAGCAGCCGCCGAGGTGTGGGGGGGTGGGTCAGGAGACCTGCACCCTCCACCCCACCCCTGCATTTGAGTCTCTGCCTCTTCCAGAACCAGCCACCAGGGGGCGCCTGTGCACAGCCCTGGCTGCTGTTGTGTGGAACCCGTAGAAGAGGCTGAGGAAGGGACTCCTGATCCTGCTGGACCAGGACAGGGACTGAGGATTGCTTGTTAAGTGCAGCAAACTCCCAGCCCTGCCCTACCCCACCTGCACTTTTATTCTATAATAAAAGTAAGTGGCTTTTCATTGCAAAAGCAACTCATGGTCAATGCATGTGATGGGCAGGCCCGACGTGTTTGTTTCACACGGCTTCATGCTTCAAGTTTCCCAGAATGTAGAGCAGACGCCCCTACACGCAGCAGCGCCGAGGCAGAAGAAGGTCTCTGCCCTGAGCCTCAGTTTCCCCTGAGTGTGGGACTGGAGGTCCCGGAGCTCTCCCCCAGCTCTGGGGGGTCAGCAGGAGGAACTCAGCAGCCTGTGCTGAGGGCTTGCCTACTGCTCCGCTCCCCCACTTCCCCCTCCCTCCTGCCAGCTCCCAGCCTGGGCTCCTCGCTTCAAGACACTGAATGGCCCATGCCTGTCGCTGCAGGGCTTTTCTCTAACTTTCCAGCCCAGGCCTCCCTGCACCCACAGACGGGCAAGCTGGTGCCCGGGTCTTTGCCGGGACTTTCTGTGGGCACGGGGGAAGGACTAACCCCGCATTTCCCACACTGAGAACTGCAGCCCACTGAGTCCCAGCAGCCAGAAGGTCAGAGTCCTGTTCTCAAATGCAGACCAAAGTGCAAAGGCAGGGGCCATGCAGTGCCCGCTGGGCACTGTCCTGCATGGGAAGGGCTGGGCCCCGGAGGCTGGGGATTGCTGCCCCTCCCCGGCTGGCTGCCAGGCAGAGGCAGGAGTACAGGCTGACCTCTGAGGGCCTAGAGTTTCCTCAGTTCCTGCCTCCCCAGAAACCTGACCCTGGCCCCAGCCACAGCAGCTCTGGATGCAGGAGCCGTGGCAAATCCATCCCAGCAAAAGTCACTTCGGCCCCTGCTGCCCGCCACCCAAGGAAATCCCCACCCAGACTGCAGTTCAGAAGGGGAGTTTCTGGCCCCGCGCCAGTCCCATGATGAATCAGGATCAGTGAGGGCCCCACGGAAGCCTTTCCCATCCCTCGTGTCTGCTCTGTGCCCAGGTGGCAGGGACTGATCTGCAGTGAGCCACTGTCTCAGGTCTCAGCTCCGGGCAGCTGGGACAGCCCCAGGTGTGTGGGGGGCGGAGGTGGAAGGGAAGAGAAAGGACAGTCACAGCTCAAAGCAGGCTGTGTGTGCAGGCCTGTGCACCCACTTAGAACAGGAAGAACTCCCAGGTCGCAAAAGGTTTTGTCCTGCCTGCAATCCCAGGTACTCGGGAGGACTGCAAGTCCAAGGTCAACCTGGGCAACTTCGAGTGACTCTGTCCACATAAAAATGTCTGGGGCTGTAGCTCAGTTCGAAGGCCCTGGGTTGAGTCATACTGAGGTGGAGGATTGAGGATGTAGATCAGGGCTTCCTGAATCCAGTCCCAAGTACCAGCCGGGGAGCCCCTCGGGTTTTCAGGGATGCAGGAGAAAATTGTCTTTATGGGTTTTTGGTTTGGTTTGGTTGCAGAGCTGGGATGGGGCTGCTGAGCGGCAGCCCCCTCTGAAAGCCGTTTTTCTGCAGGACCCCAACTTACTCTCCCAAAGCTGTGGGCTGGGGAAAAGGACCCAAGTTATAAAAGGATTTAAACAAAGACACAGTTTGACCAGGCGGGGGAAACCCTCGAAGATGTCAGTAATTACAGACTAGTGAACACAAACTAAAATAGCAAAAATGATGAGGAAAACCGCAGGGCCTCCCCAGTGACCCCAAACGCAGGGTGACTTTCACCAGCCAGCAGCCCGGGGTGCTCCGGGACCCTGCTGCACCCGACAGATCTACTGGAGGCCAGAGCCGCGGAGGGGGGCACCTTCTGTCTCCAAATAAGAGGAAACATAATGGTACTCCCCCAAACGAGTCACCTCCTTTTTTGTTTGGCGTTTTGCTGTTTGTTTTGTTTTGTTGAGACAGGGTCTCACTATGTAGTTCAGGCTGTCTTGTTATATACCCTTGAACCTATTATATACCCTTGAACTCGGGATGATCCTCTTGCCTCAGCCTCCTGATTACAGCCTGGAATTACAGATGTATGCCACCACGCCCAGCTCAAATCAGAGCTTGGACTACGGGGGCAGTGGTTTGGACTTGAGCAACCCACCTGCCTTGCAGGGAGCTCCAGAGGACACGGACCTGTCCAGTCCTGTCACCCTGAGAGGCCATGGAAGAGCTCGTGGCATGAACAGATGACCGTCCACATCCTAGGGACACCCTGCTCCCCATCACAAACCCTGGGAGCTGTGGCTCTGTCCCTTTAGGAGCCAATAACATGATCTCCCCATGGGTAACCCCCACCCCAACTATCTCACACAAGGAAGGGGACAGCATCTCCACGGGCTGCAGAGTAGTCAGTTCAGAACCCCAAAACTAGAGCTTGAGCTGCGTGACCCTGGGTGAGTCACTTCCTCTCTGTGAGCCACAGTTTCCTCATCTGTACAGTGGGGTTGAAAGATGCAGCTCTCGGTGCAGCTGTGAAAATCAGATGAGGTAACAGGCGGGTGGCACTTGCACAAAAGTGAAGCCCTGGGCACACATCTGGACTCATCTAGAGGCCTCGCACACACTCGTCAGACCTCTGCTCTCTGCCACGCCCTGGCTCTGCCGAAGGAGTCACTAAATCAAAACCAGGGTGAGAAGGACCCCCGGCAGGGCCCCCACCCTGGCCCTGTGCCCAGGTCACACAGGAACCCGGGTCTCCCAGCTCCCAGGCGCTGTCACCACCAAAGCACACACAGTCAGCTCCGCCACGGCCTTGGGACCGCGGCCCAGAAAGCCCCCTCTGCCAGGTCCCGACAGAGGATTACTCAGCGGTGCTGCAATCTGTAATCAGAGTCAGCCAGCAACCTCTCCACAAATTAGTCAGTGGAATCTGCAGCGGGAGGCCAGGGGGCTTGTTCTGCGCCCCCAGCCAGCTAGCTTGGTGTCACCACACTCCAGTGGTCACTTTCCTCTTCAGAGGGGCTGCCGGCCCAGGAGCTGGGGAGCGAGCGATCGAGCACAGTCCCCGGGTCCCAGGCAGACCCGCGCCATCCCCAGCTCCACCTTCCGCCAGCTGTCGACCTTGGGCGAAGAACTTGACCTTCTTGGTTTATTTTCACTAATAATAGTCATTCCAACTGCGTTAGGCTGCTTCGATGATTGATGGAAAGCCCCTTGTACAGTACTGCTATAGGCAGAGTGAGGAAATTGATGTTTATATTGATGTTTAGTAATGCAGGACTATAGGCTTTTTTATTTTATTATTTGTTTTGATACTGGAGATTGAATTCAGGGCCTTTGTGCTCAACTGCATCCCCAGCTCTCTTTGTTGTTGTTTTTGAGACAGAATCTCACTAAATCACTAAATTGCCCCGGTGGAGCTCAAATTTTGAGATCCTCCTGCCTCAGCCTCCTAGAGTGCTGGCATTACAGGTATGTGGACCATACCTGGTTCAAGATTGCCAACTCTTTCAAGTATGTTACAAACAGTAATTCATTTATTCCATCTACAAGTGAGAAAATCAAAACCCACAGAGGTCAAGTGACCTCCCGAGAGTCACAGAGCTACTAAGTAGCAAAGCCACAGTGGAGAACCAACCGCCTCTCTCTTTTGCCCTTTGCATCCTGCCCCTGACAGTCCCTAGTGGAAGCACCTGAGCAGCTGATCTTGGAGACGAGTCTGGCCCCCAATCTCTGCCATCCCAGGGGATCCGAGGGAGGTCCCTAGGCTTCTCAGGCTGCTCCCTGCAAAAGGTGGGTTCCTCCCACTGTGGAGGTGAAGGAGGCCAAACCCTTGCCCCACGCTCACCGGAGAGCCCGGCTCTACCACCACTGGGGCACAGGGCACTCACTGCCTCTGAGGAGGCCTGGGCAGCCACACTTGGCCAGCTCCAACTGCTAGACGAGCTTCCTCCAGCCGAGATGAAATTTCCCTGTGTAATTTCCTCCATTAGTCATGTGTCTGCCCTCAGGCCCCACAGGGCCAGCCGTCCCCAGCCCTCAGACATCTGGAGATGGACATATTCAGGTAGGAGAGGTCTCGGTTTAGGCTGACCACCTGCCTCAGAAGGTGGGGCTCCTGATGCCCACCCCCATCCTCTGTTCCCTACTGTCCACCCCGGCCAGCAGGGGCAGCAGCGGGCTCAGGCAACAAATCAGGGTTGGGCCCAATGCAGCTCTGCAGGCTGGGAATGAGCATGATGGCCATGGTGGTCACTGGCTACTGCCTGCTCTGCCCAAGTAAGCTTGCACTGCTGTCCCAGCTCTCGGAACCAAGGAGGAAGGAAAAGCCCAGGCAGAAGGAGGGGACCAGCCCTGGGCAGTCAGGAGCCTGAGTCCATACACAGGTGGGTGCTGCAAGCCCAGCTCTTCACCCGGTGTGGCAGGACAGGAGACAGATGGGCAGGGACAGCACAGGGACACCTTGGGGAGCGGGGGAGGAAAAGGAAGCGCCCTGCTGCTGGGCGGGGGTCTGGAGAGACAGATAAGCCTGGATGGTGGTCTTGGGAGCTGGATGGGTCATCCTGGAGCTCTACCGAAGGCCCCGTGTTTGAAACGTTTATCAAACCACTGCTCTGTACCTGGCTCAGGTGAGAACTCGGCAAGTGAGGACACAGACACACAGACACACAGACACACAGACACATGGCCACAGGAGCTCACATCCCCAGAGACCAGGACCCAGGAGGACAGGGAGAGGCGGGGAGAGCGAGCTAAGCACTGTGACTCTGCCTCCTGCTCCTCTCCTCTGCATCAGGGCCCGCAGATCACCGCATCCCAATCTGAATTCGAGCACCCCTCATGGGAGAAGCTGGGCGCCAGCATGCCCCCGAGAGCTCTGGAGGGGCCATGGAGGTGAGTATCATGCAGGGAGAGGACAACCTGGGGACCTGTTGAGCCCACAGTGACAGTGACAGCGGGACCTGGCCCGGGTCCTCCTTGCCCACCCGCGACACCCTGACACCCTGGGCAGGAGGAGAGAAGAGCTGTGCCCTCTGCCAGGCTTCAGGCACATGGCTGGGAGAGCTTTGGAGCCATCTGTTCCAAGAGAGGGGACAAACAAGAGCCCGGTACCCTCGGGCCCCAGGAGGTCAATGTCCAGTTAGCCCAGAGACCCAGCGTCTGTCCCAGCTAAAGAGGGTGTCATCTCTCTCGGCATCTGGGACGACTGCCTTCCTCCCACCTGACTGCCACAGTGTAAGCCACGACACAACCCCTGGCTCCCAGGACCTCCACGTGGTCCAAGGTTCTCCCCAAGACCGCAAGTTCTCGAAGCTGGTTGTGGGCCTGCATCTCTTCCCTGGGCCTTAAGCAATGCCGGCTATGAATCACCCATCCATCTATCCAACCACACATCTAAACATTTCTGAGCATTGTGGTTTGCCAGCTCTGTGCCAGGCCCTCCAGATGAGCAAAGCCTGTTAGAGCCCTGTTTCAGGAAGACAGATGTCTTAAGCCAGGCCGGATGATGCATACCCATCATCCTAGCACTCTGGGAAGCTGAGGCGGGAGGATCCCGAATTCAAGCTTGTCTAGTTTCCAGGCAGCTTCACCTGGGTTAATGCGAACACATTTCTTTGTGGCTCCCACATCAAGGCAGGGGCTTGGTGTGCCCCATTTCCTGTTGTGTTTCTGATGCCTCTTTTCACTCTCGGCTCTGGTCTCATGACCAGGGGTTCCCATGACACCTTGCAACTAGGTGAGGGACACCTACAGTTTCTAGATGATTCTGGGCCTAGAGAAGATGGATGACTTACAGGAATTTGCTCAGCCAGCCAGTGGTGGCTTGGGGACCCAGCCAAGGGGCTCGCACAAGCAGACTCCTGGGTGGCCACTATAAATGTCCTGCCAGAGCTGGGCTGTGACAGCTGCCCTGGGCCTGGCTTTGCCCAGATACTCACCTCTCTGATCCCAACTCCCTCCTGTGGAGAACCAGGGCTACTATTCCCATCTGGCAGGGGAGTCCTGGCCATTTCGCTGGGAACAATGCTGACCACAGGGCTTCACACCAATGAGGCGATGGATCTTTCTACCCACCCTTCCTCAGCCCTCCCTGTCAATTTGGTCAAGCTTCCTGGGGCTTTCGTTGAGAAAATGAACTTGTAGCTGTTTGGTTCTCTGATGCATGAGAGAGAAAAAGAGAAAAAATAGAAAGAAAAGAGGCCTTTACTGCGGGTGTGGGAGAGCTGCTGAAGACAGACAAGCAACTCTGGGAGCTTTGGGAAAGAACCACAACTTTATTTGAACTTTGATGGGGGCGGAGTTAAAGGGGCAGGTGGAATGCCATCTTGGCAGCTGATTGGAGGAGCATTTGCACATGTGCAAAAAGCCAGTGGGTTCTCCAGAACTCCTGGAGGTGCTTTCCAGGAAAAATCTGTCAGTAGCCTAATCATTAATATTTAATATATATATATTTGGCGGGTCTCACTATGCAGTTTAGGCTGCCCTTGAACTCACTACGTAGCCCAGGCTGGCCTCAAACTCATGATGATTCTCCTGCCTCAGCCTCCCAAGTGCTGGGATGACTGACAGGCGTAAGCCACCATGTCCAGCTCATTATGTTTTTATTTTGAGATGGTAATTCTTGGTATTGTGTACATCTAAGGGGTGGGGAGAGGAGAATTCGTACACGATTCCTTCCTTTCTTCCTTCCTTCTTCCTCCACTTCCTCAGTACCAGGCCCTGAATCTCCAGGAAGCTGAGCTCTATCCCCAGCCTTTTTTATTTTGCAACAGGGTCTCACTGAGTTGGCCAGGCTGGGACCCAATGTGCGACTCTCCTGCCTCAGCCTCTGCTGCAGCTGACATTAGAAGTTACCCTCGGCCTGCCTGGCTCTTCCCATCTTTGTGAAGGACAGGATGACTTCAGACCCTTCTGGTTCCCTCTGCAGGCACCATGGCCCTGTGTGTCTTTGCCGCCTCGCAGGTCACAAACACCTACCGGACACACTGAGACTATGGTCTCCAGAAAGCCTTGAGCCACGGGCTGTTTCTAGGCTGTCGACCGGGTGGTACCCTGAGAGAGAATGTGCTCCCATGGAAGCCTCCTGCCGGGAGCCTGCAGCCGGGCCTCCAGGCAGCTCTGGGCTCTGACGAGTCCCGACAGGATGGCAGGCAGGAAGAGAGGCAGGGCTGCTGGCTTGGGACCGCTCCCTGCTGTAATTTACTCAATCCGTGTGGGGCTCCTTTGAGCCGATTTCTGGAAATGCCACATTTCAAGGGTCTCCCTGTTAGAAAAGGTCAGGGAGTTCACTGGGGCCTTTCATGTTAAAGGAACTTGAAAGGAAAGGAAAGGAAATGTATATTTTCAGCCTTAGCTATGATTAAGTGGGCTCAGGCCATGAGGACACGCAGATGATTTACATGACATTACATGAAAGCCAATTAGCCTAACAACTTCCGAAAAATATCTAGCTGAAGAGCACCCATTTATTAGAGTGCTTGGAATGCGCCAGGCATTGTGTTAAACGCTTCACTAGGATACCCTGATTCATCTCAGCCAGGCTCGCCAGTGAAAGGCGGGCCGCTGAGACACCCATTTCTCCTAGGAGGAGGCTGAGGGGCTCAGGGGCAGCCCTCCATGTGCCTGGGGACCCCCAGATGGTAAAGGGCAGGGCAGGGATGGAAACTCAGGTGTGTCCAAATCGAAAGCCACAGCCTCTTTGCTCAGATCTGCAGGTTCAAGGGGTCCTGACCCCGGCAGGCATCTTCCAAAAGGCAGTCAAGATCACCTGGTTTATTTGCATGGTGAGGAAGCCTTGTTAAAGCAGGCTACAGAGAGAGGTGGCCCAGGCCAAGGGTGAGGCACCGGGCCCCCTCCTAGACAAAGGGCTGGGGCACCCCATACAGACCGCCCAGGTGACTCCCTAAGTCCTCTTGGTGACCTTTCCATGCAATAGGAGCTACCCAGGAAGTCAGGACACACACATCAGCATTGTCTGTTAGGCCCATGCAGCATATAAAGACTCCCTCTGAGATTTGGGGGGTCATGATGGGACTTTAACTACGAGCACAGGGTGTGGGCACAGGCGCCGGAATGCCTGGGTCTGGAATACTGACACCCTCACTTTTAAGCAGTGAGCCCCTGGGTGACTCACTGAGGCTCTCTGCACTTCAGTTTCCCCGTTCATAAAGTGGGGACAGCAGTCCACGGTGTGACGGTGAAAGGAGATAATGTATGCGCAGCTCCCCCCGGGGTACCTGGCATACAGCACACACTCAACATACGAAGCCTTCAGGCAGCTGGTAATAAAGGAATCACCCAGCCATTCCTCTCCTGCAGGCCTTCCCGAAAGAGTTAAAAGCATCATACAGCATCGATAATAAACAAATCAGGGCTGACCAGGCAAGGGGTTCCTGCTGGGGTACACCTGCAGTTTAGAACCAAGTCCAAGCTCCTGTTCCTCTCTGGCTCTTCAAGCCCTCCTTAGCCGTCCAAGCCCACATGCGATCCACCTCCTCCAGGAAGCAGCCCTGCCTGCTCCAGCACCACCACCATCCCCCCTGCCCCTTGTAGCAGAGTTCCTGCCCAACGCATGTGTAGACCAGTCCAGCACCTAACTCAGCTCTGATAGTTCAACTTCTCAGAACAACCCGTGACTCCTAAAGGACGAATACCTCTACCCCAGAGCTCCAGACACAGTGACTGATCTTTCAGCAAACCTTGGGATGACTTCGGCGTGGCCTTGGACATCTAACTCCTCCCTTCTCTGCCAGTCCTAACCTTCCTCAGCCCCTATTTGCCCCACCTTCTCTCCCCATCTTGGTCCCACCAGCAGGGTGAGGAATTGGAGACAGAGCCCGCAGGGCAGTGGCTTCCAGACTTGGGATGTCACAGCCCTATAAAATATCCAGAGAAACTTGAGAATGGGGGAGTGAATGGATCAGAATAGTGTCCTTATTTGCTTTTGCCAAACAAAGGCATTTTTAAAACTCTGTTCTCATCGTCCTGTTAGCAAAAGAAAGGCTTCACACCAATAAAGCTGAAAGACCATAATCTTTGATTAAAGGCTAATAATACCACGCTGCAAAATATTACCCTGAGAAAACCAAACCCTAAACACACTTGTCCTGACTTCTCTCCTTTCTCCAGAGATGGAGAGGATGCCAATCCCCGTGTGGTGGTGGCTCAGGTCTCCGAGGTCCCCATGGATCTCATGAACTTTTCCGGAAGAGGTTCTGTCCTGGCCACCAGCACCCACACACACCTCTGGGTTAAGAGGATTTCTACTCCTCTTCCATGGGGGATGCTCCTCCACTTGCCAGATGGCCACCTTCAGAGGATGTAAATCCTGGGCCTGGTCCCTGCTCTGCTCCTCCCCTGGGAGTTCACAATTGGCGGGAGTCCCCTCACTCCTCTAATCTAGGAGCCTCAGAGTCAAACCGAGCATCGAGCTCACACTGGGAGAAAACGTTGGAGGTCCCTGCGGTGACTCTGCAGTGCTAAGCTGAGTACTAGTGACCAAGCCCTCAGCCCTGGGAAGGGAGAAGTGGGCATCCTCGCTGGGGAGGTGGGTTATCCTCTCCCCGCCGTGAGACGCCCCGCCAGGAGGGCAAAGATAGGATCTGAGCACAAAGACTCTCGGCCCTGGTTCTTTGATCAGAAGCCAAGCAGGCTGGGCCTGGACCTGGAGGGGCGGCGCGGCTGTCTTCCGGCCGGGCTGTGCTCCGCTGCCAAGGGTCCTTTGGGGCCCTGCGCTGGAGACTCGTCCAAGAGCCCCGTATCCAAAAAACGTGGGAACGTCTACGCGGAACCCAACACAGAACCCTGCTGGCAGAGCAGTGAATGGAGCGGGTTGCAGTTTACTACACGGTGGGGGGGGGGGGAGGGTGCGCGAGGTGTTCCACAGCACCTGGGTCTTGTGTGAACGCAGAGGCTGCACCCGGACCAAGCGTGTCCTGGAGGTCCACGTGGACACCGTCCTGGATGCCGAGTAGATGCAGGGACACAGCACATGTGCGACCCAGCGTCAGAATCAAAGGACTCCAGGATGCAAGTTTCAGACAGAATTGTGGGAACCAAGGCCCCACGTTGTGGTCCAGTGGGCCACGTGGCTCCCCAGAGCCCCGAGTTCCCGCTGCAGGTTGGTGGGCCAGCTGTGGGAGACTGGAAGCCGGCGGACGGCCTTCCTCGTGTCCTCTGTAGCTACGCCTTGGAGCTGCCACACGGCTGGGGAGGTCACCCGTTTGAGAGGTGGGAGCCAAACAGACTGCAGGCTCCCCATAAACCCGGAGGGGTGCGCGCCAGTGCTCCAGCGGTGGGCGGGCTGCTAAGAGGAGGCCCCAGATTTGCACCCGGACAAGGGTGGGGCAGACAGAGCTCCGGGGAGTCCTAACTTTGCTGGGTGCCCTGCCATCCCAGTACAGCCTCGAGCAAGCTAGCGCCAAAGCCTCACACTGCGTTTGTTCCAAGGCACCCCCAAGTTCCCGCGGGACCCGCACTCTGCAACAAGAGGAGACACTTGAGCATCGGACGGGAGTATCTTGTAGGTGAGAAAACGAGGTCGGGAGTTTCCTTTAGCTTCCCTGCCCTTCGGGAGAACAGTGATGATTTGCAAGCCCGTCCAGCGTCTCCCTCGGGAAGAGCGAGCCCTTTAAGACCGTGCCCTGTGGGCGAGACCGGCCTCTCCAGGGATAGGGGGCGTGGCCTGAGCCTTAACCCCGCCCCGGCGCCATGGCCCCGCCCCGTCCCCGC
Organism: Cavia porcellus; assembly: GCF_034190915.1. NCBI lineage: Eukaryota > Metazoa > Chordata > Mammalia > Rodentia > Caviidae > Cavia > Cavia porcellus. The sequence goes on from NW_026947502.1 coordinate 5,959,342, forward strand.
CCCCGGCGCGCAGCCGGCGGCGCCTTTGATGTTGCGACCCGCCAGCTCCTGGAGCGGCTCAGCCCGGCGCCCTCGGCCCGCGCCCACAGCCCGCCTAGGCGGCGTCGGCCCGCGCTCCGCCCGCCGCGCTCCGGGCTCGGAGGTCCCGACTCCGGGTTCGCCGTCTCCCGGGCCGGCCCCGCGCCCCGCACCCCCGGCGCCCCGCGTCCCGGGCGCCCCACGGCGCGCACCATGCCGCAGCTGGACGCAGGCGGGAGTGGCGCGGGCGGCGGCGACGACCTGGGCGCGCCCGACGAGCTGCTGGCCTTCCAGGACGAGGGCGAGGAGCAGGATGGCAAGAGCCGCGACAGCGCCGCCGGCCCCGAGCGCGACCTGGCCGAGCTCAAGTCGTCGCTCGTGAACGAGTCCGAGTCCGAGGGTGCGGCCGGGGGCGCGGCGGTCCCGGAGACCGGGAGCGCGGCGGGCGGCGAGGCCGAGGTGGGCGCCGAGGTGAGAGCGAGCCGCGGCCCGGCTGCTGCTGCCCCGTCCCCTCCCCGCCCGGCCCCGGCCCCGGCCGGGTCCCCTCCCCGCCCGGCCCCGCCGCCTCACGGGGCCCTGCTCTTCCCCGCAGGCTCTCGCACGCGAGCGCACCTCGCAGAGACTTTTCGCCGACAAACTTCCAGAGCCCCTGGAGGACGGTGAGTGCCGCGCGGCAGGGCCTCCGCGCGCTCCGCCAGACCCGGGGGGCGTCGCCCGGCTGCAGCCCGGCGCGGTGCGGGCGGCGGGGTGAGGGGCGGGGGGCGGGTTTCCCGGGCGCCGCGGGGCCCGAGTCACTTCCGGTGCCCTGACCTTTATAGGAGTAAACAGACCCCCGCCATCTCCGCCTTCCCTCCCGTCCAGGTGACGGCGGACTCCACAGTCCCCCGCCTGGAGGAGCTGCAAGCGGTGGCCCAGGTTCCTTGGCTGGAGGGCGGGGTAGGAGTCCGAGCTGCCAGGGGACCCACGGTCCTCCTCCCCCACAGCTCCAAGAACTTGGCGTTGGGGACAACCAGTTCCCGAGAGAGCCTCATACTCGAAGGGGACCCTTTGGAGATACTTATTTTTCTCTCTCCAGAGCAGACAGCCTTTAGCCCGAGCAGCTGTCCGGGCGGGTGTCTGACCCAGCTGTGGTTTTTCCAGGCCTGAAGGCTCCGGACTGCGCCAGCGGCATGTACAAAGAGACTGTCTACTCCGCCTTCAATCTGCTCATGCACTACCCGGCCCCCTCGGGCTCAGGGCAGCACCCCCAGCCGCAGCCCCCGCTGGTAAGTGGCCCCAGCAGCCAGTGTCCGTCCAGTGCCTGCCGTCTCGCTGACCAGGTAGGTGAGGCATGGGCAACAAGTGGCTTTCGCCAAGAAGGAAATGGATGAGAATTCTGTGTGGGTCTCCTGCATCCCCATACACACCTGGGAGATCTGAACCAAAAAGAACTTTGTGAAGGAAGAAAGGGCTGCCTTGGTGCAGGCCCTGTCCTTCCTGTCCTCCTGTGGGGTCTTCCGCACACACTTTAGCTAATGCTGTCTTCCTTCTGCGGGTGCTGTGCATAGTGTGCTCTGAGCTCAGAACTTTGCGGGTGCTGTGCATAGTGTGCTCTGAGCTCAGAACTGTATAGTTAGGTCTCTCCTGGAAAGCCCAGAGCAGCATTGGAGCTATGGGCAGAAAGGCCGAGCCTGGCTATGCAGGAGAAATATTGTCTACGGCATTGTGCCCTAATTGGCATCAGTGTGACCTTGTACCTGTGCACCAAGTAGATTCTGAGGAGGCTGGCTGGGTCTCACACACATTGGAACGGTTTTCAGCAGCCGGGCCTGGGGTGCCCATCTGTAATCCCAGCACGTGAGAAGCTGAGGCAGGAGGATCATTGCAAATTCGAGACCAGCCTGGGCTACAAAGTGAGCTGAAGCCCAGCCTGAACTGCATAGCAAGACCATGTCTCAACAAGACCAAAAAACAAAAAAAAAAAAAAAAAAAAATGGTTTTTGGAGATATGCTACAGATCAGTGAGATGGCAACCTGGGCAAAAGACCAGCTTAATGATTTTGTGAGTTAAATCTTTTTGGGTACCCCGGGTTTGGAGAATATTTCATGATTGCCACACACTATGCTTTTTGCTCAATGGTACAAATAAGGTGTGAAGAGGGAGCCTACTGTGGTGGTGCACACCTGTAATCTTAGCACTCGGGAGACTGGAGCAGGAATATCTCATTGAGTTTGAGGCCCAGTCTGGGCTGCATAGTGAGTTCAAGGCCAGCCTGAAGGACCGAGTGAGACTCGGTCTCAAAAGAAAACAACAAAAAACCATAAATGGATGCAGGACTTATTTTGAGTGCTTTGAAGCAGTATAGCTATGCTTCTTTTATTTAAAATACATATATGTGGTAGTGATTTAGACTGTTGTTGATGTGAGGCTGCCCGGAAGGTTGGAGGTCTCGGGTGGGCGTGAGAACCAGCATCGCTCAACACAGAGGGGCTACAGGCCAGAGGCTGGCAGACTGACCGAGAGGAGCCGGCAACTGCAGGGCTGCTGCAGACCAGGAGTGACAGGGTGGCTCTGGAAGCTGTTTTCCGCTGACGCCAGGCAGCGGGGAGAAGACAGCTGCAGTGGCCCTCCAGTGCCCGAAGGGAAAGCTGGGTGGAGGGCTGGCTCTGGGAAGGCGCCTTGCCTCTTGGGCCCTGTGAGAATGGCAGCTTGGAGGTCAAGGTCCGTCCGCTGCCCCTGCTCAAGGGCAGCGTGGTGTCAGAGTTGGGGCTGAGCTTTGATCCCACCCCTGTCCCTAAAGCAGCCGCTGTCCAGGCCTGTGCCCTGTGCCTGCAGGTGCTCCCTCAGGCATTTCAAGATCCCATGCACAGTGTAGACCCTTGGAGTCGGGGCCAGCTGGCGTGACCCCACACTTCTAGACTGCAGGTGGGGCAGGTGCTGCCTGGCATGGACCAGGGTCCCCGTGGTAGCCGGCTAAAGCCAAGGCCCACGCCTGAGAACCTTCCTGGCATGGCTGTGACCACACAGCAGTGCTGGAGGAAAGCAGTGGCTCCGAGAGCCCCTCAGCCTAGGCAAGTGGCAAGAGATTTCTGGGCCAGGGAGAGTGTCCTGCTGCCATCAAGGTGCGGGTAATGGGACCACTCAGTGTCCTCTGACCCATGCTGGTCAGTGAGCAAACCATGGGCTCTGCGGTTGGAAGTGACACACTCACCCACACAGGTCATGTATTTTTCAGCTTGGGGTCTTACCCAGCCGCGGGGACTCCTGGCCCTGTGTGGCATCTTCTCCCGCCTGCACCACCTCCTGCTCTTACTACAGGCTGCTGGGAACAGAGCAGTGCTCGGAGCTGTCTGTCCGTCCCTCTGTGTTCTGGCTTCAGTTGCTTTGTGGGCTGGGCCCAAGGATGGGGTGGCGCCGGGTGAGGGAAAGAGGAGAGGATTCCAGGATCCTCTCTTAAACAAACCTGAGAGTTACAAAACATAGTGTGTTGAAGTTGTTTCTTGTGCTACATAAAGAGTTATGTGGATGTTTCCAGTTGTGGTTGGCTTTGTTTTGTTTCTTAGTTCTAGGCCTTGAACCCAGACCTCTCACAATGAGCTACACCCCCAGTCCTTTTTTTCCTAATTTTTTGGTTTCAAGGCAGTCCCTAAGTTGCCCTTGCTAGACTCAGACTTATAGTCTTCCTGCGTCAGTCTCCCAGAGTGCCAGGATTACAGGAGGTCACCACCATGCCCAGCCCTGCGCTTAGGTTTTCAGAATCAGAATGGATTGACCCATGTTTTAGAAGCACATTTATCTTCTGATGCTTGGCCTACATTTCTGGATCCAGGAAAGATCCCTTCATGGGGAGCCGGCCCGGACCTCTTTGCAAGGTCACTGGGAGAAACTGCCTTGGGAAGTTTTTTTCCAAATTGAGCCCCATATCGGGCTCATCGGAGGTGAACAGACAACGCACTTTCTGGCTCACCAGCCGTGTCACTGGGCCCCCTGACCCTGTGGCCGGCCTTGTCTGAAGTGGTCAGCTGTTGTGCTGAGATGCCCAATCCCTGGCCTTCCTCAGAGCAGGGAAAACCCAGCCAGTGACCTCCTCTGCTCGAGTGTGGCTCAGGTACCCACGTGGCTACCACACAGGAGAACCCCAAACAGGCCACCTCAGACTTGCCAGGAGAAATGACCTAAATGCCCAGCTCACAGCCAGCTGCCATAGAGCAGAGCGACTTCTCTCCCAAAAGGTTGCTTTTTGTGCTATTGGATTTCTTCTGAGGTTTGTTTGGGGAAGGGGAAATCAGGTTGAAGTTTATACTATGACTGGTGTTTTTCAGGCATCTAATGTAGGCTTGAAGACAGTTCCGGGTATGGGCCAGAAACCATTGCTTATTTAGTTTAGTTTAGTTTAGTTTTGCTTTCTCTGCTGTGAGACCTGGGACAGGGCAGGGGTAGGGCAGGAGGACAGTGAGCTAGCTCCAGACTGGACTCCGGGGGATTCTGGGATGAGTCAGGCATCATTGCTTGGGGGAACCACAGGCTACTGGAGGTGCAAGGCTGTGGGTCTGGTTAGGAAAGGACAGGACAGGTGGCTGTGCTGCCCTGCAGCCCTTCTGTGGGCTCTTGGAGTCTGTGGCCTGCAAGGGCGCTGAGCCTTTCGCCATAGAGAAGAAACATGCAGGAGAGACAAATCCATGGAGACCCAAAGTGGTGGTCGCCACGGGTCAAGGAGCGAGCAGGATGGTGGATGTGGGGTTTCGTTTTGGGGTGATGCATCCATTCGGGAATCACATAGTGGAGATGGTTGCACAATCTGTGAATATACTAAAAGCCGCTGAAGAGTGTACTGTAAAATGGTGTGCTTTGTGGTATGTGAATTTTATCTCCGTTTGTTTTGTTTTATAAGCTGAGGTTTTGGGCTATGGCAGGGGGTTGAGGCTGCATTTCTCTGTCCCTGAACCCCACAGCATCCTGGTACCTGGACAGGCCCTCACGGCGGTGAGTTAAGGGGCAGCAGTTCCAATGTGAGAGGCTTACGGGGAGCCTCGGATTCATGTCCGGGCCCCAGACGGAAGTGCTCCAGACATGTGGCCCCCTCCCTTTCTGGGGAGCTGCACAGCTTCAGACACGTGGCCCCCCCACAGAGGCATCACAGTGCAGTTAGGAAGTATCCAGTGCTCCGTTGTGGGCGCCTGGATAAGCAGAACCAGGCTCTGTGTCTGGGACGGAAGACTGATCTGAGCCCAGCCCTGGGGGAGGAACTCTGCTGTAAACGGGGGTCCTCTGAGTGGACAGGTGTGCAGCCGGGCATCCCTCCATATGCTTCCCAGATTGCCCCCTTCCCCACCTGCAGGGCCACGCTGTCTCTACATCTTACCCACACAACAGTTGTGGACTCCTCTGTGGCCCCTGTCCTGACCCATGATCCAGGAGTCCTTTAGCCACATAACCCAGGCCCCATCTCTTACCCAATGAATCGCTCTGGAGTCTTCCCGCTGCTCTTGGAGAAAAGTCCAGTCCACTGCCCACAACCCAGGCCCCACCTGGTCATCTGCACCATTCCTCTCTGTCCAGCAGCCACCTCTGTCCTTGTGGTTCTGCACCTAGCAGGTTCCTTCCCGTCAAGACCTTTTCGCTCAATGCCTTCTCCCTTGCCGTCTGGGCTCTGCCAGGGTCAGCAGTGCTCAGCAATAGCTTCCACATGGAGTGGTGTCCACTGTGTGCCAGAAGGGCCTGACGACTGGGCACAGAGGCCTCTACTTGCTGCCCAACCTCAGCCATGACCTGGAGTGGGAGGTGTCATCCCCATGGCCAGGCTGGGAACGATACTGCTCCCGCCAGCCTAGGAACCCCGTTATAGCACCCCAAGCTTTATCTGGAAGCCTTCCCTTTCTCCGCCATATAAAGCCTATTTTTCTAAATGTGAAGAATTTCAGCTGTTTTGAAACCAGAAAAATAGGAGGAAGACGCTCGTGGTCATTAGCACCCCACGATTCTTTCTCAGACCTTTCTTCACTGGCCTTGCAGTGTGGAGGTATAGCCCTTGCTGCCCGGCAGGGCCCGTCACAGCGTCATTATCTATGGTGACCCTTGTGTGGCCTCCGTCCACTCACAGCTTGCCTTCTTTGCCAGTGCGGATGACACACTGTACAAACTCTTCAATTTGGGTTATTTTCCTGATACAGAATACCCAGAGAATTACGGGGTCAAGAAGTGGGAAGAGCCAGGCAGGTGGGCACGCAACTGTAGTTTCAGCCTCTGGGGCGCTGAAGCAGGATTCCAAGCCTGAGAACAGCCTTGGTAATGGTGACTTTGTGGGGCTGTGTCCCAAAATTTTTTAAAAAGTACTGAAGCCCGGCATGGTGATGCACACCTGCTATCCCAGCACTTGGGAGGCTGAGGCAGGAGAATTGACACAAATTTGGGGCCAGCCAGGGCTACCTAGTGATCTCAAGGCCAGCCGGAACTACACAGTGAGACCCTCTCAAAAAAAGAAAGGAAGATAAGAGGGATGGATGCTGGGGATGTAGCTGAGTGTGAACATCCAGGGTTCAATCCCCAGTATTGCAGAAAACAAAAAGCCAGGAGAGTAGGAAGAGGCAGAGTTCTCTGCTTCCCTCTGGCCCAATGCATAGTAGGTGCTGAGCCTCCCAATTGTTCCCCAGCCCTTGGCTGTCTAAGCTCGACCGACTCAGGGTCTCGCCTTTCTTGCTTTTCACCCACAGGTCCGTGGCGGGCTGTGCCCTCCTTTCCCAACTCAGAGCTGTGTGGGGCTGCCTGTGGTGTTTGGAAAACCTGTAGCTCCCCTGTGCTGCTCCCAGGCAGGGCTCCGCAGTCGCTGCTGCCTGGAAAGCACCCCAGAGAGGGCCCACGGTGCAGGCTGCCTGCTCCCCTGGAATCTGCAGCCTGCTGTCCCTCTGGAAGAGCGGGCGAGCTGGCTTGACAGGGCCGGGGGCACTGCCGAGGCCTGGGTACTTCCCAGCTCTGCCTGGGCTCCAGTGAGCCCATTTCCATAGCCAGCAGGCAAGGCTGGCCCCACGTCTTCTGAGACTGAGCTGGCCCCTGCCCCTGTAGGAAGGGAGATGAGCCAAGCTCCCAGGGCTCCGGGTGCCTGGTTCTGGTCCCATCACTCTGGGGTCAGGCAAGCCGCAGCCCCTCCACCTGGGGGTAGGGGGGCTGCTGCGGTCCCACAGCCAGAGTCACACCCCTCACACCTTGAGACTGGCGCTTCCTGCCACTGTGTACAAACAAGGCTCCGCTGGAGGAAACAGGTGTTTTATCAGGTCACAGGCACCCCGCCCCCAGGGTACAGTAGCAGACACACTGAGAGCAACCTCTGCAGGCTGTGGGAGGTGAGGGTAGGATAGGGTAGGGGGTGCACCCCCCCCCCCAGGAAGTCTCTGGTCCTAGGCCCTCTACCTCTGCAGCCGTGGTGCTTGGCTTGGTAGCCCTGGGACATTTAGCCCCTCGGGCCTCAGTTTCCCCACCTGAGATTAGGTGTGTGAGCTTGCTGGCACAGCATAGGTGCTACCAGAGGAACAGCTTCAGCTGGAGGACTAAGGGCGAGAAGCTTGCGTGTTCCCCAGGGCAGTGCCCCTGGCCCACGCAATCTCGGACACAAGGCAGGGCTGCAGCACAGAGCCTGCTAGGTCCTGGTTGTGTATTGACTGAGCCCCCTTGTGCTGTTGGCTGCCTGTTTGTTCACTGGGAGCCCCAAGTCTGCTGGAGTAAAGGGCTGGGGGATCAGGCAAGGCGTAGGAGCGCCTGGGAGGTTTCTAGGGAGGAGCTGCACAGGGGATCTTGGGAGGCCACCCTCAGCGGGTCCGCTGAGCAAATGAGGAGAGGGTCCTGACTCCCAGGGTGTGGAGGGGGATGTGAGGCTGGGGAAGGGCCAGCACCAAGTGCCCAGTGCAGGAGGTGGCTGTTCTTGGCAGCGCTGCTGCTCTGCAGGACTGGGAGAGGCTGGTGGGCACATGCAGCCCATTGGCCTCAAGGAAGGGTAGGGCGGCGTCCCCCCGCAGATGGTTTGCGTTGGACATGGAGAACCAAGGCAGGGAGAAGCACAGCAGGGGCAGGCTGGACTCTGGGAGGGGTGGGGTGATTGGCAGATTGGAGCAGAGCAGGGTGGGGGGACACCCAAGAGTGCTGGCCAGTGCAAGGCAAGAGGTGGCAGTTGCTGTCCTTCCTTGATGGGCTCTGAGTCCAGGGTTCTACCCTCTGCTTACTGAGGACAGCGCACCCTGGAGGTTGGCGACTGCCTTAAGCTGGGCCCTCAGCCAGGGTGCGGATAGCGCCTCTGGCCAGCTAGCCTCTGCAGGGAGCTGAGCCGGGCAGCTCCCTGAGAACGCCAGCGTTTGTAGCTTCCTCCTTTGGTTTGCTGCCTCGTCTCGATCATGCGCAGGGGTTGGACCTGGGAAGCCACCATGCTCACTCTAAAAGGCGTGGCCCACATCGGCCTCTTTGTGCCCACTGACTGCAGCCTGGGTGGGTTTGGCATCAGAGGGTTGGCAACCACCCCGAGCCCCCTCCAGCTGGAAGTAGGGCCTCCCTGGGCTCGGCCCTATGGGGAGAGGTGCCTGTCTCTTGCTGCGTAGGCTTTGTTCGGGAGCAGGGATGGGAGGCTGGGAGGCTGCCTGGGCCGCCTGTCTCACCCACGAAGACTGTCTGCCTGGACTGCGCCACAGACTGCCCCAGAGCCTGCTGGTGACACTCCAGGGCCAGGGCTCCCTGGAGATCAGAGAAAGCAGATACACCACCAAACAAGCTTCCTCCTCATCCCTTTACCCTGGGTTACAGCAAGGACGAGGGAGCTCTGAGGCCCCATGCTGCCTGCTGCGGAATGATGTGGACCTGTGTGCAGGGGCGGCAAACATGGGTGGGCAGGATGCGGCCACAGGGAGCATGCCATGGCTGTGGGGACTAACCTGCCGGGGGCTCTCCCACCCCAGAGCACCCAAGCCTGGTTTCCCACCATGGCAGAGGTGCCCATGCGGTGGGATAGGGAGGCACACCCTCCCTGCTTGGCATGACCTTCAGCAACTTGCTAACCTCTCGGGGTCTCTGTTTCCTTCCCTATGGTGAATGGGCACCCCTGGCTTAGGTTCAGGAAACAGCTGTCAGGAGAGGTGGGCAGGCCTCTGATGGGCTTTTTTGGGTACTGCAGGCCTGTCCAGCCAGAGGAGTCCTGGGGAGGGACAGGTGATGGGAGCCCAGGCTGAGTAACTCTGACCTGGCTCTGGTGGCAGAGGGCCCAGCCTCCTGGCCTGCCGGGCCGCCATCTGAAACGCATTACTGATGCTTTGTAAAGTCCACATCATTCGGCCACATGAAAGCCTGGATCTTAAAAATAGCCTCTCCCAGGGGACGCCCCGCATTGGTGGGGCTTGGCTGACCTCTGCACGCACACCCACCGCTGTGCCACCTCTCACCAGGGAGCCCCAACTGGCATGGCCACACCTACCCACCCAGTGTGGGCAGCTGCTGCTCGAGGCTGCTGTATCTGGGCCCGGATCTCACCCAGCTGGTTAGAGCTGCAGGCCTCGAGGCCTGACCTGGGAACAGTGTCTAGGGGAGCCAGGAGGAGGCCACAAAGGGCGTGGTGGTGGCATTAGGCCCTTCCCCAGCTGTGTCCCTGCCTGGAAGCCATGGGACCATCTTATAGATGAGGACACCAAGGCCAGGGGTCAGGCTGCAGGGAGCACAGGAAGGGGGATCAGACCAGTCTGAGCTTTGGATGTCGGTGGGGGAACAAGGGGCCCATGTCAACGTGCTGGGGAAAGGGGAGCCAGGGAGTGGGAGCCGCAGTGGGAGCAGGAGGGCCTCCCAGCTGCCGCCAACTTTGCCCTGCCTCCTGTGGGTTCCCTCTCCCTACGGTCTCTGCGACCAACTGCAAACCACTCTTTTCCCTAAAAATAAACATGCTTATGGGATTGGGGGAAGCTGTGTAGCTATCAAAGGAAATAATAGGGTGTTTAAGAAAATTACATTGCGTTTTAAATAACCAGCATGAAAGTCATTAAGTTTGAAGTCTCATTCAAATCAGATGGCACTGTGGCTGGCCTGGTGGCCAGGGCCACAGAGGGTGGGCAGTGGGTGGGCCCTCAGATGCCCAGAGGCAGCCTGTGCAGGGCTCTGCAGTGGCAGCAGCAGTGGGGTCCCGGTGGCTGTGGCGGGGGTCAGGGCAGGGCTGGCCGCTTGGTGTATGCTTGGCTACATGCCTAGTCATGCAGCAGGCTCTGGAGCAGTGTGCGGCCCTGGGAGCCACCCAGTTATGGCCAGCAGCCCTGCGGGCAGGCACATGGGCACCGTGATAGAGCAGAGAGAGCAGATACCACGCAGGCTGGAGACCACGTCGAGGTGGGGCTTTCAGGGGTAGTACTTGGGGTCAGCACAGGCTGAAGAGCACCTCCAGGCCCCAGTGCACATCTGTCCCTCTCACCCCTAAATTCGCGGTGTGCAATGCAGGGCCTAGCATGGGGCCTCCTCCAGCCGTGGGCCTGACCCCATTCCTTCTTGGATGCCTAGCAAGGTCGGGGCTCCCAGACCCAAGAGGGCCACACTTCTTCCAGAAGAAATGCCACGCGCACTGTCTCCCCATACATGACCTTTAAGATGGACTCGGACATGGGGCACAGCAGAACGGTGGGGGCTGTGTATGCTGGATCCGTGAGCCCTCCAGCTTTGATCCTGCCTCAGCCCATAGCTCAACCCCTGACCTCCCTGGGGGAGAGGCCTGTTCTGTGTGATCCGGAATGGGGCTGTTGGGTTTCCTAGGCCTGAGGAACGGGGAATGGCCGAGCTGTGGAAGCAGGAGGAGTCCCAGACACACTGTGACACCCGTGACACTGCTGCTTGGCAGCGGGGTCTGCTGCCAGCCTTGCTAGGGTGCTCCGAGCACAGTCCCCTCCCCCACTGCTCCCACCTCCTGCTCTGGTCCTGCTGGCCCATGAGTAGCTCAATGACCTGGCCTGATGGTGCCCAGGCGGTGTGGCTCACAGGAAGCTGAGGGCCAGCAGCCCAGACCTGGCACGCAGCTGGCTTTCCTGAAAAGCCTTCACTTGGCTTTGGTGGGTTTTTTTCCCCTTTTCGTTCTATCTGTGCTTTCACGGAGCACAAAACGAGTATTAGCAAACACAAGCGTTAATTAGCTCAGAGCCCTCACTGCAGCCCTGCAGAGGGGGATCCACAGGCCCGGAGTGATCCGTGCCCAGCCCCTTGTGATACTGCACTGCTTAGGCAGCCTGCATCTGCCCTCCATGCAGCTGGCGTTCTTTAGCCAGGAGCCTGGGATTCGCCTTTTCCCCCAGTCTGCACGGTCACCGTAAGGGCAGGTTGGGAGGTACCCTGTGGCCTGGTTTTTGTGAATGCCCTAACTGGGGCTCAGAGGGTCCTAGTCATGCAGCAGCCTGGTCCCCCCGTCCACGGCTGGTCTCGGGCTGTAGTGGGAGAACTTGGGGGTCAGGGCCCTTGGGCACTGCTTTTTCACATGGCACTTTGTTTTCCTGTGGATAAAGTGCCAGGCTGAGTCCCCGCAGGTCGAGGGCCTTGGCTGGTGGTGGCATTGAGGGTCTACCCTGAGCGAGTGTCCCAATAATTGGGCTGTAGAAGCCTTACCTGGGGAACGGCACAGGGGTAAGAGCACAGTCGGGTTTCCTCCTCCCGCATCAGGGCCCTCACTGCCCAGTACCCTCTGTGGCTCTCCCCTTCCTGGGCCGCCCTGCTCATGCCCCGCTCTGCAGCACAGCTCAGCCCCTGGCCTTGTCTCCTCTTCCCAGCTGCACACAGAGGCACAAGAAAGCCCCTGTGGAACCCATGACCTCTCGGGTGCTCTGGCTCCCATGGGGATTGGCCTCATGGGCCGGAGCCCTCTGCCCACTGGCTTGCTTCTAGGAAGTCGCCACAGGTGTCACCTGGGAGGCCTGTGGCTGCAAGGCAGACTATTCCGCCAGGAACCCCATAGAGCCAGGTTCATAAAAGATCTGGCACCATGGACCCCAAGGCCTCTGTGCTCCACTTTCCTCATTTGCAGCAACATCTGGTATCTACTGGCGTATCGAGGGGCTGGAGGAGCAGGGGTTCCTGAGCGGGGTACAGTGCTGTGGGCCAGTGGCTTGGGGTGGGCGTTACAGGAGCGGGCGCTCTCTGCTCCCCTGCTCTTTCCCGCCCGCTTTTTCTGCAAAGCCCAGGGGTACAGAGTGGCTCCTCTGAGACTAAGCCTCGCCTTCCCTTTGCCGAGGCCAGGCCAGCTACCTTGGCCATTGTGGGCTCCTGGAGTGCCGGGCGCAGAGGAGGAGATAGGAGTGACCACCTGGGTTGCGGGGATGCTGGCCCGGGCTGTTGCAGCATCCCCAGCTGGGGTGCAGTGTCAGCCGCACCCGTCTGCAGCAGCTCCCGGAAGCTTGCATGTTCCTCTGAAAACATCCTGCCCTGAGGGGCGTTCACCTCAAGAGGAGGAAAGGAAATGCAAGTAAATGAGAGCGCAGAAACCGCTCAGCCCAGGACGTGCAGGTTCCGAGGGGCCTCAGGGCCAGGCCGGCCTGACCCGCACAGTGCTGCGGTTTGCAGAGGCTGCGCAGGCACCTCAGTGCTCACGTCAGTCCTCACCTCCACCGCAGTGGCCACTACCTGAAGTGGAAGCCGCATGTGCGACTTGGCAGCTGTCGCTCTCTGCACAGCCACCATGGCAACAGTCCTGTGCCTGGCAGGCGGGCTCCTGGTCCAGGTGGGCGGGGCCTGGCCGGCTGCTTGGCCACAGCTCTGTGCTCCTTGGTGGGCGTGGGCCACACGGCCTGCGGCATGCTGGGGGCGAAGAGCTGACGGGCTGTCCTCTGGGGAGAGCACTGTGTCCTGGGCAGCAGGGCCCGGAGCGAGGCTGGAAGGAAGAGTGTGCAGGGCTCCCCTAGCCTGGCTCCTTTGGCATCTGCAGAGGTAGGAGTAGGAGGAAGCCACAAGTCCAGGCCTGCCCACTGGGTCCCTTGGGGAGGTCTGGGGCCCTGGCCCCTGCTAGGGACAACCCCAGGCCTTGGAGAGCATCCCACTCAGCAGTGCCTGGGCACCGGAGCTTCACTGATGCACAGGTCCGAGTAGCTGTGGGACTCCCCAGTGGGCCCCGGAGCTGGGAGGCCAAGCCCTGGAACTTGGCTCTTGGCAGTACAGGGAAGAGAAGTATGATCTAAAAGGGTCCTTCGAGTGGGCTGCCTGTGAGCCCACAGGGAAGGCAGCCTTCAGGGAAGGCAGGCTGAGGCTTGCACAATGCATCACAGGCCAGGTGGCCCAGCACAGCCCTCTTTGGACAGGAACCACATTAGCCAGCAACAGCCCTGCTTCCCACTGGTCGTCCTCACTCCCAGCACATAAGAGCAGGAGAGGATGGGCATAGGAGGCAGCCCTGGGTCTCAGGCGTCAGGCAGGGTGTTCCCAGCTTCCCACAGCCTCTCCACGGCAGCTGAGCCCATGTGTGGCCCCCACTGGAGCCCTTCACCCAGTGCCACCGCTGTGTTCTCCCCAAACGCTGCTCATTCTGGTCCCGAGCCACCCTCATTGCTAGAGATGTCACCTTGAAGGCCTGGCTCCAGTTCTTTCAGTGAAAATGGTTCAGGGCACAGTCTCAGACACCAGGGAGGGCAAGAGGCAGAGATGCAGGCTGCACCGTGTGGTAGCTCGGCACGTGGCAGGGAGGGCAGGCATGGGGTGATGCCAGGCTAGGAAAGGCCCCCAGCCAGGAGGAAGTCTCTGGGCCTGAAGGAGGATGGGAATTTGGGAGCTGGTTGTGCCAGGTGGCGGAAGATGGGTCCAGGTAGAAGCAGCCAGTCACCCTCACCCCAGGCTGCAGTACAGAGCACGGGGAGGAAGAAATGAGGGTGGCATCCTGAGGACCCTGAGAGATTGCGTGGGGGCCAGCGCTGACAGGCAGGCCGTGAGGTACAGTGATAAGTGAGGTGGGAAGGACAGGGCCTTCCTCGAACAGGTTGTCACACGTGGCGTGTGTATGTATTACTTGGCCTCACCGGTGAAGAAAATCATACCTGTCTGTCCAGGCCAGCATCTGCCCCAGAGGAGCGCCTCTCGGGGCTGCAGCCCAGGGCTGGATGAGGAGCCCCCCAGGAGAGACCAGGAGGGGAAGCTGAAAGCTGGGGAGGAAAGCGTGGGTAGAGGTGCGGATGCAAGGAAGGGCTGGGCACCCAGGCAGAGGAGGAGCGGGCCTGCTGGCCAGGGCTTGGGGACGATGTTCAGCTGTCATTGCCAGGTAGGCCAGAACCCCTGTCCCGAGGGCCCCAGAGCCTTGGAGAAGCACTGCTTGGCTGCAGAAGGGGAGACTGGCTGCTGTTCTGCAGTGAACGCGGGGCCTTTTCAGTGGAGAGGTGGCCTCAAAGCTCGGCCAGTTACTAGCTGAGTGACCTCGCACTTTAGCTCCCTCGCCTGTTAGTGGGGACGTCCCTGTACCTGCATACTCAGAGGTGCTATTAGGAGAATCAGGGTGAAACTCCCCAGAGCCCAGGCCCAGCAAGGCCTGCATGTGGTAAACACTCAGCTGCCGAGAGATGCTGCCCCTGCTTCAGACCTTGAGTGGCCAGCTCTCAGCAGGCCTTGTCACCTGCTGGCCAGCTGCATGCCTACCTGCTACCATCCCTGTCCCCACCACCGGGAGCTGCTGGGCAGGGCTGGCTCAAGCCTTGAAAGTTGTGTCAGTCCAGAGGAAACAACAACTTTCTTCACTGGGAAAGTGATGTGGGGCCCAAGGCCGTGGGGGTTTTCAGAGCCAACCGTCAGAGGCGAGGGAGTTTCTCCAGCGGTGGCGGGGCCCAGCGTGCACACAGCCGAGAGCAGCAGACCGCTGCGGTCTGCAGGGAAAATGCCGACTGTGTTTATTTTTCATCTGAGCCTGCAGGAAGTGGGGGTGACGGGAGGGGGCTGAGGCAGGCCGGAGCACGACTTCTGGGCAGAGGAGACCTTCTTGGGCTCCCCTCGGTACCACCACTTGCCTGCGTGGCAGGAAGGCTCCCTGAGTGACTGCCTGAGAAGAGGGGAGCCCCTGGGGCGTGGGCTTCAGTTTGTGGCAGTAAGCACCCTTGAGCAGTAAGAACATCTCCTCCCCTCCTGAGCAAGCTCGGTCACTAAGCACACTAAGCACTGCTGGAGGCTGCGGACCCTGCAGCCTGATGAGGGATGTGGCCCATGCTCAAGTCTGCTTGGAGTGTCAGCTGCAGCCTGGCCGGAGGAGTAAGGAGGTGAGGTGGTGCTCCGGCACCCCAGGCCTGGTGCAGACAGCAGCCAGCCCACGCTACCTCCTTCTTGGGGCGGGGCTGGGCCTCGCAGTCACTACGCTTCCTGACACTTGCCAGGCCTTCAGGACTCTGGTGACCCTGCCCTACCCCCAATCTGGGAAGCCTGGCCCCAGGCAGCCTTGTGCCTGACCCCTGGAGCAGGACGTTCCTCTGGCCAAGGGGCCAGTGAGGCAACTGGCAGCCTGCGTGAGCGTAGGAAGCGCCAACCTGGCCCTCGTGGCTGCCCTGTCCCCTGGCCCTCCTAGGCCTCTAGTTGCTGGCTGCAGACTCGAATAACACTGTCCCCCACTTCCCGAGGAAGGCTGGTCAACAGGAGGAGCCCCTCGCCTACACGTGCGTGGCAGGCCTGGGGCTCAGGTAGTAAAGCTTGACCCCAGCCAGGCTCAGCACAGCACCCACAGCTAGGAGCCTGCACCTGCCGAGGGGTAGGCCGGTCTTCAGGCTGGGAAGAACTCTAGGCAGAGCAGAGACCCTGCGGCTGTCTCCCCAGAGCTGGCACCTGGTTCCCGATCCCAGCTTCCCTCCAAGCTGTGCGGGCCTCCTAGGTCCTGAGACCCGAAAGCCAGGGCCAAGGCCTGGACCTGGGCTTGCTCTGAAGCAGGAGCGGGGACTCAAGCCCCTGGCTTGTGCGGGGACAAAGGAGGTTGGGATAAGGCATGTGCACCTGGAGGCGGTGGTTGGTGGAGCACTGGCTGCCAGGTGGGCCTGGAGCACAGACAGCACTGTCCTGGGGATCTGGCTGGATGAAAGGCCCTCAGGGCTTTCCAGGCAGCTTCCTGCTTCAGTAGCTCCAGCTCTGCTCCCCGAAACTCTGGGATGGGGCGGGACTGGGTTGCCCAGATGAGAGAAGGGAGATGAGCGCATGGGGAAAGGTCTGCAGAGGGGCCTACAAAGGGAGGTGAGGTGCAAGGTGGAGCTGGCACTGGGTTGCAGACAGCTTCAGGGTGCCTGGCCAGTGCCGCCCACCTGTCTCCGTGGCCGGCCACTCTTGGGCACATCACCCCTGTCCCCTTGGGATGGGTGGCTGGGGCAGGGTGTACCTCACAGCCTGGAGGGAGGGACGCAGGGGTTTTGCGTAGGCCCTCGTTGGGAGGTAAGGAAGGAGCCTGTGCCCCCTTGGGGCACTCACACCGTGCCACCCATCTGTCCTCAGCCTGGACCCTCTGAGTCAAGTGCTGGGGCACCTTCACTGAACCCCCTCATTACCATTAGGCCACAGCCTCGAGTTCCTGTCTGACCCAAACGTCCCCATCTCTTCTGAGGTGGGATTGGGGTTGTTCACCTGCACTGGCAGCTGTAGCAGCCTTTGCTGATGGGAAGCCCAGCAGCCCCGTGCACACTGGGTCACAGCCATCGGACACCTGGCAGCGACTCCCCATGACTGGGCCTCATGGGGACTGGACAGGCTGGCCATGGAGGGAGCCGGGCCCCTGCCCTGGGTCAGTACCCAGTGGGCGCACGGTGGGCCGGGGCAGATGCAGCCAGCTTGGCCTTGGAGCCAAAGAGGGAAACATTTAGACCCTGCGGTCTGAGGCTGGAGGCCTGGTACAGTCCTGCACATATGCTGCTGGGAAACTGGGGGGTCCCTGGTACCAACAGGCCAAGGTGACTTAGCTGGACAGGAGCAACACACCTTCCCAGCCTTCCGAGGCTCTGCAGAAGTGGGACCTCCTGGGCTGGGCAGCAGCGGGCAGGAAGACTGCGCTGTGGACACAGTGCGGGTCTCTGCCTGTGCCTGCGCCTGCGCCTTCACCCCATGCTGCCTCCCCTGGGGACGCCCCACACTCACCTGCCTCTTCTCATTTCCAGCACAAGGCCAGCCAGCCCCCCCACAGCGTCCCCCAACTCTCTCCTCTCTATGAACATTTCAGCAGCCCGCACCCCACTCAGGCCCCTGCAGACATCGGCCAAAAGCAAGGTACGGCCTGGGTGGGGGGCGGGCCTGAGCAGACCCGAGGCCCACAGAACATGCCAGAAAGATCACTAGGGATCTGGGGATACCAGAAGGTGGGGGAGGTGGCTCCGGGTTGCAGTGTGACAGCTCGTGGCCAGCCTCAGAGCAGCCTGCCTGCACCGCGCACGGTGAAGCTGGTGGCCCTGCCCCACCCCCCCAGCGTGAAAATGGAAAGTGGTGGTTGTGATGGCTGATTCACCTCAGCCTCGGCTCAAGTCATTCTGAAATCCACCGCTGTCAGCTGTGGGAAAGCTGCTGATTCAACCCGGAGCCAAGCGGTACACGGCTCTGCAGGCCGGGTCCATCCAGTCCAGGGGCCCTGCCTCCTGTCCCAGAGCCAGACAGTGGAGCAGGCAGCAGAGGGAGGAAGGACCTTGGGGTTCCCTGTGAAGGCTCCTTACCTGGTCCCCGTCCCTTCCCACCGCAGGCGTTCACAGGCCTCTGCAGACTCCTGAGCTCTCTGGCTTCTACTCTCTGACCTCAGGCAGCATGGGACAGCTTCCCCACACCGTGAGCTGGTGAGTGCACCCCAGCCGCGGAAGGGCCAGCTGGAGCTATACCTGCCCTCCACCTTCCTCGTTCATCTCTGTGCCGTGTGCCCCACAGCCAGTCCTGAACCAGGGGTTCTCATGGCTTCCTGGACAGGCTGCAGGTACCTTGCCCCTTCCTCCAGGGAGACGGGAAAGCTGGCTGTTGGTCCATGCTCTGTAGCACCCAAGCTCTCCCTCCTGGGAGAACTCTGGGCCGTTCAGGGCCCACAGAGCTGTGAGTAGGTGAGGAAGAGAAGGTAGGCCAGAGAAGGGGCTCCCTCTCTCAGCTTCCTGTGGCAGGCGATGCTTCCCCTGGCCGCAGTGCTGGTTAGCCCCTTCCATAGTAGCTGCTCCAGGAGCAGGGTCCCTTGGTGCCTGCCTGAGGGACGGGCCTGTTTGCTGGCTCTCCCGAGGCATGGCCAGGAGGCAGGCTGAAGCTGCAGGTCAGCAGGCCTAGCTGCAGGCTAGAGGAAATGCCCTCAGCTAGAACTGGGCCGCAGCAGGCCAGCTGGCCTTTTGCTCACGGACCACAGTGTGACTGGTCAGTCTCCAATCTCTGGGCTGGGACAGAGGCCAGCTTCTCAGGAAGACAGGGTGTCAGCCCCTTCGCACGGCCTCTTCACCCGTGGCCAGCCTCCGCTCCATTTCCAGATCCTCTGCACCAAGGCCCATTCTAAGTACAGACGAGGAGTAGCACAGCTTGGCACAGCTCTTTGGAGCCCTACAGGCCTGGGCATAGAGGCGGGGTGTTTACCCACGAGGCTCTCCTGAGCATCTCGTGGCCCGGGGAGAGTGGCCCCCTGTGTTCTCAGCTCCTTCAGGGGGCACTTGGCTGGTGGGAGAAAAGCTGGGGTGTTTTGTTCGCCTCTGCACTGAGCACTGCCGTGTACCAGGCCAGATTCGGCGCCCCAGAGAAACACCACAAAAGCTGACTGGTCCTTAGGTTCCTGCCCTGTTTGCCTCGTGAATGCCCCAGGTGAGGAGCCAGGCAGTGATAGGCACTGCTGGCATCACTCTGGGACCTGTAGGAGCCCACCAAGGGGCTCCCATCCAGCTTGGAACCTCTGGGCTTTGGGGGAAAAGGTGTCACCGAGCTACACAACACCTGAAGGGTAGTTGACACAGGCAAATCGGGGGGCGTGAAGGCCCCAAGACCAGCGTCAGCTCTGTGCTGGCAAGGAAACCTAGGATGCTTAGTCAGGACCCAGAAGGCTGCCACCTCCACCCCTTCAGCACCCCTTCAGGTGGGCAGGGAGAAATT
The DNA here is from genome assembly GCF_034190915.1 of Cavia porcellus. NCBI lineage: Eukaryota > Metazoa > Chordata > Mammalia > Rodentia > Caviidae > Cavia > Cavia porcellus. Next base: position 5,978,354 of record NW_026947502.1, read on the forward strand.
CGAGTGGCACACACTGCCCCCTGGTGGCAGATGCTTGAAACACATGGGTGCCATCCCAGCAGAAGCCCATCTGGCTCCAGGTTAGGGTCAGGCCAAGCAAGGTGTGAAAGCCCGCCCCCGGCTCGGCTGGCAGCCACACTGCTAACAGCTGTCTCTCCTGACCACAGGCCCAGCCCTCCTCTCTACCCCCTGTCCCCTTCCTGCGGATATAGACAGCACTTCCCTGCCCCCACCGCAGCCCCTGGCGCCCCCTACCCCAGGTGAGTCCCCTACCCCCGCAGCCAGGCCCCTGCTTCCTGTTGCCCAGGCTTCAGTGCCCACACAAGGCCACGCTCAGGCTAGTGCTTATCCTGTGTTAGTCGTTCGTCCATCTGTCCGTCTGTCATCCTGCAGCCCCCTGCTGCCCTGTGCCTCAGAACGAAGCTCGGACTCTAAGAGGCTTCAGCCATGCCAGAGAGGCAGAGCAGGACAGGGGCGAGGAGACAGGCAGGCAGGCACGCACGCAGCGGGGCAGAGCAGGGCCCAGGGGCCCAGAAGGGCACAGAAGGGCACAGCATGGCCAGGTCAGCAGCACACTCATGGCTCTGCCTGTGTGTGGAGGCCCTGCCCTGCACACTGCTGGGCCAGTCCCGCAGTACTGCCCGAGCTGCACAGCACGTTTCACATGAGTGCCCCCAGGCTCTCTCCCTTGGGGGGTTGCCTGCTCAGGGACCCCACAACCATGCAGGCAGCAAAGGACAGAAGGCTCTGCAGACCTCGAGGGAGTGAGGCGGGGTGAGCGTGCGTGGACTTTTCTCCGCTCATCCCCAGGGACAGACCTGGTGCTGGGCGGCAACAGCAAGGATCTGACAGGCATTTCCAGCCCCCTGGAGGTCACAGCAGTCCAGGGTAGGAGGTTTCCACACAGTGCCAGCAGCCACATGGGCCAAATGGCTAATGAGGAAGCTGAGGAAGCCCAACCAGGCACCGCTTTCTTTTTTTTTTTTGTCTTTTTCCTTTTTATCGGTACCGGGGATCGAACTCACGACTGCCTGCTTGCAAGGCAGGTGCTTATGCTGCTGAGCTAAATCCCCAGCCCCCAGGCACCACTTTCTGAGAGGGGGACAGGACAGCAGGAGCTGAGCTGACCAGGGGTGGGGAGTGGCGGGAGCAAGACCAGAGATACCACTGGAATGCTGACGGCGCCTCGCTTTCATTCTGCAGCGGCAGCAGCACGCAGGAGCAGTCTGTGTGTGTCTCCATGCCCTGGCGTGCAGCCCAGGGTGACATGTCTGTTCACTGTGTCCTTGTGCATTATGTGGGGCTTCCGTGTGTGTCCCGAGGCCTGGCCCACAATTTCTAGCTCAGCGCTAACTCTCTTCACATCCCCAGGTTCACGCACCCATCGCTGATGCTGGGCTCGGGCGTGCCCGGGCACCCGGCCGCCATCCCGCACCCAGCCATTGTGCCATCCTCAGGGAAGCAGGATCTGCAGCCCTATGACCGAGGCCTGTGAGTGCAAATGGGCTGGGGCAGTGGGTGAGGGGCTGGGGCAGGCACTTCCCAGCAGCGGTTGTCTGTCTCTCAGGAAGACACAGGCAGAATCCAAGGCAGAGAAGGAGGCCAAGAAGCCAACCATCAAGAAGCCCCTCAACGCGTTCATGCTGTACATGAAGGAGATGCGGGCCAAGGTGATCGCGGAGTGCACGCTCAAGGAGAGCGCAGCCATCAACCAGATCCTGGGCCGCCGGGTAAGGCCATGGCCGGCGGGGGAGGAGCCCCAAAGCCCCACAGCCCTGGGCTCCCCTGATGGCCCTGTCCGCTCCTCTCCTGTTCACAGTGGCACGCGCTGTCTCGGGAAGAACAGGCCAAGTACTACGAGCTGGCCCGCAAAGAGCGGCAGCTGCACATGCAGCTGTACCCGGGCTGGTCGGCGCGGGACAACTACGTGAGTGGCGTGGCACCAGGCAGGGTGGGCAGGGAATCGGGTACTGTCCTATCCTACAGGTGAGGTAGGCCGTGTGTGGCCAGGATGTGTCCCAGAAGGAAGGTGCGTGCTCCCCTCCACGCTGCGGCCTGCCATGCCGGGCTGTTGACTTGTACTTGGCTGGGGCCCACGGGGAGAAAGAGGCCTAGAACTCTCAAGGCCAGAGCAGGAGAGGCCGGCTGGCCCAAGCCTCGCCAGGCATGTGCACTCCTCCAGACTGGACGTGCCCCCAGACAGCAGACTGGCAGGAACTGCAGTGGGGAATCGCAGGGCCTTAAAGGAGCAGAGGCCGCTGTGCCCCCGGCCGGCTCTGAACATCCTCCCTGTGCTCCCCGCAGGGGAAGAAGAAGAGGCGCTCTCGGGAGAAGCACCAGGAGTCCGCCTCAGGTGAGGCCCGCCGCGGCAGGAGTGGAGGCCCTATCCACACCTGCGCTGAGCACAGAGGGAGCAGCTCGCTCTGCCGGGAGCATTCATGGCCTGGGCCCCCCATATACGGCCTGCACCTCACAACTCAAATGCCCGGGCAGGCGCACACAAACAGCAGAGTTGGTGAAGGAGCGTGCCCCTGCCCCCTGCCAGCCTGTTTGCAGGAGGCCGCGGCAGAGCAGTTAGGGTATGCCAGTGCATGCTGGCGCATTCTGCTGGGCGGGCTCCCCATCCCCTGCCCCCGTCTTTCAGGGTAACTCTAAGTCCTTTGGAGCATTTGGCAAGTGCGTGTCCTGCTGTAAGCCTTCCCGTGAGCGGGTTCTTGCTCCTAGCTCTGCTGACTCAGCCTGCGCACCCTGACTGCTGGGGGAGGGCTGGGACAACAGGCAGAGTCCTGAGTGCCTACTCTCAGGGCCAGGACGGCCCCTCTTTAGGTGGCAGTGTGTAAGCTATGGCCTCGTGTTAGGCCTTGAAGGGGGACAATCACGGAGAGAACAGAGGCAGGCAGCTGGGGAGGGGTTGACAGTGCCAGCGCAGAAGGGGCTGAGCCTCGCCAGGCGCGTCCACGGCTTCGGCTGTACCTGCCCCAGCCACACCAAGAACAGCCGGGGCTGGGGGGGGCACTCACCTTTGCACCCTGCCATCCTCCCCCTGCACTGCCCCACAGGGCGCCCCGCCCGGGCTGGGGCGTCTGTCACCAGCTAACACTGATGTCCTCTTCTCTCTGGGCCCTGCTCTGCCCCGCTGCGTGCGTGCCTGCCTGCCTGTCTCCTCGCCCCTGTCCTGCTCTGCCTCTCTGGCATGGCTGTAAGCAGACCCCGGCTCACCTAAGAAATGCCGCGCTCGCTTTGGCCTCAACCAGCAGATGGATTGGTGTGGCCCATGCAGGTGGGTTTGTCCCCACCTTCCTTCTCCCTTTGCTTTAAGCTGCTTCCCTGACTGCACAAGTTCTGCTGGGCCTGCAGCCCCACCCCAGCCCCTCCGCCCCCCGCACCCCAGAGGACAGGGGAACCTGCACCCTGAGAGTGCGAGTGCCCTCTGACACAGGTCTGGGGGAACCGCTCGGTCCAGGTGGGAGGCGTATTAGCTTATGTGGGCACCACAGGTGCCAGCAGGCCTGCATGTCCTCAGTAGGAAACCCCACACCTGGGAGCCTGGCCTGGTCACGGCCCTCTAGCCCCCCCACTCCATGGCAGAATCCCTGCCTCTAAAGCCCTGAGCCTTCCATCTGAGAACAGGATGGTGACATGGCCTGGGTGTCCCCAGTCACACAACTTGCTATCTTGTACCTACAGAGACAGGGCCAGAGGGGAAGAGGGGGAGCAGTGGTACCCCAGGGTACCACTACCCCAGCTGAGGGCCGAGGCACCACACAGCAGGCAGTACTCGCAGGTATGAAAGATTCACCTGCCAAGTGGTTAGCTGCGTGCTCAGTTCAGACCAGGCCACGCAGCCCCTGAGGACACGGCTCAGGGAAACGTGTCTGGCCCCTCCCAAGAGGCAACTGGCAGTGGGGCGCCGAGCAGTGCGCACAGTGGGAAACCACCCCATCCTCCTCGGTCCTATTCCTCCACTCCACGCTGCCCCCAAGGCCACTGTAACCCAGAGAACCTGGGAGGTGACGGGTGAGTCACCCATGTCAGTCCAGCCCCAGAATTCCACAATCCTCAGCACTGCAGCCCCTTGTTCAATTCACGTGTTGCTAGCACTGTGGACCGAGATCCAAGCTCACAAACACGAAGCTGAGCTTCAAAGACCCACACTACATGCCCGCAGGCCTGGCTCCAGGAGGTCCCGGCTAGCTGTGGGCACGCTGGGCTGCACTCCCCATAGGAACAGGCCAGGCCTGCCGAGGGGCAGGGCTGATGGAGGTCTGTGGGTGCGGGGACAAGGTCACCAGGCCTGTGCAGGGCCAGCGTGTTTTGGTTGTGGTGTGTGACTATGAACCCACCCTCTGTTTACAGATAACTCTCTCCACTATTCCTAGGAGGAAAAAGAAATGCATTCGGTACTTACCCGGAGAAGGCCGCTGCCCCAGCCCCGTTCCTTCCGATGACAGTGCTCTAGGCTGCCCCAGCTCCCCCGCTTCCCCGGACTCGCCCTCATACCTCCTGCCGCCCCACTTCCCCACAGAACTGCTCGCCTGCCCCGTGGAGCCGGCACCAGCGCCCCCGGGTCTCTCCACTGCCCTGGGCCTCCCAGCCCTCGGACCCCCGCAGGCCCCCTGCGGCATCCTGCAGAGCACACAGGTTCAGCACCAGGAGCCCCAGAGCCAGGCAGCCTAGCACCGTGGCCCCTGCCCCTCCAGGGGCTCAGCCCCGGCCCTAAGAGGAAAGGCCCGGGAAGCTGGTGGGGCCTGTGTGCCCGTCTCGGGCCAGCCCACATTCTCAGCAACTGCCTGTAAACTGCAAGCAGTGGGACCAACTCATCAGCATGGCATCTCAGTAGGGGCACTGGGGCGACAGCACACCCACATCTGTTTTGTTTTTGACCACTGGTCTCTGATAGCCAATGCCCCAGCCTCCCTTGCCTTTGTGCCATAGGTTAGGTGGACTGGACGGAGCCCAGCCACCCTCCTACCTGTGCCTCCCTGTCCCCCTGTGCACAGCCTCCCCATCCCAGACACTTCCTGGAGCAAGAGTGAGCTGGTTTAGCAGGCAGAACCCACAAAGCTCGGACTAACAGCTCCTCCCCGGGCCCGGGGGAGCGCTATTCACACAGAACAGCTGCCGCCTGTGAGCCGACTAGAGGAAGGGGAGAGGACTTGAGGCCTGTCCACACGGCCGTCCTGTAGTTCAGAGGACGTGGACATGTTCCTGAGAAACTCGGCAGCGCAAGCAGCTCTGACGCCAAGGCCCAGTTCAACAGGCCCCACTGCAGTGCGTCTCCTCTCACAGCGCCATGGACAGCTGAGAGCACAAACCTCAGCCTCCCAACAGCCAGCGCCAGCGCCTATCTCCAGCTGGCTTTCCCACGGGCTGCAGGAAGGAAGGCCATCACTACCAGCGCAGGAGTCCAGAAGGCGCTCGTGGTGGACAGGCTGTCACCACAGCCCACTTTAATCCATTTTTGAGCCAAGCTTCAACCCTGAGCCTTGAAAAACAAATCTTTTTCTAATTTAATGGTTTTGGTTTTTGCCTCCTCACTATGTACATAACCTGAAGCCAAAGAAAAAGGGTCCTCCCTGTATTCACACTTCCCTCAATAAAAGCCTTAGTCCTACTCAGAATCCAAAGTTCACATATTCTAGCTTAGTGTCGCAACAAATCTTAGAAAAATAGGTCAATGTAGCAAAGTATTTTTATATTGTTAATGCATTATCATAGAAAAAAATTTTTTAACTTGAGAATAAAGATACTTTTTATGGGTTTGCTTCCAAGTCTGATCCTGAACAAACCGAGTGACAGAGTGGCGCTCATCCTCCTCCCCTCCTGTGCAGGCACAGGGCTGAGACTCTCCACTGGGGCATGCATCCTGGCTCTGCAGGCTCACCTGTCTTCACAGAGAGGGCCTGCTCGCTCCTGCAGCCAGACTCATGGCTAGGTTACCAGCTCCCATTTGAGACCTAGCCCTTAATCCTACGACCCCACAACAGCATGGGCCAGACTGCTCCCCAGTACCCTGGGGAACCTGGAAAGAGTCCAGCCCGAGATGGACCATGACCATGAGGCTCTGCTTCCCTGAGACAGAAAAGACACACTCCACATGTGTATCTATTTCAAGGACGACAAAAGTTCCTGAATCTGCTATTGTCATAAAATCTTTAAAGATACTTCGGTAAGCATTCCGTTGCACTTAACTAGTTCTATACAAGTGTGATGATAATCCACAACCTACTTTTATTTTCGGTACCCTGAATTAAACTCAGGACCTTGGCTAGCCCCACAGGTGCGTACACTGCTGAGCTGTATCCCCGGCCCACAACCTACTTTTCACACGGCAGTTTCAACCACAGATATGTAACTTCCTGAGACCTTTGCCAATGTGAAGGTACACAGCCATCTCAGTAAGCCAGACAATCACAGATACAAAATGGTGGGCAAGAACTGTTCCACAGAAGATCCCCACCGGGCTGCACACATAGTTCCTGCATTTTATGTCAAAAAACATGAAGTCATCTTCCAGAGTAGTGTCTAAAGTAGGTCACTGGAGGTTGTTATCCCAGACTGGCGTCTTTCTGGGAGGGTGCTGGTCTACTCTGGACATCTGTCCCATTTTGAAGTATTCTACTCTGACTACTGGCCTAGTTGTTTCAAAAAACTACACTCTAATCAGGGCTTATGCAAGGCTTGGCGGTTGCACCTGATTTGGTGTCTCATTCGGACAACACCAGGCCCATAAACAATGTACCCTTTGTGTAGGTGGGGAGGGTGGTCAGGTCCTTGGCAATCTTGTTAGAATCAGGCCAGCCTTTTAGAAAAAAACCTGACTTCAAAAGGGAAACAAATCCTCCAAATCACACCACCGCATTCCTATGAGGCCAGAGGGTGACCTGAAATTGCAAACCCAAATTCAGCTTCCCTCCACATAACCAGGAACCAACTTCATTTTGAGACTCTACAGGTCAGGACACTCTTCCATCCCACCTTCTTGTATCCCTTCCCAGACAACTGGCAGACCAAAGACCTCCTTGAAATACAGTAATACCTCAGTTCATGAACTTTCTGCTCCTGAACAGAAGAATGCAGCAAGATTTTGCTTCTGTTCACAAGCTCTGCATCAGCTGACACACCACCACAGCCATCTTCCCTGGAATCGGCTGACACACCACCACAGCCATCTTCCCTGGAATCGTGGGATGAATTTAGTTTGTGAACCGAAGCACCACTGTATAGATCTCAGATGCTCTCCACTACTGCAGTGTCCTTAAATCAGGGACGAGTGGATACAGAGAGGGCCTTTTCCATGTCTCCTAATTTCAAAGTGTATCCCCCTTTCCCAAGAACCCAGTGACTAGATTCTTCTGAGCTGTAATTTTTTGTTGTTTTTGTCTTTGTGAGACAGGGTCTTGCTATGCAGTTCTGGCTGGCCCTGAGCTAACTTTATAACCCAAGTTGGTCTTGAACTTGCAACAATTCTCCTGCCTCAGCCTCCCAGCTTAAGCTGTGACATTCAGTGAAAAGCTGAGAAGCCAAAGAATTATCAGGCTTCATCACAAAAAAGTACCACACTGCAGGCAGCAAGTATGTACTTTCCATTAAAAGAGAGGTATAGAGAGCGGTAATAAACATTCTTCCATTCCAGCTGGGAGTTACCCAAGTCTCCGAAATCCCTTCACTATCTTTCCTAAAGGGCACAGTCCCTGAGGTTAATCACGATTGAGTTATTGGGCCAGGAATACAACTCAGGAGCATGGCACCTGCTTGGCAAGTGTGAGGTCATGAATTCAAGTCCTAGTACAAAGAAAGACATCCCTCTCTCCAGGAACCTGTAAGTGGAACATGTCTTCACAGTGCATCAACAGTAACCACTTTCCCACAGACCTGTCCCCAGCTCTCCCCTGACGCAGCACTCTTCCGATATATCAGTAGGCTTTGTAACCTGTATTTTAGGGTGACTTCTGCTCCTTACAGAGAAATGCATGGAGCAATGCTGCTAAATAAAGTTAAGTCTTGCCATCCAACAGCCTGTCACTGAACCTTGGAACAGCTAATAAGCAAACTGCTTTAGATGGACACTACACATGTATCAGTATACTGTGGTTACTATTTTCAACTTACACAAGAAGCAGAAGCAAGGCTCTGGTTGCAAGGCAAGGCTTCATCCTACCTTTGTTTAGAACACTTGAGAGGTAAGAAGGTAGAACCAAGTGTGCCACTGAAGACTGAGATCTGGCCTGGCTGCTATGGATGGGCAAAGGCCTCTTGCTGCAGGGAAGAGCCTGGGACACTCTCGACAGACTTATTAAAGGAAGAATGGACCTATAGCAGGAAACAGGAAAAAGGAGGTAGGAAAGTAGAGCTATAAATTGCCTATTTTCTGTTGGGTGAGCTGTCCCGATCTCTTATTATATGGTTTTAAGATTATTGGGAAGTTTTGTTTGGACTCTTAAGACCCAGGCATCCAGTATCCAGCTACTCAGGAGGCAGGAGAATCACTTTAGCCCAGAGTTCCAGACCAGCTTGGCTTCTGTCTACTTTATGTCAAGAAAGGAACAAATATGTACACCACCACTTTGTCCAATCTTTCTGAAACATCCCGGCGTTCTTTAGATATGGGTAGTCATGCTACTCCAGCCACACTGACCACTCCTGAGTGTTACACCACCCGAAGGCTAGTACAGTAAGGCTGTTTCAGACTCAGAGGTGGGTACTTCCTGTACAAACCCAATGCGACACATGCACCTTCAGCAAAGACTTGACTCTGTCAGACAGTGGTGGGTATGTTTTTAGCAGAAGCAGATCTTTACAGCAGGAATTGGCAGAGGACAACTCTGCTACTTTCCCTACTTAACCAGGACAAATGGAAAACTTACTTTCTGAGAATGCTCACAAGGGTCAGCAAACTTTCTGTAAAATGAAAGGCAGTAATTAAGTTTTTTAGTCAAAAGCAGTTTCTGGATTTTTGTTTTTCGCATTTTAAATGTTCTATTATGAAAAAATTCAAACATATGCCCAAGCAGATAAAACAGAAAGACAGATTTCTACTCAGTTTCAATAGTTATCAATCCATGGCCGGTCTTCTAGCTATAATCCTACCCATTTCTAACCTCTCCTATTTTGAACAAATCCTGATGTCATCTAAACAATTCACTAAACAATTCACTGGGGACCTGGAAAACATAAGGTCTTCTCATTTTATTGGAAAGAGCACAATCATCATAATACTATTTGTCAAATTATCAGTTAGTTTTGTTTTGAAGACAGGGTCTCACTATGTAGCCCAGCCTGGCCTCAAATTTGCAGCAGTCCTGCCTCTGCCTTGTGAGTGCTGGGATTACAGTCATGGTTATTTTCTGTTGTATATACTTTTTTTATATAAATTCTCAATGTAAAAGGCATTTAGCTCTAACTCTGGTAGAGAAAACTACATTTCACTAGGCTACGGTGACTTTGAGATAAAAAGTGAAAAGTAAAGTTCAACCATTCTATTATCCAGTAATGATCTCAGCCAGAATAGCTCACTATAAATGTGAAAAGAATACAACAGACCAGGAATGGTGGCACACACCTGTAATCTCAGCACTCAGAACGCGGAGGCAGGAGGATTGCTCTGGGTCTGAGACCAGTCTGGGCTACACAGTAAGTTCAGGCCACCTGAACTACATGGTGAGACCCTGTCTTCAAAACAAAACTAACTGATAATTTGACAAATAGTATTATGTTTAAAAAAATAATAATAATTAAATTGTATGTGAACACAGATGATGACAACTATGAAAGAAAGAAAATAGCACAGGAGAGAAGAGTCAAAATATGAGAGCCATCTCAAACCATCAAAACTCATTCACTTGTAGAGAAGGAACGCTACAAACAATGGCAGTGCAATCTTGTTTAGAACTGAAACACTGGCCCAGTTAACCACAGAAATGTCAATCAGAAGTCTCTCTCAGTACCTTCTGGTTCTGTCAGCTGCCTCTAGCAAGCTAGAAAGTGAACTGCCTAAAAATCTTTTCAAACTAAATATATGTAATCAAATTAACTCATTTAAGAGACATATTTAAACCCACAAAAGCAAATTATTTACTACCTACTACATAACTACTTTTTATTGAAAGTATCTTGCACTCATGATTGATGTTTTCTGGGTTTTGCCACATATATTAATATTAAAGGTTACATTACCTTTTACATGCAAGTAGTGTGAATAGTTTTCCCCACACAGAAACAGTGATGAGAGAAAGATGACATACCACATGAATTAAGTGTTGTCTTTAATTGAAAAGCTAACAAACTATCTAGTTACATTTCTCCCCCAAACCACAAACTTGGTAGTTACTGAATCTCTAGGCAACATATTCAAAGCTGAGAAGATAAAAAATTTAAAAACAAATAAAACAAGTCCTCAGGTCCAACTAAGGCAGCCCTGCTACATCCAGGCTACTCTATACCAGTGATACTGCTTGATGCTAGGAGGTTGGAAGACGTCCTAAATAACCCCACTTGGAATAGTTACTTCAAGTAGCCTTTTTCCAGTTTCCATCTTCTGAATAAAGATAATATTTTGTTAATTCTATTTCAGAAAACTTTCTGCAAGTTGTTTTATTTACAGTGCCAACTTTTAAAAGCTCACTAGAGTTAAATGGACAATAAACAAAAAGAGGGAAAGCTCGAAATGTCGACTTTCTACACAGAACCCACAGTTCAGTTTTTATTCAGAGTAAAGAAAAACAGCAATTTTTGCTCAGACTAGAAGAAACTCAGCCACTGGTTTGGAATCCGTACTCAAACTACACATGCAATGAGGACAATTATTATGCTAATACAACTGATTTGCCGCTGCATTTGTCTATTGTTTGTCTAATATTAACAATTATAAACAGAGCAGTGCAACTAGTATTTGGAACAATCCTTATAGTGTTACAGTGTCAGGCACAACTTTTCACTTCTCTTCACACCACTGGTTTTCCTTGCGTACCTAGAAGAGACAGAGATAAGCAATACTTTAACTTGAATATTCTTCTAAGACTTGCATGCAGCCCATACAAATTCATCAATCGCCTGCAAGATAAGATAGACCCATAACTGGAGAACTATCAGGTTGTAAAGATAACTCTTGATTCCCTTTCTTTGTTTCCCCAGGTTTTTATTCTGCTCTGCTGAAATTTTCAGAAAAGTAAAGCAATGAATTTGTCATCAAAGCTGGCAGAGCACATTCAGTTACTTCACATAATTTCTGTTCAAACTAAATCAACAAAACATTCTGATCTATTCATTTCTTCCCATTCACTAAGCTGCTCTGAAATATGCAACACTCTTGCTTTGGGTCTGCTTGAATCAAATATTTCTGGCTTACACAAAAGGCCCCAAAAGTGCTAAAGCTAATGAACTAATATGAAGTAGTTCATCTGGATCAAACCCCGTTTTTTTATGCTTAAAAAGGAATAGTATCATCTAAGCCTTTAGACTGAGATCAGTAAGAGCACAAGCAGGATGACACAGCAGTACTACTAACCCCAAGCATCAAGACTCCTTGATATAAGTATCTCTTTCACTTTCATAAAAAGCATGTGATCAAAGATAAACTATATGCTACCTACCTGGGCTTCCTCCTCTTCAGTGAAGTCATTTTTGATATTAAAAGTCTTGCGAATCTCCTCAGGAGTTTTCCCCTTGATCATATTGGCAACAGTCTTGCATGTAACATCAAGCAAACCTTTGATGTCTAGGTAGTTTGCTGCCTGTAAAATGATAGTTTTCATTAAAGTATACTAGATGTTTTAATCTAAATGCAAAATTAGTTACTGATAATCCATACCTCAAGTGCTATGTTAAGAAATTATCATTTTAGGAAATTATTTTTTACTCAATACTGTCTTATTCAGCAGGATGTAGTGGTGCACTCCTGTAATTCCAGCACTTGGGAGGTTGAGGCAGACTGATCATTGCAAGTTTGAGGTCAGCCTGGGCTACATACTGAGTTCAAAGCTAGCCTGAACTACATAATGAGACCCTGTCTGGGAAAAAAAAAAAATTTAAAAATCTTAGTCTTCTGCTTACTTTAATTATAATTTTTACTACCCTTTTTGGCAAAACTAAGAATAGAACCCAGGGTCTTTGCCCTGGACTACATTCCCTGCCACTTTTTTTTAGGAAGACAGGGTCTCACTCTGTAATTCAGGCTGGCCTTCAACTCACTATGTGGTCCAGGCTAGCCCTGAACTCATGGCAGTCCTCCTGTCTCAGCTTCCCAGGTAGCACACTACAGGTGTGCACTACCACACCTGGCTTTCTTTTTTCATTTTTTGAGGCAATCTTGCTAAATTGCCTAGAATGGGTTTGAACCTGTAATTCTGTCTCAATCTCCCAGCTCACTGTTAAGCTCTTTCCTAATACTGGTTATAAATGCTATCAATTTTCCTGGAGCATTGCATTAGCTGCATTCCACAGAGTTTTCAAGTGTTTTACTACTATCTAACTGAAAATTCTTTTAATACTGAAGATTTTTCTTTGACCTATAAATTACTTAGAAATTTGTTAGCTCTTTCGGTTACTGATTTTTTGTTGGTTTGGTTTTTTTAGAGGGTTTCATTCTGTACACCAGGCTGGTCCTGAAATTGCAACTCATCTGTCTCATCCTCCAGACAACTTGAACGAAAGTTGTCTTATGGTCCAGAACACACATTACCCTGAAGAGTGTGTATGCTGCTATCCTTACGGTAATGTGCTATAGATATCATTTAAGACAAATTAGTTAATAGTGTTATTCAAGTCTTTTGGATCTCTACTAATTCTCTACCTACTTCTGGTTAGTTAAGAAACAAGTATTAAATCTCTAACTACACTTTTTACATTTAACTTTCTCCCCCTTCCCTTAGTTTTTGGAAGCTCTGCTTCCGTGTAGATGTTTGTGATTATGTCCTACTAACAAACTGATAACCTTATTATGAGATGCCCTCTTGTTTGTTTGTTTGTTTGTACCAGAGATCGAACTCTGGACCGAGCACTTGCCAGGCAAGCGCTTATGGCGCTGAACTACATGCCCGGCCGAAAGAGCCCTCTTCACCCCTGTTAACAGTCTTTGCTTCAAAATTTTTAATACAGTCATTCCTTTTTTTTTTTTTGGACTAGAGCTTATTATCATGTTTCCCCCTTTCCATCCTTTAATTGTGCCTTTATACATAAAAGTTTCTTATAGACAACACAGCTGAATCTTGTTTTCTTAAATCTGATCTGACATCTCTGTCTTTTTACTGTTTTGGATCATTCAATTTGGTTACTACCATGTGAGTTGTTTTTAAAAATAAATGTTTACTAAAAGGCAACTATACTTCCACTTCATGGTAACAAACAAAAACAAAACGTATTAGTTACAACAATATTAAAATATAAAAGTGATAAATCTCACCACAAATGGATTTAAATGTAAATTCAGACAGAATTAGATTTCAATGCCAATGAATTTACCACATTTAACTCTGTAATAATTGGCAAAGGAACAGAATTAATACATTAAAAACATACCAGAATAAGTTCAAAAAGGGTTCCTTGGTCAACTTTCAGGAATTCTTGGTCCCAAACAGGGATATCATCTGTTCGCTTTTCTTTGTTCTCATCATCCTCAGGAGGAGGGGGGTCATCCTTGTGGTGGGTACACCACTGAATGACCTGTAACAAAAAAGTCCAATTCCTATGTGGCATTTTTCACATGGTTTCTGCTGGGATAGTTAGAAACTGACTTGAAAAGTAAATTACAATTGGTGTCTTGATTCATGAACTCAATTCTTTCCACAAGTCTGGTTGCAACCAAATTGCAAGTGTACACACACTATGCTTGCAATTCAGTTGCAACCCAACTTGTGAAAAGAATTAAGTTTGTGAACCAATATAGCACTGTAATAGCCAAACTTAAAAGTAAAACTGAAGCTTAAAGAATCTTTACAATCCTAGAAGGTAGAAGAGTTTGTTAGATAAAGGCAAACTATACAGTGTATATATTTGACTATGTTAAAAAACTTCTGTGAAAAAGAATGATAGCATCGGACTGGAAACACATCCTCAACAAGTAAAACCAACAACTGATTAAGAACTACAGAATATAAAATCTTAAAAAATTACTACCAAGAAATGATTTAAAGATATAGACAATTAACAAAAAAATGAATAGTCAAATATGCTCAAGCTCACTCTATCAGAAATATAGTCAGATACTAATCTAGATTTACAAATAAATCAACATTCTGACATTATTAATTACTGGTAATAGGGGAAACAAACCCCCCATTTTTCTAATTCAAGATATAAATTTTTTTTTTTTTTATACCAAGGATGAAACTCATGACCTCGTGCTTGCCAGGCAGGCGCTTATGCCATTGATCTAAATCCCCGACCCTATAAATTGTTATCTTTAAAAATGAACCTAGGATTCTTAATAAATCTATAACCAAGTATGTACTTTACATGATAAACAATTCCACATTCCCTAGGTATGTGCATAAGACTACTGAGTACAATGTAGAAACAAAGCAGGAAAAGCCCATCTGCTTTCTAAGTAAGGAAACAAATACATCTCAAAGTCTGAAGATATTAACAAGATTAGGTACAGTAACATAAAAGACCAAAATCAATACCTACAATGTGTTAAAATTCTAAAATCTAGATAGTAAGTACATGGGTGTTTGCTGTGCAGTTCTTTCAACTTTTCTGTATCTTTACACAGGGATAAAAAAGGGCACAACTGAAAAATTATATTGCCAGGATACCAAAAGAAAAAGTCAAGCATGAAGCTTTAATGAAATAAACAGTATCTTTCCAAGAAGTACTCCAATTGCTGCCTATAAGAAGGATCATACCTACAAGAAGGATCACAAATCTGAGTCCTGGGCAGTTTAGGAAATGCGATCCTGTCTCGAAAATAAAGCAATGGCTATACAGCTCAATGTGAAGGCTGTGGGTGCATACGGACAGATGGATGGATAGTTACATGGATGAAGCTCAGGTGTGAACTGCAAGCCCCTGGATTCAAGTCTCACAATGGAAAAAAAGAAAACAACAAAAAATCAGGGCCAAGCATATAGCTCAGTGGCATAAGCACCTGCCTGGGAAGTACATGGTTGTGAGTTCTATCACCAGTACCAAAAAAAGAACGAACGAACGAACAAAAGAAAGGAAGACCCACCCCAAAACACAGTACTAGAATTCAGAAAGAATGAGATCTAATTAGATAAAGTTTCTACACCATAAATCACATAAACAAAATCATTAAAGATCTTAGGGATGAACCTTGAAAACATTAGGTAGCCACTGAGGTAGTCAAATTGAGAGACAGCAGAAACATGTTACCAGAGGCTGGGGGAGAGGAGGGAATCGGAAGCTATGTCATAGGAACAGTGTTTCAGTTTGGGATGATGAAATCAGCTGGTGATGACGACTAAGTTTTGGAGATGGCAAAAGATGGTCACAGGACCCTGATCAATGTACCTAATGTCACCAAATAGTACTTTAACAAGTTCAACTGGACATGGTAAAACTATCTGTAATCCTGGATACTTGGGAAGATGAAGGAAAGGATCATAGTCTGGGAAAGCTGAGAAGACTCTGTCTCAAAAAACCAAAAAGAAGCCCAGCACTCCCTGGGTTCATTTCTCAGCACGCACCATGCTCTCCCCTCAAAAAGCTAGGCTGTAGTGGCCAACACCTGTAAGTCCAGCACTTGAGGGCTGAGGCAGGCGGATATTCAGTTTGAGCCCAGCCTAAACAACTCAGTAACTTTGTGAGATCCTGCTGCAAAATTTTAAAAGAAATAAAAAAATAAATTTTTGGTGAGTTTTTAAAAAAGTTTTGTTTTTGAGCTAGGGTTTCACTACTTAGTTCAGACTGGCCTTGAATTCACTAAATAAGTAAGTAAAAAACTTAAAAAGCTGTCCTCAGACAAAGGATGAACATTTAGAATATCTAAAGAACTCAAAAAAAAAAAAAAAAAATGAATCAGACCCTCCTCCCCAAATTTAAAGACTCAATCCAGCCAGGCATGGTGGCGCGCACCTGTAATCCCAGGAGACAGGCAAGAGGACTGCTGTGAGTTCAAGGCCAGCCTGTCTACTTGTCAAGACCTAACCCCCCCCCCAATATATATATATATATGAAGAAAAATAAAGCTCAGCATCAGTGGTCACTTGAGAAATGCAAATTAAAACAACAGAGATTCCATCTCACTCCAGAAAGAAAGACTATCATCAAATCAGTAACAAATGCTGGCTGAGCTGTGGGGGAAAAGGAATCCTTCACTGTTGGTGGAAAAGTAGACTGCTACAGTCATTGCATAAATCAGTGGGGAGATTTCTCAAAAAAACTAGAATTAGAGTCGGGCATGGTGGCTCATGCCTGTAATCGCAGCATTTGGGAGGCTGAGGCAGGAGGGTCGTTGTGAATTCGAGACCAGCCTGGGCTGCAAAGTGAGCTCAAGGACAGCCTGAACTACATATCGAGACCCTGTCTCATAAAGACGGAAAAAAAAAAAAAAAAACTAGAATTAGAGAAGTTCCATTATTGACCCACCTATTAATTCCCCAAACAGTCAAAAGCATCATACCGCACACACTTGTTTACACAGCACAGTTTGTAACAGCTCAATCTGGAAAATAGCCCACATGCCCATCGAAAGATGAATGGATAAAGAAAATGTGCTATTTATGTACAATGGAGTTCTACACCCTGCCATAAAGAAGGATAAACTTGAATCGTTTGTAGGAAAGGAGATGCAGCTTGAGACCATAATCTTAAGTGAAATAAAATGGACACACAAGTTTAAATTCTCTACCATTTCCCTCGTGTGAGAAACCCACCCTGGAGCACACTGGAGGATAGCTATTGGGAAGTAGGAAGAACATGTTCAAATGGGAAGGAGAACAAGGGGGAAGATGGGGAAGAGAAGGAAGGAAAAATGAAAAAGAATGAAAGGAGAAAAATGGAAACAAAGCTTTTGTAAATGGGGATGGGAAGAAGGCTTAAAGGGAGGAGAAGGAATAGGGAAACAAACAAGATATATTACGTACAGTTAATCCCTTATGATGAATGTGATCAATATGTATGGCAAGTGTATACTAATAAAATAAAAAATAAAAAGGTCCAGGGATGTAGCTCAGTGCAGAGCTCTTACATTTACTTCCCAATGTTGGGGAAAAAAAGTTAAAATAAATCTTACATTATACATATCTTATTTTTTAAAGTTAATTAGAAAGATAGGCAGATGAAAACGCACAACACAGAATACAAATGCCAACAGCCCATGTTAAAAATGTTCAGGCTCTGAGAATCACTTTTAGGGAGACAGATAACAGGCAACACTGGTAAGAATATGAAAAAAAAAGACAACTGCAGCTCATGCAGGAGTAAAGTCACAAGAGGACACGTAAGCTGAAACAGGTAGTACTCCCTGTAGGAAGAGGCCATCTCTAGATTTGCTCAGTGTACCCAGTGCTCTTTTAGAGTAACAGGCTAATGAAACAGCTTGCTGTGTTAAGGAGCTGTGTGCCCTGAACTACTACCTCCTATTCAACACGGGAAATTGTTTATGCTTAGACACAAAGATGCCTGACTGCAACAAAAATGTCACTGAAAGCACTTTTCATTCTCAACCTCCTACTGGGACACACCCACTGAAAAGAAATTTTTTTCTTTTTGCTAATCACATATTGTTGTTTCAGTAATTTTAGAAGTGCTAATGCAAAAGACAACTCAAATATTCACAATACATAACATTCACAAATAAACTGCAACTAATTTCCAGTCATAATCTTACTACATACCGTTAGAAAAAGGATGCTACACATCAAGCTGAAAGACCACTGTTTTGTTACATAAAGAAAACATTCAAAAGTTTATAGTTTGAGGGCTGGGGATTTAGCTCAGGGGCATAAGTGCCTGCCTGGCAAATGCAAGGTTGGGATGGGGATTTAGCTCAGCGGCATAAGCACCTGCCTTGCAAGCAGGCGGTCGTGAGTTCAATCCCTGGTACAGATTATAAAAAAAAAAAAAAAAAGCTAGGTGCAAATGCAAGGTCATGAGTTCGATCCCTGCTACAAAAAAATAAACAAAAATGTATAGTTTGCTACATTATGAGTAAAGAAAAATATACTTATGTTACTATCTGCATTATAAAACACAAAAAATAAATGGAGGGGTATTAGAATAAACTATTATACATTCTTTTACTGATAGTTTTTAAACAGTTTTTATGTATTGAGGAGGCCAGCGGGAGTACTAGGAATCAAACTCAAGACCTCACACTTGCCAGGCAGGCGTTATACCACCAGGCTAAATCCCTACTTTAATCATTTCAAAAATATAAAGCTAAGAAAGCAGTCATGATTTAAGAAGGTAGTCATGATTTAATACCATGATGTTCTGAAGGATGTTATGTTGATTATTTTGCCAGATCAATAAAAATATTTTACATTTAGATCATCACAGCAAAGTACTTGCAGATGCACCAAGTAGAGAAATATTTGTGTCAATGACAGAGGATATGCCTAGCATGCCCAAACCACCAAGTTCAAACCCCAAAAAATATTCTGGTGCTCAACGATAACAGTCAACTGTAACAGAGCAGACAGGACTTTTTTCTGTATATTACTGTATTGAGAACATTCAAGTAAGTGCTGAAGAAAAGCCAAATGTTTTAGTTTCAATACAGACTGTGCTACTTTGTACTGTTACGAGGGTAGTATAGTTTGAGGACAGACTAAACTGACTTCAACTAAAATACATATATATCCCAGTAAGATCTATACCACAATAAATTTAAATGTGGCTTGCATTTACTTTCAGCCATTTTTGGTCTTAAAAAAAAGCAGTCTCGGGCAACCCACTTTGTTTTTCTCAATAAATATATTCTGCTCTTAACCTCCAAAAAAAAAAGGCAATCTGTATTTTCTTATTTTAGGGTTAGAAGAGTCATACGCTACATTCAGAATACACATTTATATACAGGAACAATGGAAGCATATTAAAGCATAAAGACTAAATCTGTTATGAAGTCTTAAGCATTTCAAGTCTAAAAATAAGTCCCTTAAAGATTTTACGAGGAGGTAAGGTTGTAGCTCAGTGATGGTATATGTGTTTAACAGGTTCGAGATCCTGGGTTCTAGTCCCACACCAAAAATAAGTTTAAAAAGTCCTTACCTTTTTTAATATCGCTGCATTAACGTTTGGTAGAGGAACTGGGTCATCATCTCCTTCATCATCCATTCCCAAATCTAAAAAAACCCAGAGAGAGAGACTATTACTTTTTTACTCCAACTAGATTATGTTTAAAACCCTAAAGGCATAAGACTGGCTCCTGTAGACCCATCCCTTACTTTTCTACTGTGAATTTGTACTTTAGCATTATAGTAGCAAGGTGTGCCTTTCAGGACCTTTACCTGAGAGATACAGGAAGCACTTTATGTGTTTACTCACTTGGTATGCCAAAAGTAGGTACATGTGCATCCAGGATTTGGACCCACCCTTATGCCCCAGCAAATAGTTTTTGTGTATGTTTAACCAAGCATCACAAAGGGTCCAACAGACCCACAACTTCTCAGGATTTGTTTAAAGTTTTCCTTTTATTTTTCTGGTATATGTAATTCAATTCAATACAGTGGCACATGAAAAACCAGATTTGCAAGTTTTGGAGAAGGTCAAAAGTGAATCATCAGATTACTCATGCATGGATGATGCTGATCCATTATGGTAAAATCCATGCTTTCCTAACAGGAGAGTGGTACAGGTATACCATGATGATGACAATGATTTTGACAATGGCCACAAGTGAGCCAAAGTTCCTGTAACAGTGAAATGGAGCAAAACTTGACTGATACAGGAGGAATGCAGATCTCCTTGATTCAAATGACAAAGACAGCAATGTAAGTAGACTCTGACTAGTCAAAATGTTGCAAAATGGCCATCTAAACACCAATTTTTAGGACTAAAAATACAGTGAAGGCCTTAGCAAGAGTGGAACATTAGACAGAATGCCAGCACCGTACTCAATGTTGCAAATTGTAACAGAGGACATGCTACAAGGTGCTATGAAATACACAAAGGCTGAAATGAAAACCACCATATTCAAAAATTACTTACTATGACATCTCACCAGCTCAGAGGTCTGCTGTACTTAGCACAGATTTCTTTGGTGAATGCAGGAATATAAGACTTACAGAAAAGCAATGGGTGAAAATATGGCATTTTTATGGATGTTCTGGGTCAGGGTTTTAGCTCAACAGCACAAGCACCTGCCTGGCAAGCGCTAGATCATGAGTTCAATCTCCAATATCAAAAAAAAAAAAAAAAAAAAAAAAGATGTCCTTGCAGATGTATGTGAAGACTTATTCTTTTAGTTTAGACACTTATCTTGGAACTCAGCCATCAGGTCCTTATTCATATAATAAACCAAATGGTGCTGTGAACAGACTTGTTGCTCCTTACAAAATAATCAAAATGTGACATTCAAGAACTGATTTACCAGTTTCCAGTTGATGTTACATGTGCTAGGGGAGCACAAGGTGACCAGCATGGGAACTGTATGCAGAACAAAGCAGAAACTCCAAACGAAATGTTCCAATTTTAAAACAGAACCTTATAGCTCAATCTTTGTTTCTGAAAGATATAACATCAGCCCCCTATATGGCAAAAAAAAAAAAAAAAAAAAGCAAACTGGTACTGTTGATGTCCATTTCATCATGATAGAAATACTGATAGGAAAACTTCCAATAAAATGGAAGTCAGAGATGGAAACTTTCACCAACAAAACCAAATGTGGAGTAGCTGTTTTTTTTATAAAGTAAGCACCCACTGATGTCACTTGAAACACAAAACATTGGCCAAAAATAGTTGTTTTACTCAATCCTAAACATGTATGGCCTAAGTATTTTCATAATTCACAAAGAAAATAACAAATGCAAAATATCCCAGAGATATTTTCTTAAGAGGATTAAGACCAGAACTCCTAAGAGATCATTTACAGCAGAGAAACACAAACTGTTTCTGCCCAGGGAACTATGCCAGAACACTGTGGAGCACACTGGTGAGTGACAAATGAACAGGCAGGCACAGCATCACAAAGAGCTACTACGACAACAAGAAAACAGAAAAGATGTCAACTGTGTCCTACAAGAAAATACAGGAAAACAAAGCCTACAAACAGTATAAACAATGCTGGTGTATGAAACACACAATTGTACATGAAAACTGCCTGGGTTGTGACAGGTGAAGCAAAGCATATTTCTGTGGTAGACCTTTGTGTTTACACAGTAGTTTATATAGGTTTCTCGTTTTTTGTTTTTTTTTTTTTTTTTTTTTTTTTGTCTTTTAACTTTTTATCGGTACCAGGGATCGAACTCATGACTGCCTGCTTGCAAGGCAGGTGCTTATGCTGCTGAGCTAAATCCCCAGCCCCCTGGTTTTTCATTTTTAATGTTATGTTTTAGGTTTTGTAAGCAAGTAAACAGCTGATGAAAAATGCTGAGGTCTATTCTAAGCACTCATCACATATTTAATAAAGATTTGATAATTTGATAAAGATTTAGCTCAGCGGCATAAGCACCTGCCTTGCAAGCAGGCAGTCGTGAGTTCGATCCCCGGTACCAATTAAAAAAAAAAAAAAAAAAGATTACTGACATCTTATTTTCCTGCTAAGTGCATGTTGTACAATATAGTATAATAAGCTCCTGACAAATCACGAAGGGAAGAGGTACCAAGACTGCCACGCAGCAAAGGAAAGCTAGGCACATATGCTGTCAGTGTAAGCAAGCTGTCATATATGAAGACTGCCTTGGATATGATAGTTGACGCAAAGCTGACTTTTTTTTTTTTTTTTTTTTTTTTTGTCTTTTTCATTTTTATCGGTACCAGGGATTGAACTCACGACTGCCTGCTTGAAGGCAGGCGCTTATGCCGCTGAGTTAAATCCCCAGCCCCGCAAAGCTGACTTTTGTGGTAGAACTTTACTGATGCTTTCATTGTAGTTCATATAGAAACTTATTTCTGATGTTATCTTTCAGGTTCTCTAAGAAAGTACACAGCTGAAGTGAAAATGTTGATACCTACTCTAAATGTACAATACACCTTAAGAATTTAATTTGTTTTATGTTCCTGTTAATTACATACTGCATAATAAAGTAAGAGCCTCCTGACAAAACAGCAAGATCACTGAGATGTCATTATGTGCAATGAAAAGGCCCAGGAAAGCACGCCATGTGCTGGCAGTACAAGCAATGCATGTGTATGGGATATGCTGCTGTTGTGTGTGCAGACTGCCTCAAGTGTGATAAATAATTTTTTTTGTACAGTGTTATTGGTATTTTCACTATAGTTCATGTGGAAATTTATTTCAGACTTTCTTTTTCTTCTTAGGACAGGGTCTCATTATGCAGTTTGGACTGGTCTTCAGCTCTCTTTGTAGCCCAGGCTGGTCTCGAATTCTCAACCATCCCCCTACCTCAGCCTCCCAAGTGCTAGGATTATAAGGGTGTGCCACCGTGATGCCTGGCTTTGATATGTTTTTACACTCTGTACACCAAAAATCAATTGATGTTGAATATTTTGATGCTCAATACTAAAAGCAAAATATTTTCATTTTTTCCCAAGGACTAACCTTATAAAATTAAAATTAATAATTCATCAATAGAAATATATAAACAATAAAAATGGGTCTGAGAGACCCACATTTATGCACTGTGATGGCGAAATTAGTCTTATGCTCCAAAGGTTACACAACTTGAAAGACATGTTGTCTGAAAGAAAATAAAAATTACTAAGAATAGTTCTCTTAAAGAAAATTTAAAATCAGTGTTTCCTAATGATAGGTCCATAAACCAAAAACTATGTAAAGTTGAGAGTTGGTAAATACAAGATTATAGGAAGGAAGTGCTTAGAAAGGAGTACTTTTTAGAAGGAAAAAGGATTTACCAATTCAGGGTGAAGGACTGGGAAACTATCTGGAAAAAAATAACATCAAAGTTGTACCCTATTATTAGAATTATTATTATTATTATTATTTTTTTTTTTTTTTTTTTTTAGTCTTTTGAGACAGGGTCTTGCTGTGCAGTTCAGACTGGCCATGAGCTCACTTTGTAGCTTAGGCTGGTTTCAAACTCAACAATCCTCCTGCCTCAGCCTCCTGAGTGCTGGGATTACAGGCATGAGCCATCACGCCCAGCTATTCTTAGAATTTATACTAAACTCTTCAGACAAAATTGCATTTAGAAAATGAAGCTTCAAAAAATTGTAATAAAATACTGAACTACCCAGATCTGAAGCCTAACAGACAACAGGTTATATAGGAACTGACAAAAACAAGGCAGACAATCCCACTCATACTTTTATTTTCAATCTTAAGTTTTTTCAAGATAGGTATAAAAAGATCTATGTCATCTGAATCAAGTGGGAACATGCTTAAATAGTTGTCTGAAACATCTCCAGAAGGGCACTTAAGAAACTGTTAATGAAAAAAAAACACATTGGGCTGGAGGGCTCAGCGGCATAAGCACCTGTCTTGCAAGGGCGCAGTCGTGAGTTCAGTCCTGGTACTGACATAAAAACAAAGAAAAGAATAAACTATTAATGATACATCCAGCAAAGTTAAAGAGAACGTGGGCTGAAGGACTTCCTTTCCATATATAACTTTTGTTACGATAAAGGCATTACCTAATAATGTTTCCTTGGTAAAGGCAAGTGAATTTTAATGAAAAATATCTTAATTAATATTCATGTTACTTAACATTGTGAATGAAGTATTTTTCAAGACCAAAAGGATCTATCCTCAGCTTCCATACAACTAAAGAATTACCAAGTAAAGTTACTTTAATATTTATCAAATGTTAAAATTAGAGGCCAAAAAAGTTATTACAGTACTGTCCTGGCCAATGCAGACATGGCCATGTGCAATCAAATATTCAAGTCCCTAATACACACCAGGCACTGTCCTAGGCATTGAGTCAATAGTAAATATAAAAGCAAGTTGCAATTTTAGAATTTCTTCCTAAAAGAGGCAAAAACACAAGCAAAGGGAATGGCAAACTCAAGGGCCATCTCACAGAAATGTCTGGTGTGTTCTAAAAGCAGTAAGGGAAAACACAATGCATACCTGTAGTGTCAGGTACTCAGAAGGCTGAGGCAGGAAGATCTCTTGGGCCTAGGAGATAAGGCCAGCCAGAGCAACATGGCAAGACTCTGTCTCAATAAACAAATTAACTACTTACCAGTCCAATTATTTAAATATAGGACAACCCAAAATTCCTTTTGGTTAATTTTTTAAAGATGATATAACAGGAAATATAAAAATGACAATTTTCAGCTGGGTGTGGTCGTGCAAGCCTGTAACCCCAGCACTCAGGAGGCTGAAGCACGAGGACTGTTGCAAGTTTGAGACCAGTCTGGGCTACAAAGTGAGCTTAAGGCCAACCTGAACTGCACAGGGAGACTGTCTCAAAAAGAGCAGAAAAAGAAAAGAAAAGAAAAAAAAAAGACAGTTTTATCAAATATATTCAATATATATATTGAATATAATTTTATCAAATATATTCAATACAAGAATTGGGCAGTTGCCAGGCAATACCAGCACTTGGGAGGCTGAGACAGGAGGATGGTTTCAAGTTTGACAGGAGCGGGGCTGGGGATTTAGCTCAGCGGCATAAGCACCTGCCTTGCAAGCAGGCAGTCGTGAGTTCGATCCCTGGTACCGGTAAAAACAAAAAAGACAAAAAAAAAAAAAAAAAAAAAGTTTGACAGGAGCCTGGGCCACAAAGTGAGCTTAAAGGCCAGCCTGAACTGCATAGTGAGACCTTGCCTCAAAAAAAAAAAGAATCATCAAGCGGTAGAAATGACACCTGCCAGAGCAATGCCTGAGACAGTCAGTACATACGTGTACTGCCCTGGTGATAAGTGACATAACCGTTAAGTAGTTAAAAGACCAAGGAATATAGTATTACTAGACCAGCGTTAGCAAGGAAGAAGTGTAACAAGTAACATGAAATAACGGGAGATGAGGGCTCTGGGACATTGTACGTTTTGAGCACAGTGAGAAGAGATGACAGAGAGCAAGGGGAAGTCAGGGAAACCAACTCTGGGGCTGACTGACATTAATCCATGAGGTAATGGCTTCAAGGTTCATGACTAAGGAGGAAGTAAGAAATTACCTTCAAAATGCATACAAAATTATATAAAGTTAATAGTTGGCCAACAAAAGGGAAGTGAACTGTAAACTCGAACTTTGTTCGAGAGAACAAAGTTTATATCATGAAAAGTATAGAGTTGCCACCGGCACCTTGAAGGGGGAAGACTGTCAGAGAAACTATTATTTTTAGGAAGAAGGGATCAAGTGCTCTGGTTTCCTAAATGTAAAGTATCAGATATTCAAGGACGGCTGTATATGCAAGTGAAGCTATCAAGAGATGAGACGAGCTCTGACTTGGATCTAAAATGCCCCTAGTCCCTACTGTGTTTGGCAAGTGACTGGATCATGGGGCATTACAGCCGGCTTGCTGTTGGAGACGACAGGGTCTGATCAGGGTGAGGTCACTGAGGGGTATAACCTGGAGGACGCAGCTCCTCTCCCTACTCCTTCCTTCACCCTCTGCCTCCTGTCTGTGAGCAGCTTTTCTCCACCACACCCCTCTGCCATACTATCCTGCCTTGGAGCCAGCTGACCACGGACTAAAACATGAGAAGATAAACCTCTCCTGCCTTAAGTTCTGTGGGCCAGGCATGGTGTCTCAGTAACATTAGTAACTAAGACAATATCAAAACCATAGATAAGCATGGGAATTGGAAGACAATATCAAAACCATAGATAAGCATGGGAATTGGCATAGTGATGGTTTTATAACCAGTGAGGCGACAACTAAAGGAATGACAGTGGGTACAGACATAAGGAAGAGGTCCAAGGATTCAGTTCTGAGGGAATATGGGCTGTAAAGCTGGGAAAACAGAAGGGTGTGAGTAAATTAAATATCCTGGGAGCTGGAGATTTAGCTCAGTGCGTTAAGCACCTGCCTGGCAAGCAAGAGGTCATGAGTTCAATCCAAAAAAAAGTGTTAAAAAATTAAATCCCCTGGAAGTGAGAAGTATCAAATGCTGTCTAGATAAAAACCAAAAACAATGCACTTGACCAAACAAAGGTTGTTGAGCTTAATAAGCACTTCCAGTGAAGTGGTAAAGAGGACATTCAAAAGCAATTTAATCCAGCTTATCATGTATGAATGAATTCACTCATCCTCCTTCCCACCAGCGCTTTGTCCCTTATCCCCACTCAGCTTACAGTAAACTATAAAATGACAGTATCTCTCATTTGCATCATTATTTATGTTCTTCCTGAACAAATGTGTAATATTTTTAATCAAAATACAGAAAGAAGACACATTACATAAAATATTTGTGTTGCTGAATTAAAAAAAATTTTTTTTGATCTTTTTCATTTTTATCGGTACTGGCGATCGAACTCACGACCGCCTGCTTGCAACGCAGGTGCTTATGCCGCTGAGCTAAATCCCCAGACTAAATTTTATTAGTTGGGAAAACACCACAGAAAACCAGACTGCATTCAAACGTTATCTGGAAGAAGACCTAAAAGTCACATTAAAGTTGTTATGGTTGTAAATGATTACTTCTCTAGCATTTAGATATACAATGTTTTCTTGCTTTTAGACCAAATACACAAAGAACAGCAGTTATTCCTTTAAGCTACTTAGTTTCAAGGACTTCTGAAAGACTGTGTCCTGATACTGCACCCTGGACCTGAACAAGTGAGCCAATGCACATGTATGCATGCCAAGATTTCCACTTCTGACTGTCCTGTGACTAGAAAGTTTTGTTTCCTAAGTCATAAGCAACTCTAACCAGAAACACTGTAGATGCAAAACAAGAAAAGCAGTTAATTATGCCAAATTCACAAGACTCCAGACCTCAAGATTCTAGAAACCTATACACACTACTGGTACTTACGATGAAACCATTCACCTGAGTCCCAAAGGCTATGGTCAGAAAGAATCATTTAATTGCTATCAGTCCACCTGCTTCAGTGATCAAAGCTAGCATAGAAAACTTTCAAGGAGCTCTATGTTCTCAAAACTGGCAAACCGTCTTTGAAGTAACACAGGATAGGTTAGTGTGTCAAGCATCAACTAAAAGAAATAAAGAACACTTTCATTACCAAAGCAAATATTCTGGCAGCTATTTTAATATCACTTTCTGTATCTTTCAGATAAAGCCTTACTCACCTGCCTTTACAGATACTTGGACTGCTTTCATAATTTGGGGGAGGGGGAATACCAGGAATCTAACTCAAGACCTCATGTTTGCCAGGCAGACACTGTGCCACTGAGCCATATCCCAGGCCCTGCTTTCATACTTGTTTTTGTTTTTGGTACCAGAAATCAAACTCAGAACTTCACGTTTGTCAGGCAGGCACTGTGCTATGGGGCTATATCTCCAGTCCTTTTACATACTCTTTTTTTATTAGTGACCACACCAATTTCTTCACCCAATGAGTACGTGATGAACAGTAACCACGGGATGCACCGAAGGGTTTATAACCTTAAAGTCATGACCTACATTAAGTTAGTAGGATATGGAACTGCAAGTACCACATGACTGGTACCAATTACCAAAAAAGAAATCAGTTTTTATCAGAAAACAGAAATCATTCATTTAGAAAATTGAAGACACACCCCCGCAATTCAGCTTCTGCCTCTGCCACACCTAGTACCTGTTTGAAGTCCTTTAACAAATACAAGATCCTTCTCAAGTAGAAGGTATACAGTGTATGAGTCTGGCAATCACTGTAGTTACCTAGAAATGTTCCCTCTTCCCTTGGCTTTCCATGAGTCCTACTCCACTGATTATCTAGTTCAGGCGAATTTCTTATCA
The DNA here is from genome assembly GCF_034190915.1 of Cavia porcellus. NCBI lineage: Eukaryota > Metazoa > Chordata > Mammalia > Rodentia > Caviidae > Cavia > Cavia porcellus. Next base: position 6,006,248 of record NW_026947502.1, read on the forward strand.
ACCCAGCCCTGTCTAACCTCAGCTTTCACATGGTCATGCTCCCATAATTTATTCTAGAAAGCGAGTCCATCTCTAGCAGTCTACAACTCAGGTGTCAAGAGTCACATTCTCAACTGTCTAGGAGATTGCTACATAGATCTTTTGAAGAAACTGCAAACACACTCATTTTCTTCTCCATTCCTCTCATTCACAGCTCTCTCATTCGAAGTATCAGAATCCCATCACACCCCAACAAACCTCAGCTAAAAACCTCAATTTTACTTTTCTCTAATTAATCTCTTGTCTACTGTACCTCAGAATGATCTCCCAAAACATTCTAGTTTTACTAGATTTGGGGAGTCGGTTACCTGAACTCAAACTCAGGACCTTATGCTTCCCAGGCAGTACTAGATTTGAAGTAGTTAACAACTTACTAGCACAACATACTTTATACTGCAGTTTATCCAAAAGCCTAATAACCTCTGTCAAGATGTTCCCATAGCACCATTTAGCATACAACTTGATTAATGTACTAATTACAGCAAGTGACAGTTAGCTGTGTTTACTGTTTGCTCCCCTCCTACTTATAAATTTTTCAAGGGCACAGATCATGACTCACTTTGCCACCAGCATATAACTAGCACTTGTACATAACCCTTCTCTCTTCATATAAGTACTCATAAGCTTCAGCTCTTTCCTATGTAAAAATTAGTGACAACTGAGGACTATAGAATATTTTTATTTGGGCCAGGGGTTTAGCTCAGCAGCACAAGTGCCTGCCTGGTAAGCAAGAGGTCATGAATTCAATCCCTGGTTTAAAAAAAACAAAAAAGTATTTTTATTCTTATTCCAACAATTTTAAGTACTGATTGGTACACCACCTGCACATGATTAATGCCTATCAATCCACTGGTGGCACTAAGAGAACATGTTAACTAGTAAGTTTCAAAGCCTGTATTCTTGCTTGTTTGTTGTGCTGCATGTAGCACACCAAACCAAAGTTTCAGACCAAAGAGACAGCTTTTTAGAAGAAGAAAAAGAAAAAAGCTTATTCCCTTTGATGAAACAGGGTGCTCTGTTTAGCTGCCATATAGCAAGACAGCTCTTTTCCAAAGGCTTTATTTTTTGTCACCAGAACTTTAATATCCAAATTTGAAACAACAATGAACCACTGCTTGGAAATTACATCAATCTTTAATGTAAGTTTTATCCATTTTATAATGATATAATACAAACAATACAGGAAGAATGACCTGAGTCAGAACAAGCAATTTGTACTTTAAAAATTTTCACAATTATCTCAAAACACTATTTCTTCCCCTTTCCTCCCAACCAGTTTTCTAATGAACTTACCTTCCAACATGGTCTTGATTGTCACAGATTGTTTGGCAATTTCAACATCAACTTCAAATATCTCTCCATCAGAACTCTGCAACTTAATTGAAGGCATCTAAAAAAAGTATTTTGAATGTGAAATCTAAGACTACTTCAACATGACAGTTTAGCTATAGTCTCAGAAAAACCTCTAACTCATTAAATTAAAATCCAGAAGACCTGTTATGGTATATGAAAACAGTGTTTTCTTTAACTGGCTAGTCTACAAGCATTCCCTAACATTTGTATAAATTTCTGTGCCATTACTTTTGATGAAAAATATGTTTATAGGGGCTGGGGATTTACCTCAGTGGTGTTAAGCACCTGCCTGGCAAGTGCAAGTTCATGAGTTCGATCCCTGGTACCCAAAAAAAGAATATGTTTAAAATGAAATGCAAGATGTGATCAAAATATACAATGTTTACATTAAAAACAATTAGAGTAAAAGACACATTGCCATTAATCCATCTCCATTTGAACATATTCCATTGCTGCCATTTTCTGAATTTCTGCCAAATTCTCTTTCACATCTTTTAAAAGATATCATCAAAAATATGGTGACTACTGCTGTCAAGTGCCAGCCAAAATAAAGGCAGGCCTACAGTTTAGCTGGGCATGATGGCATAGGTGTTACCTCAGCATAGGGAGGCTGAGGCAGGAGAATCACTGTGAGTTCAAGGGCAGCCTGGGCTATGTACTGAATTTAAGGCCAATCTAGGAGGTCCAGTCATCATAAAAAACACCCAAAAAATTGTGGTTTGAGGGCCAGGAATTTAGCTCAGCAGCTCAAGCACCTGTCTGGTAAATGTGAGGTCATGAGTTTGATCCCCAATACAAAAAAAAAAAAAAATTGCCATTTATTCTCATTCACCTTATTTATTGGATTTTGCACCATATGACTTCTTTCCCCAAAATCAAAATGACCAGGAAAGGTAAACATTTTGAATAGACACTAATTTTTGTTTGCTTGTTTGTTTTGGTACTGGGGATAGAACTTACAATCTTGCCAGGCAGGGATTTATGCTGCTGAGCTAAATCCTAGGCCCTGTAAGCGTTTTAAATTAATTCAGGGAGGCAGCCTTGACAGTGAAAGAAAGACACAAAAGATAACTTCCAGAATTGCTTCAGAAAGTGGCAAGAACAAGGAGAATACGTATGTTCTAAGGAAAGGAAGAGGGTATTTTGAGAAAGATTAATAACCAGTGTCTTTTATCATAACAAAATCATTTTTAAAAAGTGGAGCATTCGGGGCTGGGGATTTAGCTCAGCGGCATAAGCCCCTGCCTTGCAAGCAGGCAGTCGTGAGTTCGATCCCCAGTACCAATAAAAATGAAAAAGGCAAAGAAAAAAAGTGGAGCATTCATTGTTTTTTACATATTTACCAGCTTTCTGTCTGCCTTTGTGTGTCCACCAAATTCTATTTGAAAACTTAACTGGCACAATTAACCACCTACCAATCTCAGTGTGATAAGTCCAAAATAAACAAAGCTACTCAACAACATAGTCATTACTCCATAGTGGGTAAAGATCCAGAGAGCAAACCAGGATATGCTCACTTATGTCTAAAGCAATTCAAGATTATACTCAAGAGAGTAAAAGTACTTCAGGATAGACAGACGTCAATACATCTTCTTAAACCTCATTAAGGAACCTAATTTCGTATCTTTCATCACTTACAGTCCAGTTGTCCAAGTTTAAGGTCTCCTGGTAAAACAGCAATAATGATAAATTCTTACTTGCTTCAAATATACATTTATTAACTCAAATTAGGACTCATTTTTTAAAATGTAGCTTTTATGTTAAAAAAATTAGGCTATTAACGTCAAAGGACTTCGATGCCGACAAAAATTTTTAAAAACCACTAAAATTAAAAGTTCTTGGTCAATAAAGTCTTACCAGTCTCAAATTCTTTCCTTAACTCTTCCAAGAAAAGAGCAGCAATATTTGACTGCAATATTCAAAACCGCTTTAAAACTCACATAAAAAAAAAGAAAAATCCGCTCACATACAGCTTTTAAATGCCTGTAACTAATCCAGTGTTGTCACCATCTACTTATAATATCTCTGACACATTACAGGTGGCCTGTATTTGAAAATATTGTGAATTTTCACCCAAGTATAGAGTTTGGAATTTAAAACATTCATTGCACCCATTTTAGATTTAAAGACTTTACACCCACTACATCATTTAAAATACTCATTTAGCTTTTCCAAGACAATTGGTCCTCTCCCTCAAGCAAACAAGCTGCTAGAAGGAAGCAAAATGGTAAATTTGTGTTTTATAAAAAGCCACTGAAATATCCAACTCTCACTCATGTAGTTGGCGAGAATCAGATCTCTTTTCTGCTCAGGAACATTTCTGCTTCTCCATGTTACCTACTGCCTACCAATAATACAGTCACCCTCGATAGATAAAGTCCCAGGGCAGAGGACCCTCCCTGTGACAAGGCAACAACGAAAGGCACCCTTAAGACAAAGTACCTTAAAGTGAGGTCGCGTTTTAATTACAAAACACTTAGTTCTAGTCTGTTTCCCGAGCACTAAGGAGGCTGAGGCAAGAGGATCACTGTGAGTTAGACTAGCCTGTGCTATAAAGTGAGTTCAAGGCCAGCCTGAACTGCGCAAGCCCCTGTCACACAAAAACAAAAACTTTGTTCTTACATTCCACAGTACCATAATGAACAGTCCAGAATTATAAGTCTAACAGTTAGTAAAATTACTTTAAATCAAAACAATCATTTCACACTTTCTTGAAATAATTCACGATTGAGATGTGCTTAGGCATAGCCAAATTCGGCTATTAGGTTACTTTTACAGGAGCCTACATCTTATTAAATAACAGGGAAGCAATCGGTTAATCGGTAATCCGATGCACCCTGTAATCCTAGACCTCAAGAGCACTTTTATTGCTACACTTACAGTAAGTACAAAATTTTTTAAGTTCTAGTGGGTGAGATTTTGATTTGACCTTTTTCAAATGCATTTTTTCAATTCTTTAGTCCTGTTCTTGCAAATCGCTTCACAGCTGGCATTTTAAAAAAATGACCCTATCACACGGGTGAGGGGGATTAAAACCCATTTGAATGATCCGAAATTCTGATAACACTTTTTAAACTACAGGAGGTAGCTTTATCCTGTAACACAAAAACATTCTATGTTCCTTGGCCGCCGCCAAAAAGGCCCAGCTCTGGGTTCGGCCCACTGATTTTTAAAAAATGCCCCAAAGACCTTAAGTTTTCTTGAAAGTTGTAAAGAAGGTGAACGTTCGATCACTCCAAAAAGCCGGACACCTCAACAAGTCAGAGCTCCTGAAAACTCACACCACCAGGACAACGGTATCTGTTATTACAACAGGTATTTCAGGAGCTCCGGGCCGTGGCAAAATAACGCAAAGAAATACTGAGGAAGACCAGGCTGTTATCTGCAAAAACTCGCCGGCAGCACAGGTAGAACGGGAAGACAGTGACGCCAGTCACGGGAGAGAGAGAAAGGCGCCGAGACTCCGGGGGACAGCCCACCACGACCACGCTCCTCGCCACAAAAAGCGGGCACAGGCACGCCCACGCCACCCCTCTAAAGCCGCGGACCCCGACCCAAAGCCCCGCCGCACCGCAGCCGCCACCCCTCGCTCCGGAGCTCGGGGCCGCCAGCCCGCCGAGAGAGGCCCGGGCCGCGGCCTGCGCCCTGGACCCGAGCTCCGCGCCACTGACACCCGGCCGCCGCCAAGAAGGCCCAGCTCTGGGTTCGGCCCACTCGCACGGGGCGCCGCGAGGACGCGGGGCCGAAGAGGCCGGGCCGAGCGGCGCGCGTCGAGGGTAGTGAGATCTGACGGCGCTTCCCGGAGGACGGCAGCAGCCATGGGCTGCTCTCCGGGCCTGAGACCAGGCCGGGCCCAGTCGCCGCCCTCCTCACGCAGGCCGAGGCCGCCTTAGGCCACCGCCCAGCCCGCAATCCCGGCGCCACGGCCCGGTTCAGCTCGCAGGCAGCTACTCACGGTGTTTGGTCTCTAAAGAACTGCGGGCCAGAGGCCAACGGGGGGGAGGAGGAGCGGGAGGAGGAGGAGGAATATGTCCTCACACGTTGGAGAAAGGCGGCGGCAGACGAAGCCACTAGAGCGGCGCCGCGCGGCGTCGGCTTTTATAGCAGCGGGCGCAGGCGCCAAGGACCCTGGGACCGGACGCGTCACACAGCCGGCGGGGCTGGCCACAGAGATCGCCTGACGTCAGGGGAGCACAGCAGGGTGGGTTTAGGACACCGGCTGGGAGGCAGCGGGCCCCGCGGACCGGTGGGGAGGGCTTTTCACTCCACCCCTCAGCCTCGAAAGGCACTCGGGACTGGCTCGGATACCTCCGCGGCTCGGAAGGGTCTTTCAGGCAGGGGCTGTCTTAAGCTCAGCGAAGGACCCCAGGAGAAGCCTGGAAACAACAAACAAAACGGGGTGTGGGTGTGGGGGTGTGCTGTCTGCTGGGATGGTGTGTGCATGTGTCCTCTAATGACACAGTCAGACCTACCCTCACTCTCCACAGTAACTCGCCAGGGTGAAATGTTACCTTTTTCTCTCTTTCTCCAATGAGTCCCGAAGCGTTAAGTAGAGAGCTAGGATTTGAACTTTACTCCACAGCTTGGAGTTCCCGGCACTCCTCCTCCCCCCGCCCCTTGACCTCTGTGAAGCTTCCAGACCCAAAATAGCAATTGTTAGGAAACCCAAGGCCTAGAGGGAAGATGCTATCCAGCAGCCGTTCTTTCAGTACATAAGTCACTGGGCCTGTGACATGATAGGCGCGCACACACACACACACACACACACACACACACACCACCCGAGCTGTGTATCCGGCAGCGGACTATGCTACCAGGCCCAGCTAGACAGAGCCCTGTTGTATGGCTTGCTCCCAGGAGGCTGTGATAAGGTCGACAGGATGAAGCAGCTCTAAAGAAAAGGGAGAAGTCTGAGAGCCTTTCCCTGGCCTCACCCTGGTCAGGGATTGTGCAGCTGCCTAGCCGTGCCCTGCTCTGCCCGGCCCGAGGAACAGTACCATCCCCTCCCTAGGAGGCCAGGGCGCCCTGCTCGCTTAGCTAACAGGCACGTGATAGTACTCCTGACACTAGGAGGACAAAAGACGCTTCCACACAGGGCCCCTGAAGAAACCAGAGACCTGCAGCTCCTCTGGGACGGACTGTGCAAGCAAGCCAAGCAGCTCCTTGGGTTACCAAGTCTTTGTCTGCAAGCTGTAGTATCCAGTGTCTGCCAGGTGCCACCGCTGATGACAGAGATGAAAGGCCCACAGCTCCACTTTTTCTCTGCAGCACAGCCCTACCTCCACCCACCCCACCCTACCCCACCCCACCAGCGTCAGGCCTCCTGGGGAAAGCCCACTGCAGCTCTTTGGCCTATGACACATAGGATGCTGCCTTTATAACGTTGTAGGTATCTTCTGCAGCTCAGTGGCAAAACACAACAGGCTTCTTTAACTCGTGTTAAAGAACATTAAGGTACAGGTTACAAAACAAGCTGGTTGCCTCAGGGGAAGGAAACCAGATGGCTAGGGGCAGGAATTAGGGTGATTTTTCACTTTGTACCCTTTTCAGCCTCTTGGATATTGATCCACATGAATGTAATTACATTTTAATTTTTCTGGCATATTTTTCTTTTACGTATTAAAATTTTTTAACTTTAAGAAATAAATTGGAGGGGCTGGGGATTTAGCTCAGCGGCATAAGCACCTGCCTTGCAAGCAGGTGGTCGTGAGTTCAATTCCCGGTACCGATAAAAAAGAAAAAGACAAAAAAACAAAACAAAAAAAACGGTGAAGAAATAAATTGGAAGCTGGGTGTGGTGGTACACGTCTGTAATCCCAGCACTCAGGAGGCTGAGGCAAGGCAGGGGAATCTCAGGGTGAAGGCCCTGTCAGGGTGAAAGGGAAAAGTGGAGGAGGAAGATAGGAGGCGAGGAGGGATAGGACTTGGTAGAGCAGTTCTCTTGCTGCAGTCTGTTGAGAGTTAATCCTCAATCAGGTAAAGTGGAACACACCTGTAACCCTAGCTGCTCAGGAGGCTAAAGTGGTAGGGATCACAAGTTTAAGACCCCTGAGAAACACAGCTAGATCCTGTCTCAAAATAAAAAAAGGTTAGGCTACGTACCTTCATGGTAGGTGCCCCTCAGTTCAATCCTTAGTGTCCCCCTGGGGAAAAGCTCTCTCAAAAGTTTGTCAAAATAAAGAAAATAAGAAAACAAACAATACATGGGCCTCATGTCAAGGAAAAGGCAGATTTTTGAGCCCGTGCTTAATCTAATGGATCTAATGGGAGAGAGGCGATTTTATCTGTCTTTTAAAATACCAGCTCTCCCTCTGGCTCTTCAGCCCAGGGTAAGTTGAGAAACCCCTGTTAGAGGGCCTCAGTAAGAAAGCACTGGCAAGAAGGAACCAGCCTTGGTCAGAAATGACTGGACCGGCTCCGCACTGTCTGGATTCTCCCTTTGCTCCCTTGAGCCCTCCACTAAGGGGGGTCAAGCTGGTGGCAGGGGTGTAGGGGACACCGAAGTGGAGAATGACTCATCCCCACCGATGTATTCACAGTCACTAGCCCCATGAGAAAGGCTTGGCCCGTGAGTCCCCTTGGTTGATATGGAGATGGAAGGTTCGAGAGTGGAACGCTCCTGCTTCCGGAACTGTTCCTGACATCAACCCTTACTTCAATCATCACACAGACCCGTAATTAAAACCTCTTGTTTTAGCGAGGAAGGAAGCACACCCAGTGTCAAACAGTCAGGGAAAAGCCCTGTGGCGGCTCCAGCCCCGGCCATGCTCCCGCTATGACAGCCCAGATAGTGCTTCTAGGCTCACTCCTCAAATGCCAGGAACATTTTCTGGTTTACAGCTGCACCCAGCTCCAGGGTAACTAATGGGCTGGAATTCAAGCAGTCCACAGGGCCAAATCTTGTCTTCTAGGGTACATTCCCAGAGATGACTTCCTTATAAATGTGGTCATCACTGCTACCAAACACTCACAGAATTCCTAGGAGGAGCAGTAGATCTAAAATGGGACCTTGTAGCCTGGAGTTGAGTTTGCAGCCTGTCTCAGAAACTGCTCATGGGTCAGTGTGTTCTGGCCCATAATGATGTAGGGCCCATGATATAGGGATGATATAAAACCTCCAAGTAATATCCAAATAATATAAGGGAAATATAACTCCTGATCTGCTGGATGGCCGATGTAGGAATGAAGTCTAGGAACAATGCAGGTTAAGAGGAAGGAAGTATTTATTGAAAGAAAACTTCTAAGAGGGACAGATGGGGGTCCCAAATGGGTGTCCCAGAGTAAAACTATGAGGCAAAGGGGCTGGGGATTTAGCTCAGTGGCATAAGCGCCTGCCTTGCAAGCGGGCAGTCGTGAGTTCGATCCCTGGTACCGGTAAAAAGGAAAAAGACAAAAAAATTTAAAAATAAAATAAAACTATGAGGTGAGGTGGGAATAAGGTGGGATAAAACTACAATTAACTAGTAAGGTTATAAGTACAGTCACTTCGTAATATTGCTAAAATGGGAAAGCACAGGTGGGTATGCAAGGTGGCACAAAACGATGGCCAACCAGCAAGAGTCCGGGTATAGTCACTGAGGTGATACTGCTTAAGTGGGGAGCAAATGAGGAAGTAGTCACGTGTAGCCAGCACACTTGGCACACACAAGGACTTTCCCGGAGCGGGTGGGCTGAGGAGCCCCTACCCAAGGAGACCAAAGTATGTGGGTGTAGTCATTTCTCTTTGTTCTGAGACCTGACCTTCAACCAACGCATCTCCAGCCAAGTTGTCTTCTGCACTGGCCTCTACGGGCCTGACCCTGCCTGACCATCTTCAATATTTCTCTTCTTTTTTTTTGTCTTTTTTGAGACGGGGTCGCGCTATGCAGTTCAGGCTGGCCTTGAGCTCACTTTGTAGCCCAGGCTGGTCTCAAACTCACAACGATCCTCTCACCTCAGCCTCTGAGTGCTGGGATTACAGGCATGAGCCACCACACCCGGCATCTTCAATATATATATTTTTTCTTTTTTCCAGTACCGAGGATCGAACTCAGGACCGCCTGCTTGCAAGGCAGGTGCTTTTATGCCACTGAGCTAAATGCCCAGCCTGTCATCTTCAATGTTTCTAAATAACTTAGCTCTCTTTATTTAATAACAGCACAGCACGTAAGCAGTAATTCCGTCTGCTTCGTCAAACATGTCCCGGCTACTGCCTGCTGCTGTCTTGTTCTCCCGATACCAAGCTGGGGTTAGCCCCCCTGCCTGTGATGCGATCTGTGGTGGTTACTTCACCTCTGAGCCTTGCCTTCCTCTGTTGAGAAGAGGGAAGTGTGACAAGCTCAGAGGCTGGAGGAGGAAGAGCGTGGAAAGAGAGGGGAGCCCTGCAGTTAGCTGCTACCGTCTGAGACTCTCCTCTTCCTCCACAACCTCCTCAACACAGCCACAGGGAGATCTGAGGACCCACAGGTAGTTTTAGGGCTCTGAGAGTGGAAAAAACCATGCATAGGTCTGTGGAAAAGTCTAAATGCTCTTCATGACGGGGAAGTATAGCAGGGGCCAAGGAGAAGTGGCAGCAAAGGGACCCAGGCGCATCTCTGGCTCACGCTTCTGTGTGCAAACCGTAAGTACCAAGGAGCTGAGAGGGCGGAGCGGGGAGGACGGACCAGGAAGGGGTGTCTGGGTGTCACAGACACAGTGATGCTACACAGCCTGAGCCAGAGATGTGCCACGGGTGCAGACACCTGGGAACGCAAAAGAAAGGAAGGGTGATGTCACATCTTGTATCAAGACGCCCCCCCAAAGCCTGTGCCACTGAGGCGGGGTTCTGGAAGGTGACTGCATGTTTTCGGCGCCTTAGTTGGGTTGCTGTTGGAAGGTCAGAAGAGGCAAATCCCTGGGAGTGTGGCCTGGTTTTCGTGTTCCTCTGCCGACAGCCCCCTCCTGCCTGCTTCTGCCACGGAGCTGGCTGACCATGGACTGGAAATGCCTAAAGCACATGAACCAAACTAAATCACACCTTTAATGAGTTAGTGGCAGGTGCTGAGTCCCAGCAACGGGACAGTGACTAAGGCAGATGACCCTCTCCTGGCAGGGGTGACTAGAGGAAGATGGGATGGTAGTGACCGAAGACCAGACAGCTTTCAAGGCCTGCACCGCCTGTTACCCACCAAGACCACAGAAGTTTTGAAGAATGTATGCAAGTGAACTTAGAGGGTCAACGTGACTGAGTGAACCCCTCAGTTCACTACCTGAGTGAACCCCAAATGATTGATCCTGCACAGACTTGACTGAATTCACCAGTAAGTGACCCGATTATATTTCTGTTACCAAAATGGAAGTAAGTGCTATAGAAAGCAGAGGAAAGGGCTGGGGATTTAGCTCAGCGGCATAAGCGCCTGCCTTGCAAGCAGGCAGTCGTGAGTTTGATCTCTGGTACCAATAAAAACGAAAAAGACAAAAAAAAAAAAAAAAAAAAAGAAAGAAAGCAGAGGAAAAAAAATAAGAGCACTACCACTTTGGTACACTCAAGTCCAAGTATTCTGACTTCAAAATGTGTCTTTTGAACAGGCACATACCAGGGATCAAACTTAAGACCTCGCACTTGCTAGGCAGGTGCTTACACCGCTGAGCTAAATCCCCAGCCCTTCTGACTTTTAAAATTTGATAGGAGGTGGGCATGTTGGCACATTCCCACAATCCTGGCACTCTGGGAGGCTGAGGCAAAAAAAAGCATAAGTTTGAGCCCAGTCTGGGCAATTTGAAAATAAAAAGGGGGCTGGGGATACAGCTCAATGAAGAGGCCCTTGGTTCAATTCCCAGTACCAAAAGAAAAAAAAAGTTACCCTACCCGCTGCTAACATCTCACGTGAACCTGAAATAGGGGCTTCCCCTTGCTGAGCCTCAGTCTCCTTGTCTGTAAGTTGGAGCTTTATAACAATAATGAGACATCAAAGGAATTTTATGACAATTATTTTTAGTTACCATATGGCTAAATTGAAACACATGGCAACATCATGTTGGCAAGGATATGGAAAGTGAACACTCATACATTGTTTATGGGAGTATAATTTGGTGCACTGCAGAAAACTGGCAGTATCTACTAACCTAAATACACACAATGGTTTAACAATTGAAATTCTGGATAAATAACCAGCAGAAGTAAGTGCTGAGCCAGGTGTAGTGGTGCACACCTGTCATCCCAGCACTCTGGGAAGTTGAGGCAGGAGAATCACACATTCAAACTCAGCCCAGGCAAGTCAGAGAGATCCTGTCTTGAAACAGAGAAAGGGCTGGACATCTAACTTGGGCAAAGGATCTAGGTTCAATCTGCAGTGCCACACATTAGGAAAAAAGAGAGACAGACAGCGAGAGCCAGAGAGCACTTATATCCATCAAAAGATAAGAATATTCATGGCAGTGCCAAGTCCATTTTTGCTGCTCTAACAAAACACCCGCAGTCACATACTTTGTAATATAAAGCCATTTACTTGAGTCAGGATTCTGGCCCATGAAGGGCACAAAGAGCACAGTGCTATTGTCCTGCCCTCACTGCCTCATGGCACGGCAGAGAAGTTAAAAGGGAACAGGCCACACAGAGAAGGGCCACACCCGTGAGGTGGCCTTGCTTTGTAACAACTTGCTCCTTCCAAAGAACTCACCCTCCTGTGAATTTGTTCTTGAATCCCATCCAAGGCAGAGCCTCCTTGACCTAATTATCTTGCACTTAGGTAATTTAAGAGGCAAGGAGGGGATATAGCTCAGCTGCACAGTGCCTGCCTGGCAAGTACGAAGTCATGAGTTCGATCCCCATTACCTAAAAAAAGAGTTAAGGAGCCTCAGGAAGGATCTATCACCTTACCACCACCACACTGGCAGCCGCGCTTCCGTCAGGAACTCTTGACAGGACATACTCAAGTCAACCAAATCATAGTGGCAACTGTATTTACTTGAGTCAAAAGTTAGCGAGGCAGGCCCCTATACTCCTAGTTACTTGGGAGGCTGAGACAGGATGTTTGTGAGTTTGAAGCCAGCCTGGGCAACAGAGAGGTCCTATCTAAAAAAAAGAAGTTTGATGTCCTTCAAGTAAAAATTAGAAATAACAAGTTCATCACAGTAAAAATAACCAATCTATATCGTGGCATATAACAGTGAAAAAAGAAACCCCTAAAGTGTCATGTGGATGAACTCACAGTATTGAACAGAAGCAGCTAGTTAAGAGAACTTAAGTGAATTCACCCTCCACACACACAAATCCCCCTCACCTCAGGCGATGACCAAGTTAGTGAGGGAACACAATATCAGTTACCTTTAATAGGTGCCAAATATTGATGAAGGAGGTCTCTGAGATGCTCAACACTTTCTATCTTGTTAGTACATTCTAAAAGGCACTGAGCTACAATTATTTGCATACTGCTTGCAAATTACTATCACAGAGTGATTAGGCCAGCAGCCTCCCAAATGAATGGATGCTGAAGGCTTAAATGAGACAAGTGGTATGATTTCAGGGTTCCAGGAACAAACCCTCTAGCAGAATTCAAGATTCTGGGAGCTGAGACAAAGAACTTCTCTGGATGGCCTGTATTTATTTGGTTTTCAAACAAAGGGACAGGATACTGAGGAAAATGTGGGAACCCAGCGGGACCTTGGGAGTAAATTACGCTAATTTAGGAGAACTGTCTTATCTCCAGGCTGATATTGTGGCAGGACTGAGACAGCAGAAGATGCTGCAGCTGCACTCAATCCAGTTAACTGGGGTAGGAGCCAGGCATCCTCAGCTGTGGCCTTGTCCTGTCCTTTGAGGTATCACTGGCATCACAGGCCACAATAGGCCTCACCCAGGACCAGTGACTCACAGAGGTTAACTGTGAATCTGCTGCCCATTTCTGGACAAGGGACCCCAGCCTGGGACAGACTCACAAGAAACACAGAAAGCCAATCGGTTAATTTTAAGTCCTGCTCTGAGCTGATGCCTAGCGGTCTCCATCCGATCAAAACTCATGAAAAGAGGGCAAAGTGACGTGAGTATACGTACATGCTTATCTTTGCATGGTGCCAGCAGTAACTCTTGAATGAACCTGGGGTCCTTTGTAGCCTGTCCTCATGCAGCTGCCAAACCACTCACAGCAATGCTGGAGGAGCAGTGGGAGATGCTGGGGGAAGATGGGACCCTTGTAAGGTCCCTGCACCTGGACAGGATGCTTGTGCCCATAGTCCAAGAGGCCATCCTTGGACTCTGACCCCAGCCAGCTACAGAATCTCACCACCACTTGAGCCCTCGAGGGCAATGCCTGTGGTGGGCCCTGGACCCATCATTGGGAAGCTGCTGTGGCAGTTCAAGTTGGAAGTAAGCGGTGGAGGAGGGCACTTCATGACTCACCGTTGTACCCCACACCACCAGAGGCTGGGCTCCCCTGGGGTGCAGCCTGGATTGGAGGGGTCAAGCCAAAGTGAGGATCTCGGACTAGAACCTAAGGCTGGCTAACTCACCACAGGTAAGTCAGGGTTTCTTAGAAAACAATGGCTGACATCCCCACGCCCCGCCCTGCCACCAAGAGAAAGACTATGGGTCTGTATGTGCCTCCCCCAAGTGCTCCGAGTGGCCATGCCAGGAACAAGCAAAGGCTGGTACTGATTGTCCTGGCCAACCTGTAAGAACCACCAGCACTGACTGGCTCTGGCCAGCAGGTGGTGCCAGAGGGCTTGAGGAATGGGAGCGCTCAGAGGCTGGCACTTGCAGTGACCAGCTCTGTTCTGAGGTTTTCTCTCCTTCCAAGGACACACCATCCTGCCCAGAACCCTGGTCTGGCCACAAGAGGTTAAACTCCAGTGCAGCTTAGCTTGAAATGCAGTGCGGCCCACAGGCAGGCTCCAGCCCCCTGAAGGGCCAGACGCCCTCTGTAAGGAGCAGCGGGCCTGGCAGCACAGCAAAGGTTGCCTGACAGATGAGAAAACAATGGCAGGCGTGACTCAACATCAGGGGTCCAGAGGACTCAGCCCCAACCTGTCATCTGGGGCCAGTACCCTCGATCAGGCAATCTGAAAACCCTGCAGCCCAGTTGAGTGGAGCTGCCCCAGCCACCGAAGGGGTGCCCCAGCCGCTGGAGGGGGTACATCTGTGAGAAACGTCTCCTGAGTATGCATGCAGGCTGTTTGCAAAGGAAGTTTGCCAGGAGAACCTGAGTCCAAGCCCAGCAAGCTGCCAGTATGGACTACACCTTTGCCTAGCACCTTTCCCTTGCCTCATGTAGACTATGGTAAATGAGAGGAAGAAAAACAAGATAGCCTTTCCTGAGCTTAGAATGGCTGAGATGTAATAAGTACAAACAAAAGGAGTGTTGGGGAGGAAATACTATGAAGAAAATGGGTTTAAAATTGAGGAGGAAGGCGGGCATGGAAGTGAATGCCTGTAATCCCTGCACTCAGGAGGCTGAGGCAAGAGGATCGTTGCAAGTTCGAGACTAGCTTAGGCTACAAAGGGAGCTCAAGGCCAGCCTGAACTGTATAGCAAGACCCTGACTCAAAAATAAATGAGAGGATGTTAAAGAAGAAGCCTGCACAAAGAAATATGTAGTCTTGGAAAGAAACATGAAAAGCATTCCAGGCTGTATACAAAGGCTCAAAGATTGGGCTTGGTGCATTCCAAGATCAGCAGGGCCTCCACTGTTGTGCACAACAGGGAGAGGGGAGACAGGCAGGCAAAGCAGGTGAGCACAGCATGAAGTGTTGCACCACTGCATCCCACCTGCGGTAGGCAGCATCTGGCGAAGGGTGAGCAGCAAGTGGCACATCTGATCTAGGGTACAAGGACAGATCGTGTGGAGAACGGGCCACAGTGGGGAAGCAGCAAAACTTTCTAGGTGGCTTGGACAAGGTGGTGTGTTGGCAACTTGAGCAAGGTCTTAGAAGTGTGGGAAATTGCGTGGTGGTAACTGCTCCCTTTGGTATCCATGAGCCTCAATTCACACAGCTGTGTCTGTTTCTCTAGCCGGCTCCTGCTGTGCAAGTGTGGGTAACAGACTCTGCTCAGCAAATCACAGCCTGGCTACAGCTGTCCTGTCAGTGCACATGAACTCCCTCCTCCACAGCTGACACACACCTCTACTCATCCGCTGTCTCTCCTGCCTCCTGTCCTGCTCTCCCTTCAGAGCCTGTTAGTTCCCTTATGCTCATCTCCCACGCGTGTGAGCTTCACAAGCCGCCTTGTACACTTTGCATTCTCAGAACTGAACACCACCTGCTAGGCAGCAGGCACTCAGTAGTTGTTGCATCTTTGGTTTCTTGTCATTTAAAGCCTGTTCCTTAAAAAAAAAAAAAAAAAAAAAGGACCACTGGCGGACAGAGAAGCAGATAGAGACCATAAAGCTGCAATGACCACAGTCAACATCTGGAGCTCAATGCTCTTCTCCCTCCCTCCCAAACCCACAGTTCTGTGATGCAATCCAGTCAGCAGAGCTGTTCAGCCACTCGTGATTCCAGGGACCTTCGAGGTGCCACCTAAACCATGGCAGGCGCATGGCCACATTGGCTCAGCGGGGGGCCAAGTGGTGTCTCACCCCACAGACATCCCTCAAACACATGGCAGCCTCTCTCCTTGCCTGCCTCACTGCACTTCCCAGGTAGGAGCAGCTGCTCGCTGTACACCCTGCTCAAGAGAAAGTCCTCCTCCTGGAAGCCCATATCCCTCACCCTACAACACATACCCTTACTTTTCTCCTTTCTTTCAATTTATTCCTGCCTCCGGCTCTCCTTTCGACCAACACCTCTGTCCTTTGCATCAAGACCTGAAAGGTCCTGAAAATGCTCAGAAAAACAAGAGCATACAGCAGGCCTGGAATGTTAGGAATCAAGGGCATCCAGTCACAGACTTTAATGCAGACTCTCCTACCCCATCCCGGCTAGAACCAAAGCTCAGCCTGGATTCTATCAAGTTAGTGAGGGTGGGAAAGGCTGTCTGCACTTGTCAAATACTAGAGTATTTGACCATAGCCTAAAGGAATAACTGGCAACTTACTTTTGCCTCATTTAACAAGTGATTTAATGACTTCAGGGACCTAGTATTATTTCTACCAACTCACTGTTACTTATGAAATATTTTAAGCTCAAACTGGCTGACATGATACCGAAGATGTTAAGCTAAAAAATACATGCAAGCATGTACAGAAGTGTCTGCAACATGGAAGCTGTCCTAGCCATTCAAAGTATCCATGTGTCGATACAAGCAGAACCCACGAGCTGCTCCAGGAGGCAATGCATACGGCCATGAGGAGCTTCAGTGGTGCACGACCACCATCCAGGCACATGGGTCTGCAGAACCTGCCTGTGAAGGTGCCCATAGCCACTAACAGTGACACTCTCACAGGAAGAAGCGGGAACTCAGGACCTTCCTAAAAATCTCAATCTCTGCCTTGAGTTTACTGTAGGTATATATTTTAAAAAGCAAAAAAAATTTTCTGGAGACTGAGACTCAGATTAGAAATGGGAAGCATTTGTGGGGTCATGCCTTTATCAGAATTAGTGGGTAAATCAGTAAGGCTTCAGGCTCCTCCCGCAGATCACAAAGCAGGGGTCCTTTGAAGAAGGATGAGACAGGTAATGTTGCATTTTTTTGTCTTTTTCTTTTTAATTGGTACCGGGGATCGAACTCACGACTGCCTGCTTGCAAGGCAGGTGCTTATGCCGCTGAGCTAAATCCCCAGCCCAGGACACAGGTAATGAAGGGTAGACATGAGACTTCATTACTACCCTTGCCAGCCTAAGCAGCTAACTTTAATTCCTAAGTCCCACAAAACATAAACCTCACGCTTATCAGAAACTAAAAGTTTAAGTGATTCTTCAGCTACAAAACTACTGTACTCTCTACTCCCCCAACCGGGTCCACAGGATGAAAATGGAGGATTTCACTTGGATACGTTCTTAAAGCTGGAGAAGGGGTACTTCATTTGATAAATGCCTCTCTGAAAGATACCATGGGTTTTCCAACATATGCCAATCATGGTCCACTCTGGATATTCTATTATTTTTGGAAGCAAAAGTTCAGCTATGGTAGCAGCCTACAGATTATACATGTATACTTCACCATACCTTAACACCCAGCTTTCTCCAGAGAAATCCAGACACATCTGGCCTTAAGGCTCACATATAACCAGGGCTACAAAATCTACTAGGCCTTACCTCCCCATGCCCAGGAACCACTGTCAGCCCAGAACAGTTCTGAAAACACGGCAGAAGCCTGAAACCCAATTGGCCCAGTGTCCCTGAAGTCCAGAAGGATACCCATCTCCCAAGCAGAGGCACCAACAGCTGCTTTAGGTCTCTCCCCTCGGTCTTCCTTGCATGCTACAGAGCAGGTACAGTGCTTCTCTTTTCTACCACCTCTGACTCCCACCAGTGGGAGTCTGAGTGGCTGGTGGCTACAGCCTATCATTTTAAGTCTGGCTCGAAGGAAAGATCAGTTAGGTCGTTAGGTCCAGGTCCTAACTGAGCGGTGGAAGGCTTATGAAGTATGAGGAAGGCCCTAGGTCCAATCCCCAGCAAATAGACAAACCACACAACACACAAACCTGCTACATCAGCTTTTGAAAGAACATATAGAGACCCTATCTCTACTGACAACACCCTGGATGGTCAATGAGACTGTACATGATGGATGGAGCTATTTCCAGAAACTCAAGAATTCAACAGTAAAGTGAGCCTTAAGCAGTGGTTTGTTGCATTCAACACGGTAGGCAGAGAAGAGCCTAGCTGTTTTCCCCAAGCCTTGTGAGGACATAAACTATTCAGAACTCCAGCCATGAGCTCCAAGTTCATGATTTTCTTTTTCTTTTGGTCTTTTTGAAACAGGGTCTTTCTATGCAGTTCAGGCTGGCCTTGAGCTCACTCTGTAGCCCAGGCTGGTCTTGAACTCACAATGATCCTCCTGCCTCAGCCTCCCGAGTGCTGGGATTACAGGCGTGAGCCATCACACCCAGCTAGTTCATGATTCTGTCATTAAAAACAAAAGTATGAGGTCAGACACAATGCTGACACACCTGTAATCCCAGGACTCAGGGGGCTGAGGCAGGAAGATCACCAGGAGTTCAAGGTCAGCCTTAACTGCATAATGAAACCCCGCCTCAAAAAGGCAAAAAAAATTTAAAAATAAGGCCCATTTTTTGGCACCGGGCCATAGGCTATAATTCCTCTTTTATCTCTTACCAGCTTTCTATGTTCAACTTTTAAACTCAAACATAACCCTCATTTTCCCCAAGTTTACATACCAGACGAGAAACATTTTAACCTATTTACCAGGACATCAATAAATGCACATCAACTGGCCTGTTACAGTGACATTCCACTCTTGGATAGCAATACTTGAGATTAACATATGTAACAAAAAGCACAAATAACATCCTTCTAAGACACAAAGCTTAAACTATAATTAAAACAGATACGAGGGTCCATCAGGCATGCCCAAATACATCTACAACTCTGACAAAGGTTATTCTCTAGAACAGAGGTACAGCTATGCAGAAAAACAAGTTTTAAAAAAATTCTATGTCAGTCAATAATGTGAGAACAAATTAAAGTTTAATGAAAAAGTTTTGGTTCATGGGAACAGAACTAACCTCAAAACAGTCTATTACTAAATTTCAGTCCCACTTCTAGAACACACTTGTGGTTTAACACATTCTCACTGGCAACTCAAGACTCTTGGCAGCACAAGTGTGATAATCCTTCAATGCCTGGCATTCCATTTTTAGAACACACATAAAAACGGAACATAGTAAAAATTTTCTTCCTTGAGCTTTTCTAGGCAACATAAATGCATTTCATGCAAGAAGTCAAAATTGCTAGGCGTGTAGGTGCATGCCTGTAATCCCAGTACTTGGGACCTGAGGCAGGAGGAACACCATGAGTTTGAGGGTGGCCTGGGGTTACATAATGAGTTCAAGGTCAGCCCTGAACACATAGTGAGACTCTGCCTTAAAACAAAAAAACCCACCAATCTTTGGCATAAATGGGTTAAAATAAGGCATTACAAAGGACAGTCAGTACTAAACAACAGTCACATAAACATTTTAATTATTTACTAAAACCTACAAACTATCACTCATCAATGTAACTCAGTTTCCTTAAATTTGTACTTTGGAGCCAGGCATGGTGGCTCACGCCTGTAATCCCAGCACTCGGGAGACTGAGGTGGGAGGATCATTGTGAGCTCAAGGCCAGCTGAACTGCATAGTGAGACCCCTTTCTCAAAAAAAAAAAAAAAAAAAAATTGTAGTTGGGAAACAAGTTATCAACCCTAGACATTAGAATATTTGTCTGAGGGGCTGGAGATTTAGCTCAGCATAAGCGCCTGTCTTGCAAGCAGTTCGATCCCCGGTAGCGATAAAAAGGAAAAAGGCCAAAAAAAAAAAAAAAAAAGAATATTTGTCTGGATTCCTCCAAACAACTTAAAAGGATCTCTAAGGGTATGGAGACTAGGAACTCTAAGAACCACAGAAATAATTTGTTTTTCTATTCAACCAACTCACTGTGAAAAATAACACCAGCACGTCAAACTACCAACTAAGACACGATTCTACAATCACCTATTTTAATACGCAACCAAATCCTTTGTGTTGGGGAGGCCTGGGTAAAGACTGGCCAATGGCCACTAAGCTACAGTTAGATGGAAGGAAGACATTCTGGAGCACCACTGCACAGGGAGGTAACTATGGGTAACAATGTATTGTGTATTTCAAAAAAGCTAAAAGAAAGGATTTTTGAAGTTTTTGTCATAGACAAATGATAAATGTTTGAGACAAGATATTTTTAATCTGATTTGAACACTATAAAATGTATTCGTGTACTGAAACATTACACTGCACCCCATTAATACATGAAATTTTTGTTGTTAAAAAATTTTTAAACTGGTCTGCTTAAAATATTCAACCCAAGAAATAAGTCCATCACTCTAAAAATTCACTGTTACAAACTTCTACAGCAGTTCTACAGTCTTATGCAGTCTAAAGTACTCAGAATGCTGTGTGTGTGTGACCCCTACATTCTAAGCTAAGCCCAGACTGCCTTGTGACTGCCCTTCGTTCTTGGAGCATGAAGCTTTTAATGTTTTAAATTTTTAGAGGAAACGGCCATACTTATTAGTGCCTTACTCATCTCATAGAAGCTAAGGGACCAACACTTCAAGTCCAG
Source organism: Cavia porcellus (assembly GCF_034190915.1). NCBI lineage: Eukaryota > Metazoa > Chordata > Mammalia > Rodentia > Caviidae > Cavia > Cavia porcellus. The sequence continues at coordinate 6,026,795 of NW_026947502.1, forward strand.
GTGGAAAAGCCCAGTCATCCGCTCCAACTCTGCTACTCCAAAAACACCAACTCTTAACACAAGTTCCACTGAGGTAGCTACGATATTTAAGGGTTTTTAATCTGGATGACAGCACCACATGTTAATTACAAGGTATCAATTCCTTTTGTCAACTGTACTATAACAAGACTTGGAAAACCCAGGTATAGTGGTACACATCTGTAATCACAGCACTCAGGAGACTGAGGCAGGAAGATCACTACAAGTTTGAGGCCAACCTAGGCTATATAATGAGTTCAAATCCAGTCTGAATGACACTGGAGAAGAAATAGTGGACCACTCAAGAAAATTTACTTCAAATATATACACACACTTCAAACTTGTGTATGTATATTTTTCTCATTCTTCTTACAAAAGGAATACTGTAACTTTTCTATTGGTTCCAAATTCAACACAGTACAAAGCAAGGAAATGTTTATTAACTATACTCACACACAATTAATGATTAGAGCTCTTAAAAGTATACCTTGGTAGCTTAAAAAAATTAAGTATTAATTTGCACAGAACTTCTAATCCTATTCAAAGGATAAAAAGGGAAAAATTCATTAAATGTTGAGCACTGGCACTTCAAATGCTATTTTCCTTTGGGTAAACGTACACCATCCAGTAATAATGAACGATCCAGTAATAATTTGCTATTTGCTTTCACTGATTATCACTTAAAAGAATACAGGATAATGCTGTAACAGCTACGACATTAAGATCACATGACTCACAGGCAATATACAAATACTTAAGAACTTACCAATCTGTCCATTATTTTAAATTATCATAAATATACATAGCAATATAATATTTATAACCAGGAACTGCACTAAGTTGACACATCATTTAAGCTCTACCTGAAAACATGCCACTTTAAATCCTAAAACCTTAACCCTGGTGTTACACAGTTTAACAATCAGATCTAACAGAAGCAGCACAGATTTCCTTTCTCAAAGACAAGTTCAAAGTACACTGGCAATGACAATTATACAAATGAATCCTGAAGTTCCCCTAAAGAATGTCAGAAAGTTATCAGAGAGGTTGTGTAGTGGCCTTGATATTTTTATTTACCAAGAATTCTATAAATTCTAAAATTAATTGATTTATCTTTAAAACAGCACCAATCTTGCCCACTGATACAATTAAAATTTGACTTTCTCAGTTCTTAGTTCACAAGTTTATTATGAAAAACACTGCAGTGTTCTTGTGCAGTAACATCAGGTCTTACAGGAAGGGGGAAAACATTTCTGTTCAGAACAACGCACCAGGTTCTGACAATAACAAAGAACAACATGAGGGCGAGATTTGAGAAGGGAATAAACTGAGTGCAGACAAATCATACAATTAAATTAAACAGTATCCCTGAAAAGAAACAAAACAATTTCAAAACTCACAAGTAGAGGGGAGGCTTGGTACTTATTTTTAAAAATGTTCATTAAGCGCCAATGATTGTTTGCTGCTATCCTTATCTACAGTCATGCTGAGTAAAGCTATAGCTAAATGGAAGTTAAATTGTATTCACGAGGTGTTAATGTTTACATCTTATTATCTGCAGTCTCTCAGAGAAAGCAAAAAGTAACTACAAATAGCGCTATGCCAGAAACTGGTTTCTTGACCAACAATGTCGCTTCAGCATGCAATGAACTGGTTCATTCTAAAGTGGTCACGGCTGTTGATGACAAGAGGCTTTGTATTTTTATATGGCACATCTTTTGGTCCGTGTGAAAACAAGTTTTTTGAATGTTAACTATTTTCTGACACTCTGGAGTTACTGTTGCTCTTCCCATTTCCATTAGGTCAATAAATGGTTCATGGCAATACTGTACAAGTTTAAAATTTCATTACAGGAAGTAGTCTGGGGTACGACGAGTGACATGTGGTTCGCCTCTACGAGGTGCTGGATCAAACTGCAAGCTGAAAAATAAGACCAAGTTCAATGTTTATATTTAAAGTCACTGATGTATTCATAAGAACTTCAGTCTTTGAAACTTTAAGTAACTTTTTCCTATCCAACTTTAACTTGCATAAGAAAACAAAACTTTAATTGCAATTGAAATCATATATGCAAGGTCTTTCAGCTACATTCCTCAGTAAGAACTTAGCTAGGAAGCCATGTTTTTATTATACAATGCCATTCCTTCTAAGATGGTTTGAAAGAAAGTCTCTACCAAGTGTGTAAAACTTAAAAGATCTGAATATTGTATCTGATTTCTCATCCTCAGAATACACCTTATTAAGTCCACAAAAAAGCACATGTTTAAAAATTGAACACCTTGTGATCAATAACAGAGTCTATATAGGGTTAGTTTCTGATGCGTTTTAATACATCATAGGTCTATTTCAAAGAAAATTTAAAAACCAACTTGGAATTAGCATGAATTCATGAATATTTACACCTGCCCAATGGCAACCAAATAGTCAGGTATTAACACTTACAAAGAATATTTTAGAGTATCATCAAGTTCCATGATTGCAGCTTGATTACCACAACGATAACAATAGTTTGGAGCACTGAAAATTGTTACTACATTCCGGTCATGGCACCAGTTATATCCCTACAAAGAAGGGAAAAAAGTTATTTGTTCTGTAATTTACATACAACAAAAAACAAAAACCAGACAGACCTGTAACATCTTCACAAAACACTTAATATTCTGTATTTTGTAAAAACTATGATATATATATATATGTATGTATTTGCTTTTCCCAAATTAACAAACCAAAACTAGTTTTTTATTATAAAAAGAAAAAAAAGTTGGGCATGGGATCACACCTGTAATCCCAGCTACTTAGGAGGCCAAGGCAGGACAATCACAAATTCAAGGATAACCTGGACAATTACCCAAACTGTTTCAACAATAAGGAAAAAGATGGTTGTGTAGTGGGGCTGGAGCTCAGTGGCAGAGTACTTAATAACACTGGTAAGCTGTATATTCAGCTGGCCCTCTGTAAATGCCTGTCTTATCAGCCTCTTATTAAGGTGAACTAAACATGAATTAAGAATGAAACAGGCCTGTAATCCCAGCACTCTGGAGGCTCAGGCAGGAGGATCTCTGAGACTTTAAGGCCAGACTTAAACCACAAACTAAGACCCTGTCTCAAAATCCAAAATCAAAACAAAATGAATGAAGAACATGATTTAAAATACAGGACTATATGACCATGCCTTGCAGAAGTAAATACCTACGGTTAGTCTGAATATTACATGTGCCCCCAAAACACATGCTGTGTTAAAGGTTTAATCCCCAGGGTAGTGATATGAGGAGATGAGACCTAGTGGCAGGTCCTTTCATTGGCATGTACCCCTGAAGACATCTATGGGGGCCCAACGTGTTTCCATCTTGTTTTCCTGGTTCTGGACCTGAATCCTGGTCACAGATATGTACCCATTATGCTGAGCCATCCTTACCAGAAACCCAAACCAGTAAGGCTGCCCACTCTTAAAACTTCAACCTTCAGAACCCTGAGCCTAAACTAATCTCTCTTTACAAGTATCTTGTGTCAGGTAACATTACAGTGACAGGAAGCACACTAAAATACATCTACTTCTAGACCAGAAGCTTATTAATTTTCTTCTCAGGCATGGGTAGAAGGTCCCTAAGCTGGCTGCTGTCCATAAACACCTCTAGTCTTTTTTTTTTTTGGTCTTTTTCATTTTTATCGGTACCGGGATCGAACTCACGACCGCCTGCTTGCAAGGCAGGTGCTTGTGCCGCTGAGCTAAACCTCCAGCCCCAACACCTCTAGTCTTGAGTGTGACACACTCAAAGTCATCTGAATGCAAGAGCTACTTCTGTTAGTTTTTATCCTTAGTACTGTTCACAAATTTCTCACAAATCTTATTAATTTAAGTAAGACCCTAATTCGAAAAGTATGCTAATCAATATTTTATGCCAAAAGCCCTCGCACGTTTCCCATTGTTTCTTCTTTCAGATCACTTTAACACATGCTATATATATGAAATAAAAATAGGATCATAAAATGACACAGTCCCCCCATCTCCCTGTATCTTACTTCCCTAAATCACAAATGCTTTCCAGTTATTAAGAATTCTCTCAAATATGTTAAATATGTATTTTATTATCAAAAGCTTGGTTTTAATTCTAGTGTGCAGCTACCAAAAGGCTCAAGCTACAATGCCAAACTCAAGAGAAGGAACACATGGGGTATCTAAATAACAGCATTAAAATAGAACTCCGTAGTATCTTCTCTCATGTAGTTTACTAAAAAACAAGTCTTACTTCAAAGAGCAGAACGTACCTCCATCACCAGCTGGTGAGCTCTAGACACCAACGTGAGGCCATTGGCATGATTAAATGTCTCAGATATATCTTGGCCAAAAGTATAACCAGCTCCCCGAGGAGATATACCCCAACCACCACGATCGTCTGGATCTGACCACAGCAAATCACACATTGGACCCTAAAAAAACAAGTTCAAGTTATATAAGACTGGTAATTCATCGGAAGCAGCTTCCTATCTCACTTTCTGAGTGCTGTTTGCTGAAGGTCTTTAGTTAAGACATCTGTGCAATGACAGATATTTCATGATGTGCAAGTCTTCATGATGTGCAACTGGCATCAATGTGCAGGCACCTCAATCTACCTATAGTCTGGTCCCACACCTCCTGAGGTCTTGGCAGGTTTCTAACCTTGTGAACAATGAGGCTAATAGTGTTCACACTTAAAGGACTGTTTAACATATAAAACGTACTTATAATTAAACTGCTCTCTCTATAAAGTTTTCTGAAAAGACTATCACCAAGTGAAAGCCATACCTCATGGGGAACTTCTTGTAGGCGATCAAGTGCTCTGATGTGATCCAGTGTATCTATGGATGGAGAGAGGCCACCATGTAGACAGAAGATCTGAAAAGATTGGTTTAAAATGTTAACTTCATGTAAAAGAAACTCTAGAGTATTCTAGACTGAGTAGCAAGTAGTCAGCCCCACCGTCTGGCCCAATGGGTGTTTCTATGCTTTTCCTGGATGAAGTCTGCCTCGAAGACCCACCTTTCCTCCAGCCTACTGCGAACTACTGAACATCTTTTGCCCTGACACACTACCTGTGCTACATTCAGACTCCATCTCGATCAGCTCCATCAAGAAAATGTTACCTTTTAATGCTATGTGCTCCCCTCCACTAAAACTAACTGTAGCACCTTCACACTCACAGGCTTTTCTTGTAAATTCTACGGACCACCTTTCCTGGACACAGTAAACAGGTCTTTGTATCTCTTAGAATTGGGCTTCATTTTCTATCCCCATGATCCCACCCCATACACTACAGTGCTTGCTACAAAAAAGGCAAAAAACAAAACAAAAACTTCCACTAAGTCCCAAATGGAGAAGTCACTTGCACCTCAACATCTGTCCTGATAGGTGTCATTATGTAATTCAGGATGGCCTCAAACTCACAGTAGTCCTCCTGCCTCAGTCTCTAGAGTGCTGAGATTACAGGTGTGTGCTACCATGCCCACCCTAAACATTAATAAAGCAGATTATCCCTGAACTCTAGAAGAAAAAAGTGGGAACATTTCAAGGTCAAGACCCTGTCTCAAAATTTAAAAAGTGTTGGAGATCAAGTTTAGTGCAAAGTCCCTGCTGGATTCAAATCTTTGGTCCCATAAAAGGTAGAAGGAAAAAAAAGATAACAGCAGATGCCCTGGGGGTTTCACAGGCCTATATACCTCAGTATCTGGGAGGCTGAAGATTCTAAGTTTAAGGCTGGCTTGGCCAGCCCGACAGTTGTAGGAATGGGCAGAGGGATAAGCAGATATCCTAAAAGTAATCAACAATGAGTTTTAAGGTGCACAAACCTGCCCATCCACCAAGGCAGTGAGAGGAAGGTAATCAAAAAGATCTGTAAAATATTTCCAAACATTTGCATTTCCGTATTTTCTTAAACACTCATCATAGAAACCATAAACTTGTGTGATTTGTCTGCTCTCATGATTCCCTCGGAGAATAGTGATGCGTTCACGGTAACGAACCTGAAAAACAACAAAACAGGAAACATAGCTAGTCCCTTCAAAATTCAAATGAGAATGCAGGAAGCTTTCTACTGGGAAATCAGCTGAAAAAACACAGCCCCACATTACACTGAAATATGATTTACAAACATAAATGCTCATGACATGATTTGTCAACCTCATTTCAGTTAAATCAAGTAACTTCTACCACCTACTTTATACCAAGTACTCTTCAGTCATAAGGCCTCATATGTGCATTATTTTTTCCAGTTCAAGGATTTTTAGTAAATTTAGTTACACAGCAATTATCACAATCCAGATCTGGAACCTTCTCATTAGCCTGGAAAGATCTCTCATGCCTGTCTGCAGTCACTCTCCACTTCTAGATCCTGGCAACCACTGATTTACTTTCCTTTTTGAGGCTGCCTTTTCTAGACATTCCATAAAAATGGAATAACATATAAAGTATACTCCTCTATGCAAAGCATCACTTGAACCATTTTAAGACTGGTCTATGTTGTAGCACAGGTCAAGGGTTTATTACTTTTTATAGTTCCACTTTTTGTTTCTCCATTCACCAGCAGGGTGACTGGTGACTTACAGTTTTGGGACCATTGGGAAGTGGTGCTATGATCATTTGCAGGACCATATACTTTCATTCCCCTTAGACAGATAGACAGATTATTAGGAGTATTAACTGTTAGGTATAGGAGGCACATGCTCTAACTTTCCAAGAATCACTACACTGGCTGAGCCATTTCACATTCCTACTGCAATGCACGAGCATCCTTACCTCTGCGTATCCACCAATGCATGGCAACAAGAGCCTTCAATTAGTCATCCTAACACATGCGAAGTGCTAACTCAGTTATCTCAACTTGCGTTTCCCGAATGACTAAATGTATTACGCATCTTTTCATGTATTTATTAGCCATGTATTTCTTGAGAGAAATAGTTTAAAGATTTTTTTCCCACTTAAAAGTTACCTGTCTTGTTATTAAATTCAGAGGCGTTATAAAACAATAAATGAAGAGCAGGGCATGGTGGTGCATGCCTGTCATTTTAGTACCTGGGAGGCTGAGGCAAGTTCAGGGCTGGCCTGAACTACACAGCAAGACCCTGTCTCACAAAACAAAACAAAACATAAAGATGTGGGTGCGACTTTTGTGGCAGAGCATGTACTTGATTAGCATGTAGGAGGCCCTGGATCCATTCTCCAGTACCAAAAATAAATGAAAACTAAAATGTATAGTAGATTGACGTGTTGTGAAATTTGTTTTAGTTTTTTTTTTTCTCCTTAAAGTAAGTAGACTTGAAAAAATGCATCCTAAGTTTTTTAAGACTGAATATACTTCTTTTGAGGTGTGGTTTTTGTTTTGTTTTTTTGTCTTTTTGATAGAGTTTCACTATGCAATTCAGGCTACCCTTGAACTCACTTTGCAGCCCAAGCTGGCCTCAAACTCGCAGTCATCCTCCTGCCTCAGCCTTCTGAGTTGGGACTACAAGCTGTGTACCATCATGCCCAGCCTTGTGGTATGTTTTATGATATTTTTTTTGGTACTGGGAATTATGCTTGCCAGGCAGGTGCTTATTGTGCTGAGCTGTATCCCCAGCTCCTTGTGATATATTTTGAAGAATGCAAAACTTACTTTTCAGAAAATCAAGTCTTCTATTTTTTTAACAGATATTTTTGTAAACATATATAATAGAAGTCTTTGCCTAACAAAAGATCACAAAGGTTTTTTTTCCCCTCTTCAAAGTATTCTGGAAATTTAATCAGATCTTGCATTTAGGTCTGTGGTTTTTTGGCGTCCATGGGTTTGTTGTTGTTTTGGTGCTGAGGATTCACAGCCTAGGGCTTTGTGCCTGGGAGATACATCCCAAGCCTTATGATCAATTTGTTCCACCACTATTTACTGAAATGGCCATCCCCCTCCCCCCTCCCCCCTTCCCACCTCCCTGCACTCATCTGTTGCTAGGGCTGCTGTAATAAAGAACTACGGAATAAGTGAAACTTATCTCCTCAGATTTCTGCAGCCAGAAGCCCAAGATCAAGGTACCAAGGAGGCTGGTTTCTTTCAAAGTCCCTCTCCCTGACTTACAGATTTGTATTTTCTCCATGTGTCTTCCTATCTTCTTCCCTGTCTCTACCCTAATCTCTTTTTCTAAGGATACCACTCAAGGATTAAGGCTCTCCCATTTTATTTAATTATCTCTGTAAAGGCTCTGACTTTAAATTGACATTCTGAGGTCCTGGGGATTAAGACTTTGATACATAAAATTTGAGAAGACACAATTCAATTCATTATACTTCCTGAGGTTTTATTTTTTGAGGACAGGGTCTTATTATTGATTGGTCTTGAACTCCCAGCAATCCTCTTGCCTCAGCCTCCTAAATTCTGGGATTAAAGGTCATGTGTGGCTCCTGAGTAAATTTTCGAAGGCAGTATATTTGTTCCTTTCCTGTGAACTGGGATCAAGCCTATGCTTTTTTTAAAGCACTCGTGGCTTGCTAGGTTACTTCACAATATCTAAAGCCACAGGAAGTAACTTCCTTTATCCAATCCAATGCCTTCATTTTACAAATGCAAAATATAATGACTTCCAAAAAACTTCTGTAGCTTTTCACACAATTAAGGTATCACTGGGGTGGGGATATAGCTCAGTGGCACAGCAACTGCCTGGCATGCACAAGGCTAAGTTCAATTCCCAGTATCAAAACAAAACAAACAAAAATAAATCACCTTTGTTGTTTTAAGGTATCAATTACTGGCCAGGCATGGTGGCACATTTCTGTAATCATAACCCTCAGGAGGCTGAGGCAGAAGGATTGCTGTGTTCAAGGTCACGTTAGGCTACATAGTGAGTTCAGCACTAGGCTGTACCACACAGTAGCACTCCGTCTCAAAAAACCAAAAATGGGGGCTGGGGATTTAGCTCAGCAGCATAAGCACCTGGCAAGCAGGCAGTTGTGAGTTCGATCCCTGATACCGATAAAAAAGAAAAAAGACAAACAAAACAAAACAAAAAAACAACCAAAAATGAACCAAAAAAAAGATGATCAATCACCTGCAACTCAGCTCTTGCTGAAATCATGACATACTACTTCTTTAATATTGGCAAAGTATGTGACACTCACTCTACTGTGAATATTCTGTAACACGAATCTATTGTCTAATAAAAGAATAAAAAAGAAAAAGGAAAGGATATCCCAAAGATAAAGTCAAATTTTTTTATCAGCAAAAGGCAGAAACATTCTTCCCTAAAAGTTACCCATAGTACTTTGTTTCACCTTCAGATCTTTTTTTTTTTTTTTTTTTTTTTTTTTGTCTTTTTCCTTTTTATCGGTACCAGGGATCGAACTCACGACTGCCTGCTTTCAAGGCAGGCGCTTATGCCGCTGAGCTAAACCCCCAGCCCCTCACCTTCAGATCTTTATCTCTACATTTCACAAACTACAACTGGTGAGGCTGGGCATGTAGCTCAGCGGCATAAGCGCCTGCCTTGCAAGTGTGTGGTCGTGGAGTTCAATCCCTGGTACCGATTTTAAAAAAAAACTACAACTGGTATATATAAAGTTTATATTACTTCATTCCTAAGTAAGGAATTTTATTCTGAAATGTAACACAGCTGGAGAAAAACTGCAACATCACTAGGAAAAAACCCTGAATATTTAACAGATCTGTCTTACCCAGTTCAAAAGTCCAAATATAAAATTTAAATTACCTTTAGAGCTACAAGCAGTGTAACTGTTTCAACTGAATAATAGCCTCGGTCAACATAATCTCCCATAAACAAGTAATTTGTATCTGGTGATTTGCCACCAATTCTAAACAGTTCCATAAGATCATGAAATTGCCCATGTACATCTCCACAGACGGTAACTGGACATCGGACCTCCTGCACGTTGGATTCTTTTGTCAGGATTTCTTTAGCCTACAGATAGAGGAAAAAACAAAGCAATAAGGTTTGGCATCAAACAACATTAACAAATATATGCTTATTCATATAATGTATCTTAAGGTATAATAGCTGGTGTAAGATGAAACGGCAGAGATCTAGGATTCAATTAAAATGGACAGTATGTGGCTAGATTCTATTCACTGGTTATAACACCTCTTTTATCTTAAAAAAAAGTATGAAGGCGCATAGTCTCATTTCTGTATCATTTCAGTATCAGGAGGATTTTTTTTTTTTTTTTTTTTTTTTTTTGTACTCAGGACCTTTTGCTTGCCAGGCAAGCACTGTGCTGCTGAGCTATATCCCTGGGCCAATATCAGGAGTTTTCAAGCCTATTAAGTTGTCATCTAATTAAAATTCTAAGATCATTATCTTACTAAGATCAATGAAAATGGAGTAAGACGCACAGGTCTGCATTTCCCCAGTTTTTAACTAACACTCCCATCCCACAATTTCAGGTTATCTCGATACTGCTTCACCTTCCAAGTACTATTTCACTCAGTAGAAGACCTATTTTCCATTCATTTAATAAACATTTACTCATCATTTGCTCAATTGTCCAAATGACATCTAGCTCTGCACTAGGCACTGGGAATTCAGTACTGCACAAGGGAGGTCATTCCACTGGAAGGGTTACAAAGAAGTAAGAGAGAGGAGTAGAGTGTAGTGTGTCAGGGAAGAAAGGAAGAGCATTAACTGGAGAAGACTTTAGTTCAAATTACCAGAGAATTATTGCTTATGAGCAGATTACTCTTCACATCCTGAGTGACAACCAAAGAAGTCAAGTTTAAGGCAGTGGCACATGGCACTGTTAGCTACACACTGGAAAACTCAATATCCACACTCTACTTCAAGAAACACTCTTTGAGAGTGCAATCCAAGCACCAATTTCTAAGCCACACAACCCCTGGTGGTTTTTATTTTGAAAAATTTCCTTGGATGGTAATTCTAAGATTCTCTAAATTACTGTCACTAAAAGACAGACATTCATTAGGCACAACCCATGATTAAGTGAGCCTGGGAGAAGCACCACTATTAAGCCCTAAATTCCATTTGCCCCTTTTATTTCAATTTAGATAAATCACAATCAATAAAGTCTACAGATGTTTCTACAGCACTACACAAACTATATACAGTGATACATTCTTGTAAAAACAATCTGGCAAGGGTAAAACTCAGTATGCCCTGGAATCATACCCCACAATAGCACTCCCCTAGGGCAAAAGCATCTATCAAGAGCAACTGACAAGTGAGCTTTCAAACCTTGTTTAGAAATTTTACATCATACTGTATGCTTACAAGAAAAAAAAAACTTTTCATTTTTAAAATTATAAAGGCTGTTCAGTAGCCTGCTTTTCTAATAATACCTAGGAATTCACAAAATACAGAAGCCAGTTTAATTTTTTACTGGATAGAGTGGTCCACAGATTACAACCACAGGAAAGGAGTGTGTGTACAATACAGCAATGAACACCCTTGCATTTGCTCTCTGTATACATCGCAGCATAGTTCCTGAGAGAAGACACCATGAGTGAACTTCCTAGTAAATCTACAATTGTGCATTTTTATATGTTCACACTAGTCAAATAGCTCTTCTAAACAGAAAGGACACTTTAACTATAAAGCAAACAATTTTAATTTTTAAACCAACCAAAGCTCTTTCTGCCCTTTACAAATTTCAAAGAATACTTACAATGGTATCAGAGAAAACAGTGGTGTCCACCAATCACCAATCAAGTCAACTGCTGCAAGCTTGCGAAGTATGCTTTTTATTTTTTGTTTCAATTTACTAACTCTAAAATAATCATTATGCCAAAATATACTACCTTGAATGCCAGAACAATAAAGGCTACTGAGGTCCACATCAAAGTTTATTTTTCACAATTAATCACAGACAAAGAAGTCTGAGAGGTTGTGCTACCAAGAAATTCGGCCTGAGGCCAGTCTTGGCTACAGCATCAGTTCTGAAGAACCTCTCTCTGGGTCATTTAAGGGAACCTCTTAATGAGAGACCTCTAGTCTCCCTCCATGCCTTTATTAACCATCAGCTACATACTTCAAATCTCTTGTTAGTACCGTCATTTGAGCTTTAATTTTTAAGTAACTACCTTTTTTCAATAACAGTAGGCTGCAGAATGTGTGTATGTGCCATAGGTTTATCATCGTTGTGTTTTTTGTTTTTTGTTTTTGTCTTTTTCTTTTTTATCGGTACCAGGGATTGAACTCACAACCACACACTTGCAAGGCAGGCGCTTATGCCGCTGAGCTAAATTCCCAGCCCCTTGTCCCAGAAATTTTTCTCAGGCCTTCAAAATTACTCAGCTTGAGCCAGGGATACAGCTCAGTGGCACAGCGCCTGCCAGGCACATGCAAGGTCATGACTTGGATTTCCAGTACCAAAAAACCTCCAAAATTACTCAGCTGATAAACTTAACATTTGGGAAAAAGATGGTATAACAATTTTTAAATAATGCAATTAAGTACACATTGATTTTGATACATTAGAACCCTTCTAAAATTGTCAAGGGATGAGGATTTAGCTCAGGGGCATAAGCTCCTGCCTGACAAGTGCAAGGTTGTGACTTTGATCTCAGGTACTAAACAACCAAACTCACAAGAATAAAATTGTCAAGTGGTAAAGATTGCAATAAATGAATTCAAGCAAAGAAGACTGTGTGTAAACTCGCTGGAACAAATAATCTATTAATAAGATCTTTTTTTTCTAAATTGGTACCAGGGATCAAAATCACAACTGCCTGCTTGCAAGGCAGGTGCTTATGCTGCTGAGCTATCCCCAGCCCTATTAGTAAGATCTTATTCCAAAGAACTGCTGGGTGTAGTGGCGCTTGGGAGGTTGAGGCGGGAGGATTGCTGGGTGTTGAAGACCAGTGTGAACTACACAATGAGACCTGTTCTCAAAATACCAAAAAATAAACACATAAAGAACCATGAAAGTTAAAATTTAATGGCATTTTAGAATCTCAATAATGTGAAGACTTACTTGAAAGGTCACTGAGAATATTAGTTTACTGCCAGTGTCCTCGGATCAATCTGGGTTTGGATTTAGATACCTCACAACTTTTATTTTCAACACACAACTCAGCTCTTTAGGAAGCTAAAATGGGAGGACTGCTGGAACTCAGGAGTTCCAGACCAGCCTGGGGAACAACGTGAGGCCCATCTCAAAACACTCTATCTCTCTCAACTGTAAAGTAAATGACCTATAGGTTGAATGTTCTTAAACACAGGCCACATTAATATGATGTCAGGATGAAAGCAGACCTCGTAAGTCATCTATGCTGAGATTTTTCAAGGAAGACAATCAAAAGGGGAAAAACCCCATACCCCACAAAAGATTCATCAAACTCTTTTTTTTTTTTTGTCTTTTTCGTTTTTATGGGTACCAAGGATCGAACTCTCGACCGCACACTTGCAAGGCAGGTACTTATGCCGCTGAGCTAAATCTCCAGCCCCCAAACTCTTATTCTTAATTTCATTAAGGGAATACGGTAACATTTAAAAACACAAAATGAGATGGGCATGGCAGCACACATCCATAATCTTTAGCACTTGGAAGACTGAGGCAACAGGATTAAGAGTTTCTGATCACCTTGAGCTACACAGAGTTCAAGGCCAGCCAGGATGATCTACAGAGCCTATCTCAAAATGAAACAACCACAAAATAATTACAACCCTGTCAAAATCCTCTGTATTAAAGAAAGACTGAGAAAAACACATTAAAATGTTAATAGAACTTCAGTGGGGAAATTGTAAGACACAGTTGATAGGGTCTCACTATGTATGTAGTTCAGACTGGCCCTGAACTCACAATGGACCCTAGGCTGGTATTTCACAAAGGAGTAATCCTCCTGACTTAGCCTCTTCAGTGCTGGTGTGCACCACCATTCCCAAGTCAATCATCTTCAGTTTTAACCCCCATATAGAACTCATTTATAGTTAGTCTCATTTTGTATCGTTTCATATTAACTACATTTTGTATTCATTAGTGTTACAATGATCATACAATTCAAAAAAGTACCCATACTCAGCTACTCCATGTATAAAACATTACTGATTTTATGGTTTTCTTCTTCTTTTGTATTGGGAGTCAAACTCAGGACTTCCCTGCTTGGGAGGCAGGTATTGGGCCACTGAACTATGTCCCCAACCCATCTCACTAATTTTAATTGGCATTTTCATTTCTGAGTGAAAGCTGCATTCCATTAATTATTTCCTATAAGCTATTTCCCCTCTTCTATGAATTATCCACACATGTTCTTTGAACATATGTGATGCTCATATATGTAAATATAGTACATGTGTGCATATGCCTTTATAATCTTTGTGGGAAGGATTATGTATCCTCAATTTCTTTATTTCCTTTCCCTTCCATCCATGCCCCTTTCCACTAATCCCTTGATCCCCCTCTTTCTGGTACCTATTTTCATTGCTTGTGTGTAGTTGGTATATGCATGTAACACATCTTGATTCCTTTTATCTTCCCTCACTCCTTCCCTCCCTCATCTCTTGACTGCCTGCTCATCTGAGAAAGATCTGTTTTAATCTGGTATTTTAATTAAATTTGGTTTCTCATTTTTAAATACACTGTCCAAATTTTTGCCCATTTTTGTTTTGCAATTTTTCTCCCACAAAAAGGAAAACCTAACACTTTGATGTTTTCTAATAGTTTTTCTTCTATATTTACATTTTAATCCTGCAATTACACGACAACTACTCAAGCTTTTTGACGGGAGGGGTTGAGATAGTGTCTCTCTCTGTAGTCCAGTTTGGTCTTGAACTCCGTATGTAGCCCAGGCTTGCCTTGAGATTATCTTGTCTCAGCCTTATAATACTAGGATTACAGGTTTGCACAACCATGCCTGGCCAGCTTCCTTTCGAACGAGTGCTTTGCACCTGAACATAAAAGATCTTCACCCTACACCACTGAAGAACCACTGAACTGGGATCTAGAATTTCACAAGTACTTTCACAATTCTCTAAAAGCTAGTCACTGACATTCACTGTATGTTAAGTCCTAGCCCAACTCCCATTCCCTTCACGATCAAGAACAGGTAATATTGAACTGCAGTAAAGATAAGACTGAGGGAAAAACCCCTAGCCATTGTGTCATCAGGATTTGGGTACCGCAACCCAATCAGATCAGGCTGTTTTCCAGCAAGGCCATCTAAGAACAGTAAGTACACTTGAGAAGGGGGTGGTCTAAATAAACTGTCCAGTCTGAACTTGAACCTGAACTCAATACCCTCCTGATTCAGTCACCCCCAGTGCTGGGAATACAGTCATGCACCACGTCACCAAGCATTCAAGGGTAAAATTTTAAGTAACTTTGTAAGAATCTCTGGTATTTTTCTTAGTCTCAAAAACACAAACCGGAGCACAATGACACACACCTGTAGTCCCAGTTACAGGCAGGAGGATCAGGTGAGCCAAGGAGTTCAAGGAAAGTTTGGCTAACACAGCAGGACTGTTTCAAAAACAAAACTACTTAATCACGCCATCAGGAACAATTTCAGGACTCAGGTATACCAAGAAACATCCTCCTTCAAATACTGTTTTAACTTTTTGAGTTAATATTCAATTTTCGTGTTAGTTACTTGAAAGGGTTCTTTATGTTAACTTTAAGCACTTCTATTAACTTATTTTTGGGTTTTTGAGATGGGTCTCACTATGCAGTCCAGGCTGGCCTCCAGTTTAACATTGATCCTCCTGCCTCAGCTTCCTGAGAGCTGGGATTACAGGTGTGTACCACCATACTCACCTCTTAAAGTTACAAGAAACCAATGCTGGCTTTAATGTGTCTTCTCTACAGGCCTGAAATGAGAGCCAGACAAAGCTACCTCTTCACACTGCTAGTACTACTCATATTACCCGATAAAGGAATCTCCATTTAATAAATCATTTTACTATTTAATATCCAATTAATTCTAATGGTCAAAGGAACTCTAGTTCAAATAAATTTTAATATCTCATTCTTACTACCATAAACACATACCAATGATTAAGCAAAACAAGAAAAAAATGTGATTTTCAATTTTACTTTTAAGCAGACTTGAAATTTAAAACTTTTTTTAAAAAAGCATTAAATTCTAAGGCAAAATATTTTTCAATAAATCAAGAGAATTTAATTTGCTTCACATAGTTTTATGTAAAATGGAAGGCAGGTTTCTTTGAGATTACATTTTCATGACTATGCAAAAAATTAAGCTTTGCGACAAATTGGGGTATAAGGCTAGATTGAGGAGAGGGCAGTATATAAAATAGGACTTATGACTACCACTGGAAGCAAATTAAGTTAACTTCAACTATCAAATCTTCTATCAACAGCACATGGAAGCACACACCTATTAATCCCAGCACTCAGTAAACTGAAGCACGAGGATCACTGCAAGTCTGAGACCAGCCTGGACTACATACAAAGTGAGCTCAAGGCCAGCCTGCACTGCATCGGGATATCCTGTCTCAAAAAGACCAAAAAACAAAACCAAAAACCTTTATGTCACTTGCCCTTCATTAACTGTAGTGAACAGATGCCACTGTATTATTTTATGAAACATTTCAATCTTGTTTTTAAGTATACCTACACCAATCTTAAAATAGCATCATCTTCTATGTAATACTCCCGAGTACTATGTAATACTTTCAACTTGGCTTCAAGCTTAGGGTCTAACTGAAAGAAAAGTTTTAGGAGTAAGGGATAATTCTAAAACTCTATTTAAAAAAAAAAAAAACAGGAAATTGATGTTTTACGGTCTGTTTCTGTCATATAATTACCCTTGCCTTTGACCAAAAAGGATGAGTATTTTCTTTAAAACCATTAGTCTTGTGCAAAAAGACTGACTTCATTCTTTACTAATCAACCTACATATGCATGAATAAAGTATACTCAAGTATATTCCCACATAGGGAAAAACTGTTAACTCTACTCACAACCACGCTGCTATATATGTAATAATGTGTCAACCTAGCCGACCTTTGTGGCTCCTTTCATCGTTCAAATTCTACTCTACCCTAAGTCACCCAATACCGACAGTAGGGGTTTAGATGACAGGTGACAGAGAAAAGCTATTTTATCAACATTAGCCAAAACATTTAAAATTCCTGGTAAGAGTTACCAATAGCCAGGCATGGTGGCACATACCTGTTATCCCAGTATTTGGGAAGGCTGAGGCAGAAGAACTGCTGCCAGTTGAGGCCAACCTGTACCCCACAGAGAATTCAAGACCAATCTGGACCACATAGTGAGACACTGTCTCAAAAAACCAAGAGTGAAAAATAAAACACTCCCCCAAACCAAGAGTTAACTACAAAGCTGGGGATGTAGCTCAGGGGTAAACCATATCTGTATGCAAAAAACCTCCAGGTTCAGTTCTAGTACAACAATGACAACAACAACAGAGTTAAATAACAAAGTCAACCTCCCAATTAATAAAAGTTGCCACCAATTAGAGCAAAAACTAAAGAAATTCTTATGCTAAACACGAATGCTATATAGACAAAAGCTAAATAGTACAACTGAGCTTTACAATGCAAGGCTTACTAAACATCAGTTGAACGAAGCCCAGAAATAAACACACTGTCATCACATTGTTAATAATAACATCACTAACCCTTCGCAATCTCTGTGAACTACCACTCTTTTTTTTTTTGTCTTTTTCTTTTTTTATCGCTCCGGGGATCGAACTCACGACCGCCTGCTTGCAAGGCAGCGCTTATGCCGCTGAGCTAAATTCCCAGCCCCTGAACTACCACTCTTTTCATGTATTTAGCCAGGTTAACGAATTTACTGTTTGTCTTCCCACAGCAATCTAGAACAAAGGTTTTCAACTTTTCTGTGCTAACACAAGAGCATAAGTTACTATCTGTGAAGTAAATGATAAATTCAGTGAACGTAAGAAAATATATAAGCATTTTAAAAAATACCAACTATAGTAATAACTACAATGACTAAGGCAAAGTTACAGAGCACAAGACAGACTGACCAGGTGATTGTGACAGTTTAGAAACTACCATTTGCTGCCTTTCACCCATTCCAAACCACAATCTCCAACACCAACATACAAATGAGCAAAAATGTTGTACTGTGAAGAAAATGAACAATCCCAGATGTCTTGTACCACTCTTTCAAACACCCTCCACCCAGCCTCGTCATCTGCTAGAGGACCTCTTCCCCCTTTCCCAGTCTATTCTAACTTAACCTGAAAGAAAAGCTTCTTGAAAACAAAGGCAACATCTTTCCTATTCCTAGTTCCAGTACAAATCAGATTTAAGGAAAATAAATAAGAGAAGCGGGTCAAAGAAAAAGTCCTGTTCCATTTCACATTTTTTTTTTGGCAGTACCGGGTATCGAACTCACAACCACACGCTTGCCAGGCAGGCACTTATGTCACTGAGCTAAATCGCCGGCCCACCTATCTCACTTCTGCTCTCTCAAAATTATAGACTCATCACCACTTCAAACCAAACTCAGTCTCCTGGACTTTCCTAGCTGGTCCCCTGCAAACCAAACCAAGGATGCATCCCACAGAAGTCAAACTCAAGAGTGAAAAAGCAAACAGATCCTCTGCTATAAAACAGAGGAGCTAAATGTTACCCCATTACTCCTCCAGAGCCTATCCTTTTTCTCCACCGCATGAGTTTCACCTTGCTGCCAACTTCTGAAGACATAAAAGTCTTAGACCTAGATAAAGAAAACAGCGAGGGCTGGGTACCTATGTATGTCAGTAACACTGTTGTTTTCTCTTGTTAACCCAAAATTGCACTACCATTTCATGGCTCAGATCACACTCCCCACACACACCCTTTGGAATTATGAGGATAAAAACGTATTTTATAAGCTGCATGACAGTATGAAAGTTACATGTTATGATATCTTATAGTTCAGCCTCTGGGTTACGATTTATGGCTAGGAAGACAAACAATGACCTAGGTTTTTCATCTCAGCAACTTGATTTCAGGGGTAAATATATTTACCTACATTCAAAACACAACAACAATTACTCTTTCCAAGACAAAGAGGCACCATAATATTTCTATCTGATGTGAACAGAACCTTTCAAGGAGTAGGAATGATAATAGTGCTTCGTTTTACAAAATTGTTGATTTCATAATTCAGTTTGACCCCAATTCATCTATTCTTCATTCACTTTACCTCAAAATAGGGGATCTGAAAAAAAACAAAACAAAACAAACAAACAAAAAAAAAACCACGGGACCTGTGAAGCAATATAAGACCACTAGAATTAGAATCCATTACCCCCAGTAACCTCATTTTAACTCCTAATGTCAAGTCAGCTTCCCTTTCCCAGTACTCGGTCAGGTGTACAACTAAGAACAGTAACTATAGGGGGCTGGGGGTTTAGCTCAGAAAAAGCAGGCAGTCGTGAGTTCGATCCCCGGTACCGATAAAAAGGAAAAAGAAAAAAAAAAAAAAAAAAAAGACTTTAATCTTGGTCAAGTATTTTTTGGTTCTAAGTTGTTTGCTTTTCCCCTACTTTTAACAAATGTTAAAACTAACTGAAGCCTTACTGAGTGTATTTTTATAGTCCTTGTAGAGCAATGGAAAACTGCATACACAGGTAAAGAACTCCTTTGAAAAAAATTGGCTGTCAAACAACACATGTTTGGGAAGATCCTGACGGCACAAAGCCAAAATCATACTCAAGTTAAAGTCCCATAATAAACATTATTTACCATAGTTAGTGGAAAAGCAATTTGATACTGTGTATTTCTTTCAATTTGTAGTTGGAAACAAATCTGGCCAATTTAAACTACATTTGCTCTCCAAAGTTTTAAGTAACAAACGCCTCAAAAATTGGCTTTGACATATCTAGTCGCAGCTTAAAATCTTCTAACTAGTCAGTAACAAAAAACCATGTTTACTCATCTTTTTTTTTTTTTCCTCCCCTTAAGATGGGGTATCACCATGTAGTTCAGGCTGGTATTAAACTCAATGCGGGGTTAGCCAAGATTATTATTTCTCAGCCTCCAGAGTAATAGAATTACAAGCACGGGTCACCATGCTCCACTCTTGTCTACTAACACATTCTTGGATTCCTTCTCATTTTGAACACTTATTAATTGCTGATAAAAAAACCAAAAATCATATTCTCAGGATGTTTCAATCACAAGTCTCTCTTCTGGTATGTTTTTATCTTTACTATTTAAACATTTCATTTAGAGCAGGATTTTTGTGTTCTTGTTTGTCCTTGTGATTAAGTTAGAAACTATTATCAAGTAGTTATTTCTAATAAGTTTATGTACTTCATTTCGTGTAAGATTTTAATCTTGGGGGGGCTGGGGATTTAGCTCAGCGGCATAAGTGCCTGCCTTGCAAGTGTGTGGTCATGAGTTCAATGCCTGGTACCAATAAAAAGAGAGGAAAAGACAAAAAAAAAAAAAGTTTATGTACTAATGAAAACATTTCAACTCGGTATTTTCAAAATTACTATTTAGAAGGCAATTATACCAAAGACTACATGTAAACTTTGACTTAGAGATGCCACTAGATGATAAAATATTAATGGTAAAAAGAAAACCTTTGTTTTACTAGAGGATTGTACAAAAGCTATCCAGCCAGGTATTCCAAACTAAAATAACTAAAAAAACTTTTCAAATTAATTTCACTTGTAAGGTTTATACAGTTTCAAAAGTTGAAATAGTTAAAAACATTATATGAAGTTGCATAACGGTACTCAACAAAAAGGATCTACTTCAAAACTGGAAACTTTCATGTAATACCCAGTTTCAATCCTTTTGGCTCTCAGACTAAGATGTGGACACACGAAGTCAACAGTGGAGATAACTGATGAGCCTCACTGCATCTCACTTTTACAAAGATGTGGCAAACAATAATGCTGGGCCCATTAACCTTAGCATCCAATATTATCTTCCAGCATCCAAGGCAAACCCTCTAATTCCATGGTCCATTACCTACTTATTTCCTACCATGCTTGTCTTTCCAGTTAAATTCCAAGCTTCTTGAGAATATGCTTGATTTTCACTGTTTTTCATTCCCCCCAGAAGAGCATGCAAAATGTGGAGTATTCAATTAAGTGTCCAATATTTAAACACAAAGTACAAATTTAAGACAATCACGTTTCTCAGATTAGAAATGATCTCAGAATATAACTACTGTAATTAAGTCAGAAATATGAAGACCAAGTGATTGCCCAAAGTCAATCACAATAACTTACTTAGAAGCAGAAAAAGGACCAGTGTTCAGTCAGCAGTCTCCCAATTACATCATTACTTCTCTTTTCAATGTTTTCTTCACAAAATCACTATTCATCCATCTAACTATTGACTCAAAAACCAAAAGTAAAACCATCATTTATAGTACCTAGAAATTAAGACCTGGCAAAATATATTAAAAATTGAGCATCAAAAATTTGGGGCCCTCCTGAGCTACAAAGAAAAGACCCTATCTCAATTCAACAAAATAAAACCCAGATGAAAAAGTGATCTCTTCCAGATAAGATTCCAGGGACACTGAAAAATACCCTACAGTGCCCAAGACAGGCCTACAACAGAGGTTTCCCGCCTCAAATGTCAATGGTACCCAGGCTGAGGACCCCAATCTGTTGTCCAAAAGAGCTATAATGTGAATCATATCCATACTTTTGAACTTTATGGTAACAAGCTGGCATGGTGGTATAAACCTGTAATGTCAGCACTTGGAAAGCTGAGGCGGGATTGCCCCAAATTCAAGTCTGGGCTACATAGTAAGAACCTGGCACAAAGAACAAAAACAAAAAAATAGCTATAAATAAAAAGAAACAAGTAAAACTATATATTAAGCAAAAAACAGGTAGAAATTTTAAAGGCCTTTTAAAGATCTTAACTTTTAATGTATCAGCCTCACAGGATGTTGAGAATTAAAGGTCAAGAAACAGAAGGCTTGATACATAGTAGCATTAAAAAAAAAGTCCAACAGATAAGTCACCCCTTTTAGCAGTACTGAGTGTTTTGTCTAGGCTTGGTATAATCTAAATATAATTTAAATTCCAATTGTTCACTTTTTAAAAAAATTTTGTTTTGGTTTATTTTTACAGACATGGTCTTGCTTACACAACTTAGGCTGGCCTTGAATTGTAGCAATACTCCTGCTTCAGTCTCCCAAATGCAGAGACTAAAGGCGGTCAAAATTCCAACTGATCTTAACACAATTTCTGAAAAAGTGCGTTTTGGGAATATATGTATCACTCACGAACCTAAAGTTTCACATCAAACCACAAATAGTGAGCACAATAGCTTCCCAAAACTCCAACACAAAATACAAACACCCCACAATTCTGCAGTAAAATGAAATGCCACAAACTCAGTTGTGAAAAACGAAGTTCATTCTTCACAGTGGAGATGCAGGTTTCACACACTTCACAAAACGAGTTACAACAATAAAAAAAATAAAACAGTTGTTAACAGACTACCTGTATCCCCAACCTCCAGAGGGAGGGAAAAAAAGGAACTAAAGAAACAAAACAAAGCTTAGTAGTATTAAGCGAACAGAACACTTTCAGTACCAAATACAGTCAGAGATCAATATGTAGTGATTATTACAACATCTATTTGTGGTCACAAAAATACAGTCGAGAAACTTTTCCACAAGAAGCGAGAATACAAAATCTGACACACTCCTAGATTCTCATTCTAAAAATAAATGGCACAACGCCAGGTATGCTAGCGTAGAGAAGGGTTTCCTACTACCCAATCTGAGTCAGCATATAAATCATAAATCAAACCAACACTTGGAATTCCAAACCAAAAGCTCCTTATGTAGTATGACTCACCAAATTCTCCATGTCTTCCAACTACGAAACGTAAGTTACACTCCTTCCTTGTAACTACCATCGTGACCTTCGCAGAAAATAGGTTAGCAGCCTATTTTGTAATTTTTAAAAAGACACTTTTTAAGTAGGTCTCCGCAGACGGCTGCTCGGTGAGTTTAACACAAACCACCTGAAGTGGTTTTACAGCTGTGCGCCCTTAACGTCGGTCCTGGCATCCGTCCACCAGCCAGTCTTCGGGGGGGACTCTCTGGCCACGCTGGCCCCTAAATTAGGCCTGACCACAAGAGGGGGGTTCTTCCCGAGCCCGCCGTACAGGCCCAAGCCCAGGCCTCATTCCTGGGCAGCAGAGCCCAAGCCCTGCAGCCGGATCTCACTCGGGTCCCCGCCCCGACACGCAGGGTCCCGACTCCCCCGGCCACCCCGCCCGAGCAGAGCTCGGAGCCCCAGAGCTGCCGAACGGCGCCATTTTAGGCGGCGGTGGCAGCGACAACCAATCTCCGCGCGGGAGGCGCCGCGGGGCGGGCCGGGCGTCGACCGGCGAGGAACCGGGGGCCCGGCCGGCGGCTCCGCCATGTTGCACCCTCCCCACAGCCACCTCCTCGGCGGGCCCGGCCCGCGGCGGTTCCTGGAGCTCGAAAACAGCTCACCTTCTCGCAGAGGCTCTTAACCTGCGACTCGGACAGCTGCTTGCACTCATTCAGCTGCTCGATCCACTGGTCCAGCTCCTTGGTGAAAACCTTCTCGTCCATGATGCCACCCGCCCGAACCGGCTGCCGCTCCGCGCTGCTCCCGCGCCGCCGCCCGCACCCGGGCCACACGCACGCGCCGCCACCGGTCCCTAGGGTGCTTCTGTGGTCCCCGGCGGTCGCTGGGCGATAACGCCGGCCCGCTGGCTCTCCCCACACTGCTCGGCCACCGGCGGCTGCGCCTCCTCCTCAGCTCGCCCTAGCTCTGGAGCTCGGCCCTGTAATGGCGGCCGCCCGGCGTGGTGACGTCACGCCGGCGTCAGGAGGCGGCGGGGAGCCGAGGCGGTTGAGAAAGAAGGGGCAGGGACGCGGACTGCGCAACCTCAGAACGGGCCGCGGTCGGCCGCTGGGTCGGAGAAGGGACGCACACTGAAGAACCCAACGCTGGCGCAGCGTAGCCAGCTGGTGACTGAGAAGCCTTCGCTTTTGGGGCGTGGTCCCTTAGAAGGGCGGGGTCGCGGGGGCGGAAAGAACGGAATCCGAGCAGGCGCAGTACTCGAAACCAGAACCTGGCTGATCTGCGAGCAATACCTCCCGCGCAGGCGCAGAGAAGTGGAGCGGCAGGGGGAGGGGGCGCCAGGCGGCAGGAACCTTGCTCGCTCCGGAAGGCAGTTTTGCGGACCCGCGTGAGCGCTTCACCTGGGGGCGGGCACCGGGTCACGGAAGCGAGAACTGCGACCCCACAGCTGTTCCGTGTGGAATGCCCGCACCTTTGGGGGCTGGGACGGGCGCCTGGTCGGGAGTGCCCGCCTCCGCCGCCGGGCACTGCCGGCACCGTGTAATTAGGTCACCCGTGGGCGGAGGCGCGCGGCGCACCTGTGCGCGGCCACACCTTGTCCGGCTTAGGCGGGGCCTGTCCCCGTGGCCTGGAACCCCGCCTCCTGCGCTGTCGCCCTTCCGCTCCTCGCGCGTCCGCTTCCTCCAGACCAATTCCCCGGCGTCGGCCGCCCCGGCCTGCTTTCTTCAGGGGCGTCTCGAAGGACCGGGTACCCTAGAGATGGGACCTTGGTCTAGTTCGGTCTCTTTAAGGTTTGCGAAGATTTTCACCTTGTAGTTAGTGCCCCTCCAGTTACAGAAATATTTGGGGTTAGCCGGGCAAGGTGGCGCACACCTCCCATCCCAGCACTTGGGATGCAAGTTCGAGACCACCCTGGCTACAAAGTGAGCCCAAGGCCAGCCTGAACTACATAGCGAGACCCTGTCTTAAAAAGACAAAAATAAAAGATACATATATATATATATATATATATATATACATTTACATGTATGTATATATAAATAAAATCCCGCCCTGATAGAGTCTGTTTTAACAGCAGCACTGGCTGGAAAATGTTTGGAGTAGGCGGGGAGAGACTGCGATACCCAACAGCATAAAGAACAAGGGCTAACGCAGAACCCTGATTGCATGTCTTTTAAGTCCCTGCCCTCGGTCGCAGTCTGCCCCACCACATGAAGCATTTGTGTGATGCTCTGAAGGAGAGGTCTCATTCTGCAGCTCGGAGGTCGCCCCGCTTCCTACAGGCTGAAGAAGGCCCTGTGGCTTCAACTTCCAGTGGTGGGACTGAAAAATTCTCTTTCATCTAAGACAACCTGCTTGGCAAGACTGACTTGCTTGGCCTCCCCAGCTGAAGACTGTATCTGCTTTTCCTTTGTACCTCCCATTGGTGTGCCAAGACCTGCTCCTCCAGAAAGCTTATCATATACTTAATTTAACCAGCCCGGGGAAAAGTCCTTTTAGCTCCAATTCTGAACCCATGGTGCAGTTAACGTCCCCAAATAAGAAAGTGAGAGTTAGGACCCTGTGGAATGAAGGAAGGAAAAACATTACTTGGTCTCTACACAGTCAGTGTGCTCCCTTATCTTATTCTTCACCATTTCCCTGCACCCCTGTAAGAATTGATCCTACTTGATAAGGCAAGCAGCCATGCACTCAGAAAAAGAGACTTGCCCGCCCAGCGTCAGCGTTTGACACTTCCCACTCCGGAGACCTCATCCACAGCTGCTCGGCTGTCCTATGGACTGAATGAAACACGGAGCAGGGGCAATATAATTTCTTTCATCTGCAGAGATGTTAGTTCAGTAAATTAAAAAGTACTGAACACCCACTAAGTGCTGGGATTGTAATGCGGGGTTTTTGCAACACAGTGTAGCTCTTTGTTGGTAGCATTAATGCAGGTGCTATTTTCTCTTGATGCAGATTACTTGGCTCGCCACTGAAATGGAGGGAAGTTCTAATTATATGTACTTAAAACATCCTGCCAAATAATTAAATGTCATGACTTCTTAAGGAATGAATTCTAGGAAGAGGCTCTTATTAGCATTCAGATAGTGAGGTAAAGCATACATGTCTATAAGCAGTACATAACTATGTTAATCAGAATATCTTCTCTAGGAGAGATCCAGAGTATTTTCTTACTCTACAGAACTCAAAATAACCAATGGAGCTGAAAGCTGAATTTGATCAATCTGGTCTTCACTGATTTGAATTATTTACATACTAGAGGGGAAGGAATACTTGGAACAAACATTCTGAAGCAAACCAAAAAAAAAAAAAAAATTGTCCTTTAATTTCTTGGCAACAAACAAAGTAAATAAAGCACCTTTACTTCAAGAAAGAATGTTTGCTCAGAGGGCAAATTCAGTATACAGCAAGTCCCAGAGTTGCCCATGATGTTTAAACACGACTATAAATAAAAATCATCTGACGACGGGGGTGGGGTAGGTGAAGGGTACCTTGAGCAACTAGCTGTAAAATAGGCACCCTTAGCTAAGATATAAAAACTGACATTCAACACGGAAAAGGAATGCGATGTATTTTATTTGTCAGCAATTCTCTTGACCTTGCTAGACTTATTTTGCTAGACTTATTGCTGCAGTTGTTCCCTCCAATTTCCTAACTTCAGAACTTACTGAGACAGAGGTTGGCGCCTTGATAAGAAGTGGCTCTGGCATCTGCAAACCCAGGTTTTAATTCCCATTCTGAAAATGTTTAAATACATTAAGGTGGGCGAGCTACCTAACTTTTCTGAGTCTCAGCTTTCTCATTTAAAAAGTGGAAATAACTGTCTTAACTATATTTTTCTAAAAATTCACTGAAATTCTAAATGTAAAAGACCAAAACAGTATCTAATAAATATCTAGTAAGTATTATATGGTTTTATAATAGTTTCTAAGTAGGCTATAATTTTAAATCCTAATGCCAATTAGAATCCCTCAGTGTTTGCCATGAAATATACACAGATTTTTGGGTAGAATTTAGGATATAGAGATACCAGAAACATAGAAACAAAGCCATAGTAGGAAGTAGGAATGGGGGAGGAAGTAACATGCCCTCTTCCTTCGTCATCAGCAGACTTTAGAAGACTTATTGGATAGTCACTCAGGAATAAACCCAAGGGTCAGCACAGCTGGTCACTCCTATGCTCCTGTCAGTTCAGAATCCTGTATCTGAAGGCGCCACACCTGAGAAGGATGACCTTTTATGCACGTAGGCCTTCTAAGACCCAGAAGCTCCCAGATAAAGTCCAGGACAGTGAATATCTTACTGGCTCTGCCCATGGAAAGCCTGCACAACCAGAACTACCCAACTACCAGATTTCCCCACTCGGCCTACCCAAGGCCCCTGCCATTCACTGGTGTCTATCCCTATTCCTCTCCTTTGCAGTTTTCAAATTAGCTTTACCGGGATGTGGCCTTTCACCTGGAGTTAGACATTTATAGATGCGGCTTAAGTTTGTGGCCAGGAACTTTGCCACAGATACATTACCAACCTTTGTACCCGCTCCTGCAGTTTGGCTAAAGAGAAAAGAAAAATGATCATGTCCTTGGTGAGGCCCATGATGTCCCGATAGCATTCTTAGTTGCAGAAGGAAATATTTTTCTGCTAACATCAAAGGCAGAGTTCAACAGTGTGGAGGAGGGTGAGCCTTATGAATACTAAAATTCCTTTATAGAAATCTTTATTAACACAATATATTAGAATATTAATAGTATATTTGATACAGAAAGTAAAAAGTATTCTTCTATCTTTAATAAACGTTATAAATGTTTATAAGAATCTTTAGAAATCCACAATGAAGGATTAATAATTCCATCTGATGAGTGGAATTATTTTTTACTTTCTTTCTGCTTGAGTTTTCTATAATGAATACATACTGCTTTTAAAACTGTGAAAAGGGGGATTTAGCTCAGCGGCATAAGCGCCTGCCTTGCAAGCAGGCAAGTCGTGAGTTTGATCCCTGTACTGATTTTGAAAAAAAAGTGAAAAGGGACGCAGGATTTAGGTCAATAGCATAAGCATCTGCATGGCAAGAGCGAGATTGTGAGTTCGTTCCCTGGTACAAAAAAAATAAAACTGTGAAAAGGAGCAGCTGCAAGAGTCTGAAGCAGGAGGATCACCATGAGTTTGAGGCCAGCCTGGACTACATAATTACATAGTGAGTTCAAGGCTGAAATACATAGCGAGATCTTGTCTCAAAAAAAAAAAAAAAAAAAAAAAGCCAGGCAGCATGGCGCATACCTGTGATCCCAGCACTCAGCAAGCTGAGGCAGGAGGATCTTTGAGAGTTTGAGACCAGCCTGGGCTAAAAAGTGAGCTTGGGGACAGCCTGAACCACAAAGCAAGATCCTGCCTCAAAAAGAATTTTTAAAAAACCTAAATAAACTAAGCCTAAATAAATAAACTGTGAAAAGAAAATGTGTAGACTAGGTAAACATGAAAAAACTCAGGAGAATCAGAGGCCTAAAGGGCATGTAGCCAGTAGTCCTGCTAAAGCTCCACTGTGCCCAGAAATGTTCCCCAAGGGTCTCACACTGGGAGTCTCAGTTCTGCGGCCTTCTCATCTCATGTAGCCTGCAGCCTCCTCATGGAGCACTTCAAATAGGCTTTGTTTTCTGCCTTCTTTCTCACAGCTCCTGCCTTCAGGGCAGCCTGTCCCAACTCCCAAATCAATGGTGTCCTCATCCATTCTTTGTCTACCTTGTCCCTGCTCTTAGGACTGCACTCTTGGTTCCATGTGACCCTACCTGTTCAAGACCAGTTGGGTGCTCTACATCCTGAGATGTCTCCTCTGGTGATTCTGGTCTCTTTTTTTTCTAGGTCTCTCTTGATTGTTGAGACTATGAGATTAGGATGAGAGCGCCAGAGACTGCAGACAACACAGGGGCCCTGGTACCTGTCCAAGCGGAGGCTTGTGAATGCAGGGCTTGTTGGGGAGCCCATATGAATGTTCTCCAAAGACTCTGGAAACACTGTGGAACACATGTTTTGTAGGGAGTGTCATGGGAAATCTGTTCACACATTGTCCTTTATGTTCTGGATATGCAGTTCACCAGTGCCCTAGCCTGAAACCAGGCAAAAGTTTGAAATCTCATTCCCCCAATACAGGTAAATTTGGAAGGCTAGAAGTATCTGACCAGTGATATTAGGTTCATTTGCAAAGATAGAAATTATAGCACCACACTTTCCTATCTGATGGAATCTCTCTCCTTCTAGGACTGCTTGTTCTGTAAGTCATCAGGGAATACCAGGTAGGGAGGCCCATCTTTAAATTACTATCTGTTCCTTTCCACGGTGCTGGGGATCAAACTCAGGGCTTTGCATATATTCTACCACTTGCCTGTATCCCCAGCCCTGTTGTAGTGTGATTTTTTGGAGAAAGGCTAATGCTAAATTGCCCTGGCTTGGCTTCAAACTTGTGATCCTTCTGCCTCAACCTCCCTAAGTACTTAGGATTACAGATCTGCACCACTTCATTTGCCTTTCATCTTTAAGTTCTGATTCTAGAGGTTTGAATTGCATCCCCAAACAAAAGAGGGGACATTATGCACACAAATAAAGTGAACGTGATTCAGTGCCTACAAGTTGATGGTTGTTCTGAGAAGGATGCTAAGTAGTTATCTCATTTTGGGGAGAATAGGAAAAAGGAAATGAATAGCATTAATATTAAATAGCAATAATAATAAGGGCGTATTTACTAAGAATGTGCCACGTATCAGATGTTCTTTGAAGGGTTTTACCCATATTCACGTATCCCTCATGCTTTTAAGGTAGGTACTATTATCCTCACTGAGACCCAATCCACCTAAACACACCCATCATCCTCCATTTTTGCTCCCCATAGCATACCACAGTCTCTCACTGTCTTTTTTCCCTCTTTCTTTCTCTTCTATTGCTCATGTGTTCATCTAATTGGGGTAACCCATAGGCACTATCTGTCTCCTGTGTTGGCACTCAGAATAAAAAAAGGCTGCTGACTTCTGAGCTGTACCTTCCCAAGCCGCCTGGCTTGCAAATGAGACACAGTCCAGAGTCTGAGGACCTGCAGCCTGGTCCTTAGCAATGAAAAGCCAAGATTAAGCAATTCTGACAGTGACTCGATGTACCTAGACTCAGTGTTCTTTCCCCACCCTGGGGACTGTTGGCCCTCATGGGCTGGTCTGTCTTGTCTTTTAACTCAAGGAATACAATGGGCATAGCACTCTCTTCCTCAGTGATGTGGGCACTGGGCTGTACAGGGAATTCTCAACTGGATTCTCAGGTCACAGGTCTATCAACTCATAAAGGATCATACATAGGGCTTTTTTAACTGGAGTCTTTACTGAAATTGTTTTAGATTCACATGTAGTTTTAACAATACATAGATTCATGTCCCTATGGTAACATTTTGGGATACTGTAGTACCATACCCCAACTTTGATATTACTGATCCAATTGGCCTATCTCATTAAGATTTCCTGGTTTTATAGATTTTTTTTTTACACATTTGTATATGTACTAGTGGATACAGTTTTCTTGTTCAGGTGCTTCTTTTTTGGGGAAAAGTATCTTAACTTTTTTTTTTTTTTTTTTTTTTTTGGTACTAGGGATTGAACTCATGCTGTTCTTTTTGTTTTCTGTTTTTTGGTACTAGGGATTGAACTCATGACCTCTTGCACTTCCCAAGCAGGCACTTGTGCTGCTGAGCTAAATCCCTGGCTCCGTATCTTAGCTTTTTCAAGTGTCAGAGATGCATAAAGTGTTTGATTCCAAGCTCTGAGATTTCTAGTAGATCCTACCTCAAATCCCCATAGCTCTCTGTTCCAACAATTAGCATTTAATTAGCACTGACCTCATGGCAGGTATAAGGGCAAGGCACATGGGCAAGAGGTAGTGGGGAGAGGTACAGACAAAGAAAGAAAGAAAATCCAAAGGTGTACAGGCCGCTGTGAGCTTATGCCCTGGCAGGGAGAGAGGCAGTCCAACAGGTAAACAAGCTGTTTATTAGCCAGGTACCAAAGAGGTGAAGCTGGGCTTATTGCTTGGCAAGGCGGGCAAAGCATTTCCATAGAAGCTGATGTTCCAGTCGTATCTTGAAGGATAATCCAGAATTCTTCAGCTGGAAGAGGAGAACTGTTAAAATCATTCCCTTTGAAATCATATCTATTCTTAATGCTTGGAGAAAACATAGGAAACCATGCCTACATTTGTTGATTCTACAATGTTAAGGTGTCAGATTCTTCAACTCCCATGTGCAAGTGCTGAGGCCAAGAGATTTTTTCCCCTTGAGTATGTTTTCCACTATCTGGTCCAAATTGGATACCAGATTCTGCTGCCTCACTTGAGAAAGGCATTTTATCTCTGGCGCCTCTATCACATCAGAGCTTATATTTAAAGTATGAGCTATGAGAAGAGACCGCGGCTAACTGGCTGGCTCCGTCCCATCCCTACTGCGCCCTCCTCTTCTCCATGCTCAGGAAGGCAATCCGGCAGTGCCTCGTGGGAGTGAGGGCCCTAGGTAAAACTTCTCAGCTCTCCAGTCCCTAGGACCGCCTTTACCGCAAGGGATCATGGGAAACTCCCAGGGCCTTGGGTGCCCAGGCTCTTCACATCACACCTTCCTGTCTTGTGTAGGCTCCGGCTCAGACACCCAAGGCAAGCTCTTGCTCTGTGTAGATGTCAGGCTACTCACTGCTAATACTATTCTCAGGGAGCTTATTTATTCTGGTGTAGCCACCTCTGGCTGCCAAGGACCTAAGATAATTACCAGGAACTCTTAGAAGCTGCAAATGGGGCACCATTTCTTATGATCTCTTGTCCTCATAGAAGTTGTTTAACCCCCCAAACCTCAGTATCGGCATCTTAATATGGAGGTCATGATAATATCATCTTCATAGGGTTCTTTTAAGATTGGAACCATGTAAAAGTCAGCATATAACAATCCATTTACTTTAGCAATTAGTAGCATCTATTTGTATACTAAAGTTATTTGTGATAATCGATGAACTACTCCAATTTTAAGGAAAAAAGTTATGAAGTACTCTAATTTCGTTCTTTCTTTCTTTTTTTTTTTTTTTTTTTTGTGAGACAAGGTCTTCTTTATAGTTCAAGCTGGCCTTGAACTCACTATGTAGCTCAGGCTGGTCTTGAATTCACAGTGATCCTCCTGCGTCAGCCTCCCAAGTGCTAGGATTACAAGCATGTGCCACCATGCTTGTACTCCAATTTTAAAAAAGAAACAGTCATAACATCTAGCTATAAATGCTATCATCATTTTGATGTATAGTCTTCCTAGGTTTGTACATGTGTGTGCATGTGTGTGAGCGTGTGTGTATACTTAGCAAAAATAAACTGGATGCATGTTATGTAATCTGTTGTAGTCAAATGATATACCATGGGTGTTTCCCCATATATTTAGATGCTATTGGAACATAGTATTTTTCAAATACTACCTACTGTTCTAGCATATTTATTAATATAACCCAATTTGTACTGATCCATTAATTTGGTACTTAGATTGTTTCCTATTTTTATATTTATACACACAGTTCTGTAATACATGTCCTTGTTCATTAATTTAAATGTGTGTAAGTTTCTTATTTATTTCCTTAAGATAAATGCTTAGGAATGACTTGCACGCAAGGCAACACCCTGTTTTTGTTTTGTTAACATTAGGTACACAGAATTAGATTAAACACAATCCTTGGTCTGTGACATAGTCTCATAATTGGTATGTGGATGACCCTGTTTTGTTAATTTAGGTAGTAAATTTATTAATTTAACAAGGTAATTGGTACTTATAGGGCCACAACTCAAAGCAAAAATGAGGACCAGGATAATAACCAACACTGAACCACAGCCCTCCTACCTCTCCCTGCATGCTTCACCCAAGGAAGTATCCTGAGTCCTGTACCCATTTCTTCACTTTCCTTTCTGATAGTTCAATTGTACCCATCTTCCTAAAGAGCAGCTTTAATGCTCATGCTTAGCTGTATAAGAAGGGCATCATGTTATATGCAATCCTGTAGGAGTTTTTCTCACTTAGGGTTAACATTACTTGGCTTAAATTGCATTTCATTGTAGTTTGTTCATGTTGACTGATGTAAAATAATCCAAAGAATAGACTATGTATTTGCTTTTGTTTGTTTTGTATTTTTAGACAAGATCATAGTGTATATTCCAGGCTGGCCTTGAACTCATTATGCAGTCCATGATGCCCTGAATTTGCAGTCCTCCTACCTCAGTCCTCTGAGAGCCAGGATTACAGCTGTGCACCACCTTGTGTGGCATATACTGTGGTTTATCACCCACTTTACTGCTGATGGGTAAATTACATTGTTTCTAGAATGTTGCTCTTGCCTACAATGCTACTATGATGTTATTATAAATGTCTCTTGCTATACGTGTGCAAGTGTTTCTCTAGGGATTCAGCCACAGACGGGAGGTCCTTTGGATCTATTCCCAAGGGCACTTTCCCCAAACTCTCTCCAACAGTAAGGATCACTTTAACATTCCTTTTGAAGATTTGATAAGAGACAGGTAATCGCTCCCTGCCGTTTCATTTTGTAGCAGGGCACTGACTCCTGGGAAAGCTGAGCTGAGAAAAGGGCCTTGGCTCAGAGACGCGTTCCCAGCCTGATAACTTTAGTGAAATTCCTGGAACCGATTCCCTGGTGGCTCAGCTGCTTTCCCATGTCCTAAAAGAGGTGACACTGTGGAGAGGAGGGAGCAGGGGAGCCGGGGTGGGAAAGGAGCCCAGCTCAGCACAGGGAAAGCTTGTCTCCTGGTCCCCGCCCCTGCCAGTGTCAGATCACGCCTTCTCCCAGTGAAACAGGCATTATCTCTCCCTAATCGGGACCCAACAAAGCCAATATAATGCCACCCTTTGTTATGGATTTGAATTGATAAATTTAAACCTCCTTCTCTGCTCTGCAGTAAAAGAACTTTTATTTTGGGCTTGGTGACATAGCTGAAATGAAGCACAGAGTAGTAGGCTGCTACATGATAATAGTTTTCATAGTTTTTCTTTAAGGGACAGAGAATCGTGGCAGAGGGACCTTCCAAATGGTGTTGTCTGGGTAGCACCATGCAGCCCATTTGCCTAGCTTTCAGCTGACATGCATTTGAAGGCTGCAAACTGACTACTGCCTAACATTAGGAGTATGCTGGTGTGTTAATCCTGAACTATCAGGTTTCTTAAATCAGTGTGTCAAGAATGCCCCCTCTGTGTACCTAGCAGTGGACTAGGTACTGTCTGGAAAAATAATTCTGTCATCAAGGGGATTTTTAACCTCCAAAAATTATACTGATTTGAAGAATGCCCTAAACATTTGCCTAAGTATATGATTTCCTTTGCTAGTCCTTTGCTGTGAGAATTTCCCCACAATGGGCTCGAATCCTGGGTGGTCTCAAGAAACCTCTGACACTGAAAGGAGCGTGTGTATGTTATGTCTAAACCGCTGGCCACAGTGAGCAAAAACCCCAGCCTGGAAGAATTGGATAGAAGAGAGTAAGTCCTCCCACACTCCCATTTATTAAGCTTTCTCTTATGGGAAGTTTCACATATGTAATAATGAGTACATATAGGAATGTAATAAGCCCATATTACCTATATCTAGCTTCAACAATCAAATGTGTGGCATCTTATTTTATGACCTCTCCTTGATCTCCATTTTGAAACAAATTACAGTTATTTTGTATTTAAATATTTTACATGCATTTGTATTAAAGACTTGTTTTAACTACCATTATATCACATCTAAAAATTAATAGTAATACCTAATGTCATTCAGTACTCAGTCAACAGTCAAGTTAACCTCATTTCTTTAGATGACTTTCTGGCCAGTCAGGAGTAAACCAGCACCCCTTGTGCTTGTTGATATATCTCATAGCTAAAATTCATGCAGCATGAGTTAATAATTTTATTTTCTAGTTCAGTCACTTTTAGTTTATCATTTTTTAATTTCTAGCTTCTAACAGTTCCTCTTTTTTTTTTATTGACCTACTTCTTAGTGGTGTTGAAATTAATGAGTCTTTTAGTTACTACCGCTGTAATAACAAAACTCTCCAAACTTATCAGCATGGAACAACCCCCACTATGTTGGATATACTGGCTTCTATGGATCAGGAATTCAGAAAAGGCACAGTAGGGCTTGTCTCTGTCCCCAGTTGTCTAAGGCCCTGGCTGGAGAGAGTCAGTCTATAATGATATCACAACTGGGAGCTAGAAGCATCCGAAGGCTGGCTCACTTGTATGTCTGGTGCTTGGCCTGAAGCACCCCAAAGCTGGCACTGCTGGCCAGGGCACCTACACAAAGCCACTATCTGTGGCTTGCCTCTTCCATAACATGGCAAGTTCAGGACAGGCAGACTTTCCTCTTTTTCTTTTTTTGTAGTAGGTGCTGGGGATGGAACCTGGAGCCTCATATATGCTAGACATATATCACTGAGCTGAGCCAATTCCCAGTCCCAAACGTCTCACGTGTACCTTAGAGCTGCAAATGCAAGTGTTCCAGTCAGCAAGGCAGATGCATATCACTTTCTATGACCCAACCTCAGAAATCAGTGTGTCAGTTCTGCTGTGCACTATTGGGTATTAGCTCAAAAGACTCTACCTTAGAGTAGCCAGGTTCCAGGAGACCAAGTGGCATGACCCACTTGGAGGTTAGGAGGGTCAGTCAAGCCTGCCTTTCCTGCACCATCCAGGAAAGATGTTACAAATGGTGGACACCTGGTGGAAGAGAGAAAGGAAGGAGCTTGTTTCCAAGGCCATGGCGCACACTGTGGACAACTGAGGGGTTGAGATGAGGTGAAACTCAGAGTGTATCTTCGTGTGTGGCGACCTCTCAGGAGTGAAGGTGCACCTAATCCAATACACAGTTAATAGCATATGGGCAAGAGGTACCTAGAGGGACGTAACAGGTCATTCATTCACTTACACTTACCGAGCATGTGCTATATTGGAGAGTATTAGACCTTGTTTTAGTTTAAAATACACAAATTGCTCAAGAAGTATCTCAAGAGTATCTAAAATGTGGCACTAGCTTATGCAAATATTGTTTTTAGATGGTGTAAATAATGGTAGATTATTACTATTATTATTTACATTAGTCTTCAATGTTGTAGACCTACCTGAAAAAGCTGAGATATGTTCCAATGTTTAAGGATCCTCCCTAATTCATCTACTGCCAGCCTTGGTTGGATGGCTGGATGCAAAAAGTACACATAGAATTTCCTAGAAACCAGGACAGCTAGAATCTCTCTCTCCCCACCACCCCCCTCAAAAACAATATAAATGAAGTAAGATAATTCCAAGTGTTTTAAAAAGCAGGATAGCATCATACATCCCTGAGTTTGGTAAAGGCAGACATACATGTCTATCAGTGATATTAAAATGCTGTCATCATGCTGTTAGAGCCATACTGGCAGTCAACAGCAGGGTGAAGTAAAGTGTTAAATAGCAGGTCTTAGGATTTTTAACTCACTAAGCCCAGGATATGAAGCATTAAAGGAACCACCTTTTCAGTTCATGACACTTATTATAATAGTCTTCACAAGACCCCTTTTTCACTCTTCACTTTGTTTCTGTACCTAACCAATGCTGCTATGTGCACATCTAGTTCACAGCCTGTCTGCCGCAGTGTCCTCCAAGCATGCACCCAGAAGAACTGGCATCATTGCTTTCCCACTCATGGGCACCCCAACTGCCTTTAACTTCCCCTCCTCAAAGTCAGCTGACCTGGATGGCCTGTGAATGACCCATCTTAGGCCTGTGTAGGAATCTCTGTAGGCAATGTCCCATCCATGTGCTGTCTTTATGCAAGGCACCCAGCTCCTCTGGGAGGAAGAGCCCACAGTAAAGACAAGGCTTGGCAAAGCGGAGCTCAGGCTGGAGTTCGGTCCTCACACCCTCTTTTGGGTGAAGCCACTTTCAGGACACACCTCAATAACTGCAAACAGACATTCCCTCTTTCAAACTCACACCATTTCTGTTGTTTACAACTTCTCTCTGAAAATGGAGAGTATCCACTAACTACAGACATCTTACCATAGAATAAATGCTAGTTTGACCACACTGCTAGAGTGCCTCCAACATGGCCTGACACAGTTTGAGTAGGCACCTTTATGGGACCATAGGAAACGGGAAGTCAGGTGTGGGCATGACAGATGGACAGTAGCACGGCTATGCCTGTCTGACCAAGGTAGTATGCTTGTTCATTTTGTCTTGAAAATGGACAAGAAACATCTTTTCCCTTAATGCTGTTTTCCTGTCTTGTGTGGCCATAGAGAAAGTAACTGGCCTTACCCACAGGGTCATTGCTACAAGTGTCCAAGATCTAACCGTCCTCCCACCACCCCTTAATAAGCACTTTGTAATTGACACAAAGAGGGACATTTTCCACTCAAGGACATCAGGACAGATGTGGATTCAACCATCCAGCGTCTCGTTTTTAAATCAGTCAAGTTTAAAATCTATCAGATTTTTAGTGACCACAGAGATACCCTTAGGCCCTTTTAAAATAACTGCAAGAGAAAGAAACACCTAAGTTATAAACAAAGTATTGCCTAACAGAAGGAGTCCACCAGGAAAGGCAAACAATTAGAGGGAGGAAAAAAGGAAGAGGAAAGCAAAAAACAGGAAAATAACATGACAAGGATAGATCAATACATATCAGTTATAACCATCAGTGTCAAGGGTCTCACCAATCAAAGACACAGACTGGCAAATGGATCAAGAAAAACCCAACAATGTGCTGCACACAAGAAGCACATTAATTCAAAAAGAAATCCACAGACTGAAAGTCAAAGGATAGAAAAACAATACTCCCTGTGATAAGAACCCATAAAACACAGGGATAGCTGTTCTATCAGCAGACAAAGTAGATGTCAAGCCAAGACTGACTAACAGAGATAAAGAAGCTCATTACATCCTCATAAAGGGAACAATCCAAGAGGAAGAGATAACAATCATAAATATATGTGCAACAAATACCAGTATACCCAACTATATAAAACAATTACTAACACATGAAAAATCAAATAAGGCCTAACACAATTGTATTGTGAGACCTCAACCCCTCACTGTCATAGGCAGACAGATCAACTAGACAAAATAGCAATAATGAAATATTAGAGCTTAGGACCTGAGGATTTAGCTCAGCAGCATAAGAACCTACCTTGTAAGCAGGCAGTCGTGAGTTCAATCCTCGGTACTGATTTAAAAAAAAAAAAGAAATATTAGAGCTCAATCAAGCTTTTAAATGAATTTACTTAATAGCTATCTATAGAGTGCTCTACCCCACAACATTAGAATACAACCCCACAACATTAGAATATTCTTCTCAACTGCACACTGGATGTTCTCCAAAATAGACCACATACTGGCTCACAGAACATGCTTATGTAAATGCAAAGAAACTGAAATTATCCCCTGCATATTATCAGACCACAGTGCAACAAAACGGGAAATCCATGGCAAGATGAACCATATTAACTTCATATACATGGAAATTAAATAGCACTCTGCCAAACAACTAATGGGTCACAGATTAAATTAAAGAAAAAATTAGACAGTTTTTTTTGGTCTTTTTTGTTTTTTTATCGGTACCACGACTGCTTGCTTGCAAGGCAGGCGCTTATGCTGCTGAGCTAAATCTCCAGCCCCCAAAATTAGACAGTTTTTAAAGTTGAATGATAACAGCAATATAATATACAGAACTTATGGGACGCAATGAATGCAGTCCTAAGAGGGAAATTTATAGCAATAAATACCCGTATTAGGAAAATAGACCAAGTACATATAAACAAGTTAATGGTGAATCTCAAACTTCTAGAAAAAGAAGAGCAGGCTAAACCAAAAGTTCATATGAGAGAGGAAATTATAAAAATCAGAGCACAAGCTAATGCATCTGAGACTAAAAAGCAATACAAAGACTTAATAAATCAAAGAATTGGTTTTTTTTAAGGATTAAATAAAATTGAAAAACCCTTAGCCAACCTTACAGAAAAAAAAAGGAAAGACTCAAATCCATGCAATTATGACTGTAAAGAGTGAAATCACAACAGATCCTGCAGAAATCCAAAAGATCATGTATATCTACTTTGAAAACTTGTATTCTTGGGGCTGGGGATTTAGCTCAGTGGCATAAGCGCCTGCCTTGTAAGCAGGCAGTTGTGAGTTCGATCAATGGTACTGATAAAAACGAAAAAGACAAAAAAAAAATTAAAAAAAAGAAAACTTGTATTCTTGGAGCTGGGGATTTAGCTCAACAGCATAAGCACCTGCCTCACAAGCATAAGGTTGTGAGTTCAATCCCTGGTATCCCCCCACCAAAAAAAAAAAAAAAAAGAAAACTTGTATTCTACCAAGATGGGAAATACAGAAAAAATTGAGAGATTCCAAGATACAGATGAATTACCAAAGCTGAATCAAGAAGATATGAAAATTGCAAATAAACCAATATCAGTTAATGAAATCAAAGATATAATTAAAAATCTATCAACAAAGAAAAGCCAAGGCCCTGATGGATTCACTGGTGAATTCAACAAGAAATTTAGTAAGACCTAATACCACTATTTCTTAAACTCTTTAATGAAATCGAAAGGGAGGCAATTCTCCCAAATTCATTCCTGGAAGCAAGCATTACCCTGATACCTAGAGAAGGACCAAACTAAGAAAGACAATTATAGGCCAACATCTCTAATAAACATAGAAGCAAAAATCCTTAAGATACTGGCAAATAGAACATGGCAAACTGTCAAGAAGATTGTATACCATGATCAAGTGAGATTCATCCTAGGGATGCAGGGATGGTTCAATATACATAAATCCATAAATGTAATTTACCATATTAACACAGCCAAGGACAAAAATCGTATGATTATCTCAATAGATGCAGAAAAAGTTTCCCTCCGTTCATGACAAAGTCCATGGATATTCATGACAAAAGTTCCACAGATTGCATAGATAGTCTTTATCTCAATCTGATAAAAGCCACCTTCCACAAACCAACAGCCAACATTACACTAAATGGACAAAAACTGAAAACTCTCTCTCTAAAATCAGAAACAAGACAAGGATGTCCACTGTCTGCACTCTTAGTCCTTCAACATAGTCCTGGAAACTTTTAGCTGGAGCAATTAGACAAGAGAAAGAAATAAAAGGAATAAAGATAAGAAAAGAAGTTAAACTATTGTTATTTGGGGTTGGGGATTTGGTTCAGCAGCGTAAGCATCTGTCTGGCAAGCACTAGGTCGTGACTTCATAATGTATAAACTATTGTTAGTTGCAGGTGACATGATGCTCTACATTGAAGACCCCAAAAACTCCACTACATTTAACCACAACTACTTTAATGAGCAAATTTAGTAACATAGCTGCATACAAAGTCAACACTCAAAAATCAATAGTCTTCCTATACACAAATAAAAACTCTCTGAGAGAGAAATCAGGGAAACAACACCTTTCCAACAGCATCCCCCCCCCAAAAATGAAATACCTAGGAATCAATCTAATGAAAGATGTAAAAGACCTCTACATTGAAAACTACAGTACTCTGAAAAAGGAGATTAGAAAATGGAGAGATACCCTGTGCTCTTGGGTAGAAAAAACCAATATAATGAAAATGGCCATACTTCCAAAACTGTTATAATGATTCAGTGCAGTCCCAATCTAATCTCACAGAAATAGAAAAAAACAACCTTAAAATTCATCTGAAACCAAAAGAGACCTAGAATAGTAAAGGCAATCCTGGGCAACAAAGATAAGACAGCAAGTATCACAATCCCTGACTTGAAATTCTAGTATAAAGCTGCTGTGATAAAAACAATATAGTCCTGGTCAAAAAAACAGACCCAAAAATCAGTGAAACCAATTAGCAGATGCAGAAACAACTCCAGACTCACTAAGCCACCTTATTTGACAAAGGTGTCAAATACATTCACTGGAAGGAAGATAGCCTCTTTAATAAACTGTGCTGGAAAAACTGGCTCTACACATGCTGAAGATTAAAACTGGACTCATATCTTTCACTATGCACTAAGATAAATTCTGAATGGATAAGTATCTTAATATTAAAACAGAAGCATCAAATATGCTGGAAGATAGAGTAGGTAAAACTCTTGAAGACACTGGTGTAGGTAGATTTTATGAACAAAACCCAGATTGCACAGGAACTATCACAAAGAATCAACAACTGGGATCTCAGCCTACTGAAAAGCTTTTGTATAGCAAGAGAAACCACTAACAGAGTTAAAAGACAACACACAGTGTGGTAGAAAATGTTTGCTAGCTGTTCCTCAAAAGATCACTACTGAGAACATATAAAGAACTCAAAACAGTCAGTCCCTCCAGATTTAAAGACTCAACCCAAAAATGAGCACTTGAGATGAATACACACTTCTCAGATGAAGAAATATAAACTGCAAATCAATATGTGAAAAATGTTCAGTATCACTGGTCATTTTAGAGATGCAAATTAAAACAACACTGAGATTCCACCTCACTCCAGAAAAACATGGCTATTATCAAGAAATCAATCAACAACCGATGCTGGAGGAGCCTTGGGGAAAAAGGAACCCCTCTCCACTGTTGGTGGGAATGCAGACTGCTATAACCACTGTGGAAATCAGTGTGGAGATTCCTCAAAAAACTAGGACTAGAAGTCCTATTCAACCCAGGTGTTCCCCTTCTGGGTATCTTCCCAAAAGAATTAAAAAACACCACACCAAAGCAATATATGTGCACCCATGTTTATAGCAGCACAATTTGTACTAGCTAGATCTTGGAAACAATCTAAGTGCCCACTGACTGAGGAATGGATGAAAAAGATGTGCTATTTATATACAATAAAGTACTACTCAGCCATTAAAAGGATAAACTGGAGACTTTTCAAGAAAACTTTTTCGGAGGGTACCAGAGATTGAACTCGTGACCTTGTGATTGTCAGGCAGGTGCTTACACTGAGCTAAATCCCCAGCCCAAACTGGAGACTTTTATAGGTAAATAGATGCAACTTGAGCTCATAATCATAAGTGAAATAGATCAGACACATGTGTAAACAAGCATCATATTATCTCACTAGTGTGAGAAGCTGAAAGAAACAACATACATATATGCATATATATATATATATATATATATATATATAAAAGATAGTTAAGATAGTTATACTATCTTTTCAGAGTTCACTGAAGAAAAAAATTTGTGCTGGCATCATTTGGACAATTGAATGCAGATGTCCTGTGTTCTGGGTGAATGATGTGGGGATGAAAATGCCCAAATTATATAGCATTGTTGCCCCTGATTGACATGTTTTGAAATCTTGTTTTAGTTTTTTCTTTTTTTCCTTGAAATAAAATGAATTTGGAAAAGAAAATTAAATTAAAATTAAACAAAGACGGGAAAAGAAATGAAAAGCAATGGGCCCAAATCAAGGGCAGGAGGATTTAAGTTGGGTGCCAAGGAAGAGTCTGGCAAAGGAGAACCACAGGCTGGCCCTGGCCATGGACATAGCGCGGGAACCTGCGCTCCCACCTGGAGTCCAAAGGGAGCAGAGGAGAGCTCCCACAGTCCAGCCTGGATGCCTGCCTGCTCGAAATCAGGGAAATCCCAGGGCCCCTGTAAACCTGGTGACACTTCCGCAGGGTGTCTAGGTGTCAGAACTACACCTATAATTTTTTAAATCTTATCAGTTGAAAAAGTATCTCTTCTTCAAGAGAATAAAGAGGCTCAAGAGCCTTACTAGGATTCCAAGAGCTCAAACAGCCTGAGACATGGGCCTCTTGAGCCCTGTTTCCTAATAATTTGGGCTCAGGGAAGCTGGATTTCAATCATTAATGTCCACTTAGTAGATTAAACTTCCAATTAATCCTTATAGGTCTTACCTATTGTAGCCAAGCCAAAATTGCCAATTACCCATTCAAAATGACTATAAAAGGTTATTACTAAAGAAAACTTCCCAGAGGTACGGAACAATGCCTAAAGGAGCAAACCCCACATCACTGCAGTTCCGTGAGCTCCACAGAGCTCACAGGTGGCCAGGTCCATCCCCAAGCCCGTGGCAGCTGCCTGCCCTTCCCTCCTGGGGCTGTTTCACTCTTTCGGCCTCAGCCAGCAGCTAGGGAACTGCAGCCCTGCAAACCAGGCTCCCTAAGCAGTGATGAGTCTGCTCTGCTCCCTCCTTCACTTCCTTCCCGGGAGCTCAGTCTCAGCGTCCAGCCGGAGAGGGCCGCCTAAACAGTGCTCCTTCCGCAGACCCTTCTGCAGCTCTCTTACTGGAAAGTCACCTTCCCTCATCTTCCTCCAGAGAGTCAAACGTGAGATAGTAATTCTCAAATGTGGCGCTCCATTGACTTATCGTTCGGTTCCCATCAGTCAAAAATCCTCCCAAAAGGCCCCCAAAGTATATCATTAGGATCTGAGGGGGGCGTTGGCTGATAGTACTGAGGTACTACTAGAGCGAACCTTGCTGCAACACTGCATGACCCTGAGCAGTCCCTGCACATTTGGGGATTTGGGTCACTTTTAAAATGATGCCACGATCTTTCTCAGCAATGCAGTGCTCTCCAGTGTTAAGCTGAATGAAAGAGCAAAGGAGGCCGCAGCTGCTGCAGAAGACTTCCGCAGCATGAACCCCGTCAGAAGCGGTGGAGGTGTGCTGACCTGGCCCCGGGCAGCCCCCACCCGGATGAGGGCGTGCTCTCCACCTCCTGGGACTGACTGGGTCACTCCTACGCCTCCCATTCCCTCCTCTCCCTTCTCCTCTCTGAGACTAGATTATTTGTTTTATAGAAGAAAAACATCTGGGGCTGGGGATTTAGCTCAGCGGCATAAGTACCTGCCTTGCAAGCAGGCAGTGGTGAATTCGATTCCTGGTACCGATAAAAAGGAAAAAAAAAAGAAGAAAGAAGAAAGAAGAAAGAAGAAAGAAGAAGAAGAAGAAGAAGAAGAAGAAGAAGAAGAAGAAGAAGAATATTATGAATTTCCCCTAGATTCAGGGTCCAGTGGAGCTGTTTCTGACACCTAAACTAACCCTTATACAGAGTCTTAAAAAAAAAAAACCACATACACTGTTTAAGCTCATACCTTGTCCTTAAATTTTTATTTTATAATCCCTGGGAGATCACAGTTCTCAGGAACATAGAATGAAGGGCTAGTTATGTAATAAGTTTAATAATCTAATCGAAAAGACACATCAGAAGTGAAAACACTCCAAGAAAACACATAAAGATACAGGCAAATGATTACACAACTAATCATATCCCTATAGAGTTAGTGTACACTTGGAGCAGTTGATATTTTGAAATGTACATTACGTATTAACAAATTAATAAGCATATACATTTTTAGAGTCAGTACCTTTTTGGGGAGCAGAGGTACCAGGGATTGAACTTACAACCTTGCACTTACCAGGCAAGTGCTTGGAGCCACTGAGCTGAATTCCCAGCCCCTGGCATACATATTTTTAAAGGAATAATTCATCAGGTTTTTTTCACCAGTTTTTTTTTTAACAGCCAGTACTCAACTCAAAATCCAAACACTGAAAATTCTGCCCTCTACTTATTGAGTGATGATTTTTTTAAGTACATGTATCTTCAAACATACATAATATGTATATGTATATATAATTATACATGTAGAATACATAATTTCAAATATATACAAAAGTAGACCTCTTATGAAGCTAGTAATCATTCACTAATTTATGGAGTGAATAGTATAATGATCCCCCACAACCTTATTATCCAGCTGCATCACTCACCACCCCATGGCTATTACTATTTTATACACATCTGTAC
The DNA here is from genome assembly GCF_034190915.1 of Cavia porcellus. NCBI lineage: Eukaryota > Metazoa > Chordata > Mammalia > Rodentia > Caviidae > Cavia > Cavia porcellus. The sequence continues at coordinate 6,071,356 of NW_026947502.1, forward strand.
CAACTTCCTCCTCTATCTTGTGCTATTTTGAAGCAAATTCCAGGCATTAGCTTGGCATGGTGGCCTATAATCCCAGCACTCAGGAGGCTGAAGCAGGAGGACTGCCATGAGTTCAAGGCCAGACTGGACTATATAGTGAGTTCCAGGATAGCCTGAATCACATAGTGAGAACCTGTCTCAAAAAACAAACAAAACAAAAACAAATTCCAGGCAAGACAATTATTTTGCTCCTCTTCTCTTTTCTTTCTTTCTTTTCTTTTCCAGTACGGGGGATTGAACCCAGAGCCTCAGATGGATAAGCACTCCTCCACTCAGCTTCATTCCAAACCCTCTTTATTTAATTCTGAGACAAGGTTGCCCAGGTTGCCTTGAATTTAGGATCTGCCTATTTTAGTCTCTGAGTAGCTGTGATTACAGGTGTGAGCCACAGTGCCCAGCCGAAGAATTCCAATTATAAATTTTTTTTTGTCTTTTTCATTTTTTATCGGTACCAGGGATCAAACTCACGACTCTCTGCTTACAAGGCAAGGCGCTTATGCCGCTGAGCTAAATCCCCAGCCCCAATCATTCCTACTCTTAAACTTAACTGATTCCACAGTATATGGATGATCATGTTCTAGGCCAGTGCAGAGATGTAAAATATAGGTTAAGAAACCCTTATTCTTAGGACAATAAATATTTCAGATTTTACAGTTTTTCAGATTTTGGATTTTTTGTATACAATCTGTAGCTCGAACATCCTTAATCTGAAAATTCAAAATCTAAAATTGAGCATTTTGGGGCTTGACTTTTTGGATTAGTATATTCAGCCTGTACTGCATTTCCCCATGCTCTGGGTTAAATGGGACGTGTTTCTCCCTGCGCTACAATCCCCATGCGCTCTGGGTTAAATGGGACATGCTTCTAGCTTTGCTGTTCAGATCTCAGAGGTGAGTGATAAGATCTCACAGCAAACCTACGTTTTATGATTTGTTTGTTCTCCATCTCAGGGTAGGAAATTACAGGCACACACTCATGAAAGGAAAACTCCAGAGCCTCTTCCTCATGAGCCACTCCTTTGGATGAGTGTGGACTCCACGTGTAATGAGCCAGCGTCATGGTACCAGGCATCGCCTTACGCTGACACCTACAGCTCAGGGACACCAGCAAGCCCGGCAGCAAGGGAATCACACATAGGTTCTGAGCACGGCCCAGAAGCAACCGCCCAGAAGGGTTTTCCAGTGTCTGAGTGTGCTGGTTTCTGTTTTTTTTGGAACTGTTTTAGAAATGTGTTTGGTATGTAATAATATAATTAATGGCATTCATAAGGTTGAGAAGAAAAAAAAATACAAGTCATATGAGAAAAGGGTTTTAGGTTTAAGGGATCTACACATATTCTATGTATTTCTTCATACACTGATCAACTGGTGGATGCCTCTTTTAGGAATATTATATAAACATAAATCAATTTACAAAGGTCCTGAATTTCATATGCAAAAATTCTCTAAATCAAATCCTATTATAAAAATAGAGCATATTTTAGAAACATAATAGTTATGTCCTACTTTATGTTCTTTATAGTTTTTTTTTCCTTCCTCTTCAAATGAAACCATCCTGGGAGGTCTGCAGGAGGAAGTCACATGCTCTTGCAGCCACGCATACCTTTTCACTCTTGCACCATACCCGACAGCTGCCTGGCCAGATTGTATACCTCTTACCCCATCCTGCACACTGAGTCGTCCTCCTACAGCACCTGTCTGCCCTGCCACTTCACTCTTGGATGTTTAATGCTTCCATCACCTCACAAAAATCTCTCCTTTCGTAGCACAGCACTCAGGGCCGCTGTGACCTGGCCTTGACTTACTGACAACCTCATTCCCTGCTGCTCTCCCTCCGCACTCCTCTGGCCCGTCGCTGGTGCCTGTTTGTAAACATAGTCTGCGCTTTTTCTAACAACGAAATGCTGAACTCACCCGCTGAGTGAGGACGGTATAACCCGACTTTTAAGACGCACCCTTCGTAGCTGACTGGATGGAGTCCTGGCTCTGTTAATACTGCTCTGAGACTATGAGAACAACTACTCACTCTGCAGGGCTTTGCTTGCTTCTGAAGCAGGGTAACTGATAGTACGTTTTCACTGGATTAGGATGTAAAATGCCTGGCCAGGGCCAGGCCCACAGCAGATACCCAAGCTAGGACACCTATTACCCTTCGCATTTCAACCTGTCAAGGCCAGCGACCTAGCGAAGATACCGTTTCTGAAGTATTTCTACTCTCCCAGGCTGCCGCAATCTCGGCTCATGCACACAGCTTTCTCAGCCTAATGCTTTCTGCCTTGCACTGCAATTATTCATATACACATCTTTGCACCACTGAACCCCTGACATGTGCTACATACCACAAAGAAACTTGATTCCCTGATTGTGGTTAACTAAAGTTCACTGGCAACTCAAACACAATTCACCAACATTTACTGAATAAAGATGTGGCTCATTATTACCATTATGATAGATTGTTTCCCTGGGGCTTTCTTTTACAGCACCATTTCCTCTATTCTTAAGCAAAAATTTCCACTTGAGAGAAAATACAGTGAAATGTAGTAGAACACACGTAGGTTTAGTATGCCATCAAGGGAAAAGTGATACTGGATTCAAATAACACCACCCAAAGTTTTTGAAAAAGAATACACAAAATGTTAATATGCTCGGGGGCTAAAATCACCACTAGTTCCTTTTCCAAAGCAGTTATGATTTGCATTTTTAATTATTCTTTTTTTTTTTTTTTGTCTTTTTCGTTTTTATCGGTACCAGGGATTGAACTCACAACCACGCACTTGCAAGGCAGGTGCTTATGCCGCTGAGCTAAATCCCCAGCCCCATGATTTGCATTTTTATGTTTTATTTATTTGTTTGGAATTTTGAGACAAGATCTTGCTATGTAGCTCAGGCTGGCATCAAATGTGTGATTATCCTCCTGCTTCAGCCTCCCGAATGCTGGGATTATAGGGGTGTGCAGCCATGCCCGGCTTATGGGGTACATGTAATTTAAGGCAGAGCAGATGGTGAGGGCCACACATCTACGCTGCAGCCTCTAGCCCTGTCTACAGGGAGCGAAGGCCATGAAGTGAGGCATTGCCCTGGGACTTAGCTACAGAAACGTGGCAACCCTAATTGCTCAGTGACCCTCAGTGATCTGTCTTGTACTCAATGGTGCTTTAAGTCACTGCCAGGATCTATGTCATCAAGACTACAAGTGCAACCATTCAGACTCCTGCCTCACCCAAATACCAAAAGATGACACAGACGGTGCTACCACGAGAGCAAACAATGCAGTCGGACAGCATACTCTGACCGTGTGAAGTAGACACAGGTCATCAAGGTGGCTTCCCATGAAATCACTGACCTCGGCCATCAGAGAAAGAGAAGTGGCTTGCTCTCCAGGTAGAGCTGTCCACCTCTTTGTCTTCCTTGTCCTACCCTGGCTGAGCACTCTAATCTTGTGGTGGCAGGACTAGGCTGGTTTCCTCTGTCTAGCTCCAAAACTGTAGCTCTGTGGGTAACTGCGAGAGAGAAAGCTTTGTCCGATTATAGACAGTTTTGTGTTTCTGAGCATAATACTTTTCTGAAACATATTTACAAGTTAAATGCATGAAAGTAAAACAATAAGCTTAAGTGTAATAGGGACAGTTCATCCCCAGAAAGCTAAATGCTTTACAAATCCCTAATCACAGCTCACATTTTAACCACAATATCAAACTGTATTTTTAGCTTTTGTAGATATGAATCAGTCTTTAAAATCTGGATAGATTGTTGACTGGCATGTGACTAATAAGAGTTTAGATGAGTGTAAAACAGGATGGCCCTCAGCACCTCTAAGAAGCCCTTTTGTTTGACTTGATGTTACATTTACAGGAGTGATGCTTCTAATCACTAGTGTCAGTAACAGCCTTGCTGGGCATGGTGGCAATACCTGTAATTCCAGCTACTTGTGAGGTTGAGGCAGGAGGATTGCAGGTTTGAAACCAGCCTGGTCAACTCAGCAAGACTCTGTCCCCCAAAAATTAAAATAAAAAAAAATGGGTGTGAAGTCCTGGCTCCAATCCCCAGAAAAAATATAAAACTCAATAGCAGTCTCTTTTCTTCACTTTTGATTTTTACTACAAAAAAAGAAAGAAAAGGAGATGAAAAGGAGGAGGAAGAAGAGGAGGAGAAGGAGGAAGGAGAAGAGGAAGAAGAGGGAGAGGGAGAAGGAAGATGAGGAGGAGAAAAAGGAGGAGGAGAAAAGAAGGAAGAAGAAGGAGGAGGAGAAGAAGAAGGAGAAGAAGAAGTATTTAAATTGTTACAAAAGCCCCACTGTGCCAACAGTGAGATCAGTGCTAGCAAGACTGCACCATGGGCTTGGCAGAGAATACCACACTGCAACAGCTCCAAATGCTGGGTAATATAAGCAAACAAAAGAGAAATTGTCCATTCAGCTAGCACAGATTGAAGTGGATGAAAGACAAGGGTTGTTTGTATTATTAAGATGCTCTGTGGGTTACAGTTTACCTACATTTATATTATCTAACATGGTCATTACCTCACTCCTCCATCTCACCCTCAGCCTTCAGTCGCAAAAAACAACCAAGATGGTAAGATTATGGAAATCAGTAGTTCCTTAGCATGAAATAGTAGTTTGCCAGTATTTATTTATCTTACTTGTTATGGTAAACACCAAGTAACTGCATAACCATCTAATGAGATGTTAAAAAGAAGTCATATTTTTGGGGTAGTACTGGAAATCAAACTCAGGACCTCATGTTTGCCAGGCAGATGCTGCACTACTGAGCCTAAACACCTAGTCCCTGAGATGTTAAGAAGAAAGATATGTTTCTTTACATAAGGACCAACGAAGTCAACAACAACAACAACAACACTCCTCCAAACAACCCAGCATCACAGAGTCAATAGATAGATATCTATGATATATAACTCAGGAGGGTCAGGGATTTAGCTCAGTGGCCTGAGTGCCTGCCTGACAAGTGCATGAGTTCAATCCCCAGTACAAAAACAAAAACAACAACAAAAAAAGTGTGTTGATATATAAAACAAGCAATCTGTAGAAATGGCTCTTGGCGGGGCTGGAGATTTAGCTCAGTGGCATAAGTGCCTGCCTTGCAAGCAGGCAGTCGTGAGTTCGATCCCCAGTACCAATAAAAAAGAAAAAGACACACACACACAAAAAGAAATGGCTCTTGGCTTCCATAGCCATAAGAAAACTAGATTCTCAACCCATCAATTAGGGAGCAAGCTGTCCTTCACAGCAAGATCTTCAGTACCAGGTATGTTCAACAGAACATAAATGTATAAGCTGACAAATCTCAGAAACAGTGTTAAGTAGTAAGGAGGCTGAAGCAAGAGGATCACTGCAAGTCTGAGGCCAGCCTGGGCTCAAATTGAGTCCAAGGCCAGTTTGAACAGCATAGTAAGACTTTGTCTCAGAAAGACAAAAGAGAAAACAACAACAAAGAATAAGCAAAAGAAGTGGTTGTCTGGTAGGAAACATTGACTAAAAGAAAGATAAGAGATGATGTAATAGATTGTTTGGGGTGGTGGTTACATGAAAACATTTCATTATCACAATCAGTGAAGCTAAGTTAGATCCTGTGCACTTTATTTTATGTAAACCACACTTGGAAAAGAAGACACAGTTAAGTAAATGAATAGACTGACATACCACAGACTGGGAATATAATATGTGCACTGCATGATTGAGAGATAACACGTACAGTGTATATATGTGACAAAATATTTGTGTCCTGAATATACCAAGAACCTTTAAAAATCCTTGGTAAAACACAAAACACACAAAAACATTCCAATTTAATATGTGCAAATTATTTGAGCCAATGCTTTAAAAAGACATGGAATGGCCACTAAGCACATCAGAAGGTACTAACTATTTTTACTCACCAGGAAAATGCAAATAAGCTTCAATGTGATGTCATTATACATGTACTAGAATAGATAAAATTAAATATGCTGATAATATCAAATGCTTATAAAGTTGTGGAGCCACAGGAACTCTTGATCATTGCTGGTGGAAGTATAAACAATTCTCCCACTTTAGAGAACCATTAATTTCTGACAGTACACATGTATTTTCTCTATGATCCAGAAATTCTAACATTCTAACAAGAATAATAAAAGCATATGTCCACAAAGAGACTTAAGAAACTTCATAGCTGCCTTAATCACAATAATCAAAATATATCAAATATGTATTATCTGGAGAATGGATAAAGAAATTTTTTATAGTTACAGTAACATGAAGTAACACCTGAGAAATGTAAGCCACTGATGAATCTCAAAAGCTTACACGAAAGTATACATATTATGATCTATTTATAAGATTCAAGCATCTGAAGTCCAAGAACCAGTGAAACTATGGTGTTAAAAATCAGAAAGCAGGGACTTCTGGGGAGATAGCAGAGGTGAGCAGTAAAGGAAGAGCCTCTCCATGATGTGGTGTCCAGACACTGGAAGACAGCAACATGAGGAAGAGAAGAAGGAGGGAAGTGGGTCCCCTGGACCTGGAGAGGATCTGAAGTGAGACTTGAAGCCCATGAAGATATAATCCTGGAATCCAGTGAAAATTAAAAAAAAAAAAAAAAAAAAACCAGGCCCACCATTGTGCACTTTAGAAGAAGCCAGACACCAGGCCAGGAGAGGAAGCTACGTCCCTCAGTAAGCCCCACCCAGAACAAACCCAGGGAATATAGACACAAAAGAAATTAAAGTTACCCACCTGAAATTTCTGAAATGATAGCAACTGAAGTTAAGAAACACCTTAGGACTTATATTGTTTGAATAACTTTGCATGTCTCTATCTAGTAGTCTGAGCAATTATTTGGAGGATAACAATGTGCAATGTAGTAAGTACTGCTGACTTTCTACTGTTGTTTTTGAAATCCAAGGTTGTTCTCATTGTTTTGTTTAATCTCTTTAAACAAAAAAATTTAGAAAGCAATTGTACTGGCAGTAAGTAGAAAACTGGAAACTAACATCAGAGTAATACAATGTCCTATATCTTGTTTTAGGTCATGTTGCATGAATAAATACAATGGGCAAAACTCATTCAACTGAACTTTTAATAGCAATTTAAAAATCTTTAAATACCTGATCTTAAAACTATAGCAACTAAAACAGCATGGTACTGACATAAAAACCAACGAAACTCTTATATATTGTTGGTGGGAATGTAAATTAGTTCAAACATTATAGCAAACAGTATAGATGTTTCCTAGAAAATTAAAAGTAGGGCTACCACTTGGTCCAGCCATTCCAATTCTGGGTATATTTCTAAAGGGAATAAAATTATCCCACAGTTTTTTCCTTTTTTTGTTTCGTGATAGGGCACTGTATTAGTCATTTTCTCATTGCTGGAACAAGATATCTGACACAACTCAAGGGAAGATGGACTGATTTGGGCTCACAGTTTCAGTGGGTTCAGTCCATGATCGTCTGACTCCGAGGCATGGTGATCGGGAAGCAGTGAGGAGAGGGAAGAGACAGAGACAGAGACAAGAAGTCATGCTCCCAGCAGCCAACCCCTTCTGACCAGGGCCCACCTGGACTGTGAGATTTGGGAGTAAATTTTAGACCTGAACTGTAACCAGTACTCCTATGTGTACTGCAGTACTATTCACAACAGCCACGACATGAAATCAGCCTAGGTGCCCAGCTTGGAATGAATGAATAAAGAACAGTGTCAGATAAATACAAAAGAATATAGTTCAGCTATAATAAAAAACTAAATCCTGTCATTTATATCAAATGAATGGTGTTAAATAACAGATAACCCAGAAATAAACCCATGCTTCTGGGAGAACATGGCAGACAAATAACAGCAGCCACGGAGGCTCTCTGAGATTACCAGCTTAGAATCCAGGAGCGGTGCCATGTGAGGAGTCCCATGTGAGGGGAGATGTACCCTTTCGACCCAGGAATAAAGTAAGCTGAGAGAAACCAACTGGAAATGCAATCCTGATGCTATAACAGGAACAGATAAAATCTCAGTGCGGAAGCTGGATCCTGCGCCATTGGAAGCACGATTTGAATGTCCTGCTGCCGATACTGCGTCCTAATCCGCATAGCAGGGAGAGAGGCCTGAGAGCGGGAATCGGCCCAAATGGCGTTGAGAGCGGGACTGGCTTGACCTGCAGTGAGTGAAATGGGGACCCTTTCATAAACTAGAAGGCTCCAACAGAGGACATTCTGGGAACGGGCAGACTAGCCGGAACACAGCCCTGCAGTGACTTTAGTCGCATATTCCCCTCTCAAGCGGGAGTGGTGGGGAACTCTTGGCCTGGTAACACCGCGGACTAAGATCCAGTAGGCTAGCCCAAATCAGGTCCCTGCGCCTGGTGGTGCACTCTAGCAGTGAATCCTTCATTAGGTTGATCTGGAGGGACGGGCCCAGCAGAGGCTGCCCAGGTCTGTGTCTCCCTAGTACACTGCAGTGGGCGGGAACATTTAGCCTGTGGATTCAAACAAACTACTACAGACAAAGAGAAAAAAAAAAAAAAAAAAAAAAAAACTGAGCCTCCTACATACGCTTGTATGGAAGGAACAAAAAGTATGGGAAAAGGGAGCAACAAGAAAGGCTCCTCAGTCCCCAATCCTGAGAACACTGATCCAGGAAAGGTAAAAGCAAAAGAGAATGAAGACAGAAAACATGCAATATCAGACACAGCACCTATAGATATAAAACGGTATCTCCGGAGCCTCATAGACGAGTTAAAAAATGAAGTATTTAATGAAATAAAGCAAGAAATAAGTAGAATAGTTAGAGAAATGCTAAGCACCGCCCAAGAAAAAACAGATGGTGGAATGGAAGAACAGAAAAAAAGGGGAGAATTGTTTGATGGAGAAAATAGAGAAAACATAGAATATGTGAAGCAGGTTCACAGAGATTACCAGGAAACTAAAAACTCTATCAAAAGCTGGCATAACAGCTTGAAAGAAACTAAGGCTAGATTATCAGAACTGGAGGACAGATTTGTAAGGTGGGAGCATGAAATGAAAAACTTATTAAAAATAACAAGAAGACAAACAGCAATAATACAAAGACTAGAAGATGACAAGAGGATCTATAACTTAAGAATTAAGAACATAAAAGAAGAAGTAGGGACTCAAACAAATGAACTACAAAAGCTATTCACAGAAATAATCCAGGAGAATTTCCCTAATTTAGCAAAAGGTAAAGATACTCAGATGTATGAGGCATACAGGACCCCAGCCACCTACAACCCAAACAGAGCTACACCCAGGCATATAATAATCAAAATTCCAGAAATCCAATGTAAGAACAGAATATTAAAAGCCATCAGAGACAAGAAACAGATCACTTACAAGGGAACACCCATCAGAATTACAGCAGACTTCTAGGCACAAACCATCAAATCACGAAGAGCGTGGAGGGAAATTATTCAAGCTTTGAAAGATAATAACCTCCAGCCAAGATTGATATATCCTGCACAACTGTCCCTAGAAATTGATGGAAAAACAAGGTGCTTCCAGGATAAAGAGGAACTAGGGCAATTTGCAACCACCAATTCAACTCTACAGAGATTACTGCAGGATATTCTAAAAATGAAAAATACCAAGATTCCAGAAACAGTGGCAGAGCGGCCACAATGAATGGAGCAGAAAGCGAAATGAAGAGGACAAACTGACAACTAATGACAGAAAAAGAGCTCAACAGAAATGAGGCAGAGAAGGTTGGATGGTAGGAACAGCCATTTTGGAGAAAACAAGATATCATAATAGGTAGTGCTGATTTAATATCCTCTTGAAGTCCCATCAAGCTTTTGTTCTTCTGTCTCCATCGGTTTTAACGTGTTGTATCTTATTGGATTTTATTATATGTGATAATATAAACAAAAACTTTTATAGACAAGGAGATTATACAGAAACTATTGTTCATTTTCTGTTAGTTGATTCTAAATACCCTGTAATATTGTCATTCTCTTGAATGGTTTTACATTGTCTTGATATGTTTGATGCTACAGTATACTAAGTTATACCCAAAGATTTTATGGGAAGAGACACTACGGTAACTATTATTATGTTGAGATTATCCTGTGGTGAAACACTATTTTGCTTAAATGGCTATGTTTTGACCTGCACTGCTTTGTTGTTATGCCCTCTTTTTTATCTCAATCTCCTTTTTATTATCTACTTTTTCTATTTTTTTTTATTATCTATTTTTTCATTTTTACCCTTTTAATTAAGGGAAAAATAAATAAAAATAGCAGGATATATTACAGTAACCCACTTTGATTTCCTATTAACTTGATTTGAAATTCTATATTGCTGTCACCATCTTGTTTTGGCTGATTTTCCTGTATTCTGTTATGCTAGATAGTACCAAGTTTGAAAGTCTAGGCAACAACTATGAAGACAATAAGATCCATTGTGATGCCCATTCTGGTTGACTATTATCTTCTTTTGAAGTCCTCTAATGTCTCCAGTATTTTGCTTTTATTGGTCTTATTCTTTACTGTTTTGTTCAATTTTATTATAACTGATGATATTAGGCAATTCTTTTTAAGATAATGAGGCATTATGGTAACCATTGTTGATCACCTTGTATTTTGTTTTTACATTATGTATTATGTCCATCCTTTTGATTTGACTGACTCTGTCCTGGTATGTCACATTTGGTTTTACTTTCTTCAAAAAAAAAGTAATAAGAACTGTGGGAGTAATAAAACCCAAAATGTGTAATTGTCATTGTACAAAAGAAAGGAAAAGAAAGTTCTCTAAAAGATATAACTGCATATATATTTAAGTGTATAAGATAGATAACCATATTACTGAGTTTTGTTGGATTATTGAACAAAACTGTTTGCAGTCTCACTGTTTGAAAGTTCCCTCTATATGCTTTAATTTTGTAACTTCAACAACTATTTCTAAGATGACAATATGCAATTAACTAGTGATTTCCTACTGTTTATTTTTTCTGAAATTCTGTATAACTTGTACCCTTTTTCTGTTTTTTTTTCTTTTTTCTCCTTAAATAAAAATTTAAAAAAAGACTAAAAAAAGAAAGAAAGAAAGAAACCCATGCATCTACAACCAATTTTTTTTTTTGTCTTTTTCATTTTTATTGGTACCAGGGATCAAACTCACAACTGCCTGCTTGCAAGGCAGGCGCTTATGCCGCTGAGCTAAATCTCCAGCCCCTTACAACCAATTTTTGACAAATGCAACAAAACTTACACGGGAAGAAGGACAGCATCTTCAATAAAGGGTGCCACCAAAATTGTATATCCATATGCAGAAGAATTAATCTGGGGGCTGGGGATTTAGCTTAGCAGCATAAGCATCTGTCTGGCAAGTGCAAAGTCATGAGTTTGATCCTCAGTCTCAAAAAAAAAAAAAAGAATTAAGCTATATTCTTATCTCCCACCATTACAAAAATCAACTCAAAGACAATGATGTAAAACCCAAAACTATGAAACTACTTGAAGAAAACATAGGCCAAACACTTCAAGACATCAATATAAGTGATGATTTTTTTTTTTTTTTGGCTAAGACTTCGAAGTAAAAATAGATTAATTGGATTCTGTCTAATTAAGAAGGTTCTGTGGGCTGGGGATTTAGCTCAGTGGCATAAGCACCTACCTTGCAAGCACGTGGTTGTGAGTTCAATCCCAGTACCGATTAAAAAAAAAAAAAAAAGAAAGAGAAAAGAAGGTTCTGTACAGCAAAGAAAACAGTCAACAATGTAAAGAGACAATCTGCGGAATGAGAGAAAGTATTCACAAACTATTCATCTAGATTGTTTGTCTAAAATAATAAAGAACAGTAGGGTTAACATATGTATAAAATGGAAACACGTGATATCATTAGCACATAAATATGCCATAGCCATTCATCTACCATTGGCCAGAGTAAGACCTATGACCCAATCTCAACTCAGGGCAGTAGTCATAGATTCTTCTTTCACAGACAATGCAGCAAGTCACATGGAACCAGGAAAGGATGTCAGGGAGGAGAGGGGACAGAAGAGAGTAAACCCTGTGAAGAGCAATACCATAGCAAACTACTCAGCTAGTTTTTGGTAGGTCAGAATATCTCACTGTGGTCTCCAACTTTTGACCAGCATTATGGGTACATTTTTTAGGCTGTCAAATATTCACCCTTTGCACCAAGTAGATCTACTTCTCAAAATTTGAAAAAAAAAAACAAACCCAAACTTTAAATTGGGTATGGTGATGCTGAGCCCAATCTGGGCTACAAAGTGAGTTCAATGCCAGCCTGAACTGCATAGTGAAACTCTGTCTCAAAAAGACAAAAACAACTTTTTGTTTGGTGGGAGGAGAGGCTCCTCCATCATTCCTGTTGCCTTTCTTCCTGAGGGGAAATTCAGGTGCGACAGTAACAAGAAAACCTGTAGCCCTCATTGTTACAGTGGATCTCAGAGCGGCACCTGGTCTCCACCCTCTGCCCTCTCATGATTCATTCTGGAATCTCACTCACAGTGTCCTTCAGCAGTCTTTAGAAACCCTGATACTGTGGCCCAGACCTACATTTCCAGGCCATTTGGGTTCTTGGTGATCATAACCTTGTTACTCTGAGAACACTGCAGGGATGAACTCACAGTTAGTAGTGCATCAGAGTAATACCAGGAGACCCTCAACTGGGTAATCTGAGTTCAGTGCATGCACCTCATCCTCTCGATGTAACAGTTGGTCCTGCTAATCAGGGTAAACTACCCCCACAGGGTGGCGATTTTTCTTCTTGCTGTGAGTCTATGGATTCAAGGAATTTAAAATGCCACAGTGACAATGATGTACAACTTTTAGTTACATGGGTCGCTTGCTGTGGTCTCCACAGGAGTGTGCCTCTTGTAGAAATCAGGAATTCCACTTCTGCCAAAGCCCAGAGTTTGAGAGACAAACAGTACGAAATCCTCCCAGATGGAAGAAATAAACTGACATCACTTCTGCTCCCATGCCTGGATGCCCAGCCTCCTATATTCTTCCTGTCATTGACACAAAGCCCTACAAAGGTATCTGATTTAATGCGCATCCTGCCTTGCTTAAGAAGGCTGCATCACTGTTTCAATGTGTTTTTGGTAAGGCTGTATTTCACCTCCACTTACAAAGGCTGGCCTAGCAGTTTACAAGGCCGGGCACTTTAGGGTAATATTTTAGTGGTACTACTTAGTGAATCCCATGTTCGAGGGGCTGGTTGGTCCACCTCTCCTTCCCTGCGATGGGGTTAGATTCTCTGCTGCGTGTGATTTCATGCCCATAGATTAATTATTCTACAAGCTCCAGGTGAGAATCTACAGGTAAGAAAGACAAGACCATATTCAGAATATGCATCTATCCTGTAAGGTTGAATTTCTAATTTTGGCAAGATGGAAGGAGACTGGTCGCCTCAGGGAACAGTGCTCTCCCTGGGTCCCAGCGTTTTCCTCTGTGCTGTCCTTTTCAGTACACAAGTCTTAGACTCCCTTTCACGAGGCATTCTTCATGACTTTGATGAAAGACCGTTGCCATCTGGGTTTTCTTGTGGAACCTCATACTCTGTTTGGGTATCTGGCTTTACATCATACATCAATTCTTTTACCTCTTTATTCATTCCCCTGCCATTTATAAGAGTGATTCAGGCATTTCCACTTTCCTGAGTGTTGACTATATTTTTTCTAGGCTTCTTAGAATCACATTGGTACAAAATTGCCAGAAAGTTTTTGATAGGGTATTAAATTCCATGTCCTGAGAAAGCGCTCCAAAGTAAATGAGTTATTTAAATACAGAATCACATTCCAGTCTCCTTTTATTTTAAAGAGGAAAAAAAATAAAATTTCAAAACAAGATAATAGAAGGGTAACAATGGTTAACATATTGTTATCTTTCAATTAGTTATTCAGAGTACAAGATACCAGCATTCAATTGTCCAAGCAATATTAGTACAAACCTTTCTTTTCAATAAGTAGAAATTAGTAATATATATTATAGTTAAGATAGTTATACAGCTTACATGTGTATGTTTATTTTTTTGCTTTTCCTTTCCTTTTTTTCTCAATTCCCGCATCCCAATTCCTCTTTCCTTCTGAAGTTTCTTCCCATTTTACAATATCTACTGTACCTTTTGGATCTTATTTACTCTTTCAGCTTCTCACACTAGGGAGACAATATGTTATTTACACATGTGCGTCTGGCTTATTTCACTTAGGAGTCTGGTCTTAAGTTGCATCCACTTACCTATAAAAGTCTCCAGTTTATCTTTCATTATGGCTGAGTGGTAGTCCATCATATAAAAAGACCACATCTTTTTTATCCATTTCTCAGCTGATGGGCATTTGGGGTGTTTCCAAAATCTGGCTATTATAAATTGTGCTACCGTAAACATGAGTATGTATATATCACTGTGGTATGATGTTTTTAATTCTTCTGGGAAGATACCCAGAAGGGAAACAGCTGGGTCAAATGGGACCTCCACTTCTAGTTTTTAAGGATGCTCCACACTGATTTCCACAGTGGGTACACCAGTCTTTGGAAATCTTGTGTAACTTTGCTGCTACGGCATTTACGTTGGTTGTAGCTCTCACAGCTTCTCTCTTAGTCCTGTTGTGCTCCTTCCTTGCAGATTTCCTCAGATGATCCACATTCCTGGTTTTTCCAGACTTCTGGGGTCTCCACTGCACCTTGGGCTTCACACTCACAGCTTTACATCCTGCCCTCTCAGGCACACTGCCTGGCCTCCCAGGCCTTCTTCTGAAATCTGGAAGCCTTTTTAACCTCACAACTCTTGCATTCTGCTTGTGCCAGAAACCAGCACCATGTGGAAGGGGCCAAGGTTTTCTGCCAGCTGGAGCAGCAGCCAGGCTTCTCTCTCTTTTGGCTGTAGGGGTCAAGTGACTAAATTGCTGGGCATTCTGCATCTAATGAGGAATAAATCCTCTAGGCCATTGCCATTCTGGAACATGGTCCTCTGCAGGTTTCTCCTCAGAGTAAGTTCTTTCACTTTTACAGTATTGAGGCTGCAAAGGATGGAGACTTGCTGCTGCTTCTGATGCCCTCAGGCCATCTTTTCTATTCTCTTGTTTCTTCTCAGCAGTGAAGATCTCCTCAGCTCTATTCTTATAGTCCACAACTTTACTGGAGCTTCCTTTCTGGCCAAACTCAATCATTCTGCCTGGCTCTTTGCTCTTGATTCTCAATATAAACCTGGCTAAAAGCCCCTAACAATAACCATGCCACCACAATTGCCTTGAAATTTCTTCTGCCAGGAGGCTGGGGATTTAGCTCAATGGCATAAGCGCCTGCCTGGCAAGCACAAGGTCATGAGTTCAATCCTCAATACCAAACAAAACAAAACAAAAAAACTAAAGGCTTTTTTAAAAAAAGAAATTTTTCCTGCCAGATTAATTAGCCCACCACCCTTAGTCTTAGTCTTAGGCAAATCTCTGCTCATGTGCAAAATGCAGAAAAACTTTTTGCCAAGCTATACCACACATCATTGGGACTCCAACAACCAGTGCAGTTCTTCTCAGCAAAAGCCTCCTGAGCCTGGTCTTTACTGGCCTCCTGGTCTTCTGTGCTCTCACCAGAATCTCCCGAATAGAGCAGCCTTAGGCATTCCAGTGCTACTCTTTCAGACATCTCTGAACTTTTCCAAACTCTTCGCAAGTGCAATTCCCAAAGGCTCTTTGATTGCATGGTTAGGTTTAGTCACAGCAACAACTCTCTTCTGGTACCAAATTCCATGTTGATTACTTTTCCCTCATTGCTGAGACAAAAGTCCCAATGCCCCAGATTAAGGAAGGAAAGGCTTATTTACCTCGCAGTTTGTGGAGGTTTCAGTACATACTCAGTAGGCCCAAGGCAGGGTGGCACATGGCAGAGAAGCAACCGTTCATGGTGGTAGAAGACAGTAAAAATAAAAATAGCAAAAGGGGAGGAGCATGGAGAGAAGACTCTTTCTGTCCCTTATATTGTGTTGGCCACACCCACCCATGGGTGTAGCACTCACACCCATAATTCCAGCATTAGACCATGAATTAATCACAAATTCCAAGAAGCCTACCTCTATGACTGCATGAGGCTTTGGGGGGGGGGACATTCAGACACAAACCAAAGCACAGAGGTACAAACCAATAGTGCAAAGTGAGATCAAAACCCAGCAGTATAAACATTAAATCCTGTCTCTGTGTGTTCAGGACCCAGGGAAGTTGTGGCGAATAAATGGCTTGGGTGGTCCCATCCCTGTTCACTGCTTGTCAAAGCCCCCAGGCCACTCCCTTGGGCAGGCCCCACTCACTGACTATAGCTCCCTTGAGCATTCCATACTACTGGATTCTCAGTCTCAAAGCTGTGCACACTGTCCTTGCAGGGATACACTGCCTGGACTCCTAGGCCTTCTCCTGAAATCTGGGTGGAAGCCCCTATGATCTCACAACTCTTATATTTTGTATGTGTATAAAATGAGCCAACTCAAAGATTATGCAAAGGTTTGCCACCAGCTGAAGCAGGAGCTATGTCTTCTTGGATCATGGCTGCAGAGGCCTCCCAGTGTCCAGATGTCTGAATAGTGTGAACTAAATACTAGCAAGTGAATTTCCTATGTGGCCCTTCTCAACCAAAATACCTTAGGGTTCTCTTCTCATGCAAAGTCCTACAGCCTTTGAACCTTGAGCCTCAAAAGGGCCTTGGTGATTTCTGACATGTCTTCAACCCATTTTTGCTATTGGGCTGGTCTGAAATACTCTGCTTCCTTTTAATGCTCATCTTTTCAGCAGCCAAGCTCTCCTCTGCTCCATCTTATGAATGTTTCTTTCTAGAAAAACTGAAAACTTCTTGAAGGGGCTTTTTGTTCTTGTTTATCACAATAGATCTCATTAAAGCAGAGCGTATCACCATGCTACAGAATGGATCTGGGCCTGCGTTGAAATTTCTTCTGCCAAATTAATTACCTACTGCCTTCAATGTGAGGCTTCTACAAGGATTCAGTACAAAAGCAGATAAATGAGCAAAATGCAGATAAATTTACCACCAGAGCATAATACACATGACCTGGAGCCCAACAATCAGTGAAATCCTTGTTTCCCACTAAAACCTCCTGATCCTGAATCTTAACCTTCTACACTTTTATCAGGATTCTGGTCATCTGAGCCCCAATCAAAATATTCCATAAAGTTCAGCTTACAACAATCTAGGGATTTTCTAGCTGGCATGTCTAAACCTTTCCAAATCTGTCCTGTGAACCAGTTCCAAAGGCTTTTCTGAACCACATGATAAGTTACAGTCTCAGCAATAACAACCCTTCTCTAATACCAAAATCTGTATCAGTTATGGTTCATTATAGGAACAAGTTTGATGTAAATATATATGATTATATAAAGAATTTAGTATGTAGGTTACAATAGCCACCTGTGGAATTAAGGATAGAAGAATGCATAATGGTTATCTGCATGCTGGAGAGCTGGAGAAGTCAGTCTCAGGTGGATGGCCTGAGCTCACTGCAGAGGACACTGTGAATCTGTCAGAAACCCAGAATCTCTGCCAGAAGGCTGAAGAGTCTGCACTGGAAGTCTTAAGGAACTGGAGACAAATGACTAAAGGCAATGGAAAAGACTGGAGTTCCTCCAAAGAAGAAAAGAGGATATATTCATTTTCTTTTAATTCTAGAAGCCTATTGGCTGTTGCCACCCACGTCTGGGATGGATCCTCCCTCCTCAGTTTGTGGCCATGTATCAGTCATCCACAGCCGCACCCAGAACTTTATCAATCTGCTAGGCAGTTCCTACTCAAGTCAAGTTGACGTATCATAGTTCACCATCACAGATGGCAAGAGCGAAACTGATATGCGAGAGATTTACTGTGAGAAATGTACATGAGGAAACCTGGGCGAGGAGCCAAGGATCCCAGGGAGGGATACAGACTGCGAGGGACAGTTGATCTTTTGAGTGGAAGAGACTTAGGCCGCAGGATCATTCTAAGGCAGTTTGGTAATGCCAGCAAGAAGTCTTTGATTCAAGATTTTAAGTCTTCCAATTTCTCCAAAATGAGCCTGCCTGTCCTTACTGTTCTAAGTCTTTGACTAGAAGCAGCCACAGAAAGATTCCTTTACTTGACAAACAGGGTGATTAAGTTCAAATTGCATAGCCAGGGCCGTACACTAAAATTATACTTCCTGCAGTTGGAGCTCATAAAGGTATACAGGGTTGGGTGCTGTAAATGTGGCAGATTAATCTTCAACCAAAGACTGGAGGGTAATCCACAGATTTCTGAGCACCTTCTCCTCGTTGCTTTGCCTTTGCTAGTATTCTGCCTTGCAAATCCCAGCTAACGTGCCCTCCCTAAGCTTCTATTCCTGCCTCATCAGCTCCGTAAACTCATGGGCTCTCCTTGGTCACTCCCTCCCTGTGCTGTGGTCCAGAAAGGCAAAAGGCTGTGTGATGGTAGGGCTCACCTCGCTCACTCTCCATCTGTGGGCACGAACATTCTGCTGTGGCTCAGTGGCTACGATAGCTGTCTGAAATGCTTTGTTCCTGATCCTATTTTTTTAAAAAGAGAAACTACACAATTGCTTCATCTTGAGCAGCAATAGGAGCTCCTCATTTTCTCTGCTGTATATTTCTTTCTAATTGCATGAATTTTATTTTTCTCTTATTTTCTTCATTATATTTTCTCTGGTTTGCTTTCTTTTACTACTTTCTTGAAATACAAATTTACATTGCTCTTGCTATTGTTTAAGAGCCCCCTAAAGTAAGTTAGGTCCTTGGTGGCCACCCTCCAGACGGGCACTGGGACTCCACGTACCCTTCCCTCTCTTTGCCTCCTCAGCAGTTTCCTCCATGTGCTTCCACTAGGATATACTGTGCTACCACTAGCGCAGAGTGATGGTGTGACACAATGAACTGAAGCCGCTGAAAGTGTGGGCCAAAATAAACCTTTTCTCTTTTTAAACTGATTCCCTCTGTTATTTTGTCTCAGTGATAGAAAGCTGAACAGTATACTGATACTAACTTTCCTTCTTCTCACATATTTTTGTGTGTGTTGTTTAACAGTACTGGGAATGAAATCCAGGGCCTCACACAGGTCGGGCAAGCACTTCACCACTGAGCTACATCCCAAGCTCCGTATCCATGTTTAAAGCAGTCCATTTCTTCCCACGTATTGTTCCAGCTGCAGCCCAGAAGTTTTCAATTGTCATACCTTCACTTTCAGTCCAAATATTTTCTAATTTGTGCTGTGCTCTCTTTTTTACTTTGTGGGATTAGTTAGGAGTATACTTCTTACTTTTCACTTTCTACTTAGTTTTTACTACTGATTTCTAGCTTAACACTGTCATGGTCAAAAAGAATACACTCTTAATATTTCCAACCCTTCAAACTTTGTAGCTTTCAGGTATGGTACAGCCCAACTGTAGTCTCAGCACTCAGCAGGAGGCTGAGGCAAGAGAATCACTGTGAGACTGAGGCCGGCTTGGGCTACTTAGTGAATTCAAGCCTATCCTGAAGCAAAAAAAAAAGAAAGAAAGAAACTTCATTGAAGTTCGTTTTATTGTCAGTTTTTATAAATTCACCACATATACCTTAAAAATAATGTATATTCTGATCTTGGGTGAAGTAATCTCTCATGTCAAAAGAGTCAAGTTTATTAATTGTGATTTTTGTCTTTTATATCATCATGGATTCATTGTGTGCTTGCTTTGTCAACTCCTGAGAGCTAATAATATTATTATGACATTATTATTTAGACTTGTTTTAAAACTATTTTACTTAATTTAATATTATTGTTGTTTTTGTGGGCTAACTTTTATATGATGCAAAAAGTCCTTTGTATAAAGTTAGGTGTAAGAGCTACTGTCTGTACTACTATGACAGACAAAGCCACTATGTCTGTCAGCTTTGTTTTGGTTAATGACTGCATACTTATTTTTTCCCATTTTTTTTTCTTTCAATATGCATTGTTACATCTTTGTAAGTAGAACATGGTTGGATAACGGTTAATCTAATTTTATAACATTAGTATTTCCTTGAACTATTTATTATTCTTGTAGCTACTAACATAGTTGTGTTGGGCGCAGGCGCTCAACATACCCCGCCCGGGACGATAAGACCATGCCAGCTTCCGCAATGCACTACGTCCCTCTCTAAATTAGCCAACCCGTGCGCACCTTGTGCTCACTCCATATTTGCCCCGTGCCGACTCTGTGGCAACCCCTGATTGGCCACAGCTGGATATAGTAGCCAGAGCCTGTGTCCCATTCCCGCCCTGTTTCCTCGTGGCAGCCTGTGATTGGTCACGGCCGAATATATAAACCAGAGCCCGCGTAAATAAAGCAGCAGTTAACTGTCGCCCACAAGAGCGTTTCCTGTCTCATTGGGGGGCTGCGCCGGTCAACTGGTGGCCCATATGGGGAGCACTGAGACCCTCTCTCCAACAGTACGGAGAACGAACCTCTCTCTCCGACGGAACAGAGACATTAACAGGTAAAACCGTCAAGCGCCGTAGCGGGGGCTACTCAGCGGGCGGGGGCTGACAGGTTAAACTGCTCAACGTTGGTAGCGGGTGCTACGCAACGGCAGCGGGTGCTGCTGGGCCGGATGGCGGGGGCTATCGGGCAACCTTGGGCAGACGCATCACAAGGGTCGAGGAACTCGTAAAGAGAGTTCTGGGGGCCGTAAAGAGGCCGGTTTTGGGGGCGCCATAAAGGGGCGCGGGGACTAAGCTGTCCCTGTTACAAAAAAAAAAAAAAGGAAAAAGGAAACAAAAAAAAATAAAAAGAAAAAGAAACTCTTGAAATTCCGGTTAACATGGGCAACACCGCTACTCAGCCGCTGTCGGTCGCTTTGGGCGACTTACTGAGAGAAAAGGGATTACAAATGAAACGAGAACAAATTCAAAACTTCCTCGATCAGGTCAATAAGGTAGCACCTTGGTTTGGTCCCACGGGGTCCGTTACCATCCCCAGCTGGGATAAATTAGGGAGAAATCTTGACTTTGCAGCAGAAAATGGCCTCCTGGAGCCAGGAGTCAGACCCCTTTGGGCAGTAGTGAGGGGCTGCCTCGCAGACGCCTCTTGTCGTGACCATATAAGGGCTGGCACCATGGCACTTGGTTACCATCAGGCAGAATCCTCCCGCGAGCAATCTCGCGAGTCCAGTGCTACAGGCGAGGCGACCACACCCAACCCAGAAACAGAGGACTCTTAATGAGGGGGAGGAAGAAGAAGTATACAAAATGGCGGATGCAGACACCACCGAAAGAGGGGAAGTCACACACACGCAGTCGAGAGGGTCCTACTCTGAGGCCATAAATGAGCTGCAACGCAGGATTTCTCAGAGTAAATGGGTCAATGAAAGTGAGTACGGAATCCCAGGGCCGCCCCATATAAGACCTATGGCTCTACCTCCCGACCCGCCAGATTATCATGCTTACCCGAGACCCTGACATCAGCTATGTAGCTGCCTGCAATGGGTCCAGACGTCCCCTGGGACATTCCAGGAAGACCTATGGCATCAAGTCAAAAGAGAGGACCCAGGAGGCCTGGGCCATTTTCTCCAGGCTTTTCCGGTTGCTGTAGATGCTCAGGGAAACAGAGCCCACCTGCCTATAGATATAAAGGCGATAAAGCATCTTAAGGAGGCCAGCACCATGTACGGTGTTAACGGGGCGTATACCCTGTCCCTATTGGAAGCCCTGGCAGGAAACGCCATGACACCTGCTGATTGGGCCAGTTTGTGCAAGGCGGTGCTCAGCCCAGGCCAATATCTTGATTGGAAAGCCTGGAATGTTGAACTTGCCACAGAACAGGGCCAAGCTAATGCCCGGAACAATCAGGCCGCCTGGAACGCGGATATGTTATTAGGACAAGGGCAGTATCTCAATAACCAGCTGATATTTCCACAAGAGGTGTATGCAAGATAAATAGAATAGCCATACAAGCATGGAAACGGGTCTCGGCTAGGGGAGAAGTCTCAGGCCACTTGACAAAAATTTTGCAGGGCCCGAGCGAGTCTTTTTCAGATTTTGTGGCCCCATGATGGAGGCGGCAGGGAGAATTTTTGGGGACGCTGAGACAGCCATGTCGCTCATTAAGCAGCTCATTTTTGAGCAATGTACTAAAGAATGTCGCTCTGCCATTAGTCCATACAAAAATAGGCCCCTTGAGGTATGGATGACACTCTGTCGGGAGATCGGCGGGCCATTAACCAACTCAGGTTTGGCGGCCATGTTAATGAAGCTAACTAAAGAAGGTCAGGGAGGCAGAGTGGAGCCACAAAATGGCGCCCGCCCGAAAGAAGGCTGCTTCAAATGCGGCAGACAGGGACACATAAAAAGAGACTGCCCATCTTGGGGACTCGGAAGAGAACAACCCCCCCCCGCCTGAAGACCGAAAGTGCCCCAGATGTAAAAAGGGAAATCACTCCGCCGCGGAGTGCCGCTCCACCTTTGATGTAAATGGGCTGCCCCTCAAGGGTAAGGGCCGTAATCCAGAGAGGCCAAAAAACGGGATTGGGGATTCTACCCAGCCAGAGAATATATGGTAGACCAGACACTGCCAATGACGCCAACATGGGCAGGTCAGAACCGAGGAGAGCCTCTCCGGGTTCAGGGGGACTTGACCTCTGTGCCACCACTGGACTCGTATTAACCCCGAAAATGGGGATACAGGCCATAGAGACAGATATGTCCAGCCCCTTACCGGAAGGCACAGTAGGGTTGATAATTGGTCGATCATCCCTCTCCATGAAAGGAATACAGGTCTTACCAGGTGTTGTAGATTCTGATTACACAGGAAAAATAAAGGTGATGATGCAGGCTCCTAAAGGCCCAGTAGCCGTAGGGGCAGGAGACCGCATCGCTCAGATGCTAGTATTATCCAGCCGTCATGGGGACTATCCATCATTGTCTGGTATTAGAGGAGACAGAGGATTTGGATCATCAGACCCAGCCTTTGCTGCCCTCGTTCTTAGATTGGATGAGCGCCCCATGCTAATGTTGTCACTCAATGGGAGAAAAATATCCGGACTGTTAGACACAGGAGCAGACCGCTCTATTATAGCTGAAAAGGACTGGCCACTAACCTGGCCTACCCAGACGGCACAACAAACACTGCAAGGCTTGGGATCAGTTCATGCACCTAAAATTAGTAGTCAGATAATTAAATGGGAAGACAATGAGGGACACTCAGGAGAATTCATACCCTATGTTCTCCAGCTTCCAGTTACCCTATGGGGGAGAGAAGTGCTCTCTGCCCTAGACTTGACCTTGTGCAATGAATATTCTCATACAGCCAGGAGAATTCTTAAAAATCAAGGGTATGAACCAGGCAAGGGTCCTCCAGTTTACCACTTGTGACCCCCTGGATGGATACTCCCAGGAGATATTATGGGGATTCTCCCTGGCTACCATAAACACCACAAATATGACTTTTCCAAATTGCTCCACCGCAACCTGTTATATGTTACAATGTTGGGATAACAGTACACTTTCAGCTGTCGTTATGCAGGTACTCCAGTTCGTACCGATTCCAGTTTTGACGGACCCAGACGAGTTTCCTGTGATCCAGCTCGGGCCAACTCTCCAATTGGCTTTCATAAAGGAATGGGCAGGAATAGGGGCTCTGGCTACCATGACTACATTTGCCGCATTCGGCAGTCTACTTCTGCTCTGTCGGATTCGCAGACAAAGGAATAGGGACAAAGTACCAAACAAGCATTGCTGATCATGGAATCTGGTCAAAGCCTGGCAGCATGGCTCGCCATGCTGTGACACAGGTGTGGAGCAAAGCATCGCAGGGGGTGTCGTCCTTGGCCAGGAGAAACCCTGGTCTCCAAGTCGATGAGCATGCGAGTTGGGCTCATAAAACAATACTCCCGCCCCCTCCAAAAGAGCACCAATGGGTAGTGAGGTACCGTCATGACTGCGCAACATGACGCCTCACGAGGGGCACCGACCTCTGGAGACCCTGCGTCAGTTATAAAGAAAGGGGGAGATGTTGGGCTCAGGCGCTCAACATACCCGGCCCGGGACGATAAGACCACGCCAGCTTCCGCAATGCACTACGTCCCTCTCTAAATTAGCCAACCCGTGCGCACCTTGTGCTCACTCCGTATTCGCCCCGTGCCGACTCTGTGGCAACCCCTGATTGGCCACAGCTGGATATAGTAGCCAGAGCCTGCGTCCCATTCCCGCCCTGCTTCCTCATGGCAGCCTGTGATTGGTCACGGCCAAATATATAAACCAGAGCCCACGTAAATAAAGCAGCAGTTAACTGTCGCCCACAAGAGCGTCTCCTGTCTCATTGGGGGGCTGCGCCGGTCAGTTGGACTTGTACCTACCATCTTGGACTTGTCTGAGTTTAAGACAAATACAGGAATACCTTAGTTCACAAATGCTTCTGTTTATAAACAATGTGGTTTGCAAACCAAGTGACAAAAAATTTTTTTGTCTTTTTTCAGACAGGGTCTCAGTTCAGGCTGGCCTTGAGCTCACTTTGTAGTCCTGGCTGGTCTTGAACTCGCAATGCTCCTCCGACCTCAGGCTCCCAAGTGCTGGGATTATAGGCGTGAGCCACCATGCCCGGCTCCAAAGTGACACCATTTTGCTTTGATTCAAAAACTCCACATAGGGTGAAAAAACTGGCCACCTTGGACACACAAACACAACGTGTCTATCTTTCCCAAATCCTAAAACAAATTAAGTTTGTGACCTGCAGAACCTCTGTAACTACCTTCACTTTTTCCCTGACACTGCCAACTTTAACTGTATTGTTTCCCCCTGCTTCTCGTAGTGTGGTGCAGCACTGTAATGATACATATATTGTATTTCATTTATATTCCACAGTGCTGGAGGTTGAACCTGTGGCCTTATGTAGACCAGGCTGACCTTGAACTCATGGCAATCCTCCTGCCTCAGTACTGGGATTACAGGCATGTGCCACCATGTCTGGCATTATGACTTTTTAAATCACCAATCATTTATATTTACCCACATATTCCTCCATTTTGTTCTTCATTCCTTTCTATATTTCCTGTTTCCATTTGAGACTGTTTTCTTTCTGTCCTTAGAATTCCCTTTAGCTTTTTTCTTTGGGCAGGTCTGCTGGTAATAAGTTATTGTGGATTTTGTTTTTATAAACTATAATGGTTGATACACTGTATCAACTTGAGAAGTTTATAAGTTTGACTCAGCAGGGTCCAGGGGCCTCACTTTGCTAACATCCTGAGCCTGTACAAGGGGAGGGCAGGGAGATGGTTTGAGTCTGCACCCACCAGGGTGAGGGGCGACAGCCTGCTTACAACCTAAGGGAGGAAAAGAGATTTGCTCTCCCACTTTTGCTGTCTCCTGCCATCCTGAACTGTTGTCCCGTGCCATGCCATCCTGCCTTGGAGCCAGCTGATTATAGACTGAACCCTCCACAAACTGTGAGCTAAATAAATCTTTCCATCCTTAATTTTGGGCATTGGGTATTTTGTCTTAGTAATGAGAGAAAAGTAACTAAGTCAGAGAAAAAAAGCCTTTCTTATGCCATCATTTTAAAACTGCTGCTGGGCCTGGTAGTGCACACACCTGTAAGCCCTGTTATAAGCTACACAACCCAAAATGTGCTGTACTCTATAACTTGTTCTCTTCCTGTTAAGCTGCAACCTTGTAACATACCCACCATACAACCTCCTCCCTGCCTCCCTGGTTCCTGTAACTGCTTGTTCTGCCTTCCTGGCTCCTTTTATGGACACAAACTGATCCTAAGACCCCCGCCCTCCCCTTGCGGCTTGCTACTTTGTAACTCCCTGCAGCCCCTGGCTCCCGCAAGTCCCTGCCTGCTTTTCTGGGACAGTGTTGCTACTGAACTCAGCTAATAAAGCGCTTCTTTTTTAATTTTTTTGAGCCCGCCGTTTTCCTGCCCACATCATTTGGGGGCTTGTCCGGGATTCCCCACCCCCACCCCAGGCTCCCACGCTTCGGATGACATCTGGATCTTTTTGAACGCGGCTTCCTTCTACTGCAAGTACTTGTTACTTTCATTTTGCTCCTTCATCTTTCTCCTTACTATGACTTGGGGAGTCAAGTTTTCAGGCTTACTTCCATTTGGGAGTATGTCACCAAATTGGGGCGGGTTACTGCCACTTGAGGGAGGAATTGACCTCAGCTGGGCACACCACATTTGGGGAGTCCTTTCCAGGCTTGCTCCCTTTTGAGGTGAGACGTCATCAAAATTTTGTTTTGGCTCTCCTACACCTTCGTCTTCTTGTTCTGTCCCTGATTCATCCGTTATTGAGAGTCTTTGCAATTTAAGATGGACCTAATATGTAAGCTGTTTTTAAAGAGCCTTTTAGTATCAGCTGATTAACTCAAGTTAACTAAATTAGATGATTTTTTGTGGGGCTGTTTGGGTTACTCAATTGAAAAGCATGCTCTTCCCTAGGCTTGACAGCAGCTAGCAACAATTGGTTATGTTAAAATCCTTGGGACAGGTCTGCAAAGAAGAGTAGCCACCTGTAATTTTAACCAGCTCCTGATTGCAAAATCGAGGACTCCATAGCCCAGTCTCCATAGCCCTTTGGGTGATTCTTTGTCTGTGTGGCAGGCCTCCACCATGTTGTCTTTGTCTGTGTGGCAGGCCTCCGCCATGTTGTCTTTGTCTGTGTGGCAGGCCTCCGCCATGTTGTCTTTGTCTGTGTGGCAGGCCTCCGCCATGTTGTCTTTGTCTGTGTGGCAGGCCTCCGCCATGTTGTCTTTGTCTGTGTGACAGGCCTCTGTCATCTTGTCTTTGTCTGTGTGGCAGGCCTCTGCCATCTTGTCTTTGTTTGCTTATCTGCACCCCTTATCTTGTGTGTCTACTATTATGGGCCAAAGAGCTTCCTTCCCTTTGTCACCCTTGCAACTCGTTCTTAATCATTTTAAGGATTTTAGGGATCAAGCTGCCAGATATGGAGATCCTGTCTACCCTAAAAGGCTGAGAACTTTTGTGAACTTGAATGACCTTCTTTTGGTGTCTGGTGGCCTTCACAGGGAACTTTTAACTTACAAGTCTCTCAACAGGTCTGTCAAGTCATTTTTGGACCCCCTCACAAGCCATCCATGAACCCTGATCAAGTGGTCTAATGGTTAGGATTCGGTGCTATCATCTTTCAGCCAACTTGGGATGGCTGCTAGGAGCTTTTTCAGGCTTTCTTCACATCTGAGGATCATGAGAGCAAATCTTCATTTTGGCATGCTGATCTGTCTTGACACTAATGGGGATCCCACTTCGGATCTAATGAGGCTCAATGCTGTTTTCTTTTTGACCCCCCCTCCCAACTGGGACCCCAACACAGATGGAGGTAAGGAGGCTCTCCATCAATACCATCAAACTCTTCTTATGACCCTTTGAGCTGCCACCTAGAAGCCAACTAATCTATCAGAAGTAACTGAGGTAAGACAACTGGCTTCTGAGACTCTGTCAGCTTTCCTTGAGTGCCTCCTAGAGGCCTATTGTATGTATACACCTATAGACCTGGAAGTATCAGAGAATAGACGAGCTATTAATATAGCATTCGTCTCTCAGTCGGCCCCTGATAGCAAACAAAATTTGCAAAAATTAGAGGATTTTGAAGGGATGACGATAGGTCAGTTGATAGAGATAGCCCAAAAGGTTTTTGACAACAGGGAAGAGTCACAAGAGAAAAAAATTAACCAAGATCTTGGCTGTACTAGTAAAAGGACATACTCAAGGCAAAAAGGGAAAAGGCCAACTAAAAAAGACCCTATTAGATAAGAATCAATTGTGCATATTGCAAAGAATTGGGCCATTGGAAAAAGGATTGTCCAAAGTTAAAGGCCAAATTGGAAAGAGGGGAAACTACCTCCAGGTCTTATTGGAAAAAAATTGATAATTTCAGGGTTTGTCCACTCCCAAGCCCCAGGTAACCTTAACTGTGGAGGGGGAACCCCTAGATTTCTTGGTCAATACTGGACTTTGCTGAGCTGGCACAACTCTTCCATGCGACAACTGGAGGAACCCCTTTTGACCCACTCATTAGGACTGAGAGGAAAAGTCAAGTGTTCCAAAAACTAAAATTGGCCCTTGCCTAAGCTCCAGCGTTGGCCCTACCAGATTTGGCCAAACCCTTTCTGCTGTTCCCTGCAGAACAGTGTGGGATAGCAAAAGGAGTTCTGATTCAGGTGTTGGGACCATGGTGCCACCCGGTTGTTTATCTCTCAAAAAGGCTGGACCCAGTTTCTTTGAGCTGGCAGAACTGCCCTCAAGCCATCACAGCCACTGCCTTCATAATAAAAGAGGCTAATAAATTAACTTTTGGACAGAAACCTCCAGTTGTGGCTCTTCATGCAACTGAAACCCTCCTCAGGGTCCCACCCAACAGATGGCTCTCAAGCATGAGGACTGTACAGTACCAGGCCCTCTTCTTGACTCTGACCTTATTGAATTCAAGGAGACTGCCGTCTTAAATCCAGCACCCCTGCTGCCAGAGGATGACCCACAAGTACCCATCCGTGATTGCATGGACTTGCTCACTACCACTGCCAGTCTTTGTCAAGACCTCACTGATCTTCCATTAGAGAATCCAGATGTTGAATATTTCACTGATGGTAGCAGCTCCCTTTTTGAAGACTCTTCAACCTGTGCTGACCTCCATCCACCAACTCTTTTGAGACCACCAAGCCAAATCTCTGCCCACACCAGAAACTCCACTTGTTGCTAATCCGGGAGATCAAGAGCTACTTAAGCATCATTCCTGCTGCTCTTCTCTTGAATCTTGCTGGACTGGATCATACACTGTCATGCTCAGCACCCCTACGGCTGTCAAAGTAGCAGGAAAACCTACCTGGATACATCACTCACACATCAAGGGCCTCCCTCCAGATACCCAGGATACAGATAAGTGGACTGTTACTCGGACTAAACACCCTCTAACTGTCAAAATATTCTTGATAATGATGGTTTCTCTTGCTTGTTGGGAAATGGTTGCTTTGTCTCTTGATCATGACCCATACTTACCTTGGGAAATATTCAAAGTAATAGAACTAGTGTCAGATCTGCTGCCTGTAACCTCAACTCTAGCCCCTGTGCAAACTTACGTTCTGACTCTATTGCAGTAACTAATGTCTCTTACGCACTGAGTCAACACCTGGAAGCCCTACAGGATCTTGGTTTCAGGTTTCAGGTTTAACTCCTTGTGTCATTCTTGATGTATTTACTAGGCATACTGAACTATGTATTCTTGCACATGTATTTCCTCAAGTTTACTGGTATTCTGGCACTAGTGGAAGAAGACACTCAAATTTAGAATCTGACCTCTTTAGGACAGCTCAAGCAGTCCCTGTGTTAATACCAATTTTGATGGGACTAGATCTCTCTGGAGCCACAGCATTGGGAGCTACAAGCTTAGTAATGGTGACCAAAACTACCAAGAACTAAGTGCCCTAATAGACAAAGATTTGACAACACCAAAACATTCTGTATCCAAATTAGAAGAGTCCCTAGGGTCTCTGGCAGAAATGGTCCTCCAAAACCACAGGGGCCTAGACCTATTATTCATAAAAAAGGTGGTTTATGCATAGCCTTAGGAGAGGCTTGCTGTTTCTAAGCCAATCACTGGAGTCATATGAGATAACATAAACAAGCTTAAAAAAGAGACTACATGAGCGAGAGCAGCAATGACAAATTGACCAGAATTGAGTTCAAAATCTGTTCTCACTGTCCCCGTGGTGGACTACCCTGCTCTCGGCTCTAATAGGACCAATAGTTCTCTTTTCACTTGCTGTAACCATTGGGCCGTACATTAATAAGTGCCTTCTATACCACATCCAGGACTGGCTTCTGTCGGGCGCAGGCGCTCAACACACCCCGCCCGGGATGATAAGACCACGTCAGCTTCCGCAATGCGTTATGTCTCTCTCTAAACTAGCCACCCCGTGTGCACCTCGTGCTCACTCCGTATTCGCCCTGTGCTGACTCTGTGGCAACCCCTGATTGGCCACAGCTGGATATATTAGCCAGAGCCTGCGTCCCATTCCCGCCCTGCTTCCTCGTGGCAGCCTGTGATTGGTCACGGCCGAATATATAAACCAGAGCCCGCGTAAATAAAGCGGCAGTTCCTGTTACCCACAAGAGCGTCCTCTGTCTCATTGGGGGGCTGCGCCGGTCAGGCTTCAAACTGTTAAAATGTTTACACTTAGGCCAGAAGGATATAACCAGTTACATACAGATGATTATGCGACAGAGTCAAAGATTTGACTCAATGAGCAAAAGCAGTGTGGAACATTACAAACTCCAAAACCTAAAACTTGCTGTACTTACAACTTGTTCTCTTCCTGTAAAACTTGTGTAACTGCCACTTAAGTTGCAACCTTGTAACACACCCACCATACAACCCCCTCGTGACTCCCTGGGTCCTTTTTTAATTTTTGGAGTCTGTCATTTTTCTGCCATGTCAATCCCAGCACTTAGGAGGCTGAGGCAGAAGGATCAGTGTGTTCCAGGCCAGCCTGGGCTACAAAGTGAGTTCAAGGTCAGCCCTAACTGCATAGTGAGCTGGGGATTTAGCTCAGTGGCGCAGCACTTGCCTGGCAAGCGCAAAGTTGTGAGTTTGATTCCCAGTACCAAAAATAAATCTATAAACTGCACAGTGAAACTATCTCAAAAAGACAAAAACAAAACAAAAAACACTGTAACTTCACTAGACTTCTAGGTTGGCAGCCATCTTCTTTCAGCATGTCAAAGCAGTCTTCCAATTGTGTTGAATGAGGTCAGTTTGTTTTGAAGGAAATATGTCTTTCTTGCTTTCCAGATTTTCTCTTTTAGATTTCTTTTCAGCATTTTTACTATGATGTTCCAGGATGTGAGTTCCTATAACTGCTTTTTTGAAAAGTAGTGGCATTTGGTCTTCTCTAGGTTTTTTGTAGAATTCTACAGGGCCTGAGCTTTTGTTTGTTGGTATGTTTTTAATTACATCTTCTGATTTACTGATATTGGCTTATTTAGAATTTTTATGTTTTCTTCATTCAGCTTAGGTAATTCATATGTATGTAGGAAATGACTTATTTTACGTTTTCCATCTTTAGAAAACAGGTTCTCAAAATGGGTATTGACCTTCTGAAATTTCTACAGGATCTGTTGTCTTTTCACTCCTAATTTCATGAATGAATCTTTTTTTTTTCCTGGTACTGGGGATTGAATTCACAGTCTTGCACTTACCAGGCAAGTGCTTGAGCCACTGAGCTAAAGTCTCAGCCTTTAAAAAAAAAAAAAAAACCACAAATCTGAGTCTTTTATTTCCTTTTCTGATAAAGTTGACTAGGGGTTTGCCAGTTTTATTTAATCTTTCAAAAGAACCAATTCATTGGTTCATTGAGTCTTTGTACTGTTTTCATGGTCTCTATTCATTAATTTCCACCTTGATCTTTGTAATTTCCTCCCTCATATGAGCTTTGGGTTTGCCTTGCTCTTCTTTTCTGGAAGCTTGAGTTCAGGATCGGATTGTTGTTTATTTGAGCTCACTTTTGTTTCTCTGATATAAGAATTCACCACTCCAAATTTGCCCATTAGGACTTCTTTCATTACTTCCTATAAATTCTGGTGTGTTATACTGATATTATCATTTAATTGTAGAAACTGTCTAATTTCTTCTTTAATTTCATCTGTGACTCATTGGTTGTTCAAGGGAGTGTTATTTAATTTCCATGTGTTTATAAAGTTTTTGTGGTTTCTTTTGCCATTGATTTCCAATTTCATTGTACTACTCCCTAATAATATGCATGGGATAATTTCAGTTCCCTTGCATTTCTTTAAGCATGTATTATGAGCCAATATACGGTCTGTTTTGCAGAATATCCTGTGTGGAACTGAGAAGAATGTATATTCTAATGTTGTAGGGTTGAATACTCTAAGCCTATTTGTTCAAAACTTTGGTTCACTTCTGATATTTCTTTGTTGATTTTTTTGTCTAGTTGACCTGTCTATTGGTGACAGTGGGCTATTGAGGTCCTCATTACAATCATATTTGTGCTTATTAGATTTTTCATGTCTAGTAATATTCATCTTATACAATTGGGTGTGCTGGAATTTGAAGCATATATATTTATGATTGTTATCTCTTCCTTTTGGATAGTTCTCTTTATAATGATGTAGTTAGTCTGGGTTTTTTTTTTTTTTTTTTGTCTTTTTCCTTTTTATCGGTACCGGGGATGAACTCACGACTGCCTGCTTGCAAGGCAGGTGCTTATGCCGCTGAGCTAAATCCCCAGCCCCCTAGTCTGTCTCATCAATTTTGGCTTGAAATCCACTTTGTTTGCAAATAGAATAGATACCCCCTTTTATTTTCGGGGTTTCTATTATATGGAATATTGTTTTCCATCGTTTGACTTTCTTTTTTAAATTAAATGTGCTTCTTATAGCAACATATTATTGGATCTTGCTTCTTGATCCAAGCTGGAAGTTTGTTTCTTTTGATTGATGAATTGAAAATATTTACATTGGTTATAACTAAAATGTATTGTCTTATTCTTTTGATGTTATACTTCTGTTTGTTCCCTTTATTTCTCTGTCTAATTGCTTGCCTTGTCTGGTGGGATCAATCTGTTGCAGTTTATGGAGTTGCGGTCCATGTTATCTCTTTCTAGAATGTCCTTCAGAACACTTTGGAGTGCTGGTTTGGTGTTCATGAATTTCATCAGGTATTCTTTGTCATGGAAGTATCTTATTTCTCCATCATTTTTGATAAATAGTTTTATGGGGTATATTAGTCTGGGCTGGAGGCTGTTTTCTTTTTAGCTCCCAAGATCTCCTTTGTTTGAGGGTTTCTGTTGAGAAGTCCAGTTGGCTTTCCTTTGTTGGTGATTTATTTTGTTTTCTCTAACAGTGAATCTGACTTGCTTCCCTTTATTGGTGATGTGTTTTGTTTTCCCTAACAGCTTTTAATACTCTGTTGTTGTCTTGAATTTCTGGACTCTTGATTATTGTATGCTTTGGTGTAGTTGTTTTGTTTTTGATCATTGCTAATAGGAATTCCATATGCCTCACTTTTTTTTTTTTGGACTGGGACCAAACTCACCAAGCTTGTGCTTGTCAGATAAGCACTGTGCTGCTGAGTTATATACCCAGCATGTCTCACCAATCTGTATGTCAAATTCTTCATCCATGCTTAGGAAGTTTTTTGCCATGACCTCTGTGAATAGGTTTGTTGCTTTTTGTGCTTTTTCATTGACTTTGATCAAACATATTTCTTTTTTGCATCATCTAGCAGCTGCTGGATTTATGTTTTCATGCTCCTTTGTTATTTTAAGAAATATTTCTTTTCCTGATGGTTAACTACAAGCCTGTCTTGTATATCTGATGTTCTGTTCTCTCATTGGTTAATTCTGCGGCATACTCCCCCCCCCCCCCGTACTAGGGATCGAACTCATGACTGCGCGCTTGCAAGGCAGATGCTTATGCCTCTGAGTTAAATCCCCAGCCCCTGCATATGATTTCAATGGACTGTTTAATCTCCTGGATATCTGTTTGAATCTGTTTCATGGATTTCATTTCTTTCCTATGTTTGGTGTCCATCATTTT
Source organism: Cavia porcellus (assembly GCF_034190915.1). Classification (NCBI taxonomy): domain Eukaryota; kingdom Metazoa; phylum Chordata; class Mammalia; order Rodentia; family Caviidae; genus Cavia; species Cavia porcellus. Next base: position 6,104,904 of record NW_026947502.1, read on the forward strand.
CCTAAGTTTCTCTATTTTTTTTTTAACTGTATCTGCTCTAGAGTCACTACGTATGTCTTTCACGATGGTCACCATCTCTGTAGTTATTTGAGAAATTATTTCTGATTTTTTTTTCTAGAGCCTCATTCATGGGCTTTGTTACCTCCACCATTATCACTTCAGCAAGTCCGGCTGGCTGGCTTTCAAATTGTTCTACCTTGTTGGTCCCTGGTGTCAGGGACTACCTAGATTCTCCTTGAAAGAAGAGTAATCATCTCCATTTTGGCTAAACCTGGCCCTGTTTCTGTGTATTGATATGTGCAGACCTAGCTGCTGTTTATCCTCTCAATTGACGGTAAGCAATGTAAATCAGTCTAGCCGAGGTCCTGATGTGTAGTCTTTGAAGCAAGGCTACAGGTTAGTGTTGCTCCACCTGCAGCTCCGAGTGTATATGAACTAAGCTGCCAGGTCAGGGCTGCCCCACCTGTAGCTCCTAAAATGTATATGTGAGCTGGGCCGAGAGAGTCATACTGTCAGCTGAGACTAAGCTTCAAGATAAGAGGCTATGACTTCTCAGGAAATAAAAAAATATTTATCAAAGCTGAAGCGCTGACTCCAAAACATTAGATACTACCCTGAGTTGTGCTATGCAGATTACTCTTTCTGTGTGTATATCCCTCTGCATATTGGAGAGGTGATTTCAGGCCTCCTACCTAGCCCAGCACTGCACTCACTACTTCTTGTGGCTTTCACACTCATCCCCACACCACTCCCCTCTTCATGAATTAATCAAACTTGGGTCAAGGCCTTTGTTCTGGTTAGTCATCACTATACTGGACTTAGGACTCCTTTAGCTAGCTCACCACGACTACAAATGTGCCTTATTCTCACCATGCATTGCACTGGAAGTGGTAGATAAATTAGAAGTAACTTCCAATAACTTTTCTATGGGATTACAAGTACGGATTTTTCTGCACTGCAACGAGGTCCAGAAGGGCTTTCTATACTTGGGTTTGTCTTTGATGAGCCAGAAGTCTGGGTTTGGATATTAAGCACCTTCTGTCTGTCTTGTAAACTGATTATGGCATAGCTTTATTGCTAGTATTAGAATCCTTAGGAAATGGAGATTGGAAAATGGCGGCAAGCTAGGGGATCGAGCGAAGAATCTCTCCAGAGAATTCAAACTCAAAGATAAAAAAAGACAGCATGGAGAGGACCAGACAAATCGATAGCGATTCTTATTAACCAAGACAGTACAACTGGAGGATTTAAAGTTGTGCTGAGACCGGAGGCTACAAATCCCGCGCCCTTAAATCAACAAACAGACTCGTGGACCCAGCACGAAAAGCTGAGTTGCTTTTGGAGACCGCGGGAAACTGAGACCCAGATCGAGACTCCAAGTAGCAGCCAGTTCTACACCGCTGCACCAGAGCGGATGTACAAAGCTCTGGCGATTCAAATCTAAACGGTGCACAGAAATCTGACCGGTCAGCGCTGAGCCGCGAGTGGGGGAAATGTGGATAGCTTGGTGTGCGGCGGTCCCGGAACGAGGACTTGCACCGGACTCTGGTGAGTACAGAAAACCCCGCCGCTGCTGGGTTTGACCAGAGAACAGCTGGCCCGCCACCACGGGGAAATCAATAACACAGAGTCTGGTGCAGACATATTAGCCTGGCGGCAGAAATCACAGCTTGCTAACATCACCAGGTCCCCCTGTAGGGAGGGCTGGTGGAAGACATCTTGAGTCCGGGCAGAGCCTGATTACTTGTTGGCTTCAGCTCCACACAGAGAACTTAGTGGGAGCCATCTTTGTTTTGGGCAGATCTGCTTTTCTGGTGCACCTATCACAGAGAGGTTTGGAAGAGAACGGCTGGGACCTGGGCAGAATCCTGTGCCATTACTCAGCTGCTTCTGATTCAAAGAGAACTGGCAGGAGCTTCTGGGGCTAAACCAAGCCTCTGCTTGGGGCCCAATAAGCAGATACAAAATAGTCACAACTCAGTGACAACCAGAAAGTACAGCCTAATTTATGAACTAACTGACACAGAGGCTAGAGACTAGACTGTACCGCCCCTGCATCCCAGCCTACCCCAGATAACAGCAAATTGGGGAGGACAGCAAAAACTCAAGCCAGCACGCTTCTGAAAGGCCCTAAGCAATTCGGAGAGGGCCAGAGAACTCCAGGACAGTCTGAAAGAAACCAGAAACATGACAAGAGATAAAAATAAAAAAAAAACCTCCAGCTGTTCAACAGGAGAAATTAAACCCAAGAGAACTAAACACTGAAGAGAACAAGCACAGTAACCATCCTCTACTCGACACAGCATCAGCCGAAATTAAAAAGTACTTACATGATCTCATAGAGGAATTTAAAGATGTACTCCTGATCCAAGTGAGGCAAGATATAAAGAGATTAATTAAAGAAATGACAAGCCCCGCCCAAGAGAACACAGATGGAAGAACTGAGGAAATCAGAAAAGAAAGAGAAGCATCTGAAGAAGAATTTAAGCATAACTTAGAATACATGAAACAGATCCAAAGAGAATATCAGGAAACTCAGAACTCCATTGAATATTGGCAAAATGCCTTGACAGAAACTAAAGACAACCTTCTGAAACTTGAAGAGAGATTTAGGGCTTATGAACGTGAAAGAAAAAGCCTCTTAAAAATAATAAGGAACCAGAAAGAAGCAATTCTAAAACTGGAAGATGATAAAAAGATACATAACCTAAGAAAAAAGAATGTGAGTGAGGAAGCAGGAACATCCAAAAATGAAATACAAAAAATATTCACAGAGATATTAAAGCAAAATTTCCCACGTATAGCAAAAAGAAATGATATCCAGATAAAAGAAGCATACAGAACGCCAGCTACCTACAACCAAAACAGATCTACACCTAGGCATATAATAATCGAGATCCCAGAAATCCACCAAAAAAACAGAATATTAAAAGCAGCCAGAGAAAGGATGCAGGTTACCTATAATGGGAAATCTATCAAAAAAACAGCAGACTTATCAACACAAACTCTTAAGTCAAGAAGGGAGTGGGGAGAAATATTCCAAGTCCTGAAGGAAAAAAATATGCAACCTAAGTTCATATATCCGTCAAAACTCTCTCTAAAAATTAATGAAGAAATAAGATACTTTCAAGACAAGGAGGAACTGTGGGAGTTCGTGGCCCCACCAATCCAACCCTACAGAGAGCGCTGAAGGACATTACAGAGAAAGAGAGGAAGAAATATCAGGATTACAGCTACAGTGGCAGAGAAGCCTCAGTGAACGGGGCAGACCATGGAATGAGGGAATAAGGTGGACAAATTATAGCAGAAAAGTGGAGTAGCACACATGAGGCAGAGACGGTAAGCTAGTCTTTAGTAGAGACAGCTCTGAAACTATATTTAAAAAAAAAAAGCAGAGGTCATTGCTAATGGTGTATAACGATTTAAAAGACACAGTAGTCCTAGTGACATATTTAGATTGAATTAAATTTGTTCTGGTCTGTCCACTCATATCAGATTTGAGGACACAGACCTCTAGAACCAAAAATAGCAGGTTATACCACGGTAACTATCCTTACTTTCCTATTGACTTAGGCTGAAATTCTGTATTACTTACATTGTCTTACTATGACTGATCTTAATTGTATCTGAATCATAAGACTATTGGTTGGCCTTGACTGATCCTATTTGAAATCGGTATGCGTGTTAGAATCAACCCTAAAAGTAGAGGAAACTACTCTGAGCATGACAAGATGTAAAGGATATCCATACTGGTATGAATCAGTAACAGCTCTCAAATACTACAATGCAGTCAAAGATAAGTTTTTATAAAAATAGGTGATAGTATGTTTAACTATAATAAGCCAGTGTTGTCGACAAATCTATTGAAAATAACAAGAGAAAACATAGTAGCTACGGAAAATCATTTATATTATAGTTTTATAAGTCCTATCCATTGCATGTTTATCTAGGAAATTGTTTCGTTGTCTTGTTATGACTTGGTTTTCCCTATAATACAGAGAGGATAGGAACAAATACTCTGAGAAAGAGACCTGAAAAACCCGAGGCTTATTTTGTAGCATTATAATATAAATTCTAGCAATCTATTGCTTGCTGATTAAAATGACTCTGGACTGGTTTCTTCAGCTCAACTTCAGCATATGCAGAGATGGGGACGGCTATCACAAAGAGAATGAGAGATGCGATGGTAGTTGGTATTGTCTTCCCTAATTTGGAACTTGAGGACCTAAAAAGACTCCATCATCCTGTAATGATTTGATTAGTTCTATAATATGCAATAAGTATAGAAAGTGGGTGAAGTTAGGGACAACTATTTGTAAGAAGCTAGAGACAGTTAGATAAGGTAGATCTTCAGTGGACTTGCTTTGAAATCTGTATTTCTTTAAATTGTTTTTTATTTTTTTTTAAATGTTCTGTTCTGTTTTGATATGGTTAACCTTATCCTCTTAGAGATGTAAAACAAATAGGTGGGACTGATAATCATATTACGGAGCTTTTGTTCGGCCATAGAGCAGAATGGTTTGTAGGGTCATTTTTTTTTTGAATGTCATTCTATATACTTTAATTCTATAACCTGAACAGCCATTTCGAAGATGACAATTTGTAACTTATCAACTGGCAATTTCTTACCTTTTGTTTGTCTGTAATTTAGAATTATTTCTACCCTTTTTTTTTTAATCTCCATGTATTTTTTTTTCGTTTCCTTTTCTTTAAATAAAAAAAAAAAAAAGAATCCTTAGGAAATGACTACGTATCCCAGATGTCTTCCAGGTATAGCAGGCTTTTGAGTGTTGAGTCTGTGGCAAGATTCCACCTCTTCACTTTATTGGAGATGAGAAGCTGCTGTCTAATTGATCCAGTTCCTGGGCCTTTGGCACTGGCCTATAGTATTGTTTATGACCCTCAGACAACTTCAGTCTTGGCATACCCTGAAGAACAACTAATTAGAGCAATGATGTCACCTTGGCTAAAGTAGTACAATCAGCAATAACAGCAGCATCAGACACACAGTCTAGAAAATGACAAACCATGGTAACTACTGATTTGCCTCTTTGGTTATATAACAAAATCTAAAACAAACCACAAAACTGTCTACAGTAACTATGCCTCCAACGTGGCAATTTTAACCTCAGGAGAAAATTTTAAAGGCATGAGAGAAAACAAAAAATACAAGCGATTAGAAGCAAGACTGGAGGGCAAAGATCTGCAAACTTTGGAAAACTGGTGAAGAAGACAGAAGCTAAAGAAAAAAGAAAACAACAGAACAGAACAAGAAGATAACTAAAAAAATGTTCATAAACATATAAAAACAAGAACGAACAAGGAAAAAAAAACAACAAGAAAAGGAGGAAAAAAATGTCCACTTCAGGATGCATCTGTGCTGTCACTGGTAGACAGAGTGGGCAGAGCGAGCCCAGATCTGTGTGGATTAATCCCAGCAAGCCAGCCATAGGTTTACAGCAGGGTAGTGGATAATCCCAGCAATCTTACATCTTTCATTATACTGAAGTTCAGGTTGCTTCTGGCTGTGAGGCTGGAAACTGATTTGTTGAGCATGTAACATTCCATGTACCCCTGCCTACTTAAACTTGGCTTGAATAAGACTCTTTGACTTGAACTGCTTTCTGCCTCACCCTGACACTCTGACACTGGGGGCCACTAGATGCTGCCAGCCCACAGCTGCTCTGAGTTCCAAGCTGGGCCCTTTGCAGGATGCCTACCAGCCAAGTGCCCTCTCTGTTGGGACATCTGAACCCAAATAACTCACCAGTCATGGTGAGTTGCAGTCTGCTGCAACATCTGTGCAGTGCTCCACTGCACTGGTGCGTTTCTCTGCAGAGGACTCTGGGGTCAGCAGCATTCACTGTGCGTCTGCGGGTTGGAGCCCATCCTCCCCACACCGAGTCAGGGTTCAGGGAGAAAGCAGCACTTGCCACTTCCCTCTTCTGCATCTAGGTCTCTTTTCGCACTCCCCTTGAACTTCAGCTTTCACTTCAGGTCTTTGCTGCATCCAGGGACACACTTCCCTCCGTTTTCTCTTCCTTGTGTTGCTGCATTACAGTGTCTGGACAGCACATCTCAGAGAGGCTGTTTCTCTGCTGTTCACCACTCTACCATCTTCCCAGAAGTCCAGAAATACTTTTTTTTTTCGAAGTTTGTCTTGGACACACTCACAGATAAGCAGTTTAGGGTTGGTTTGGCACTGACAAGCATCGAGAAACCAGTTTGCAACTGTCTTGAAATTCCTCCATCCTAAGTGTGCTAACTTTGATCCAAAATAGCTGTTTGCTCTCCAGTCCTAATGCTTATATTAAGGCCAGCAGAAAAAGAAAAATAACTTTTTTTTCAAGAATACTTTACCATAAGATGCATATGACACTTTCTCTTACATCTCACTGACCATACATATATAAGGGAATCTAGGAAAAGTGGCATTTTTTTTTCCAAGCATCCATGAGTTCTCTTAAAAATCAAGGATTTTATATTAGAAAAGAAGTTAGGAACAGATATTTCCACAGAATTCCAGGTTTACAGCTATTTTCCTATGGTCTTTAGAAGACATTATTCAGTCTTTTGGCTTTAACTGGTGACACTGAGAAGTCAGCTGTCATTCCACCTGTTATTTATTTAGAGTGGTCCTTTTCTGTTTTTAATTGCTTCACTAATTTGTATAATTTTATGATGATGTCTCAGAGTTGTTTTATTTTTAGTTATTCCAATAAAGATTCATGAGTTTCTGAATCTGAGGATTTTTTTTTTTTTTTTTTTTTTTTTTTTTTTTTTGGTACCAGGGATCGAACTGAGGATCTTGCACTTGCCAAGCAGGTGCTTACACCGCTGAGCTAAATCCCCAGTCAACCTGAGGATTCTTATTGCTCATCAATTCTGAAAAGTTATCAACTATTATTTCTTTAAATGTTACCTTCACTCACTGTATTTCTCTCTTTTAGATGCTAATTAGTTATATGTTAGCCTGTCTTATGTTTCATCCACATCTCTTAACCTCTATTTCTATATTTTATCTTTCCTAACTCTTTGTCTCCCTGGTCTGATAAGTGGATACTTTCTTTAGATCGTTTTTCAGCTCACTTAATTCTCACTTTAGCTCTGTTTAATTTGCCATTTAGGATTCTAATTTCAATTATTGGATTTTTTTTTTGTTCAGTACCAAGGATCGAATTGACGATCTTGTGATTGCCAGGCAGCTGCTTATGCCACTGAGCTAGTTTCAATTATTATAGCTTTGGTTTTTTTTCTGAGGTTTTATTTTGTTCTTTTCCCAAACTGTCTAATCATTTTTTGAGACAGGATCTCATGAAGTTGTTAACTTGTTCATGCTAAACTCTAACTTGTGATCCCCTTGCTTCAGCTTTCCAGAATGCTGGGATTACAGGCAGGTACCAAAACACCCAGTTTGCCCTAAAATTTCAAAGAACTACAATGTGGCAGCTGTATTATCCCAAGATTTCTCTGCCAAGCTTGTTCAGTAATATTTATGCCTCGGTTTCTTATTGATCATGTTTAACACTGCTCATTAATGGTTTAAACAAGTCTCTAAACTACCAAGAGCATTTGAATTTAAATTGTTTTATACATATTAAGATACATAGTTGTATAAAGACACTAGGAGTGGGGTGGTAAAGGAATAAAGACATTAACAACTCTAGTCTTCCTAGAATTAGACAATTCAGTTAAGTGCACACAGAAATTAACAGGTAACTAGTATCACAAAACTAGATGTATGCCAGGGATTTAGCTCAGCAGCATAAGTGCCTGCCTGACAAGCGAGAGATCATGAGTTAGATTCCCTAGTACTAAAAAAAGCTGGATGTGAGACATGGTATTAAAAAAATTGGAATCTAGAGGAAAAAGATCACTTTCCATGGGAAGATTCCAGGTCATGTAAAAGAGGATATATAAGCTTAAATATGAGAATTTAATACAATTTTGGGGATCAAAATGTGCTAGAAAAAATAAATCAAGTGGGCCTAATGCTTAAAAGGCACAGATGGAGGCTACAACACCAATTTGATGCTAAGCTTCAAGTCATGAGAAACCATGGTACCATTTTTGAAAAGAAGAAAAGCTGAAAAGGAAAGAGTTTGGAGAGAAATTTAATCCAGTTTAGATATGGTAGATTGGAGGCCAGCAAAATGATAAAATGGGGTATATTTAACAAACATGTAGAGACTGGGGGCTTCAAGTAAGTGTCAGTGTTAGAACTACAAAATTTTAGGACCTTAGTTGCTTTCTCATCACTGAGATCCCATCACTGAGATACCTGACACCAACACATTAAAGGATGAAAGGTTTATTTTGGCTCACAGTTTGTAAAGCTTTCAGTCCAGAATCTGTGGGCTCCAAGACGGAGCAGCACGGCAGAGAAACAGCTCATGACACAGTGTCAGGAAGCAGAGAGAGAGATCAAGGGAAGAGGCACGAAGATACATAAGTCATGGCAAACCTTTTAGAGACCAAGTGCCCAAATTGCAACCCAAAACTCATTTATTTAATGCAAAATGCTAACACTGCCATTAACCCCAGTGTGTGGGGTGACTGGTGGGGTGATGCTGGGGTGACCTGGTTCATGTGCCAACAGAGTCCTGCATGCTTGCTGTAGGACACATGGCACAAGTTCAGTACCACTGAGAGAGACTCTTCCAGGCCACGCTCCCAGTGACCCACCTCCTCCAACCAGGCTTCACCTTCTGCTTGGTTACTTTTCTCTCATTGCTGGGACAAAATACCTGGCACCCCAAATGAAGGAAGGAAAGGTTTATTTAGCTTACAGTTTGTGGAGGTTTCAGTCCACAATCAGCTGGCTCCAGGGCACAGTGGCATGGCACAGGGGCAACACTTCAAGGCAGCAGCCAGAGCAAAAGCAGGGAGAACAAGCCTCTTCTCCTCCCTTATATTAATGACAGGCCATCCCTCCTTCCGGGGTGGATGCAGCACTCAAAAATCTCCCTCTCCTCCTCTTGCACAGAATGAAGATATTTACTAAGTAAGAATCTTGGCTTCCTGCTGAACCTTAGTTAAACTGCTCCAGTTGACACAATGTATCAACAATAACACCTTCCAAATCACATTTAGCTATAAATTCATCAGTAGACTAATCCACAGAGAAGTATCACATTCCCAGGACCCAATCACCTCAAACCCCACCTATGAGCACATGAAGCTCTGCAGGGGACATCTAAACCAAAACAGGATCCTACCCTCAAGCACCTCTGAGGTGGCAGTCAAACTACATCATTCTACCAAGGAAATAAGGAAAAGCAGGGAACTTAATTGACTTCAGAGAATGATAATGGAGAAACAGGTGGGCAGATAAATTGTCAGTAGAGCAGAGAAGCATCTAGAGGTGAGAAGAAAATGACATGTGACAAAAAAAGATGAGAGTGAAAAAAAAAGGTTGATTCACGTGTCAAACCGACACAAAGATCAGAAAAATAAGAACCTGAAGATAGTCATCGAAACTGACAATCAGGAGGTCACTGTTGCTCATCAAAAACAGGTGTGGTTACTGTGGTAAAAACAAGACAGACTTGATTATTTAACAGATCCATTTTTTGTTCTGTTTTGGTACCAGGAATTGAACTCACAACCTTGTGCTTGCAAGGCAGGCGCTTATGTCACTGAGATAAACCCCATCCAACAGATCAAATTTTAATTTTATGCTTCAAGCTATTGAATCCAACAGAGTACTCCTTAACCTGGGACTATATTTTGTATTTCATTTTCCAAATGAAAAAAACAATGAGTACCACACAGAAAATCCCACTGAACCACCATGGGTAACCCATTCTGCTTCTAATGGCTCCATATGGTCAAAGGATTAGAGCCAGAACTCCTAGATCATCACATGGACTCCCAGCCAAAAAATTTCAAAACCTGACCACTTAGTTACCAATTCACCACCACTGCCACTGCCATAACTTGTTCCTTTGAATGACTTCCGGTGGCCAAGAGACTTGAGTAGAGTAACCCTAAGGGCAGAGGTGTATTTGCTGAGGACGCAGTGTGGCCCCTCCCTTGCTTTTAGGCTATGGAAGCAGCCCTAGAAATTTTGCATTTGAAGTCTAATAGTCTTTTCTCCAAAAAGAGCCCTCATTATAAAAACTTCAGCCAGGCATGACAACTCATGCCTGCAAACCCAGTACTCTGGGAGGCTGAGGCAGAAGGATTAGAAATTAGAGCCCAGCCTGAGCAATTATGGGAGACCCTTCTCAAAATAAAAGAGCTGGGGATAAAGCTCAGTGTGAAAGCCCTGTATTCAAGCCCCAGTATTGGAAATAATAATAATGATAACAACACAACAACAACAATACAACATAAAATAATCAGTAACAAAACTTCAGCCTACATAAAACTTGAATCTAGCTAAACGTACCAGTAACATCCTATCATCACCCTACCACGCAACGTAACCTTACACAACATCACAAATGCATAAAGATTCTGAGAAATCCAGTGTAACCTCAAAATATAAAAATAGTAACTGTTGGTCTCGATGTGACTTTTTTCCACGATGGAAAAAAACCCTCTGCACTAGTATCTTCCCTTCAAAATGGGATATAACTCTAAAAAATGCTACTGTTGAGGCTGGTGATTTAGCTCAGCGGCATAAGCGCCTGCCTTACAAGCAGGCAGTTGTGAGTTGGATCCCGGGTACCCATAAAAAGGAAAAAGACAAAAAAAAAAAGCTACTGTTTCTCCAGTGACTAATTTTCTTCTCAAACACAATATGGGATACACTGTATAATTCTCTTTTGAAACTCTGTCATGTTTCTCTTTGTATTTACTGAAACACTGTATGCATGCAGAACAGATTATGAATGTAGCCATCATTCATACCAACCTCATCTCTAAATAAATGGAAACCAATACACAGATGCCCCAGTAAGTCTAGGGCATACAGCATGAACAAAGGATACCTCTGGATTTAGTTTATTCCCACAAAAATAAAGTTAGAAGAAACAGACAAGAAACAAAATAACTAAAATGAAGATAATTCTGCTTTCTTGAAGGAGGTTCTACTGGCCCTGCAAATAACTAAATTTTACCAGTACAAACCCACTATGCCCTACATGTGTTAAGTCTTGCTCAGTGAGTCCTTAACGATTTTTCTACAAGATAGGCAGTTCACATATCCCTTTTCCAGATGGAAAGCTGAAGCAACAAAGCAACACACACACACACACACACACACACACTCCCCAGTGAAGAGGTAGTACAAGTGCTAATTAATCAGGAATTTGCCTTTTATCTCAGGCAATCTGCTACTAACCTGGACTTTGACTGTTGTACTATATGACTTTTAATAAAAAATGAAATGTTCATTCAGTAAATTTGACTAAAATGAAAGAATCAGGAGTTTACAGGTATGATTTCTTTTTTTAAAGATAGTTTCAATAAACATTCTGATTCCACCATTTGGTTGTCTTAGCAAGAGAGAAATTAAAAGAAATGATTTTCCAAACTGAACCACAAGCCAAGGAAAACTATTGAAGACAGACTTGTTCCATAAGCTTGTTTTCATGAGGCAAGTGATGCTTGTAACATTATAGTATCATTGTTCAGTACAACAGCCACAAAGAAACTACTGAACAGAAATACCCAGAGGAAATGCTGCCAAGATGCGAATAACTATCTAGGACTTGGTGTGAAATGTTCCACAGCTTTGGAATCACTCATCAGGGGAAACCCAATTTTTAGCTTGCATTTTTGTTGCGGCTCTCCTGTAGAAAGGTTAGAGTAAACAGTAGTACTACATTACTGCCCCAACCTCATAAACCGATTCAGTCCATCAGAGAACCTCCTGTTAGGCAGACCACAGGCCAGCTCCAAGTCCTGAAAATGCTGGGCCTTGGGCTCCCCCTGGAGGACACCAAGACTACCTCACTTCCAAGAGAACTAGAAGCATCTTTAGTCTTTTGGGAAAAAGGGGATGGACACACGGCACAGGTAATGGCTGCCAGATACATACAGTCTATACACTGTGACCTTAAGATAAAATACAAAATACACACCATGCTTAGTGATATTAGAGCAGACACAGACAAAAAATATACAAGCTTAAGAAAATTATGGAAGCTCAGCACATGAGCTTCCATAATTTCCATAACAAACAAATGGAATCCATGGAGCAGACTCGCACACATCCAGGAGAATAAAAACTCCACTGAAATTATTTGAAGCAAATTAGGCCAATGTGAGGACAGGATCTCAGATACTGAAGAAAAACTTGCAGTTAGCACCTAGGAAGAGAAAGATTTCTCAAAACTAGCAAGGAAACATGTGAAATCATCCAGCAGCTGCTGGATGAAATGAAAATGAATAACTTTATACTGATTGGTGTCAGGGGCCAGGGATTTAGCTCAGTGGCATATGCACATGCCTGGGAAGTGTAAGGTTGTGAGTTTGATCCCTAGTACCAAAAAACAAAACAAAACAAAAAGATTGATTGGAGTCAAGAAAAAAGCAGGAGATACCACAAATGACAGTAAAAAAAATGTTCATAGACATCATAACAGAAAACTTTCCTGGTAGAGAAAAAGAATTCAACATCAGATAAGCAAGGCATATAGAACTCCAATTAGCAATGATCAAAAAAAACCTATAGCCAGGCATAAAATAATCAAGATTCCAGAAATTCAACACAAGAATAGAATCCTAAAAGCCATTAGAGAGAAGAAACAAGCCACCTATAAAGGAAAGCCTATCAGAATCATACCTGACTTCTCACAACAAACTCTCAAGTCAAGGAGAGATTGGAGTAAAGGGCTCCAAAAAGGAAAATGACTTTCAACCCAGATTGATGTACTCCACAAAACTATCTTTCAAAATTGATGGAGAAATAAGATACTACCATGACAAAGAACATCTCAGGAAATTTATGACCATCAAACCACTACTCCAATATGCTCTGAAGGACATTCTAGAAAGAGATAATAAGGACTACAACTCCATTAACCCCAACAGAAGGAGTCCACCAGGGAAGGCAAACAATTAGAGGGAGGAAAAAAGGAGGAGGAAAACAAAAAACAGGAAAATAACATGACAAGGATAGGTCAATACATATCAGTTATAACCATCAGTGTCAAGGGTCTCACCAATCAAAGACACAGACTGGCAAATGGATCAAGAAGCAAGATCCAACAATATGCTGCATACCAGAAACACATTTAATTAAAAAAGAAATCCACAGACTGAAAGTCAAAGGATGGAAAACAATACTCCATGTGATAAGAACCCAGAAGACACAGGGATAGCTGTTCTATTAGCAGACAAAGTAGATTTCAAGCCAAGACTGACTAACAGAGATAAAGAAGCTCATTATATCCTCATAAAGGGAACAATCCAAGAGGAAGAGATAACAATCATAAATATATATGCAACAAATACCATTGCACTCAACTATATAAAACAATTACTAACACATGAAAAATCAAATAAGCCCTAACAGAATTGTATTAGGAGACCTCAACCCCTCACTGTCATAGGCAGACAGATCAACTAGACAAAATATTAATAATGAAATATTAGAGCTCAATCAAGCTTTTAAACAAATTTACTTAGTAGCTGTCTATAGAGTGTTTCACCCCACATTAGAATAGCTGCACAATGGATGTTCTCCAAAATAGACCATATACTGGCTCACAGAACACGCTTAAGTAAATGCAAGGGAACTGAAATTATCCCATGCATACTATCAGACCACAGTGCAATGACCTGGAAATCCATGGCAAAATGAACCATATTAACTTAATAAATACATGGGAATTAAATAGCACTCTGCCAAACAACCAAAGGGTCACAGATGAAATTACAGAGGAAATTAGATGGTTTATACAGTTAAATGAGAATGACAACACAACATACCAGAACTTATGGGACACAATGAAAGCAGTCTTAAGAGGAAAATTTATAGTAGTAAATATTCATGTCAGGAAAACAGAGCAAATGTACATAAACAACTTAATAGTAAATTTTAAATTTCTAGAAAAAGAAGAACAGGCTAAGCTGAAAACTCATACAAGGAAAGAAATTATAAAGATAGAAAAGAAATTAATGCAATTGAGACTAAAAAAAATACAAAGACTCAATGGATCAAACAGTTGGTTCTTTGAAAGATTAAGTAAAATTGACAAACCCTTAGCCAAACTTATCAAAAAAGGAAAGACTCAAATCTATACAATTAGGAATAAAAAGGATGAAAACACAACAGACCCTGAAGAATTCCAGAAAATCATCTGTACCTACTTCAAAAACTTGTATTCTAATAAGATGGAAAATACAGAACAAAAGGACAGGTTCCTGGGTATATATGAATTACCAAAGCTGAATCAAGAAGACATAAAAATCCCAAATAAATCAACATTAGTCATTGAAATTGAAGATATAATTAAAAATCTATCAACAAAGAAGAGGCCAGGCCCTGATCAATTCAATGCTGAATTCTGTAAAAAAGATAAGACCTAACAACACTACTTCTCAAATTCTTTAGTGAAATTGAAAGGGAGGCAATACTTCCAAATTCATTCTTGGAAGCAAGCATTACCCTGATACCAAAACCAGAGAAGGACCCTACTAAGAAAGAAAATTACACACCAACTTCTCTAATGAACATAAATACAAAAATCCTTAATAACATACTGGCAAACAGAATGCAGCAAATCATGAAGAAGATTATACACCATGATCAAGTGGGATTCATCTAAGAGATTCAGGGATGGTTCAACATACATAAATCCATAAATGTAATTCCATATTAACAGAGCCAAGGACAAATCATATGATCATTTCAATAGATGCAGAAAAAGCTTTTCACAAAGTCCAGCACTCATTCATGATAAAAATCAGAAAATTGGAATAGATGGTCTTTATCTTAATCTGATAAAAGCCACCTACAACAAACCAATAGCAAACATCATACTAAATGGACAAAAACTGAAAACTCTCTCTCTAAAATCAGGAACAAGACAAGGTTGTCCACTCTACCCACTTTCTTTCAACATAGTCCTGGAAACTATAGCTGGAGCACTTAGACAAGAGAAAGAAATTAAAGGAATAAAGATAAGAAAGAAAAAAGTTAAACTATCGTTATTTGCAGATGATACGATGCTCTATATAGAAGACTCCAAAAACTCCGCTACAGAGACAACTACACTTAATGAGAAAACTCAGTAACATAGCTGCATACAAAGTGAACACTCAAAACTTACTACCCTTTCTATACATGAATAACAAACTCACTGAGAGAGAAATCAGGAAAACAGCATCTTTCACAATAGCATCCCCAAAAATGAAATACATAGGAATCAACCTAACAAAGGATGGTAGAGACCTCTACATTGAAAACTATAGTACTCTGAAAAAGGAGGTTGAAGAGGATATCAGAAGAAGGAGAGATATCCCTTGCTCCTGAGTAGGAAGAACCAATATAGTGAAAATGGCCATACTTCCAAAACTGTTATATAGATTCAGTGCAGTCCCAATCTAAATGCCAATAGAATATCTCACGGAATTAGAGAAAACAACCCTAAAATTCATGTGGAACCAGAAGGGACCTAGAATAGCAAAAGCAAACCTGGGCAACAATGACAATACAGGGGGAATCACAATCTCTAACTTGAAATTCTACTATAAAGCTATTGTGATAAAAATAGCATTGTACTGGGAAAAAAACCAACCAAGCCCAAAGATCAGTGAAACAGATTAGAAGATATAGAAACAACTCCAGACACAGTAAGCTACCTCATCTTTGACAAAGGTGCCCAATGCATTTAATGAAATAAAGATAGCCTCTTTAAGAAAGGGTGCTACTTTCCTTCTGGGTATCTTCCCAAAAGAACTGCAAACATCATACCACAGCAGCATATGTGCACCCATGTTTATAGCAGCACAATTTGTAACAGCCATATCTTGGAAATAACCTAAGTGCCCATCGACTGAGGAATGAATTTTTTAAAAATGTGATATTTTATACAATGGAGTACTACTCAGCCATAAAGAAGGATGAACTGGAGACTTATATAGGTAAATGGATGCAACTTGAGAACATACTCATAAGTGAAATAGATCAGACACACATATATAAACATAATATTGCCTCACTATTGTGAGACACTGAAAGGAACAACATATGTGTATGTACACATATATGTATCTGTATATAAAAACAGTTGTGATAGTTATATTACTGAGTTCTCTTGAGTTTACTGAAGAACAAGATTTGTGATGGTATTGTTCAGTCAACTGAAAACAGACGTCTTATGTTCTGGGTGACTGACTTGGGGATGACAGTGCACAGTATATGCACTATTACTGCCCCCTGATTAATGTGTTCTAAAATTTTTTTCTTTGAGATAAAATGGATTTTAAAAAATAAAAATAAAGGGGCCAGGGGTTTAGCTCAGTGGTGTAAGTGCCTGCTTGGCAAATGTGAGGTTGTGAGTTTAATCCCTGGCACCAAAAAAATAAATAAATAAAAATTAAAATTAAAAAGGAAAGGTTTATTGTGACTGACAGCTTCATAGGTTTCAGTCTATGACAGCTGGCTCCTTCTTTCAAAGCTGTATATCAAAGTGAGCACACAAAGAGGAGTAAGCCTTTTACCTCATGGTAACCCAGAAGCAAAGAAAAGGACAGGAAGCGTCTGGGGCCCCAGTGTCCCCCTAAGGGGACACGCCCCGTGACCTAAATTCCTGCCACTAGACCTGCCCCATATCTTAGAGGTGCCACCACCTGTGTGCCACAGTGCCACAGTCTGGGAACCAGCCTTCACCACATGGGCTTTTGGGGGACATGCACAGCTGAGCTACAGCAAGGAGGAAATAATTCCCAGCTCAGTTTATGAAGAATATCAACAAATACAACAAAGCTAGACTGGAAAATAGGTAAAAATTCCTCAAAACTATAAAACTATAAAATTCCAATAGCATATCTATAAATAGCATATTGGAATTATATAAAGCATAAATATATTAGAATTATATAAAATATAAAATATAAAATATAGACACCAAAATCCTTCATAAATACAAACCAATTCAATTCAATGCAAAATGGATTAAGTGGAGCTTAAGCCCAAGAACATGGGCTTGCTTTAACATTCAAATGTTAATGAATAGACCAGGGATATAGCTCAATGGCACAGTGCCTGCCTGGCAAGTGCAAGGTCACGGTTTTGATTCCTGGTACCAAAAAAAAAAGACACAGGATTTACAAATATCAGTCAATGGGGGCTGGGGATTTAGCTCAGCAGCATAAGCGCCTGCCTTGCAAGCAGGCAGGCGTGAGTTCGATCCCTAGTACCGATAAAAACAAAAAAGACAAAAAAAAAAAAAAAGGTTAAAAAAAGGTTAAAAAAAAGAGCAAAATATCAGTCAATGTAATTCACTGGTACCAGAAAAAAAAAGACACAGGATTTACAAATATCAGTCAATGTAATTAACAATTAATGAAAGAAAGGAATAGTTACCCTTTACTACAGAGGAAAAATGGGTTTGTCCAGTATCACTACATTTTACTCCACATTACATGCCATGTCTCAGCCAACTCAGTAAGGGAGCAAACAGTAGCAAAGGGCACAAACTTTGAAACCCAACACAATAAGGCAAAAATTAAAGTAATAGAGGGCATAAACATTGGACAGTAAGAAGCAAAAGTATTTTAATCTGTAATGCCATGGTTATCCATCCAGGCTGTGTATCTCTCATCCAAAATGTAGAAGTGTCTCTGATTTCAGAGGTTTTCGGATTTTAGAATATTTGCATAGGCTATACCAGCTGAGCATCCCTAATTAAAAAATCTGATAACTGAAATGTTCCAAAATCTGAAACTTTTTGAGTGTAGTGTAGATACTCCAAAAGTTTTGAATCACAGAGCATTTTGAATTTTGTATTTTTGAATTGAGGATATTCAATCTGTATAGGAAATCATAAGGAATATACAAAAAACGAGGAAGAGAAGGAGAAAAAGAAAAGAAGAAATAACAAAAGGGAAGAGAAAAAGAGGAATAGAAAAGTACTAAAACTAGTGACCGAATTTAACAAGATGTCAGAATACAGATCAATACAGAAAAGCAAGTCATACTTCTTTATATGAGCCACAAACCACTGGAAGGTGAAATTTTAAAACAATGCCATTTACAATGGCATCAAAATAAAACATTTAAGAATAAATAAAGTATAAAACTGTTACAACAAAAACTATAAAATATTACTGAGAGAAATTAACAAAGATCTAAATAGAAAGTTCAGGAAGACTCAATACTGTTAAGATAAATGTTCTCTTCTAATTAATTTACAGATTTAATATAATTTCAGGCAAAATCCAAAAGACATTTTTACAAGAATTGGCAAAAAAACTAACAATCTTTGATAATGGTGTAAGGATATACAAACATGTAAATGATAACAGGCTTATACCCTGACCCTAATATTTGGAACAACTCTTAATTTCTCTAGAAAACAACAGTCACTAACTGATCTACAAAGTTATATTATGTGTAATAACTTCACTTATTCTAATCAAAATTTTTCAGAGATGAAGAGATCACAAATTATAATAAAGATTTTATTTTATTTTGTACTTATTTGTGTTTAATCAACACAAAACCAGGTAGAGGTCTGATAAAATGCCAAATGAGACAATTTTATTAATTTTTGAAATACGGAAAATCCAGAATCTAGTGGTACAGCACCTGCCTGGCAAGCATGAGATTGTGATTCAATCCTCAGTACCACTTGGGGGGGGGTGTATATTTTTTGAGGGACATATATATGTCACTCATGTGTTGGAAATGTCATCCCTGAATCCATCTATGAATATTATTTGGAGGGTAGGGACCTTGAGAGGTGATTAGGGTAAGACAAGGCCATGAAGGCGAGGCCCCATAATGGCCTTCGTGGCTTCATAAGAAAAGAGAGAACTGAGTTAGCATGTTGATTCTGTCTCATCAGGCAATGACTAATTTATTTTGTGAAATAGGAAAAGTCTGTACCTCAAAAAAGGCCCTATCAGGAACCCGCCCCTCCTGTGAGCCCGCAGCAGCCATGCAAGTGGGGAGGAGAACCAAGAAGCCAACCCTCTGCCGTGAGCCATGTGGCCTGGGAGGAGCGCCAAGAAGCCAACCCTCTGCTGTGAGCCAGAGGCAGCCCTGCAGGCTGGGAGGAGATCCAAGGAAGAAACTCTCTCCTGTGCATCAGGGGCAGCCACACAGGCTGAGAGGAGAACCAAGAAGGCAACCCACTCCTCATATGATCTGGCAACAACCACGTGGGCCAGGAGGAGAACCAAGAAGCTGGCTCCCTCCTGTGAGCCAGCTGGCATGTGGGCTGGGAGACAGAGGAGCTGAGCCCCCCACCCTGTCCCTATTAGCAACCTGCTGATTCAGAGGAACACAAGCTGAGATGATACCTACTGAAGTAAAAAACATTTGCATTGTCTCATTACTTTGCAGGCCTAAAGCTGGTAGCCTGTGCATCTTTTTAGAGAATAACAACATGCAATATAGCAACTACAGGGGTTTCCTTTTGTCTTGTTTTTGAAATCCAATATTGTTTTCACTTTTTGTTTGGTTCTGTTTTATTGTTTTGCTTTATTCCCTTTAAAATAAAAAAGGCACTATTAGATGGAACAGACACCAGAAGAGAACAGACAATTGTTTAAAAAGATAAAGGAATTTAATTAATATTTGAATACCATAAGTTTTAGAGATTCCATAAATATTATTATTTATTAGTGACCAACAGAACATGTTTTTCATCATGTAATGTAACAAGCAGATTTTAAAACAACAGATCAGATATTTCATTATTAAGAACTCACTTTAGGAAGCCTGGGCACTCTAGGAGATAATTGACTTTTGAAGTTCTGTGACTCTCAGAGGGCAGAAATCATTATAAGGACAGTGTCTGTCATGTGACAGGATGTGTTGTTACCCACTCAGTAATCCCTGCAAGTAAAGAAGCAGGTGTAGAGGGGGATGACTTTGTAATTCTAAATTGAGGCATCATAACGAGAGAGTTCTTAAAAGACAGGAAGAAGTGAATGTTTTCTAACAAAACAAAAACATGCAGACAGCATGAATGGCTGGCTACGGAGACTCACCTTACATTTCTGTTGTATGTAAAATAAAAAGGGAAGAGATCTCATTGTATTTTTAAGATTAACTAAAGAAAACACTACCTGAAAAAAACTTGCTTCTCTAAAAATTCTTCCCCTCACGATGGCCATTTCCACCCTAATATTAGAAACCAAGCATATAAGAACCAGGAATAAGAATGTAAATACATATTCTGTCAAAACTTGACTGTGCTAATTATTGTTAAATTACATGTAAACCACTAACTGATAGGCATGCTTCTCAAGCAAAAGACTTGTTTCAGTGTTGTATTCCATTTCCACCCTTAAGACAATCTCATAACCGGGTTAAATACTGTCCCAGAATGTTCAGTGTGGAACTAAGTCCATGGTTCATGCTTATCAAGAACCCTTGTTTGCTCAGAAATACTTAGTTCTCCCAGACTTTGGGATCTCACTTTAGGACATATTTAGAAATGTTTCCTCCTGCAGTTATAAAGCTCTGAACCAAAGACAAGAATGACAGCTAACAGATGATCAAATAAAATTAGAATAAAATAACAGATGATCCAGTAAAATTATGACCAATGTAAGCTGCAGTTTTTTAAGGATACACCAGTCAACAGTTTTTATAAATTAATGTTCAAATTAAGAATGTGAATAATTTGCAGATTATAAACTTTAAAAACAACTAAGCCAAATACACTATATACATTACTAGACAGGATCTACTGTATCTGTAGGATTTTCTAGTCAGGACTTCTGGGTATGAAATGTTAACAAAAAGGACTTTTTAAAAACTGTACAGTGATCTGGGATTCCCTGTTTTCAGCTGCTATGCTTTCTACTCTACATCTGACACGTTCTTCCTTTCAGTTTATACATTTCCTGCATTTTAAAAATGTAAACAGAAACAGGATCTTAATTGAGGATATGATGAGTCTTTGGCTAAGAAAATACAAGTAGAAGTAAAATATCTATAATTTGTACCTTTTTTTAAAAAAATAAGATATAGAGACTATAGAAAAGTCTTCCTTGTTACTATCATTACACAGAAGGCGGCCTTTGTAAGATTTTTTCTTTCTCTTTTACTCATTCACAGAAATTTAGGATTTTCTCTGGTCATAGAGCCTTTTCAATGTATTCATAAACGATTTTCATATACTTTTGTTTTGTTTTCTTTTTTGAGATAGGGTTTCCCTCTGTAGTTCAGGCTGGTCTTGAACTCATTATGTGGCCCAGGCTGCCTTGAACTCAAGGTGATCCTCCTGCCCCAGCCTCCCAAGCATTGGGATTACAGGTGTGCACCACACACCCAGCTCACTTCAACATAGATGTAACACGCCTGACAGAATTTAATGTGCGTCTACGAAGTGTAGTGATATAATTTTGTAACTCAAAAAGCAAGTCAATGTCAGAGCCAAGAATAGGACAAATAAGTTGCTCTTCCATATTTTAAATTTTTATTTGTTTGGCAATCTAACCTATCTTATGTTTTCAACAGGTCCTATTTCTTATACTCTAAAATAAAGTACAGACTCAAAATTTAAGAAAGATTCTTATTTTTACATTAGCTGATTAAAATTGTTTTGACCAGCCTTCATTGCTACTCAGTCGTCTGTCAGAACTGCTTTTGAATGGGCAGTACAAACAAACTACAACCAACACTAATGACTCCTGAGGGGGTTTCCCCTTGGCCCAACTTGGGGTTGAACCCAGGGCCATGTACATGCTAGGTAAGTACTCCACACTAAGTCCTGGCCCAATGTTTAGGTATCTCTAATAACTATAACTTGTTTCAAGATCACTCTTTTTAAATGGCCGTCTTTTAAAGAATTTTATCTACATCATATGCTCAAGAAGGACTTTTCCCTTCCTATTTATTTACTTACCCTACAAATAAGCATGCTGCCTTAAGAATCCCTTTTTCCCTGCAATGGAAGGTAGTTTTGGCTCCTGGGGGCTCTCATGAAGCACCGTGACAAACACCTGTGGTGCATGATCAGTCAGCCCATGCTCAGGAGCTCTAACTCCTCCAACATTCAAAATATGTACCCTGGGATGCATGTTGTGCGTATGCTGCTGCAGCGTGGAGCTCAGTGGTAGCTTGAACTTTTAAACAAACTACAAGATTGATGGCTTTTACCTTTTTTTGGTACCAGGGATCAAACTCATGACCTCGCACTAGCCAGGCAGGCACTTGTGCCACTAAATCCCCAGGCCAACACTTCTTTTCTGCAAAGTGGACTGTGAGGTTCTTAACCAGCTCTAGGCCAAGACTAAAGTACAGCTTTAAATGTCACAGTGAACACACAGGTACATCTAATAGTGCCTGAGTACTCTCTTAACCAAATGTCATAGAGACTCAATGGCCTTAGTGCAAATGCCTTGTTCCATAGTTTCAGATACATGATAATTTACTCAGATTTCTTTAATAGGTATTTAAAACTTTGTAATAAATAAAACTGTAGTCAATTTCATTTTATAAAATGGAGATAATGAAGTTGATAAAACATAAATCTCACACACACAGAGAAGATCTCACAAGGAGGCCACTCATACGGTTTTTTTTTTGAGACAGGGTCTCACTATGCAGCTCAGACTGGCCTTGAACTTACTCTGTAACCCAGGCCAGCCTCAGACTCACGGAGCTCCTACTGCTTCAGCCTCCCAAGTGATGTGATTACAGGCATGCACCACCATACCCAGTTGTTTTATGATTTAATTTAGTGGGTGCTCAATACAGTCTTCATTCTTTTTTTTTTTTTTTTTTTTTGAGATGGGGTTCTCACTATGCAGTTCAGGCTGGCCTTGAGCTCACTGTGTAGCCCAGGCTGGTCTCGAATTCACAACGATCCTGCCACCTCAGCCTCCTGAGGGCTGGGATTACAAACATGAGCCACCACACCCTGGTGGCTCACAGTTTTCATTCTTTAAAAGAGCACCTTTAGAGCTGGGGATATAGCTCAGTGGTGTAATACTTGCCTGGTAAGCATGAGGTCCTGAGTTTAATTCCCAGTACCAAAACAAACAAACAAAAAAAGAGTACCTTTCGCAAGTATTCATTTGCTGAAAGCATCAAGATTTCAAAATAAAATTCAAGAATTCCTTTAGACATGTAGAAGTTAGCCATATTTCAACAAGATCACCTGACAGCTGAGAGTAAATATTTCTAAAAATGGGACAGCAGGTGGGCAGCAGTGACAGGTGAAAATAAACTGGACACAAAACACAAAGAAGCTAAACATACAAGTTCTGGTGGTCAGTATAACCAATGTTTTTACCATAATTCATTTACACTGTATGAATTGCTTGCTCGTGTTTAACAATACGCGTACTACAGTTATTGTTTTCCCTGTATTCCAATCAATTAAAATTCACTGATATTTACTACCCAGGAAAAGTAACTTTTAGAAACTTAGTAATTGACCTGAGCATTGTGGCCATGCCCATTATCCCAATATTATGGGAGGTCGAGGCATGAGGATCACTACAAGTTCAAGTCCAGCTTGGACAACTTGGCAACATAGTGAGATACCCACCGCAAAAAAAAAAAAGATGAAGACATAGCTCAGTGTGAAGGCTCTGAGTTCAGTCCCCAGGACCACGGGAAATTAAAATCAGAGGAGAGAAAAAGTGAGAAAGGAAAGAAGAGGAGGGGAGGGGAGGAGAGAGAGACACTGAGTGATTATTTGAGGAAAATATAGATCTGCTTCTAGAGTTCGAAGGTTTCAGAGTTTTGAATTTTGTTAGCTTTCCAATAGCAACAGCTAAATTTATATGTGAGCCAAGGACTCGAAACAACACTCCTTAGTGGAAGCCATAGACACAAGCTTTACCTGCTTTTCTTGATTCGGATCCACATTAAGTAGAGTCGGTATTTTAGATGAATCTGTCTTCTTTGACTCCCTCTTCAGTACTTTTATCTGTTTCACTTTTGCAAAAAAAACATAAAACAGTGAAGTTTTTTTTTTAAATTTCTGTGTTGAAATTTTACTTTCTTGTTCAAAAATTTGAAATGGAAATTCTGACATCCCCTAATCAGTTTCTTTGGTTATTATAAAGGAACTAAATAAATCATGAGCTGCAATACTAAAGTATGACAAATTATTTGTTTTATAATTTTACAAATAGGCTACCAAATATTAGAATAGACATTTATTTTATTTTTATTCTGAATACAACTGTTAAGTGGACCACATTATTCCTCTTGAATTACACAAGTACTACATTCTTGCTATTTTATCATATTTGCACAAGGTGTCACTATTCTTCAAAGAACCTTAAGAATATTTATGTACCTGAGCAAAAAAAATGAGTTATTTTATGACAAATCCTCAAGTTAAGATGAAGATAAACCTGAAATTAATAGACTTATTCTACCACGTCTTTGGATGCTCAAAGTGCATATAAACCCTTGGAAATCTATGGAGATAATCATGGAGAAACGAAGGAAGATGATTGGCTCCACTGTCGAGCCCTTGAAGCTGAACACACGTGCAGGGCTGTGGTGCAGCCCAGGCATGGCTCAGCTGAGAATGAGGAGACACCTCAGGAGGCAGGGTAGGCCACAGCTGAGGCCACCTGGAGACTTTCTGGATGGTTTTCCTTAATTAGCATCGTCTGTTGCTCTGAGCGGTCCTTGAACCCCTCCCAAGGACCTGCTCAGGTTTCCTGTATTTTCCACTCAGCTCCTTGCTTATTCTGATTAAACACGAGCTGCCCAGGGTCAGTCAGTCGATGGGCTAACAGAGATATGAGCTCTGCACGGGACATTAGTCCTCCTGAAGCCCTAAAGACCATGCCACTTGTCTCATTCCTTTGGGCCTTTGCTGTGTGCCTGTTTGGGGGATTGGAATTGTAGGCACAGACCCCAACACTCCATGTCAGTTACTGAGCCAAAAGTACTTTCCTCAGAAAGTGACCTAACACTGCAACAGCATTGAGCTACTGAAAAAAGTCCTTTAAGCTGTCCTGCCCCCTCTTTAACTCCATTAGTCTCGTCTTTTATTTGACTCTACGGGGGAAAATCTTATCAGCCAAAATTGTTTTTCTCAGCAGCTTAGTATTAGCTTCCTAAATCACCCTACAAAATGTTAGTGATATTACCAAAAAGTCCTGTCAATGATGTCATGGGGAGCTTTGTAAAGCTAGACAACAAATGGTGTACCTTCCATTCCTTTTATGTCCTTTGACTGTACCGCGAAAGGCAACTCAGGGAAATGGAATTCTTTCCTATCAAATCTGCAAAAGTTCAGCTTCCTTTTGTAGCCACTTGCTGTTTGGTCACTTTGACTTGTGCGCTCATTGAAGATACTCTTCTCCATCTGGCTCCGAACAAATAGTGTGTGAGGAAATACTCATAACAATTTGTAGAATTACAGTGTAGAATTGATAGCCGTTTGGATGATACAAAGTAAGTATAACAATTTAATAATTAGGTAGAGTAACATACCATCAAACATATAAATAGATCAAGCTCTAGTAAAAGTTTCATAAAACAAACATTTTAGTTTGCCTAACAGTCTGAGAGTAATAGTCTTGGTCGTGAGAATCACAATTTTAACTTTTTTTTTGTGCCGGGGATCGAACTCATGACTGGTTGCTTGCAACGCAGGTGCTTAAGATGCTGAGCTAAATCCCCAGCCCCAATTTTAACTTTTTTAATTTTTATTTTTATCAGTACATGTTTGCAGCATATGTTTACAATCTTTGGGTGGAGTTGGTACATGTACACATCACATGTAACTCTTGTCTTCATATCATTCCCTCCCCTCGCCCCTCATCCCTTCCCTCTTTATCCCTTGCTCATTTAAGGGAGATCTGTCTCCGTTTCCTATGATCTCTCTCTTATTTTGCTCTTTATAATTTGAGTTTCTTTTTTTTTTTTTTTTTGGTGGTACCGGGAATTGAACTCTTGACCTCAGGCTTGCCAGGCAGGCACTTAGGACACCGAGCTAAATACCCAACCCCTATAATTTGAGTTTCATTAAACTTGATATTATCCATTGCATTTTCGGGAAAATTTCTTCAGTTCATTTTTAATAACTTATTTTTCTGTTTATAAAATGATATGCTTTAGCCAGGGACATAGGTCAGCAGTATAGTGCCTGCCTGGGGAGCTTGAGGTCATGAGTTTGATTCCTGGTTAAAAAAAAAAAAGAAAGAAAAAGGAAAATACCACATGTTTTATGGGCACAGGAAAACCTAAAGAAAAAAAGCTCTTGTGTATTTGGCATCTGGAAACCTTTTGTATGTACCTACTCTGACAACAGAGCATAAAACTTTTCTAGAATCAATGAACACTTCTACAACATAATGTGTGGTATTCACTGTATAAGTGTAGCCTAATCAGTAACCTGCTCCTTAGACTTGTGTTTTTAAATTTTTATTCAATTTTTAATAAACCATTTTCCTATGTAAAAAAAAAAATTAAGGGCTCATACTGATTTGTCTATTTGCTGGTAAAAGTAAGTTGTATCTATTTGGAAATTGTTTTCAATTCATAAAATAAGTTATGAAAAACTTTTTTGGAAGCAAAAAACCAAAATTCTTGACTTTCAAAGGTGGAAATCCTAACTTACTCTTCCCTGCCTGCATATTAAATACACAAAGTGACATCTGGGCAAGGCAGAGCACATGTTTAGCATCCACAGGTTCCTAGATCTGATCCCCAGTGCCACAAAAGAAAAAAATGAATGGAAAGGAAAAAAAAAAAAAAAAAAAAACTTGTTGGTAGTTTGTATCCAGATGGCCTCTGGGAGGAGGGCTTGAGGGGTTGCTGCAGCTGACTTGCAGTAAGGAGGTGGGGTCTGGTGGGGCAGGCGGTCTCGGTCTCGGTCTCGGGCTGACCTCCTCCCCAACGTCTTCCTCTGTCTCTTCCTGGCCACAGTGAGTGAGCAGCTTTTCTTTCAAGGGCCCCTTTTCCCGCGCTGTTTCTCCCTGCAGCCTGCATACTGAACCGTAACTGTGAGCCAAAATAAACCACTCCTTTAAATTGCAGGGGTGGAATACTCCACCTCAGTGACAAGAAAAGTGACTAAGACAAAACTAAACAGACTTTTAAAATGCTGACCCCCAAAACACAGAAAAGGAAGAGGGGATAATTCTAAAGAGGCCATGTGTTAATGACGGGCTTGTTTCTCACCTGAGTTGGCCCTACGTCTTCTTGCCTGCTATTAGATATAACTTGTCTAATAGATTGCGAAGCAGTGCGTCTCTTTTTCGCTCTTTCAGTTAACCTATTATTCAAAAATAAATGACAAGTTATCAGACCCCAGAAGTGTCTTTGTCTTGGTTTTACGAAAGGACAATTTATACGATGCATATCTACTGTTAGACTACTGAGGACCAAAAAGCAATTGGCAATACAGCATTCAAGTGGCAAAAGCTCTAATGAGAGAGGTGGTGACAGGTAGAGAACCCTAATGGATGGCTAACGTGAGTCACGAACATGAGCTCTCCCTGTTGACCGACTATTCTCCACGCTTCTGCCTGTTCTGAACTTAGTCCTCTTAGCCTTTGGGTTTCTAGTTCTTAGTTTATGAGCATCACCCCAGCAGCTGAGCAATAGATAACAGTGCCTATGAGGCAGTGTTGGCGCTTTTTGATTAATAAGTGGGTTTGGGCTACAATTTAGGCACTGTCTCTAAAAGGTTCGCCATCACTCAACAAGGCCATTGCAATCTGTCATCCGCTGTATCTTTGAACCAACAGACAAATCCACCTGCCCACCTCTGCAGACCATTATTCCCCATAACCTGTAGCCCACATGAGTCTGCCAGTAGCTGCCTGGGTTATGAATCTAGTCTCCCTTCTTACCTAAATTGCTGTAGTCTTTCCTAATGTGTAACTGGACCCAAGGTCTTGCTAGGCAGACCACTCATCATAGCACCCAGGATTCATCAAACTTTCCATCTGCATCAGAGGCTACAACCTAAAACTATCCCAATATGCTGTTTTCCTCTCCAAAGCTTGGCCTTGAAAAGCTATTTGATTATGAAAGACTATTCGTGGCTGCCC
The DNA here is from genome assembly GCF_034190915.1 of Cavia porcellus. NCBI lineage: Eukaryota > Metazoa > Chordata > Mammalia > Rodentia > Caviidae > Cavia > Cavia porcellus. Next base: position 6,133,017 of record NW_026947502.1, read on the forward strand.
CTTCTCCATCTGGAGAATTTGCTATGACTCAGAAATAAAGGTTAGCTTGGGCACCAAGTGCCACGGTTTAAGTACGGTTTGTCTCCCAAAGGTCCCTATGCTACACAGAAGTAGGTTCTTAGGAGAGGAGGTGGCACCTTTATGAGGTCCTTTATGGGGTCCATCCAAGCGGGAGGCGATTCGGTCTAAGGGAGGGATTTATGCTTTGGTGCTGAGCGGAGATTCTCGCTCTAAGGGAATTTTCATGAGAGGAGGTTTTCATGAGGAAGCCCGGCACCTGCCCCTGGATCTCTCCTGCTTCTTGCCCTCATGCATGCCTCTTCTGCATGTGGCCGCTTCCCTGCCCACTTCTCTGGCTGACATGCTGTGATACCCCAGGGGACTTGCCAGGCTGGTGGCACCATGCCGTTGGAACTTTCAGTCCCCACAATTATGAACCAAACACCTCTTCTTTATAAAGTACTCAGCCTCAGGTAAGTGTTTGGTTAGAGCAACACAAAACAGACTACAACAACTAAAGTGTGTGAAAACCATAGCATCTTCAAAATGGAAGACATTTTCTAAGGACCTTTTTTTTTTTTTTTTTTTTTAAAAAGTGAGGTTTGCCCAAAAAGATGTTAATAAAAATCAAACATCTATATTTTCCATGGAAAGTTAATATCCTTTATTGCATTCATAAGCAGTGCTGAGTAGATGACCCACTGTAATTATAATTGCAGCTGATTGTCAAGCTCGGTTTATGTACTGACACTATAGCTGTCATTCTTTGACATTCCATACGGACGAGCATCACACTAAGTCTCACCTTGGATTGGGGTGGAAGAGGTTCGAATTGGGATTTGCAGCCATCAAATTCGTGTTAGTAAGATTGATGGGCGGCATGATCCTGTAGCCTTCAGCATGGGGCTCCTCCTTCACATCACTGGAGCTGGCGGTGGCAATGGCAGGGTTTGGGGGGTTGGAGACTGCAGGTTTTGTGTTTTGAGACAAAGCATGAACATTTTCCGCTGTGTCCTGATGGCCGTGTCTACCTTCACCCTCTGTCTTTCGCAGTTCTGAGGTATCTCCTTTTCCTTCTCTGACTTTAAAAACTGTGACTTTGATCTCCTTGGGCTTTTTCTCTTTTTCTGTGTCCTAAAATAGATATATGCAAAATCTGAATCATGACAGCAGTTATTTTTGTCGTAAGAATACTACTAACTATAATGTGGTTATACTGGCTGAAATAAAAAACCAAAGTTCTTACCTTTCCCAAAACTGAAGTACTTACCAGTGTATTGGTAAAAATGGTTTTTCTTTCATCTTTTAATAGCTCATTTTCTTTATAATTCTCTTTTGACTTTATCAATGAATTAACTTTTGCTTCTTGTAGTAATTTAGCTCTTAATTCTGGTAAGAACCTGAAAAAACAAGTAATATCAACCATATAGATAAATACAGATACATAGATATAGATATAGATATAATTTTTTCATGGTACTGTGGATTCAACCCATAGCTTTACATGTTAGGCAAGCCTTCTGAGCTACATGGCAAGACCCTGTCTCAAACAAACAAAAAATTTAAAAGGCCATATTCATTTAAATACCTACTTTTCAGCAAATCCATCTCTAGTAAAATACTCATGATGCAAAAGATCAGTACATGATATCCTCTCACCAGGATCAATTTGTAAACAAGCCTAGAAAAGAAAAACAATTTTAATACATTAATGAGTTCTCAGCAGAGTAAGACTTCACTTGACAAATGAAAGAGTAACTTATAGCTAAAAGCGTTCTTGAAAAAATGGAATGGGATCCCAGGAAGTTTTAACCATCTGTTTCCCTAAGAGCTTTGCTCTTGTCAAGCATTGTTATGGGTTAAATGTCTTGTGATTCTAAGCAAAATAAAAGTAATTCTGTTTCTGCTATGATTAACATAAACTACTCAGCTTGTTCTGACCCTCAGTCCTGTAGGGTGTAAAGTTTATGGGTAATCAGTTTCATTTTACAGGTCTGGAAGCACAGTGATTTGCCAAAGTGAAACCTTAACCCCCCACCCAGTGTTCTTTCTATGGCATAATTTTGCAAATATTCAGGCTTCCAAATCCTTCAGTGGTCCACCAATAGAAAATATCTTTTCTATCCAGGCATGATGCTACACACCTGTGATCCCAGAATTTGGGAGGCTGAGGCAGGAGGATTGCTACAAGTTTGAGGCCAGCCTGGGGTGCATACAGCTTGGGGTACATAGTGAGTTTAAAGCCAGCCTGAACTACATACTAGATGCTGTCTCAAAAAAACAAAAACAGGGGCTTGGGGATTTAGCTCAGCGGCATAAGCACCTGCCTTGCAAACGTGTGGTCGTGAGTTCAATCCCTGGTACCGAAAAAAAACAAAAACAAAAACAAAAGATCTTTTCTGTTTGCTGCCTTGGGACTACTTCAGTTGTAGAGAAACAACCAAAAGACTAATCGAACAAACCAAAAAAAAATTAATGGAAAGCTCTGAATATTAAGCTGTGCATAATGAAACTATATGTAACTAAATAACTAAACTGTGTACTTATGAATTGGACAGATTTCCCTAACTACAATACTGATGATGGAATTGAATAAAAGGTAGCTTCTTTTCAATTTTCATTCTTCCCTTGAAAGAAGGCAAAATATAATAGGTAACCCTGATTGATGCTTGCACTAAGCACCAGGTAATGCTCTCGCATCTTCCTATCGTTTCATCCCAGCAACAACCATACAAACTACATATTATTATGCCCAGTGTTCAGATAAGGAGACCAAAGAGAGGTAACTTGTCTAAGATTTCATAATAGGGGAGCCAGAATTACAATCCAGAAAAAAATAAGGAAAATGTCTACAATATTATGGTTCTGTTTATTTCAAAACGTACAGTTTAGGGGCTGGGGATTTAGCTCAGTGGCATAAGCACCTGCCTTGCAAGTGTGTGGTCGTGAGTTCGATCACTGGTACCGATTTAAAAAACAAAACAAAAAACGTACAGTTTAAACTGATTTACAAAACAATTTCCATGGGGCCTGCTCAATAATGTGCTTACAGTAGACAAACTACGCTGTACGTTTAAAAGTTTGGTCAGAGGGTGGATCTCCTATTATGTGGTATTTTGCAATACTAAAATGATTCATTCACAAAGTGAAACAGTCTTTTACATACATTATGATGTAAAAATCTCTAGGCTCTTAAAACTGCAACTAGTTAAAAATATGTGCTTGGGTTGGAAACATAGCTCAGGGGTACAGGGTCCACTTGGCAGGTGTAAGGCCATGAGTTCCATTTTTGGAATCAATAAAGAAATAAATAAATAATAAAAATATGTGCTTACTCCAAAACATGGTAATCAATCATTAATAAGAAAAATGCCAAAAGGTCTGCCTAAATCATAGTCGATTAGAAGTACACAATTAGATGCAGTGTGTCTGTGAACAATACTTTTCAAAAAATTGAATATATGTCCTCTGGAAAATGTAAAATATGACACTTTGGGAAATACACTGACAATTCCTTTAAAAATGAAACATAAACTTACTGTAGGACCCAGTTTTTCTACTCTTAAATATTTAATCAAGAAGGATAAAAATGTATGTCCTCATAAAAATCTGTACATAAATGTTCATGACAATTTATAATGTAAAAATGGGAAAAAAAACTAAAAAACAAAGGAATGGATTTAAAAAGTGTGGTACATATATGCTGGCATAGTAGCACATGCCTCTGATCCCAGCACTCAGCAGGCTGAGGCAGGAGGATCACCTCAAGTTCCAGGCCACCTGAGCTATATGAGTTCAAGACCAGCCTGAACTACATAGTAAGACTTTGTCTCAAAACAAGAAAAAGTATGGTATATGTATATAACAGAATATTTCTTAGTTAAAAAAGGGAACAAATTACTGATATATGCAAAACCATGAATGACTGTTTTTGTTTGAGACAAGTTCTTGCTATGTTGCTCAGGCTGGCCTTGAACTCAAGATCCTTTGGCCCAGCCTCCACAGTAGCTATAAATAAAGCTCTATACCACTGTGCTGAGTTAAAGAAATCAAGACATAAAAGAGTACTTGTTCTATGAGCTCATTTATAAAATGTTCCAGAAAATGCAAACTAAATCCAAAGTAACAGACAGCACATCAGTGACTGGGCACAGAAATGGAAGGAAAGAAGAACCGCAAAAGGACACAAAAAACATTTGGACAGTAATGGAAATATTAGGTACCTTGATAGTGGTGGTTTCATCTATCTATACACCGATCAAAACTCAGCAAGTTATACATTTTAAGAATATTAGCTGTTAGCTATCAAAAAATTATTTAGAAAATGTATACATTAGAAAAAAAATACATGCCCTACACCAGATAGTAAAATGTACTTTCAAGTTCAAGCAATCAATTAAAATGGAACTAATTTCAAAATAAAGAAATCAATGAAACAGAAGCAGACAAAAGCATTTTGTCTATGATAAATGTGGCACTAAGAATCACTGGGTTATTCTAGCTACTGGTTATTAAAAATATTTGTAACTTATGACAAATGAATATACTTGTTTTATAAATCAATATGACAATGCTAAGAACTCTAATTGACAAGTAGGTTAAGGATGGGTTTTCAAAGAAATAGAGTTGGCTAATAAATATAAGCAAAATGTCCAACCTCTTCCTCTAATCAGGAATTTTTTAAATGCAATTTTTTAAAAAACAATACTATCTCTAGCTTATTTAGTTGGCCCAAAATTTTTTAATTATGCTATTCAATGCTACAATGAGATTGGGACTATAAAACAGTAAAGCCTTTCTGAGAAAAAACTATAGCAAAAATTCTAGAAATTACAAGCTCTTTGACCCATTAATCCCATTTCTAGCAATTTATAATTAAACTTGTGTAGTCTTAGGCTTGTTCATTGTAACATCTCTACCAACAGTGAAGGGAAAACTGAAAACAACTTAAATGTCCAAAAAACCAAAGTCACTTAAGTAAATTAACAGTATAGCTGGGGGTGGTGGCACATGCCCGTGATCCCAGCACTGGAGAGGCTGAGGCAGGAGGAATATTGTGAGTTCGAGACCAGCCTGTGCTACAAAGTAAGTTCAAGTTCAGCCTGAACTGTGTGAGACCCTGCCCCCCCCAAAAAAAGTAAAAACAGAAAAACAAATTAACAGTATAATCATACAATGAAGTATTATGCAGCCACTGCAAATTATGATGCAAGCCAGGCACAATGGTGCATGCCTATAATTTCAGCTACAGAGCAGACTGATCAAGAGGGTCAAGGATAGAGCCTTGACAATATAGCAAGACCTTGTTTCAAAATAAGAAAAGAAAAAGGCTGGGGGTATAGCTCAGTATTGGATCACTTGCCTGTCATGTGCCAGGCCTTGGGTTCAGTCATCAGTACAGAGGAAGTGGGGAGAATTATAATGTTTTTGCATATTTACTGATATAATAGTATGGCTACAGTACATTGCTAACTGAGAAACACTTTACATAACAATGTAAAGGATGACAGCATTAATTTCTACGCATGTGCTGGGTTGGGAAAGCTCAAAACATGGAAATCAAATGTTAATGATAATTTTCCTTTGGCTTGCAGAAATAAATTGAAGAAAACTTAACTTCTTTTGTTTATTGCCCATTTTCTATTTTTTCTATAATTACTATGTAGTTGTTTTTTCTCTTGTGTGTGTGTGGTAATGGTAACTGAACTCAAGCTCTTCACACTGAACTACATCCTCATTCCAATTTTAATTTTATACTTTGAGAAAGGGTCTCACTAAGTTGCTCCATTGATCAGGGTGGGCTCAAACTTGTGATCCTCCGCCTCAGCCTCTGGGATTATAATTCTATACCAACAGACTTGTCTTATGCATTTATTCTGTATTTCAAGGTCTACAACACAAGAAGAAAAATTAAACTGAAAATGAAATAAACAAGTGTGATGTTTAATAAACTCCGGGTTTCCCCAGGTACCAGTGAAATAATTTTCCTTTCAATGATATTCTTTTGTTTTTGCAGAACTAGAAATCAAATCAGGACTACACACATTCAAGGCAAGTGCTCTACCACTGAGCTGTCTGCTCAGCCCTCAGCTGTATATATCAGCATAACACCAGCAATAACAATCTTACATTAACATTAGTTGGAAACAAACCTTCTGTAAATACAGAGAGAAAAAATGGTTGGAGGGAGGGGAGAGGAATGGGAAAAAAAGGAACAGCAATGCGTATCATGTATAGGTACAATTCCCTATGATGAACATGACCATTCTATCTAAAATGTACCAATAAAAAAAGTTACACTTCTCAAGCCATGTGTGGTGGTGCATACCTGTAATCCCAGCACTCGGGAGGCTGAGGCAAGAGGATCGATCTGAGTTTGAGGCCAACCTGGGCTACACAGGGAGTTCAAGTCCAGCCTGGACTACCCAGTGACACCCTGTCTCAAAATAAATTTTTTTTTAAAAGAAAGCACTTTTTGACAGTTTATTCTGGAGTCTGTGCTAAACATACTTCCAACTAGCTCATTTAATTCTCCAGCCTCAGACGGCAAGTACTGCGGTCATTAGTCCAGTAAACTGAGGTGTGAACTAAATGACTCACCCAGTCACAGAGCAGTAGCAGATCAGGGCTTTCCGCATAGTTACTGCGACTCCAAAGTCCTTTTCTTTTTCTTTTGGGACTGGAAATTGAACTCAGGACACTGAGCTTGCCCGGCAGGGGCTGAGCCACTGAGATATATCCCTGGCCCCTAGCTTTCTTTTTTTAAATTACTGTACTCTGTTTGCTCTGAAATTTAAGAAATCACTCTCTTTGTTTTTGGTACTGGGAATCGAACTCACAACCTTGCATTTGCCAAGCAGATGCTTATGCTGCTGAGCTAAATCCCCAGCCCTAGGAATCACTCTTTAGAAAGCACAATACATTATAAACAAATTCACTGCTCCTGGTACTGACTGGCTGAAAAAAAATTGACTGGCTAGAGAAAAGAAACAAAAGCAGATTACTACTCACACTAAATCCATCTTATATTTTGAATTGTGTAATAAAGTGTGCTGTTATATTTCCTACCTAGTTTAAATGAAATGTAACACTGAAAATAATAAAAAAGGCTATAGCATGTTTGTTTTCTCCATTTAATTTTGGCACTGCTATACAAATGCTTTCATTCAGTAACATCAAAACTAGAGCTGCCAGTCAATACTCTATAGATATTTTAAGATACCACATACAAATAGATCCCAAACCTGGCTAGATTGTACATTAAAAGAAGATGGTGGTAAACATGAGGCTTTAGAATTTTTCCAGTTTATCCCAAGTTACCATTAAAATTGGGATAAACTAAAAATAATGTACATGATTATCTTTGGGACTTCTAACAGTCTATAAATTTTATTTATTTTGTAAATTTAACAGACTAACATTACTTCAGGAATCCTTTTAGCATTTCACTAGAGTAATACTTTAAAAATGTAGTTTATTGAGCTGGGGATTTAGCGCAGTGGCATGAGTGTCTGCCGGCAAGTACAAGGTCACGAGTTTGATCCCCAGTACAAAGGGAAAAAAAAGTAATTTATACAGCTTCCTCAGGTATGAATTCTTTTTTCTTTTTCTTTTTCTTTTTCTTTTCTTCTTCTTTCTGGTTCTGGGGCTCAGGACCTCACACTCACCAGGTGGGCCCTGTGCCACTAAACTATATCCCTGGCCCCTCAGGTATGAATTCATAATCCCTTGACATACATCAACTATATCTGCCAATAATCCATTAAGCTTTGGATATTTTTTTCTTGCATTTTTGGGGTGTTGAACTTGAGGAAGGATCATTCCAGCAAATACAGGATTCTTGGAAAAGATATTCTGCAGATGAGGTGTCAAATTGCCTGAAAAGTAAAAAATATGTTTATAAGAAAATAGAAAAATAATTCTATAATCAAAATAATCAAATTGCTTCGTGGTATACACTAAATTATTAAAAACTGAGACAAACTGTATCAATTACAATTTTTAAATGTTTAGAATTTGAACAAGAAACTATCTAAATATATAATTTTTTTTTTTTTGGTCTTTTTCCTTTTTATCAGTACCGGAGATCGAACTAACGACCGCCTGCTTTCAAGGCAAGCGTTTATGCTGCTGAGCTAAATCCCCAGCCCCCTAAATATTTAATTTTTAAAAATGAGGTACCCCAAGAAAACTTGTTTTGTTTTGGTAACAGGGATCAAACTCACAACCTTGCGCTTATTTATACCACTGAGCTAACTCCCCGGCCTCCTAAGGGAGCTGTTGATAACATAGGTAGAAGAATATGTCAACTTCCAGGATCATTTTCTTTCCCCAAACTATTAAAACATTGTATGTGATGCTACTAGGAAAAGCATGTATTCAAACTTTATACATTGCTTTACTGGTATTTAATGGTTTAACTATCAAGTGCTCTTCAACAACAGGGATGACAAAACAGCTAAAATATCAAAATTTACTTAGAAATAAAAATATTGTATAGAAGAAACAATGCTAGAGAGTGCCAGTAAAATGGAAAGAACTCTAAATAGAAGGGAAGAGAACCAGAATCAGCTTTGTTGTAACTAGTTCTATGACTTTTGAGAAAATCCTGTTCTTGTGAGCACAGGGGTGGTGTGAGACAGGATTTTATGTTGCATATAGTTTAGGCTGGCTTTGAACTCACTATGTAGCCCAAGCTGGCCTCCAACCCACAGTGACCCTCCTGCCTCAGCCCCTGGAAGGCCGGGATTACAGGTGTGCACTACTACTCCGGGCACTTTCATATTTTTATGGCTTGGTTTTTTCATCTGTAAAATGACAGAATTAATCCCATCACCTCTAAGATTCCTTCTAACATTAGCGTCATAATGAGAATGTTAAAGAACACACAAACACAGCTACCTTGCCATCTACTGTGGCTTTTTGTTGTTCTTGTTAATGAGAACTGGGTGTGGTGGCACAGACCTATAATCCTAGCACTCTGGGAGGCTGAAGCAGGAGGATCATAAGTTTTGAGTCCAGCAGAAGCAACTCAGTGATCTACTGAGAACCTGTCTCAACTTTACAACTTATGGCTTAGCTAGCTGCAGCCTGGCAAGGAAAATATTATTTGTAAAAACAGAATTTTGCACCTTCTTTATCAGTCCCAGGTGGCCACCTGCCATCATCTATCAATACAATATGCTTCCTTGTTCCCGTGCAGAAAAACTGAGTTTAAAGATCAAGCGGAACTGATCTGGCAATACTTGTTTCAATATGTAACAGGATATTTCAGTAATACCTACCTACTTTTAAAACGATTTTATAGAGCAAATCTAAATCAGAACTGCTGGGAAGATGGGGACTTCCAGTGGCCATCTCAATGATCAGACAGCCTAAGGCCCAGATATCCACGGGTCTGAAACAACCAGAATACATTATTTTTCATGCAGAAATATATATACAATATCTATTTTAACCTTTTTTTAAAGTAGCAGTTCTGAGGATGTCACACAGTAGGAATGTTTAAAAGGTAACAAATCTAAGCTTTCACTGTAGCCACATATGCTAACTCTATGATATTCATTACATAGTACCACATTTTATTAATAACATCAAATAATTTGTATTTAAATTGTGTGAGAAGCCATGTAGTAATCCAGCTTAAAAGTAACTAACTTTAAAATTACTTCACATACTCATAAAAGGTTATCAGTGGTTTATGAATTAAAATTAAACACTAAATTCTCACATTTAAAAAGAAAAATTAAAAATCTCAAATATTTTACCACTTACATTTTATTTAACACACTGTGAATTAGTCATAATCCAAATGTTGTCCAGAGAATGCTTTTTATAATTGTCTTTATCAATAGGAGTTGTGATGAACAAAAGGACTTGTGAGCAGATAAAAGGCTCAACCCCACTTTAAGATGAAACATAAATAAATACTCAGATCTATTCTTCATGGACTCCAATGATAAAGATTATAAGAACTAATGCCTGCTACATTAGCATGGCAGTGGAAAATGAATAGTCACACGTCCTGTCCTCAACGTATAAATTTATACACCTTCTATGGAGAGAAATTTGGCAGAAAAAATTTTATATTGTACATACTTTTGAATATACAACTCTATGCCAAGAAACTTATTCTAAGATATGTGCGTGAAGATAAATTACATGCGACTTTCACTGCAGTACTGCTTGTGACAGAAAACATTGGGAATAGTCCAGCCATCGGACAAAAAGGGAATGGCTAAGTAAATACTGTATAACCACACAATGAAATGTTAAAAATGGTGAGGTAGGGGCCGGGGATTTAGCTCAGTGGCATTAGTGCCTGCCTGGCAAGCACAAGGTTGTGAGTTCAATCCCTGGTCCAAAAAAAAAAAGGTGTATCTATGTGTGCTGAAATGGAATGATCACCAAATTAAACTGACAAGTCCAAAAAAGCAAAACTCAGGACAGATATTTTTAAAAGATCAAATAAATGGATGTCCCATGTTTATTGCTGGGACAGCAATATCACTAACACATCAGTTCTTTCAAGCTTTGCATAAAAACTCAGTGCACAAGCACCTGCCTCACAAATGCAAGGTCCTGAGTTTGATTCCTGGTACTGGGGGAAAAAAAAAAAAACCTCAATGTAATCCTAATCAAAATTTCAGTAAATTAAAAATATCATTAGGTAATATATATCAAATACATAGATTTAGTAATTTGACAATAGATATACTTGAAAAAATGTTACACATAATATATACATAATGTTATCTATCAATTAAAATTTCTTTTATAGATATTAATAAATTGATTATACAGTTTATATGGGGAGGCAACATATCCAGAATAGTTAACGCAATGTTAAAAAAAAAAAAGAGTATTGACATTATCTGACTTCAAGATGTATTCTATATAAAATTATAATTTATAAAAGAATAGACAAATAGGGGCTGGGGATTTAGCTCAGCGGCAGAAGTGCCTGCCTTGCAAGTGTGTGGTTGTGAGTTCGGTCCCTGGTACCGATAAAAAACGAAAAAGACAAAAAAAAAAAAAAAAAAAAAAAAAAAAGAATAGACAAATAGATCAAAGTAACAGATATCCCAGAAACAGACTGACAAAAATATGGATAAGTGGCCTTTTTTGTTTGTTGTTGCTTTAGTAATAGGGATTGGATTCAAGGCCATGAGCTTGACAACATGCTAAACACACATTCTCTCCCTGAGCTACAGTTCCAACTCCTCAACTGGTCTTTAAGAAAAGAGGGAAGGGAATTTAATAAAGATTAGTATTTGCCAGAACAAATGAACATCCACCAGCAAAAACAAACAATTTAGACACAGATGTTACACTTTTCATAAGAATTAATTCAAAATGGATGACACATCTATATGTAAATGGTAACATAAAACCTTTAGGCAATCACATAGAAGGGACAACAGCAACAACAAGACGACCTTCGCTTGTCAGCGGTGACACCAAAGCCTCACCCACAATGTTTAAAAAAAAAAAAGAATTGCCAAGAGGAACTTCACTAAATTAAGAAGTTCTGCTCTGTGGAAGACACTGTGAAGACAATGAAAAGATCAGTCTTAAGCTGGGAGAAAATATTTGCAGAACACTTTCCTGATGAAGGTTTTGTATTTAAAATATATCAAAAACCAGTTAAATCAGTAAGAAAATAACCCAATCTACACGTGGGCAAAAGATACCAACACACACTTCGCCAAAGACACATAGAGGGCAAACAAGCAGTATAAAATATGCTTAGCATCACACATCATCGTGGAATTGACAATAAAAACAGAATACCGGGGCTGGGGATTTAGCTCAGCGGCATAAGCGCCTGCGTTGCAAGCAGGCAGTCGTGAGTTCGATCCTTGGTACCAATAAAAATGAAAAAGACAAAAAAAAAAAAAAAAAAACCAGAATACTACAACTTTCCTATTAGAGTGGCTAAAATCTAAAACAGTAACACCAACCACTGATGATAAGTAGGGTGACATAAATGCATATTCACCACTAATAAGAATGCAAAACTGTAGAGCTGCTTTGGAGGGAGTTTGGCAGCTTCTTACAGAGCTAAACAAGATAGAAAATCTAAAACCTTTATGCCCACAAAACAACCTGGACATGAATGTTTGTAGCACAAGCTTCGTAACTGCTCAACCAAAATATTCTTTACGAGGTGAATAGATAAATCATGGTATGTACATACAATGGGAAATTATTTTGTAGAAAAATAAATGAGCTATCAAGACACACACACACAAAAACCTTAATGCATATTTCTAAGTCAAAACACAAAAGGTACACACTGTAGGATTCCAACTATATGACCCTGTGGAAAAACCTAGAGTACAGTGACAGAAAAGATCAGTGTCCGCCAATTAAAGGAGTGGGAGAGAGAAAAGAAAGGTAAAACATGAAAGATGTTTAGGGCCATAAAGCCATCCTGTAGAATACTGAAGGGAAAGCTAGAAGACATTCTACATTTATCAAAACCCAAAAAGATAACACAAAAAGTGACCCCTAACAAACTGGGGAACTTAGCTAACAATAAATGTATTAATATTGATCATCCATCAATTGTAACAACCAAACCATGCTAATACGATGCTAACAACAGAGAAACGTTGTAGCAACAGCAAGCAAATGGTATACAGGAGCTCTGCCTCTGTTCAACTTTCCTATAAGCCAAAAACTGCTCTAAAAATTAAACTTTATTAACTTAAGACAGACATGGGAACACCACACCCACTGACATTTGAATGGTCTTGGGAACCCAAGAGGCTCTCTGTGTAACTTTATTAAAGATTTCTGCATAATTTACTTTTTACCATTCTGTTCCTGTCACGCTTTCACACTAGAAACACACCCATGTGCATCCTCTGCCTTCACCTTGGGGCCCTCAACTTCAAGAATCTTGTGAAAAGGCTCAGCTTCCAAAGCCAGACCCAGTTTTGAGGCAGAGATAAACAGGAGCTTCAGGTCCATGTTAACGTTTGCTTTGTAGAAAAAGTCGCTAGAGTTGATCACCTCTGGGCTCCCACTCGCTGTCAACACTGGAAACTACACGCAGGGGTACAAATGGATTCTGATGACCAGACAAGTCAAAGCGAAAGATACGCACTTTAAAAGGAGGGGAGATTTATTTTGGTGCACAATTTCAGAAGTTTCAGGTCGGGGTCCTTGGCCCAGGGGGCTCTGGGCCTGTGGTGGCACAGAGCAGCAGGCAGCAGAAACGCATGGCAGAGGAGGTCTGCTCGCTTCACAGCAGCCGGGAAAAGAGAGAAGGAGCCAGGGACCTGATAGGGCTTCCGGGGTGTCCTTCTTCTAGGCCCTGCCGCCTAAAGGTTCAGGGCCCTGCCAAGAGCAGCACAGGTGGGGACCAAGCCTTCACATACAAGACCTGGGGGACCACTCCAAATCCAAATGACAGCAGCCCTGCTGCCAACTACTGCCCAGGTGTGAGGATACCCAAAACAGCGCTATACTGCGCTGGCCAAAAGTGGTACCCATCGCTGAAATGGCAATGATGTTGGAGCGGTGCAGCAGGAAAAACACTGCAGTGTGCACACTGGTTATCATCACCCCGAGGCTCTGACATGGAAGTGTCACCGAGCAGAATGGGGAAAATTAAATCACGCAAAATCTGTAATAAAATTTGCCAGAGCTTGTATGTTTTGGTTTTTCTCTTTTTTTTTAGGGGCAACAGAGGCAATGAGAAGAGGGGTTGGGGGTATAGCTCAGAGATACAGTATGTTTAGTAGGCACAAAGGCCTGAGGGTCACTCCTGCCATCACGAAAGAAAGGAAAAGAAAAGAAAGATAAGGGTAGGGGAGGCTTGGGAAGGGAAAAGAAAAAGAAAAATGGAAGAAATAAAAGAAAGGGAATGCAAGCATGGTGGTGCACAGCTGTAATCCCAGCGTTTGAGGCTGAGGCAGGAGGAGTTTGAGGCCACCTTCAGCTACGTAGTGAGTTCAAGGCCAGCCTAAACTACATAGGGAGACCCTGTCTCAAAAAAAAGGAAGGCATAAGGAATGAAGCAGAGTTTTGTATGACACATAGCATGTTCCTTTTTATGTTTAAAAGGAAGGAGAAGGGTGTGAGTCTAGATAATAATTTAAGGAATATAGAAGTTGAAGGTACTGTACAATTTTTCAAGTCTATGCTATAACCACAGCTGGATGATAGTAATGCAGAAGTTTGGCTACTTCACAAATTTTGAGAACTGAATGGAAATCATAAGTTTTAGTGATAACCAGCAAAATTAAGGCTTCAAAGCCCTCACTACACATTAGTGTTCTCCCACAGAATGCAATCCCCACTCCAGCTTTCAGAGGTGCTAATCACACTGCCACACAAACCAGTTCTCTTTCCCGCACTTGATCTGAACTTTCACAGTACGGTTTAAGGTGAGCCATCGTCTGTGAAAGCAATTGGAGGCCGCAGAAGCAAGGTCTCTAACCTTTTCCTGCCTTCCTTTCCCTCCCCCAAACACCCCACACTGTCACAGAGACTCGAATTCCTCTCTTCCAAAGCAAACAATAAAACCTAGAAAGGTCACTCTCTGACCTACTTTCCCTGATTTCCTACCTTTCCTCACTTCAGAAAGGTCTTGGCCCTCCCAGAGGTGGGCACAGGGAGACGCTTCACAGAAGGGTGGAGAAGGAGCTGAACCAACAGGCCTTGATGATTTCTTCCACTCAGCTGTTTACTATTAAAACATCCCCTTTAGTCTCTCTTTAGGGCTGGGGATTTAGCTCAGCAGCATAAGTGCCTGCCCAGCAAGCACCAGGTCATGAGTTGATCCCCCGTACCACAAAAAAAAAAAAGTCCCCACTTCCCATTGTGCTTTTCACCAATTGTACTTAGCTTTCATCAGATTTAGCAGGAAAACACTTTAGTTTTGTTTTGTGGGTCTTCATTTCTAAAGGCTTCCATGTCATGTAAAGTTTTTAAAAATAAATTTGTTAGCTGGGCATGGTGGCACTTGGGAGGCTGAGGCAGGAGGATCACTGTGAGTGTGAGGCCAGCCTGGGCTACAAAGTGAGTTGAAAGCCCCCCCAAATGCATACTGAGATCTTGTCTCAAAAAGACAAAAAAAAAAATTGTCTTGATTTTCTCTTGCTAAACTGTCTTTTATTTCAGGAAAGTGGACATGACCCTTTTGAAGTAGGGAAAAAGCAGTGACCTACTGTCTCTACTGTTGGGAGCCGCGGCCGAGCCCGGTCGCCTTACTTGGCGGACGTGAGGCCTGTAGGAAAGAGCAAAGCCTGAGCTAGATTACCCCTCCCATCGAGTGTGCTAAGATGGCGCTTATCTCCTGCTTCCTGCTTGGTAAACAACCCGCCCTGTAAGATCTCCTGCTTCCTGCTTGGTAAACAACCCGCCCTGTAAGATCTCCTGCTTGGTATCTCCTGCTTCACAACCCGCCCTGTATAGTCTGCCTAGCAACAACTGATGTTAGCCAATCAGCCCGCATCGCGCGCTTTGAACTGATTGGCCACTGTAACCCTATAAAAGTGAGTGCCTCTCCCGCCACAGAAAAAGAAGCAGAAGAAGCACGCAAGGAGCCGCAGAGAGCGGACCGGTAGAGGCTTCAGGACAGACTGTAGGAAGAAGCACGCAAGGAGCCGCGGAGAGCGGACCAGTAGAGGCTTCGGGACAGACTGTAGGGAGAAGCACGCAAGGAGCCGCGGGGAGCGGACCAACAGAGGCTTCGGCCGGGAGGATTCCCGGGGCAGGCTGTACGGAGAAGGAAAATAAAAGAAAAGGTTGTCCACTGCCAGACTTTGTTGTGTGTCCTTCCTGCCGGCCGGGAGTGACACCGACATCTGGTGGCCCGTACGGGGACTGATCACCCCCAAGACGTGGCAGTGGACAACGCTCCAACGCAGAGCTGCAAGACAGGTGAGTAGAGGATAAACCTGGGCCCTGGGTGGCGCGCACCTACAGGGTTTGTAGACTCCTCTCAGGCTCACGCGTAAGTGGCGGATTCCTTGGGCCTCACGCGGTGAGTAACATATTAAAAAATGGGAAACATGCTAGGTAGCGGCACTAAGAGTGAGGGTGGTTGCGGGGAAAGCTCTCAAGAGCTTACAAAAGTACGCAGGGTATTTGAGCAGGCCCAGTCAGGGAGCTCCCGAGAGGGGTCCGTCAAGGGGAACAAAGATGCTAAGGAGGAGGACGGGGCTCAAGCCTCGGAGTCGTCTGACTCCGAGGACGAGGGAAGGTTGAATGGTGAGGAGGCCAAAGAGACCAGCTGTCAGGGGCCTAAGTCGCTTGATGGGGAGACGCAAGGCTCTTTCGCTGCGTTGCACCGCAAATTGCGCTCCGCTCAGCTAGGCTTACGAAAAACCAGAGAGCTTCTGAGCGCCCCCTGGCAGGGGAGGGAGACAGAACCTTCTGCTCCGCCCTGGAACTCGTTCCCGGAAGCGGTCCCTCGCCGCGAGGCCACCGCATGGGAACTCCCCCCTCTTCCGTCAGTACAGGAAATAACGCACAGGCCGCCATTTTCTGTTCAGCCACGGCCGCCATCTTACGATGCTCCGCCACCGGCGGGACGTTATTTCCACAGACAGCTGTGGCGTGGGGGTCGTGTGTCTAATGAAGACCACCCGTTCCCAGGGATAGATAGCGGCCCCTATGGGATATATCCTGTACAGATGGCCATGGCTCAGGGACGTAATGTGTGGGAACCCTTTGAAATAAAGCAGATTAGAGAACTTAAAAATGCAGTTACAACCTTTGGGCCGACTGCGCCTTACACCATTGCCATGCTGGAGAACCTGTCTTCTGGGCCCCTTACCCCCGCGGACTGGACTCAGCTGGCAAAGGCGTGTCTGCCCTCGGGTAGTTACCTGGATTGGCGAGCCTGGTACGCCGAGTTCGCTGCCGAACAGGCGGAAAGAAACGCTAACCGAGGGAACCGGGGATGGAATAGAGACATGCTTATGGGGGAAGGCCAACACGCTGATGATCAGACTCAGTTCCCTGGTGCAGTTTATGAGCAGATCAATACCATTGGGCTTCGCGCCTGGAAGCAGGTGAGTGGTGCCGGAACGGCATCCTTGTGCCTTTCTAAAATAGTCCAGGGCACAACAGAGCCATTCGTTGATTTTGTGGCTCGGATGCAAGATGCCGCCGATAAGATCTTTTCCGATAGGGAAGTGGCTCAACCGCTGGTTAGGCAGTTGATTTTCGAACAATGCACAAAGGAATGTAAGGCAGCAATAGCCCCACATAAGAATAAGGATCTTAACGCCTGGATCAGAATATGCAGAGAAATAGGGGGGCCGCTTTCTAATTCGGGAGTTGCAGCTCTTCTGGCTGCGGCAGTGCAACAAAGGGGACCTCGCGGGCCTAGAGAGGAACATAAAGCCAAGGGGTGCTTCAGCTGCGGGGACCCAGGACACATTAAACGCAACTGCCCAAATAGTGCAGACGCCAAGCCTCGCCTTAAAAATGAAGGATCGTATAACGTCTGTGGGCGATGCAGAAAGGGTCCACATAAGGCAGAGGATTGCAGGTCAGTTTATGACGCTCAGGGAAATCGTATTTGTGGCCGAGATGTTAACGAGCCAAAAAACGGCCAGAGGGGGCCCTCCTCGCCGGCGGGCCCCCACCCCCGAGACAGGACAACACAGGGTGGCAGCCTTCCACAAGGGCTACCCCTGGGTCAGCAGGCGTGGACCTCTGTGTCGCCTCCAGACTCATATTGACGCCCGATATGGGTGTTCAGGTGGTTGAGACCACCTTTAAGGGGCCGCTGCCTAAAGACACGGTTGGCTTGGTAATTGGAAGGTCCTCTACAGCCCTCCGGGGTCTTACGGTGATCCCTGGGGTCATAGACTCAGATTATACAGGCAATGTTAAAATTATGGTCCAAACTCTTGTAGGTACTATGGTAATCAGTGAAGGGGGACAGGATAGCACAGCTCCTGCTGCTCCCCAGCCTCCATAAGAGGTTCCAGTACTCCACATGACTCTTCACAAGAGGCCCATGCTTTTGCTTAAGATCAATGGCAGACAGTTAAAACATGGTATCCCATACAATCCCCAAGGTCAAGGAATCATTGAGAGGGCTCATAGAAGCCTCAAAGAAATTTTACAAAAACAAAAAGGGGGAGTAGGCCAAGGCCTGGCCCCAAAGGCATGATTATCCATGGCACTATTCACACACAATTTTTTAAATTTAAATAATGATAATTGCTCCCCAGCTATGGAGCACTGCAACCCTTCCCCCAACCATAAAGGGTGGGTTAAATGGAAAGATGTCCTAACAGGACAATGGATGGGCCCGGATCCGGTAATCAGCTGGAGCCGAGGCGCGGTTTGTGTTTTCCCACAGGAACCGGGACGAGAACCACTGTGGGTACCGGAGAGACTGACACGGGCAACAAAGCCCTCGACTGAAGATCAGACCTGCCCTACCGGAGATCCATCACAGACCAACCAACAAGATGAATAGAAATAGCGGTAGCCCAAAATGGACAAAAAGATCCTCAGGCATATGCATGGCTCGCTCGCCTAGCCTACGACCGAGTCTAGGGGCGGTGAGCTTCCCACACTCCTCCTCTAAAAAATTATGACATAGCTGGGTAGGAGAGTCAATGACGGGTAAGAGCGTACTCCCCCGGTGCGACTCAACCTAAGCCAGGCCCTACCCCATCCTGCACGTAAGCCGCTGGACTGTTAGATGCTGCCCAGGTCTAAATTTCTCTCCGAGGGGATTTCTTTACGGAGAGGAAATGAGTGCAAGCTTGTGTGCATCCAGGTTCCGTCCAGTTTGTGCCTGGCCCTAGAAAAAGGACGAGGGCCTCAGGGCCTTGGCAGACCATGGGACGGCCGACCAGGGTCTAAGCCAAGGACCTACGGTGGGCCTACGCATAGGGCATAAGCCTCTTCACCCAGTCCAGGAAGGGCTACGATGCGCACATTCATAAAAAATAAAAAAGGGGGAGATGTTGGGAGCCGCGGCCGAGCCCGGTCGCCTTACTTGGCGGACGTGAGGCCTGTAGGAAAGAGCAAAGCCTGAGCTAGATTACCCCTCCCATCGAGTGTGCTAAGATGGCGCTTATCTCCTGCTTCCTGCTTGGTAAACAACCCGCCCTGTAAGATCTCCTGCTTCCTGCTTGGTAAACAACCCGCCCTGTAAGATCTCCTGCTTGGTATCTCCTGCTTCACAACCCGCCCTGTATAGTCTGCCTAGCAACAACTGATGTTAGCCAATCAGCCCGCATCGCGCGCTTTGAACTGATTGGCCACTGTAACCCTATAAAAGTGAGTGCCTCTCCCGCCACAAAAAAAGAAGCAGAAGAAGCACGCAAGGAGCCACAGAGAGCGGACCGGTAGAGGCTTCAGGACAGACTGTAGGAAGAAGCACGCAAGGAGCCGCGGAGAGCGGACCAGTAGAGGCTTCGGGACAGACTGTAGGGAGAAGCACGCAAGGAGCCGCGGGGAGCGGACCAACAGAGGCTTCGGCCGGGAGGATTCCCGGGGCAGGCTGTACGGAGAAGGAAAATAAAAGAAAAGGTTGTTCACTGCCAGACTTTGTTGTGTGTCCTTCCTGCCGGCCGGGAGTGACACCGACACTCTACCACTGCAATGCAATCAAACCCCTTAAATGTGTTTGTCCATGACAGTCCATGACAGCACTGAAGACTGAACCCAGGGCTTTACGCATGCTGGGCAAGCACTTTACCACTAAGCTACACCTCCAGTCTCCTTTTTAAACGCTTAATTGGGTAAGTGCCTACCTGGTAAGTGCAAAATCATGAGTTCGATCCCTGGTACCAAAAAAAAAAAAAAAAATTAAACCTTAATTGGTAGCTTTTGGAGGTCATCTTTTGGAGTTACAGTAAGTCCCTGAGTTATGAACATTTGAGTCACAAACTTTCACAGATACAGACAGACCTTGCATTTGAGCCAGGCACGGTGGCACATGTCTTATAATCCCAGCACGTGGGGGATTGAGGCAGGAGGATGGTTGCAAATTCCAGACCAGCCTGGGCTCCAAAGTGAACTCAAGGCCAGTCTGAACTGCATAGCGAGACCCTGTCTCAGTAAGACTAAAAAGTAAAATAAAAAATGATTTTAAAAAAGGGTTGGGGACAGAGCTCAGTGGTAAGCACTTGCCTACCACGTGAGGGACTTTGGGGGCTCTGTCCCTAGCACTCCAAAAAAAAAAAAAAAAAAAGGTAAGAGGGAGAACAGACAGACATTCATGGGTGTGAACACACTGCCTAGGCCGCCCATAGCTTGCCAGGTACCTCTGTAGCCATGCTGTCGTGTGCTCACTGTGCAGTGTGACGGTGCACAGCACTACAGGCTCAGGCAGAGCCCAGCCTGGCAGCAACAGGAAAGGCAGGGAGATGCGGAGGGTGCTGCTAGCAGGGGCAGAGCAATGCATGCTGTATATCTGTGTCAAAGCTAGAAGGGACCCGCTTTGCTGGACTCAGTGAACAAAGCCGACTTACAAATGTTCCCTTGAACATTGAAATTCACTTATAAGTCATGGGGCTTACTGTAACTCATCTTAAAAATTGATAAGTTAATTATTTATCCAGGTTTTTTCTTTATGAACTCTATTAGTGGGTATCTAAAGGAGGGAAAACATCCCTCCATAAAAGTATTCCTTTTTATTTTTTATTTACTTATTTTAATTTTTTGAGGTAGGGTCTCACTACCTAGTTCAAGCAATCTTGAATCTATTAGGCCCAGGCTGACTTCAAAATCATGATCTTCCTGCCTCAGCCTCCTGAGTACTGAGATTGCAGGTATGTGTCACCACATCTGGCTTGTAAAAAACAAATTTTAAGTAATAAATTAAAAAGAGAAAATAAAGTTAAAATGCTACCACTCTGCAAATAAATGGATGGATCTAATCATTTTTTAAAAATGGATGCTAAAAATCACAACAAGAAATTCACATATTATGGGCCTCCTGATCAAAGAAGAAATAATGCCCATAGTCTTGCCAAGTGATTGAGCCTCATACAATATGGGTCCAGCTTTCGATTTGCAGGAAATATATAAAAGATAGAGAACTTTAGTTGTTGCTTACTCCATTATGACTAAAAAGTTCACCAAAGCAAATGGTCTTGATTCAACAGATAAGCTTAAGATATACAAGCAGATAGAGAAAATGTAATCTCCCATTTGGCTGGTGGGAAGACAATAGTGATGCAAACACTTTGGAAAACAGTCTGTAAGTTCTTCAAAAGATTAAGCATATAGTTACCATATAGGTCCAGGGATATAGCTCAGTGGCACAAGTGCCTGCCTGGCAAGCACAGGGCTATGATTTTGATTCCTGGTACATAATAATAATAATAATTATTACCATATAGACCATAATTCTAACTCTAGGTACAGTATATACCCAAAAGATACAACAACATATGTGAAGAAAACATGCACAAATGTTCATTGTAGCATTATTCTCAATTACAAAGAAATAAAAAAAGCCAAATGTTTGTCAACTGATGAATGCCTAAAAAATGTAGTATATTCATGCATGGAATGAAAGAAATGAAGTATGACATGTTGCCATGAATGGACGAATCTTGCTAAATGAAAGAAAACAGCCCCAAAGCACCACATATTGTATAATTTCATTTACATGGAGCATTCAGACTCTGCACCTTCACAGAGAAAAAGACAAATAGATGGTTAGCTAGGCTTGGAAGGACTGGGAAGAAATGGAGAGAGCTGCTAGTGGGTGCAAGCTTCTTTCCAGGTTGATAATATATGCGCTAAAACCATGGTGGTAATGTCACACAGCTCTGCAAATACACTAAAAACCACCAAATTTTACACTTTAAACCAGTGACTCTTTGGTATATGAATCATAACTCAAAAAGTTATCACAAAATAAAACTAGATTAAAAAAATGGGCTGGGCATGGGGCACATGCCTGTAATCCCAGCACTCAGGAGACAGGCAGGAGGATTGCCGCGAGTTCAAGGCCAGCCTGAGCTACACAGTGAGCTCAAGGTCAGCTAGAATCCATAGCAAACCTCATTTTAAGAAATACTTGATATGGGGCTGGGGATTTAGCTCAGCGGCATAAGCACCTGCCTTGCAAGTGTGTGGTCATGAGTTCGATCCCTGGTACCGATAAAAAGAAAAAGATAAAAAAAGAAAAGAAAAGTCAGTATGGAGCTGTGTGTGGTGGTCCTCAGCGTAGTCCCAGCACTTGTGAGGCTGAGTACCCCTGTGAGTCTGAGACCAGTCTGGGCTACATAAGTGAGTCCAAGGACAGCCTGAGCTGCACAGCAGTTCAAAACCACCCCCCAAAAGTCAGCATCCTGGTTACCTATGGCATAAAGGACAGAGCACACACAAAGGGTTTTTGGGAGTGGTTGGCGAAGTTCCATTTTTTAATTTGGTGGAGCTATACATTTGTTATATGAGGATTTCCATCATTTTATTTCTCACAATAAAAAAGTTTTTAGAAAAGACTCACTAGGGGGCTGGGGATTTAGCTCAGCGGCATAAGTACCAGCTTTGCAAGCAGGCGGTCGTGAGTTCGATCCCCGGTACCGGTAAAAATGAAAAAAAATGAAAAAAAATGAAAAGACTCACTAGCAAATTTGTTCCAAACACAATGTGAATGTACAGAATCCAAAGCAAAGCATTAAATCTGGCTACGTAGAATACAAGAGATGATGCCTGTGCTCAAGGAACTTATCTTTTAGCAAAAGGTTGGGGGGAGAGAAGAGGTAGAGGGGTTGACCTAGAAAGAGATGGAGAGAACGCTTGAGCTAAAGGAAGAACTAGGCCATGTTAAATATTAGGCCAGGAGCAATCCCAGTACTCTGGGAGGCTGAGGCAGGAGGATCAAAAGGTCAAAATCCAGCCTGAGCAACTCAGGGAGATCCTGTCTCAAAATAAAAAGAGGTAAGAAAGTAGCTCACTGCAAAGGACCTGGATTCAATCCCCAGTACCACAAAAAAAGAAAAAACCTAACTGGCACAAAATTTACAAATAATAAATGAGAGGGTCTAGAAGAGGATATAGGCTTTGAACTGTAAGTATGAAACAAAGGCAAATTGGAACACAGATTTTTATGGAGATTGTATTATGTCCACAAGCAAAAAGGATGTAGCATTTACAGAGCTCCAAACGTGTATTCACCGTTCACTGTATTTCAATCCTATCAGCATATCATTTAACTCTCACAACAAGCCTATGACAGGGGTCCTACTGCTCCTCCACTGGACAGAAGGCACAGAGATGAACCGTGTAGCTGAGAAGCACTCTGGGCATGGACTGTAAACTCAGCCCCCAGCAGTCAGAAGCCTGCTCCTGCCACTATCATCGGCTGTGTGATGATGTCAAGCAACTGCTTTAGCTCTCTGTGCCTCCGTGTCCCGTTATTTGAGAGGGGAAGGTGGGGAAGGTGAGCTCAATGACAGAGCACTCTGCATCGCAAGGCCCTGAGTTCAATCTGAAGCACAGTAACATAAAAAGAGAATACTACCAGTACCTTCATCGTAGGGCTGTTGTGAAGATTAAATGACTTACTGCCTATAAAACATTTAGAACAGTTTCCAGCAGAATGCACTCATTAATATTAGATATTACTATAATGACAGAATAATATCTTCCAGGAAAAGCACACAAGAATTGTCCCCCATTTGTATTAAACTGTACATCTTTATGCTCTTTGGGACTGATTATTTGTATTTTAGATTGCCATTTTACATTGGTCTGCTCCCTTTTGAGGCATCTGGTGCACAACAATATAAAAATTATTGTTTGCCAGTCTTTGCAAAGAGGCTGTCATTTTTCCAAGAAACAGGGAACTTGGCAGATCTTATTACAACTCTGGCAGGAGTTAAATGATTCTAAAATCTTTGCAAAAAGTAGAGGCTTGTGGCAGGAGGATTGTTGCCAAGTTCGAGACCAGCCTGAGCTACAAAGTGAGCCTAAGGCCAGCTTGAACTGCATAGCAAGGCTCTCTCTCAAAAAGACAAAAACAAAACACTAAAAATAAAGCAGAGGCTGAAGTGAGCGCGGTGGCTCATGCCTATCATCCTGATGCTTGGGAGGCTGAGGCAAGAGAATTACTACAAGTTCAAGGCCAGCCTGGGCTATAAAAGTGAATTCAAGCCAGCCTGAACTGCAGAGTGAGACCCTGCCTCAAAAAAAAAAAAAATGCTAGACAGAGGGGCAGCTCTGCTAATGGCCTGGCAAGCATGAACACATCCCGAAGAGCCCTGCACAGGTCTCCAGCCACCCAGGGGAAGCACACCAGCAGCAGCTGGTGGTACAGGTGTAAGATCTTCTTGCTCCTTTGGGGGTGTCGCTCTTCTTAGCCCCAGTCCTGACACAGAGGGCAGAGCATGTCAGTAGTAAGGAAAAAAAGAGATGCTTGGCAGAGGTGGGCAGGTTCCCCAAATATATACATACTTTCCGTAAGAAGTATCTTTTAACACTAGTTCTGGAGCTCTGTACCAGCGTGTGGCCACATAATCTGTGTAAATGTCACCAGGAGCTGCTAGAGTTCGTGCAAAACCAAAATCACAGAGCTTGGCGATTCCTGATTGGGACACTAAAATATTCTCAGGTTTTATATCTCGATGAATAACCTACAAAGTAAACAGAAAATGAAATATATTAAAACAAAGTTGCTTTATCTGGGGAATCTCTTCAAAATGAGAGAGAAAATCTAGCTAGTTAAGACAGTAAAACTATGTAAAAATAGTTATATATTTTTAATTATTTCTCCATCCAGCACTTCCAAGTGAAATGAAGCCAAGACAAACAATACTATAAAGGTAAATCACATTCAAAAGATGGGAAGCAGCCATGCTTGGTGGCACAGTTCTGTAATTGCAGCACTTGGGAGGCTGAGGCAGAAGGATCACCATAAGTCTGTGGCAAACCTGGGCTACATAGTGAGTTCAAGATCAGCCTGAACTATATAGTGAGACCCTGTCCCTAAAACAAAAAATAATGGAATATCCATCAACTGGTATATGATAAATAAAATGAACCATTAGCTATACAACAGAGTATTACTCAGCAAGTAAACAATACATGCAACAACAAAGATAAACTTCAGAATCATTATGCTAAGTTTAAAAAGCCATATGTAAAAGGCTACATATTGTATGATTCCATTTATAAGCACACATCTGTAATCCCAGCACTCAGGAGGGTTGAGGCAGGAGGACTGTTGTGAGTTCAAGACCAGCCTGGGCTGCAAAGTGAGCTCAAAGACAGCCTAAACTGCATAGTGAGACCCTGTCTCAAAAGGAAAGAAAGAAAGAAACAGACAAACAAACAAAGAAAGGTTTAGGAGAGGTGTAATTATGGACAGAAAGCAAATTACCGACTGTCTAGAACCGGGGAAGATACTGGGACTGAGTTCAATGAAGCCTCAGAAATCTTTTTGAACTGATGAGAATGTTCTATAACCAGATGTGCTAATAGTTGCAGAACTCTGCAAATGAACTTAAGTCTGTTTACTCATTTAGTAGCTGACTACTAAGCCAAACTGATTTGAAAAAAACACAGGCTTAACAAAACTAGTTCAGGAAAGTAACAAACAGCAACAATCCCTAAGAAATGAAAAATTAACCTCTAGAGCGGCCAAATTATTGAAAATGTCCTGTTTTCAACTAAAATGTATGAGGTATGCAAAGAAATAAGTATGACCCATAAACATGAAATGAAGTACTCAAAAGAAATTTTTCCAGAAGAAGCTGATATTGAACTAAGCAGTCTTTAAATCAACTAATTTAAATATATTCAAAGAACAAAGGAGCCAAAAGAACTACCAAAAAGTAAGAACACAATGTTCAAATAAATAGTATTAGTAAAGAGAAATTATTACAAAAAAACTAAATAGAAAATGACAGGGGCTGGGGATTTAGCTCAGTGGTGCAAGTTCCTACCTTGCAAGTACGAAGCTGTGAGTTCAATCCCTGGCACAAAAAAAAAAAAAAGAAAAAGAAAATCACACTATAGAGAAAGCAAAATGGGAGGAAATATTTATAAAATCATGTACATGATAAGCAGCTAGTAACCAAAATACATAAAATGCAACTCAATGATACAATGAATTCAAACCTGTACAACCTCCAGCAGTCACAGAGCCTCAATTCTAAACCAAAAACCTCAAATTTAAAAATGGGCATTAGAACTGAAGAGAAATTGCTCAAAAGATATAAAATATACATTTGTTTATTCTGGATATTTCACTTAGATGGAAAAATATGTGGTCTTTTATGTCTGGCTTTTTTTTTTTATTTAACATGTTTTCAAGATTCATTCATGTTAGGCCGGGGACGTAGTTCAATGACATAGTACCTGCCTTGGAAGCACAAGGTCCTGAATTTGATTCTCAGTACCAAAAAAAAAAAAAAAAAGAAAAAGATTCCTTCACGTTATGGCCTGTATCAGTACTTTCATTTTGTGGCCTGATAAACTCCACTGAATGGACACATCTCATTCGTTTTTCCACTCATGGCTAAAACACAGTTGGTTCACTTCAATTTCTTGACTCTTACTAATAAAGCTTCTAGCACTAATGTGTGAACATGTTTTTAATTCTTTCAGATCTATATGTAGGAGTGAAATTACTGGGTCATGAAGTCATTCATATGGTAATGGTTTATTTTTTCCCCGTCTCTTTAGACAGGGTCTCACTATGCAGTTCAGGCTGGCCTTGAATTCACTTTGTAGCCTTCCAAGTGCCACCATCCCCAGCTACTACATTTTTAGCTCCTACATTTAGGTCTTTCAGGCAATTTAGGTTAATGTCTGTAGATTAGTATGAACTTTCAAATTTGAATTCAAACGATACTACTGAATTGTGAGTTTAAGCAGAGTTTGACTTTTCTTTACTTCGTAGCTGAAGAGTACTCAGCCACAGCACAACATGAAACTCCACATTGTGATGTGATATAAAATACCGCTATGCCATGCAGTCCCATATCCTTGAATTTAAATGCCCTCTAGAATAGAGTTCAACGTGCCTAATAAACTCTTGCTTTAGTCAAGTAACAAATTTATGTGCTCCTTCTTCTGTTTTTGTTTTTGTTTTTGTTTTTTTTTGTTTTTAAAAGGAGCAGGCCTGTAATGCTGGCATTCTGGGAGACTAAGGCAGGAGATGATATATTCAAGCTCAATCTGGGCAGTTTAATGAGTTAGACCTATCTCAATATAAAAAATAAAAAGAGCTGAAGACATAGCAGTGTGAAAGCCCTGGGTTCAATTTGCAATACAAACAAAAAACTAAGAAAACAAAACCAAACATCAAAAAGGAAGAGAATTCAAACCTCCTCAACCTCCAACAGTCACAGAGCCTGAATTCTAAACCAAATACAGCTTCAGTTTAACCAATTTTCCTACTTGGTGTCATATAAAAATTCCTAGTTAAGCTGGGCATGGTGGCTTATGCCAGCACTTGGGAGGCTGAGGCAGGAGGATCGTTGTGAGTTTAAGACCAGCCTGGGCTACAAAGTGAGCTCAAGGCCAGCCTGAACTGCATAGCAAAACTCTGTCTCAAAAAAAGACAGTAAAAAAAGTAAAAAAAAAAAATTGCTTGGGTTTAAATGAAAAAATAAGTCAGCCTGCAAAAACTAGACTGAATAATAATGTGGAAGGCAGGCTGCAAAACTGTCAATTTCCTATTTGCCTAAAAACTAAATGGGCAAAAATTCCAGTTCTTAACCAGATACTGAATGTAAGAAACAGTTGTTAAAGACATTTTTTAAATAATTAGGTAAAGTTTAATATAAATTAGGACACAATGCTGATTTTGAGCTTATATAAGAAATTGTCCTAAGAGAGATATATATAGGGAAGTATTCTACACTAAAATTCAGGTTGGTGCTAATGCACTTTAAATTACTTTACGAAACAAAATAGATACACAGCAAAATATTAACAGCTGTTAAATATTTCAGTAACAACAATTCTTTGTTTAAAAGAGTAGGAGTTCGGGGCTGGGGATTTAGCTCAGTGGCATAAGTGCCTGCCTTGCAAGCAGGCAGTCGTGAGTTCGATCCCTGGTACCAATAAAAAGGAAAAAGACCAAAAAAAAAAAAAAGTAGGAGTTCAAAACCCAAAGGGAGAGTTCAGAAAATATGTAAAAGTGGCCTAAATTTAGGAAAGTAGGGCTTTGTGGAATAGGGTGCTGGATTGAGGTTAGGAAAGCTCCACAATCCTTAGCTATTAGTCAGAATTACTCATAACTCATAAAATTTACGGAAAGTTGGATAACGAACTCCCTAAAAGTAGGAATGAAGTGTTCTGCTGAAGGGTATAGCCCAGAACCCAGTAAAATAAATGCTTGTTACTGGTAGATGCCCAATGCATATACGTTAAATAAACAAATGAGCTAAGAAACGTGTATCCTCCATAAGTGGCCCAATGTTTGCATTTGTATTCTGATCGCTTCCAAAGTTTGTCGTTGCTTTGGTGCTAGCGTTTGAACCCAGGGCTTCACACATGCTAAACACATTCTCCGCCACTGAGCTACCTACCCTCTCTCGCCCAAAATGGTTTTGAAGAGGTTTATAATATCCGGTCAAACCTGACCACTAGTATGAGGCAGCTGCATGATATTCCTATAATGAACTAGTTCATGCAACTGTTAAATTTTATTTGAGGAAACACGTGGCTGGGCGTGGTGGCACACACCTGTGATCCCAGCACTCTAGGAGGTTGAGGAAGGAGCAGCAAATGTTCATATCCAACCAAGGCAATGTAATGATCTGGCAAGACCCTATCTCAAAATAAAAAATACCAAAAGAGCCAGGATATAGCTCAGTGGGAAGGTTTTGGGTTCAATCTCTAGTGTTACCACACACACACACACACACACACACACACACACACAAAAGGTTTTATCAAATAAGAAGGTAAACAAATACAGAGATTTAATAAAAAGCTTTTTCTGATTCTAAACTGGTTGAATTCATGAATTCACAATTCTTATTAAAAAGGTCAATGGGCTATCATGATAGGCAGTATCTCAGACCTTTTAGTTATATCAAACATCAATCCTTTGAAATTTCTGGTTTTTTCAACATGATGATAACCTTAAATCAAGGCCTAAACTCAAGCATTCAGATAATAGGTATAATAATATCTATTTTCACGAGTTATTCCTTCCCCGCTGCCTTACTTCTCAAATGTAATTAATGTTCTGGGGGGTAAAGGACATGGAAATTTTACTCTAGGCCCTAAATAAAATCAGTAGAAGCAGAGCGCAGGGCTCTGTGTGGGCCTCCTTCTCACCACCCTCCGCCCCTCTCAGAGCCTCTGCCACACCCGGTGCTGAGAACCACTTTGCCTTCCTTTCATCTCTGAGATCGATCCACCCCTTCTTCTCCTTCAACTTCATCCCTGTCTCAGACAGGGATTCCCAAATCTGTGTCCCTCTTGATAGCTTGTGAAACCCATGACACCATTGGTAAGCCATGTCGTTTTTACCTGGAAAAATCTCATCGTCCCTTAATACATCTAAAAGTTCTTTCCCTTTCTGAAGTCAGCTATACCAATGGCAGCGTTATTCTGCTCTCAGAATCTTGTATCTGCCTTTAACTTCATCTTTTGTTCTCACCCCCACATCTAGTCAGCTCCCAACGCCCACCATTTCCCTTCTGAAATCGTCCCATCTGCTCCCCATCACTCTTCCTCTCCCTCCCTCCTGCTGCCAAGCCTTTACCTTTCATATCACAAGTGTCACCCAGCATGTCATCTGATCTTTAGTGTCTCTACCCATTCTTTTACCTTCTACTCTTGTGAATGTAAGCTTAGATTTTGTTTTTATCCTGTCACACACAATGCTCAAAACCCTCCAGAGGTTTCCCAGTGTCCTCAGGAAAAATCCCAGGCTTCTTGGCTGGAGCTCAAGGGTCACCCTCAGACCCTGTAGAACCTCTCCCTCCCCAGGGCCTGTCAGCTCCCTGTCCTGGCGTCCTGGGAACTTCACTTCTCACCACTCTCTGGAGCCCTCGTCTGATTTATTTCTACTCTCACAGTGCTACCCCATCTGAATGCATTTCCTCTTCCAGTCTAGCTACAGTTCACATCCTACTTTAGTTTCACCTCATTTCCAAAGGCTGTTCGGTCCATACCAACACCTCTCTTCATCCAAGAAATATTTTTGGACTCTAGTACAGACAAGACACTGTAGAGATACAATGATAACACAACTGTTCCTGACTCCCTGCCAGCACAATGTACTCAGCACTTAAAACATGCTTGCCAGAATGGTAAACTCATTAAACCAATACTTAATTTGATCTTTTAAAAAATCTGTGCAGAATGACGGTGTCATTGTATAGAAAGGGTTAGATAACTTTCCAAGGCCACAGTCGTGGGACTGTGACCTGTGGCTGCACAAGTTGTTTGAGTTTTCACAAATTACTCAGTGGTAAAAACACAGGATAGTCTGATTCCAAAGACTGATATACTGTCTTCAGTATCGTCACCTCCCCGTGGAACTGGCCGGTAAGAAAATTACAATCTGAAGTCAGGCTGCTAGCATACCCAACTTTCATTTCAAAGCCACAAAATGAGCTGCATTATTAGCAAGTCAGGAAATTAGAAACTAAGACATCTGACCTGAAATATACTGGAATATATGGTGTTATACTTGAATCACCAATGTAAAATTAGTTTTTAAAATGTTTACTCTTCTTTCTTGAATATATAATTTACTGGTATTTCCTGAATACATATGTAATTTCCAGAAAGTAAAGCCACGTGCAGAACAAATAAAGTTCCATTAAAAAAAACCTGCTGAGTTAAACTAGGAAATGCTAAAATCAACACTACAAGTCAGAAGAGTTGATCTTCTCTGTCTTGATTTGCCATAGATTAAATGACAAGCCCCTACACCTCTTAGCCACGTAGCTTTCCCCTTCTTCCTGTAAAGAGTTCTACACTGGCTTGCTACTTGCCTGGCTTTATCTCTACTTCCTTCAAATCCTCCCACTAACCCATCAGCCTTGACTCTCAATATTATCATGTACTTTCCCAATTAAAGGCGCCTCAGGTGACTGTTGATACTTCTAAGCCAAATCACTGACACTACCTTTTATATCTCACACTGTCTGTCCTATAGTTACAGTAAATATTTTTTAGTTCTCCAACAAAGTTGTCAGGGAATGATACTCCCCATACCTATTTTCAAGATGTCCCTTTGTCCTGTAGGGGAAAAGAATTATAAGAACTTCATAAAAATAAGATAGCATCAAATGACACCCATGATTCACATTCGTCCTATAGCTTAACTTAGCTTACTATAAAGCACTTACGTTATTATTGTGAAGATACTCAACTGCTCGAAGGATCTGGAAGAGGTATTTTCTAAGTCGTCTACTCTCTAGTCCATGACAATAGTGTTGTAACTCATCTAACACTGTGTGGTCAACAAATTCAAACACCAAGTGAATTTTCTTTTTCTGTTTAAAAACGTCAATCAGAGTAACCATGTTTTCATGATGAAATTGCTATGTAAGAAAGAGATTTCAATAAATGATTTCAAACATAATAATTTGTACATAACATCTATATAATTTTGAACAGAAATAGTTTCTTTACCACCACATATTTCAACAAAACTTCAACTGATCTGTTTACTTTCTTTCTTAAGGATATTTTTTAGTTACTTCATGGTAAATACAGAAGAAACTGCCATGTATTGCTTTACCTGAAGTTGGCATTAATTTATCTAAATTAAGAAGTGATACACTATAGTGCAAATTTGTGTACTACTGAGAAATACCTTGAAATCTTTTAATTTGGTTTGTGGTTAAAATTAACATCTACAATTTAAAAGGTCCTTATGTTTTACGGTTGAGTTGACTGTGGGCTTTGTTTTTTGTTTCTGCGTTGGGGATTGACTCTAGGGCCTTGCACATGCTAAGCATACCTTTACTACCGAGCTATACGTCCAGGCCCTAGGGTCAGCACATCTTCAAATGAGTGCGACCTTCAACACCATTAAGTTTGTGACTTAAATTTACATAAATACATTTTTTAATTTTGGCCATAACTCTAGAAAGTAAACCGTAAGTTCTAGGAGACTTTATAAACTTGTAAACTATATCAAAAGACTACAAAAATGTCTCAAAAATCCTCAGCTACATGAAATGCCAATTTATAAACACAGGAACTGGGGGCTGGGGATTTAGCTCAGCGGCATAAGCGCCTGCCTTGCAAGCAGGCAGTCGTGGGTTCGATCCCTGGTACCGGTAAAAAGGAAAAAGACAAAATAAATAAATAAATAAATAAACACAGGAACTTTACATAATGCAATTACTTATGATTTTTGTTTATTGTTAAAATAATTTTAAAACATTGAAAATGGTCATATATCTGCTTAGAAAACAAATGAAGCCTAATGTTCTATGTTGCTTATTCTATCTTCAAACACACTGACATTACATTCAATTCTGAAATATTTTAACAATATTTCTCAAATTATCAATCACAAAAAATAAAAAATTATCAATCACATTCATTTGGCTAAGAATTAAGGGGTATATTTTCAGTTTTGGATTGATTAAAAATACATACTTTTATTTTGTAAAATTAGCCTTTATTCCAATGGCACAGTGTCAAATTTCTTCTTCTCTGTAACTAAATAGAAACTACACTCTTTGAATCATGACTCACAGAAAAATATGCCAAAATCTAA
Organism: Cavia porcellus; assembly: GCF_034190915.1. Lineage (NCBI taxonomy): Eukaryota > Metazoa > Chordata > Mammalia > Rodentia > Caviidae > Cavia > Cavia porcellus. Next base: position 6,165,676 of record NW_026947502.1, read on the forward strand.
TGCCAGATTCCTTTTCTATTTTTGCTCCCAAAGATGCCAGGATGCTACAGTAACAAAATACAGGTACTAGTGAAAAGAACTGACTGCTTTGGGCACTATACCATTAAGCCCTCACCCAAGGAAAATTACTGGCTTCCTGTCTAGTTTTTATTTTAAAAGCAGTCTAAACCAGTGAAAGGTTAATGTGAACTAGTACGTATTAGGGAAGTCTCATCCAGGGTTAAGGAATAACATAGTTCTCAGATAAACCATGAAAACCCTAGAAATCCTCTATTACCTCTTTCTCATCTTTCTTCATTATTAATTTTCTACATACATTCTCTATGACTTACTAAATGAGGTCACTTACTTAAATTCTAACAGATGACAGTTCAAATTCAGTAATTTTGGCATTATTTTTAGACTAAGAATGTTAACCCAAGAAATCTCTTATTTAATCTAACATTTAATCTAACATTAAACTAAAAATTCTATAAAAAGCCAAGTAAGAGGAGATAAGGTATCTTGGAACTATTTAACAGTTTTAACAATAAGATATATCTTAAGGTTCATCTCTCTCTGTTCTTGCCACATACATATTGGTTGTTTTTACAAAATGATTAAGGAGAAAAATAACTAGATTAAAAGCAACAAATTAAATAAAGAGCAAGAAATACTGCATGGAAAAGGGTCTCCTCCTATTCAGATTATCAGTGCTCAACTGCCTTAAAGTGATTATACTTTAGGTCATCAAAAGCAGGAATGGTGGGTACCTACAGCAAAATCACAACACACCTCTACTGAGTTCAACTTTCCTTCATTAATGACAGATAGAGCAGTTCTAACTAACTACAGATGCCTAGTACTAATATACTAATTTTTTATTTAGAAAACAAAATGATCCATCATATCTTATACATTTACAAAGAAAAAAATTACTTGTTTTGACACAGGGTCTCACTGTGTAGTTCAGACTGGCCTTGAGTTCACTGTATAGTCCTGGCTGGCCTTGAACTAAGCGATTCTCTGGCTTCAACCTCCTGAGTGCTAGGATTACAGGTGTGCACCAACGCATAGCAAAAAAAACTTTTAACGTAAACAAGAAGCACACCTGCTTTCACCACATACAAAACACCCGGACTATATTGTTAAGATCACATACCTTAAAGCATCTAGACAGATCCCAATAGAACACGTTATCTCATTCACTAGTTTTGTACTTCACCACCAAGAAACACTAATGCTCCTTCCTCCGCACTCTTCCATTCTTTCCCCTAAACTGACCCATCATTCCTACAGATGATTCCATCTTCTGCTCTCATCTCTTTTCTTGTGCTTCCCTGTTTATAAAAGCCTAATGGCATCTTAAATGTACTCCTGTCACCTCAAATCAACATTTCCAAAACTGAACTAATTTCCAATTGATGTCTTTTTTGAGTCTTTCAGACTTTCATTAGTTGGAGGAGTTACTATTCCAAAGAGTCCTGCCTTTATATATCCTTCTACAATTTTTTTTTTTTTTTTCGAGCTGGGAATTTAACTCGGCTCCTCCTGCTGCCAGGTAGGCACCACGCTGCTGGGCTGCCCCTCAGCCCAATTTCACACCATTTAATGTCTTCTTTCACAATAAATTCTACTTTTACTTCCAGTCTCATCGTTCGATTCTAGAAAGGTCCCTCATGACATTTACTAGTATTCTAGGATTAAACTCCTAACCGACCTGGCTATTTTCACTCTTCATCCTACCCTATTTTTAGCTCTCTAGCCTATGTAAAGCTAGATTAATTTTATAGTTTTCACACTTTCAAAATCTTCACTTTCGCCTCGCACAAACTCAAATTTTGACTCAGCTTAGAAGCCAAGAATTTAAAATCTACCTCCACTTTACTGCACTAATCTCACCTCTTTCCATTTCTGCACAGGAAACTATACAGGCAGATGTCTCTGCTCTTTTCCTTTGCTGCTTTTGAACTTTGTCCTTTTTTTTCATCCTGCCTAGACTTTCAGAACTCACGTTGTTTTCCTAAACTGAAACTAAATAGTTCCTTCATCGTCTCTAAACCTTGCATATCCTTTAAAGATGAAATCACATCCCATATCTTAAAGAAACCTTCCCTGTCCAACAGGACTGGCACTCACTTGGCATAGTACATGACCTCAGTGTTCTCCTACTGTAAGCACCTCAGTTTCCCATCATGTAAAATGGGCACATTAACCCCCCAGATTTATAAGATGATGCATGTATATGACAAAGTAGAAACGTCCTGGACTGTTGGGCTAAGAGTAGCTGTATCTGTATTGTCATCTACTATACAGTACTGTAGAAAATCAATCCCTCAAGAATCTTTCAAGCTGGGCACAATGGCATATACCCTCCTATTTTGATTAAATTATAAAAATCTTTAAAGAAAGACCCATTTTTAACCTCTGTATAGTCTCAGCACAATGCTTTGCACAGAGTAGACTTTAACTAAGCATATACTTGAATATTTAGGATTAAATAACTTTGGCATAACTTTGTTACAAACAAAACACATATTTTGCATCAGTGTAAAATTACAAGATGTAGACAATAAGGTTTTTTCTATTACATGTCTTAGGATAGGTGCTGAGTGGCATATTCTTTTATTCCACGTCAATTTTTCCTTTGACAGAGCAATTAAGGCAAAAGAAGCCAACCTTTAGAAACTTTATTTCTCTCGTTGCAATTTTGTTGACAGATTTTTCTGGCTTCTCGTAGAATATCTTAATGGCCACTATCTGCCCGGTGTTCTTATGTTTACACTTCATGACAGTGCCATAACTTCCCTCTCCCACTTTTCCAAGAGTTTCGTACATCTCCATTTCCAAGCCTGGCTTCTACTTCATAGAAACAAAGAAAATGGAAAAGGTTAAACATTTATATATATATTTTTAAAATTGTATAGTCCACAGACCCAACCAACCCCTACTTTCAAATATATAAAGAAAAAAAAAATTTTTTTTTTGTCTTTTTCGTTTTTATCGGTACCAGGGATCGAACTCATGACTGCCTGCTTGCAAGGTAGGCGCTTATGCCGCTGAGCTAAATCCCCAGCCCTTATATATAAAGAAATTTTTTAAAAAGGGGGGATTTGTCCACTGAGCCATGACTTCGGGAACTGCCATGTGGCAGTTGTCCGAGAGGTTCAAACGCTCCCCAGAATGTAGGAAACCTATTGCCTCAGTCACTCTCATCAATAATGAGCCTCCCTCGCTGTATGTCGCTTTCCATCACGCGTGGGAACCCACACTTCCTTCCCGTCACGCTCAGGTCAAGTCAAGAAGGCCCCGGAAGCTGGGAAAGCCTCCGTCCCACCCTCTCCTCAAAGGCAAAGTCTGAGAATGGCGGACCGGTGTCGCGCCCGATCCTCGCCGCCGCCGCCGCCGCCACCTCAGCCCATTCTGGGTCCCTGCAGGCCTGGAGCCGCGCAGTCTCTGCGCGACAACGCAACACCGCCCTGACTTCACCGTCAGACCCAGCCGCCGGCTGCCATGGCAACGGCCGGGCGGAAGGGCCCACGCTCGGGACCTAGTACGCAAGACCGGATGCCAGACCAGATGCCCAGACCGGATACCGGCAGGGCCCCGACCCGGAAGGGGAAGTGAGCAGAAGCGGAAAGTACTTCGGGTGAGCGCTGAGTGGGATTCCGCCGGACAGCAGGGGCGGGCGTACAGGTGGCTGTCTCAGGGGAGCGAACCAGAGGTTAATTTGAAGCCGGAAAAGGATTAGATCCTCACGTTTTGACTGCATTGTGACAGCAGCTTCTAAGGAAGCGAAACTGAGGTGGCGGTGCCCCATTTGTGCCATTGATTTGTCCTGAGAACTTCAGCTGCTTGTGCTGAGCCCTAAAGGGATGGCTGTTGTCGTTAACCAGAGACATTTGTAAAACCAGACTTCGAAGGAAACCTTGTGGGCTTAGTTTTTCAAGTTGCTCGGTTACATTAATATTCCACGGACTTCACTGCGACCTGAGCAGTTCACATGCATCCTTAAAATTGGGATAAGATGGTTCTTAGTCAGAAATCTTTCTTGGGAGTGTAATTCATCAGAACATTGTGTAGTTAGACTGCGCCACGCCTCTGGGTTCATCGCCAGCACCACAAAGAAAGAAAGATCAGTCCTTTTAAAAATACCTGCTTTAAGGGGCTGGGGATTTAGCTCAGTGGCATAAGCATCTGCCTGGCAAGTGTGACGTCGTGAGTTCGATCCCCAGTACACAAAACCAAAAAACTAGGCCAGGAAGGTAGCTCAGTGGCACAGCACCTGCTGGGCAAGCGCGAGGTCTTGAGCTCCATTCCAGATACCAGTCAATCTACATTATGCTGTCTAGAAATCTTTAACTCCTAATAACTTGAATTCCTAATAAACCTTTTAAAAATTTCAGTACATGCCAAAATGCTTAGACCTCTCTCCTTAGGAAAACAGATGATTCAGAAGGCCCTGCTACATACGTGGTGATACACAAGGGCACAGAGGGGAAAAGCAGGGCTGGTATCTTAATTTTTCAAGGGATAGACAGGATCGGTTGCAGTTACAGCCTCCAGTGACAAGGATATCACAAGGGCACTTCTTGTCTTTTCTGTTCTTTTCTCTTTTTTTTTTTTTTTTTGTCTTTCCTTTTTTATCGGTACCGGTACCGGGGATCGATCTCACGACTGCCTACTTGCAAGGCAGGCGCTTTTGCAGCTAAGCTAAATCCCCAGCCCCAAGGGCACTTCTTTTCTGTGAAGTGTTAAATGTAAAAAGCCACCACTCATCAGGAACTAGTTTTAAAAAAGCCACCCTATCTATGCAAGCCCTAAATAAGGAGAAATATTCAATAAATTCTAGAACAATGTGTCCCACCCCAGCTCACACATGAAAATCACACCTGGAAAACTTTAAAGTCCCACTTCCAGAAATCTTGATTTAACTGGTATAGTAAAGCAATTGGATTTGTTTGAGGTATCAGCTATTGAACCCCAGAGCCTATTTATACCAGTGTTATTAGAAACCAGTATTTTTATAAAACTTCACAAGTATTTCTACCTGCTAAAGTTAGAGGAGCATAATCAGAAGATGTATCATGGTTTTTATTATTCAAAATACTCAAAACTGTTTTTGAGCTCAACCATATTATAAAAATAATTTTTATATACAAAAAAGAATGTCATAATAAAAGTTAAATGGGCAAAGACTTGCTGTTAACTGTATTTATAAGTATTTGTTGTGGGTTAAATATTGCTGCAGACCAAGCCTGAAGCAGGGTGAATCCTTGTCTTCACAATGTAGAGATACAAACTTGCTACAGTATATAATTATAGCTTTTCAGACTGTTCTTTTCACAAATTCTGGCAGGCTTGGTAACAGGACAGCATGGAATTTTTATTTAATCCACCTCTCCTGGGCGTTATGAAACACATTCACAGAATTTGTCAAAAATGTTATATAAAAAAATGTTACTAGGTTTTGGAATGTCATAGACTATCAGTTTCCAATACAACTATAAATTGCTAGGTAACAACAGATTTTTTTTGTCTTTTCCTTTTTTATCAGTACCAGGGATCAAACTCATGACTGCCTGCTTGCAAGGCAGGCGCTTATGCCACTGAGCTAAATCCCCAGCCCCCAACAGAACAGATTTTTAAGAAATACAGTTTATCCACCCAGGTATATGGCACACACAGCACTTTGCGAGGCTGAGGCAGGAGGATCATTGAGTTCAAGACTAGCCTGGGCACTGTAGTGAGCCCCTATCTCAAAAAAATTTTTTGTCTTTTTCCTTTTTATCGGTACCGGGGATTGAACTCACGACTGCCTGCTTGCAAGGCAGGCGCTTATGCGGCTGAGCTAAATCTCCAGCCCCTCAAAATTTTTTTTAGATTGGGGGGTGGGGCTGGGAATGTAGCCCCGTGTGAAGTTTTGTGCAAAGGTCCTGGGCTCAATCTTAATACTGCTAAAAGTAAAAAATACATTAAAATGGAAGGAAAACAACAGTTTTGTAATGGGACAAGGAAAGAAGGATTAAAAAGGGAGGGAGATGGGGGAAAAAGGAATTAAGATGTATTACATACAAATTCCCATCATGAATGTGATCATTATGTATGTAGAAAGTGTAATTTAAAAAGTTTTCTTTAGCCTTTCACTGCATGTAACCCTGGTGTCTTTCTCCTTAGCAATGGGAGAGTAGCACTGCTATGGCAGGAAGGCAGAAAAGTAAAGGTAAGAACATGGAGCTGTCAGAGAATCACAGAGTGAAAGCACAGCAAGACAGAGGGCTGGCTAATTCAGTCACCAAAGTTACTGCAAGCAAGAGATATTTAGAGTTGAAAGATCAGGAAGATAGAAAAAGGTCTCCCTTGGCCCTTGGCATCCCTGGGGCAATGTGAAAGTCCTCGTTCCACACTTTTCTCCCCTGGTGAACTGGGGAACTCCCTAAATGCATAGCAAAGAAAGTAGGGCATCTTCCTGACCAACAGTACTGAACACTGGAGGAGAGAGAGGGAGAGGGGAGAGGGGAGAGGGGAGAGCGGAGAGGGGAGAGGGGAGAGGGAGAGAGAACCAAGTGACTAAAGGAAATAGAGGGGATTAACATTTCTGGGGAGAAATCAGCAAGGGGCACCTTGGGTCCTTTGGATCCTTTGCACCTTTCTGGCTATGTAGAAATCCTGAAATAACATCTCAGGCTAGATGCATCACGCCCACCCAGTCTGCAGGCTGCCCCCCCCCATCTGAGTCATTTTTGTAGGTTTCTGTGACAACCAGCCACCCAATGACACGCGCTGAAGCTCACATTTCTTAGGATACCCTATGTTAGGTAAAGCCTCGGACTCCGACCCAATCTTCAAATGAAACAACGCCTGTAAAGTAAGTCAGATCTCCATTATTCTGTGAAGTCTTCATACAAAGTATTTGTACATCATTTTTTTATTTCTACCCAACTTCCAACCCGGGAAACCCCGCTATGGTGCAAAAAGAGATGATTTGGTGGCCCTAAGGAAGCCTTTCAGGGGCATTTACTTTGTGTAGGCCTCAGGATTCAGCGCTGTGAGAGTTATGTGTCCTCCCTGTGCCCTGTACCAGAATTTTGATAGGCCACGCAACCAACCAGAAAAGAACTCTTAATTATTTTTGGTTCCTTTTTTTTTTTTTTTTTTTTGCAGCCTGGGTGTCAAACCCAGGACGGATACAAAGCTGCCTGCAAACTGATGGTGATCTTCCCGCCTCAGCCTCCCCAATGCTGGGGTATCAGGCACCAGCCCTGGCCCTATTTTTAATTTTCTGAGACAAGGCTGAGAGGCAGGAGGAGCATTCAGTTGTCCAGGCCATGCCTGGATTTGTGATCTTCCTGCCTCGGCCTCCCAGAGCGCTAGAAAGACAGACGCACGCCATCATGCTGGCGAATCAGCCCCGTTTTAAGGCCCATCGGGACAGACGATCCCTTGCAGAGTGTCCCTGTAGCCAGGCCAGACAGAGCGAGGTGTAATCTTTAGAGCGGATCTCCCCGACTCTCAGGCCCACGGGCTGAGCCCGCGTCCTAGGCCGGGCTGAAACGCGGACCCAGGCGGCGCGCTCACGTGACCCGTTCCAGTAGCGTCACAGGGACACGTGGTTCTAGAGACTTCGCCCCCTCCCCCCAGGGGTGGATTGTTGACAACGCCGCCCGCGGCCACGTGACCTGACGTCACTCCCCACCCCCTCCCCCTGAAATCTCTGGCCCCGGATGCGTCTCCTTGCCTCCTTCGGGGAACTTAAATCAGTGGCGGGGGTGGGGTGAGACAGAGTAGCGTCTGGGTCCCCGCGTCCCCGAGTCCAGGGCGTCTCTGGCGGGCAGGAAGAACGCCTAAGCTATCGTTCCGAGCGGGAAACCGGTCCGGCCCAGCCCAGGTCCCGCCCCGCCGCCCACGGGCCCGCCAGCGCGCCCGACCCGCACCCCCTATCACGCGTGGTACGGGCGGAGGGCGGAGGGATCTGCCGGCGGCGGAGGGAGACGTCACTGCGGGTTGTTTGTCAGTCTCGGCGGCGGAGGCGGCGGCGACTCGCAGTGATTCGGCCGCGGCGCCGGGGGGCGGGGGGGCTGCGCGGGACTCCTTTCTTTCAGACTGACCGCGGGGCAGCTGGGGAGCATGTCGACCCCGGCGCGGAGGAGACTCATGCGGGATTTCAAGCGGTAAGGGCCTTACCCTCCGCCCGGACAACGCTCTTCCGAGAGCCGCGGGGCTGCAGGCGGGGACCCCACACACCTGCCCCCGGTGCCCCACGGGGGTCGACGGAAGCCCAAAGCCAGCCGCGGCTCTCACGCCATCCGTGTTGGTCGTCACTCCGCTAGCGCAGGAATGTCGACACTGCCTCCCCTATCTTCTCCCAAAAAAGTAAAGTGCTGGTGATCGGCGGGCCTGGCGTCCCCGCTGCCACCTAGGCCGGGTGCCCGTCTCCTCCAAGCCTCAGACCTCATCCTCCCTCTCCTGCACCCTGCGGACGCCTCTTCTCTGCTCCGTGAAAGCGGGCTCCTGCCGGCGCTGGGGCTGCACCAGTCAGCTTTGTTCCGAGGCCCCCCGATCGGCTTCTCTGGAACAGGGTTGAGGCAGTCTCCCACCACCCCGCACCCCGCGCCCCGTCCTCCTGCAGTGCGTGTGGGGGCCGCCGCGCGAGACCCCGAGGTGGTTAACACAGCCGCGAAACCCGACTCTGCCCGGCTCGCCCAGAGGGACCTTGAGAGCTGGTCTGGGGATCTGGGCTTCGGGCTGGCCGTCCTGGCTGCCAGTCCCTTCTGGAACTCGTCTCTGGGTGGTGAAGAAAGCGCTATCTATAGCCTCCACGGTCTGGAAAAGTGCCTGTCCTCGGATGGGCGCTAATCCGTTCCTCCCCAGGCCTCCTTTTGTAAAATAGGGTGTTAGGTGTGGGGGTTGTAAGGAGGAAGTGACTTTGCTTTCTGATTACCTTTTGTTGAATACTTTTAGGTAAAGAAACAGAACTAAGGAGAAATTTAGCGTTGCAGTTTCCTCTGTGTTTTTCTTAAGTTTCTGATTTTTTTTTTTTTTCTCCCTCGCCCTGGGGATACCTACTCTGATTGAGAAAAATATATGATACAAAAACAGATTTGCCGCTCAGGAAGTAACCTCTCACCCTCGGCATTGTAAAGCCGTTAAGTGAGGCATTTGGAGGCCTTTGTTTTGGGCCTTGACCAACTTTCTGTTTAATTCATTTGTAACTTTTTAACGACTTCAGGAGGCTGTCAAGCAGTACTTCCTCCAAGGCTTCCATTCCTAGCACCTGATGTGCTTGAATGTGTCCTAAAAAGAACCTTTTCATATGGACTAAAATGAGTATGTTCGTGTGTATATATAGTGTGGAACTTTTGTTTTTAATTGAGATGACCGTATGGAGGATGTTCTACTTAGTGTAAATTTTTTATTTCCTGTCTTGAAAACAGAGCCGATCTGAGTTGCCATGATTGAAATGGGAAAACCCTTTTCCAGTTTATGTCCGTTGTTCCTCTTTGTTCATTTTGCAATTCTGTGTTTAATTCTGAGTGAAACATGGCACCTGTCGCAGTTTTCCAAGGGTTTGCAGGTTACAAGAATTTGGCTGTGACGACTGCCAAAATTTTCGTATTGGCTCTCCTGGTGATAGTTCAGAGCCTGTGAAACAGACTGCTGGATAATCCAGCTGAAGCTTCCCATCACTTTAAAAAGCCAGGAGTAGGGTGAGGGTATTAACTCAGTGGCTCAGCACCTACCTGGCAAGCGCAAGGTCCTGAGTTCGATTCCTTGGAACTAGCCAAAAAAAAAAAAAAAAAAAAAAGCCAGGAGAATAAGTAAAACTTTGGCCAAAAACTTTAACTAATTGGATTTTTTTAGTCACTTGTTTTGCTTGTGCTCTTTCTTTCTGCAATATACTGCACAAATAGCTGTGGTTAGTACACAGTTTTTGCTTGTTTAGAGCAAGAAAATTGATGGTGCTTTAAAAATACCGTGCCATTGAGATTTTAAAGTTTTTTGGGTTCAGGAAGGTAGTTTGTGTTATCAATTCTGGAACAGGTTATATATTAGTCTTGCAACTTGAAGTGAGAGGATCACCAAACCCTTTGGCTCTGCAGATGCTTTGGAGGGATATTTAATAAGTGTATATTTAATAAGTGTATGTAAATCATGTGATTCCTGCCAGCTCAGTAGCAGGAGGAGGAAATAAATTTAGTGTCTCAAGGGTAGATGGTACAGAGTTCACAGGTGTTCTGTTTGGCCTCCCTAGTAACCTTAGTGTTTGAGTTTGAAAGTTATAGTCCTGAGCCAGGCACAGTGGCACACTGCTGTGATTCCAGCACTTAGATGCTGAGGCAGGAGGATCCCGGTGAGTTCAAGGCCAGTGTACTCTACATAGTGACTTCAAAGCCAGTCTAAACTATGTAGGGAGACCTTGTCTCAAAAAATAAATAAATAAAAGAAATGAAAATTACCACTCTGGATTTCTAGATTGCAAGAGGACCCACCGGTGGGTGTCAGTGGTGCACCATCTGAAAACAACATCATGCAGTGGAATGCAGTTATATTTGGGTGAGTTGATTTAACTATGTAATAGGTGTGTGTTAAAGAAAAGTGAATGTAGCCAGATGTAATGATTGGTACCTGGGAGGCCGAGGCAAGAGAGAAACTCCGCCTAAGCAAGACCCTATGGAAAAATGTATAAGGGTGGGGAATGGAGGTACAGAGTCCTGGGGTGTGGCTCAGCAGCAAGGCACCTGCCTGGCCAGTGCCAGATGATTTCCAGTAAACATCCCCTCCTCAGAACAAAGAGAAACAACTATCTAAGAGGAGACTAGTGAAATGAGAATCTTTTTCTTTTTTTTTTTTTTCTTAATGAGAACCTTAAGGACTAAAATTACAAAAACTTTTTCTTTTGAGTTGCCAGGGATCAAACCCAGATCCTTACACGTGCTGGGCAAGTGCTTTATTCCTGAGCTACATCCTTACCCCACAGTACATGTCTTAGTAAGAATTTGGGGGCTGGGTGTAGTGTTGCATAGCTATAATTTCTGCACTCAGGCTGAGGCAAGAGGATCATCAAGAGTTGGAGGCCAGTCTGGGCTACTTAGTGAATTCAAGGCCAACTTGAATTCTGTAACAAGACCTGTCTCAAACTCTCTCCCTTTAAAAAAAAAAAAATTGGAGCTGTTACAATTTATTTGCTCTGTGAAGTTACTGTCTAATTTTTTGTTCTGAGACAGTGTTTTGCTGTGTCACCTAGGCTGGTCTTGAACTCGTTGCTAAAGTGACCCTCACACCTTAGTCTCCCAAACAGTAGCTGGGGCTGCATACACCCCACCACACCTAACTTTATTTGAAATGAGGGATTCACTTTTGCCCGTTCTGGTCTTGAACCCTAGGTTCAAGGGGTCCTTCTGCTCAGCCTCCTAAATATCTGGGATTAGAGATATATCTGCACCCAGTTATCTGTGATTTTAGAACAACTTCGGATGACTTATAAAAGTTACTATTTGATACTGCATGGAATTGAATAAGAAAAGACAGTTACCTTGTAGAAAATGTACCGTGTGTATGTTCTATGCTTATTCTGTAAGAGCTATTAAAAGGCTGGGAACTAGAAATACAGCTTTCATCAGGGCAAGACTAAAGGAAAAAGTTTCACAGCCTAGTATAAAATAACTGAATGGAACCATCAAAGATGCAGCCTTATTTTTGTGGGGGTTTCGGTATCCTTTTGCATGATGCTGGGGGAGGGGGCGTGTAAGCCCAGAGCCTTGTTCATGCTAAGGCAAGCACTCTACTAGTAAACTACATCCCCAGACCACATACATGCTTTGTGATTTAAAATTTGTGTCATCTTTTCCCCTTGTATTTGGTCTGTTTTTCATTCATTCTTAAAATTAGGGTTTTGTACTCAAATGTGAGCAGAAATATTGTCAAACAAAACCCTTAAATTGTCATGAGCCTGTAATCCGAGCACTGAGGTACAAGGATTATATGAGGCCACTGTGAACCACAAAGCAAAAGTTTGTCTCCAAAGACCAGAAACCAAATCAAAAGCTACTCAGAAATGAGTGAAGTTCAGTCTCTTGCAGAGTAAAATGGTTCTGTTGCATTCCATTTGGCTGTAACATTGTTTCTTTGAGACCTTGAATGTACCTGCAAGTAATAAATACACATTGCTGCTTAAGAAAGATTAAATTTGAATATGGAGACAAGAAAAAGATTTAAACATATTTGGCCTTCTGGGTGGCATAGGCTACAAGCAGCCAGAGAAGAGTGCTCAAAGCAGCACACTTTGGTGCTTGGTTTGTTTTTATTGTTTTTTGGAGACAAGATCTTTCCAAGTAGTTTAGGCTGCTTTAAATCCACTGTGTAACCTAGGCTGACTGAACTTTCTGACTCAGTCTCTCATGTGCTGGGATTATAGTTGTGTAACCATCAAACCCAGCCACAAAGCAAGACATTTTGATTTGGTGTGATGGTTATCTTAAGGGGTATTGATTTCCATCTTATTGTTGTAAAACAAAGATTGCTTTTTCACTTAAGAACACATAATATTGGCCCGGGATTTAGCTCAGCAGCACAGCACCTGCCTGGCAAGCACAAGGTCATGAGTTTGATCCCAGGTACCAAAAAAATAAAAAAAAGAATATACATAACAGCCAGAGCTTGGGGACCAGCCCAGGTTACAGAGGGAGCTCAAGGCCAGCATGAACTGCATAGCAAGACCTTATCTCAAAAAAACAAAGTACGCATACCTGCTGGGTGTGGTGACAGACATGACCCAGCACTCAGACGCTGACGTGGGACAGTTACACTTTGAGGGCAGGCTGGGTGACAATGACTTTCCAAGGAGTGTTCCTCAGTGCAGAAGGCTCTGGGTTTACTTTGTAGGGCCAACAACAACAAAGACACCAGTAAGTATTTCTATATATTTACAGCTGGGCATCATAGCGCACACCTGTAATTCCAGCTACTTGGTAAGCTGAGGCAGGAGGACTGAAGGTGGCAGGAGGACTAAAGGTGTGGGCCAACCTGTGTTGTTTAGTGAGGCTGTCTCAAAACTGAAAGATTTTTAAAAAGACATGGAAATGTAGCACAGTGATAGAGTAGTTAATCTACATGCAAAAGGCCCAGGGTTTGAGTCTCATTACCCTTAAGAAAAAAAAAAAGACGAGTATTTACAAAGTGACCCATATGTGGGAGCTGAAGTCCATGTTTTCTTTTCCTGAGCTTGGGTCTCTTTTTCAGCTTGGCCTTTACCTCTGTGAGCAAGGCTTGAACTCACACCCTCCTCTCAGGTTGGAGTGCTGGGGTCGTAGGCATGTGCCACCTCACCCCAAGTCCTGCATTCTTTCTGTGCTACAGTCAGGGAGAAATGATTTGGTTTTGTAAAATCTCCCCAAAAAGAAGAGTCAGGAATGAAAGTTACTCTTTATGATTCCATGTGTGAAAACCCAAGACTAAGATGTTATTGAAATACGTCTCTTAAAATTCCACACATCATCAGAATGATCCCCTCTTTTTTCTTTGTTGGATTTTTATCATTTCCATTCTTGAAAATCATGAAAAAAAGCAAACTAAAACTTCTTTTAATCAGAAATCTTCTTGCTTTCAGACCAGAAGGGACACCATTTGAAGATGGTAAGTCATTCTTAACTGTTTTCTGTAGTATTATAGGAGACTCTGAATCCAACAGGTTTACTGGAAGTCATTTCTGTTAATAAACCAAGTTAAAGGCAAACAAAGCCCCTGAGAACTGGCGTTTATAGGCGTCCCACATCAACTCCCAGCCCCTTATGTGTACTTTGATACTCACCTCTAGAACTAAAGCGCAGCCAGTGTTGAGAGTACTTTGTGTACATGGGCCCGTCAGCTGGCATGGTAAAGATGCCTGTGAGGTAAACAGCAAGAGAGGAATAGTGCTTTTTTAAAATTTTGTATCTGTATTGTTGAGCTATAATTTTTCTTAAACATATAACTGCCAGTACCTTTAAATACCGCAGTCGTGTAACATCCATAAGCATTCTGCATAGCCTTTTTCTGTCTCAAGGTGAATGTTTTCACCAGAAGCCAGTAAAAAGAGTAGTTCTAATACATATTTAAAATTGAGTTTATTGAATGGATTTCAGCTAAGTGGTTGTATTTTCCCTAATTAATTGTACCATGAATTAAAAGCAACTTTGGTGTAATTATCAACATGACTTCAGAATTAGTCCATCAAGAATACTTGTGCAGAATTCTGACAGCAGAGCTGTTTGTAAGGAGAGATTAGCTGAGTTGCCTGGTGGGAGTGGATATATCTGGAGTCTGGAATATTACGTACCTGTTTAAAAAAATTAAGGTAGAGCTGGATGGAGGCCTGAGTAGACTGGAAATTGTTGCACAGTGATGTAGCATCTCATGTTTACCAGGTCTGTGTGTGTGTGTGTGTGTGTGTGTGTGTGTGTGTGTGTGTGTGTATGAAAGGGTTATGTACCACCCTGCTATCAGGGATTATTTCTGGGTGGGGATCACCAATTAAAGGAGCCAGTTAAGGTTTTAACTTTTTTTTATTACCAGTATATCATGAATTCTCAGATGTCCATAAACCCCTTGGGGTCTGAGTCCCTTTCTGTGGACCCCGGGGATCCACATTGTCTCTATACCTAGGCTTCTGTAGCCATTTACGTAGATGGTACAGTTGCAGTAGTGACTAAGGGTGCACCAAGCAGTTTAGCATCTTAGAGCAAATCACTTCAGTGGCACCATACTGTACTAGTACTAACCATCGTACTCTGCATTTTAAAAGTACCCATTTTACTTCTAAAATGCTTGTTGAAATTATTCAATTCTGACCTTTCGTTATGCCATATTATCTTCTAATATATTCTATGTGGAACAGTGGGAATTACAAGTTAAGGCACATTGTTTGCACTCCAAAGCATGATAGTTGCCTGGCAAAAAAGTGTTTCTTCACTTGAGCCGTGACTTGAGTGAGCTGAGCTTTTCGTGGAATGCCTTTTAACTGAGAGAGAGGCTGGGGCTCGGGCTCCGTGCTGGTGCACTGGCCTGCCCTTCGGGAGGCCCGTGGTTCGATCCTCTGCATCACGAGAGACTGACAGGCAGGACTGCTGTTATCCGGGTTTGCAGGTACGGCAGGTGTATTCTCAGAAGGAGCCTAGGTGGGCTGTTAGCTTAAGGAAAGGAAAGGAACATACTTGTCACTGATAACAAAAATCTCTGATGCTATCAGTAGGTGGTATTACCTATTGTGATTTTTTTTTTATAGCGCATAATGTGGAAGCTCTGTATAAGTTGAAGGAGCTCGCGTTTTCCAGATGACTAATCCATGTGTCACAGAATTGTGATGGTTACGGTTTGTGAGGCTGTGGCTGGGGATGTCCCTTGGAGGTAGTGCAGTGTGTATGAGCATGCCTCAGGCTGTGGCTTCAGTCTCCTGCACCTTGAAACAACAAAAGTTTGATGCAAAGTAAAACATTTTATTTGTATCCAAAAGTTTGCTGATAAGATTTCATATTCTACATTGCAATAAGCATTTAAAACTAATGTTAAGTGTCTACCCTTACCTAAACAGCAATGAAAATACGCCCTTTTTTCAATTACGTATTTGCACGGGGAAGACTTTCTTCACATCCTGTACTTAACTGAAGCAGCACTATAGCACATTGAGTGCAAAAACAGATGAGTGAATACAGCTGCCTTCCGTGAAATCAGTTTTTAAAATTTGATTTATTTTTTGAGACAGGGTCTCACAGTGTAGTGCATCCTGGCCTTGAACTCAAGTTACATACCCCAGGCTGGCCTCACACTAATGGTGAGCCTCCTGCCTCAGCCTTGAAAGTGCTGGGATGACAGGTGTACACCACCACACCTGGAGAAAACAGTCATTAAAGAGAATTGTAAAAACATAAGATGATACTGTCTTTGTCGCAAATATTTTGTTAAATGTTATTGAATTAATATTTTAAGTTTTTTTTTTTTTTTTTTTTAAATCCGTACCAGGGATCGAACTCACGACCGCCTGCTTGCAAGGCAGGAGCTTATGCTGCTAAGCTAAATCCCAGCCCTACTTTAAGGTTTACTAAGTTACAGTTTCTAATACAAATATCAATAATCAGTAGTTTGCTGGAGATAGCCTTTACTGACTCAGAAGCTAACTTTTAAATTTCACAAATTTTTCAAGCTTTTTTTGTTTTTTGTTTTTTCTGGTGTGTGGAATCAAACTCAGGACCTTGCGCTTGTCAGGGAGGTGCTGTACTGCTGTATCCTAGCCTCTCAAGGTTATTGAAGAGCCATTACTTGAAAGTTAAATGTTCCCCAATCAGAGTGATACAACTAAAATCTCATCACATTCTAATTATTTTCCTGCACTGTACTGTGTTTACAATGCTCTTGAAGTTCTGTTTCTTGCATTTCGGTGGTTGTAGGGATTGAACCAGGGCCTTCACACTAAATGACACCTTCAGCCACTTTGTGTTTTGAGAGTCTTGCTGAATTGTCTGGGCTGTCTCAAACTTGTGACGCTCCTCCTGACTCCCTTAGTCTTCCACAGTGTGGGAGTGACAGGCGTTCGCCACCACCCCCAGCTCAGTGAATTCTGTCCTGGTAACGTGGGATTTAAGTATGAAAGGGTCTGAGGTCACAAGACTTAATGAGAGCCGTTTCATATTTGTTTTGCTTGAAATTTTATATTTTAATAGCTATTAGTTTTTGTAATTAAAAAGGTTAAAATTAAATTTTAAAAACAAAAGATCTGGGAACATAGCTCAATGGGCGACCATCTGTTTCACATGCATGATGAGGGGCCTTGGTTGATCCCCAGCACCATAAATAAATAAAAGATTAGGCATAAGGTTTAACTCATTAATTAACTTGTATTTATTGATGTATATACAAGTATGAAACAGGGTTTGCCTTTGGTTTGCTGTTATTTTTGGACTACCTAATCCCACATTTCCAGACTAAAAAAGTAGAAGTTGTATTCCAAGTAAATGACCAGTGAGGACACAGTGTAAAATATTTTACCAAATTAAGCCTCTGAGTAGATTAAAGTCAGAAGCTTAGAATTTAAAGAAAGGATTTGTTTGTTTTCAAGATGCTAACCCAGAATCTGCATGTACCAGGCATGTGTACTACCACTGAGCTACATCCCCAGCCTGGGTGTGTGGGTGAAACAGGGAAAGAACCTTGGAGAAGCATCGGGAATGGTTTCATGTTTTGTTGACTTCATTAGTGGTTCCATCTTCTAGAGTATCTCAGGTTGTAGTTGGAGATATTGGTGTAGATAATACGCACAAAAGAAGTTTAGAAAGACATTTATTAGTGGCTATTTCTTGGAAATAGAATTGGAACTAAAAAAGTCTTTTATACCTGAACATGTTGGCTTATTACATAATTTTTTACATAATATTTGAAACGTCTGTGCCTTTTTGACCATTCAATACTGATTTAAACTGAGCAAACTAAGTACCATAGTGGCCAGTAGCTAATAATTGGCAGTTACACTAAAGATGACTAATTCTTGTATTCACGTGAAGAGATTGGTTTGGGAGCCAGGAGTCATCTGTGTTAGAATTCATTCCTAATCTGCGTTTCTTGCCAGGTGGTATAGTCAGTCCCTATGTAAAGCCTGCAGCATCCGCCTTCCAGACTGTGACAAACTATTTGTAGTTCTTTAAGTATGTTTTAGATCTTGGTAGCCAGGGCCCGGATGCCTTCCAAAAATACCGCAGTTAGCACTCCCACCAGCAGCACATGGGGTGCTTGTTCCCCGAGTATTCGCCTGTGCTGCCTGCTCCATCTCACAGAAACAGAAGGGGATCAGTCTGTGTTTTGTATGCTGAATCAGTTTGCAGTCAGACTTTTGTGTGGTAGTTTAGATACTGTACAGGATGAAGAACTGATGATGAAATGTAAAAGGCATGTTTGTTTTTGCAATAATTATTTTGGTTTGTTTTCTGTCTAGGTACTTTCAAACTAGTAATAGAATTTTCTGAAGAATATCCAAATAAACCACCAACTGTTAGGTTTTTATCCAAAATGTTTCACCCAAATGGTAAGTACCAATGTATTGTCCATCCCAAGGGCTGAGGGGTGGTTTCTGTCTTAAGGAAAGGTCTGTTGTCTGTGTGAGAACTGCTAGGGGTTGAACCCGCTCTTTGTGCAAGCCAGGCGGATGTTCTGCTACTAGGCAAGAGCTGCATGCCCAGCCCATTTCCCTCCTTTCAGGTCTGGTCACTTCAGGAGCCTCTTGTATCAGGGTTTCCCCTGTGAGGTGGGGCTGTAACTGAATAACCTCTGAGTTGAATGTAGTGTGTAACGTATCGTAGCGCATGCCTATAATGCCCGCTTCTTGGTAGGATTGCAGGTTCACCCCAGCCTGGGTAACTTTTTTGGGACTGGGATTGAACTCACAACCTCATGCTTGCCTTGCAGGTGCTTAGGGTGCTGAGCTAAATCCCTGGCCCACAGAGCCCTTCCTTACAGAAACAAAAAGGGTTAGGGATATAGAGAGCAAAGGCTCTGCTTTCAGTCCCGCCCTGCCAGAGACTAACATTTCTTTATATAAAATGAGAATCGTGTTGGATGTCCAAAGTTTTTGTTGTGGTTGTGAACATGTTGAGAGGGGTTGTTTGTTTTTCTGATTGAACTGAGGGCAGAGCCCTGCATGGCAGCCCTGCATCGTTTTTCATGGCCCTCAGCATTTTAGTTCTTTGCACAGGTTTGCTATGATCCATTTCACTTCTGTCCAACTGTGTCTTGGTGGTTTTTGGTTGTTTGCTCTTTTCCTTCAGTACTGGAGATTGAACCCAAAGCCTTAACAATGGGCTATGTATGCAGCCCTTTTTAATTTTTTTTTTTTCTTTTTCTTTTTTATCAGTACCAGGGATCAAACTCATAACCACACACTTGCAAGGCAGGCGCTTATGCAGCTGAGCTAAATCCCCAGCCCCAGCCCTTTTTAAATTTGAGATAGGGTCTCATTAAGTGCCAGGTTTATCTCAGACTTGTATGCTGGAATTACAGGCAGTGCCATCAGGCCTGGCCATTGTTTGCAATTTTAAACAGCACTGGGGCTGGGGATTTAGCTCAGTGGCATAAGCACCTGCCTTGCAAGCAGGCAGTCGTGAGTTCGATCCCTGGTACCGATAAAAAAACAAAACAAACCCAAAAAACACAAAGTTTAAACAGCACTGAATTCTTCCTTTTAAGTGCTCCCCCCCCCCACCCCAAACAGTGCTCTACCACTAAGCTATCCCAGCTTCCCTTTTTCTTTTCTTTTTTTTTGGGGGGGGGGTGGGAATCAAACTCACAACCTTGTGTTTGAAAGACACTAAACTCCACTGAGCTAAACCCCTGGCCCAAGCCTCCCGTTCTTGAAAACCAGTCCTTCAGATACCATTGGTTAATTGTTTTTGTTTGTTTGTTTTTGAGACAAGGTCTCATTATTTGTAACTCCAGCACCCTCAGAAGCCGAGGCAGGAGGATTTCAGGTCTGAGGCCAGTCTGGGTAAATTAGCAAGATGATGTATCAAAATATAAAAATGGGCCAGAGCTGTATCTTCCTGTGAAGGCTTTGAGTTTAACCCACAGTATTACAAAAATAAAACAGAAAGGAATGCAGCCATTGAAAAAACAAACCATAAAATACAAGGAAGGTTAAAAAAAATGAGGTCATTCATAATCCTGTTAAACAGATCTATTTACATTTTGATGTTTACTGTTAACAAATGTTTTGTGATTTATATAAACTTTAGGTGAAAATATTCATAGATAATCTTTCAAAATACAGAATTATTGAATATAGTTTAAAACTTTTAAAGGTAATGTACTGTATCTTCCTTCCTTATTAAAAGGTACATATGATATTTGGTGCTGATGCTGGTAATGGTTATATGAACATTGGTTTAAAAGTGGCAGAGTCTTGCATAGCTCATGCTGGCCTGAAACTCATAATCAGCTTGACTCAGCCCCCAGATACTTACTTATGCGAGCCAGGACTGGAACCTAGGGCTCTGTGCTGCCAGGCAACACAGAGCCACACTGAACCCCACCACTAGCCCCAGATGAGCCATCAGGTCTTTTGCCAGTCCTGTCATTTCGTGGACTACAGGGAGTTGCCTGTCTTTGACTATTGTGAACATTCTATAAATAAGTCTTTGTACAAGTTCATGATTACTTCCTTAGTTTCTAGGAGTGGACTCAGTATTTCTAAGTTTCTCAAGAGCTTTAAGACCTTAGAAATGCAGTATCGAGCCCAGGGCCTCAGGTCTGTCAAGCAGGTGAAACACAGAATTTCAATAGATTGCTTCCTGGTGTGTGTTGAAAAAAAATAATCTAACCTCTTCCTGATGATAAGATACAAAATCAGGGGCTTGCTTCACTTTTGAAGACAGGTTTTCATGTGAGTCAAAAGGATTTAATGGCTTAGAAGGCTGGGAATGTAACTCTGAAGACCTTGAGTTCACTGACCAGTACTGCAAAAAACAGAGCAGAGAGTTTAGTTGTTTCCTAATATCTAAAACTATAATCCCAGCACTTATGAGGCTGAGGCAAGAGGATTATGAGTTTGAGACTTCCCTGGGCAACTTAGCAAAACAAAAAAGCCTAAGGGCCAGGGATACAGGTCGGCACACAGCACCTTCTTGGCAAGTGTAAGACTGTGAGTTTGAGTTTCGGAACCAAAAGAAAAAGCCCCAACAACTTCTGACTGGGCCAAGCATTCAGTTTACATTAAAGACTTTTCTTAACTGTTAGGTATGACAGTTACCTGTAACAAATTTATTGTCTCTACAGTGTATGCTGATGGTAGCATATGTTTAGATATCCTTCAGAATCGATGGAGTCCAACATATGATGTATCTTCTATCTTAACATCAATTCAGGTGAGTGTGTTACAGTGTGTCATCATTTTTCATGGTTCTTTGAGAGACAGCAGCTCCCTTAGGACCAGTCTAAGAACCAAGCAAGCAAGCTAATAGGCTCATTTTCCAGCACCCAAGTGGCGATTGGAGTGCTCAAAGATGATGGTTTTTAGTCAGCTGGTTTGATTTTGTGTCACTTGACCATGAGTTCAGTCCTTGGTCTGTTTTTTGATCCTTTGTGAATTACACGTTCTCACAGGTCAAGCTTGAGCCCTTGTAGTGTAGCCAGAGGTTGTGGAGAAGATACTCTGCAGAAGAGGTAAAGATGATTGTTGGGAAATCCAAAGGGACCTTAAGAAACTGCTAAGTACAGAGATGCTTTGAAGTTGCTTTCCTGTCTAAGTATTTCTGTTTTTAAATAAACGCAGAGCGTAACTATTTGGCAGAGTATGTCAGAGTTGACCTTAAATAACAGTTAAATAACAGGGATACATCTTGGTTTCTGACCTGTTTTAATTAAAAGGTTTTTTTATTAGACATCATTAATTCTTGTCATCTTAGAACCTTCTTATTTCTTTCCCTCACTGCTGTTAAATGTATGTTTTATCAAAGGAAACAAGATTCACCCCCAACTTACTATTAGGCATTTGCAAAGTGATCACAAGAATACAATCTAAGCCTGGGGATGAGGTAGGAACACTTGATTTTTTAAAGACAGGGTCTTACTTTGTAGTTGATTCTGGCCCTGAACTCACTATGTAGTCCAGGCCAGCCTGAACTCATGGCAGTCTTCCTGTCTCAGTCTCCTGGGATTCCAGGCATGTGCCACCACACCTGGCTATCACAGAATGTTACTAAGGTGTTTACTGGTGTATCTTAACTAAAGTAAGTTATTTCCTACTTAGTGAGAACATATCTGTATGCTAAAGAGAATGTTGTTTTATTTATTTGGAGAGGGTTCTGGGGATTGAAACCAGGGCCTTCACACTGAGCTGCGGCATCCCCCGGGTCTCAGGGTCTCAGTAATTCACTATAAATTGCCCAGGCTTTAGGGCCGGGGATATAACTGTGGCACAGTACCTGCCTGGCGAGTGCAAGGTCCTGAGTTTCATTCCCAGTAACAAGCAAACAACAAAAAAATCGCCCAGGCTAGGGTCGAGCTTGGCCATCCTCCAGCCCCGGCCTTCCAGAGTTTTATTCTTTTCTGATATTAGGCAAGTGTCAAAGACTTGTTTTAGAAGCCTAAGTTCTTTGGCTGCAGGAAACCTCTTAGCCATTTCCAACAATGTTTAGACCTTAAATTAAATGACATACAAACCTTTAAAATTTAGTTTGTTGTTTATGAAGTTTTTCTGTACTGCTTATCTGAGCCCTGCTGGTAAAAATCACTCTGCAGATCTGTTTTTC
The DNA here is from genome assembly GCF_034190915.1 of Cavia porcellus. Taxonomy (NCBI): domain Eukaryota; kingdom Metazoa; phylum Chordata; class Mammalia; order Rodentia; family Caviidae; genus Cavia; species Cavia porcellus. The sequence goes on from NW_026947502.1 coordinate 6,187,917, forward strand.
CTTTTCTTCTAGTCTCTGCTGGATGAACCAAATCCAAACAGTCCAGCCAATAGCCAGGCAGCACAGCTTTATCAGGAAAACAAGCGAGAATATGAGAAGAGAGTATCAGCCATTGTGGAACAGAGCTGGAACGATTCATAATAGACACCTGGTCTGTTCATCTTTCTCTTCATCGTTGTGTATAATTTACCTCTCAGTAGAAAGGCTAACAAATTTTAAGTGCCACAGGTTTTAAGGATTCTGGAAAAAAAAGAAAAAAGAAAAAAAAGTCCTTCATTTAGAACCTACAAAAGCTTGTGTATCCTGATTAATGTACTTTTTATTGCATGGTGTGAACTAAGTTATTGCTGCATAAATTTGTAATATATCCTGTTTGTATTTTTTTCCAAGTGTATAATGTTGGTGTGGAGTTTTCATGACAGAATATACACATTTTGTAAATCTGTACTTTTTTCAAATATTGAATGCCTTATTTTTGAATTCTTTAGATTTTTAAATTGGAGAAAAGCACTTAAAAGTTTTTTATATATGAATATTACATGTAAAGCTGTTAAAATACATAACTTCAGTGCAAGAGACTTTGTCACTTATTTCCTTATCTGTGTGGAAGGGGTTAATAAGTCTCTAGCTCTCCATCAATTGATAGTATCATTTTCAGTTTCCAAAAAACTTGTTTCTATTTTATCAAGAAAGTCCCCAAATTTGATTCTCACTACCTGTTATCTCCAACTTTATTTGAATGTACCTCTGTTAGTCTTGGTTGAGTAATTACAGACATGACTGGTTTGATTGTGTCTAGCTCTGTACTTAGGCCACTTGTGAACACTTTCTTTGTGCATTACTGTTTAACTGTACCTTCTGCAGTTTCACATTGGGCCCTTTACCACAAGCAGAGAACTGATGCAACTTATTCTGCTGCTTAGTAGCATTTCAATAGGCTTTTGGTTAAAGAAGAAGGTAAAACCATAAACGTTTACCAAAAATTCATGCCCCAGCATTAGCAAAGAATCGGTTGCATTGGTTTGATAAAGGCAGATATATTTGGAAGGAATCTTGGTGTAATTTTAAATATTTGAAAACTACATTTTAATGCAATTACATATCTGTTTATTTTGAAAAAACAACTGTTTTAACACCAGGGCCTGCTGAGTTGCTTTCTCTTGTGGAGATTTTTTTTTTTTTAATCTCCTTAAGTTGTATGAGTTGTACTGCATCTTAGTTTACTGGATAAATTTAAAACCAGTATTGTAGAAAGCTAATACAAGCTATCTTATGCCTTCAAATAGTATAGCAAATGGAAAATATACAAGTAAATTCTGTTGAACCACCTGTGTAGTCTTTATAGTGGTTAAAGCAGCTACTTTAGTAGCCAAGAGTTTCTTGTCATCTCTGTATCAGCCTCATATAGAAATAAGTGAACAGGTTCTTTCTATTAGAGGACGGGTTACAGGGTGGCAGTGTTTACAATTTGAATTCCTCACACAGGAATGGGACATGCTGGCGTTTCCCTGTGAGTTACTACTTGGCAGATATGGGCATTCACTCACTGGAATCATGGCCAAAACCAGAAGGTGCTTGGCTCACAAAGTACAGAAATACACTCCAGTGACTCCTGGATCAAATAGTTACTGTGAGGGTCTGCACCTTGCTTCCTTGAATGCTGTCTGCTGTCTGGGTAGATCTTCCACCCATTTTTAAATTCATATCTTACCTCTCTCTGCCCCATACCCCGTACTGAGAATTGAACTTGACCTCGTGCTTGCCAGGCAGGTGTTGTGCCACTGCACTTTAATCTTGTCTCCTTGCGCTATATTAAGTGGGCCGTTTTGAGTGCTAACAAAATTACAGAAGTTAACACCTCATAGTGCCTAAAAGAATCTCATACTTTACTGGCACGGTGGCACATACTTGTCATCTTAGCACTCAGGAGGCTGAGGCAAGAGGATTGTTCCAAGTTTGAGGCCAGCCTAAAACTACACAGCAAGACCCTGTCTCAAACTGTCCCCCACAAAAAACAATCTCATGTTTGTCCACGTGTATGCCTTTTGGAGAAATTCTTAGGAAGGATCCCTCTCAGCAATTTTTGTTTTTTTCCTTCATCTTTAGAACAAATCCCAGTTACTTTGTTTCAGTATCAGATGTGAAGCTTCAGTTTATAAGGCTATACAGAAAATGTTTATTTTTACATTCTATGTAAATTTTATAAATTATGGCAAGAAGCTAAAACTAAGATACTTAGATAAAATTTTGTATGGCTGGATTCACGTTACAAGTTCAATGTATCTGATAAAATTTCATAGTAACAATACTAGTCTAGAACAATTTGCACAAGGCTCTATTCTAAGCACTTTAACATAAATTCTGCTTTAGACACAGTTTATAAGGATAGGTACTGTTACATTACAGATGAGAAAATCGGTTTCAGAGGTAAAGTGATTTGCTCAGGGGCAACGAGCTAGGAAATGGTAGCGTGAGATTTGAACCTAGTCTGATCTTTTAACCGTAACTGTCCTCTCCCTTAAATTTACTTTTGATATGCTACTAAACTTTAAATATTCATCTTAACTTATGGAAAGTTTCAGTTCCTGTAGTTGAACACCAGCATTGTATCTATGCACTTGCAAAGCCCACCTGGATTAATACTGAAAGGAGACCGTGAGTGGGCCGGGCCATGGAGGGGGCTGGAGTGTGTTCCACAGCTTGAGTCACAGCACTGCCTCCTCCCTGCAGGCTTTCATGCTTGCCAGGGCTGGACTGATCCAAAGAAGCTGTGGCGCCAGGAGGAAAAATAGCTACAGAGAACCTGAGTAAATCCATGTCCAGGAGACCAGAGGCTTGAGGCACAACTAACAAGATAATGTGAAGGAGGAACTGGCCCTGCTGGATGGGTCCAATTTGGCCTTTAAACCTCTGGGTCAGACAGGAGCAGGGGAGGCTCGGGCTACAGTGGGAAGAGGCTAGGCTGCACCACAGCGAAATTGATGGTACGGATCCTAGCTCCGGGACCTGAGCAGTAGAGGAGACCCTTGCTCAGCTGCAGCAGGAGACTGGAAGGGAATGAAGCAGCTCAGAGCTCTGTACTGTGTAGGTAAGAAAACAGAAGAATGGCTCAGAAAAAAACCACCCTTTTCTTTCCCCAATATAAACAAGTTGGGTTTGCGTATAGGACTACCTTTCAATCTCTGATGAACTGTGACTTAACAATAAAACACATTTCCGCCCTTCTCTGAAATACCCCAAAGCCTGCAGGAGAACCCTACACCCCACAACCCCAGCCACCCCAACAGATCAGTCCCATTAATACAAATAACGCTTAGAACTGTTGCAAATTACACAGGCGGAAGGAAGGTAGTTGCGAAAAAAGCTATTAGAGGTGAATGAAATAGCTGGGTGAGGTGACGCGTGCCTGTAACCCCAGCACTCGGGAGCCGGAAGCAGGAGGGTCACTACAAATTCAAGGCCAACCCAAAGTACCAAAACCCTGGCTCAGAAAAGGAACAGGTAAATGAAAGATTATGTCATGATGGTTGCCCTGTTCATTTCCATCTTGTCGGGGGTGAGGGGGAATAGCTGTTCCCTAATAGGGGAATGTTCAGTTTTAGTGTTTAACAGCAAAGACTAAACTCCAGTCTGAAAGGATTTCTTTCTCCATCCTTTGAACAAAGAAGAAATAACGTGTGCCATTCTTCAGTAAGTTCTCCCCACCATTGCTATACCCTTTTAAAATAATTGTCATGAGGTCTTAATGTTTCTTCCGTTCATAGGATGGACTGAGGGCTTTTTTAGTTGGGCCGAAGAGGTGAATGAGCTGTGTGCCTTTATACAGCCAGTGTGTTTGGAGGGTTCAGGGATGTAGCACAGTGGCACAACCCCTGTCCGTGAGCACAGGGTCCTGAGTGATTGCTGGTACCCCTGTTCCCCTCCCCAAAAAAACTTACTGGGGTACAACTGTCCACATGGTTCAATTCCTGAATACCTGAAATCAAGAACCCTGGAAGGGCCAGCTGTGTGGCTCACATCTGTAATCCCTTCTCTAAGGCTGGGGGAGAGGATGGCATGTTCCAGCCCAGCCTGGGCAGCAGAGCAAGACTGTCTTACAAAGAACCCTGGAAGGACTTGGGCCCAGGCCCCTCTGGCATACAAAGGTTCAGGCCTGATGAGATTTGCACAGGAAGTGACTCTGAGGATTAGAGCGTGGCCACTTGGAGCTTCCTGTCACTGATTTCTGGATTGACGTGACCAATATGCACAAAGTACACTGCTGGCATAAACCAAATAATGATGAGAGAAAGGATGACCGTAGTTCTTGCCCCCATGCAAGTCCAATGATTGTGGGTGTAGCAGCTTGGTCATAGTGTGCCCACTTTAGCATGCACAAGGCCCTGGGTTTGATCCCCAGCTACGCAGGTACACGCAACCAAGGTGCTGTGTAGTCGCTGGGAGAAAGCTAGCTTATCTTTCCTGGCAGACGTCCTGAAGGTGCTACTGGGCTGGAACTTGTATAAAGGGAATCAGAGCCTCTCAAACTAAAGCCTTTAGTGACTGACTGGAATGTGGAAGTGTTTACTACTACCAAGATGAGAACACAGAAGCATGTAAGGCACACCTCTTGAAAGCAAACGGCCGTGGATGGTGACACACACCTGTAATCCCAGCACTTGGGTGACTGAGGCAGGAGGATTGCTTGAGTTAAGGGGCAGCCTGCGCTACATACAAAGCAAGACTCTGTCTCAAAATTTTAAAAAGTAGGGGCTGGGGATTTAGCTCAGCGGCATAAGCGCCTGCCTTGCAAGCAGGCAGTCGTGAGTTCAATCTCTGGTACCGATAAAAATGAAAAAGAAAAAAAAAATGGGGCTGGGGATTTAGCTCAGCAGCAGAAGTGCATACTTTGCAAGGAGGCAGTGGTGAGTTCAATCCCTGGTACTGATAAAAACGAAAAAGAATAAAAAAAAAATTTAAAAAGTAAAAAGCAATCAAAGAATTGATTTAAGACTGCTGCTGCTTTTAAGCCCCGAGGATAAACTTACTTTCTTCCCTCCCCAGTTTCAAACAATATCTTTGGTTTTGGTTTGGGTATTTTGGTGTTGGCAGTTGAACTCAGGACCTAATGCTCGCCAGTAGGCACTGCACTGCTAAGCCATGTCCCTGGCCCCCCATGCAAGCTCCTTTACCAAGAATGCACAGTTCCCCAGCTCAGGTGCCTCGCAGAACTTCTGAAGAAAAGGATGCCAGCGTGTGCAGCTCTTTGGCCTCCCTGTGAAATCACAGAACACAGTTGGGAATGTTCCAGCTCAGGGTCGGTGCTACTAAGTTCAAACAATGATCTAGAAGCTGTTTCCCTACAACCTCAGCTCAAATTTAAGGGCTAATTTCCTCTTCCTTTGGGAAAACCTGCCTTTGTTTGGCTTGACAACCATACTCGGCAAAGACTCGAGAGGATTCCAGAGATTTCACTACAGGCTGGAAAGAGTACTCCAAAGAAAAGCTAAGTGCTGACCTGGATGTGTCTGCTCGTAGGAGCGTGCCCACAGGGGCCGGGAACGCTGCAGTTTTGGGTGCAGACTCGCTAGAACATCCGCTGCGAGGCTGCCCTTCGAACCATTCCAGGAGCAGGTGCAAGGGTACTGTCCGCGCCAGCAAGATGAGCAAGGGCAGCAGCACTGAGGCCACCCCGTCGCAAGTTTGACATACACATCTGTGACGGAATTCTCCCCTCCCTGGCTTTTGTCAGCACTCATCACTTTGTTTGAGATTGGGTCTTCTTTGGGACAGAGTAGCTGGAGAGCAGGCCACAGTCAGTGTTAGGGATCAGGTAACGGGAACAATACAAATAGCAAACGAACTGTAGGACGTGTGTTCCGGATGACTTCTGCAAGTGCAGGCCTGGGCAGGAGGCCTAGGAGACAGCAGAGGACCTCTGGGGTCCAGCCAAGTGCTCTGGGAACACTAAATAGCTGTTCTTGAGATTGTTTCGTTATAAAAGTGGAAAATAGTCATGAAAAAAAAATTTGGTAAGTACAAAAAGGTGGTAGGAGTCAGTTTACCCACCCGAGATGTTGGAGACAGCTGACCGAAGGGACGTGTGACCAGCTGGCCGGCGTCCAGAATTCTCAGGCAGAGTGGTGAGGAATCTAGCTAGTGTTCAGGACAGTGGGACAGGCCTGCCCCATACCACTGGAGCAGGCCGTGCTCACAGCACAGTCCCCAGACCCCCCAGATCCAGCTCCAGGGGTCTAAGAAACCCAGACCAGCTTGCAGTGCCCAGTTGGCCATTAGACCCTGCTCCCCAGCTTAAGGTTCACCCTCTTACGGCCCTGAGGACAGAGCTTGGCTGCGCGTGAGTGCAAATCCCAGTTGAGAAGTTTTCCTGTCTTCCCCAGTTTGGCCTCAAAGGGATACAGGCAGGAACCACTCTGGAATCCTGCAGGAAATGAGAAATTGCCCACTTTGTAGATGCCTTCCCTGAGGTAAGGATCCCAGGAAGTACAAGCACCAAAGATGACAAGTGTCAAACTGTTCTGAATGGAAAGGTTAGCAAGTCACAGGGTAATCAAAGCCAAGGTCTAGCCTGGTGTGGTGGTGCACATCTGTCACCCCAGCACTCAGGAGGCTGGGGCAGGAGGATCACTGCAATTTCAAGGCTACCTTGGGCTACAAAGTGAGTTGAAGGTCAGTGAAAAGACAAAATCCCAAGTCCAGCTTGCCTCTCAGTAGCACATGTTGAATCCTGGGACAAAGCTTTCACATCAACGTGATGAATACCAGTTTGGCAAGTTTCAGAGTACCAAGTATGAGGGTCACTCACAGGAAGTGCACGTGGACCCACTTACACACCAGCCAGGTCCTGTTCCCAAGTGGGGAGATGGTCAAAGGAGAGGAAAATGCACCCTTGATGGGGCTGGGGATTTAGCTCAGTGGCATAAGCGCCTGCCTTGCAAGCAGGCAGTCATGAGTTCGATCCCTGGTACCGATAAAAACTTCAAAAAGGCAAAAAAAAAAAAAAAAAAAGAAAATGCACCCTTGAGAGACGAGGTGAGCGTGTGCTTTTCCTGGTTTGGCACTGGGGATTGGACCAGGGTCTCCACATACCACTGAGCTGCATCTCCAACCCTTTTCATTTTTACAGTGAGAGGGGTCGGACTAAGTTGCCCCAAATGGTTTCAAACTTATAATCTTCCTGCCTCAGCCTCTGAGAGGCTGGAGTAAGAGGTATGTGCCATAGCACTTAGCTAAAACATGTTTACTTAATTATCAGGACTTAGAATTAAACCCAGGGCCTTTGCAATGAGCTGCATTGTCAGCCTTTTTTTTTTTTTTTGTCTTTTTCTTTTTTATCGGTACCGGGGATCGAACTCACGACCGCCTGCTTGCAAGGCAGGTGCTTATGCCGCTGAGCTAAATCCCCAGCCCCAATTGTCAGCCTTTTTTAAAAATAATTTTGTCTTTTTTTGGTACTGGGGATCAAACTCACGACCATGCACTTGCAGAGCAGGTACTTATGCTGCTGAGCTAAACCCCCAGCCCCAATCTTTTTTTTTTTTTTTTTTTTTGGTCTTTTTTTGAGGCAGGGTCACACTATGCAGTTCAGGCCTTAAACTTGCAGTAATCCTCTTGCCTCAGCCTCCCAGTACTGAGTTTACAGGTGTGTGTCACCAGGCCTGGTCTTGATAAATTGTCTATGCTGGGCTCAGACTTGGGAGTGACCTTCCCGCCCCAACCTCCCAGAGTACTGGAATTACAGGTATCTACACACCAGCTTTGAGGATGAGATTTTGATGTCAAATTTTTTTTTTTTTTTTTTTTTTTGTGGGGGCAGGTTCTTTTTTTGAGACAGAGTCTTGCTATGTAGTGCAGGTGGGGCTTGGACCAAGTAGCCTTCCTCAAACTTGCAGGATCCACCTGCCTCAGCCTACCAAATCCTGGGAATACAGACATGTGCCATCATGCCTAATACCAACTTTCATTCAAAGCCAAAGCTTTGGTCGCTAGGCCCATTCAGCTCAGGTTGACCCCTCTTTTGCTCATTGCCCCTTGATTAAACCTGGGAAGGTCCATGGCCAGCCTTGTCCCTAACAGTGACATTCTCACCGTTATCTCTCAGGCAAGTGAGGTCAGGCATACTCAAAGATGATTTTTGGGTTAATTCACCTGTAGGCTCGGAAGGAAGAGACTTGGGCTGGGACCAGCTGGACTGGACTCTTAACAAGGCCCTCCTGTCTGACAATACTTTCAAGGACAAAACCTCTGGATCACATGCACAGATCTAGGTGACAGCCAAATCTCTAGGGAGCTTAGTGTCATTTTTGTTTCCCATGCTTTGAATGTGTGTTTCATTGGTGACCTTTGTATGCTACCAGCTTAGCCAGACCCAAATCTTTGGATGCCCAACCAAGACTTCAGCTGCCGGTCACTGAAGGGACACACACAAGGGACCTGACCTGCCCCTGCCATGGTCCCTTCCAGACCAGGGGAGGCCTAACCTAGCCCTGGAGGTCCTACCCTGCAGGAAGTGCAGTGAGCTTTGAGCAAGAAACTTGCCTGGCTTGCTCGGCCTCACGCACACAAAGGGCAGAGATTTTTCCTTGGTATGTACTCAGCATTTGTTGAATGAAGCAGTTCCCACATAACTATAAGTTAGCTCAGGTCCTCAAACTCTTGCCTCCAAAGTGAAGATCTAGGCTTACACTCCTACAAAGAGGTGTCGCTAACCAGTCAGAGATGAGAGCATGTGACCAGGTGTCATGGCATGCAGGCCTCAGATATCAGACGTTGACACTATCCTCCCAGATGGAGGGGTGTACGGCAGGCTCTGGAGCTGTGGAAGTGGGTAACACCTGCTATGTAGGGGGACGGAGAGCTCATTTTAGATGGGATAGTACGCATTTTACTAGATTGTAAATACCAGAGGATGGACACTAATTTCTCCCAGGGCCCATAGACAGGTAAGCAACTGGTCCGAGTGAACACTGGCAAAATTCAGAGGGTTTCGTCACTCTGGGAAGGTATCCTGCTAACTTTCCTCTCTGAGGCAAAAGCAGGCCACAGATGCTAGCAGTATTCTGAGAGCAGTTTTCTGGGTGTAGGGTAACATGAGAAAACATCACTGTGACCTGAGCTTCCCAAAGCACATATTCGCTTCTCACAAGCCCTGAGACTGCCTCGTCCCATGAGCCTGCGCACAATGACTTCAGGTCTATGATGTGATTCTCATTTTCTACAGAAAGATAAGACATTCACGGCGGAGGGATAAAGGTATAAACCAGGTAGCATCAAGGAAATAAAGGATTTGGTTTGCTTTAGAGAGAGAAAAAAAGCCAAGAAACAGAATCACACTTAAAGTTATGTTGTTGAAAAACACGAACCATAAAATTCACTACCGGCCATTTATCACATCGATTTTTTTTAAAAAAGGCATTTTATTATGTGTTTATTTTTTGAGACAGGGTCTCACTATGTAGTTCAGACTGGCCTTGGGCTCACTATGTGGCTCAGGCTGGCCTCGAACTCACAGGACTCTTCCAGCCTCAGCTCCAAGTGCTGGGATCACAGGTGTGCACCACCACGCCTGGCTAAAAAGAAAGCATTTAAACAAGGTCTGGCTTGCACAATGTTGATAAGTCATCTTACAATGCAGCATTTATAAACACATGCACATCCCTGCAGGCTTCTACAGTGACAGCTACTGGAAGGATGAAGACTTTTAAAAAGTCGATCCAGACAGATTCCTTGTCATGCCCACCGCCTGGTCATGCTGGTAACAGCAAGGTCTGTGAGAGCTGCTGTGGTCACGGTCACATCCTTCCCAGCCTCCTTCCTGGACCTGTTGCTGATGACGAAAATGTGGTGAATCTTAGCTCTGATGCTGGGAAAAAGAAAAGAAAAAAGGTCAGGGGCCATAAAGTCCAGTGAATCAATTCATCTTCACAAAAGAAATGCAGCGGTGGTGTTTTATGTTAGTACCACCCAGATGATAAGTCTACTCAGAAATTATTAATATTTCACTATGTCCAAAAACTCAGCAAAGCACTGACCACACTGTCCATTTCGACACCACAGCCTAATGTTCTCGTCACTCGCAGATCTATAAATGCTCGCAATTTAAAGCAATCATGGAAATACTTCAGATGTATTTCCTGGTGTGCTCTCTAAAAGCAGAATCACACGAACACTTACTGTTCTAAATTAACAGCAGTGTGATTCAGGTAGTAATTCACAACATTTCACATTGAGTCAGGGTATCTGGGGGATGTGAAGGTTATGTGTTTCTGAGTTCACACTGTTAAAAGCTGCAAAAGCATCTCCAAACGGGTAAACTGAAGCACACAGGTTCTTCCAGGGTACTCTCTAGCACCTTTGATACATTTAAACTTGGCTTTAGACAACTCTTTAAGCAGGGTGCGAAGATTCACTTTGGCTGTCACCTTGTGCTCGAGTGGATTTCCTGAACATTTAGCAGTACGAATGAATCAACCTGAGAGTCTTTTAGTAATCAGAGATTTCAAGGTATGATCTGTTTCCTAGCAAACCGGTGAGACCCTGTTTCAGAATAAAAACAGCCTTGCTGGGTGTGGCGGCACACTCCTGTGATCCCAGCACTTAGGAGGCTGAGGCAGGAAGATCAGTGTGAGTTCAAAGCCAGTCTGGGTTACATAGTGAGTTGAAGGCCAGCCTGGACTACATAGCGGAGACCTTGTCTTGAAAGAAAGAAAGAAGAACAGAAAAGAAAAAACAGACAGACCAGCTTGGGAAGCAGCTCAGCCTAAAGGACCGAGGTTCAATCCCCAGTACAACAGGAAAAGAAACAGATGAAAAACCAAAGTCCTCAGCAAAAGCAAAAGATAAAGAATCTTCTCTTTTGTGGGGGACTGGGTGTCACTCAGAGAAACCATCTTCATTCCCAAGAGGGAAAGTCCCCTAGCCAGCTCAAATTTCTACTAGGACACGGCAGCACGACTGCTCTGGCTGGTGCTGGCTTCTGCCAGCGCAGGCGGTTTGCGCATCCTGGGCACCAGACACGAATACTTCTACTTCTAGAACGTTAGAGGGAAATGACAGGCGGCAGCCTCTGACTGAGAGGCTGCTTTCGTTTCGTTTCCTAAATATTCACCAGTAAGCAGCACCTTAGCACATGGCTGCCCTCACCACTGCGTCACCTCGGCGCTTGCCAGGACTGGCACGAGAGAACCTCTTGGACACGGGCACACTCGTGTTCACTTTGCTTCACACTCCACTTGTCATCTTTTCATGCTATCATTTTCCTCTTGGGATAAAAGTGTTCTCGGGAAAAATGGACCCGTTGAGCTGACAGCTTTCCCCATGGCGCCGATGGTGCTTCCTCCTCAGTCACTGGGTTCCCCGCTTACCACATCACCCCAGGAATACTAACTAGCACTGACGTTCCCAGTGCACACACCTTCCTGAGTCAGCTGTTAATTATCTTTCATTGATGGGTGCTGGGCAGCCACAGGCTGGGGGGTGGGTACCCCAGGGCAGTGGGGAGAAATCAGAATCATTTCGCTCAATAGATCTGTGTTTGAACCTCTCTCTTTCAAAAGAAATAAATCACACACTGCAACTGTTTGACACAGACTATATCTGTCTAGCAAGCATGGTGGCAAACACCTTTAATTCCATAACTCTTGGAGGCTGAGGCAAGAGGACTGCAAATTCAATCTCAGCTCAGGCAATGTACTGACTTATGAATATCCTGTATGACTTACCAAAATGCTATCTAAAAATAAAAAAACAAAAGGGCTGGGGATGTAGTTCAGCATGAAGGCACTGGGTTCAATCCCCAGTAGCACCAAAAACAAGCTAAAAAAATTCTACCCATCAAAGACCAATGTCACCAGGTGTGGTGTCACACGCCCATAATCCCAGCACTTGGGAGGCTGAGGCAAGAGAATCTTTGCAAATTTGAGACTAGCCTGGACTACAAAGTGAGCTCAAGGCCAGTCTGAATTACGTAGCAAGACCCTGTCCCCACCCCCCAAAAAAACCCAAAAAAGAATAAAAAAATGCTCATTTCTCTACTAAAACAAAACAACAGAAAGAAAGCCAAAAACCACAGAGATGTACTCATCCCCAAGCTGCAGTAAATCTTGGAGGCTGCTGGGGATTTAGCTCAGTGGCTTAAGCATCTGCCTGGCAAGTGAAAGGTCATGCGTTTGATCCCCAGTCCTCCCCCGCCAAAATCTTAGAGGCCTTCTGTCTCCAGTCATCATCACTGTCCAGACTGAAGATCCCAGCACTGCCAGGTGATCAGGTGATTCATTTCGCTGGCTAGCAAGCTTTAAAGCCCAGAGAAACTTTAATTTTAGAGTGAAGGGATCAATGCTGGGCAGCACAACCGACACTGGCAAGCGCATGACTGGATGGGGGGGCTCAGTTTCCATTTCTGTGCTGCGCTCCTGCCTGAAGTTTGCCAGCTTCCTCTATTACGTGCAAAATCTTCTGTGAAGACCTCATGGGCCTCTTCCAGGGGGTCCTCGGGTTGGCCCTCAGAGGGGAGAGCCCCAAGTTCATGGAAGTCAGGCGGCACACAGATGACCTGCTCTCAGGATGGCGTACGGAGGAGGAGTTCCCACCTCTGGGCAGCGCTGGGGGCGGAACCCGGGCTCCGTGAACCAAGGTGAGCGCTACAGCTGGGCCTGTCCCATGTCGTGTCTCAACTGGGGAGACTCAATGCGCCCCTTAAGTAGCTCACTTTTTTTTAAAACTTTTTATCGGTATCAGGGATCGAACTCACGACTGCCTGCTTGCAAGGCAGGTGCTTATGCTGCTGAGCTAAATCCCCAGCCCCAAAGTAGCTCACTTTTTAGGAGCAGCAGAACATCATCTTCATTATTATCAAGTCTAAAATTAAACTGGTCACTAAGAAAATACTAGTTTTATTTGAATGAAGCTGTAACACACATAACTCTGAGCCCCAGCACAGGTCCCTCCAGCTGCTCAATGCTTACGCTTTGTGTGACAGCAATGCTACCCTCTGGGACAAGAAGTTTAGGCCCAAGGACACTTTTCTGGAGGCTCAAACTGGGCAATGACAGTGTGGAAAAAAGACCCCAGAGAGGGCTCTGTCCATTTCTAAGGTGCAAACTCCACCATATTTAACAGTTTAGACAGGGCCTTCCCAACACACACACACACACACACACACACACGCATGTACACTTCACTCTGCTGGATGACAGTGCTCTGCAAACGTCAAATCTCTTTCTTCTCCTCCCAAGAGCATTATGGTCTGAATTTCATTATGTGTTCTGATCTCTGAACTCTTAATGAAATTCTTTTTTGTTTTAAGAAAAACAGACCAACTGAAATGAAATGGGGTAAAATCAAGTTTGAGCTCAAATAGTTTCTGGGAAGCTAAGGACTTCATTAGTTCCCTGAGTTAAAGGGACCTCTTGTCAGGCTCGGTGGCACACACCTGTAACCCCAGCACTCAGGAGGTTGAAGCAGGAGGATCGTGCAAGTTTGAGGCCAACCGGGGCTACACAGTGAGTTCAAGCCAGCCTAAACTGCATAGTTAGACACTGTCTCTTTTTCGTTTTTTATCGGTACCAGGGATCGAACTCACGACTGCCTGTTTGCAAGGCAGGCGCTTATGCCACTGAGCTAAATCCCCAGCCCCTAGACACTGTCTCAAAAAGACAAAAAAGCCAGGCATGGTAGACATGCCTATAATCTCAGCACTTGGGAAGCTGAGACAAGAGGTTCACTGTGAGTTCAAAGCCAGCCTAAACTGCATAGTGAGACCCTGTCTCACAAAAAAAAAAAAAAAGAAAGAAGGCAAAAAAAGCGGGGGAGGTCTTTATGTGTCTTTGCCTCCCAAAATAAAGAAACAAGGACTTACTGTGTTTTTAAAGATAGAACTAAAAACAGGGCAGAAGTTCATTACTACTTTGGTCAACTTTCATTTTTCTTAACGTATTTTGGTTTTTTGAGACAGGGTCTCACTATATAGCTTTAGGTTAGTTTTGAACTCATAATACTCCTGCCTCAGCCTTATGAGTGCTGGGATTACAGCGTGTGCCACCTCACCTGTCTGCTTTGGTCAAATCTGTATTTTCTGAGTATCTTCTCAAAGTTATGTCTACACCACGTTCTACAGGTGTAAGAACTAAAGTATCAGGCACCCTCAGGGTCACAGTATGCTTTGAAAAATGTGATAAATGTCAAAGGAACTCTAGGAAAGAAGAGAGCAATTATTCTGCCTAAGGAGCCCGGGACAAAGGTAGCAGGGATGCTCGGCCATGTCTGAGGTTCTTTCTACAACACTGCTGAGCCCAGCACCAGGGTCCAAACACAAGAGGCTCAGCCAGACCACGTTCAAGGCCACAGCCTCCATCTGGCCCAGGCCCTGTAGAGAAGGGAACAGCGTGGTACCTGGACGTCACTCCAGCCATGTGCCCGTCACTGTGGAGGCGCCACACAAGCCTGACCCCGCCCTCGCCTGCTGCGGCAGAGATGGGTACCTCGCTACAGGTAAGATCTGTTAACAGGTGCAACTTTAGCACTCTACTCAAGAGTTTCTTTGAAATCAAGTAAAAAACTTAAAATGGAGTATTGCTGGACAAACTGAAAAGGCTGAGCTTGTGGGTTTTTCATTCTGAACTGCTACCTAGTCATCAAAAGTTATATTACTCAGGCTGAAAGATTGTTGCAAGTTCGAGACCAGCCTGGGCTACAAAATGAGCTCAAGACCAGCCTGTCTCAAAAAGATAAAAAAGAAAAAAAAAAAGGGGGGATATTACTAATCATGGGAAAATGCAAATGGGCTTAAACCTGTGGGATAGTAAATAAAAGCATTTTAAAAATATATATATCATCAAGCTAGGCGAGATGGAGCACACCTGTAATCCCAGCCCTGGGGAGGTGAGGCAGGAGAGCAGCTGTGAGGTGAAGGCCAGCCTGGGGGACATGGAGATGCTCTCTCTCAGACACACAAGAACAATTACTCTGATGTAGTATCATCAAACTAAGAGCCATGAACTCCACGTTGGTTCATTAAACACACTTGGAAATCCTGTTTACCTTTTTCATTAATTCACATCTGGTGGTAAACTGAGGCAAGTCTTCCACTTCGATTCCATCAGCCATTTCCATCACCTTGTCCAGAAGGTCTTTACTGTAACTGCACAATAAAAAGTATGAAGGTAAAAATGGGAAGAAACACTACTCACCTTAAGTTAATAGGAAGGTGCAAGTTTCTGGTCTGTAAACTCTTAAGAGAACTCTAAGAGAACTGAACTTTTTTTTTTTTTTAAAGACGTAATTTCATTATGTTGCCTAGGCTGGCCTGGAACTCAAAATGATATTCCTGCTTCAGCTTCCCCAACAGCTGAAGCTACAACTGTGTGCCACTGTACCAGGGTTTCCAAAGAACTAACTAGATACTACAGGGGAAACTGACACACATTTGACACCAGGCTAAGAAAAGGTTCTTCCTGCTGTGGGTACAGAAGTGAGCAGGAATGTCAACAGAGCACGTTTCAAGATTTACAAAAGGAAATCTCTTTCCACACATCTGGAAGTACATTTCACACATAGTGGATGAAGGCAAAAAACTGTTATTACTTTTTAAACATGTAGAATGTCAGACTTGTGAAAATAACATTTGTTCTTTTGCTCATTTTTTTTTCTTTTCCTTTGAGTCACATCCCTCATCCTTTTTTTTTTTCTCCTATTTTTGGGGGGACAGAGTCTTACTAAGTCACCCAGGCTGGGCTAGAACTTGTAATCTTCCTGCTTCCAACTCCCAGAATGCTGGGCGGGCATGCCTGGCTCATCTGCTGTACACCTAACCGTGGATTTGTTAACCAGGATTTCCCTAGGGTCACCTAGAAGCCAGAAAGAAGGGATGGATAGATTTGGCATGACTTCCCTTTATCCTGTTCCAATAAACCCCAAAACCACAAGAGGAAGAAGAAAAACCAAATAGAAAAAACCCCCACGAGGCCTGGGGCTCAGAATGCAGCTCGGTGCTAGAACACATGCTTAGCATGAGTAGATTCAATTTCTAGTACTGAAGGAAATTCAAACACGGCTTGGAGGGGCTGGATACTACTCAGGGTACACAAATTAGGACCCAACCAAGCCATCCCTCTCCTCTAACACAGCTTCAAGGGACCGTAAAATAAAAAGACATAACTAAGCCCTGAGATCAACCGCTCCTTATGAAGGCAGGCCTGCTGGGCAGAAGCCGGGATGCTGTGGATTCCAGGACCTTGACAACAAGGCACCTGTTAGAGGGAAAGCAGAGGGGCAAAGTCGACTGCTGCTCAGGACCCAGCAGGCTGGGAGCCGGGAGCAAACGCCAAGGGACACAGATTACATCCCGCCATCGGGTATAAAATCCTCCAGTCCTGCCAGAAGCTGCACGGCCTTAGGCGCGGTACTTCCTCTCCTTCGGGTGTTCTTAGTTTCTGTCTCAGCTCCTGCCCTATCGTTGAAAGTTCATGGACTTAAAACGTACTCTGCAAAAGCGGTAAGTCGGGGCTGGAGATTTAGCGCAGCGGCATAAGCGCTTGCCTTGCAAGCAGGCAGTCGTGAGTTCGATCCCTGGTACCGATAAAAAAAAGGAAAAAGACCAAAAAAAAAAAAAAAAAAAGCGGTAGGTCGAGATAATAACAGTAAAGCAACAGCACTGGCAATACAGCAACTCGAGCCCAACCATATATCGCGTTCTTCATGGTTCAATTATTATAGATGTCATAACCGCCCATTTACCAACCCAGGACAGAGGCTCAGAGGAGTTAGGTAAGCATCTTTGCAAGTGGCCGCCACGGCGGGAGGAAGCCGGCGGGCAGCTCATGCGGCGGGAGCCGGGAGATGGGGCAGGGACCCCGGTCCGGGGCGAGCCCTGGGAGAGGGCGGAGGGTCGGCAGGCAGGGGAGGGGGTCAGCTGGACGGCAGGGGTCCGCACCTGCAGCCCAGGAAGAGGTGATTGGCCCAGACCATGGAGAGTGACAGCAGCTGGTCCAGGCGGCCGCCGCCGTCTGGCGGGTCGCGGTAGTCTGGCAGGTGGCGCAGGATGAATTCCATGCGAGCTTTCCATTGCTTCTCGCTTTCGGAGTAAGACCGGAACTGCTCGGCGAAGTCGGCCGCCTGCCGCACCCCGGAAACCAGCTCCTCCACCGCAGCGGCCGCCTCGCCACCTACCATGGCTCCCGGCGCCGCCGCCGAGAGCCGACACCGCGCGCCGCCTTCCCGACAAGCACTGCGCCAGCGCCTGGCGGCTAGAGAGGCCCTGAGGGCGCGCGCGCGACTGCTCGGGAGGACCGGCCTAGAGCGCCCTCGTCGGGTGTGGCAGCTTGCTGGGGCTCAGGCTGCGCGCGCGCGGGGACCCTTCAGAGGTGCGCTCAGGGCTTAGCGTTGGTCTGTCTACCCAGGCTGCAAGTGCGATTCAGAATCTACCCTGCAGGGAACCGGTGAAGAAACTGAGGCCCACAAGCACAGAGTTGGAGCGCCCCTTCCAAGGCACAGCTGAATGTCCGCTGGAGTTGTGCCGTATCCTTTTTTCCCCAGGCGCCACCCTATCCCGAGACCTCATGTACCTGCCCATCTGGGCACCTGCTTTCCTGGAGTGAATGCTTGCTAGGCAAGTATTCCTAGGGCTGGGCATGCAATGAAAGGAAACTCAACGCTGCTGTCATGAATATGTCATCTTGTGGGGGAGGCAGACATAAGTGACATAGTTGCTCAAGTAAATGGAAATGTTGAACGTTATCAAGTAAGGAGAAACTCAGAGTGCCGCGAGCATGAGTAAGCAAAGGGACCTGCCCAGTCCCGGGGTCAGGAAAGGAATGCTAGACAGCCAGAGCGAGCAGGAGTTACCTTGGAAAGGGAGTAGACCGTGGCAGCAGTCTCACCTAGGGAGAGAACTGCAAGCCCGCGGACCAGCAAGGGGATGGCATGGAGGCGATGTCAGCCAGGATCAGCAAGGCCAGCAGGCATGGACCGGAAGAAGAATGTGGAATCACTGAAAGATTTTAACCACAGCAGTGATGTCTGAGTTTGCAGAATGGATGTGTCCAGAGGAGACAAACAGGTGGGTCTGAGAGGTTTCTGTGACTCTGCCATGTGTCACAGGAGCAGGTAGAAGATTCACTGGGAGAAAGAAACTTCTCTCAGAGTGGTGAATTCCCGGTCTGGGGAAGCAGTCAGCTTCGGCAACTGGGAAATTCCCTGAGCCTCCACCCAGTCTGACATGTTATTGACTTAATGGGCTTCTCCATCATTCCCCATCATTCTCAGAGGTACTGTTGTGAGTCTAGGAGGGCTGCAATGTGGGTCCTATGTGGTCAGCAGGACTCTGGCACAAGAACTGACCATGTGCTGCCTGCTGCTTCTGCAGCTTCTTTGGGGTGTCGACCTGAGCATCCAGAAAGCCAATAGAGTATGGAAATGCAGATTAACCAAACTGTTAAAAGCATTCGATGAACTGGACGTGTTGGTGAACATCTGTAATCTCAGCACTCAGGATTACAGATGTTCACCAACACGTCCAGTGGGTAAAAAGGATTTTTAAAAAAGAGGGCTGGGCCTGTAGCTCAGCAGGAAAGTATTGCCCTACAATGCATGAGGCTCTGGGCTCAACCACAGGTACCTCAAAACAAAAAAGAAAGAAAAGCACTAAACATTCTTCCTTTCTGTCTGTCTTTCTTTTTCTTTTATCTTTCTTTTGTCTTTTTTGAGGCAAGGTTTCACTATACTGTTCAGGCTTCCCTTGAATTCACTGCGTAGCCCAGGCTGGTCTTGAGGTGATCTGCCTGCCTCAGCCTCCCAGGTGCTGGGATGACATACAGGCTCTTAATATTCTTGAGGGCCTCTGAGTCAATTTGTTCATCACTTGATTGTACACAGTAGAAGCTGACCTAGAAATAATAACCCAGACGTGGTGAACAGAAACTACACCTATAACCTTAACCTTGCCTGTAGGATCTGAAAAAGTTAAGGGCCATGCAGCAGCTATTCAGACAGTGATGAGGCACGGCATACATGTATACCTGCGCAGGCGTATTCTACTTTGCATTCAGTTGTAGAACACAAAAGTGTGCAGATAGATATTGCTCTTTCTCTCTCTCTCTCTCTCTCTCTCTCTCTCTCTCTCTCTCTCTCTCTGTCTGTCTCTCTGCAATGAGGTTTGAATCCAGACTCTTTGTACTGAGCTATTCCCCAGCCCTTTTTTATTTTTACTTTTTATTTTGAGATAGGGTCTTAAATTGCCCAGCTTGGCCTCATATATTTGATCCTTCTGCCTCAACCTTCCAGAATGCTGCAGTTATAGCTGTGTGTCTCCACACTCAGAGCATTTACGTTTGTTTTTTTTTTTTTTTTCTTTTTATCACTACTGGGGATCGAACTCACAACTGCATGCTTGCAAGGCACTTATGCAGCTGAGCAAAATCTCCAGCCCCATCCCAGAGCATTTTCACAACATGGAAATTTTTTTGGTTTGTTTTTCTGAGACAGGGTTCTTACTGTGTAGCTCAGGTGACCTCTAACTCATGGTGATCTTCCTGCCTCAGCCTCCTGAGTGCTGGGATCACAGGCATGCGCCATCACACTCAGCTACAGTGTGGAATTTTTAATATTATACAAGTGATAGAATCATACCGAACATTGTTTATATTAGTATTATATAAAATATGCAGCAGTTTTAAAACTTTATTTGAGCATTTCACAGAACTCCGGCAAGCCCAATTGTTTCTGCGACTCAGACTTTCTTAGAGTGTATTTCTTGCTAGAGACAAAGTCAATTCTCCCACTTCACGTTTTTCCCCTTTCTCAACTATAAAAGTTCAAAAAAGTATTTTTAGCTTGTAAGCTGGCAAAAACAGGCCACCCACCATCAGCGTGTGGGTCATAGTTTGCCAGACTTTAGATAGCTTTGTGGTAAATATTAAAATTAGGCTATATGAGTCCATCAGATGTGTTCTTTAATAAAAATCACTCTGTTTTAGTCTTTAACATTGGTTTGTCAGTTTCCACGGAAACACACTTTTCAATTGATATTGAAATTTATAGATTGTCCAGGGAAAAATGACTCTTCCTCTCCATTAAATGACATAGTGTATCTCTCCATTTAGTTATGACTTCTTATTGTGACATGTCTATTTATTTATTTATTGAGACAGGGTCTCACTGTGCAGTTCAGGCTGGCTTTGAGCTCACTTTGTAGCCCAGGCTCATCTTGAACTTGAAACGATCCTCCTGCCTCAACCTCCAAAGTGTGTGGCATATCTTTAAATCCAGTGAAGCTTTCGGCTTATATTCATATTTGCCACTCTGTTCCCTTCATTCCTGATCTATCTCTTACCTTGTGTCTAGTGTCATTTTCCTTATACCTGAAGTTATTCACCATGTTCAGATTTCCTTTTGTACAGGTCTTCTGGTCCCACACTGTTTCCCCCTTTTCTGCTCAAAAATATCTTTATTTACCTTCAGTATTAGCTGTGTAGCTGCATAACAAATTGCTCCCAAATGCAGTGCCTTAAAGCAGTGAACATTTTCCGTCTCCCATTCCTGTGCCGGGCACTGAGGAGGCGCTCTCTGGCTGTATGAAGGTTTCCGGCTCTCTGTCGTCCAGTGGTGTGGGCAGCTGAAGGTTGCCCAGGCTGGTGACCCCACCCCGGGGTGGCTCATGGATAGGGCTGTGGGTAGTTGGTCCCACTGCTCCCCAAAAAATTTTCATGTTGTGAAAATGCTCTGGGATGGGGCTGGAGATTTTGCTCAGCTGCATAAGTGCCTGCCTTGCAAGCATGCAGTTGTGAGTTCGATCCCCAGTAGTGATAAAAAGAAAAAAAAAAAAAAACAAACGTAAGTGAATCACAGAGGAGCAGGACAATGCCACAGTATCTTCATGTCTTGGACTCCTGGTCACATGCCATCACTTCCGATTTACCCAGTTCGTTACAAGGAAGTCCCTAAATGCAGTGCGCTCTGAGGAGGGGGACTAGCTCCACCTTAAACAAAGTGTTCAAGGGTAGTGAATGTGCTTTCTCCCACTACTCCTCCCCTCCCCTCCTCATCTTTCTCCTCTTCTGAGATTATCTTCTAGAATATCCTCACAGGTTTGGTGTTTGCTTTGTTTTTATTTATTTTTTGTCTTTTTGAGGCAGGTTCTCAACTATAACTCACATTAAAGCCCAGGCTGGCCTGGAACTTGCAGCAACCCTCCTGCGTCAGCCTCCTGAGTGTTACAGGCTTGTGCTACCATACCTGGCTTTTAATTAAATTTTTTAATTTTTAAAATTAATTTATTTGGGGGGGTATTGGGGATTTTGTTTTTGTTTTATGAGACAGTAGCCCACATTGGCCTTGAACTCATGGGAATCCTGCCTCAGCCTCCCAAATGCAGGAATTTTGGCCAACCAATTCTTTTATCATTGTTTATTTTCAATGTCGGTACTGCATTGATTAGTATGTCTAACACATCCTAAGTATTTGTCTCTTTAATGTTTTCCCATGGCATTTATTTATTTATTTATTTGGTACCCGGGATCAAACTCACAACCTTGAGCCTGCCAGGCAGGCGCTTAGCCCACTGAGCTAAATGCCCAGCCGTACCATGGTATCTATGTGTGGTAAGTACTACTGTACCACATGCATCTT
Source organism: Cavia porcellus (assembly GCF_034190915.1). Classification (NCBI taxonomy): domain Eukaryota; kingdom Metazoa; phylum Chordata; class Mammalia; order Rodentia; family Caviidae; genus Cavia; species Cavia porcellus. The sequence goes on from NW_026947502.1 coordinate 6,209,535, forward strand.
GAGACCATAATGTTAAGTGAAATAAATCAGGGAAATGAGCTTAAATATCACATGGTTTTCCTTATATCAGAAACATATATTATATGTGTGTGTGTGTGTGTGTGTGTGAATATGATGGTTGCTGTTTTGTAAATGGAAAGGGAATCAAGAGATGGAGGGAAGGGGTTGGGGAGGAGAAGGAGATTTAAAGAGGAATTGAGATGTGTTATGTATGTGTACCAGCGACGAATGTAATCACTGTGAACTGTAAACGTACTAATAACAAAGAAGAAAAGACTGTTTCATAGCTCGGTGTGTGATTCAGTAGAACACTTGCCTAGAATCAGGCTCTGGGTTCATCCCTGGCACTGCAAAGAAAAATGTTTAATGTTATCAAATTCTATTTAGTATTTATAAAGACATGATTGTTTGAAGATGTGGCAATTTGCTTATTTATCTATTTATTTTTGTCTTAGAGATCCCAGTTTATTTGACATAGTGCATGATTCAATGTGTCTGATACTCCTTAGCCAACATTTCCTATTTCTTTATTACAAAATACTGAGTCTTTTTGTCTATTTTTTTTTTCTGTCTTTTTGCTGTTCCGGCCGGCCTGGAACTCAACTTTGTAGCCCAGGCTGACCTCAAACTCCTCCTGCCTCAGCCTCGCAAGTGCTGGGACTACAGGTGTGTGCCACCATACCTGGCCCTTCATTTTCTGTTTTGAACTATGAATACGATGAGCTACTTATAGATTTTTTAAAATATTGGCCCTATTTCCACTTCCAGATCAAATTCCATATAGATGCAATATATTATTCTTTCTGTGCTTTTGGATTTCATTTGGTTTTTCTTTTCTTTTTTAATTTCGATACCAGAAAATGAACCCAAGGCCTGACCCATGCTAGACAAATGCTCTACAACAGGGCTTCAGTCCATTTTTGAAATTTCACTTTGAGATAGGGTCTTGCTAAGTTGCCCAGGTTGGCCTCAAAGTTAGGACTCTCCTGCTCCAGCCTCCCCAGTAGGTGGGGTATAGAGTGGGCCACTATACCAGACTTGTTTCCTAACAGTTTAGATTTTTGTATTGACATCTATAGATTAGACTGGCCTGACTGTCTCTATTTTCTTTATTCTTGTAATGTTTACCGTATGTTGGTATTGAGGGGTTCAAGATATGCTCCCCACAATGTGGCACCTTGGGGTGAGGAGTGGAGGGAGCTGAGTGTAGGCAGCCTGCCTAGTAGGTCTGAGGCCCTGGATTCAAGCTCAGGTTCTGCAGTTTAGAAAACACTGAGACTAGAGAGGCCCTTTGGGTTAGAGAAAGTGAAGTGGGAGGGTCCTCCTTATCCTCCCCCCTGCCCCTCTCCTCTGAAACAAACCCTAGACCCCCATCTGAGAAATATCCCTTCTGGACCTGCTGGAAAGGAACATTCTTACTGCTGGACACCAGGACGCAGGGGAGAGTTTAACCACTCAGGCCTCGTTACATCTCCCGTTTCTTAACATTAAATCACAGGCTTTGCCCTGCAATCATGTTCTTTCACAACTGTTTACTCTCTGTCAAATCCAAGAATAGGGCCAGGGAGATGGCTCAGTGACATAAGCACCTGCCTGGCAAGTGCAGGGTCCTGAGTTCAATTCCTGCTACCAACAACAACATCCGAGAATAAAAATTGGTAAGTAGGTAAGTTTGGGGCTGGGCATGCAGGTTAGCAGAGGCTTTCCCAGCCTTTTGTGAGGCTCTGGATTTGGTTCCCAGCCCTGGAAAAGAAAAAATGCACCACTTTTTGTGTTTCTTAGGATCTTCGCTTCTGAAGACACCTGTGTAATATAAAACCTCCATCGTACGCTCTTCTCTTTTTTATTTTATTTTTGTCTTTTTCCTTTTTATCGGGGATCGAACTCAGGACTGCCTGCTTGCAAGGCAGGTGCTTATGCCACTGAGCTAAATCCCCAGCCCGCACTCTTCTCTTTTTTACTCTTCCCGGTGCTATAGGAACCTCAGCCGCAAAAGCAAGGGTAAGGTGGAGGAATGTTTCCTCTGCGGCAGTCTCGGTGTATTTATGTGAGATACTTGATTTGCGAAAAGAATCTGTAAGTTTTACTTCTTCTAGACTGGAGCATTTAAAAAAAAATTGGAATTATCACTCTTTAAAAATTAGTAGAATTGTATAAGTTCCCTGTGGACAATAGATTTGGTTATTTCTTGTTTAGGGGAGTTTGATAAATTTTAGGTTTTTTAAAATTCAGATAGGTTTGGTTTTCTCGTTTTTTTTTTTTTTTAAGAAAATCATGCTTTTCATATATTTTCAAACTTGTTGGGAAAAGATTATGCAGACTTTTTTTTTTTTTTTTTTTTTTTTTTTTTGGTGAGACAGAGTAGATACAGGGAAGTGACATCTTCCAGCAGACAGGTGCACAGTGCAGGAAGGCACTTGTTATGACTGCCAGTTTGGATCCTTTTTATGCTCAAAAGTTCTCCTGGGGTTCAGGTGACCATGGTGACTGTGGTCCTTCTGATACAGGACCTGTGATACAGGCAGGGAATATGGACCTCCAAATAATAGAAGGGAAATCTAATAACTCTCAACCTGCTAGATGTCCAAAGTGCCAAACTGGTGTTTTCTAAAATCAAGGAGTGAATTCTAGGATCAATGAAGGTTAAGAGTAGGAAGAATTGCTGCATGAGGTGGTGCATGCCCCAGCACTTGGAGGCTGAGGCAGGATTGCTGCAAGTTCGAGACCATCCTGAGCTACAAAATGAGCTCACGGCCAGTCAGAACTGCATAGCAAGACCCTGTCTCAAAAAGATTTAAAAAAAAACAGTAGGAAGAATTTATCAAGAGAAAGGTGGCTTGTGTCTGTGAGAGATGGAGGGGAGCCCAGAAAGTGGGTCAGCTGTCAACTTCCTTCTTAAAGGTGTTTTTATTGAACAAAATCACAAGGTGAGGCAGGTTCAGGGTGGGACAAGACTATAGTCAACCAATAAGATTATACATACAGTCAGTCACTTAGGCAGTGTTGACTCAATGAGGATCAGATGAGGAAGCAAGTCACATAGCAAGCAGATGAGGAATGTGCTGGAAGGGGTGGGTTAAGGAGTTGTGGGCTCCCTCCCAAGGTGATGGATGCCTGTTTAGAGTACCAATCATGGCTGCTCATCCCCGCAGAAGTGTGCAGGTGCCTTCGCTCCTCCCGAAACCTGGGCTGCAGCTGTCTCCTGTGCTGGGGGCCCAGCCCTACCTGCCTGTAAAGTTTATAACCAATTTAGCTGGCTACAATACTTCTAGACATTTTGCTTCTACCTGACTTTGAAACTGCAAAAATATCTTCCCTTTCTTCCTAGATGCTCGGCCTGTCCTCAAGGGCTTCCATCAGGTAAGACATTTAGGAAAGATAAGTTTGTAATTTAAACCAGGTCCCACCTGAGGCAGAAGCATCTCTACAAGACACTTTCCTTCCTGCTTCCCCTGGGCTGCAGGCCACAGCAGCCAGGCCACAGAATTACCTTGTGGAACCAGGGGCCCACGCAGCTGGAGTCAGAAAAAATACAGATAGCTAAGTTAGGCAGAAATATGGGGAGCAGTCAGACAGGGCGGGGCCCTCTCCGGAGTCGGTGCCACTGCAGAGGATGAGAGCACATCCCCTCCTGTGACTGGAGGGCATCTGAAGATTAAAGTCAGTGGCCAGATATACATGCTTCCCTAGGGGACAATGGGAAGTCTGAGATTACTAGCACCTTTGAGATGTCCCATTAGTTCATTAGGGGTGAGCCACCCTCTCCACTCGCTAAGACTAAGACTACAGAAAATCAACCCAGATTAGTGATGCCAGCCATGGCCCTATTGGATCAATGTTACCTAAGCAGCTATACTGGTATTCTTATTGGTGATTATAGTTTTGACCCATGTTCTACCCACCCCTCATGACTTTGCTTTATAAACAAAGAAATGGACTCATAAGCCTCATCGGGAACCCATTGGGGACCCCACCCCCCTACTCTAGTCTCTCAGGAGCTATTCCTATCCCGCATTCCCATCCCTAATAAATTTTCCTACTCTTAACTTCTGTTGTTCCTTAGAATTCATCCTTTGACTTCGGGGAACTCTGTGTATTTGACATCTAGCGTCTCCCATATACCAGGAGGACTATGTACAATGTGTCACCTGAGAATGTCACTGTGTTCGGGGAGATCCTTGATGTCTGAGGCCTAACAAATGACTATAAAGGTTTTATACATTGGCATCTTTGTGTCTTCACTGAACTGCCAGTGTTATTTTTTTGGTATTGAGAATTGAACTCAGGACCTTACATTTGCCAGGCAGACACTTATGCTGCTGAGCTATATCCCTGGCCCCTACTGCTCCCTATTTGCGATACCCCTCCCTATTTGTCCCAGGCCCACTGATGTGTAACTCCTTGCTTATGCTACATTTTTATTAACTTATGAATCTATTAATTTTTTTAGCTTATTTTAACTGTTACTGTGTGTGTGTGTGTGTGTGTGCGCGCGTGTGTGTGTGTGTGTGTGTGTGTGCAGTATCGTCAAACCCAGAACATGTCAAAGGTTGGGCAAGTGCTCTACCCCAGTATCATTCCACCAGCTCCTGGATTATTTCTAAATTCATTTTCTAGCTTTTTAACATTTTAAATTTTATTTTATTTTATTTTATTTTATTTTAGCTTTTTGAGCCTCTTGTATTCACTGTTTTTCTTCCATTTATACTTTATTGAAAGTTATTTTTGGGTTTGGGTTTTTTTCTTGTTGTTTTGTTTTTCTGAGACAAGGTCTCATCACACAGTCGAGGTTGCCTCAAATTTGCAATCCTCCTGGCTCAGCTTCCCAAGCACTGGGACTCGGGGTGTGACACTAGCCCTGGTGAGCTATGTATTTTCCTCCTGAGTGCTGCTTTAGCTGTGCTCTTAGAGGCTTTGCATGGTGTGTTTGTTATTTCTGTTTCCTAGACATTGCTGGTTCAGTTTGTGTCTTCCTTTTCCTCACACCCCCAGGCAGAAGGGCACTTTTCCTTTGTGTTCTGAATGTTGTACATGATGAAGTTTAGTGCGTTATTATTATAGAACAGTATCTTTTTTTTTTTATCGGTACCAGGGATCGAACTCACAACTGCCTGCTTGCAAGGCAGGTGCTTATGCTGCTGAACTAAATCCCCAGCCCCTATAGAACACTGTCAATGTTATTTTTATTTTGGAAATTTAATGCAGTTTTGTTCGTGAACTCATGTAATCTTTTGTTTATACATGGGTACCTTCATATGTGTGTCCACAGTATCCCAAAGCATTTGAAAAGATTCTGTTTCTGTTTCAATACACAAAATCTGATCCATCAATATTTACCTTTTTGATACTATTGTTTGGACTTCTAGATCTTCATTTACTTTTTTAATCAGAATTATTTGCATGTACTAATTGAGCCATTTCTTTCTTTTTTGTGGTAGTGGGGATTGAACTCAGGACCTCGTGTATGTTAGCTGTGGTAGTTACTTTTTTACTCATTGCTGAGAAAGTACCTGATGCCCAAAGTTAGGGAAGGAAAGGTTTATTTCTTACAGCTTTTGGAGGTTTCAGTCCATACTCAGTTGGCTCCAAGGCAGGGTGGCATGGTGGGGCCGCAGTTCAAGGCAACTACAAAGGCAAGTCAGAAACCAGCAAGAGAGAGACACACTCTCTTCCGGCCATTACATCACATCCTGGCTCCATCCCTGGGCGGGTGAAATATTCACACCACCAATCCGAGCGCTAGGCTTAAGCCAATCACAAACGCTATATTTGGTCCAGTCCATAATTCATGAGGCTTGGGGGCCACTGGCATAAACCATGACACTAGGCAAGCCTCTACCACTGAACTACACCCTTAGCGCAATTGAGTCATTTCTTCATGACATTTTCCTTCATCCTCATTTATACCTAGACTGTATCCTCCCTGCCAACCATCTTTCTCATCCGCAGTCTGCCCCTGTTCTCTTCCCTCTTCCTCGGTTACATCCCGTTTCCTCTCAGGTTGGAGTTTGTTTTGTTTTGGTTCCCTGGGTTTCACATAGGCGAGACAACACTCAGGAGTCATCCTTCCGAGTCTGGCTTCCTTCAGTCACCACCACGATCTCTGGTAGATCCATTGCCTACAGATGGCTGGACTGCCCGCTTCCTTATAGTTCAGTACTGCTCCACCATGCGTGTGTACCCTCCGTGATGGGCATCTAGCATGATTTTCTAGTTGGACAACTTTGAATGGAGCTTTAATAAATAGATGAGTGCTGGTGTCTCTATCATGTAGTAACTTTGATTGCTTCTGCTGTATACTCAGGAGTCTTCATAGAGTTTAGTGTTTTTGTTTGTGTTTTTGATGTATCAGGATTGAACCCAGGACCTTAACCCTGAGTTCCATCCTCCATCCTTTTGGTTTTTAAAATTCTGAGATACACTGTTGTTAAATTGCTAAATTCCTAGGCTGGGCTCCAATTTGAAATCCTCCTGCCTCAGCCTTCCAGAGTGCTGGGATTGCAGGTGTGCACCATCATACCACCATCATACCTAGCTTATTTGTAATTTCTGGAGGAACTTCCATGTTGATTTCCACAGTGGCCATCAGCAGTGTGTAAGTTTCCTTTTTCTTCACATCCTCACCAACTATTTTTTCACTCATTCATTCATTAGGATTAAGCCCAGAGGTGCTCTAACACTAAGCTACATCCCCAGCCCTTCCTATATTTTGTTTGATACTAGCTCTTGCTAAATTGCACAGGCTGGCCTTAAAGCTAACACTTCTCCTGCCTCAGCCTCCCAAGTATGTGGGATTACAGGTGTGTACCACCATTCCCAGCAGCATCTGCTAAAGTTTTTTGTTTCTCAATAACAACCAGTCTCACTGGGATGAGATAGAATCTGAGTGTGGTTGGTTTGCATTTCTCTGATGGCTAATGATGTTGAGGATTTTTTTCATAATTATTCTCCATTTTTATTTCTTTTGAGAAGTGTTTATTTAGTTAATTTGACATTATTGATGGGACTGCTTATTCTTTTGGTGTTGTTTTGAGTACTTTTTTTTTTTTTTTTTGTCTTTTTCATTTTTATCGGTACCGGGGATCGAACTCACGACCACCTGCTTGCAAGGCAGGTGCTTATGCCGCTGAGCTAAACCTCCAGCCTCTTGTTTTGAGTTCTTTATATATTCTGTATACTAATTCTCTGACTCATAGTATAGTTTGCAAGTTTGTCAGCATTGTTGAATGCAAGACTCTAGAACCAAACTACTGCTCTCTTCCTCCTAAAGTGAAACATTTTCCCGATTTAAAAGCATGTACTAAAAACATTTAATCAGTGCTGTTTTGACTTCTACTTCCAAACAAACTACTACTATAGAGAGCCTTTTTCTTCCTTCTGCTGAATCTCGAGAAGGCAATTCCTGATTCATAAGACCATGCACACTTTCAAACCTTTTTTCTGTTTTGCCAAAATTACTCCCCAGAAAGCGTGCCCCTGAGTCCCCCGTGCTTACCTCTTACAGCTGATGATGCGGCCGCGGTGCCTACCTGCGCTCCCATTCTTGAATTCACAGACGCTCTGGAGCAGCTCCCACTTGTGGCTGGTGTCCTGGAGAAGCCCAGGCCCAGAAGCCCCAGCACTGACTCATGCAGCCAGCGGTAACAGCAGCTCCTCCTGACTCACCCTCCAGCAACTCTGCGGCGTCCACACCCAGAAGGGCCAATTTGACCAGGGCAAATTCCTCTGGAAATGGTTCCTGGAGGTGCCTAGCAGGTGGTGGAAACATGAACCATGGCCGCCTGCTTTCCTCTTTATTTGCACCAGAGACAAGTGTTTTAAATTTGTAATGGTTGTGGCAGGGTGGTGCACACCTGTAATTCCACCAACCTGGGAGGCTGAGGCAGGAGGATTATAAATTTGAGCCCAGCCTGGGGAACTTAGTGACTTAACAAGACCCCCATCTGAAAATAAAAAAGGGTTGGGGATATGCTCAGTGGAAAGGCCCAGGGTTCAGTTGCCCCAAGTCAAACCAACAAAAAACAAAACCACAACAAAAACTCACTAGATAGTAAGTATGTATCAAGGAGGGAAAAAATTTATTTTTCCTTCACACCCGATGAAATGTTCAAAAGTGACCCAGCGACCTGAAGACAGGGCTTTATTCGGTTTTGAAAAAACTGAAAGTGAATGTATTACAAATACTAAGTAGGGCGGGTTATGGTGGCCCACACCTGTAATCTCAGCCACCTCAGGAGGCCGAGACCAAGGCAGGAGGATTGTGTGGAGTTCAAGACCAACCTGGATTACCAAACCAACCTGAACTATATAGCAAAACCCCGTCTCAAAAGAATAAATAAAAACGGTAAAGCTAGACTCTCAGCTTCAATCTCCAACTGACCTACAGTGATTGTGGAAATATCTAAATTCTCAGAAACCTGACTCCCATACCACAGGACTTTCACAGGGACAGATAATATGCAAAAACGTTTACTAAGCACTTATGATAATTGCCTCAACTTAGCATGGCAAGGCCACAGAGGTTGCAGCCCCCAAAGGCTTCCTACTGCAGAAAGTTACCCCAATGCTGGGGCCGGAGCGCAGGTAGTAAGGGTTAGAGTCAGGCTGGCGTCTGTCTTACACAAGTCTGTCCATTAAAGCATTATTTGTACTCATAGAAGGCGACAGTTTCCATAGGAGAATATCCCAGCCTGTCGAAGACCTAAGTGTGACTTTTCCTACTGAATTAGACAAGACCCGAGGTAACCATAAAATTGGCGTGCTTTTTAAAAAAGCAGTCTGGCTGTCTTACTTTGCTGGAAGGAGGCTTGGTGTTCAGATCAGAGAAAGCTAAACTCCTTTGTTGTTTTGGTGCTTTGAGCCATATCCGAAGACCTTCAGCCCAGAGCCCCTTATTTTAAGCACAGCATTGAGGAACCGAAGTGTTCACAGGAAGGAGAGGCAGGAGACCAGGTAACAGGCAGAGAGCTAAAGAATCCGGTCAGAGGGGCCCTGCGGCATCTATACAGATCTGAAGGGCTATCTTGGAGAAGGAGGCTCATTCTTTTTTTTTTTTTTTTTTCAGAGTAAGCATAGGGCCAAAATATTAATGCCCTGTGCGGCCAGATTTATCTCTTCCCATCCCCATTTAGAGGAGGAAAGGGGTATTGGGCCTCAGTCCTTGCATATAGAAAGCACATCCCCTGCCACTGAGGTACCCCCCCAGCCTTCAGATTTCATCTTTTAAACAGAAGAACTGCAAACAGTCACAGCTGACACATACAAAATACTCCCTTGCATTGGACAGAGTGTCCTGTCATTGGGACAATTCAAGTAAATGGCCATCTTAATCTCTATACTAAATTCATGTTTGAACTAGACACAAGTATTTTACTTTTTTGTTATTTTTTTTGTTTTTGGTACTGGGGATCAAACTCACGACTATGCGCTTGCAAAGCAGGCACTTCGCCGCTCAGCTAAATCCCCAGCCCTTTATTTGTTTGTTTGTTTTTTTAAGAAAATCCTAGCTGGTAGTGATGGCACATGCTTGTAGTCACAGATACTCAGAAGGCTGAGACATAAGTTCGTTTTTCATTTTTGTTTCGGCACTGGGAATCAAACTCAGGACCTTGTGCCTGCCAGGCAGGCACTTATGCTACTGAGCTAAATCCCCGGCCCAAGACACAAGTTCTTGATCACAAGTTCAGAGGCAGCCTGGGCAACTTAGCAAGGCCTGACTCAAAGTAAAACAAAACAGGTTAGGGATGTAGCTAAGTAGGAGAGCACTTGGTAGCACTGGTGAGATTCTCAGTGCAGTTTGCAGTGGACAGAGGAAAGGAAGGCAGGAAGGAAGGAGGGAGGAGGGGAAAGAAATATGACCCAATCACTTGTTCCTAGTAAACTTTGAAAATGCTTAAACAAACTTATTTCTATTCATTCCAGTGGTTTTGTAGAGTAAGACCATGTGGTAGTTTTGTTTTCTGTTTTTGTTTTGTTCTAGGGATTGAACTCAGGGCTACATCCACAGCCCTTTTTAAAATTTTTTTATTTTATAGATACTGTATCACTAAATTGCTAAATCGCCCTGGTTGATACCTATTTGGCAATCCTCCTGCCTCAGCTTCCCAGAATGCTGAAATTACAGGCATGTACCACCACGCACAGCTAGTAGCTAATCTTAATTCCAACAGGACTTCCAAAACCTCTTGCCTAGCTGGCTGCTGTTGACACCTCCTTGCCAAAGGCATGGTGAATGTCAAAATGATGAAAATGCTTTATATTTATGCTCTGCGTTTTTAAATATTCAGATTTTAATTTCTTTAGTTTACCGTATAAATTTACATCTGTGTGCTCCCAGATGACATATTTATGTATTTCAGACATTAGTTTAGCTTCCGGAAGACTTGTGTATCTTTAAGATCTGTTTTCTCTGTGGTGCTGGGTCTGTACCCCAGGGCCTCGGCCTACTAGGTGAGGGCCATGCCCTTTAGCCACATGCCCAGCCCCTCTTTCTGTGAACTGGCAGCAGTGGCTGTTATGATGGCTGTCTTACAATACCAAGTCACCGCTCGAGAGTGGACCAGGAAGGTTCGTCCTTTCTTGCACACCTCCCATGCTGTATTAATTGAAAAGGAAATTTTCTATTTTATGGGATTAATGAAAGAAGCTCCATTTCTGGCCCCCAGTTTAGCTAATGGGTGTGTAGTTCTGGGGTAGACATTTGCCTAGCAGATGTGAGACCGTGGTTTTGATCCTTAGCATTGACTGTAAAAAAACCAAAACCATCAAATAGACAAAATCCCCCAGGATGCTCACTTAAATTTAAACAATAAATAACTTTGTTAATGTAAGTATAATCCCATGAGTATTTCGTCTGGCAACCCTACTGTCATGGGATGGGGTTTGAGGAGGTCCCCCAAGGAGGAGATGGAGACCTCAACTCAGCTGTTAGAGCAGATTCTTGATACATCTTCTTTTTTTTAAATTTTATTTTGAAAGTAGTAAAAATACAACAGAACAAGACAGAACAAAGCCAACCGAGACAATGCAGTGAAATTGGTACAGAACTTCACAGCAGGATACTGGGATGGTAGTAATAGGTACTATGGTATATCTCGTTATCTTCACAATAGTTGTCCAGTCAATTAGGTATAGTGAAATCAAACCAAAAACAGACCATTATAAAACCAATTGAGAGTATTGAATAAAGCAAAAGAAACATAACAAAACAAAACAGTGAAAACAATCTTTGCCTTCAAACAGAAGATAGAAGGAAATCCCCCATATTTGTTACATTGTATATGGTCATCCACCCAAGAGATGCTGAGACATCTATCCCCAGTAGCTATGGGGGGAAATGTTGATTGTCAGCCCTCACACTGTAGGCTCACAAGAGCCCTGGTTCTCCTCCTGGCCCAGTCCGGGGCGTTTAACAAGAGGGCGGGAGAATGAGCTGCCTCAGTCCCACCAAGGCCAGCCGGATCTTGGGATGCCTGGTTCTCCTTGATTTATCTTCTTAGAAAAGCATTTCTGGATGTGTCAGTGTGACCCAGGCAGGTGTGTAACAAAGAGTTTGAGAGGAAGAGAAAACACAGAAGGGACTTGAGTTTAAGGAGCAGAAGGGGCACCGCTCTAATGGACAGGACCAGACTGGCCCTTTGACAAAAGGGAGAAAGAGAAGGGCATGAGGCAGTTGGGGTGCACAGGGTCTGGCTGGCTGTGATCTCATTTTCCGTTCACACGGTGGCTGCCTGTCACTTAATCTGGCCTCCGCGAGATGACGGTCTCTGCTGGGGACAGCCTCAGCTTTGTGGCTGCTCTGCTAGAATTCAAGGTGACCATGCATGGGCTTAGGTAATGACTGCAGACACTGGGCCTTCATCGGTAGTTGAGTGTCCCTGAAAATCTCTTATCTCCGTGTCCTTGGTCTCAAAGGGGAGGGATGAGCTAGTGGTGTCAGTGTAGGGTTAACTGCCCTCTTACAGCCATCTTTTAGACAGACAATGTGTAAAGGACTATCATGCTTTTATACAGAGCTAGTAAATAAATAAACAAACAAATAAAATATACAGAGCGAATGTAGAATCTGACCCAGGGTTTTAAGGTAATGGAGAAGACAGATGCAAAAGAAAGTCAAGCTTTGCTCTGCATTTAGATATTTACTGGGTGCTTGTAGGCCCAAAAAGAATTATTGTTTTTTAGTAAAAAAACACTTGTAAGCCTCTGACTGCCTCAGAAGAAAACACAAATCATGCTTTTTTTTTTTTTTTCTTTTGTCTTATTGAGACAGGGTCTCACACGGTTCAGGCTGGTCTTGGGCTCACTTTGTAGCCCAGGCTGGTCTCGAACTCACAAAGACCCACCTGCCTCAGCCTCCTGAATGCTAGGATTACAGGAGTGTGCCGTCACGCTGGGCTATAAATCATGTCTTTAATGAATAACTGGTTAAAGGCCCAGAGTTTGTCTTCTGTGCCTGGTTTCTCTATCTGTGCCACTGCAACATATCAAGATTTAAATCACTAAAAGAAAGAAAACAAGCAGAAAGAGACATATAGATAGACAGAGGTCCACAGAATAGAAACAAATCTGAGATGTAATTAATACATGGCAAACATTTTTTGTTGTTTTTGGTTTTTGAGAGAGGCTGGCCTTGAACTCACTGTAATCCTCATGCCTCATGCCTCAGGCCTCATGCCTGAATGCTGAGATTATAGGAGTTTGCTACCCGGACCTTGCTAAAGTATTTTCTATTAATTTTTTGTTTAAAAAGCTTTTTTTTGTCGTGGGCATCAAATCCCAGGCCTCATGCACTAGCGCTAAAGTGTGTGCCCTAGCACTGAACTGCACCCTCTGGCCCATGGATGTGTTTTGTCACTCTTGGGTCCTGACAAAGGCAGCACAAGAGACAAATGACTTGGGATCTCCCTTGTCAGCAAATGGCTTCAAATTTCCACTTATTCCCCATCTTTTCCTGCCCTGCACAATGCCTGATATACAGATCCAAGTTCCCCAGAGAGTAAATTCCAGGAGTCCTGCAGGAACCCACACCCACCCTCGACCCGCAGCTGGCAGCTAGCTGGTCCTTGCAGGCTCCAGCTTCCAGTTCACCTGCTCTCTGGCAATTTAGCCCCGCCCCATCCCCTCAGGCCCCGCCCCAGGCAATGCCCTAACTCTAAGGCACCACCCAGCGGGCCCCGCTCCTATTCCCTCAGACCCCGCCCCTCAGACGATTCCCACTCAGGCACCAGCAGCAGCCCCGCCCCCACTCGGAAGCCCCGCCCCGCGCCCCGCCCCCGCAGGCCCAGGCGCAGGCTTCCTCCTCCCTGTCTGACTCACCCCGCTCCTTCCTGCCTTTCACCTCTCTAAACCCTTGACATCCTTCATCTGCTGCTGCCTCTCCTGCTCTCAGATACCTTGTCGCTCCTGCCTCTTGTTACTCCTTTAGAGTGTCGTTTTAGCGGGATTTTGGAAGGAAGAGTTTGTTTAGTTTTGATAGCCACAGGTTAGCAGGTTGGAGAGGGGGAGGGCACCCTGCTAGCAGGCCGGAGCGTGCTTCCCCTGGCTGGACAGATGACAGGGCCACTTTTTAGGACTCTGTTATGGATTAAGAACTGGTAGTCAACTTAACGCCAGCTGGATTTCTTCAGCATGGCACTGAGCATAGATGCTGCTGCACCTGAGGAAAGTTGCCAGCATAAATAGTGAGATGGAGGAGAGCGTTAATGCGTTGTTGCATTGAGGCATTGTGGGTTCTCCTATGTGTTGCTGTTTGAACGTTTGGTTCTCCTGGAGAAGCTCAGGTCCTCACATCAAGCATTGCTTCCTGGCTCCAGAGGGAAAGACGTGTGCTGCTTGGTCTCCAGGATGAATTCCTCACACTGGCTTCCTAGCATGTACCCGACTATGCTTGTCGTTGGAGGAGCTTGAGGCCTCCATGTCGCTGAGGATGGCTGTGTTGCCTTCAGGACAGCCGTGGTCTTTGTTGTGAGTGTGACTTCTCGACTCCAGCATAGAACCCTCATCCCACCACCACAGCTCCTTCACCCCGCTGGCATGGATTTTCTGGCTTCCACTGCTGACCTTTGGACCTTTCCGACATGGATCCGTAAAAGAGACTGGTGTGAGTCCTTTATTTGGGCTCTGAACCTCCAGATGGACTCGTGGGAGGCATTGTCATGAGCTCTCGGTTTTCATCTGGACTCGTGGGACATTGCTGTGGGATTTAGGCTCTTGACTAAATATTCTATGTCTTTGGTGTTGCGGATAGATTTCCTGCATTTTCTTGTGTTAACTCATGGTGACCATTATAAACATAATATTATAAATTCCATGTCCTGATTCTAATTGTTCTCTGTGCACAACCCCTGACTACAACAGACTCTAACCCTGGGCCCCTCCCTCGGAGACCCTGTCTCAGGTAGCCTGCAGAGGAAGCAGGAGTCTGCTCCGGGACTGTCCGGTCTCAGGCATGGGCTGTGATCCGAAAGCGGGGAGCAGATGAGAGAACAGCAGTCGTGGTGTGAGGGCCAGAGTGGGGGTCCCGGAGGAGGGAAGTAAGAGGGAAACCATCAAGCCAGCCGAGGAGCTGCTTGGACAGTGGTGTCCTTCCTGCAAGAGAACACGGCAGAGAATGAAGCTGGGGGCCAGGGATTGGGCGATGATGAATCTAGAAGCCTCTGGCCCCAGACTGCATGGAGCTGAGGAAAGATGAGCGGGGTTCAGGTGGCTGGGCCCCACATAGATGAGCACACGGTGAACTCTGGACACACACGGCTCCCTTCGGAGAGAGGCTGCAAGGCTTGGGTCCAGAGAGCAGGCTTTGCAGTCTGGCTGCGCTGTGTGGACATCCAGCCTGGTCCATGCCACTCTGGCCAGACCACCTGCGCCTCCGTTCTGCAAACAGCTGGCTCGGTGTGGCCCTTGTGGTGACCTGACAAGGTGCTGCACACAGGGGACTGGCGCTGTGCCCGTGCATGACACCCCCTGGAGGGCAGCACTAGAAGCAGTTCTGAAATCTACCAAGGCCCAGCAGAAGCCAGGGAGCCCCGCTTCACTCGGCATTGGGAGATGGAAGGTTCAGGAAGGTGCAGACCCTTTCATTCGTTGCTACCTGTTCCGTGTGGCTCTCTGGGTGTGTGCTCGGTGACGCCTTTTTGCCTGTGATTTCTAGGACTTGTAGAGAAATGACAGTCCCTTGCTGCTGCCTTTAATTGGTGAGGAGCACAGAGCCCCGAGATTATAATTATGACATCGTAAATGTCAAGCTCTTCAAAAGTCTGCCGTGCCCTTGCTGTCACCCTGAACGGCTCCAGGAACCGAAACCTTGCAGCCCCCTCCTCTTTCTCCCCGAGCGTGCCCCGGGTGTCTCAGCCAGGCTTCATCTGGGAAATCTGAGTGACAGTGACGTGCAGGCAGCTGGAAGACGCGCAGTAAACCGAGGACCCTGTGATGAGCTCAGAAGAGGTGAGTTGATGATCTGCTATTTATAGCCCTGCTAAGAGGCTCTGGCCGCCAGCGCCATGGGAGGCAGGGTGGAAACGATGCCTTTGCAGAGCTGAAAGCATGAAATGAAACTGGTGATTCACGGGCAGCCGCTGCTTGAAACACAAACACTCCTGAGTCCCCAGCCCCGCTGGCCTGTCCTGCCCATCTGGAGGCACGTCGAGCAAAGTTCCCAGGCCGCTGGTCTGTCCTTGCTGCAGTCTGCCTGTGTCCGGGCAGAGTGTGAGGACAGGCAGGCTCTGCCCGTGAGGGGCCTGTGACAGGCAGCGGTGTACTGGGCGGTGTCTGACCACCTCAGCCCAAGGCTCCCCCAGACCCAGGCTAGAACCGTGGCCAGGGGAAGGGCAAGCCCCTTTTGGTGGTGGAAGGGTGAAGAGAGAAAGAACTGCTCCAGCTCCTGCCTGTCTTCCCAGGTGACACCAGCCACAGAGCAGCTTCCTGGGGATGCTTGTATTTGCCGAACATGCAAAAAATGGGCAAAAAGGAAATCCTTGCCGCTCCTCAAAGGTATGCGTTCCTCAGTTCCACAGCCTCTCACCTGTCACCTGAAACTGCTGTTGTTTATTTTCCATACTGAGATCCTGGCTCCCTGGCCAAAGTCACCTGAAAGGGGACAGCACCAGAGTGCTCCGCTTCCTGCAGCCAAGACTGCACTTAAGGACACGAAGCCACGAACCGACTGAGCTCGTGAACCAGGTTGTCCAGTCCGTGCTGGCCCTATACTCACCTGCCAGCTGTGTGGCTTCAGGCAGATTCTCTCCAAGACTGTCTGAGTTCTCTCTCTCTCTCTTCTGGGACAGGATCTTGCTATGTGGTTCAGGCTGGCCTAGAACTCACTATGTAATCTAGGTTGACCTCAGACTCACAATGAACCTCCTGCCTCAGCCTCCCAAGTGCTGGGATTATAGGTGTGCAGCACCACGCCTGGCTGGGACTCAGTTTTCTTACCGGTAAATTGGGGATAATAACGGAAGTTACCTCCCTGGATTGGGGTGAAGAATAAGAAATATAACATATGTAAGGCAGAAACATCAGGCACATACGGAACTCAACAATAGGTATCAATAGAGACCCTCTGCATGTCAGGAGCATACCAGGTGTGGTCAGGCTGTGTCCAGCTGCCCAGCATAGCAGCCTCTATCCTGAGCACGTGGTTTGACCTGCCCTGTGGTTGCTTAGCAACCCCATACTTGCCCTCAGGGTGGGAGCCTTGTGTGGGTCCTGGGGCAGCCTTCCCTGGCCAGTGGGGCTTTCACCTGAGGTCTCAGGTGTTCATTTAAGAGTTGCAGGCGGTCACCTGCCCACCCAGGGGGCCCCGGTGCCTGGTGGGAGGCGCCCATCTCGCCTGCCAGCTGGGCATCCAGCATGAATTGCTGACTCATGGGCACGGTAAGGCCCGGGCTCTTGGTACATTCCCTCATCTCCAGCTGTCAGCCAGAGCATAATTGTAGCTGTCACCTTGGCAGTGAGACACAACTGCCTCTGCTCCACTACGGCTTGAGAACTGGGGAGGTGGGAGGGGTCAACAGCTCCTCTGTGGAGAGGACCAGTCTGGAACATGGTCTGCGTGATGTGCGTTCACCCGGGGGCCCTGAGAGCACCAGGACCGGACCCTAGCACAGGCGCTGCCAGCGCGTGTGCCTACAGCAAAGCCAACCCAGTGATTCTGTTAATAGGAGAGGCTGGTGGCTGGGGATTTAGCTCAGCGGCATAAGCGCCCTGCCTGGCAAGTTTAAGGTTGTGAGTTCGATCCTTGATACCAAAAAAGTAAGAGAGGCTGGCACTGAGACCAGGCATTGTTGGCAGCTGTGAGAAATCAGAAACCAGCCTTAGATAATGCACAGGCTGGGCTTCAGGATGGACGAGGTGAGAGACAGCCAGGGCCAAGCTGAAAAGCCGGGAAGCTGGAAGACCGGGCCGTGAAGCGTGGACTGCATGCAGGAAGTCACCGGGAGCCCTTGACGGCCAGCAGGCAAGAGTGATGTGCTCAGGTGACATGGTGGAGGTCAGGGCTCAGTCTTGGAGCGGAATTTGTGAATGAAGCAGCCACATGCCACGTGTGCAAAAGTAGGGGGCCACAGACACTCAGGCCAACGATGGGGGAGGCTCTAGGGGGTGAAAGCGGGTCCCCCTGCAGGTAGGAGTAGCCTATCTCCCCAGTACTCCCCACTAAGAAACAGCAGAGAAGGGCTGGGAATTTAGCTCAGTGGCACAAGCGCCTGCCTGGCAAGCGCCAGATCCTGAGTTCAGTTCCTGGTACCAGAAAAAAAGAAAAAAGCAGAGAAACAGCCGAGCTTGCTTGCTGGAGGAATTCTTAGAAGAAAGGTTCTACTTGAGCACACGGAAATCAGCGCCCTGTCACAGGGTGGTTAAGGAAGAGAAGATGGTGAGGTGTGGAGAGCCATTACCAGTGGACAGTCCACCTGAGAGTGCAGATGCTGGCGCATATCTGGACCATCATATCAGTCAGGGAGAAGGCATGATTCAGTCGACAAACATTGTGCACATCCTTGGAAGCACACTGTTGTGCAAGAAGTGGTTTGGTAGGGGTTTTCCCTTCAGCTGTAAGCATCATCGAGGGCAGGACGGCTTTCAGGCTGCCAGGGAGGAGAGGCGGGAGGAGCCAGGCTCCTGCTCTGGCACCGTCTTTTGGGAGCCGGGCTGGCAGGGGCAGGCACCGAGCAGTGAGGAAGTCCTGTCACCTGTGCAGCTCTCGAGGCGAGCTGAGTGTCTCGGGTGCCCAGAATCCTCTGCCTGTGGGTGGGAACGCGAACCTCTTCCCTGAGGCAGGCAGCAGGTTACAAGCATGTCACAGCCCGGTCATAACCACTTCTGGCTGCCCATGGCTGGTTTGGAGCCAGGTGCCAAGAGGCTGTCTTAGTATTTGGTTTGTGTTTCCCTTTACAGTTTATAAAATGCAGTGATAGCACGTGGCCCCGCTTGGTGCCCCCGCCTGGGATCCGAGCAGCCTTGCTTTGCTTTCTTTTCTCACTCTGTCTTTTTCTCTCTCTTCTTTCTTTCTTGTGCCAGAGATTGAACCGGGGCCTTGTGCACGCTTATCATGTGCTCAGCCATCGAGCTGCCCGTCCATGTCAAGTTATCTGTTGTTTTGTTTTGGTTTTTGGTATTTTTTGTTGTTTGTGAGGCAGGGTCTTGTTATATATTCAAGTTGGCCTCAAGCTCACTACATAGACCAGCGCAGCCTCCAACTTGAGACAGTCCTCCTGCCTCAGCCTCCTGAATGCTGCGATTAGAGGCATGCACCACCGTGCCCAGCTCCCGTGTCAAGTTTTTATAATTGAACTGCTGTCTCTAGGAAATTGAGCCATGGTCTAGCCAAAGGTAGTGAAAGGCAGAGATAACCCAGAATGGTAAGGTATTCGGGATGCCCACTACATTTCAACATCGCCCACGATTTCTCTCTAACTGGGACTTGGCTTCCTGCCGCCACGCCTCCCAGGCTCCCGCTCTGCCCTTCCCCGCTGTATCACAGACTGGTCAGCCTGCATTTTAAATCCTGCCCAGAGTCACTTCGCAGTGGTCTCCATCACCTCTGTCCTGTTTGCACCTGCTGACCCCATCCTCGAGGGCCCTGGTGGTGGCCCCAGGCTGAAAACCTAAGCCAAGAGAACCAACTCATCCCCAAGGCGGGGCCCAGCCAGTGCTCTGAGGTCTTGGCTTCCTTGGCTTCCTGCTCCTACGGTGGGGAACGCGGGGGTTGAGTCAGGCTGACTCACGATGGGTCATGAACCTCCAGCCTTGTAAAGGATGACCAGGGGCTGTGCGGAAAAGGATCAGATGAGAAGCGCAAAGAGAGAGCCCTGTGTGTCCAGAGAGAGAGAGAGAGAGAGAGAGAGACAGAGAGACAGAGACAGAGAGAGAGAGAGACAGAGAGACAGAGAAACAGACAGAGACAGAGAGACAGACAGACAGAGAGACAGAGACAGAGAGACAGCGACACAGAGACACAGAGACAGAGACAGACAGAGACAGAGAGACAGCTATCCAGTGAGCCTCCAGCTCCTCGGTGACTTCCTGCTTTCAGGGGCCCCCTCTGGCTGCAGCCAGCTTGGCTAGCTGGCTACCTAAGAGAGCACCACTGACAAATGACCTAAGTCCTGAGGGGTGCGGCTCCCCTATCCCCAGGCATCCTGAGTCTCCTGCAGATCCCGGCTGGGCACCTAGGATCGGTGTGGTCCCACTGGGCCGGGATCTGGAGGGCAGGGAGCAAGGGGCTCTGAGAACAGAAGACAGCAAGCCCAACTCGCTCTGTGCCGCTGGACTGTCAGTGTGCTTAAACAGGTGTTCTCGGGAGAGCACTGGCCTAGCGTGTGCGGGGCCCTAGCTTTGACCTCCAGCACTACAAAAAGAAAAGCTATATAAAGATAGAGTAGGGTGAAGAGGGAAAAGAAGATTAAAAAAAAAAAAAAGGGAGAAATTGTGTCTTTCTGGTTGCTTCCCAGACCCCTGTGTGGTCCTTGAGAGCCGTCAGTCATGGGGTCGCCTGCAGCTCCGGCGGGGCAGGAGGGCCCAGCACTCAACACAAAGTGCTCTGAGAGAAGAGGTGTCGTGCAGGTAGCCAGGCATGATTAACTAATGGGCAGGCTCTCGGGCAGAGGATCACATTTCACAGACACATACTCACATATAATGTGGCTCTCACAAGCAGGAGCAGGAAAGGTTCATTCAGCATAAGGCAGGTTGGCATAAGGCAAGCAGACTGAAATAAAGGCTGCGGGTACCTTCTCTGCCCTCTTCACTTCCGCAGTGAGCATGCATTGAGCACCTACTGGATGCCGAGCCTTGTACCAGCCGCTGAGGTGCCAGGAAAGCCATAGCGAGCTGCTCCTGTCTGTGGTGCTGGAGGCAGAGGCTCGAGAGCTCTGGCGAGGGTGGTGGCCAGCTCAGGGGAGGAAAGCAGAGGGTATTCTAGGCAGGAGGCCATGGAGGTCCCAGCCATAGCTCCCGAGTGGGCCCCAGGCCAGTGGAGAGGTACAAAGGGAAGCCCAGTGTTTCTGGAAAGTCGAGGAGCTGCTGGCTGAAGGGGGAATTTGGGTCTTGGGAACCTCAGAGGGAAGTCCAGGCTTTGCTTGCAGATGATGGGGTTTGACCACGGGGTGCTGAGATCAGACCTATGTTCCAGAATAATCGCTGTGGCCACTGCTGGATGCTCCAGCAACTACAGGCAGGAAAAGCCTCCAGGGGCTATGACAGGCACAAGTGCAAGGAGTGGAGGAGAGGAGTAGAGGGGACTGGTTTAGGGTATGGGAGCCAGGCATGGTGATGCACACCTGTATTCCCAGCACTCGGGAGGCTGAGGCAGGAGGAGCACTATGAATGTGAGCCCAGCCTGGGCTACGAAGAGAGTTCAAAGCTAGCTTGAACTACACAGCAAAGTACTGTCTCAAAAGAAAAGAAAGAGAGAAAGGAAAAGAAGGAAAGAAAGGTTTTGTAGCTGGATATGGTGATCCACAGACGTAATCCCAGTGCTCTGGAAGGCTGAGACAGGAAGAGGACAAGTTTGGACCCAGCCTGGGCAATTTAATGATTTAAGGAGACTCTGTCTCAAAATAGAAAATTGAAAGGGTCGGGGACATAGCTCAGTGTGAAGGCCCTGGATACAACCCCAGCACTACCACCAGCAAGAACAAAAGCAAAACATTTGGGCCAGAATTTAACCTGAGGGGCTGGACGAGACTGCCCTCGAGTCTGTGGTCGGATGACTGCTAGGTGAGACTGTCACGTCACAGGAGGGAGAGGCCGCAGGGCAGGGGTGCTGGGTGGCGGCACCTGCGGTTTGAGCCCTGTCCTGGGTGGAGGAGCTGGGGGATCCTGGGAGAAGCATCCCACAGGAGCCAGACTGGGGGCTGGACACAGTGCGGGGAGTGGTGTGGGGAGGGAGAGGGGAAGTGCAGGGACGTCCTGCCCTTTTGCCCCCAGATTCTCAGGTGCTGAGAGTGACGCAGGGGCAGGGGTAGAGGGTACTGGGAAACTCGTCGTGGGAAATAAGCCGTGGACCCCCGCCTGGCACTACTGAGACCTTTGTGGGACATGGTGGCGCACGCTTGGAATCTCATCACTCAGGAGGCTGAGGCAGGAGGATTGCTGTGAGCTCAAGGCCAGCCTGAACTGCATAGAGAGACCTTGTCTCAAAAAGACAGAAGAAGGAGGAGGAGGAGCAGGAGGAGAAGGAGGAGGAAGAGGAGGAGAAGAAGAAGAAGAAGAGGAAGAGGAAGAAGAGGAAGAGGAAGAGGAAGAAGAGGAGGAGGAGAAAGGAAAGAAAGGTCTTTGGAGGGGGGATCTCAGAGGGTGGTATCTTCGGGTTGAGATGTACGCCCCTGAAAAGCCAGGCCTGCCAGCCACTTGGTCTCTTCCCTCCAGGTGAGAACACCAGGAGGCATTTGCAGTCTGCCCCCCAGAAGAGGGGACCCCTGAGCCTGAGCAGGTGGGTATTTTGATCCCAGACATCGTGATCCCAGAACCAAAGGAAACAAATTCCTGCGGGTGATAAGCCACCCACTCTCAGCCAGCCTTGGACACCAAAAGTTTGAGACGGCAGAGCCATGCGATAGGTCCTGGGTCCCTGAATCACCCCTTGAGGGACAGATGCCCCACTCAGGAGCACTCATCTGGGTTTGGGTTTCTTGCACTCAACACATGAACTAGACTGAGCCGCTGTGCAGTGTGGGATGTGTTTATTTCAGCGTCCGGCATTACTTTAGCACAGGGGGGCTTGAGAGGAGTGGTGGGCCGTCCAGATGACCCAGGTGAATCTGAGGGCACAGTCGAAGTCTCTGGGGGCACAGGGTCTTCGCTGCCAGACACGGTGATGCACACCCGGAATCCCAGCTCTCCGAGAGCAAGTTCAAGCCCAGCCTGTGTAATTTAGCAGTTCAGCGAGAGCCTGTCTCAAAAAAAGGTGGTGGTGGGGGGCTGTAACCATCCTCAGGCCCACACGCAAAAAACAAGCCACTGTCACGGTCAAGAGCAGGGGTGCAGGGAGGACCAGAAGAACCGGGAAGAGGCCCAGATGTCGGAGAGAGGCAGGAGTCAAGAGGGAGAAGCAGGGCACGATCCAGGCCTGCTGGTTGTGAGGCTCCCGTCGGGAGTTATCTCGGGAGCTTAGTCCAGTGGAATCTGGGTGAAACAGGCAGAGGGGAGGAAGGAGGCCGGCCCTGTCCTGCAAGCTGGGCACAGGAAAGGGACAGGCCACAGGATCGCTGCCCCGAGTCCCGCCAGCTGCCCGCCTGCCGTCACATCCCTGCTTGGACGTGCTCAGCAGGCCACAGGAGATGTCCATGGCAGGCTCATGGTGTCCAGCAACAGCTGGGCCACGGCGGGGCTGCTGTCAGCTCAGAAGGTGGCTTGGCACAGCCCAAAGCCCAGCATGCCCAGTGTGTCTGAGCTGCACCAGGGCCAGACTCCAGGTGGGTCAGTGAGACTCCACATGGGCGGGTGCTCCAGGGGCTCCTGATCCTTGGTCTGAGGTCCTTATTACACAGTTTCTTTTTTTTTTCTTTCCTTCCTTCCTTTTTTTTTTTTTTTTTTTTTTTTTGTTCATTTGGGACTGGGTCTCCCTGTGTTGTTCAGGCTGCCCTGGAACTCCTGCCTCGGCCTCCCAAGGGCTGGGATTCCAGAACCACTGGGCCCGGCTCCTTTTCCTTTGTTTGACATACACTGTCCATCATCTTAGGAAGTTTTAGACTTCACCCCACAACTGGCAGAAAGGATGACTGGGGGTCTCCAAGAGGCCCCCCTGGCTAGTGACTCTTAGATAAGTTTCTGAGTGAATAGTTCCAAGAGAGTGACAGCCAGGTGAGTGACAGCTCACACCTATGGTCCCAGCACTCAGGAGGCCGAGGCAGGAGGATCACCACGAGTCTGAGGCCAGCCTGGGCTATACAGGGAGTCCCTGCCTCAATAAACAGAACAAAACCAAAGAGCACCAGCAGCAGCAGCCTGAGGACGGTGCCCAGGGTGCCAGGACCCTCTGTTTTGTCACTTGCTGTCCTCCCTTGGGTAACAGGCCACCTCACCACTCAGCGGCTTACCGTAAGGACACACACTGATGACCTCGAGGGTCAGTGTGGGTGTGACTGGCCAGCTGATCTGGCTGAGGCCCTGGTGCAGGGCTGTGGTCACCTGCAGGCTGGCACTGGCTTCTGGCTTCTGCTCACCGAGAGCAAATGCTCCGAGAGACTGAACACAGCTGTTAGGGATCCGTCAGGATTCACAGGTCATCATTTCAGCACTCACACACTGCGGTTTCTGCAGTAGCCTCTCGGCTACACAGGCCAGCCCTGCTGAATGGAGGAGAGAACTGAACAGGTCGTGAATGCCAGAAGTCGAGAGGCACCAATTTATTTTATTGATTATATTGTATCAAGACGCTGGCATCCACCTCCACCATTCCTAACAAAGGCTTCATCCTCATGTTCCAAGACAGCTGCCATAACACCAGCTCTCACCTCACAGTTCATGCATGCTAGCTAGTGGGAAGGAAGAAAGGAAGCATGCTAAAAGAGGTTTTACAGAAGTTAGGTGGACTCTTCTACTTCTGTCTCGTTGGTTGGATCTCAGACATGCAGCTGCAAAGGAGGCTGGTAAGTTAGGGTTGATTCTGGGTGCCTGTGTGCTGACCTAGACCAGATACTGGGGGACAGCTGGCAGCCTGTGCTGTATCAGCCACGGTCCCGCGTGTGTGACATGGAGGGAGGAGCACAGAGAACGTTTCCTAACTTGGGCTCTGCTGTAGTTAAGGACTCTAGACCCAGTTTGCCTGGGAAGTGAATGTGTGTGCGTGCGTGTGTGTGTGTGTGTGTGTGTGTGTGTGAGTGTATGTGTGTGTATAGACTGGTGCTTCGCCCGTAATCAGTGAGTCTCCATGTAAAGAGCAAATAGTCCTCAGAGGAAACAAATGAGCACATGAAACAGACCCAGGCCCCGCAGCCCAGTCTAGGCCGGTGCGGCAGCGAAGCAGAGTCCTGCACTGGAGGCGCGGTGAGGGCAGCTGCCTACAGAACCGCAGGCTTCAGTCTGTCCCGGGCGGCCTGATTTATGGGTCCAAATGTGGAAGCACAGATGGGCAATTCCACCAGCTGTGTTTTTAAAAGATCATATGATTCCCGATCAATGAACCGAAGAGACCAAAATGCAGAAACGTTAGTGCCGAGCAGCAGATTCACTCAGAGACCACGCCCAGACCAGAGCCCGGGCTGGGGCAGCCAGCCGGGCACTGACTCAGGCTGGGGAGGTGGCATCCAGGGCTGGCCGGGCAGAAGAGGAGCTGTCCCTGGCCAGAGAATCTGAGGCTCCAGCAGCCCACCGGAAGAGGAGCTGCCTTGGCAGAGGGAAGGCGAGGCTGTGGCTTGGCCAAGTGGCCAGGGACAGGCAGGGCTGTGGCGATAGAGGAGCACAGTCTTCAGCCAGGAGCCTGGGGCGGGGCACCCGAGGGACAGCGGGTGCCGCCCAGCCCTGTGGTGGGAGCCAGCTTCCTCCTTGACTGCCGCCACCTTGGCAGGGGAAGCGTTTTCGAGTGGACAGAGGGCTGTCGGGCGCCTGGGACAGGCTCCCTACTGCTCTCACGGGCTCAGTCTCCAACCCGCCCCGCCTTCTGCTCTGCCCCAGCCGGCTGGAGTCCCATGTTCCCCAGCCAGGCCCTGGAGGACCTCTCACGGGAGATACTGCCGGTGTGGCTGAGGCTGGGCTCCGGGGACAGATAGGACACCTATGGGGCTGGGGACACACAGGGAGGGGCGAGTGAGCAGGGCAGAGGGCCCAGAATTGGCTCAGGCAACCTGGGACCATGCTGGGTGGTTTGGTTTTGGTACTGGAGATTGAACCCAGGGCTTTTGCAATGAGCTACGTCCCCAGTCCCTTTTTCATATTGATATTTTAAGACAGAACCTCACTAATTTGCCCAGGCTGCCTCAGCCTCCTACAGTGACACTGGGAGCACAGGGGCCCGCGCCACCATGTTCAACCCAGACTTTGTGTCTCTGCTGAGACCATGTTAGCTGAGCATCTACTCAAATGGGAGACCCTAACCGCACCCTGAGGGCACAGAGCAGGGCAAGGGTCCAGTGATGTCACTTCAGATACAGAAACAGAGTGACACCGCAGTGGACCTGCAGAGACAGGTGAAGTCCCAAGGTCCAGGGATGATGGGAGGGCCGTGTACTAGTAGGGTGATGTGGGGAGGCTCCACAGGGGAGGTGGCACCAGCCAGGAGGTGCAGGGTGCTCTGCCACCAGCAGAGCCAGGAGATGGGTTCCTCCAGTCTGAGCTGGCAACTTCCTGGGGTCAGTGAGAGGATTTCCACACTTGTGTGTTCACTGCTCTGAAGACTCTGGGCTCCCTGCGGGGCACTGCAGCCTTGATCTCCTCGCCCTGAGTGACTTGGCAGAGGAGGAGGAGGGGAGAAGGTGCACCCTGGCTGCAGCACCTTTCACGACCATGCTGGCAGAGTATTGTACATTAGGAAAGGAGCACGAGTTCTCTGGACTTCGAGAACCTGCACAAGCCCCTTCCTTCTCCACGTAGGTCCCCAAGTAACTCTAGGGTGCTCTTCAGAACTCACTGTCCGCAGCCACCTCTGCTGGGCAGAAGGCAGGGCTGGGCGTGCAATGGGGCGCCCTGGCTTCCCTCTGCCATCAGAGCCAGTCCTCTGAGGTCTCGGACCTCTTAAGAATCACTGGGATGGGACTGGGGATTTAGCTGAGCGGCATAAGCGCCTGCCTTGCAAGCAGGCAGTTGTGAGTTGGATCCTCAGTACCAATAAAAGGGAAAAAGATTAAAAAAAAAAAAAAGAATCACTGGGATCCCCCAAAACACCACCGTGTCCTAGTCACTTTCCAGTACCCACAGTTTGAAGGAATAGAGGCTGGGCTTGTAGTTTTGGGGGGTTCAGTCAGCAGTAAGCCAGTCCCAAGACAGAGAATACATGAGAGACCTGAGCGGCAGAGGGGAGCCCTTCACCACTCGGTGGCCAGGAAACGCAATGGAGGAGCGGAGATGAGAACACCCGCTTCCAAGCCACACTCCCACCCCTTCCAACCAGGCCCCACCTGCAAAGGGAGACTCTGAGGGGACCGTTAGAGCTAAACAATCACATGCCCCTTGCAGCCTGCCTTCGATTATGAAAACAAGAGGTCCACCTCTGCTGGACATTGCTGTCTCTCTCCTTATGCCGGGCCATCTTGCTTTTCCCACAGGGTGCAGGTAAACGTGAGATACCAATAAATCATCAGGTAAACCAGGACTGAAAAGCTGCCCAGCACCAAACAGTTATTCTCTGAAGGTGAAGGAATCCTGGGCTCCATGGAGTCCTGGAGACACTAGCTCCTCCCTGGCTCAAGGCAAGTGGGTGATGGAGCCAGAACCACACTGGGACACCACCCAGTCTGCGGCTACTGGTGACCCAGGAGCCTCAGGCCCAGAACTGCCAGTGCATGGCACAGGGCAGGCAAGCAGGATGGCCCTGCCATTGGGGTCTAGGCCCTGGCCAAAGCAGCTCACGCATCTGGGAAACCCTTCCTGCTGCTCAGTGCTCCTCTCCCTAGGATGTGCAAATAGCCTCCAGGAGGCCCTGGTCATCTCCCTCTCTGCCAGCTCCAACCCCAGCGCCTAGCCCAGGTCTCCTCCTTCTGGCTTAGAAAACTTTTAGTTATAAACACCTCAGTCTGGGACTCAAAGTCTCCGCCCTCTCCCCGTTCCCCCTACACGCCTCTGCCAGCCACACTGTGCTCCTTCCTTTTTCTCTAGGCCTTCGTGCATACTAAGCAGGTGCTCATCACCCAACTCCATGCCCTGGCCCTTTTTCTTGCTGTTTCCTGGGCTGGGCTCAAACTCAAGATCCTCCTGCCTCAGCTTCCTGAGTTGCTGGGCTGTCTCCCTAATGAACATTGATGCAAATATCCTTAATAAGATCCTGGCAACCAGAATGCAGCAAATTGTCAAGAAGATTGTACACCATGATCAAGTGGGATTCACACCCAGGGATGGTTCAACATCCATAAATCCATAAGTTTAATATGCCATATTAACAGAGCCGAGGACAAAGATCGTATGGGCATCTCAATAGATACAGAAAAAGACAAAGTCCAGCACCCATTCATGATAAAAATCCTGCAGAAAATTGGAATAGATGGTTTTTATGTCAATCTGATAAAAGGCATCCACGACAAACCAACAGCCAACATCGTACTGAGTTGCTGGGCTTATAAGCATGCCCCACCACGCTCAGTCTGCCTATACCTTTTATACTCTACCCACCAAGGTCACCCTTTTTTCAGGGCCCTCCACCCAGTCTCTCCCGGGGCCACATGCCCTCCTGTCACTGCCGCAGGCCCCTGGCCCCCTCCCCAGCCCCAGCTGCAGTGCTTCCCACCTATCAAGGCTTCTCTGTCATCCTCTGCCCTCTGAACTCATGGCCTAAGGGATGGAGCTTTTTATTAGACGTGCATCTTTAATTATAGGGGTGATGCATGCTTGTAAAAACGTTCCCACATGACAGAGGCATATGCTTAGAACGAGTGTGCGTCCTCCCATTTCTGCTTTCCCTGGGACTCACTCTGGCTTACAGTTAGGTGTGTGCGTGGACACCCACTTTACCCAGCACTCCGGGACCATCCCTAATAACCTGACTACGACCACTTGCTGTGGTGATTGTGGCAGAGTGGGGGTCAGTGTGAGCAGAGTCCGTGGGAGTCTTTGGAGAGTGCTGACTTGGATGGGCTTTGGAAGAAAATTCTCAAGGTCAGCCTGTGGGACCCCTTGATTTCTTTTACAAGTTAGTTCAAAGAACAGAGCCCCAGGGAGGCATTCCTAGGCCGTGTGGGAATATTCCTTCTGTTCTGTCAAGCCAGAAACAGAAGTTCAAAAGGCAGCCTGGTCTCTGCGGACACGCTTTGGCCTAGGACAACCAGCCACTACAAGCCCAGGCCGAGCCGAACCAGAGCTTGGCAGCTTCAACTGCAGGTCACTCAGTCAGGTGGAGAGAGGTGACTCTGGGAGCTAGGACTTTCATTCTCCATCCTCCAGCACGGGGCCCAGCCCGGCCACCATGGGTCCCTGATCTGGCTGGCGTAGCCTGAGCCCTCTACCGCCAGCCTGGAGACCCTTGCATACCTTCCTGGCCAAGTGGTGGTTCTCTTCACAGTCTGGCCCAAGATAAGGGTGACCCCAAGGATAAACGGGCCCTGTGCTCCTTAGAACAGGATCTGGAAAGGACCCAAGGCCACACTGCCTGTCTCCTCTCTAGGGAGCCCTGTTGCCAGGGGTGTGAATCACAGAGTGAAAACATCTTCTGTCCTTTCCCCAGGGGGCCACACCTCTCCTCCAGTCCCCAATTTAAATAAATAGTTAACTAGGGAGAAGGGGCTGGAGGATCCAAGCTGGGGACATCTAACCCCAGGGTGCCTGCAGCAGGGCAGGCTCTCCCAAGCTGTCAGCATCGATGCCCATATGTGAGAGAGAAGCAGGAGGTGCCAGGTCAAGGAAAGAGCAGCTTCCTTGCAGAGGAAACTGGGCAGCAAATGCAGACCAGCCTCTGGCTCCTTTAGGTGACTGACACTGTGCTCTCTGGGCACCTGCAGGTACAGCGGGTGACCAGGAGGGATGGGAGGTGCTAGGACAGGACAGGTAGGAATCCAAAGCCCCAGTACCCAGTACCCTTGGGTCCAGTTCCCAAGGTGACCTTGGACATGGCCTCTCCTCCCTGGGTCTCTGGACCCCAGGGCTTTGCACGTGCTGTTCTCTCTGCCTGGAATATGCTGCCTCTTTCTCTTTTGTCTCTGTGCTTTATCCGGAAAGACCTCATCCACTTCCTGGCACAGGTCGGATTCCCAAGTTAAATAGCCCCACAGACAATGTGGTTACTTCCTCCCCTTGAGTAAGGCTTTTGGGAAACAGTATCCATTGGCTATTGTTTGCCTCCCCCAACAGACTGTGCCTTCCATGATTAGATGGTCTCACTGCTACACCCCTAACCTGCCTCCAAGGGTTCCAGTCCCAGGGCTAGATGCTGAAGGAGTAAGTGAGCAGATGGACAGACGGACAGAGCGCACACAGTAAAACAAAAGCCTTCCCAGAAATGCCGTAGTTTTCCAGGCTTCTGTTGCTTCATTCTGAAATAAAAGAATTTTGTCATTTGCTGCTTTCATTCTGTATCTTGTGGCTTAGGTCGTCATCCTGAGAAAGCTCAAGGTGCTTTGAAAACCACCTGCCCCTTGTGGCCCTTACTTCCTAACCCCAGTGACTGCATGGACCTCAGGATGGAAGTGCAGGCTGTTCCAGAAAGCACAGCCTCAGGGTCAGAGCTAGGCTCAGACAACACCTTCAGGGCAGGAGGAGTTTCCAGGAACCGAGGCCACAGCCCTGCAGCTAGGAGGATAAAGCCCTGCTGTCTTCCTGTGGCTCAGCAGGAAGGGTGACTGTCACGGGCAGAACCAGGAACTGTGCCCCTGGAGCGCCCCAAGAGCTCGGATCCTTTGCCCCTGTGTCTGTCATCAGTGATAAGTGAGAGGAGGGGCTTTGCTGAGGTAGAGCCTCAAGTCCGGCCTCGGTGCCAGCGTGTCATTGCAGGCCTGGCCGGAAGGCTCTCTGGCCACCTCTGCTTCCTTCCACTGCTGCAGGTAAAGCTCATAAGCTTGTAAAGGCGCCCTGGGGTCATCTCCATTATCTCCA
This sequence comes from Cavia porcellus, assembly GCF_034190915.1. Classification (NCBI taxonomy): domain Eukaryota; kingdom Metazoa; phylum Chordata; class Mammalia; order Rodentia; family Caviidae; genus Cavia; species Cavia porcellus. Next base: position 6,239,700 of record NW_026947502.1, read on the forward strand.
CCAAGCGTGAGGGCCCAGAACCCCTTGCTTTGATTTGGCATTGCTGGAGATCACAGAGGGACCGCACGCCTGCTGGGCAGGCACTCTACCCCCTTACCCCTCCAGGTTTTGAAGAAACAGGCTCCTCCTGCAGGGACCAGCTGGCTGCCTAGAGGAATGACCAGCTAGGGTTGGGGTGAGGGAAAGTGTCCCACCACTTCTGAAACAACGTCAGTGTTCCCAAGAGACAGGATAGAGAGCTCTTGCTTTAACAAAGCAACAAGAGGCAGAAAACCAGAGACTTAGGAGTACAATGCCTGTTACAGGCAGGGTAACTCCTGCCTTGGGGAGCGCTCTTTGATCCATCAGGGCCTGCAGTATTCTAAGGTAAGGACTTGTCCCCACCTGCGACGGCCAAGTCTCTGCCTTGTCCTTGTGTGTAGGGCACATCGCATCCTCATTTTGCGGTCACTTTCTGGTCCCTGTGGAATTCCTTAGCTGGCCAAGGCCCCTTTAAATCACAAGCGTCAGTACTATCAAATCACTATCAAAATCCAGCAGGATTCATTTCAGAAATGGAAAAGTCCACCTTAAAATTCACAGTGTCTCAGGTACCAAAACAGTCTTGAAAAAGAACAAAGCTTGAGATCACTACTTTCTGAGAGCAAAACTTGCTATAAACGGCAGTAATCAGGCCCGAGGATTTAGCTCAGTGGCATAAGCACCTGCCTTGCAAGCGTGCAGTTGTGAGTCAATCCCTGGTACCAAAAACAAAACAAAACAAAAAGTGGTCTTGGAATAAAGGCAGACGTACAGACCTGTGGAGTAGAGACCAGAATTGAACCCTCCTGTGGCCAACTGATTTTTGACACATGTGCCAAGATCATATAGCGCAGAAAACACAGTTTCGTTTTGTTTTTTAATCAAATGATGTTGAAAAAATTTGTGGCAGGCAAACAAAATGCAATCAGACCTAAAATTAAGACAGGACAGAGCGAAGGCCTAAATATTGAGCTAATATTGTAAAACTGTAAGAAGAAAACATAAAGAAAAAGCTTCATTGCACTGGATTTAACAATAATGTCTGAGATATGATACCAAAAGCATAGGTCACAAAAGAAAAGTACACAGCTGGGGATTTAGCTCAGTGGCGTAAGTGCCTGCTTGGCAAGTGCAAGGTCCTAAGTTTGATCTCCAGCCCCCCCAAAAAAGAAAAAAAATAGATAAATTTGAATTAATCAAAATTAAAAACTTTTAGCCAGACATGGTGGTTGCCTTAACCTGTGATCTCTAAACTCTTGAGAGGCTGAAACAGGAGGGTCACAAGTTCTAGCCCAGCCTGGACAACTTAGTAATTTAATGAGGCCCTGTGTCAGAATAAAACATAAAAAGGACTGAGGATGTAGCTTAGTGGGGAGGCCGTAGGTTGAATCCCCAGCTTCAGTAAAGCAAACAAAAAACCAGAGGAGAAAAAAAGGTGAGTGTGTAGCACATGCCCGTAACCCCAGCACTCAGGAGGCTGAGGCAGGAGGAGCACTGTGGGCCTGAAGCCAGTTTAGTATACAAAGTAAGTTCAAGGCAAGCCCGAACTACAAAGAGAGAAGTTGCCTCAAAAAATAAAAAACAAAACCAACCAACAAACAAAAAAACTTTTGTGCATCAAAGAATACTATCAAAAAAAGCAAGTCAGAGAACAACAGAAAATATTGCAAGTCAGATAAAGGATTAATTTCCATGCTAGGTTTTTAAAACTCCTACAACTAAACCATAACAATTAAAAATACCCTGGACTTAAAAATAGGCAAAGGACTTGAATAGACATTTTTTTCAAAGAAGATACACAGATGGCCAAGAAACACACAAAAAGATGTGCAACTTCACTAATCGTTAGAGAAAATGCAAATCCCACACCACAATAAGATACCAATTCTACTGGAATGGTTGCGATAGAAAAAAGAGACAGAGAAGAAAAGAGATGTTGACAAAGGAGAGAAATTGGAACCCTTGGGCATTGCTGATAGGAATGCAAAACGGTACGGCCACTATGGAAAGCAATATGGTGGCTCTTTAAAAAAATTAAAATGACAGCTAGAATAACCACATGACCCAGAAATCCCACTTCTGGGTACAGATCTAGGAAAGTCAGGATTTTTTTGGTTTTTGTTTTGTTTTGTTTCTTGATACCTGGAATTGAGTTCACAACCTCACACTTGCCGGGCAGGCGCTTGTGCCACTGAGCTAAACCCCTGGTCCCTTGTGGGTACATAGCTAAAGGAATTGAAAGCCAATCGCAAGCAGATATTTGTATACCCATGTTTATAGTAGCATTATTTAGAGCCAAAGTGTGAAAATAACCCAAATAGTCATTGTCAGATGAATGGAGGTACAAAATGTACTACAATTATGCAATGGAATATCATCCAGCATTAAAAGGGAATCAAATTCATATCCTGGCATGGTAGTACACACTTGTAATCCCAGCACTTGGGAGGCTGAAGCAGGAGAATTACAGTGAGTTGGAGGCCAGAAAGAGCCAGGATGGGCAATGTGGCAAATTTAAGGCCAGCTTGAGGCCATTAGGGCATGTTCCAGGCATCTGCTCCCTCCAACCCCAGCTTAAGGAAGCCTTGTCTCAAAAAATAAAATTCTGATGCACACACGCACATGACATGGGTAAACCCTGAGGCTACTGTGCTAAGTAAAATAAGCCACTCCCAGTAGGACGGGTCCTATTCCAGTCCACTCACATGAGGTGCCTTGGGTTCAAGTTCAGGAAGACAGAAAGTGGAGGGAGGTCACTGTGGGCTGACTGAGGGGAGGAGAATGAGGCACTATTACAGTTATTACAGGTTGGGATGATGAAAGCTTGTGGGAATAAATAGCAGTGACAGCTGCCCAACAATGTGAATGTACTTAATTCACGAATGTACATGAAAGTGGCCAGAATGGTAAATGCAGTGTTTTACCACATGCACACTCGCAAAGCCACACGAGATGAGGTGCTCAGATTCCTAAGTGTCCTTCACAGGGTGTGGCAGGGGCAGAAGGTGGCTCACGCAGCTCTGGCACTACACCTTGGCCCGTACTCTCCCACCTTCTCCAAATGGGACCTTATCCTCACTGTTGTCCATCAGAGCACGCTCTGAGCACCTCAGAGCAGTGAACCTGCTACATCATTCTGGCTCTTTCCATGGGGGCCGGAGCCTTTCCGGCACCGGGCCAGCTTCTGCTGCTCTCTGGGCGGGGGGGGGGGGGGGGGCCCGCGGGGGGGGCTCATAGGAGATGCGTGGTCTCCTGGTCTATACCGCGAGGCTTCTGGTGCCCCCGCTCAGGCTGTTGCAAGCAGCCCTGGGCAGGGACCAGGAACTCCCCAGCACAGGGGAGGGCACACAGGAAGCCCTCATTGTGACTGCTGCCATCTTGATGATGAGGCTCCCTCTCTGCACCCCAGCTCCGCTCCTACCCCTACCGCAAAGCACCCTTGGCCTCACCAGGGCCTGCTGACCCTGATGGAACACCGAAGAATCTAAGAAAATCCAACCTGACGGGGTTATCGGGAAGTCTGATGGCGGAGACCACGGTGCACTGGGGAGGACAGCGGAGTGGAGAAGATGACAATGACATGGAGCACAACGCGGTGGGGTCTGTCCCGTGCACACTGCTCCTGCCCTCCTCTCTCCTTTGCGACGCCCAGCTACACTGTCTTCATTGTGACTGTGCCCAGCAGGAAGACCTAAAACCAAGAAATGGTCAAAGGTGGCAGTTGCCAGGGGGGATGGGCTCAGCAGGGAGTGGCCATCACCATGGTCTTCTCCATTTGAAAGATGAGGGAAGATCAGCTGGGCGGGGCGATGGGAGCTGAGGCACAGAGGAGGAGGCTCAGTGTGGGGGTCAAGGTGGTGGGACCTGGGGCAGGACCTTTACCCAAGGGGTGCCCTGGAGGACTCTCAGCAGGGCCAGACCATCTGCTTGGTCCTTAGACACTTTCGGGATGGCCGCTGGGTGGAGAATGGATGGGGGTTGGAGGGGTGGGTGGGGACTGGGTAGGAACAGGCAGACAGTGAAGGAGCTGCGGGGGAGTCCAGAGGAGCAGCCCAGAGCCGCCCTTGGATTGGCCCTGGGGCCCGGGGCATTGCTATGTGGGGTTCTTGGGGAGGCGGGGCTCGATGGATGGTCATACCATTCTCTGAGATTTCACAGTGGCAGGAAAGACACAAAGGACAGGATGGCACCTGGCTCCCGAAAGTTGATTGTCCCCCATCTTTTTCAACTGGAGTCAGAAAGGTAAAGTGAGCTCAGGCCACCCCACTGCCCTCGCTGGCTGCCCAGTGCTGAGAGGCCATGGGAGTAAGAGCTGGGCTCGGGCCAGACCTGAGTGGCAGGCATGCCTCTTGCATGACCACTATCAAATGAGCCAACCTCTGGGGCCTGTCAGGCCCAGGGAGTCCTGCCAGGCTGTGTGGGCCGGGAGGACCTGGTCCCTCCTCCTGCCCCAAGCACTTCAGGTCCGCACATGCCCTGCCCTGCCCTCCTGCCTCCAGAGCCCGCTCTCAGATCACAAGCATCCCAGGGCCCCCAAAATAGGCTCTTCCTCGTGATTCTCTCAGAGGGAGGAGGTGAGGCAGACCCTCTGATCCCTGAGACACAAACCCTGAGAAATTGCTGTCCTTAGGCAAGGGAACTTGGCTGGGGGCTGTCAGAACGGCTGGTTAGCAGTGCTGTTTGGGGGTCTCCAGGACTGGGGTGCCTTACAGCTTATCCCAAACTGTAGGTGGGAACTATAAGTTGACCTATGGGCTATTTCCCTTCTCCCTGACCAACAGGGGATCCTCGAAGACCCCACAGCTACCCAAGATTGACTGGCCATGTATTTGGGGTCCCATCAGCCATTCTCATCCCTGCTCCCCATCTCGCCCTTCTGGAAAGTGTCAGCTGGTCGGTCCTGTCTTGGCCTGCCCTGGAAACCTGCTCCTTGGCAACGTCCAGGAAAGTATCTTGTCCTTGGCTTCTCATGAACTCTCTGTCCTCGTGAGCTAGGATCTGATGTCCAGTCTGCTTGGGTTCCCTTCTCGGTTTACCTCAAAAAGACACACACCCCTGACCCCCGACTGCACTCGGCTTCCCCGGCCTGGCTCATGGCCAGATGTGGCACAGTCATATTCCGCCAGGGAGCAAAGGGAAGAGCCCTGCAAAGGCAATCGGGTGACCTGAGCTGCAGCTGCTGGGATGGACAGAGGCCAAGCAGGTGTCCCGGCAGAGGTGTAATCATGAGATCCCGGAGGGTGGGTTCCTGCGGGTGGTCGCTGCCCCTCCTCTTGAGCAGGAGCATGAGAGGGGCGCAGCGAGGCATGCGCTGTGACAGGAGCTCTCTCTCTCTGTGGCCCTGAGCACCACTCCTGCTGCCTGAGTGAGGAGGACACCGTCCTAGGAGCACAGCCTCCTGGCTCCTCAGCCCCAGGCCTGGCTCTGCCTCTTCTGCCACTCGGAAGCACCTGTCCCCAGCCCCTAACCCTACCGATGGGTAGCCCCGAGAGCTCCCCAAACTACTCCGTCCCTGCTGGGTCCCTACACGTGATCCAAAGGGCTGAGGTGGCAGTACAGTCCTCGCACAGGACCCAGTGTCCACGCTGGACAGGGGCTGACTGGGCCACATGCAGAAGTGGCAGCTGCTGTGGCAGGGTGTGGGGGTGAGGCTTGCTGGGCACCAGCGAGGCTGCTGAGAGACGGGCTGGTGGCAGGCAGCTGAGGCCATGTGGAGAGTTTCTGCCACCCCCTGCCCCAGGCACCCTGTGTCCCAGAGAGGAAGTACTCGCCGGCTCCCCAGAACTCCCCAAAGCACACAGTCCACTGACCTCATCCCAGCGGCTTTCAGGAGCCTGGCCCCGCCCTCTTTCCTGCCATCATTCTGCCCGGGTCTGGGACAGGAAAAGGGGACTGACGTGCCTGCTCCCATGTGCCATCCTACTGTGTGTGGCGAGCAGAGCAAGCCACCCACCAGGTCCCTCCTGCCCCTGGGACTGCGTCCCTGGCTCTCCTGGGGGTTTTGTTCCTTTGAATTCCCTGCCCAGAATAAGGCCTCGGGCCAGGACCAGCCCCCTACACCTGGGACCCCATGGGGCTTCCCAGGGATCTGGTCATGCGCTCTGGCATGACCCTGTGAGGGACCGAGGGTCAGGCACTCACGGCCGGGTGGGGAAGGGCACACGAAGAGGGGAGAAGCTGACGGCAGTGTGCAGCCCTTTTCTCCGGGCCCTGGTTCAGCGCCCCGTCTGCCAGCTGATTCTCACACCTGGCACCTCTGCAAAGAAGACGCTGAGACCCTCTGGATTTTCAGACAGATGTGGTCAGGATTCTACAAGAAACCCTCAGCGGACAGCTGCGACCTTCAAGAAAGAGCTCCCAGGGACCAGTCGCCTGCTCTAAAACAGAAGGACAGGCAGCCTCCTGAGGGGCTCGAGGGGGCCCCCAGCCTCTCTAAGAAAGCTGATGTCCAGGGCCCTGCAAGGATTACACTGGCGCAGGTGGAGGGCAGTGTCCTACATGCGGATAAGAGGTACACCGGGGACTTGAACACTTGGAGCACAGCCTCGCTTTGGCCGCGTAGTAAAGCTTTTGCTCCTTCCCAAGTCTGTTTCTGTATCTGTAAAATGGGCACCATTTCCCCACCAGCTCAAGCAGGTCTGTTTTCTTCACCAGTCTCTCCCTTCTGCCGTCCTTCCTTCTAAAACTCATTCTGCAAGCATGGCAGCCCTCGGCCAATTCTCTGGAAAGGCAGCGGGGAACACAGTGAGCATCTCATCTTCCAGGTGGGAATGTGCTTGTCTACAGCCACGGTGCCCTTCATGCTTCTCCAGAGCTGACCCTGCCCTATAAGTGGACAGCACCCTTGCATGCTGCCCACTGTGCTTTGCCCGGAGGACACCAATCCACTGGGCTAAAGCCCAAGCAAAGATGTCAATGCAGACAGCCCCCTGCTGATGGGAGGCTGAGCTATCATCCAAGTAGGAGCACTGTCGCCTGGCCCTGCCATGCTCTGTGATCTGGCACCTGCTACGTGCCAGGTATATTGATAGGCCGGGAGGCAGGCAGTAGGCAGAGAGCAGGGTTAGCCATGCTATTGCTCCCAGGGTCACTGCCGGCCATCCGTATCTGCACAGACATGGCCTTGAAGATCGTGAAGGTCTATTGGAGAATTGCCCCTGGGAACCCAGCGAGGAGGCCAGGAGGGTTCATCAAGATCCACGGACAGTGCCATCACATGTCTGGCCTTGCAGGCTGACCACCACACAGCAAGGTCCTCACACATCTCACGGAAAACAGAACGCTGAATTTCCTATCAGGCTCAAAAGCAAGGAGGAGCCAGCAATAAACTGAGAGCCCAAAAGCAGTGTTAGTGCTTCACACAAAAGTTTCAAGCCCATGAAACAACTGTGCATTAAAATCTATCCACAGAGGGCTGGCGGTTTAGCTCAGCTGCCTAAATGCCTGCCTGGCAAGTGAAAGGTTATGAGTTCAATCCCCGGTACCAGGGGAAAAATAAAATCCATCAGCAGGTGAGGGGGGACAATCTTATTAGGAAATCTCAGGAGAAAATCTTTGCTATAAATGAGGCTTTTCCACTAACCGGAACTGCGGGGTTCTCGGGCACTGACCAGGTGTGGCTAAGGGCACAGCCTGAGCGTCCCAGGGCTTGGGATGACTCTAGGGTCTTCTGTATCCTTGTATAAAAAGGCAACTGCAGTCTTACAGCTTCTCTGAAAAACCATTCTTTTCTAAATCCATTTTATTTCAAAGAGAAAAAAGAAAAAGAAAAAGAAACCCCTCATTTTTTTTGAGACTGAGAATTGAACTCAGGACCTTGCACCCGCTAGGCAGGTGCTTATGCTTTTGAGCTAAGTCCCTGACCCCAAAAAAACCTGTTTAAAGTTTACCTCAACTCCGTGGAATTGGCTCTGAATTCACTTTTTCCTTTGGGGATAGAGGCTGCCCACCCTCCCAGTCTGCCTTGATTGTCCAAATCCTTTCCTCTGAATTGGGCGTAGTATTGCATACCTGTAATCCCAGCACTCAGGAGGATGAGGCAGGAAGGTTGCTGTGAGTTTGAGACCAGCCTGGGCTACAAAATTAGCTCAAGACCAGCCTGAACTACATAGTGAGACCCTGTTTCAGGAAGACCAAAAAAACAAAACAAAAACAAAAAACCCTCCTCTGTATCTATTTCTGTCCTCCACAGTAATGTGGGGCTTGAACCCAGCACTTGCCAACTCTGATCTCCCTGCATAAGGTCCAACAGAGCCACAATGCCAGACTGTCTCGGGTCAGCCAAAGCTACTCTGACTGGTTGGGCAGCTGGCAGAGGGAGATGGGAAAGTGCCAGTCCTGGGCACAATCGACCTGGCCATTGGATGTGAGCCCTCAAAACAACTGTGGGGGAAAAGGGACAGGACAAACCCTGTCCTGAACCAGGGTCTGGACAGGACAGGACAGGACTCCAGAATCACATCGCCTGGCTCTAAGTCCTGTGCGTCACTGGCAAGTCACTGAGCCTCTGCAGACCTGGCTTGGAAATCTGTAAAATGGGGGTAAGGAGCACCCGATTTACAGACAGAACGGAAGTGGTGATGTGTGGGAGGCAGCTGCAGTATTGAACGGTGTCTCTAGGGGCTCCTGATCCCAGACGCCACACAATGGTCACTGAGGCAGGAAACTGCCTCCTCCACCGCCGCCACCAGGCTCCTGCAAAACTCCGGGCGTCTCCAGGAGGAAGAGGCAGGACCCAGCAGGGAGAGGTCAGAGGGGAAGGGAGTGGGAGAGTCTGGGAAAGTTTCCATCTCAAGCAGCTGTGCTTGCAGCCCGCCTGCCTCCTAGGACCAAAAGGCCGTCTCATCCTGGCCTGTCTGAACAATTTCTTCCCTCGGGGACGGTGATCACATCTCCTTGGGGACAGCCCTCGGCGTAGCTTAGTGTGCTCCCTGACCCTTGGGATTTAGGCTGCCTTTCTCTCTGTCTCTCTCAAACCTATTTTATTTCAAAGAGAAAAAAATAAAAGTTCAAACCACATCAATCAGGGGACCACAATGGTACACATTGTGCACTGTCATCCCCAGATCATTCACCTGGAGCACAGGACACCTGCACTCAACTGACCCAACAACGATGCCAGCACAAATCTTTCTCTTCAATGAACTCAGAGAAAGCAATAGTATAACTATCTTAACTATCTTTTCATGTTTTTACTCTCAGCTTCTCACACTAAGAGAATACGATGTTTACATGTGTGTCTGATTTATGTCATTTGTGAATATGGTCTCAAGTTGCATCCATTTACCTATAATAAAAGTCTCCACTGTATCCTTCTTTATGGCTGAATAGCACTCCATTGTATAAAAATACCATTTCTTTTTTATCCATTCCTCAGTTGATGGGAATTTAGGTTGTTTCCAAGATCTGGCTGTTACAAATTGTGCTGCTATGAACAGGAGTGCACATGTATTGCTGTCATCTGATGTTTTTAATTCTCCTGGGTACATACCCAGAAGGGAAACAGCTGAGTTGAATGGGACCTCCAATCCTAGTTTTGTGAGGAATCTCTGCACTGATTTCCACAGTGGTTGCACCAGTCTACACTCCCACCCACAGTGACGAAGGGTTTCTTTCTCCCCACAGCCCCTCCAGCACTTGTTACTGTTTAATTTCTTGATAGCAGCCATTCTTTCTGGGCTGAGGTACAATCTCAGTGTTGTTTTAATTTGCGTCTCTCAAATGACCAATGCTGTTGAGTATTTTTTCACATGCTAGTTTGCCGTTTGTATTTCTCCATCTGAGAAGTGTCTGTTCATGTCAGATTAGGCTGCCTCTCTGTGGCACCATCCTGGCCTTGAGCTCACTGGGGAGGGACCAGGCCTGCTGCTTCTCACCCTGATGCCTCAGGCCTCAGGGGTGATCTGTGAGCAAGGCAGGGGCTTTCTGGGTCCCACTCTTTGCAGGGGCAGGGGAGGGACCTGGGGTGCAGTACTCCCAGGAGACCCAGGGAGCCGTGAGGGGCTCAGAGTGAATGTCAAGGACAAAGTCAGGTCTGGGGAACTTTGCTACCAGCTGAAACCAGGCTGGGGATTCACCAGATGCTTAATCAACAACGCTGGACATGTTTGGAAAGTACAAATAATTGTCCCTCAGGCAGGGAATGTCCAGGTTCCCTGGCTTTGCCTCGGAAGGTACCACTGGAAATCCACCGGCACCTGGCATAGTGGCACAGAAGAGCAGGAAAACTGCAGGGGGCTCTAGGGTCCTGGAAGCTGAAGATCCTCCCACTCCGTAGCGGTAACACCTTGGCCTCTCTGAGCCTCAGTTTCCCTGTCTCTAAGTGGAGGCATCTGCTGTGAGGCCTGTTCAAGGATAACCAACAGGCAAAGAGCCTGCGGGCCTGGTTGCAAACAGTGGGGGAAACCCATGGGAAATCCGGGCGCCTCTGGGAAACTGGGGGTGCTGGGGGCTGCCCTTCCCGGAGCCGGGGGTGGAGCGCTGCAGGCCCCGCCCCATCTCCCCGGGCCCGCCGAGCTTCCTTGCGGCCAGGGGGAGCTGAGTCACTGCGGCCGGCCCGCGCTGACCTTATCTCGAGAAGTCGCTGCTGCTAAAGGTCCCCGGCCTGTGCGCAGGGCGACTCCAACTTGCGCCCCGTGCCTGCAGCAGTTCAGGGGGTGCACCCGGGGCCGGGGCATCAGGGGGTCCCCGTGGGCGCCGCGCTCCTCTGGCTTCACACCACGCGCTCTGGCCTCCCGGGCTCGCCTGGTTTCGGCAGCTGCCTCCCCGAGACGCACTCTCCCGGGTGCCACCCCTCGCTGCTGGAAGAGGAAACCGGGAGCCCGCGCCGGGCCAGACGCTCGGGGGAGCCAAGGAGGGAGTTGGCCCTGGCGCCCCGGCCCCGCCCGCCCTGCAGCCCGGGGCTCGGGGAAGCGGTGGGGGAGGGAGCCGAGCGGACGGATTCTGTAAACAGAGCCGGTTTGGGTCTCGGCCAAGGACGGGGTGTCCTGGCCCAGCCTGGGTGTGAGGCCCATCCGCGGCTCTCCAGGACACCCCGCCCTGCCGGGCTGCCCCGGGGGTGCCCGGCCCACGGTCAGCTCCAGCCAGGATGTGTCTGGATTTGGGGAAGTGGCCAGTTCCCTCCCGGAGATGTGTTTGGGTCTGGGGGTGGGTTCGCTCTAAGAGCAGTCATTGATAGGTCCTTCCCCAGCCAGGTGTCGGGGAGACGCCCCACGGGCCTCTGCACCTCGGGTCTGCCCCTTGTGCTTCCAGCTGCCCGGGGCACAGGCCTTGTGCCTTCGGGGAGCTGAAAGAGGGGTCACAGGACCCGAGCGCCCCAGGGGTACACTAGCCCCCGTGGCTTCTCGCCGAGTTATGCCCTGACCTCGCAGGGCGGTGAGGAAGGGTGGGGTTTCGTGGACAGGCACCCTAGCTGTCGGTGTGAGCTGGGGAGAGGGGTGCCCGCCAGGGCGGGGAGCTCTGCCCTATCAGATGCTGAGAGACGTCCCTGTGGCCCTGGGCTGGAGTGATAGATGCAGGACTTTATTGTAGGGAAGAGAGTTTGCAAGCCACGCCCGGAGGACTGGGGGTGGGGTTGGCAAGCGGGTTGGGGGAAGCTTCTTTCCACAAAGGGTTACTGCAGCCTTCCTCCCCGCCCCACCCTCCAGCACTTGGGATTGAACTCAAGGCCTTTGCCCCGAGCCCCAGCTCCCAGCTCCTTTGTAAGGTTTCCACTCAGACAGGGTCTCGGTTCCTCAGCCTGGTCTTGAACTTGGGATCCTCTTGCCTCAGCCTCCGAACTGGCATGTAGCCCGTTCCTGTCGTTTCTGAGCTCTAGGATGCCTAGGTTACAGGAGTCCAGGTTTGAGCCCAGCCTAAGTCAATTTGGTGGGAACCTGACTCAGAATTAAAATTGAGAGTTGGAGATTCAGCTCCAGCCGAAAGCCCTGGGTTCAGTTCCAAAAGAAAGTAATGCAGTCGATGCTAATGAGCGATTCTCTGTGCGCTCCAAGGCTCCAAGGGGGAAGCGTGTGCAGAAGAAACTCCCACCTTGACCCTCCTGGGTGGGACCTGCTGTTCTGAAGATGTCAGTTACCAGTGTTTGGCTCTGGCCCAGATGGAGTGAGCTGGCATCTGCAGGCAAAAAGGAAAATGCGGCTTTCCTAGAGAGGCAGGCAGTGACCACCTCCTCAGGGGGAAGGCAGCCTGCGCAAGCCTGGGCAAGGGGCAGTGCCTAGAGAATGTGAAATCAGGGCAGTTAGCAGACTTCAAAGGGTTCTCGGCCCTAGGCAGCAGGCAGTTGCCTACTCCTCAGATCAGGTCCCCAGTTCAGCATCAGAAAATCTAGGGTTCCTGGGTGACTGGGGAGTCCCACAGCCTGCGTAAGGCACAGTCTAATTGGAGGGTGGGGATCACGGCAGCTTTGCAGCTGAAAGGGGTGTTGTGCGGGCTTCTCTCCTGTGATGTTCACAGCATGTGAGCAAAGCTGGCCTCTGGAAATGGGTTTTCTCATCACTGACTTGGTAAACCGGGAGGGTCCAAGATGGGCTGCTCAGGAATGGATCCTGGAACAAAATGTGACCATCACCTCTGCTAGGAGACGGGTGACCAGGAGAGCTGCACAGGAAAAAAAATGCAGATGACCTTCCTGGACTTGTTCTAGAGCTACCCTGGGGCCACCAGAAATCCCTGGAGCACCAAGCAAGGGGCTGCAGCAGATGCGTTAAGAGTCACAAGAGTACTGTGGGGAACTGTGGCCGGGTTCTGGTCCTCACAGGCTGCGGAAGGAGTCTGTGTGTATGTGATGCCATTCATGCTCTGTGAACACAGCAGGAAGAGAGGGGGTTGGCGGGAGCCGGAGGCTCCAGGGAAGGGATCTAAATGAGGGAGGGCATGGGAGCCTTTTCAGGTGGCTAAATTTTAACGGTAGGAGAGGACTGGCCTGGCCAGTCTGGCCAGCATCAGGAGAGAAGGTTGGAGAGGCCCAGGGGCAGTCACTGTTGCCAGCTTCTTGTAGGCGCTGGATTTCAGGCGAAGGAACTGATGCTGTATTATGGGGCGTACAGAATACACACCCAGGTCCCGTCTCCCATGGAGCCTCACTTTGTCTTCCAGGCCAGCTGAGATTGCTGAGGCTTGTCCATCTGTCTTCTTTCATATTTTGTTTAGTGGGCTCCTCGGTCTTCCACTTCCCACCAGCCCAACATGGCTTCACTTGAGGTTGCAAGAGACGTGGCTTGATCCATTTAAACGGGAAGGGGCATGCATGGAGAGACAGAACCTTACTACTGGTATGTAGTCCAAACTGTCCTTGAATTCACTATCCTTCTGCCTCAGTTTCTTTCGTGTTGGAAAGACAGGCATGTATCGCTGTGCTGGTCTCAGGGGCGTAGCAAGAGTTCCTAGTATGCTGGGGGTGCTGGCACATACCTGTCATCCCAGGAGGATGAGGCAGGAGGATCCTTGTGAGTTTGAGACCAGCCTGTGCTACCAAAAAAAAAAAAGTCATCCATCAATTCACTGCCCTTCAACACATCTGGATGTGTTAACCTATAGAAACAGAAAATGTAAGTGATCCATAGAGAAAAATATTCCTATTTTGATGTGTACTGGAATCTTCACTGTATTAAAATGGAGTAAATGATTACAGTATAATTTTCCTATTGGCCAATTAAGCTATGCCACTGGCTGGGCTTCATTTAATTGATTTTTAAAACAGCCTGATTGAAATACAATTCATGGGGCTGGGGATTTAGCTCAGTGGCATAAGCACTTGCCTTGCAAGCCTGTGGTCGTGAGTTCTATCCCTGGTACTGGTAAAAATACCAAAAAAAAAAAAAAAAAGAAAGAAAGAAACAAAGAAATACAATTCATACAGCATATGATTCACCTACTTACAATGTACAATGCAATTTTTTGTGTGTATTCAGAAGATCATGTAACTATCACAGCAATCAATTTTAGAACATTTCGTTACCTTCTTAAGCAACCACAGCCATTAGCAATTAGTCTGCTTTCCCTTTCATGCCCTGCCTCTAGCCCTAGGTCATCATTGACCCACATCTGTGTTTTTATTTTTGTTTTTACTTATTTATTTATTTATTTGGTCTTTTTGAGACAGGGTCTTGCTGTGCAGTTCAGGCTGGACTGGGGCTCACTTTGTAGCCAGGCTGGTCTCGAACTTGCAAGGATCCTTTCTGCCTCAGCCTCTGAGTGCCGGGATTATAGGCGTGCGGCACCAAGCCCGGCCATTCATCTGTCTTTTTTAGATTGGCCTAGTCTGGGTATTTCACTTACAAATCGACTGAGAGAGTGACTCAGTGGTAGAGCACGTGCTTTCCTTGGTTACATCTATTTCTATGTATTTTATTCTTTTTTTGGTCCTTGGGATTGAACTCATGATTTCGCACTTGCCAGGCAGGTGGCTTATGCCACTGAACTAAATCCCCAGTCTTCTTTGCAATTATTTTCTTAATTCAATTTTTGATTGATTGCTAGTGTACAGAAATACAATTCTTTTTTGTATATTGAGCTTATATCCTGCCACCTTGCTGAACTTGTTTATTAGTTCTAGTAGTTTCCATAATGTCCTTTCTTTTTTCTGTACTGGGCCTTGCACTTGCCAGGCAGGCACTGTGCCACCCAACCCTATAGTTCCAGAAGTTGCTGGGATTCCTATGTACTGTGCAAAGCCATGCTATCTGTGAGATAGTTTTACTAATGAGTCAGGAAGCCTTCTATTGCTTTTCCTTGCCTAATTGCCCTGACTTGAACTTCTACTGCGTTATGATGTAAAATTAAAGTATTAGGACAGGACCTTGTTGTCTTGGTCCTGATCCTAGGAGGAGAGCGTTTGGTCTCTCATCCTTAAATAAGATGTTTTTAAAGACAGAGATGCTCCTTATCACGCTGAGGAAACTCTTTTCTAGTCCTGCGTTGTGGATGTTTTTGCCATGAAGGTGTGTGGAATTTTGTCAGACACTGTTGAGATGACTAGATTTTGTACTTCTACTGCTGTGGTGTATTACATCTTTTGACAGTTAAGCCAACCTCATGTTGCTGGCACAAATTGCACTTAGATATGGTGTGAATGTTTTATGTGTTGTTGGATTTGGTTTTCTACCATTGTGTTGAGGATTTTTATGTCTTGATTCACAAGCGGTATCAGTCTATAGTTTTCTTTTGATACCCTTGTCTGGTTTTGATAGCAAGGAAATACTGATCTCGTAGAATGAGAAATGGGTAAATATTCCTGCTTGTTTATCTTTTTAAATGACTTATTAACCATATTGTAAAAATAGGAAAATGCAGTGTAACTAAAACTTAAATCACTCAGCCTGGGTGTGGTGATCCAGCCCTGTAATCCAAGCAGTCAGGAGAATCACCATGAGTTAAAAGCCAGCCTGGGCTACACAGTGAGCTCAAGTATATAGTGAGACTCTCTCAAATACTAATACTACTACTGATAATAGTAATTTAAATTACTGATAACACCATGCAAAGGTAACCACTGTTATTATTTGACTATATTTTCCCTGTTTTTTCTATGTTTATAAACATGTTAAAATACTAATTTGACATTATATGAAGTTTGTACCTTGTTGTAGTTTTTTGTTTGTTTGTTTGAGACAGGGTCTCACGCAGTTCAGGATGGCTTTGGGTTCACTTTGTAGCCCAGGCTGCTCTCGAATTCAAAATGATCCTCCTGCCTCAGCCTCCTGAGTGTTAGGATTACAAGAGTGCCCCTGCCACACCCAGCTTGTTTGTGTTTTTTTTTGTAATGTTAAAATTGCATTTGTGACCTATAATGAAATATCATTCATCAGTTAATAAAAAAGAAATAATGTTCTGATAATTCTGCAATGTGGATGAACCTCAAAAACATCCTAAGTAAAAAACCCAGATGCAAAAGGATACACATTGTGTGATTGCACCTGCACGAAATGTCAGGTAAACCTGTGGCGGCAGAGCATAGACTGGCGGTGCCGGGCTCCGGAGGGTGTGCGTGCAGGGAGCTGCTGGGATAGAGAGGAATTGCTCAGTGGTTCCTGGGCTTCCTTTGCAGTGATAACGCGTGTTAATGTTTTGAGTATCTTGGAACTAGATGGAGTGGCGAATGCACAACACAGAACATACTGAAAGCTAGCGAATTGTTCATTTTGAAGTTTCTATTTAAAGGTTGGTATTTCCCTGGTATCAAAACCAGACAAGCATATCGCAAGAAAAGAAAATTACAGACCAGTATCTCTTAGCGATACAGATATAAAAATCCTCCGCAAAATATTAGAAAAGCAAAAAACTTTTATGTTACATGAACTTAAATTCAGTTGAAAAAAATTACCTTTGTGGAGTTGGAGGTATGCTTGGTGGGAGAGCCCTTGGCAAGCTCAAGGGCCTGAGTGTGATCCTCAGAACCAAAACAAAAAAATTACACTGATGAACATTATAATGTCTGTGCGATTTATGGCTCTTTTGGGTTTTTTTGTCTTTTTGAAACAGGATCACCCTATGCAGTTCAGGCTGGCTTTGAGCTCATTTTGTAGCCCAAGCTGTTCTCGAACTTGCAATGATCCTCCTGCTCAGCCTCCTGAGTGCTGAGATCACAGGGAAGTGCCCCTACCTCTGGCTGATTTATGGCTCTTTGGAAGCCCGACTCAAAAAATATTTTATGGATTTTTAAAAATTATAATATAAATAAGCCAGGCATGGTGGCACATGTCCGTAATCCCAGCACTTGAGAGGCTGAGGCAGGAAGATCATTGCGAATTTGAGATCAGATTGGACTACAAAGTGAGCTCAAGGCCAGCCTGAACTGCATAGAAAGATCCTGTCTCAAAAAGACAAAAATAAGAAAAAAAATCTCTATATATATCTGCTTATGGTGAAGTAAAATAATAGTAAAGGTTACGTGCAAATCTCAGGATGGTAATTTTTTAATAACTAAATATTCCATCAGTAATTGCCTTATTTTATTGTATACCTAATTGAATATAAAATTTTCCTTATATGTATTCTGCTCTAATGCGTACCCTTACGATTGTTTTTTAGAAGTGACTGAGAAGTTCCCTTATAATTGATCCCTAGAAGCCAGGAATGAGGTGAGAGCGAGAGGTTAGCATCTGTCAGGTGACTCAAGGGCCCGACCGGTTTTCCCCACTGTGTTGCTCAGCGCTGTGGCTTAGTAGAGCGCAAGCAAATATCTGCTGGCAAAGGCAGAAGGCAAAGCTTTTAGAAGATTCCATAGGAGGGCCGGCGCGTTGCAGCTCAGAGGCGGAGCACTTAGCTAGCAAGTGTGGGCCCTGGACTCAGTCCCCAGCCCAGAGGAGGAGGAGGATGGGAGGAGGAGCAGGAACACCCGGAGAGCATCTTAGCTATTTCAGGGCAGAGGGGGACCCCAGCCACACACATGCAGAACAGGGATCACCAGTCACAGGGCCGGCATTGTGGCTCGGTGGCAGCACTCCTGCCTGGCATGCACAAAAGCCCTGAGTCGGATCCCCAGCACCACAAAGCAAAATGTAAGATAAAAAGTCATGCTCTAGGGCCAGGGTTAGAGCGCAGGGGTACAGCAACAAGGTCATGAGTTTGATCCCAGTACCAAAACAAAACAAACAAAAAGTAATGTTCTGGGCTGGGGATTTAGCTCAGCGGCATAAGACCCGGCCTTGCAAGTGCGTGGCCATGAGTTCAATCCCTAGTACCGGTTTAAAAAAAAAAAAAGTAATGTTCTAATTAAACTATACTATAGTTAAAACTTCCTGCCTATCAAAATGTCATTATAAGAAAGACACAGACCCAGGCATGGTGGCACAAGCCTGTAAACCCAGCACTCAGAAGGCTGAAGCAGGAGACTTGCCAAGAAGCTAGCTTTGGCTACATAGTGAGTTCAAGGCCAGCCTAGACTATACAGCCAAACCCTGTTTAAAAGAAAGAAAGAGAGAGAGAGAGAGAGAGAGAGAGAGAGAGAGAGAGAGAGAATGGCACAGAGTAAGAGGACGTACTTGCAAAGCCAGTAATTATCTGAGCATAAGGAACATACCTATAATCCCAGCACTCAAAGGCTGAAGCAGGAGGATCCTTGCCAGTTCAAGGCCAGCCTAGGCTATGTAGCAAGGCCAATCTGAACTATATAACAGGATTCTTTCTCAAAATGCAAAAACAAACAACCCCAATAATTAGTAAATAGCTTGTATCCAGAATATAAGAAATCCTGTGGATTCCTAAGAAAAAGAATAAATTAACAGTAAAAGTTTCACATATAAAAATTTGTGAGTATAGCTAAGAAACAATTTACAGGAAAATCTATAGCATTAAATCCATATATTTGAAAAGAATTATTGAAAATTAATGAGCCATGGGTGCCTTTAGAAAGTGTTACTCAAAGCATGAAACAGGGCTGGAGATTAAGCTCAGTAGCATGAGCATTGCCTGCTAATCTCAAGGTTGTGAGTTTGATCCCCAGTACCAAAAAACCAAAAACTATGAGATAATAAATACAGCAAAAAAATTATTGAGGGGCTGGGGATTTAGTTCAGCAGCATAAGAGCCTGCCTTGCAAGCAGGTGGTTGTGAGTTCGATCCCTGGTACCGATAAAAAGGAAAAAGACAAAAAAAAAAAAGAGAAAAAACAGCGTTAATTGCTGTTAGGGAGGAGATCAGGGACATTGCAAGAGCTCTCATGGTTTTCTAAAAGTTAAGGAGAGGTTAGGTATTGTGAGTCACATAATACCAATAACGGTAAAAGGTTTAGAGGAAATGGAAAAATCCCTAGAAATAATGAATTACCAAGTAACTCAGGAAGAAACAGAAAACTTTGAATATCCCATAACTCTCAAAGATTTAAACAATATTTTAAAATCTTCTACAAAGAGAACTCCAAACCTAGATAGCTTATCTATGCGTTCTGTTGACTATTCAGGGAAAAAAGTAATTCCATTCGTAATACAACTTTTCTAGAAGTTTAGGAGTTTCTCCCCTCAAGAACTGAAGTTATTCTCCCTGACTATCTTTATGGAGTTAACATAACCCTGATTTCCAGAGCTGACAAGGTCAATTAAGGAAAATTAAAGGTCAATCTCAGTTATAAACAGAGTTATACAAACTCTAAACAAAGTTTATTAAGCAAACTTTGACCACATATAAAAAGAAAAATATATGTGATCACCAAATTATATAAAGCCCTAAGAAGGCAATGTTAGGTTAACGTTTTTCTTTCTTCTGTTTTGAAACAAGGTCTCACTATGTAGCCCAGGCAGGCCTCAAACCCAGGGCAATCCTCCTGCCCCGGCCTCTTGATGCTGGGACTTCAGGTCACACACCACGGTCCCTGGCTTAGGTTAACATTTTAAAACACAGTTTACTATTTTTGTTAAACATATTTAATTGACTATGGCATATCTAAGGGGAAAATTCATATGCTTATCTCCATAAATGCAGAAAAACATTGGATAAAAATTGGGCATTGAGTGGATTAAATGGACAAATAATTTTAAGAAAATTTTTCCCAAACGAAACTGCAAAGATACTTCTTTAATCATACAAAGTCTGTCTTTTAAAAATAACTACAACAAATGTCAGCGTCAGTGGTGAAACACTGAAAAGTTTTCCCTTTGAAAACTGGGACAAAACAAAGATATCTATTACTACCATTTTTCTTGGACGCTGTAGTAGAGGTTATGGCCAGTGCAGGGAGGAAAGGAAAAAACAGAAGGAACAGGAGTTGGACAGGAAGAAACAGCATCCCCATTGTTTATAGATGTTGTCTTTGTTTAAAGAAGAAAAATTTTCAAAAATCTATAGATAATTAGAATTCATCTGTAATGTAATCTGTAATCTGTGATTAGAATTAATTGAACTTCAAAAAATCTATTTAACAGCAACAAAGGGAGAATTATGTTTTTAAAAGGTAGCCCCTATAATATCATTTAAAATATTAAATTGCTAGGAATAAATTGATAAAACTCGAGTAAGATTCTAATGCAGAACAATACAGTGTTTTTGACAGAAATTAAAGAGACCCTGTCTCAAAAAAGAAGAAAGAAGAGATACTTTTGGTGTTCACTGATTGGGAAACTACATATTGCAAAGACTTATGAGTTCTTCCCAAAGTCATCTACAGGGTCTCACATGTATTTCAGGCTGGTCTTGAACTCACGTAGCCTAGGCTGGCTTTGACTTTGAACTTGCAGAGTGACCCTCCTGCCTCAGCCTCTGGAGTGCTGGGGTTACAGATGTGCACTGCCATACCCAGCAGTTGAAGGGAATTTCTAATAAAAACTCACCTGGTATTTTTTGTGGGACTTAATGAGATGATGATTAAATTTATATGGATATGTAAAAGGTTGTCCATATCACTACGGAAAGTCAGTGAAGCCACAGGAGGTGTTCTTTTAGATTACCAGACCACTATAACAAGGAGGACAGTTAGAGCTGGGGGTGGCTCGCTGCTAAATCACAGCCAGGTGAGTGAGGCCCTGGGTTTGGTCTCCACAAACAGGAAGAGAGAGAATAAATGAATATAATGTAGCATCACTTCCCAATCTTTGTAACCGTTTTTAAATTTGATTAAACTCAATTTATTGCCATGTATGGTGGCTTATATCTAACCCTGGTACCAGAAAAGCTGAGGCAGTAGGGTGGAGAGTTCAAGCCCAGCCTACACCCCACAGTGAGACCCTGTTTTAATAAAAAGGAGAAAAAGAAGCAGCATTTAGATATGGTGGTGCACACCTATAATCCCAGCACTTGGGAGGCCGAGGCAGGAGGGTTGCTGTGAGTCTGAGGCCATCTTGGCCTACATAACAACATCCTGTCTCAAAACCCCCCAAAATAGTGACAATAAAGAAAGAAACCAGGGGCTGGAGATTTAGCTCAGCGGCATAAGCGCCTGCCTTGCAAGCAGGCAGTCGTGAGTTTGATCAATAAAAACGAAAAAGACAAAAAAAAAAAAAAAGAAAGAAAGAAACCAAATTTAGCTTCATAATTCTTGCTGCATTGTATCTTCCTTAAATTCTTTGCCAAACCCAAGGCCACAAATATTTTGTTTTCTTCTAGCAGTTTGATAGTTCATATCTATAGCTCGATGATCCATACTGAGTTACTGTTTTTATATGGAACGAAGAAAAGTCAAGGTTCATTATGTGGTGTGTGCTGTTCACATGGCCCCGCGCAGTTTGTTGGAAAGACTGTCCATTCCTTACTGAATGGCTCTGGAGGCTTCTGTTGAAAATCAACTGACCATATGCCTGTGGGTCTAGTTCTGTCTTTGCACCAATGCCACATCCCCTGCCCCAGCTTTTTAATTCACCTGCATTAATTTGCACCTGAAGCAGACGAACCGAGGCAAAGGCCTGGACTTACTTCATCCCAATTTGTTCACCAAGTGCCCCCAGCCACCTCCTCACCCCCACAACGTTCCCGTCCAGGTGAGTTTGAGCCCAATGTATTACAGACAGGCTGCCCATGCTGTATGTCTACTTGTAAACGATTCTCTTTGATCAGGTGTCTGTGCTTTTGCATGGGTCCTGTGAGGAGAGTTTTGATGAGCATTTTCCACCTGGGTGCTGGGGTGCGGCTCAGAGGTAGGGTATGGGCTTAGCACCCCGAAAGCTGTGGGTCGTCCTACCTAGGAACAAAGATGGCGCCACCTGCCCTGTGAAGCCTGCTCGTGTCAGACCCCTATGCTCCATCAGTGGGAGCAAAATCTTTCTTCTCCACGTGCGATGGATGCAGCCCAGCCATGCCCGCTGCCTTGACCCCTCAGGTCTACAGTTCTCTCCTCAGCCCTTGGTCCCTGTTCCTATCTGTTGCCCTAAGTGGTCCAGAAACCCCAGTGGGGTGCTTTTTTTTTCTTTTTTTGGAGACAAGGTCTTCTTGTATAGTACAGGTTGTCTTGGACTTACTATGTAGCCCAGGCTGGCCCGGAACTCACAGTGATCCTCCTGCCTCAGCCTCCCGAGTGCTGGGATTACAGGTGTCTGCCACCATGCCTGGTCCCAGGCATTCTTAAACTCCATGTGCCTTTTCAATTTCTCCTGCCTTATCCCATTTCTGAAATTCTCCCAAGAGACTCTCTAAAACTCACAGTCTTAGACCTCGGAGAAAATCCCCCACATTTGCAATTTTACTTCTGAATGTGCCCTTGACTTTCTTGCTCACTGGGAAACTGCCTCTTCTGGAGGACCCTGCTTCCCAGTCTCTAAGGAGGCAGCCAGCTCCCCTCTGTGGTCCTCCTGACCCCAGGGAGGCGCCATCGTGCTCCGTGGTGCCACTGCAGGGGCTGGGGTGCAGCTCGGGGGAGCTGGAAACCTGGACTTCTTCCCCAGCAGCCGGGGAAGACAGAAAAGCACGGCGCCCATGGCTGAATGTCCTGTCACGCTGCTGGGTAAGAACAGCAGTTACCGTTCCCCGTGTCACTCTGCCCACAGTCACGACATGTAAAACTGCTCCTGAGGGCCGGGATGTAACTCAGCAGGCACAAGCACCTGCCTGGCAAGTGCGAGGTCATGAGTTCGTCCCCAGTACCAAAACAATAAATAAATAAAACAAAACCACACCTGCTTTAGCGCTGTATTCAGCCTCGTGCAGAGGAACAGGCCTCTCAGCCCCTACACCTCTTTTCCTTCAAGGTCTTGGTTTTGCTAAGTGTGGCGCACACCTGTCATCCCAGCTACTTGGGAGGCTGAGGCAGGAAGATTGCCAGTTTGAGGCCAGCCTGCCACTTACTGACTTTGTGACACTCTGTGTCAAAAAAAATTAAGGCTGGAGACATAGCTCAGGGTGATGGACCTGGGTTCAATCTTCAGAGCCACCCAAAAATGAAAACATACAAATAAAAAGGGCTGGAGGGTTAGTTCAGTGGTAGAGCACTTAGCTGGGTGGGTTCCTCGCCTGGGGCCACACACAGGCACGCACGGGCCACCCTCACCTGCCCGGAGTCCATCCTCCACCTCCCCTGCGTCCAGTAAGCTCAGCCCCCTCAGCCCCGCACAGCGAACTCAGCCTGCCCAGGCCTGAGGATGAACCCACCAGGGCCCAGCAGAGCAGCCTCACGTTGCTTATCCTCGGTGCTGGGGACCAACCCGGGGCCTCCTGCCTGTGGGGCACCCTGTCTCCCACTGAACCCCACTGCCAGCCACCAGTTTTCCTGCATTCTTTTTAGTGGCAGTGGGGATCGCACCCAGGGCCTGGCGCATCGCAGCCAAGGACTGGACTGCTGAGCTGCATCCCCAGCCCTTTTTAAATTTTACTTCGCGCTGGGGTCTCTCTAAATGGTCCAGGCTGGGCTTAAACATGCAACCCTCTTGCCTCGGCCTCCCGAGCCGCGGAGACTCGGGCCTGGCTCTGGATGAAGAGTGCTCATGGTGCTCAGGCAGTCCCTAGGCACGGTGGCCCAGTCTCTTCACACCCGCTCTCCTAGACTGCTTCGCGCCTCCTCCTCCACCCGGCTCTCAGCTGACAACCCCTTCCGATTCTGCTAAGAAAATAGAAGCCCTCGGAACAGACGGAACAGAAGCTGCGCCGGCTCCACGGCTCCCGCCCACCCGCGTCTGCGCCGCCCTTGCCTCCCACGGGCTCGGAACCGGAACCGGAGCCGGAACCTGGGGGTCTGGCAGGGGCAGCCGTCCCGCCAGCCTCCGCAGGGGCTGCCCACTGACGCCCAGGCTGCCCTCGCCCCAGTGCCCAAGCATCTCCCCGCGATGGTTTCCATCTGCGCCCTGGGGCTCAGCCTCCTCCTGACCTTGTGTCCCCCTGGCCCTGATAGCGCAGCTCTTAGAAGGTCCTGGCCCTTTCTGGGGTCTTCAAGCCCTTGCTTTCCTCCCTGTCCCTTCCTCTCCCCACCTCGGCCGGACCAGCAGCCTTCCTGGCCCTAGAACCGCCTAAGTCAGGGTCACTCTGGAGGGTGGTGTCTGAGCCCAGGGCCTGGCCTGCACCTCCCCTCAATGCATCTCCAGGTGCACCTGGTCTTGCAGCCTCCTTGGTGGCCGCTGGTGCCACCCTCGTGCCTCCCCAGCAGCCCCATCCCATCTCCTCTGCCAGCACTGCTCACGTCCAAGGCTGGTCCTCGGCAGCCTTCTCCTCTCTGTCGCTGTCCCTCCCTTCACCATCTCCCCCAGGGGCCTGGCTTTGCACATCGCCCAGCCGTTGACCACTTCCGGACTGAGATTCCAGGCCTGAACCTTTTTCTGGATTCCGTCTCCTATTGTTTCCAGGCAGGCTCCTGAAGCTGAATCACTGCCACCCCCTTCCAGCCCGGCTCAGCTTGCCAGTTCTCTCCCGTCCTTGGTGGCCCACTTTCCTTCGACGCTGAAGTCCTTCAGTTTGGGTTTGAGTTTTGTGGTGCTGGGGTGGGAATGCAGAGCCTTGAGCATGCTGGGCAGCGCTCTACCACTGAGCCACAGCCCCAGTCCAGCGTCAGTGCAGAGGGCAGAAGTGGAGACCTCTCCCTGCTGGAGGGCTCAGGGGTGCAGGCTGCATTGCCGTCTACTCCGGGCTGGCTGGGCTGGCTCCCGGGGAAACAGGTGCTACCTGAGACACCTGTGTACTCTGCCTGTTCTGCAGCCCCCTTCCCGTCTTCCTTCCCAGCTTGGGGACATGGTGACACATTCCAGGGGGTCATGGCTGAAGGCTCAGTGCTGAGCCTACACATATTGCCCATGCATCTTGTAGGTCCCTTGGCAAACTGGGATTGTGTCTGTTGGACTGTTAGCCCTCCCAGACTCCCCAGGAGAAGGGCTGAGTGAGGTGCTTTGTCTGCCCCTCCCCACCCTGCTCTTCTTCCTTTCCAAGCCAAACCTGACCTAGGGACCCCCACCCTGACCCAGAGGTGGGTTGTGTCCCCCTCATGTGGGGACCACGGGTAGGGAAGGCCTGGAGTGCCGTCTGCCACAGCAGGAGGTGTCTGTCCTCCAAGAAGCATCCTGAGAGGGCTTCTCAGCAGTGGACGGAAGGCAACTCAGAGCTGGCTTCCCCTCCTGACACCAACTCAAAGCTGCAATTTTGCAAACCAAGAATTAAAGCCTGGAATACTCAACGCCCTGCGGTCTCCCCAAGTGGGTGGACTCCAAAGCAGGCTCTGCTTCCCTCAGAAGCCAGGAACATTGGCAGGAGGTCCAGTACCTGGATGCACAAGCAATGTCAAGGCCCATGCTAATTCGCCCTGTCCCCTTCTCCAGAGGGGCTGTCGCAGTCTAAATTAAATTATGAATCTAGTCCTGTGTGCCTGTGTCACTTTCCCAGACAACCAGTTTATTCATGACGTGCACACTATCAATTTCAACATGCAATTTGCAATGAAATTTGACTGATCAGCAATACCATAATTAGTTGCAAATGTCTGTGCTCATATTTGTTTGGTGTAGGGGCTTTTTCATTAAAGTGACGGAGGCCAGTAAATGCCATGCCTTTGCCCGGGGACACAGGGCTGGCGGCTGTGTCAAGGGCGGGGAACAGGTCTGCTGCTCAAGAGACGAGGCACTTGAAGTTGAAGCACCAGGAGTTTTCATCTTAACCCATTGTGTTCACCGAGACAAGTCAGGGTCAGGCCAGTGAAGGACGTGCTCAACCCATGAAGTCAGAACCAGAGTCGACCTGCTTCATCTGGTTCTTGAGCTGCAGCAGATTGGCTTACATGCCTCCAAAAATGGGGGCGCTTCCTACCTGGAGAAGCTGTTAGACTTGTGCAGGGGTTGCCCCGGCCTGGGCTCCCACCTGCCCGTTGTTCTGCTTCATCCTGCCTAGGATTTGGTCTCAACTCAGAAATGAACCCTGTGCAAGCTTGAGCCTAAGCTTCAGTGTACTCATCTGTACACAAATTCTAAATGTCTTTTTTTTTTCTTGAGACAATAGGGTTCAGGCTGGCTTTGAGCTTACCAAGTGTTCTGGTAAGGGATTTCAAGGAAAATTATTTTAATACAGGACACATAATTTATAGTATTATAGTATTTTTATAATGGTCCCCCAAAGAGTCAAATACAAAAGAAAGAGCGCAGGAAATCCATTCACACACTCAGACCCAAAGAATCCAGCTGAGGGCCTGGATCCCATGGCAGCATCCCGAATGAGTCCAGCTAAAGACCTAGAGCCCATAGCAATGCCCCCCATGAGTTCACCTGGAGGCTTAGAACCCTTGGCAATGAGTTAGACATGTCTGTGTCAAGGATCTGCACTGAGAAGGCCCAAAGGTCAGCAGTGGAAGCCACAAAGTCTGCGCCAGCGGGATGAAGGATCTGTGCCAGCAGCTGAGGGATCCACACTGGAGCCAGAAAGCATGCTCAAAGTAAGGACCAGAGCTGCCCCAAAGTGACCACAGCCCTTCTCAGCAATAAGGCCCTGAGCTCCTCGGGTGATGGGAACAGCTGAGTCCACATCAGGAAAGAAATGCAACAAGCTCCTCCCGGAGAGCCAAGCGCAACATGAGAACCAAGGACACCACTTCTTTCCGGGTCTCTCTTTTCTGTTGACAACGATCCTCAGGTGGGCCATCCACCTCCAGCACCACGATGATTCGGTTCAGCTGGGCGTTACAGTCCACTGCCTCGTTTAGCCCACACTGGCAATTCTCCCGCCTCAGCCTTCTGAGTGTTGGGATTACAGGTACTCAGCTTTTTAAATTTATTTGTAAACAGTGCCAGGGATGGAACCTGGGGCCTCACACATGGGAGGTGAGCACTCTACCACTGATCTACGTTCTAGCCCTTTTTATTTTGAGATTGAATCTCTGTAAATTGCTCAGGCTGGCCTGGAACTTTTGATTCTCCCATCTCAGCCTCCTGAGTAGTAGATTATAGGCATGTGCCAACACATCCAGGACCTCACGCATGCTAAGGAAGTGTTCTTTTTTTTTTTTTCTTTCTGTCTTTTTCCTTTTTATCGGTACCGGGGATCGAACTGACGACTGCCTGCTTGCAAGGCAGGTGCTTATGCCGCTGAGCTAAATCCCCAGCCCCCAGGAAGTGTTCTTGTAACTGTTAGTTAAGCACACTGACTACACTGAGTAAAGCATTAAAATAATAAAACGATCAAGGCTCTCAGGGCTCAGGACCTCCAGGCAAAGGGTTACATAGCTGGGAGCAAAGGCTCAGATCACGCATCATAACTGGCTCAGTCAGGGCCTGGCCTTCACCGCCACCACGCACGACAGCACGCAAAATGAAAAGGACACACTGTAAACCTTAAAGAGGTCTGCAAGGTGTGGAGCCCTAGGTGCCTGCCAAAGCTTGTTCATGTTCAGGCTACAAATATTTCTGCAAATGTAGAGAGAGGAGGAAGCCAGGCTCCCTGCCCCACAAGAAACTCGGTACACTCAGGGAGTAAGGAAGCCCAAGTGGACGACCCCTTTCCACACGGGGTTACAACCTCTAAGACTCAGGGCGCCCAGGTTTCTGTGTGGTGACAAAGTAGGAATCATCAGGTCCCCAAGGAATGGACAATGTTTGGGGGCCTCTCGGAAAACCCAGAATATATCCTTGGAGTCGGGCAGTGTCTCTCAAGGTCGGCACATCCTGGGGCTGCATGTTGGTGCACAGGTGTCTTATATACACTCGGACAGCAGGATCCTGTTTACCCACACTGTCCCTGTCCACTCTGGTTTCTCTGCTGAGCATCCATTTCCCTCATCTGCCAAGCACCCCAATTTTCATTACCATTTTTTTCTTTTGCAGTAAGGGGACTAAGCTTGGGGCTTTGTGCATATCAGGCAAGGGCTGTACCCCTGAGCTGTGTTCCCACCCCTTACTGAGTCCGGTACTTGCATTTCAGGTGGAGTTAATTCCCCTGAGGGAGCAAACCTGGCCTGTCACTGCTGCACGGGGCCTTACGTACCAGGCCCAGCTTCAGAGTGCTTGGTTTGGGGATACCCATGGAGCCCATGCCAAACCACCAGATCCGTCAGAGCTAATGCCAGTTATTCATGTGGTCAGAGAAGGATGTCCCCTGTCACTTGGGCTTGGCAAAGTGACGTTGTCATGCTGGGGTTGCAGGCAGCTTCTTACCACCAGAGTCTGAGAACAGAGCCAATCCCGAAGAAAGTAGAAATGAAGAATGACCTGGCCCTGATGACATTTTTGAGACATGGCATCATGCTGTACTGGAAGCCTCTGACATTTCTGTTATATAAACCAACCAGCCTTCTCCACAAGCCAAGCAAGTGACTTTTCTGTCCCTTGCCGCTAATAGTTCTAATCGATTCTCTTCCACACACTGACAAAGTGCCAGCCTAGAGCCAACACCTTAGAGCCATTCACAGTGAAATCATCAGACGGCCTTTTCTCTGGGGCAGTAGTTCTTTAGAGTCCTGTGCTAAGTGGGGTCCCATTTTACAGATGTGAATACAGAGGATGGGGTCAACTGGCCAACAGTAGTGTTATTCAATAATAATCTACAGACCTGGTCTCCAAATGGGAGGAATTTGCTCCCGTTCCCTGACCTCACCAAATCCCAGGAATAAGTAGGGAAGCCAGTCAGGATGGAGGTCTGGAAACAACCTGATCATGTAGATAAGTAACTTGTTTTCCATTGTAGACTTGAAAAATCTAATTTTTCTTTTTTACAAGCCTATCCCAGCTTCAGGACAATACTGACTGTGGGGACCCCGGCCATCCCGGCCCAGGGCCCCTTAAACAAAGGGCTCGCTGTGATCCAGAGCCCAGGAGCTGGGGAACTGCCTTCACTTCTCCTCCAGCGGCCTGGTGTCATTGTCCACCTGCAAATGGACCAGAAGTGCCACCTACCTCAGGAGAATCCGCTGTTGCCCAAGGAAGGTACAGGAGGAGTTTTCAGCACCCCCTCCCCTGTCAGTTCTAGAGGTTAAAGTCCTGGGGCCACTGCTGGGAAGCCCTACTTGTAGTGTAGATGGTGTGAGGAAATCAGGGCCCCAGGAATCAGAAGCAGCGCAGAACAGGACTAGCTACATGGGTCCCTTCCTTGCTAAGCTCTGGAGACAACATGCACCCCTTCCCCACCATCCCACCCCACGCCCACCAGCCTGGAGCTGAGTCAGCCCATGGACTGGCGGGGCAGCTGCATGGTACAGGGCACCCCTGTCACACAGCACCATGTGGCCATGTTGGGGTGCCTGATCCCACATATGCTCATCTACAGTGAGAGACACAGGCTTCCCAGAATGGTTCGGCTTCAAATGCTCTGGCCTGTTTTCCGACTTCAGTTCTGGTTTGGATTTTGATCTTGGAGGCTGCAGTGACACCAGAAAAGGCCTCTGTGGCCTCCAGGCTGAGGGCCAGTAGCACATGTACTCGGCAGCCCTCAGCACCCCACCCAGCCAGGGCACCCACAGGGGGCTGCGGGCCAGCATTGCTGAACTCCTCTTGGGCGTTGGCTTGGCAACTATCTGTGGCCTGAGAAATGGTGGAGATGTTGCCTTTCACTGCCAATGTAAGGGATTCTAGAAACATCACCGAAGGCTTCAGGCTGCTTTTAAAAAACACAGGCATGGAGGTGCATGCCTGTGATACCAGCTACTCAGGAGGCTGAAGCAGGAAAATCCTAAGTTTGAGGCTCTGGGCAGCTTAGTGAGACCTCACCTTAAAATAAAATTTTAATAAGGGCTGGGCGTGTAGCTTAGTAAAATCAACCCAAGGTAAATCAGAGCATGGATATACCTTCTGAGCCAACAGTTCCATTCTGAAATGTGTATTTCCAGCAGGGAAGCACATGTATGCATCCCAAAAGACATGAGCAGTTCATAATACCCAAAGCTGAAAATAACCCAAATTTCTATCAACAGTGGCATGAATAAATAAATTGGAGTACAGTCATACATGGAATATAGCAATAAGACCAAGCACAATATTTTATCCTTAACAGACTAGAAAAACCGCATTTTATATTTACTTGATCACTTTGATGCCCCCCCCCCCCGCCCAGTACCAGGAATCAAACTCAGGGCCTAATGCTTGCCAGGCAGGCATTATGGTGCTGAGCTGTAATCCCCAGTCCTTACCCATTTATTTATTTAGGTACTGGGGATCA
This sequence comes from Cavia porcellus, assembly GCF_034190915.1. Classification (NCBI taxonomy): domain Eukaryota; kingdom Metazoa; phylum Chordata; class Mammalia; order Rodentia; family Caviidae; genus Cavia; species Cavia porcellus. The sequence goes on from NW_026947502.1 coordinate 6,269,685, forward strand.
AACTCACAACCTTCTGCTTGTCAGGCAGGTGCTTGTATCACTGAGCTATGTCCCCCACCCCCAGCCCTTATCCTTAACAACATGAGTGAATGTCACTCAGCAAAAGAAGGTTCACATAAAAATTTCCCATACTGTAAGATTCCACTGACAGGCCGGGTGTGGTGGCGCACACCTGTAATCCCAATACTCAGGAAGTTGAGGCAGGAGGATTGCCATGAGTTTGAGGCCAGCCGGGGCTATATGGTAGGTTCAAGGCCAGTCTGTCTCAAAACAAAGCAAAACGAAACAAACAAACAAACAAAAAACCCCACAGTAAATAAATAAATAAGATTCCACTGACATGAAACTCAAAAATAGGCAGAATTAATCTACAGTGATAGAGGCCCCCCTGGGACAGGGACTTGGAGAGGGTCCAAGATGGTGGCTCCCGGGAGGAGATGCTCTGTTTTAATCACACAAGTGATGGTCACACAGGTGTGACCACAGGAGCTGTCCGTGCGCTTAGGATTTGTGCGCTTTTTTTTTTTTTTTTTTTTTTTGAGACAAAGTCTCACTTAGCCCAGGCTGGCCTCGAACCCCCAGCAATCCTCCTGCCTCAGCCTCCCAAGTTCTGGGATTACAGAAGTACACCACCATGCCTGGCATTTGTGCACTTTTTGGAGCTATACCTTAATTAAAAAGTTTACTTAAAAATGATTACTGGTGGGGCCAGGGATTTAGCTCAGTGGCATAAGGGCCTGCTTGGCAAACTCCAGATTGTGAGTTTGATCCCCAGTACAAAAAAAAAAAAAATTAGTAGATGTGGTTGTGTATGCTTATAATCCCAGCTACTTGGGAGGCTGAGGCAGAAAGATTCCAAGTTTGAGGTCAGCCTGGACAACCTAGTGAGAGCCTGTCTCAAAATAAAGTAAAATAAAATAAAATGGACTGCAGACATAGCTCAGTGGTACAGTGTATCTGAATTTAAATACCCAGCACCAAAAATAAATAAATGTTTCCTCTGACTCAGCTTATCGCAGGTAGGAAGTCTCAGGAGGATCCAGAAACAGATCCATTCTGTCGGCAGCAGCGTCTGCTGACCCTTCATGACCTGGGTTGTCTAAAGTCCTCAAATTGGATGTCAGCCACCAGAGTTGTGGGGACAGAGTTAAGAGGAATAATGTCCCCCAACACCAAGCGGAGGCTATCAGAGCACACCCAGAAGGCCCTTGGAGGGCTGGCGCTGCCCGAGCAGGCTGAGGGGACTCTTACCAGAGCACACTGCAGGTGGGCCCAGGCCAGCTGCCCAAGCCTTCTGAGAGTCCCGCTGCTCACATTCACCTCCTCGGAGCCCGGGGGAAGAGAGGAGAGGGCAGCCATGGGCAAGGGGCTGGACTGGGACCCACATTACGCGTGGCACCGGCCCATGCTCACCAGTCTCTCTTGCTGCCTGCCTCTCAGGAGGTCGGTGGCTCTGCTTGAGGACAGCCAGGGCGTGGCTGGGCCCTGGACGAGCTTCCGGTGGGGCTCACAGGTGCCTGCCCCTGCTCTGAGGAAGAGCTTCCCAGCCCAAAGCTCGGCCCCCGACAGGAAGGCACTGAGCACCCAGTGCTGGGAGGCCTCAGAGTACCCCCCACACAGTGGGTGCTGCTGGGCCCTTGGTCAATGTCTGGATGGGACGGAGCTTCCGGGGCTGGCAGCAAGATCTGGGTTTGCCTCAAAACCAGCGAGGCACCCACTCTGTGGGCTGCAGAAACCTTGGGTCAGGCTCAGGGTGCATGGGACTAGCCCTGGGTCATACAGCAGTCTCTGGCACATGGCTGACTTGAGAGTATCAGCTTGAAGACTAAACTGTGGAGCCAGAGAAAAGCAGATGGTGTCTAACTTCTCCATCACCCCACTGTACAGATGGGCAAAATTGAGTCTTCAAAGAACTCAGCACCACCTTCCTGCCTCACATGCAGCGAATATGCTGAATCTTGGCTACGTGCTGTGGAATCACACCCACTGCTCTCAGCTCTGTCTCCTTCCTCTAATCTGAGTTTCTCCAAGACACATCCCTGCCCACCCACACACATCACCCTTCGCCCGCCTGGCGCATGAAGATTGGCAAACTGTTACTGCCAAGGGTCAGCTAGGAAACCGTGTTGGCTCCACGGCGCTTGGTCCCTGAGGCTTGTGCTGCAGCGAGGCGGCTCTGCCTTGGAGCAGAAGCAGCTGGAGACAATATGCAAATGGGCGAGCGTGGCTGCGTTCCTTTATTTATGCACACTGAAATTTGAATTTCATGTAATTTTTACATGTCATGAAGTATTATTCTTCCTTAAGTTTGTCTTCATCCATTAAAAATGAGATGACTATTCTTAGGTCAGGAGTTGTACAAAAACAGGCAGAAAGCCAGGTCTGCCCCTTGGGCTGTGGTGCAACAATTTCAGATTCTAGAATGTTCTGCCCTGGGGCTCAGACCCCTAAAATCATTGAGGCAGAAAATCATGCTATGGGTGGTAACACAGTGGCCAGCATTTCCTGGGATATAGGATTTGGGGTGCTAAAACTGGGACAGCTGCTGACCAGTCAGTCATGGGGCACCCTATGTGGTCAGCGTTAACCCAAAGTGGGACCGACTTGAGGGCCAGCCTCCTGGCACCCCAGGGTGAGCCCCTGGTCTGCCTGTGCACTGCCTGGCCCTTGCTGTCTGTAGCTGGCCGGGTCCCGTGGTGGCTGGACGTCTGCAGGGAGGTGGCCCGTCCTCCCAGCAAGAAAACCTCTGTGGTCTGGGAGCTCTCAGAAGGCAGGAAGTTGAATCATCAGCTCCGGTAACGTCTCTGGCAGCCTGTGGGTCGCCGGCCCGGGAGCTTCGGGCCCAGGGGGCTGGCTCAGAGCTTTGTTTGCTGCTTTCTGTGAACAGGAAAGCTCTGGTGAGGCTTCTGGAGAAATGAGGGCCGTTGAGGCAGGAGGGGAGGACAGCTGCACGGAGGAGGTCGGCTGGGCTCTCCCACCGGCTGTCTGTTCTCCCGGGTGGCTTTGAGTGACTCCCTCATCCTCTCCGTTTCCTGGCTTTGGTTTCCTCTACTCCATTACTGACTCTAGGAACCTGCTTGGATTAAGCGTATGAATGGTGGCCAAAGGGAGAGTGGCAGGTCCTGAAGGCCTCCTAGCTTAGTAGGAACACAGAATGCTCAGCTCTACGCCCCATCAACTCCTTGCTTAGGAGCAGGACCTGCTCAGACCCCAGTGTGGACTGACGGGCAGACAGGAAGCAGACAAGTCTGGATTTAGGAGAATGGAGAACGGCGCTCCAGGAGGACACCCAGATAATGACGTCATACCACCTGCTCATTAAATGCTTGAGGTGCTCAGTGACCCCTGAAGGATCTTATTTGACCCCCACGTGATCCTTAAAGATAATCATTATATCCATTATTTTTAAGTAAGGCAAATGAGGTCCAGAGAGATGAAATACCTTGCTCAAGGTCACACAGCCACTAAGTGACACATTGACCCCTGAGTTAGAGGGCAGCTCTGAGGCCACAGGAAGCAGGGTGGGCCTCTAGAGAAGTCAAGGGAAGCACCCTGGGGGAGAGAGAGAGAGAGAGTTCCTCTTTCTGGAAGCTGCAAAGGACACCCAGGGAATGCTAAGAGGTTTGTGATTGGCTGGGCTTGGGGACAGCGCCCCCAGCCAAGGAGGACTGTGCTCACCAGCATCCCTAGAAGAAGGTCTCCATGGGCCCTTGAGGAAGTAGGACACACAACAGGACTTCGCTGAGCAGGACAGCCTGGAGGGCACCCAGCCTGCCCAAATCTGGGTGCCGCGCTCCCTCGGGGTTTAGCGGGGTTTAGCCTGTGGCCCACACAGCTGTGCTGCATGGCTGCCCTCGTCCCCTGTGCAGGCTCAGCGGCATGTGACCAGCCTTAGTGCAGGGCCAGGGGGTACTCCCTGGGAAGGGGCACAGGAACATAGCTGGCAGATGGTTCAGGGACAAGGGACCAGTCAGTACCAGACTCCCCTCATGGGCTCAGCCTAAGCCTAGAGATGCCATCTCTAGGTTCAAAGCCAGGCTGAGCCAAACCCCTGGGCCTTCCTACCCCTCCCTGGGACATCATGTGCTTCTCCACAAATGTTGGGCGCAGGCGCTCAACATACCATACCCCACCCGGGACTAAGGACCACACCAGCTTCCGCAATGCGCTACGTCCCTCTCTAAATTAGCCACCCCCGTGCGCACCTCGTGCTCACTCCGTATTCGCCCCGTGCCGACTCTGTGGCAACTGCTGATTGGCCACAGCTGGATATAGTAGCCAGAGCCTGCGTCCCATTCCCGCCCTGCTTCCTCATGGCAGCCTGCGATTGGTCACGGCCAAATATATAAACCAGAGCCCGCGTAAATAAAGCAGCAGTTAACTGTCGCCCACAAGAGCCCATCCTGTCTCATTGGGGGGCTGCGCCGGTCACACGAAGCCCTGGATCTGAGCAGCATTTTGAGCCAGCCTGGCAGTGCGCACCTGTGAGCCCAGGGCTCTGGGAGTCTGAGACCAAAAAAAAGCTTCTCTTTCATATCTCCCAGGCCTTACTGAGTCATACAGACTGGAACTGGTAGCAGTGGGGGCCTCTGAGCATTCCCCAGCCCGAGGGCCTACCGGTCCTGGACATCAGTGGGGATGGAAAAGGAGACTCAGAAGTCTCAGTCCCTGAGCTCCATGTGTGACTGCCCCGAGGGCTGGGCCCCAGGAGCCACACCATCCATACAGACATTTGGCTTCCATTATCTGGCTATTTGGGGCAGCCCTGAGCTAGACCTGATGACTGCAAGCTTGAAGTAATTCTTTATTATAGCCGGCTCACCTTCCTACAGCAGTCTTTTGGGCCCTCAAAAGGGGGAAAAGGGTCCATGGTTAGCACATCTCCCCATGCCACCCTTGGGCGCCGTGGCTGCAGGAAAGGAACAGAGCAGCCTCCACCCAGAACGCACTTTCTCGGAGCCAGCGGCAGCACCTTGCCCTCTTCCCGGCTACCTCCTACCTCTGGGAGCCCTAGCTCCTCCCCCTGGAGAAAGGGTAGAACAGGACTGGCTGGTTGGGGACCCTGTGGGACTGCCCCGCCTGGGCTGAGCAGTGACAGCTCTGGGCCTCACCCTGCTCTGGGAAGGAGCGCAGGGCTGGGTGTGGGGCCCCGAGGCCCCAGAGCTTCCCCGGTCCAAAGGTCACCAACAGCCCCGCCACTGGGAGTGTGCGGGAGGGCCAGCTCCAGCTAGAAGGCATAGGACAATGGAAGGTGGGAGGGGAAGAGGAAAAGGCAGAGCTCAGCGCGCATCCTGGGGCCTCAGGACCTCTTCTGTCACTCCAGGCTGGCAGGGCTGCCTCCACTTCCCCTCAGCTTGCAGCCTGCTGCCTCTAGACAAGCTCCCAGAACAGCCCCTCCTGTGCCCGAGGGGGGGACAGGTCTCCCCTAGGACATGAGTGAGATGTCACCAAGCTGCCAGGCTCTGGAGCCAGTCCCAGCTCAGCTCCTCAGGCAGCCTCTCCCCACCCACCCCCCGGGGGGTGGGCAGTCACCCTCATCTGGAATAGATGCTGTCAGACTTGCTAATGGTGCCATTTCTGACACTGGCAGCAGGTGGATAAGGGAGACGTTGGTCTGGGTTTTTTTGCAGGGCCCCAGGGGCCTTTGTGAGCTGCATTCCTCTGTGGCCCTGGCCTGGATGTGGCCAAATGGGCTCCATGGAGCAGGATGGAGCCCCTGGGAGGTGCAGCAAGGAAACCCGTCCTCCAGTCAGGGCTGTTTATGTTCAATAGTTCTGTCTCCAAGGTGTCACATGCCCTCTCGTGGGGACATTCCAGCACAGGTGAGAAGTCAGGGATGGTGCAGAGGGAATTTCTAACTAGCTAAGGGGCTGGATTCAGGGCTTCTAGGGGACAAGCTGCCCACTGGGCACCACAGGGAGGACCAAAGGGCCCTACTGTGGATGCAGGCACCCATATCAGAGGAGCTGCAGAGTGAGGGAGAAAAGCTGTCAGAGAGCAGGAGCCCTGGAGCAGAGTCTGGAGGTAGGATTGTGCCCGGCAGGTGGAAGGGCCGTAGGTACCCAGGGAAGAGGTGCAGATTGGGGAGAAGTGACAGGCTCCAGCCCTGTGCACCTGCCCTTCCGAGCCTCTGCCCGCTGCTATGGTTTGATTTCGTCCCCACTGCACACACACAGGGAGGTGTGTTGAAGTCCTTGCCTCTAGGACCTGCGAAGGTGATCTTCTTTGGAAACAAGGCCTTTGAAGATTTAATAGAATTAACCTGAGGTCATGAGAGTGGCTCTTAATCCAGTACAACTGGTATCCTTGTAACGGAGAAAATTTTGAGCTAGCTGCAGTGGTGCAGTGTATGTCTATAATCCCAGCCTCTTGGGAGGCTGAAGCAGGGGGGACTGTCAGTTCAAGGCCGGTCTGGACAACTTGGCAAGAACCCGTCTCAAAATGAAGCCATAAAAAGGGCTGAGAGTGCGGCAAAGTAGCGAAGCATTTGCTGCGCATGTGCAAACCCCTGAGTTTAATTCCCAGGCCTGCAAAGAAAAAGGAAAATTTAGATGCAAATACAGATGCACAGCCATGTGAAGACATAAACCTGGAGGGATGAGGACCTTAGGAAGATGGAGGCAGAGACCCTGGTGATGCTGCCGTGAGCCAAAGAAACCTGGGGCTGCCAGGCACTGGAAAGGGCAGGGAAGTCTCCCCCAAAAGCTTTGGAGGGAGCGAAGCTTGTTAGCACCTAGATTTCAGACTTTCGACCATGACAGCTGGAGAATTTTCAGTTGTCAGCCATTCCTTTGGTGGCACTTTGTTAGAGGGCCTAGGACAGTGGCATACCCATCCTGGCTCTGCCTGGGGTACTCCTTCCAGCCCTGCCCCTCTAGCTAGTCCGCTGGCTGCCCATCCTGCGTCCAGGCCTGCCCACATCCCAGAACCCTGACCCTGTGCCCTTCTTCACTCCACAGATCTGGAGGCGTGCTGGCTGTCACAGGGCAGCAGTTCAGCTGGCACAGAGCAGCCGCCCTTAGACGAGAGGTGGATAGTGGTGAGGTCCAGGAGACAGGAGCTGCCTGACACTAGCTCTGCCAGGACCCTGGCCGTGCCATGGCTGTGCCATGTACTCCTCGCAGCCTGGCCTAGCTCAGCTGGAAGATGAGGAAGTCCTGGCAGAGGTGACAATGTCATGCACACGGCCTACCTCCTGCTCCTCCACTTCCCAGTTCCCTCCTGGATTAGTGTGATCCCTAAGAACTTGGGAAAATTCCTAACTTTCCCTTTCGCCTGGGCCACTGGCCTCAGAGTCAGCCGCAACATAACTGCTCAGGTCCCTCCAACAAGAGGACTGTGTCTGTGGCCCGATGACTCATGCACAGTGCTCCATCCTGCAACCTTGGGCGGGACTTGGGCTGGGGATGGTGCCAGCCAGTGCAGGCTTAGGAGCTGGGACATCCTGTCGCCTCAACTCAGGCCCTCAGAACAGAGTGTACTCCCGTGAGAGCAGGCAACAGTGCTCATCGGATACGAGATCTGAGTGATGAAAGGGACCAGACAAGACAAAGAGCAAGAACCAAGTCACGGAGGTAGCAACAAGTCTGACACGATCAAGGACTGCAAAGAAGGGCTGGGGCTGTAGCTCAGTGATAGAGAGCTTGCCTAGCATGTGCTAAGGTCCTGGGTTTGCTCCCCAGCACCCCCCCCACACACACACACATCAACAAAAACCCACAGGGGAGACCAGAACCTACAGTGACAGGCCCGGTGACTGGGCCTATGTGAATATCCCACGAAAATCTCCCTGTGGAAGGGCCCTAATCTTATCTGCAAAGCACCTTCATCAAATAAGGGACTGTATTCACAGGTTCCATGGAAGACAAGACAAGCATTCTAGGTTGGGCATCAGTCCTTCTCCTCCTCTATTTCTATTTGCCTTTCTGCCTAACCTATTTGGATCTAGCCATGGATCTGTTGACCTGTGACTGGGCCCCCATTGATCTCTTCCTTCCCCTTTACCCGGTATCAACAAGTGATTTACTGATCTGTCACTCACTCAAGGTTCTGATCTTCCCTCCAGTCTGATAACTACATCAGCGTCCCTCAGCCACCTGTCTAGTTAAGCTGACTTCTGAGCTCAGTCTATCACTTAACCACCTTCTGTCCATGCTGAATTAACAATCACCTGGCTCCACGTTTGCATCAGTGTCTCACACGTGTATACTCTTTCCCAGTGCTTACAAAGAAATCCAGCAAATACATACTGCCGTGCATGCCCTGGTGCCCACGGCTATATCCTGAGTGGGTAAAAAGTGAGATGGTCACCCCCTGGCCATGTAGAGTCCTTTTTCAGCTATCATTATCACCTTCAACGCCAGGATCATCAATCCATGCCTTCTCCAATCTTGTCATCCACATGGGGACCATCCTTCTGTGGGCTTCCTAGCCTGACGGGGCAGGTGCCCTAGTCTGCCTTTTGCCCACCAGCCATTCTGTGTATGCATAAATAATTCAGGCTCATTTTAACTTGAGGTTGATTGTAGATAAAATGTGGGTAGAAAGCATTCGTGCTGGGCAAGCATTTTGTGTATAAATAACGAATCTTAGAATAACTTATTTTTAGGTTGTCTGGGCAAATAGAAGATGTGGAAGCCAGAGTTGTGGCCTCAGGTATGTGCAGACACACGTACAAAGCACATGAATGCACGTACATGTGCACCCTCTCTCCTCCTCCAGCCCCCACACTAGCAAGTCCTTCCTGGCTTCCTCTTCCCCCTCTATGCACACAAAAGGCCAGAGCAGACACCTCAGCAGTGACTCATGTGCTACCTCCTCTTGGTTCCAGCCCAGGAATGTCACCTCCCTACTTTGCCACGGCAAGGATGGTGTCTGCTTTTTTTAAGGCATGTCCTCCCAGCCTGGCTGGCTAGAGCGCTGGACACCCAGTAACTGCTGGCCTTTCCTTGAACTGTGCGTGCAGTTGGGGACTGGGGAGGTAAGGGGAGGTAAGGGTAGATGCTCTCCAGGGAGGTCCCCGCCGCCCACTGCAGTCCCCTCTGCCTCACTCATGGCCTGCCCCTCCTTCCCACCTCACAAGCCAGGGCAGTGCCGGCTTTCTTCTTTGTGTAGAACTTGCCTTCAGGAGTTGTTAGGCAGATGGGCTGTGCCGGTCGCTGGCCTAGCTGGGGATCTGCTCAACAAGAATTCCCTTCTGCCAAGTATCTTGGCAGCGTGGCTACCAAGTCTCCATTCATGTCTAAGCCTCCCCACAGAACCCTGGCCGGAGCGGGAGCACACACGTCTAGAGGCTGCCTGTCTTCTGCCAGTGCTGCAGGTCCTGCGCACCCATAGTCTTAGTGTGCAGGCCACCTCATCCTCTCAAGTCGGTGTCTCAAGCCTTGAAAGAGGGACAGCTTGGTCACCAGGGCCCGAAGGAGGCTTCCAAATCAGCCACCTTGCACCCTCGAGCACCTCCCCGTGCTCCATTAAGGAAGACACCTGGCCTGGGGTGAGGCACTGCAGGGACAGTGGGTCCGGTACTGAGCCGCAAACCTAACCACATGTTGGCCTGTTCAGATCCACTGTCTGGAGCAGGGTGTGGTGGCACAGATTGGTAATCCCAGCACTCAGGAGGCAGAGGCAGAAGAATCGAAGAATCGTGAGTTTGAGGCCGACCAGAGCTACAAAGTGAGTTTGCCGCCCCCCTGAACTGCATAGTGAAACGCTGTGTCAAAAACAAAAAACAAACAAACAAACAAAAAAATCCACTGTCTACCCATCTTGCCTCCAGTGGTATCCTCAGGGCAGGGCCCTCATCTAACATATTTCTGTAGTATGATGCCAGCCAAGGATAGGGCTCAGAGAGGCATAACTCTGCACTTGAACATGGCTTGAACATCAACATCACCCAGACCTAGCACCCAAGCCCTGGCCTCTGAGCCTCCATGTCCTTGCAGCCAGTCCGGAACCCTGACTGCATTAGTTCTTATTAACCAGTTAGCATCTGCCAGGTAATTCTCAAAGTGCGCAGGGCAGAAATGGCACTCCACTTGCCCTCACAGGAGGTGCCTTCTGGAAGCCATGCCGCTCAGGAACCTCTTTCCAACTGCCCTAGTCATGGCCCAGCCTGCCCAACTTCAGGGAGGCCCCAGGCACCCGCTGGAGATCAGCCTCAGTGAGAAGGCTCTAGTCAAGGCTAGTCCACTTGGGGCAGCCCAGAGTGACCCCGACCCTGGGTCTGCAGGTGTATCTGCAGGTATTCAAACAAACAAGGAAAACTTTGGGGCTGGGGGTGTGGCCGCATGGCCGAGCACCTGCTAGCCTGCATAAGGTCCTAGGTTTGCTCCCCAGCTTTCACTGTGTAGTGTTTTAACTGCACACAGGATCATAGGGTACGCGATACCCTGAAATCTGCCTGTCACTTGACACTTTCTGTCTAATGCAGAGGCATATAGCCACACGCTGCCCCTTCTCCCGCGGCCACCTTGTTCTGTGGTACTGTGATTTACTTAGCTGGTCCTGTACTGATGGATGCTCAAGTGGCTTCCAGCTTTTTGGGGTTCAGAGCATAACCTTCTCAAACAGGTCCCCTTGTCCCACACTAGGGGTCTTTAAGGAGGAAATTCCTGGAAGTGAATGCCACGCTCTGGTGTCCTCCTTCCGATGTGTGACCACTGCAGGCCTCACTGTCACCTCAAATGGCTCCTAAGACGTTTTGCTGCACAAAGGAAAGTTCCTTACTCAGGAGATCCCTTGGTTAGCATTGAGCTGCGTGCCCCTTGCATGCCCCTTGATCCGGCAGATGCCATCCCAGTCTCTGGGACACCCTTCACCTCCTGGTCACTTCTGATGCTCCAGATGCTCCGGTCTGCATGTGGCTCGTCCCCCAGGACTCACGTGTCTGAAGCTTGGCCCTCAGTGTGAGAAGGGGGGTTATGGGAAGGTCCTTGGGGGCCCTGCCCTCCTCAGGGGGTGCTGGTTTCCTCCAAGAGTGAGGCTTTTGGTTTTGTACTGGACATGGAAGCCAGGGTCTCACCCATGCTAGAGGAGAGCTGCCTTCCCAGCCCCTTGGAGAGTTCTCCGAAGATCACATTGTCATAAGAACCTGAGCGGGAACTCCAGACCACCTCTGCCTTGCCATCTTGCCACGAGACTCCACCTCCTCAAGTGCCCTCCTGCAAGGGGAGAATATCTGCCCCCCAAGTGCTTTGGAACCAGAAGCAAGCCAGTGCAGGGCTGTGCCTTCACCCTTCAGAACTTCGAGCTTAAAAATCTCTTCTTTTTGCAAAGCACTGAATCGTAGGGTTTTTATGTTTCTTTTTTGCAGTGCTGTGTCCTGAACCTAGGTCCTGCACACCACTGAGTTACACTCAAGCCCACACAGTATTTTCTTACAGTAATGAAAAGCAGACTCATGCACCATTTCCACCTTCACCCTCAGGCCTTGGTCGAGAAATTCTTTCACCCCCAGGCTCATAAAACAGCTTGATTTACGACAGCAGTCTACCCACCTGACTGCCTCGATGGGCACAGATCCTATGGGCTGAGGATGTGGCCAGTGGCAGAGCGCTTGCCTAGCATCAAAAGACCCTGGGTTTGATCCCAGCATTGGAAAAATAAATTAATTAAGTGAGCCCAAGTCCTGCAGAGACAGGATCTGGACTTGAAGCTCATTGTCTTAGTATAGATAGACTGATCCTGTAGGTGTATTTATAAATTGTTTTGTTTTTCTGCTTTTTGAGACAGGGTCTCATTCTGTAATTCAGGATGATCTTAAACTCACTCTGTAGCCCTGGCTGGCCTTAAACTCATGGCTATCCTCCTGCCTCAGCCTTCTCAGTGCTGGAACTACAGGCTGGCCATGATGGCAAGCTGTTATTATTATTATTAGTAGTAGTAGTAGCAGTTTGGGTCTTTTTGAGATAGGATCTTGCTATGCAGTTCAGGCTGGCTTTGAATTCACTTTGTAGCCCAGGCTGGCCTCAAACTTGCAGTGATCCTCCTGCCTCAGCCTCCTGAGTGCTGGGATTGCAGGTTTGTGCCACCACTCCCAGCTATTACTATTATTATTTTGTACCTTGCATGGAACTCGGGGCCTCAAACATGCTAGGCCAGTGCTCTGGTAAGCTATGTCCTTAGGCTTTTTATTTTATTCTGAGACAGAGTCTCCCTAAATTGTTCCAGCCTTAGACTTGCAATCCTCCTACCTCAGCTGCATGGGTAGCTGGGGTTATAGGCATGCACCAGCTTGCACACTCACCATAGGTGAGTACATCGGAGGGCAGGGTCTGTCGGGTGGAGGGAAATGTGCTTTAATTTAGCAGAAATGCTGGGGAAATCGAGAATGCTCTGCTCACACTTTTCAGCTGGACTCAGTGCTAGCGCCTGGGGTTGTGGTGGCTGCGCTGGGCCCCTCAGCTCAGAGCAGATGCCCTGCCCTTTGACATTCACTGGCTGGCCCAAGTTGGCCACACTTACTGGCTATTGCCAGTTTCCAAGGACGCATTTGCTGGCTCCAGGGATCTTCACTTCTGCTGCCATCTGTGGCCATGGGCGAAGTCTGGGGGTCTAAGAAGGGACAGGTGGCCCGGCTGGCACGTCCTCCAGTCGTCTCCTGAGAATCATCTGGTCAGCACCATCTCTGAGCTGCTGGCCAATGCTCCAGAGCACCGTACACAGAAATGTACCTGTCAGCGCCAGGCCAGGACCTTGCCAGGCAGGGTCTCCAGCCGCACATAGCCCTGGCAAGCGTGTCCCTTGGCCCTGGGCCGCAGCTGCTCTTCCTGCCTGGAGCCCGGGAGAGGCTGAAGCCGCTATCCCATCCTCTCCTGAATGCCAAATACGTGTTCTGCACAGGTCTTGGAATAATACTAGGCACTCAGGAAATGGTTACCCAATGGCCAAAGCCATGAACACTCGCGCTCTTTTAGAAGAGGCTGCCCCACGCCACTGATTGGAAGTGGGAGGGGAAAGACCGGATTCTAAAAGCAGAGGAATCGGAAGGAAGTGTGAGCAAACCACACCTGTGTCTATCACTCGGATTCCACCCTTCCCCTTCGGGATTCCCCACGAGCCCCAATAGGATGGCAGGCGTTGGCACCCGAATTCCCGAACCTCTAAACCGCCTCTAAACCGTGCTCCGTGAGGATGACTTGTGACCTGGAAGCATCAGGGTCAGCTGGCACCCTAGACCTCCATAGGGGCACAAGACCCCAGGTGAGTCTGTGCCGTGTCACCCAGATCAAGGGACACCCCACACTGCGAGGGCAAGGCGTCAACAGCAGCCTGCGTGTCAGTGAGGGCTTCGCACTTGTCGCTGGGGCGGCTGCTGGGGTGGGGCTGACTGCACCAGGGCCTCTGCCTGCCTTGATGACTCAGACACATTACTGGGTCGCGTATTTTCTGTCTCTCCAGCCCTTAAAGACTGCCTGCAACGTAGAAGGCACTACTAAATATTCACTGCATGAATGCTGGACAAACCTTATGCTACTTTTTTCCAGCTAAAGAGCTTAAGGTATGCTGGACTTCTGCTTCTGGACACAAATTGCAAGTTATCTGAAAGGATTATTTTGTTCCCAGTAAAGCCTCCTGGAAGAAGAGCTATTGTCTAGTGAGCAATTACCGAGTGCTAGGCTGATGTTCAGAACCGTGTAAACCTGCTCTCAGCGCTTCACAAGGGCACTGAGAATGCCACAGTGCTGCCATGTGGTGGGCAGACATGTAACTCCAGCCATTTAGCAGGCTGAGGCAGGAAGATCTTGGGGTTGAGGCCAACCTGAGCAAGATCTTGTTTCAAACTTTTTTTGAAAAAGGCTGGAGATAGGGCTGGGGGTTTAGCTCAGTGGTGTAAGCACCTACTTGGCAAGCATGGAGTCCTGAGTTTGATCCCTGGTACCAAAAAGAAAAAAAATAAAAGGCTAGAGATTTAACTCAATTACAGAATTCAACCTCCAGTTCCAACAATGAGAGAGAGGTAGAGAGAGAGACAGACAGACAGATAGAATGTTCCTAAAAACACAGATCTTAGAGCCCTATCCCAGACCTGCCCATTGAGAATCCTTGATTAAGGCCCAGAAATCAGGGAAGGAAACGAAGGCACAAAGAAGTTAACTGGATCTGGGCATGGTGTTGCACGCCTGGAATTCCAGCACTTGGGAGGTTGAGGCAGAAGGATCAGTGTGAGTTTGAGACCAACCTGAACTACATAGTGAGACCCTGTCTCAAGAAACCAAACAAATAAAAAATTTTAAAAAAGGAGTTAACTTGGGGCTGGGAGTTTAGTTTACTGGTGTAAGTGGCTGTTTGGCAAATGTGAGGTGGTGAGTTCAATTTCCGGCACCCAAACAGATAAACAAACACAAAAAAACAAAGTTAACTTACTCAAACAAAGCCAAGGATAACCCTAACCCTAACCCTAACTCTGGAACCCACAGTCTTAATTCTCTTGTCTATTACACTGACAAAATTGATGTTCAGGCTATTATTATTATTTTTTTTTTTGTCTTTTTCATTTTTATCAGTACCAGGGATCGAACTCACGACTGCCTGCTTGCAAGGCAGGTGCTTATGCCGCTGAGCTAAATCCCCAACCCCCAGGCTATTAATATTTAGCCATATGTAAGGTATGGAGTATATTTCATTTGTGAACAGTTTGCTAGACTGAACTCTTTGTAGTCAGTATTTTTATTTCTCTAAATTGAATTCTATAGCTGCATGGTTATCATCTCTGTATACATTATTGGATAAATGTGCACAGAGGATAGCTCATTTTTAGGTAGAATCCTGGGACAAACTGTAGCAACTATCAACTAACACTCTGTTGAACCCAGAGCAGGCGAGCTTTGGCTTGCCGGACTTCATGGAGATGGCTCTGTCCAGGTCACCAGTAGTATCCGCCTTGCTGAGCCTAATGATCAATTCTCAGTCTTCAGCAGCTCTGGGGACAGGGCTTCCCCCCTTCTGAAATACCTTCGTTTAGGACATTTAAGACATCCTTTTGGTGTTTAGGACATCCCTCTTGCTCTGTAGACGCATCTCTGTGAGTGGCATCTCTGCTGATAATTCTTTATCTTATGGACTCTTAACCTTGCAGTGGCCTAAGAGTACATCTTTGAGTCCTTTCTTCTACATTCATTTCTGTGATGATCTCCAGCATCCCTATACCTTTAAATACCATCTACCTGCTGACCATTTTGAAAATGTGGTATCTTCAGCTAGGACGAGCCGAGGCTGCGGTTCATAGCTGCCTATGAGATGTTTACCGTTGCATGTTGAACAGGTCTCTGGAGATTTGTATCCAGCATGGTACTTCCAACCCTTTCCCAAAACCTGCTCGTTCTAGTTTCTTCCATCTTAGTTAAGGATGACTCCATTCTGCAACTGACTTAAGGTAAAACCCTCGTATTTATGCTTAACTTTTTTTTGGCACTGGGAATCAAACTTATGACCTTGAGCTTGTCAGGCAGGCGATTGTACTGCTGAGCTAAACCCCTGGCCCCATCAGCCTTCACTTCTTTCTCTCTCTTTCCATCAGCAAATTCTGTCAAGACACAGTATTGGACCACTGGTGAATACTTCTGCTGCTTCCACTGTAGGCCATGCTGACATCATCCTTACCTGCTTTACTAGGTGACCCCCTCAACGCTCTGCCTGCTTAAGCCTTCTCCCCTTCTGTCTGTTCTCCATGTGACAGCCAAGTGACCTGCAAAATCCAGGGTCAGGTCATATCACTCTTCAGCTCAAAACCCTCGTATCACCAGCGAAAGCCAAATTCCTAGGAATGTCCTACAAGGCCTTGTATAATCTCTGCCTTTTGCAGGGTAATCACCCTGTTGTCACAGTCTTTGCATTTTTAGTCTCTGTAGAGACAAGGGTTCTTTGCTCTTTTGTGTGTGTGTGCTGTAGATTTTGAGAGTCTGTGAAGCCTGTGGACTCCAAGCTTAAGATCTTTTAAACCATAAAAGAAGCTCCACAAATTACAAACGAAGCTGATTATACTGAAATACAGCTTTCGGCATACTTTAGCAATGTGCAATGTAGTAACATATATAAAAAAGTAATATATGCATGTGCTTCTTTGTTAATTCATTAAATTATTAGAGCTAGCAGCATAATTTTGAAGCAGTGATGAGTGTAATACTGTATTTTAAGGTATTTGCAACGACCGGAATGTGATATGAAATTATCTGATTTGTACTAGTAACAGTATCACAGGTGCTGCTAATATCACTAATTTGCTGTCTCTGTAATTGAAGAATATTCTATATTTTAATTAGTGAAAATAAAGTTGTAATATTTTTCTTTTGTTGAAGGTCAAGATTCCTTCGATTCTAACCATAGCCCTATGGAGGGGTGCATCTGTGGACTCCATGTTAAGAAGCCCTGGCTGCTAACACTCTCTCTTAACACACCCTCACACTCACTCACACACACACACACACACACACACACACACACACACACAGGGCCCATCCAGCTCACACCTTGAGTTTTGTTTGTTTGTTTGTTTGTTTTTTTACAGGGTCTCACTGCATTCACAAGCTGAAGCAGGAAGATCAAAAGTTCAAGGTCAGTCTGGACAACTTATTGAGACCCTATCTCAAAATAAAAACTTTTCAAAAGGGTGGATGATATAGCTCAGTGGTAGTGTAGCTGCCTAGCAGGTACTGGGTGCTGGGTTCCGTTCTCAGTACACTAAAAAAAAATTTTTTTTTCAATGAGATGTTCCCTGACTATTCTACTTAAAATTGTACCCCAACACCATGTGTCCCCCTTTTCCTATTTATCTAATTTTTCTCCATAGCACTTAATGACTGTCAAACGATACATTTTTTATCTATTTTTACATCTCCTTCCTCTAGTAAGTTTGGACAAGACCAGGCATTTGGGCCTGACCCATTGAGTTGGGTCCAGGACATCTAGAATGCTCCCTGGCATGCAGGGGACACTCAACAAATTCTCATGGGACAAAATGAATGATTATATCCCTATCAAATCCTGCAGCTCATTTCTTCGCCTGCAAAAAGTTAATGATTTGTGAGACTTTCAGTCCAGATGAAGAAGTTATAATCAGCTTTATTATGATCATTTTACTAACACTTCCAAAAGGTCAGCCTCAGACAGAGGCAGAGTGCTGAGAGGACCAGGATTCTGAAGGACCTCTGCTCCTCAACCAGAAAAGCACTTTTTCCAAGGACTCTTCACCACAGAGTCTGGGTCTCAGAGACAAAGTGCTACTCATCAAACTGTCTTTCTTGCCAAAACAGCTATCTGGTCCCCCAGCCCCAGTCAAACCAAAACAATGCTTTTTAAAAAAAATTTCTAACAGTGTGGTCAAATGGGAACCACATAGGTCTTAGAGACCTGGACACCACGGTGCCAATTCTGTCACCACTTATCAGCTTTTGGTAAGTTACTAAACTCTTCTGAACACTGTAAGACTTCTTTTAACTAGGATAAAATGGAACCCTTCACATAGAGCAGGTGCTCTTTAAATGGTCCCCCCCTTTCCATCCCTTGAGGTCATTTTATAACTGCTTGCCAAAGCACTTCCCCATTCCAGCTCAGGTCTCCTGATAGCCAGGAGGAGGGGCCAGTCCTGTCCTGCAAGGCATGTAAACCCCCCACCCCTGCAGTCAGGGCCAGTGCAAACTCTGCCTGTGTCTGTTGTCTGTGCCTCCACCTGTACCCCAGACACCTGCTGAAACTGTTGGCTGGACCTTGCCCATGAAGGCTAGCAGCTACCACGGTTTTCTCTCCTGGCCCGCCCTCCCTATGCTGGGTTGGAAGCTCTTGTATGGGTCTTAATAGAGGATAAGATACAAATCGTTTCCCCCAAGATTTCTACTGTTCAAACTTTCAGAGCACACTCGGACCCTTCCCCAAAAAACACAGAAGAGGAATGGGGCACCAGAGGAATCATAGCTCAGTGGTAAACAGCTCTTTAGCAAGCAAGGCCCTGCACTAAAAAATAAACAAATAAACAAACAAATGGGCACCCAGTAAAGCAGTCCTGTGAACTGTGCATTGAGTCAGGTCCTGCACTACACACAAGGCTCAGTCGGTACATCTGATGTATATGTGCACACCATGGCTTCTCAAGTCCAATCAGCTCACTCTAGGCCGAGGTGGGAGATCCAGAGGTGAAGTCACTGGCCCCATCACACAGCTCCTCCACTGCAAACCTGGATTAGAAGCCAAGTATTGAGCCATTGGCTTCCGCACTCCCAGCCTGCAACACCGGGGCTTGCAGGCGCTGACCTCGGCCTGGGAAAATCCTACCACTTGAGCACTGACAGCCTGAGCCTCTTCTCACTGCGAGATGATACCCGGCCCCTTCTCTTGCCAGACAAGCCTCCCTGCACTTTGTGAATGAAGGCCAAGGAAGAGAAATGTTGCAGTGCCTCCCTCTGAGCTCATATTTCTTTCTCGTTGCAAAAAGTGCTTATTTCAGCATCCATCATCTCTCTCTTTGTTGTGTAGACAATCCGCCCTGTCGGAAGATTGGAGCTGTTATTATGAATTTGTTTATTATTAGATTTATTTCTCCTCTAAGCAAATGTGTTCACAATATTCCATCGGGGAACCTTCTTAATTGTCACATAAATGTCATCTTATGTAAATTGAATATTTATCTTCCCATGGAAGGGGTGGAGGGAAAAAGAAGAATCCACAACCTTCAGTCTCCAAGAGGGAAAGGGATTCACCCACGTGCCTTCAAAGCCAAAGGTGAGTTGAAAAAAAAATCTTTGGATCATCTTAGAGGGAGCGGGGAGGAAAAGTTGGCAGCGATGCCCGGGAATGTCAGGCCAGGCTGCGGGTCTCCCCAAACCTCCATCTCAAGGCCAGCCCACTTTCCCAGCCGAAGAGGCTCGAGGTTGCCCCCCACCCTCCCCATCCAGGAGGAGGCAGCCCTTCTTCCTAGAGAGAAGGTGAGCGCGGCGGGCGCAGCGGGGTGGGTGGGTGTGGTTCGCGGCTCCGGGAACCGGCCCAAGGCCCCGCCACCGCCGGCTAGCCGCCCGACAGCCCGCCCGCCTGGCGAGCGCAGGCTCTTCTTCCAGAAACTGCGAGGATCCGAGCGCACTGTTTGTGCACCACAAGGTCAAGTCGGGAAGAGGAGCCGGAGGAGGAGGAGGAGGAGGGGCGAGGCGGCGAAGGGTGGGGAGGGGGGCGCCCCGCTTCCGCGCCAAGTGCCAGCCCTCGGAAGTTGCCCCTCGGTTTTTAACCCTTTAGGCGACGATCGAGGGGGAAGGGGTTGCCCCGGGGCAAACTCCTGCCGGAGTCAGGATCTGCAGCTGCCCACCACTCACCCACCCATCACTGCTTTCCACACCCCCCCGGAAATGCGGGGCAGCGCCGGGCGCCTGGAGGCACCCGAGATGGGGGAGGGGGCGACGAGCCCCAGAGGGACCCTCTCTACGCACCGCCCCTCTTTCCTTGAGGTCGCCCACAATTTCAACTTTCTCCCGCCCGGAAGGTTAGTTTCCATTTGGTGTGGGTGGGGGAGGAGGGCCGCGCCCCCTCCCCCAGACCCGTGCGCGCCCCTCCCCTCCGCTCGCCAGCACTTTCTGCTCACTTCTGGCACTGCAAAACGCCACGCGATTTATTCAATTCACATATTTTAAAATCAGCCATTCCGAAACAGGGCCTGGGGCGAGGGTCTTTCAGCGCCGGGGCCCCCTCTGGGGGGTAGACGGGGTGCTCAGTGCAAACCTCGTTTCCTCCGCGAGTGTCGCCTCCAGGCTGTTATTTGCAAAGAAACGTCTTTTTGACGCAGGGAGAAATGGCAAATTTTAAGTACGTCATTAATATGGCGCCAAAAGATTTTTTTAAGTATAAGCTTGCTTTTTTTTTTTCTTTAAGGTGGCGGGGGGCGCCGCCCGGGTCTGGGGTGAGAAGGGGGCGGAGTGTGAGCAGAAAGTGTGAGTGAGTGGAGGGGCGGGGTGTATGTGTGTGTGTGTGTGTATGTGTGTGTGTGTGTGTGTGTGAAGTGTGAGCAGACCTGACGGGACTTGCACGGGCGCAGCAGCCGCTCGGGCCCGGCCCTGGGGACAGGGCGGGCTGGGGGCACCCCAGAGTCCACGAGGAGTCCGGGCCCCGGGTGCAGGCGGGCCGGGGGGCCGGGCAGGGCACCCTCACCCCCACCCCGGAGCCCGCAACGCTACCTGAACTGGCGCCGGAGCCAAACAACTGGGGGGGGGGGGGCCGCCGGGGGTGTGGGGAGCAGAGATCCGAGTGAATTAGAAAAAAGTGGCTACTCCCCCTCCCTCGCGCCTCCTGCCCGCCCCCACCCCACCCCCACCCCCACACATTTTTTTTTCTAAAGAGATCACAAGGAAGTCTTGGTTTAAAAAGAAACAGAAACATACACAGGGGGTTGGTGAATGGTGCCGACCGCGGCCATCGCAGTTGGAGGCTATTTTTGTGGGGGGTGAGTAGCGTCCATGGAGTTACTTTGCGCCCACTCCTAGCGGCACCGGCTCGGCTCTGGCGAGCTGACCGTCCCCAGCAGGGGCGCGGGGCCGGGGACGCCGCAGGCCGGGCCACCTCCCTCGCCACGACCCCGGATGGATGTGCGCCCCCCGCCCTCCCTCCCGCGCCGGCCCCAGGAGCTCCTGGTTTCGGGAGCATCCTTCCCGCGCCGGCCCCCGCCGCGGCGCGTAGCCGAGGGCAGCGCCCCTCGGGAGGGCACCGCGGAGCAAGGTAAGAACCAGCCCCAGGCGGATGGGCCCTGCGCATCTCCACGGCATTATTTTGTATTTTTGCAACAGATCTGCCAGCGCTCCTAGCTCCCTCGCTCTCTCTTGCTCGCTCGCTCCCTCTCTCTCTCGCTGGCTGCCTGTTCTAGGAAGCCAGCGCGGGGGGTGGGGGATGCACAGCGCAGGGGAGAGATTGCGCATGTTGGTCAGTCGTGTTTTAAAGAGTACAGTGCGGGGAGCTTGAGAGGGGCGCAAGCAACAACTTTTGGAAGGGTGAGCCTGGCGACCTTCTTTATTAATGACTGCGGCAGAGCGCCCCTGGGCCGGCGAGGGGGCGCGGGCGGGCGGGGGCGCGCCGGGGCTGCAACTTGCCTCGCGGGCTCCGGCTGGTTAGAGGGGCTGCGGCTGGGGCAGGGTGCAGGGGGAGGTTGAGCGGCCGGGGCGGGGGCTCGCAGAACCTGGAGCTATCACCCTTCCTGTCGCCCCGAGTTTCATTTTGTTGATACGCAGCACGTCCGGGCGCCGAACCGGGCTGAGCCGGTGCACATGACCCCGCGCTGGGCTCACGTGCAGCCGGTCCGGTCCCAGACACCTTCCGGGGGCCACCGCCTCCGCTCTGCGCCCCCTCTCCGGGCTGGGTGCACGCGGGCGCTGCACGCGGGGGCAGCATGCTCGGCTCCTGGGCTCAGAGGCTCTGCACAAATTAGACACAGTTTTTTTGGAGGGGCGGGGGACACCTTTTTCAGGTGAGTGGAGGGTGCGCAGCCCCCGTACCTGGGGCGCGGGCTGCGGTCGGGGACAGCGCCCCCTCCGGGGTTGCGCGGGCAGTCCGGCGGGGGACAGGCGCTGAGAGAGTGGAAATGTACCGGCGACGGCCGGAGCGGCGGGTGTGCGCCCGCGGGGCGACGGCAGGGGGCGTGGCCCTTGTTTACCTTCTCCCAACTCTGCCGGTTCGCGTCCCGCTCCGGGGCTGGCTCTGCAGTCCCCGACCCTCCGCCTCCACCATTACACCCTGGGTGGTACAGGAAAGGTGCCGGCAAGTGGCAAACCCTACCTGGGACTCACTCACCTGACCCTCAAATGAGTGACATTGCAGCCCCCGCCCCCACCGCCGCTGCTGCAGTCCCTCTGCCGGATCCCCGGCCCCGCCCCGCCCCCGGCAGAGGCATCTTCCCGGCCTCACCTCCTCCCTGTCCCTCCCTCTTTCCCACCCACTCGCCTGCGCCTGCGGAGCGGCTCCCGTCCGCCTTCTCCCCGCCAGGGTGCAGACTTCTGGCTCCCCACGGTCCCTTCCCGCCCATCCCTCGGTTCTAAATCGTCCCCTCCTCTGGCCAAGGAATGAGAGGAGGGTCATTTTGGCGACTGGTAGCTGTTCCGCCAGAAGATGAGGATGCCTGCGAGACAGGCAGGAAGGCTTCACTCTAGCTTCCAAAGGCCCAGCCACCCCCGGCCCCGGCTCCTACTACACACCGCTGCCCGGCTTGATCGTCCCCTCCCCAGCCCTCCAGGGTTGGGGTGCCCTTCCCCGAGTCTCCGAAGCTCCTCCCCCCACCGGAGGCGTCCAGCCACCCACCTCCCGGCGCTGCCCCTGGCCGGAGCAGCCTCCTGCCCTTCCTTCTCCAGGGCCGGAGCCCCCCGCAGCTACCTCCGGCTCCTCCTCCCGGCTCCCGCGGTCGGAATCACGCCGGCGCGCCTCCAGCCTGCGGTCCCGCAGGCCGCCTCCAGGGGCAGGCTGGAGGCGCTCTCGACACTTATCCCCTCAGCCGCTGCAGCCGGCCGGGGCACTTTTTTACCAGCTTGGCCGCAGGCCTCGTGCGGGGGGCTGGAGAGGGGGAGGGGCGCCAGGTTTCTTTTTTGCCAAGGGCACATTGCAGCGGGCATTCTTGGTCTCTGCAGTTTTCCCAACCTCGGTTCTGGGCCTAGCACTGGCCGGTTGTCTTCTGTGAGATTCCGAGGCATAAACTTTGATGCAGGGACAGCGTGGGTGAGTGGGTGGGTGTGGTCATCGGGAAGGGTCAACGCTGGTAGTCAGAGCCCTCCCAGAGGGGAACAAGGAGGGACCCAGCTGGCCTCAGCTCTAAACCCAGATGAACTGTCAGGCTGCACCCTTAAGTTTAGATTTGTACCACCAGAGAGGTGGTAGGACCTCCAGTGCCCTTCTAGAGTGGCACTGACGCTTTTCACTGGTAGGATTCCTAGTAGGACATTTGGCTAAAGGACCAGACAGAGAGCTGCCAACCAGTGCTGGCCCCGTTTCCTGGGTTCCCGGGATGCTGCTTGTCCCTCTGCCCTGACTTCCTTCCTCACCTTAGGAGGGCCCTAAATAAATGCACCATCCCCTCCTGTCCCAGTCGTCCTCAGGCGGGTTGGGACTCGCCGAGCTAGAGCCGTCTACCAAGCAGAGGAGGAAAATAACAACAGAATAACTGAAAGGAGGGAAGGAATGAGTAATGAAGCTGACCCAGGCAGGAAGGAGGGCTTTCATGTTTAAGCGATGATATTTGCTTTTTAGGTCACAGGCTGCAAAAACAGGCTTTGATCCGAAGTGGGCGAATAATTTATTGAGAAAGTCTGCATGGTAGGGAAAAAAGAATGTTTGTTTGATCTGGAGCCCTCTCTGTTGTCCTGAGTGCTGTTGGCGTTGTTTGGAGTGGAAAAGCATTTGGTTCCAGGGTGAATGCTCCTCCAAGGGAAGTCCTCACCCAGGGCAGCCTCACCAGGGCAGCAGGACATAGTGTTGGTTTTGAAACTGGCCAAGGGTCTCCCCAGCACTTTTGGAGATGAAGTGTTTAAGGACAGAGCTGTTTGGGTTCTGGAGGCAGCAAATGTTTCCAGTATGTTTTCCCATCAACATGCTTTTCCTTTCCATAAATTGCTTGGCCAGAAGGCCAGCAGCACCAATCCAAGAGGCTGTCAGCTGTCTCTTCCGTTTAGCTTTCAATGACAGGTGACAGGGAAACTGCCCCGCCCGGGCCCCAGATGCACCTTGAGGTCTAGAAGTTAGGCCTTTGACACTGATTTCCACATCTTTGAGATTGTGGGCAGGATATTCTGGTTAAAACTGGGATTTCACTTAACGAAGAAGGCTATTTTCTTGTCTTCAAGGCAGAGAGATTTTTGGTCCAGATTCTTCATAACTCATGCTACAGGCTGTCTGGGGACCTCTGGATTCTTGAGGTTCTCCTGAAGGAGACCAGGATAAAGACCTGGGCAGGACACCCCTGGTTTGCTGTCCCTAACCAAGAGTCCTTACCATGTAGTTCGCAGGGCATCCAATTACCGGTACCTACGTGAAGTTTAGGAGCCTGAACAGATTGGTCCTAGGAGCTTCAGGAATTAGGAATACCCCGCCCCACCCTGGGTATTGTGGGCCTGGATATCTGTGTGCTACCCACTTAAGGGTAAAATGTCAGCCTTGTTTTGAAACCTGGCTGTTCAGTTAACTACCTGACGCAGCTCCGGACCTCAATTTCCTCACTTGCCAATGGGATTAATGACAGTCTCTACCTCACGGTGAATGTAGTGTTATATTATAATTACTAATAAGCAATATATTGCATAAACTGTGCCCAGGGCTAGTGGTGTAGCCCTTGCCTAACACAAGGCCCTGGGGTTTCCATTGCCAGCATTGCAAAGAAAGAAAGGGCAGGAGAGAAAGGGAGTGACCCAAAAGCAAGGCTGTACCAGGCCTTAATTAGTATTAACCATGTCTTACTACTGCTAGTGACCTGGGAGGACCCTGAGTGTAGTTTGTCCTTTGATGTTTCACCTTTAGACTGGGCCGGAGAGTCATTTCCTTTCTCTGGAGAAGCAATCAGATGCCAGGGGCAGTCAGATATGGGAGCGAGCCGGCCAAGCCATGGCCTTTGGAGGGAAAGAGTGGAAAGTCCTGAAGGACAAAGCCGACAGAGCTGTCATTCCCTCAGGGTCCCCTTGGTGTGACCCGGGAACCCTGGAGGCTTGGAAGGAAGGCTTGGATGTGTCTGGGAGAGCTGGGACATTTGGAGTGGCAGGCGGGCTCTGGTAGCTCCCCAGGCTTGGAGGAGAAAGTCTGAGAACTAGTGTGGAGAAATCCCGGCAGGAGCCCTCCCTCTACCCCGTGTGCACAGAATCATTTTTGTAACTGCAATTACTATCCCCGAGAAGGCATTAAAGTTAATGAGAGATAGGAAAGAGTGGGGCTCTGACCCCTGCTTCCAGCGGTTTAAAAGTGAGCAGCTCTTGTTTTCTGAGTGTCTGGCCTTCCCGACACAAGGAGGCTCTGAGGACAGGTTTTCCAGCCGAAATATCATTAAATTGTATTAGCATCTTATTACACACACGCCTTAGCGGTCTGCCTCAGACAGGGAGAGTTTTTGTTTCTCTTTGAAAGATTGTGTCTGGAATGGTAAATTGCCCTCCCCCACCCCCTTTTTGGAGGAGGACGAAATCCTGCTGTGTGTGGTGGTGGCAGGCCAGGTCTGTGGCCCCTGGAGAGGAGAGGCGGAGGCCAGGTTGGGGTGTTTAACTGCCCAGTGGATGGAGGCAGTAGCAAGCCTGAAAGGCCCACTGTTCCATGGGTCAGCTGGAAGGGCGCTAATGGAAGCTCGGGGTGTTGGGGTTTATTTGCACAGAGGTATTTACGGGGGCTGGCATTGGGCAGTGGTGTTCCAAGGCGACACTCAAGGCTCCCACTAAGACCGATGGCCTGGCTGCCAAGAAAACATCTGCCATCAAATTGGTGCCCTATTACTGAGTTGACATTGATCGCTAGCCAGGAGCTCCACCAAATAAAGTCTCATGGAAAATGTGTGAGGTCAAGACAGGGAAGGCAGGCTGTGAAAACAGGACCAAATCTTGGGCTGGGGTGTTTGCTCCTGCAGTTTGCAGGGAGGCCAACTGGGCTGTGTGGTCCCAGCACTCCCTGCTGTCCTGGGTGCAGGGGCTATGGCAGAGACGGGGAAAAACATGGTCCTTCGTGCATGCAGTGCGAAGGATATTCTACTTGTGAATGGTCTGCAGACCTTGAGTAGCAGGGGGGTAAACTCTTTTAGTTGATAAGTTGATGGGAAAGATTGATGAAGGCAAACTTGAGCCTAAACCTGAAGGACGAAAAGTCCAAAGTGTGTATACCAGGGAGAGGAACGTTACAGGCCCAGGACTTGAACTGTGGAGTCTTTGGCTTGTTTGAGGAAGTCAAAAGAGGCCAGTGTGGCTGGAAGGTGGTAAGAAAGGGGCTTGTGGTCACCGTGAACTTGTCGAAGCGAGCAGGAACCCGATTGCGTAGGGTCTTGTGGTCAGGAGCTTGAGAGTGGTCCTTTGATCAGCAGGCAGCCTTTTAAAGATGTTCGGAAGGGGCACAGAGAGACCTGATTTGTGCATCTTTGAGATTACTCTGGGGCTGGGGATGCAGCTCAGTGGTAGAGCACTTGCCTAGCGTGCGAGGAGACTCTTCCGTCTTCAGCACCACCACCACCAGCAAATAAAAAGACAGGCGACTGTGAGGAACCTGCTTTGTAGGGATGCAGTAGTGAAAGCTAGGAAAGGAAGAAGGAGCCCAGGCAAGAGATGAGATGGGCTTGGAGCGGTGTAATCAGGGAGATGGAAAACAGAGTGCGATCTGGAGGGAGGGACTGTTGAACTTGCCTGGTGGGGCAGAGCATGCGGGCAGCTCCTGCTTCCGGGGAGCACTCAGCACCCCCCAGTCCACAGGGGGCTTCTCCCTGTGTCTTCAGGCTGGGGAGGTGCAAATGGCAGGGAAAGGAGACACTGCCTTCCCTTTACAGATAGGATTTCAGGACCACTTTCTGTCCCCACACAGTGAGTGCTTGGAATGAAGAACGGATCACAGAGCTTTGGGAGGGGTTGGGGGGGCCGAGGTGAAGTGTCCCCACCTCCTTGCCCACCTGTCTTTGCTGCTTGGCCTTCTTCCTTTGGTAAAGGAGTTCCCTTTGTTGGAATGGGGTGGGAGGGTGACTTGGGGCAGAGGACCTTTTATGAGGGTGACTGGGTGCTCACTGGAGGCAGGAAGGCCTTTGCAGTGGACGGGGTTCAAAGGATAGAAGTTGCACTCACAAAACTGTAGCTTCCCTCTGAAGCCTAGTTATTATTCCAATTAAGCCACCGCCAACTCTGCTCCCTTAATAACAGCCTCCTAGGGGGCGGCCATCACCCAAGGGGTGATCCTGGCGCACTGTGGGAGACAGATCCTGAGCAAGGTGCAGGTCTGGGCATGGTGAGATGGGCATGTGTAGTGAATGAGTCCATTCCACGGCCCTCCCGTACTGTACCGTGTCACTGCCCTTTCTGCCCAAGTGTTCCCAGGTGCCACCTGGAAGGACTGTGCCCTGTAACCTGAGGCGGCCGTGGTGCTCGGTGCCAGCACCTGTGTGGAGGGCCAGCCCCAATACTCAGGGCTCCGTGCTGCTCTCGCTGAGACTCGCTGGCTGATTCTGGCCCGTGAATGTGTTTAGTTTGGCCTTTTCAAAGTGTTTGAAAAACTCTGACTCAGTTGCCAGTACTTTTAAATTCAGGAGGTTGATATAAAACTCCAGATCCAGCTTACCTCCTGGGAGGAGGTAAAACCTTGGCCTGAATAATAGGGCTGGGATTTGAACCCAGTCCTTCTCACCCATCCCCCTCCCCCTGGCCCAACTCCTGCTCCCTCACCTGAGGCCAGAGCCTTGTGCATGCTGACCATGTGCCTTTCCACTGAGCTACACCCCCAGCCCCCACAACTTCTGCATTGAGTGCTGTGGGGACCCTAGCTTGAATGTGCAATCTTTTTGGAAAGAAAAATGTAATTCCCATTCTGATTGCAGATGAAGAGGGGTGAGTGTGTGGATAGCACCACTCCCCGATTCCTGCTCCACCACTAACACGGCTCTGTCAGAGGTGGCCTTTCTTGCACACTTGACACCGGGACCTGGGAGGACAGGGAGCATCGCTGTGGTCGCTGGGTATGGTTGCCAGGCTGCTCGTTCTCCGCTGCACCGAAGGTCAAGAGCGTGGTCTCCTGAGCTAAATGCGAGCAAGTTGCTTAACCTCTGAGCTTCAATTTCCTCACCTGTAAAGGGGAAGCAGCCTTCACCTCCACCTGCCACTTGGAGATTTCTGAGGGTCCAGCAAGGTCCCAGTGTGGCACATCATGCCCCTTTCTATGACAGGAGTGCTTAGCAGTCAGCTGCTATTGCTTCTTAGGCTTCTTAGGCATCTGTGTTGCCAGCACCACCCAGGGTCCCTGAGCTTCTTGCCCTCTGGGGACTCACTGAGCAGCAGGCAGCCTCAGTAACCCTCCTGCCCTTCTGCTGGCCCACGGGGGTGGAGAGATGCTCCCATTTGAGGTCAGGTGCAAGACATGAAGGGCTTCCTGGTCTCTGCCTTATTGAGCAAATGTGCCCTGGTCTCTTTGGGGCTGCAGTAGGACAGTGACACCCCAGGTCTTAGCAGAAACAGACTAAGGGTAAGGGCAAGGGTGGCAGGCAGTGGTGGGTATTAGGTGGCAGATGAGACCCAAGCAAGGACGGGCAGCCTGGTCAGCTGGCACTTGGTGGGGCTGCGAGGCTTTCTTCCTGGAGACAGCACTCTTTCACTGAGCTTGGCTGTGGGCTATGAAGCCATTCCATTCTCAGCTCTTGAGAACGTGGTAGAAAGTACTCTAGACTTGTATCTCTGCATAGAACTCGGGCATAGACCAGCCTCGAGACCCGGCACAATTTGTCCCCTGCCGTCCCATGGGATGAGAGTAGCCTCTGCCACTCGGGACCCTGCAGGACTAGAAGAAGCAGCGGGTAGGAAGAGGTTCCCAACAGAGCAGAGGATAGAGGTGCACGCTTGTAATCCCAGCTCCTCCCAAGACTGAGGCTGAGAGCTTCCAAGTTTGATGCTAAGCCCAGGCAGCTCAGCGACTTCAGAAGACCCTGTCTCAAAATAAAAAAATAAAAAAGGCTGGGGTATAGCTTAGCTCAGTGATAAGGTGCTTGCCTGGCTTGTGTAAGCCTCTGGGCTCCTTCTCTAGCATTATACACATCCAAAAAGGTTTCCAGCTGTCTGGAGCTAATGGTTTATACAAAGACAGCTCGGCTTGGGCTTGGAGATTAGACTTCATTCAGCCTCAAAGTTCAAATCTCATTGCAGCCAGTTACGAGCAAGACAAGGCGCTGAGCCTGCTCTGAATGGAGCTAGTAGCTTGCAGTTCCTGGGTTATTTGGGACGCAAGACAGTGGGTGAAGGGAGAAATGTGTGTGAGAGACTTCCCAGTTGAGATAAAGTTGGTTTGAGCCTTTATCAGGGGAGAGACAATGAGGGACAGGAGGATCTGGTGGCCCCGCCCAGGACCAGTCACCCTGGTCAGTCACCCTGGGGTTCTGATATGTCTCAGGCAGCTGCCCCCACCTACATCCACACCCTGCTGGGCACCACTTTGCATTGTGCCCTTGGTGCTGGCTTATCCCTTATGTCATCAGATGGCACTGTCCTGGAAGGATCGGTCTTGTTCCTTGTCTCCTCCCCTGCCGCACACGTGCTCGTGTGTGTGTGTGTGTGTGTGTGTGTGTGTGTGTGTGTGTGTGTGAGTGTGTGTGGGGGGGCACCCTCAGGAGGGGACTGACCTGGGAACGGGTTTTCTGCTGGGACCAGGTTTCCGGGAGTGGTGTCTCTGGCCAGACCTCTGCTCCTCCGAGGGCTCTGGGTTCTGGAGACGCAGGCGAGGCCTCTGCTCCAGAGCACAGGGCCACTGTGGGCGGGCGGGGAGACTGCAAGGCCAGGAAGGAGAAGGCAGAAGGGGGCTGGGCAGAGCCTTACTTTATTCCCCTCCCTCAGGAGGGGCGCGGGTGTGGGGAGGGGTGCTGGTGGTTCTCTGAGCCGCTGAGACTTTCCAGCCTGTCTGTATTAACAGACCTGCCTGCCTCTTGTTGCAGATGGAAGAGAAGAGACGAAAATACTCCATCAGCAGTGACAACTCTGACACCAGTGACAGTAAGGCCTTCCCATCTGGGGCTTCTATGGGGAAAGCATTTGAGGCCGGGGTAGGAAGAGGCTGCCACACAGCTTGGCCAAGGAGTGCAGTGATAGAAACATAAATCGACCCAGGGCTCTCTGCTCCTGAGCTAGTTCCTATGACCCGCAGGGCCTTTCTGTGCCCTTTGCTTTAGCTCTCTTCCCCTCTAGGTCTCTACTCATTTTGCTGTGATTGGAGTAGCTCAGCTGGTCCCAGGGCCTTTGCACATAGTACTTCTGGGTGGCAGAAGAAAAAAGTCCTTTTTTGGCCTTTCTATTGAGACTTCCCTTTTAGGAAGTCTGCGTGACATCTAAAGCCTGTCGCTCTTTATTACCCGATAAATATCTCTCCAACCAATGGGAAAAGGCTTGATAAGAGGGCTCACGTCTTCTCCAGCTGCAGTCTGGCATATAGTAGGTGCTAGGTAAATGTCGACTAATGAAATTAACGGAGAAGCCCAAATTTCATGGGTTCTTGGCAGTAGACTCTCGGGTAGATCTGCATGTGGAGCAGGTGTCAGTTGGCTGCGTGAGTGTGAGGAACCATGGTGTATGGTCAAAGAGAAAATGGGGCTCTGCAATTTGAGAGCAGAGGAGACAGGGAGGTTAGTGCAAGGTGAGAGCTGCCCTCCAGTGTAAGGTCCTACAGCGGCTCTTTTAGGGGGCAGGGCAGAAGCTAGGTCTGTGGGTAGCAGATACAGCACCAGTGGGGTACAACCAGCACTGAGTGCCTTGCTGGAGGTACCTGGGTAAGGAAGCAATTGGGGCCAGGGAGGCCGAGCCTGCAGCACTCCAGACTTGTGCGTTCACCCCGGGTGACCAAGGGTGACTGCTAGGCCCTAAGGTCCTTGCTAGGTCCTCTAGTCCTATGAGTCAAAGAACACCAAGCCTGTGATTAGTGGGGTCTCTGAATCCCCTCCTGGTTCCCTGAGTTCCACAGCCCCCCGAAAGCCTAGAGGTGCTAGGACGGCTGGTGAGGTCTCAGCCCCTTCCCTTCCTCTGGGTTTCATTCACTGTCCTTTGAGTCTGACCGTGGTGTCCAGCCTGGCCAGCCTGTCTTCCCCATAGCCGGAGATGACAGCATCTGCCTTTTGTAGCTACAGCAGCTGCTTGCAGCCTGGCTCAGCAGAACCAAGACCCACAGCTTCGTTTCTTCACTTCAGCCCTTCGAAAGGGCCCGGCACATGTGCGAGTGGCCGTCTGGGCAGCCGAGCCCTGGAGCTGCATCAGGGCTGAGCCATACAAATCCCTACCACGGTGCCCTTCTCCAAGGCTGCTGCTCCTGTTTACCCAAAGCCTTGGGTCTGCCTGTGAGCCTGCTTGCTCTTCTTTGACTCATAGGACCAGAGGACCTGGTCTAGCAAGGGCCTTAGAGCCTAGCAGTGACTGCTGAGGCTTACCGAGGAATCCCCTTGAGCCGGGGCCATGCTTAGACCCCATAAGCACAATGCCATTCGAGCAGCCCATGGAAGACTATTCATCTCTGGGCCTTTGTGTGAGCTCTACATCCCTGTGACGAAACACACGTGTGAAGTGACTGACTTATTACACGGAAGTCATTGGGCTCACAGTTTGGGAGGTTTCAGTCTTTGATCCATTGGTCTCAGTAACGTAAGTCCCTCTCCTAAGGCCTCCTCCTAAAATGTTTACCGGGCCTCCCAGTAACACTACCCTGGAACCACATCTCCAGCATGTCAGCCTTTGGAGGATCCTTGTACAAACCATCACAGTTCCATTTTATAGAAGGGCAAACTGAGGCTCGGAGATGAGCTCATTTGCTTACAGCGCTGGCCAGCTAGGAAGGGGCAGAGTCAAGTCCCAGCCTGGTGGTCTGCTGTGTCTGCTTCAAAGCCGCTTCCCACTGTCCTGCTCTGCCGGGAAGATCATGCTAACCCTAACCCGTGGCGAGTGAGAGGGCACAGGGTGCTTACTCAGCACCCCTTGACTGAAAGACAGAGCGGAGGACCAGGGTCTGTCTTGTCTAGAGTCACACAGTAATGCACCTGCCTGCCGTTCCCGGCCCTTCTGATGGATGAGTGGGGAGGCTGAAGCCCAGAGCAGGACACAGGGGTCTCTCCAGATCTCTCAGAGCTGAGCTCTGAGCCCTGTACCCTGGTGTGGGTGGGTGGTGTGCCTGGCCCTCCAGGACCCCGCACCGGTCCTTCTTTCTCTGCAGGTCACGCTACATCTACGTCAGCATCAAGATGTTCCAAACTGCCCAGCAGCACCAAGGCGGGCTGGCCCCGGCAGAAAGAAAAGAAGCCCTCGGAGGTGGGTAGCTTCTTAGAAGCCCAGGTCGGGTTACTGGGGCCGAGAGTGGGGTGGTGAGTTCCTGGTACAGGTACATGTTTGGAGTGAACAGGGAGGCCAGGGGGACCCCAGTCACAATGAGGCGCAGTCACCTAAGCTTCTTCGTTTTTTTTTTTTTTTTTGGCTTTTTCGTTTTTATTGGTACCAAGGATCGAACTCACAACTGCCTGCTTTCAAGGCAGGCACTTATGCTGCTGAGTTAAATCCCCAGCCCCCTAAGCTTCTTTTTAAGTTGTCATCAAGCCGTTCATGTCCATCTGAGGGGAAAAACGTGCTTTAGAGCCGGTGTTAGGCTGAAGGATGGGTCCTCAGAGCCATCCCGTTAGGCACACACTGCTGACGATCATTCCACATAGCACACTGTAGTTTTTTTTTGGTCTTTTTAAAACAGGGTGGAACAATGCAGTTCAGGCTGGCATTGAGCTACATTGTAGCCCAGGCTGGTCTTGAACTGGCGGTGACGCTCCTGCCTCAGTCTCCTGAGTGCTGAGACTACAGGGCTATGCCACCACATCCGTCTTCTTCATGACTTATTCATCTTTAAAAAGCACTTTTTATTAAAAGTATCCCTGAATTTCAGGACTCTTGAAATGTCTGGTAGATAAGAGAAACTTAGGGTCTCAAGATCACATCTCTATGACCTTGGGGTGGGGAAGCCCTGGGTTCATCTGCAGAGCGCTTGGTCTGAGTTGGGGGAAGGTATTTTTTTCCCAGCCATCCATCCCTGCCTCTTCTGTTCCACCACCTCCGAGGCAGTTCTGGTACCTGTCTTTAGCCCGCCCCTAGGAGGGCTTCCAGAAGGCTTTGCATTTGAAAAAGGGCTCCACCTCCAGGAGGCCCAAGCCTAGGACTTTCCCGTTGCGGGATGGAGGTCAGTCCTTTGAGACTCCCCCTCCCCACCCTGGCCCCCTGGGGGGAGGGGTGGAGATGAATGGCCGTTAGCTCTGGGGATCCTTTTAGGGAGGTGTTAGAGAGGGGGCACAGTGCTGGGACTGAGGCTCTTACTGTCCCCCACCCCTACCCCTACGGAGCGGAGAGTGGACCGGAGAGTGGACCGCGCTTACGGGCAGCCTGGGGAGCCCAAGGCAGGGTGAGATGTCCTCCTGGCCTTGGGAGCCATGCGGCTCCGAAGTTGCTGTAGCTTCATTTTATTTTTCTGGGAGGCGAGGGACCTGCCTTTCCCTCCTGCTCTCTGGCTGGTTGGCTTGGAGTGACTGGGAGGCTCTTAGGGTTGGCCCGAATTCCCCAGACTCCGGGCTGGTCTCTAGCCTGACTCCTTCCCAGTCTCCGTGTCCAAGCTCAGGTGAGAGGGGGCGGGCTGCCTCCGGGGCCCAGCTGCCATGACACCAGGATCTGACTAGGCTGGGAGGAAACAGGTGTCAGCAAAGGCTGAGAAGCAAGAGCAATTTGCATGGGGGAGAAAATTCCCCTGCCTCTTGGGTTTTCCAGCCCAGAGCCTTTGTACCTAAAAATAGAGTCAGACCCCCCCCAGCCAGGAGCCTCTTGCAGGTGGCTGTGGGGTCTGAGTGGGAGGCCCCAGCCCCCTCCGAGCTCCAGGAGGGCTGAGACGTCCTCTCAGCCTTGAACGTTGGCCAAGGACAAGCCTTTCTTCCCACAGCAGGCTGGAGAGCAGCCTGTGAGGTTTCCCTCATCCCCTAAGTGAGAAGGTTGAGCTCTGTGGCCGCCATAAATCCTGAGTTATCGTGGGACCCAGAAGACACCATCAATGAAAGCTTCCAAATTATTTGGCTCATGAAAGGGCGGAGAACAGAGCAGGGACTTGGCTGCGGAGAGTGTTTGCACTAAATTGCACTAAATCTGCTCGCTGGGTTACTCCCTTCTCTTTCTGTGAATGGGCTGGAAGGGGAGAGCCAGGTCTGGCAGGCCTGGGGGCCAAGGGCTCTGGACACCCTAGGGCAAGGGGCTCTGGGAGCCTCCTGATCGGGTGCCATGTGGCAGTCGGGCAGGCCTCTGGCACACTTGCAGAGCCATTCACGAGGTACAGAAAAACCCCTCGGTGGCCCTGGAACTCAGGGTTCACTTGGCCTCTTCATACTAGTGGGCACAGGGGGCAGGTTTGAGACCCTGGAGGGCTTCGCATCACAGTGGGGTGTCTAGTGAGCCCCTCTGATGTGTGACGATGGCTCAGATTGTGTTTTGGTGAGACAGATAGGGCTGTCCTTCTCAGTACTGCCTGCTGCCCCAAGGGTACAAATCGGGGTGCCCTTAACACCAAAGGAGATGCCTAGGATGGAAGAAAGTACTGACCAGAAGTCAGGACCCTGGACAGGGCTGCGGCCTTGAGGCCCAGCTTCCTATCTGGCCCTCACCCAGTGGACGGCCCCTCCCTGACCAGGGGGCAGGGCAGTGCAGGCGTTTGAGCAGAGGGCTGGTGGGGCCAGGCCCAGGAAGCCTTGGCAGCTGTGTGGGGACTTTTGGTGGAAGTCCATAAGGTCTGATGTCCGCCCTGGGTCCCCTTAGGCAGCGAAAGGAAGAGCCGGACAAAGGAAGAGCCGGATGGGGACTGAGCCCAGGTCTCAGCCTGCAGCCTTCCTGTTTGCCTGCCCTTGCTGAGCTCCATCTCTTGGCCCTGAAATCCTGGTGCTGGGGATTTTCTCTGCCTGGAGACCCGCTTTATTGTGTAAATTCCTCTACAGTCTTGAGTTTCTAGCCAGGCCTGTCTCACCAAATAAGGTAGCCTGTTTTAGTTCCTAACCCCTGGCGGGACGCAACTCTGGAAATTTAGTCAGAGATTATTCGTTTACAGACTAATAGCAGACCCCCCCGCAACCCCACCCCGGGGTACTCTCACTTCAGTGTCCTGGATTTAGCCCCAAAACTGTATTGTTGTAAAGCCCTAGTACTGGGGCCAGGGTCCGAGAGCTCTGGTCTTGACTTTCCCTTCCCTTCCATTCACCAAAGCAAGGGGTTCCTGGTGTGCTGTGATCAAAAGTTGTGGTGGGTGGGATTGAGGGGGCAGGGGCTCTCCAGCTGGGTTGGAGACCTCAGCAGAGGCAGGAGTGGGTGGGCTGGGCATAGCTCTCTTCCCCTAGCTTCTTCCATAGGTGCAGAAGACAGAAGAAAGAGGAAGAGCAAGCCAGGCTGTGGGGGTTTCCCCAACAGGCCACGGGGAGGACAGAAGCAGTGTTTTCAGGAAGTCATTGTCCCCAGAAGTCAGCCTGTGGGCAGGAACCGGGTGCTGAGCTGCAGGTGCTGAGTAAGATCAGCGAGCGGGTGAGGTTGCTGAGGAGGAGGTCTGGCTCTGTGCTCGGGCCAGTGCCAGGGGCTGTGCGTCCCCAGGAAGCCTGTGTTGTGTCGCAGGATGCAGGTGCCCTCCACAGGAAAGTGGCCTTTACTGGAGGCGTGGCCAGTTTTGCCAGGAGGTTCGGGCTTTGTCTCTGTGTCCCCTGGCGAGTGATCAGTTTTTCCCTTCGTGCATGATTGTTACCTGTTCACACCTGCCCTGCAGTTTGTGTTCTGTCCACGTGACTGACCTTTCCAGAGACCCATGGGCCAGAGGGCCAGGGAGGTCTCAGAGATGAGTGGGATGTCGGGAGAAATTGACCACCCTGAAATGAAAACCTGGGTGGGAGATGGGATGCAGTGGTCAGCTCCTGTGTAGGCCCTGGTGGCAGGGTAGTGTGGCCTTGGGAGAATGAGGCCTTTGCAAGTTCCCCGGGGCCCCTTCGCTGACCCCAGCTCATTTTCAGGGACAGGGACTAGGGGAGAGAGGGGAAATAACTTCTGAGCCAGCAAGGAGGTGTGTCCCAGAACCGCTGTCCCATTAAAACCCTTTTCTGCCAGGGGTTAGGAACCAGCAAGTGGCAATGAGAGGACAAAGCTTTGCAGCTGACCCTTGCTTTTAAGAAAGGTGTCCGCCTCCCCTGGGAGAAGGCTGAAGTGGAGGTGATGGCCAGCTTCTGTTGGGGCTGCAAAACAGATACATTAAGAGCGTTCCTGGAGGGAAAGAAGCATCATCCAGATGTTCAAGATAACATCTTTAATCTGGCATGTGTTGTAGTCACACGCAAAATACTCACAAGCTTGAGATAAAACGGGAATCCCAAAGCTGGCTCTGTGCTTGCCCCTGTGGTTCTGAGCCACCTTTGTAGCATACAGCAGGTCCTTCCCACACTGGGAGGTGGCTGGGGAGGGCGTGGGGAACCCTTCCTGTGGGCCAAGTACCTGGTCTCTGAGGCGCAAACCTGGGGTGGTGGGGAGCGGGATTCACTTCTCAATTAGTCGGAAACACTGCTGCTCCTGCCAGCTGGAAAGGCCTGCTGGCCTCTGGGACTTATCTTGCAAAAGAAACGCGTGCAATAAATTCTCTTTAAGAGCAGGAAGTGCTATTATCCTCATGAAAATAAGAGAAAGTGATGTTGAGTGTTTCTGTTCTTAAAGCATTTGATCAACTCAGCCTGGTGGTAGCTGGAAGCGTGCCTGGGGAGAGGGGCGCTATTCCCAGAGCCCTTCTCTGTTGTTTTAGACCTAATTTTAACTATGCAGTTTGCTCTTAGCTGAAGATGCTCTTTATCAGGGTCCAGCCCAGAAAGATTATTTAAAAGATGAATGATCTTCTGGCTTGCCGTTGTTATTAAAGAGCATTATGGATCTCAGACAAGGGGTCTAAGCTTTCTGAGTCTTTCTGTGTCCCCAGCTGTACAGCGAATGTAGTAGGAATTCAGCGGGACCATGTAGGTAAAGCACTTAGCACGATGCCATGAATGACTTTTTTTGGGAGGTGGATCGAACTCAGGACCTCACACTAGCCAGGCAAGCTGAGGCTTGCTGAGCTATATCCCCAGCCCCATGCGTGACTGAACTCTGTGCCTGTGACAGACCCTCAGACCACCCTTGGAGTTGCCAGTCTGCTCCCTCCTGGGATGGACAGAGGTTGAGGTCTTAGCCAAAGCCATTTCTCCCAGCTGTAAGACAGTGACCAGGACCAGTTTCTAGTTCCACCACGGGGAATCCTGTGGGTCCGTCTCCTGCCTCTGTGCTCCCTACTGCTCACTGCCTGTCTGCCTGACAGGAAATTTCAGAGTGTGGCTGGGTTTCAGATGGATCCTGGCCTGCCTCCCTGCCTGCCTGCCATCCACAAGCATTTTTTGTGTTCATTTGAGACAGGGTCTCACTATATAATTCAGGCTGGTCCTGAATTCACTGTGTAGTGCAGGCTGGTCTCGAACTTGCAGCGATGCTCCTGCCTCAGCCTCCTGAGTGCAGGGGTTACAGGCACGTGCACCACTACACCTGGCACCAAGTGCATTGTTGCCCATGGGCTCAGTAAAGACAGAAGAAGCGTAGAATGTGTGCGGTGTCTGTCTTTCTGTAGTTGATTATTGGAGGAGATAAACATTAAACAAAAACTGATACAAATAATTACATTTTATAATTGTGCTAAGTGCTGGAGCCTTAAATAACCAACTTCCTCTTGGTGCCTCTCAGTCTAAAGGACTCTGACATAGTAATTGAACCCTGGAGGAAAGGAGGAACCAAGGCTCCAGGATGAAATGTTCCAACGGCGGCCACCGTCATGCATTGAAACTCTTTGCGGGGTGCCTGCCAACTGTGTGTCAGCACACTTCAGAAGTTCCCTGATGTCCTTATTTGTTTTTGGAGCACACAGACGCCAGTGATGCTTTCTTCCAGAGCCCGTACTCATTTTTGGGGAGACAGGTAGAAAGGTAGACTTGTGTGGGTGGTGTGGACTTGGGTTTCAGGTAAAGGAATCTCAGGGCAGTGCCGTTGGACGGTTCTGAGGCGACATTCCCACATCTGGGTCCACCAGGGTCTTCAGGCCCCTGCCATGGCTTCAGTGGCCCCCTTGGCACTCAGGTTGGTCATTAAACTGGAGTTGGAGGTCTTCAGCTGTCCTGTATGCTGCTTGGAGAAGCCCCAGTGATTGTCTCCCCAGCAGCTCAGCAGAACTCGGTTGCTAGGCAGCAGACAACTTGTCAGTTTCTGCCAAAAGAGAGGAAAATAGTAAACATTTACATGCTTTTAAGAAATGGCCTGTTTTCCACCTTGCGACCTTCTGCAGTGGCAAGAATTCTGCTCTTCAGTTTCCATTTGATTCTTTATTAAGTTTCCTTAAATCACTCAAAGGAGTTTTAGAATAATGATGTCTTTTTCGAAGTGTAACCCTGACAGTGCAAAGCAAAGCGTGTTCAGGTTAGAACTGGGCTGCTATACTGATGGGAATGCAAGTGTACAGAGGCCACATCGGGAGGTCGCCAAGTACCCAGCTGCCCAGCTGTGGCCTTGATGGCAACCAGAGAGGAGGTGGCCATCTTCAGCGTGAGTCAGTTCCCGGTGACTTCAGGCCCTAGTGCACTGTGAGGCTTCTCTGCGGTGGCCCTGCCGGACCTCACCTGCTCCCCTTCTGCTGGGAAAGGCAGGACGGTGGACCAGGAGATTCCGGACAGGTGCTGTGAGTGATTGGGTAACGGGAAAGGATTCCAGGCAGGTAGGAACTGGACCTGCACTTTGAAGGGTGAAGCCAGGCACCCGTAAGTGGAGTGTAGAACACCCGGCCCAAGCTGGGGATTTAGCTCAGCGGCATAAGCACCTGCCTTGCGAGCAGGCGGTCGTGAGTAAAGAACACCAGGCCCGCTTTGGCAAACACAAAGAGGGTCCCAGACAGCATCTGCCACCTGAGACAGGGTAAAAGTGCTCAGAAGATGGGTTAGAAGTAATTGAGGCCTTGGGCCAGTTGCAGCCTGCAGGGCTCCCTCAGGTTGGTGGTGGGGAAGGTTTGGTAGGGGCTGCCAGGGCGCTGTCAGATTTGCATGTTCCCCTTGGGGAATCCACCTGATTTGGTTTCAAGTTTACTCTAGGGCAGTGGCCAGAGCCCTGATGGCAGAGGGCTGTGGGGTGCACTGTATGGCTCCAGGCCTCTTGCAGGGTTGATTTTTGGAGCAAGATGATGATGAACAGATTCTGTGACATGATTCCCAGAACCCCGGATGCCACCACACTGAGAGGTGTGAGGCCAGCCTGAGTCACTTTGGGGTCTGCTCACGCTCCCCCACCCCACCCCGTCCTGTGCTAGGGCTTCAGGGAGGTGGCAGTGCCAGAGGCCTCAGTGGGGAAAGTCTGCCTCCAGTAAAGTGGGGGGCTACTGAGGGGATACTCAAAAGTATCTGATTTGCCCTCTTTAGTATTAGCTAACTTACTGCTTGCAAATAAGATATGCAAATTATCAGGGCTGTGAAATCTTAGCCACATTCCATCTTCTGTTTAATTAGCATTTAATCACAATCTGATTTTAATTTTTCACACTGGCACCCTATAAATGTTAGCGAGTTAGTCTTAACAATTAAATTACATTGGCAAATAGAGTCTTCAAGAAACTTGACCTGCTGGGGTTGTAGCTCTGTGGAGGAATGCACGCTGGCAGGGCACACACCAGATCCTGGGGTCAGTTCCCCTGCAGTGCAAAAAAAAGAAACAAATTTTTGACCTTTTTCAGGCCGGGCCTTCTCTAGCTAAATGCAGAGATGTTAATTAGATTTTGCAGGATGCGCTTTCCAGGCCCATTTGTGTCTTTGCTAGTGGTCCTGGTTCTAGATTGTGTGCGTGGTGAGTGGGTGCAGGCGGGCAGAGGTTACCACGGACCCTTCCAGGAGCCTCTCGAAGGACGAGAGTGCTGACCTGCCCTGAACAGCAACTGAACAGAGGTGCACCCTTTTCTGGACATTTCTTTGTGGGTTTTGTCTTGAGACAGGGTCTCACTATGCAGTTCAGGCTGGCCTTGAGCTCACTTTGTAACCCAGGCTGGTCTCGAATTTGCAACGACCATCCTGCCTCAGCCTCGAGAGTGCTGGGATCACAGGCCACCATATCTAACCTCGTGTTTCTTTCTTTCTTTTTTTTTTTTTAATCTTTTTCATTTTTATCGGTACTGGGGATTGAACTCACGACCGCCTGCTTGCAAGGCAGGTGCTTATGCTGCTGAGCTAAATCCCCAGTCCCGACCTCGTGTTTCGTGTGTGTGTGTGTGTGTGTGTGTGTGTGTGTGTGTGTGTGCATGTGCGCGCTGAGGATTGAACTCATGATCTCATACTTACGCCATTGAGCTAAATCCCCAGCCCCTGGCCTCGTGTTTCTTAAAGTGGTGTCATTTGTCTCATGAACTCGAGTCCTTTAACTTGTCATTCTCAGGTGATGATCACCCCGAAGGTGGCTAACTGCGCAGGTCACGCAGTATGTGAAGATATCATTGTATTTCATGTCTGCACTTGTTGGAGGCTAGAGTGCAATTCAGAGGACAGGGGCAGGAGGCCTTCCCCAGTGCCAGCTGGGCGTGGACTGGGAGCTCATTGGGGGTGTAGGTAGGGACAGCGGAACAGTGAGAAGAGCGGTGTGGACGCAGGCCCCCCAGCCTGAGGGCGTCTGAACAGGCTGAATGAAGCAGGAGGACAGCTTGCTGCTTCCTTGGCTCAGCTCTAGGTGGTGTCATCTGCCACCCTGCGGAGGTAGAGACCTGGTGTCCTTGCCCTTGGAAGCCACACTGTAAGCTTCCCTAAGCCCCTTCCCTTTCTTTTGCTGTTTGTGGGGAACACAGTCCTTCTGCTGGTTCATGCTGCCGCCTGTGCCTGTGAATACAAATCTGTCACACAGTCTCAGACACCCAGGAGCGGTTTCCCGACAGCCCCAGAGCGGCAGTGCTGCCTTCACAGCAGCTGCCTTTCTGCCCTCGGACTTTGCCCGCTTTTTGTTTTGCTTGTTTTTGGCTTGTTTTTATTCCCTGCCTTTCTCTGTGATAAGTCTTCCCCCGTCTGTTAGGTGCGCTCACAGCCATCACTCACACGTGACTCTTTCATAGGTCAGGGCCGTGAATCCTGCTGGAAGCTGTACCGTGTGCGGGGCGCTGCGGTGCGGGGCTGTGTGACCGAGTTCTTCCTGCCGGAGTTCTGTCTGGAGTGTCAGTGCACGGGTGGGGAGCCCACTGCAGTGCGGGCCTTCACCCCTTCCCCTGGCGGTGGAGCAGGCCGCCCCGAGGCCATCCAAAGCTGGTCCTTCCCCTCTCACCCGGCAGGTTTTCCGAACAGACTTGATCACGGCCATGAAGATTCCCGATTCCTACCAGCTCAGCCCGGATGACTATTACATCCTGGCAGACCCGTGGCGACAGGAGTGGGAGAAGGGTGTGCAGGTGCCCGCCGGCGCAGAGGCCATCCCAGAGCCCGTGGTGAGGTGAGCCGGGGGTCCCCGGCCATGGTGTCAGGGCTGGGAATGAGGGGAGGCTGTTTTCTGGCTTGGGGAGCTGCCAGCCCTGAGATGCCTCCCTAGCTGGTCTTAGTCTGATTTTCTTCTCTCCACTGATAAACCACCAACCTGTTCTGGAAATACTGGCAGCTTCCCTTTGTGGTGCTGAGCCCAGCTCTAGAGCCAGACTGCTGGAGATCAAATTGCTGCTCATTCAGTGTGGCTCTGGGCCGGAAATGTAATTGCTGGACCTCAATTTCCTTGGCTGTGAAATGGGAATTACAGTATTCGCTTTTCCTAGTGGTTGTGCATGTGATGTAAAATGATGTGTGCCCTGGGCACAGTGGCACAGGTAGTGATCCCAGCACTCAGGTGGCCGAGGCGGGAGAATGGCTGGGAGTTTGAGGCCAAATGAGTTTAGGTCCAGCTTGAACTGCAGAGCAAGACAGTGTCTCAAAAAGACCCCAAAATAAAAATAAACAAACCAAATGTATGCAGGACACTGAGTATAAAACCTGGCACATTCGAAAGACTCTGTAAAAACTGGCTGTGGATTAGGGTGCTGTCCCTGCAGACCATGCCCCCAAACAGAGTGGCTCAGTGAAATCATCAACCTTTTTTCCCCCAGTACTGGGAACTGAACCCAGGGCCTTGTACAGGTGAGGCAGGTGCTCTGCCATTAGGCTATATCCCTAGTCCAAATCACTGGACTTTAAATAAATGTGTGAAAAAGTGTTCAGCATCACTGGCCATTTGAGAGATACAAATTAAAATAACACTGAGATTCCACCTCACCTCAGGAAGAATGGCTGCTATCAAGAAATCAAGCAGCAGCAAGTGTTGGGGGCCTGTGGGGAGAAAGAAAGCCTTCTCCACTGCTGGTAGGAATGCAGATTGGTGCAACCACTATGGAAACCAGTGCAGAGTCCTCACAAAACTGGATGGAAGTCCTATTCAACCCAGCTGTTCCCTTCTGGTATCTTCCCGAAAGAATTAAAAATAGCATACCACAGCCGTATGTGTGCACCCATGTTTATAGCAGCACATTCTGTAATAGGCAGATCTTGGAAACAACCTAAATGTCCATTGACTGAGAAATGGATAAAAAAGATGTGGTATTTCTAAAACACAGACTACTAAGTCATAAAGAAGCATAAACTGGAGACTTTTATGGGTAAATGGATGTAACTTGAGACCATACTCATAAGTGAAATAAATAGGACACACATGTATAAACATCGTATTGTCTCATTAGTGTGAGAAGCTGAAAGAAAAAATGTGTATGTGTATGTATATAAAAAATAGT
This sequence comes from Cavia porcellus, assembly GCF_034190915.1. Classification (NCBI taxonomy): domain Eukaryota; kingdom Metazoa; phylum Chordata; class Mammalia; order Rodentia; family Caviidae; genus Cavia; species Cavia porcellus. Next base: position 6,312,171 of record NW_026947502.1, read on the forward strand.
TAAGTCACGTTAGCAGGCTTTTATGTGCTTACAACAGGGGGAAGCCATGCTCCTAACTTTTTGTTTTGTTTTGTCTTTGGTGATGGTGGTAGCACTGTGGTTAGAACTCCGGACCTCTTTTGTTCTTTATTCTTAGCTTGCTTTCTTTGTCTTTTGTGCTTTGCTTTGTTTTGTTTGAGGCAGGTCTCACAGTGTAGTTCAGGCTGGCTTTGACCTCACTATGTAGCCTAGGCTGGCCTCGAACTCGTGGCGATCCTCCTGCCTCAGCCAAGTGCTGACTGAGATTACAGGTGTGCACCATACACCCTGCCCAGCTTCTTTTGAGCTTCTTAAAGGAGCTCTTAGAAGTGTGCGTTTCCAGGCTCCCAGTGCACAGTCGCTGGTGCAGAAGCAGGTGTCAGTGCCCCCAGGGCTGGGGCGGAGAGGGTCCGTCCCCCATCCCTCAGGTCTCCTGGGCCAGGAAGCAGGTGGGTGTTAGTTGCTCTGGTCGGAGTGGAGCCGCATGGCAGTGGGCCTTCCCTCCAGCGGGAGCTTGGCATGTGCTTTTGTGCACCCTGGCAGCCCTCAGCACAGCAGCGTCCTGGGGTCAGTGGCTGTACCTTCCTGGCCTTCACAGCCCTATGGATCTTCTTTCAGCCTGGGCAGACCAAGCTCGGGCAGAGCACAGCTGTCCCTTCCTCCTGTGTTGGCACCATCACCTGGTAGCAATCTACAACTGTGACAGACTTGTAGCCACCGAGCCTGTGTAGTGCTGGTCTCGTACCGGGCATGGGTCACAGGCAAAGGCGACTCAGCCTACCAGCTGCCCTGTGGGTGCTGGGAGGAAGGAATTGGAGGATGGATTCATTATTGTGCACCTCCCCTTCCTGGGCCAGTAATGTGGGTTGGCTCCGTGCCAGCCACACCCACATCCTGACGCCCTAAACCGTGACTTGACTGCTTTGAGCCCATCACCTCCTGGCAGATGGGCACAGTACCGTTTGTTGGTACGGCGTGGTGAAGATTAAAGGAGAATACACGTGGCAATTTGTCGGCACATGTGCCAGGGCCTGGGGCCATGAAGAAGGAAGGACAGGCCTCTGGCTAGACAGAGAACCAGTCCTGGTCTGCCTCGCCCAGCCGCCTGTCGCTTCTCCTTGGAGTACCCTTGGCATATTGCAGATGCTCCCACACTGGAGCTGGCTTCCTTCTGCCCATCAGGTGCTTTGTCTGTTGACATCCAGAGCAGAGAAGGGTTCAGGCTGCCTTGGCTTCTTGAGGTGCACTCCCAGCACGCACAGCGCTGGGCTTCCATGAGCCAGGCGCTCCCAGCCTGCACCGTATAAGGTTTGGAAAGGCTGGACAGGGCAGGTATGGCGCATGGCAAGCTCTCCACACCCCTTCTTCCTCCTGTCCTCCAAGCCCAGCTCTTCCATCTCCCTGGGGCATCATCTGCCCCTATGGCAGCCAGAGTGGGCAGAATCCCTGCAGAACCCCCAAACCCGAGTCCTTGGGTTACACCCTCTCGCTGCCTGCCTTACACAGTAGGTAGTACTGGCCCCATTTTGCAGATGAGGAAGTTGGGGAATTCTGGGGAATTTCCTGCAGGGCTGATGGGGCCCTAGTGGGCTAGGTTCAGGAAATCAGAGGCCGCAGAACAAACCCTGGGTTGCCCCTGTGAGGCCCAAAGAGACAGCCTTGTATGTGCTGGCTCTAATGACCTTTCTCAGCTACTGTCCCAGTGCTTCCTTGGCCTGCGGGCAGTGGTGCCCACCTTGTGGGCACAAGACTTGGTGCAGGGAAGAACCACTCTCTGGGGTGACCACCTCCACCCAGCTGAGCTCTGCTGCTGGCAGTAGCAGCGGCTGAGGGGGAGGCCTTGGCCTGTCACCCCATGCCTGGCAGGAGTGTGTCCCCCACACCCAGGTGAGGCGCAGAGCCCCAGGCACCCAGGAACTCCTGGTGTGTGTTCCTTAGCCCTGGTTCCCCAGAGGGATGGTGGTGACCTCACGGCCGCAGGTCCGGCCAGGTAGCCTGCAGCAAGCGGGTGTGAGGAGCGTTGTGCCACTAGGTGGGTACCTGGAAGCCTAGGACACAGGCAGAGCCCAGTCATGACAGAATGACAGGCCATGCTGTCATTTTTAAAACAAAGCCTTTATTGGATAGCAGTTCTGTGACGGAAAGGCAGCATTCCCAGTACTGCTCACTGGTGTTGCGTCTGTCTAGAGTCCCCTGTGCAGGGACAGGCACTTCTCGTCATGGTGGTGCCCAGCCCCTTGCCCTTACCTTCCTCTGTGCCCGGACACGTTTCTCTGGGCTCCGCTCTGCCTCCCTTGCGGTCTCCTGCACCCTTCCTGCCTTTCTTGCTGACCCCAGGGGTATTTTCTGCATTGCGGGAGCCCTGCCTGCCCTGGGCTGCTCAGCCACCTCTCAGGGTCATCTCCAGTCCCGCCTTCCCCTCCGACTCCTCACTTAGTCACAGCCCCGGGCACCCCAGCCTCAACCCAGGAGGCTTCCTGGGCAAGTGAGGGGCCTCTCGGGCCCAGCAGCGCTGGCCAGATGGAGGCCAGGCTCTGAGGCAATAACCATGGCAACCAGTGGGAGGTGGGAAGAGCTGGCATTTTGATCTGGCACCAAGCTGTGAAGGGCAGCAGACAGCTGTGCCAAGGAGACACCGCCCTCCTGAGGCCAAGTGTCCCCTTGTATCTCCTTTCAGGGTTACAAGGTGTCGTCTGAAGGATCTCGAAATACATATGTGTACATGTGTGCACATACACAGTGCTTGCCGTGGGCTGGTACCTGGAGTTTTGCTTTCATTAATCCTTGTAATCCTCCCACTAGCCGTGTAAGATTGGCGCTGAGACATTCAGTGGCAGAGCTGGACTTTGGTCTCCACCTGCAGCCAGGGCCCTGGGTGCCTCAGAGGCACAGCCCTGACCCCCAGGGTGATGGAGAAGGATGCGATCCTGGGACCATAGTGGGTGCATCTTTGTGTACAAGGAATGGGTGTCCCTCTAGGTTGAGGGCAGAAGCAGACTACACTAGTAACACAGTGGGTCCACACCTGTCATCCTAGCTACTCAGGAGACTGGGGCTGGAGCATTGCAGGTTCAAGGCAAGCCCAGGAAACTGAGTGAGACTCAAAATAAAATTTTACAAAAGGGCTGGGCTTGTGGCTGAGTAAAGGTGCGCCTGCCTGGCACATTTGAGTTCAGGGAGAGGGTGGGTTGGTTATGCCAAAGGCCCTGGGGTCCATCTGGCTCTATCCCAGGGCACCACCTAGGACAGCATGGGGACCCCTCCTGCAAGGCTGGATGGGACAGTCTGTCAGATGAGGGTGAGGGCTTTAGCCGAGGCCCAGCTGCCCCGTTGGGGACAGTTGGAAGTGTGCTCTGGCTGGGAGGGCTGTGGCTCAGCCACTCTTCACACCCCCACTGCACCCTTCAGGCCTTCCTGCTCCTCCTCACACACAGGCGGTGGAGGAGAAGAGGAAGGAGCAGGTAGATGAACGTAGGTCCCATGGAACATCTGTGTTGCACCCCTCACACTTGGCCCACAGGAGCCCCTGAGGGTGCAGGCTGAGAGCCTGCCCTCACGGTCTCCCGTCTTCCTTTCCCAGGATCCTCCCACCACTGGAAGGCCCCCCTGCACAGGTGTCCCCAAATGACTCTGCCCTTGGTGAGGGGTCCCAGCCCACTTGGCCCGGGGGCAGCCGCTATGACCTGGATGAGATTGACGCCTACTGGCTGGAGCTCATCAACTCGGAGCTCAAGGAGATGGGTAGGTGCCCTCCGCTCTAGGAATGGGACCCGGACCGACCCCAGACGCTGGGCGGAAAGTCCCCACTGCATTACTGCTGGGTGGTCATTGTCTCTGTGCATCCGGGTTCTGCAGCTGTCAGGTGGGGACAATAAGAACACAATATTGTTGGGAATTCTCGGGACTCCTGCAGAAGGCATGGGTGTGGCAGGAAGGGTAAGCTGTACCCAGCTGGGGCTGGTGTCAAGGACTGGGGACATTCTGGCTGACACATCTTAGAAGGACCAGCTCTGCCACCTTCTGAATGTGCCCTTGCACACAGGGTGCATACACAGGGTGTGGAGTGGGCTGCATCTTGGGGACACTGTGTTACCTGCATGCACACACACGTGGTCACTGTGTGCTGTCTATAGCGAGGGTGTCACAGCGCATGGGCCTCGGGCTCTGTCATTTGGCCCATCTGTCTGCTCTGGATCCCTGAAGTCCCAAGAGCTGAGTCCTCCACAGCTCAAAGGAGGTGGGGCTCTAACACCGTCCCCTGCCATCTCCCTGCAGAGAGGCCCGGGCTGGATGAGCTGACGCTGGAGCGTGTGCTGGAGGAGCTGGAGACTTTGTGCCACCAGAACATGGCACGGGCCATCGAGACTCAGGAGGGGCTTGGCATCGAGTATGACGAGGACGTCGTCTGTGACGTGTGCCGCTCCCCTGAGGGTGAGGACGGCAACGAGATGGTCTTCTGTGACAAGTGCAACGTCTGCGTGCACCAGGTGGGGAGCCCCTCTCCCCCCTGCTCTGCTACCTGCACAGGGCCTGGGGGGCCCACTGTCCCGGAGCCTGGCCTTGTGGGGTGCCATCTCCCATAGGCTCTGAGACTCGGGGCCCATTTCTTAACCTCTCTGAGCTTCTGTGCCTTCAGCGGTAAATAGAGTGTTGTCTAGAGGGTTCAGTTCTGTATGCGTTGCTTGCTTAGTGCAGTGTAGCAAGGACTATAGACATCACCTCCGTCACTGGTATCATAACCCTATAGAGCAGGGCAGATCCCCCTCTCCATTTTGGGCCCTGAGGCTTTAGGTCTTGGGTTTCTAGAAGTCCCAGCAGAGACCCAGAGGGCTCACACTGGTCCTGACTGAAGTCCTTTGTACCACTGCTGCTGGTCCAGCCCCTGGGGAGCTTGGCCAGGGTCCGCAGTGGGTCAGCGGGCAGCCCTCATACTTGCACATCCGTAGGCCTGGCAGCCATTGGGCCCCTGTGTGTGTCCTAAAGGTGGGCTGTTTCTGGAGGAGCCCTGCCCACAGTCCTGCCTAAGGAGGATGAAATCTCTCGGTGTTGTTCCTAAGAAGCACATGACTGGTTCTGTGTTCTGCTTACCATGCAGAGTTTGGGGATCCTCCAGATGTCCACAGTTGTTAAGGAATCTGGCTGAAGTGAGTCCCCTCCAGCAGAGAGCAGCCATGTGCCCTTTCACAGAGGATGAAGTGGTTCGGATTTGGGGCTCACTGCAGGCCGAGGGGCTTCCTGGGAGTCCTCAGCATCAGTGTGGACCTCTGGAGGTCCCTGTGCTGGTCTGGAGGCTGGCCGTACAGCAGTGCTCACCAGCCCTGGACTGACCAGTACCTCTGAGCCGTGGCTGTGTGCTCTGTCCCCAGGCATGCTACGGGATCCTTAAGGTGCCCACGGGCAGCTGGCTGTGCCGGACATGTGCCCTGGGAGTCCAGCCAAAGTGCCTGCTCTGCCCCAAGCGAGGAGGAGCCTTGAAGCCCACCAGAAGTGGGACCAAGTGGGTGCACGTCAGCTGCGCCCTCTGGATTCCTGAGGTGGGTAGATGGTGGGGGCAGCGGGGAGGGGAGGCCGGCCCGGGGAGCATCACCTGTGTGGGAGGCAGATCTGCATGGAGCCTTGGGTGCCAGGCACTGGGAGAGCAGGGGCTGGGCCACATAGCACCACGAGGGGAAGCAAGCTGTGGGGTCCTTTTCACGCTGGGCAGTGGCTCCCACTGGTGGCAGGCTGCATGTTTAAAACACAGGCCACCCGACCAGAAAGAAAGCGAGGCCTTGAGCCCGATTCCAAGTTGGCCAGTGGGGCTACTGCCATGGCTGTGGTTAGCTGGTGGCTGAGGCCAGCGGGATGGGGGGTCCTGAGCAGCCGGCTGTGTCTGTCCCAGGCTCAGCAGAGGCTGTGGACTTCTGGGAGATGGCATTTTCTTTGAAATGAGAAAGGCTGAAGGTACCTGGGTTGCAGCACTGACCTTGCTGTGTGCCCTGCAGACTGAGGCCCCACTGTAGTGCTGCTCGTGCCCAAAAGCCACTCAGGTGGCCCTGTCAGTAGTCAGCCCTTCCCTTGAGCTCATAGCCTACAGTGCAGGCTTCTGTGGTAGCAGTGGTCACTGACTGCAGATCTATCCCTGGGAGGTTGTGACTACTACATAGTCTGCTGGGCTGGGGAGCCCTTGGGAGAGGGGCCCTTTCTCCATGTGCAGGCATAGGCAGGGAGGAGTTCTGTGGGCTCTCCCTCTCAGAGCCCCATAGACCAGGAACAGGCCTGTCCCCATAGGAGGAATTAAGCAAAGGTGCCTTGGGATCAAGAGACACCCAGAGCCCCCCAAGAGAAGCTGTCATGAGGCCTTTTGGTCCCAGAAAAGAAAAGCCTCAGATGCAACAGGAGGGGACCTTGTATGCACCCGAGATGTGCACCCCCTATGCTTGCACACCTCTGCCCAGTCTAAAGGTCAGGAAAGATGCAGATCTAGAGCCTGGGCTGTGCCTCTTTGGAGTAAGGAGAGACTCGGGGTTCAGCCCCTGCTCTGTCTGCCCAGTCTCTGATTTTGACAGAAAGCACACACTCATTTGGGGGATCTTGGGACACAGTCTGGAGACTGAAACAACTCCGTGTCCCTCCCAGGTCAGCATTGGTTGCCCTGAGAAGATGGAGCCCATCACCAAGATCTCGAATATTCCAGCCAGCCGCTGGGCTCTGTCCTGCAGCCTATGCAAGGAGTGTACAGGCACCTGCATCCAGGTACGTGGTCACTTCCGCCTGCTGCCTAGCCCCATGCTGCTCCGGATAGGCTCGAGAGGGGCAGGCGTGGGGGGACGGGCATGGGAGCCACAGCTTCACACTGACCTCCATCCCCAGCCTTTTCTAAGTATTGAGACCTGGGCTTGCTAAGTTGCCCAGGCTGTGCTCAAACTTTAGGTTTCCTGCTGCAACCTCCCGGAGTGCAGGTGTTACAGGTGTGCACCACCACTCCTGGCTTTGACCTCGAATTCAGTGGCAGACTTGCACATGGAAGGAGCGAGACTCTACCTTCCTCTTCAGCTAAGCCCGCTGGCTCTCCTGACAGAGCCAGGGCTAGGTTGGTCCCTCTGGGCTGTCAGTGTTCCCAGATGCTCATCTGCATCAGAACCAGCCAGAGAGCCAGTTTTTTCACATTGCTGGCCTGCTCCCCGGGGGTCCTCCTGGATTGCTGGCGAAGCTGAGAATCACAGGTGATGGTTGCTTCTGATCCATAGTTCGAGGGCAGGAGATGTTGTCGTTGGCTGTCATCTCTCCAGGAACACTTGGGTGCCTCCGCCGTGTATACGATCTTCAGGTCGGGTGCACTGTTGCTGAAACCATGGCAGCTGCCTCGTGGTCTTGCTCCAGCGCTAGGAGGGAAAGGCAGGCCTCCATCTGCCTGGGTAACAGCAAGAAAGGATCCGGCTGCAGCTCCTTTCCCTGGAATACAAAGGAGACAGATAGCTTGGATGGCGTGCAGGGGCAGAGAGGGCAGCAATCCATTATCTGCCTCTCGTTTGATGCTTTCTCACTGCAAAGTCGACTTACCTGTGCAGAAACACTGCTTGTCCCCAGCAGGGGTGCACAGCCAGCCTCTGATGGTTGAGTCCCTGGGGCGTACAGTGCTGATCTTATGACTTTTCTGGGTGCTTCTGAGCTCCACTGCCCCACCTGCTGTGCCCCCTCTATCTTGTGTAGGACATGGGAAGCCCAGGGCTTTCCTCTGGGGTCTCCCCAGGATTCCGCACGGGCAGCCCACATCCTTCTCCGTCTGCCAGGGCTGCTTTAGTGCCTGACCCTTGCCCTTCTTCTCCCTCCAGTGTTCGATGCCTTCCTGTGTCACAGCTTTCCACGTCACCTGCGCCTTTGACCACGGCCTGGAGATGCGGACTATATTAGCAGACAACGACGAAGTGAAGTTCAAGTCCTTTTGCCAGGAGCACAGCGACGGGGGCCCACGGAGCCAGCCGACATCTGAGCCCTTGGAGTCCAGCCAGGCTGTGGAGGACCTAGAAAAGGTGACCCTGCGCAAACAGCGGCTGCAGCAACTGGAGGAGGATTTCTATGAGCTGGTGGAGCCCACCGAGGTGGCGGAACGGCTGGACCTGGCCGAGGCCCTGGTTGACTTCATCTACCAGTACTGGAAGCTGAAGAGGAAAGCTAATGCCAACCAGCCGCTGCTGACACCCAAGACTGACGAAGTGGACAACCTCGCCCAGCAGGAGCAGGATGTCCTCTACCGCCGCCTGAAGCTCTTCACACACCTGCGGCAGGACCTGGAGAGGGTGAGTCGCCTTGGCAGGTCTGCCCGAGGGGCCTGTCCATGCCAAGGACTCAGCAAACCGTGAACTTCGCCTAACAGCCTGGCTTTGAGAGCAGCCACGTGGCTGGCGGTCAGCTGTCAGGCAGCACTGGGGTAAATGATCTTTGCTTTCTTGTCTAGAGCTTGGTTAGCCAGTCTGCGGAGTGGGGAGAGCATCTGGACAGATGCAGGGCGGGTGGCTGGCTTCGGCTTCTCCATTCCCCTTCACCCTACTTGTTGCCCAGGCGCCTGGGAGAGAGCTCACTGCCTGGATGCTGCCACCAGGTCAGAAGTACAGGGCAGGAGGGGTCACATGTCCCTGGCTGCAGCCAGGGCAGAGGGCAAGGCCACCTGCACTGCAGTCACCACCTCCCAGACAGCCCAGCCTCTGTCACATGTGGCAGGGGCACTGGGTTCAAGCACTCTGTGGCTGCTTCCAGAGTTTTCCTGAGTCTCCGCCTCCGGGTTGTCCCGTTTCATCAGCTGCTTTGCTCTCCATGTCTCCCTCGTGACCCGTGGGGCCTGACCACCTGCTTTGTGGAGCAGCCTTCGAGTCTGGCCTTTGGCCCACTTCCGTAGTCACTGTTCCAGACGAGTGACGTGAGGAAGGCCCTCCCAGCTCTGCTGAGCAGATGAAGAAACCAAAGCTCAGAGAGACCAAGTGACAGTCTTAGAGGAACTTCTCTCCTGGGGTTGGAGCTTGAGTTCGGACCGGCATTAGGCTGAGGTCAAGAGGAGCAAAGTTGGCTTCTTTTCTGTTACTTACATTTCCAGGCCAAGCACAGCCTCTCACCCGGCCCCAGGTCTCCAGCCCAGTGTCAGGGATTCAGGTGGGGCCAGGGCTGGGACACCCACAGGCGAGCTGGGCGCAGGCTCCAGGAATGAGGAGTCGGGGCTGGCTGTGAAGTCTGGCTGGCTCATCGCAGCTCAGGAAGGTCCTGTCCTGGTGCTGCTTTCCTGGCAGCACAGAAAGCAGGCTGAGTGGCCGGGGATGTAGCTCAGTGGCTTAAGCACCTGCCTGGCAAGTGAAGTCATGAGTTCGATCCCCGTACAAAAAAGAAAGCAGGCTGAGGAGTGTTCAGCCTTTTAGGCTTTGGAGAAGGGAATCAGAGACAGTGAGGAGCCAGCTCAGCCCACCTGGTACGCCAGCTGCCAGGCCTCTCTCAGCCGTGTGTCGGTGACCTAAACCAATGAAGAGCATGGAGAGTTCTGCCATCCGGAAGTCACTCTGCACACCCCCGGTGCAGTGGCCTGGCCAGCAGCAAGGCCCCACCTCCAGTTGTGGCCTGGTGCCAGCAGCTGAGAGATTCCAGCCTGTGACTGGGCAGCAGGCCAGCCGGGCCTGGATCCATCCGGAGGTGCCGGGTCGGGCTCAGGTCGAGGCCTTGGGTAGCGCAGGTCCACCGGGCTCTTCGCCTCCTGTGTTTCCATCTCCACTTACTCAAGTTTTGTTTTTCTAGTCTATAAAGTGGGGAGACTCAGACTGTCCATGGGGGTCACAGCGAGGACCTTGACTGTTGTCGCTGCTTACCCTGTAGAAGGAGGGGAGCTGAGCCTTGTGCTCCCCAAAGGACCAGCGCTTAGGCCTGGGGGTCACCGCACCTCCTTGACTGATTGGCGCCTGCCAGGGCTGGCTGAGAGCAGGCCTCGGGGCCACCGCTGGCACGGAATCTCACTTTATGGTCAGTCCTGAAAACGTGCTTTCTGATTTGTGTTACTGGGGATCGAACCCAGGTCTGTGCCACGCTGGGCCAGCGCTCTGCCAAAGGCCTGCTTTCCCAAACACTGCAGCCCTACTCTGGCAAGCAGCTTGCGGAGGGCAGGGCCACTGCAGCTTCCCAGGGTGATTCACAGCTGACAAAAAAATTACAGCACTGAACATCAGCCTTGCAAACGCCAGCCAGTGTCCCTTAGCAGCCACGCTGGTGGCCAAGTCCTGGGGGGAATGGGCTGGCTGCAGCTGTGGATCCTGCTACCAATTCATTCCGCAGCTGGCGAGACACCAGGCAGAGAGGGTAGAGGAAGGCCTTGCTTCTGCTGTGACTCCCAGAGAGACGAAGGCTTAGCCGGGGAAGTGTGCCCTGCCTTTCTCTGACAGCTGTCACTTGGTCGCTCTGCTTGCTCTGTGCCCAGTGCCTAGATCGGTGGTGGCGAATCTGTGGCACGTGTGCTGTAGTGAGCTGTGTCATTGAGAGGTATGCTGTTACTAGCCTAGACTTTGGTCTACCCTGCTGCACCTCATTCCCAGTGAAATCCCTCCTTGTCCTGGTCACCCCCTTTCTGAATCTCTGCCACCGCAGCCTGATGCTGCCGCCTAGGGCCTCAGCAGAGCCTCCCGCAGTACAAGCTACTGGGTCCGAGGGCCATCAGATCCCCGCAAGGAGCCCAGGAGAGATCCCGTAGCAGCAGGCAAATGAGCCAGCTGGCGCTGGACTTCCTAGACCCTGCCCACCTGGCTCATAGCTCTGCTGCCTCTTAGCAGGCAGCCTCCTGTCCTGTTCTTCCAGCCAGAGGGACCCAGCTTCTGGCCAGCAGAGTCTCTCTTCCTGGATGCATCCTCTGAAACCCCACCCTTTGTCATCCCCCCCCACTCACCTGCAGCTGGCTTTCATGGTCCGCCCTACATGCCCTTCGCAGGGCCACTTCCCCCAGCACTGGAATCAGTGACACCCTGTCCTGCCTTCTTAGGTGAATCCTCCCTTTACCTCCCTCCAGCGAGGGATCCTCTCCGCCATCCCCAGCTGTCCATTCCTGCTGATCCCTCCTGGTGTCTTGACTCCCTGCTTTCCTGTCCTCTCCCTCAGCCCTCTTGGCAGTAGGTGCCATCAAGATGCCCTTGGCCTTGAAATCCTCTTCCTGGGGACTCGGGTGGCATCAATGTCCTGCTTCCTTTGCTCTGTGGACAGTTGCTTCTGGGCCCCAGAAATTGTTTTCCACTCTCAAGACTGGAGGTACCAGCTTTTTTTATTGTTTTTGAGGTGCTGGGCATGGAACCCAGGGCCTCTCACAGGCTTGGCAAGTGCCCTCCCTTCCAGTGAGCTGCACCCCAGCCCCAGACTCTGCCATCCACAGCTTCCCCCAAGTCACTGAGCTCCAGAGCTGAGTCTACCTCTGAAGACCTCCAGCAATCTCCTGCCAGCCTGCCTGCCCCTTGGCCCCACCTCTAGGCTTTGTGTAAAACTTACTGATAGCAAAACACCTTCATCAAAATGTCTTTAAAAAGTAGCTATGTAGCTGGGCATAGTGGCGCACGCCTGTAATCCCAGCACTCGGGAGGCCGAGGCAGGAGGATGTTTGTGAGTTCAAGATCAGCCTGGGCTACAAAGTGAGCTCAAGGCCAGCCTGAAATGTGTCGTCTCAAAAAGACAAAAAAAAAAGTAGCTCTGTTGCTGAGATTCTCAGGAGACTACCAAGTAGTTGAAGTGGAAATAAGAGATGGGAGGAGGTCACAGTGTGACCAGAGTCCCAACTGAAGAATGTTGGGCTTATCACTGAAGCAGGTGTTCTCGTGTTCAGAGTCAGAAGCTCCAGACATTCCTGATGGCATAGTGTGGTCCTACCAGTAAAACAGATTGTGCAGATACCTCCCATAATATATTTCTAATGTCTCTCGTAACTACAACTGCGTATTATGAAACAATAAGAATAACTAATGGAGCCTAGAAAAAACTCCCGCAGCAGCTGTCATGTTTTCCCCCACATTGAGGTGCGCTGACCTATGTCCTGGATGTCTCACTGTTGAGGTCCAGGCTTGGGGCAGGAGTTCCAAGATTCCACCAGGCTGTTTCCAGTGTATACTTAAAACCCAGCCCCTGGGAAAGCACGATATCCTCTGGGCCTTTTGTAAGGATTAGTGGTGCACACTGATGCAGTGTGACCTCATTTTAACCAGTTATATCCACGGGGACCCTGTTTGTCGGAAAGTCTTGTTTTGAGGGTCCTGCAGACCACGTGTGGTGAACTGCCTTTGGCAAAGCCTGCAGAGGTGCAGGGCAGGGGAAGCTATCTGTTGGACATTTCAAGAAGATGACACAAGAGCCATGGGTCTCATCTCTCCCTGGGAGAGGTGATGGGGTGCACTGGAGTGGAGGGAGCTGGAAAGACGGAGGCCTTTTCTCCAGGACGCCTCGCTCTATCTCCAGATCTATGACATGATGGACTGGTGGAAAGATGACTTGGTCAGCAGCCCTCTGCCTTACTGGATGACGAGCCCTGGGGAGAAAGGGACCCCAGTGGTGCCTCTCAGGGCAAGGCCAGGGCCTCACACAGTGGGAGTGCATGGAGCCACAGCAGGCCAGGAGCTTGAGGGGCCCCGAGCAAAGGTCACCTTCCAGGGCTGTCTCTTAGGACCCACTGGAGGCTGGCAGGGTGATAGGTGGCCCCAGGCCTGGTATTTCCAGTGTAGGCTGGGGGTGCACACCTCACAGGAATTTTTCCAGAAAGGCCTCTGGGAGGACCGGGGTGGCTGCCAGAGAGCAAGGTGGGAAACCTCTCCTGTGTTCCCCAGGTTAGAAATCTGTGCTACATGGTGACGAGGCGCGAGAGAACCAAGCACGCCATCTGCAAGCTCCAGGAGCAGATATTCCACCTGCAGATGAAACTGATCGAGCAGGATTTGTGTCGAGGTAGGAACCTGCCCTCCTGCCGCCCGCTACCTGTGTGTAGGCTGGGCCCAAGGAGGGTGTGTTCGGGGTGCAGTGGGGTAGATGTGTGGAACCTGGGGCCACTGGCCCCTTTCTCCTGCTCCGCTGCTTACTGGGCCTAGAAGGGGAGGCCTGCCAAGGACTCCATTGTGGCGGGAATGGGTGCGCCAGATCTGCCCTCGGAGGGCCTTCTGGGTTCACTGCAGCTCAGGAGTCAGGACAAAACCCAAAGGGCTGGTGGCTCCGTGCGGCAGCCGAGGCAGGAAAGCACCTGCTCCAGAGACTGTGCGGTACCTGCGTCCTCTCCCAGACTCCGTGATGGGAATCAAGCTGAGTCAGCAGTGCTTTCCTCTGTTGTTCTTACTCGTCGGCAGTGTGTTGAACAGACCTAGACATCAAAGGCTACTGGGGCTGTTGGTATTGAGCACGGTCAGTCGCGAATAGTACCAGACACAGCTCAGGGAGTGTGCTGTGTTAGGAAGCGGGTGTTGAACCCAAAAGCAGTGTCCTGGCGTTGAGTCTCTGTGCAGCAGGAGTAGCTGGCTCGAGAGAGATTTTGAGCCCTAGGTTGAGGCTGTGCCTAGAGCGGAAAAGGGAGGAGAGTGGTGACAGAGGACCTGGTGCCGTCGCCCTTTCCTCCCTGTGGCCCATCTGCCTTGCTTCTCACCACCTGTCTTGGCTTGGGTGGGAACAAGGCTCCTCCGAGTTGAGGTGCGGGGTCAGGGCCAGGCATGCTCCCTGCGCACGTGGGCCCGGGGCAGCTGCCGGTTCTGGAGTCTGCTCTCCGAAGGGAGAGAGGAGACGGACAGAGGTCACAAGGGTGATGCCGAAGCAGCGTCTCAACACCCTCATACTTGGCTCTGGCCACGCATCTGGCTGCAGATGCTCACACGAGGCACACACAGTCAAACTGCGGGAAGACAAGGCATAGGGGTGACCTTGAGCACAGGGTCCTGGAAATGTAAAGGTTTGTGTCCCCACTTTGAGTCGGGACCTTTGTGGCTTGTGTCTGAAATGGCAGCAGCCAGCAGCTTTTTGTGGCGAGTGGGCTTAGCCTGGAGCAGGTACCCGCACTCTTGGGCAACCACGTCCCCAACACGGGCTGTAGGTCATGGACCTGTTGCTGAGGCCTGTCTGGCCTGGAAGCTAGGAGGGCGTTGCCGGAGAGAAATAGCACTGGGCTTTTGAGTTAAGCCAGGTGAAGGACAGTCCAAGGGAACAGCAGTGTGGACCTAGAGGCCCTGGCATGGATGTGACTTCAGGCAAGAAGACACCCAGAGCGAGGAACTATGAGAGGCAAGGTCCTCTGGCTGAGGGGGAGTCCAGACTGTGAGGCAAGAAGCCTGGCTCCCTGCACAGCTTGGGCCATGTGTCTCAGCCTTCTCTTAATTGTCCAGGAGGCCCTCCTGCCTCTTCCTCCTGCCTCTACCTGACAAGCTGGGGGTGCTCAGGGGTGCTCAGGGCTGCTGCACCTTCCTCTCCACCCTTCTCGTGCTCCCCTGACTTGCAGATGACAGGAAGGATATTAGGACCAGGTGTGCATCTGCTGCCTGATCTCTAAAGCAGACCGGGAAACCGAGGCAGGGTCCCGAGGCCTATGGGTGGTATGGGTCAGACTGGAGTCCAGGTCTCATGGCTCTGTGCCCTGGCTCTCACCCTCAGGGGTGGCCCTGGGCCTGGGCCCCTGCATCCCACCCCAGCTGTACCCGGGCTGACCGGGATCCTGGCGCTGCCCTTGCCGCTGCAGAGGACGAGCCCTGGCTGGCATAGGACTCTGGGGCCTCCCCTTGTCCTGACTCAGGCCCTGCCAGTCACCATCTCCCTTCTCTTGCATTCCCCACGCAGAGCAAGCTGGGAGGAGAGCAAAGGCCAAGAAGAGCGACTCCAAGAGGAAAGGCCGCGAGGCTCCCAAGGGCAGCAGCCCGGAGAAGAAGGAGAAAGTGAAGGCCGGCGCTGACTCTGTTCTGGGGCAGCTGGGTGAGCTCTCACGGCGCCTCGCTTGCAGCCCCACCCATAGAGGGCCAGCTGCAGAGACGGGGACTGTGGCCCCAGAGGGTCCTTCCTTGCCCAGGTGTACTCATGTCACATCCACAAAGGAGACAGATCAGAGCGCGCCTGGCTTCCGGAGAGGATCCCCTGCACAGGCCGGATGGAGTTCGAGCCCTGGGCGCTCCGTTTTCCCAGAGGTCCCTGGGCTGGCCTTATTCTTGGAGAGGGGGAATGGCACAAACCCTCATGTCCACCTGGCACTCTTCCTGCTATGGGCTCTTCCTCCAGCCCAGCAGACCTTTCTAGAGTTATCCAGAGGAGTGGCAGTGGGTCCTGGCTGTCCCATCAGCTGGAGCAGCCCAAAGGAGCCTCAGCTTTGGGTTTGTGACTCTCAGAATGTCATCCATACACTTCCTCCAGAACCTTTTTTGGAGAAGAGGGTGGAATCCCCTTCCAGGCCTCACTTCTAGCACAGAAGCCCAGGTCTTCTTTTGATGTCCTGTAGTGTAAAGAAGGGAACAACCTGGAGGCCCTGAACCAGCTATGGTGGCACACACCTGCAATCCCAGTACTCGGGAGGCTGAGGCAGGAGGATCGCCTCGAGTTAGGAGCCAGCCTGAGCTACATAGCAAGACCCTGTCTCAAAAAAACCAAAATAAATAAAGGCACCAACTTCTGTCTACCAAAACCTCGGAAAAGGAAGGAGGAGCCGAGGATGTAGCTCAGTGACATAAATGCCTGCCTGGCAAGTGTGAGGTTGAGTTCAATCCCCGATACAAAATTTAAAAAGATGAAAAAGAAAAGGAGGGAGGGGTCAGCTGTGCCTAAGGACCGGCAAGGACCCACCCAGATCCATCTACCCCCATTCATGTCCAGCTCCTCCTTTTCCCCAGTGCTTTGCCTTCAAGCAGGGAGGAACCGTTGGTGAAGATCCACTGCCCCCTGGTGGCTGGAGGGTTTCCCTTCCCCTGCGGCCACTTTAATGCGAAGCCCAGTCACCTTTGAATTCTTGGTAGCACTGGAACGGTTGCTCACTGCTTCATGTGTCCTCCGCTGCACAAATTCCCATGCCAGCCTGGGGGTGGGACATGCTTCTGGGGAGAAGGGGCTGTGTCGTCACCATGGGCGTTGATGGGAGGGATGGACCAAGCAAAGTGGTCTCCTCGTGCAGGAAGAAGGAGCAAGGGCCACGTGAGAGGGGTCGCACTCCTGCCAGCATCTCACCTGCGTCCTCTCTCCCCTCTGCCAGGCCTGTCCACCTCGTTCCCCATCGACGGCACCTTCTTCAACAGCTGGCTGGCGCAGTCGGTGCAGATCACAGCGGAGGACATGGCCATGAGCGAGTGGTCACTGAACAATGGGCACCGCGAGGACCCCGCCCCGGGCCTGCTGTCAGAAGAGCTGCTGCAGGACGAGGAGACGCTGCTCAGCTTCATGCGGGACCCTTCTCTGCGACCCAATGACCCCTCCCGGAAGGCCCGAGGCCGCACCCGCCTGCCTGCCAAGAAGAAACCCCCGCCCCTGCAGGATGGACCTGGCTCACGGACGACTCCCGAAAAGCCCCTCAAGAAGCCCTGGAGCCAGGATGCAGGCAGCGGCAAGGCGGGGCAAGGGCCACCGACTAGGAAGCCACCACGGCCGACGTCTTCTCACTTGCCATCCAGCCCTACAGCTGGAGACTGTCCCGTACCAGCAGCCCCTGACAGCCCCCCGCCACTGGTCCCCGAGATCCCGGACGAGGCAGCCCCAGCAGCTGCCGACTTGAATGTCCAAGTGCCTGGCGCTGTGGTGAGCCCCAAGTCCTTGGGCCAGCTCCGGCCAGCCCGTGAGAGCAAGGTCACCCGGAGATCGCCGGGTGCTGGGACAGGACCGCCTTCTGCTCTGGCCGAGAGGCCAAAGGTCAGCCTACACTTTGACGCAGAGGCTGACGGCTACTTCTCTGATGGGGAGATGAGCGACTCGGATGTAGAGGCAGAGGACAGTGGGGTGCAGCAGGATTCCCGGGAGGCGGGGGCTGAGGAGGTGGTCCGCATGGGGGTGCTGGCCTCCTAACTCACCCCTAACCCTGCCCCAGGCCCTGCCCTGGTCCCCCACAAGGCCTCAGCCCAGTCACAACTGCCATTTCCAGTCTCTGCTGAGTGTCCCAGACCCTCGTGGTTTTATTTTTAATAGAGAGTTCCGAATTCCACTCTGTTGTCTTTCCTCTGTGCTGGCCTAGGATGTTAGGATTCCTTCTGCGGCTCTGGCCACAAGGACCGTACCAGGTCCTGCGCGCCACCCCTGCGGTGACCTCTGCAGCATTGCTGGGCTTCTGGCTAGATGCAGGCAAGGTGGAGAAGAGCTCAGGACTCCCGCCCGCTGCCACTGGGCGACTTGGACTGTCGTTTGGGCATTATTTCCTGGCAGACGGGCCAGCCCGGGGCCTGTCCCACCCTGACCCCTGCTCCTCTAGGGCCCTTTGCGGGGTGGGGGTCCTGCTGCACCTCCCCTGATCCCCGAGGAAGTATAATAAGCGACACCCAGCCAGAGCCCGCTCACTGTCACAAGCACAACGAGTTAATACAAGAAAGCACTGAGGGTGCAGGGGGCCGCCCACCCTGACCAGCCCGTACCACCCCGCCACCTCTCCCTTGCTGCTCTGCCCCTGCCAGTGCCCGGCCCAGCGGCTCTGGGACGGGGTTCCCAGAATCCTTCCTGAGCTGTGCCATTTACTCAGGGGACTCCCACACAGCCAGCCACCCATGCAGGTGGAGGACTCCAAGGGAGGGCCAGTGCCCAGCAGGGGCGTGGGGCCCAGACCAGCCCCTGCCGAGAATTACTCTGGGGTCCAACTTCCTTCCCTTCTCCCTGTATCCCTCCCTTCCTTTCTTGGGGCCAGTCTTGGCTGAAGTCTGGTCACTCTCACACAGAACTGGCCTGGCCAGACCAGACCGTTTGCCTTTTCAAGTTCCTAGTCCTGCTAAGAGATGAGCTTCCTTGGTTTCCTTGTGGAAACGCCTCCTTCCAACAAGCAGTGGGATCCCGGGGCCCAGGGCAGGCCACTTCTGGCCTGCTGGGTTGAAGTTTTGCTGGATGTTCCTGTGTCCTTTTGTCCCTCAGAGCCTTAACCTCCCTCTCCCGGCCACGCCATCCCTCCCCTCCCCACCTCGAGGTTCTAGGTAGTTATTCAGAAGAGTTTCAGTGGAGTAGCCCCAGGGTGATAGCTCAGGGAACAAACTAAAAAGGAATTCCATGAAAACGTTGGGATTTTGTTGTTGTTGTTATGTTGTTTTTTTTTTTCTTGTACGAATTACACCTGGGTCACTTCCACCACTGGTAAAGCCAGAACTTCTCCAACAAGAACCTTGCAAAAGTCCAGTGAATCAGTCGAATCATTCTATGGATGCCAAAGAATACTCTGACCCTAATACAGCACAGCCTGGACCTGACAACTTGTCGCTTGGACTTTTTTTTTTTTTTTTTTTTAATGGAGTTCTTTAGCAACAAAGTACAGGAATAACCGTTCATTGCGCACACTGGCGGAGGAGAGCTCCAGGTCCTGGAGCAGGAGGAGGAGGAGGAGGCTTGGCTGCCACCATCGGTGCACGGTTCCCAGGGGCTGGCTTCCAGACTCTGGGCTGGGCCACTGTGGGACACCAATCCTGTCAACTCAGACTCCGGGGGATGCCCCGACTGAAACCAGCATGGAAAGCATCTCTCCCATGTGGTTCCCCCACCCTGTGCAGATACAAGAGCAAATAAACCCGATGGGGACCAGCTTGACCTTCATCCACCCCCAGCTCCGAAACTTATCCAAGGTACGACAGTGGTATTGTCATTGGTTTCATGTGAATTTTAGCAAAACCAGAAACAAAGATGGTGACTTCAGTTTCAAAGGATTGGACTAATCTGTCTAATCCGAGTGAGTGGACTCCACGGGAGCAGGATGCCCCGAGGGTCCTGGGCATGGGGATGGCATGAGCTACCACATAGACTTAGGCTGCCTGCCCGCCCGCCTTGGTAGTAGTGACAGTGCAGTGTCAGTGTCAGCTTCCCGACCCCAGTCTCTGTTTACTGGCTTTGGGAGACCTCCTTCCCTGTGCTTCGGGTCACCTTGGGTCGCGCCCCTCTCCCTGCTGGATTGCCTGGGCTCGACCTGCGGCCAGCAAAGGGATACGCTGAAAGAAGAACCAAACCCCGCCGGCTGGGGGTGGCGCACTGGCCAGGCTCAGGGTTCACCTGTCCGGGCGCTCACCCTGTGCCCCTGTGCCCCTGTGCCCCTCCACCCCTCCGCTGCATGCTGCGGCAGGGCTGGGCTGTGTCGGAGGAACTGGGAGAATCAGCTAGGAAGGCAGATGGGGTGGCTCTGCTCACATCTGCCTGGATTTTGGCTCTTTGTTGGCTGTTACTTGGGACCGGACTGGACTGGACTGTCCCTGGGGTCTACGTCTGGCAGAGCCCCATCTCTGTTAGGCTGGCTGGCTGGTGGCCTTGCCACTCCCAGACCGGGCCCACACATGCAGTCCTCACCAGGCATCCAACTCCACATCCAGGGCGTCCACCAGGACACAGGGAGGACAAGGCCTCCAGTCCCTGGTCCAGTCCTGCCCCGGCAGCCCACACTGTCCTTCCGGCCCACTACTGTTGCAGTGCAGAGCGCACTGCGCCCCGGAGACCAAGAAGGGTGCCTGCAGGCCGGAGGGGGCTCTGTTCCTGCCCACATCTGCGCACTCGAACTGCCCTGCCCTGGGAGGTGGAGCTGCTCTGTAACTCACCTGGCTCACATCCCACACTCATGGTCCCGGCCACCTCCCATCTCCTCCCCCTCATCATGTGACAGGATAATGTGCAAGGAAAGTATTTTTATGTATCATAAGTATATTTTGAAACAGGTGAGAAGGAAAAGAAAGGTAGAATGCTCCTTTATTTTATGAAGCGAGCGCTGACCTCGCGACAGGGCGTGAGCGTTTGCAGGGTTAGAGGCCTGGGCTTCCGGGAGAAGCCTCTGGTTTCCAGATGCGGGTGTCGGGCCGTGGCTGCGTGCATGGGTGTGCCATGCACACGCGGCACCAGCCGTCCGTGTCGGTGTCCGTGTGCGTGATGGTGGCCAGGTGCACTGTGGGAACTGCTGGGGCAATTCCTACAGGTCCAGCTGTACCTTCTAACCAACATGGGCAGCTGCTGGACTTGGCCTCTCCTTTGCTCACTGCCAGGTGTGCCCAACATCTGCCCGTGCCCAAAGCTCTGCAGAATGATCTGGATCCCTGTAGCGAGGCCATTTTCCCGTGCCCTCGGCCCGGCTGGTCACATTGGCCAAAGAGCCAGGGCTGGAGCCTGGGGCCTTTCTTTGGCTGTTCTTTAAGGCCCCTCCGGCTGCCCTTCCCCTCAGATGCACAAACCCTTTGTGCTCCGAATCACTTGGGGTGGGGGGAGGGGAGGGGATGCTATGAATGTCACAGGAGGCGACACCTTCTGTCTTTGTTTCAAAGAAAGTGATGTGCCATTTGTTAATATACAAGAGAAATATTGAAAATATATTGAAAAGAGCAATTTTAAATTATTTTTGGCTTATGTTGCAATATTTATTTTCTTGTATTAGGAAAGATTCCTTTGTAGAGAAAAAAAAATGTATTTTTCATTACCGCAAAGACCTATTTCTCCTTTTTGTACATTGTCCATGTTCATGACCCTTAATGAGCAATAGAATGTATGGTCGCCTCGGTGTGGCCAGTGCCCGCTGTGCCCTGCATGATTCTGTGTTGCCGCTGCTGCATAGCTCCCAGCCCCATCCTGTCCTGCACACTCATGGGGGCTTCCAGTCCCTGGGCCCCGCCGGGGCCTGTGTCCTAAGGAGCCCTCTGCACTCCTCGTGTGTTGGCAAACGCAGTTAATAAAGCAATGTTTTCTGTGTGGCTTGTGTTCCATTGGCTGTGTAGGGGCTCTGGGGATCCTCTGCACACACCCCATAGTGGTCTTCAAAAGAGTTCTGGGTCCCAAAGGCCCTGCCACAACCTCCCAAGGGACTGTGACTGAGCGGGCATAGTGGGCACTCAGTACATACGGGCCCACGTGTTAAAGGCTATGGTACGCTGTTCTGCTGGAACTTCACGGTGTTACCGGGGTTCAGGAAGTCTTCCCTCCAGGGAGAGGCAAAGTGCTGAGTCCCAGGCTGCGCCACACCTCCCGCCACCTGCCTGGGGTGTGGAAACACTGGGGAGGAGCCTCCGGCCTCTGTCTCTGGGTCACCGAGGTGGTTTAGTGGGGTTTGCTTTTCATTCATTATCAGCAGAGCACCTACTGTTTGCTGGGCTCTGGGAAGTGGGTGGGGAGTGAAGTGTCCACCCCTGCTCTTGGGCAGCTCACCACCCAGTAAAGACACTGCTTTAAGAAAACAGTGGTGGGGCTGGGGATTTAGCTCAGCGGCATAAGCGCCTGCCTTGCAAGCACATGGTCCTGAGTTCGATCCCTGGTACCAGTAAAAAAATTTTTAAAAAATAGAAAGCAATGGTGTCTGTTCCTTTATGCATTCATCCAGCTGATGCCTCACTGCCTGTGTGCTGGGGTCCGCTCTGCCCACAGACCTCCAGGCAAGGGCTCCTAAGCAGTCAACCGCTGCTGACACGAGGGGACTGCAGAGGAGGGAGGGGCTGAGTATCCCTGGCAGAGGCTCAGTCATCCCAGAAAGGGGCCCAAGGGAAGGGTGTGGAAGAAGTTGGCCTAGAGTATTAGTGACTTTCCATCCCTGGGACAAATGGAGTTGAAGGAGTTGAGGTTTATTGAAGCTCATGGTTTCAGAAGTTTCAGTCCATGGTAGGCTGGATCCGAGGGGGAAGCGATTGCGTGATGGAGGCAAGCTGCTTAACCCACGGAAAGCACGGGAGGAGAGCAAGCGAGCGGGAACAGCCAGTAAGAAGGATCCGCCCTCAAAGGTGCACACTCGGGGACCCACTCAGGACAGCACACTTGGCTGCGGAGCAATCACAACGCACCCACAGGGGAGCAGCACCTCACATCCAAACCCTAACACTAGGACTCCATGAATCTTTTTTGGTACCAGTGATCAAACTTGTGACCTTGTGCTTGCCCGGCAGACACTTGTACCACTGAGCTAAACCCCAAGCCCTAGACTCCATGAATCTGGCTGGGGTGATGTCTGGGCCCCAACCTAAGAGCCTCACCTCCTGGCCAGGCCCAGCTAGGTAGGGGCCCCCAGGCACCTGAGGGCAGAGGCAGCACTGTGACAAAGACAACCACACTTTGGGAAAAGAAGAAAGCCAGCAAAATGACTTTTAATGATATGATTTATTGAACCCATTGCATTGGGAATACGATCATTTAAAATGTTGGACAATCAACACAAAATAGCTCGTGTGTGTGCTGTACTGGGGTTGGAGTCCCAGGCCTCACACCATGCCAGCTGGGCCAGCCCTCCACCCCTGAGCTTCATCTCCAGCCCTTATGCTGACTTATTTTGCAGAGGTTTCATTATTTAGTGCAGGCTGGCCTCAAACTTGCAATCCTTTGTCTCGCCTTCGCAAGTGCTAGAATTATAGGCACGTGCCATCACACTGATTTAAAATAACAGTTCTGGAGGGCCATCGAGCTAAGTGTCGCAGCACCTGCCTGACAAGCGTGAGGTTCTGAGTTTGATTCCCACCAAGAAAGAAAGAAAGACCAATAAAATAACTTTTTGCCAGGTGTTGCAGTGCATACCTGTAATCATAGGAGTTGAGGCTGAGGCAGGACAATTTCGGGAGTTGGAAGCCCTCCTGATCCACAAAGTGAGACCCTGTCTCAAAAACAAAGAAATGAGGGCCAGGGATTTAGCTCAACAGCAAAGTCCCTGCCTGGCAAGTGCAAGATCATGGGTTCAATCCCTGGTACCAAAAAAATAAAAACAAAGAAATAAAGGACACAAAATAACTTTATTCAGGAGTGAGGATTGAACCCAGGGCCTTTGCAGTGAGTTACATGCCCAACCCTTTATTTTGTGAGAGTATCTATGTCACTAAATTGTCCGGACTGGACAACTCCTCCCTCTGCCTCCCAAGAGCTGGGCTTACAGGATTGAGCCACCAGGCTTGGCTTTCAGATAATCGCAACAGTCAGGGGTATAGCTCAGCAACACAGCACCTACCTAGCAAGTATGAGGGTGTGAGTTCAACTCCGAGTATCTAAAAACAAAACCAAAAACCCAACAACTTTGAATGTGATATGTTACCCTCTTTATTGATGCTAAATTTTTGCAGTCCAATGTGTATTTTGAACACACAGTGCTCACATCGGCCCCATTCCAACTGTTGAAGGCCACACACACGTGATCGGTCATTAAGAGGGGCAGGGCTGCCTAGGATTAACCCAGGCTCCCACCAAGTGGGGCTCAGACAGCCCCCGGACAGCCCTGAGGAGGCCCTGACCACCTCTACAGCAGAGGCCGAGACGCAGGCTTGGGCCCAGCTTCTTGCCTGTCCTGGTGGATGGACTGTGTGGACTTGAGAAGTTTAGAAGCCGAACCAAGTGGGCTGACCAATTTTACACCCCAGGTGGAGAGGCCCCACCAGGGTGGCTTGTCGCTGGGTACCGAGGGAAATGAGGGAGGACAGACTGGCTTCTGTTGTTCAGAAGAGCTCCAGTCTTTGCCTTCAGCTTGGATGACATCTCCTGGCTTCCAGCACAAACTCTTGGGCTTCGATCCTGGACCCTTCCGACTTCTGGTGCAGACCCCTGGCCTCCTGACAGGGACTGCCGTGAGCTCCAGACTTTGGATTGCGTCCTTCATTCAGCGCTGAGGCTGATCACGGTAAGCCGATTTATTTTTTATTTTGTATTTCTGTCTTTTTTGAGACAGGGTCTCTATGCAGTTCAGGCTGGCCTTGAGCTCACTTTGTAGCCCAGGTTGTACTGTAACTTGCAGGATCCTCCTGCCTCAGCCTCCTGAGTGCTGGGAGTAAACACGTGCACCACCACACCCGTCTTCTAAACTGAGCTTGATCTTTTAATTTCTTAGACATTTGTACATCTTATATCTGTTTCTGTAGTAAAATCTGATTCAGGCAGGCATTGATTGCACCCTTGTGGCAGAGCCCCGAGGACGCGGTACCCTTGGCCCCTTCCAGAGAGACCAAGCCAGTGCGGGTTCCCCCAGACACCCTCAGATCGGGGTGCGGTTGTTCACTGACACGAGGGAAGGGAGAGCGCCGCCCTGGAGCTCGCGAGGTCCCTTATTGGCGTCCTCTCTCACCAGGCGGGTGCGTGGCGCCACCTGCCGCCCAGCCCCGGGAGGGACAGCAGCAGGACGAGGAGCGCTGGCCTCCCGGGCTGGCCTCTGCCTGTCTGTGTCCCGAGTGGAGTCAGCGAAGGGGACGAAGTATGGGTGTCCAAGGGGACTCACAGCCAGCAGCCCTTTCTCAAACCCCGGCCTCAGCTCCCGGGGCCAGGCTTCTGAGGGTAACCCCAAGGGCCAGCTCCTCACCCTGTGGGATCCCAGCTCGTCTGACCCAGATGAAAGACCCAAGCAGAGGGACTTGAGTCTGCGTACTCTTCATTTCGGAGAGGACTGTACAGGTTAACAAAAATGCAAGCCACAGCCAGGTGGTGGCACTCGCCTGTCATCCCAGCGCCTGGGAGGCTGAGGCAGGAGGATTGCTTCGAGTTTGAGGTCAGCCTGGACTACAAAATGAGTTCAAGGCCAGCCTGAACTGCATAGCAAGACCCTGTCTGAAAAATAAAAAAGGAGGGGGGGGGAGGAGAAGAAAGAAAGAAAACAGGACACAGGTGAACAATGAATGAATTTATTTATTTTCTTTGGTGGTGCTGGGAATGGAGCACTGAGCCACTCTCCCGGGCCTGAATTCTCCTGTAGTGTACCTATGGTCCAAACAGTGGGGTGTGGAGGTGCGCCTCTGTAATCCCAGCACTTGGGAGGCGGCTGAGGCCATTTAGTAAACTGGAGCAGATCTAGACCTGACACCTGTCCTGACAGCCCAGGCCACGTGACACCTGCTGTGCCCATCCGGTCTATGCCAAGCCTCTGTGGTATTTCACTCTCCAGCTCAAGACTGAACTGCAGCTCTGGGCATCCTTGAAGGGAGCTGCTCCCCAAAACCAATTTATGGTATTCGACGTCACAACAACTCAGCAGCGAAGGAGTTTGTCTCAGTCACGTTCTTGTCACTGAGACACAATACCTGACACCCACAGCGCTAACGAGTTTATGGAGGGTTTGGTCCATGGTCAGGGGCTCTGAGGCAGGGCAGCATGGCAGAGGGCCTTGGGGAGAAGCAGCTGGTGGTGTAGCAGCGGGAAGCAGAGGAACATCAAGGCAGGAGGAGAGAGATCCATCCTTCCAGGTCGTGCCTCCAGTAACTTGGTTTTGGTTTTTTGTGAATGGACTATATATATATATATATATATATATATATATATATATTTTTTTTTTTTTTTATGTAGCGGGGATTGAACTCATGGCCGAGTGCTTGCAAGGCAGGCACTTATGCCACTGAGCTAAATCCCTGGGCCTGGTTTTGGTTTTTTGAGACAAAGTCAATCACATTTGGTAGCCCAGGCTGCCCTGGAACTGGAGGTGATCCTCCTGCCTCATCCTCCTGCCAGCTGAGATTATAGGTATGTGCTACCATGTCCCACTGTGGTCCCCCTTTGTGGTTATTAATCATGGTTGTTAACATGGCTAGGTTAAGAAATGTCTAGTGGATTAGTAAAGCATGCTTTTGGGCGTGTCTGTGGATGACTGATTGGCATGCGAGCCAGCAAACCAATAGAAAGCATCTCTGATTGTAGGTGGCCCCATCTTCTGGCCCTCCTCCTGTAAGCTACCTGGTAAACCGCCCTGCAGTTACACATATTTATATGTTGCTTCCCACTGATCCCGTTCCCCTGGAGAATCGTAACTAATGTACCCTTACCCTTGGGGTGCACTCCTAGACCCTCAGTGGGTGCCTGAAACTATGGTGGTGTGGATTCAGTTTCCTTTGTAAACCAGCTACAATGAGGGATTAACAACATCCAAGGTGAAAACAAACCATTACAACAGTATCCTCCAGTAAGAGCCATGCGGACTCAGTCTCTCCCTCTCAGAACAGAGTACCGTACACCTCCTCCTTGTGGTCCTACGAGATGCCACAGAGCTCATGGGGCGAGAGGTGAATGATGCATGGCATCTTACTGGAAACGGTTGTTGGTTTCTGGAAGTTTCAGTGTAATATTTTTGGGTCATGGTAGACTGTAGGTAACCAAAAGTGCAAAGTAAAACTGTGGATTGGCTGGGGGCTAGTGTGTGTGTGTGTGTGTGTGTGTGTGTGATAGAACTGGAATGTTACTCAGCATTAAAAAAGGAAGAGCCAGACACAGTGTTGCACATCTGTAGTTCCAGCACTCAGGAGGCTGAGGCAGGAGGATTGCTGCAAGTTCAAGGCCAGCCTGGGCTACATAATGAACTCAAGGCCAGCCTGGACAACATAGTGAGACCCTGTCTCAACCCCACTCCCCACCCCTCCCACCCCCCAAAAAAGGAAATTCTGACACATGGCTAAACCTTGAGGACACTGTGCTAAGTGAAATAATTTAGTCCCAGGACAGCAGGTCCTAAGTGATTGCATCTCTGTGTTGGGGTTCAGATGTGGGTGTCCCCTACAGCCCTGCTCAGTAAGGCTTGGTGCCAGCCTGTGGTGTTATCAGGAGAAGCTGGGTAATTTAGCAAGGCCTGGATAAACAACCAGGCAAACAGTCTAGGGATGTGTCTCAGGGAAGGAGCACTTGCCTAGTCTGGGGTGTTCGATCCCTGAGCCGAAAACAGAGAGAGGGAAAGGAAGAGGGAGAGGGAAAGGAAGGGGTCCGGGGTTGCAGGGAGGAGCAAATACGGGATATTGTTTGGTGGGTGCAGGGTAGGATCCGCAGAGGGGGTTCTGCCAACTGTTGCCCAATAATGTGATTGTGGTTGACAGTAATGAACTGTACACTTGGAAATTGCTGGATGAATTTTATCTTTCTGTGGCCATATTTTTTTTTTTTTTTTTTTTTTTGGTACCAGGAATCAAACTCAGGACCTCACACTTGCCAGGCAGGTGCTTTGCCACTGAGCTAAATCCCCCGCCATGTTTTGTTTTTTGAAGAGGGTCTTGCTAGGTAGTACAGGCTGGCCTCAAGCTCATGGTGATCCTCCTGCCTCAGCCTCCGGGAGATGATCAGTCCCTGCCGGGTGCACTGACCAGGCAGCCCGAGCCCCACACGCAGGAGTGTGGCAGGAGCCCCCGGAGGTGTTGGGGTGTTAGCGGAGGATCTGCTCACTTGCTTGCACGGCAGCATGTTTGTTTACCAGTTCTCACGGGCAGGGCCACCGTAACCCAAGGGGGACACCTGTGGCCCGGGGTCGGGGTCGGGGCCAGCCTCACCAGCTCCGGACAGCGGCTGCTGTAAACAGCCGGTGCTCATCTGCTCATCGAGGAGCCAGCTCAGGGGTGAGTGAGCCCGAGCCAGGTGCCCGGCCAGAGACACCCCGTTCTGAGCTCCCCGTCCCCCAGCTGCGGTCACCCTGTGCACCGACACCCGATAACCCAACAGCAGAGGTGAATGTTCCACCGCTCCGGACTGAATGTTGTGATCAACGCGAGACTCTGAAGAGCGGCCAGGGCTTTGCAGGGGAAACCTGAGAGCAGTGACTGAGCCCAACAAGCCTTCACCTGGGTCATTCAGAGCCGCTGCTCTGAGGCCTGCAGCGCTTGATATGCGGGGTGTGCCTGGGATCCCCCCAGACTTCCTGGCTTCATATCTGTGCTGGTTCCTCACTGAAGTCCTGGGAGGCTGAGGAGAGAGGGCTGATTCACAGGCCTGACCTCTGCCATGTCCATTGTGTGCGCCACAGGGGGCTGGGGGTGGGGGCTGTGTTCCTCAGCTTTCTCCTTGTTGGGACAAAACACCTGACACCCACGATTTAAAAGAGACGTGACAGGTATGGCGGCATATGCCTGTAAACCTAGCACTTGGGAGGCTGAGGCAGGAGGATTTCGGCAAGTTTGAGGCCCAACTTGGACTGTATCTCCAAAAATAAACAAATAAAAAAGCAAAGAAAAACAAGCTAGCAAGAAGCTTGCTGTGACTGCCACCTTCTGTTAACTGAGAAGGGTAAAGGGAGGGCTGTGAAGAGGTTTTATATTTAGACCTAAGTCCCAAAGCTAGCTTGACAGGCTGGGAATAGAGCTCAGTAGTAAAGCATGTGTCTAGCAAGCACAAGGCTCTGGTTTAAATCCTTGATTTCACAGGAAAAACAGAAAAACAAAAAGTCAGTTGGTAATCTTTATCCAAACAATTATTTTCTGCTTCACTGATTAGCAAATGATATTCCTATTATCCATATGGTATTATCATACCAATCGTTTTCCTACAGAAAAATCAACTCCAGCTTTAGAAAAACCTGAGAATTTGGTTAAAAAAAATTCAGGTCCCTGCCCTTAACTCCGTTTTTTGATTTGGGGGGGGGGGTCAGGGTCTTGCTGTACAGCCCAGGTTGGCCTCGAACTCATGGCAATCCTACTGCCTCAGCTTCCCAAGTGTGGGGGTGACAGGGGGGCACCACCATGCCCAGCTTAAACCTATTTATTGAATCACAGTAGCTGGTGGAATTTGTTTTTAA
Source organism: Cavia porcellus (assembly GCF_034190915.1). Lineage (NCBI taxonomy): Eukaryota > Metazoa > Chordata > Mammalia > Rodentia > Caviidae > Cavia > Cavia porcellus. Next base: position 6,340,741 of record NW_026947502.1, read on the forward strand.
ACTTCCCAGTGTATTCTGTGTATACTAAAGAACCTGGCTGTAGCGAAAACCAACTAGTTGCTCCCCCCGCCCCCCAGTTTGGTTTCCCTGTGGGCTGTTTTCAGGTGAGTCTTACAGGTGAGTTAGGTCTCTTCCGAGGAGGGAAGTTTTACTGTTCTGGTGACTTGTTTTCCATCTTTTCAAGGTGCTGAGTTGGAACCCCTGCCCTGCAGTGTGCTAACTAAGCACAGAGCGACAGCTGGCCCTTTGCTTTGTAAAGTTGATTCTGAGACCTGATCTGTTGCCCAGCAGCCCGGGCTGACCTCAGCCTGTGATCTTGCTGCGTCTTCCCTCTGAGCAGCTGGGATCACAGGAGCGCACCCCTGTGTCTGCTGTAATTCTCCAAGTCCAAGAAGCTTCTCAGGAACAAAATGAAAGTGAGAGTTAGGTGAGACTGGGCCACGCGGGCACTGGCCTAGCACGTGCAGGCGGGCGGGTTCCGTCCCCACACTGCAAACCAAACTGAACCAAGGCCCCACACAAGACCACAGACAGAACCAGACACTGGAGTCCTGCACAATCAGGTTAGCATTTTATTTTCCTCTTCCTGACACTCAAATTCAGAGAGAGTGAATGATAATAGCACATAATCAAAATAACATACAGATACAATTCAAAACATTTAACCGTCTACAATAGCTGTTCTCCATGAAGGGCACAAAGCGCACAGAAACACCTTCACAGCGATTATGCTTCACGATTGCACTTCTCTAACACTTACACTCACACTACACTCACACTGAGGGCCTAGTGCCAGCAGTGGGGCACGGAAGTGCAACCACGTAAGTTAGTGATGAACAGCTCACCCCTGACTCGCCAGCCACCCAGCTCGGTGTCCAGCGGAAGGCCTTCACCCCTCCCAGGTATGGGGGCTGCCGCACCCCACCTGGTCCTCTGCACCCGCACGCTGGTACCTCATGGGGCAGCTGCTTAGGGGGGTCCAGTTAGGAGCAGCACCAGGGAATCGCACAGAAAGCCACGTGAAGCTGGCCATTTGGACAGGAATCTTTATACCTGCTAATGCAGACACCTTATGACAACACTACAGAACTGTCACTCTTACCCCAAATATTTAAACCCAGCCCCTCACTTAGAGCACATGCTGAAGAATCCATGCGCTCCAGTACCGCTCTTCCAAAAATAATTCTGCATGACATCACTTTCCTGTTTATGTCCCAAAATCCGTTAGGGGCCAGGGGCTCCTGAAAAGAAGTTTGCTTTAGATAACCCCGCTCACTTTCCTTTGATGACTTTGGATTCTATTTTAAAGTGTGGTCAAAGTCCTAAACAATCAGGCAGTGGACTGTTAGCTATTAATGTTCTAAGTCTCGAGAACAGAAGTCAGCTGGCTCAGAGCTGCATCTTCCTAGGCTCTGTGGATTCCCTTCACACCCGGGAGCTTTTAAATCTAGGTGTGCGGTGGGAATGTTTGGGGGGAGGGCGGTACAGGATTCTAACAAAGTCCCAGTCCTTATCCCAAGAACATGGGTTTTGTTGTGGTTGTTAGGAAGCCCCAACTTAAGTTTCAAATGAAGAAAACAAATGGGCAGCAGCATCAATAGGTACTTCTGGTAATTCAGTCCTTAACTGAAACATGCTAAAAACAACACTGCTTTCTGAACAAAAGTACATACAGCAAGATCTGTTCACTGTTATCTTAATGTAAGCTTTTATTCTCTATTAATTTTGCATGCAGGAATTTATATTTGCTAATCTCTACTTTTTCATGCTTTCTTGAAGATTTTTTTGAATCAGAATCCAAATTTTTACATATATCTAGAATGACCCAAACATATCATTTTTAGCAACAGGGACTTTAAGGATGATGGCAGTGGACTCTCACCAACTTTTACTTGGCAGACATCCTTACAGACTTCAGCTGTGTGAATGATTAACAAGGCTGAAACACCACACTGAGCTTCGGAAAAAAATGTAAACTCTCCCCTAAAATGACAGCTAGAAGTAAACTGCTTTAAATGATGCAACCTGTAAAAGTGATTCTTCTTTTCATGCAGTGCTGGAGATCAAACCCAGGGCTTCACACTCACTAGGCAAGAGAAACACCGTTGAGCCCCCCACGGCCCAGGGCTAGAATCTGAATGTGGCTAATGAAATCATTTTCCAGAAGGCAGGAAACACCATTATCACAGCTGCCCATTCTATTTTAATGACTGACAAGTGGTTTATATTCTAGAAAGTGCTATGGAGAAGTGCAACCACTTGGAACTATGGAAAAGTAGACCACAGTACATTTGTATATGGCAGCAGACACACAAAACTAAACTAGATCTATACAGTTAATGTCTGAATTCACACTTCTTTGGCACTTACATGAAGACAGTAGTTCAACTATATCAATGGTTTTTTTTTTTTTTTTTTTTTTTTTTTGGTGTGTGGAGACAGGGTTTCACTATGTAGTTCAAGCTGGTTTTTAACTAACTATGGAGTCCAGGCTGGCCTCGAACTCCCAGAAGTCCATCTGCTTCAGCCTCCAAAGGCCTCAGATTACAGGCATGGGCCACCATGTCCAGCTGGTTAACAACAATGCTTTCTTTTTTTTTTTTTTTTTAAATCGGTACCGGGGATCCAACTCACGACCGCCTGTTTGCAAGGCAGGTGCTTATGCTGCTGAGCTAAATCCCCAGCCCCAACAATACTTTTTTATGAACTTTAGGAAATGTCTTACCCAATTTAAAAATGATCTCCATTCTAAAAATTCATTGAGGTAAACTGCAATCTTGTCAACTTAACCAGTTATGATCCAAAAGAATAATTAACAGCAGTCACTGAGATAGGTGTGAAGAAAAAAGCTCTTTAAAAACCAAAGTGCACTTGGAGCCAGGCATCATGGCGCACCGGGAGGCTGAGGAGGATCGGTGTGAGTTCGAGGCCAGCCTGGGTGACTTAGTGAGTTTAGGGCCAGCCTGAACTACACCTCGAGACCTTGTCTCAATAAACCAAAAACAGCGCTTGAGACCTGATATTTTTAGTTTTAGATTTTAAAACGGCTTTTGCACAGCTGATTTTTTTTTTTTTTTTTTGTCTTTTTCGTTTTTATCGGTACCAGGGATCGAACTCACGACTGCCTGCTTACAAGGCAGGCGCTTATGCCGCTGAGCTAAATCCCCAGCCCCTGCACAGCTGATTTACAGGGAGTCCACTCTTGACTTCACGCAGTAGTGCTAATAATCACATCTTACTATCTTTTGGTGCAGCATGGAGCTACGTCCCTGACATTTACCCGGGCAACACCGCAGGGCACATACCCACAGGTGCACATGCAGAGCTGCCCTCCAAGTGCCCTAACTGGCCTCCGGAGGGAGAGCTGTGTTCAGGGCGCTGTGCTCCAGCTGGGACCCTGGGAGCGGGAGAGTGGACTGCTGCTAAATGCAGTTTCATTTCTAGAGGCCAAAGAGCCTCACACCCCTGGGAGGAGGTCTCCGTCAGCTGTGGCCCATGAAAGGCTCTGTTTCTTTGATGCTGGTGTTGAGGCCAGAATGAAGGTTTTGGAGCAAGCTGCTTAACATCACAAAGCATCTTTCCCCTCCAGGGAATCCTGTAAGCTTTTTCCTTTATACCAATTTCTGACAAAACACAGTATTGCAGTGGCTCCTCTAGGAAATGCTTGTGGAGAGGCATGTCCCGGATGAGTAAGAGGGTAGCTCTCAGGAGGCTGAGCTCTGCGCAGGACGTGAAGACGAATGACTTTATCTTGGCTGGCAGATAAGCTGACCTTCCCCTTCATGCTAATGATGTTTCTAGCTATTTTCATTTAGCAGGAAGTTGAAAGTGAAAGAGACCAGCCAAACTGCTAGAACCAAACCTTAGGAATGACCTTCTCAGCTTTGCAAACCAGTTCTCTCCAGGTCACCTGCGCCTGCTTCACGGGGTGCTTCACCAACACAGACCGCGCTACCCTCACCTGCACAGTGCTTAGAGAAAGTGGTCCTTGTGATATGAAAATAATTCTCGATGAAACGGGAACAACTTCTTGGCATAATCCAACTGCAGTGGAATTAGTTAAAAAACACCTGATTTATGCTAGCCATGGTGGCACACATCTGTGATCTCAGCTACTTAGGGAGCAGAGGCTGGAGGATCACAAGTTCAAGGCCAGACTTGGCAATTTAGAGATACTCTCAAAATAAAAAAATTTTTGCCTTTTTCTTGAGACAGGGTTTCATTATGTTCAAACTGGCCTTGAACTTGAAAGGCTCCTCTCGCCTCAGCCTCCCCAGCGTTGGGATTACAGTTGTGTACCATACCTGGCTCAAGATAAAATGTAAAAAAAAAACAGGGTGGAGCCAGGTGTGGGACACACATCACACATACCTGTAATCGCAGGGGAGGCTGAGGCAGGAAGCCAGCCTGAACTACAAAGTAGCAAACCCTATCTCAAAAAAAGGGGGTGAAGGGGCTGAGCTGTGCACTAATTCAGTGGGAGAGTGCTTGCCCAGGATGTGCAAGGCCCTGGCTTTGATCCTTTGTACTGAAAAAAAAAATCAAAGACCAAAAAAGCTTGATTTATAATTAGAAGAAAATTTAAATTTAAAAGCTGGGTGTGGTTTTACATGCCTGTAATCCCAGCACTTAGGAGGCTGAAGCCGAAGGATCACTGTGATTTTGTGACCTGCCTAGGCTACATGGTAAAACCCTGTCTCAAAAAAATGAAAACAAAACAAATACATTTTTGGCACTTATTTTTCATTTTATCTTAATGAGATGGAAATTTCAGATATATGAAAAATAACAACTTCTAAAATTATAGTGCTTTTACATACCTATAATCCCAGCACTTGGGGGGATAAGGCAGGAGGATTGCTGTGAGTTCAAGTCCAGCCTGGGCTACAAAATGAAGGCCAGTTTGAACTGCACAGTGGAACCCTGCCTCAAAAAGACAGACCAAAGGATTGGGGATATAGCTCAGTGGTACAGTACCTGTCTAGCAAGCTTGAGGTTGTGAGTTCGATTCCCATACCAAAAAATGACAAAATCCCCCCCAAAACAAACAACAACAAAACAAACAAACAGGGGCTGGGGATTTAGCTTAGCGGCATAAGCACCTGCCTTGCTAGCAGGCGGTCGTGAGTTCGATCCCTGGTACCGATAAAAATGAAAAAGACCAAAAAAAAACAAACAAAAAAACAAGTTAAGTTATAGTGCTTTTTAAAAACTAAAAATTTCCCAGATATGGTGGTACATGTCTGTAACCCCACCATTTGGGAGGCTGAGGCATGAGGGTCGTACGTTCAAGGCCAAACTGGACCACATAGCAAAATCCTGTTGCAAAAGCAGAAACAATAAAAAGCTAACATTTTATTAGTAAGTGCAGCAGTGAGGCAGGCCTCAGAGTAGTGTCTGCCCAGGAAGCATTATATCCAAAAACAAGTCTTGGTGAGAGCAAGTGGGAAAAAGAAATTAGAAACAAGGATTCACTTTCTTTCTCTCAGGAAACAACACATGCCACTCCTCAGACACTCAGGACGCCACACTAAAACTGCAGGCGCTCCTATCTGCTGCTGGCCCTGGCGGGGCCCTGCGAGACTGGGGACTTCCACATGTGGCGGTCACTCCTCCCAGGGAAGCAGCACAGATGCCAAACGGGTCACCAGTGAGACCGGATCACTTCGACATGATGCACTGGGATGAAACAGCACAGCTTGCCTCTGGAGGCCAAGCCCACGAGAGCACAGGACTGGGACACAGTCTCCGGGCAGGTGACAGCAGCGCTGCTGGTTACAAATGTGTGATTCCAGGGGAACCTCGGTCCTGGCAGAAGCTGTCCCAGGGAACATGCGAGCCTTTAGGGTTATACGGGCTCCTTTCCTAACGGCCTTCTCACGTGCAGAATATTAAACATGGGGTCTTCAGAGACGCTGGCCAGATAGGACACATTCAAATGAGACGTCTGCCCAACACGGTGCCACACGTTAGAGTCTGTTTTATTGCATGATGTTTGCATAAGAAAAGTGTCACTGAAAACCGTAAGGCATCATGCAAGCATCATAATGAACTCATTATTAACTGTATGTCTAAGAGAGGTGGACAGATAATCTAAAATTTAAAAACTAGTTCCAGAAAGTACATAAAAAATTTAACATGATGAGCTTTTAAACAGGGTTTGTATTTAGTTTCACATCGTTAAGAAGTGCTTCCTCGGTACTGCTGGGAAGCTGCACTTTATAAATGGGGCCCGAGTGGTGTCAGATTATAAATTGTAAAACTATTTGCGTGGAATTAGAAACTAACAAACTTACTTGGATCAGTTTTCAATTCTCACTCAAGTAAAGTTGATGTAATTAATATTCTAAAAAACAGCTATTTTAAAACCAACAGAAGTCTATTGAATTCAAGTTCTGCACGTTGAGCAATCACCTCTCCGAGCAGGCCTGTGCCGGCGCAGGCTGGTGTTAATCAATGTACTGCGCCAACCAGCGGAAGCCTTCTCCGTAACCTTGCCTTTTGAGCACACTGCACATGAAAATCTCTAAGGGCCGGGCGTTGAGTTCTTTCAGTGATACACTGCCCTGGAAGAGAAGAAAGACATTACACTGGACCTTTATGAAGGGAAAGCCCCTGCAGTCAGGCATGGGGTGCATGCTTGTATCCTAACAGAATTACAAACTAGGCAGCAGGCTGAGGCAGGAGGATGGCAGTGATTTTTCAGCCAGCCTGGGCTAAGCTGGCCAGCCTAGACTACATAGTAAGATCCTATGTCAAGAGCCAGAAAGAAAGAAAAAGGGGTGGGGGATGCAAGGTCCATTCCCAGCAGATGAGAAATTCTATTTCAGAACAAAGGGTCATTCTGATAAAGCCATGACTCCTGGCATCAAAGTCCCCAAGACACACAAAAAGCCTCCTTTTCTCACTTTATATTAGGACGGCTTGCCCCTCAGTGGGAAAGAGGCGAGCCTGGGAGGCACACAAAAATAGTGTCTGATTTGTTGCTGTGAAGTACAGTCAGGCGTGGTGTACCTTCAGGAGGCTGAGGCAGAAAGATTATTGTGAGTTCAAGGCTATCCTGAAGTACACAGTGAGACTCTCTCTCAAAAACCAAACCCAGCCCGGTGTGGTGGTGTGCTGGTGTAATCCCAGCACTAGAGAGGCTGAGGCAGAAGAACTGCTACAAGTTCAAGGCTAGTCTGGGCTACACAATGAGTTCAAGGCCAGTTTGGGCTACATAGTGAGATGTCTCAAACAAGACAAACAAAGAAAAAGGACACACATTCTAAGTGGGTTTATGACCAGACATAGCATTTCCCAAAAAAATGTGGCGCCCACTTATTGAAAAGGCACAGAAGATGGGTATGGTCTGTATGCTAGTAGCCCTGGACTCAGGGATGCTGAGGTAGGAAGACCACAAGTTTGAGCCTAGTTTGGGCAATATTTTTTTTGAGATAGGGTCTCGCTATGTAGCCCAGCCTGGCTTCAAACTTTAGACATCCTCCTGCCTCAGCCTCTAATGTAGGGATTTAGCAATGTCTCAAAAGGGGAGGGGCTGCAAAATTTCTCTACTTGAAAGAATAGACCTGAACCAGCATTCTATTTGTAAACTATGGAGTCCTTCCATTGTTTATTTGGGCTTTTCCAATACTAATGTTCCCCTATCACTTCTTAAATAATAGCATAAATGAGTGCAAAAATAAAGTGATTTAGGGGCTGGGCATGTAGCTCAGTTGTAGAGCACAAGCCTAGCGTATGTGAAGTCCATGTTCGATCCCCACCCTCAAAAACAAAATCATCGTCTTAAAGCTGAGTATAAGTTTATGTCCAGCACAAATGTAATACTCCTATGCCCAAATTTGCATCTTCCTTATCTTAGGTAAACTGGGGGTCTAAACACAATACTGATATATTTAAATATTCAATGGTATTATTTTGTGGCCTTTTTTTTCTTTGGTACTGGGGATCAAACTCACGACGGCATACTTGCAAAGCAGGCGCTTATGCCACTGAGCTAAATCTCCAGGCCTTGTGGCCTTTGTGAGACAGACTCTCACTTGGCAGCCCAGGCAGGCCTGGAATTGCTAATGGTTCTGACTCTGCTCCAAGTGCTAAGGTTATAGGCATGTGCCACCACCTTTTATTTTGTGTTTTTAGTGGCCTGGAGATTGAATCCAGGACCTCCTGCACCACTGAGCTCCATTCCCAGCCATGGTGGCTAATTCTGAACATTTACGATTCTCAAAACTCTGAAAACTGCCAGGCATGATGGTGCACACCTGTAATCCCAGCACTCAGGAGGCTGAGCTTTCATGTAAACTACATCTCCCATCCTTTTTTGTCTTTTACTTTGAGACGGATTATTGCTAAAACCTAAATGTTGAGTTTGACCTTTAGATCCTCCTGCCTCAGCCTCCAAGAGTCCTGGGATTACAGGTATATACCAACAAACCTGGCTAAATGACAGTTTTTAGGAGGTTTTTTTCATTTAGTGTAAACACTAAGCCCTAGCCCTTTTGCTTTCTTTTCTTTTCTCTTTTTCTTTTGAAACAGGATCTTGCTGTATGTGGAGCTCAAGCTGGTCTCAAACTCACAGCAATCATGCCTCAGCCCCAAGTACTAGGATTACAGGTGTGCAGCATTACACCCAGCCCCCAGCCCTTCTTCAAGGACACTTTTTAAAATTTTGAGACAGGAGGGACTGGGGGTTTAGCTCAGCGGCATAAGCGCCTGCCTTGCAAGCGGGCAGTCGTGAGTTCGATCCCTTGTACCGATAAAAATGAAAAAGACCAAAAAAAAAAAAATTTTTTTTTGAGACAGGGTCCTTGCTCAGTTGCCCATACTGGCCTTCAATTTGTAATCCCCCTGCCTCAACCTCCCAATTAGCTGGGATTACAGCGTACACCACCACACCCATTGTTTTTCCTTTGTCCATCAGTCTGTCTCCCTTGTTACCTTTCCTGTTGTCTGACCATACAAGCCGAACACCTCTCGTAACCGCTCTTCACTGATGGCTTCAGGTCTGTCAATCTTATTCCCAAGAATCAGGATAGGCACATTAGCAATGGTCTCATCTGTCATTAGTGACTGCAAAACAAAACGAAGATGATAAACTGATTGGAAGCCATCCTAAGAGCTTACTTTGACAGGACACCCACAGTCTAGGACTGGCCTCTAACATCATGCCACACAGACTTTCTCTGGCAAACCTTCCCCACATCTTAAAATGAGCACAGGGAAACCCGAAGCCCAATTCTTATCTTCCTCAGGCTCATTCTGGAAATGCTCACTGTGCACCCCAAGCAAATCAGTGGCATATGAGCTGGGGATTTAGCTCAGTGGCTTAAGCACCTTCCTGGCAAATCAGCGGGGCAGTGCGGCCACCACCAATGTCTTGAAGCTGGTTAACCCTGGTTCCATGGCTCCTGAGCTGCGATCCAGTCAGCCCCCGGGAAGCTCAGAGCTAAGCGTAGCAGCAGCACCTGCCTGAGGGAGGCATCTGAGGGGGAAGAGAAGTGGCCCTGCCCTGGAGCAGTGCCTGGGCTCAAGCAGGAATCGGGAACTCTCTGCCCCTGCCACACAACCACAGGGCCTATCTGGAGTTTCTCACATGAATGAGCGTCCGTTTGCCAGCCCTGGGCGAAGTAGTGGTCAGGCCCGCTGCGGTCAATCATGAACCAGCTTACTCTGTGCCCCAGGTCTAGTTCTGAGCCCCTTCAGGAAGCATCCGGAAGCCCTTGAGGGCAGAGGAGAGGTCCTGAGATGTGCTCGCTCACTTCTGCATGTGGTGGCAATGCTAGTGTGCTACATGATTTCAGATTCTGGCCAGGCTGAAGGAATGGCACCTTAGGATGACCAGGACTCAAGCTCAGGTCACTCTAGAATGATGCACACATGAAACACAGGAGAAGTGACCCTGCAGAGTGAGCTCCTCCAGTCTTCCGTGTCTGTGCCACAGCTTTCTAACCATTAGGAGTGTCAAGTCCCCAACTTAACTCCCTCTGCGTTCTAAGCAGAGCCATCACTACGCAAAGCAACCGCCAGGAGTTTCACCAGAGATTACCGGAGAGCTAAACTCTGACGTCTCTACCTCCAGCCTATTTCTTTGGGCTTATCAGGTTACTTTACTATGCTTAGTTTTAATTATTTAACTTACATCAAGTTCTTCTTTTGATTCTAACAGCCTTTCATGGTCTGCACAATCCACCAGAAATACAATGCCATTGATAGCAGGAAGGTAGTTTTTCCAAACTCTTCGGGCTAACAAAAACAATCAGGAATTAGAATTTACTTGCTGGTCAAGCCTAGCAGATGGTGTGATTGAAGAGTCCATCAAGATATCAACAGTAGCTATTTTATGAGGTGTGGCAGCACATGCCTACAATCTCAGCACTTGGGTGGCTAGACAGGAGTGCCATGAGCTCAGTGATCGCCTACACTGCATAGCGAGTTCAAGGCCAGCCCGAACCACGTAGCAGGAATAAAAGAGAAAAAAAGAGAGACAGAGAGCAGCTATCCTATCCTTTAGTTAGCTGCTGTGATTTCACTATATATTCAAGTTGGTCTTTTACCCAGTGGTGCCAAGATCTTTCCAGAATGCCAAAGAAGAAATTTCAAGTTTTCTATATTGAGTGGTCAAACAGTTTATCCTTCCCCAGTTTTCTCATGTGAGGAGGAGACGTAAGCCAGGCCTGGTGGCGCATGCCTGTAATCCCAGCCAGTCTGAGCTACATAGGGATACTCTGTCTCAAAAAACAAACAAGGAGTCCTGCCCAGCATGTGTAATCCCAAAACGATGCAGGATCAAAAGCGCATGGCCAGCCTGGCCAACTTAGTGAGGCTTAGTCTTAAAGTAAAAAGCAGTAGGGCTGAGGATGTAGCTTAGGCCAAGGCTCCACATTCAATCTCCAGTACTGAAAAAAATCTACCACCAGGCCAGGAGGCATGTTATTAATTCACTGCAAGACTGCTGCTATAGAAATCTAAAGTACAAGCAGCAAAACTGTACCTATGCATATATATGTGCAGTAGCCACGGTTCTGACATTTCCAATCTGAAGCCAATGGCGAGGACAGCAGTAGTGGGTAAGGTTCTCAATGGAGACCACTTCCCAGGGGCACCCCAGAGAAACACTGGGCCCTGCAGGGCAGCAAGGGGGGCAGGGGGGGGCACTGGATTGATTTGGTTGGTGTGAAGAGAACAGGAACGGAGTGTGGGTAAAAAAGATGAGGAAAGTAAACACATCACAGAATCTGACTCTCATACTGTAAGGAATATAGTTAGCTACTGAAGGTTTTTTCAAAACCCGGACAACAGGCACTAGGTGATTTGAAGCAGAGAGAAAGGAAGCTAATTTCTACCGTAATAACTCACACTTAAACTGACCAGTACTATCATGAAAACCATCTTTGCTTTGAAAGTGTTTATCTGGGAGCAATAACCCCTAAACTCTAGGTCTACTCTGGCCTCCCTTAAATGAAATGACATTTTACACATTAGAACACAATGGCCATATTTTTATTTAGTTAAAATAAAAGATTATGAGAATAACATAGGATGTTACCTTGAACGTGTCCACCCAGATCAAAAGTTGTAAAAGTCATACCGGCAATAGTCAGTTCTTCTGAAGCTAAATAAAAACACAAAATATTTTTACAACATGAAAATCAGAAACCCACTCAGAACATACATTACATAATTTATATTTGGTATACAGTAGTTGCAAATCAAATCAATCAAATCAAGCAAAAACTAGTAAACATATTAAACACACTCCAGACCACGTGACATTCAGCTCTTTGTCTTGTCTGTTTGCTTGGTGAGACAGGGTCTCACTACGTAGTTCAGGCTGGCCTTGAAGGCCCGGTGCCCCTTTCTCAGCCTCCAGACAGCTGGGCCTACAAGCACGAGCCCTGCCCACCCCCGGCTCAATCATAACCTAACAGCGTTTCACGCAATTCTTCTTATGTGATATAGTGAAATAATTTTCTCTTATGGCTGTCATAAAAGTCTTATTTTTGGCATCAGGAATCAAACTCAGAACCTTGTGCTTGCCGGCCAGGCGCTTGTGCCACTGAGCTACATCCCGGGCCTGGGGCCTTCTTGTGATCTACAGCTAAGCTACTTTCCTAATCCCAAGACACTCTTTATGATGAAAATTGGGGGCATTTTATTCAAATTACTTTTGTTCCGCCTTTCCCTTTTGGCTCCTGAATCTGAAGTCCCTTGGGTTGCTGGCTTGTCCCACCTTAGGTTCCGTTTCTTTTGCTTTCAGCCATTTTTCTCTGCCTTTTGTACATTCCCACTGCACTGACTTGACTGGTTTTTCTTTCTGCAGCCCTGGCATGGTCTAATTTGCTGTAAACCTTCCAATAAAATTTTCATTTCAGATATTAGAGTTTTCATTAGTAGGCATCCCACTTGGTTCGGTTTGATACCTTTCTTTCTTTCCTCTTTAAGGACATGTTTTCCTTTAAGTCCTTGGGCATACATAAGGGCTGTCTTTTTAGGGCCTTTTCACCGAGCTGATTCCACAGCGTCTTTTCTCATTTTCTTATTTTGCAAAGGGTCTTGCTAAGTTGCTCTGGCTAAACCTGACAGCGTGCCTCAGCCTCCCAGAGTGCTGGAATTACAAGATGTGTGCCAGCACGCCAGGCTGGGCCTGCTGCATCTGACTTCTCTCCTGTTATGGAGCACATTTTCCTACTTTGCCTGTCCAGTGCTTTGGATTCTGTTGTATTCCTCTGAACTTTTCTCTGGCAAACAGCTGCCTGTAGATCAGTTAAGTTCTGTTGGGGCAGATCTACATAGCCTTTACTTTGCAGCTAGTTTGGTCTCATTACTAAGGTATAGTCCTTCTGGACTCTATTGAATGCCCTGTGCATCCAATCAGGATCTTCGATTCTGAGTGGTGGGAATGCAAATGCTCCCAGCCCGGGGTGAGTTCTAAGAAAGTCCTTGACTGGCTTTGTGAGCTTTACCCTGTGCATGCTCAGACTGCCAGTCTGCCCTGCAAATTTCTGAAGCCATTCTCTCACGTTTCCTCCTATACAATATTCTGCCGGACAAATCCTACTCACCTTTTCCTCCCTCATTTCTGTGCTCTGTCCCCACAACTCAGAGAGACTCCCAGGCTATGACCCCTCCCTGCATCCTGACATAGAGCTGTTACAAAGAAGAGTCTTTTTCCTGCTCCCAGGAATTAAAAGCCTGTGCTAGCTACTGCTCAGTGCTGAAGGACAGCTGTAGTAACAGTTTTATCCTGCTGCTAACAGCTAGGATGTAATTCCAGAGGCTATGACTCCTCGTGCATGGCACAAAGAGGTTTTCATAGTTATCACAAAACTTTCGCTAGTTTGAGTCTGGGTTGTTGCACTGACACACTGGGAAGAAACTCTGTGTATAATACCAAGTCAACAAAATATTTACTATGATCTCTGTTCACAGTCACTATCTATAATGAAAAGACAATGCCTGGAAATCTACTTCTGCGGTTATAAACCCTAATACATTCTGAGGTTTCCAGAAGTCCCAACCTCATTAATTAAAATGCAAAATATGATTAACATCCTAGAAAGTCCCCTGTTCCTTTCCTGTCAACTTCCACACCTGCCCCAGAAGGAACCGCGCTGACTGCTGCAAGTTAGTTTTGCCGGGTCTGGAATGAATGTCACATAAATGGTATTAGAAGCAGGTAACTTTTGTGACCAGCTTCACCATGCAGAACAATATGACAGTTTGTTTCTCCTACTTGCTGAGTAGAATTCTACTGCTTTTTTTTGATAGACACCAGAGGTATTTCTAGTTTTTACTATTATAAACAAAGCTGGTAGAAAGATGCCTGTACAGGCTTCTGCTAAATATATCTTTTCACTTTCCTGGAATAAATACCTTGGAATGGAACTGCCAGATCACAGGTAGGATATATATACTGTATCTTCTTCACACATGTTTTTAGTTGAAAATTGTACGTTGAACTCAATGTGAGCAACAGAAAAGCTGAGATGGAATCAGTTTTGTGCCACTGAATCCCTATCTCTAGCACAATATCTGACATAGGAGCTGAACAACTATTTGTTAAATAAATAAAAGAGGGCAATACCAAAAAGTAAAACAAAAACAAAAATGAACTTACACCCAACATAAGACTACTCCATAGTCTCTTCTAATCCTGTGCTTTTGCAATTTTATATACACACAATTTTGCCATAATCATTTTGTCTTTGACAGTATTGTTCTTATATCAGAATCCTATTTCTCAACACCTACTTTCTTCTCAATATCAAAAAAGGACATCAATTTTATAAAATCTTTTACCAACCTAACAGTTTTATACAAGAAATAAATACTTGGCTTTCTGGGCGCCGCCCCGCCCTCGCCCCCATTCTTTTCTCTATCTTCAGTCTCTGAATACATCCAGGCCTGGTGGTGCAAACCTATGAGTCCAGTACTCAAGAAGCTGAGGCAGGAGGATCACTGTGAGTTTAAGGCCAATCTGGGTTACACAGAGTTCAAGGTCAAGCCTGAACAATATAGCAAGATCCGCCCCCCCCCCAACAAAACAAACAACAGCAACAACAACGAAGTCTTTGAACATTTACTGAACTAAATACAGTATTATCTAAGTTTTGGTCTAGTTTTCAATTCTTTTTTCTTTTTTGTGGGAAGGGCAGTACTGGGGACTAGACCCAGGTCTTAGATTGTCCTGTCTCAGTCTCTTGAAGAGCTGGTGTTACAGGCATACATGGTGGCATTCATTATTAAAGGTACAGTGAGCTGAGGATGTAGGTCAGTATTAGAGGGATTTCCTGGCATGCAGTGGTCCCAGGCTCAATCCCCAGAGTGGCAATCAATCACTATTTTATAATTAATCTTGGGCTGATTTATCTTTATATTATATTCTACCTGCTCTTTAATCTTTTCATCAGTAAAAGTAAGGCCGCAGGTTTTATAAAGTAGACTTCTAATTCTAATAACTTTGTCATTTTTTTTTATTTTAAAGAGATTAAGACAAAAGAGGACATAACAAAGCAGATCAGATCAGAACAATGCAAGCAACACAGCATTTTACTACAAGACAATCCATAATTAACAGTAACTATCACAATGACTCTTTCTTTGAATAGTTGAGCATAACTTCATATGATAGTATCAAACATAACTAAACAGTATAAAACTATTCAAGAGAATGAAAGCATTACAGGGCTTTCAGAACCAAATAACAGAAAATGAACAATGGCTACTATATTATCTCATTTTCCATAGAAAATTTGTTTATACTATCACACATAATAATATCCGATAAGATATAACAGGGTAGAACCAAAGGAAACAGAAGAACAAAAGCATAGTAGGACTTCAGAGTAAGATAATATTAATCAGCACTGGCTATTCTAAAACTTTGTCACTTTAACTTTACTTTCTGCAATAGTACCCCATTCTACAACCTGATATACAAGATGATAAATATTAAGTAATTTATAGAACTATTATTGTTTTTCAGATAGTCTTTCTAAAAGAAAGCACAACAAATTATTCTATTGGGGCTGGAGATCTAGCTCAGCAGCATAAGTGCCTGCCTTGCAAGCAGGCAGTCGTGAGTTCAATCCCCAGTACCAATAAAAAGGAAAAAGAAAAAAAAATTATTCTATTAATTTTTGCAGTATTGGAGACTGAACTCAGCGCCTTCACACTGAGCTACTTCTCCAACCCTTTTTTTCTTCTGTCATTTGGAGATAGGATCTCAATATATTGCCCAAGCTGGCCTCCTACTTTTTGGGGTTTTTTTTTGATACCAGGGATTGAACTCATGATCTTTCGCTTGCCAGGCAGGCGCTTATGCCGCTGAGCTAAAACCCTGGCCCCCTACTTATTTTTATTTTTGTTTATTTATTTATTTTATTATTTTATTTTTTTGGTGCCGGGGATCAAACTCACGTCCTCACGTTTGCCAAGCAGGCACTTACACCGTTGAGCTAAACCCCTAACCCTCCCCTACTTATTTTTAAATAAATAAAATTTACTTATTTAATTTAAAAATATATTTTCAGGGTCGAGGATTTAGCTCAGTGGCATAAGTTCCTGCCTGGCAAGCATGAAGTTGTGAGTTCAATCCCCAGTACCAAAAAAAAGTAAAAATATATTTTTAGACCCAAATAGAATCTGGCTGTGTAGTACAGGCTTGTCTTGAACTCACTATGTAGCCCCAACTGGCCTAGAACTCATTGCAATCCTGCCTCAGTCTCCTAAATGCCAGGATTACAGGTATGTGCCACCTCGCCCAACATTTTACCTATCTATACTGTGGTGCTACAGACTGAACCCGGGCTCATGCATGTTGGCAAGCACTGTACCTCTGAGCTACATTCCTAGCCCCGCTATGACATTCATACTACCTACTGTCGAGACTGTCAGGAATAGCAAAGTAAGTGGTTAGTAAACTGACAGTAGCAGCGATTTGTAAACCGTAATCTGTCTACTGAATTAATGATTAAAAGACTATGGTTTTAAAATTTGAAAGAAATTCATGTTATGCAAACAAGATATTCATGACTATGTATCTTGTCACAATGTCTAAAATAACAACTTTATGATTCTTCTAGCTACAGAAAGGAATACTAACTCTGATAAAAAGCTCTGAGTAACATTTTAAGATCTAAATATATTCCCTGAGTCAGGCCTCTTATTTACTATACTATTTTAGGAACAGGTCAAATAATCCCATCATAAACTATCTAAAAAGCAAAACAAAAAAATTTTGGCTGCAGTATGTATTTTTGGCTGAGAAGTCATAGTTTAGAGTTCTTGGCCTTCATGGGTTTTCCCTTACAACCTAACTAATAACTGTTTGTGGAAACCCCAGAAATTTTGCAGAAACTGCAAATACCATCTGCAACTGTTTTTTTTTTTTTTTTTTTTTGCGGGAGGTTTGCAAGTAGCCAATCTGAGCCCATTATTCAGTTCTTCTTGTTGCTGATTGGCTGCTGCGCTGTAACCCACTGCAGGCAGATGTCCTGGCATTTCCTGCATTTAACAGCTCGTTGTGCCACGTGTAGCTATTTCAAGTGTTTTCAGTTTTGTTTTTCAAACTCACAACCTTGTGTTTGTCAGGCAGGATGCAGCTGAGCTATATCCCCAGCCCCAGTTCTGTTCTTAAAGCCCTAATGTTTCTAAAATGATACCCAAATGCTCTGTACAATTTAAGACTTTATTAATACAGTATTTTACTAAATTAAGTAACTCCAGGAGACATAGCATATTTAGGGTTTAAACTATAGAAACAGGCATAGGCATTTCTCTGACCATATCAGAAATTTCACTATTTGTGGGTGCTCTGGGAATGTTTGCTCTTTTTTTTAAACTTTTTATCGGTACCAGGGATCGAACTCACAACCACCTGCTTGCAAGGCAGGTGCTTATGCTGCTGAGCTAAATCCCCAGCCCTGGTGCTCTGGGAATGTAATCCCCATGAATTTTGGGATCCACTCTAGTGCCTAACTCCCAGCATCACTTTGGCTAACGAACACCGCGTAGCAGTGATCAGGTACCATGTATGGGAGACTGTTATACTTACTGGGATGCAATGTTGGGACATGTTGTCCAAGTCTGTCATCTTTTAGCATGTGTAGCAATGTTGTTTTTCCCGCATTATCCAATCCAAGAAATACCAATTTACCAGTTTTCTTATATAATCCTGGAGAGTAAGAAAATATGGTTAGCTAAAGTGATATGACACAGATTGTCCAAGTAATTTTAAATTTAGCATAAATAAGCTTGAATTTCTAAACTTATTTTCAAGTTTTTGTTTTTTCCCAACATTGGGGATGGAACCCTGGGCCTTTGCACAGAACTATACTCCAGCCCTGATTTAATTTTTAGACAGGCTCTCACTAAGTTGCCCAGGGCTTGAACTTAACGATCCTCCTGCCTCAGACTTCCAGGGTGCTGGGAATATAGGCCTTTACTGCTATGCCTGGCTTTATTTTCAGTTTTAGAAGAGTTTCGTAAAATCTGGTAAAGCCAGGCATGGTAGCACATGCCTATAATCCCAGCACTTGGGAGGCTGAGGCAAGAGAATCTCAAACTTGAGGCCAGCCTGACTACATAGTGAAACCCTGGCTCAAAAAAAAAAAAAAAAAAAAAAAAAACCAAAAAAAAAAAAAAAAAAAACCAAAAAATCTATTAATGATTTGGGATTTCAAATAATTAAAAAGCTAAATCTGACTCCACAGTAGAGTATTTGTGTTGCCAAAAGGTTGCTTGTGGTGACACCTAAGGGATGAGTATTGTGGTGGTTAATTAACCGCCCCTCGGCCTGCTGATACAGACTTGCACCGATGTTGCTGTGGGCTCCAGCTGTCGACTGGATCCTTTGGGTCTGCAGCACAGACACATTTGTTACCTTCTCCATCTGACTCTAGTAAGCACTGACTAAATACGCCATTTATGCAACATCCATAAAATACTTGATGTCATGTATGTAGGAAGCTACCCTGAAGGAAAAATTAAAGGAATTTTTTCACAGATGAAAATAAACTATGTATATTTTTTTCCTCCTATTCTTTCTTTTTTTGTGAGGGGAACCAGGGATCAGACTCATGCTCTTGCTAGGCAAGCACTTATGCCACCGAGCTAAATCCCCAGCCCTAAACTACGTATTTTAACAAAAGAAACCATAACAAAATTTTCCCAGCCAAAAGGTTAAATCGTTCATTGGGTGAATATCCCTGAACATAAGGTGACACTGTTGATCACAGAATTCCATAAAACTCAGCAGTAACAACAACAAAACGAGTATAGCTGGGTGTGGTGGCACATGCCTGTAATCCCAGCACTTGGCAGGCTGAGACAGGAGAATCACCATGAGTTACAGGCCAGCCTAGGCCACACAGTGAGTTCAAGGCCAGCCTGCACCACACAGCAAGACTTTGTCTCAAAGACAAAACAAAACACAAAAACCAAGTGTACACAAGTGTGGTGGTGTCCATTTACAATCCCAGTGCTCTGGGAGGCAGAGGCAGAAGGATTACAAGTTTGAGCAATTCAGTGACTTAGGACGCAGCGGAGGGAGGCCCTAGGTTTAGTTCCTGACATTTATATACAAAGTATGCCATACACATAAGAAATAGCAGCTCGGTACCAATAAGTTGATAAATAGGAAAAAAGGGCAACAATGACCAACTGATAGTAGACTGGCACTGAACTGCTGCAGTTGACACTGAATTTCTTCAGTAACAAGTGTTTTTTAGTGGAGACCATTTTTATTGAACATACAAAAGCAAAGTAAGCAAGCTCCCGAGGAGTAGGCATTTCCTTTGGACAGTGGTACAGCACCAGCACGCTCAGACTGCACTGCATCAGGAGTGCAGGTGCTAACCACACTTTACGTTTCTCTTGGCAGTTTTAGGATTTACCACGAGTGTTTCTTCAAACAGGTTGTGGTGGCACAATCCCAGTGCCCAGAAGGCTGAGGCAGAACGAGTTCTAGGCCAGCCTGGGCTACACAGTGAGTTTGAGACCAGCCTAGACTACATAGTGAGGCTGTCTTAAAAACAAAAACAAAGGAAGTTTTGTTTTTTGAGCTAGGTGTGGTGGTGCACACATGTGATCCCAGGACTCTGTGAAACTGAGGCAGGAGGATCACAAGGTCAAGCCCAGCCTAGGCAACTGAGATCTTGTGTTGAAATAAAAAATAAAAATTCTGGGATGTAGCTCAGTGATGCTGGGGATTGAACACAGGACCTCACAAACCCTAAACACACTCTGTGCCACTGAGTATATTCCCAGACCTGAACTTTAGATTTTGTTTTGTAGTTCTGAGGTGGGGTCTCACTAAGTCGCTGAATTGCCCAGGTTAGGTTTGAGCTTTCGATCCCCTGCCTCAGCCTCCCAGAGCACAGTGGTGGGCCACTAAAATCAGCTCACTTGCATTCTTGATTGCTGGCTTATTGGTAAAAAAGTACTGCACAAATAAGTACATGCATATAAACAGGATTAGTTGGGGTAAGAAGAGAAAACGAAAGGCCAGTGTTACCTAAAAACTGTAGCACACTGCTGAAACCACTGTAAATCCAATCAAATATGAAGGACATATCCAGATCTTATAGGGTCTGAAAAAAAGAATGCTGGATTTAGTAGAGTTGCCATTAGGCACCAATGTACATAAAACACCTGCAACATTAAATACCAACTCTCAGTAAATAATCCGACAGCAACCTTACAAACAGAGTTAAACACTGTTACCCAAGTCCTTCTACCCAAATGGTACTGTTGGATGAAAAACAAAATTCCATTAACATATCAAATAGAGCTGGCACTGTGGCCCATACCAGAATTCCACTACTCAGAAGGCTGAGGCAGGAGGATTGCAAATGTGAGGCCCTGTCTGGGCAACTCAGCAAGACGCTATCTCAAAATGATAAATAAAAAAGGTTTTAGAAGTAGTGGCATAATCCCCAGATTCAAACCTCAATACTACCAAAAAAAAAAAAAAAAAATCAAGTGGAGACTACTCTTTGCCTAGTAAAGTAGCAAAGGGAAAAAGAATTATAGCACTAAGGATTAGGAAAAACATTGTAGCCAGGTATGGTGGTGCACAGCTAGGATCCCAGCACTCTGAAGCTGAGGCAGGAAGGTTGCTGTGAATCTGAGGCCAAGCTGAACTGCAGCGACACCCTGTCTCAACAACAACAACAGCACAAATGAACCAAAAAAAAAAAGCATGTCAAGGATAGCATGGCCCTTTAAACTTTTTGGATTTGGCCCAAATTTCAGGCCTGTTACTATCTAGAAAATGAACTTTGTTGACCTCAAAGCAACACACATACAGTGTGTGTGTATTTTTAAATAGTTTTGGTGCTGGGGACTGAATCCAGAACTTCGTGTGTGGCAGCAAAGTGCTGTACCCCTCAGCTGTACCCCAGACCTTTCTTCCCTCAGGGTCTTTTATTTTCTATATTACTCCTGTTACTCAACATATGTGTTAAATACAATTCATGCTGAATCAAACTAGACTGTACTTTTCTACTATGATTTGAATTTTTAAAGTACTATATTCAGAAATATGCTTAAATTTGAAAAATTTAAAAATATGATCTAAGAAAGCCAGAAATTTATATATGGTACCAGCTGTATCTTTTTTAAATTTGTGGCCATCCTCCTGCCTCAGCCTCCCGAGTGCTGGGATTATGGGTCTGTGTAGCAACCGTGCCTGGCTATCTTTACACAAAGTCTTTGATCACCTCACTCAAGTGGGTCATCAATCCTGCCCTAGAAGGGCTCACTGAACTCAGAATCTAGAGGTGGGAGGCCAGAGTGCTAGCACATGGTGCTGACTGAGGGGGAGATGAGAGCAGGCCTGACTCCATATGAACGAGCCGTGGGGCCTGGTGATGGCCTCTTGACGCTCCTTTCCTCTTTTTGTTCTTCCAGTCAATTCCTAATTAAGTAATTAGCAAAACTATGAAGAGTTCTATATGTCAGCGTCACGAGAATGAGAAGCGAACAGCAACACACATACAGATATACACGAACGTAACACCGTGAGAGTTTCTATTTTACTCAGCCTAAAAATTACACCTTTTGAGAAAAGGTCTTGCTATGTGATTCAGGCTGGCCTTGAACTCACTATGTATCCCAGGCTGGCCTGAAACTTGCTGTGTGATCCTCTTGCCTCAGCTTCCTGAGTGCTGGGATCACAGGCTTGTGCCACTACGCCTGGCATAGCTTTCCTAGTGATTTTGCAATGCAATATGTTTTCCAAATAGAATCATAATAACCTTGGGTGCAGACAATTGAGCAGTAGAATACGTTGAGCTATTTCATTCAAATCAACACATTTCATGGCTTATATTATGTGCAAGGTCCTGAGCTAGATCTATAAGGACTACAAAGAATGATGATCAATGCAGCTCCTTCTCTCACAAAGGGTGTAATTCTAGACTGAAAAGTTAGCTCCACACTGTGATTTAACTGAAAATCATGAACACCAAGTGCTTTATCATCTGGGACGATATTAATTTACCTGTAGGGTTTCAAGATTTATACAAATACATGCACAAAAGCCCATACTGTAAATCATAAGCTCCACATTAATTTTTTAAAAGTATATAAAACAATGGGAAAAAGTATGCTGTGCTCACAGATGTACTTTTACAGTCCATATTAAAAGAGAAATAAGGCCTGCTTCTTATAGATCCATGCAAATTCCCATTTCCACGGTTTCTTTTTTTTTTTTTTCTTTTTCATTTTTATGGGTACCCGGGATCGAGCTCACGACCGCCCCCATGCAAGGCAGGTGCTTATGTCGCTGAGCTAAATCCCCAGCTCCTTATTTCCACAGTTTCAGAGGAGGCAAAAGGCGCATTTAAGGGCATTTAAGGAAGGGTTTTTGAGCGTGTTTATTTAGCTTGAGTGTAAAGATTAAGCAGGGGTTCACTAAGAAGGCTGTGAAGGCCGCAGTATTCAGAGGTGTCAAATCCAACAGGGTACAGCAAAGTTAGGCTCTGTTGTGTAACAGACTGGGCTGAGGGGGCTACAACTGAGCTGAAAATCAGCAGATGCTAATCAGCGAGGCAGAACCTGAATGCTAAATCAGATTCAATCAGGGCCCCTGCACAACGGGGTTGGGCATGGTGGTGCACACCTGTAGTCCCAGCCACTCGGGAGGCAGAGGTAGGAGGATCACTCGAGTTCATGAGTTTGAGGCCAGCCTGGCAGACATATGGAGATCCCACCCCCAGATATAAGCATAAATACAAATATGAATACGGACAAAAGAAACAATACTGAATCATTCAATTTAATCCAGCAACACAAACACAAAATCAACAGACATTTACTGAACTCCTATGAACACTATGGTCAAGAACAGGTACATTCAAGCTAGTAATGTGGTCTCCACAAGCTCATAAATTTAATGTTCCTGTGTGATTCTTGGCTGGACCCTTAATGACTTGAATGTGGATGCTACAGCAACGTCTGTATAGGTGACAATGAATGCTGTGCAAGGGGAGACCTAGGGCAGGGCCAACCCCAGCGGAAATGAAACCCATGTGTGTCAGATGCGCCGTGCACCTGTGCAGCCAGGTGGATGCGACGCAGGGATGACTGACAAAGGTATTCCAACCTGCCCGCTCCTGCAAGTGTGTGTCTACAAAGACAGGTATTCATCGGTATTAAATAGACATGGATTTTATTTTTTATGAAACCAAGGCTTGGTGTATAGTTTCATAAAATAATAAGCTATAATAAAGGGAGCTTGTTACTTATATACTAACTACCTCACCCAGCTTATATGTGGCCCAATGCAATTCCTTTTCACTTGGTGTGGCTCAGCCACACCCAAAGCCCCAACACTCATGGTCTAGAGGTTAAACCTAGGACCTTGGAGCCAGGACAGGCCCATTTACTGCCTTAAGCAATTTACTTCACTTTCCCATAAGGGTAGCCACTATCTCAGACTGCCGTGAAAATCAAATAAATTAGTATTCACAAAATGGTTTGTACATGGCATGGACTAAGCATTCAGTGCCATATGCTGCTATTTCTGCTACTGTATGGCCCACAGTATTAGGAGATATATATATATATATATATATATATATATATATATATATATGTATATCTCCACCAAAAATGTATATATACTTCAGGGAAAGAAAAATAGTACAATGTTTTCTTAACAGATGGTGTTACTCTTGTGTGGGGAACCCTAAAGGATGTCTGATGTTAACAAAAGCCACCTGCCTTAGAGAAAAACTACATAGAAGGACCCTGCCTTAAAACAGCAGGAGGAGGGGGATTTAGCTGTGCAGTACAAGCACCTGTCTGGCAAGCGGGAGGTCATGAGTTGGATCCCTGGTACACAAAACACAAAAAGCAACAACAACAAACAACCTGGCATGAAGGTGGAGCATGCCTATAATCCCAGCACTTGGGAGGCTGAGACAGAAGGATCGTTTTGAGTTTGTAACCAGACTGGGCTAAAAAGTGAGCTAAAGATCAGCCTGAATTGCATGAGACCCTGTCTTAAAACAAAACAAAATACCAAAACTAAATCAAACCAGAATTTTTCTCTTGATAGTATCTTTATGGGCAAACCAATGAAACTAGGAAGGTTAGAAGAATTAGCAGTGGCAAAATGGGAAGGAAAGATGTCATAACATAAATACAACTACATGCTAGGTGTGTGATACATGTCTGTAATTCTAGCACTGGGGAGGCTGAGGCAGGAAGATCACCATGAGCTGAAGGCCAGCCTAAACAATACGTAGAGAACCTGTCTCAAAAACAAACAAACAAAAACAATTTACAGAGAGACAGCTCTGGTGACAAAGGCTACTTTTTGACAATTTGAACAGGATGCCGGAAGCAGTCTACTGGAGAACCTAAGGCCAGTACTCAAAGCATTACCAAAGCCATCTCGATATTCATGTACCATGTGACTATCAATGAACCACATTTCTCCTGAAATATCTCTTCAGCTATTATGCAGCTCACATGAGATAGACCACACAAAGTAAGCCTGGCTAGTGTCGTTGCCAAGAGGAATGAGAGCAGAAGTTAAGAAGTGCAGCCATTGGGCTGGGGGTTTAGCTCAGCAGCATAAGCGCCTGCCTTGCAAGCAGGTAGTCATGAGTTCGATCCCTGGTACCGGTAAAAATACAAAAAAAAAAAAAAAAAAAAGAAGTGCAGCCATAGTTCAGGCACAGCTGCACGGCCCTGTGATCCTATAATGCAGGAGGCTGAGGCAGGAGGATAGTAAGCTCAAGGCCAGACTTAGCAACTTGGGAAGACCCTACTTCTAGGAAACAAAAGATCTACAGATGAAACTCCATGCTCCCTGGGTTTGATCCCTGGTATCCAAAAGGTGCAGGGGGTGGGGAATAGAATAAAAGAGTCTGAAGGAGTAGCAGGAATACAACTCCACAAGAGCAGAAACATGTACAGAAATTGTGAGAAGCAAAACTAGGGTGGGGAAGGGAACAAGCTAAGTGACTGCTATGCAGGCCGAGGTGTAACTGCACAGTACAGCACTTGCCTAGCATAACTGAGGCTCTTCAATCGAAATCCAGCGCTGCACACAACAAGCAAAATTGTTCCAGAGATCTCACCGGGATTAGAAAGCAAACCTTCACAGTAGTGCCAGTCAGTGCCGATTTCTCACTTGACTCCCTACCACTACCAGCAACGCTCATCTTTAGAGAAGAGGAACCGCTGGAGATTGGAGACCTCCAGAACAGCAAAGCAGAGGACAAGGAGGCAGGACATGGAGAGGGCGCTGGCGGGAGGGAGAGGTGGTGTGATCGAAGTCCAGACTTAGCGGATACAGTATAAAGGGGAGCAGCATGTGTATGATGGTGAGGGTGGGGTGCCTGGCTTTTCAGACACAGGAAAATGGGGAAAGTCTGTGAGCCAAAACACAGGTGAGAAATGTGAAAGACAGACGCCAGAGCTGTGGCAGCAACATGAATACGGTAGGGTTGAAGAATTCCAGAGAAGTGCAGGTCCGGGTGTGACCAGCTCCAAGGGCTGGCTCTGGCCTAGACAAATAAAGTACAGGTGAAGCATATGGTGAGTCAGGCTACAGGGGACACAGTCCACAGGGGCACTGGGCCAGAGGGCATTGCTGCAGAAAGTAGGCTGAGTAGACAGGCAAAGTCTTACTGCAGATAAAGGCTGACAGGTAAGAGCCATGAGAAGAGAGGAGGGTTAGAACAGGGCAAGCCTTAAAGAACCAAGATGTTTTTGCATAAAGATGGTACTAATTTCCTCTTAAAAATTTGTCATAAGAGAAATAATACAGAGAAACTACTCCAGAAAATAATAGTTATATTTCTATAAAGTTATTTCTTTTTTTCTTTTTCCTTTTTTTGGGGGAACTGGGGATCGAACCTAGGACCGTGCGCTTGCAAGGCAGGCTAAATCCCCAGTCCTCTATAAAGTGATTTCAAAGAAACTGAAAAAGCTAGGAATTATGTTAGAAACAAAATTATCTGTTATTTTTTTAAACAGAAAAATATTGAAGTATCAAAGTTACTTAGCTAGAACCTGATACCTGAGCCCCGAGAACAGGTTACACAACCTCATGAGCACATTATTAAGACATGTGAAGAGCAAAGGTCAAGAACAAGGAAATAAATATACGTCAGCAGATTTATTTATTGCATGAACATCCAACAGGAAAGGGCCCTAGGCAGATTAAAAGTAATCTACTCAAGTAACATGGAAATCAGTGCAAAGGATGTAATGGAATAGAACTTCTCAGATTACACTAACTTCTTAAAACCGCATCCTTATGCTCTGGGGATGAAGTGTCCAGAGTAGGCACAGTTGAAGTAGATCAGTGGTTGTCGGCCTGGGGCAGGGAGGTGGGGAGCAAAAGCTCATGGCCACTGGCTTTCTTTTTAAATGGTGGAAACTTTGGGAATTAAACAGCGGTGATGGTTGCACAACAGTGTGACTACATTAAAAACATTAAATTCTGTGAAGGGGTTTGTGTTATGCCTACTATAGCTCAATAAAACTACTATTAGAAAATAAACAGAAGCCCAATTCCTATAGTTCCATTCAGTCAGGGAGCTTAGGCACAAGGATCTTAGTTCCAGTCTGGCAACTCAGTGAGACCTGGTCTCAGAATAAGAAGTAAAGAGGACTGGGCATGTAGGTCCGTAGCATAGCACTTGCTTACCACGTATGAGGGCCTGCATTCAAGCCCCAGTATGAAAAAAAAAAAAAAAAATCATGTGAGATGACAAAATACAAACACTCAAAAGAGTAATTCTGGGACGCTTGGCATGCCTGTAATCCCAGCACTCTGGGAGGCTGAGGCAGGATGATCAGAGTTGAGCCCAGTGTAGGCAATTTACTAACTTGGCAAAACCTGTTTCAAAATAAAAACTGAAAAAAAGGTGGGGCTAATAGGTTAGCGCAATGATTAAAAAACATAAAGAGTCTGTAAGAGCCATATATTACCTGTAGCTGGGCATAATGGTGATGCTTATAATCCTGGCATTCTTTGAGGCTGAGACAGGAGGACTGCAGGTTTAAGCCCAGCCTGGGCAACATAGTGACTCAGCAAGACCCTATCTCAAAACAAAAAAGGGCTGGGGATTTGGATAGATGCACTGAGTTCAATCCCCAGTATCATTTAAGGTGTGGGGGGCTGTACATAGCTCGGCAGTCTCTCTGAAGAGCCTGCATGAGCCTCTGGGTTCAATTCCTAGCATGACAAAAAAAAACCAAAACCAAAAAACAAGCTATCTTGCTTCAGACAGGGTCTCCTTATGCAGCTCAGGCTGGCCCTGAACTCACTATGTACACGTGCTGCCAAAGTGTTATGGCTTGTATCTAGACATCTCCCTAAAGCCTCATGCAGTCATAGGTGGGGCTTGTTCAGAAGTGTCTGGATCTAGAATGTGTGACACTGGGATTATTATTCATGGTGCAGTGCTAGGCTCAAGGGCATTAGGATTAAGGGTGTGAGTACTACTTGCCCTAAGTAGCCTGAATGAGACATCAGGGCTAGAAATGGTTGCAGTTGACCCTTACTGCCAAGTAGTACTCACACCCTTACTGCCTTGTTACTGTCTGTCCACCATGAACTGTCTCTGCTCTGCAATGCCACTCCGCCCTGGAGCTGGCCGATTATGGGCTGAAACTTCCACAAAAACTGTGAGCTAAGTAAACCTTTCCTCCTTTAATTTTGGGAGTCAGATATTTTGTCTCAGCAAGGAGAGAAAAGTAAGACACCAAAGTGAGTACAATGAACTATGTAGCCCAGGCTGGCTTCCAACTCGGTACCACCCTCCTGCCTCAGGCTCCTGAGTGCTGGGTTTGCAGGAGTATAAAACCTGCAAGTGGACTCTCTGTAAGCTAATTTAGTAATTCCCTTGTAAATTCAAATAGTATTAAAAATATACAGAAAGCCAAATGACTTCATCACGTTTTGTATCTTAAATGTTCTAAGACAGTGCTGCTTTACAAACTTTCTCCCCTGAAATAGTTAGATTTTTTTTTCTATAGCCTTTAAAGTTTTGAAACTATGATGTCAATATCCTACTGTTGGGGGAGGCACCTGAAATATTTTAGGACTGGATGTATAGCAATTATAATTAGTGAACAAACCTTTTAGTTCTCAAAGTCCACAAAAATACACATTCAAGTTTCCTTTCCAGGAAAGTGACAACAGAAAAAAGGTTAAAACCATGACAAATAAGCCCAAAGTGGTGGCTCACACCTGTAATCCCAGCACTCGGTGGGCAGAGGCAGAAAGACTGCTATGAGTTCAAGGCCAGTCTGAATTATAGTGTGATACCCTGTCTCAAACCTCTGCCTCCCAAAAAACGAGACAAATATAAATATCCTGAACTAGCAAGACCCTGTCTCAAAAACAAACAAATTCTAAATTTAATCCCTAGTACAGGGCAGGGCTGGGGAGAGGGGAAGTGAGGAAAAAAACCAAACTGAGTATGACTTGCCAATGGTGAATTAAGAAAATTACAATAGACACACTTGATGATAAATTGCATCCTCAAAACACTAAGTTCTAAGCACTATAAAAGGAGAAACTTTTGAACACTTATTTAAACATTATTTGCTTAATAATATTTTGTAGAGAGATAATTTAAATGAGTTTCATCTAAGAGTGTAGAGAAATGAATCATTACTAAAGAATTCTAGTTTGTGGAGCCTGGAGTGATGTGGCAGTGATTTCCATTTCTGATAGACTGATCTTTATGACAAGTTGTGCTTGAATTTCTACTCCAGCACAATAATGCAAGGAAAATGAAGATTAAAATTTACCTTAAATTGCTCATCTTCACAATTACTGTACGACGCTTCTCTAACATTTCTAAAATGAGGAAAATCATTTCCTACAAATTCAGAAAGTGCCAATGAACTATGTTAAAATTTCATTTATTTATTTATTTATTTTCTTAGGGGCAGGGTGGTCTTGCTATGATGCCTTGGCTGGCCCCAAACTTCTGAACTAAAGTGACCTCTCACCTCAACCTCTGCAGTAGGTGGGGACTCCAGGTGCACATTACCCAAATTCTGTTTTTGCTCGCTTGCTTGGCTTGTTTGTTTGGTTTGGTTTTTCGAGACAGGGCTTCCCTATCTTAGCTCAGGTTGGCCTTGAACTCACTATGTAGTCCAGGCTGACCTGAAACTCCCTATGATCCTGCTTCAGCCTCCTGACTGTTGGGATTACAGGCACGGGCCAGCACAACTGGCTAGGAGTTCTAAAACTTTTAAAATTCAAAATAACCGGGCGCGTTGGTGTACTGCTGCAATCGAAGCACTTGGGAAGCCGAAGCAGGTAGATCACTGAGTTTGAGGCCAATCTGGGCTACACAGTGAACTCATAGCCTGAACCACACAGCAAGACCTTGTCTAACAACAACAACAACAACAACAAAAATTAAAATTCAAATATCCTGGTGACAAACACAGATCTTCTGAAGGGTTCGACAGCAGATACATACCGCTATGCTATGTTGGAAACACTTTTTTTTTTTTTTTGGTCTTTTTCGTTTTTATCGGTACCAGGAATCGAACTAACGACTGCCTGCTTGCAAGGCAGGCACTTATGCCGCTGAGCTAAATCCCCAGTCCTATGCTACGTTGGAAACTGTAAATATGATAGTATAGTACTGCTTTCCTTAAAGGTCTGCTGCGTGATAGGCAGTACCTTTCACACAGTTTATCATCAATAAACATTCTTTTCCTTCTTTCACCCACTTCAATGCAACTTATTCTCAACCAGTACTGTAGCACGGCACACGGATTTCTTCGGAGGAAGACAATGTAACATTGTGCTTGAGGGAAGAATGTACACACAAGGGTAGGTTGGATTTCTTCACCTTGGCTTGGCCAATATATCAACCCTTTAAATTTCTGATTAATTTGGTTCTCTTTCAGGTAATGATGCCAATGTTAAGTGTTTGAAAGCAAAATTCGATCGTGTGGGAAAATCTTGAACACTGTAAATTATGTCAGTTTCTCCCTAAGTGTTACCGATAGTTCTGCCACTCAACCCGGGCTCGGGCTCTGGCAAAACGTTAAGTACCACCCGGAGGGACGCTCAGTTTGTCTCTGCGCTAACTGGGAGCTCAAAATAAACCTGGCTCGTCATAGCCTCTCCAGCTGTCACTGATCCCCCTGGCCTTCACCCTTCCCGCTGAGGAAACTGAGGACAGGAGAATAGAGAGGCTCGGCTGCAGTCCTCCTGGTCTTCCTGAAATCAAGCGTCCCGCCCGGGGTCACAGAGCGGCGGGCGGCGAGCGGGGACAGGACCCGTCCTCCCCCGCTCACGGAGCCACGGCGGGGCCCCCGGGTGGGCCTAGGCCCTAAAGTCGCATCTCCCCCGCGATCCCCCAGCCGCCGCCCGCCGTCGCAACCTGAGGAGGCGCTGCCACTCACCTGCGACGGGAGCGAATGCAATTCCTCGCTTGACGTCGGCCCCGCACCCTCGGAGCAGAACAGCAGTGCGCGATGGCTGCCGTGGCCCCAGCTCGCTTCGGGTCCTTCCGGGCGGGCGGTGCCTCAGTGGCGAAGGTCCCCGGGCCGCGGCGCCGCGAGCGCTCAGTTCCGCCTCCTGGCGGTCCCACAGCCACCCCCAGAGCTGAGCGCGCCCGCCGGAGCCTCGCTCCTCGCGCCCCGCCCCCCGGACTGTGGGGACCTGCGGGGCTGTAGGGGGGGGGGGGCGCCAGGCGCCTGCGCTGGGGCAGTTATCTTCGTGATCTGCCTCTTAAAACTTTTGACACCTGCACTCCCCGGTGCTGGGACTAGAACATAGGGCCTCAGACGTGCTAGGCAAGCTCTCTACCACTGACTTACACCCTACATTTGTTTATTGTTTCCTATATGGGGAACTAAAGCCCAGGTCCTTCGCACTGAGCTACATTCCCCAGGCCTTTTAAAATTCTTTATTTAAGTTTGGGTTTTGAGACAGCATCTTGCTATTACTTGGGGTTCAGGTTGATTTCAAACTCACTATGTTGCCCCCCGCCCCCCAGCATCCTGAGATTACAGGTGTGTACCACCAAATCTGGCCACTTTTTTTTGAGAAAAGATCTCTCTGAATCACTTTCTAGGCCTCAAACTCACGGCAATCCTCCTGCCTCAGCCTCCCGAGGGCTGGGATTACAGCCCTGCACCTCCACACCATGAAGAATTTCTGTTTTGTTTTGCTTTTGGTACTGAGGATGGAACTTACGACCTTGCACTTAACAGGCAAGCACTTGAGCCACTGAGCTAAATTCCTGGCCGTAGAAATCCCAATTTCTAATGGTAAAATGTACAACTACTACTATGTTTTGAGTTCAGAAACAAAGTAAATCTATTTTTTATCTGAAATAAATATACATAATTATTTCTCTGAACAATAGCCTATAAAGCTATTTAAAACAACAAGAGAAAGCTCGCAATAGCAATTTATAGTACATGCATATCCTTTTACATTTTTTTTTAATCAAAGGCCTAGAGTCCACAGGCTTGTCCTCATCTCTCTTGTTCCTCAATTTAATTCTTTAATTCATTCAGTTTGAATTAATACTTTTAAGGCCCCAATGTAATGTGCTGAGTTCCTTGAGGCTTTTTTTTCTTTTCTGGCACTGGGGGTCACGACTATGCACTTGCAAGGCAGGCGTGCCAGCCCCTCCCTTGAGGCTTCTTAATTTACTTTTCCTTACCCTTTCCTTTTCTTCTGCCTTTCCAGTACTGGGGATCTAACCCAGGGACACTCCTGAGATACATCCCCAGCACTTTCTATTTTTTACTTTTAAACGGGTTCTCAATAAATTGTCCAGGCTGGCCTCAAACTTGTGATATCTCTGAGTAGCTGGGGAATGCATGAACCACCTTGCTGGGCCTTATTTTAAGAGTACAATTTAAACTGGGTGTGGTAGTGCATGCATGTGATCCAGGCAGTCTGAGAGGATGAGGCTGAGGGATCTTGAGTGACTTAGCAAGACCCTGTCTCAAAATAAGAAAACATTGAAAAGGGCTGAGGATGCAGCCCAGCGTGAAGGCCCTGGGTTCAATCCACAGGACACCGTGCACACAAAAGTGGCACTAAATATATTCATACTGTTGTGTGATCATCACTGCCATTATTTCCATAACTCATTTGTAAAATCAGGACTCTATGCGAATTAAATGGTAACTTCCTATTTCCTTCTCCAAGCATCTTGTAACCACCATTCCATTTGCCATCTCTGTAATTGTGAGCATTTTGAGTACCTCATGGAAGTGGAATTGTACTGTGTGTTCTTGTGACTTATTTCATTTACAGATATCATCAAGATTCATCATCCGCATCCCCAAAAAAACCCTCCCCTGACATGTTGCAGCATATACCGGAATTTCCTTCCATGTATGTATTTATTTAGGTTATTTGGGAAAGGATCTTGCAGTGTAGTTCAGTGAACTTGACCCAGTGCTCCTGCCTCAGCCTCCCAAAGTGATGGGGTTACAGGTTTCTGCTACTACATGCTGCCAAATTTTTTCTTTAAAATTGATGATATTAACCACAGTCTACAAAAGTGTTTTACTTGCTATAAGTCACAAGCCCAATATTTCTTTTTCTTTCTTATCGGTACCAGGGATCGAACTCACAACCACATGTTTGTAAGGCAGGTGCTTATGCCAGTGAGCTAAATCCCCAGTAACACAAGCCCAATATTTCTGATGGTTGCTATTGTTGCTATAAAAGTAATACACTATAATTACAAAAAGTTCAGAAGAAACAGAAAAATAAAATAGGAATAAAAAATCACCCTCAGGCAAATCTCAGATATTAATCCCAACAATCAGGAAGATCATAAATTTGAGGCCAGACTGGGTTACACAGTGAGTTTAAGGATAGCTTGGGTGATATAGGAGAACTTGTCTTTAAAAACCAAAATGGGAACAAAGGAAAATAAATACAAAAAACCCTCGCATAGGCAAGAGGATAATAACTTTGAGGCTAACCTGGGCTACATAGTGACTCTGGCTCAAGCCAGTTTTGTAAAACAATTAACATTAAAAACTTTAGCTAAGGGCCGGGTGATTTCGCTTAGGGGCATAAACGCCTGTTTCTTAAGTGCCAGGTTGTGAGTTTGACCTCTGGTACCAAAAAACAAAAAAATCTTTAGCTACACACTGTTTCAAAGACTGGCTCCAGCATTACTACATTATTAGCTACTTGATATTTTATTTCCTACATCTATAAAATGGGCACTAATATCCAAAAGGAACTATATAATGAGAAAATTATATACAAAAAGGAATAGCTATGGGAAAAATATCAGTCAATTATAGTACAACTGCGTAGACCTGGCCTGATCCAGCTGAAATCTCGGCTCCTGAGTTATAGAGTCCCCCTTTCTTTCTTTCTTTTTTTGGAGGGGAGGGTGCTGGGCTTGGACCCAGGCCCTTTGCACTGAGCTGCATCCCCTGCCTTTTCCAATTTTTTATTTTGTGAAGGGTTTTGCTAAATTGCCCAGGCTGGGCAATCCAGGCTGGGCAGTTGGCAGGCTAACTTGCCATCCTTCTGCCTCAGCCTCCTTGTGTGTGATTTTTTGATGTCGTTGTTTTCTTTTTCCAACACGGGAGCATGAATCATATTTTTGAACGTTTCCTGTAGCAGCAGCATGTGGGTTGTATTTGAACAAGTCAGAACTGGAACCTGATATGAATTCAGTAAGGAGGCTGCTGAGGTCAGCAGGGAAAGAGAAACAGGAAGTCACTTATGAGAAGCTAAAGATTGCAATCTATACAATTTCATGATTTATTGCAGGTGGTTAGCAGAGGTAAAAGAGGTATCAAAGTCTAAAGTTTTAACCTGGATTAATAAATACACTTCTCTCCAGTTTTACTACAACCAATTTATCATCTTTGCCCCCCAGTTAGAGCAAAATTCCATTCCTGGTTATTTTTCTCTGTAATCAATTATCCTCTTGATAGCTTCATTTTAAAACACGAATTAGGTCAATTTATTGCCCCGTGTACAATTCTTGAATCACTTCCCAAAGCCCCTAAATACCTTACAATGCCTTTTACACCTCTTGTGGGTCTGGCACTGTTACATCTCCAACCATATTTCCTATCACTGCCTTGCTCCAAGCCCATTTCCGCCTCTGGATCTTTGTGGGTGCTGTTCCCAGGTCTCTCAGAGCCTTTCTACTACAGATTGAACCCAGGAGATTCACACTGAGCTACATCTTTGGCTCTTTATTCTATGTATGTGGTACTAGGGATGGAACTTGAAGGCATTTAAAACATTTTTTTGTTGCTTTAATTTTGATTCAGGACCTTGTTAAACTGCCCAGACTGGATTCAAACGTTCGATCCTCCTGCTTCAGCCTCCCAGAGTGCTGGAATCACACATGTGCATTATCATACCTGGCTCCATCTTCTCTCTTTGTAAATCCAGCTTTATCATTTGGATCACAGCTTACTTGTCACCTCCTGTTCTAACATCTTGTCCAAACAAGACTCTTGCTTGCTAGTCTGTTGTAGTACTGATTCTTCAATTGGTAGTGCCTACCAAATTAAAAACTTTAAAAATACACTTATGTGTACCATATTTACATTTAGATTTTGTTCCCTCAAACTGTAACCTTCACTAAAGGAGGCTTGTCTGTCACATTTTCTTTTTTCCTGGTGCATGGCTACCTGGCTAGTACATGGAAGTCATTTACTAAATGTTTTTGGAATGAACTGAAGAATTAGTGAATGAAAGATCTGGTGAGATCATTTATCAGAAAATGTCATAAGCAGCAGGACTGTGCCTCATGCCTGTGATCCCTGAATTCTGGAGGCTGAGGCAGAACAATTGAAAGTTTAGTGAGATTCTGTCTCAAAATAATAATAATAAAAAAGACAGGGATATACCCCAGTTTGAAGACCTTAGGTTCAATCCCCAGCACTGAAAAAAAGTGTCATGAGAAAAAGATAGGTTTAAAGAGGAAGAGTGTCTCACACCTCTAATATTGTGATGTTAAGATATGTGTAGAGGGAGATCATTAGAGTTAAAAAAGTACAAAGAGAGTTTTTTTTTTGTTTTGTTTTGTTTTTGAGACTGGGTCTCATCACGTAGTTCAGGCTGGTCTGGAACTCAGTACATAGCCCAGACTGACCTCAAACACATAGTGATCCTCCTGCCTCAGCCTCCTGAGTGCTGGAATTACAGGTGTGCACCACCATGTCCAGCCTAAGAGTTGGTATTTGATACTGTACAATACGCTCGCCCTGCCCAGGGAAGATGGGGTTGGACCAGGAGCTAAAACCATTTCAACTACACTATTAGGGCTGTCTCACGTGGCACAGAAAATGGCAAATGAGTTAAGACCCTAAGAGGACTAGAGAACAACACAGATTAAAAACAAGTGCTAGTGATATGTTTAAGCTAAAAGTGCAAAAGGAACTTATAAGAGGGAATTAGAGCCAAAATTGGAGCACACACACACAAATCCTAACACTAGGAGAGATGACACTGTAAATGTATTCATTCAAAATACATTTGAGGGTAGGGCTCAGCTGTAGAAGGCTTGCCTAGCATGCCCTGGGTTTGATCCTCAGCCCTGTACTCACCATCCCCCAAATAAATCACCTAGTGGCTGTTAAGTGTGAGGTCCTAAATCAGGTGCTGAGCATGCACAGGTGAGCTATAATCCCTGGTCTTATCAGGGAGACAGACATAGCTACCTTAGAATTGCCAGGATAGGCGTAGAGCTCTATTCTATTCCAGAAAGATAAACATAGACACAAACGTAACAAGGAGAGGAACCATGAAGAAACAGAGTTTAAAGGACAGAGGGAGCAGGCTGGCATGCTTAGAGATGGCATCTTGCGGTGAGCTAAGGCTCAAGGACATGAGATGAGTTTCATGGATACGCTGGGGAACAGTGTCCAAATAATGAGCTAAGTGTAAAGACAGGTTTGTGCGTGAAGAGCTAAAGAAACAGAAAATGCGTCTGGGAGGGTGGCGTGAGGGGGGTTTAAAGGACCTAAGGTCAGAGAGGCTCGAAAGGTGTTTGTACGGGGCTCTGAAAGCTATGTGTAGGACTTCGGGTTTTACTCAGCAAGACATGAGATTACTGTTATTATTATTAATTTTGGTTCTTCACGGAAAGCAATGGCTTTTCCCGAGTCAGTGTGTGATGACTGTGCTTGTGACACAGCTTTGCGCTGCAGGAGACTTCAGAGGCCAACAGATGTCCGTGAGAGGCAAACGAGCCCCAGGAACGCTTCCTTGATGTAGCCACAGGAGTTTCCACAGAGAGAACAGTGTTTGGACACACTGGTTTGCTTCTTTGTTTGAAATAGAAACAGAACAAGTTTTTAAAAAATGATTAAAAGGAAAATAATTTTCCCATTCAACAGTGCAGCAAGTGGGCAAAGAGGGTCCCATCTGAACCTGGTCCATTCTGCCCACTAGCAAGTTTTTTTTTTTTTTTTTTTAGGAAAGCCTGTCTCCCTGCTTTGAGTGTAAAGCATCAAATGTATTGGGTTTTCCTTGAATAAAGCTTGTTTCCTTACTGAAAGTTTCTTGTCACTTATTTTTGTTTAGTTTCCTTTCTGTCTGTTTTGATGATACTTGGAATTGAACCCAGGGGTGCTTTCCAATCAGGGCCCTTTTATTTTTGTCTTTTGAGACAGGGTCTGGCTAAGTAGCCCACAGTGGGCTTGGACTTTCAGTTCTTCTGCCTCAGCCTCCCAAGTGGATGGGATTACTGGTATGTGCCACCATGCCCAGTTTCTCAGTATTTTTTAAAAAAATGTTTTGAGGCAAGGGTTTTGCTATATAGTTTAGGCTTTTCTTGAGCTCACTATGTAGCCAAGGCTTGCCTTGAGCTCCAGGGTTTCCTTTTGCCTCAGCTTCCAAAGTGCTGGGAATACAGAAACACACCACTACACCAGGTTTCTTTAATATCCTAAAGGTAACTATTGGACATTAAAAATGTAGACACATTTTTTATAAGATTTATTCATAGTTTTAGAGGGAATAATAGAAGCACAGAAACTTGGGAAGTGGAACACTTTTAAGAGAAAGCATTATTTACTTATTGGCAAATATTCATGATTATTTAACTGTTTTAACCAAGGAGATTGTTTACTTTTTAAAATCTTTGAATACACAGATATTGCTTAAACAGAACAAAGTTCAAAGAAAACTGGATTTAACTAAATCAAACCCCAGTGCCAAGGTCAACAAAAGGAATCACATTTAAATAGTAGATTAAACTAATGGACGTTTGAGACCAGGCATTAGCACTTTTCTCTTTCAAGAATGACCATGATTTTTTGTGTGATCTCGTGAAGGCTGTTTCTCTGGGATCTATTATTTCTTTAAAACACTGAGAGGCTTGTTTGTGTATCTTTTCAAGTGTTCACAGTTGATATGTCTTGGGATTTTGTGGTTGGGGCTGTAAATTGAAAACAATTCAAACAAAAGCGTCATCTTTATCTTACAAAAGATTTTGTATCTGGATCTTGTAAAGAAAGTTATTTAATTATTGAATTCCACTCATGGCAAATACCCATTTCAGTAAGGTTTAGATGCAAAAGTAACAAAAACTAGGTAAGGATAAACTCTCATTTAAGTATTTGGCTCCACGATGCTTTTCAGGCCTGACAGGAGGGAGTAGATTTTTTTCCATGTAACATTTCATAGCAGGCCCTTTGCTGCTAAATGAATTAGGTAAGATGTACTTCAGCCTGAGATTGCAAAACCTGTGACATGACATTTTATCAGCAGTGCAAATCTGTGAAGAAGTGCTTTGTCATTGGCTCAGAGCAGGGAAAACATCTATGTAGAGCGAAGGTAGCTAAGATCATTAGCTGCGATTGTTAACTTGTGTTGTCTCTTCAACCGATTTCTACTTCTTTGACCTCAAAAAAGTCTACCTGAACAGAAAACACAACAAAACACCACAACTGTTTCTCCCCCACCCCCTCCAAGGAAATCCTCTTCTCGAAAGAGGAACCAGAACGGCCACTGACACGCGCTGTTGAACGCGCTATGCCAGGTTCAGAATCAGAGACCTATGAGACTGCACAAAGCAGAGGCCTCCTCGGCTCTTCGCAAGTCTGACACACATACCACCTCATTCATTCATTCATTTACTGGCTGTTTTTTTTTTTCTTTTTGAGACAGGGTCTCACTATGCAGTTCAGGCTGGCCTTGGGCTCACTGTGTAGCCCAGGCTGGTCTCGAACTCATAACGATCCTCCTGCCTCAGCCTCCGGAATCCTGGGATGACAAGCGTGCGCCACCACACCCGGCTCCACCTCTTTTAAAAAGTCCCTAATGTGGCAGGGACGGGACGCTGATGCCCGTCGCCCCGGGTAACCCTCACGGAAACCCAGAAGCGGCGCAGCGCCAGGGCGCTTTGCCCTCGACTCCCCTCCGTCGGGAGGTGACGCTCGCACCGGCGGGATTTCCGCGGGGTGACACACGCCACTTCCGGCCCGCGGTGGGAGCAAGTGACGTGGCAGGTGAGTGTCGGCCCGGTCCTCGGGGTCCAGACGCCCGCACTGTCATGTGGCCCCGCGGTAGCAATGCACACGCAGTGCGGAGCCAGGCGGCAGCAACGGCCGCGGCAGCGGGCCCAAACCGGAAGTGCCACGTGTCCCGACTGCGCCGGCGCGGCCGGCGGCTGACAGGCACTTCCGGCCGGGGCCTCCCTCTCTCGGGCTTGGCTGCTGCCTTCCTTCCCATCCGGCGTCCGCGGCCCCGAGGCCGATCCCCAGACCTCAGCTCCCAGCCCAGGCCGTGGCCGCCGGCCGGCTGAGGCGAGCGAGGCGTCATGCGTCGGGCTTGAGGCGCTGGCCTCCCCTGCCCCGCCTCAGTCCCGGGTCTCGGCCCCTCCGTCCGCCTTGAGCGGTTGTCTGTGGGCTCCCCGGGCGCGACCCGGACCGTCGCGGTCACCATGTCCCAGCCGGGGCCGCCGGGCTCCGGGGCTGCGCCAGCCGGCCTGCAGGCCCAGAACGGGGCCGCCGCGGCGTCGGGGGCGCCCTGCAGCAACGGTGAGTGCGGCGCCGGCGGGCGGAGGAGGAAAAGGAGGAGGAGGAGGAGCAGCGCTGACCTCCGCGGGGCTGCGCGGGCGCGGCGGCGGCGGCGGCGGAGCCCCGGGTCTGGCTGGGTGTTTTCCAGTTCTATATGCAGTTAGTGACTGCATGTTTGCAACTCCCGGGATAAACCGGGGTGGAAAAAACAAAAAACAAGAGATTCAGTCGATCCCTCCAAAGTGGGAGGGTCGGTGCGTCTGGGCGCCTTTGCCCGGTTCTCCGCGCCTCCAGCCCAGGGACCTGGGGAGCAGGATTCGGAGTCGGCTCCGTGTCGGCTCCGTGAGTGGGGGTCGTATGCAGAGCAATGAATGACTTTGCTTTTGGACCACCCCGCAGGGATTCCCTGTGTCTACCCAAGACCCTCCCAGAACCTGTTCGGTTTTTCAGTTATGGAAGAACCGAATAGATGGAAGGATCTGTTTTATTTCTGGACGCATTTACATCCCTTGGAGCAGGGTTGGACACAAGTTTCCGAACCTCCGAGGAGAGATGTGGCACTACCATTTGTCGTATGGCATGAGACTCTTACAATTTTATATCTTGTCTAGGATTCCTTAAATTGTTCTACACTGCGACTGCTAAGACTGATAGAATAACAGTGAATCTGTTAAATTGACTCCTGGAATCTAAGATCTTTGTGAAGTTGAGGAAAATAGCCAGTGGTTAAAATTGCTAAATGGTTTTAGAGAAGACTGTTTTCTTTACAAAGAAACCTCTGTAGGACTTTTAAAAACGCCCGTGGGCAGGCAGTTACGTAGGCAGAAACAAGAAGACACAGGAGGTAGGCACTGAAAGAGTGTTGACTTGAATCAGTTCTTTCTCAAGTTTCTAGTAACAGATGATGTAAACTATATTTTGTTCTGTGATATACTTAGTAACATTTACACTGAGGGTGAAATCACTTTAACACATTCATTTTAATAGCTGGAAGAATGTGATGAGAAGTGAAATCAGGACTATAAACATAAGAATCTTTTTTGGGGGAAGGGGTCAGTGTACTGAGCTACATTTCCTTTTTTTTTTTTTTTTTTTTTTTGGTATTGAAGATCG
Source organism: Cavia porcellus (assembly GCF_034190915.1). Taxonomy (NCBI): domain Eukaryota; kingdom Metazoa; phylum Chordata; class Mammalia; order Rodentia; family Caviidae; genus Cavia; species Cavia porcellus. Next base: position 6,380,833 of record NW_026947502.1, read on the forward strand.
AACTCATGATCTTGTGCTTGCCTGGCAGGTGCTTATGCTGTTGAGCTAAATTCCTCCTTTGATTTTTCTTTTGAGACAGGATCTAAGTAATCCAGTTGCCCAGGATAGAATTTATGATTCTGTTGCCTCAGCCTCCTAAAAGTGCTGGGGTTACAGGCATACATCACCACACTTGGCTTATGTAAACAGCTGTAAAGTTATAATTTACGTCTTTTTTATTGTTGTTTTTTGTAGTAGAGTTTTACTATGTAGTCCTGGCTGACCTTAAACCCGAAACAGTCTCCTTGCGTTAGCCTCCCAGCTGCTGAGATTACAGGCATGCATAACTATGCCTGGTTTTTGTAAGCTAGTTCTAAAGTTTTGTTTATTTTCAATAAATGGTTCATGTCCTCTGTTGGTTTGTTGTTCATTTCGCTAATGCAGAAAGAAAGGGTGTGAGGAATTGTAGAGGGGAAATATTCCCTTGGAAGATGGAAGAAAATCTTCAATGCTGGGATCTATTTGTGCAATTTCTTTCTTTTTTTTTTTCTTTTTTCCGGTACCGGGGGTCGAACTCACAACCTCCTGCTTGCAAGGCAAGTGCTTATGCCGCTGAGCTAAATCCCCAGCCCCTATTTGTGCAATTTCTACTTACATGTTCTATTGAAAACTCTTTAACTTTAGATTTAATGTAGCTTACATAAACTACATATTATAGTACAGTTAGATCTTGAGATTTTTAAGATCAGAAGATCTACTAATAGTGACCTTTTTGTTTTTTTAATATTTTGCATTTATATTATGTGATGTCATTATATTACTTCCTTACCCACCAAAACATTTCTCTCTATATATTGTTAAATTGCACTACAACTTACAGGTTGTCTAGGCAGTTTTTCCAAGTCTTTATGTAGGTTTGTGTATGACGAAAACTGATAGACTGTAAGACTACTTAAACTAACAGATCTTAATCTGATTATCATGAATTAAGGTTAAAAGGGAATAAGGAGTGTTATTCTTAGTTGCTTTATTAACTGTTTGAATCAACGTGTCAAGGCACTTAAAAGTGTGCTTTTATTTAATTTGTAACATTTAATATTTAATTTTTTGCACATATAATTAAGAGTGAAAGGATATTGCCCTTTTTCTTTCCCCTTTCTGCTATTATGTTGTAATTCTGTAAAATAATATCTGATGCCTAGTGTGTTGGTGTATAGTACCTTGGAGACTGAGGCAGGAGAATCTCTGTGCAGTTCAAAGCCCCCTAATAGTTTTAGAGTATCTCAGATGATTTAATGAGACCTTATCTCAAGAAGTAAAATAAAACAAAAACAAATTAATATCTGACTTCTGTCTAGACTGTAAGCCCCCATTTTGGGGGGCGTAGGGGTGGTATGGGGATTGAACCCAGGTCTTGTACATTCTAGTATGAAGAAAGAATATTAGCTGTTACATATCATTCTTTCTGCATCTTTTCACACGGTGTCTGGCACATTCTACAGCAGTTAATGGTTTTGTTGAATAAAATTTTTAGAATTGGGTGTTTTTACAGTTCAGTTCACTAAATACTGTATGTATTGATTAAGGTGGCAGCTCACTTTCAGCTTCTTTCATTCTTTTTTACCTCGATTTTTGCACATCATTAACACCCAAAACAACAGAGTCTGTGGGCTTTTGCTTGAGGAGGGGAATAATTTAAATCCTAGACTTACGCTAATTTTGGTGTTTTTTTTTGAAACAGGTTCTTGCCAAGTAATCTAGGCTGGTCAGTAACTCACTGTATAGAGCGGGTTGGCCTTAAATTCAAAGTGATCATTCTGCCTCAGCCTCCTGAGTGCTAGGGTTACAGATGTGGGTCACCAGGCCTAGCTACTTATTCTAAAATTTTAGGGGTAACAGACATGTAAATCTTTCAGTGTTGCTCTGAGGTAAATCATGCTGATGGTTATGTGTGTAATATAGGAGGTCTTTGGTCATGAAATAAACATGCTCTGAATAAAAACTGTGTAACACAGATTACTGTGGCTAAGTGCTATTTAGTGTTTTCAGCATGGACAGTAACTCTGGTTCTCAGTACTCTTTGGATACCTCTGCTGGAACTTTTACCCAGTGTGTGATAACTGTTGAGTGGTTTTGGCTATGGCTGCAGCCGCTGTCTCAGCTGCTTCTTCATTGGGGTTGGAACCCTGGGCCTCGCACACCAGAATTAAGGGTGAAAAGGATATGGCCTCTGCCGCTGAGCTACATCCTAAGACTGAGCCTCCTGTTCCTCTTGTTTGTCTCTGCTAATAGATTGAGGTGCTGAGAGACAGCAATTGAAACAATAAGACCTAACCTTTATTGTTTACTGTGTGCTCAGGCATACTCTGCTTGGTTGCATTATATGCATTATCTTATTTAATCCTTAAAATAGCCCTGTGAGGTAGGAACTGTTGTGTTTATTAACAAGGAAAGGGTGATGAGTGGTTAAGCAAAGAAAATAGCTGGAGGTCACACAGCTACTAAATTTAAATCCATGCATTGTTACTTAACGATTGTTACTCTTTTCACTTTATTGTTATCTTTTGATCCTAAGACCTAGATTTTGAATCAGTACCCAAATTAAAGATTAAAATTTTTTTGGTTTCTGTACATAGGTAGATACCTATAATTACAGTAAATCTTTGCTGAAAGTTTTCATAACTGCCACCTAGCTTATTTTCCTTGGAGTTTTAATACAGTGTGTGCCCTAACCAACTTTTGGTAGTGTTCCTTCCATTTTTTTGCTGTTTCAACATCACTTTTCAAGTTGCATCTAACCCCCATTTTGGTATCTATTTATTTTTTATTTAACACAGGTTTTTGCTACACAGTACAGCCAGCCTTGAACTCACTATGTAGCCTACACTGGCCTCAAACTGGTGACAACCTTCCTGCCTCAGCCTCCAAACTGCTGGAATTATAGGCATGCTTTTTGATTTTTAAAAGAGTTCCTTTTATTAGTACATATTTGTAGTACAAAATGATTACATTTATTGCAGGGTGTTTGTATGTGTACATAACACATCTTTTTTTGTCTTTTCCACTCCGATCCCTCCCTGTTTTCTCCAAATTTTGTTCTCCTTCCCATTTTCTTTCTTTTTTGTTTATTTTAAAACAGGGTCTCACTCTGTAGTTTAGGCTAGTTTTGAACTATGTGGCCTTGAATTCACAGGGATCCTCTTGCCTCAGCCTCCTGAGTGCTGGGATTACAGGTATATGCCACCACCACCAGCCCTCTTTCACATTTTCAAAAGCTCAATTTTTATTTTTTCAGTTCTTTTTTAAAATCCTTTTTCCTTTCTTCCCTTTCCCTCTCTTCATCATTCATTCCCCTTCTCATATGAGGAAGATCTTTCTGTTTCTCTTTATGTTACTTTCTCTGTCTTTCTTTCCTCTTCCCTTTCTCCCCTCTTCCCTTTTTTCCTTTCTCTCTTCTCTTTCTCTCTTTCTCTCTGTCCTCTTTGTTTGATGGTATTTGGTACTGGGGATTGAACTCATGACCTTGCACTTGCCAGGCAGATGCTTCTGCTGCTGAGCTGAATTCCTGGCTCTGTCTGTCTTGACAGGATCAAGCTATATAGTGCAAGTTAGCCTTGAAGTCACTGTGTATCCCAGGCTGGCTTTCAACTCATGGTATTCCTCCTGTCTCAGCCTCCTAGGTTCTGGGACTACAAGGGTATGCTCCACACTGGACAGTTTTCTCTTTCTTTATATTTCGGATTTCTCATATAAGAGAAACAATGTGATTTTTAAAGCTGTCCAGTTTATTTTATTTAACATTATGGTCTTGAGGTGCATCCATTTATGTACACAGACCGCAGGTTTATTCTTCTTTATAACAGAGTAGTATTTTCTTTATACGTTCATTTGTTGATGGGCATGCAGATTGTTTCCAAGATTTTGCATTTGTAAGTTGTGTTGTTTTAAACATGAGTATATAAGTGTCACTAATACGATGTCTAACTCTTTCAGGAAAATTCTAGAAGCCAAATTGCTAGATCAAATGGCATTTCTGGTTTTGGTTTTTAAGAACTCTCTATACTGATGTCCGAAGTGGTTGTACTAATCTACATTTAGAAGTTTTTCCTCCCCAACCCTTGACAGCATTTATTATTATTTGATTTGATTTCTCTTTCTCTCTTTCTTTTTTTTTGCAACAGGGTTTCCTTTATGTGGTTTACGCTGTCCTTGGGCTCACTCTGTAGCCCAGGGTGACTGTGATCTCTTGTGATAGTGATCCTTTTGCCTCCGCCTTCCCAGGGCTGAGATTATGCATGTGCCACATATCCAGCTGTTCCTGATTTCTTGAGGATAGCCATTCTTTCTGGAGTAAGATGACTCTTTTTTTTTGTCTTTTTCCTTTTTATCGGCACCGGGGATCGAACTCACGACTGCCTGCTTTATAAGGCAGGCACTTACACGCTGAGCTAAATCCCCAGCCCCTAAGTAAGATGACTCTTGGTGTTGTTTTAATTTGCATTTCTCAAATGACCCCTGATTTTGAACATTTTGTTATATGTTTACTGGCATGTGTACTTTTGAGAAACGTTTATTCATTTTGGTTACTCTTTTTTTTTTTTTTTGGTACTGGTGATCGAACTCACGACCACATGCTTGCAAGGCAGGTGCTTATGCCGCTGAGCTAAATCCCCAGCCTGGTTATTCATTTTTTGATTGGGTCTTAAAATTTGAGGGGAATGTAACTGTTTTAAAATTCTTTATAAAATTTAGGTGTGAGGAATATTTGGCAATATTTTTTTCCCCATTCTGTAGGTGGTCTGCACACTTTGTTGGTTGTTTCCTTTGATGTGCAGAAGCTCTTTAACTTGATCTGATTCCATTTGATGGTTCTCAGTAATTATTTCTTGGGTCTTTGGGGTTCTATTCAGAAAGTCCTTGGTTACGCCTGTATCTTCAAGAGTTTTACCCATTTTATGTTACAGCAGATGAAGTGTTTCTGTGGTGAGAGATACAGGTCTAGAATCAGTCTTCTACCTTCTAATGTGGATATCCAATTTCCTAGCATCACTTGTTAAAAAGACTATGCTGAAAATCAAATAGGTGAAGTCCCTGGGGTTGCTTCCACTTCCTCTATTCCATTCCATTAATCTACATTGGTGGTTTTATGCCAGTACCATGCCATTTTTATCTCCGTAGCTTTGTGATAGTGTTACTTCTAGTGTAACCCCATAAATCTGAGATTGGGGTGCCTCCTGACTTACCTTTGTCACTAAGAATTACTGTTTGGTATCTCTTCTGGTTCCAAACAGAGTTTCTGATTGTTTTCTCTTGTTCTATAAGGAATGCTGCTGGTATTTTGATTGGGATTGTAGTAGTAAATCTCTGGACAAGCTTTGGAAATGTGGCCATTTTGATCATAATAGTTTTGCCTATCGAAGAATATGGGATAGCTTTTCATTTTCTGATGACTTTTTAATTTTTTTTTTTCAGAATAAGGCAGTTTTTGTTGTAGACCTGTTTTAGTTCTTTGGTTAAGTTAATTCCTACTTTTTAAATTTTCTTGATGCTACTATGAATGGTATTGTTTTTCTAATTTCATTCTTAGTGAATTTTTTTTTTTTTTTTGGTCTTTATCGTTTTTATCGGTACCAGGGATCGAACTCATGACTGCCTGCTTGCAAGGCAGGTGCTTATGCCGCTGAGCTAAACCCCCAGGCCCCATTCTTAGTGAATTATTAATGTACTATAAGAATGCTATTGGTTTTTGTGTGTTCATTTTACATCCTGCTACATTGTTGAATCTGACTATTGATTTTAGGAGGTTTTTTTTTTTTTTTTTTTCATTTTCCCCCAGAAAGGGTCTCACTAGGTAGTCTGGCTCACAATATAACCCAGACTGACTTTGAACTCATGGTAATCCTCCTGCCTCAGCCTCCCCAATGGTAGGATTATAGGCTTGTGCCACCTTGTCTGGTTAATTCTAGGAATCTTTTAGTGGGGTTTCTTGGGTCTTTTAAGTAGAGGATCATGTTGTCTGCAAATAATGATACTTTGACTTTTACCTTTCCTATATATATCTCATTTTTTTTTTCTTTTCCTGATTACTCTGGCTAATTCAAGGACTGTGTTAAACCAGAGTAGTGATAGTGGACATTCTTGTCTTGATTGTACAGGAAAAGCTTTTAGTTTTTCCCTATTTAATATGGGCAATAGGTTTTTCTTTTAGATAGCATCTGTCATGGTTTATGTCGGTGCCCCCCCCTTGCATTTGCATTGTGCTTTGTGATTGGTTCATTGTCTAGTGCTTGGATTGATGGTATCAGTGCTACACCCACCTAGGGGTATAACCAGCATACAATGTAATGGCTGGTAGAAGGTGTGTCTCTCTTGCCAGTTTCTGTTGCTGTTTGCAGCCACCATGAACTGGGGCCCCACCATGCCCACCTGCCTTGGAGCCGAGTATGGACTGAAACCTCCAAAAACTGTAAGAAATAAACTTTTCCTTTCCCTACTTTGCGCATCAGGTATTTTGTCTCAGTGGTGAGTAAAATGTAACTAAAACAGAATCTCAGTATGTAGTTCAGATTAGCCTTGAACTCACTATGTAGCCTAGGCTATCCTGCCTCAGTCACCCAAGTGCTGGGGTTACAGATCTGTATCAGGTACTAGGTTTGTGATTCATGGCTTTTATCAGATTGAGATAGGTCTTTCAGTACTTATTTTGTTTGAGTTCTAATAATGAATGGATGTTGGGTTTGTCAAAGATTTTTTTTTTTTTGTCTTTTTCCTTTTTTATCGGTACCAGGGATCGAACTCACGACTGCCTGCTTCCAAAGTAGGTGCTTTATGCCGCTGAGCTAAATCCCCAGCCCCTTGTCAAAGATTTTTTCTGGTTCTCTGATAATGTAATTTTTCTTCTCTTGTTTCTGTTTATGTGATGAATTACATCTGTTGATTTGTGTATGTTCAACTATCCTTGCACTGTATGGATGGAGCTTATGGGGTCATGATACATCTTTTTGGTGATTTGTTGCATTCTGATTTTTTTTTTGTTTGTTTTGTTTGGTACCAGGGATTGAATGCACGACCTCACACTTGCCAGGCAGGTACTTGTTTTTTGTTTTTTGTTTTTTTTTTTTTGGACAGGGTCTCACTATGTAGTTCAGGCTGCCCTTGAATTTGAGGTCATCCTCCTCCTTCAGCCATCTAAGTGTGCTGCCACGCCTGTGATGATTTGTTGCATTCTGTTTACCAGTATGTTGTTGAGGATTTTTTTTTTTTCCTAAAATCTCAGTATTGATGTTGTTGAGGATTTTTGCATCTGTCTTCATTAGTGAGACTGGGCTGTAGTTCTCTGTTTTGGTTGGGTCCTTGTTTGGTTTTGGGATTAAGGTAATGTTAGCTTCCAGGAATGACTTTAGGAATATTCTTTCCCTTTCAATTTCATTAAAGGGTTTGAGGAGTATCGGCATTAGATCTCCACTAAAGTTCTTGTGGTATCTGGCAATGAAACTATCATGTACTGGACTTTTTTTCATTGGTAAGTTTTAAAAATTACTCCTTCAGTTTTATTGCCTGTTGTTGGATTGTGCAGGATTTTGAAGATTTTTTTTTTTTTTTTTAAGATAGGATCTTATAGTTTTAGGCTGACCTTGAGCTCATTATGCAATGCAGGTTTGGCCTGCCTCAGCCTCCCAACCGCTGGGATTACAGGCATGAGCCACTATAACCTTGAAAGATTTTTAAATCTTCTAGATTCAGTTTTGGTAGGAATCTCCATTTTTTTCTAAGTTTCCCAGTTTATTGGTATACAGGTTTGTGAAGTAGTTGGTAATAATATTCTAGATTTTGTTAGTATCTATGATGATTTTTGTCTTTGCCACTTCTAATTGCTTTGATTTGTGTCTTTTCTTTCCCTTTTTTGGTAAGGTTGGTTAAGGGCTTATCTATTTTTTTTGTTCTTTCAAAGAACCAGCTCTTCAATTTATTGATCATTTGTGTTTTTTGTCTTTATTTCATTGATTTATGCTGTGATAGTTATAATTTCCTTCCTTGTACCAACAAAAGATTATTGTTGTTTCACTAGGACAGTGATAGCAAGCCTTTTAGAGCTTTCAGTTATAACTGTTAGCCAGCTGTGGCACGTATGCTCTAGGTTCACCACCATGAGAGTATCATTGGACTACTGTGTTTATTTGGGCTTGCTTTGTTTTTTTATGTGGCATTCACAGCTACAAACTTCCCTTTTAGGATTTGCTTTCATTGTGTCTCATAAGTTTTGTTATGTTGTGTTGCTATTGTTTAATTCTAGGTCATTTTGATATTTAGCATTTGCTTTGACCTTTCTGTTGCCCTCCCCTGTATATATGCCCAAGCTGGCCTCAAACTTACCACCATCCTTTTGCTTCAGTGCTGGCATTATAGGTGTGTACCACCATTCTCAGCTTTTTTTTTTTTTAATTAAAAATTTAACTTTTTATTCTTGGTGCCACTACAGTAATTTACCTGATGTAATGAAAAGTCAAGTCTACAACAGATTAAAGACCCTAGGGATGTACATCTAATTGGCACTACTTCACAATAAATCAGTAGCTGCACTCTTTACAAACAATGGAGATCACAGTCCTGAACCAGAGGGCTTTCCTGTCCAAGCTGTAGTTCCTTTTCTGACTGGATCATCACTCCTTCTGTGGCAAATTTTTACAGTTCTTCCAATGCATTTGGGGCAGTAGTCTCAACCTGCAGCTTTCCTGACAACTCCTTGGTCTGTCTCGTGTAGCCCCTTCCTACTGTTTTTAGAACCCTTTGATACCGTATGCACCACTTCCACCCCAGATCCATAACCACCAGTATGGGGACTGCAAGAGCTTCTTCCACCAAACCTGCTCCTCTTTGTGGGTCCATAATTTGATTGCTATTGGCTGCTATAATTTCCAAAATCTCTATAGTTCTCATCACTGCCATAGCTACTGCCGTTAAAATTTCCTCCTTTATTGGAAGCATCCTGTCCCCCTCTACTGCCATAGCCGCCGTGTTGGTTACCATATCCTTGTCCACTACCACCATGCCCTCTACTATTATTATCAAGACCACTGCCATAGATGGCACCATCATCTTCAAATCGATCATATCCAATCATTACCTCCTTCATAACTACCTCTGCTACCACCTCCTCCACCACCAATGCTTCCTCATCTAGAAAAGTTCACATCACAGCCCAAATTCCCTCCCCCACCCCAGAGTTTTCCCCATGGCCTATTTTATGGAGAGACCATTTCCACGACCCCTTTGGGGTCCAGCAGAGTGCATCTCTTGTTTAGACGACCTTTTCCACTTCACAATTATGCCCATTAATGGTATTTCTGAACACTTTTATCAACTGTGTCATAATTAGCAGAAGTTACAAAAACAAACCCATTCTTTTTTCTGCTCTGCCCATCTTCTATAACTTACAGGTTTTAATCTTGCCATGCTTTTCAAAGTAGTCTTTCAAATTATATCTGTGTTTGCTTTAATACCATCAACAAAAAACTTGCTTCAACAGGCTTTATGAAATCTTCTCTAGAACCAGCTCCCTGTGGTTCCACTATAGGCTGTTAATGGTTATAAATTGTTTTGTTTTGTTTTGGTACCTGGAATCAAACTCATGACCTTCACTTGCCAGGCAGGTGCTTATGCTGCTGAGCTAAATCCCCAAATCAACTATGGGCTATTAACTGTGTGTAGTTGAGCACACCTTGCTGCTTCTACTTCTTCAACACACAAAACAAAATAGACAAACCAAACCAAAACAAAAAACCCCAAACAACAAAGCCCCTGCAGCATTTTGGTGTGTGTGTGGGGGTCTCATTATTATATAATCTGAAAGTGTGCCGTTTCTTAGAACGTTCTCTTAAACTATCATCTGCAGTTTCAAAGCTCAGCCAGCCAATAAAGAGCTTTCCTCTTCCAGAGATTCTTGTGGATCTCCTCACCCTCCCTAAGCTGAGACCAGACTTTCTGTTTACCTTGAGTCAGGGTGTCCTTTAGTTTCTAAACTGTCCGGTTGGGCTGAAACTAGTGGCTCTTCTGCTTCAGTCTCAACAGTTGCAGGGGTTGAGCCCAGAGCCTTGCGCTTGCTCAGCAGTGCACCTGCTGAGCCATACCCAGGCCTACTGATGCTTTATTTGTTTGTTTGCTTATCCCAGGCAGAGGCTCTGCCAAGGGTCTTGCATGCTCCAGGCAGGGGCTATGCCACTGAACTATGCTATGCCTCCAGCTTCATGTCGCTTTCCTCCCCAGTGTGAGCTGGGGATTGAATTCAGAGTGTTTTTGCTGAGTTACATCCCTAGGATGGTGCCCCCCAGCCCTTTATTTTGAGTTTGGTCTCACTATGTAGTTGAGCCTGGCCTTAAACTCACTATATAGTCCAGGTTGGGTTCATAGCCATCCTCCTGCCTCGGCCTGCCTCCTTAGTGCTAAGATTACGGGCATGTGCCACCTCACCTGGCCCTGTTTTCTTTTTGTGTGTGCTTTTAAAAGTTTTTGGGTACATTTTAGGTATATGTAATGATAACATCCATCATAGGATTCATGATAATATCTTGCTGCTTCTTTTTTTCCCCATCCCCCTACCCACCCTTAAGCCTATTCCAGTGTTTTCTTAAAGCTTTTATTTTACTAACTCATGTATGGGTATCAATTTGTTGTATTTACAGTAAATTTTTTCAGTGGTCAGTGGATTTTGATGTATGATGTGAGGTGAGGCATTAAGTTAAAAATTAGGTAAACCCGGGCGAGGGGTTTAGCTCAGCGGTGTAAGTGCCTGCTTAGCAAACATGAGGTTGTAAATTCAATCCCTGGTATCAACAACAACAAAAAAGTAATCCCAGCACTCCAGAGGCTGAGGCAGGAGAATCATCATGAGTTTCAAGTCAGCCTGGGCTACAGAGTGAGTTTGAGGCCACCCTGAACTGCATAGTGAAACCCTGTCTCAAAAAGATACAAACAAAACCAAACTAAAATTGTTTTCCAAATTTTAAACTTACTCTTACCTGTTGTATCTCAGAGCTCATGCATAAAAAATATTATAGGCAACTATATTAGATAGAAATCAATATGTAGTCTAAGAGAGGGATTGGGCCCTCAAGGAAGTTAGCACAAAAAAAGGGCATTAGAATTGTGTGGCTAGAAGTGAATCTGAAGAAAGCCAGGCTTGCAAGATAAATAGCAACCTGAGATTATATCGCAGTTATCACCATTTGGTCCCTTGGGCACAGATACATATGTAGGTGGGTGATCAGAACATCTGGATCCATAGTCCTTCCCTTCCCAGAAGTGCTTTTTTTCTTTCCAAACCTGGCTAGGTAGAGGGTTTCTCAATTGGATCAATGTTAGCTAAGTGGCTATACTTGTAATGCCATAGGTTGCTGGACGTCTGAACTGTGTTGAACCCACGTTATTTTGCTGTATAAACTACCCCTGACACAAAGCATAGGTGGCCACCCATTTGAGACCTCTCCTGTCTCTAAGGAGCTTTCTCTTAAACCTTTCTTGCTCATTTTTTTTTTTTTTTTTTTTTTTTGTACTGGGAATCAAACTCAGGGCCTCATGCTTGGTAGGCAGGCACTGTACTACTGAGCTACATCCCTGCCCCTTTCTTGCTCTTAACCTCCTTTGTCCCTTGGAATTCATTCTTCAATATATACGGGACATGGACTCAGCACATCCGACATACAGCAGGTCAGGAGTTACATTTTTCTTGTATCATATTAAAAGATAAAGTTTTCAAGGTTTAAGGAACACATTGCTTTCTAAAATGTGATATTTTTTGAGTACTTGGATACTTTTTCATGACTTTTATTTGTACTTTAATGTAGGACACCAAAATTTAATGGAACCGTGTTCTAGAGAGCCCTGAATTAATTTAAAATTACTCAGTTGGATTAATGTAGAAATTGTAAACTGTATCTGTCAAATGGTTCAGTATATGTTTAACTAATATGTTTAAGAATTAGGAGATTCTGAGTCTTATTGGAATTTTAAAGAAACCATTCTGGGACATATCTTTTTCTGTTAAATTTAAATTTGTTATGAGGCTTATTCAGTGTGTTTGTAACCCTTCTGTAAACTTAAGGAGCTGGAGAGTTGTAGTTACTTTACTTTATTGAGGAGTTACTGTCAGAAGTTTCCTTTAATTCTACATGTTCATTTTTGTGAATAATAATATGCATCAATTATTTCAAAAGTTACATCAGTGGTTTCTAAAATTTGTAGAGCTCATTCTGAAGCACGTAAGAATCACTGTACTTGAGCTTTTTACTAAAGTAGGCTCTGGGGTCCCACTGTCCTGTGTCAGAGAAACACCAACCCGAAGGTGAGAGCTGCAATCCCAGCACACCCCCACTGTTCAGATTCAAGTCAGGTTCTTTTTCAGTATATGCTTGAAGCATGTAATGTGCACATTCATCCTTTGGGTTTGTACAAGTGCACAGCTCATCTTAATTATTTTTGTCTTTTCCTAATTTACAAAAGCTCTGTTTCCATGTTTTTCTGTAGTTTTTTCCCCCCTCTTATCTCCCCCCCTCATCCAATTTCTTGTTTTCCCCTTCTTAGGACAAGTTCTTCACATATCCTAATATCTAGCCTCCATTTTGTTCCTTATTTATATTTTGGGTTTCTCAACAAGAGAAACAATGTGATATTTAAACTCATGTGTGTAATTATTTCACTTAAGATTTTGGTCTCCAGGTGCATCCGTTTACCCTGTCTCATTTGTCCATCTTTGTGGCAGAAAACTATAATTGCAAAATCTTGGAGACAGCCCATCTGCCCATCAGCAGGTGAAAGGATAAAGAAAATGTGACACATGTTTATATACAGTGGTGTGCTGCTCTCCTCGCAGGTTCTGAAGCTGCTGTGGATAATTGCGAAGTGCTTCTCCGCGTTCAGTTTCATCTCATTTCCTTCTTTGCCTCTCTGTTTGACATCTGTCCCTACATAGCCCCCAAACCACTCTCCATAAAGTCACAGGTAACTTCCTGGTTATTAAATAAAGAATGTCTTTTAGTGCTCATTTCCCAAAAAACACTTGATATTCTTGAACTTCCCTTTCTTGCTTGTTTGCTTGCTTGCTTCCATGCATGCATTTATTCATTCATTTTATGGTGCTGGAGATTGAAAACAAGTTTTTTTGGTGGTACTGGGGATTGAATCCAGCCCCTCCCCTGACTTTTATCTATTTATTTATTTGGTCTTATTAATTTGCCCAAACTGGGTTCGTATTTGGAATCCTCCTGCTTTAGTCTTCCAGAGTGCTGGGATTACAGGCTTGTGCTAGCATGCCTGAACCCCACTACCTTATTATTATTATTTTTTATGAGAATCCCTTTCCTTGGTTATAGACTATCATACCTTGCTGGGTTTCTGTTCACTGTTTTTTTTTTCCTTTCTTTTCTTTTTTTTTTTGTTTTTTTGGTCTTTTTCGGTACCAGGTATCGAACTCAAGACCACACACTTGCAAGGCAGGCGCTTATGCCGCTGAGCTAAATCCCCAGCTCCTTTTTTCCTTTCTTTTTTTGGTGGTATTCCACATTGAACCTAGGACTGTCACATGGGAGCTACGTCCTAGGCCTTCACTAAGTCACCAAATTGTATATGCTGGGCTCAAACATGCAATCCTGTGTTTCTCAGCCTCTCAAGGTGCTGGGATTATGGAGTGTACTACCAGGCTTGGTTTCTTATACCTTTCGGGTTGGTGTTTCTCTATTGCAGTATTCTCAATATATCCACTAGCTTTGATTATCTTTTCTTTCTCTTCCCTTTAAATGTTGGTGTTCCTTAAAGTACTGACCTGACACAGATACTATATAGTTGTCTGACAGATTCTAGGTTCTTGCATACAATGAACAAAGATTTACAAGTGTAACAGGAAGATGTGCGCAGGGCAGGTCAGAACAGACAAGTGGTGTCAGGATAACAGGGAAATAAAAAGCATACACAGTATACAAATAAATGAGATTTTTGGATTGTTTTGAGACAGGATCTCACTATGTAGTTCAGGTCTTGAACTTACCATGTAGCTCAGGCTGGTATCTGTGATCTTTCTGCCTCAGCCTCCCAAGTGCTGGGATTACAGGTGTGTATCACCATTCCCAGTTTCTAATGTTTTCTTGAGGCCTGTTGATGTTTTAATCAAGAAATAGGGAGGGGCAGTCAACTAATTTAGCATATCTTCTTCCTGGGAGGAAAGCTTATTTCTTTTTTTTATCCTAGCCTTTTATCCTTCTTCTTGGGTATACCCTTGCATATCTAAGCTTGGCTTAGCTGCTTGATTAAATAGCTGCTTCAATTAATTTTTTTAAAGGTGGGCTATTTTCTTTCATCTGACCCTATCATAACTGTATTCCATAGCCAAACTATAGTATCAAATGTTATTACCCATGCCAGTAACTCTCAAAATTATATCTTTCTTATTTAATTTTTCCTTGTAGATTGTTTTGATTTGGAAACAAGGTCTCACTGTGTAGTTTATGTTGGCCTTGAGCTCACTATGTAGTCCAGGCTGGCATTAAACTCCCAGTGTCCTCCTACCTCAGCATCCCATGTCTTACTTTTTGAGACAAGGTCTTGCTGTGCAGTTCAGAATAGCAGTCTTCCTTCTTCAAGCTCTTGAGTGATGGGATTACAGGTATGTGCTACCATGCCTAGCCTCAAACTTATGTCTTAAATTGCAATTTACCTCTTAGGCATAGATACTGTAGTATACTAGATAGCTTACACTGTATTAGCCATTTTACCTAGAGAGAATACAGGGCCTCTTGCATGTAGGCCCTGTGTTTTACCACTGAAGTATACCCTCAGCTCTGTTTCCCCTTTTTAAAAATTTTCATTTGCAGAAATGGGAATGGAGCTCTGGTTCTTTATAGTAAGTGTAATGGCTGTGTGTAGATGTCCTCCCAAGTGCAATTATAGGTGAGGTTTTTTCAGAGGTGGCTGGATGTAGAACATGTAACTCTGGGATCAAGCGAGCTAAGATTCAGGGTGTGAGTGTTACCTTCCCTGTGTAGCCTGGATAAGACATAAGGGACAGAAAGACCCTTTTGCTTTAGTACTCTGCCTTGGAGCCAACTGATTATAGACTGAAACCTTTACAAACTGTGAGCTAAATAAACTTTTCCTCTTTTAACTTGTGGGTATTGGATATTTTGCCTCAGCAAGGAGAAAAGTAATTAACACACTAAGCCACATTTCCAGCCCTTTCATTTTTTTTAAATTTTGAAAGAAGGTCTTACCAAGTTTCTGAATTACCAGGCTGGGCTTGAACTTGTAATCTTTATGCTTCAGTCTTCCAGAGTGCTGAGATTACAGTGGGGAACCACCATGTCTGCCTTTTGCTTTGCTTTTTAAAGTTGAAATTTATTGTTTGGGAGAAAATTTTCCTATGACTTAGATTAACTGATTGGGAGACTAAAAATTAAGAGCACCAAACAAAAGTCAAAATTTAATCATGTACAGAGAAAAGTTTACACGTGACTTGTGATTAGAATTTGATACTGTTTGATACTTCTATACTGTTTTAATATCAAAAAGATTAGAAGATGATCACTTAGAAAAGCAAATGATCTTCTGGAAATGGGTCCTTTGGAAGAAAAATGTAATAGTTTTTTTCTTGATACAAGCGTAGGCTGGCCTGGAACTCACTAAGCTCAAGTTCCTTCTGCCTCAGCCTCCTGAGCCTAAGGATTACAGGTTTTTGCCACCTTGTCTAGCTAGATTCTGTCTTTACATAGAAAAGAGCTTTCAGCAACCCTTACCTTTTGCTCAAAATAATTTTTATTCCACTGTGGTGTGTTCTGGACCACTACATAGTCAGTGATTCATTATTTTGATTGGCTATTTAATAATGACTTCAGCATTAACAAATATAATCCAGGGGGCTGGGGATTTAGCTTAGTGACACAGGCTAGTGCAAAGTCATGAGTTTGATCCCTGTACCAAAAAAATCCCCAAAACAGAAAACAAATATAATTCATTTAGTGAAACTGTGAATTTACTGTCATGCTTCTAATGAGCTGATGTGAGTTGTTGTGTGTTCACATTATAGTTATTCACAACAGGTCTGTGATAATAACCACTATCAAGCAAAGTAAGTTTTTTGTACTATATTTAGTTTTGTTTGTTTGCTTTGTTTTTCTGAGACAGTCTCATTGTATAGTTCAGGCTGGTGTTAAGCTCACTGTGTAGCCTATGCTGTCCTCAAACTTGTGACAGTCCTCTTGCCTCAGCCTCTTGAGTGCTGGAATTGGAGGTGTGTGCCCTCACATCTGACTGTATTTGTTTTTTTAGTGGGTGACTTTTTTACTGGGTGTCAGAGTACTGGGGTCTCCTCCTAGAGGTGATTTCTAGGTGCTTTCTATCCTGAGCTAATAACTGGTCAAGGCAAGCACAAATGGTAGCCCAGTTTTATTGAAGGTAGGAGAAGAGGCTCTGCAGAACAATGCTGGGTCACACTCAGTGGCAGCTGTCCTCTTGTGGATCGCCGGCTCTCCAGGCTGTCAGGTCTGGGCCATTCTGTGGGAAACCTGTTCCAGTCCTTGGAGAAGTCCACATACAGGGGTTGGGAACTGCTTTGTACAAGTTCCCTGGGATTTTGTAATGAACAGGTCATGCCCAGTTCCCCAGTGCACACCTTATTCTCCTGTCTCAGCTTTATGACTGTCCCTTTCCCTTCTCCTTTCCTCTCCTCACAATTTTCCTCCCCTCCCCCTCCCCTCCCCTCCCTTCTCCTCCCCTCTCCTCCCCTCCCCTCCCCTCTCCCCTCTCCCCTCCTCTCCTGTCCTCCTTACAATTTTCTTTCTCCCTCTTTTCTGTGTTGGAGATTGAACCCAGCTCTACCGCTGAGCTACATCGAGCAGCACTGTGCCCAGCCATGTGACTGCATATTCTTGTCATCTTCTCTGTTGGCCTGTTCTACTTGTTCTGTTTGGTAAACTTTGATATTTAGCTTTTGTGTGTCTGCACTTGGCTTAGAGTACCTCTTTAGTATATTAACCAATGATAAATTCATAAACACAAAACCAAAACTGGTCTGTGAAGTCTTGCGGCATTACTAGGCCAAGAGGCAATCTGTTTTTATCCAGAT
Organism: Cavia porcellus; assembly: GCF_034190915.1. NCBI lineage: Eukaryota > Metazoa > Chordata > Mammalia > Rodentia > Caviidae > Cavia > Cavia porcellus. The sequence continues at coordinate 6,397,916 of NW_026947502.1, forward strand.
GTCCCAAAATATGCTAATAAATTATTTTTTGGTTTTTATTTATTCAGATATCATTCAACTCCCACTATTGTTACTTAGTCTTTCATTTTGTGCTTGAGTTACTGCTCTAGACTAATCCCCACCCATCTTTGGAGGGAAATTTATGTCTCACAGGTGGGCGTCCAAAGCTTCACTGTCCTAAGCAGGCTCACATGTGTACTTTTGAAACTGTGGTCTTGAACTCCAGCTTTGTTTAGGACACTTGACAGAACACTTTGGCTCCATCATGGGAGTTTTCCCCCAGATTGTTTGTCTATTGACTGCAAACTATTGTACGGATAGTTTCCGTTATCAGACACTCTTTTGACCAGTCTTTTCCTGAGGCTAACCTATATTCGCTCTTCAGGATTTTTCTTTGTTTCATGCTCTGGACTGAATACAGGGCTTGTCCTATGGTATTCATGAACATGTGTTCTGCTGCTGAGCTACACCGCAGCCCTCTCAGATTTTAGCTCAGAACTCTCAAGCACTGGTTGCTCGGTGCTCTCAAGTGTCCCAGGCTTCATTTGTCCCATCTCTCTATGTTGTCATTAAATATCTGTCTTCCCATCCAGAGTGAGCTGAATATAGGAGTGAAGTGGGTTAATACACCACCCTGTCCTAAGAATGTTTTTAACTAGTTAGCCACCTGGAGTAACGTGAATATAGAGGTGTTCTTTAACAGATAACAGACTAGGAGAAAAAAGGTTAAATGGAACAGTTTGCTTCCCTAACTGAATTACCACTGTTGCTGCTTTTTCTTAGATGATAGTAGTCAGTATCTAAGGAATGCTGAGTATGAGGAAACACTATTATAAATCTGCATATAAATCTTATTTTGGCATTGTATTGATTTCCTATTGGTACTGTAACAGATTACCACAAACTTAGTGAATTAAACTAACATAAATTTGTTGTTCTTGATTCTAGAGGTCAGAAGTGTGATGTAGGTCTTACCGGCTAAAATCTGTGTCTTCAGCACTGTACTTCTTTTTGCTTGTTTGTTTTCTTACCTTTTCCGACTTCTGGAAGCTATCCTTTCACACTGTTTGGTCTGGGCCTACTTGCTGCAAAATCTGCTGTGGCTTGTTGAGTCTGTCTCTGGGTGGCATCGCCTCAATGTCTGACTTTCCCTTTTATTTATTTGTTTTTGTGCTGAGCCTGAACTCAAGACCTTGCGCTTGCCAGGCGGATGCTTGTGCTGCCGAGTTATATCCCCGGCCTCCTATGACTGACTTTCCGCACTCCTTCTTTAACCTTGTGATTACAGTGGCCACATCCTGATACTCTTCCCATTTCAAACTAGTTGATTAGTAGCTTAAAGGAACCTTAATTCTCCTTTGTCAGATAACCCAACATGATCCCAAGGATTAGGGTACAGAATTCTTCCTTCTGCTTACCAGACATAACACATAATGTTGGTACTACTCTGCTGTTGTTGTATTTTGTAGGCAAAGAAACTGATGTCTAAAGATGTTAAATATCTTGGTTCTGAAATTGAGCGTAGAGCCCTGAGCATGCTGATTGTCTTTGTTGCCGAGATAGGGCCTTGTGGTATAGCCCCGGCTAACCTTGAACTGCGGGACTTGAGTGCCCCTCATGCCTCAGCCTGTCAGCTGCTGGGCTTATTGATGAATTTAAATTACTTCAGAAATTTAAATATCTTGCTCATGGAGAAACAATTACTGAATATTAAGACCAGAATTGGATCTGTGCCTTTATTTATTTGAACCATGGTACCATTTATTTACACAAGAATTCTGGGCCACAAGCAAGTCAAGGGGAGAAGACTAAGATTTTTAGGGTTAGATTGTTTCTTAATCTGTTATGTCTAACAGGAATCCACATTAGAAAATAAAGTAGATGTTTCTGCGTAGAATTTTAGTTGGAGATAAAATTCAAGGTGATACAGTTAACATCACGACCTTAGTTTGGGTACGGTGACACGCCTGTAGTCCTAGTGCTTCCCGAGGCAGGAAGATGGCAAGCTTGAGCCCGGGCAGTTTAGTGACTTAGGGAGGCCCTCTCAGAATGAAAGAGGACTAGGGCTGTAGCTCGGTGGAAAGGCCTTGGGTTTGAGCCCTAGTGCCACCACCACTACCACCAAAAAAAGTACAATTTCAGAAAGAAATTTGATTGCTGGTATTTTGCAGGGGAGGACGAAGGAAAGATTCTGTGCTCATAATTATTACTTCATGCATTATTATTATTATTATTATTGTTATTATTATCATTGTTGCTGTTGTATTGGAAACTGAACCTGGAGCTTCATGTGGCTAGGCAAGTGCTCCACCAAATTATATGTGCTGGACTCACTTGAGTTGCCCAGGCCAGTCTCAGAGCTTTTTGTTCTGCAGCTTCCCGTGTAGCTGGGATTGCAGGCGTGTGCCAGCTTGCTCTTGATTAATCACTACTTTATAATGCCATTTCATTTAGAGCGATCCAATATTGTCAGGAAGTTGATTGGCTAGGATTTCTGGCATTCTTTATAGTCAGACTCAAACTGTGACACAGTCACACAACTAAGGGATAGTTTTTAGATTTTTTAAGTTTTTTAATGGTAAGTTCCATAATTACATATGTACTATAGTATGGAATAAGAATATATACCACGTGACTGATTACCAGTTCAGTGAATTATGTTGTTCGTATCTGTATATTTTGGATAAGTTGCTCTGTGTCTGGAGTTTCTCAGGATAACAATATTCACAACCTCTTGGAATATGCAGATTACTGTTCACTTTCACTTTCCTCCCTCTCTCCCATTCCTTCCTCCCTTCCTTCCTTCTTTCCTTCCTTCCTTCCTTCCTTCCTTCCTTCCTTTCTTTCTTTCTTTTTGGTAGTATTGGGGGTTGAACTCATGGACTTGCACTTGCCAGGCAGGCACTTAGGCCACTGAGCTAAATCCCTGGCCCACTCCTTTCTTTCTTTTGATTGAACCTAGGGCCTTTGCACTGACTACATCTCCAGCCTATTTATTTATTTATTTGTATTTTTATTTTGAGAGATGATCTTGCTAAGTCACTAAGTTGCCCAGTTTGTGTAATCCTTGTGCCTCAGCCTCTCAAAGTACATGGGTTATAGGCCTCCACCCCAAGGCCAGGCATTGTATTTTACTTTACTTTATTTTATTTTATTTAGAGGTAGGGCTTGCTCTGTTCAGGCTGATTCCAAACTTGTAGGCCCAAGCCATCCCAAGGAGCTGGGAGTGCAGATACTTGTCTGGGAATATAAATTCTGTAGTTGATGTGTTAATGTTTAGTAGGTTATATATATAAGCAAATAGTCTTAGAAATCCTTAAGTGGTTAGTTTCCTAGAACATATCCCTTCCCTCTGGTCCAGGATTTTAGAGGTCAGCTAGAGTTAAGTGATTTATTTTTCTCTTTACTTATCCCATGTCATTAAAATTTAATATTATTATTTGTGGTGCTATGAATGAACCAAGGCCCATGTGTGCTGGGCAGCTGCTCTGCCACTAAGCTATAACTTCTGCCCTTGTGGGTGTTTTTACTTGTAGTCTTGTTAGTGGGTGTGAAGTGGGATCTCATGAGGGCTTTTCGCTTGATCTTTGACATCTGTGTTGTTTTCTTTTACTTACATCCTATAAACATGGTGCTGGGAATCTAACCCGTCCCCTGTGTGCTAGGTGAGTGTTACTGAGCTGCGCTTCCAACTCTTTCCTGGCTCTCTGCTTGCTTGTTTTCATGATGCTATGTACTGAGGATTGAATCCAAGGCCTGCACACTGAACTATATCCTCAGTTCTTTTTATTTTTTTCCTGAGACAAGGTCTTGCTAAGTTACTAAGTTGCTTAGACTGGACTTGAATTTGTGGTCTTCCTGCCCCAGCCTACACATGCTGGGATTACAGATGTCTCCATGATGCCAGTCTCCCTATTCATGTTCCCTTAACTGTGTGATGTACCACAGTTTGAGTCTGAATAATATGCTGTTCTTGGAAGTTTTCCCTGAATCACTTAAGTTTTAAAAATTTTTTTTTGCTATTTTGAAGGTAGTAAAATACAACAGAACATGACGGAACAAAGCCAATTTAGACAGTGTAGTGAAATTGGTACAGGACTTCAGAGCAGGTTACCAGGATAACAATAGATACTACAGTATATCTCATTATCTTCACAATAGTTGTTCTTTCAATCACGTATAGCAAAATGAAATGAAATACAGAACATTATGGAATTTATCAAAGCAGAATATTGAATAGAACAGTACCATTAATCAGAATAAAGCAAAACAGTGGTAAAAATATTTGCCTTCAAAGAGATGATAGAAGAAAATCCCCCTTGTTTGCTCTATTGCATATGGTCAACCTTCCAAGAGATGCTCAGATCTCTGGCTCCCATTTGCTAATAGGCGAGGATGTGTGTGAGATGTTTGATTCTCAGCTTGTGCACTGGTAGGCTCACTACTGCTTAGCAGCGGGGTGAGCTGGTTGCTTGGCTTCCCAGTGCTCTTAAGTTCCAACATGGCGTGGATATCAGGAGACACTGGTAGTTCTCCCCCTGGGACAACTGCAGCCTGCCACACCACAGCCATTTACCAGGGAGGCCAGCTGGTTGCTTGGCTTCCCAGTGCTCTAAGTTCCAACATGGCCTTTTTTTTTTTTTTTAAAGACAGGGTCTTGCTATGGCTGGCCTTGAATGCACTCAATAGCCTAGGCTGGCCTCAAACAAGTGGGAATTCTCCTGCCTTAGCCTTCTAAGTGCTGAGATTACAGTAGTGCATTAACATAACTGGTTAATTTCTTGCTTTCTTATAGTTTTGCCTTCTAGCCTCATCTTGTGCATTTTGCGCTCTGGAATCCATCATGATTCCTTTTATGTAGTAGATGTGGTATTTAGAAGCTAAGAGCTTAGTGCCAGAGGTGTTCATGGGCCATTAGAATCCTTCTGCTGGGTATGGGGGCACACACCTGTAATCGCCACAATTCAGGAGGCAGAAGCAGGAGAATCACTATATGTTTGAGGCTGGCCTGGGCTTCAAGGCCACTGGAACTACACAGTGAGACTCTTTCTCAAAGTAGGGGCACCCACTTTCCAGGCCCTCTGGGTTCCTTTTAGAAGAAGCTTTCTTTCTGAATAAATTCTTGTGCTCTTAACCTCCTTTGTTTGTTTGTTTCTTTTTTTTTGTCTTTTTGAGGCAGGGTCTCGCTATGCAGTTCAGGCTGGCCTTTAGCTCACTTTGTAGCCCAGGCTGGTCTCGAACTTGCAACCGTCCTCCTGCCTCAGCCTCCCGACTGCTGGGATTACAGGCGTGAGCCACTACGCCTGGCTTAACCTCCTTTGTTTCTACAATTCATTTCTTTCCTCTGTGTCACAAGCTCATGTGTAGAGCCACTCTTTGCTTTTACTTTCTCAAGTAAATTTTGTCACTTTTTCTTTTTCTTTCTTTTCTTTTCTTTTCTTTTTTTTTTTTTTTTTTTTGTCTTTTTCCTTTTTATCGGTACCGGGGATCGAACTCATGACTGCCTGCTTGCAAGGCAGGCACTTGTGCCACTGAGCTAAATCTCCAGCCCCCAATTTTGTCACTTTTAAAGAAAAAACAAACTGTGTCTGTTCAGAAGGGAGTAGGGCGCCTCATCTGTTAGAATTTCTCTCTGTCTGGTGTAACCTCCAGTGCGAGTCCTCTGCCATCTGCTTGTCTCGTGAGACCTGGTTTCCCTCTCCCTTGTCAGCTCCTCTGCATGTGTGCATCTTCCCAGTGACAGGGCTGCCATGCCACCTCCTCCCACATGCCAGAGCACAGATGCTCACCCAGCCAGTGTCACTGGACTTCATCATTCAGGAGAGAGGCAGCACTGCTTTGTAGTTGATGTCATGTGCTGAATAATTTATTTACCTTCACTTTAAGGGACTCCATCCCTGTAACAGTTGAGATCAGTCTTTTTAGTTGGTTCTAATTTGTGTTTCTTCCCAAATAGTATTTCATTGTTCCAAATAAAAGGGACACTGTACTGTAATGTTTATTCCTTTGTGTGTGTGTGTGGTAGTGGGAGTTGAACCTAGGGCTTTTATACTGAACTACCATTCCAGCCCTTCTTTTTTATTTTAAGACAGTGTCACACTAAAGTTGCTAAATTGCCCTGCTGAGTTTGAGTTTAAAATCCTGCCTCAGCCTCCTAGAGTACTGGGATTATGGGCATGTATCACCACACTTGGCTAATACTTATTCTTTGATTAGCTCAACAGTGAGCATCAACTATATAATAGACAGTTTTTAGATGGCTCAGTGTTCAGTGGAAATTACTCATGAAGCCATTTTGTATGGTAAAATATGTATGGTAAAATACTGTATGGTAAAATATGAGGTTGAGTTGTAGAGGTAACTATGCTTTTCCTCAGGTTGGTTTAAGTACAGCATGTATAATCACCTTGTTAGAGTTAGAAATATTAGATAAAAAGGCTCCTTGGCATATTCTGATATACAAATATTACTCATAGTAAAATAGTAACATCAGATGAGGACTGAAGTGTTCTAAAGGGTGAAGACTTATGTTTGATTAACATAAAGGTAGATGAATCTGTGGTCCAAGATATTGGACACTTTTTTGTGAGTTTGACATAGTCTATGTTACTATTTTTGTCTTTTTGAGACAGGGTCTCACTGTGCAGTTCAGACTGGCCTTGAACTTACTTAGTATCCCAGGCTGGCCTCGAACTCACAAGCAGTCCTTTTCCCTCAGCCTCTCAAGTGCTGGGATTATAGGCGTGTGTCTCCATGCTTAGCTAAACATAATTTTTAAACAGAAAGATTTAACTTTATAGTGAAATCTTCCTAGAAAGCAAGCAGAAGTCATATAGAATCAAGGAATTAAGGATATTTTGGAAAGACTTCCCTTCTAGATTAAAAAAAAAAAAACAAAAAAAAACACCCAGGTATTATCCAGGCTTTGTTTGGTTTCATTTTGTTTTTGTGATGCTAGGGATTGAATTTGAGGCCTTGCAGATGCTAGGTAAATGATGTACCACTGAACTGTAATCCCAGCCTTTTAGTTTTATTCTTTTTTTGTTTTGTTTTTGAGGCAAAATCTTGCTCTATAGTTCAAACTGCCTCTAAACTCACTGTGTAACCCAGGCTGGTATTGAATTTACAGCAATCCTTCTGCCTCAGCCTTCCAACTGCTGGGATTATAGGCATGTGCCACCACACCCAGCTAGTTTTATTCTGAGCCAGGTCCTCCTTAAGATGGCCAGGCTGGTATTGACTTTGCTGTCCTGCTGCCTCTGCCTCCTGAGTAGCTGTGTAGATGTGGACTACCATGCCCCGGCCTGGCTCTGTTTTATTAAAATGAAATGAAGACAGGAAGAAAATGAAATCCCAAGCAGCAGGCAGGTGCACAGACCATTTTGTAAATTGTGGTAAGGACTTTGCAGATTTGACTAGGGGTTGATATGGTTTGTGACTTGGAGGTAATAGGATGTGTAGGTAATAAATTGAAGGGTAAGGAATATGTAGAGGAGTCAGCTAGTGGCTTTCAGACTTTCATTTTTCTTTTTCAATCCTCTTTGAGACTTTGACTCTAATCTAAAATAAATACTTAAAAATGTGTCCCAGTGTGTATATTCATTTATGTCTATATTTACAACTGAAATTACACAGTATTTGCCCTTATTGTGTGTACTTTACAGATAGTTTACGCTCTTAAGTGCTAGCTCCAATTTCATGAATAAAAAGATAGTTTGTCACTCATTTTCACTGTGCTGTTCAGACTGGCTTTGAACTCATTGTGTAGCCGGGGTTAGCCTCAAAGTCACAGCAATCCTCCTATCTGCACCTCCCAAGTGCTAGATTTCACGTGTGTGCCACCGTGCTTAGCTACAGTGGCTTTTTGAGTTACACATCACATACGTGTTATTTTAGCAAACCAAAAATAAAGACAAATTGTACATTTCAGTGATTTTTTTTTTGTTTTCATTTATGTTGCTGGATCAGACTCAGAACTTCACATGTATTAGGCACACACTCTACCACTGAACTCTACCTGCAGTCCAAATTCAGTGAGTTTTAGTTTATTTAGGCTTTTGTAATTGTCATGATCATTTTCACAACACTTTCAGCCATCCCCACTAGCTGTTAGCAGTCACTTCACTTTCTGTCTCTAAACCCTGCAACCATGCATCTACTTTTGTGTGTTAATTTTCCTGTTGTGGACTTTTAAAAAAATTTTTATTATTATTTTTTTTTTTTTGTCTTTTTCCTTTTTTATTGGTACCAGGGATCGAACTCACGACTGCCTGCTTTCAAGGCAGGCGCTTATGCCGCTGAGCTAAATCCCCAGCCCCGACTTTTTTTTTTTATAAGTTAGACAATATAGGTTTTTGTATGTCACTTAGATCAGTTAACATATAGTAATATTTTAAGGATTCATCCATGTTGTGATATGTCATCAGTACTTTTTTTCCCCTGAGAAGTCAACGCAGGGCCTTTGCACTGAGTTATATCCCAGCCCTTTTTATTTTATTTTTAAATTTGGAGACAAGTTCTTATTATGTTGCTAAATTGCCCAGGCTAGGGTTGCATTTGCAGTCCTCCTGCCTCAGACTCCCAGAGTGCTGGGATTTATGGGCATGTGCCACCTTACCTGGCTTTGTGTATCTTTGTTTGATTGATTGATTTTGAGACAGGGACTTGCTAAGACATTCAGGTTGGCTTTGAACTCATTATGTATCTCAGGCTGGCCTAGAACTTGCTGTGATTCTGCTGCCTCAGCCTCCCAACTGCTGGGATTACAGTCATGTGCCACCATGCCCAGCTATGTTACTTATATTAAAACTGGGCTACTTATATTTAAATTGGGTAAGAGTACCATATGTTTTACTTTATTTAAATTTTGGTGGTTTTTTGTGTCTGGGGATTGGATTTAGAGCCTCATGCATGCTAGGCAAGTACTCTACCTCTGAGTTGCATCTATCTCCAGTGCCTACTGTAGTTTTTAAAGTATTGCTATATTCATTTGCAAGACTCATTTTCTCTTCTCTTGTGGGAAGGTCCTGTCCACAGTGCAATGATGTCTTCACAAGTGGTGGTGAACCAAGGATATAATTCCCAGCTTCCAGGATCCTACCCTCCTCTGACACCAGCAAAGACTTTGAATCCAGGCTCTGGACATTATTACTCTGGTGGGTCTCAGGGACCTGGGCAGACTCTTCACAGACCACCTGTGGCTGCTAATCCGGCAGTGCCCTCACTCCATAGTGGTCCTGTTCCCCGAATGCCGGCTCCTGCCTCTCAGAGTCCAGCTGCTACACCAAGGCCTTCTGGTGGTTTTCTCCCTGGGGCCAGTCCGCTGCCACCTGTGACTTGGCAGCATAGCTATCCGTCCATGGGATCACAGGTGAACCATTACCCTCCAGCACCATCCCAGCCGCCTGTACCTGGGAGTACAAATCTATCAACAAATCACCAGTATGTTTCTTCTGGAGACCCTTTGCTTCAAAACAGCTATGGAAAATCAGGTAATGTTCTTACTGGAGTGTTTAAAATACAGAATGTGACAAAGAAACATTTGCTTGTTGATGTGTTTATATACTGATAGTATAAAACCACATGGAAAATTGTTGATTTTTAAAAATTTTTTTGAACCAAGGTCTCACTATGTCATGTAGGCTGGCCTTATACTCACTGTGTAGTCTAGGCTAGCCTCATACTCATGAAAATTCCCTTGACTCAGCCTCCTGAGTGCTGGGATTATATTATAGGTATGTGCTACCATGCTTGGCTGGAAATTGTTGATTTTAAAAATAATCATTAGTGTTTAATTATTTCTCACATCTTTGAGTTAACTAAAAAACTGAAATTGATGAGTTGTTTCTGGTTCCTTTCTTTCCTTTGAAGGTATCTTTTTTCTCTCTTTTTTGAGGTAGAATCTTACTATGGTGTCCAGGCTAATGTTGAACTCCTGGGTTCAAAACCCAGCTTTACCCTTGTGTGTGTGAATATGTGTGCAGCTGCCATAGCACTGTTTGATGAAAGGATTCTTCTGTCATTGGTACCTTTGCTGAAAGTTGGTTGGTTGAGCCTGGTGTAGTGTTGGATGGCTGTAATGCCAGCAGTTGGGAGACTGAGGCAAGAGGTTCACTGTGACTTGGAGGCCAGCTTGGGCTACATATGAGTTCAAGTCCTGAACTACAGAGTGAGACCCTGTCTCAGGAGGAAAAAAAAAAAAAAAAAAAGAAAGGAAAAGAAAAAGCCTAAATCAGATAATCGTAAAGTGTTATTTCTGGATTTATAATTTTATTTAATTGATCTCTAGGTCTATTTTTATGTCAGTACCCAGTAAATACCTTTTTAAAGAAGAAGTTTTACTTGAGTAACCTTTTTTTGGAGGGGTGTGCAGTGCTGGGATCAAACCTAAGTCTTTACACATGCTAAGAGAGCTTTCTGCCACTGAGGTTCGTCTCCAGTGCCCCCAAACACACTGACTGCTATAGCTTTGAATTAAAAAAGCAGGACTTCTGTTGATTTTGCTTTGAGCATAGTTTTGGATCTTCTACCTCCTTTGCATTTCTGTAAGAATTTTAGAATCAGCTTGTAAAGTTTTAAAGAAAATGATAGCTGGAGTCTTAATAGGTGTTATAGTGAATCTGTTTATCAGTTTTGGAGTAAAAGATTCATAGTCTTGTATTGGGTTTGTCATTTTATTTCTTTTAAAACTCAGTGATTGGTCCTCTCTGGTTCAAAAGAAGGTTCATTTAACCATTTTGCTTTTCCTTTATGATTGTTAAAATTGACAAAGTCCTTCACACTTGTCTGCACTTGACTGCTGGTGTGGTGGTGCACACCTGCAGTCCCAGCCCTAGGGAGGTGAGGCAGTTGAGGCTATCCTAGCCTACATTGTAAGTTCCGGGCCAGCCTGAACTACATAGGTAGATGCTGTCTCAACTCCTCTGGCCCCCACTAAAAAGTAATGTTACTTTGGAAAGACATTTAAAATTGCATTTTGGGATCTGCAGGTTCATTCTGCTGAGCAGACATTTTTAAGGAAACCAACTAGTAACAACTTCCCTAGTGAAATTGTTAGCATTATGTTAACATAAGTAGTTACCTTTTTGTGTACTGGGGGTGGTGGGAGAGCATTAGGAATTAAACTCAGGGTCTTTGCAATGATCTACATCCCTAGTCTATTCTTATATTTTATTTTGAGATGGGGGTCTTGCCAAATTGTTAAATTGCCTAGGCTGGGCTCGAATTTGCTGTCTCAGACTTCCAGAGTGCTGGTATTACAGGTGTGTACCACTGTGCCCTACTAATAGTTACCCTTTCTATCCATTTATTTATCTGTATGTGGCATATGCCCCATCAAGGTTACTGTGTGTTAAGTGCTAAAATTATTCTTCTAAGCCTTTGAATAGCTATTGGGCCTAGTAGACACATTGTGAAGATTAAGGCTTCTTCTGGAAAATTAGTTTCTTTATAGAAACCTTTTTTTGGGGTAAGAGGAGACAGTGGGGCTTTATGGGAGATTGAACCTAGACCTCATACTTCCTAAAAATATGTTCTACCCACCGGACTATAAACCCCAAGTCCTATGGAGGAATCTTCTGACCTAATTGCTAAGCCCAAATCTTTTGGGTTGCTTTTACTTTGATTCATTTGACACCACATGTGAGCGTCAATCACTTGAAATTAATGCATATTCATTTTAATAATAGTTATAGGTAACATTCATTGAATATTTATTATTTTATAACATTTTACCAAATTATTATATGCATTATCTAACTTAACCTTCATAGTAATCTCTTTTTTTTTTGTCTTTTTCCTTTTTATCAGTACCGGGGATCGAACCCATGACTTGCGCTTGCAAGGCAGGCGCTTATGCTGCTGAGCTAAATCCCCAACCCCCACAGTAATCTCTTTTACGGATAAGAAATACAAAGTTTGAATAATTTGCCCAAAACCGTAAGAAAATAGTTCTTGAAAATATGTTGTGTAAAAACTATTTCAGCCAGTCTTCCATCTGTTTGGGACATTGAATCAGGAGGATGGTTTTAGTCCAAGGACTTCATGGGATTCCTGGGAAACAGTGAGACCCTGTCTGAGAAGAAAAAAGGAAGAAAGAGAAAAAAAGCAAGCCAGCTATTTAAGAGTAGATGTGGGTTCTCTTAAAAGGGCACATGATCAGTAATCTGCATGTCCTTTGCCCTTCGTGGAAACCCTCAGGTGTGTGGAGGACTTTGACTATAGGTATAGTGAGACGTAAGGAAGTGCTGACCTTTGGGAACTTTTTGTATAAAGGAAAGAGAAAGAAAGTTATGTAAGCCATTAAAATGAACCTGAAATAAATGGGTGACTCTCCTTTTTCCTAAGGCTTCTAGAAAAAAAGAACTTCACTTTTAAACTTTTTTCAACTCATAGTTGATAATAAGTACCAGGTAGTTGGATGTCAAAAAATGTACATAGGGCCAGGGATTTAGCACAGTGGCATAAGCGCTTACCTGGCCATCTGCACAATCATGAGTTCAATCCCCGGTATCCCCCCCCGAAAAAAAACCCCACAAAAACAACAACAACAGCAACAAAAACATGTATATAGGTTTTACTGATTTTCTTTGTTTCTTTTGACCTTACATAGCAGGATCTTGCTATGTAGCCCAGGCTGGCGTAGAGTTTGTGGCAATCCTCTTTTCTCAGCCTCCTAAGTGCTGGGATTGGAGGCATTTGCCAACGCTTCTGGCTGTACCAAGTTTGTAGTCTTAAAACTTTCTGAATTTTTTTTCCTAATAGAGCACCTTTCAGCATCCTTAAGAGATCTGAGGTTGATACTGAAATTCTTTTTTTTTTTTGGTACCGGGGCGGGGGGGGGGGTGTCGAACTCACAACCGTGCACTTGCAGGGCAGGTGCTTGTACTGCTGAACTAAATCCCTAGCCCCTGAAATTCTAATAATTTATAAGTAGTAATTCTAAACTTAATTCTTTCCTAACATGCCCAAGACCCAGGGTTCAATCTCCACCAGTCTTCCTGCTGCCCCCCAAAAATCATTTGAATAAAATAAGTGTCTGTTTTATGAAATGCAGCATATTCTGGATTCAAGAATATTCTTGTAAATCTGTGTGGGTCTCTGTAAGGTTCGTTGTATTTTGTTAAATGTTAAGTTGTTACATCTTGGTGGCCAGCTATGTCATGCACTCCTGTTCATGCTGAGTTGGAATGTACCTTGCCGCTTTGTCCCTTTGGCTTCTGTGTACTGCAGTAGATATGATGGGTGCTTCTTTGATAAGTTTGTTACCAGGTAGTAATCTGTGTCTTTAGTTTTGCCAACAAAACACTGCTTAGTCTCATTAGGAGCTTTAAGATCCATTAATAAGTGTGTCACCTTTGCTGTGACAAACTACCTTAGTGGAGCAGCTTAGAGGCAGGCAGTCTTCACTTTGCCCACAGTTTCAGTACACATTCTGAGTGTGGGTGTGGGCGAGGCAGGATCATCCTGGTGGAAGGGCTTGGTGGAGGAAAGCTGCTCAACTTGTGGCAGGCAGGAAGTGCATAAAGGGGAAGAGCTAGAAGGGGATGGCCAGTACCAGCTAGACCTTGCATGGCACTTCCTGTAACTAGAGCCTACCTCCTTTATTGTTAGTAAAATTTATTGCTGTTATCAGGTATAAAGTCCCTTCCTTCCTTCCTTCCTTCCTTCCTTCCTTCCTTCCTTCCTTCCTTCCTTCCTTCCTCCTGAGACTGGGTGTCACTCTAATTTAGGTTGGCCCTAAACTTACTAGGTGCTCAGGCTGGCCTGAACTCATGACAATATTCTAGTGTCTTCCTCCTGAGTGCTGGGATTGCAGGCATGCACTACCACGCTGGGCTATATAAAGTTCATATATAAATTTTGGATCACTTTCTCCTCATTCCTTCTCTCCTTCCTTCCATTTTATACAATGTCTCAGTGGCTGTAGTTCGCCTCCACTTATATCCTCCTGCCTCAGCTTCCCATTTAGAGACATGCCACTGCCTTTGGGTAATTTCCTGAATTTCAACCGTAGGGAATGTTCTTAATATAATACTTATTGTACAAGGCAAACTAGTTTCAGAATGTAGTATTTAATTAGAAAAAAAGACTCAAGTATGGTTGTAGATGCCTATAGTCTATGCCTGTAATCCCAGCCTGGCAATTTAGTGAGACTCCATATTAAAACACACACACACACACACACACACACACACACACACACATTTTTTTTAAATGTATAATAGTGTGTTAACGGTGTGTGTGTGTGTGTGTGTGTGTGTGTTTGTGTGTGTGGTGCTGAGGATTGAACCCAGGGCCTCAAGCCTGCTAGGCAGTTGCTTTACCCCTGAACCACACCCCTCTAGAAGTGATTTGGTGCTAATTTATGCTGCTTTAATGATTGAGGATGAGCATGGTGGAAAGTTGGAAATGTGTAAAGTATGCATATAAAGTCATACATTTAGGAAGTTAAAATAGTTCTACCAATTTATAAACTAATAGATTATAATAAAATGTCAGTTTAGCAGTCCTTCAGCTTTGGTAAAGTCTGTTTAGGGACTTACTGTCTGGAGTTCTCAAGTGATATGTGAAAAACCACTGTTCCCATAGGTTCTGCCCCTCCCATACGGAATCCACCTCTGCCTACCACCTTCCAACCAGGAGCTCCTCCCGGGCCTCCTCCAACTGGGGGCCCACCTCTGGTAAGGGCCCTCATGCCCCAGAAAGCATCACTCAGAGCTGTACCCCAGCCTTCGTTCAATTCAGCTGTCAACCAAGAAGGTAAACTAACCATAAAATGCAGGTAGTTGAGGACAGAAAGATGAATATTACTTGAATTTTGTACATTAGAATTATATTTGTCCAGGAAATCTAGTTTTGTTTAGGGGTGGGAGTCGAATTTAAACTTTAAAAAAATATCTGAGGACTTAATTGCCTTATTTTGGGTTCTAGCATTTGGGAGCTACTACTTTTAGGTCTTTTTTTTTTTTTTCCTTTTTCTCTGTGCTGGGGGATTGAACACATAGTTTTGTGCATGCAGGGACCTCTTGATTGTACTCCCATCCCCTCTTAGCCATTTCTGTTACTGTGTAACAGTTTTTTTTTTTTTTTAAACATTGGCCTTTTGGGTGTGAGGGCAAGAGAGTTTGTTTTTCTGGACATAATGTTACAAACAGACTTTTGGAGGTTTTTTTGGGGGAGGGAGAGAACAGGGTCTTGCTATGCAGTTCAGGCTGGTCTTGAGGTCACTGTGTAGTTTAGCCTGGCTTCAAACTTGTGGCAATCCTCTTGTGTCAGCCTCCTGAGTGCTGGGATTACAGGTGTACACCACCACACCTGGCAGGAATAGGCTTTTTAAATAGTTGTGCTTTCATCTCCAATTAATATTAAAAATACTAATATTTATCAGAATAAGTAGAGTCAAATATGTAAGAATTTTAAAGTTTTATGTAAGTAAAACTTTTTAACATGTGCTGGAATGTAACTTTGAAGTATTAGTTTCAATGAAGTGATTTGTGAAGTAAGAAATTTGATCTTAGTAGTATAACCATTGTAGCAAGACGTGGAAATAGGAAAACAGAAAAGCTGGGTAACAACTTGCCCATATATGAGTCTCAAATATGGTTAATATTATTATTTTGTGATTTCTTTTCATTACTTATTTCAGTGTTAAGAGTAGGGAAAGTGTAGTATCAATAATGAGTGTGGTAACAGTATGGCAAGGGATTGTCTCACTGGGTGCCACACTATAACTTCAAAAATAAATCTGTAATAATTTAACTTTTTACCCAATAAGAATCCATACACTTGCTGTTTGCTGTTTGTTTCTACTGAAAGTTTACTACAGTTGTCTATATAATTCTGAAGTTATTCTCAAAAGCGGGAAAGAAGTTACTGAATTTACTGAAATTATTGGTTATACTTGTCTGTCAGAATCGGCACCTTTGTTCAGGTGCTGAGGCAGTGATGATCCTTGATGATAGTTCTCAGTGCTACAAACAGCCTGGCGTGGCACGTGTGCTGCAGGTGCGCCACCACTGTGCTCAAGATCGATGCTGTCTCCTGAGTTATTTTCATCTGTTTATGAATTAGAGATCACCACAGCAGAACTTGTAAATAAAGTTTACCCTCAAAAGCAGATCTTTGGTCCTATGCAGTTTGACAGAAGACAAACTAAGATTTTCTTTGATTTGTTTTGTTCTGTACTGGTGATGGAGAGGGCCTTTGCATTGAGTTATGTGAGGTCCTCCACCTCTGCCTCCCCCAGGTGGATTTTACTTACATTTTTGAGACAGAGTCTCCCTAAGTTACCCAGGCTGCACTCAAACTTGGGATCCTCCTCCTTCAGCCCCCCCAGAACGCTAGGCTTAAGACTTGCACACCATGCCTACCAAGCATTTACGGTTTTTATGGCTTGGTAATGCATTATGTGTGAGTATCACAAATTCTTTATGCTGTCATCCACTGAGGGACACTTAGGGGAACTCCATGTTTTGGCTCCCATGTGTATTTCTATAGTAAACATACTGCTTTTGGTGTCTGTACTTTTCAGTTTTAGATGAACTTCCATACTCTTCCGTAATTACTGTACTAACCTTCATTTCTTTTTTTTTTTTTTGTCTTTTTCGTTTTTATCGGTACGAGGGATCGAACTCACAACTACCTGCTTGCAAGGCAGGTGCTTATGCCGCTGAGCTAAATCTCCAGCCCCCTAACCTTCATTTCTACTGCTGGTGTGGAAGAGTTCTCCTTTCTTCACTTCCTTGCCAGAGTTTGTTTTTTTTTTTTTTTTTTTTTTTCTTTTTGATAATAACCATTCACACTGGAGTGAGATGCCAGCTCATTTTGATTTTGATTTGCATTTTCCTGATGATTAGTATAGTGAGCATTTTTCATGTATTTATTGACCATTTGTATATCTTCTTTTAATAAATGTCTATATCATTTGCCTATCAATATTTGACTTTTTTTTTTTTTTATATTCTAATGCTGGGGATGGGACGTATGGCCTTGCACATACTAAGCAAGTGCTGTGCCACCAAGCTACATCCCCAGCCCAACATTTGACTTTTTTTTTTATTGGTACCGGGGATCGAACTCATGACTGCCTGCTTGCAAGACAGGTGCTTATGCCACTAAGCTAAATCCCTAGCCCCTAACATTTGACATTTTTGATAGGCTATGGTTTAAACTATTTATTTGAAAATTATCTAGAATTTTAGAAATTAATTTATCTCTCAGAGGAATTATACTGATCACTCTAATGTGTCTTATTAATTAACTTCCTTTTTAGGTATTACATCAAATACCAATAGTGGATCTCTGATGGCACATAGTAATTATGATGAAATTGAAGGAGGTGGCTTCTTGGGTGAGATACTATGAAAGCTTTATTTGTCTTTTTTCTGATTATAGAAGTAATATGTGCTCATTGTAGAAAACTAAGAAAACCTCATGTCATGTAGCCATACCTCCTGATAAACAATTTTGATTTCCTTACATTTAGAGTTATTCATTATATTTTTCTCCTGTCAATCCTGAGATTCTGACTATATAGACTATTTTCATCAGATTTATTTAAATTTTCATCTTTAAAGTTGTTTTAAATTAAAATTTAGACAAAATTAGTCCATGATAGGGGGCCAAAAAGATTGCTCAGTCAGTGATAGTGCACTTGTCTACCATTACAGTCTACCATTCAGTCTTCCCAGAAAGGTACTACATAATATGAAAATAAATGAGCCATACCAAAGTTATTTTTGTATACTTATGGTCACGTCTCCATTAACTAAATTTTAATCATCACTATTTGTTACTGGTGTTTGTCTTTATTTTTTAACATTGGTAATTGGCAGTATTAAATTAATCCTGAAAAGTTTAATGGATCTATGTGTTAATTTAAAGTATTCTGGAGTATAAAATAGAACTCAAAAGTTACCTTGTTTCTAGCAACACCACAGCTTGCTACTAAGAATCCCCAAATCAGCCGAAGTGTTGGGTATACATATCCCTCCTTACCACCTGGCTATCAGAACGTACCACCACCCAGCAGTGCAACTGGAATGCCACCTTCTTCCTTGAATTACCCAAGTGGCCCCCAGGCCTTTCCTCAGGTAAATTTTTTGTTTCAGTGTGTTTTCTACTTTTTGGTTAAAACTATATACATACAAAGAAATCTTTAGGATGGTATATTGGGCTAGGCATGGTGGTGTATGCCTGTAATCCCAGCCCTTGGAAGGCTGAGGCAGGAGGATTGCCATGAGTTTAAGGCTAGCTGGCCTCTCTTATATAGTGAGGACTATATAGCAAGATCCTGTCTCAAAAACAAAAAAATTAAAAAAAGGTATATTGAAAATTTTAGTAGCCCATTTAAAAAAACTTCATTTCTTCAGAACTAAAAGATTGCTCAGCATCTTTATTGCTTTTCTTGTTGCTGAGACAAAATACCTGACACTCAAAGTTAAGGGGCAAAAGGTTTCCTGTAATTCACAGTTTATGTAGGTTTCAGTTCATAGTCAGTGGTGTGGCAGAAGGGCATCGTCACAGAGGAGAAATAGTTTATGGCAGGCAGAAGGCAGTCGGACAGCAAGCAGTGAAGTAGTGACAGGAGCCCTCTCTCTCCCCCTTACGTTTTATCCAGATTACAGGCTCTTAGGACAGGTAGTGTTCAACACCCAATGTGGACATTCCCATTATGCACACCCAGAACTGTGCCAAACCAGTCAGTGGACTGAGTTAGTAATCACACACCCTTAACCCAGCATCACACGCTCCAGACCCAGCCACCTCTGAAAAGCCCCACCTGTGACTGCATGAGGCTTTACAGGGACATCTAGGCATAAGCCATAACAACCAGGAGATCTAGGTTATACTGTCGTGATTAAGAAGGACATGAACCAAGTACCTACACACTTAGAAAGGTTACTTACTTTAAAATTATCAATGTGTCTTTAGGCTCCATTAGGTGCTAATCATTTAACTGCAAGCATGGGTGGATTAAGTCTGCATCCAGAGGGCTTACGTGTCGTCAATCTTCTTCAAGAAAGAAAGATGCTTCCCTCAACACCTTTACAGCCTCCAGTTCCAAATTTGCATGAAGACATCCAGAAACTCAACTGTAACCCAGAGTAAGGCTTCAGATGTTGTTTCTTATGAAATGTGATGTTGTGCATATTCTACCTTCTAGTGTTTTTATTTTGGTTTGGTTTTTGTTTGTTTCAGGTGTTACAAATAGGCCATACAAGTAGGTTAATACATGAAAAAAATTTCTGAATACAGAAGATAGAACTCTTACTTACATACCTGAGGTTAGATCTAAATTAACTTCATTTTGTTGTTTTTTGAAACAGAGATTCTTTATGTAGTGTAAGTTGGCCTTGAACTCACTTACATAGCCCAGGCTGGCCTCCCACTCTTGGCAGTCCTCCCAAGTACTGGGATTGCAGGAATGGGGCATTATGAATGGCAATTTGTTCTAAATTAAGGAACAGGGTTATAACAGCTGAATTGATTATTGCTCTTATTAGCTTTAATAAGATTGTAATATTCATTAGCATTATAATATCTATATTCCAAAGTACAAAGATTGGATTCTATATAATATTCTTATTTGTTCTCACTTTAAATACATTTTAGTACAAGCATAATTAGAACTTTTTTCCTAAATATTTGCCATAAGTTTAAATGTATGAAGACTGATAAATTGAAATTTTTTTTTTTTTTTTTTGGTCTTTTTCATTTTTATCGGTACCAGGGATTGAACTCACGACCTCCTGCTTGCAAAGCAGGTGCTTATGCCACTGAGCTAAATCCCCAGCCCGATAAATTGAATTTTGTTACTCTCTTAAGAAATTATTTTTTGTTTATTATTTTGAAATAGTATGTTTAGAACCCTTAGCCAAACTGAAATTTTATATAATAAATGTAGGCTGGGCCCTGTAGCACACACCTGTAGCTCTGGCTGTTTAGGAGGCAGAGGTAGGGGGATCACTTGAGCCCAGGAATTTGAGACCAGCCTAGGTAATACCATCTCAAACAAAACAACATGATAATAAACCTTGCATTTGCAAGTTTTTGTCATCATCAAGTAATACTACTATAATCTAGATTTATATGACTAAAAACAAGTCATTAAATAGTCTAGAGACTAGTGTGTTCAAACCAAGAAGAGATTGTATTTTAAATGAATAATACAAGGTAGCCATCTACTCTATTTTTAAGAAGGAATTAGATTTAGGAGGCAGAGCTAAGATAGCAGATAGATAACAGCCAGCTGCAGTGGCTCCATGAGATAGTCAACTTAGAACATAATGCAATATGGAGAGCCCTGAACAGAGGGAGAGGAATTCCCTCGTCCCAAGAAGAAACTAAGGTGAGAAAAACGAATCAAACATACACTCCTGGCTGTCTGGGCCACGGGGCAGCCCTGAGCGCCTCCAGGCTGCCGGTAAAACATACCAGGACGGGCCATCCCCGTGCGCTCCAGCCACTGCCTGCAACTCTGCTGCCAGGGGCTCAACAGAGGCTGGGGGAGTGAAACGACTCGCCACCCACAGGTTCCCCTGCCCCTGCCACCATTGCCGCCTCCCTGGATCCAGCGGCCTCCAGGAGGGAGTGAGGAAGAGGCCACGTTGCGGCCCTGCAGGCTTGGGACCGCATTGCTGGAATGCATTGCCACCTTCGCACTCACCGCTCATGCGAGGACCTGAGCCCACAGCATCCAGCCCTGAACAGGCCGCCACCCGTGGAGTGCCCAGGCCGCCACTCCTGGAGTGCGCTGAAGTCCCCAGGCAGGCAAGTGTGTCTTCGCTACTCCCAGGCCCATGAGACTGAAGCCCCATAGAGCTGCCGCTGCAAATTGACCCTAGAGAAGCTGCTTCTGAAAACACCTCTTCAGACAATAATCAAAAATATAGAACCAGAACTTTCCAGTTTCCTGCTGTGATCGACCAGCTTTGGGAATTGGGCCTGCCTGCCTACACTCTGAACTCTGGACTGGGCTGCCTGGGGTGAGTGTCCTCACACCATCCCAAGCCCCTGGGAGGGAGTTTAAAGATATCTCAGGTAACAGCAATTTGGGGAGGACAGCAAAACCCTAGTCAGCACACTTCAGAAAGACCCTAAGCAACATGGAGAGGGCCAGAGACACCCCCCCAGACATACCTGTCTGAAAGAAACCAGAAACATGACAAGAGATAGAAATAAAAAAAAAAACCTCCAGCCACTGACCCTGGATAAACAAGCTCGGGAGAGATAAATACAGAAGAGAAACAATGCAGTAATCATGTAATATTAGATACAGCTTCAGTGGACATAAAGAAATACCTTCATGACTTCATAGACAAATTTAAAACTACTTCTGATCAAGTGAGGCAAGATATAAAAAGATTAAAGAAATGATAAGCCCCTCCCAAGAGAACACAGATGGAAGAACAGAGGAAATCGGAAAAGGAAGAGAAACCTTTCATGAAGAATATAAACAAAATCTAGAATACATGAAACAGAACCAAAGAGACTACCAGGAAACTAAAAACTCCATTGAAAGCTGCCAAAATGCCTTGACAGAAACTAAAGTCTGCCTTTTGAAACTTGGAAGAGAGATTTGTGGTATATGATCGCGAAAGAAAAGATCTCTTAAAAATAACAAGGAACCAGGAAGAAACAATTCAAAGGCTAGAAGATGACAAGAGGATTTATAACTTAATAAAAAATGTGAGCAAAGTAGCAGGAGTAACTACAAATGAACTACAAAGAATATTCACAGATATAATTAAGGAAAACTTCCCAAGCATAGGAAAAAGAAATGATATCCAGATAAAGGAGGCATACAGAACTCTAGGCACCTGGAAACAGATCAAAACAGATCTACACTCAGACATATAACAATCAAGATTCCAGAAATCCACCACAAGAACAGAACATTAAAAGCAGCCAGAGAAAAGAAGCAGATAACCTACAACGGAAAAATTATATCAAAATAATGACAGACTTATCAACACAAACTCTCAAATCGAGAAGAGCCTGGTGGGGAATAGTCCAGGCCCTGAAAGAAAATAACTTCCAACCAAGACTGATGTACCCAGAAAAACTCTCTCTCAAAATTAATGTAGAAATTAAGATGTTTCCAAGACAAGGAGGAACTGTGGGAGTTCATGGCCACCAACCCAACCCTACAAAAAATACTGAAGGACATTCCAGAGAGAGAGAGAGGAAAAACCAGGATTCTAGCAACAGTGACAGAAAGGCCTCAGTGAACAGGGCAGACAGTGGAATGAAGGAGCAAAGTGGACAAATAATGACAGAAGGATAAAATAGCAGAAACAAGGCAGAGACGGTAAGCTATAATCTTTAATATAGTTAGCCCTGATACACTAACAAAAAAAGAAACACAGGCAGAGTAGACTAGGAGGCAGGATCCGTCGAGATGCTATGAATAGGAGATATACTCAACCTGAAAGAGGGTTAATAAATCCAGACAGGAAACCAGAGAGAAATAGGGATTACTTCTCCAGCAGCCACAGATAGACTGGAAAGCTATGAGACTTTAGGGCAGTGTAGAACTACACAGCTAGAAGGAAGGACAACCTTGTGACTTTAGTAAGTAAAGGAGTACAGCTCAAGATCAAGTCAGGGGAAAAAAGGTTTAGCAACACTCAAGATAGATAACAGGTTGGCCCCCTAATCTAAAAACTAAAAGAGCTAGTGGGGCCCAAAATATACAAAGCACCCTGAGATAGGGAAAAGGGAGGAATTGTCTAAAAAAGGAAGGCAGAGGACATTGTTAATAGTGTATCAGGATTTAAGAGCCACAATAGTCTTATCGCTTTGTTTAGTTTGATTATATTTTGTTCTGGTCTTGTCTGCCCATATTAGATTTGAGGGCACAGACAGCTAACCCAAAAATATCAGGTTATATCATGGTAACTATCCTTAATTTCCTATTAACTTAAACTGAAACCCTGTATTACTTACATTGTCTTACTATGACTGTTCTTATTTGAAGCTGGTTCGCTAGACCACTATTTAGCCTTGACTGATTTCATTCGAATATGATAGTATTAAGTCTGGGAGTGGAGACAACTACTCTGAAAATGACAAGATGTAAAAGATACCCATTCTGGTTTTGATTATTAATTGCTTTCAAGTCCTACAATATCTACAAAAACACAAAGTTGTGTTTTTAATAAAACAGCTATGTAATGTTATGTTCATTATGCCTGATGATGTGGACAATTCTATTGAAAATAACAAGAGAAACCATAGTAATTACTGTAGATCACTTAATGTGGTCCTATATGTCTTTTTCATTTCATGTTTTTCTAGGAATTTATTTTGTTGTCTTGTTTTGATCTGTTTTTCCCTATAATACAGAAAGGATAGATATACATGTAGAGAGTCACACATGGAAAGAATTTCTAAACTATATATGGGAACAGATTATATAATACATGATGTAATGAACGGATGCTCTGAAGAAGAGACACTAAGAAACCCAGTGCTAATTCTGTAGCATTATGATATGAAATCTAGCAATACTGTCATTCACTGTTCAGAGTGATATTAGTGATATTAGTCTAGTCTCTTATGTTCAGTTTCAGCATGTTTAAAGATAAAGACAGCTACTATGAAGAGACTGAGAAACATTATGGTAGACTTATTGATTTCCCCAAAATCAGGTCTTGAAGACCTAAAAAGCCTTCATTATCCTGTAATGATCTGATTAGTTCTATAATGTCCAGTATATATTCAGTGTGTGTGAAGGTGGGGGCAATTATTTGGAAGAAAACTAGAGACAGTAAGGTAGACACTGAAGATCTCCAGTGGACTTTCTTGGAAATCTATGTTTCTTTAAATTGTTTCCTTATAAACTGTTTTGTTTTGCTATGTTTAATCTTACCCCCTTTAGGGTAAGTGTGTAGAACTGATAGACATATTACCAAGTTCTTGGTGGATTGTTGAGCAGAACTGTTTGCAGTGTCATTGTTTGACTATCACTTTGTATGCTTTAATTTTGTAACTCGAGCAACTATTTCTAAGATGACGGTATGTAACTTATCGACTGGTGATTTCTTACTATTTATTTTTCTAAAATTCTGTATTGTTGGGGCTGGGGGTTTAGCTCAGCGGCATAAGCACCTGCCTTGCAAGCAGGCGGTCGTGAGTTCGATCCCCGGTACCAATAAAAATGAAAAAGACAAAAAAAAGAAAAAAGAAATTCTGTGTTGTTTCTACCCTTTATCTGTTTTTTTTTCTTTAAATAAATAAAAAAAAGAATTAGATTTAAATATTTAAATGGGATAAAATTTGAGAGGAGGTATTGGAATGTTTCACCGTAATCTGATTTTTCTTTTTTGTTATTTTGAGATACGGTCTCACTAAGTGGTCCAGGCTGGCCTTAAACTCACTGTGTGGCTCTCAGGCTGGTCATGCTGACCTTAATATAATTCTCCCTCTTCACCTTCCCAAGTGTGCCACCAGACCCAGCTTGATTTAATGTTAAGATGTGCCTCATTTAAATCCTTTGGGTATGTTTGTGAAAATAATAGTAACATTAAGTAACATGTACTTTTTACCTTGATACAGGTTATTTCGATGCACGCTGACTAGCATTCCTCAGACTCAGGCCTTACTGAATAAAGCCAAACTTCCTCTGGGGCTGTTGCTTCATCCTTTCAAAGATCTAGTGGTATGTCTCTCTAGTGAAAATAATTGTCTTATAGAAAGTTAGTAGTGAAGATTTTTTGCAGCAATTCAGGAATCTTGTAGCATTTGAACTGTTTTTAGGAACTTGATGGTTGATAAATTTCCTTTGTGCCCCTTTGTTGTTACACCTGTTCTGTATCCCTTTTATTTTCTTTCTTTTTTTTTTCTTTAGTTTTTTGAGACAGGGTGCGGTATTTAGTTCAGGCAGGACTTCAACTCACTGTGTACAGCCCAGGCTGGCCTCAAGCTCGTGGCAATCCTCCTGCCTCAGCCTTCTGAGTGCTGGGATTACAGGTGTGTACACCATGCCTGGCTTTTCACTATATTTTAGATTGATATTTTTATTCATTTTCAAGACAGGATCTTGCTGCATTGTTCAGGCTGGTACTGAACCAACTCATGGCTATCCTCCTGCCACAGACTTCTGATTGCTGGGATAACAGGTGTATACCACCACGCCAAGCAGTCACTGACAGGTTTCTTTATAATTCAATGAAAAATTTTATTACCAAACACTTCAAAACAACAAAAAATAAGTACGTTATTAAAAAATTCAAGAGGTGCTAAAGAGAATAGGGGTACTGAAAAACAATACATGAACAATACTGTTTTAATATGTTGTAAATTATTTACTTATTGAAGTACTTTACCTGAATGTCCCCATTCTGCCATTCTTGGTATAAAGTTAATTGCCACAGGAAGTTGCCCCATGTCAGTAAATAAAGTAAAAAAGATATAGTCCAAAAGGGTAAAAAATCTGATTTCTTTTGTTCTAAGGCTCTGATATTTGGACATATGTCCACATATACTTTTTTTTTTTTGGTCCGCGTACTCTTGGAGATTAGTGTGTGTTTCCCAAACCAAACTCCACTTGGAGATGAGATTTTATTTTCTTGTGATTTTTGTTTTTTAAACCTTACAGTGCTGTGATCAAAGCTACAGCTGCACGTATTAGGCAGGTGCTCTACCACTGACTTATATGCCTAGCTTTACTGATTTTTGATATGATAGTTTTAGAACTTTTAATATGTAGGGTAAACTTTTTATATGTGTGAGAGAAACCTTTAATGTAATTTAACTTCCTAGCACATCGTTTGTGAGTGCTAGTCGGCCTCGGCATTTCACATCAGAAGCTGTGTAACTAGTTGGGCTCAGTGTGCTACTACAGTGTCACATGCGCATGATCCCAGCACAGCAGGCAGAGGCAGGAGGGTCTTGGGTTTGAGACCAGCCTGCCTGCAGTGTGAAGCCTTGTCCCAAACAGAAAACCCAAACTTTGAAGTAACCTCATTGTATTAGAATCTCATGCCTGTGAACTCTGCTGTCTATCCCAGAAAATACACAGTCTCGGTCTTGTAGTATGTTTAATGAGAAGACAAGTACTTGTTTTAAAGGCAAATTTTAATGCAGATGATGCCAGAGAAAAGTAGGATTTAAAATCAGTACTTTTCAGTTATATATGTTTTTTTGCATGACAGTTGTTTTTTTTTTTTTTTTTTTTTTTTTTTTTTTTTTTTTTTTTTTTTTTTTGCCATTGGAGGTTGAGCCTAGGGCCTTCCCACTGAGCCACATCCCTGGTCTTTTTTTGTTTTTATTGATTTGCTTTTTATTTTGAGACAGGATCTTTCTAAATCACTAAATTGTGTAGGTTGGGATTGAATTTGTGATCTTCCTACCTGACCTCAGTGACCCTTCTGCCTCTGCCCCCCAGAGTGCTGGGATATAGGTGTGTACACCATGCTTGACTTTATGTGGAAATGTTTGGTTTTGTTTTTTGTGGTTCTGGGGATTGAAGTCAGGGCCTCTTGCTTCTAGGCTGTATGGCAGTTTGAATATGTTTTATTCTGTTTTGTTTTCTCCAAAATTATATTGTTCCAGTAGTTACTTAGAAGGGATGGATTAATATTGGTCTTCTCAAATGATCATTGCCTTTAAGAATTTAGTTCTGTTTTTACAGCAATTGCCTGTGGTTACCTCCAGTACAATTGTGAGATGCCGTTCATGCAGGACATACATCAACCCTTTTGTCAGCTTCCTTGATCAGAGGAGATGGAAGTGTAACTTGTGTTACCGAGTCAATGATGGTATGCTGTTTTATTTTACATTCTACTTGCACTGTGGGAAAATCTGATAATAAAAAGTGAGGCAAAAGAAACAGAAAAGAGCTTGTAATCCCAGCTGCTAGGGAGGCTGAGGCAGAAGATCATGACAACACACCAAAGCCCCATCTCAAAAAGAAAAGAATGAAGCAGCCCTGTTAACTTACCTGTGGTCAGCCCTTTTGCACAGAGAAAGCTACCATCACTGACATTTTTCTCTGTGAATTTATACCTGTAAATAAATAATGCTTTTTAAGCAAAACGTGGTATTTTGAGACCACTTTACATTTCTTCTGTTGAGTATATAATGACTGGTGTATTTCATGTCATTACCTGGTTATTAACTTAAATGTTTTTACTTTGAAATAACCTCATATGTTTTCTCTAGGGGAGAGAAGGGAAGCCTGCAGGGCAGCTGCCTAATTCACCCTGCTCTGTGCAGGGAGGTGGCAGTGCTGAAAGCATAAGTGAATGAGGAGGGGACCTTCCTCAGTAATTATTTCATAGCTTTGTTTTTAAATGGTAGCAAAGTTTTATTAAAGCTAGGAAAAGAAACAGACTCTGCAGAGTGAGACTGGGCCAGGTAAAAATGGAGAAGAAGTACACCTGCAGTGGATGACCCTCCAGGGTATGTGTCGCAGTGAGACGTTAGTGTCGTTGGAAGCTCTGAAAGGTTTGCCGTCACTGCTTTGCAGGGTGAGGGCAGCCACCATGCAGGAGAGAACCTGGTGGTAAAAGCTCAGTGACAACTGTCCTTTTTGTATGACTTACTTTTCAGGCTGATAATCAGGGTAGACCATCTGTGGAAAACATCCCAGTTCTCGAGAGAAGTCCACATGCAGGGATTTGGGAATGGTTCTGTGCGTGTGTCCTGGGATTTTTACTTACTTATTTATTTATTTATTTTTTATGTCTTTTTCCTTTTTATCGGTACCGGGAATCAAACTCACGACTGCCTGCTTGCAAGGCAGGTGCTTACACCGCTGAGCTAAATTCCCAGCCCCTAGTTATTTATTTTTTGTTTAAGAGCAGAATATATTTATTGAGAAAAAGAAAGCTTCTGTCTGAGAGAGACAGATGTCCTGTCCTGGGATTTTATGATTAACAGCTTATATATACTTCCCCAGACAGCTGTACCACACCCCAATCTCCTGCCCCATTTCCTTTTGAGAGACAAGTATTCCCATAATTCTGTGTTTTTGGGTTTTTTTTTCTTTCTTTTTGAGACAGGGTCTCGCTTATAACTCAGGCTGGCCTTGAACTCATTGTGTAGCCTAGCTGCCCTTGAACTTGTGGTGATCCTCCTGCTTCAGGCTCCTGAGTGCTGGGGTTACAGGCATGTGCCACCACTCCTGGCCAGTCCCCATAATTCTTTATGGGTGGTGAGGGAGTGGAAGCCACTGTTTTCTGTAACTTCTTTCAGCTGGAAGGGGTTGTAGACCCACTTTCTTGGGGATTGTAATCTCTCCAACTATCTTGGGGTGTTTTAGCTCACTGGCTGGATTGAAGAGAAGAACTTAAAAACCAATGAGAAAAAAAATTAGTGACTGTTGGGCTGTCTGTTCAATGGGAGAAAGAAGCTAACTTGCTATTATATTTGGGATGTAGAACCCAAGTATGAGGAGTGAGTCAGATTTCCATGCTTCTCGTGGAGGCATTACCTGGGCAATAACAGACTCTCTTGTTTTTCTTTACTGACGAAATATCTGCAGTGACTAAATATGGGAAAGAGAAGAAAAGGGGAAATAAACTTCAAACAAGCTATAGGTCTGTGTACCTGAAACCATACATTCCTTTCCTTCATCTTGTAAACTGTTCCTGGTGCCATGAGAGCCACAGATTCCCAGCCCAGACAAGAGAGACGGGGAAGGAAGGGAGAAAACCTTTGTGGCATGTTAGAGAGAGACAAAAAATATGCCCAAAGTGTCTTCCCTGTTCTCCTGGCTAGCTAAGCCAAATCTGTTACCGGGTTTCAGGATGCTGGAGTCTCTTTCTAGAGGTGGTTTCTTAGTTCTTTCTGTTTCAAGCAAAGAAGTGGTCAAAATAAGCACAAAGGGTAGCCATGTTTATTAGAGGTAGGAAGAGAAACAGGCTCTGCAGAGCAAGTTTGGACCAAGTGAAAGTAGGAAAAGTACAACCTACAGTGTGAGAGCGTCCACCAAGTAAGGGAGAACACAGCGCCCCGTTTTATAACCTGTGCTTGGAGAATACTCATTGTCTCACCAATGATTCTCCAAGATCAGAGGTGAAAACGGGTATGCCAGTATTCACGTTAAAATAGGTGTCTGTTTGGAAGGAAATTTCATTAAGAGAAATAAAAAGTAAAAAAAAAGTTGAAATAGAGGAATGTAAAGAGTTTTTAAGGAAAAAAGCAAGATATATATCATACAGGTAAAGATACATATCATACAGGTACAAATTCCATATGATGACATGATATTATGTGTATCTAAAATGTACCAATACAATTAATTAAAAAAAAGATTTTATATTTGTATGTGTTTTTTAAGAGTAGAGAATGAATATAGATTAGAAACATTCTTTTACTCTATAGTAAGTTAGAAAACATATATAGTATGCCTAGTATTAATACATATTAATACTAAGTATTATATAAGCATACAAAATGCATGTTTTGTGTACTTTAACAGTTTGTATGCAAATTTTTGAGTATTTAAAATGAAATTGTGATGTACAAAATGAATTGTGATAAAAGTTAAAAGCCCTTTCATATGCCATAAAAACCCCTATTTCACAAACTGTAGCTCACTCTTTACAGTACAGAGGGCTTTTTTTTTTTTTTTGGTGGCGGTGGTATTGAGGATTTGAACTCAGGGCCCTGTGTATTCTTATTCTAGCACGTACTCTACCACTGAGCTATGTTCCCAGCCTAATACAGAGGGATTTATTTTCTTAAGTTATTAATGGAAAGTAAGGTATCGTGATAACTAATTTAGAAAATACTTAGTGCTAGTGTGTTATAAATACAGTTGATGCAAGATGTACATTTACCTTTTTTCATTTACCTAACTTTCTTGAGATTCAATAATTAATGTCTCATTCATTAATGAAAATCTTAATGAGAAATGGCTTTATCTCTGAAATAGCTTTCAAGGTATGTCTGCACTATACATTTTATGTGTCAAATGTTGATGCCCTTGT
Organism: Cavia porcellus; assembly: GCF_034190915.1. Lineage (NCBI taxonomy): Eukaryota > Metazoa > Chordata > Mammalia > Rodentia > Caviidae > Cavia > Cavia porcellus. The sequence continues at coordinate 6,427,858 of NW_026947502.1, forward strand.
ATAATAGCAGATCTAGGGAAAAAATTGGTACTTAATGAGAGTTTTTAATACTCTTTTGAAGCTATTTTAGGATAATAGCTTTAGCAAGAATTAAAACAAAATGGATATCAGAAGATGGGAAAAGAGTCATGATTGTAGTTGTAAAAGCAAGGCTGTTGAGTACATGGGAAACTTGAGTAGAATATTTAAAAATATTTAAAAAATGAATTTATCCCATAATACTAAATTACTAATTACTTAATACTAAATAAACTATAAACTCAAGAAAGTGACCAAATGTAAAGAATATTAAATTAATCTTAGTATTGATTAGCTTATCAATATACATTAACTTTATCCAGTTCCTGAAGAATTCATGTACAACCCTTTGACCAGAGTTTATGGAGAACCTCACAGAAGACCTGAAGTTCAAAATGCTACTATTGAGTTTATGGCTCCTTCAGAATACATGGTAAGATTTCACATTTCTATACAGTATACTCATAATACTGGATTTTAAGTAAAACAATATAATAAGTGTTCACAAAATTTTATGCATCTTTTTCATTTGTGGTTTTGGATTTTTGTTGATGGGTACTGGGGATTGAACCTAGGAATTTTGCACTGAGCTATGTCTTCAACTCTGTATATTCTTTATTCTGAGGCGGGATCTTGGGATGTTGCCAGGGCTGGCCTTAAATTTAGACTTTTCCTGTCTATGTCTTTCACATAGATGGGATTACAGGTGTATGCCACTGCACCCAGCAGAATTTATGTTTTAAATTTAGGAAGCATAATATTTGTTCATTATAAAAGTCTTTAGTTTGTATATTAGTATACATTTCCAAAGTGAGAACCTATCTAAAATTCTACTTAAGTTTCTTGGGTGTCTATCAAGAAATTTACAATTTTGTATTTTCTCTGTTACAAGTAATACTGTGAAAAGACCTTCATGCAAGTATTTTTATAAACTTGTGAAAATATCCGAGGTCTTACATTTTAAAAAATACTTATGTTTGAGCTGGGCGTGGTGACATATGCCTGTAATCCCAGCACCCAAGAGATTGAGGCAGGAGGATCCCTGTGAGTTTGAGGCCAGCTTGGGCTACAAAGTGGACTCAAGGCCAGCATGACTACATAGTGAGACCCTGTCTTAAAAAAAATAATTATTTATTGATGTTCAGTGCTTTACATTGTACAGAGCCTGATAAGGACGTCTCTTTCCCTGCTTTTAGTTTTTCTGAGACATTACTCTGCAGTCCACCTGCTCAGCCTCCCAAGTGCTGGGATTACAAGCGTGTGCTACCATGCTTGGCCTGTGGTTTTGTTTAGGCAGTTGGATCTGTTATACCGTGGAATTTATGAGGGATCAGTTTCTTTCACTAGTAAGTTATAATGGAGAAAACATTTTGTAACATTTAAGTGGTTGGTCATAGCTTTCTGCAGCGTGGCTCTTTTGAATTTGCCTTCCTAAGTTCTTTTATCTCCCAGATTTTGCAAAAATGGCTTTCTTTAAATTCACAAACTTACTATAAAAGTTTTTTTTTTTTTATACTATAAAAGTTTTTGCTTCTTCCTAGCTTATTTGCATTTTAGGAATTTGGTAAGTGGTTTCTATACAAACACAGAAAGGTAGCATATTGTGTACCTAACTCACTGTGGTTGATAAATTTACTGAACTGAAAATAAATTGTTAGATTTGGAACTTCACAAAATATATGTGGGGCCTTACATGTTTATGGAATTTAGCTGAAATATATTGGTTAACAGCCTAATTTATCACTTTCATAGGTGTAATTTCCCTAATTGTAAGACAGAGGCTGACATAGAAAAGTCAGAGTAACATAAATACACAGGTTATCAAACAACAATGAAGGAGACAGCTTTGTTAGCACTCTTTAGGCCAAACAGCTGGACATTGTCAGTCCTGCAGGAGACCGATTGTCATGTTTTCCCTTCTTAAAGAGTACCGTCTGTGGAGCACGGCAGCCATAGACTGAGTTTTCTTTCAAGTACGTACATATAAACAGTGTAACGTAACTTTATCTGTCATCGCCAGAGTGTAAATAATATTTATTTTAGGTTTTGTTGTAGGTAGACACAACAAATAAGTTTAAGTTTAATTTTTTTTTTTTTTTAAAAGACAGGGTTTCCCTTTGTAGTTTAGTCTGGCCTTGAACTCTCAGTGATCCTTTAACTCAGCCTCCCGAGTACTGGGGTTACAGGCATGTGCCACCGTGCCCAGGGAGTGTAATCTTGTTAAATGTATTTAATGTGATTCTTTTCTCTTTTCGTCAGTTACGACCACCACAACCTCCAGTGTACCTCTTTGTGTTTGACGTATCTCATAATGCAGTTGAAACTGGATACTTGAATTCAGTTTGCCAGAGTTTGTTAGACAATCTGGATTTGTAAGTGCCTTCATTTAGTTTAAATCTGAAACTAATAGTGTTTGTAAACTGACTCATTTTCAAAATAAACACTAAAGCTGGGAATCTAGCACAGTAGTGTAAGTGCCTGCCTGCCAAGTGCAGGATCATAGGTTTGATCCCCGGTAACAAAAGAAACACTAAAAAAAGGCGATGTAATTATGTTCCAAAAGTCCACTTGAGTCAGTAAATAATGTAAAAGATGTTTGTGCAAAATTTTTAAACAGCTGTGCTATCTAAATCTGTATTACATGTTAGAGTTAGGATATAGTAATGGTTTGAAGGGTTTTTTTTCCTTGTAGTGCTGGGGATGGAACCAGGCTTTGCATGTGCCAGGCAGGTGCTCTACCATTGAACTACAATCCCAGCTCCTGAATCATTTTTTATAAAATAACTAAATTGTCTGTAAAGTTGTGTACATACATACATACATTTGTAACATGTTACTTGCTAAGTAATTATATATACCATTATAGGGAAGTAACAGGTTTTAGATTGCTGTGTTACTGTTTTTCATTGATTACTTAGCTTATGTGTAGTGTTATGCTTATGTGTAGGATATTTGTATGATATTTTTTTTAGGTAAGAACTGGGAGCTTTGGATATAGTTTTATGTTGGACTGTCTCCCTTAATACAAACTAGGTATTTCATGTGTCATTTCACAGATATTTTATTAAAATATATATGAAAACTTTATAAAAGACTCTGTTTTTAAAAATACTCATTTGTATGTTTGATTTTAGGCTTCCTGGCAACACAAGAACAAAAATTGGCTTTGTAACATTTGACAGTACAATTCATTTCTATAGTCTTCAAGAAGGTCTTTCTCAACCTCAGATGCTAGTAATTTCAGATATTGATGGTATGTATTATACATTTAAAATTAGTGAACTGCCTTAGGAATGTTTCATGTTAAAAGTATTTCATGACTGTATGGCAAATTAGAAGTGTATATAAGTCTACTATATAAATGAAAAGCCTGAATATAAAATCATTAGATTTTTGAAGTTGTAAGCATTCTTCAATTCAATCTCCCTTTATAGAAAAGGAAACAAGGTTGTAAAGAAGTGAATTCTGAGGAAACAGACAAGTTAATGTTAGCAATCAGACTAAATTTAATTTTAGCACTCTTCCAATCATTTCATTAGAAAGTACTTGAGAAATGAGGATTTGGCTCAGTGAATTGAGCCTTTTTGCTTAGCATGTCGAAGACATCAGGTTTGATTTCCAGCACCACAGAAGGAAAACAACAAATATATGTATATTTGTTCTTGTTTTTTTTGAGACAAGGTCTCGCTTGGTTATTTAGGCTGGGCTTGAACTCCCCGTGTAGCCCAGGCTTGTCTGGAACTCAGTGATCTTCCTGCCTTAGCCTCTGAGTGCTGGGATTACAAGCTTGTGCCACCATGCATGGTAATGCATATATGTTTAAGGATCGATACGAAAACCCAAAAATTATGTAGAGAGCTCAAAATAAACCCTAACATATATTGTTAATTAACATGTTCTCTGTGCTGCCCACCCCCTTACTTTGGAGACAAAGTTTATATAGAAATATGTAGTTCAGGCTGGCCTTGACCTCTCAGTGCTGAGATTGAGTTAATTAGTTTTGTTTTGACAAGAGTACCAAGACTATTCAATGGGGGAAAAGTTTTTCACCAAATGGTTGTAGGGTAGCTTGACACGCAAAAAAAAAAAAAAATGAAGTTGGATGCTTACCACATCATAAAAAGAAAATTAACCAAAAATGGATTAAAAATCTAAATGTAAGAGCTAAAGGTATAAAACACAGGAGAAAGTCTTTATAACATTGGATTTGGCAGTGATATCCTACATATGATTCCATAAAGAAGGCAGTAAAGAAAAGATAGCTCATTGGATTTTATTAATATTGAAAACTGTCGTATGTCAGAGAACACTATCCACAGTGTAGAAAGCTCACAGAATGAGAAAATATTTGCAAATTGTGTATCACAAATAGGCAGAGAAGATACACAAATGGCCACCAAGACATGGAAAAGTGCTCAGTGTCACCCTCGTTAATGTAACTGCAGGGAGGGACGGATGACTGCTCACTGCTGGAGCAGTTGCCTAGCATGCTCGTGTCCCAGGGTTAACCCTTAGCAGTAGAAAACAAACCAACCCCACAAGAGTGAAGCACTTCATGGCTCTTAGGGTGAAGGAAGGATTAAAGAAAAACACATGGAAAAGAACAAGTGTTGGCACAGTGTGGGAACAGTGCAGCCCTCATGCATTGATGGTAGGAATGGAAAGTGGTGGAGCTGCTGTGGAAATTAGCTGGGCAATTTTCTTTTCTTTCTTTCTTTTTCTTTTTTTTTTTTTTTTGGTGTTTGTGAGAAAAGGTCTCACCATGTAATTTCACGTTGGCCTTAAACTCACTGTGTAGTTCAGTCTCAAATTTGCAGGGATCGTCCTGCTTCAGCCTTCTGAGTGCTAGGATTACAGGTGTGTGCCACCATGCCCAGCTCAGCCTGGCAGTTTTCAAAATTAATGTCAAATTAGCATACGATTTAGTATTGCTACTTGTCATTATACACCCAGAATAATGGAAAGCAGGGATTTGGACAGATAATTAATTATACATTATTCAGAGCAACATTAATTAGAATAGCTGGAAATGGAAGTGCTCTCAGACAGTCATCAGTAGCTGAATAGGTAATTAAAATATAGTACACATAGAGTAATGGAATATTATTCAGCTTTAAACAATGAAATTGTGATACCTGTTACAGAATGGGTGAAATTTTAAGACATTTTGCTGAGCAAAATAAGGTAGACACAAGGATAAATATTGTCTGGTTCTACTTAATCTGAGAGATCCAGATTAAGCAAATTCATAGAGATAGAAAATAAAGTAAGCCCAGCATTTGGGAGGCTGAGGCAGGAGAATTGTTTGCAAATTTGAGACCAGCCTGGGCTACAAAGTGAGGCCAAGGCCAGCCTGAACTGTGCAGTGAGACTCTGTCTCAAAAAGAACCCCCTCCAAAAAAAGAAAGAAAATATAATTGAAAGGATTGAGAGAAAGAGGGTTTTTTTGTGGGATAATGAAAAAGTTCTGAAGATAGGTGATGGGATTGGGAGTATTCTAAATGCCATTGAATTATACACTTAAAAATAGTTAAAAGGGTGAAACTTGTGCATTCTGCATATTTTATCAGAAGATTAGCAAGTGGAGACTTAAAGTATAAACATGTTAGAAGTAAACAGGAGTGAATTTTGGATTAAACAGCAGTTTCTTAGGTACAACATCAATTCCACAGGCAGCAAAGAAAAAATAGATAAGTTGGGGTTTTTTTTTTTTAATCGATACTGGGGAATCAAACTCACGTCTGTGGGTTTGCAAGGCAGGCGCTCATACCGCTGAGCTAAATCCCTAGTCCTAAATTGGGGTTCTTTAAAATCCAAAAGTTTTTACTTGATTATACAGTGAGTCTGTGTCTCCAAAAAAATTTCTTGTGTTTTAATAAATACCATCAATAAAATGAATACCATGAAGACAACTCTCAAATTGGGAGAAAAGTATTTGCAAATTGTATCTGATAAGGGATTTATACCTAGGTTACCTAAAGTAATATAGCAATGAGAAGACAATAGCACGACCTTAGATTTGAACAGTGTTGCTCTACTCGGTACTCAGGGTTCAGTATTCCTGGGAATGAGGTTATCACTTCATGGTATTCTTAGCTTCTGCAGGGCCCTATGTTAAGTGTCTAATACCTTGCACAGAAAATCTGTCAACAGTTCAGTAAGTGCATTACATCCTGAGTTACCAGATAATTGCAAATGAAAAAGCACAGTGAAATGTCACTTCACATCAAGTAGGATGGCTAAAATTAAAGAGTCAGACAACAAGTGTTGGTAGGGATATGGAGAAATTGGAACCCTCATGGACTGCAACTGCAAGAGGAACGGGAAACAGTGTGGCGGTTCCTCGGGAACTTAAACAGAGTTTGTGGATGGCCTAGTGATTCTCCTCAAAAGAACAGCAGAATGTGGTTTAGTCCTACAGTACAACACTGTTCTGCAGTGAAAAAGAAAGGAGTACTGATGAACCTTGAAAACATGCTAGTGTACAAGCCAGTTAGTTACAAAAGACCACGTCCAGTTTGGGTCTCCTCATATGAAATATACAGAATGTGTAACTCCATGGGAACAGAAAGTGGATTAGTTGTCAAGAACTTGGAGTAGGAAAGAGAAACTGGGAGTAACTATTAGTCATTCTGGAGCTGCTTTTGGAGATGATAATAGAGATCTGGAATTATATAATGATGATGATTGTATAACTGTGAATGTATAATAAAATCACTAAAATATACTTTTCATTTCTGCAATGGGTCTTGCACCTGTTGGGCAATTGCTCTACCACAAAGCTCACCTCAGTCTGGAACTGTATTCTTTCGTTTATTTATGGTTGTATTTTGAGACAGGATCTCCAAGTTCAGGCTGGTCTTAAACTTACTTATGTAACCCTTCCTGGGCTTGAACTCAGAGCAGTATTCCTGCCGCAGCCTCCTGAATGTTGGGGTTATAGGCATGTACCGCCATGCCTGGCTGTAGATCTGAACTCTTTCAGGGTGAATTTTATGATACGTTAGTTATAGCTTAATGAAGCTGCTATAACTACTTCAAAGACAAAAAGATTTTGAAGAGTAGATGCTAGAGTTTTATATGACAGTTAAACATTTAATGTTTCAAATTATTTATTGAAGTTTAACAAACTTAAACCTTATTTTTGCATAAGGAAAATTATATAGAAATATAGAAAATAGTTTTCCTTATAATTCTCTACTATTCATGTTCTCTTCTCTCTTTTTTCCCATCTAAGGAAAGGAATGTAATTGTTAAATCAGAATAAATGTGAATTCTGCGTGCCTCCCCTATAGTGGTCCATTTGCACACATCCTGATGTTCTTGATTTTGTCCTGCATAAAGGTTTTGGTGCAGACCTTTTGTTTTATTATTTGTGGTGCTGGGAACCAAACTCAGGGTACTGCATTTGCTAGGCGAGTGCATTGCCAGTTGAGCTACACCCCCAGCCCCTGTGTGGGCCTTCTTTATGAGAAAACATCAGAGTTTGAGTGACAGAGGTATGGGTGAATTGTGTTACTTCTGTATAAAGATGGAATTTTTTTTTTTTCTTTTTGTGTTTTTGAGGCAGGGTTTCACTGTGCAGTTCAGGTTGACTATGATCTCACTTTGTGGCCCAGGCTGGCCTTGAACTCACGAGATCACCTGCCTCAGCCTCCTGAGTGCTGGGATTACAGGCATGTGCCATAATACCCTGATTTTTGTTTTGTTTTGAGGTAGGGTCTCATTACGTAGTTCAGGCTGGCCCTGAACTCTCAGTGATCCTCCTGCCTCAGCTTCCTGAGTGCTAGGTCACAGACATGCACCCCCATGCCCAGAAAGATATGTAGTTTTTGTGTGTCATGTTAGCTTCCTTTTTTTAAATGCCAAGAGTACGTTTTTGGTTGGTTTGCCAAATGAAGACAAAGCAAGATGCCAAGTGGTTGTTTTTAAGAAGCAAAATACTTGCACAGACTTTGCCAAGTTCTGCTTTCTGATTGGAAGGCTGTTTCTGTTACATAAGTTTGCAGACAATAAGCAGAAACCCTGAATCCCTGTTGCTTTGGTGGCTCCGTGGGTGTGCGGAGATGGTACATAGGGCTGTGCTTGTGGGGGAAACAGCTTTCCTTTCAAGGGTGGGGTTAACTGCATCAGTGTCACGTGTTTTGTTTAAAATAAGTTTTCCCTTGTTCTTTCAGATGTTTTTATACCTATGCCAGAAAACTTACTGGTAAATTTAAATGAAAGTAAAGAGGTAAGGCACGTTTTCTATCTGCCATATTTAATTGAAACACTGAAAACATCTTTTTGAAATGCACTTTGAGTAACATTTTGCTTTTTTCTTTGACAGTTTTAAGATTTGTAGCATTTTATATTTGCTCTTAGTTGAAGTTCATTTTGGTGAATAGCTGTCAAGTTGCAGTCATTTTTAAGTCTAATGCAGGCAGTTATAGTAGGATAGAAGACAAGGCTGTTCCAGAAGGAGGAACTCCAGGAAGAAGGCTGTCTGGCCTGCGGTCTGGGAAGTTGGGAGGGTCACTGAGATAACGTTTCTGGTCACCACACAGACGCACATTAGTTGGGCTGCTCTCAGTGCCCTTTGCTTTTCTGATTCACAGAGCGTCTGTCACTGGGGTCAGTTCAGAAGAAACTCTTATTCCCTGCCTGGAAAATGCCATGCCATAATACAGTGAGAGGTGAACAGAACGTGTCGGAGGGGTGTCGTCTACCCTGTACATGCATATATGCCGTAGGGGGACATTTTAATTAGCAAGTCTGTGGTCTCTGCTGTTGGCATTGGTCGCTGTGCCGTAGTGTAAAGTATTTCTTCCCCATTAATTCTCTTTATTTGTACAACCTAACCTGAATAGGTAGTTGGGTTTTAATTTTGTTTTTGTTTTTGTTTTTTTTTTTTTTTTTGTAATGATACTGCTAGTTGGCAAAGTTACTGAATATCTTAGATTTTTGTAATAGGGAAGAGTTAAACTCACTTTGAGAGTTAACCAAATAAAGCATGTAGAGGTGATGGAGAAAGCTGTATTTCATACCATTTAAGTATATCAAATTTCTAAGCTGTGATAGTTTTTGGATAAAGTTTGGACTTATAGTCTTGCTGGACTGCTGCATGTACAAGAATTATAAGACCCCAATTTTGATGTCTTGCTTGCCAGTTTATATGGTTGACTTATAATGGCTTTCTTGTCATTTGACCAACTTCATTGTTGACTGTAGTGTCTGTAGATTCTCTGACCATCATAACTCACTGTCTTGTCTCCTGTATTAGATACTGCTTTATTGTGGAGGAAAATTCAATTGTAACACTCTTGGATTTTCTTGCTTTATTTTACAAGCTTGTCCAAGGTTTACTGAAAACTTTGCCGCAAATGTTTACCAAGTCTCTGGAGACCCAGAGTGCCTTGGGTCCTGCACTTCAGGCTGCCTTTAAGCTAATGGCCCCAACTGGTGGTCGGATATCTGTCTTTCAAACACAGCTCCCAACTCTTGGAGTGGGAGCCCTGAAACCACGAGAAGAGCCCAACCAAAGGTCGTCTGCTAAGGTTAGGAGCTGCCAAGTGTGTGACAAGATGTACGCTGGTGCTTTCTGTCCCTTTAATCTCAGAGCTTGTTTTTATAGAATTTATTTTTCAGTTGTGGGAAAGAGGGAAAATAGGGAACTAGATAAAGAATTTCACTTTTTTGTTTTGTTTTATTTTGCAGTGCTGGGATGGAACCCAGTGCATACTACGCCAGTGCTCTACCCCAGAGCTGTATGCCTAGTCTCAGTGTTTCACTTTTGTGTAGACATACCTATTTTATTACATTTTTCTTTGTGTGATTCACCCTGTCTCTTATCAGGCCACTGGCAATCCAGCTGGCTTTGATGAGAAACTCTAGGAGTCTAAGAGGATATGCTTTGCTAAGGACAAAGGAGAACCTAATTAGCTAGGAATTGTCATAATTTGTTTTGTTGACAACCACAGTTTACTTTTGAGTACCTTGTGTGCATTGACTATTAAGACCTTGAGACCAATATTTCCCAAAAGTGAGTGAGAAGGCAGTATACTATCCTGGTTCTATCACTCCTGTAATCAGCTGCCTGAGATCTACTGCTTATTAGATGTGTGGACTTGAATAGTTACTTAATTTCTTTGATCCTTTATTTTGGTTTATGTAAAGTAAAAATAATGGTAATATTTCTTAGAGTAGTTGAAAGGACATTTTATATTGCATATGAATTGCATAGCATATTAAGCATTTTAGTTATAATTGTTGTTACCTATTACAATATTAGTATAATAGAAGTATTTCTTTTGTGTAAAAGAACAATAGCAGCAAAGAAAAAACCCTAAAAATTTTTTTATTCTCTTTTTTCCCCATAGATACTGGGGATTGAACACATGGCCTTTAAGCTAAGCTACATCCCCAGCTGTTTTTAAACATTTTTTTTGAGACAGGGTCTTCAGAAGTTTCCTAGGCTAGAACTTTCGATTTTCCTGCCTTAATGTCCCTGAGAGCTGGGATTGCCTGTGTGTGGCTCCTGCTCTCTGTCACAGTGGTGGGTATTGAATATAGGGCTGTATTCGTGAGTGTTCTATCACTGAACTGTGTATTCCCACCCCTGAATGTTTCAGAAAATCCTTAAGTGTAGTACAAATCTCATAATGAAAAATCCAATTGTAAACAAAAGCTTTGTGAAGAATGTCCAAAGATAATTGTTTTTAACACCTTAGTTTATATAGATGTGTATTTATATTTTTGATAATGTAGTGATTTTAAAAAAATTCTCCTTTGTAATTTATCATTAATAGGAAATACACCTGACACCATCCACTGACTTCTATAAGAAATTAGCCTTGGACTGTTCTGGTCAGCAGGTAGCTGTTGATTTGTTTCTTCTCAGTGGACAATATTCTGATTTAGCTTCATTAGGTAAGTGCTTCCTAATGACTTTTTAAAAAAAATCAAAATGATACTTACATGATAGTATCATAAGTAAAGGACAAAGTGAAAGATTTTAAAAAGTTTTTAAAAAGTAAAAGAATTTTTATTCCTTTGGGAGAGTGAATCAGTTTTTTTTTTTAAAAAACAACTTCTGTATTGAACTGGGATATTGCTGTGTTGTCAAGGCTAGTCTAAGTGGTCATCACATCTCAGCCTCCCAAATAGCTGCACTTGCAGACATGTGCTACTATGTCCAGCTAACAGGTTTTGTTTTATTCTGTTAATAGTGCTGAAGATTGAACCCAGGGCCTTTATAGTGGGCAAGCACTTTACCAGCCAAACCATGTCTCCAGCCCTTAATCATTCACATTAATGCATTCTAAACCGTAGAGTCTTCTCTAATTTAGGAGAAGAGAAATAGAAAAATTTCTGTATTACTGTTTAAAGGAATAGGATATTCTTTTTAACAGTATCTTTAAAAAGACAAAACCTTGAGTCAAATTACTGCAGTTACTTCGGCATAATAAAAGGTGAAAGGTTTATACCATTTGAAGAGAATTTGGAATCTGATATAGTGTTAAGCAGTTCAGTAGTGTGTGTCCTATTTAAAAAGGAGTGTGTATTCTCTTCCAGGGTGTATTTCTCGGTACTCAGCAGGCAGTGTCTATTACTATCCATCATACCATCATCAGCAGAATCCTGTTCAGGTGCAGAAATTGCAAAAGGAGCTGCAGAGGTACCTCACTCGGAAGATTGGTTTTGAGGCAGTCATGAGGATACGGTGTACCAAAGGTAGAGAGGTCTTTGCTTTTAATGTGGGATAATATTGTTTTTCATATCAATAAATGTACATCTTTTCATCTAGCCTTATTTCTAAAATTTGCTTTTTTAAGATAACTTTGCTGATTATAGAATATGTAATTATAAAGAGATAAATAAGAGAGAATAAACACTATTAAAAAATAGGGACTGAGCCAGGCATGGTGGTGCATGCCTGTAATTCCAGCACTCGAGAGGCTGAGGCAGGAGAATTGCTGTGATTCATGAGAATTGCTGTGCAGCCTAAACTACATAGTTAAACCCTGTGTCAAAAAAAAAAAAAAAAAAAAGACCAAAAAAACCCCCAAATAAAGACCATATTCTGAAGAAGAATGAAACTGTTGCCAGATGTGGTGGTGTACACCTATAATTCTGGCACTTGGGAGACTGTGGCGGGAGGATTGCTCTGAGTTTGAGGCCAACCTGGGCTCCATAGTGAGTTAAAGGCCATCTTGAATTACGTGACAATATCCTGTCTCAAAAAACCGAAAGCAAAAAACTGTTACTGATGGATTTTTATTCTACCTATCGAGCATTAGATTGTTTTTGTTTTCCCTGGAGATGAGGTCTTACTAGGTGTCCCATACTGGTCTTGAATTCCCCTCAGCTTCACAAATAGCTGGGGATACAGATACATATCACCACAGCTGACCTGATTATTTTAATGGAACAATTATTTTATTGATTGCTCCGGCTTTTGTGTGTGTGTGTGTGTGTGTGTGTGTGTGTGTGTGTCTTCTTTTTCTTTCCTTTTTTTTTTTCTTTTGTACCAGGAATTGAACTCAGGATCTTACCGTTGCCAGGCAGTTGCTATACCACCAAGCTACATCTGCAGCCCTGATTTGGTATTTTAAGACAGGGTCTCACCATGTAGTTCAGGCTGGTCCTGAACTCGCTAAGTGGCCTAGGTTGACCTTGAACTTGTGACAATCCTCCCACTTCAGCCTCCTGAGTGCTGGGATTGTATTTTTTAAAAATGTGATAAACACACATCATAAAATTTACCATTTGTCTTAGTTACTTTTTACTCATAACTGAGCCAAAATATCTGAAGCCCAAAGTTGGGAAAGGAAAGGTTTATTTCTTATAGTTTTTGGAGGTTTCAGTCCATACTCAGTTGGCTCCAAGGCAGGCTGGCATGGCTGGGCTGCAGTTCATGGCAGCTGCAAACAACAAGGAGGAAACAGGCAAAAGAATGAAACATGCCTTCTTCCTGCCTTTACATTACATCCTGGCTCCACCCCTATGTGGGTGTAGCACTGACACCATCAATCCAAACAATAGGCAATGAACCAATCACAAATGCACAATGCAAACTCATGAGGCCTGGGGGCCCAGACATAAACCATAACACCATTTTTAATCTACCTTTAAATCAGGCATGGTAACATGTACCTGGAATCTCAGCACTTTTGTAGTCTAAGGGAGGAGGATTGCTGGGGGTTTGAAGTCAGTCTAAACTACGTCATGATGAGCTTGTCTAAAAAAATTTTTTTTGTTAAAATTACCATTTTAATCTACTTTTAAACAATTTAAAAAATTTTTTATTGCAGTGCTAGGGATGAAACCCAGGACCTGACACATGCTAGGCAAAACACTGTACCTCTGAGCCTGAGCTTATATCCTTGACCCCTTCACATTTTTATTAGTATAGTTCAGTGGTACGAATACATTTTCATTGTTTTATAGCCACTATCGACCTCCAGAGTTGGAGACTGAGAGGTTTTTTTAAAATTTTATTTTAAAGAGAATAAAACCAAAGCAAAATAAAATAAAATAAAGCCAATCAAAACAGTGAAAGTGATACTGGACTTCAAATCAGGATAATAGGAAATCAACGGTGGTTGTGTTCAGAATTGCTGCCCATACCATCAGACATAATAAAATCAAAACAGAACAGAATAAAAACAATGAAAACAGAATATTGAAGAAGACAAAACAATAAAACGAAACAAAACAAAACAGTGTGAACAGTACTGGATTTCCAAAACAAGACATAAGGAAATCCCCCATAGATGTTATATTGCATATCATTAGATGCTCAGACTACTGGTGTTAGGCCTGCAAAGTCAGTCAAACAATACAAGCATTAATTAATTTGACTTTATTTCATTTATTTATTTAGGTACCAGGGATCGAACTCATAACCTTGCACTTTGCCAGGCAGGCACTTTTACTGCTGAGCTATATCCCTGGCCCCCATTAAGTTATTTTTGTACCTCAGTTGGTATCAATTCAGTCTGTGATCCTCTGAATCAGCCGGTTGCATACCGTGAGGGGGAGGGTCTCCTTGTCTTTCAGCCCATGTACAGGCTGGCTCACGGGAAGGGTGAATTGACTTCTTGTTTCTCTTCTGGCCCTGCATGGTGGCTGCTGACTTCCAGGAAATGCAGATTGATTTCTTGTTTCCTTTCCCAGCCTGACATGGTCACTGCTAGCTGTGAGATGTTTTAATTTGTGTTTTCATTCTTGGTTTTTCATTTCTCTGCACTATCAGTCTGTGAATTTGGTGGTGGTTGGGGGTAGTACTGGGGATTGAACCCTGTATTTTGGACTTTACACATGCTGAGAAAATGCTGTACTGTTGAGCTACATGCCCAGTCCTCTGCTTTTCTGTATATGTATGGCAGTACCTTCATTTTATGAAGGGGTATGAGGCAATTACTTTTTCAGGTGGAGAATTTTTTTTTTTTTAAATTTTATTTAAGGAGAAAAGAAAAAAAAAAAAACAGAGAAAGGGTACAAGTTATACAGATTTGCAGAAAAAAATGAACAGTAGGAAATCACTAGTTAATGGATTACATATTGTCATCTTAGAAATAATTGTTCAAGTCACAAAATTAAAGCTTGTAAAGTGGACATTCCATCAATGATACTGCAAACAGTTCTGTTCAATGATCCAATAAAACTCTGTGATATCATTTTCTATCTTATACACTTAAATATACATGCAGTTATATAGTATAGAGCACTTTCTTTTCCTCTCTTTTGTACAATGACTATTACACATTTTGGGTTTCATTGCTCCCATGGTTCTTATTACTTTTTTTGGAAGAGAGTAAAACCAAATATGACATAACAGAACAGAATCGGTCAAGTCAAAAGGGTGGACATAATAGATAATGTAAAAACATAATACAAGGTGATCAACAGTGGTTACCATAATGCCTCCCGCTATCTCTAATAGAATTGCCTATATCGTTATTACAATACAATTGAACAAAACAGTAAAGAATAAAACCGACAAAACCAAAACATTGGACACATTGTAGGTCTTCAAAAGTAGATAAAAGTCAACGAGAATGGGCGTTATAATGAATCTCATTATCTTCACAGCTGATGCCTAAATTTTCGAACCTGATACTATCCAGCAAAACAGAATAGGGGAACATCAGTTAAAAACCAGATGGTGAGAGCAATACAGGGCTTTAAATCGAGGTAATGGAAAGTCAAAGTGGGTTACTATAATATATCCTGCTATTTTTTTCCTTTAATTAAACGGATAAAAATAAAAAAGTAAATAATGGACTGGAGATTGAGATAAAAGAGGGCATAACAGCGAAACAGCACAGATCAAAACATAACCATTTAAGCAGAATAGTGTTTCACCACCAGATAATCCTGACCTAAAAGTTACCATATTATCTCTTTCCTTGAAATCCTTGAGTACAACTTCGTATACTGTAGCATTAAGTATATCAAAACAATGTAAAATCATTTAAGAGAATGACAGCATTACAGAGTATTTAGAATCGACTAACAGAAAATGAACAATGGTTTCTGTATAATCTCCTTGTCTTTAAAAGGTTTTTGCTTATACTATCGTACATAATAAAATCCAGTAAGATACAACCTATTTGGACCATTGGAGACAGAAGGACAAAAGCTAGATGAGACTTCAAAACAAGATGATACTAAATCAGTATTACCTATTAAGATGTCATTTTCTCCAAAATAGCTGTTCCTATCATCCAATCTTCTCTGCCTCATTTCTGTTGAGCTCTTATTCTGTCAGTAGCTGTCAGTTTGTCTTCTTCACTTTGTTCTCTGCTCCATTCATTGTGGCCTCCATTATTTCTGGATTCTTTGTATTTTTCTTTTTTTAGAATATCCTGCAATATTCTCTGTAGAGTTGAATTGGTGGTTGCAAATTCCCCCAGTTCCTCTTTATCCTGGAAGCACCTTGTTTTTCCATCAATTTCCAGGGACAGTTGTGCAGGATATCTCAATCTTGGCTGGAGATTATTATCTTTCAAAGCTTGAATTATTTTCCCCCACGCTCTTCGTGATTTGATGGTTTTTGCAGAGAAATCTGCTGTAATTCTGATGGGTGCTCCCTTGTAAGTGGTCTGTTTCTTGTCTCTGACAGCTTTTAATATTCTGTTCTTGTATTGAATTTCTGGAATTTTTATTATTATATGCCTGGGTGTTGCTCTGTTTGGGTTGTAGGTAGCTGGGGTCCTGTATGCCTCATACATCTGAGTATCTTTACCTTTTGCTAAATTAGGAAAATTCTCCTGGATTATTTCTGTGAGTAGCTTTTGTAGTTCATTTGTTTGTGTCCCTACTTCTTCTTTTATGTTCTTAATCCTTAAGTTATGGATCCTCTTATCATCTTCTTGTCTTTGTATTATTGCTGTTTGTTTCTTTGTTATTTTTAAGAAGTTTTTCATTTCATTCTCCCATATTACAAGTCTGCCCTCCAGTTCAGATAGTCTGTCCTTAGTTTCTTTCAAGCTGTTATGCCAGTCTTCGATAGACTTCTTAGTTTCTTGGTAGTCCCTTTGAACCTGCTTCACGTATTCTATGCTTTCCCTGTTTTCTCCATCAAACAATTCTCCCCTCTTTTTCTGTTCTTCCATTCCACCATCTGTTTTTTCTTGGGTGGTGCTTAACATTTCTCTAACTATTTTGCATACTTCTAGCTTCAGGTCGTTGATAACTTCATTCCTGAATTGGTCTATAAGGCTCTCTATATGGCACCTTATGTGTAATGGTGCGGTGTCTGCTATTGCCGGTTTCTCAGAATTGGGGGCTGAGGAGCCTTTCTTGTTGCTGCCTCTTCCCATATTCTCTGTTCCTTATATATGCAAGCTTATATGAGAGGCCCAGCTTCTCTCTCTGTCAGCCGCAGCCTGATCGAATTGCGCCGGTTAGGTGTTCCCACTCACCGCTGCACACCAGGCAGCCTACATGGGGCCCACCCCTCCCAGCCTCTGTCGGGCTCTGGGATCTGGGTTGGGCCAGCCTACGGGGTCCGCCAGCAGCGTCACGCAGGCCAGGCACTTTTCACCAATCCCGCCCGAGAGGGGAATGTGTGGCTGGAGTCGCCACCGCGCCCTGCTCCTGCAGGACTGCCCGGGCCCAGAAAGTCCACTGGAGTCAAACTGTGGTGAAGTGTCAGTTTCTCTCACTCACCTCGCCACGAGTCAGAACATGCCTCCCTGCCTGTCCTGTTTTCGACTCCGTTCGCAGACTCCAGTTCTCAGAGTTTCCGTGCGTCTCTCTCCTTGCCGAGCTGATGTAGAGGCAGCCAGCCACCGCGCGGCGGGAAACCCAAATCGCAGCTTCCAATGGCGCAGGGTCCAGCCTCAGCAGCGAGACTTTTCTGTTCCTGTTTTAGCACCAGGACTGCATTCCAAGTTGGTTTCTCTCAGCCGAGTTCGTTCCTGAGTCAGCAGAGCATAACTCCACCTGCTTATGTCTCTTTAGTCCGCACCATACCTGGCTTCTGAGCCTCGTTTTCAGAGAGCCTCCGGTAGTTGCTGTTATCTGTCCGCCATGTTCTCCCGGAAGTCCAGGTGGAGAATTTTTATAAAATATGTAGGAGAAAAAAGATAAAGATCCATAGTCCGTTGTATTTTGAAACTTACTAGTCACATTATGTGTCAACAAAGTTTTCTTTTATCCATCCCTATAATAATTCAACCTTGCTGAATTCATTTTATTTATTCTAAAAGTTTTTCAGTGTATATACTTTCCTTTTTTTATTACAATTTATTTTTCTCTGCTGACACAAGTTAGGAAAGCACTGTAATACTGAGTTATGTCTTTAGCCCCTTTCATTTTTTATTTTGAGACCGGTTGTCTTCAAACTTGTGATTCTTCTACCTCAGCCTCCCAAATAGCTGGGGTTATAGGCATGTGCCACTGAATCTGGTTTTAAATTTTTTTTTTTTTAAAACTGGGTTTTGTAGCTAGGCTGGTCCACTTGGTCTAGCTAGACTGGTCTTGAACTTGTGGCAGTCCTCATGCCTTACCTTTCCAAGTGCTGGGATTATAGGTGCATACCATCATGCCCAGTTTAAAAATGTTTTCCTCTCTTTCCTCTGCCCTCCTTTCAACCCCTCCTCCCTGCTCCATAAAATTTTTAAAAACTACATCTTGGTCAACTATTTTTTGTATATACAGACTTACTACTTCTTTGTCATTTTTTTTTTTTTTTTTTTTTTTTTTTTTTTTTTTGGTACTGGGAATCAAACCCACAACCTTGTACTTGCCAGGTAAGCGCTGTGCTGCTGAACTATGTCCCTGGCCACTCATTAGTGTTTTAAAGTTGGCTTTTATTTCATAAGCAATACATGCATCTGCTGTTTTTCTAAAAATAAGTTATTACTAAAGGTGAATATATGTATGTGTGTAGACACAACCACTTTGCTGTGTATTATTTAAACATTTTTACTGTCTGATAAGTGACTAAAACAAAACATGAATATCCACATGGAAGTGCATAATAATCACTGGGATAACTTTTTTTCTTCTAGGTCTTTCCATTCATACTTTCCATGGGAATTTCTTCGTTAGGTCAACAGACTTACTGTCTCTGCCCAATGTCAACCCAGATGCTGGGTATGCAGTACAGATGTCAGTGGAAGAAAGTCTTACTGACACTCAGTTGGTTTCTTTTCAGTCAGCACTCTTGTATACATCAAGCAAAGGTAAGGTTTTATTGTGTAAAAAATAGAACATAGATCTACCTTCTTAAATTTTTAAGTGTATAATACAGTATTCTAATCACAGTGTTACAGTGAATTATGTAGCATTGTTTCATGGCTATGACAGACTTTTCTTTGGTAGGAATTTCTAATTTCTAATAAGTGAAAAAGTAATCCTAATCAGAAAAGCTTTGTTGCTGTTCATGGTAAAGTAGAGATGACTGCCCTTGTTTTCCTAGGCCATCTGATTTATTCATTCATAGATGTGCCTGCTGTACATCAGATGTGAGTAACTCTGGTAACAGCAATTAAAGTACGCCTTTCTTTGCAAAACTTTGTTCTAGTAGGCAAGTGAGATAGCAGAGGGGTTACAGGAGTGCCTCAGTAGTGTGCCACGGGTGTGATACTAGTTTAGGGGAAGAGCGAAGCCTGTGCAGCAGCAGGAAGTGCTCAGGGTTGCGCCTTTGACACTAAGTGGCTGGTGGCCCTGACCTTCACAGGGAGAACACTGAAGCTTTGCAGGAACGCATGCCCGAAGATAGGGACCCCCTTTAGAGATGCAGTTTGTTCCTAGTCCTTTTAGCATTTGTTTATTATCCTAGGGTAGTATAAAGGCATGTTAAATTTGCTTTTTATTTTAAAGATTTACCACTACTGCCCTCTGGTCTGTTTTATCACCTTTAAAAACTGTTTTGGCCAGGCAGATGCAGTGGTGCATGTCTCTGCAGCTACCTATTATGTGATAATCCCAGCTCCTTGGGAGGTGAGGCAGCAGGATTACAAATTGAAGTCCAGCCTGGGAAATTTAGGAAGCTCTTGTCTTGAAATAGGAAGCCTATGACTAGAGCACTTGTCTAGATATGCAAACCTCTCATTCAGCACTTTCATAGCACATGTGAGCCCCTAAATTTTACTTGGTTCCTAGAATGTGTAAGGCCCTGGATTTGATCCTTAGCAGTAGAAAGGGACAAAAGTTTTGGGAGTGTTTTTTGCTGTGCCTGTTCAAAATCAATAAAAATAAGCATTTTGATAACAGCCTGTAATCTTAGGAAAATTCTGTTTTTGTATGATTATAAATATAATAGAAAAGATGATTTCTATACAGTTTTATACTTGCTTACATTTAAGCAATTTATATTCAACGTGTGTGATTTTTTTTTTTTTTTAATGATGCCAAAGTCAAATCCAGACCTCATATATGCAAAGAGTATGCAAAGTGCATACTCTGCCCCTGTGGTGGATACCCAGCTGAATACACCATTTTTAACGTAAAACTGCTTCAGTTTTTTTTTAAACTACGTAAGTTTTGAAAAAACTTATGAAAGTCATTTAACTGTCATTGTAGTGAAGACATTACAATGTTTCTTCACTTGAACATTTGTACTTGTTTTTCTCCCATTCCCAGCGACAGTTAACCACTGATTTCTTTTTCTTTCCTTTTCATGGTATTGGAGATTGATCCCAGGGCTTTTTTCACTGAAGTGCATCTGCAGCCCTTTTTCATTTTTGTGATGGGGTTTTAGTCACTAAACTGCCCAGGTTCGGCTCAAACTTTTGATCTTCTTGCCTTGGGAGTTCAGGCATATCCTGACTGGCTACTGATCTGTTTTCTGACCCTGTAATTTTGCATTTTGGGGCTTTCCCCAAATGGAATGGAATCGTGTAAAGATTGCTCATCCTTTATTTGAAATGTTTGGGACTAGAAGTCTTTTGGATTTTCAATTTTTGAATTATTTGCATATTCATAATGAAATATCTTGGGGAAGATATCCATGCCTGAGCACAAAATTTGTATATGTTTTATATATACCTTCTGAAGGTTATTTTTTCTTAGATTTTTCTTATGCTAGTGGTGATTGAACCCAAGACCTGTCCATGCTAAGCCACATCACTAGCACACCTAAAGGTTATTTTATATGATGTTTTTAGTGTGCCTTATGTTGGTTACTACTCATCACATGATGTAAACTATAAAATTATCTACTTGTGTTGTCATATAAACTTATACTCAAAAAGTATAGGTTTTAGAACTTTTCAGATTTTGGATTTTCAGATTATAGATATTCAAGGTATAGTTTATACTTTTTGAATTTGGCTTATTCCACTTAGCATAATACACTTGATTCATCCTTGTGTTCTGTCTAGGAGAGGAATGGCTGAATTATATACGTTTGACTTGCCAGATTGCTTTTCAAAATACTATAACATTTTGCATTCCCATCAGCATTGTATAAGAGTTCAAGCCAGGCACAGTGGCACACACGTGTAATTTCAGCACTTGGGGAGGCTAAGGAAGAAGAGTCGCAAGATCAAACACAGCTTGGGCAATTTAGTAACTAACAAGACCCTGTCTCAAAATAAACAATGAACAGTGAATATGTTGAGTGCGAAGATCTTGGGTTCAGTCCCCAGTACTGGAGGAAAAAATCCTAACTGCTCTGAATCTTTTGTTCTTATAGTGTTTAGTTTTGTTTTTGGTGTGAGTTTAACTTTTAAAGTCTGTAGTATTATCTTGTTTGCTTTCAGTCCTAGCACCAGGAAGGAAGGTTTTTATTTATTTACTTATTTTTTATTATTGTCCCTTCCTATCATGTGTTGTCTCCAAAGGAGAAAGAAGAATTCGGGTCCACACTTTGTGTTTGCCAGTGGTTTCAACGCTGAATGAAGTCTTTCTTGGAGCTGATGTTCAAGCAATTTCAGGGTTATTGGCCAATATGGGTAAGAGTTGTTTTCACTTGTAAGTATTTTGCAAGTAATGCCATTAAGAGAAGTCTCACAATTTCATTTCCTTTAATCAGCTTTACATTCTTTCAGTGTTTGGGTACTTAGAACTATTTCAGTAGAAACCACTGCAGACAATCTTATCTTTTGTATTTGAGTCAAGATTATTAGGCTCCATCCCTTATTAAAATCTATATTGAGATACAGCTATGTAACGTATTTCACCCTTTGTTCTTGTACAGTTTTTTGACTGGCTGTGCTTGTAATTTTTTGTTTTTCTTTTTCTTTTTTTTTTCCTTTTTTTGTCTTTTTTGAGACAGGGTCTTGCCGTTTGATTCAGGCTGACCTAGGGCTCACTTTGTAGCCCAGGCTGGTCTTGAACTTGCAGCAATCCGCCTCCCTCAAACTCCCGAGTTCTGGGATTACAGGAGGATGCCACCATGTCTGGCTCCTGTGCATGTAATTTTAGTGCCTTTTTAAAAATTTGTAGTAGTAGTAGTGGTAGGGATTGAATCCAGGGCCTTTGCACAGTGTTACATCCCCAGATCTTTTTTATTTTTATTTTGAAACAAGGTCTCACTAAGGTGCCCAGTGCTCAGGCTGGTGCTCTTCCTGCCATAGTGCTGGGATTGCAGCCCTGCATCACTATAGCTGACAAAGATGTTTGTTTTTTAATGAGTTGTGTATCATGAACAACAAGACATGGTCATGTGTTATAAAATCATTAGACTCAAAGTAGTTGAATTTGAGATTGAAGCCAGTTTACTATCCGATACGTGTTGTAGCCTGGCCCAGACATGTTTACTCTGCTTTGATATAGTTGCTGACTTGACTTTGGTTCTTGTTCTCAGTGTTGCTTTTTCAGATTCATAGAGTTTAACGTCAGTTTAACTCTTACTGCCTTTTTCCTTCAGGAAATATTTTCAGAGTCTACTTGCTGCAAACTCAGATCTGCCTATAATGGGAACAGTTTCCCAATGTCTGACATTTTTTCTCATGTAGCCTAGAGAAGGAGCTATCCTCACTTTAATGTTACAAACTGTTAAAACCTGAGCATTGTGAACTAAGAAATTTGAAGGTCACTGCTTTTATTTTTTGTTCAAATCATATTTGTTTGATAATAGCATGAACATTATCATTGTTATTGACAACAATAGCTATCAGGCATTATTTGGAGATTTAAAGAAAAGTCTCCATAATAGCTTCCCAATAGTCCTCATTTTTCTTGTCTGTATGCAAATTTTAATCAGAGCAGTCAGTAAATAATTTAATTGAAGGTATTTTGATGCCTCATGGATTGAACTTAGCTGAAGGTTGAGATGTCTTCAAAACAGTTATGCTGCTACTACCTTAATATAGTTTCAGAAATCATCTCTTCGGTCCCTACCAGTGGAGCAGCTAAACTTCTGTCTCTGTCCTCCCCTCCCTTAGCGGTTGATAGGTCTGTGACTGCCAGTCTGAGTG
Organism: Cavia porcellus; assembly: GCF_034190915.1. Taxonomy (NCBI): domain Eukaryota; kingdom Metazoa; phylum Chordata; class Mammalia; order Rodentia; family Caviidae; genus Cavia; species Cavia porcellus. Next base: position 6,450,735 of record NW_026947502.1, read on the forward strand.
ATGCCCGGGATGCGCTGGTGAACGCTGTCATTGACTCTCTCTCAGCTTATCGATCCTCAGTCCTCAGTAACCAGCAGCCAGGACTCATGGTTCCTTTCTCTTTGAGGCTCTTCCCACTGTTTGTGTTGGCTCTTCTCAAACAGGTAAGAAAAACAGAAACTGAAACGAGGACAGTGACAATGTCGTGGTCAGAAGTATTATTCCGTGAACTACTAACTAGTATCTATGAAACTTTATACCAGTCAGATTTCCTTTTCCCCTTCCCTCCTCTCCTCCCTCCCCAGCTTCCTCCCTGCCTTCCAACCCGTCTTCCTTTCTGACATCACTTTGGTGCCCAAGCTGGTCATGAATCAGCAGTCCCCCATTAGCTCTGAGTAGCTGGCCGGTTATTTTTTTGAGACCCCTTACTTTTTATGTTAATTTTGAAGGGATTGGAGCTAAAGAAGTTTACACATTACTGATTTAAAACAAGTGTCTTCCTGAGCCTGGTGGTATACACCTGTAATCCCAGCATTTGGGAGGCTGACACAGGAGGATCACTGTGAGGTTGTTGGTGTGTGTGTGTGTGTGTGTACGTGTGAATGTGTACCAGAGGTGTATGTGTACTAGAGATTGAACTCATTACCTCCCCTTGCCAGGCAGGCATTTGTACTGTTGAAGTAAACCCCTGGCCTGATCGTTGTGAGCTTGAAGCCTGTCTGAATTATGTAGGGAGATTGTGTCTCACAACAAACAGAGAAAAACTAACAAGAATTGTGTGCAGAGGAGATACTCACTGAGTATTCAGTGATGTTATCAGAAATTGATTCCTGTTTTGTTCCTTTTTTCATTGTAAAACAGTGTTTTTGGGCTGGGATATAGCTCAGTGGCATAAACACCTGCCTGGCAGGCACAAGGCATGAGTTCAATACCTGGTACCAAAAGAAAAAACCCAATGTTTTGGTGCTGAGGACTGAGCCCAGGGCCTTGTGCTTGGTAGACAAGCACTGTACCAGCGAAGTTAAATTACCAGTTCCTGAACTGCACTTCCCTGTCTTTGTCTTTGAGCTCAAGCATTGTATGTGTGACTTCTGCATTTGCTACTTCTCTGCTTCCCAAGAGAAAACTGGGCTGGTGGATAGGCCCACTGATTGTCAAGAATTTGATATCCAAGCATATAGACCTCCAGGGATTGTCCCTTAAAAATTTTCTTTAAAAGCCCCTGTTAATTCTTTTTATTAAAAGCACCGATCAAGAAGTGCTCTGGATCTTGATAAAGTCTCTTTTTTCCTGACCTCCCAAGATCTCCTGGTCTCTTGTCAGGTGAGAAAGCCACCTGCTGCTCCCTGATAAGTGTGGCTTTTGATTTAACCATTCTAGTTTCTCTAACTCAGGTTCCATATTTCCATGTCTGGATGCCTGTGTACAGTGGTTATTAGATACCTACATTTTAATATTGAGCAATCTGAGTTGTTCTCTCCTTTAGGTGTTTTCTCAAATCTGTCTTTTTTTTAAAAATCTGTCTTTGTTTTAAGGCCTACCTTCCTTGATCTTTCCAATTCTTTCCCCTCCTAGTGCTTAAACACCCTCGTCACTCTTATCTCTCTTCCCTCCTGTATATTTACTGGACCACATATATTGCTTATTTATTGTTTACCTCTCCTTTTATAGAATGCAAGATCTGTGAGAGCAAGCAGTTTTGTGTTTTTCATTATTTTATTCCAGCACCTAGAACAGTTTGTAGTACCTAAGAGACACCTAGAAAATATTTTCAGATGGATAGATAGATGTGCTTCTTTTGTTTCTCATCGTACTTGTCTTCTTCTTAGTGATCATCCACTTACATTTCAGAAAGCCTAAGGACCTTTTCTTACGCTCCTTCAGTGAAACTTGTGAGAAACAGCAGAGCAGATTTTGGTTCAGGGCTGTGTGATTTGGCTTCGAGGCTGCAGTATTGGGGTTTTGCAGTGGGGGGAGGTTGGATGAACTGTGACACAGCGTGGGGAAGTTTAGTCCCCAGCACTGGGAGGAAAAAGTAAGACAGAACCTCACAGAACTTCACTGTCGTGTTGATTGAAACTGGCCTCTTTGGGAAATGGGCCTAATCTCTCTCTCTCTTTCTCTCTGTCTCTGTCTCTGTCTCTGTCTCTCTCTGTCTCTGTCTCTGTCTCGGATTCAGTCTGTCTCTGTCTGTCTCTGTCTCTGTCTCGGTTTCAGTTTCGGTCTCAGTCTCTGTCTCTGTCTCTGTCTCTGTCTATCTCTCCCTGTGGCTGGGCGAGGTGTCACTTTAATATGAGTGACTCCATTGTGATGTTGCAGGAACATAGTCCCAAGCTGCCTCCTTCTGTGATTATTCTTCAGTAAGCTACACCTGTGGTGGACAGGACTTTGGACTATTTCATTCCATAATGCCTGGAACCTGTGGCTAGGAAGCAATGTTATTCCTGTGACTGTTAAATCATGTGGTAAAATTGATGTTGAAAAAGGGAGGTTAGTTGGATTAACCCATTCTCATCAGATATACTTAAATGCACAAAACTTACCATTCCATAGTTACAGGTTTCTTGCTGGACTAAATTTTAGAAAGGCTCCTAAACCATCTCCTAGGGTCTATCTGTGCAGTTCCTTGTAGAATTCAGGTTTTTTTTTTTTTAAATTTTATTTAAGGAGAAAAAGAAAAAAAACAAAAAGGGTATGAGTTATACAGAATTTCAGAAAGAATAAACAGTAAGAAATCACTAGTTAATAGATTACATATTATCATCTTAGAAATAGTTGTTCAAGTTACAAAACTAAAGCATACAAAATGGACTTTCAAACAGTGAGACTGCAAACAGTTTTGTTCGATGATCCAACAAAACTCAGCAATATGGTTATCTATCCTACACACTTAAATATATATGGAGTTATATCCTTTAGAGCACTGTCTTTTCCTTTCTTTTGTACAATGACAATTACACATTTTGTGTTTTATTACTCCCACACTTCTTATTACTTCTTTTTGAAGAGTAAAATCAAACATGGCACAACAGAACAGAGTCAGTCAAATCAAAAGAATGGACATAATAGATTAATGTAAAAACAAAATACAAAGTGATCAACAATGGTTACCATACTGCCTCTTTTTATCTTAAAAAGAATTGCCTATATCGTCAGTTATAATAAAATTGAACAAAACAGTAACGAATAAAACCAAAACATCGGAGACATTACAGGATTTTAAGAGATAATAGTCAACCAGAATGGGTGTCATAATGAATCTTACTGTCTTCACAGTTGTTGCCTAGACTTTCGAGCTTGGTACTATCAAACAAAGCAGAATAGGGGAAAATCAGTCAAAACAAGATAGTGAGGGCAATACAGGGTTTCAAATCAAGTTAATAGGAAATCAAAGTGGGTTACTATAATGTTTCCTGCTATTTTTTATTTTTCCCTTAATTAAAAAGATAAAAATAAAAAAGTAAATAATTAAAAAAAGGAGTTTGAGATAAAAGAGGGCATAACAACAAAACAGAGCAGGTCAAAGCATAACCATTAAGCAAAATAATGTTTCACCACAAGATATCCTGACATAAAAGTAGTTACCATAGTGTCTCTTTCCTTGAAATCTTTGAGTATAACTTCATATATTGTGGCACCAAACATATCAAGACATTGTAAAACCATTCAAGAGAATGACAGGATTACAGGGTATTTAGAACCAACTATCAGAAAATGAACAATGCTTTCTGTATAATCACCTTGTTTATCAAAGTTTTTGCTTATACTATCACATATAATAAAACCCAATAAGATACAACCTGTTAAGAGACGGATGGAGACAGAAGAATAAAAGCTTGATGGGACTTCAAAACAAGATGATACTAAATCAGCACTAGCTATTGTAATGTCTTGTTTTCTCCAAAATAGCTGTTTCTACCATCCAATCTTCTCTGCCTTATTTCTGTTGAGCTCTTTTTCTGTCGTTTGTTATCAGTTTGTCTTTTTTTTTTTTGTCTTTTTCCTTTTTATCGGTACCGGGGATCAAACTCATGACTGCCTGCTTGCAAGACGCTTATGCCGCTGAGCTAAATCCCCAGCCCCCAGTTTGTGTTCTTCATTTCGCTTTCTTCTTCATTCATTCTGGCCTCTCTGCCACTGTTTCTGGAATGTTGGTATTTTCCTTCTTTAGAATATCCTGCAGTATTCTCTGTAGAGTTGAATTGGTGGTTGCAAATTTCCCTAGTTCCTTTTTATCCTGGAAGCACCTTGTTTTTCCATCAATTTCTAGGGACAGTTGTGCAGGATATATCAATCCTGGCTGGAGGTTATTATCTTTCAAAGCTTGAATTATTTCTTCGTGATTTGATGGTTTGTGCTGAGAAGTCTGCTGTAATTCTGATGGGTGTTCCCTTGTAATTAATCTGTTTCTTGTCTCTGATGTCTTTTAATACTCTGTTCTTATATTGGATATATTGGATATTGCCAATTTGGATGCAGCAGCGGCAGCAAGAAATTCAAATCACAGCTTACAGTGGTGCGGGTTCCAGTTTCCATGCTGATATTTTATCTGTTCCTTTTACAGCACTGGGATTGTGTTTCCAGTTGGTTTCTCTTAGCTTAGTTCATTTCCTGGGTCGGCAGGGTATGTCTCCCCTTTTTAGGACTCCTCACACCGCACAACTCCTGGATTTTAAGCGGGGTATCTCAGAGAGCCTCCTTAGCTGCTGCTATTTATCTGCCAACTTCTCCTGGAAGTCATAAAATTCAGTTTTAGCAAAAATTCAGTTAAACCAGTTTAGCAAGAGGCTCTACCCTCAGTGTGGAATCATCCTCAATGTCTACTCACGTTCTTCATTTACCCCTGTCTTTCAGCATGAGTTCTCTAGGCTGGGTTAGCTACACTTCTCCTTCTCCTTCTGTGTGGCCTCTTCCTTTCATGTAGGAACAGCCCATTCCTTTTCAGTGAGGATCATCTCCCCATGACAGTGAGCCCATGCACTTCCAAAGCTCACATTTGGGTCACCCTGACCATGGACTCTGTAGGTGCAGTGGCCAATCGTGAGTGCTCTGTTTGCCTGGCTATGGCCAATGACCAAAGGATATAAATCAGGTTCTGTGTTACTGTCTGCATTTTTGAGGGTGTGCAGCTTTTGGGGAGTGGGGCACCAGCCTTACTATGTGACCCAGGCATTCCTACCACGGCTACCACTGTAATGTTGGAATGATAACACATGGTTCTTTTTTTCTTCTTTTAGTGTGTGTGTGTTGGAGACAGGGTCTTTCTATGTAGTTCAGGCTGGTCTTGAATTCTTGGTGAGCCTCATGCTTCAGCCTCTTGAGTGCTGGGATTACAGGCTTGTGCCACCATGTCCAGATTTTCATCAATTTAAATACTTAAAACCTTACTCCAAAACTACAGTTTCCCGTGAAGCCAATTTTCGGGTTAAATCTGACTGTTACTTATTAGTGGCCTACTATATAGCCATCCTCATTTGTATTATCTTTGGTCATTGACTTGTAAGCTTTGATACATTGTATAATTCACTACATTAAGCAATAACAGTCACTATTAGTTATCACCCAGCTTTATAGCACACTTAATGGATGTCTTTTTGGTCCCCCCATGATGTGCTTTATTTTGTTACCTGCCGTCTGATGTCATCCTTCCCATGGTGTAGCCTAATTGTTACTGAATCGTTGCTATGGCTCAGAGTGGTTAGTACTGTTCTATTGATTAGAAACAGACACCAGGGAGATCAAATACCCTTACTGCTGTCAGTTAACTTCTCAAGAGTTTTAGGGGAGGCTTCAGTCTAACTTAATACATGTGTATGACTTTTGAAAAGATATTTCTTTTAAGTATAATTTAAATAAGTTTCCTAGTTCTTCTTGTAATGCTGCTTTTAACAACTGACACAAAATTCTGTATTTTTAAATGTCTTTTTTGGGGTATGCTGGGGTTTGTTTTTGTTACAGAAATCATTCCAGACTGGAACAAATGCACGTTTAGATGAACGCATTTTTGCTATGTGTCAAGTGAAAAATCAGCCATTGGTCTACCTTATGCTCACAACACATCCCAGCTTGTACAGAGTTGACAATCTGTCAGATGAGGTAAGACCGGTTTCTTTTTTTAAAAACAGTTTTTTGTTTTTATCTTTTAACTTAACAAACATTAAGTGATTCCTTTTTCAGTGGCTTTTTCCTTGAAGGTTTATAGGCTTAACTGTATTCGGTCTAGTATAAAAATCAGGAAGGATTTGCTTGTTTTAGTCTTTTACGTTATTTCTTTGCTAGATTTGCGTAAAGAAATTTTGGGTTAGGGATGCTCCTGAAAATAGTGACTTTATCTGAGGTTCTTAAGATAAATCTCTAGAACAGATGTCAGAAACAGGGAGATTGTCAGATTGATTTAAATGAATTGGTTGGAAAGGGGTGTTTCAAAAGTGGAATTTTTTCTAAATATCCCAGGTCAGTGTTCAGTACAGCAGTGGCTTTGAGTTAAAGAAAAAAATACTTATCTAAGTTATGGGGTTTTTTTTTCCTTTTTTCTTCTGATAGGAAATTTATCAGCGTTAAAGTTGTAAGCATGAAAATGTAAATCATAATCTTTCTATAATTGTCAAAATACACACAAACATACATATATATGAAATAATATTTTGGTAGTCTTTCTAAAATCATGATCCAGCTAAAATACACTTATATAGGGCTGGGTGTGGTGGTATGCCTCTTAATCCCAGCTCTGGGAAGGCGGAGGCAGGAGGATCATTATGAGTTCAAGGGCAGACTGGGCGATACAGTGTTCTCCAATCCAGCCCGAACTGCACATTGAGACCCTGTCACACGTACAGAATATTTTTAAAAAGGGAAAAAAAATCATGTATTTAGATGAGAAGTTAATTTGGCTTCCTTGAGATTCACAGTGGCTTTGTTCAGTTGAGTGGTAGATATTTCTTTGTCTTTTTAGTATATAACTGATTTGTCTAAATAAAGAAGACCTAGACTTTCGGGGGTGGCATTCATTTGGTTTTGGATTGTCATTGAATTGTGACTGTGTTACCTATATCTAAAAAGTTGAATCTTTTACCTGCCTTCCTAGGGAGCACTCAGCATCAGTGACAGAACTGTGCCTCAGCCTCCTATCCTTCAGCTTTCCGTGGAGAATTTGAGCAGGGATGGTGCTTTCCTCATGGATGCAGGCTCTGTGAGTAGTCAGGCTTCCTGACCTTCCTCTCTGTGGAGTCCTGCACCTCATTAGCACTGGCCTTCATTTCCTTTAGGATCTGTCTTTTTGAAGATATGCCAGACTCTTTAGCCTATATGTGTGTGTGTCAGCCATTTGCTCCTTTTCGGGGCCTTCTTGTCATGCCAGGTGTATATCTGACCAGCGTAAATGCTGATTGTTACTGGTTCAGTCACAAGCTAGACAGTCACAAAATTGGTCATTCTTTTGATACCTTAACATACCTAAGGACAGCTGGGCATGGTAGTGCATGCCTGTAATGTCTCAGCACTGGAGAGGTAAGGCAGGAGGATTACTGCAAGTTCGAAGCCAGCCTGGGGTACAAAGTGAGTTCAAGGCCAGTTTGAACTGCATAGTGAGACCCTGTCTCAAAAAGATAAAACAGACCAAAAAAATGGAAAAAAATACTCAGTGGCCATGGTGAGTTCGCAGACTCTTAGCTGCTTCTTAAATAATCTATTTTTATTTGCAGATACTGATGCTTTGGGTTGGAAAAAATTGTGCACAAAATTTTCTCAGCCAAGTTCTAGGAGTTCAAAACTATGCATCAATTCCACCAATCATGGTAAGATTCTTTTATTGATTATACAAGACTTAAAACACTTATCAAACATTGCAAAAACATGAGTGTCCCAATTTGAAATCATAAATTAATACTGCAGAATTTTCTAAAAGAAAAGAATGTTCCCATGGGTTACATTTCTTTTCTCACTAAATGTCCTCTTCTTATGTTTTTAATTTGTAAGTGTTTGTGTTTGAGGTTGGGTCTCCCTGGGGTGGCCAGGCAGGCCTCAAGCTCGTGGGCTCAGTGCAGTCATCCTGCAGCAGCCTCTCGTGGAGCTGAGACTCCAAGCATCTATTCCATGTCATCTTACTGTGTTTTGTATTTTAATGGTGCTTTTTATGGTAGTGTACATGGTTGAATTCCCTGTTCATATGTGCATAGAGTGGGAAGTGCATGACTGTAATCCCAGTTACACTGAAGGCTGAGGCAGGAGAATTACAGATTTGAAGTCAGAAAATTTTTTAAAAATTAAAAATTAAATACAGGAGTACTAGAGGTATGGGTAGAGTTTAGCCCTGAGTTCAAATCTCAGCAACAAAAGGGGGCAGGGAGATACAGTTCAGTGGTTGACTGACTTGGGATTCAGTCCCTAGTACCACACATACACACAAAGAAGACAATACTCTATTATGTGGAGAAAACAGTGAATTTAATGAATACCCCCTAAAAGTTTACTACAGATAATATTAGTGTGTGTGCATGTGTATTGCAAGGGATTGTGTGTTCTTTGGTAGAGTCCTTAACCATTGCTTTGGGATAAAAACTAAACTAATTGTCACACTGGTTTACCTAGCAAATGACAGTCATTGTCTTTTAATGTTGATTATACAAGAAGTAACTAGCTGTGTAACTTTGGACAGGTCACTAATAGACTCATTTGTAAAATAAGACTGCTCTTGCTTCCGGAAGAATAACTGATATATTCCATAAGAACTCACTTACAATATAGTAGTTGGGTAGTTTTGAACTTTAAAGTTAATGATTGTTTTATTTAGTGTTATTTTTCAATCTCTACTTCCAGTTTGTATCCAATTTTGGAGTGTCTGTGTGTGTGTTTGTGGAACCGGGAATTAAACTCAGGACCTTGCACCTCCTAGGCAAGCACACCACCACTGCCCTGGAATAAGTGTTTTATTTTGTCACTTTTACATAGTGATGGGTTCTATGACTGCATTCGTGGAAATCATGGAATGTCATGTATTGAAAAAGGTTACCATTCTAGCTAGCATAAGCACTAGCTCTCAGGCCTTGACCAAAACCAGTATACTGGATGAATAGGCATTTTAGATAATTTTATGTATTGTCCATGCATGGGTGCTTTATATAACGTTAGTGGATTGGAATAGTTTGAGCAGAAACCTAATGACCTCTAAGCCAAACGAATTTACTCTCTAGTTCAACAGAATCACCAGGTGATTCGTGTAAGATGTTAAAATTGGAGAAATAATGTAGACTATCCATTAAATACATAATTAAATTGGATACTCTTGGTTTTGCTTAACAGACAGACCTTCCAGAACTTGATACACCAGAGTCTGCCAGGACACTAGCTTTCATCTCTTGGCTTAGAGAGCAGAGACCATTTTTTCCGGTCCTTTATATACTACGGTAAGTTGAAGTTTTTATTTGTGCTATAGTTTGTTTGATCTTGCAGGCACTTATTTTTGAATCACAGATACATGTGACCTATGCAAACATTTTATAAGAGTATAAAGGGAAGGGATTGCAGTTGAGTGATAGGGCTTTCTTTAGCATGAGTTCGATCCCCAGTACTACAGCATTGTCATCAGCCTCATCCTCATCTAATAATTCTTTTCAGTAAATAGTACCAAATTGAGTCAAGCAGTGGCACATGCCTGTATTCCCAGCACCCTGGGAAGCAGAGGCCAGAAGAGCACAAATATGATCTCAGCCTTGGTTACTCAGCAGCTTACCAAAATCCTCTCTCAAAATAAAAGATAAAAAGGGACTGAGGAGCTGGCTCAATGCAAAGGTCATGGGATCAGTCCCTAGTACTGCCCCTCCCCCATACTAAATTGTGGGTTTTTTTTTTTTTTTTTTTTTTTTGGCGTTTTCATTTTTATTGGTATCAGGGATCGAACTCACGACTGCCTGCTTGCAAGGCAGGTGCTTATGCCGCTGAGCTACATCCCCAGCCCCTTAAATTGTGTTTTATAAACAATTATTGAATTTACTAAACCTAATGAACTTTTTTTTTTTTTTTTTTGTCCTGGGGATCGAGCTCACAACCTCGCACGCACACTTGCAAGGCAGCCACTTATGCAGCTGAGCTAAATCCTTGGCCCAATTAACTTTTTAGCGAAGCACTTCACAGTTTCGTTTCTTCTAATTCCACTTAAACTTTTCCCCTTAAACATGAAGTTTATGTAACTAATGAAATAATCTTAGAGAAAACCTCTAAAAATAGGTATTTGTAGGGTAAATACTATGGTAGTTATCAAAACCTGTGACGAATCCAGTTTATTTTACTCTTGTGTTTTATCTAACATAATAAAGTGTTTTTTGTTTTTTATTCCTGAGGGATGAGAGTCCAATGAAGGCAAACTTCCTTCAGCACATGGTAGAAGACAGAACCGAATCTGCACTATCATACTATGAATTCCTCTTGCATATACAACAGCAAGTGAATAAATGAAGAACTGACTCAGTTGTTGCTAAGGAGATCACAAAAATGCAGGATTCCTGGGAATGTGTGATACCTTCCTTTTCTATTTAAGTTTGTGAACTAATGTGATGATTAAGATGTTTTCACTGTGATTTCATCAAATTAGAGCAATTAAAAGACTACAGCCGAGAATCAAACATGCAACTGCGAAACACTATTTTTCAAATCAGAATATATCTACATATGATTGGACGCCTTTTTTCCCTCGCTGCCAATTATGTTTGATTTGTTAAGGATGAAAATAAGACAATATTGCAGAGGCAAAGTACATTTTGTAAAATAAAAACTTCTGTGTTCCACATGTATATTTCTCATTTTTTTATTTTTCTGAATGTTTGGCTGCTACATTTAAAACCTCGTAAGACTTAAGTATTGCAGGGAAATTACAGATCCATTGATGACCTTTTAAAATCATAAAATTTAAAAAACAAAATTTAAAAGTAAATAAAATGTAGAAAAACTAGAATTCCCCATTTCTAGTGATTTTTTTTGTTTTGTTTTGTTTTTTTTCCTTTTTTAAGGAAGGAGATGGGTGTTGGCCAAAAGTAAATTAACTCTAGGTCAGCTTGAGAAGAATATGAAGTCATGTGTTAAAGCTTTACATTCTGTCAGTATTCTCTACACTTGAAGAACAAAGTCACTATGATTTGAAGGGAAAGCTGTAATTCGGTGGTTTTCTGATCTGCAGAAGACTTGAGCATACTGTGTTTTACTGAAAAGAATTTGAGCTGTTTTCATAAATATATTGGGACTGGCAATGATAATAGGGAGAAGACAAGCCCCCTTGATCCTATGATTTTTTTGTTGGTACATTTCTGCTCTGTGATATGTAATGAAAGTATTATTTTCGTGAAATGTGGATGAATGAAATGTCTCAAATGCATTAGTAATATTTTTCTAAGGAGTTCATTAAACTGGAAGCCACTCAAATATTTATTCTGGGATATTAAACCTATGAAAACAGGAATGCTGCTGTTTGACTTGGTGGATATTGAGATTACACAAACCCAATTTATTGAAGTTAGGAAAGAAACTTGATTCCTGAACGTGCTCATAAGACTGCTTTTTTGATTCAGCTAGAGAAATGTAGTCAAAACTGTTAAACGAGCTTTGTTTACAAATAGGTAAATTATACATCTGTATATTTAAAGTGCTGTGATATAATATCTTTAAACGAGTTTGGCTCAGTTTTTAGATTCATCTTGTATGAACTTCTTCAGATGTTCATGTGTAATACTTGATGAAATGATTTTTTTATAGGCTGGAAACTGTTTACAATCTTGGTCTTCTGCGATCACCAATGAAACAGTCACTTTCAGGTTTACATCCACATGGGCTGACTTTAACTGAGTTGTTTGGGGAGGGGAGAGGTCCCTATGGCGTACACAGCTACCGCTTGCCACCTGGATCAGAATGACTGGGTTTTATGAAAACAGTGTCTCCCTTAAGCAGTGTTAAGATTTGCTTTCAGTGCGCAAGTGGTACATTGAGCTGGAAGTTTCCTTGAGAGTGGCTTCATTTATTAGGAAGCAATTCAGATTCTACCAAATTATATTTTCCCCTCTTTTTAAGAAACAAAGGCATTATGTACTGATGTTTCTTTATCTAAAATTTTCTTCTAAATGCAATTTTAAATGTTGATATTTGTAAGTCCTTTCTTAATAGTAAGGACTTTTCTAGAGGAAAAAAATTGTGCTTTTAGGGATAATTTTCCTTGTGCCTCACTATATCCCTAAGTGGGTATGATTCTTATTATTACCATGTGCTTTGTTAGTATATTTGACATATTTACTTTAAAAATTATTTTAGATATTATATAATGTGCAATCCAGAATAATTTTATAACAGGTCATAAAATTCATAACTTTAGTTAGAATTCACAATACTTGCTCTTGAAATTTAAAAAATGAATCTTTTGGGAATGTTGATATAAAACAATTATTTTTTGCAATATTGAATGTGTTTTTTAGTTTGATTTTTTTTTTTTTTTGGTAGTAGGACGCCTCCTATCATCACCTGTGTTACTTTTTGATGTAAAGCAACTAATATTTACACTATGCCATATTTTTTTTTATTGTAGTTGTAAACTATGAAAGATCTTTGAATTTTCTACAGATCTACAACTACTAAAGTAACGGACAAGGGCAATCTTGATATATAAATCTGAGCATGGCAATTCTACCGTAAAAAGTACTCTATTTTTCTAATTTATAGAATTTTTAAAATACATTTCTGTAAGTTTGACATACTAATATTCACCCAACCAGTACCATTTATTTTAGTTTGCATATATTTTCTCATTGTTCTTAATTTAATATATGTATTGAGTCTCGTAGACTGTTTTGCAATAATTAGAGTAAAAGATTTATTTCTTCTAATGAAAGATGCATAACAGTTATTGTCTAGGGGACCACCAAATGTGATTTCAAGATTTTATTAACTATTACAAATATAATCCTTACATAGAAAATTTAATTTTGTAAAGTAGTGTATAATATTGTAACATTAAATTCTTGTTCTCAAATTCAAATATGTATTGATCTCCAGTGTGCTGTGTTCAATCTTGTTCTCTGAAATGAGACAAGACTTTTCTTCCTTTTTACGGTTTGTAATTTTCGCTGTTTATTCCTGTAAAAAAAAGTCATTTTTAACCCATGCAAACAGTTGTTTGATCCGTGCTAACTTATCACTTTGGCTATTCAATAAAGTTAATTGAAAGAGTTTACAAGGAGGGATTGGTTCTTTAACATGATGGGAAGACCTTGCCAATCAGTGTAGTGCTAGTTTATGCATCCACGTTAAGTCAGTGAAAAACTAGTGAAGGGGCTTTAAATCTGCTGGGAATATATTTGGGAGATCATAATTGATTTTGCCATGCTTGGCAGGAATTGAACCCAGGTTCTTGCCTGATACATAAGCTGAACTGGTCATGCCTATCCTACAAGTAGAGCTGGGTTTGGGTTCTAGATTAAGTTCATTTGAAGAAGATGGGCTGGGGATTTAGTTCAGCAGCATAAGCACCTGCCTTATAAGCACATGGTCATGAGTTTGATCACTGGTACCAATTAAAAAAAAAAAAGACAAGTTCATTTGAAGATAATCTCTCTCTTTTGTAACGATGTTACTATGCAGTTTAGGCTGGCCTTGAATTCACTATGTAAACAGCCTCGAACTTGAGACGATTCTGTATACCACTAAGAAGTGCCAGGAAAGATGGTCAGTGAACTACAAAACCTGGGGAAAGTTCCTCCCAAAATGGGTAAGTATGGAATCTAAATTCCTGACACCGCAAACTTTTATGTGACTCAGTTGCCATGGGTAATCACATGTACCTGAAACACACCTGGCTTCTACAGGTTCTCAAATGAGACAGTCTTATTTATCCTAGAGTCATAGTTGGCCAGCTTTGTGGGTTTTTGTTGTTGTTGTTTTTGTTTTCTTGGAGACAGGATCTTGCTATGTAGTTCAGGCTGGTCTTGAAATCACAAAGCAGGCTGGCCTTGAACCTGTGGCAATCCTTTGGCCTCAGCCTCCCTAGTGCTGGTATTCACAGGCGTGCATCACTGTGCTCAGCAACTCTGCTGCGGCCGAGTGGTATAGCACCTGCCTTATCAAAAAAACAAAACAAAAAAGGTTTAGAAAAGGGGAGTACATTGTTACTTGTATATGGATTTATTTTTGAAAAATTTTTATTCTTTCTATTACATATTTATCATACATAAAGATCGCACTCATCTTTGGGAATCTGTACCTGCACATAATATATCTTAAATATTTTCCCATCCCTCCCCTCTCACCCTTGTTTCCCTTCACATTTGCACAAGATTGTTTCCAGTTTTTTCCTTCATTTTGTTTTACTTGTGATGCTATATGTTTCTCACTTGTAGTCCAAAGAAGTCCTTGAGATTACTTTATTAATGCCAGCTTGAAAGTTAGCAGCTTGGGAGTCAAAGGAAAACACGATTATTTTAGATAACTGGTGAGATTCCAGGTTAGTTGACGAGTGGGGTTTTAGGATCTATTTCCAACTAAAAAAAAAAAAATTTGTTTTCTCCTGAGACAAGATCTTGCTGACTAGCATAGGCTGGCTGTGACACCAAGCCCAGTGTGAAAATTTAACACTTCTGTTTTTCAAATAGGAAGATACTGGGGATGGAATCCAGGCCTGAAAGTAAATCTACATAGAAGAGATTAACAGGAGAAAGTATGTGCACACAATTACCTTGTAAGTTTTGCAGAGCAGTAAAAGCCAAATGCTTTTATACTTAGCTCAGTCAAAGAGAGGCCTATAGGAAAAGATAAGGACTATGAGGAGGCAGAAGGAAGATTAAGAATTATTTCAGTAAGTTCTGTTAGTACAGAACTCTCGTTAGGCCTAACTTGCTGTCCTCTATAAAAATGTTGCTTTTGGGCCAGGGATTTAGCTCAGAGGCAGAAGCACGTGCCCCTGCCCCCCCCCCCCCAATGCTCTTTTCTCCTTGTATAGCGAGGGCAGCTCTCTTGGAATTTTCTCTCCTGTTTTTAAGAACAGTAAGGGAGCCTGGATGTGCTAACGCACGCCTGTCTTCCCCGCACTCTGGAGACTTCAGTGGGAGAAAAATTGGAGGCCTGCCTGGGCTGCGCTATGAGTTCAAGCCCAGCCTGCCTGGCCACCCAGTGAGACCTTTTCTCACTAAAGGAGTGTTCTCAACTCCTTCAAGGTTTACGCATTGGCCACATGTTGTGAGGCATGATGCACGTATCTTGCTCAGAGGAAGTAAAACATTTGCCTTAAAAAACAAAAAACAGTGCGACTAGGATGCTCAGTGGTAATGTGCTTGACAAACGGGCAGGGCCCTGACTGTCCATCCTTCATTCCAGCACCAAGAAAGAAAAAAAGGACCCACAACTCAAAGTGTGACTCTGAATCATTAATCCTGCTAATAGCGAACATCATTAATTATGTATAATTAGAATGAATGAGTTAATGGGAACTTTGAGTTTATCCTAGTTACATAACATTGATTATATCAAGTCTCACAAGAGGGAAGAGGGACTGCTATTTAGAAAGGTACAGGAAAAACTGAGGTGGGAAAAACTTACCTTCGCATGTGAACATGGAAAACATGAAACCCTGTCTGTCTGTGCTCCCTGAATTCCTTCTTTGTGTATCTGGGCTTTGATCAAAGAGAGGCCTCTTGAACACTTCCATACAAGTCTCATTAGAAGAGTGTGTGAGTAGCAGTGGAGAGGAGTTAGAGCCTGAAGCCTCACAAGGTGTGGCAGGCACACATGCCTAGCACTGTGGGAGGCTCAGACACAAGGATCACAAATCTGAGACCACCTTAGGCAAATGGGCCACTTAGCAAACCATGACTCAAAATTTAAACATAGGTTTGGAGATACAGCTCGTTGTGAGTGCCCTGGAGATCACCTCAGGGCCAAAGGAGGCCACAAATTTGTATATTATTTATTTTTACATGCCATGACTGAATCTAAGACCTCACACATATACGTCCTCTTCCACTCAGCTACACTGCTAGCCGGCCAGAAAAATTAAACTGCCGTTGTCAGGCAGTAACAGAAATCCTCATGAGTACCACTGTGCAGTCATGTTTGGAGGTTACATAGTCCAAACAGCCAAGTGATTTTGTCCCAGCCCACAAAATCTGTATACTAATTTATATATTAATTTTTAATGTTTTATGTTGCTGGGCCAGGGGCATAGTTCAGCAGTACAGCATCTGCCTGGTAAGTGTGAGGTTGTGAGTTTGATTACCCGTAACAACAACAATAACAACAACAAAATTTACATTGCTTACGAAAAACTGCAAAAGCAAACGTCCAGTGCCATCTAAACTTAGTTAGGTTTCCCCCTGAGGTTCAGTGCCTGGCCGTCAGTTTGTTACATTGAGGCCTGGCCACATAAGGAGGGAGGACCACTTGGCAGGTGTCCTGTTCTAATTGTCCTTCCAGCCAGTGGCTTTTCAACTTTGAATACAGGGGAATATTTAATAGCTGTTCGTGAGAAATTATTAAGTAAATGTTCTCATTTTGTAATTAAGAGAAAGTAATTTATTAATTTCCTGAATTTTTTTTCCTACTAGCGATTGAAGCCTTCAGTCTTCTCAATGGGCTACGTGTTCAGCCCACTTTATCTTTGGTGCTTGCTAAGCCACTATGTTTCCCAGGCTGGCTTCAAAATTTCAAACCTCCTGCCTCAGCCTCCCACAGTATTGGATTTACAGGTTTGTGCCACCACACCCGTCTCTGACTGCATTTTTACCTGGACCCCAACATGGTTCAGATCCATGTTAAAGTTCAGGAAGGGGCCTCTATATGGTCTTCTGCACTAAGACAAGTCAGTGTGTTATCAAGAACCCCAGTGAATGTGTTATTTTATCACCAGCATTTCCCTTGGCGGAGAGAGGTTAAGTGAGAGCTTTTATGCTTGAACTTTATGAGGATTAAACTGCCATCTGTTTTGAGTAAAGGCCAGAGCCCCTCTGATAGGACCCTTCTTTCCTAAGAAGTCTGCTTTGCTTCAAAGCCTTAGGAAAAATTAAGCTGCTGTAAGTATCCTGCCCATGTCACGTCCTGCTTTGTGAGACCATCAAGCCCTCACCCGTGGCCCTCCTGATAGTTTTTTCCTGTCCTTACTTAACTGGACATCTACATTTACTCAGGATCTGCAACACCCCTGGTGCTCAGCACATGTGGAGGAGGAACCAGCTGATATTGGCTGGGTCAGTGCCTTTGGCAGCCAGCTCCTCACCCCCACCTAGTATGTCTCTGAACAGCCTGCATTTTCCTCTACCTGTCCCCCGATTTGTCCTGCCAATTTCTTGGGTAAAGGTACAATCACTGTGCTTAGCAGTGCAGGAAAGGGAAAGAGCAGGAAATATGGGAATTATTTCTACCTGATGGGAGTTTGACTTACTCTCCGCTGCAGTTTTCTAAGCTGAAATCTCTCTAGACATGCATGCATGCACACACGCAACACATGTGCACCCCTGCACACAAACATCCATATACACACATACACATATGCACTTGCACAGATACACACTCAAGAGCTTCTTTGGGCTGCCCTTGCATTTCTGCTGTCTGTTTTGCACACTGCTAGACCAGTGTGAATAACCAGTAACTCACTGTCTTAGTTTTCTTTCATTGCTGAGACAAGATACTGACACCTAAAGCTAAAAAGAGGAAAGGTTTATTTAGTTCACAGTTCTAGAGGTTTCAGTCTATAATAACCTGGCAGGGTGGCATGGCAGACGGGCAACTGTTCATGGTATTGAAAAATACCAAAGCAACGAGAAAGAAGAGAAACAAAGACTCTTTGTGTCCCTTATATTGTATGCAGGCTACCAACCAAGGGTGAGTGTAGCACTCACACCCCTAATCCCAGCATTGGACAATGAGTCGGTCACAAAACCTAGATTCAGCTACCTCTGAAAAAGTGTGTCCTCCGTGACTGCATGAGGCTTTGGGGGACATCTAGACACCATAACATTCTGCCCTTGGTCTTCCAAAGACTCATACACACTTCTTTATGCAAAAGTCATTTAGTCCATTCCCAAGAGTTGCCAAGGTCCTAACAGATTCAGCATTGCTGAAAAATCTAAAACCCAAGTTTCCTCTGAGATGTAAGGCAAACTCATTAAGTGTGAACCTCTGTAGAAATGAAAAGAAAGTTAAATACTTTCTGCACTCAATGGTACAAGAAACATTTCTATTCCAAAAGCTAAAGGAATGGGACCAAACAAAATCCCAAATCTGGGAGGGCAAACATTAATCCCATAGTTCTATATGTAGCGTCCAAGGCAATCTGTGGGAAGTTGTGAGTTCCGAAGTGCTTGCATGACTCCAACCCTGTGGCACTTCCAGTGGTTGCAGCACCCATGATTTCTCTCTTGGGCTCACTTTGTTCCCTCCTTGCAGCTTTCCTTGCATGAGTCATGTTCCTAGCTTCTCCAAACTTCTGGAGTCTTTATTGTACCTTGGTTTTAGACAGCTTCATGCATTGCCCTCCTAGGGGCTCACTGCCAACCTCCCAAGGCCTTCTGAAATCTGGGTAGAAGCCTTCCTGAACCCACAACTCTTGTGTTTTGCATGTGCTTAAAACCAGCTCCATTTGGATGATGCCAAGGCCTGCTGCTAGCTGGAGCAGTAGACAGGGATACAATTTCCTATCTCTTGGCTGTAGGAGTTGAGTGCCAGGATTGCTAAGCACTCTGAATCTGATTCTGAGGAACAAGTTTCCTAGACTGCTAACATTTTGGAACACAGTGCGGCATGGTGCTTTGGGGCTTTCTTCTCAAAGCAAAGTCTTTCACTTTTGCAATTTTGAGGCTGCAGAGTGTGGCGTCCTGCTGCTTCTTGTGATGCCCACAGACCATCTCTTCTATTCTCCTGTTCCTTCTCTGCAATAAAGATCTCAGCTCTATCTTTGCAGCCCACAGATTTACTGGAGCTTCAATTTTTCCCAAACTCACATTTTAAATCATTCTGCTGGATTCTTTGCTGTTGATTCTCAACATAAATCTGGCTAAAAGTCCCCAATAGTAGCCATCCCACCACTTCAACATTCAACTATCTTGAAATTTCTTCTACAAGATTAGTTAGTCCACTACCCTTCATTGCAGTCCCAGGCAGTCTCTGGACATGAGCAAATTGCAGGCAAACTTTCTGCCACACTATAACACGCATCATCTGGAGCCAATGCAGTCTTTCCCAGGAGAATCCTCCTGAACCTGGTCTTTTGGCAGGATTTCTATCAGCCCTCTGGTCTTCTGAGCGCTGACCAGAATCTTCCACACAGATCAGTCTAAGGTGTTACAGCTCTGCTTTTTCAGCTGGCAACCCCTCCCACAAGCCATTCCCAAAGGTTTTTGAACCACATGGTCAGGTATAGTCATAGCATTGATCTCACTTCTCTGGTACTCTGGTCCGAGTCAGCAAAATCAGAGTACTGGTGGAAATGCTGCTGGTTAGAATGAAGTTCCGGAAGCTTCTGCTGAGGAGGACCGCACTGGCTGTGGATCCCAGGTGCAGTGTGTTGTACTTAGGCAGGGAGTTGGTCTGCATT
The DNA here is from genome assembly GCF_034190915.1 of Cavia porcellus. NCBI lineage: Eukaryota > Metazoa > Chordata > Mammalia > Rodentia > Caviidae > Cavia > Cavia porcellus. Next base: position 6,470,263 of record NW_026947502.1, read on the forward strand.
TTGCATCTGTTTAGAGATACTGCCTGGGTGTCAGAAAAATTTTAACGCAGCCCGCTGTTGGGATGGTGGCAGGGATACTGTTGAGAGCTTTTGGCGAGATCTATGTTGGAAATTAAGAGTGAAGAGTGAGTAGGGTGATTTGAAGGGTTTGGCCAGAGGGAAGCTCCAGTGAAGCTGTGGATTCCAAGGGTGACACAGAGGAGAATGTGGTTAGACAGGACAGTGGAAAATTGGCCTTTCACTAGAAGGAAAGAATACACCTGAAATGCAGGAGATTCCTATTTCATAGTATTGAGATACTCTGTTGTCAAAAGTTAATGGGAAACAAGTATTGTGATAGGAATAGCTCTTTTAGTATGATTTTAATGTAGCTTTCAGATATGTTTGTAATCAGCTTAGTCAAAGTATTGTGATTCTTGAATTTTGATCATCCTTTCAATATGTTGCTTTTGGTGTGGAAATGATTGAAGAATTGTGTATGTGTAATTGTTACGTTAGTGTAAATGTAAATAGACCAAGACATGTTAACTTTTCCCAATCTGCCACTGGAGACTATGGTCCAAGGAAGTGTGTCTCTTACCCAAGTTGACCGGGGGTGGGTGGTGGTGGGTGAACTAATGGACAGCTTGTAACACCCAGCTGAACTGAATGGGTGTGGTGCTGAGTGTGGAAGGCCCACCTGGGGATTGTTGCCAAGGGCACAAACGGAGAACTGGAGGGGGAAAGAGTGTGCTATCTATTCTTGTGGAGCAGCTTGTCACACTGGTTTTCCTGATATAAACTCAGTTGTTCTCATCAGAGGAGCTCAGAAACTCGCTGTCACTGAGGATGGCTGAGGTTCTCTTCAGGGGAACTCTGGCCCTTACCTCGAGTGTGACTTCCTGGCTTCAGGGCAGACCCCTCAGCCTGCTGGCACAGACCTCTTATCCCACTGGCACACTTTGTGGCTTCCACCACTGACGTTTTGGCCTTCACAATGGAGATCCCACATACTGACTTGTGTGAGATATTGCTTTGGGCTCCCAGCCTCCAACTGAACTTGTGGAGGACACTGCCATGGGATCCAGGCCCTTAGGTGTATTCTTTGGGTCTCTACTGTGTGGACAGGGTTCCCATACTTTTTTAAATTTTTATTTATTTATTATTTTAAAGAGATTAAGACAAATCAGGACGTAACAGAACAGATCAGAGCAGAACAATGTAAGTAACACAGTATTTCACCAGAAGACAACCCATAATTAACAGTAACTACCACGATGTCTCTCTTTGAAATAGTTGAGTATAACTTCATATACAATAGTATCAAACATAACAAAATAGTATAAAAACATTCAAGAGAATGAGAGTATTACAGGGCATTCAGAACCAAATAACAGAAAACAAACAATGGCTACTATATTATCTCATTTTCCATAGAAAATCTGTTTGTACTTTCACACGTAATACAATCCAATAAGGTACAACATGATAGAGCCAATGGAAACAGAAGAGCAAGAGCACGGTAGGACTTCAGAGTAAGATGATATTACATCAGTACTGGTTTCATTTTATTTTTAAGAGAATAAAACAATGAGAATGATATTGGATTTCAAAAACAAAACAGTAGGAAGTCAACAATAGTTACTATATTGCACAGTGTTATCCTCCAAATAGTTGCTCAGACTCTGAGATATAGGCATGCAACATTAATCAAACAACGTAAGAACTAAGTTGTTTCTTTACTTCAGTTGCTATCATTTTGGAAATCCCAGAGGTCCGACTTCTAATCTCTTTTGTGTCTGTGTCTCCTGGATTTGCTCTGGGTGGGCTATAGGTCTGAGACTGCACCTTGCTCTTGACATTTTCCTGTGTTCCTCTGAATCAGCTGCTCGCTGAGTCCCCAGCCCTTCCTGCAATGGCTGCCCATCCCACAGTGCAGGAAATTGGGCTAGGCACCTGGGTTCCTGCAATCCGAGGTTCTTGGGGTGGAAAAGAGGTTGAGGGCGTGGCTTCATCTCCAGGCCCACAGGGGCGGGCCCTTAAGAGTATGTAGCTTTTTTCTCAACTCTATTGCATCTGACTCTTTGGGTGAATATTATAAAATAATCCTATAGGTTATGTGTTGCATATTAAATTTTTTTGCTTGTAAACCCTGCCTACCACACCTGGAGTAGGCAGCGTGAAGGAGAACCTGCAAGCCGTGGTCTATGCCCCATCTCCTCTCTGTGTAGGCCTGTGAGGGCTGCAGACTTCTCAGGCACCTGTTTCAGACTTACATGCTTTTTCGCTGTTTAAACTTTAAATCACCACACAAAGGGAAAAACTGATTGACTGCCACTGTGTGCCTGTAATTCCTGTCTCCCTAACCACAGTGCAGGCGTGACAATAGTCACTTCATTCTTCATTTCCCGTAGAGCCCATAGGAGTGGCAGGCCTTCCTCACACATGCTGGAAAAGGAGGGGTGTCGGGGTGTCAGTCAGCAGCCAGAGCTCCCGGTTAGGTGTGTCTACTGAAGGCATCAGCCACCCTGCCTGTCTTAGTCACTTTGCTTGTCACTGGGATGCAATAAGTAGCACCCACATTTCAGCAGAGGAGAGGGTTAGCTGGGCTCCCACCTTCCTGCAGCTGGCGGGCTCCAAGGCAGGACAGCAAGGAGAGGGGCCTGGGGGAGGACAGCTGTGCACAGCCAGGGACAGGAAGCAGAGAAGAAAGGAGGGACTGGGGGGCAGAGTGCAGCCCCAGGCTACGCCCAAGGTGTCCACCTCTTCTGACCAGGCCCCTACCTAACAGCAGATCAGCTAGGAGCCCCAGAATCCAGGCCCTTCCACAGCTCCCCCTATGAGCACAGGAGCATTTCTGCTCCCTCTGCCTTCACCCCAATCTAGGTCTTCAGTGGCCAGAGAGCACAGAAGTGACCCATACCCTCGAGGCACAGGCTGGGACTGGATTCCTGATTTGCCCTGCTTTAGGCTCTGCTCTCTCTGTTGGAATTGTCCTTACCATCCTATATACACAACAGTAACTTGGTTTATGAACTTGTTTTATAATTTTGGGGAAGCTGGCTGCATTTGTTTGCTCAGGAAAGACGAGTGTTGTCATGTTTGTCACCCCATGTACAGAATTTGCAGAATGCTTTATTTGGTGAACCCAATTGGAAGCTGAGGTGTTTTCAAATGGAGACAGCACTGTAGTCCCCTTGTCAGAGTTGCTCTAGGTTAGATAGAAACTCTGGATCGACATTTCATTTGGGGCTGTAAGACTCTGGTACTCCCTGGCTTTGTAGTTGTTCCCCAAGCCTCTCACCTTCTCCTGCACCACACACACAGCTGCTCTGGGGCCTCCTGACTTCTCACAGTGAGGGGCAGCTCACCTCGCCCTCGGGTGATAATCAAGACCCCTGTTTCAGCTCTAGCCAACACCTCAGAGAAAGGTCCTGGGAAACCTGGGGAATTTTTAGTAGTTTCTCTGCCTGTTGATTATATTTCTATGATGTTATGGTTTGTGTCTAGGTGGCCTCCAAGCCTCATGCCATCATGGAGACGGATAAATCTAGCGTTTATAATTGGTTTGTTGTCTAGCACTGGGATTGGCAGAATGAGGGCTACACTTCCCTGGGGCGGAGCTGGCCTACAATATAGGGGAGGGCCTGAGGCACACTTGTTACATTTTTGCTCTTTTCTATCTTATTTGCAGCCACCAAGAGCGGCTGCCCTTCAACCACACCACCCAGCCTTGGAGCCAGCTGAGAATGGACTGAAACCTCCATAAACTGTAAGCTAAATAACCCTTTCGTTCCCTAATTTTGTGCATCAGGTATTTTGTCTCAACAGTGAGAAAAGTAATCAAGACATATGTCCATTAGAAGAACTATCTGTCCTTTTCTAGGGTCTAGAATTGTTAGGAATGGTTCTCCTGTGTTTGTCAAACTCCCAAAGGCAAAGCTGACTCCAGCCTGCAGAAGATGGCTCAGTCAGCTGCTAAATGATGGTTTTTCAGCTGCTTTTGGACAGTGCTGTTCCTCTGCAGCTGCCCTGGGAGTGCAATACTGAGACCCACAGGTTCACGATGCTTCCTAAGACCACAGCCAGCTGAAAGCCACTGCCTGGGCCAGGCGATCCACTACCTCAGAGCAGCACCTGCAGAAGAGGTGTTAGCCCCACGTTCTCTCCTCCCCTCTGCTTCTCCTCCTCACTGTCTCGCTGGTCTCCCCAGAACACTGTGCTGCTTGTCATCAAACCTCTGATTGTGGGATCCCCTGGGAGCTCTGTGCCCAGAAATGCACCAGGGACACTGGTGCCCAGTGTGGGTGGAGTGGACAGTAAGCACAGCACTCCCAAAAGGGAAAGGCACGATGGGACATTGGCATCTTCTCTTTCCCTGTGGGAAACCCTCTTCCTGGGAGGACTGGAAACTTGCTCACTTGTTCCCGGTTCCCCCTTACAGCCCTCAGAACCCATCTCCAGGGTGTCCTGGTGGGGGCCTCCCAGAGGTCATCAGGAACCTCGTCTTCTGGGCTGCACCTGTCTGACATCCGCTTAAGCTCTGAGCATCTCAAGTTACAAAAGGCTTCTTTTTCTCCTCCAGGGAAAGCTTTCATTTACCACAAATGTTTTGGTGAGGTAATTTCACTTTCCTTCTGTATAAAGAGATGTAGATTCACAGCGTGCAATGCCCGGGTAGACAGTGCAGGCCTTCGGGGGCTGCCTCACACAGCGAAGCAGGTTTGGGCTCAGCAGAGGCTCCACTCTCCACCTGCTCCCCTGTGAACCCAGGAGGGCAGGGATCTCCTGCTGCACTGCTGCGTGCTCAGCCTTTCTCCTCTGCTTTCTGGGCCTCGGTTTCTCTTGCCGTCAGAGGAGGGCGCTGCCCCACCTGACTCCCCAGGCTCTGGCAGGTCTGTACTGAGACCTGATGTCCCATTTTTAGCCATTCTGGGGCATCGCTCCCGCAGCCGGCGAGGCAGGCTCTCCCGCCCAGGAGAGCCAGCGAGCCCCCTTGCGGAGCTTGCATAAAGCCCGAGCTGCTGGTGTGAATGATCCGCTGATCCCTCACCTGTCAAACAGGACAGGAAGCCTCCCCAACTCGCTGGGTCCAGGGAGGCCGCCCCAGGATCCGGCCCCGCTCTGGCTCACTGGGAAGGCCGCTGCTGCGCCCAGGTCCGGTCCCTAACCCGGGGAACCCGCCCCGGAGTATCTCCTCCACGGGGAGGACAGTGAGCAGGGGACCCGCCAAGCCGGCCACCGCGGGCTGCGGGCAGCGGGCATCGCTGGCACTCACCGCCTGGGCTCCGGCTCGGGCTCTGGTCCCTGATCCAGCCTCCGCACACCCCAGCTGGTCTGCTCAGCAAGGGGTCCTAACCTTCCTTTTGGCTGCCCTGCAGCAGCTTCTGGACTCTGTCACGTGACGCTGGAGCCCCGGGCTGGGGCACGTGCTGTCGCGCCCCGACTCTAGTCCTACTCCGTCCTCTGCTCCACAGCACCACCTAACGGCTTAATGCTGCGATTGCAGGCAGGACCAGGTTCCTGAGAACCTATGGGTGCAATCTAGGGGAGCTTGGGTGGAGTCCCCTCACTGTGGGTTTTGAAACAGTCATAATCTCTGTACTTGCTGTGTTTTCCGTAACATAGCTTCATGAGCACGCGTTGCTTTTATAATCGGGAAAATGCATCTCGTCTATGATTATTACTGGAAATGAGAATTTGGGATCGAGCCACACTTACCTTTCGATGTATTCTCAAAGGATAAGTGATTTTTAAAGAGATGACATTGCAGTATGTTTGAGTGGTATGCATTATCAAGGCTTCTCTTTCTTTCTGCAGATTTGGCTATTATTGGTACTGAGGATCGAACTCATGACCTTGCACTTGCCAGGCAGGCGCATATACTGCTGAGCTAAATCTCCAGCCCCTGCAGATTTTTCTTTAAAGTTATGAAAAAAATAGACTTCACATCCAAAAACAAAGGTCATTATTTAATAACAATAACTCATCAATAGCAGCAATTATATGTGTATATGTGAACCCAAATTGCTAACACTTCAGCACATCAGCGAACTAATGGATATAAAGGAAGAAATAGATGTGATACAATCATAGTAGAAACCCCTTCTTTAATGGATAAGTCAACCAGATAAAAACTTCATGCGGACATACTAGACACGAATTACACTTCATGCCAATTGAACAGAACCACAGTACAGCTTTTGGATAAAAAGGAAGGGGCGTGTTTTATTGCTTGTATGCATAATGAATCTCTAGAAGAACAGACAAGAAAAAGTGTGACACTTAATGGTCTCATCTCACCTGATTATATTCCCCACTTACCTCTTCTTTGCCTTCAATATCCGGCAACTACCTTGAGTCCTTCAATCCCTCCAGAGGTGTTCCTGCAGGCCCTGATATGTACTCACATACTCAGCTCAAATATAATCCCCAGAACTGAGGGATGAATCCAGGGTCTTCACACTGAGCGACATTCCCAGGCCTCCTGCCTTAGTTTTTATTTTGAGAGAAGCTCTCACCAAGTCACTAAGCAGCCCAAGCTAGAGTTGAACGGGCAATCTGCCTGCCTCAGCCTCCCAGAAAGCTAAGATTACAGCCAAGGGCTACCCTGCCTCTCCCCACTTTACCAATCTCCAGAAGGCAATGCCTCTGCTCTCACTCGGGGAACTTCTGGGGCTGGTTTGAGTAATTACTTGCTATCGTGTAAGCATTTATAATTCTTTTTTAAAATTTTTATTTAAAGAAAGACTAAACAAAACAGAAATGGGTAGAAATAATACATACTTACAAAGAAAGAATAAACAGTAAGAAATCACTAGTTGATATTTACATACTGTCCTCTTACAAATAGTTATTCAAGATACAAAAGTGGAGCATGTAAAGTGGGGATTCAAACAGCGCGACTGTAACCAGTTCTGTTCAGCCAAAGCTTAGTGATATGGCTATCAATCCTATACACTTAAACATACATGCAGTTTTCCATATCTTCATTTATGTTGAGACTGAACAAACCCAAGCAGGCTAAAATCACTCTGAGCACAGAATAATAATATTGCTGGGTTTCACATTATGACACTCCTGGATCAACACTGGGCACTGTGGTGTCTGTTTTATTTATTATTTTTAAAAAGATTAAGATAAAAGAGGACATAACAAAACAGGTCATAACAGAACAATTTAAGCAACATAGTGTTTCACCACAAGGCAACCCGACATAACAGTAGCTACCATAGTGTCTCTTTCCTTGAAAGATTTGAGTATATCTTCATGCACTATAGTATCAAACATAACAAGACAGTGTGAAACCATTCAAGAGAATAAAAGTATTACAGGGTATTCAGAACAGACTAACAGAAAATGAACAATGGTTACTATATTATCTCCTTGTCCATAAAAAACCTTGTTTACACTATCACATACAATAAAATCCCATAAGATACAACATGAAAAAAATCGATGGAGACATAAGAACAAAAGCTTGTGGGGCTTCAAAACAAGATGATATTAAATTAGCGCTAGCTATTATAATGTCTTGTTTTTGTCAAAATAGCTGCTCATACCATCACAGACAATAAAATCAAATAATCTAGAATAAAACCATTCCAACTAATGAATGAAAACATTATAAGGGTTCAAAGCAATATAATGGGGAATCATGATTACTACATACTTTTATGTATTCTTACCATTTCTTACACTAGGGAAACTATTCGGTATTTATACATGTGGGTTTGATTTATTCCACTTATGAGTATGGTCTCAAGCTGCGTCCATTTATTTATAAACATCTCAATGTGATCATTCTTTATTGCTGAGTAGTATTCCATTATATAAAAATACTACATCTTTTTTATCCATTCCTCAGTTGATGGACACTTAAGTTGTTCCCAAGATCTGGTTGTTAAAAATTTGCTGCAATAAACATGGGTACACATATATCACTGTGGTATGATGTTTTTCAGTTCTTCTGGGAATATGCCTAGAAGTGGAATAGCTGGAACAAATGACACTTCCAATCCCAGGTTTTTGAGAAATCTCCAGACTGACCCCCGCCAGTCTACACTCCCACCAGCAGTACAGGAGAGTTCCTTTTTCCCCACAGCCTCTCCAGCATTTGTTGTTGGTAGTTTTCTTGATCCTGGCCATTCTTTCAGGAGTGAGATGAAATCTCCGTGTGGTTTTAATTTGCATTTCTCTAATGAGTAATGATGATAAACATTTTTTCATGTATTTATTTACCATTTGTATTTCTTCATCTGAGAACTGTGTATTCATCTCAGATGCCCATTTTTGGATTGGATCTTTGAATTTCAGGGTCTGATTTTTTTAAGTCTTTTTTTTTTCTTTTTCTTTTTTATTGGTACCGGGGATCGAACTCACGACTCCCTGCTTGCAAGTCAGGTGCTTATGCCGCTGAGCTAAATCCCCAGCCCCTTTTTTAAGTCTTTGTATGTTTTAGACAGAAGTCCTTTGTCTGAGGGACAGTTCACTAAGGTATTTTCCCAGTTTGTGGGTTTTCTTTTCACTCTGCTGGAGATCTTTTGATATGCAGAAACTTTTTAATAAGATGTGATCTCAGTTATTGATTCTGGGAAGTATTTCTCATGTGGTTTGAGTCCTGTTCATGAATTCTCTACCTACCTATATGTCTTCAAGTTTTTTACCCAATTTGTCTTCCAATAGATTTAGTTTTTCTGTTTTAATATTCAGATCTTTGATCCATTTAGATTTTAATTTAGTACATGGTGATAGGTATGGGTCTAGTTTTAGTTTTCGGCATATGGAGAGCCAGTTTTTCCAACACCAATTATTAAAGAGACTGTCGTTCTTCCAGTGAACATGTTTGGCCCCTGTATCAAAGATAAGGTGGTTGAGTGTGTTTGTAGTTGTGGTTGTATCTTCTAATCTATTCCACTGATCTTTGGCTCTGTTTTTATTCCAGTACATGTTGATTTTGCTACAGTTGCTTTCTAGTACAACTTCAAGGCAGGGATTGTGATGCCTCCTGCCTTGACTTTGCTGTTTAGAAGTGTGTTTGCTATTCTAGATCTCTTCTGATTCCAGATGAATTTTACGAGTGATTTCTGTAAATCTATGAGGTATGTGGATGGTATTTTAATTGAGATTGCATTGAATCTGTATAAGAGTTTTGGGAGAATGGCCATTTTCACAATATTTATTCTGCCTATCCATGAGCAAGGAATGTCTTTCCATTTTCTGAGATCGTCTTCAATTTTTTTCAGTGTATTATAATTCTCCCTATATAGATCTTTCACTTCTTTTGTGAGAATCATTCCTAAATGTTTCATTGTTTTGGTTGCTAGTGTGAAGGGTGTGGCTTCTCTTATTTCTCTCTCTGTGATTTCGTTGTTAATGTATAGCAATGCTAATGATTTTCGAGTATTGATTTTGTATCCAACTACATTGCTGAATTTATTAATTATATCTAGCAGTCTTTCAATGGACTTTTGGGGGTCTTCTATGTAGAGTACCATGTCATCCACAAATAATGATAATTTAACTTCCTCTTTTCCTATCTTTATCCTTTTTATTTCCCTCTATACTCTAATTGCTCTGGCTACTATTTCCAGTACTATTGTAAATAGGAGTGGTAATAAGGGACATTCTTGTCTTGTGCCTGATTTTAAGGTAAAGGCCTTCAGTTTTTGGCCATTTAGTATGATACTGGCTGTTGGATTGTCCTAGATGGCCTTTATCATATTGAGATAAAAACCATCTATTCCAATTTTGTGTCAGGTTATCATGAATGAATGTTGGACCTTATCAAAAACTTTTTCTGCATCTATAGAAAGGATCATGTGATTCTTACTTTTGGCTTTATTGATACGGTAGATTACATTTATTGATTTACGTATGTTGAACCATCCCTGCATGCCTGGGATGAATCCCACTTGGTCATGGTGTATAATCTTCTTGATGATTTGCTGCATCCTATTTGCCAATATTTAAGTGAGGATTTTTACATCTGTGTTCATTAGGAAGATTGGCCTGTAGTTCTCTTATTTAGTTGGGTGTTTCTCAGGTTTTGGTACTAGAGTAATATTTGTTTCCAGGAATGACTTAGGAAGGATTGCTTCCCTTTCGGTTTCATTGAAGGGGTTGAGGAGTGTGGGTATTAAGTCTTCTTTGTATTTCTTGTAGAATTCTGCAGTGAATCCATCTGGGCCTGGGCTCTTCTTTGTATGTTAGGACTTAATTACATTTCCAATTTCATTAATAGAAAATGGGTTTTTCAGCAGTTTTACGTCTTCTTGACCTAGCTTTGGTGCTTCATAAGTTTCTAGGAATCTATCTATTTCTTCTGTGTTATCAAACCTATGAGAGTAGAGGTTTTCAAAATAGGTTTTGATGATCTTCTGTATTTGTACAGAGTCTGTAGTGATTTCGCCTTTTTCATTCCTTATTGCATGAATTTGAGCCTTTTCTTCCCTTTTTAAAATAATGATGGCTAGGGGATTATCAATTTTATTCTTTTTTTTTTTTTTTTGTCTTTTTTGTTTCTATCAGTACCAGGGATTGAACTGATGACTGCCTGCTTGCAAAGCAGACGCTTATGCTGCTGAGCTAAATCCCCAGCCCCTTATTTATTCTTGCAAAGAACCAACTCTTTGATTCATTGATTCTTTTCTTAGCCTCTATTGCATTAATTTCTGCTCTGATTTTTATATTTTCCTCCATTCTTTTTCTTTGGTCTTGACTTGCTCTGCTTTTTCTAGAGGTCTGAGGTGTAGCATCAGGTTATTTACTTGTATTCATTCTGCTTTCCTGATGTGGGAACTCAGTGCAATAAATTTTCCTCTGAGGACAACTTTCATTGCATCCCACAGATTCTGGTAAGTTGTATTTGTATTTTCGTTTGCTTGTAGTTATTGTTTAAGTTCTTCTTTAATATCCCCTGTGACCCACTGATTGCTCAAGAATGTGTTACTCAATTTCCATGTGTTTGTGGGATTTTTGCAGTTTCTTTTATCATTAATTTCTAGTTTCATGGCTCTATGATCTGATAACATGCATGGGATAATTTCAACTTTTTTCTATTTATTTAAATATGTTCTGTGGCCTAGTATATGATCTATTTGAGAGAATGTCCCATGTACTGCTGAGAAGAATGTATATTTTGATGTTGTTGGATGGAACACTCTGTATATGTCTATCAAGTCCATTTGTTCACAGGTGTGATTCAGTTCTGTTATTTCTTTGCTGATTTTCTGTCTGGTTAATGTGTCCCTTGGTGTCAATGGTGTGTTAAGGTCTCCTTTAAAACTGTATTATTGCTAATTTGGTTTTTCATTTCTATTAATACTTGCTTTATATAACTGGGTGCTCTGGAATATGGTGCATGTATATTTAAGATTGTTATCTCTTCCTTTTGAAGTTTTCCCCTAACCAGTATGTAGTGACCTTCTTTACCTCTTCTGATCATTCTTGGTTTGAAGTTCACATTGTCTGCAAAAGAATGGCTACCCCCACTTTTTTGGGGGTTCTTATTGCATGAAATATTGTTTTCCATCCTTTGACTTTCAGTCTATAAGTATCCTTTTGGGTTAGATGGGTTTCTTGCAGACAGCATATGGTTAGATGTTGTTTCTTGATGCATTCTGCCAATCTGTTTCTTTTAATTGGCGCATTGAGACCATTTACATTAATGGTTATAACTGCTATATATTGGTTTATTGTTGACATGTTATCTTTCTGCTGCTGCATCTTTATCTTTCTGTTCTGTTTAATTGTCTGCTTTGCTTAGTGGTTTTTCCTAAGTATATCTAAAGTGTCTTTCAGTATTCTTTGCAGGGTTTTTCTTGGTGATCATAAAGTTCTTCAGCTGTTCTTTGTCATGGAAGTATCATTTCTCCATCGATTTTGAAGGACAGTTTTTCAAGGCACATCAGTCTAGGTTGGAAATCATTTGCCTTTAGGATCTGAAATACTTCACTCCATGCTCTTCTTGAGTTTATTTTTTATGCTGAGAAGTCTGCTGTGATTCTGATAGGTTTTCCTTTATAGGTGATCTGTCTTTTCTCTCTGACAGCTTTTAATATTCTATTCTTATGTTGGATTTCTGAGATGGTGATTATTATATGTCTGGGTGTAGTTTTATTTTGCTTGTGGCTATTTGGAGTTCTATATGCTTCACTGATCCTGATGTCAGTTTCCATTCTTATGTTTGGGAAATTTTCAGCTATTACTTCTCTAAATATTCTCTTGACATCCTTTATGTTGTGCCCTTCTTTTTCATTTATCCCTATCAATACTATGCTGTTTTTCTTTGCATCATCTTGCAGTTGTTGAATTGTTATTTCCTGATTCCTTGTCATTTTTAAGAGATCTTTACTGTTCACTAGCTGCAATCTTGTCTTCAAAGTTTGAAGTTCCATATTTATTTTCATTGAGGTGGTTTTGACAAATTTCAATGGAATTTTTGATTTCCTGTATATCTTTTGAATCTGCTTCATATATTCTGTTTGTTTCTTATATGGTTCATCCAGGGATTCTATCTTTTTGTTTTGTTCCTCTAATTTTTGTCTTCTTTAGATATGTTCAGCATCTCTTTCATTTGTTTTATCGTTTCTTCTTTTACCTGGCAGATTATTTTTAGTTTGAATTCCTTTAGAGCTTCCCAGAGTTGCTTCTTTATTTCAGTTGCTATTATTTCAGGTATTTCAGGTGTATGGCATATATTTTCTTCTATGTACATAGCTCCTAAGGTTTCTTGGAATGGGCTGGAAGCTTGAGATTGTATTTAGGTCTTTCATTTTGTCATTTTCCTATATTTCCATGTTTCAAGTGTTATTTGGAAGCTTCAATTAGGCCTGTTGGAAATCCTCTTCTATGCCCTCAGCACCTGGGACTCTGGCCGCCCATTTCCCTGGATCGAGAGAGGGTCACTGCAGGTGGGGCAGGGAGGCCCAAGACCTGCTAAGCGGTCCAGTGTGACAGGAAGCTGTGAAGTTCCTTGGCTGGTGGGAGCAATGATCTTAAACTTCCGGGGCTTGGGATGGTGTGGGGACACTCACCTCTGGCTGCCCAGTTTCCAGACTTGAAGGCACAGGCAGGCCCAAGATCCCCAGACCTGGCTGAGCAGGGCAGGAAGCTCACATTTATAGTTCTTACGATTTAAACTGTTTAGTAAGCTATAGCAACATAACGTAAGAGTTTGTGAAATAGTTACTAGTCCTGAAAATGATTTTTAAAAGCCTTAATTTGGGAGTAGAATTTAGGAAAGATAAAACTGCTATTAAGAGGCCAGACACCATCAGAATACCGCATGCTGGGGAATCCAGAGGAAACATCATTCTGTAAAGTAAATGAGCAGAGATGAGGAAGTGAAAAGCAGCCATTATCAAGGATGGCCCTCAGGGAGCAAAGCTCAGCTGGAGTACTTAGGTAAGGTGCTCTGCCATCTGCAGGCCATGTGACGGCAAGATGCTTCTAATCCAGAACATCATCTTGACTCATTGTGATGTTTGAGGACTTGAAAGGAAGTAATGGTGATAACCCATTTTACCAATAGTAGTTTTGGGGTAAACAAAATACATAGAAGAAATCTATTAAAAAAGTAATTGACATACACAATCTCAGGTCCCAGGGAAAAGTTTGTAAGCTATTCAAGATCTCATCTTTCCTGTGATTAAACAGAACTGCTCTGTTACCAACGCCAGTGACCTGAAGCCTGAGAGACTTCCCCAGAGGTGACCCATACTGTAGGGACGCAAATCTGGAGGGCACATGCAAAAGGGAATTAAAGGAATTCACCAGTCAGACATCTTTACTCACCTGCAGACAAGACCACAATTGTAGGAGCATTGTCACACATGGGTAAGACCCAGCCCCATGCCTCTCAATGTCTGCCCACCCAGGAGTAAATCAAAATAGCAGGCTTTAAGCATATTAGACTTCTTCAACATGAACAACATTGCCCAGCGGTGTGAGATGGCCAAAATAACCTGGAATGTACTATGAAGAAAGCAGAATACTGGCCCCCAACACACCCACTGATCTCAAGGATAAGCACCCGCAATGGTAAAAGGGACCTCTGCAGATGCAGTTAAATTAAGGAATTTGAGGTGAGGAAATGATTTGTCTGGGTTTATTATGTAAAAAGGTCTTTGTAGGAGAGTCAGAAAAAAGGCAGATGTTATCCTACTGACTTTGAAGATGGAATAGAATGCAAGAGTCCTCTAGAATCTGGGAAAGCAAGAAGATAGGTCTTCCCTTGAGTTGCCAGAAAGGAAACAGCGCTGAAAATACCTGAGATTAGAACTCCTGAAAGCAGGTATAGGAAAATAACACAAATGCTGTTTTTAACTGATAATAAATTTGACTTTATGTAACTTTTAAACCAATAACAGTGAAATAATGATACAGAGAAGTTAAACAGGGGTACTTAACAGATATAAATATTCATGTAACAGAAATTGATCAATTCTAAAGTACAAGGATATCATAGAGAGAATGTGTTATGATTTATATGTAGATGTCCCCCAAAGCCTCATGCACTTATAGCTGGGACTTTAAGGAGCTGAGTGGATTCATGGGTGTATAACATTCATCAATGGATTAGTCCACTGATGGGTGTATAACTGGTCATGATGCTGGAAGGTGAAGCCTGATGGGAAGAGGCGGGTCTCTCGGGGCGTGGCTTAAGGAGTTTGTATTCCCTCCTCTTCCCTTGATCCCTTCCTGCTTCCTGCCTGCCATGCCATGAACTGCGTTTCCTCTGTGATGCCCCTTTGCCTAGGAACCAGCTGATATGGACTGAAACCTCCACAAACTGTGAGCTAAAATAAAACTTTCTTTCCTTTAACCAATGATTGTTGAGTTTTTGGCCCAGGAAGGAGAAGAAAAGGAAGAGATGGAGAACTAAAGAGTTAAATAAAACACTGATGAAACAAAACATGTTCTCCCAGCACCCGAAAGACCTCAGCAGCCAGGAGGAGCCTGGGCCACCCTTCCCCTCACATGGATGACCTCAGCAGCCTACAGGAGCATCAGCAACCCTTCCACCACCTGGAGTACCTCGGTGGGCTGGCAGGAGCCTCTGCTATTTATTTGCCCCACACAGAGGACCTCAGTGAACCAGCAAGAGTGTGGTGTGTCCCCATCACGTCCACCAAGAAGAGGACCTCAGTGGGTTGGCAGGAGCCTTGGAAAACTCTCCGTCCACCTGGCAGAGCTCGGTAGGGTAGCAAGAACACAAGTAACCCCTTCTTCCCTACAGAAGACCTCAGGTGGGCTGGCGCGAGTGCCAGGGAGGCCTCTCCTAACCAGAGGAACCCAAAAGGGACTACGCGACCCCCAGTGGCACAGTAGGAGCATACACCATGGACAGAGGGCCGGTGACCTGGAACAGTCTGAGGCCACAATAACAACAGGAGCTAAGGGTTGGTTCACATCAATATTCCTAAATAGTCAGCCTCGGAAGAACACAGGACTCACCCACAGGAGTAGTGTAGGTGACTGCACCGCCCCTGCACTGCAGGGCACAGCAGGTGGGTGAATATCAGCCACACAGTAGGACCTTAAATCACAAGCAGTGGACAGTCAAGACTAGCGGGATTGCAAAGACCTAAATATTAACCCGAGGTGAAAATGACAAAATGCAAAGGCCACATGAAATCTCAAACTCCAGCCCGTCTGCAACAAGGATGTCCACGACCACTGCTCCCATGCAATAGAGTTTGGGAAGCGTTAGCCAGAACAACTGGACAAGAGAGAAGTAAAAGGAACAAAGATAGAAAAGGAAGCCAGTGAATTATCCTTATTAGCAGATGACACGATGCTCTACAGAGAAGGCCCCAAAAACTCCACCAAAACATTACTAGAGTTAGTAAGCAAATTCAGCAGTGTAGCTAGATACAAAGTCAGCACTCAAAAATCAATAGCATTCCTGTACACAACAACAAACTCACGGAGAGAAAAGTTCTGGAAATGACATCTTTCGCAATAGCATCCAAAATAATGAAATACTTATGAATGAATCCAACAAAGGAGGTAAAAAATCAGTACACTTAAAACTGTAGTACTCTGAAAAAGGAGATTGAAGGGGATATCAGAAAATCTAAATACATCCTTTGCTCTTGAGTAGGAAGACCCAACGTAGTGAAAATGGCCATAGTCCCTAAAACTGTTACATAGATCTAATGCAATCCTGATCAAAATACCATCAGCATACCTTACAGATCTAAAATTCATCGGGAACCAGAAGAGACCTAAAATAGCAAAGGCAATGCTGGGCTACAAAGGAAAGGCAGGAGACATCACAGTCCCAGACTTGAAATTATGCTACAAAGCTACTGTGGTAAAATCAGCATGGTACTGCAAAAAGAAAAATAGACCTGAGGATCAGAGGAACAGAACAGAAGATGCAGACACAACCACGAACACACTCAGCCACTTTACATTTGGCAGCGGGGCCAAACAAGGTCACTGGAAGAAAGCTAGTCTCTTTAATAAGTGGTACTGGAAATACTGCTTTCCATAGGCCGAAGACTAAAGCTAGGCCCATGTCTACCACCATGCACTAAACTAAAGTCAAAATGGATCAAAGATCTAAAATTAAAATACAAACACTAAATCTACTGGAAGACAAAGTAGGTGGATATTTTGAAGACATAGGGGTAAATACAGAGTTCATGCAAAATGCAAACTGCATGGGAAATACTGCGAAGAATCAACAACAGGAATCTCATCTTATTAAAAAGCCTTTGTGCATCAAAAGAAAACACCAACAGGCTGGGGGTTTAGCTCAGCAACGTAAGTACCTGCTTGGCAAATGCAAGGCCGTGAGTTTGATCCCTGGTACCAAAAAAAAAGAAAAGAAAAAAAAAAAGAAAGAGAGAAAAGAAATCACCAACAGAGTGAAAAGAAAACCCACAGGATGGGAAAAAAGTTTTAGATAGATTCAGATTTAGTTTAGATTCAGATAATGGGCATATCTAGAACACATAAAGAATTTTAAAAAATCAGGCTTGCCGAGATTCAAAGACACAATCCAAAAATGAGCGTCTGAGACGCACACTCACTTCTCAGATGAAGAAATACAAATGGCAAATAAATATATGAAGAAATGTTCAACATCACTGGTCATCTGAAAAATGCAAGTTAAAACAACACTAAGATTCCATCTCACTGCACAAAGAATGACTATCACCAAGAAATTAACCAACTAGGTGGGCGTGGTGGTTCACGCCTGTAACCCCAGCACAGGAGGCTGAGGCAAGAGGATCCTTGCAAGCTCAAGACCAGCCTGAGCTGCATGGTGAGACCGTGTCTCAAAAAGAAAGAGAACAAAAAGAAATCAACCAATAACAAATGCTGCTGGGCTTTTGAGGAGAAAGGATCCCTTCTCCAGGTGAGAGAGCAGACTGGTACAGCCACTGTGGAAATCAGTGTGGAGAGTCCTCGAAACACTAGGGCTGGAGGGCCTATTTGATTATTATTGCACGTGTAGGTATTTTACCAGAAGAATTGAAAATATCATACCACACTGGTATATGTGCACCCATGTTTATACCAGCACAACTTGTAATAACCGGATCTTGGGAACAAACCAAATGCCCATCAACTGCAGAATACACAAAAAAGTGGCATTTTTATACAATAGAGTATTACTCAGCTATAAAGAAGGATAAACTTGGGGCTTTTAGAGGTAAATGGATGCAGCTAGAGACCACACTCATAAGTGAAATAGATTAGACTCACATGTGTAAATAGCACATTGTCTCCTTAGTGTAAGCTAAAAAAAAGTAAATAAGATCCAAAATGTAGATATTGTGAAAATGAAAGGGAAAGAAAGTTCTCAAAAGAAAAGAGCAACTGGGATAGGGGAAAGGAGAAAAGAAAGAAGGGAAACAACTATGTATATATATATATATGTATACATATATGTGTGCATGGAAATATATACAAGATAGAGGACTGTACTACTTATCTGTTAGTTCCTCAAAAAGAACTGTTTTCGTTGTCTGACTGTGTGATCACTTTTATCATGTCTAAATCTTATCATGTGAACAACCACCTTCAAGATAATTATATGCAATATATTAATCAGTGTTGATTTTCTATCTTTAAAAATTCTGTATATTTTTATGCCTTTTTTATTTTGTTTCTAAAAGAACAAAAAAATGCATGGCTCCAGAAGAAGAAACTTTCATTAGAGATAAGAAGAGCCAACCACAGCTTCTTATTATAAATCCTTTGGGGTCTTAGTTACTTTTTCATAGCGAGACAAAATGCCTGACACCCCCAAGTTAAAGGAAGAAAGGTTTGCTGGCTCGCAGTGTGTGGAGGTTTCAGTCCACAGGCAGCTGGCCCCAAGGCAGCGGGGCATCGCGGAGGAGAAGCAGCTCACGGCACAGCGCCCTGCCTTCCATCTTTCCCTTTTTACTCACCCAGCTACAAACCCCGCGGGCTGGGCTCCCGTTATCCACACCCGTAATGCCGCATCGTGCCCTCCTCCACACTCACACATCCTGCCAGCTGCCTTCAAAACCCCCCACCAGTGACCAGATGAGGCTTTGGGGTGACGTTTAGCTAAGAGCCATAACACCTGGGCAAAACCATTCCCGCTTTAACCATGGGCACGTGTTTTTACACAAGAGCACTAATTTTAAAGTTAAGATTGTGCTGGGGACCTGCCCAAGCTTCCTGCTTCTCCTAAACTCTACCTCATCTCACCTGCAATGTGTAGACAGCTGATGTCCCCCGCGGGAGCCCCTTCTCCACTTCATGTAGCTTCCTCCCTCTCAGCCTTGGCATGAGTCCGGGCCAACTGGTATTTCCACGTGAGCAGGGCAGGGGACAGCGCCACCGGGGGGCCAGGCCCAGGATGCCTCTCGCCAAGCAGGTCAGAGATGTGGGCAAATCCCCACGGGAGTGCCAGGCCTGCAGCTGACAGTGGAAACCAAGGGCCTGGGGTGCAGAGGCTCCTGCTGCCACCAGAAAAGCAGGGCCCAGAGGCTAAAAGGAAAGGCCACCTCCAGCTCTGCCGCCTGTTAGCAAATGCCCTTCAGTCTGGGCTCCGACTTCCCAAAGAGAAGGAAGCTCATCCCTCAAGTCTTCCTGCCCTGAGGGTCCTCCCTCTCCTGCATCAGCTGCATTCCCTGCTGCAGAGGTGATGGGCTGGGTCCTGGGGTGACAGGCAGTCACACTAGAACAGAGCTGAGAGTTCGGGGCGGACACCTGCCTCTCATCCACAGAAACGTGGGAAACTGAGCCTCAGAGGCAAAGGTTCAAGGCCATGCTTGGTAACGAGGATGAGAATCTGCAGCTTCTCCTGCGGCCCCTCGCTGGGACCTCAGGGCTCTTTGGTCACGGTGGGTTCTGTGGTTGGCCGTGAAGCTGTGAGCCTTCTTCATGTGGACTGTGGCCTCCTGAAAGTACAGAATGGTGGCTATGCTGGCTCAGCCCTCAGCACTGGCTTCAAACTCCCTCCTTCCCCTCTGCCTCCAGGACCGCCGAGGCAGGAAAGAACCGAATACACACAGCACTACCGCAACACGGACTGCCTACCCGGGTGAGACTGACCCGGGGGTTAAGCGCACAGGGCGGTGACGGGGTGCTGTGCGTCTGGCCAGGGCAGTGCTGGCCTGCAGAGCGGCCTAGGAGAGTTCTGGGGGGCTGTGCAGAGTATTCGCCCCTCCAAGCTCCTCCTGCTGTGTATGGAAATTCTGTGCCTTTCATTGTGTGTAAACTACAATAAAACTTTCAGAAGCAGCTCAGAAAGGCTGAGGCACCACTTCACACGGAGTAGATGGTCAGTGCATCGCGGCACGGGCACTGCTGTGACTTTTCATATTAATATTATCATGGTAGCTGCCTTCGGGGACATTTTCCTGGTAACTCTTCTCTGTCTTTTTTCCTTCCAACCTTTCTATGTTCTTATGTTTTAGATCTCATCGGTAAATAGTATTCGATTTCATTTTTGAGCCAGGGTCTTGCTGTATAGTCCAGGCCCTGAACTCACAGTGACCCTCCTGCCTCAGCCTCCAGAGAGCTGGGATTATGGGCTTGTGCCACCACACCCGGTTAATTTTGATATTTTGACAATATTCTGTTTCCATCAGTTATAGTAACATTTTTGCGCTCACACCCACCTTCCTCTTTTCATCTAAATGTTCCACTTAATGTGCTGATTTTCCTCCTTTTAGATTTGTAGCTATTTTCCCTCATTGTTTTATCCTCTGCTATTTTGAAAGTTATTTATTTCTGGTATCTAGCTGTTAGCCTAGTATTTTAACACGTAAATCAGTGAAGTATCAATGAGAAGTTAAGCACCATCCTTACTCCCCTTTCAGAAAACATGAGTAATGCCAGGGACTTAGCTCAGCGGCATAAGCACCTGCCTTGCAAGCGCGAAGTCGTGAGTTCGATCCCCAGTACCAAAAAATAAAATACAAGTCCTTCACATCTCTATTGAACACCCGCATTACACACTACTGACGCACCATTTAGGGCGCTTTCCCTTGGGCTCCGTACATGTTATTAGAGCCCAGATTTGCCCCCATATGTTACACTCTTGGGTCTTGCTTTGCTTCTGCATCTCAGAGTTTCTGTTCGAACATGTACTTTAAAATTCCAGCCAGCTGTGGTGGCACATGTTTGTAATTTCAGCACTTTGGGAGGCTGAGGCAGGAGGATTGTAATTTCAAGACCAACCTCGGCAGCAAGACCTTATCTCAAAAAACAAAAAGGGCTGGTGCAAAGGTCCTGGATTCAATCCCCAGCAGCACACAAAAGCAAAGCAACCCCCTAAAACTTTCTCTCGTGTGTCTCTCCAGCTTTGTCTGCAGCATTTTTATACTTTCTTAAAGAGTATTTTGTCTTTTTTGAGAGGGTCTCATTATGCAGTTCAGGCTGGCTTTGGGCTCACTTTATAGCCCAGGCCGGTCTTGAATTTGCAGAGATCCTCCTGCCTCAGCCTCCTGCGAGCTAGGATTACAGGCGTGCAAAACCGCACCTTGCCTTCTTAAACAGTATTTTATCTTTTGTCAGCATAGCGAGGTTATCATTTTTTCCAAGGTTATCATCTGCTCCAGCTTGCAGCTTCCTCAGTCACTATTAAAATCTGCAGCTGACAACCTTGCACAATGCTTTGTTTTTCTTTTGAAATGCTCTTGGTACACTTTTGAATGTAATCCTCCTTCCACCCACACCCCCCCACACCCACACCCACACCCACACACACACACACACACACACACACACACGGGCTAATGTTAAGATGTCTCTAATATTTTGCAGTCTCTTTATAAAGTACCCTGATATGCGTGGCCTTTTATTTTTCCTCTTGGAATTCACACATCTGTAGGCTGGTTCACCATTTCTGGAAAATGCCCAGCTCTTCTCTCTTCCCGTATTTATTCTGCTGTGCTCTGTTTTTTCCTTCTAGGAAAAGCCTCTGCTGTCTCACTGGGAACCGGCTGCCATAACAAACTGTCCTAGATTAGGCGGCTCAAGCCCCAAGCGCTCCTTCTCCAGCTCTGGAGAGGAGACGGGAAGTGAAGATGCAGGCCCGGCAGGTGCCACCCTGGGAAGCCCTGCGTCCTGGGCCACAGGAGCTTCCTGGGTGTCCTCAGTGGGGGAGCAGCGTGGGGAAAAGTGAGCTCCCCTGTTCCTTTTTATGACACCAGTTCCAGTAATGAAAGCCCCACCCCAGGACCTACACTCTCCTGAAGGTCCCCCTCCTAAGGCTGTCACTCTGAAGGTCAGGGACACAAACTCACCGTCCCCGACAGGTGCCTGTGGGCCTTCCACACTGTTCTCTGTGTTCCTACACGTCCCCTCAGATTTCCCATCCCCTGGCCTCTCTGGGCTCCGTCCTGATTATCTCCCCAGATCTAACTTCCCAGTCACAGAGTCTCTCCTGGCCGCGGCTAACCTCCTGTTGACCTCAGCTCTGAGCTGTAAATGTGCGTTCTGATTCCCCTTTCTAGAAGTTCGCTCACTCCCTTTCGAATCTCCCTGATCGTTCTGAACAGTTCCCTGCGCCTGGCCAGATCTCCATGTTCCTGCTCCACACACCTAAAATCGTCCCTTTGTAGTTTTTATCATAACATTTCCGTGTTTCAGCATTCTCATGTTCTACTGAGTTTTGTTTATTCATTAACTCCTTTACTGTGGTACCGGGCATGCGATCCAGGTCCCTGTGGCTGGCAGGTCAGAGTTTACCACCCAGCTACACGCCCCTGGCTCTCTTTTCCATTTAAAATTTATTTACCTTTTAGTTCCCAGGAATTTTACTCAGGGAAGTTTTTCGGTGGAGCATGAAGCTGGACTCCCTCCTAGGAAAAAACTGTGTTTGCCCCAGGCGGCTGTTGGTGACCACCCATCCAGGCGCTTTCCCTCTGAGTTTTTGGGGTATTCTGAGCCACCTGGTAGACTAATTCTAGCTGGGGGTTGAATTTTCATCCCACACTGTAGACGCGATCTCACTCGGGTCTCTAAGCAGTAGGTTGGAGAAGTCCGTTTTCTTCAGAAGGCTCTGCCGGGAGACTGGGGAGCCACAGGGGTGCAGAGAGCAGATGAGAATGTGTTTCTATTTCATTGCTACGTGAGGGAGAGCCGGGCTGCCCAGCAGGCAGGTCGCCGTCCTGTGGCATCCTTTGCCATCTCTCAGTTTGGGGCCCCTGAGTTCAGGGTCAGAGCACTTGGGGATCCCCAGGGGAGCAAAGCTGGAGGGCTGCACTGCATCCGGCCCTCCTGTTTCTAGGGGCTGAGGGAACTCCCCACCTCAGCATTCCGTGCCCCTGCCTCCCTGCTGATGTTAAGAATCTTCAGACACGGACTGTTCGGGCCTTGTCATTCTCAGCAGCAGGGCCAGCGGGCAACTCGCCTGCCACACTTCCACGGTAGTCGTGGTCATCAGTGCTACACTCTTCAAACAGAGACCGGATGCAGTCTCAGAAGCACACAGCACCAGGCTGAACGCACTCACTTTCTAGTGCTGAGTGACAAGGTGATGCACACTCAGTGGCTGACAGTGACACACGTTTATCACTGGGTAGGTTAAGAGTCATAAGTCCAGGTGTGGCTCTAACTGGATCCTCTGCTTGGTCTCAGAAGGCTGCGATCAGAACCTCATGCAGTGTGCACTCTTATCTGTAGGCTGAGGATCTCCCAGCCTTGGGCAGGGGCTTGCAGAGTCCACTTCGTGGGCACAGTGGCAGAGACACAGACTTCTCTTGGCTTTGACTCCTAGAGACCCCATTTCTGCTTCCCACAGGCCAGCCGTGACCCATGGAACACTCCGTGCTCCTGATTTCTCTGACTTGGCCTTCAGCTCAGCCGAGAAAGCGCTGCCTCTGCAGGGTTCATTGAATCAAACCTCCAGGTCAGTCTCCTCAATACCGGTCAGCTTTGTGTCTAGAGGTCCCTCCACCAGGGTTCAGCTGACTGACGGGAGGTGGGCATTCTGCAGAGCGGTCTTTCTAACCCCACCTGCCAAGCTGAGATTATTCCAGTTATCCCGTCAGCCTCCCATTGACTGCCAGGGTCCCTGCGGCTCCACAGAAGGGAACACTAGAGGCCCAGGCACGATCCTGCGCCTCTCCCTTTCTTGTCACTGTGACTTTGAACAAAATGAATCAAACACTTAAAACTCAGGATATTTCATAGTTCTCAATTTTAATACAGAGAATTTGACAAAACGGAGCCCATAGCATTTACCTGAGCCCATGTCTGCAGCTGACCGCATGATAACACGGACTGCATAGGTTATTAAAAATAAAACAAGATTTCCTGTGGGGCACCCACAATTCTGGTCCAGGTTTGAGGGGGGCCACCCCTGGCGATGGTGGTCTCATGGACAGAGTCTCAAAGCAACCCAGGGCTCCATACAGGGAAGGCAGGAAACACAGTTAGAGCTAGACTGGCCTTAGTCCCAAAGCTCACTCTTGATGGGTCATTAACCCATCAATCCACCAATCCACGGGCTGCACGGGTAGATCAACCCATTCGAGAGGGTGAGTACAGCTTGAGTGAGCTCTTAAAGGGTTCACCTCTCAATATCTCATGATTTCAGCATAAGTTTTGGGGCAAACCTTGCAACCAAATAGAATCATCCCCAAAGCAACCCTCAACGGGAACTATGCAGCTGACATCTTGGCTTGTCACAATCTGCCCCATTCTCTATTCACCTCAATTTGGGGTGGGAAAATAATTATTTCCTATCATTACTCTATTTGCACACTATTATTTCCCTTCTACTAAAAAGGCCAGGAAAGTACTTCAGGTGTCTACAACTCTGGGAAATTTCAACAAACAAAACCAGACCAAGATGACTGCATCTTCCAAGAAGAGTTACTGATTCAGTCACTAATTCTGCGCATGTGCTTTAGGCACTGTGATAACAGCCGCAAACTCAGGAACAGGAGAGGTCCTCCCGGGCCTGGTTGGGGCGTCCCCCATAGGTTATGGAGATCATTGGGGCCGCTGATCAATGAGTAAGAGCCGGTGAGATGTTACCAGGTGGCCGCTTTCTGATTCGTCAATTGAAGTCCTACCCAGTAATCCCGCCCCACCACATTCTTGCCCCATTTTTGCCCCTTGGCTGCTTCCACTTCAGTGGCAACCTGTCCAATCCCTGTCGCCAGCCTGCAATAACAAACAATGCCCGCCAGAGGGCGCAAAACTCTGCCGCCTTAAGGATTTCTGCAATCAAGGAATTTTGTTAAATATTGGAATAATTTTAATTTTTATCATGTGGATGACTTATGAAAAACCCAATTACCACCTTTAATATCGTTTTTGAACAGTGAGAGACTTTCAAGACATGAGACATAAATGGCAGTATGTATTAAACTCACACAACCAGTTACAACATCAGGTTAACCCACTGGCAACTCAGGTGCAAGTATGATTCTGGACGCATAACCCATATTAAATGTTGAACGAATGATTCAAAAATGGGAAAGGAAAAATTTGTTGAGGTCAAATAAAGAACAGCTGTTTGTGAATACAACAAACACAGAAATATATATAGATGATCTATGTAGATGGGACACAGAAACCTCAATAGCTTAACAGACACACACCTTATCCAATCAGAGTGCACTCACATGTATTTGGCCAATGTGAATCACAATAACTGTTAGTTTTCACATTTGTGAATATAAATAGATTACTGGGAACCTTTTACACGTACTCAACAGAGATCTCCTGAAGTAAGACTCAAAGGAATAAGGCCTGTATCCCTGTGACAGCAAAGAGAGTTATTAAAGCAGAGACAGCTGCTGGTGGAGGCTGGGAGGAGAGAGTGGGCATGATGGGCAGGCCGGAAAATGGCCACTAGAGGGGCAGAGGAGGAGCAGCAGGGAGAAGGGGTGAGGGGGCAGAAGATGGTGATGGAGAGCAGGAAACCCCCGCGGGACATGGGGTGGGTGTTGGCTTGTGGTGCGAGGCAAAAAAGCTTGGGCTGCCCCACATGCCTGAAGGAGGGAGGAACTGCCCCGAAAGCAAAGAAGGCCAGGACCCTGGGATCTCAGGCCTGTCACTGCTAAGGTGGCAGGGAGTGTGGCGCCCTCTGGCGGGACTTAGTGGTTATTGCAGGCTGGCGACACAGTTTGGATACATGGACTCTGAATAGGAAGGGAAAATGGTGAGTTGCAGTTGTCACTCCAGCAGGGAGTGCGGGGAAGTAGGGATGTGGGGAGGGAGGAAGAGGGACACAGAGAGACAGAGAGATAGACAGAGAGAGAGAGAGATAGACACAGAGAGACAGAGACAGAGAGACAGAGACACAGAGACAGAGACCAGAGACATAAAGAGACAGAGAGAGACAGAGACAGAGTCAGAGACACAGAGAGACAGAAACAGAAAGAGACACAGAGACACAGAGACAGAGAGACAGAGCCCGAAAGAGACAGAGAGAGTCAGAGACAGAGAGAGATGGAAAGAGACACAGAGAGAAAGAAACACAGGGAGACAGAGACAGAAAAGAGACAGAGAGACACAAAAAGAGTGCACACAGAAGGAAACAGGCCTTCAGTGAGGGCACCGGTGGGCTGCTGAAGACAGGCAGGCAGGCACCCTCTGGAAGCTTAGGGGAAGAACCAGACTTTATTTGGAATTAGACAGGGAAGGCGGAGTTAAAGGGGCGGGCAGAATGACGTTTTGGCAGGTGATTGGAGGAGCATTTGCGCATGCTTGAAAAGCGGTGGGTTCCATGGAAGGGGGGAGGGGCATTTCCAGAACAGCAGTCAGGAAGCAACAGAAGATGCTAAACTCTTGAAGAGTGAATGAAAGATGCTGAGAAGAGAGCACAAGGCCAGGAGACCAAACAGCAGGAGCATGGCTCAGCTCCAGCCCCAGACAGAAAGCTGGGAGTGCGCCCAGGCACCGCATGCATGCAGGAGGAGCAGCTACAGAGGAAAAGTTCTGACACTTATATATTCTCAGTGAACCCAGAACACAGTCCTCAGCTGAGAACGAGAGGGGGCAAGCTATGACGCTGGAACCAAGGAGAGGCGGAAAGTTGTCCTCCTGAAGGACAGAAGAGCAGAGTGAAAGACGTGAGGAGCTGCAGGCTTCACCGGGCAGTGCAGGGACCCCCCACCACCGGCCCCCAGATTTGTGTTCACACATCAGCAGGCAACCAGCTGGCGAACCTGTGCACAGTCTCCGGCCACTTTCAGTTGCTGGGTGCAAGCACGAGGTGGACGGAACCTTAAGGGGATCTGCAGCCAGGGACAGGAGAGGAGGGGTGTGTGGCCTGAACAATCACAGTGAGTGATCGCTGGATAAAGGGGAGTGAGGGTGACCCCAAAAGAGCAATGATTAGGCAGCAGAGGAAACCAGAGGAAGAAGGGTTTGATGAAACCAAAGAAATACAGGTGAGGACAAACTCATGCATCAGAGCTGGGTCACGGGGGTCCTGAACCTCCCAGACAACAGGAAGCTGGAAACGGGAGCTGTGAAGGGCAGTTCTGAGTAATGACAAGGACTGGGGCACAGTGCATCTGGGAATGTCAGAGGAAGGACACACTGACCAGGAGCAAAGGTGATCAAGGGCACGGAAGCCCGGGAGGCCGGGAGTGGTGGCACACACTCAGGGTTCCGGTTACTCTGGGAGGCTGAGGCAGGAGGATCACAGTTTCAAGCCTCGCTGACAAACTTAGGAAGACTCTTTCTCAAAATAAAACATTAAAAGAAGGTTGAAGATGTAGCTCAGCACACAGGCCCTTGATTCTACCACTGTACAACCACAAGCACTACAACAGCCAAGGTTGGAGCAGATGATTCATGTATGGCTGCTGAAATCATCAAAGAGAATGTTGTAAAATTAGACAAAGAAAGGGAAGAGGAGGAAGAGAAGGAGGGGAAGCTGGGCTTTAAATCTGGGCCGAAAGGGGGACTGTCCCCAGGGCTGTGCACCCCTGCAGCCAGCAGACGTGGTGCGGCCTGCTGACACCTGTCTCAAAGGAACTGGCATTTCTTGGAGGGAGGAACGAGGAAGGAGCCAAAAGCAATGCAAAAGGTGCTGATCTCTGCCCGCCAGCGAGGAGGGCGACATGCTTTGGGGAGGTAGGAGGAAGCCAGCCCTCTTTTCCAGGCCCTCAGTGGGAGCAGTGACCTCAAGGCCTGACACATTTTATCGGGAGCCAGAAGAAGACAGGGTGTCCTACAGAGAAGTGCTTGCCCTCCCGGAGGCCCCTGCTGGCACCCTGTAGAGAAACACAGCTTCTCTGCAAGCTCAGGCCCCGGTGTTTCCTCCACAGCAGCCATCAGTGCTGATTTCTTGACTTCTTTCTAGAAAGCTACCATTAATATTCCTGATTTCCACCTGAGCGCATCACAGCCTGTGACTACACTGCCTGGAACCACTGGGGTCCCAGCACCCATGAAGTATCCCCACATGGGTGTTCCTTCAGGACTTTGGCAGGGAGGAAGAAGGGCAGGAATGGACGGTCAGACCACCTGTGAATCCAGGTGGGCAGAGCGGCCCTTTAACCCAGCCTTCACCCCAGACCTGGTAGCTGTTATTTTTAAGGGATGTATAGTCTTATTTATTTTTTTATTGATTTTTGGTAATTGGGATCAAACTAACAACTGCATGCTTGCAAGGGAGGCGCTTAGGCTGCTGAGCTGCACCCCAGCCCAATATAGTCTCGTTTCTTAATATCCTCTTGGGGTAAAAAACATTCTGTTGTCATACACTAAGAGATAATAAGTTTTTACCAGTTTTACAGACACAGGAAGCTCTTACAGTTTCAGCTCCAGGGTTGAAACTAAACACAGCGACCCATAAACGTACCAGCCGGAATCTAAGGTGCATTCTCTCCCGGCGGGAAAGCACAGCCCTTAACTGACGTGAGCTCACACAAAGACGACAAGGTCACATTCTTCACTCTCATTAGAGAGAAAATACCAGGCCTGGTATCTTGTACCTGGAAATTTTGATGGTTATTTTTTTCCCTCCTTCTTTCCAGTAACTGAATGGACTCAACCTGGCTCTTCTCCATTCTTGACAGACAGAGTGCCATAGAGAGAAGCAGACAGTGCTCCTTAAAGACGAGGCTTCAGCTCCTCAGCCCGCCTCCTCACAAGTCCATCCCCTCCGTGGACGGCACACCAGGACGCTAGGGCTTTAGCAACAAGCCCAGTATGTGCTGTTCATGGCCCTACAGCTGAGAATCTCCAACACACAGCCACATTCCAGAAGTCAGGGCTCTCCAGGGATGCAGACAGGGAAGGCGTCACTTCCAGATGGTGAAAACAAGCAAAGCTTGGTGTTCGAGGGGGCAAAGGCCGAGCTGCTTCTCTGCAAACCGGAGACAAGCGTAAGCATCATCGCCCTCACTGAAGAAGAGTTAGCAAGCCTCAGCCAGAACGTGATACTAATGTTCTGTCTCAGACAATCACAATCAACTTCGGAAACCCACTCGAGGCCCTTGACACTGCGTCTCCCAGGAGAAATCCTTCAGTGAATGGTCAACTGATACTTGCACGAGCAGCCTGAGGCCATGACCAGGTCTTATTTACTTCTGTTCCTCTGAAATTCTAACACAGAGCCAGAGCACACAGAACTCCATGAGGGCTTGCAAGGGGAGTTAAGCACAGAAATGAGGGAGCTTCTGTTTTTTTGGTACCCGGATCAAACTCACCACCTCATGCTTGCCAGACAGGCCCTTGCACTGCTGAGCTAAATCCCCGGACCCGAGGGAGCTTCTTTATTGAGCTCCTCAATTGCACACATGGGAAAGCTTTGTATTTAAAAAAAAAAAAAGCATAGCACAAGAAAATGAGAGAAATGACACAGAACTTTAAAAAAGAAATAGTAGTTAATTAACACTAGTTAATATATTGCATATTATCTTAGAAAGTAGTTACTCAGGTGTCATAGTTTATGTCTGTGTTCCCCCAGACCTCATGAGTTTGAATTGTGCATTTTTTATACATTCATTGTCTAGTGCTTGGATTGATGGTGTCAGTGCTCCACCCACATAGGGGTGGAGCCAGGATGTGATGTAATGCCAGGAAGAAGCTGTGTCTTGCTCTTTGCTAGTTTGATCTTGCTGTTTGCAGCCGCCACCAACTGCAGCCCAGCCATGCCCGCCTGCCTAGATGCCAACTGAGTGTGGACTGAAACCTCCAAAAACTGTAAGAAATAGACCTTTCCTTTCCCAACTTGGGCATCAGGTATTTTGTCAAAGCGATGAGTAAAAAGTAACTAAGACATCAGGTTACAAGATCTAAGCACAAAACTAATCAAACAATGACAGCACAAACTGTTCTTGTTGATGAACCCGCAGAGGTTGATAGTACAGGTATCCGTCTGGCATACAGATTCATACATACATCTATATGTTTCCCAACATACTTGTAATCTTTTCCTCTCTTCCTTCTCTCCTCTCCCCATCCCAGGTATTCTCTCCTAATAACATGTTCTCTCCCTGGTACAACCACTGTGGAATCAGTGTGGAGATGTCTCAGAAAACTAGCAGTGGAGGTCCTGTTCCACCCAGCTGTTCCCCTTCTGGGTATCTTCCCAAAAGAACTGAAAACATCGTACCACAGCGATATGTGTGCACCCATGTTCAGCACAGTGTGTGATAACTAAAATTGGAAACAGCCTAAACGCGCATGAATCCCCAGAATGAATAAAACCGTGTGCATTTTTCATTTATTATTTTGAAGGTAGTAACATAACAACAGAACAAGAGGGAAGAAAACCATCAAGAAAATGCAGTGAAATTGGTACAGAGCGTCACAGCAGGTTCCCGGGATCGCAGCAATAGGTACCACAGTATATCTCGTTATCTTCACAATAGTTGATCTGTCAATCAGGTAGAGCAAAAGCAAACCAAAAACAGAAAATTATAGAACTCATCAAAACAGAATATTGAATTGAGCAGTACAATTAATCAGAAGAAAGGAAAACAGTGATAACAATGTTTGCCTTCAAAGAGATGGCAGAAGGAGATGCACCTACTTGCTATTTTGCACATGATCAACCTCTCAACAGAGGTCTCCCCTAAGGGTAGCTGGGATGGGATGTTTCATTCTCAGCCTTCGCACCCGTAGGCTCAGGGCTGCGTACCAGGGAGGTGAGCAAACTGCTTTCTCTCCCAGCATCCTAAGTTCCAAGATGGTGCAGATCTTGGGAGGTTCTGGCTGGTTCTCAACCTGCGGCACCCACCACTCGCTCCAGCCCCAGCTGCCTACCAGGGAGCAATGTGGTATTTTTATACAATGGAATATTACTCAGTTATGAAAACAGCATAATCATGAGGCTTTTATAGGTAAATGGAGGCAATTTGAGACCATACTTACAAGTGAAATAAATCAAACTCATAAATATCATGTTGTTTACCCAGCATAAAAAATAAAAGACGGAAAGACTAATAAGATTCAAAATGTACAACAGATGTTGGAATAACCAAAGGGAAGCTTTTCAGAATGAGCACACTCAAACCTTGGAAGAGATTTGCAAAGAAGCCCAAGTTATTACTGAACGCCTTTCTAGAAGACAAACTACCTTGTATGCTTGAAGATTCAAGGTTTCAATCTGCCTGGAGGTTTGCAGAAGTATTCGAACACTTGGCTATAATTTGAAGAAGTCAAGCATTTGGTGAGAGGGGGAAAACGCTGCTCCCCCGAGGTTACAGGGAAATCCAAGCTTAGAGCGCCGAGAGCCGCCCAGGTTAAGGCCCAGATGTCCTGGCTTCAGGCCCGTCTGCTTGATGCCTGTTCAGCCCTGAGAGCGTGGCGCACCACTCAGACTCAGGACTCATCTCTCTTTTTAATCAGCTTTGTGCACCTTATTTGTAGAACCTCAGTATCTCTTTTTTGCACAGCACACCTTGTTTATACAGTGGTATCATTTTCACTGAATGAATTGTACAGTACGGTAATGTCATGCTGTTATATATCACAGTACTACATGTGAGAGTCATGCAGACAAGAGCAGAGTCATCAAACTGACATTGCCATTGACTATTTCTTTGTTGTGAATATTGCAGTGTGCATACTATTTACAATTCCTCATTTAGAAACCAATTCATCTGACAATCTCGGTACAGAAATGCAAGTTGGTCATAAAAGCAGGAATGCCTGTGTTCCCTACTTGGCTGTGTAACCTCAGCAAGCTCGGCAGTCAGCAGAGCTTTGCAAAACTAGGCAAGACAGGCATAGCCTACATCCCCTTGCTATAACTGAACAGCCCAGAAGGGGTGATTTACAAAGAACAAGGGCTTATTCCCCTCACAGTTCCGGAGATCCAAGACCAAGGTGCTGAATGTGGAAAAGGCTTAAGTGGCACAGGGCATGACTTAAAAAGAAGGGTGCTTTCTTGGGCACCTTCTCATCACTGAGACACAATATCTGACACCAGGAACAAAGGAGGGGAGCTTCACCTGGGCTCAGAGTTTTAGGAGGTTTGCATCCATGCTCTGCAGGCATGGTGCAGAAACTGCATGGTGGAAGGGCCGGCTACAGGGGAAAGCTGCGCACCTCCTGGCAACCAGGAAGCAGATCTGAGAGACAAGCAGGGCAGAGATAAATCCTTCCGGGTTAGACCATCAGTAACCCGCCCCTTCCTCCTGGCCCCACCTCCTAACAGGAAGTCAGCCACAGCACCCATGAGCCAATCAGTTTCCAAAAGCCCCACCTCAGAGTGCATGAGCATTTTGGAGGGTTGTGCTTCAGCTAAACCATAAGAGGCAGCTAAACCGGC
Source organism: Cavia porcellus (assembly GCF_034190915.1). Taxonomy (NCBI): domain Eukaryota; kingdom Metazoa; phylum Chordata; class Mammalia; order Rodentia; family Caviidae; genus Cavia; species Cavia porcellus. The sequence goes on from NW_026947502.1 coordinate 6,502,436, forward strand.
TTTTGCAACTGTGCTCACCTGGTATCACCCCGCTGAACTCAGTCAGCATGGTGCTTGTTGTGCAAGGCCCACTGGAGCATTTTTGTCAACAACATAAGAGAAGAACAGCAGGGGAAGAGGGTGTGCTGTGATCCTCCTGGAGGAGTTCGTCATACTGGTTTTCCTGATATGACCTCAGCTGTTCTCATTGTGGGAAGAGCTTGGGAATTTGCTTTCACTGAGGATGGCTGCAGTTCTCTTCAGTGGAGCTCTAGAGGGTCCTGACCTGGAGTGTCACCTCCTGGCTCCAGGGCAGATCCCTCAGCTGCTGGCACAGACCCTTCCCCCTGCTGGTGCAGACTTTCTAGCTTCCACCACTGACGTTTGGGCCTTCCCAGTGCAGACCCTTGACACAGACTTGCATAACACACACTGCCATGGGCTCTAGGGCTCCAGTTGGTCTCTCGGGGGACACTGCTGTGGGATCCAGGTGCTCTGCTGGATTCCTTGGGTCTCTAGTATGTGGACACATCTCCCACACTTTATTAAAACATTTATTTTTTTTATTTTAAAGAGAATAAACAAAAGAACAAACAAAACAAGCCAATGAGAATGATACTGAATGGCAAAAACAAGACTTGGAAAAAAACAACAGTCACTATATTGCACCGTGTTATCCTCCACATAGTTGCTCAGACTACCACACATAGGCATGCAACATTAATCAAACAACATAAGCATGAAGTTGTTTCTTTACTTCAGTTGCTATCATTTCAGACATCTCAGGTGTCTCTTCTAAACTCTTTGTGTCTGTGTGTCCTGGACTTGTTCTGGGTGGGCTGGGGGTCTGAGACTGCACCTGCTCCTTAGCCTCACACTTTCCTGTAATCCTCCGAATCAGCTGGTTGCTGAGTCCCCATCATTTCCTGCAGTGCAGGGGATTGGGCTACCCGCCTGGGTTCCTTCCATCCAAAGTTACTGGGGTGGAAGAGAAGTCGGCTTGTGCTTTCTCCTGTTGTATTGGCAATATGGTAATCCAAGTATTGTAATCCCTTTCTTAGTCTTCCTCACCATCCAAAAAGTTATGCTTGTCACCCCATTGAAACGTTATTGGAATCCCAGCAAATTAATTCCAAGCCACCACCCCCAGTACAACCCACTGGGAGTGTAAGACACTGAGACAGACTCAATGTTAAGGGCAACCACGAGGTCCTAAATCCAATCTTGATGAAGATTTGAAGACAAAGGCCCTGATCCAAGGTCTCTCCCAGAATTTATTATCTTGTGAAGGAGGGGTGGCCTGAGGATGAGTGACAGTGAGGACTAGGATGGCTGGAACTGCCATGTGAGTACTCCAGCTAGCTAGCTAGGTGGGGAGAAAACTTCTTTGCAAAATGCAGGGAGACTGACATGCAGAAGGCCCAGTCTGCTAATTCAATGAAGGTAGCAACTGAATGGTTTTGGAGGCTGTTGCTTCAGTTTCTGATATGTAAACATTTGTGCCCTAGGGACTCACAGCCTCTGTACTTTGAGGCTCTAGCCAGGTGACATTCCTTGAGCTGATTGGCTCTGCCGTCCTGCTGTGCTTATGTTATAGAGAGAGCACTGTGCCAGGAAACGGGAGATGTTTAGAGAGGACAGTACCAGGACCTGGCTAGCCTTATTACAATGCTTAGAGCCAGTGGAAGAGAGAAGGAAACACCAGCTCTGTTCATCTCAATGGATGGAAATAAGCCTCAGTAAAATCAGTGTGGCAGCAGCTGTGCTGCATTCAAGGGGAGTCCCTCACACTGTCTCCTACTTCTCCTCCAGGCCCCAAGTGGCAGGCTCACGGCAGGGGCGGGGCAGGGTTGGCTTCTTCCTGCCTCAGTCCTGTGCATTTGACATTTGGGTGAATATTATAAAATAATCCTACAGATTGTGTTGCATATTAAATCTTTTCCCTACTGCACCTGGAGTGGGCAGTGTGAGGGAGAACCTGCCAGCCGTGGTCTGTGACCCATCTCCTGTCTGCACAGGCCTGTGAGGGCTGCAGACTTCTCAGGCTCCCGTTTCAGACCTAAATGTTTTTGCACTGTTTAAACTTTAAATCACCACACAAAGGTAAAACTGACTGAATGCCACTGTGTGCCTGTAATTCCTGTCTCCCTAACCATATCTTTATTCATTTCCCGCAGAGCCCATAGGATTGGTAGGCCTTCCTCACACATGGTGGACAAGGACGGGTGTCAGGGGTGTCAGTCAGCAGCCAGAGCTCCTGTTTAGGTGCATATACTGATGGCGTCAGCCACCCTGCCTGTGTTAGTCACTTTGCTTGTCACTGGGATGCAATAAGTAGCACCCACATTTCAGCAGAGGAGAGGGTTAGCTGGGCTCCCACCTTCCTCCAGCTCGGAGGCTCCAAGGCAGGACAGCAAGGAGAGGGGCCTGGGGGAGGAGAGCTGTGCACAGCCAGGGACAGGAAGCAGAGAAGAAAGGAGGGACTGGGGGGCAGAGTGCAGCCCCAGGCTACGCCCACGGTGCCCACCTCTTCTGACCAGGCCCCTACCTAACAGCAGGTCAGCTAGGAGCCCCAGAATCCAGGCCCTCCCACAGCTCCCCCTATGAGCACAGGAGCATTTCTGTTCCCTCTGCCTTCACCCCAATATAGGTCTTCAGGCGCCAGAGAGCACAGAAGAGACCCTCACACCAGAGGCACAGGCGGGGACTGATTTCCAACTTGGCCCTTGTTATTTCCCTGCATTGTCGGGTTGCTTTGTCCTGGCCTTCCTGTGGAAACAGCGGTACCTCCCTTTAGGAACTTAACTGTTTTATGATTCTGGGCCAACATGGCTGCCCGTGTGTTTGTGCAGGGAACACGGGTGAGGTCCTCCCACCACATGTGCAGGGTGTGAGGGAAGGAGAACATTGCTGGATGCTTTTGTCGGCAAGCCAACTGGTCTATAAACAGAAATACTCCCAAACGGAGACATCACTGAAGTCCATTTCTCAGAGTTTCTCTAGGTTAGAAACTGGATCCACATTGCATTCCGGGCGCTAAGACTCTGGTCCCCCCTGTCTTTGTAGTGGTCCCCAAGCCTGTCTCACCTTGTCCTGCACCGCACACACAGCTGCTCTGGGGCCTCCTGACTGCTCACAGTGAGGGGCAGCTCACCTCGGCCTCGGGTGATAATCAAGATCCCTGTTTTAGCTCTAGCCAACACCTCAGGGAAAGTCCTGGGAAAACTGCAGAACTTCTAAGAGTTCCTCTGTCTTTGTTAATTATCTTTCTATGTCCATTAGAAGAAATATCTGTGCTGTTCTAGTCTACCCAATTGTTGGGAATTTTCCTCCAGCTTTTGCCAAACTCACAATGGCAGAGCTGGCCCTGGCCTCAGAAGAGGGTTCAGTCAGCCCCTGAGAGGTAGCTGTTCAGGGGCTTTTCGACAGGGCTGTCTCCTTGTGTCTGCAGCTGCCCTGGGAGTGTAGGATGGAGACCCACAGGTCCACAATGCTTCCTAAGACCAGAGCCAGCCGAGAGACACAGCCTGAGCCAGGCATCCCCAGCCCCAGAGCAGCCCCTGCAGAGCAGGCTTCATACACAGGAACAGCCCTCACCCTCTCCGTTTGGCTCCTGGCTTTCTCAGCCGGTCTCCTCAGAGCACTGTGTGTTTATCACCAAACCCCTGATTGTGGGGCTTCTTGTGAGCTCTGTGCCACTAATGCACCAGGGACCCTGGTGACCACTGTGGCCAGAGTGGACAGTGGGCACAGCTCTCCTCGAGGGGAAAGGCACGATGGGACAGGGGCATTGGCATCTTGTCTTTCTTCTCCCTGGGAGGACTGGAAACTCGCCTACTTGTCCCCAGTTCCCCTTAGGCCCTGAGAACCCATCTCCTGGGTGTGCTGGCTAGGTGACTGCCCGGAGGTCACCTGGAGCGAGATCCTGAATGACATCGTGGCCAAAGGGACGTCGCTTGGATGCCTCCTCCCACAGAATCCCTCCTCCCACAGCCTGACCCTGACAACATCCTGGAAGAAGGCTCAGTGTTTCGGGGCTTGAACATCTGCTCCAGGGTCCCTACACCTTCACCTCGAATGCAGGAACTGGCCTGGTAGACTAATCCCAGCTGCCTCTCTCCACCTTCTCTGGGATTTGCACTGAGAGAAAAGCTCCTAGTTATGCTTTGCAGAAACTGCTACAAATCTCCTTTCAGTTTCTAATTTAAACTAACAAAACAAGCACAGAATTAAGCAAATATTGTTTCTGGAGAGAGAAACTCACATTTTTTGGGTGCAACATCCGGACCTGCTGAAAACATGGGAGCCAAGCTTTGCCATTACTGTTGGACAAGGTTTCCGTATTCTATCTAAGCAGGAAAAGAACTCTAGATACTTCAGTGAAATTTCAGAATCACCACAGGAGACAGGTCACAGGGTCTCCATATCTGAAGTTGGTCTGAGACCAGGAAATTCAGTACTAACCCTTAGCTTGCTTTCTTCAGACAACGCCAACCTGTTAATGGTAATTTTGCACTTGATTATATATTAAGTTTGGCTTCCTGGGTTGTAACAGTGGCAGCCGTTGCGAAGCACATTTTGTGTTAATTGCAAGCCACAAACAAGAAATGCAAGGAAGAAAAATTTTAAACACCAGCTAACAGTTATTTTGAACAACTTGGGCATAGATTAACGCCCTGGGATTTTGGACGGTGAATCCTGTCCAAGTCACTTTCTTGATACTGCAAAAAAAAATAACTGACACTCCCAACTTAAAGGAGAAGAGGCGTTATCTGATTCTCAGCTGCTGGGACAACTGGGCTCAGAGGCCCACAGAGGGGGCTCTGTGTGCCCCCTGTAGCACACTTGCCATCGGTGCACCAGCCTCGGGCCAGGTCATCCCATACCAGGGGACAGCTATCCAGTCCCTGCCGTGATTCTCCACGTGTGCCCGGCATGTGTGTTTTGGGGTCAGCTGGGAGTGCTGCTCTATCCAGTCCTCAGATTCGGGCCCATGGGAAATCCACCACACAGGTGACAGAGGCAGTAGAAGAGGGACATCTGGATGGCTCAGTACTGACCGCTCAGGGCTCAGAGACAGAATTCGTGCAGAGGGCAGGTGAGGCAGCTCCAGCGTCTGCTGAGAAGCCGGAACCTGAGGTGTCTGGTGAGCAGCAGTCTAGTGACTGAAGGGAGCTACAGAGGAAGAGGGGGCCTGGAGATTCAATTCCCGAGGACCCGAGGCTCTGGGAGGGAGACACAGCTCTGTGGAAGGCGGTGAGGGAGCCCTCCGTGGGACCCTGACCAAGGGCAGCAGGGCCCCATCTTCCTGCTGGTCACTGGGTCCCCCCCCATACCCCTCTTCCAGCCTGTCCTGTCCACGCCGTCTTGGTCTCCCCTGTAGCTCTTCCCTCTCATTCCTGTTGTGTCTCCCTCAAAACACTGAACTTCTGTACCATTCAGCATGTGACCAGGATCGTAGGATTGTGGTGGGAATTAAACCAATGATACTTGTGAGACCCCCACTCAGTATGGGCCACGTTCTATCCTGAGAACATGAGAAATATTAGCTGCTCACGGTGGATGGACAACTGACTGCCGTGTGAAATGAAAGTATCTGATCAGACTGTTTCTAGGGACCTTCCCAGCTCTCCTGAGCATTGCAGGTCACAGTGGCTCCATCCTCTCTCAGACCCCGGGGTCAGCCCCGGAGAGTGGCATCCTCTACCTCCTTCCCACATCACTCTGGAGAAACTGAGTCCAGATACTGGCCCAGTGGTTTCAGCCTAGGACTCAGCCCTGCTCACTCTCAGATCCTGCCGGGGTCCAGGGAGTCCCCACTGCTGCTCCCCTCAAGTCAGCACAAAGCTGAGCCCAGGGGAACAACCCTGCGGCTGTCTCCTCACCGTTTGCTCTATTCCCACTGTGTTTTCTCAGGTCCCGTTTCATGCTAACGATAACCACTTCCCGGGGGCGTGTTGTAGCAGCAAAGCGCAGATCCCCGCAGATCTTTTGGGACAGCTGTCATAGGCATCTGGGACTGAAACAAAACAAAAACAAAAGATGAGTTTGTTGAGCTAACTCACGCCACAAATAAGGGACCTGAGGTTTATTCAGTGCTGGTGCCAGAAGGTCTCTACCGCTTTTCTATCATCTGATCAGAGCTGTCGGATGTCCTGAGATGTAAGACATTCTTCTTTCTACCAGCAAGTAAAAGAACCCAAAATTACACCGCAGCCCACATGCCTGCGTGACTACTGAGGGTCTTTTGTGGCCTGGTGCTCCAACTGGTGGAAGAGCGCAGAAGTTCCAGTCCTGCAAGGACACCAGCTTCTTCTGGGTTCTCTGGCAACCACAATAATAATTATGAACCCTTGTGGGCTACAGAGCTGCTCAGGGCACCCCTGTTCCTAGGCACCAAAGAGGAAACCCAAGCATGATGACTGAGTCTTCTTAATAAGCGACGTTATAATTCAGTAGTTCCTTGCAATGCTAGATTTGAAGCTGGCATCATTGTGGGAGCGCTTTTCCTTCCCTCTAGGATTTTGATGGCAGGGACCTATGAATTTGGAGTAGAGGACAGCGCTTAACTAGCTGCTCACCCAGGTAACTACACCGTGTGCTTGTCTGTGGCCTCTCTGTTGTCAGGTCTGACTATGGGAATTAGATGTGGACCTGTTGCAAGCCCTGGCTTTGCAGTGGACCCGAAGCCTGTCTCACCTTCTTGTGCACCACACACCCAGCTGCTCTGGGGCCTCCTGACTTCTCACAGTGAGGGGCAGCTCACCTCAACCTCGGGTGATAATCAAGACCCCCTGTTTCAGCTCTAGTTGACACCTCAGGGAAAGTCCCAGGGAAACTGCAGAATGTCTAAGAGCTCCTCTGCCTATGTTAATTATCTTTCTATGTCCATTAGAAGAAATACCTGTCCTTTCCTAGGCACTCAAATTGTTGGGAATTTCCCCCCTACTTTTGCCAAACTCACAAAGGCACAACTGAGTCTGGGTCCTGCAGAAGACAGCTCAGTCAGCCCTGAGAGATGGCTGTGCGCGGGCTTTTGGACAGGGCTGTCCCTTTGTGTCTGCAGCCGCCCAGGGAGTGCAGGACTGAGACACAGAGGTCCACAGTGCTTTCTAAGACCACAGCCAGCTGAAAGCCCCTGCCTGGGTCAGGCAGTCCACAACCCCAGAGCAGCACCTGCAGAACAAGCGTCAGCCCCGCGTCCTCCCCTCTCCCCTCTGCTTTGCCTCCTCTCTTTCTTGCTCAGTCTCCCCAGAGCACTGTGCTGCTCATCATCAAACCCCCAATCATAAGGTCCCTTGGGAGCTCTGTGCCCAGTGATGCACCAGGGACCCTGGGGACCACTGTGGGCAGAGTGGACAGTGGGCACAGCTTTCCTCGAGAGGAAAAGCACAGTGGGACAGAGGCATTGGCTTCTTCTCTTTCCCCATGGGAAACCTTCTCCCTGGGAGGACTGGAAACTGGCCCACCTGTCCCCAGTTCCCCTTAGGCCCTGAGAACCCATCTCCTGGGTGAACTCCCTAGGCCACCCCCAGAGGTCACCGGGAGGCTCGTCTTCTGTGCTGCATCTGTCTCTGACATCCTCTTAAGCTCTGAGCATCTTGATTTACGAAAGGCTTACTGTTCTTTTCCTGGAAATGTTTCTGTTGACCACAAATGTTGTTCTGGTCTTATATAAATACATGTGGAACAGCAGCATCCAGTGCCCAGGGTCAAAGGCAGAGGCTGCAGAGGTCTTTGCTTTTGTCTCTGACAGGGGGAAAAGTCTCACTGTTCAGAATGGCCTTGAACCCACTACATAGCCCAGGCTGGCCTCAAACTTGTGATCTTCCTGCCTCATCCTCCTGAATGCTGAGAATATAGGCATGCGCCAGCAAGGCAAACATAGCCTAGGTTTTAAAATAAAAAGAAAAGGGAAAGATATGTGTATTTTCTTAGTGACTTTTCTCATTCGTGAGAAAATTTTCTCATTGGTGAGAAAAAATACCCAAAACCCAAAGGAAGAAAGATATAATTGGCTCACAGAGTATAGAGGTTTTGGTCCACAGTCCCCAGGCTCCAAGTCAGGGTGACATGGCAGAGGGAATATAGTTCAGTGACAGAGTATGTGCTTAGCAGGTGTGACGCCCTGGCCTGGATCCCACCACCACCACCACCACCACCACCAAAAAAAAAGACATTTCATAATGACAAGAGAAGCAGCAGGGCAAACAGACACAGTGATTTTTGATGCATGTTCAATAAATAGAGTCTGAGAACACTAGAGCCAAAACGGTAAGACAGAAGAGTAAGTACAAGACTAGGAGGAAAAGAAAAAATAAAATTGGAATTATTATCAATGACAGAAACCAAATAGAGGTAATCCATAACATGAAAAGATTCTTGGAAAACAGCAATATAATGGATACGTCTTTAAATAGCCCTACGATCCCCTACCTTTGTAACCTTGACCGTCTGGGCCAGATGTGATCCGCTGGGGAGCACCGTCCACTCCAGGAGGGGCTGGAAGAATGTGTGGTCTCCGCCCGCCACAGGCCAGTAGTGTCCTGATACACTGGCCAGTGTCCACTGGGAGGAAATCAGCCCCATCCGAGAACCACTGAGGTTGATTCATCCAGATAATACCGAGAAACAAGTTACCGAGATCTGAAATTAAAAGTGGACATAATGAGAAATATCTTTTAAAAAACATTTGAAGGTATTTTGTTTTCCTCCTGCTGATGTAACAAACTACCACACACTTTCAGCCTCAGAAATATACAAATTTATTATCGGACAGTTCTGTCACCAAGAGTCTCACATGGCTGAAGTCATGGTGTCTCGAAGCACACTGCTTTCTGGAGACTCCTTTTCTCTAGTTTCTAGAAGGTTCTCACATCCTTGGTCCTCTTCTCAGTCCAGAATCAGCCAACTTGTGTTCTTGCGGTCACCCATCAGCAGGGACACCTCGCTCTGATTCTCTTTTTCTGCTTTCCTCTTCCGCTTTAAAAAACCTTTGTGACTCAACAGCACCGAATAGTAAATTCAGGATAATCTTCCTACTTTGAAGAAGGATATTATCAGTTTTCATTTCATCTGCAGCTTTCAGGTTCCCTTTGTACTGCAACCTCGCATACTTAACCTTTCTGGGAATTAGCGTGCTGCTGCCTACTGGGGAGTGTGGTATCGTGACTACCTCGAAGAAGAATAAGGAAATATCCACAAAGATGCATGCAGACAAGTTTGAAAATTTAAGTCAAATAGCTTATTCAACAAAAATACTCAAAAATGACCTCCAAAAATGAACTAGCTAAATAACCCTTTACGTCATACATAAATTCGGTCCCCAGTGATGCTCGTGTTGCAAAGGAAATTACAGGCTTAGGTGTGCAGACTGGTGGATTGTTGCGGACTTATGGAAAGAAGCATTTCCTGTCTCACGAAAGCTTGTCTTGCAGAGTTCCAGCTCCCAGCAGAAAGGCTCCTAAGTTTCTAAGTTTTGGTAGAGGATCACAGATCTTGGCCGGAATAGTTTTACATTCATTTTTTTAATTTCTTACCTAAGAAGCAGTGGTAGCTTCCTGATTTTCTAATCTCTAGATGTGTTTTCCTTCTTTTTGATATACTCAGACCACCCAACACCAGCATGGGAGTTGATGTGTAAAATAACTCAAGTGGATCTGTTTTCCAGACTCCATGGCTAATGGTATAGAATTTCAGTGTTTTGAGGCAGCTACGGGAGGGATGGGAGGGAAGAGCTACAGGGGAGACCAAGACGGCGTGGACAGGACAGGCTGGAAGTGAGGCCTGGGGGGGACCCAGTGACCAGCAGGAAGATGGGGCCCTGCTGCCCTTGGTCAGGGTCCCACGGAGGGCTCCCTCACCGCCTTCCACAGAGCTGTGTCTCCCTCCCAGAGCTCGGGTCCTCGGGAATTCAATCTCCAGGCCCCCTCTTCCTCTGCAACTCCCTTTAGTCACTAGACTGCTGCTCACCAGACACCTCAGGTTCCGGCTTCTCAGCAGATGCTGGAGCTGCCTCACCTGCCCTCTGCACTAATTCTGTCTCTGAGTGGGGACGGCAGTCCCAGCTGGAGCCCTGAGCGGTCAGTACTGAGCCATCCAGATGTCCCTCTTCTACTGCCTCTGTCACCTGTGTGGTGGATTTCCCATGGGCTCGAATCTGAGGACTGGATAGAGCAGCACTCCCAGCTGACCCCAAAACACACATGCCGGGCACACGTGGAGAATCACGGCAGGGACTGGATAGCTGTCCCCTGGTATGGGATGACCTGGCCCGAGGCTGGTGCACCTACGGCAAGTGTGCTACAGGGAGCACACAGAGCCACCTCTGTGGGCCTCTGAGCCCAGTTGTCCCAGCAGCTGAGAATCAGATAACGCCTCTTCTCCTTTAAGTTGGGGGTGTCCGTTATTTTTTTCCCAGTATCAAGAAAGTGACTTGGACAAGATTCACCGTCCAAAATCCCAGGGCGTTAATCTATGCCCAAGTTGTTCAAAAGTGTCGATGTCGCTCCCGGCCGGCAGGAAGGACACACGACAAAGTCTGGCAGTGGACAACCTTTTCTTTTATTTTCCTTCTCCGTACAGCCTGCCCTGGGATCGCTCCCAGCCGAAGCCTCCTTTGGTCCGCTCCCCGCGGCTCCTTCTAGGCTTCTACTTCCGGGCTTCTTCTTCCCCCCCAGGGGTGGCACCAGTATATATACGGATACAGTGTCCAATCATGTTAAAGTAAGCAAGGCAAGCTGATTGGCTAACATCATCAGTTGCCAGGCAGACTATATTGTTGAGCGGGTTGCTTACCCGGTAAGCAGGAAACTAACGTGCTCGATGGGAGGGGTAATCTACCTCAGGCTTTACTCTTTACTACAGGCCTCACGTCCGCCAAGTGAGGCGACCGGGCTCGGGGCTGCGGCTCCCAACATCTCCCCCTTTTTTATTTATTTTTATTTTTATTTTTTTTATAAATGTGCGCATCGTAGCCCTTCCTGGACTGGGTGCAGAGGCTTATGCCCTATGCGTAGGCCCACCGTAGGTCCTTGGCTTAGAACCTGGTCGGCCGTCCCATGGTCTGCCAAGGCCCTGAGGCCCTCGTCCTTTTTCTAGGGCCAGGCACAAACTGGACGGAACCTGGATGCACACAAGCTTGCACTCATTTCCTCTCCGTAAAGAAATCCCCTCGGAGAGAAATTTAGACCTGGGCAGCATCTAACAGTCCAGCGGCTTACGTGCAGGATGGGGTAGGGCCTGGCTTAGGTTGAGTCGCACCGGGGGAGTACGCTCTTACCCGTCATTGACTCTCCTACCCAGCTATGTCATAATTTTTTAGAGGAGGAGTGTGGGAAGCTCACCACCTCTAGACTCGGTCGTAGGCTAGGCGAGCGAGCCATGCATATGCCTGAGGATCTTCTTGTCCATTTCGGGCTATCGCTATTTTTATTCATCTTGTTGGTTGGTCTGTGATGGATCTCCGGTAGGGCAGGTCTGATCTTCAGTCGAGGGCTTTATCGCCCGTGTCAGTCTCTCCGGTACCCACAGTGGTTCTCGTCCCGATTCCTGTGGGAAAACACAAACCGCGCCTCGGTTCCAGCTGACCACTGGATCCGGGCCCATCCATTGTCCTGTCAGGACATCTTTCCACTTCACCCACCCTTTATGGTTGGGGGAAGGGTTGCAGTGCTCCACGGCTGGGGAGCAATTATCATTATTTAAATTTAAAAAATTGTGTGTGAATAGTGCCATGGATAATCGTGCCTTTGGGGCCAGGCCTTGGCCTACTCCCCCTTTTTGTTTTTGTAAAATTTCTTTGAGGCTTCTATGAGCCCTCTCAATGATTCCTTGACCTTGGGGATTGTATGGGATACCATGTTTTAATTGAACCTCCATCATTTTGCAGAACTCATTGAAGGCTTTGCCTATATAGGCTGGTCCATTATCAGTTTTTAATATTTTTGGTTTGCCCCATGCGGCCCAAGCCGCCAGGCAATGATTGATCACATTAGACACTTTTTCACCTGTTTCTGCTGTTGCGAATATGACGTGAGAACAGGTGTCTGTGGAAACATGAACATATTTAAGAGTCCCAAACTCCTGTATATGTGTGATGTCCATCTGCCAAACATCACCAGGGATCAAACCTCGAGGGTTTACTCCCATCGGTATGGCAGGTTTGCATGTGGCACAGGAGTCACATAGTCGCACGATATCTCGTGCATCTGCTCTGGAAACATGGAAATGGTTTGCTAGTGTCCTGGCATTGACATGAAACTTATCATGGAAGGCACGGGCTCGCTCGATTGGTGTTAGTAAGGTAAAAATCCATAACGGGCGAGTGGCAGTATCAGCAGCCGCATTCCCCTGTGCCATGGGCCCCGGCAGGGATGTATGTGCTCTTATGTGGGTGGTGAAGACCTTATGGTGTCTGTTCTGGAGCAATGTCTGGATAGACAGGAACAGCCCAGCCACTGTGGAAGTGGATCTAATTAAACCGGCAGTCTCAAGCACTTGCATAGCATTGACCACATACCTAGAATCGGAGACAATATTAATGGCTTCTGAGAACCGTTCAAGAATCATTTTAACGATCTGTAGTTCCACCACCTGAGGCTGATCAGGTTCAAATTGTATGGTAACCGGGGGCTTGCCTAGGATCACATAGGCGCCTATCCCCGTCTTAGAGCCATCTGTGTATATTGTAGTTGCTGGGACTAATGGCTCAGAGGCAGTAACCTTTGGAAAAATTATAGGGTGCTGAGTGACAAATGACAAGATAGGGTCTTTAGGGTATTGATTGTTTATATCCCCATGGAAAACACATCTCAGAATGGCCCATGTATCTATGCAGGCAGCCAGGGTCTTGATCTGGCTGGCGGTATAGGGTACTCGGATGGCTTGTGGTCCTGAGCCAAAATGTTGGACAGCTCTATCATGCGCTTAAAGGGCCAATGAAGCGACTGCCTCCGGGTAATGCTCTATGACTTTTGCAGGTGAGACCTTAGGGTGTATCCACAGTAATGGTCCTTTCTGCCAAATTACTGCTGTGGGCTGTAGACTAGTCTGTAGCAAACAGACATCAAAGGGTCGCCCTGGTTCAATTCTGTGTAAGGTAGCCCCACCTAAGGCTTTTTTCACTCTCTGTAAGGCAGCTCTTGCCTCAGGAGTGAGCCTCCTGTGGGAGGCTATATCTGGGTCTCCCTTTAGAAGGTCGAACAGGGGTTTGAGATCTGAATTTGGTATATGTAAATATGGCCTAATCCAATTAATGTCTCCCAATAGCTTTTGCATGTCATTTAGGGTCCTAACGCCATCCGTCCTAATGGTGACCTTCTGTGGAGAGACTAGCATAGGGGAGATTTTCGCGCCTAAGTAGGTCACCATTTCTCCTCCCTGAATCTTGTCGGGGGCAACATGCAGATTAGCTTGTCTCAGGGCCTCGACCAACTGGCCGAGCATATTATTTAGCATGTCTGGGTCCCTGCCGCTGAGCAAAAGGTCGTCCATGTAATGCACACATCTTATCTTGGGAAAGGATTTCCGTAGGGGGGCCAGTAGGGAATCAAGGTAAATCTGACACATAGTGGGACTGTTGGCCATACCTTGGGGCAGCGTTATCCACTCGTATCTGAGATCAGGGCTTTCTTGGTTAATGGTGGGTAAAGTAAAGGCGAACCTATGAGTGTCCTCTGGATGCAGGGGGATTGAGAAGAAACAGTCTCTAAGATCTATAACATAAACTGGCCAGGATTGAGGGATGGCTGAGAGAGCTGGCAGCCCCCTCTGGACCGCCCCCAGGGACTGCATCTGCGCGTTGACCGCCCTTAGATCATGGAGCAGCCTCCATTTGCCAGACTTTTTCTTAATTATAAAAATGGGGGTGTTCCATGGGGAGGTTGACGGCTTAATGTGTCCTAATCTAAGTTGTGTACTGACTATTTCTGACAAGGCTAATAGCTTCTCCTTAGGCAGGGGCCACTGAGGTACCCAAACCGGATCATTTGACCTCCAGGTGATTTTGATCGAAGTGGGTAGGAGAGCTTCTTCAGCGGCCCCTAAGAAAAACCCAGCCCTTGCCTACCTTTTTTGTTCTCTACTGGTATTGGGGATGTCCGACCCTGTAGGGCATTGCCCAAGCCTTTGCCGGGGGTATATCCCTGGTTCCTGAGTATATCCTTAGCCTGGGGGGAGCAGTTTGACGTAAGCGTGACATCCATCTGAGTGAGGATGTCCCTTCCCCATAGAGACACTGGCAACTGCAACACAAATGGTTGGAAATGGCCCTGATGACCCTCCTCATCGCACCAGAGCAGGGTTGAAGCACTAACCTGAGGAGCTGACACCATCCCCAGGCCCTGCAGCGTGTTATCTGCAGTGTTGGTGGGCCAGTTGGAAGGCCAAACCTTTTTGGAGATAATGGAACGGTCAGCTCCTGTATCTAGGAGCCCTGTTATATTCTTGCCATTGACCTTAAGTGAGAGCATGGGCCTTTTATCAAGTGTCATATGGAGTCCCTCGAAGACTTCCCCTGAGGAACCGAAACCTTGACTTTCTCTAATTTTCTGCTTTGAGGGAAATCTCTTGTGGAGACTGGGGAGCAGCAAGAGCTGCGCTATCTTGTCTCCTTTATTGATTACCATAGTACCCACAAGAGATTGAACCATAATTTTAATGTGTCCTGTGTAGTCTGAGTCTATGACCCCCGGGACTACTATGAGACCCCGAAGGGCCGTGGAGGATCTCCCGATCACCAGACCCACGGAATTTTCGGGTAACGGTCCCTTAAAGGTGGTTTCAACCACTCGAACACCCATATCAGGCACTAATATAAGTCTGGAGGCGACACTGAGGTCCACACCTGCTGACCCAGGGGTGGCCCTTGTTGAAGGCTGCCATCCTGAGCTGTCCTGTCTCTGGGGCGGGGGCCCGCCTGTGAAGGGGGCCCCCTCTGGCCGTTTTTTGGCCCTCTAGCATCTCGTCCACAAATACGGTTGCCCTGAGCATCAAAGACCGACCTACACTCCTCAGCTTTGTGTGGTCCCCTCTTGCATCGCCCACAAACATATGGTTCTTCATTCCTAGGACGAGGCCTAGCATCTGCATTGTTTGGGCAATGACGTTTAATGTGTCCTGGCTCCCCGCAGGCAAAACACCCTTTAGCCTTACATTCCCCTTCTAACCCGCGAGGTCCCCTCTGCTGTACAGCCGCGGCCAGGAGAGCAGCCACTCCCGAGTTGGACAGCGGCCCCCCTATCTCTCTACATATCCTAATCCAGGCGTTGAGGTCCTTGTTCTTATGAGGAGCTATCGCTGCCTTGCACTCCTTTGTACATTGCTCAAAAATCAGCTGCCTTACCAGTGGTCGAGCCACTCCCGGATCAGAAAATATCTTATCGGCAGCATCTTGCATTCGGGCCACAAAGTCAACAAATGGCTCTGTGGTACCCTGAATTATTTTTGAAAGACACAAGGAGGCTGTTCCGGCACCACTTACCTGCTTCCAGGCGCGGAGCCCTATGGCGTTGATTTGTTCATAGACAGCGCCGGGGAACTGAGTCTGATCATCAGCGTGCCGACCTTCTCCCATAAGCATTTCCTTGTTCCACCCCCGGTTTCCCCGACTGGCGTTTCTCTCAGCCTGCTCTGCAGAGAACTCTGCGTACCAGGCTCGCCAATCCAGGTAACTACCCGAGGGCAGACACGCCTTTGCCAGCTGAATCCAGTCCGCGGGGGTGAGGGGCCCAGAAGACAGGTTCTCCAGCATGGCAATGGTGTAAGGCGCAGTTGGCCCAAAGGTTGTAACTGCATTTTTAAGTTCTCTAATCTGCTTTATCTCAAAAGGCTCCCATGCATTACGTCCCTGGCCCATAGCTACTTGTACAGGAAATATCCCGTAGGGGCCACTATCTATCCCAGGTGGTGGATGTACCTCATGAGACAAACGTCCCCCTGCCAAAGCCGCCTGTAAAAATACCGACCCGCCGGTGGCGGAACATAAGACGGCGGCCATGATTGGGCGGAAAATGGGGGCCCGTGCATCACTTCCTGTTCTGGCGAAGGGGAAGGGAGCTCCCGGGCGGCCGCCTCGCGGCGAGGGATCGCCTCCGGGAACAGCCCCCAAGGTGGGGCGGAAGGCTTCGCCTCCCTCTCGCGCCGGGGAGCACTCAGGAGCTCTCTACTCCTCCGCAGACCAAGTTGAGCGGAGCGCAATTCACGGCGCAACGCTGGGAAAGAACCCTGCGACTCCTTATCGAGCGACTTAGGCTCCTGACAGCTGGTCTCTTTGGCCTCCTTGCCATTCAACTTTCCCTCGTCCTCGGAGTCAGACGACTCCGAGGCTAGAGCCCCGTCCTTCTCCTTAGCATCTTTGTTCCCCTTGACGGGCCCCTCTCGGGAGCTCCCCGACTGGGCCTGCTCAAATACCCTGCGTACTTTTGTAAGCTCTTGAGAGCTTTCTCCACAACCACCCTCGCTCTTAGTGTTGCTACCTAGCATGTTTCCCATCTTTTAATATGTTACTCACCGCGTGAGGCTCAAGGAATCCGCGACTTACGTGTGAGCCTGAGGGGAGTCTAAAAGCCCTGTAGGTGCGCGCCACCCAGAGCCCAGGCTTATCCCCAACTCACCTGTCTCGCAGCTCTGTACTGGAGCGTTGTCCGCTGTCACGTCTCGGGGGTGATCAGTCCCCGTGCGGGCCTCCAAATGTCGATGTCGCTCCCGGCCGGCAGGAAGGACACACGACAAAGTCTGGCAGTGGACAACCTTTTCTTTTATTTTCCTTCTCCGTACAGCCTGCCCTGGGATCGCTCCCAGCCGAAGCCTCCTTTGGTCCGCTCCCCGCGGCTCCTTCTAGGCTTCTACTTCCGGGCTTCTTCTTCCCCCCCAGGGGTGGCACCAGTATATATACGGATACAGTGTCCAATCATGTTAAAGTAAGCAAGGCAAGCTGATTGGCTAACATCATCAGTTGCCAGGCAGACTATATTGTTGAGCGGGTTGCTTACCCGGTAAGCAGGAAACTAACGTGCTCGATGGGAGGGGTAATCTACCTCAGGCTTTACTCTTTACTACAGGCCTCACGTCCGCCAAGTGAGGCGACCGGGCTCGGGGCTGCGGCTCCCAACACAAAAGAACTGTTAGCTGGTGTTTAAAATTTTTCTTCCTTGCATTTCTTGTTTGTGGCTTGCAATTTAATACAAAATGTGCTTCTCAACAGCTGCCACTGTTACAACCCAGGAAGCCAAATATATATAATATATTTAATATATATATAATCAAGATCTTAATATATAATCAAGATCTAAATTACCATTAACAGGTTGGCGTTCTCTGAAGAAAGCTAGCTAAGGGTTAGTACTGAATTTCCTGGTCTCAGACCAACTTCAGATATGGAGACCATCTGACCTGTCTCCTGTGGTGATTCTGAAATTTTACTGAAGTATCTAGAGTTGTTTTCCTGCCTAGATAGAATACGGAAACCTTGTCCAACAGTAATGGCAAAGCTTGGCTCCCATGTTTTCAGCAGGACCGGATGTTGCACCCAAAAAATGTGAGTTTCTTTCTCCAGAAACAATATTTGCTTAATTCTGTGCTTCTTTTTTTAGTTTAAATCACAGACTGAAAGAAGATTTGTAGCAGTTTGTGCAAAGCATAATTAGGAGCTTTGCTTTCAGTGATAATCCCAGAGAAGGTGGAGAAGGGCAGCTGGGATTAGTCTACCAGGTCAGATCCTGCATCTGGGATGAAGGTGCGAGTGACCCTGGAGCAAATGTTCACACCCAGAAACACTGAGCCTTCCTCCAGGAAGTGGTCAGGGGCAGGTGATGGGCAGAAGGCTTCTGTTCAGTGGGTGAGGCATCCATGCGACGTCCCCTTGGCTATGGTGTCATTCAGGACCTCGCTCCACACAATGGGGTCCAGATTTTAGCAGCTGCCTCTGCTGTGTGACTGAAAAGACTGCGTGTATTGTCACAGCTGAGTTGCTTTTTATTTTTATTTTATTTTTTGGTACCAGGGATGGAAGACAGGATCTCTTGATTACCATGGAAGTGCTTGAGCCACTGAACTAAATCCCTGGTCCCTCAACTGCTTTTAAACAAAACTTGTGGACCTTTCTGATTTTACTGAGGCATTTGCCTAATTACTCTGCAATTGTGAATGAAAATCTATTAAATTTTTAGCATTTATCAGAATTTTATGAGGATAAATTCTCACTTGGAAGATATCTAATATAGACATGCTTTGAAATTTCATTGTCAGCTTCTGTCTGGGGAGAACTCTCACTCATTAAACTAGAACTGACTTTCTGGCCTCCACCTTCCAGACGTCGGCACAGCTGAGCAAAATTCAGGCCAGAGCTCAGTGACTCTGCCAGTGGACTGGCCTGAGCCTTCCTGTCTTGTCTTTTACTGAAAGAGTGATTTTTAACCTTCAGGCGGGGACTGCCATGGATCCCAGTCTCACATTCAGGTTCCTGGTGAGGCTTGTATCAAAGACCCTGATTGGAGAGCTGCTGGCCTCAGGTTTCAATCTCAAGCTTTGGTTGTGCATTAGTGCAACTGGGACCTGGGAGTCTGCAGGCACTGTCTAAACCTGCCATTACCTCGTATTCCAAGCAGCCCAGAGCCACGCAGGCTCCCACTTTGAGGCCTCCTACCCAGGCCAGAGCATGTACTCCCTGATGAGAACAGAGCCCCAGGCCCCCAAGGCAGAGCCCTCACCCATGGGAACTGAATCCTTCCTGGCCATAGGACTTTCTGAAGCTACAAAACCAGACCTGAGACTCTGACCCAGCTGACTGCAGCCCAGTGCAGCTCTCCTTAGAACTGACCCCTTCTGAGGCTCCAGGATCAGCCAGTCTGAGCACTTTGCCCTGAGCTTCCTGGAGGGAAGTCCTTCCTGTTGGCTCTCACTCTCCTTTGTTAAGGCTGGGGGTGCCCCTTTACCAGCCCCTCAGGCTAAACACCATTGCACTTCTTCCTGGAAATCTGTGCTGATTCCCCCAAGGTTTGTACTGTTATGAATGAAGCAAGGCGTCTGCCCTAACTTGTGATATTAGGAGGAATTTGGGCGGCCTGAAAGGGAGGCAGGAAAAGTCATTCAGAGCAAACAGCCACAGCCCCACTGTGTGAGCTCCAGCTGCACTCTGGCCAAAACAGAACAAGGTCACTGGGAGGGCACAGCGTCCAGAGATGCAGGCAAGGAAATCCTTCTGGTTTGTCACCACCAAAAGGTGCCGATCACTGGCATTTCTGCCGTTTCTAAGGGAACCCAGGATGAAACTGATCTCTGCTAAAACTGTGAGCGCTGTTGGCCTCTGCTGTGAGCACTTTCCCTGAAAGTAATGTGCCCTTGCAGAGAACAGGACACAGCACCAGGCAGCTTAGCTCTGTCCACACACGCAGAGAGCGGGTTCCCTCACACCCAGTCTGTGTCCCCGCATTGGTGGGGCAGGGAGGGTGGAGGAGGCCTCGGCCTGCTCTGTGCCCTGCTGTGTGTGTCAGGGCCCCCAACTCTGGGGACAGCTTGCAGGACTAGGTGGGGCTCATGCACCCTGTCTGGCACTCATAGCTGTCACACGGGGCAGCGTCCCCCAGTGGTCAGAGGACAAAGACCCCATGCAGACTGTTACCATGACAGGAAGAGTGACAGTCCCTGAGCTTTGGGGAGGCCCCTTGGAGTTTTGCTGTGTCCCACGTCACAGGTGTGAGATAAAGAATTGCAGCAAGGTCAGAGCAGCTTCCCTTCTTCTGCCCGCGGGATTCAGCTTTGCCTTACAGACTCCCTGGTGGGTCACCCCTCGCCCCTCTGCTGAGCTTCACTTTCTACATTCCCCAGACTCCCGGCCACCCAGGGTAGAGGAATTCCCAGAAAGGAGACCTCGGGCTGGAATAAAGACAGCCAAGTCCATTTCTGTTTTGGAATCATATTTTATTTTATCAGTGTACATGCGCAGTGTGTGAAGGTTACATTCTTCTTGGGAGGAGGTGCATGGCAGGAGATGTCTTGGTTATTATCCTGCCCACCCCCCTTCCTCCCTGCACCTCCAGATCCCCTCTCCCTGCTTTCGTTACTGTCCTTACTGTTATTTGTACTATTGTCAATCTCATTATGATCCTTTATTTCATATTTACAGCGTACAATGGCTGCATGCATGGTGGGAGGTTAGCTCTGCACAGCACACATCTGAATCTGTTTACATCCCCTTCCCTGCGCCCCAGCTCAGCCCCTGTATCTCAGGCCCCTTCTCATTTGCAAAAGCTCTCTCTGCTGCATTTGTCTTTCTTTTATTTTGCTGTTTATTTGAACTTTGCATGACTCAAACGAGACAAACTGCGGGATTTAAGCTTGTGCGTCCCCTTCACTTCACATTACATTCTCCAGGGGAACCCGTTTCCCTCCCAAGTCTCAGATTGATCTTTCTTTGTTGCCAAATACTATTTTAGCCAATGCACATACCACGTGTTCATTGCATGTCCATCAAAGACACGTGTGGTATCAAGTCTTATTTTTCGCTGTATTTTCCAATGACACACATTTTACTAATCATTTTATAATGTTCCCATTTTGTAGAGAGCATTAACAGGGTGATTGAGAACACAGCCATAAAATCACAGTATATAACCTCGGCTGTGAGTGTCACAAAGTGTTACTGCCTGAGGAAATGGGGACTACCTGGGGACACTTGGAGAGCAGGGGCTGGGGCTGGAGCTCAGAGGCAGAGCCCCTGCCTACCATGCACAAGGCCCTCCCTGGGTTCAGTCCCTGCACCGCAAAGCAAACAAATAAACACACAAACAGAAACTTGGAGATTAGCTGAAGCAGAGGTTGAGATACTCTTGGGTTTTAATAAAAACAGGCCAAAGCATGCAGAAAGCAGGCTGTGGTCAAATCACCTATGCACAGCGTGAGTTACCATGGGAAGCTGTTGCCTGGTCTTGTGGGTCAGAGGTTTCTTCTACCTTAGGGACACTGGAACAGGGCTGATGAGACGAATCTCATCTCTGACTGTAGAAGCCCCGAGGTCCACTTTCCAGTCCATGAGGCCGGGCACAGTGCTTCTACCTCATTCTGTCAGAAGGGAGCACGGAGGGTTTTATGCAACAGGACCTTGGCATCTTGGGCCACTGCATCGAGAATTTTCAATCGTATAGAGTACGCTTTTACGAAGTGCATGGTAGAAGATATAGGACCTCCAGTCACCAAGCAGAACTTTTCAGCACAGTACATGGCCATTGCTGCTTTGCTGTCATCCTGCAGTAGGGCTGAGGAATCCAAGCACCTGAGTTCGCCCTTGATGTCTTGCACAGATGTGTGGAGCTTCTTGGCAATCTCTTCAATGGACTCATCATCCAAACCAAAATATTTTTGGTAAAGCTGCAAGCACTGTTCCTGTTCAGGCAAATCAAAGCCTTTAAAGATAGACCCAAAGGGGATGAAGGCCACAGCTGCCAACTTCAGAGCCTCCAGCCAGATCTTCTCCTTGAGGATACTTCTCTTCAGCTCAATGGAAGCATCCGACAGCGCAGGCAGCATGAGCGCAAAGACCTGGCGCTTGTGAGCAGGAAGCTCCCCCAGCAGCGTCCTCTGCAGACCTGGGAAGTCAAAGCCATGTAGCTCAAAGTTGGAGACCAAGAAGATGGGCGGGTCAGTCACTCCCATGTTCCTGAGGTTAGCCAGGCAGTAGTCTCGGATCTCCTGGAGAACTCTCTCCCTCTGGAAGGACTTGGGCTTGGCTCTCCGCTCATTGTCTAAGTCACAGTCCACCTTGCTTCTAACAAAGTAGAAGTTCTTCCCAGCTTCCTGGATTTTCTGGGCCAGGAGACCATCACTGCAAGTGAAGCGGGAGGAGGAAATGATGATGAAGAAGTCGAATGTGGCAAAGCCCACTGCTTCGAGGTAGGTGTCCGGGGCAAAGGTGGGTGTCCCAGTCCCAGGCAGGTCCCAGAAGGTAACGTTGGGGTATTGTGGATGTTTGTAGGGGGTTTTCTCCATGGTGGTCTCCACAACCCCAACCTCAGCTGCCCCTTCCTCCTCGTGACCAAGGCCCCTGAGGGCATTGATGAAACTGGACTTGCCTGTCCCTGACGCCCCGATCACAGCCACCTCCAGGGCAGCATTTTTAGCCCCACTGAGTATTTCTTCAATTATATCCACTGCAGCCTTTAGGTTGCCCTCACTGAAGGTCGCTTGAATGTTCTTCAGTTTCTCTGGGGAGATGATGCCTCTAGTCACACCAGTTAATTTAAGGTAATGAGACATGAACTCATCAGCCACTTTCTTAAAGTCCTTTTGATATAAATTTTTCAGAACGTCTGAGAGGAAATCACTCATGGCAGCTGTATCTGGAAGGTCTGCAGAAAGGGCGAGAACAGAGTTACAGAAAATGGAGCATCCAGACAGAAAGCTAGGGCTGGCCAAAGAGCAACGCAGGTCTGTGGGATCCCTGAGAGTCTACAATGAGCCCAGTTAATCTCCCTGCATGCTTCTCTGGGTGAGTTTAGTGTCCCTGGCTGCAGGACACCCCCCACACCTCATGTGGCTGGCATCTGTCTCGTAGGAGTCTGTGTGGTTTGTAAGACTGAGTGGCAGCCTGTAAAGGCAGAGAGAGGCATCCTGCACTCCTGACCCTAGGACCACAGCATCTCATACAGCACAGAGGGTGAGGTGATGTGAGCAAGGAAGGATCTTGAGACACTACAGTTTCCTAGGTTATCCTGGTGGGCTCAGTACCTGAGGGATCCTGGTCGGATTTCAGACAGGAGGAACAGAGATAAGAGGAGCGGAGAGAGAAGGAAGTGCTGGTGAGGTGGGAGCCCCGGGGCTGGAGAGAGGCTGGAGCTATGGCTTCAGGGAGCCTGGAGCCTCTGGAGGCCTGGGAAGCGCATGCACCCAGATCCTGCAGGAGCAAGCGTCCTACTGCTACATCTCAGGAACTTGTTCTTGATTACTGACCTCTAGAACAAGAAGAGACTACATTTGTTTTTTAAAAATCACAACACAGAATAATTGCACATACGTATGATTTGCAGGGTGATACTTCTACACATGTGTATAACACCGGTGAGGAGCTCAAAGCAACGAGCATCCACCCATCCACTCAAACACGTACATTGCCTGGCTGGGAAACCCTGAGAATCCTTTTTCCTGGCTGTTTCCGAAGTACCCTAAGTCCTGACTGTCCCCCTCTGTGCTTCTGCACAGCCACGCCACTCCCTGTCAACTGCATTGTCCACAAGAGCGCCCATCTTGTGTCCTGTTCCACCTGGAGCCTGAGGCTCCCTGGACCTCTCATGTTGCTGGCCTGGTCTTGCACTGTTGTCCTCCTGGGCAGCAGTGGGCCTGCAGGGAGGGGGCTGGATGGAAGTCAGGCTGCAGTGTGTCCTGGGGGAGATGCAGGGCGCTGCCCCTCCTGCTTTCCATCTTTGCACCAGAGCCAACAGGAGGTGCTCAGGGATCAACTTTTTTGCTTCTGCATGAATGAAAACGCAGAGATTTGTCTTCCTGGCCCATTTCACCGCGTCATTAGAGCTCATCCAGGGAGCCACACAGGACAGAATTCCATTTTTTCTACAGCTGAGTGGCACACACTGCACATGGAGACCACGTGGTCCTTTGCCATTCACTTGTTTAGGGACATCCACAGCTGACTGCATCCTGCCTCCATCCTCATCTCTGGTTGCTGCTACACCTGAAGCTGTGTTGTTTGAAGTCACGAAGTTTGTTGGCAAGTTGCTATAGCAGCAATGGGAACCAATTCACTGCTATTCTCAGAACTCAGCAGGGAACATTGCAGAGATTCATTCTGCACAAGGAACCCCACAAGCCAGGTCCTTCAGGTACAGAGGACTTCCAGACAGACTGCCACGCTGTGGGAAGTCCAGGCAGGCTGCATCTCCAGCCTAAGGCAGGTGCCCTATTTGAAAATTGAGCTAGACACTCACAGGAATCACTGTGGACCTAATGCACCGGCAGTTGGATTACAGTTTTCCTCACATCACACAGCACTTTCGAGTGGAAATTAGACACAGGACACCAGGTAACCTAGGAACTCAATAGAACCGCCAGCTTCCCACTAAGACCCAGCACAGTTCTTGAACATCAATATTTGACTGAACCAAGGCCACTGCAGCAATGATCAGTGCCCTGCTGTGGGCACTTGTAGTGATCACTGTGGCAAGGAGGTTTGTCTCACATGGCATTGGCTCTAGGTTGAAGAGACATCTTTCCAATATGGAATGTTCAGGGTCTTTTACATCCTCCAGGCCTTCAGGACAGTTTTCAAAGGAAGAAAAATCAGGACTTTGAAATATAAGATGAGCCAGGCATGACAGTGCATACCTCCAAGACCAGCTCTTAGGAGGCTGAGGCAGCAGGACTGCTGCTAGCTCAAGGCCAGCCTGGGCTACAGAGTGAGTTGAAGGCCAGCCTGAACTGCACAGTGAGACCCTTTCTTGATAAGAACAAAAAACCAAACGAACCAAAAAATCCCCAAACAAATAAATAAAAAACCCAAAATACAAAATAAACACATCCTTCCAGGTCATTTATTCTTAGAACCAGGCAGCCGGCCATGCAGCACCTCTGCTCCTGGTCCACTAACACTACTCACAAGAACACAAGTAACACTGTAAGACCCAGCCACCGGGCCTACGTTATCGTAGGACTTCAGTTAGGTGGAAACTTGATTCCTTAAATTTCTTTTTAAATACAGGACTAGATTCCCTGGGACAAGACAGTAACTTGACTGAGTGACAAGAACAAGAAAGACATTCTGCAATAAGTGATCTCCAGACATTCTAAGGTATAGTCCAAGATGCAGTACTGATAAACCTCATCACCATGGAAACAGTGATGGTAATCAGTATGGTCCCCAAAGCTCAGAGCGCTACTGTCCCACATGTATAAAAGGAAACCCAAACTGCCGCCTGTTCCCTGTGGACTGACTCTGTCCCTGCCCTGTTTTCTTTACAATCCATTCAGCCTTTCCTCTCACACACGTTTGGCTGTGTCTTGACCTAACTCTTTCATCAGGACACCGGGACCCAGGAAGCCTCCTGCCCACCAACTAACACAGTCACCGGGGACCGAGGAGTTTTCTCACTCACCAGATGCAAGAGCCTGGCGGGAGAAGAGCAGGTTCAGAGGAGAGAGGCTGAGCACGCAGCAGTGCAGCAGGAGATCCCTGCCCTCCCAGGTCCGCACAGGAGCAGGTGGAGAGCGGAGCTTCTGCTGAGCCTGAACCTGCTTCGCTGCTTGAGGCAGGAGAGTCCCCCGAAGGCCTGTGCCTTTCACCTGGGCACTGCATGCTGGTGTTCCTCATGTATTTATACAGCAAGAAAGTGAAACTACTTTAGCAAAACATTTCTGGTCAGTTAAAGCACTTCCAGGAAAAGGAAAGTAAGCCTTTTGTAATTTCAAGATGCCCAGAGCTTAAGAGGATGTCAGAGACAGGTGTAACTCAGAAGATAAGGCTCCCGGTGACTTCTGCGCAGTCACCTAACCAGCACACCCATGAGATGTGTTCTCAGGGCCTAAGGGGAACTGGGGACAAGTGGGTGAGTTTCCAGTCCTCCCAGGGAGAGGAAAGAGAAGACACCAATGCCTCTGTCCCATTGTGCCTTTCCCCTCGAGGAGAGCTGTGCCCACTGTCTACTCTGGCCACCGTGGTCACCAGCGTTGCTGGTGCATTAGTGGCACAGAGCTCACGAGAAGCCCCACAATCAGGTGTTTGGTGATGAACACACAGTGCTCTGAGGAGACCGGGTGAGAAAGCCAGGACCCAAACAGAGAGGGGGAGGGCTGCTCCTGTGCATGACGCCTGCTCTGCAGGGCTGCTCTGGGGCTTGGGATGCCTGGCCCAGGCTGGGTCTTTCGGCTGGCTCTGGTCTTAGGAAGCATTGTGGACCTGTGGGTCTCCGTCCTGCACTCCCAGGGCAGCTGCAGACACAAGGGGACAGCCCTGTCGAAAAGCCCCTGAACAGCCACCTCTCAGGGGCTGACTGAACCCTCTTCTGAGGCCAGGGCCAGCTCTGCCATTGTGAGTTTGGCAAAAGCAGGAGGAAAATTCCCAACAATTGGACAGTCTAGAAAAGCACAGGTATTTCTTCTAATGGACATAGAAAGATAATTAACAAAGACAGAGGAACTCTTAGAAATTCTGCAGTTTTCCCAGGACTTTCCCTGAGGTGTTGGCTAGAGCTGAAACAGGGGTCTTGATTATCACCCGAGGGCGAGGTGAGCTGCCCCTCACTGTGAGCAGTCAGGAGGCCCCAGAGCAGCTGTGTGTGCGGTGCAGGACAAGGTGAGACAGGCTTGGGGACCACTACAAAGCCAGGGGGACCAGAGTCTTAGTGCCCGGAATGCAATGTGGATCCAGTTTCTAACCTAGAGAAACTCTGAGAAATGGACTACAGTGATGTCTCCGTTTGGGAGTATTTCTGTTTATAGACCAGTTGGCTTGCCGACAAAAGCATCCAGCAATGTTCTGCTTCTGTCACACCCTGCACATGGGGTGAGAGGACCTCACCCGTGTTCCCTGCACAAACACACGGGCAGCCATGTTGGCCCAGAATCATAAAACAGTTAAGTTCCTAAAGGGAGGTACCGCTGTTTCCACAGGAAGGCCAGGACAAAGCAACCCGACAATGCAGGGAAATAACAAGGGCCAAGTTGGAAATCAGTCCCCACCTGTGCCTCCGGTGTGAGGGTGTCTTCTGTGCTCTCTGGCCACTGAAGACCTAGATTGGGGTGAAGGCAGAGGGAGCAGAAATGCTCCTGCGTTCATAGGGGGAGCTGTGGAAGGGCCTGGATTCTGGGGCTCCTAGCTGACCTGCTGTTAGGTAGGGGCCTGGTCAGAAGAGGTGGGCACCGTGGGCATAGCCTGGGGCTGCACTCTGCCCCCCAGTCCCTCCTTTCTTCTCTGCTTCTTGTCCCTGGCTGTGCACAGCTCTCCTCCCCCAGGCCCCTCTCCTTGCTGTCCTGCCTTGGAGCCTGCCAGCTGCAGGAAGGTGGGAGCCCAGCTAACCCTCTCCTCTGCTAAACTGTGGATGCTACTTACTGCATCCCAGTGACAAGCAAAGTGACTAACACAGTGACCTTGTTTGGCCCCGTTGCCAAATTTAAAGTGGCTGAGTGTGTTCGTAGTTGTGTCTGCATCTTCTGTTCTGTTCCTCTGATCCTCAGGTCTATTGTTCTTTTTGCAGTACCATGCTGATTTTACCACAGTAGCTTTGTAGCATAATTTCAAGTCTGGGATTGTGATGCCTCTTGCCTTTCCTTTGTAGCCCAACATTGCCTTTGCTATTTTAGGTCTCTTCTGGTTCCCGATGAATTTTAGATCTGTAAGGTATGCTAATGGTATTTTGATCAGGATTGCATTAGATCTATGTAACAGTTTGGGGACTATGGCCATTTTCACTACGTTGGGTCTTCCTATTCAAGAGCAAAGGATATATTTAGATTTTCTGATATCCCCTTCAATCTCCTTTTTCAGAGTACTACAGTTTTTAGTGTACTGATCTTTTACCTCCTTTGTTGGATTGATTGATAAATGTTTCATTATTTTGGATGCTAATACGAAAGGTGTCATTTTCAGAATTTTTCTCTCCGTGAGTTTGTTGTTTGTGTACAGGCATACTATTGATTTTTGAGTGCTGACTTTGTATCTAGCTACACTGCTGAATTTGATTACTAACTCTAGTAATCTTTTGGTGGAGTTTTTGGGGCCTTCTCTGTAGAGCATCATGTCATCTGCAAATAAGGATAATTCACTGGCTTCCTTTTCTATCTTTGTTCCTTTTACTTCTCTCTTGTCTAGTTGTTCTGGCTAACGCTTCCCAAACTCTATTGCATGGGAGCGGTGGTCGTGGACATCCTTGTTGCAGACGGGCTGGAGTTTGAGATTTCATGTGGCCTTTGCATTTTCACCTCGGGTTAATATTTAGGTCTTTCCAATCCCGCTAGTCTGGACTGTCCACTGCTTGTGATTTAAGGTCCTACTGTGTGGCTGATGTTCACCCACCCACTGTGCCCTGCAGTGCAGGGGCGGTGCAGTCACCTACACTACTCCCGTGGGTGAGTCCTGTGTTCTTTCGAGGCTGACTGGTTGGGAATATTGATGTGAACCAACCCTTAGCTCCTGTTGTTATTGTGGCCTCAGACTGTTCCAGGTCACCGGCCCTCTGTCCATGGTGTATGCTCTTACTGTGCCACAGGGGGTCTTGTAGTCCCTTTTGGGTTCCTCCGGTTGGGGGAGGCCTCCCTGGCACTCGCGCCAGCCCACCTGGGGTTCTCTGTAGGGAAGAAGGGGTTACTCGTGTTCTTGCCACCCTACCGAGCTCAGCCAGGTGGACGGAGAGTTTTCCAAGGCTCCTGCCAACCCACTGAGGTCCTCTTCTTGATGGAGGTGATGGGGACTCACCACACTCTTGCTGGTTCACTGAGGGCCTCTGTGTGGGGGAAACAAATAGCAGAGGCTCCTGCCAGCCTACTGAGGTACTCCAGGTGGTGGAAGGGTTGCTGATGCTCCTGTGGGCTGCTGAGGTCATCCATGTGAGGGGAAAGGTGGCCGAGGCTCCCCCGGCTGCTCAGCGGCATAAGCACCTGCCTTGCAAGCACAAAGTCGTGAGTTCGATCCCCAGTACCAAAAAATAAAAAGTAAAAAAATAAAATACAAGTCCTTCACATCTCTATTGAACACCCGCGTTACACACTGCTGACCTCACCATTTAGGTCGCTTTCCCTTGGGATGGCTGCAGTTCTCTTCAGCAGAGCTCTAGAGGGTCCTGATCTTGAGTGTCACTTCCTGGCTCCAGGGAAGATCCCTCAGCTGCTGGCACGATCCTTCCCCCTGCTAGTACAGACTTTCTAGCTTCCACCACTGACGTTTGGGCCTTCCCAGTGCAGATCCTTGACACAGACTTGCATGCCACCCTGCCATTGTGATAGCCTGGACACCGGAATAAAATCCAAGGAAGCAAGAAATTAAAATTTAGGGAGCAAAGGCTTTATTTTAGGCCAGTCCTGGCGACACAGCCTCCAGGAGCCAATATGGAAGACTGTGTACCTCACAGCTAAAGGATAGGGTTTTTATCTTATAAACAGCTGCTGGTCTCACAATGCAAGGAGCGGGGTGGGTTTGTGGCGCACTACAGACCAGGAACATGGTGATTACATTTCTTGGAAACAGCAAGGTTCAGGTAGGGGTTGGGCTATAAAAGCCGAAAACCACAGGAATGTTGTGAACTTTGACACAGTTTGATAGCATCTGGGCTTCTTGTTATCTCCTGTAATTTCCTTGTGCTTAAACATTTCTTAAGGAACAGCACGTTTTATTGCAGATAGGTGGAAGAGCTAGGCCACAACAGCCATGGGCTCTAGAGCTCCAGTTGGACTCAAGGGGGACACTACTGTGGGATCCAGGTGATCCACTGGATTCTTTGGGTCTCTAGTGTGTGAACAGACCTCCCACACTTTTTAAAAAACTTTTACTTTTTTATTTTAAAGAGAATAAAACAAAACAAGCCAATGACAATGATAATGAATTGCAAAAACAACAGTCACTATATTGCACTGTGTTATCCTCCACATAGTTGCTCAGACTTCCAGACACAGGCATGCAACATTAATCAAACAACATAAGCACGAAGTTGTTTCTTTACTTCAGTTGCTATCATTTCGGACGTCTCGGGTGTGTGTCTTCTAATCTCTTTGTGTCTGTTGTTATAACCTAAGCCCCCCTAATTATCCTAAGGTCTGTTCTAAGGTATAAGCCCACCTGCTGCTTCCCCTCCCCTTCTCCCTTCAAATCTAACTAGGTTAAGTTTTAACTTCCTAAAGGCTATAAAACAAAGGCCTGAGGTAATAGCTCCTGACAACCCAAGTCATCCCTACCCAAAAAGACCTGGTAGCCCGTCACAAATTGTGTTAATTGCATTAGATTGTATTAGATTGTACATTCTTCACAAAAATAGCTTCCTTTGTATCACAGTAATACCTGTAACTTGGCCTTACTGTAAATGTGTGTTTTCCTTTCCCTCTGGGCAAAGGATTGATATGTTAATCAATGCTCTCCTCTGTAAAGAATTGTAAAATCTTACCTAATTGATATGTTAACCATTGTTGCCCTCTACAAATAGAACAGTTGTGGTGCTAAAGTAAAGTAACTAAGGTAGTTAATTGCTGTTAGACCTCTCTATTCTTTGCTAAGAAAAACAAGATTTCTTCTTATCTAAACTTGCTAGTATGCAGGGAGACTTGCAATTGCCATTTCTGCTTTGTAGTGTGTCACGCCCCCATCCCCCTCCTTACATTGTGTGACCAGCAGCTGTTTGTGGATTTACAAGATAAAAAGTCCTGACTTTTAGCTGTGAGGTGCTCATTCTCCAAATTGGCTCCCGGAGACTAGTCACCAGGCCTGGATTTTACCTAATAAAGCCTTTGCTTCTCAAATTTTAATTTCTTGCTTTCTTGGATTTTATACCGGGATCCGAGTTATCACATCTGTGTGTCCTGGACTTGTTCTGGGTGGGCTGGGGGTCTCAGACTGCACCTGCTCCTTAGCCTCACACTTTCCTGTAATCCTCCGAATCAGCAGGTCGCTGAGTTCCCATCGTTTCCTGCAATGGCTGCCTGTCCTTCGATGCAGGGGATTCGGCTGCCTGGCTGGGCTCCTTCCATCCAAAGTTCCTGGGGTGGAAGAGAGGTGCGGGGTGTGGCTTCTCGTGTTGTACTGGGAATATGGTAATCCAAGTATTGTAATTGAAAGAGTTTTGGCCCAGACAGGACACTGTAGCAGATAAAGCCAAGGTGCTCCTATCTCCCCCACCCCTAGGAATTTACCTATGGCACCAAACAAAGACCAATGGGCTACCTGTGCATCCCCAATACCCCCTTGTGTTCCACCCCAAACCGAGACTACTTATGTGCCTCACTCCATGTGTTCAACGGAGAGATCACCAACCTCAGGGGAGATGCCGCACCCCAGCAGATCAGGGGTGTCTCTCCCCGCATTCTCAAAATAAAGGTCTTTTATATTTCATACTTCTTATCATTTTAGCCACCAATGGTCCCCCACAGTTCTATCAGTAATCCGTTTCTTAGTCTTCCTCACAATCCAAAAAGTTATGCTTCTAACCACATTGAAATGTTATTGGAATCCCAGCAAATTAATTCCAACCCACCACCTCCAGTGCAAACCACAGTGAGTGTAAATACACCGAGACAGACTCAAAGCTAAGGGCAACCACGAGGTCCTAAATCCAAGCTTGAGGAAGATACGAAGACCAAGGCCCTGATCCAAAGCCTCTCCCAGAATTTATTTTCTTGTGAAGAAGGCGTGGCCTGAGGATGAGTGACAGTGAGGACTAGGATGGCTGGAACTGCCATGTGAGTAACCCAGCTAGCTAGCTAAGTGGGGAGAAAACCTCTTTGCAAAATGAAGGGAGACTGACTGCACAAGGCTCAGTCTGCTAATTCAATGAAGGTAGCAACTGAATGGTTTTGGAGGCTGTTGCTCAGTTTCTGATATGTAAACATTTGTGCCCTAGGGACTCATAGCCTCTTTACTTTGAGGCTCTAGCCAGGTGACATTCCTGGAGCTGACTGGCTCTGCCATCCTGCTGTGCTTATCTGTTATAGAGAGAGCACTGTGGCAGGAAACGGGAGATGTTTAGAGAGGACAGTACCAGGACCTGGCTAACCTTATTACAATGCTTAGAGCCAGGGGAAGAGAGAAGGAAACACCAGCTCTGTTCATCTCAATGGATGGAAATAAGCCTCAGTACAATCAGTGTGGCAGCAGCTGTGCTGCATTCAAGGGGAGTCCCTCACACTGTCTCCTACTTCTCCTCCAGGCCCCAAGTGGCAGGCTCATGGCACGGGCGGGGCAGGGTTGGCTTCTTCCTGCCTCAGTCCTGTGCATTTGACTCTTGGGGTGAATATTATAAAATAATCCTACAGATTGTGTTGCATATTAAATCTTTTCCCTGCTGCACCTGGAGTAGACAGCATGAAGGAGAACCTGCCAGCTGTGGTCTGTGACCCATCTCCTCTCTGTGTAGGCCTGTGAGGGCTGCAGACTTCTCAGGCACCTGTTTCAGACTTAAATGCCTTTTCACTGTTTAAACTTTAAATCACCACACAAAGGTAAAACTGACTGAATACCACTGTGTGCCTGTAATTCCTGTCTCCCAAACCACAGTGCAGGCGTGACAATAGGCGCTTCATTCTTCATTTCCTGCAGAGCCCATAGGAGTGGCAGGCCTTCCTCACACATGGTGGACAAGGAGGGGTGTCGGGGTGTCAGTCAGCAGCCAGAGCTCCCGGTTACTTGTGTCTACTGAAGGCATCAGCCATCCTGCCTGTATTAGTCACTTTGCTTGTCACTGGGATGCAATAAATAGCACCCACAGTTTAGCAGAGGAGAGGGTTAGCTGGGCTCCCACCTTCCTGCAGCTGGCAGGCTCCAAGTCAGGACAACAAGGAGAGGGGCCTGGTGGAGGAGAGCTGTGCACAGCCAGGGACAGTAAGGAGAGAAGACAGGAGGGACTGGGGGGCAGAGTGCAGCCCCAGGCTACGCCCACGGTGACCATGTCTACTGACCAGGCCCCTACCTAAGAGCAGGTCAGCTAGGAGCCCCAGAATCCAGGCCCTTCCACAGCTCCCCCTATGAACGCAGGAGCATTTCTGCTCCCTCTGCCTTCACCCCAATCTAGGTCTTCAGGCGCCAGAGAGCACAGAAGAGACCCGTACCCCGGAGGCACAGGGGTGTCTTCATTTCTGACTTGGCCCTTGTTATTTCCCTGCGCTTTCTCTCCACTGGCCTTGTCCTGGCCTTCCTGTGGAAACATCTCCGTTTATGAACTTCACTCTTTTGTGATTCTGGGCGAACCTGGCTGCCTGTGTGTTTGTGCAGGGAACACAGATGCGTACTCTCACTCCATGTGCAGAACTTTACTCGATGCTTTTGTTGGCAAATCAACTTGTCTATCAACAGAAATACCCCCAAACAGAAACATCACTGTAGTCCCCTGCTCAGAGTTGCTCTAGGTTGAAACTCTGGATCCACATTGTATTCTGTGCACTAAGACTCTGGTCCTCCCTGGCTTTGCAGTGGTCCCCAAGCCTGTCTCACCTTGTCCTGCACTGCACACACAGCTGCTCTGGGGCCTCCTGACAGCTCACAGTTAGGGGCAGCTCACCTAGCTCTCGGGTGATAATCAAGACCCCTATTTTAGCTCTAGCCAACACCTCTGGGAAAGTCCCAGGAAAACTGCATAATTTCTATGAGTTCTTCTGTTTATGTTAATACCCTTTCTATGTCCACCAGAAGAAATATCTGTGCTTTTCTACACTGTCCAATTGTTGGGAATTTCCCTCCTGCTTTTGCCAAACTCACAATGGCAAAGCTGACTCTGGCCTCAGAAGAGGGTTCAGTCAGCCCCTGAGAGGTGGCTGTTTCACTGCTTTTGGACAAGGCTGTCCCCTTGTGTCTGCAGCTGCCCTGGCAGGGCAGGACTGAGACGCACAAGTCCACAATGCTTCCTAAGATGAGAGGCAGCCGAAAGACCCAGCCTGGGCCAGGCGTCCACAGCCCAGAGCAGCCCTGCAGAGCAGGCGTCACGCACAGGAGCAGCCCTCGCTTCTCTGCTGTCCCTCCTGCTTTCTCACCGGGTCTCCCCAGAGCACTGTGTGTTCATCACCAAACTCCTGATCGTGGTCCTTCTTGGGAGCTCTGTGCCCACTGATGCACCAGGGACCCTGGTGACCATTGAGGGCAGAGTGGAGAGTGGGCACATATACTGGGTGTACTGGCTAGGCAACGCCCCAGAGGTCACCAGGAGACTTGCCTTCTGGGCTGCACTTATCTCTGACATCCTTTTAATCTCTGGGTGTCTTGAAATTACAAAAGGCTTACTTCCTTTTTTTTTTTACTTACTTCCTTTTCCTGGAAGTGCTTTCACTGAGCAGAAATGTTTTGCTGAGGTAGTTTCACTTTCCTGCTGCATAAATCCATGAGGAACACCAGCATGCAGTGCCCAGGTGAAAGGCACAGGCCTTCGGGGGACTCTCCTGCCTGAAGCAGCGAAGCAGGCTTGGCCTCAGCAGAAGCTCCGCTCTCCACCTGCTCCTGTGCGGACCTGGGAGGGCAGGGATCTCCTGCTGCACTGCTGCGTGCTCAGCCTCTCTCCTCTGAACCTGCTCTTCTCCCGCCAGGCTCTTGCATCTGGTGAGTGAGAAAACTCCTCGGTCCCCGGTGACTGTGTTAGTTGGTGGGCAGGAGGCTTCCTGGATCCTGGTGTCCTGATGCAAGAGTTAGGTCAAGACACAGCCAAACGTGTGTGAGAGCAAAGGCAGAATGGATTGTAAACAGGGCAAGGACAGAGTCAGTCCACAGGGAACAGGCAGGCACAAGCTGAGGCGGCAGTTTGGGTTTCCTTTTATACATGTGGGACAGTAGCGCTCTGAGCTTTGGGGACCATACTGATTACCATCGCTGTTTCCATGGTGATGAAGTGTATCACTATTGCATCTTGGACTATACCTTAGAATGTCTGGAGATCACTTATTGCAAAATGTCTTTCTTGTTCTTGTCACTCAGTTAAGTTACTGTCTTGTCCCAGGGAATCTAGTCCTGTATTTTCAAAAGACACTTAAGAAATAAAATTGCCACCTAACTGAAGTCCTGCTGTGATGTAGGCTCAGTGGCTGGGTCTTACAAAGTTCCTCCTGCTGTTGTGCGTAGTGTTAGTAGACTAGGAGCAAAGGTGCTGCATGGCCGGCTGCCTGGTTCTAAGAATAAATGACCTTGAATGATGTGTTTATTTTGTACTTTGGAGGTTTTTCTTTGTTTCACTGGGGTTTTTTGTTTGTTTGTTTGTGTGTCTTTTTATTCTTATCAAGAAAGGATGTCACTGTGCAGGTCAGGCTGGCCTTCAACTCACTCGTAGCCCAGGCTGGCCTTGAGCTAGCAGCAGTCCTCCTGCCTCAGCCTCCTAAATGCTGAGCTTACAGGTGTGCACCACCATGCCTGGTTCATCTTATATTTCAAAATCCTGATTTTCCTGCCTTTGAAAACTGTCCTAAAGGACTGGAGGATGTGAAAGACACTGAACATTCCATATTGGAAAAGATGCCTCTTCATCCCAGATCCAATGCCATGTGAGACAAACCTCCTTGCCACAGTGAATCACTACAAGGGCCCACAGCAGGGCACTGAACATTGCCTGCAGTGGCCTTGATTAAGTCAAATGATGGATCAGAAATGTGCTGAATTTTAGAGGAAAACTTGGGTTCTATTGAGTTCCTAGGTTACCTGGTGTCCTGTGTCAAA
This sequence comes from Cavia porcellus, assembly GCF_034190915.1. Taxonomy (NCBI): domain Eukaryota; kingdom Metazoa; phylum Chordata; class Mammalia; order Rodentia; family Caviidae; genus Cavia; species Cavia porcellus. Next base: position 6,537,735 of record NW_026947502.1, read on the forward strand.
TTTTCACTCGAAACTCCTGTGTGATGTGAGGAAAACTGACTTTAATCCAGCTGCCTGGTGCATTAGGACCACAGTGATTCCTGTAAGTGTCCAGCTTTCTTCTCAAACGGGCACTTGCCTTGTCCTGGAGACGCAGCCTGCCTGGACTTCCCATGGCATGGCAATCTGACTGGAAGTCATCTGTACCTGTAGACCTGGCTTGTGGGGTTCCTTGTGCAGAATGAATCTCTGCCATGTTCCTTGCTGAGTTCTAAGAAAAGCAGTGAGTTGGTTCCCATTGTTGCTATAGCAACTTGCGAACAAACTTCCTGACTTCAAACAACACAGCTTCAGGCATAGCAGCAGCCAGAGCTGAGGAAGGAGACAGGATGCAGTCAGCTGTGGATGTCCCTCCACAAGTGAATGGCAAAGGACAACGCGGTCTCCATGTGTAGTGGGTGCCACTCAGCTGTGGAAAACAATGGAATTCTGTCCTGTGTGGCTCCGTGGATGAGCTCTGAGGACGCCATGAAATGGGCCAAGAAGACAAATCTGTGCGTTCTCATGTGCAGAAGCTAAAGTTGATCTCAACGAAATAGAGAATTGTTATAACTTGGGCCCCGGTATAAAATCCAAGGAGGCAAGAGACCGAAAATTTAGGTGGCAAAGGCTTTATTTCCAGGCCTGGCGACCAGTCTCCGGGAGGCAGTTTGGAAACTGTGTCCCAGAGACTGAAAGGAGGACTTTAAAAAGAGGCTGGAGGAAAAGGGTGGGGGGAGGAACAAAGAAACCTGCAGAGCCATCAAACTTGTTGACCCGAGTCTGGAAACTGTATTGCTGTCCACTTAGCTCTGACAATCTCGGGAGTTCCTGGTGTTTCTCAAGTTACTCCCATCTTACAGACTGACATTATCTCGGAGTGGCACGTCTGCAGCAATATTTGGAGAAGAAAGTGGGGAAGTTAATTATCCCAGGACAGCTCGTTTTCGCTAGTGGGTGCAAAGAGGTCAAGAGTTACAAGAAGCTGAAACTTAAGTTTTACAAAGATCTGATATCTAACTCACTTGATGCATACAGAACCAAAGGAAAGCACCGATTGGGGTTTGGGCCATAGTATTTCCCGGTAATTTCTTTGAAGCTAAACAGTTCTTAAAATTTGGGGCAGGCTCATTTTATGACAGATCATCACTGGGTTGGGAGGAGGTCACCAGAAACCCAAATTCTTTATGGCCTAGATAGATAGGTGAGGGGAGAGGGAGGCAATAAGGCGCCATACAGAACAGAAAACGGCGGTTATGTGTCAGGGTCAGGGTAAAGGGTTAAACTCATACGCAAATCTCTCTGCACACAAGCAGGTTACTTTAAACAAGTATAAATTAATGGGCCATTCTAGTTTTCTTTAGCTCTTTATCGGAGGATAGAGGCACCTAACAGTGATTAACAACCCTTGTTAGCTTGTTTTAGCACAGCTTCTGTAGTTTGTAGAGGGCAACAATGGTTAACATATCAATTAGGTGAGATTCTTGCAATTCTTTACAGAGGAGAGTATTGCTCAACATATCAATTAGGTCACTTAACATATCAGTTAAGGAAAAAGGATAAAAAAAAACATTTAGTAAGGCACTTTACAGGTTTGCTATAATCCACATATAACGAAGCTATTTTCTTAGAGTACAACAAGAATAAAACCCAGATGCTCCAGGCTGGAAGGAAGAGAGGTGAAAGCCATTGTGTCTCTCAGGTCTCCATGGTGACAAAATCATCAAGACAATGGAGTGCAGAGAGCAAAGCTTCGTGCATCCTGGCTCCAGCCCTGGACCATCCTCCTGCTGCTCTGCGCCTGTGCCGGGCCTCACACTGCCGGGAGCACACGGTACAGATACCTGAGCACCTCCTGTTGGCTCTGGTGCAAAGATGGAAAGCAGGAGGGGCAGCGCCCTGCATCTCCCCCAGGACACACTGCAGCCTGACTTCCATCCAGTCCCACTCCCTGCAGGCCCACTGCTGCCAGGAGGACAACAGTGCAGGACAAGGCCACCAACATGAGGGGTACAGGGAGCCTCAGGGTCCAGGTGGAACAGGACACAGGATGGGCGCTCCTGTGGACAAAGCAGTTGACATGGAGTGGCTGTGCAGTAGCACAGAGGGGAACAATGGGGACTCAGGTTGCCTCAGAAATAGCCACGAGAGAGGATTCCCAGCGAGGCACTGGTACGTGTTAGAGGTGATGGGTGGATGCTCATTGCTTTGAGCTCCTCACCGGCCTTATACACATGTGTAGAAGTATCACCCTGCAAATCATACATATGTGCAATTATTCTCTGTTGTCATTTTTTAAAAATCAACGTAGTCTCTTCTTGTTCTGGAGGTCAGTAATCAAGAACACGTTCCTGAGATGCAGCAGGAAGAGGGCTGGCTCCTGCAGGATCTGGGCGCATGTGCTTCCCAGGCCTCCAGAGGCTCCAGCCTCCCTGAGCCCTTAGCTCCAGCCTCTCTCCGACCCTGGGGCTCCCACCTCACCAGCACTTCCTCCTCTCTCAGGTCGTCTTGTCTCTGTTCCTCCTGTCTGAAATGCCACCAGGATTCCCTCTGACATTCAGCCCCCCCAGATAACCTAGGAATCTGTAGCATCTCAAGATCCTTCCTTGCTCACATCACGTCACCCCCTGTGCGGTGTGAGATGATGTGGTCCTGGATTCTCGAATGCAGGATGCCTCCACCTTTATAGGCTGCCACTCAGCCTTGCAAACCGCCCAGACGCCAGCCACATGAGGGGCTGGGAGGCTCTCCTGCAGCCAGAGACCCTAAACTCATCCGGGGAAGCATGCAGGGAGAATAACCAGGCTCAGTGTAGACTCTCGGGGATCCCATAGCCCTGCGCTGCTCTTTGCCCAGTCCCAGCTTTTGTCTGGATGCTCCACTGTCTGTAACTCTGTTCTCACCCTTTCTGCAGACCTTCCAGATCCAGCAGCCATGTGTGACTTCTTCTCAGATTACCTGAAAAATTTGAAAGAAAAGGACTTTAAGAAACTGACTGATGACTTCATGTCTCACTATGTTAAATTAACTGATAAGACCAAAGGCATCATCTCCCTGGAAAAACTCAAGAGAATTAAAGAGGCCTTCAGTGTGGGGAATCTACAGGCTGTAGTGGATGCAATTCAAGAAATACTAAGTGCAGCAGAAAATGCTGTCCTGGAGGTGGCTGTGATCGGGGAGTCGGGGACAGGCAAGTCCAGTTTCATCAATGCCCTCAGAGGCCTTGGTCATGAGGAAGAGGGGGCGGCAAAGGGTGGGGTTGTGGAGACCACCATGAAGAAAACCCCCTATAAACATCCACAGTACCCCAACGTGACCTTCTGGGACCTGCCTGGGGTGGGGACGCGCACCTTCGCCCCGGACACCTACCTCGAAGCAGTGGGCTTTGCCACATTCGACTTCTTCATCATCATTTCCTCCTCCCGCTTCACCTGCAACGATGCTCTCCTGGCCCGGAAAATCCAGGAAGCTGGGAAGAGCTTCTACTTTGTTAGAAGCAAGGTGGACAGTGATTTATATAACGAGCAGACAGCCAAGCCCCTGTCCTTCCAGAGGGAGAGAGTTCTCCAGGAGATCCAAGACTACTGCCTGGCTAACCTCTGTGACATAGGAGTGCCTGACCCGCGCATCTTCTTGGTCTCCAACTTTCATGTGCATGAGTTTGACTTCCCAGATCTGCAGAGGACGATGCTGGAGGAGCTTCCTGCTCACAAGCGCCACGTCTTTGTGCTCATGCTGCCCGCGCTGTCGGAGGCTTCCATTGAGCTGAAGAGAAGTATACTCAAAGAGATGATCTGGCTGGAGGCTCTGAAGTTGTCAGCTGTGGCCTTCATCCCCTTGGGGTCCATCTTCAAAAGCTTCGATTTGCCTGAACAGGAAGCGTGCTTGCAGCTTTACCGAAAGTATTTTGGTTTGGATGATGAGTCTATTGAAGTGATTGCCAAGAAGCTCCACACATCTGTGCAAGACATCAAGGGATACCTCAGGTGCTTGGATTCCTCAGCCCTACTGCAGGATGCCAGCAAAGCTGCAAAGGCCATATATTGTGCTGCAAAGATCTGCGCAGTGACTGGAGGTCCTATATCTTCTACCATGTACTTCCTGAAGGCCTACTTTATACGCTCGAAAATCCTCGATGCAGTGGCCCAAGATGCTAAGGTCCTGTTGCATAAAACCCTCCGTCCTCCCTTCTGACAGAATGAGGTAGAAGCACTGTGCCTGGCCTCATGGACTGGAAAGTGGACCTCGGGGCTTCTGCTGTCAGGGATGAGGGTCCTGCCCCAGTGTCCCTAAGGTAGAAGAAACCTCTGACCCACAGAGCCAGGCAACAGCTTCCCATGGTAACTCAGGCTGTGCATAGGTGATTTGACCACAGCCTGCCTTCTGCATGCTTTGGTATGTTTTTATTAAAACCCAACAGTATCTCAACCTCTGCTTCAGCTAATCTCCAAGTTTTTGTTTATCTGTTTATTTGTTTGCTTTACGGGGCAGGAACTGAACCCAGGGAGGGCCTTGTGCATGGTAGGCAGGGGCTCTGCCTCTGAGCTCCAGCCCCAGCCCTTGCTCTCCAAGTGTTCCCAAGGAGTCCCAATTTCCTCAGGCAGTAACACTTTGTGACACTCACAGCCGAGGTTATATACTGTCATTTTATGGCTCTGTTCTCAATCACCATGTTAATGCTCTCTACAAAATGGTAACATTTTCAAAAGATTAGTAAAATGTGTGGCATTGGAAAATACAGCCAGAAATAGACTTGATACCACACGTGTCTTTGATGGACATGCAATGAACACGTGGTATGTGCACATAGTGAAATATTATTTGGTAACAAAGAAAGATCAGTCTGGCATTGGGCAGGAAAATGGATTCCCCTGCAGAATGTAATGTGAAGTGAAGGGGACACACAAGCTTAAATCCCGTGGTTTCTCTCATTTGAGTAATGAAAAGTTCAAATAAACAGCAAAATAAAAGAAAGACAAATTCAGCAGAGAGAGCTTTTGCAAATGAAAAGGGGCCTGAGATACAGGGGCTGAGCTGGGGCGCAGGGAAGGGGATGTAAACAGATTCAGATGTGTGCTGTGCACAGCTAACCTCCCACCGTGCATGCGGCCATTGTACGCTGTAAATATGAAATACAGAATAATAATGAGATTGACATTAATACAAGTAACAGTAACCACAGTAAGGAAAGCAGGGAGAGGGGATCTGGAGGTGCAGGGAGGAGGTGGGTGGGCAGGATAATAACCAAGACGTCTCCTGCCATGCACCTCCTCCCAAGAGGAATGTAACCTTCACATACTGTGATGTGCACTGATAAAATAAAATACGATTCTAAAACAGAAATGGACTTGGCTGTCTTTATTCCAGCCCGAGGTCTCCTTTCTGGGAATTCCTCTACGCTGTGTGGCCGGGAGTCTGGGGAATGTATAAAGTGAAGCTCAGCAGAGGGGCGAGGGGTGACCCACCGGGGAGTTTGCAAGGCAAAGCTGAATCCCGTGGGCAGAAGAAGGGAAGCTGCTCTGACCTCGCTCAAATTCTTTATCTCACACCTGTGACGTGGGACACAGCAAAACTCCAAGGGACCTCCCCAAAGCTCAGGGACTGTCACTCTTCCTGTCATGGTAACAGTCTGCATGGGGTCTTTGTCCTCTGACCACTGGGGGACGCTGCCCCGTGTGACAGCTGTGAGTGCCAGGCAGGGTGCATGAGCCCCACCTAGTCCTGCAAGCTGTCCCCAGAGTTGGGGGCCCTGACACACACAGCAGGGCACAGAGCAGGCCGAGGCCTCCTCCACCCTCCCTGCCCACCACTGTGTGGACACAGACTGGGTGTGAGGGAACCCGCTCTCTGCGTGTGTGGACAGAGCTAAGCTGCCTGGTGCTGTGTCCTGTTCCCCGCACGTGCACGTTGCTACCAGGGAGAGAGCTCAGACCAGAGACCAAGAGTGCTCACAGTTTTCGCAGAGATCAGTTTCATCCCGGGTTCCCTTAGAAAGGGTACAAATGCCAATGACCTGCCCCTTTTGGGGGTGAGAGTCGAGAAGGATTTTGTTGCCTGTGTCTCTGGGCGCTGTGTCCTCCAGGTGACCTTGTTCTGTTTTGGCCAGAGTGCAGCTGGAGCTCACACAGTGGGGCTGTGGCTGTTGGCTCTGACTCACTTTTCCTGCCTCCCTTTCAGGCCGCCCAAATTCCTCCTAATATCACAAGTTAGGGCAGACTCCTTGCTTCATTCATAACAGTACAAACTTTGGGGGAATCAGCACAGATTTCCAGGGAGAAGTGCAATGGTGTTTAGCCTGAGGGGCTGGTAAAGGGGCAGCCCCAGCCTTAACAAAGGAGAGTGAGAGCCAAGAGGAAGGACTTCCCTCCAGGAAGCTCAGGGCAAAGTGCTCAGACTGGCTGATCCTGGAGCCTCAGAAGGGATCAGTTCTAAGGAGAGCTGCACTGGGCTGCGGTCAGCTGGGTCAGAGTCTCAGGTCTGGTTTTGTAGCTTCAGAAAGTCCTATGGCCAGGAAGGATTCAGTTCCCATGGGTGAGGGCTCTGCCTTGGGGGCCCGGGGTTCTGTTCTCATCAGGGAGTACATGCTCTGGCCTGGGTAGGAGGCCTCAGCGTGGGAGCCTGTGTGGCTCCGCGCTGCTTGGAATACGAGGTATTGGCAGGTTTAGACAGTGCCTGCAGACTCCCAGGTCCCAGTTGTACTAATGCACCATCAAAGCTTGAGATTGAAACCTGAGGCCAGCAGCTCTCCAATCAGGGTCTTTGATACAAGCGTTACCAGGAACCTGAATGTGAGACTGGGATCCATGGCAGTCCCCGCCTGAAGCTTACAAATCACTGTTTCAGTAAAAGACAAGACAGGAAGGCTCAGGCCAGTCCACTGGCAGAGTCACTGAGTGCTGGCCTTGGACATTTTGCTCAGCTGTGCCAATGTCTGTAAGGTGGAGGCCAGAAAGTCAGTTCTAGTTTAATGAGTGAGAGTTCTCCCCAGACAGAATCTGACAAAGAAATTTCAAAGCATGTCTATATTAGATATTTCCAAGTGAGAATTTATCCTCATAAAATTCTGATAAATGCTAAAAACTTAAGAGATTTTCATATACAATTGCGGAGTAATTAGGCAAATGCCTCAGTAAAATCAGAAAGGTCCACGAGTTTTGTTCAAAAGCAGTTGAGGGACCAGGGATTTAGTTCAGTGGCTCAAGCACTTCCATGGTAATTGAGAGATCCTGTCTTCCATCCCTGGTACCAAAAAATAAAATAAAAAGCACTTTAACTAGGAAAATACATGCAGTCCCTTCAGTCACACAGCACAGTCAGCCACTGAAATCTGGATCCCTGTGTGTGGAGCAAGGTCCTGAATCACACCGTGGCCAAGGGGTCGCCCCATGGACACCTCACGCACTGGACAGAATCCCTCCTCCACTGCCTGCCCCTGACTACATCCTTGAGGAAGGCTCAGTGTTTCTGTGCGTGAACATCTGCTCCAGGGTCCCCCACACCTTCACCCGGGATGCAGGATCTGGCCTGGTAGACTAATCCCAGCTGCCTCCTCCACCTTCTCTGGGATTTGCACAGAGAGCAAAGCTCCTAGTTATGTTTTGTAGAAACTGCTAAAAATCTTCTTTCAGGCTATAATTCAAACTAAAATAATAAGCATGGAGAATTAAGCAAATATTGTTTCTAGAGACAGAAACTTACTTTTTTGGGTGCAACATCCCGTCCTCCTGAAAACATGGGAGCCACGCTTTGCCATTACTGTTGGACAAGGTTTCCATATTCTGTGTAAGCAGGAAAACAACTCTAGATACTTTAGTGAAATTGCAGAAACACCACAGGAGACAGGTCATATGGTCTCCAGATCTGAAGTTGGTCTGAGACCAGGAAATCCAGTACAAACCTTTAGCTTGCTGTCTTCAGACCACACCAACCTTTTGATGCTAATTTGGATCGTGAATATATATTTAGTTCAGCTTCCTGGCTTGTATAGTGGCAGCCATTGTGAAGCACTTTTTGTGTTAAATTGCAAGCCACCAACAGGAAATGCAAGGAAGAGGAATTTTAAACACCAGCTAATCATAGCTTTAGAAGAACTTGAGCAAAGATTAACACCCTGGGATTTTGGATGGTGAATCCTGTCCTAGTCACTTTCTTGATACTGGGAAAAAAAAATAACTGATACCCCTAACTTAAAGGAGGAGGACAGGGATCGAAGACAGAATCTCTTGATTATCATGGAAGAGCTTGAGCAACTGAGCTAAATTCCGGGTCTTTCAACTCATTTTGAACAAAACTCATGGACCTTCCTGATTTTACTGTGGACATTTCCGTAATTACTCCACAATTGTGTGTCAAAATTTTTAAAATTTTTAAAATTTACCAGGATTTTATGAGGATAAATTTTCACTTGGAAGATATCTAATATAGACATGCTTTGTTTTTTCTTTGTCAGTATCTGCCTGGGGAGAACTCTGACTCATTAAAACTAGAACTGACTTTCTGGCCTCCACCCTCCAGACATTGGCACAGCTGAGCAAAATGTCCAAGGCCAGCACTCAGTGACTCTGCCAGTGGACTGGCCTGAGCCTTCCTGTCTTGTCTTTTACTGAAACGGTTGTTGTACTCTAGAATAATAGCTTTATTATATTTCTATCATAGCAATACCTGTAACTTGGCCTTACTGTATATGTGTTTTTCCCTTCCCCCTCTGGGTGACCTAATTGATATGTTAATCAATGCTCTCCTCTGTAAAAAATTGTAAAATCTTACCTAATTGATATGGTAACCATTGTTGCCCTCTACAAATAACAGTTGTGGTGCTAAAGTAAGGTAACTAAGGTTGTAAATTGCTGTTAGACTTCTCTATTCTTTGCTAAGGAAAACAAGATTTCTTCTTATCTAAACTTGCTTGTATGCAGGGAGACTTGCTTGTTAGCACAACCCTTATCTGATCTTGCTCTTCCCAAGACGTGTAATCGCCATTTCTGTTTTGTAGTGCGCCAGACCTCCATCCCCCTCCTTACATTGTGTGACCAGCGGCTGTTTGTGGATTTACAAGATAAAAGCCCTGACTTTTAGCTGTCAGGTGTGCAGTCTCCAAATTGGCTCCCAGAGACTGGTCATCAGGCCTGGCCTAATAAAGCCTTTACTCCCCAAATTTCAGTCTCTTGCTTCCTTGGATACCGGGGTCCAAGTTATCACATTTGGAGGCTCTCCCTGGATGGGAGCAAGACCCCAGACTCATTTATGAACATCTGAAAGTAAGTACTCTGGAGGGTTTGTTTGGGCCATGGTCAATTTGTAATTTTGAGGGGACGCCCTCAATTTAGGAGTGGGAACGTCCCGAGGACAGAGTCAATTGGTTTTTGGTTTTTTGGACAAATTCTGTCTGTTTGTGACTCTGCCCCAGGTGGGGAACCGCTCCGTTGGTTAATTTGTTAATTCCTCCAGATCCCAAAATTTGACCAATTTTTGAGCAAAGGCCATTTTCCTGCAGCTTGTCTTGTCTTGTATCTCTGTGTTTGTGTCCATTTGTTCTAATTGTTCTCCTTTTGGTTACCCCAAATCTAACAGAACATTATCTCCTAGGAACCCCTTCTATGAGCCCAAAATGGACAAAGGGATTTATATATTTATGTTCAGTGTTTTTGTACTTTAAAATTGTTTGCCTGTTTGAATTTGTTACTAACTTAGGGCTTGTTGCCCATTTCTGTTGCAGGATCCATGTGGCTTATTAGATTCAAGGTTCATAATAAGAAAGATGATTTCCTTTAGCTCACCAAACTGTGCACGAAACAACCTTTGTTTGTGTCTTTAATGTTGTAGCACCTTGTTTAATATTTTAGTCCTCAGTTTATTACCTGAAACCTCAGCATGCCTTTTAAAAAAGAGTATTTTTCTTTCTGGTTAAAATGTAAACATATGTGCACATATATGTATATGTATGGTTTTTAAGAATCATATCAACTTTACCAAGTAAAAACCAGGTCATACTGTAATTGAGCCAGTCAAAAGGTTATAGTTTCTTTAAAATACAGCATTTTAATGTGGTAAAAAAGACATAAAATATTTAAATATGTTGTAGACTACTAAAAGGTGACTTCAAGGGTTTTGTTGAGAGTTTTAATGTTGTCTGAGAAGCGAGAGAAAGGTAATTGACTGGTAATAGTAAAAAAGAGGGAAAAAGAAAGTGGTTTGTCTTCAAGTAAAAATGTCTGGCTGTGCCAGAATGTGAAAAGAAGATAAAACTTGGGGTTATAGTGTAAGTTATAAAAAGCTTGAGAAGATGTAAATTTTATTTGTCTTGGTTTATAGTACTGCAAATAACAGGTTTGACAAGAAGTAAATGTGTTCAGAATTTGACAGTATTAGATCAGTTCTGGTCGATTTATTTATAAGATTGGTAATCCTTTGCTGCAAAATGTTTCCATTAATATGAGATTATAGGTGATAATAGAGATAAGATGCAAGTTCTTGCATGTGCTGTGAACATCTGGGAGATTATACGGCACAATTTTGTTACCTGTGAAAAAGCCTCTTTTTGTTAAGTATGTAATTTCAGTAAAATGATGGCCTGCCATGTGGCACCTTGGGACAAAAGGTGGTGTGCCATCCAGATGAAGCCTGCTCTCTGATCCGGAATGCCAAAACCATGTTTTCCTTTTGTCCCACCCCGATTGGACATCCAGAGGTAAGGAGGTTTCCCCAGTATTGCCAGTTGTTCTCTTTGCAACTCAGTCGGCCCCACATGTTAGACAAAAATTACAAAGGTTTGAAAGTTTTGAAAAAATGCCCCTCAGCCAGTTAATAGAGATAGCACAAAAGGTCTTTTAAAACAGGAAAAAAATTACTGTCTACTGGGAAAATTGTCCGGCGTATCTGAGTCGTCACAAACTGACTTAGAGTTAAAATTGTTAAGTAAATAAAAACAGGAGATTCCAAAAGTCTGGGCAGAAGACAACCCTCCAGGGCTAGCAATTAACCAGGTTCCCCTTGTGGTGGAACTGTGGAACTCTTACCCCAAGTACGCCCCATCTGCTTGCGGCAATACCCAATAAGCCTGCAGGCCCAGAAAGAGATTAAAGTGCACATACAGAGGCTAAGAGACAATGGTATTCACATTCCTTGTGTCTCTCCCTGGAACAAGCCATTGATTCCAGTCCAGAAGCCAGGGACAAAATGACTATCGCCCTGTACAGGATCTCAGAGAAGTTAAGATGAGTTCTGACTTTGCACCCAACAGGGCCAAATCCTTACACCCTGCACACCTTACCTCCTCAATCCGGAGAACACCTGGTACTCTGTTCTGGACCTGAAAGCTTTCTTCACTTTGCCTCTTGCTCTGGTAAGTCAACCTCTTTTTTGCCTTCAAATGGACTGACCCAGATACAGGGATAAAAGAACAGCTGACCTGGACATGTTTACCTCAGGGTTACAAGAACTCTGCCACTCTTTTTGATGAAGCGTTAGCAAGAGATCTTTTGGAATTTAGGGAAGAACACCCTGACATAGTGCTCCTCTAGTTCATGGATGACTTGTTAATAGCCTCGACCCCCCCCCACCAGAAGCCTGTAAGCTTGTCGAGAGGCAACTGAGGAACTGTTAAGGACTTTGGTGCAATTGGGCTATAAAGTCTCGGCTGAAAAGGCCTGATTGTGCCATCAGGCTGTGACTTATCTGGGCTACAAATTGTAGGAAAAAAAGAGGACTTTGTCTAAAAAAAGAGTCCAGGCTATATTGCAGATCCCATCCCCAGAAACTAAGAAACAGGTGCGTGAATTTCTGGGAGTTGTTGAATACTGCAGGCTGTGGATTCTAAATTTCACTGAAACAGCTCACCCTCTATTTGACTCCCTTAAGGGAAAAACTCACTGAACTGGACTGATAAATATGAACGGAACTTGCAGCAGCTCAAGTGGGCCTTGACAGAGGCCCCAGCCCTGGGACTCCCTGATGTTACCAAGCCGTTCACCTTGTTCATTAATAAACTCGGGGGCATTGCCAAAGGAGTCCTAACCCAGGACATTGGCCCTTGGAAGAGGCCTATAGCCTATCTTTCCAAAAGGCTCGATCCAGTGACAGGAGGGTGGCTTCCATGCCTAAAAATTCTGGCCGCTGTGGCAATGCTACTAAAAGAGGCTAAGAGACTCACTTTTGGACAGAAGATTTCTGTAGTGACCTTCCACAGTTTAGAGACTCTTATCAAAACCCCTCCCGAAAAATGGCTTTCAAATGCTAGAATTTCACACTATTTGGCCCTGCTCCTAGACCCAGAGTCGGTAGTTTTCAAGACTTCTTCAGCTTTAAACCCAGCCACCCTTATGCCTGACATGGAAGCAGCTTCATCCAGAACGGCAGTTGAGTGGCCGGGGCAGCAGTGACCACCGAAAAGGAGGTACTCTGGGTTAAGCAGTTAGAGCCTGGCACCTCTGCCCAAAAGGTGGAGCTCATTGCTTTGACTGAGGTGCTAAAACTAGCCACGGGAAAGAGGGTAAACATCTATACTGATAGTAGATATGCTTTTGCTACTATACATGTACATGGAGCCATCTATTAGGAGCGAGGTCTCTTAACCTCGGCCAGGGCTAAAATAAAAAATGCTTCACAGATCCTAGACTTGCTGGCAGCCAGATGGTCACCCTGTCTGCGGTGATTTCCTCGGTGGCCCCCTCATAAAGGAGGCTTAAAAATTGACTTTTAGACAAAAACTCTTAATTGTTTCCTCCTATTCGCTGGAGACTATCAAGGCCCCACCAGACCGATGGATGTTTAACTCCCGAGCCATACATTATCAGGCACTATTTCTGGAAACAGCTGCTTCAAACTCCGCTACTTTGCTGCCTGAGGATGACCCCTTGTTGCCTCACCACAACTGTACTGAAGTCATCGATCACCTCACGGGACTTCGACCTGATCTAGCAGATAAGCCACTATCTGGAGTTCAATCCTACTTCTCCGATAGAAGTAGTTACGTGTCTATCAAGGTAAGCGGGTCGCAGGAGCTGCCATTATACACTCTCAGGTTCTATAGGAACAAATCTTAGAGCCAGAGACATCAGCCTAGTGGGCTAAACTCATTGCCACACTGAGGCCTCAAGTTGTCTTTATCAAAAATGGTGTTTATTGTCTTCTGGGGTCAAAAGATTGAAAATGCTCCCCAAATTTGGACTTGTTGGCTGCCATCTAAATGCCAAGGAGAGTGGCTATTATCTGCTGTATAACCCATTGGACAGAAGATGATTTTGTTATACAGGGAAATAATTTGGCAAAGGCCACCTTCCAAAAGATAGCCAGCCAGACAGCCCCAAAATCAGTGGGGATTGAGATAAACTTAACATTACTGCTGATCCCACCTGCTTTCTTTGTCAGAGCCTATTTGCACTTGAAAAGACCAGCATCTGGTAGCTCAACTTCCGAGAGATCCCGGTGGCTAATATCAAGCTAGCCCAGTCTGTGAGCTTCAGATGCCCTCAGTGCCAATTGGTAAATCCAAAAGAACTGCAAGAAATAGAAACCACTGGTTATCGTGGGACTATGCCTAGAAAACACTGGAAAATAGATTTTACAAAAATAAAAGGCCTGAACTTCAAGGATATAAGTGATTACTTATAATGGGTGATACTTTTACTAGATGGGTAAAAGCGTTTTCTACTTAGTCTGAGTCAGCTCTGATAACAGTTTCCCTGATTTGGCCTCCCTTTTTATTCGTGGGGTCCGACAATGGCCTGGCTTTTATAGCCTAGTAACTCAAACTAACCTAAGCTTTGCAGATCAATTAGAAAACTCCATTGGGCTTACCAGCCTTAGAGTTCAGGGGAGGTAAAAAGATAAGTCAGATTTTAAAGACCATAATTACTAATGGCCTTAAAAACTGGTGAAAACTGGGTGAGTCTCTTTCCTTTTCCCCTTTTGCATGTGCAATGCACCCCCCTATGTTGCAGATATTTCCTCTTTTGAGGTTTTATATGAGACCTTCCTCTTATACTTAAAGGTTTCTAAAAAATTAGCTGATTTAACTACTCAATTAGCTGACTTAACCTCCCCCCCCCCCCCGCCAAACTTTTCAGCTAGCTCTGACTTCCATCCACTGGTTATTTCCCTGCTGCCCACTGTGAGCTGGAGAGCCTAGACACCTGGACACCGGTCCTCATCAAGGCACCTCACTGTGAATCTCTTGAGCCACAATGGACTGTCAAAGTAGCCCAAAGCCTGCCTGATTCATTGTTCCCTCTGCAAGCTGGTCCCGGCTTCCAAAGGCAACCAGCCTGAGGATAAGTAACTGTCATTTCTTCCAAGGACTCTTTAAAGCTTAAGATTGCCAAATGTAACTGGTGATCTTGTGTTCTCCTTGTAAAGACCCCGAGGTGGCCTCTGTATGACTTAAAAAAATTGTTACATGTATGATAAAACAGAGTAAATTTAAATGTTGGTTTTCTTTCTCCTTTTGGTTAACAGTTTTAATAATGACAGATGAGAGACCTTTGTTAATCCTCTTATTGGGCCTTATATGGTAAACAAGTTGATAAACTATGTCAAAGATCTTAACAGCTTATGATTTTAAAGACACACACAAGGTAATAAACAGATACCTATGAGTCAATGATTTGACTGACTGACTAAAATCAGTGGGGAATGTTGTACTCTAAAAAAATAGCTTCGTTATATTGGCATCATAGCAATACCTGTAACTTGGCCTTACTGTATATGTGTTTTTCCCTTCCCCCTCTGGGTGACCTAATTGGTTTCCTCTGTAAAAAATTGTAAAATCTTAGCTAATTGATATGGTAACCATTGTTGCCCTCTACAAATAACAGTTGTGTTGCTAAAGTAAGGTAACTAAGGTTGTAAATTGCTGTTAGACTTCTCTATTCTATGCTAAGGAAAACAAGATTTCTTCTTATCTAAACTTCCTTGTTTGCAAGAAAACTTGCTTGTTACCTAAATCTTGCTCTTCCCATGAAATGTAATCGCGCTGTTTCTGTTCTGTAGTGCACGACACCCCTAGTCCCCTAATTACATTGTGTGACCAGCAGCTGTTTGTGGATTTACAAGATAAAAGCCCTGACTTTTAGCTGTCAGGTGCCCAGTCTCCAAATTGGCTCCTGGAGACTCATCACCAGGCCTGGCCTAATAAAGCCATTGCTCCCCAAATTTCAGTCTCTTGCTTCCTTGGATTTTATACTGGGGTCCGAGTTATTACACAGTGATTGTAAGCTTCAGGCAGCAACTGCCATGGATCCCAGTGTCACATTCAGGTTCCTCGTAACGCTTGTATCGAAGACCCTGATCCAAGAGCTGCTGGCCTCAGGTTTCAATCTCAAGCTTGATTGTGCGTTAGTGCAACTGGGACCTGGGAGTTTACAGGCACTGTCTAACCTGCCATCACCTCGTATTCCAAGCAGCGCAGAGCCACTGAGACTCCCAATTTGAGGCCTCCTACCTAGGCCACAGCCTGTACTCTGTGAAGAGAAAACAGCCCCGGCACCCAAGGGAGAGCCCTCACCCATGGGAACTGAATCCTTCCTGGCCATAGGACTTTCTGAAGCTACAAAACCAGACCTGAGACTCTGATCCAGCTGACCTAAGCCCAGTGCAGCTCTCCTTAGAACTGATCCCTTCTGAGGCTCCAGGATCAGCCAGTCTGAGCACTTTGCCCTGAGCTTCCTGGAGGGAAGTCCTTCCTGTTGGCTCTCACTCTCCTTTGTTAAGGCTGGGGCTACACCTTTACCAGCCCCTCAGGCTAAACACCATTGCACTTCTTCCTGAAATCTGTGCTGATTCCCCCAAAGTTTGTACTGTTATCAATGAAGCAAGGCCCCTGCTCTAACTTGTGATATTAGGAGGATTTTGGGCAGCCTGAAAGGGAGGCAGGAAAAGTCATTCAGAGCAAACAGCCACAGCCCCGCTGTGTGAGCTCCAGCTGCACTCTGGCCAAAACAGAACAAGGTCACTGGGAGGACACAGCGTCCAGAGACGCAGGCAACAAAATCCTTCCCCACTGTCACCCCCAAAAGGTGCAGGTCACTGGCATTTGTGCCGTTTCTAAGGGAACCTGGGATGAAACTGATCTCTGCTAAAACTGTGAGCGCTGTTGGCCTCTGGCCTGAGCACTCTCCCTGGTAGTAATGGGCACATGCGTAGAACAGGACACAGCACCAGGCAGCTTAGCTCTGTCCACACACGCAGAGAGCCGGTTCCCTTCTCACCCAGTCTGTGTCCACACAGTGGTGGGCAGGGAGGGTGGAGGAGGCCTCGGCCTGCTCTGTGCCCTGCTGTGTGTGTCAGGGCCCCCAACTCTGGGGACAGCTTGCAGGACTAGGTGGGGCTCATGCACCCTGTCTGGCACTCACAGCTGTCACACGGGGAAGCGTCCCCCAGTGCTCAGAAGACAAAGAGCCCATGCAGACTGTTACCATGACAGGAAGAGTGACAGTCCCTGAGCTTTGGGGAGGCCGCTTGGAGTTTTGCAGTGTCCCATGTCACAGGTGTGAGATAAAGAATTTGAGCGAGGTCAGAGCAGCTTCCCTTCTTCTGCCCACGGGATTCAGCTTTGCCTTGCAAACTCCCTGGTGGGTCACCCCTCGCCCCTCTGCTGAGCTTCACTTTATACATTCCCCAGACTCCCGGCCACACAGCGTAGAGGAATTCCCAGAAAGGAGACCTCGGGCTGGAATAAAGACAGCCAAGTCCATTTCTGTTTTAGAATCGTATTTTATTTTATCAGTGCACATCACAGTATGTGAAGGTTACATTCCTCTTGGGAGGAGGTGCATGGCAGGAGATGTCTTGGTTATTATCCTGCCCACCCCCCTTCCTCCCTGTACCTCCAGATCCCCTCTCCCTGCTTTCCTTACTGTGGTTACTGTTACTTGTACTATTGTCAATCTCATTATGATCCTTTATTTCATGTTACAGCGTACAATGTCTGTATGCACGGTGGGAGGTTAGCTCTGCACAGCACACATCTGAATCTGTTTCCACCCCCTTCCCTGCGCCCCAGCTCAGCCCCTGTATCTCAGGCCCCTTCTTAATTGCAAAAGCTCTCTCTGCTGCATTTGTCTTTCTTTTATTTTGCTCTTTATTTGAACTTTGCAAGACTCAAATGAGAGAAACCGCAGGATTTAAGCTTCTGAGTCCCTTTCACCTCACTTCACATTACATTCTCGGGGAACCCGTTTCTCTACTCAAGTCTCAGATTGATCTTTTTTTGTTGTCAAATAGTATTTCACTATGTGCATGTGTTCATTACATGTGCATCAAAAACACGAGTGTGGTATCAAAGTCTATTTCTGGCTGTATTTTCCAATGACACACATTTTACTAATCATTTTATAATGTTTCCATTTTGTAGAGAGCATTAACAGGGTGATTGAGAACACAGCCATAAAATGACAGTATATAACCTCGGCTGTGAGTGTCACAAAGTGCTACTGCCTGAGGAAATGGGGACTACCTGGGGACACTTGGAGAGCAGGGGCTGGGGCTGGAGCTCAGAGGCAGAGCCCTGCCTACCATGCACAAGGCCCTCTCTGGGTTCAGTCCCTGCACCGCAAAGCAAACAAATAAACACACGAACAAAAACTTGAAGATTAGCTGAAGCAGAGGTTGAGATACTGTTGGCTTTTAATCAAAACAGACTAAAGCATGCAGAAGGCAGGGTGTGGTCAAATCACCTATGCACAGCGTGAGTTACCATGGGAAGCTGTTGCCTGGCTCTGTGGATCAGAGGTTTTTTCTACCTTAGGGACACTGGGGCAGGGCTGCTGGGATGACCCTGATTCCTGACAGTATCAGCCCAGAGGTCCAATTTCCAGTACATGAGGGCAGGCACAGTGCTTCTACCTCATTCTGTCAGAAGGGAGCATGGAGGGTTTTATGCAATAGGACCTTAGCATCTTGGGCCACTGCATCGAGGATTTTCAAGCGTATAAAGTAGGCTTTCCTGATGTGGATGATAGAAGAAAAAGGACCTCCAGTCACTGCACAAAACTTTTCATCAAAGGACTTTGCTTCTGTGCTGTCATCCTGCAGTAGAGCTGAGGAATCCAAGCACCTGAGTTCGCCCTTGATGTCTTGCACAGATGTGTGGAGCTTCTTGGCATTCTCTTCAGTGGACTCATCATCCAAACCAAAGTATTTTTTGTAAAACTTCAAGCACTCTTCCTGTTCAGGCAAATCAAAAACTTTGAAGATGGACCCAAAGGAGATGAAGGCCACAGCGGCCAACTTCACAGAGTCCAGCCATATTATCTGCTTGAGGATAATTCTCTTCAGTTCAATGGAAGCTTCCGACACTGGAGGTATCATCAGCACAAACACCTGGCGCTTGTGAGCAATAAGCTCCTCCAGCATCGTCCTCTGCAGACCTGGAAAGTCAAAGTCATGCAGCTCAAAGTTGGAGACCAAGAAGACGCGCGGGTCCGGGACTCCTATGTTACTGAGGTTAGTCAGGCAGTTGTCTCGGATCTGCTGGAGAACTCTCTCCCTCTGGAAGGACTGGGGCTTGCCTCTCCGCTCACTATATAAATCATTGTCCACCTTGTTTCTCACAAAGTAGAAGTTCTTCCCAGCTTCCTGGATTTTCCGGGCCAGGAGAGCATCATTGCAGGTGAAGCGGGAGGCGGAAATGATGATGAAGAAGTCGAATGTGGCAAAGCCCACTGCTTCGAGGTAAGTGTCCGGGCCGAAGGTGGGTGTCCCAGTCCCAGGCAGGTCCCAGAAGGTCACGTTGGGGTATTGTGGATGTTTATAGGGGGTTTTCTCCCTGGTGGTCTCCACAACCCCAACCTCAGCCGCCCCCTCTTCCTCAGGACCAAGGCCTCTGAGGGCATTGATGAAACTGGACTTGCCTGTCCCCGACTCCCCGATCACAGCCACCTCCAGGGCAGCATTTTCTGCCGCACTGAGTATTTCTTGAATGGCATCCACCGCAGCCTGTAGATTCCCCACAAGGAGGGAGTCTTCAATTCTGTTGAGTTTTTCAGGAGAGATGATGCCTTTGGTCTTATCAAATTTAACATAGTGTGTTAATTTAACATAGTGTGACATGAAGTCATTAGTGAGTTTCAGGAAGTCCTTTTCATTCAAATTGTGCAGGAAGTGTGAGAAGAAGTCACTCATGGCAGCTGGCTCCAATATGTCTGCAAAAAGGGAGAGAACAGAGTTACAGACAGTGGAGCATCCAGACAGAAGCTGGGGCTGAGCAAAGAGCAGCTCATGTCTATGGGACCCCGAGAGTCTACACTGAGTCCGGTTATTCTCCCTGCATGCTTCCCTGGATGAGTTTGGTGTCCCTGGCTGCAGGAGAGCCTCCCCACACCTCATGTGGCTAGCTTCTGTCTCCTGGGAGTCTGGGTGGTTTGTAAGGCTGAGTGGCAGCCTGTAAAGGCAGAGGCGTCCTGCACTCCTGAACCTAGGACCACATCACCTCACACAGCACAGAGGGTGAGGTGATGTGAACAAGGAAGGATCTTGAGATGCTACAGCTTCCTAGGTTATCCGGGTGGGCTCAGTGCCAGAGGGAATCCTGCTGGGATTTCAGATGGGAGGAACAGAGACAAGAGGAGCGGAGAGAGGAGGAAGTACTGGTGGGGTTGGAGCCTCGGGGCTGGAGAGAGGCTGGAGCCAAGGCCTCAGGGACTGAAGCCTCTGGAGACCTTCGAAGCACATGGGCCCAGATCCTGCAGGAGCCAGCCCTCCTCCTGCTGCATCTCAGAAAGTTGTTCTTGATTGCTGACCTCCAGAACGAGAAAAGACAACATTGGTTTTTTAAAAATCACAACACTGAATAATTGCACACATGTATGATTTGCAGGGTGATACTTCTGCACATGTGTATAAGGCCGGTGATCAGGTCAAAGCAATGAGCATCCACAAATCACCTCAAACACGTTCCAGTGCCTGGCTGGGAAACCCCGAGAATCCTCTCTGATGGCTGTTTCTGATGGACCTTGAGTTCCAACAGTCTCCCTCTGTGCTACTGAAGAGCCACCCCACTCCCTGTCAACTGCGTTATCCACAGGAGCGCCCATCCTGTGTCCTGTTCCACCTGGAGCCTGAGGCTCCCTGGACCCCTCATGTTGGTGGCCTTGTCCTGCACTGTTGTCCTCCTGGGCAGTAGTGGGCCTGCAGGGAGGGGGCTGGATGGAAGTCAGGCTGCTGTGTGTCCTGGGGGAGATGCAGGGTGCTGCCCCTCCTCCTTTCCATCTTTGCATCAGAGGCAACATGAGGGGCTCAGGAATCTGCATTATGTGGTCCCCACAGTGAGAGGCCCCGCCACAAGCTCAGAGCAGCAGGCGGATGGGCCAGGGCTGGAGCCAGGATGCAGGAGTCCCCAGGGGGCTTTGCTCTCTGCACTTGGATCTTGATGATTTTGTCACCATGGAGAGCTGAGGGACACACTGGCCCTCCCCTCTCTCCTTCCCAGCCTGGAGCATCTGGGTTTTATTCTTTGTTTCTTTGATATCAACTTTTATCTTCTGCACGAAGGAGAACGCACAGATTTGTCTTCCTGGCCCATCTCATGGCGTCCTCAGAGCTCATCCACGGAGCCACACAGGACAGAATTCCATTGTTTTCTACAGCTGAGTGGCGCCCACTACACATGGAGACTGCGTTGTCCTTTGCCATTCTCTTGTTGAGGGACATCCACATCTGACTGCATCCTGCCTCCATCCTCAGCTCTGGTTGCTGCTACACCTGAAGCTGTGTTGTTCGAAGTCAGGAAGTTTGTTGGCAAGTTGCTATAGCAGCAATGGGAACCAATTCACTGCTTTTCTCAGAACTCAGCAGGGAACATGGCAGAGATTCATTCTGCACAAGGAACCCCACAAGCCAGGTCCTGCAGGTACAGAGGACTTCCAGACAGACTGCCACACCATGGGAAGTCTACGCAGGCTGGGTCTCTAGCACAAGGCAGGTGCCCGTTTGAGAAGAAAGCTGGACACTTACAGGAATCTCTGTGGTCCTAATGCACCAGGCAGCTGGATTAAAGTCAGTTTCCTCACATCACACGGGAGTTTCGAGTGAAAATAGACACAGGACACCAGGTAACCTAGGAACTCAATAGAACCCAAGTTTTCCTCTAAAATTCAGCACATTTCTGATCCATCAATATTTGACTTAATCAAGGCCACTGCAGGCAATGTTCAGTGCCCTGCTGTGGGCCCTTGTAGTGATTCACTGTGGCAAGGAGGTTTGTCTCACATGGCATTGGCTCTGGGATGAAGAGACATCTTTCCAATATGGAATGTTCAGTGTTTTTTACATCCTCCAGTCCTTTAGGACAGTTTTCAAAGGAAGAAAAATCAGGACTTTGAAATATAAGATGAACCAGGCATGGTGGTGCACACCTTTAAGCCCAGCGTTTAGGAGGCTGAGGCAGGAGGACTGCTGCTAGCTCAAGGCCAGCCTGGGCTACGAGTGAGTTGAAGGCCAGCCTGACCTGCACAGTGACATCCTTTCTTGATAAGAATAAAAAGACACACAAAGAAAAAAAAAAAACCAATGAAACAAATAAAAACCTCCAAAGTACAAAAGAAACACATCCTTCAAGGTCATTTATTCTTAAAACCAGGCAGCCAGCCATGCAGCACCTCTGCTCCTGGTCCACTAACACTACCCACAACAACAGGAGGAACTTTATAAGACCCAGCCACTGAACCTACATTACAGTAGGACTTCAGTTAGCTGACAATTTTATTCCTTAAGTTTCTTTTGAAAATATAGGACTAGATTCCCTGAGACAAGAGAGTAACCTGACTGGTGACAAGAACAAAAAAGACATTTTGCAATAAGTGATCAGTAGACATTCTATGGTATAGTACAAGATGCAATACTGATAAACTTCATCACCATGGAAACAGCAATGGTAATCAGTATGGTCCCCAAAGCTCAGAGCGCTACTGTCCCACATGTATAAAAGGAAACCCAAACTGCCGCCTGTTCCCTGTGGACTGACTCTGTCCCTGCCCTGTTTTCTTTACAATCCATTCAGCCTTTCCTCTCACACACGTTTGGCTGTGTCTTGACCTAACTCTTTCATCAGGACACCGGGACCCAGGAAGCCTCCTGCCCACCAACTAACACAGTCACCGGGGACCGAGGAGTTTTCTCACTCACCAGATGCAAGAGCCTGGCGGGAGAAGAGCAGGTTCAGAGGAGAGAGGCTGAGCACGCAGCAGTGCAGCAGGAGATCCCTGCCCTCCCAGGTCCGCACAGGAGCAGGTGGAGAGCGGAGCTTCTGCTGAGCCTGAACCTGCTTCGCTGCTTGAGGCAGGAGAGTCCCCCGAAGGCCTGTGCCTTTCACCTGGGCACTGCATGCTGGTGTTCCTCATGGATTTATGCAGCAGGAAAGTGAAACTACCTCAGCAAAACATTTCTGCTCAGTGAAAGCACTTCCAGAAAAAGGAAGTAAGTAAAAAAAAAAAAAAAAAAAGGAAGTAAGCCTTTTGTAATTTCAAGACACCCAGAGATTAAAAGGATGTCAGAGATAAGTGCAGCCCAGAAGGCAAGTCTCCTGGTGACCTCTGGGGCGTTGCCTAGCCAGTACACCCAGTATATGTGCCCACTCTCCACTCTGCCCTCAATGGTCACCAGGGTCCCTGGTGCATCAGTGGGCACAGAGCTCCCAAGAAGCACCACGATCAGGAGTTTTGTGATGAACACACAGTGCTCTGGGGAGACCCGGTGAGAAAGCAGGAGGGACAGCAGAGAAGCGAGGGCTGCTCCTGTGCGTGACGCCTGCTCTGCAGGGCTGCTCTGGGCTGTGGACGCCTGGCCCAGGCTGGGTCTTTCGGCTGCCTCTCATCTTAGGAAGCATTGTGGACCTGTGGGTCTCCGTCCTGCACTCCCAGGACAGCTGCAGACACAAGAGGACAGCCTTGTCCAAAAGCAGCGAAACAGCCACCTCTCAGGGGCTGACTGAGCCGTCTTCTGAGGCCAGGGCCAGCTTTGCCATTGTGAGTTTGGCAAAAGCAGGAGGAAAATTCCCAACAATTGGACAGTCTAGAAAAGCACAGATATTTCTTCTCATGGCCATAGAAAGAGTATTAACATAAACAGAAGAACTCTTAGAAGTTATGCAGTTTTCCTGGGACTTGCCCTGAGGTGTTGGCTAGAGCTGAAACAGGGGTCTTGATTATCATCCGAGGCCGAGGTGAGCTGCCCCTCACTGTGAGCAGTCAGGAGGCCCCAGAGCAGCTGTGTGTGGTGCAGGAGAAGGTGAGAGGCTTGGGGTACACTGCAAAGCCAGGGAGGACCAGAGTCTTAGCGCCCGGAATGCAATGTGGATCCAGAGTTTCAACCTAGAGCAACTCTGAGCAGGGGACAACAGTGATGTTTCCGTTTGGGGGTATTTCTGTTGATAGACAAGTTGATTTGGCAACAAAAGCTTCGAGTAAAGTTCTGCACATGGAGTGAGAGTATGCATCTGTGTTCCCTGCACAAACACACAGGCAGCCAGGTTCGCCCAGAATCACAAAAGAGTGAAGTTCATAAACGGAGATGTTTCCACAGGAAGGCCAGGACAAGGCCAGTGGAGAGAAAGCGCAGAGAAATAACAAGGGCCAAGTCAGAAATGAAGACACCCCTGTGCCTCCGGGGTACGGGTCTCTTCTGTGCTCTCTGGCGCCTGAAGACCTAGATTGGGGTGAAGGCAGAGGGAACAGAAATGCTCCTGCGCTCATAGGGGGAGCTGTGGAAGGGCCTGGATTCTGGGGCTCCTAGCTGACCTGCTGTTAGGTAGGGGCCTGGTCAGAAGAGGTGGGCACCGTGGGCGTAGCCTGGGGCTAAACTCTTCCCCCCAGTCCCTCCTTTCTTCTCTGCTTCCTGTCCCTGGCTGTGCACAGCTCTCCTCCACCAGGCCCCTCTTCTTGCTGTCCTGCCTTGGAGCCTGCCAGCTGCAGGAAGGTGGGAGTCCAGCTAACCCTCTCCTCTGCTAAACTGTGGGTGCTACTTATTGCATCCCAGTGACAAGCAAAGTGACTAAGACAGGCAGGGTGGCTGATGCCTTCAGTAGACACACCTAACCCGGAGCTCTGGCTGCTGACTGACACCCCGACACCCCTCCTTGTCCACCATGTGTGAGGAAGGCCTGCCACTCCTATGGGCTCTGCGGGAAATGAAGAATGCAGCGACTATTGTCACGCCTGCACTGTGGTTAGGGAGACAGGAATTACAGGCACACAGTGGCATTCAGTCAGTTTTACCTTTGTGTGGTGATTTAAAGTATAAACAGTGAAAAAGCATTTAAGTCTGAAACAGGTGCCTGAGAAGTCTGCAGCCCTCACAGGCCTGTGCAGAGTGGAGATGGGGCACAGACCATGGCGGGCAGGTTCTCCCTCACGCTGCCTACTCCAGGTACAGTAGGGAAAAGATTCAATATGCAACACAATTTGTAGGATTATTTTATAATATTCACCCAAATGTCAAATGCACAGGACTGAGGCAGGAAGAAGCCAACCCTGCCCCGCCCCTGCCGTGAGCCTGCCACTTGGGGCCTGGAGGAGAAGTAGGAGACAGTGTGAGGGACTCCCCTTGAATGCAGGACAGCTGCTGCCACACTGATTGTACTGAGGCTTATTTCCATCTATTGAGATGGAGTTTGCTTCTCTCTTCCAGTGGCTCTAAGCATTGTAATAAGGCTAGCCAGGTCCTGGTACTGTCCTCTCTAAACATCTCCCGTTTCCTGGCACAGTGCTCTCTCTATAACAGATAAGCACAGCAGGATGGCAGAGCCAGTCAGCTCCAGGAATGTCACCTGGCTAGAGCCTCAAAGTACAGAGGCCATGAGTCCCTAGGGCACAAACGTTTACATATCAGAAACTGAAGCAACAGCCTCCAAAACCATTCAGTTGCTACCTTCATTGAATTAGCAGACTGGGCCTTCTGCAGTCAGTCTCCCTGCATTTTGCAAAGAGGTTTTCTACCCACCTAGCTAGCTAGCTGGGTTACTCACATGGCAGTTCCAGCCGTCCTAGTCCTCACTGTCACTCATCCTCAGGCCACCCCTTTTTCACAAGATAATAAGTTCTGGGAGAGGCCTTGGATCAGGCCTTGGTCTTCGTATCTTCATCAATATTGGATTTAGGACCCCTTGGTTGCCCTTACCTTTGGTTTTACACTCACTGTGGGTTGCACTGGAGGTGGTGGGTTGGAATTAATTTGCTGGGATTCCAATAACGTTTCAATGGGGTGACAAGCATAACTTTTTGGATGGTGAGGAAGACTAAGAAAGGGATTACAATATTTGGATTACCATATTCCCAGTTCAACAGGAGAAACCACACCCCGCACCCCTCTTCCACCCCAGGAACTTTGGATGGAAGGGACCCAGGCAGGTAGCCCAATCCCCTGCACTGCAGGACAGGCAGCCGTTGCAGGAAACGATGGGGACTCAGCGACCAGCTGATTCGGAGGAGTACAGGAAAGTGTAGGACTAAGGAGCAGGTACAGTCTCAGACCCCCAGCAGACCCAGAACAAGTCCAGGACACACAGACACAAAAAAGATTAGAAGACACACACCCGACATTTCCGAAATGATAGCAACTGAAGTAAAGAAACTACTTGGTGCTTATGTTGTTTGATTAATGTTGCATGCCTGTGTCTGGTAGTCCGAGCAACTATGTGGAGGAAAACACTGTGCAACATAGTGACTGTTGTTTATTTCCTAATCTTGTTTTTGCAATTCAGTATCATTCTCATTGGCTTGATTTGTTTGCTGTTTTGTTTTAATCTCTTCAAAATAAAAAAGTAAAAGTTTAAAAAAAGTGTGGGAGGTCTGTCCACACACTAGAGACCCAAAGAATCCAGCCAAGCACCTGGATCCCACAGCAATATCCCCCGAAGTCAACTGGAGCCCTAGAGCCCATGGCAGTGCCTCATGCAAGTCTGTGTCAAGGGTCTGCACTGGGAAGGCCCAAAGGTCAGTGGTGGAAGCTAGAAGGTCTGCACCAGCAGGGGGAAGGGTCTGTGCCAGCAGCTGAGGGATCTGCCCTGGAGCCAGGAGGTGACACTCAAGGTCAGGACCCTCTAGAGCTCCACTGAAGAGAACTGCAGCCATCCTCACTGACAGCAGATTCCCAAGCTCTTCCCACAGTGTGAACAGCTGAGTTCCTATCAGGAAAACCAGTGTGACAAACTGCTTCAGGGGGATCACAGCACACCCTCTTACCCTCAGGTTCTTCTCTTATGCTGTTGACAACAATGCTCAAGTGGGCCTTCCACACCCAGCACCATGATGACTGAGTTCAGTTGGGTGTTACCAGGTGCCCACAGTTGCAAAAGCCGGCTTGACTGTCTCTTATGGTTCAGCTCAAGCACGACCCTCTAAATCACTCAGGCACTCTGAGGTGGGGCTTTTGGAAGCTGATTGGCTCACAGGGTGCTGTGGCTGACTTCCTGTTAGGAGGTGGGGCAGGGAGGAAGGGGCGGGTCCCTGGCGGCCTAACCCGGAAGGATTTATCTCTGCCCTGCTTGTCTCTCAGATCTGCTTCCTGGTTGCCAGGAGGTGAGCAGCTTTCCCCTGAAGCCAGCCCTTCCACCATGCAGTTTCTGCACCGTGCCTGCAGAGCATGGATGCAAACCTCCTAAAACTGTGAGCAAGGTGAACCGCTCCTCCTTTGTTCCTGGTGTCAGATATTGTGTCTCAGTGATGAGAAGGTGCCCAAGAAAGCACCCTTCTTTTTAAGTCATGCCTTCTTTTTAAGTCATGTGCTGTCTTGGGACTCTGCAGACTCCCTACCACTTAAGCCTTTTCCAGATGCAGCACCTTGGTCTTGGATCTCCGGAACTGTGAGGGGAATAAGCCCTTGTTCTTTGTAAATCACCCCTTCTGGGCTGTTCAGTTATAGCAAGGGAATGTAGGCTATGCCTGTCTTGCCTAGTTTTACAAAGCTCTGCTGACTGCCAAGCTTGCTGAGGTTACACAGCCAAGTAGGGAATACAGGCATTCCTGCTTTTATGACCAAGTGGCATTTCTGTACCGAGATTGTCAGATGAATTGGTTTTTAAATGAGGAATTGTAAGTAGTATGCACATTGCAGTATTCAGAACAAAAAATAGTCAATGGAAATGTCAATTTGATGACTCTGCTCTTATCTGCATGACTCTCACATGTAGTACTGTAATAAATAACAGCATGACATTACCCTACTGTATAATGCATTGAGTGAAAATGATACCACTGTATTAAAAAGGTGTGCTGTGTAAAAAAGAGATACTGAGGTTCTACAAATAAGGTGCACAACGCTGAATAAAAAGAGAGATGAGTCCTGAGTCTGAGGACAACTTTCCACCTGACCTTTGTTCCGGCGTCATAGCTTGCCCCCTCTCATTCTCAGCAGACGACTGTGTTCTGGGTTCACTGAGAATACAGAAGCGTCAGAACTTTCCTCCATAGCTGCTCCTCCTGCCTGCTTGCGGTGCCTGGGTGTGCTCCCAGCTTTCTGTCTGGGGCTGGAGCTGAGCCATGCTCCTGCTGTTTGGTCTCCTGGCCTTGTGCTCTGGTTCTCAGCACCTTTCATTCACTCTTCAAGAATTTAGCATCTTCTGTTGCTTCTTGACAAGTTTTCCCTGGAAAGGAGCTCCCCCACTTCCCTGAAACCCAACCTTTTTTCAAGCATGCGCAAATGCTCCTCCAATCAGCTGCCAACATGTGGTTTCGCCAGCCTCTTGAACCCCGCCCCCTGTCTAATTACAAATAAAGTCTGAGGTTCTTCCACAAACCTTCCAGAGGGTGCCTGCCTGTCTTCAGTAGGCCACTCGTGCCCTCAATGAAGGCCTTTTTCCTTCTGCTCTCTCTCTCTCTCTCTCTCTCTCTCTCTCTCTCTCTCTCTCTCTCTCTCTCTCTGTCTCTCTGTGTCTATCTCTCTGTTTCTCTGTGTCCCTCTTCCTCCCTCCCCGCTTCCCCGCACTCCCTGCTGGAGTGACAACTGCAACTCACCATTTTCCCTTCCTATTCAGAGGCCATGTATCCAAACTGTGTTGCCAGCCTGCAATAACCACTAAGTCCCGCCAGAGGGCGCCACACTCCCTGCCACCTTAGCAGTGACAGGCCTGAGATCCCAGGGTCCTGGCCTTCTTTGCTTTGGGGCAGTTCCTCCCTCCTTCAGGCATGTGGGGCAGCCCACGCCTTTTTGCCTCGCACCACATTGCCAACATCCACTCCATGTCCCGGGGGGGGGTTTCCTGCTCTCCATCACCATCTTCTGCCCCCTCAGCCCTTCTCCCTCCTGCTCCTCCTCTGCCCCTCTAGTGGCCGTGTTCCCGCCCGCCCATCATGCCCACTCTCTCCTCCCAGCCTCCACCAGGCTGTCTTTGCTTTAATAACTCTCTTTGCTGTCACAGGGATACAGGCTTTATTCCTTTGATTCTTACTTCAGGAGATCTCTGTTGAGTAACGTATAAAAGGTTCCCAGTAATCTATTTATACTCACAAATGTGAAAACTGTAACAGTTATTGTGATTCACATTGGCCAAATACATGTGAGTGCACTCTGATTGGATAAGGTGTGTGTCTGTTAAGCTATTGAGGTTTCTGTGTCCTATCTACACAGATCATCTATATATGTTTCTGTGTTTGTTGTATCCACAAACAGCTGTTCTTTATTTGACCTCAACAATTTTTTCCTTTCCCATTTTTGGATCATTCATTCAACATTTAATATGCGTTATGCGTCCAGAATCATACTTGCACCTAAGTTGCCAGTGGGTTAACCTGATGTTTTAACTGGTTTTGTGAGTTTAATACGTACTGCCAATTATGTCTCATGCCTTGAGAGTCTCTCATTGTTCAAAAACGATGTTAATGGTGGTAACTGGGTTTTTCATAAGTCATCCACATGATAAATATTAAAATTGTTCCAATAATTAACAAAATGCCTTGATGGCAGAAATCCCTGAGGCAGGAGAGAGTTTGGCGCCCGCTGGCGGGCCTTGCTTATTATTGCAGGCTGGCGACAGGGATTGGACAGGTTGCCACTGAAGTGGAAGCAGCCAAGGGGCAAAAATGGGGCAAGAATGTGGTGGAGCGGGATTACTGGGTAGGACTTCAACTGACGAATCAGAAAGCGGCCACCTGGTAACATCTCACCGGCTCTTACTCATTGATCAGCGGCCCCAATGATCTCCATAACCTATGGGGGACGCCCCAACCAGGCCCGGGAGGACCTCTCCTGTTCCTGAGTTTGCGGCTGTTATCACACTGCCTAAAGCACATGCGCAGAATTAGTGACTGTTCA
Source organism: Cavia porcellus (assembly GCF_034190915.1). Classification (NCBI taxonomy): domain Eukaryota; kingdom Metazoa; phylum Chordata; class Mammalia; order Rodentia; family Caviidae; genus Cavia; species Cavia porcellus. Next base: position 6,566,988 of record NW_026947502.1, read on the forward strand.
GTAACTCTTCTTGGAAGATGCAGTCATCTTGGTCTGGTTTTGTTTGTTGAAATTTCCTAGAGTTGTAGATACCTGAAGTACTTTCCTGGCCTCTTTAGTAGAAGGGAAATAATAGTGTGCAAATAGTGTAATGACAGGAAATAATTATTTTCCTGCCCCAAATTGAGGTGAATAGAGAATGGGGCAGATTGTGACAAGCCAAGATGTCAGCTGCATAGCTCCTGTTGAGGGTTGCTTTGGGGGTGATTCTATGGTTTGCTCCAAAACTTATGCTGAAATCATGAGATATTGAGAGGTGAGCCCTTTAAGAGCTCACTTAAGCTGTACCCACCCTCTCGAATGGGTTGATCTACCCGTGCTGTCCGTGGATTGGTGGATGGATGGGTTAATGGACTGTCTTAAGAGTGAGCTTTGAGACTAAGGCCAGTCTAGCTCTAACTGTGTTTCCTGCCTTCCCTGCATAGAGCTCTGGGTTTTCTTGAGACTCTGCCCATGATAACAAGGTGGCCCCCCTCGAACTTGGACCAGAATTGTGGGTGCCCCACAGGAAACCTTGTTTTATTTTTAATAACCTATCCAGTCCGTGTTCTCATGCTGTCAGCTGCAGACATGGGCTCAGGTAAATGCTATGGGCTCCGTTTTGTCAAATTCTCTGTATTAAAATTGAGAACTAGGAAATATCCTGAGTTTTAAGTGTTTGATTCATTTTGTTCAAAGTCACAGTGACAAGAAAGGGAGAGCCGCAGGATCGTGCCTGGGCCTCTAGTGTTCCCTTCTGTGGAGCCGCAGGGACCCTGGCAGTCAATGGGAGGCTGATGGGATAACAGGAATAATCTCAGCTTGGCAGGTGGGGTTAGAAAGACAGCTCTGCAGAATGCCCACCTCCCGTCAGTCAGCTGAACCCTGGCGGAGGGACCTCTAGACACAAAGCTGACCGGGAGTGAGGAGACTGACCTGGAGGTTTGATTCAATGAACCCTGCAGAGGCAGCGCTTTCTGGGTTGAGCTGAAGGCGAAATCAGAGAAATCAGGTGCATGGAGTGTTCCATGGGTCACGGCTGGCCTGTGGGAAGCACAAGTGTCATCTCTAGGAGCCAAAGCCAAGAGCAGCCTGTGTCTCTGCCACTGCGCCCATGAAGTGGACTCTGCAAGCCCCTGCCCAAGCCTGGGAGATCCTCAGCCTACAGATAAGAGCGCACACTGCATGACGTTCTGATCGCAGCCTTCTGAGACCAAGCAGAGGCTCCAGTTAGAGCCACACCTGGACTTATGACTCTTAACCTACCCAGTGATAAACGTGTGTCGCTTTCAGCCACTGAGTGTGCGTCAGCTTGTCACTCAGCACTAGAAAGTGAGTGCATTCAGCCCGGTGCTGTGTGCTTCTGAGACTGCATCCAGTCTCTGTTTGTCAGAGTGTAGCACTGATGATGACCGCGACTACCGTGGAAGTGTGGCAGGCGAGCTGCCCGCTGGCCCTGCTGCTGAGAATGACAAGGCCCGAATGTCCGTGTCTGAAGATTCTTAACATCAGCAGGGAGGCAGGGGCACGGAATGCTGAGGTGTGGAGTCCCCTCGGCCCTGGAGACCAGGGGCCGGACGCAGGGCAGCCCTCCAGCTTTGCTCCCCCGGGATCCCCAAGTGCTGTGACCCTGGCCTCGGGGGGCCCCAGACTGAGAGACGGCAAACGATGCCACAGGACGGCGCCCTGCCTGCTGGTCAGTCCAGCTCTCCCTCACGTAGCAATGAAATAGAAATACATTCTCATCTGCCCTCTGCACCCCTGGGGCTCCCCAGTCTCCCAGCAGAGGCTTGTGAAGAAAACCGACTTCTCCAACCTACTGCTTAGAGACCCGAGTGATATCGCGTCTACAGTGTGGGATGAAAATTCAACCCTCAGCTCCGCAGCTAGAATTCGTCTACCAGGTGGCTCAGAATACCCCAAAAACTCAGAGGGAAAGCGCCTGGATGGGTGGTCACCAACAGCCCCCTGGGGCAAACACAGTTTTTTCCTAGGAGGGAGTCCACCTTCATGCTCCACCGAAAAACTTCCCTGAGTAAAATTCCCGAGAACTAAAAGGTAAATAAAGTTTAAATGGAAAAGAGCCAGGGGCGTGTAGCTGGCTGGTAAACTCTGACCTGCCAGCCACAGGGACCTGGATCGCATGCCCGGTACCACAGTAAAGGAGTTAATGAATAAAGAAAACTCAGTAGAACACGAGAATCCTGAAACATGGAAATGTTATGATAAAAACTACAAAGGGACGATTTGAGGTGTGTGGAGCAGGAACATGGAGATCTGGGCAGGCGCAGGGAACTGTGCAGAACGATCAGGGAGATTCGAAAGGAGTGAGCGAACTTCTAGAAAGGGGAAGCAGAACCCACATTTACAGCTCAGAGCTGAGGTCAACAGGAGGTTAGCCGCGGCCAGGAGAGACTCTGTGACTGGGAAGTTAGATCTGGGGAGATAATCAGGACGGAGCCCAGAGAGGCCAGGGGATGGGAAATCTGAGGGGACGTGTAGGAACACGAGAACAGTGTGGAAGGCCCACAGGCACGTGTCGGGGACAGTGAGTTTGTGTCCCTGACCTTCAGAGTGACAGCCTTAGGAGGGAGACCTTCAGGAGAGTGTAGGTCCTGGGGTGGGGCTTCCATTACTGGAACTGGTGTCATAAAAGAAACAGGGGAGCTCACCCTTCTCCACGCTGCTCCCCACCTGAGGACACCCAGGACCACCCTGTGGTCCAGGACGCAGGGCCTTCCCAGGGTGGCACCTGCCGGGCCTGGATCTTCACTTCCTGTCTCCTCTCCTGAGCTGGAGAAGGAGCGCTTGGTGCTTGAGCCGCCTAATCTAGGACAGTTTGTTATGGCAGCCGGTTCCCAGTGAGACAGCAGAGGCTTTTCCTAGAAGGAAAAAACAGAGCACAGCAGAATAAATACGGGAAGAGAGAAGAGCTGGGCATTTTCCAGAAATGGTGAACGTCACCAACCTACAGGTATGTGAATCCCAAGAGGATAAATAAAAGGCCACGCATATCAGGGCACTTTATAAAGAGACTGCAAAACATTAGACATATTAACATTAGCCTCTGTGTGTGTGTGTGTGAGTGTGTGTGTGTGTGTGTGTGTGTGTGTGTGAGTGTGTGTGTTAGGAGGATTAAATTCAAAAGTGTACCAAGAACATTTCAAAAGAAAAACAAAGCATTGTGCAAGGTTGTCAGCTGCAGTTTTTAATAGTGACTGAGGAAGCTGCAAGCTGGAGCAGATGATAACCTTGGAAAAAATGATAACCTCGCTATGCTGACAAAAGATAAAATACTGTTTAAGAAGGCAACGTGCAGTTTTGCACGCCTGTAATCCCAGCTCACAGGAGGCTGAGGCAGGAGGATCTCTGCAAATTCAAGACCGGCCTGAGCTATAAAGTGAGCCCAAAGCCAGCCTGAACTGCATAACGAGACCCTCTCAAAAAAGACAAAATACTCTTTAAGAAAGTATAAAAATGTCTGCAGACAAAGCTGGAGAGACACACGAGAGAAAGTTTTAGGGGCTTGCTTTGCTTTTTTGGGCTGCTGGGGATTGAATCCAGGACCTTTGCACCAGCCCTTTTTGTTTTTTGAGATAAGGTCTTGCTGCCCAGGTTGGCCTTGAAATTACAATCCTCCTGCCTCAGCCTCCCAAAGTGCTGAAATTACAAGCATGTGCCACCACAGCCGGCTGGAAATTTTAAAGAACATGTTCAAACAGAAACTCTGAGATGCAGAAGCAAAGCAAGAGCCAAGAGTGTAACATATGGGGGCAAATCTGGGCTCTAATAACATGTACGGAGCCCAAGGGAAAGCGCCCTAAATGGTGCGTCAGTAGTGTGTAACGCGGGTGTTCAATGGAGATGTGAAGGACTTGTATTTTATTTTTTGGTACTGGGGATCGAACTCAGGACTTCGTGCTTGCAAGGCAGGTGCTTATGCCGCTGAGCTAAGTCCCTGGCATTACTCACGTTTTCTGAAAGGGGAGTAAGGATGGTGCTTAACTTCTCATTAATACTTCACTGATTTACGTGTTAAAATACTAGGCTAACAGCTAGATACCAGAAATAAATAACTTTCAAAATAGCAGAGGATAAAACAATGAGGGAAAAAAGCTACAAACATAAAAGGAGAAAAATCAGCACATTAAGTGGAACATTTAGATGAAAAGAGGAAGGTGGGTGTGAGCGCAAAAATATTACTATAACTGATGGAAACAGAATATTGTCAAAATATCAAAATTAACCGGGTGTGGTGGCACAAGCCCATAATCCCAGCTCTCTGGAGGCTGAGGCAGGAGGGTCACTGTGAGTTCAGGGCCTGGACTGTACAGCAAGACCCTGGCTCAAAAATGGAATGAAAATACTGTTTACAGATGAGATCTAAAACATAAGAACATAGAAAGGTTGGAAGCAAAGAAGACAGAGAAGAGCTACCAGGAAAATGTCCCCCGAAGGCAGCTACCATGATAATATTAATATGAAAAGTCACAGCAGTGCCCTGCTGCCGATAGACTTGGAAAGAAGTATGAAATGTAAATGACCTTTACTTTAAGAATGTGGGGAGAGACCTCCCGACCCACTGGAGAGACCCCCTACCCCGGGGAGAGATTGCCAGACCCCAGAAACTATGCCAGACCCCGGTGGTCTCTCTGCATTTTTAAAATAAAGGTCATTTATATTTCATACTTCTTTCCAATTCTACAGGCGCGATGCACTGAGCATCTACTCCGTGTGAAGCGGTGCCTCAGCCTTTCTGAGCTGCTTCTGAAAGTTTTATTGTAGTTTACATATAATGAAAGGCACAGAATTTCCATACACAGCAGGAGGAGCTTGGAGGGGCGAATACTCTGCACAGCCCCCCAGAACTCTCCTCGGCCGCTCTGCAGGCCAGCACTGCCCTGGCCAGAGGCACAGCAGCCCGTCACCGCCCTGTGCGCTTCTCACCCGGGTCGGTCTCTCCCGGGTAGGCACTCCGTGTTGCGGTAGTGCTGTGTGTATTCGGTTCTTTCCTGCCTCGGCGGTCCTGGAGGCAGAGGGGGAGGAGGGAGCTTGAAGCCAGTGCTGAGGGCTGAGCCAGCATAGCCACCATTCTGTACTTCAGGAGGCCACAGTCCACATGAAGAAGGCTCACAGCTTCACGGCCAACCACAGAAGCCACCGTGACCAAAGAGCCCTGAGGTCCCAGCGAGGGGCCGCAGGAGAAGCTGCAGATTCTCATCCTCGTTACCAAGCGTGGCCTTGAACCTTTGCCCCTGACGCTCAGTTTCCCACGTTTCTGTGGACGAGAGGCAGGGGTCCGCCCCGAACTCTCAGCTCTGTTCTAGTGTGACTGCCTGTCACCCCAGGACCCAGCCTGTCACCTCTGCAGCAGGGAATGCAGCTGATGCAGGAGAGGGAGGACCCTCAGGGCAGGAAGACTTGAGGGATGAGCTTCCTTCTCTTTGGCAAGTCGGAGCCCAGACTGAAGGGCATTTGTTAACAGGTGGCAGAGCTGGAGGTGGCCTTCCTCTGGGCCCTGCTTTTCTGGTGGCAGCAGAAGCCTCTGCACCCCAGGCCCTTGGTTACCACTGTCAGCTGCAGGCCTGGCACTCCCGTGGGGATTTGCCGACATCTCTGACCTGCTTGGTGAGAGGCATCCTGGGCCTGGTCCCCGGGTGGCGCTGTCCCCTGCCCTGCTCACGTGGAAATACCAGTTGGCCAGGACTCATGCCAAGGCTGAGAGGGAGGAAGCTACATGAAGTGGAGAAGGGCTCCCGCGGGGGACAGCAGCTGTCAACACATTTCAGGTGAGATGAGGTAGAGTTTAGGAGAAGCAGGAAGCTTGGGCAGGTCCCCAGCACAATCTTAACTTTAAAATTAGTGCTCTTGTGTAAAAACACGTGCCCCTGGTTAAAGCGGGAATGGTTTTGCCCACGTGTTATGGCTCCTAGCTAAACGTCACCCCAAAGCCTCATTTGGTCACCGGTGGGGGGTTTTGAAGGCAGCTGGCAGGATGTGTGAGTGTGGAGGAGGGCACGATGCGGCATTAGGCATTACGGGTGTGGATAACGGGAGCCCAGCCCGCGTGGCTTGTAGCTGGGTGAATTAAAAGGGAAAGAGGGAAGGCAGGGCGCTGTGCCGTGAGCTGCTTCTCCTCCGCGATGCCCCGCTGCCTCGGGGCCAGCTGCCTGTGGACTGAAACCTCCACACACTGCGAGCCAGCAAACCTTTCTTCCTTTAACTTGGGGGTGTCAGGCATTTTGGCTCACTATGAAAAAAGTAACTAAGACCCCAAAGGATTTATAATAAGAAGCTGTGGTTGGCTCTTCTTGTCTCTAATGAAAGTTTCTTCTTCTGGAGCCACGCTTTTTTCGTTCTTTTAAAAACAAACAAACAAACAAAAAAGGGATAGAAAATATACAGAATTTTTAAAAATAGAAAACACTGATTAATATATTGCATATCATTATCTTGAATGTGGTTGTTCACATGATAACATTTAGACATGATAAAAATGATCACACAGTTAGGCAAGGAAAACACTTCTTTTTGATGAACTAACAGATAAGTTATACAGTCCTCTATCTTGTATATATTTACAGGCACACATATATGTATACATATGTATATATATAGTCGTTTCCCTTCTTTCTTTTCTCCTTTCCCCTATCCCAGTTGCTCTTTTCTTTTGAGAACTTTCTTTCCCTTTCATTTTCACAATATCTACATTTTGGATCTTATTAACTTTTTTTTACCTTACACTAGGTAGACAATGTGCTATTTACACCTGTGAGTCTAATTTATTTCACTTATGAGTGTGGTCTCTAGCTGCATCCATTTACCTCTAAAAGCCCTAAGTTTACCTCCTTTATTGCTGAGTAGTACTCCACTGTATTAAAATTCCACATTTTAAAAAATGTATTCTGTGGTTTATGGGCATTTGGTTTGTTTCCAAGATCTGGTTATTACAAGTTGTGCTGCTATAAACATGGGTGCACATATACCAGTGTGGAATGATGTTTTCAGTTCTTCTGGTAAAATACCTAGACATGCAATAACAGTCAAATAGGCCCTCCAGCCCTAGTGTTTCGAGGACTCTCCACACTGATTTCCACAGTGGCTGTACCAGTCTGCTCTCTCACCTGGAGAAGGGATCCTTTCTCCTCAAAAGCCCAGCAGCATTTGTTATTGGTTGATTTCTTTTTGTTCTCTTTCTTTTTGAGACATGGTCTCACCATGCAGCTCAGGCTGGCCTTGAGCTCACTTTGTAGCCCAGGCTGGTCTTGAGCTTGCAAGGATCCTCTTGCCTCAGCCTCCTGTGCTGGGATTACAGGTGTGAGCCACCACGCCCACCTAGTGGGTTAATTTCTTGGTGATAGTCATTCTTTGTGGAGTGAGATGGAATCTTAGTGTTGTTTTAACTTGCATTTTTAAGATGACCAGTGATGTTGAACATTGATGACCATGATGTTAAACATTTCTTCATATATTTATTGGCCATTTGTATTTCTTCATCTGAGAAGTGAGTGTGTGTCTCAGACGCTCATTTTTGGATTGAGTCTTTGAATCTGGGCGAGCCTGATTTTTTAAAATTCTTTATGTGTTCTAGATATGCCCATTATCTGAGGAACAGTTGGCTAAAACTTTTTTCCCATTCTGTGGGTTTTCTTTTCACTCTTTTGGTGATTTCTTTTGATTTTGTTTTTGTTTTTTTGTACCAGGGATCAAACTCATGGCCTTGCATTTGCCAAGCAGGTACTTACACTGCTGAGCTAAACCCCCAACCTGTTGGTGTTTTCTTTTGATGCGCAAAAGCTTTTTAATAAGATGAGATTCCTGTTGTTGATTCTTTGCAGTATTTCCCATGCAGTTTGCATTTTGCATGAACTCTGTATTTACCCCTATGTCTTCAAAATATCCACCTATCTTGTCTTCCAGTAGACTTGGTGTTTGTATTTTAATTTTAGATCTTTGATCCATTTTGACTTTAGTTTAGTGCATGGTGGTAGACATGGGCCTAGCTTTAGTCTTCGGCCTATTGAAAGCAGTTTTTCCAGTACCACTTATGAAAGAGACTAGCTTTCTTCCAGTGACCGTGTTTGGCCCCGTTGCCAAATGTAAAGTGGCTAAGTGTGTTCGTAGTTGTGTCCGCATCTTCTGTTCTGTTCCTCTGATCCTCAGGTCTATTTTTCTTTTTGCAGTACCATGCTGATTTTACCACAGTAGCTTTGAAGCATAATTTCAAGTCTGGGACTGTGATGCCTCCTGCCTTTCCTTTGTAGCCCAGCATTGCCTTTGCTATTTTAGGTCTCTTCTGGTTCCAGATAAATTTTAGATCTGTAAGGTATGCTGATGGTATTTTGATCAGGATTGCATTAGATCTATGTAACCAGTTTGGGGACTATGGCCATTTTCACTATGTTGGCCCTTCCTATTCAAGAGCAAAGGGTATATTTAGATTTTCTGATAGCTTCTTCAGTCTCCTAGTTTTCAGTGTACTGATCTTTTATCTCCTTTGTTGGATTAATTCATAAGTATTTCATTGTTTTGGATGCTATTGCGAAAGGTGTCATTTCCAGAATTTTTCTTTCCGTGAATTTGTTGTTTGTGTACAGAAATGCTATTGATTTTTGAGTGCTGACTTTGTATCTAGCTACATTGCTGAATTTGCTTACTAACTCTAGTAATCTTTTGGTGGAGTTTTTGGGGCCTTCTCTGTAGAGCATCGTGTCATCTGCAAATAAAGATAATTCACTGGCTTCCTTTTCTATCTTTGTTCCTTTTACTTCTCTCTTGTCCAGTTGTTCTGGCTAACGCTTCCCAAACTCTATTGCATGAGAGCGGTGGTCGTGGACATCCTTGTTGCAGACGGGCTGGAGTTTGAGATTTCATGTGGCCTTTGCATTTTGTCATTTTCACCTCGGGTTAATATTTAGGTCTTTGCAATCCCGCTAGTCTGGACTGTCCACTGCTTGTGATTTAAGGTCCTACTGTGTGGCTGATGTTCACCCACCCGCTGTGCCCTGCAGTGCAGGGGCGGTGCAGTCACCTACACTACTCCCGTGGGTGAGTCCTGTGTTCTTCCGAGGCTGACTAGTTAGGAATATTGATGTGAACCAACCCTTAGCTCCTGTTGTTATTGTGGCCTCAGACTGTCCCAGGTCACCAGCCCTCTGTCCATGGTGTACGCTCCTACTGTGCCACTGGGGGTCTCGTAGTCCCTTTTGGGTTCCTCCGGTTGGGGGAGGCCTCCCTGGCACTGGCACTGGCCCACCTGGGGTTCTCTATAGGGACGAAGGGCTTACTCGTGCTCTTGCCACCCTACCGAGCTCTGCCAGCTGGATGGAGAGTTTTCAGACAGAAAGTCAACAAACAAATAACAAAACTGAATCACACCTGTGAACAAATGGACTTGATAGACATATACAGAGTGTTCCATCCAACAACATCAAAATATACATTCTTCTCAGCAATACATGGGACATTCTCTAAAATAGATCATATACTAGCCCACAGAACATATTTAAATAAATAGAAAAATTGAAATTATCCCATGCATGTTATCAGATCATAGAGCCATGAAACTAGAAATTAATGATAAAAGAAACTGCAAAAATCCCACAAACACATGGAAATTGAATAACACATTCTTGAGCAATCAATGGGTCACAGGGCAAATTAAAGAAGAAATTAAACAATACCTACAAGCAAATGAAAATACAAATACAACCTACCGGAGTCTGTGGGATGCAATGAAAGTTGTCCTCAGAGGAAAATTTATTGCACTGAGTTCCCACATCAGGAAAGCAGAACGAATACAAGTAAATAACCTGATGCTACACCTCAGACCTCTAGAAAAAGCAGAGCAAGTCAATTCCAAAGGAAAGGAATGGAGGAAAATATAAAAATCAGAGCAGAAATTAATGCAATAGAGGCTAAGTAAAGAATCAATGAATCAGAGTTGGTTCTTAGAAAGAATAAATAAAATCGATAAGCCCCTAGTCACCCTTATTTAAAAAAGGGGAAAAAAAAGCTCAAATTCATGCAATAAGGAATGAAAACGGCGAAATCACTACAGACTCTGTACAAATACAGAAGATCATCAAAACCTATTTTGAAAACCTCTACTCTCATAGGTTTGATAACACAGAAGAAATAGATAGATTCCTAGAAACTTATGAAGTACCAAAGCTAGGTCAAGAAGACGTAAAACTGCTGAAAAACCCATTTTCTATTAATGAAATTGGAAATGTAATTAAGTCCTAACGTACAAAGAAGAGCCCAGGCCCAGATGGAATCACTGCAGAATTCTACAAGAAATACAAACAAGACCTAATGCCGACACTCCTCAACCTCTTCAATGAAACCAAAAGGGAAGCAATCCTTCCTAAGTCATTCCTGGAAGCAAATATTATTCTAGTAACAAAACCTGAGAAAGACCCAACTAAAAAAGAGAACTACAGGCCAATCTTCCTAATGAACACAGATGCAAAAATCCTCAATAAAATATTGGCAAATAGGATGCAGCAAATCATCAAGAAGATTATACACCATGACCAAGTGGGGTTCATCCCAGGCATGCAGGGATGGTTCAACATATGTAAATCAATAAATATAATCCACCATATAAATAAACCAAAAGTGAGAATCACATGATCCTTTCTATAGATGCAGAAAAAGCTTTTGATAAGGTCCAACATTTATTCATGATAACCTTACACAAAATTGGAATAGATGGTCTTTATCTCAATATGATAAAGGCCATCTAGGACAATCCAACAGCCAGTATCGTACTAAATGGCCAAAAACTGAAGGCCTTTACCTTAAAATCAGGCACAAGACAAGAATGTCTCTTATTACCACTCCTATTTACTATAGTACTGGAAATACTAGCCAGAGCAATTAGAGTATAGAGAGAAATAAATGGGATAAAGATAGGAAAAGAGGAAGTTAAATTATCATTATTTGTGCATGACATGATACTCTACATAGAAGATCCCCAAAACTCCATTGAAAGACTGCTAGATATAATAAATAAATTCAGCAATGTAGCTGGATACAAAATCAATACTCGAAAATCACTAGCATTCCTATACACAACAACAAAATCACAGAGAGAGAAATAAGAGAAGCCACACCCTTCACACTAGCAACCAAAAAAATGAAATATTTAGGGATGATTCTCACGAAAGAAGTGAAAGATCTATATAGGGAGAATTATAATACACTGAAAAAAATTGCAGAGGATCTCAGAAAATGGAAAGACATCCCTTGCTCACGGATAGGAATAATAAATATTGTGAAAATGGCCATCCTCCCAAAACTATTATACAGATTCAATGCAATCTCAATTAAAATACTATCACATACCTCATAAGTCTAAAGAAATCACTCCTAAAATTCATCTGGAACCAGAAGAGCCCTAGAATAGCAAAGACGGTTCTAAGCAGCAAAGGCAAGGCAGGAGGCATCATATCCTTGATAGAAGTTACACTACAAAGCAATCATAGTAAAATCAACATAGTACTGGAATAAAAACAGAACTGAAGATCAGTGGAATAGATTAAAAGATACAACCACAACTACAAACACACTCAACCACCTTATCTTTGAATTAGGGGCCAAACATGTTCATTGGAAGAAGAATAGTCTCTTTAATAAATGATGTTGGAAAAACTGGCTCTCCATATGCCGAAAACTAAAACTAGACCCATGCCTATCACCATGTACTAAATTAAAATCTAAATGGATCAAAGATCTGAATATTAAAACAGAAACACTAAATCTATTGGAAAACAAATTGGTAAAACCTTGAAGACATAGGGGTAGGTAGAGAATTCATGAAGAGGAATCAAACAGCATGGGAAATACTTCCCAGAATCAATAAATGGGATCACCTCTTATTAAAAAGTTTCTGCACATCAAAAGAAATCTTCAGCATAGTGAAAAGAAAACCCACAAACTGGGAAAAAATGTTAGTGAACTGTCCCTCAGACAAAGGACTTCTGTCTAAAACATATAAAGAATTAAAATCAGACCCCCAAAAGTCAAAGATCCAATCCAAAAATGGGCATCTGAGATGAATACATACTTCTCAGATGAAGAAATATAAATGGCAAATAAATACATGAAAAAATGTTCATCATCATTACTCATTAGAGAAATGCAAATTAAAACCACACTGAGATTTCATCTCACTTCAGAAAGAATGGCCAGGATCAAGAAAACTACCAACAACAAATGCTGGAGAGGCCGTGGGGAAAAAGGAACTCTCCTGCACTGCTGGTGGGAGTGTAGACTGATGCAACCTTTGTGGAGGTCAGTCTAGAGATTTCTCAAAAAGCTGGGATTGGAAGTCCCATTTCTTCCAGCTATTCCACTTCTAGGTATATTCCCAGTAGAACTGAAAAACATCATATCACAGTGATATATGTGCACCCATGTTTATAGCAGCAAATTTTTAATAGCCAGATCTTGGAAACAACATAAGTGTCCATCAGCTGAGGAATGAATAAAAAAGATGTAGTATTTTTATATAACACTTTTCAGAGATGTTTATAAATTAAAAACATTGAGATGTTTATAAATACATGGATGCATCTTGAGACCATACTCATAAGTGAAATAAATCAAACTCACATGTATAAATACTGAATGGTTTCCCTAGTGTCAGAAATGGTAAGAATACATAAAATATGTGATAATCATGAGTCCCCCATTATATTGCTTTGAAGCCTTATAATGTTTTCATTCATTAGTTGGGATGGTTTTATTCTGGGTTGTTTGACTTTATTGTCTGTTATGGTACAAACAGCTATTTTGAAGAAAACAAGACATTATAATAGCTAGCACTGCTTTAATAGCATCTAGTTTTGAAGTCCCATAAGCTTTTGTTCTTCTGTCTCTGTTGGTTTTTCATGTTGTATCTTACTGGATTTTATTATAGGTGATAGTATAAACAATATTTTTTATGAAAAGGAGATAATATAGTAACCATTGTTCGTTTTCTGTTAGTTTGTTGTGAATACCCTGTAATATTTCATTCTCTTGAATGGTTTCACACTGCCTTGTTATGTTTGATACTATAGTATATGAAGGTATACTCCAATATTTCAAGGAAAGAGACACTATGGTAGCTACTGTTATGTCAGGTTGTCTTGTGGTGAAACACTATGTTGCTTAAATTATTCTGTTATTACCTTTTTTATGTCTTCTTTTATCTTAATCTTTTTCTAAATAATAAAAAAAAACAGACACACTGATCCAGGAGTGCTGATCCAGGAGTGTCATTATGTGAAACCCAGCAATACTATTATTCTGTGCTCAGAGTGATTTTAGCCTGCTTGGGTTTGTTCATTCTCAACATAACCGAAGGTATGGAGAACTGTATGTATGTTTAAGTGTATAGGATTGATAACCATATCACTAAGTTTTTGTTGAACGGAACTGGTTGCAGTCGCGCTGTTTGAATCCCCACTTTACATGCTCCACTTCTGTATCTTGAATAACTATTTGTAAGAAGAGAGTATGTAAATATCAACTAGTGATTTCTTACTGTTTATTCTTTTTTTGTAAGTATGTTTTATTTCTACCCATTTTCTGTTTTGTTTAGTCTTTCTTTAAATAAAATTTTAAAAAAAGAATTATAAATGCTCATAGCAAGTAATTACTCAAACCAGCCTCAGAAGTTCCCCGAGTGAGAGCAGAGGCATTGCTCTCTGGAGATTGGTAAAGTGGGGAGAGGCAGGGTGGCCCGTGGCTGTAATCCTAGCTTTCTGGGAGGCTGAGGCAGGCAGATGGCCCGTTCAACTCTAACCTGGGCTGCTTAGTGACTTGGTGAGAGCTTCTCTCAAAATAAAAACTAAGGCAGGAGGCCTGGGGATGTCGCTCAATGTGAAGACCCTGGATTCATCCCTCAGTTCTGGGGATTATATTTGAGCTGAGTATGTGAGTACATATCAGGGCCTGCAGGAACACCTCTGGAGGGATTGAAGGTCTCAAGGTAGTTGCCGGATATTGAAGGCAAAGAAGAGGTAAGTGGGGAATATAATCAGGTGAGATGAGACCATTAAGTGTCACACTTTTTCTTGTCTGTTCTTCTAGAGATTCATTATGCATACAAGCAATAAAACACGCCCCTTCCTTTTTATCCAAAAGCTGTGCTGTGGTTCTGTTCATTTGGCCTACAGTGTAATTCGTGTCTAGTATGTCCGTATTAAGTGTTTATCTGGTTGACTTATCCATTAAAGAAGTGGTTTCTACTATGATTGTATCACATCTATTTCTTCCTTTATATCCATTAGTTCGCTGATGTGCTGAAGTGTTGGCAATTTGGCTTCACATATACACACATATAATTGCTATTATTGATGAGTTACTGTTATTAAATAATGACCTTTGTGTTTTTGGACGCGAGGTCTATTTTTTTCATAACTTTAAAGAAAAATCTGCAAAGCTGGAGATTTAGCTCAGTGGTATAAGCGCCTGCCTGGCAAGTGCAAGGTCATGAGTTCGATCCCCAGTACCAGTAATAGCCAAATCTGCAGAAAGAAAGAGAAGCTTTGATAATGCATACCACTCAAACATACTGCAATGTCATCTCTTTAAAAATCACTTATCCTTTGAGAATACATCGAAAGATCAGTGTGGCTCGACCCCAAATTCTCATTTCCAGTAATAACCATAGATGAGATTCGTTTTCCCGATTATAAAAGCAACATGTGCTCATGAAGCTATGTTACAGAAAACACAGCAAGTGCAGAGATTATGACTGTTTCAAAACCCACCCTCGGGGACTCCGCCCAAGCTCCCCTAGATTGCACAAGTAGGTTCCCACGAACGCGGTCCTTCCTGAAATCGCAGGATTAGGCCGTTAGGTGGTGCTGTGGAGCAGAGAACGGAGTGGCACTGGAGGTGGAGCGCGACACCACGTGACCCCGGTCGGGGCTCCAGTGTCACGTGACAGGGTCCGGAAGCGGCTGCAGGGCAGCCAAAAGGATGGTTAGGACCCCGCGCTGAGCCGACCAGCTGGGGTGTGCGGAGGCTGGACCCGGACCCGGAGCCGGAGTCCAGACGGTGAGTGCCAGCACTGCCCGCTGCCCGCTGCCCGCTGCCAGCGGTGGCCGGCTTGGCGGGTGCCCTGCTCGCCGTCCTCCCAGCGGAGCAGATACTCCGGGGCAGGCTCCCCGGGTTAGCGACCGGACCTGAGCGCGGCAGCGACCTTCCCAGTGACCCGGAGCGGGGCCGGATCCTGGGGCGGCCTCCCTGGACCCAGCGAGTTGGGGAGGCTTCCTGTCCTGTTTGACAGGTGAGGGATCAGCGGATCATTCACACCAGCAGCTCGGGCTTTATGCAAGCTCCGCAAGGGGGCTCGCTCGCTCTCCTGGGCGGGAGAGCCTGCCTCGCCGGCTGCGGGAGCGGTGCCCCAGAATGGCTAAAAATGGGACATCAGGTCTCAGTACAGACCTGCAAGACCCTGGGGAGTCAGGTGGTGCAGCGCCCTCCTCGAACCGCAAGAGAAACCGAGGCCTGGGAGGTGCTGGCTAGGAGCTTGCCCGAGGTCACCCAGAGTGGCTCGAAGCCCGGTGTCCCTGGGATTTAGCAGCTTTTTGCCTTCCCGCCTCCCGAGAGAAACCTGGCTGTGCAAGGCTTCAGCCGGGCTCCTCCTCCCCAGAGTCCTATTTGTTTAGCTCTGCCTTCTCCATGCCTGGGGTTAGATTGGCTCTGGGCGTGGCTCCCTGTTTGTACATGTTTTTTTTTTTTTTTTTTTTTTTTCCTGCAAACTCATCACTCTGTCGACTTGGTTGCTGAATGTCCTGCAATTTTGTGTGTCTTACGAAAAATAGGAAATATGGTTTGGAACATGTCCTTGGCTTGGCTGTGCCACAGGGGAGCCCAGGCATTAACCGGGGAATGGAAAGACCTCTGTTTTATTTTTTCTGTACCTTGGCCGATTTAAATGGATGTTTTGCAATTCTGTGACGCTTGTTGAAATAAGATAGCACGATCTATTGGAAAGAGAGGAGGTGCGGATTCAAGAGATTTTGTTGCCATTTGCCAGTCTTTCAGCCACCTTGGGTGACTCCCGTCCTTTCCTTGGTCCTCAATCTGTACAGTGGTAGGGTGACTCCCCTCGACTCTGATGGTCTCTGCATCGAGGTCTTTTCTTTTTTTATCCAGAGTAATTAATCTTTCTCCCTGTATCCATTAAGTACCAGCTGCAGTGCAACAAGACTTAATCTACTTGTCCAAAAAGTGGTTTCCTGTACTGTTTGACATGAGATTCTCCTCTTCTCTTCTCTGTATTATGTGAAAGCTAAATACTGACAGCCGACTGTAATGTGTCTTTTGCCATCAGGGCCCTTGTTGGATTTTTGTCTAGTTCCTAGTTTCTGGTATTCCTTGGCAAACTTTTCTTTAAAGATGTTCTCAAGAGGCTGTGTGCAGCAGATACTGCTCTAATGACAGTTAAGTTATTGTGCTCTTGTATTTTGGTTGTGTTTTTTAAAATTGCCTGCTCTTGAGTCCTTGCTTTCTCTTTGAACCATGTCACTGCTCGCGTAGCCTTATCTTCCTGGCCGTCAAATCGCTCAGAGCTGTCTTTCCCTGTTTGCAAGCTGTGTGAGCAGGAGGGTTCATTTGCTTTCTGACAGTCCAGAGACCACAACTAGGAACGTCCACAGAAATGCCAGAAAGGAAGTGGTTTTTGGGTGAGCATGAAGACTTTTAAAGAATTGTCTTCTGCAAGAGAACATAGAGGCTGCAGGTGCTGGTCACCATGGTCATAGTCACTGGGTAATTACCTTGGGAGATGCTGCAGATCAAAGAACTGTGTCAGGCAGAAGAGAGCCTGATAGTTTTAAGTTTTCCTCCCTTTGAGGCCCTCTTCACCTTGAAGGCCTCAGTTCTTTACATGTTTCATATCTCAAGGGTCAGGCGCTGAGGGCGTTATTGCTGTTAATGATACATTTCTTCTTCCTCCCTGATCTGAAGGCCGATCCTGCACCTGCTGGGTGAACAGTCTCTTGTTTATGCTTTTGCTGGCCTGGTGCTGATAACCTTCCAGAAGGGTGTTACTGATTAGTACTGCTAACGCTTAGAGCAGCGTTTCATTTTCCCATTAAGAAACCTTCATTGAGGCACAGTCCAGGGCTGGGAAAATCCTGTGCGGTCCTCATATGGCCAGACCTTGTGGAGGTGAGTTCCAAAATGGACATCTGTATAGTAAGTGTGGGGTTCCCGGGATGCGGCCTTCAGTGTGGGGTCCCTGGGATGAAGCCTTCGGACTGTGCCAGAATAGAAACCACAGGTTGCTGTGTTGGTGCTGTGCCCCCTCCAACATATTCCCCAACTCGACACCGGGCCAGCTTTCGGTGACCTTCTTTGGCGGGAAAGTCTTGTCTGTGCTTCTCTTTTCTTCAAAGCCAGGAATCTGCCCTTGTGGGCTCCTGAGATGCTCATGGCTCTCAGGTCACTGTTTCCAAGACAGGGCCCTGGCTCAGCTTCTGGAGTAATAACTGAGAAAGTACTGTAGCGTTTCTATAGTGAACCTCCTGGCTTTCCATCCCTGAATGTCTCTATAGTAATAATCACAGTCATCTCCATTAATGAGGGTCCATAGCCCAGACATCATAGCTAGTATTTATCTCCCTGGCGATATTGTGATGGAAATGTTGTTAATGATATCTTTCAGGTGAGGAAGTCAAGGCAAGAGAGTAACTTGGCTCAGAGTTGTACAGACAACTGCAGTCAAAGTTCCCCCATCCCAGGACTGAGGATTAAATGCAGGATCTTACACTGAGCTGTATCCTCAGTCTTTTTCTATTTTTAAGTTTTGAGATAGCATCTTGCTAAATTTCCCAGGCTGGAGATGAACTCATGGTCCTCCTGCATCAGCCTCCTGAGTATCTGGGATTACAGGCAGGTGTTACCAGGCAGGTGCCCTGCCAACTAGGGTGCCCTTTACTATGCAGAATACTAGCTTCTTAATCATGCCCCAGGCTCTAGGGCCAGTTTTCTTTGGAGACTTTAGAGACTTTAGAGACTTTTTCTTTGGAGACTTTAGGGTAGGTAATGTACAGTGTGGTGGAAAGAACTTTGGACTGGTTTGCTGGAATCTAATTTCCATTTTCCTTTCCCTAGCTGGGACCTGGGACTGACGGTCTCTCTTACCTTTAGTTAGGAAGCTACAGCAGAATCTTCAGAGGTTGATTTAGGTAAAAAGTGAGGTGTTTGCCTTCTCAGCAGCAGCTGGGCAGGAGCTGCTGAGGTCAGCACCGCCCTGGGGCTGGCTGGGGCAGGAGTCTTGATTCCTGGATTGCACGCTGGTGGGTTTGATGGACTCGGTGTGATGCTATTTGGAAACCACTGGTGTAGAAGGCCTGGCTTTCACTTCCTCCCGCAGACCACAGTTCGCCTGCCAGTCTGTGTCCTTGCTTCTGTCTGTAGGATTCCAGCGGTGGGGGAGAGAGCATGTGTGGACTGGACTTCAAAATCCACCTCAGGAGAATTACTTCAAAATAAAGGACAGCACTTTGAGTGTGAGGTATCACCCATGTGTGGCCTCTGGCAGGAGGTGAGGCTTGAGGTGTGCCCATCCTAATGAGATCATATATATATATATATATATATATATATATATATATATACACACATTTTATTGTATTGCTTTGTGTAAACCTGTCTACAGTTAATGTCACCCAAAAAGCTGTTAAAAATAAGATGCTCCTGCAAATGCAGCCTGGAATCAGGTTGGGTCCTGAAATCTCTTAACTTTTTTTCCTTTTCCTTTTAATCTATTTAATTTAATATATTCCAAGATAATATCATTTCAACGTATAAATAGCACAACATTATAAAGGCAAAAGCTATGTTGCAATTTTTTTTTGGTACCAAGTCATTGAAATCCAATGTGGAGGCATCTCAGATGTGATGGACCAGATTTCATGGTACAGCTTTAGAATATTTTAGCATCTCTTGAGTCCTCATCTGCTTTTATTTTGAACAAACTCAGTCATTAAAAAACTAAATTTCTGGAATTTCAGAAGTGTACTTAGCATCTTGTGCTGTCTCTTAATTCTATACCAAAATAAAATAATGATGGGCTTTGGGATGCAGGACTCTTGGGTGGGTCAATTATATTTTTCTGAACTCTGATAGCTGCTTTAAAATGAAAACGGCATTTGAATTTCAGAAAAGAGTTTCTTTCCTTAAAATATCACTACAGAATTCTACTTAAAAATTCCTCACCTCTATACATTTAACATGCGATTGTTTTTCCCCCCAAATTTAGTTTGTGGACACCTTTTCCGTGCTTCATGCAACACATAGTGTTTCCAGCTGCCCACTTTTAGTGCCAGGCTTCGGGTGTATTTTGTAGCCTAAAGAGAAACTCTTCCCTACTGAGGCGGCGTTTGAAAGGCAGTGCGTATAATGAAAAAGAGGGCAGTGCCTCGAGGTTCTCCAGATAGCTGCTGTTTCGGTGCGATTTTGGCTGACTCCTC
Organism: Cavia porcellus; assembly: GCF_034190915.1. Classification (NCBI taxonomy): domain Eukaryota; kingdom Metazoa; phylum Chordata; class Mammalia; order Rodentia; family Caviidae; genus Cavia; species Cavia porcellus. The sequence continues at coordinate 6,586,490 of NW_026947502.1, forward strand.
ACAGCACCACCCATCCCCACAGACTTCCTTTGCAGGTTAGTCTTCTGGGTCTGAAGGTTACAGGGATTGTAACGTCATGTAAGTGGACCACATACAACATCGCCTTTGTTCCTGGCCCCCAGGAACCTGAAGGACAAGCTTGTTTCCAACTTTCATGTTTTGCAGCCCTTGTGTTGACAGGTAACAGATCCTAATAAAACCTCCCACAGCACAGAACCAGCAGTTGGGGCAGTAGATTTGGAAACCAGGCTCCATCAAGGGCAGGGTGGCCCTGGAGGCCAGAGCTTCTGGCCTTGGTCACCAGAAGGGGCTGACTGCCCCTCCAGGGTTTAGGTGCCTGCAGGACAGTTCCAGCAAAGGGCTTGTGCTTTGACTTTGCCAGGGGCAAGAAATGCTTTCTCTCCTGGACCTGTCTGTTCCATTTGGACAGCTGCCTGTGGTCAAAGGTCCCTCCTTTTCTGTAGCCAAACAAAGAATTACAATCCTTCATTTCCACCCCAAAGAGCGTCTAATCCATATAATGACCTTTAAGGACAGTTTTTGTGTCTCCTGAATTACTGGGTTGAACCTGATTCTCAGTGCTCCAACCATTCCTCCTTTACTTGTCCCCCCAACCTTGCCGTCCCTCACTGATCCGGCCTAGAGCCCTGGTGCTGTCCTCATCCCTGTTACCTCGTGCTGCCCAGGGCAGAGTGTGGCGCGTGGGTAAACGGACCTGTGCTCACCTCACTGACTCTGTCACTTCCTAATGTAACCTAGGCTTTGACTGAGTGATTTGTATTCAATCTAGAGCAGCACAGAATATTAAAGAGAGGAGACAACTAGATAAGAGAAGAGTTTAATGAGGGGGCACAGAGGGAGTCCACAGAGAAGGCTGTGGGCTCTCTGCAGACAAAGGGCAGGCTCTGCCTGATACAGCCTCTGATGGGGAGAGGGCTCTGGGCACTGATGTGAGCTGATTTATTTCGTGAGAGTGCAGGGGACTGGGTGAACCTTTACATTCCTGGGCTTTGGCAGACTTTGGGGAGGGAGAAGCCATAGGGGCATCTGGGAAGGAGGTGTGCGTTATCAGGACACAGCTTGGAATTGTGGCCATGAGGGTTGTGCTGTCTCTCAGATGGGAGTGGGGGGACCTAACAGGCTTAAGTTTCCTTATTTGACATCTATTGCTATTGGCTTCTTTTAAGCTCATCACTAAACAAAGCCTTTTTTTTTCTTTTTTTCAATTGCCATGTGGTGGCTAAGTCACCTCGTCTATGATGTGCTGTTGCTTATTGCATTTCACACCGTAGATTTCAGGTTTTGCATTTTCTTAGCAACTTGCTCATGTGGGTAAGCTTAGTATTTATATACAGCATAAACAAGACTCTTTGCAGTGTTTGAAATGCATTCAGCTCCGTACTGAATGTGCATCCATGATTTCTTGATCGATGGGAGGAACTGGGCAACTTCAGTAGCATGCACAGCATTCACTTGGGAGATTCTCATCCTCATGATTTTGGTAGTCAGGAGAGACTAGACACTAGCTGCTGTTTGCATGAATGCACCCCTTGGTTCTGGAACATTAGAACTGGAGAGGAGCTGAGAGATACTTTAGTCCACACACTCCACCCCTTCCCCCCACCACACATTTGAAAACTAACATCCTACACGAAGGAAATTGTTCAAAGTTACAAAGCAGACTGGTGATGGAGGCAACCTTAGAACCCAGGCCTGCTGACAAGCATATGTATTAATTTCCTAGCTTCTGCCTGTATAGCAAGAGATTTTCAACTTATTATGTTGATACCTTATAGATTTGTCTTGCTGATTCCCTTCTAAATTTAATTTCCCCCAAGCTGGATGATATCCTTGAATTCCTCTAGAAGCTGAGGAAATGAAACCCTCTCCAGCAGTGAAGCAAGGCAGGATCCCCCTGCTGAGATTCTCAGGTCCTGCTGTGGTGTGAATATGGTTTGTCCTCACACTGGGGCTTGGTGTCCAATGCAATGGTGTTGAGAGGTGGTGGGGTCATGAGGGGTTTGCTTCACCCTCATGAAGGGGTTAATGTAACTTTCAAGAGAATGGGCTGATTATTGTGACAGTGGGTTGTTATGAAGTGATCCCCTTTTATCTCTCTCACCACGTGACCTGTCTTTCTCATGTACCCACTGGCTTTCCATTTTTCTGCAATGCAACCATGGGACCCTCAACAGAGGCCAAGTACATGCTGGTGCCACACTGTTGGACAGTCTTGGACCTTCAGGACAGTGGGCTCTTTTCTTAATGAATTATCCAGGTTCAGGCATTTTGTTATAGCAACAGGAAACAGACTAGGATCGGTTACTTTCTGTCAAGTACTTTCCTTGTAAGATTGTGTGGGGCCTTTCCTATGTTCCAGCTGGTGGGTATCTTAGTTACTTTTGCTTTGCTGGGGCAAAGTACCTGATATCAACAAGTTGAAAGTGGGGAAGGTTTACTTTGGCTCACATTTTGTAGTGGGTTCAGTCCGTAGTCAGCTAGCTCCAAGGCAGAGCAGCATGGCAGAGGAAAAAGAGTTCATGACATGGCAGCGGGAAGCAGGGAGGCATGAAGGAAGGAGGAAGGATGTATGCTGTTCTGGACAGCATCCTCAGGGACCCACCTCTTCTCACCAGACCTCGCTTCCTAACATCACACCCAGGGGAAACCCATCGGTAGACGAATCCAGTATCATATACCTGTGACTCAGTCCCACACACCCATCACCTCCCAAAAGCCCACCTATGAGTGTATGAGACTTTGGGAAACATCTAGATACAAGCCATAACATTCTGCTCTTGCCCCCAAAAGACACATGTGCATCTCTTTATGCAAGATGCATATAATCCATTTCTAAGGTTGCCGAAATCCCTGACAGTTTCAGCCCTGCTGAAAAGTCCAAGTCCAAAGTCTCATGTGAGATTTAGCATTCTTAGCTGTGAGCACCGGTAAGAACGAAGAGAAAGTTAAGCACTTACACTATTCAACTGCACAATAAAAACATTCCAAATCCAAAAGGTACAAATAGGGGGATAGAGATGAATGGCATCAAAGCAAGACCAAAGTTAACAGGCAAGCATTAAATCCCACAGTTGTATGTCCACCCTGCAGGGTCATTTATGGAAAGATGTGAACTGGAAAGGACTTGGGTGGCCCCACTGCTGTGGCGCTACCAGTGGTTGTGTCCCTCATGGCTTCTCTTTCAGACTGGCTTTGCTCAGACGATCCGTATTTCTGGCTTCTCCAGTCTTCTGGGGTCTACCCTGCATTTCCAGCTTCACACTCACAGCTTCACACATTGCCCTCTCAGGGACACACTGCCTGCCCTTTCAGGCCTTTTTCTGAAATTTGGGTAGAATTCTTGCATTCTATCTAAAACCAGCACTGTATGGATGATCCCAGGATCTGCTACCAGCTAGAGCCAGGCTTCCTTCAAGCCAGGGGTTGAAGCCTGGATTGCTGAGCCCTATGAGCCCAATCCTGAGGAACAAATTCCCTAGGCCCTACCATTCTGGACCATGGTGCCTCTCTTCTCAAAGCAAAGTCTTTTGCCTTTGCAGCTTTGACCCTGCAAAGAGTAGAGTCTTGCTGGCTCATGTAATACTTTCAGGCCATCTTTTCTCTTGTCCTGTTGCTTTTCAGGAACCAAGTCCTCCACTGCTCCATCTTTGTAGGCCACAACTTTACCAAAGTTTCTTTACCTAAACAGACTAAAACCTTTTTAAGTCATTTGGTTGGGACATTTGCTCTGATTTTGAAGGTATAGCTGGCTAATGGCCCCCAATGGTAACTGTGTCACTGCCTCAATATTATACTGCCTTGAAATTTCTTCCACTGGATCAATTAGCCTGGTTCCCTTAATCTCAGATTCCTACAATGTCTCTGGACATGAACAAAATGCAGATGAATGTTCTGCCAAACTATTAACACACATGGCTTGGAGTCCAACTTCCAGTGTAGTCCTTGTTCTGAATTGAAACCTCCTGAGCCTGGACTTTCTCAGCTGCACTTCTGTCAGCATTCTGGTCATCCGTGCTCTGACTACAATCTCCCATCAAGCTGTGCTTACAGAATTTATGGCTGCTTCTCCAACTGACATATCTCAAACCTTTTAAACTTTTCCCACAAACCACTTCCAAAGTCTTCAGAATCACCTGATCATGTATCATCCCAGCAACAACCCCACTTCTGGTACCAAAAGCTGTTTTAGTTATTTTCTCATTTCTGAGACAAAGTACCTACTACCCACAAGTTAAAAGGAGGACAGGGTTTTCTTGGGGGCTCACAGTTTATGGAGGTTTCAGTCCACAATCAGCTGGTTCCAAGGCAGAGCAGCATGGCAGAGGAGAAAGAGTTTATGATGTGGCAGCAGGAAGCAGGGAGAGAGAAAGGAAGGAGGAGGGATGTATACTGTTCTGGGTGGCACTCACAGTGACCTAGCTCTTCTCACCAGACCTCATTTCCCAGGATCATACCCAGATAAAACCCATCAGTGGACTAATCTGGTATCATATACCCATGACTCAGTACCACACACCCACATTCCAGTCACCTCCCCAAAGCCACTTATGAGTGCATGAGGTCTTAGGGAACATCTTGAGGCCATAGCAGTGGGTTGGAGTGCAGCTAGTTTTTAATAATTTCCAGGAACTGGCTCTCTTAGCAGAGAGCTGTCCTTTAGCACCTGGTGTTGGGAACTGAGGTGTGCTATGGTTTCAATCTCGAATGACCCCCCAGAGTTTGATGTAGTTAGAGGTAGGGTTTTGGGGAGGTGATTGGATAGTGGGAGTGCTGTGCTCATTGGTAGATTGGTTTATCGATGAGTTCATAGCTGAATGTGCTGTTTGTTAGGAGTTGGGGACTGGGGGAAGAAGTGTGTCCCTGGGGATGGGTCTTTGGAAGGTGCATCTCCTTCCCTGGCTCCCCTTCTCCTCTGCCTTCATGGATTCAGCATCTTTCCTCTTCATTGCCCTTCAGCCAGGCTCTTTCTGCCTTGGAGCCAGTGGAACTGTGAGCGGAATAATCCTACCCTCCTTGTAAGTTGCAGGTGTTGCGTGTTTTGCCCTTGTGATGGGAAAACGGTAATCCAGGGTGCTGGGCAATGATAGTTGGATGTCTGATCTCCTTGTTGGATTTTTGAGACTGCACATCAGGCTCAGGTGAGGTCCACCCACATTCTCCCAAGTGTCAGAATTTTTAGTTCTGATTTTGTTGTCAGCGTACCTTTCCCCTTTGCCGATTGTGTGTCACATCCCTCACAGCTCCCTGTGTTGCTTTCAGGAGCTGTTCCAAGTTCAGACTGAGCAACAGGACATACATTTTCTGCTATGCTGCTCCCTCCCTGCAGCAGGGCAGAGCCTCCATCTTTGGGGCCTGGTTGTTTATGTATAAGGTGAGGGGGTGGAGAGACCTCTGTAGATGATTTTAGCAGCATTCTCCAGGTCTCTGGGGCTTCTACAGCTCCCGGAGGGTTTCTCACCACATGTCTTAGAGCAGCCCTTGTTCCTGCTTTTCTGCAGCAGCATCAGAAGAGACTCCACCCTTACCAACCTTCACCCACACACAACAGGAAGGTTTGCTCCTCTCACCATCTTTTAAAATTGAGCAAACTCATAAAAATTAACAGGAAGATGGTATGGGGAGAAAAAGGGGTGTGAGGCCTTCCCTTCCCTTCGTAAAGATCACTGCTGACAGTCCTGTAAAAGACAGGTTAATAAGTCAAGGAAAACATTTGTTTAATCAAAGTTTTATATGACAGAGACTCCTTCAGAAATGGAGACGCGAGCAAGGCGTGGTGGTGGATGCCTGTAATCCCAGTACTCTGAGAACTGCAAGGCTGAGCCTGGCCTGGGCGGTTTAGAACCTAGTGAGACCTTGTCTCAAAAGTGTAAAAGAGGACCGGGGATGTAGCTCAGTAGGAAGGACCTGAGATTGTCCTGGAAGGGAAGCCCAGCAAGGCCTGAGTATTCAGATCCTTCCTGCCCTCTCTGTCGAGTTCCTTCTTCCTAGCCAGGGATAGACCCTCTGGAGTGAGGGTCTGCACAGGGGAAGGAGAAGAGAGAAAGTGGCCTTTCTAGGTTTGGTGGCAGCCTTGGGGGAAAGGAGAGGAGTTTGAGTATTAGGACCAGCCCTTGGGAAGCCCAGCTGGCCTGGAGTTTGTGCGTATCTTGCATTAGCTCCTCAGAGCGCTGGGATTGTAGACCTGAGTCACAGTGCCCAGCTCCTGACACCTGCTAAAGAGTGCAGGACAAGCCTGGGGTCATGGTAGGAAAGAGGGATCGACACTGGTGTTCCTTGAACCCAGTGGGGAGCTTGAGCAGAATCCAGTGGTCCAGAGGGTAGGCCTCCCACGCTCCCTCCTGCCCACATCCTTTCCTCTCTCTTCTCCCCTCCCCTTCTTCGCTCTCCTCTCTTCCCTCTCCTCCTCTGTTTTAAATGATCCTCAGGCCTGTGTGTGCTACCACAGGCAGCAAGGTCACATGCAATGAGATTTGTTAGTGAAGGCAAAGGAGAAAGAGGGTCCAGTGAGAAATACACATCCTCCGAGAGCTCGCCCTGGGGAAGGCGTGTGACACAGCTACTATTCGAGGTACAGGGAACCAGCTCCATGGAAGGAGTAGTTACCTGTGACAGAAGGAGCAGGAAGACTTCTGGAAGCGTTTGCATCAGCCCTGCCCTCCCTGGCATTGCCTCACCCCCTGTACCATGACAAATTTGAACATTTATGAGTGGGTACGCTCCGGGAGGGGTGGGAGCACAAGCCGAGCAAGCTTGGCCTGCCCCCGTGTACTTTGCACCTCTTGAATTTCCTTTGGTACCAGGCGCTCTGGTTGTACTTAATCCACGGTGTAGCTGGCACAGTGCGAGGCTGTGACTATGGCTGCCCCTGCCCCAGAGTCCACCCGGGGCTTGGAGCTCGAGGCCCCAGCTGCTGCAGGTGATAACGCCGGCCCTGTTCCTGCAGCTGCCATGTCCACGCAGAGGCTCCGGAACGAAGACTACCAGGACTACAGCTCCACTGACGCAAGCCCCGAGGAGAGCCCATCCGAGAGCCTGGGCAACTTCTCACCCGGCACCTACCAGCGTTTCGGGGAAAGCAACACGACGTGAGTAGCTGTGACCTTGTGTCCCCCTTTGTCAGTTCTGCACTTTTTTGTTTGTTTGTTTTTGTTGGGTATCAGGGATTGAACTCACGACCTCGCACTTACCAGGCAGGCACTCATGCTGCTGAGCTAAGTCCCTGGCCCCTTGTCAGTTCTACATGTTCGAGATGAAAGTAAGCAATAAAGAGACAGGGTAAGCCGCAGCGCTGAGTCACCCTGGTGGCCGCCACTCTTTCTTGCTCTTTGCTTCAGTTGTTCCTTGAAGAACGCTGGTGCCTGGACTTAATCTCATCTCAGAACCATGTGTTGTGTGCACTGGATTTCTAAATGCCTCCAAGCCCGGTTGGAAACCTCTTTGGCTGATCCCAGCCCCAGCTCCGCCCCCCCACTTCTGCCCTTTCGCTGAGGAGCCCTTTCCTCTGGCTGCAGAGGGGAGATGGGGGAAATCAGTCCTGAACCTGGACGGTCCAGCAGTTGGTAGAGCAGAGGGGAACACTTTGGTTTCATAGAGAGAGCTTCAGTCTCATCCCTGGAAACTGAAACCTAACACCTCTCTTCGCTGACTTTGGCCCTTTTCGGGCCTTGGTTTACCCAGATGGAAAAACAAATTTGAGAGGCCCAGTCTAAACTGTGCTGTGTGGTGATCACACTTGATTCAGAAGGTTCAGGGGAAGCTTTTCTACTCCCTGGAGTTTCCCTGCTGCTCCTGAACCCCACAGACTGCTGACGTTTCTTGGGATCCCAGAAATGTCTTGGAATCCTGTCCTTTGTAGCTCTTCTGCTTATCTTCAAGCTGAGTTCACCCTTCTGGGGTTCCCTTGTGGGTTGGGGTGCCTTGCCGAAGTGTCCTAGAGTGATGCAGCCCCCTGACCCTCCAAGGGACACGGAAGCTTGTCTTGAAGCCCGCTCTGTAGAAGCTCCTGCCCACGTGCTCTCCAGGGAGGGGCACTGTCTTTTGTGACCTGGAATGGGTGTGAAGAATTGGTCAGCTCCTGAGGACCACAAGCTGCTTTTTGTATACAAAGATTCTGGCTTGGCAGCTTCTTCCCCACGTGGTGTGTGCTTTGGTAGATTTCCCATTTGCAGGCAGTGTTAGCAAAAGATTGCTTCCAGCCAGCTGTCAGCAGTGAGGACCACCCTTCCCCTCTCCCCTTGAACCTCGTCCATGCCCTAAGGGTTCCCCAGGCAGAAGGAGCTCCACGCTTGGCCAGGGTCCTGTGTCAGCTTGTCTCTGGGAAGCTGTTATTGTGAAATAGTCCCTTCAGGCTTCTGTCTCTGTAGTTTCTGTTCCAGTTTTTGCTGCTTCTTATTCTGAGGCGTCAGCTTATCTATGCCTGCAGTAAGAGCTCTAGCTCTCCATTTTTATAGAGACTTGCAAAGTGCAAATCTCACCAGCAGGCGTTCTCAGCATAGGTGCCTGTGGGTTTTGCAATGTGAAGGATGCCTTCTGCGAATCTTTTGTCCACATAGGAAAATAACCAATAGCCAGGTCAAAATTATTTCCCCTCACTTGTTAAGACTTGAGTACATCAGAAGATACTTTCCTTGGGCTTAGATTGGGATATTTTCCCGAGTGTCCTGCTCTGACATTGCCATGTGATGTAGGGACCAGGATGCCCATCTGTAGCTGACACAGACCTCGCAGCCCCACCACAGCTGGTCCAGGTAGCAGGACAGCTCCCTGCAAGATTCGTTACTTCTGTCCAAGGGCACAGGAGCCGCACAAGCGTTTGTGCCCAGAGTGAGTGAGTTAGATTGATTTGGGGACCTTGTTAGCCTGGGTGAACCTCTGATATGGAAGACGTGGCAGGGACAGGTTTTGAGTTGGATTCCTTGGCTTTTTGTGCTTGCCCTACCCTGTTACATAGTTCGCTAAGGAACAGAGTGCCAGGAAATGCCCATTAACCTATCGTGTGTACCTAGGCTACCCATTGGCTCTTCTGGAAGTTAAAGGTTCAGTTCAGACCCCTAATTACAGGGTACAAAGGAGAACTCCTGACATCTCCACTATGATGAACTAGGAAGTGAGACTTTCCTAACATTTGATGTTATCAAGCCGTTGAATTTATTGACAGCAGCCTTGGTTTATACTGTCACGTATATTTTCCTTTTCCATGAGTCATATAATAGCAGCTAGAGATTGTGCCAGGCAGGCTGAGAGCCCAGCTGAGTAGACCTGGCCTTCCCTAGGGGATCTGGAGCAGCCCTCTGCCAAGCGTGGTCTGCAGTCTTTGGGGGCTCAGATCATGCCAACATGTCTAAAGAGCACAGAACCCCTTCAGCGTAGCTCTGACGCATTGGTGACGTTCATGCTGAGGCAACAGACACTGCCAGGTAAACAGCAGGCACCATGGCATGAACCAAGGCAGTGGCCACAGATGGTGCCAGTCCCATGCATTTCCACTGGCACACAGGAGGAAAAGAAAAAAAGCCAATTTCACTCAAGAGTGTTCAAAATAAAGTTAATCAGATCACTAACTTTATTAAATTGCAACCCCTTGGGACAGGTCTCATTACTACACTTAGGACAGAGACTGAAAATACCAACGTGAGTTCTGCAGCAGCTGTCTGGACGGGCTGCTTTATTTCTTTTAATACTATTTTTACTAGAAAAACAATGAACTGGGGCTGGGGATTTAGCTCACCAGCATAAATGCCTGCCTTGCAAGCAGGTAGTCGTGAGTTCGATCCCTGGTACCGATAAAAATGAAAAAAAGACAAAAAAAAAAAAAAAGAAAATAAAAGAAAAACAATGAACTATAGTTCAGTCAGAACTGAGTGGTTGGCGTTTTCTTGGTAATTAAAGAAGGGAATCTGTCCTCGTGGAAAGAAAAGAAAGGGACCTGTCAACTCAAGAAAAATGGTGTAAGCCGGGTGTGGTGGCACACGCCTGTAACCCCAGCACTCAGAGGCTGAGGTTGAGAATTAGAGACCAGCCTGGGCCACAAAGTGAGCTCAAGGCTGACGTGAACGGCATAGCGAGACCCTGTCCCAACAAAAGACAAAAAAAAAAAAAAAAAAAGAAAGAAAGAAAACAAAAAACAGTGTTTGTTGCCCACAGTGAAATTTGAGCTTTCAAGAAAAATTAGAAAAAATGAACAGCAAAAAAGAGAGGACCAGGATAGCTCAGCAGGACAGCGACTGCCTGGCAAATGTGAGGCCCTGAGTTTGGTTCCCAGTACCAAAAAGGAAAATAGTTTAAAAGAAAGAAAGAAAGAAAGAACAATACAACCTCCTTGTATCCCAGCTCTGTGAGCTTGACAGCTTCTCACTGCATAAAACTTTCCAGACGAGACCAGCAGTGATATTAATGAATGTGGTTTTTTCAGTGTTGTATTCTGAGAGATGTTAGCATTTGGAGGATTTGCATAACTCAGGGGACCAATATCCATCCAGTACCCTGAATGTGATGTTAGAGACTGTGCATGGGGGCGAGATCCACCAAAGGGCAGGACCACCAGTGGATGTGAGTGTAATAAAGTCCAAAAAGCTCACGCATTACACATTGCAGCCCAACTCTGAGAAATGATCATGTGTTCATTCCAAAGTTGTGGGAAACAAAAATTCCTGTAACTACTTCCTTACCCAGCCACATGTCTAAATTTTCTGTCTTCAGTTAATCAAGGCATATAAGACGTCAAAAAGACAGTCTCATTTTCACAATTTTCTTTTGAAAATGGAGTTGCTTTTTAAAAATGTTACTTGTATGAGCAGGTAATGAAATTATGAAATCGTTATTTTTAATGAAATGTTTTAAATTTTTCTGCTATAATTTTTAATATCTACCAACAAGATACAGTCTCTATAAACAACAACTATTGGGGGTCCTTCACTTATCAGAGAATAAAGAGATCATGAGACCAAAAAAGTAATAAGCACTACTGAAGGAATATAAACGGAGTTTTGCTGTTTTGCTGGGCTTTTCTCTTCCCTCTTTAGCTGCAAGGGCTCCCGGCCGGCTGCTAGGTTGCTTTTCTGATGCTCACGAAGTCTTGGGTGGTGTCTGCTCAGGACCGTTTTTTGCAAAGAGCTATTTGGATTAGTGGCCTGTTTGTTCTGAGCCAAAGGGAGCCCAGAAGCTGTCCTGGTCAGTTCCCTCACTCTATAGACGAAGCAGCAGCCCCCGGGGAGAACAGGGGTTTGTTGTGTGCGGGTGATGGCAGAGTGGGCCCGGAGGCTCCAGGCGGATGGGTTTGGGGCTGTTTCTTCACCCTTGCACCGAGTGGGTTAACTTCACCAGGCTAGAAGGTGAGTGGGCTCACTGTGCCCTGGTCACTGGCTGCTGCTGATGTCTCTGGACCCTGGGAACCCCCGTTTTTTTCTCGATCTTTCCTGGAAATTTGGAGCAGAGTGGGAAGATAACGAGCTGTTCTTCCTGAGGTCAGAGGACAGGGTAAAATCACTTTCCAAAAGGTGTGGCTAGGTCTTATTAACAGCCTTTATGAGTGACAATTATTACTTGGGAATGTCAGACCTGAAAACCATGTGTTTAAGTGACCGTGTTGAGAGATTCATGTTATTTGTGCAGGAGAATTTCCAGACACTGTCAGGGGCCCAATCCTGGGTGGCTTAGACCGAGTGATGCGTTTGACTTCCTTCCTTTTCCTTTGGAGGTAACAAAGGATGAGAAAAAAAAATACCAAGCCAAGTGTGCTCCTCCACTGCCTCTCCTTAGTGAGCCCCCTCTGCCTTAGCCAAGGGGGATCTCCCCGCATGCTCCCCTTCACTCTGGCCACGCCTCACTTTCTCTCTGGGGTCCTCTCACCTGGCTGCCCTCGTCCCCAGTGGCATCTTCTTCCTCAGCAGTTGCTGTTTGTACCGTGTGTGTCCTGCTGGACCCCACTCGAGTCCGTCTGCCCTACCAGGCTTACCTGGATCCCTTTTCCCTGGGCTCTGTTCCCGGGCTTCTCTCCAGACGTGGTCTTTCCACCATGCGTGGTTGTGAATGTGTTTGCTTATCTTCCGTGGATCATGATTTCCAGAAACTGAGCTGTTCATCTGATTCTTGCCTGTTTCCAGTGCCGCAGTTGATACCTAGTAGAACCGAGTAGATGATAAAGAATTGAATGAGGACGTGTAAGGGGTTGCAGCTTGAGGGAACACCAGTAGAGGCGCGAAAATTTGCCTCAAGTCAGAAGGCTGACCAGGTAACCATTGAGACCATCAGAGATGGCTGCTCCAGTGCCAGGATGAGCCAGCAGTTATTTTTTCCCCCCAGTTCACAATGCAGTGGGGACCTCCAGCCTCTCATGGGCTTTCCCGACTTTTATCTGGGCTTCTCCTCTCCCGCCAGTGTCTGTGCTTCACGTATCCCCTCTTGCTGTTTTTGGGAGTCAGCTTGGTGGTTAGAAGCAGAAGGACACGGTAGAAGGCCTAGAGCCTGCCTGTGCCCTGCTGCCTGGCGCCCGAGAGAGGCCTGGGCACAGCGGGTAAGCATGAGCTCTGGGTGGAATCCTGGTGCAGTGCTTTACCGGGTGTGTGACCTTTGAGCAAGTTGCTTCCTTATGCAGAAAATCAAATCTCATCAATCCAGCGGGAGAATGTGCTAGGCGCTTTGTGTGGTGCTGAGCACTTCCTAAGCCCTCACTTCCACCGTGGTTAACTTGCCTGTGTCTCCTTTCCTTCCGCTTCAGATGGTTCCAGACCTTGATCCACCTGTTAAAGGGCAACATTGGCACAGGACTCCTGGGATTGCCTCTGGCAGTGAAAAATGCAGGCATCTTGGTAAGGGTCTGTACGGTGCAGCAAAGTCTCATGCCAGGTTTTAGGAGGGAGTGTTTTAGTTTTTGATTATTTCACTTAAAACACTATATGTTAGAAAGCTGCTGCTTTTTTTTAAATTCAGCCAAAAAAGCAAACTGGAGCTGTCCATTCCCCTAAAGATGTTTAGTAAGGGCTGTCTGTGAGCCAGGCACTAACAGGCTGTCGGACCAAAGTCCCTGTCCCCTGCCCCCCCAAAAGTCCTTGTCCCCAGGGAGCTTGCTTTGTGGTGGAGAGCACACACTCGAAATGGGCCAGGCAGTTCTGTCGATAATGTGAACTGATGAGCTGACAGATAGCTGCCCATTTTCTCTGTCCCCTAGCCCTGCCCCTCAGTGAGACACGTGACCTCTCCTTAGGATTCATCTAGATGGCCTGCCCAAAGCTGTTCTGGTGCAGATATATGGCTGGTCCTCTGCTAAGTGGCTCTTCCCCCACATCCCTTCTCCCTAGAGCCCCGGGATCTTCAGTCCTGCCAAATGCAGCAGTCTCCGTAGGGACTTGCTTGCATCCCTGTCCCCCTTGGGGCTGCCTCCCTGGAAGCCAGCGAAGTCTGTGTGCACGCCCCCCTCCCAGAGCATGTCTCCATGATCGTGCTTCTCTCCTGTGGGCCAGGGGTCTAGCCCCGGACAGCACTGAGTAGCGTTTTAGTCACCTGTAGGTCGAGTTTCCTTTGGGCTTCCCTCTTAACCCCGCCTGTTTCTGTCTCCTCTCCTTTCTGCAACGCCTGTCCCAGCTGGGTCCCCTCAGCCTGCTGGTGATCGGCATTGTGGCCGTGCACTGCATGGGCCTCCTGGTGAAGTGTGCGCGCCACTTCTGTCACAGGTGAGTGCCCTGATCTGCCCCCCGGGGGACAGGCTGTTACCTTTGGCTTCTTTCCCAGCCCTGGAAGCAGGAATGCACGCAACTTGCGCTCCGTTCTTCTTCCCACGGTGGGAGGATGGCTGCTCAGTATTGAAGCCCAGTGCACATCGCTTAGTAAACTTCCCCAGGTCCAGTGCGTAGAGGCTGCGCTGGAAGTTCATGTGCTTTACAGGGCTCCTGCCACTGAAGTGGTTCTCTAGGTGGTTGTGAAAGGACCTGACCCATGGATCTGGATCTAGCTCTTGGGGTCCTGAGAGCACCACATGGGAGGCTCGGGAGTGGCACCCCCGGGGGCGAGCGGTGAGGAACTGGCCTAGGTCTCAGAGTCTCCGTTAGTTCTGTCACTGTCACTAACTGACACACTCTCCCTTCCTCTGTTTTTTCCCCCCTCCCAGACTGAACAAACCCTTTGTGGACTACGGTGACACCGTGATGTATGGTCTAGAATCCTGCCCCAGCCCCTGGCTCCGGAACCATGCCCACTGGGGAAGGTAACTGGTTTCCTGTTTCCTTTCAGCCGTGGCCTCCCAGAGTGGAGGCCTTCAGATAAGGGTGTGGGGACCAGGGCAGCAGAAGGGAGTGTTGTTTGGGTCAGCTCTGCTGCTGGAGAGCTGTGTGACCTTGGGCCGTGTGTCCCTTTTCTTCTCTGGCCTCAGTTTTGGGGCCTGGCCTAGAAGATCTCCCCTGACCATTCCAGCTTTGACAGTCTGTGGCCAGCGATCATGTGTGATTCCCTCATTTGCCCAGAAAATGTGTTTTATTTTATTGTATTTTTTTTGTGGTACTGGGGACAGAACTCACAACCTTATACTTGCCAGGCAGGGGCATATGCCACTGAGCTAAATCCCCAGCCCCAGCAAATGTATTTTAAACACAGCCTGTAAGTGGACCAACAGTTCTAGGTCGGGAAGAAAGATGGCCTGGGATAAAACAGTCCCACCCTCCCAGAGTTTCTGCCCAGGGTAGAGAGAAGCATCCACAGGTAAGGTCGTCTGTTAGGGGTGGGGAGCGTGAGGGATGGGACAGACATCTGGGGCCTCAGGGGAGGAGCGTCAGCGTTGCTCAGGCCTGGCCCGTGCTCAGGGGAGCACACAGAGAAGGGAGAGCAGGAGTGGGCAGGAGACAGCCTGGGAGCAGTGAGAGTGTCTGTTTCCTCCTCGCAGTGACTTTCCAGATGCCCGCAGGGACCTGCACTACTCTTGTTCCCTATAGCTCCACGTCGAGGACAGATGCCATTGAGGGCTGAATCTTTGTTCTGTTTTGTTCAACTGAACCACTTAAAGCCATGTTCTCTAGAGTGAAGTTCCTTTTGGGGGGTCAGAGAAGAAACGTAGCTTTCGTCTCTGAGTCAGCTTTGTCCTGTGATGCAGATTCTGTCACTGCTTTTTTTTGTACCGGGGATCGAACTCACAGCCTTGCGCTTGCCAGGCAGGCGCTTGTGCCGCTGAGCTACATCCCCGGCCCTCTGTCACTCTTTTGGCAGAGTCCTTTCCTGTTGATTGTGAGAAGCCAGACAGGCAGGTGCCCATTGTGAGTGAGCTGGTTGCTTGTTAATCCTTCCTGCCTCCTCCTCTGCCTGTGCTTCCAGTACCCTCCCTTTTCATAAAATGTGTTCTCATAGGAAAAGCATTTTTTTAACAAGACAGAAGGACATAAAGTTAAGAGTAAACACTTTTACACAGTTACATATGGGTACCCTTTTGGAACTTTCTGTATGTTTGTGAACATTCATATGTTCTGCAATGTTTTTTACGTTGGGAGATTTGCTTTTCCCCCTTATGTGTCTGAGATAGTTTTCTCTATCAGCGCATGTAGATTTAACCGTCTTCCCAGTGCCCCATTGAGGAATGGTCCATGGCTTAACTGCTTTCCTCTGGTGGCCCTGTAGGTTGTTGGCAGCTGTTGTGTAACTGTGCCCTCACCGGAGTTATCCAGGTGCCTTTATTTCTTTGTATTTAGATCGGTTTTGGATACAGGTTAGAGGAAGAGCCTATGAAGATTGTTCTTCTGGGTCTTTTATTTCAGAGTCTCCCTGTGGCTTTAAGAAGCAAAGGCCTGAGATGGGGCAGGTGGGCAGTGGGGAGAGAGGAGGCCAGGGGCTGTGACAATTCCCTGACCTCGTGCTGAGTTCTAGATAGGAAACTGGGAAAGGGACCTCGGGACCACACACGTAGAGCTTCTCTCCTTCCTCCCAGAGCTTCAGGCTGGTGGCGCAGACACAGGTCTTCCCCTTCTGGGACATGCTTGTCCTCGTCCTATTGGGGAGGACCCGTGATGACTTTAAGAGCACTTGGGAAGCACCCGTCTCCCTGCGAGGCCACCATCTGCATTGTGATGATCTTACCTGTTCCCTCCCCTCTCCAGGCGCATAGTGGACTTCTTCCTGATCGTCACCCAGCTGGGATTCTGCTGTGTCTATTTTGTGTTTCTGGCTGACAACTTTAAACAGGTAGGATCCTGATCAAAGAGAAAGAATAACAAGAGATATGTCAAATTTCTAGTTAGGATTCCTGCTAAGCTAATTTTGGTCCCCAGAAGAGTTAAAAGGTTTTAGACTTTATAGACTACAGTTCCTCTTATTTGACTCTCAAGTCTAGAGCACAGAGATACCCCAAAATGTCTTGTCTACCCTTCTGTCTTAGGTGAGATGCGCTCGAACCCGGGTGCTAACGAGAACCGTGGAGCTCTTCAGGGAAGATTCCCAGCCCACGGGTGTCGCAAGCCTTGTTTGTACCCTGGAGCCTTCATCAGGGCTTCTTCCCACCAGACACCATCGGCTTCGTTGGCAGGGTTTTTCTTTCTGCCCTTCGTTCTAGGTGATCGAAGCCGCCAACGGGACCACAAACAACTGCCACATCAACGAGACGGTGATCCTGACACCCACCATGGACTCGAGGCTCTACATGGTCACCTTCCTGCCCTTCCTGGTGCTGCTGGTCTTCATCCGGAACCTCCGGGTGCTGTCCATCTTCTCCCTGCTGGCCAACCTGAGCATGCTGGTCAGCCTGGTCATGATCTACCAGTTCATAGTCCAGGTATGAACCCGAGCCCTCCCTGGCCTGTGAAATACCTGAGAGACAAAACGAGGAAGTGGAATGTAAGCAGTTACCTGTTACCTGCCTGTGGCCTATTTAGATTAAGAGTTCTTAGTGTCAGCACTGTTGAGATTTTGGGCCAGGTAATTTTTTTTTTTTTTTTTTTTTGTAGGCAATAGAGGAAACTATTCCCCAAGTTGTGACAATCTGACATTCCCTAGATGTTGTCCAGTGTCCTGGGGAGATGCCTTTAGTCGCCCGTGTTGCAATCGCTGGTTTTGAATTTTTTGATTCAATTCTCAGTGCATGATTAGTGCACATGATTGGAAAACAGGGGGTGGGGGAAAAATGAAGATCAAAATAGAAATGGATTTTTCTAATCTGTGTTTCCATAAGGTAATTCTTTACCGACTCTAGTTTTGCATTTACTTCTCAAAATTACAAATCAGCTCGTGGTTTGCACCGCTTGCTCAGCCTGGCGAGCGGGTCTGCGGGCCAGTGGGGGAGGGAGGGCATCTGAACATCAGTGAGGGGACCAGGTGTGAGCAGGCCGCGCTGGATGGCTGGGGGAAAGATGATGCACTGCACCAAGATTCAAGAGAAGGAAAAGAAGTAAAGGTAGGCAAATAACAGCATAACGTAAAGGAAAGATACTTATATGTCACTTCCTGTGAACTCACATCAGTTCCTGTTCATTAACGTGCAGACCACACAAAGCTGCTGAATGCCCATCTGTGCGCTGATGGTCTCCTCAGATGCGCCTGCTGTGTGAGTGGCCGGATGGGTCCTAGAGCTCATGGAGACATTGTGTGATTATGGTGTACAGGCAACACATTAAACAAAAATATATTTTTAAAACAATATGTAGAAGTTACCTGTAGAGTTCATTTAAGTGTTTTCTCTGTCGCCAGTGCGTCACAGAACTCTCCGAGTCAGGCGCTGTGGTGCCAACCTGTAATTCCACTGCTCCGAGGCTGAGGCAGGAGGATCAAAAGTGTGAGACCAGCTGGGTGGCTTTGAGACCCTGTGTCAAGATAAAAAGGGCTGGGCTGCCGCGCAGTGTGAGAGCACTTGCTTAGCATGCACGTGGCTCTGAATCCAACCCCCAGTGCCGTGGGAAAAAAATCTCTCCAGGTTGACAAGCCTGGCTCTCCTCACTCTTCAGCTGCTCCCTAGAAACAGAGAACAGATGTGGAGCAGGTCATTTAACCGGACCACCAGTGGGCAGTGGGCTCCTCTCTGCGGCCGCGGAGATGTTTGTCTGAAGGCACAGTTGCGGAGGAGCGTGCACTTCTGCCTGCTTTCCACCGCCCACTGGCGCTCTCCAAGGCCGCCAGCTGCTTTCGTGTCCATGGCCTTCCACGCTGGGCACACCTCTGCTTTTCTACCCCAGCCAACTCTGGCTGCTCAGCCCAGTTAATCGTGATCATCCTGACAGTGAGCACTGCCTCGTTGTTACACAGTGACCCAGTCACTACCAGTGTGGCTCCTGAGGGATCAGCGGGTCCCAGGAAGCAGGGCCTCTGTGCCCTGAGGGAACTGTGTAATGAGTTCAGATTAAATTGTCCCCAGTGGACGTGCGCTGAGGCTTCCTTGCCACGGTTAGTCAGATGGGTGGCAGATACAGACCCTTCTGCAGAGGAGAACTCTGTCTTTTCTCTCCTGTGCCAGAGATAAACCATGTTTGAGAGTTTGTTGCCTAATGCCAAGCTCCTGGCTCCTGTGCGTGTGCCTCATAGGGGGCAGGTCATGGTCCCCCAGCTGAGTAGGTCGCCCCATCTTCATGGCTCGGTTCTGGGCCCAGAGCCTTGCCCACAAGTACGTCTCCTAATTCTGAGATGTGTTTTTGCACAGTTATGCTGATTTCAAAATTAGAATATATTTTCATCTATATGTATAGGTTATGGCATGTTCTTAAAAAGCTTTTTTAGAATTGATAGTGTAGTAGAATTGAGGAGATAACGCTAATAATGAGCTATTTTAATTTGCATGTTTTTTCCTATTTAGTTGGTTAGGTTGTGAATCAGTAGCAGCATTAAGTAGGTAGAGTTTATACATTGCTTCTGTATGTGTATGTGTGTCGTTCTGCAGTTCAGGCCAGCCGTGGGCTCACTTTGTAGCTCAGGCTGGTCTCCAACTTGCAGTGATTCTCCTGCCTCAGCCTCCCGAGTTCTGGGATTATAGGCTTGTACCACCAGGCCCAGCAACACTTTGCTTCTGTTGGTCCCATTCACACAGCGTCCTAGAAGATATGAGTCGTGAAACTCCCTCTCTGAACCCTCAGTCTGATCTGATGTACGAACCTGGACAGGTTCACCCCTCACCCACAGAAACACCTGTTTCCAGGAACTTCCGTTTCATTTGTGACTCAGGAATAATTAGAGGCAATCTCACTCTCGTGTGTCATTGTAGAGGAATAATACCTATTAGTCTGTCTTGGTTCTGGATGCTAAAGTGTGTGTTGTAAATAAACAAGTCTGATTTCTGAGCTGGGCCCCATAAAAAGCATGGCTTTTTCTTGTCCTTTTTTCCTCCCAGAGACTACAGTATAGTTGTTTTAAAGTCTTTTAGAGACTCTTGCCCCAGAGGTTAGTAACAGAGCTCCTTTTGTTCACCTACGGTTATTCCATCACGCTGTTAGAGCATGCCCCATCCATGTCTAAGGACCGGTGCAGAAGCAGTAGTTTTGTTTCCTGAAGTCCAATGTGGAAAGCAGGGCAGCTGCTTCTGGCACTGCTGGGAGGTGGAGCGTAGTGGGAGGAAATTAGACCTGGGGAAGTAATGTTGAAGAGCTGCTGGGACCCCAGCTCCTCCTCCTCCCTCTTTGCTTCCTGGCTGCCATGAGGTGAGCAGCTTTGCTCCCACGTGTGCTCTCACCATGGTTTGCTGCCTCACACCAGGCCCAAAACAACAGAAGCAAACAGCTGTGGACGGAAATCACTGAAACTGAGGTGAAATAAGGCTTTTTCCCTTATTTGTTGTTTGTTTCAGGTATTTTATCTCAGTGACTAATACAATAGTTCAGTCAGTTTTAAGCCAGGCGTGGTGGTGCACCCCTGTAATTCCAGCACTTGGGAGGCCGAGGCGGGAGTATTGTTACAGGTTTGAGACCAGCCTGGGCTACAAAGTGAGCTCAAGACCTGCTTGAATTACATAGTGAGACCCTGTCTCAAAAAGACACACAAAAAAAATCAGTTTTAAAACATGATGTCTTGGTCTGTTTCCTGTTATTGCAACAGAGTAACCACAACTGGACAGTTTATGAAGAAAGGGAGTTTGTTTAACTCATGGTTCTGGAATGTGAAAAGCCTGGATAGTGGTGAGGCCCTCGGCTGCTCCTGGCATGGTGGCAAAGTGGAAGGGCATGCCATTGTGTGTGCAGGAGACCAGACAGGGCACAGCGCACTTTCTAGTGCCCTCACAGTAGCTGACCTAGGTCCCTGAGAGTGAGGACTTATTTATTCCCTGATGAGAATGAGAAAGGAGGCATTCGTGCCTTCAAAGACCTCTCAAAGGGTGCGGTGTGATCACAGTGTCACTCAGGGTCCAGCCTGGGCTTTGGAGGGGACAGGTGCACACAGTGCACTGGGAAAAGCAGTTTTAAAGTCAGTTTTTCCTTTACTCTCCACAGAATGTGTGCACCGGTTTAAAAGCCATTTTCTAGTAGGACTGCAGCTCCTGAACCACTCCTACCCACTGGTCCTTTGCACGTCTGTTGTCAGTAACCACCGTTCAGTGTGAACCAAGCAGTGTCGCGGGCCTGTGGCTCCTTCTGCTGCAGCCCTTCAGCCCTCCTTTGTGCCTGCACTAACAGTTGCTCTCATTCCCCCTTTTTTCTAAGGACTGAACCCAGGGCCAATGCCCTGAGCTGTGCCCCAGCCCTTTTTATTTTGGGACAGGATCTCACTTAAGTTACCTGCACAGGCTTGAAGTTGCAATCGTCCTGCCTCAGGCTCCCAGAGTGCCAGCCTTGCAGGAATGCACCACCATGCCCAGCTACCAGTTGCCTTTTTATTTGTTTATATTTTAATGTTCTTTTTGCTGTGTTTCCCCCAGTGTTTCCCAACACACTTTTCATGTGCTTCTCAATATTTTCCAAATGTGCAGTAATAAGAACTGTAGAAGTAATAAAACCCAAAATGTGTAATTGTCATTGTACAAAAGAAAAGAAAAGAAGGTGCCCTAAAGGTTATAACTGCATATATGTTTGAGTGTATAAGATGGATAACCATATTACTGAGTTTTGTTGGATCATTGAACAAAACTGTTTGCACTCTCACTGTTTGAAAGTCCACTTTATATGCTTTAATTTTGTAACTTGAACAACTATTTCTAAGATGAGAATATGTAATCTATTAACTAGTGATTTCTTACTATTTATATTTTAAATTTTGCATTACTTGTACCCTTTCTCTGTTTTTTTCTTTTTCTCCTTAAATAAAAAAAAATTGGCAGACTGAAAAAAATATATATATTTTCCAAATGTGAAATCTCATTGCCAAGAAAAAAATAAGAAACACAAAGCCTGGCATGGTGGTGCACACCTGTGGTCGCAGCTGCTTGGGAGGCTGAGGCAGGAGGACGTACTTTGAGCCTAGCTTGGGTGACTTAGACTGTGTCTCCAAAAAATAAAAATAAAAATAAAAAAGACTGGGGTTGTAGTTCAGTGGAGAGCATGTCTAATGTGTGAGGCTGTGGTTCAACTCCTTGGACTACAAAACAGAAAGAGAAAGAGAGGAAGGAAGACAGAGAGGGTGAAAAAGGAGCAGAGCTGATCTTAAATTTTACCTGCTCTCCTTCCAGCTTTATTTACACGGGGCGTTTGTGTGCCAGAGCTGGATGATGATGTAAATTTAGCGGTATTTGTTCAATGTGATTTCCTAAGCAGTTTCCCACTTTCTACCTAGTTACCACTGTACCCTTTTAAAACACTATATACTGTTCTGTGATGCACTCAGTGTATGGTTATTTTCTTAGCTTTTGTTTGGGAATATTTAAAATGGAGGTTTTTTTCAGTTTGTCATTTTTAGGCAACTTTCACCATCTTTAGGTATTTTTGTTTGCATCCAATGGTAACAGTCTCTTGTCAGCTGTCGGGGCCTCTCCCTCGCTGGAAGCTTGGAGTTAGGGGAAGGTCTGGCCTCTTTCAGTAGCCCTTCACTTGTCCTGTTCATCTCTTCCAGGGGATCCCGAACCCCAGCAACCTCCCCTTGGTGGCGCCCTGGAAGACCTACCCGCTGTTCTTCGGCACGGCCATTTTCGCCTTCGAAGGCATCGGAGTGGTAAGAGCCGGGCCGCGCTGCGCTCCTGGGACGTGAGCCTGATGGCTGGTGGCTGTCGGGTTAGGGGAGGGAAAGTGCTTTGTCCACCCCGACCGTGGCAGTGTCCCACGGGGTTTGATTTATTAATAGTGTCACTGAGTTTGTTACTGAATCATGAACCAGTGAGTGGATGCCTCTACCCGGAACATGGGTGTGCTGTGCTTTCTCTGTGTAAATAGTATTTCACTCCTGGCCTGGCTTCTCGCCCTCACTGCTGCGACTTCCAAATTCTTTGCCTCCAGGGGGCCTCCGCTCAGCTTCAGTTATTTTGATTTTCACTTGTATTTTTCATAGTGGCTCAGATCGCTTTGATAGAAAGTTCTCTGCTGGCTAGCGGTTCTGAGAATGAGATAACTCTTCTCCTTTCCCGGCATTTCTTTCTCTCCTCATCTGATTTCACTAATACTTTATTTTACTCAAAAAAAAAAAAAAAAATCTGCTGGGTGTGGTCCTAGCACTCAGGAGGCCGAGGCAGGAGGGTTGCCATGAGTTCCAGGCCAGCCTCAGCTGCATAGTGAGACCCTGCCTCAAAAAAACCAAAACAATAGCAACAATAAAACAAAACCCCTAAAACCAAGACAAATTTCTTTTAGTCACATTGCCGAGAAATCAGGTGAGCATCGTCTGCGGGAGGTGTTAAGGCTGTGATTGTTTAGGGGAGGCTCTGCAGGAGATGGCGTCCCAATCCCTGGTCCTCCTGAGGTTTACCTTTCCCCTTGGGCATTCCGGGCACCCCTCGTAGCCTGTGAGGACTGCCTCACCTGACTCACCCTGGGTTTCTGCTCCTGGGTCAGAGGCTGCGTGGGCCCAGGAAGCCAGGACTGGAGCGAAGGGGTGGAGACGGGCGGGGAGGTGCCCGGGACCCTTTGTGAGCGGTGCTGCTCACGCTGGTATCAGTTTTCCCCTGTAGCCGCTGTTCCTGGCTTCATTTCCTCAGCCAAGCTTGGGTGCAGCATCGTTCCGTAAACATTCCTGATGCCTCCAGCCCTGCCTGTCTTTTCCACTGGGAGGACAGACAGCCCTGCTGTTCTGAGTCCTTTCCTAGGGTGAAGTCTGGGTGGAACACCGTCAGCCGGCCTGCTGTCCTGGGCCTGCTGTGGCAGGAGATGTGCCCCTGCCTGTCTGTGGCAGTTCTGGTGGGAAAGACGCTACCCCAGAGCTGAGAAGCTGTTTGTGCTTGCGTGAGGCTCAGCTGAGGCTTGAGATCCTGCAGCCGAGGAAGAGGCAGACACTGCAGACGTGAGGAACTGCAGAGCCTGCCATCCTTCGGTGGCAGTGCCGTGCATGGTGTGGGGTGAGGTGTAGACCACTACTCCTCCCAGCCACGGGCACCGCAGGACAGCACAGAGCCAGCAGGCCGAGTTGACTGTCACTGTGCCGTAGCCGGGCATGTGCTTTCACAGGGGCCATTGCTTTAGCCAGAATTGAAGATGCCCCCGGTGTGACCAAGAGGCAGAGGCATCTGGGAACCAGGCTCAGGGTAGCACCTGAGTGTCCTCTGGCCCTCGGTTAAGTCATGCTGTGACCACCACCTCAGTTTCTGACTTGGAGGTTGAACTCGTCACCACAGGAGGCCACCCCATGGGGGTTGGGGGTGGTTTCGGGGGGACAAGCGTGGCCATCTCTGCTGGCCTGTGTTTCGAATTTTGAGCTGGGTGAGTGGGAGCTGCTGGCTCAGGTTTGGCTGGAGGCCTGCAGTGAGGAGCCGGCTGGTGGGTTGTCACATGTACTGTCCCCCTAGTGACAGGAAGGCAGGGCTGGCCCAGGCCAGGGGCCCTGGGCTCTTGGCCAGCCCCTCCTGACCTCTCAGGGCTTCCTGGTGTGCCAGCCGAGTGCTGGGTCCCTTCTGGTCCTGAGAGTGTCATTTCTGATGCAGTAACTCAGTCTTGTTTGTTAGCCAGTCTAGGAAAGGAAGGTGACCTTTTGGAGGATTCTGGGGCTAAAGAAGTGACTCTTTTTAACCCCTTGACAATACTTCGTAGGCTGTTAATTTTCCTTTCCCTGTGTTTTCTCTCCTCTCTTCTCTCTCTCCCCAAGGTTCTGCCTCTTGAAAACAAAATGAAGGATCCACAGAAATTCCCGCTTATCCTGTACCTGGGCATGGCCATTGTCACCGCCCTCTACATCAGCCTGGGGTCCCTGGGCTACTTGCAGTTCGGAGCCAGTATCCAAGGCAGCATCACCCTCAACCTGCCCAACTGCTGGTATGTGGGAGGGCTGGAAGCGCGGAGCAAGGCTGTCTTAAACAGTGTGGGGGCCGGAGGTGGCGGACCCTTGCTCTTCAGCCAGCCCGCTCCCTTCTCGTGCTGGCCTTGGCTGCCCTGCTCCTGGACGGGCCCCCTGGGGACTCACGCCAGACCCCTGGGCTGATAGCACGTTTCTCCTGGGAAATCCTGAGCCCAGGCGGGCAAAGTCCTCCCCGCTTACCTTAAGCTGTTCCAGATCGCTGGTGAGAGAGGAGGGCAAGGCTGGTAACTTCTGAAGCATCCCTTCCTCAGCGGTCACAGGCAGACGAACAGGTGGCCCACACTGTGGGCGGGGCGCACCGGAAGTCCTTGGTCTCTAAGTGGTGATGATGTCCTGTGGGGCAGCGCTGAGGCATAGCGAAAGGCCTTCTGGAAAGGCAGATGTCAGCTGGGTCTGGTGGCGCATGACTGATCCCAGCTACTTGGGAAGCTAAGGCAAGAGGATGGCAGGTTTATTTACCAGTCTCAGACTCCATCTCAAAATTTAAGAAAACAAAAAACCCAAACGGGCCAGGAATATAGCTCAGTGTGAAATTCCTG
The DNA here is from genome assembly GCF_034190915.1 of Cavia porcellus. Classification (NCBI taxonomy): domain Eukaryota; kingdom Metazoa; phylum Chordata; class Mammalia; order Rodentia; family Caviidae; genus Cavia; species Cavia porcellus. The sequence continues at coordinate 6,611,359 of NW_026947502.1, forward strand.
GTTCTCATACAAGACAGACAGAAAGACAGATAGAGCTGGTGAAATATCATTGCCCAGCACTGTAAAAATAAAACAAGGAGAGGTGACACAGAGAGGGTGTTGGCTGCAATTCTCTCTGAAGATTAAAGTCTCACCATAGAGAGTGGCTGTTTAGGGAGAGTGAGAAGCTTGTCAGCGTCCAAAGAAATCAAAATAAGGTTTCAGGGCAGCCTGGCTGGTCTGCCCGTGCATGCTGGTCAGTCTTCGGTTGAGGAAGGAGAAGGCTGAGAACGTTTGTAGTCCTCAGTGCGTAGCCCGGGATGCCTCGTCAGCACCTGTGCCGAGGCGGGCCACTCCGAGATGAGGTGACCCTGCCGGCCCATGAGGCTGTGGTAGGACAGGGCTACAGTGCAGTGGGAAGATCCGCTCCTACCTGGGGGTCCTGCCTGGCTGCCATCTCATTCTAGGGAGCCCCTAATCAGACAGGAAGAATAGAAATAGGTGTGTTACATTTAATTGTATTTTTCATTTTGACTTTGAAAGTTTATCTGCCCTGGGGATTAGGACAGACTCCCAGGAGTTCAGCAGGTATGCAGGGAATATTTGGGTTTCGCTGCCCCCAGCAGAGGCAGCCATACTTCTGCCGCCTTATGGTTCCTGCTGAGCTGTGGAGCTCCTGTGTGCGGGTCCTGCGTGCACGCAGAGGGCGCATCCCTCTCCTGTGCTGAGACGAATCGTAGCACCCAGGAGACACGACTGCTACATGCTATGTTCACACGGTAGCACAATGTACAGACAGCTCTGTGTCAGTGCCTGGGTTTTGTGTCATACTTTATTTTTGTCTTTGAGACAGGGTCTTGCTGTGCAGTTCAGGCTGGCCTTGAGCTCATTTTGTAGCCCAAGCTGGTCTTGAACTTAGAAAGTTCATCCTGTCTCAGCCTCCAGAGTGCCCAGCCTTGCACTGCAGTTTTTAAGAGCCACATCGGGACACCATGATTTATTTAGCCGATGCCCCACTTTGTATCGTGTTTTTAATCCCTCCTCCTTCAATACTACTGCAAGTGCAATACTTTGAACCCGTGTTTTTGTGCACATGTGCAAGTGCCCCTGGGAGAGAAATTCCCAGCAGGAGTTGCAGGGTCCAGGACTGCCTGTGAGGGCCGTTCTCCCTACCCTCCACCCGGGGTCTGGGCCGTAGCTGGCTGCTGGAAGCTCCGCCCTCTCTGCAGGCTGTACCAGTCAGTGAAGCTGCTCTACTCCATTGGGATCTTCTTCACCTATGGGCTGCAGTTCTACGTCCCGGCTGAGATCATCGTCCCCTTCTTCGTGTCCCGGTCGCCGGAGAACTGCAGGCTGCTGGTGGAGCTGGTGGTGCGCACCTTGATGGTGTGTCTGACCTGTGAGTGCCGTGTCTCGCTTCCCTCAAAGGCTGCCCAGTGCCCAGGGGTCTCGGGAGGGCGGGTGGGTGGGTAGGTGAACCCCTTCATAGGGGAGGGGAGCCGCCCGTGCAGGGGGGCGGAACCCACACACGCTCCCTTCCCACGAGGCCTGTGCAGGTGGTGAAGCGAGGGCTCTCAGGGCGCGGGGAGGAGACAGAAATGTTTTCTAGGAAATGTTCCTTCACCTAGACGTTTCATTTATCTTTTGTGTCTTATTCCCTTTTCCCCAACCACATGCCCAGGGCTGTGAGTTAAAAAGAATGTCACCTTATTTACTCTTTGTTGAAAACTGATAGAAATTAGTTTAAAAAAAAAATAGCAATTTGTTCTTGTTGCTTCTATGATTTCTTGGATGAGGAAATCCCTGAAAAAAGGGTCCATAATACGTAATTTAAATACTCCAGGAGGTTCACAGTTGTTTTCCACATGAAGTGCTCGATGTATGTATGTATCATTTTGGGCATTCTTACTGTAGGTTTTATTCTTTTGGGGCAAGAACCTCTTGCTTGGTATGTTGAGACTCCCCTGGGAATTTCCTCACTCAGTCCCAGTCCCTTTGGGATAAAGATCGGTCTTTACGATTTCTGTTTGAACCTGAGATGAGTATTTTAGTGAAGGCTGATACAAATGCCCTCTATCATTTGCTCCCAGTCCGGGAAATCAGAAATGACTGTATTGGTTGTCAGCAGGTGAAAGGCAGGAAGGGGCTGCCTGTCCCTCTTACCCTGAGCAGGGTACCAACACTGTCCCCTGGAGAACCTGTTTGGGCCGTTCCGTTCTTAATTTGTACAGTTCCGTTCTTAGTTTGCTTCTAGCATAGTTGGGGGAACCATGGTGTCCTGGGTCTGTGTGTGGGAAGAACTCACCGGAACTAAGGAGGTGAAGGCTCCTGGGACCTCCACAGTTCAGTGTGCAATTTCCTCAGGGTCTCTTGTAGGGTGGGCAAAGGTGGGGATGGGGATGGTGTGGGCATAGCTCAGGACTCCTCCCTGGGGCTCTTATTTGGCCCACAAGGCAGCTAAGTCACGCTCATAGCGACTGGCAAAAGAAAGGAACACGGCATGTTGCTTCTGCAGGACTGTGTTAGTAAGAGAGGGTGTCTGCACTGTAGACTTCGCCTGTGCCAGCTGCTGCTGGTGCTTTGGTTCAGACGTGTGTATGTTCGCTTGTGTGCCACAGCTTCAGGGCCCGAGGGGACAGTGTCCATGTGGACAGCAGCTTGTGTCGCGATTCTAGAATTGAAAGGTGTTGGTAGTTCAAAGAATGTACTGTTCTTCAAAGTGGTTCCTATGGGAAAAGTAGGTCTGTCTAGCCAGCATGCTTCGATTGACCGAGCTTCACCTTCCCCTGCCTGAGGAGTGGTGCTGGGATGTGGGTGCCGGGCCGGACTCTCCTCCCTGCTCTGTTCCCTTTGCCCGCCTGGCTCAGCCTTCTGATGCATGCATTTGCTTATGTCATGCCCCGCAGGAGGCCGAGGTCCCTGCTGCAGCAGACCTCTGGCTGTCTTTAAACACCTCCTAGGCTTTTCCTTCATGGGGCTGGCATTCCCTGCAGTCTCGCCTCCCCTCTGCAGAGTGATGCGCACGAGGCAAGGCTGCTTTTGATCTTCAAGCCCAGGCGGCTGTCTTTCCTTCCTGTGATCTGCTATGACTGCATTAAAGAAGGCAGCCCTTCATCTCTGAGAGCTCCCTGGCCCCTGCTGCCTTCCCTGGAGACTTTGAAAGGATTGTGGCAGTCAGGCGGGGCCTTTCAGGCAGTGTCAGCTGAAATGTATGGGTGTGAGTTCATTTTGTCCTTGCTTCCCTGTTGTTCCAGGTCTTTTGGCACAAGGTCTGTGACAAATCTTTGATACAATGATTATGTTCAGTTACGCTCACGCATCCCAATGGCAGCTTGAGTGATTGCTGTTTCTGCCATTTGTCTTTTCCCCAGCCTTTTCTGTCTCCAAGGGGAACAGGAGGGCTTGGGTCCAGCCTCAGTCCCCCAGCCCTCTTCTTCCAGCTCAGCGCCCTCACTAGTCTCTTCAGCCCTCGGAGATTACTGTAGCCGATGCCGACTTTCTGTTGCTCAAGTTTGGTCGGTTGGAGAACAAAGGAGGGGAAAACATTCAGAGGATGGTGCTCATTGTGCAAGCAAACGGGACGGCTTTCTTTCGGCTCACAGGTGTGCCAATGCGGATGTAGCGGGTTGCCTAATGAGTGGAACTTGTGTAGGAAGAGACCCCAGGAGACGCCAGCCTCCCCGGGGGAGTCAGGAGGTGTCATATAAATACTTCCCACTGGATGCCATGTGGCACTGACCTGTCCTTCATTGGTCCTCAATTCTTGGTGGCATTTGCCGTGTGAAACCTTCTGCATCACATAGGTTTGAGATCAGGAGCCCATCATAGAAAATGTAACGTAAAGCCCTGTCTGCTTTGAGGCCTGTGCAGACCGGAATGCACAGCCTCAGAGCATTCTGAGCAGAGTCAGTGAGAGCAGGACTCTCCACACCGACAGGCTTCTCACCCAGTGATGGCCTCCCAGCTGCAGTGGTCAGAAGGAGCCTCATTAACCACCTGCACGACTCTGGGATGCTTCCCTGGGACCTGCAGGGGCCTCAGATCCCTCACTGTGAAACAGGAAGTACTGTGATCGCTGAGGTTGCCCCGGTGTCCAAGTTCTGGGGCTTGGTTTTAAATTTCTCCATAAAGTATTGCTGTAAGAAAGGAAAGCCCCTGGTACCGATTAAAAAAAGAAAAAAAAAAAAGAAAAAGGGCTGGGGATTTAGCTCAGTGGCATAAGTGCCTGCCTTGCAAGTGTGCGGGTCATGAATTCAATCCCTGGTACTGATAAAAAAGAAAAAGACAAAAATAAAGAAAGAAAGGAAAGCTAATGTAAAGACATTTGGGGCCCAAGCAGTTCTCAGTGCCCCACTGACCTAACAGAGTCATTTTTATTTTGCGTTTTATTTTTGTCTTAACCCTCACTGGCACATTGTAAAAGTATTTGCAGTCATGTGCTATGTGTAACTTTGATCTCATTTTATTTATTAGCACGAATATGTGCATATTCTTTAATATTTGCATGACTGCGTAACATTCCATTGTATTGGTGGACAATAGTTACCTCCTCCTTAATGGACAGCCAGGTTGTTTCTCTGGCTTTTTCCTGTCTGCAACCCTACCAAGTGAATTACATACCTATTCAAGACTGTTACTAATTCCAAAGGCGATAGACATTAGAAAGTAATGGTGTGGGCTCTACCGGCCTTGATCGAAGTGGAAGAGTAGCCAGCGCTCCCCCACATAGAGCAGGGCGGTGAGAGCCCGAGGTTCCTGCACACGTGTGCTTCTTCTTTTGAGGGCTTTGCTCTCCTCCTGTGCATGAGAAGTCAGCTCGTTCCGAGGCCGGGTCCGAAACCACAGACTCCGGCACGGCGGTCATTTCCCTTTCTGAACATGACCGTTTGTCTCCTGATGGCGAATCCTCAGTGTGTCTGGACCCAAAGGGAAGATGTTTCATAACACATGAAAGCCTCGTGACTCAGCATGTGGCCGGCAAAGATGCCCTCAGCCCCCTCCTGCTGCTGCGGGAGGGAATGCACTTCCGTCTTCCCGAGGCCAGTGGGAAGCATTTTGCATGGTGGCGAGATGCATATGCCTGCCGTGGCACCCCGGGGCTGTGAGGCCAGTTTGGTTGGGGCACCATGCCCTTCCCCTTCCCCAGTCATCGTAGCAGGGGGCCCATGCTTCATGCTTTCTCCCCGTTCTCCTCTCCGCTGTCAGGCCTGGCTTAGGGTCCCATCCTGCCATCTGTCCAGCCAGGACAGGAAGAGTCTTTCCTTTCGCAGCCATGGGAGAAGATGTGTTTGGCCCTTTATAAATCTCTGTTAGGGACAGTAGGAATGCTTCCCTCTCGTCGCCTCTGTAGTAAGAACAAGAACAAGTTTTAGATTGCCTGTAAAATACCACGACGTGGAGGATCTCTGTCTGACGTGAGAAAAGATTGTGACCCCGCAGGCTTCTATTTCTGTTTCCAGTGACCTCTTGTCTGGCACAGGGCAGGGCCATCTCTGGCTACACTCGCCTGCTGTTGCCAATTGTGTCTCTGTCCTTCCAGCTTAGCATGAGAGGGTAAGGTGACAGGTCCTCCAGGCTGGCAGGGGCAGGCCGTCCGACTGAGTCCTGCAGGGCTCTGTCCTCTGGGACTGAAGGCCTCCCTTCTCTCCGTGGGCTGGTGTCCCTGCAGATGCCCATGCAGCTGGCCCCTGAGTAATCGCCTGCACTCCCTTTGTGGGCAAAAAGCCGAGTGAGCTGGAGCTGGCTGGTCGGCACAGCCGCGGAAAGGAAGCCAGCACTTCGCCTGCCACTCTTGGGCAGTGCTTGCTGCTTCCCAGCTGCCCCTGAGCTGAGGGAAATACCCCGAACGTGTTCCATGTGACCCCACCTGGACCATGCAGTCTCTTCAGCTTGAGTTGGCTGCGACTTCAGGGGGTTGCTGGGGTCCCGAGTCCCGGTGCCACCTGCTTTCTTTTCTGCTTCTGCTTCTTCTTTCTTTTTTCTTCTTCTTCTTCTTCTTCTTCTTTTTTTTTTTCAAACCTTTCAGGGCAAGTTAAAAGTCTGCGCTTTTTGACTGGTTTCCAAAGGCTTAAATCAGTGCAGATGCTCACAGGAACTGGTGTTAGGCTGATGGAAGAAGGGAGAGATGAAGGCTGTCCCAGGGTGCAGAGCGGGATCTGTGGCACCACGTCCCTGCGCCCCCTTTGCAATCAGGCTGTGAAACCCTTGTCAGTCCCCTTGGGCAGTGCTGGGGCAGGTCTGGGCGGCTCGGTGCTATGTCATCACAGACACTTGTGCTGCATCTCTGGGAAGCTACCAAGTATCCTCTCCCCGCTTCTTCCCGGACAGGAACCTGCTGCCCACCCCCAGGCCCCTGCTCCCCTCCTGCTGCAGGAATCCTGTGCTTTCCAGCTCCTGGGGTCCCTGAGGGCTCTGTCCCAGGGACTTGGGGTCCTGGGTTTAGTCCTGGCTGTGTCCCTCAGCTGTTGACTTTCCTGGGCCTGTGTTTCCCCAGGGACAGGAGTGAGCACGGACAAGGGGACCTGAGCTCCACTGCCCTGCCGAGTAGGTGCTTAGCAGGGCCGTCGGCTGCGCAGTGCCAGTGATTTGCAGTGATGGAAATGTTTCACGTCTGCATTGTACAAGACAGGAACCCCTGGGCACTCGAGGCTGTTGAGACTTGGAGATGTGGTTGGTGTGAGCCAGGAGTCGATCTGATTCTAGTTCATTTAGAGTTTAACAGCTTGGGCTGGGAAATGGCTCACTGGTGCACAGCGCCTGTCTGCTGGGCAAGCCTGAGGTTGTGAGTTCAATACTGATAGTAAAAAACGTAACATAAAGAGCCAGCTGTGGCCAGTAGCTACTATCTTGGGCAGCAGAGCTGCAGAGCAGGCATGAGACGGGAGGCCCTAGTCTGACCTTCCCTGGCAGTGCTCTCAGAGAGTGCGATTGCCATCTGAATGAAGGTGAAGTATTTCTTGTGCCATTTGGTTTCCAAATGCCATCTGAGCCTTTCACCTGGTGCTCAGCCAGAGATCCAGTGACTGATGCAGACAGCAGCGGTGAAATCGGCCTCCTGGGACCGAGGTGTTCCGGCAGCAGCCGGGTGGGGGCGGGGACCTTCCTCAGAGTGACCTGATGACATTTTTGTGCTACAAAATGGACTTAGAACCAAACGCCTATGTAGAATGCAGCTCTCTTGGAGGAATCAGGGGTTACAGGTGTAAGAGAGGCGCTGGGTCGCTGTCTCCACACTCAGAATGGCTGGTTGCAGCCCAGTGTGGGGGAGCAAGGACCATCAGTCTTTATTTGGTGATTCACTAATCACTGTTTTCTCTAGCGAGCAGGTGAACTCGGGCGATGGCATTAACATGCGTTATGTCCCCGCTGTACACAGGGCCCTGCAGATCGTCATGAGTCAGTCATGGCAGCTGCGGAGAGGAGGGGCAGTTGGTCCTCCCTTTAGGCCGACAGGAAAACTGGAGCAAGTGGGTAACGGAACCCACCAGCGCCTGGGTGCAGGAGCCTCATTCCAGTGCCATGGTCCCCACTCAGCCTGTCACGTGGGTCTTTGCTTAGCTGTTGGAAAGATCAGTGACCCTGGAGCAAGGGTGCATGGTGGCCCTGGGCACCGGGCTGAGTGTGGCCTGTGCAGTCTCCTCTTTGCTTTAAATAATGCCATGGGTCTTGCCAGTGGCTGGCAAGGTTGTTTGGAAGCTTGGTGCAGCATGTAGTCCGTCTTCCCTCTCTACTTGGTAGAATCCAGCTGCGAAGCCTCTGCCTGCCCTGACACGGGGAGAGGGGCATCGTTCAGGGCCTCGGCCGTTGGTCTGCCTGTGTGAAAGCGCTCTGTCTAACGGACTGGTCATGGTGTCTTTTCCAGAAGACGGAAGATTTCTCCCCTTGGTTTGACTTGTGACATTTTTGGTGGTCCTGGGGATCTAACCGAGATGTGCTGTTCCCCTGAGCTACATCTCCAGGCCTTTTTATGTTTAATTTTGTGACAAGGTCTCACTAAGTTGCCTAGGCAGGGACTTGAACTTGAGATCCTCCTGCCTCAGCCTCCCTCAGGGCTGAGCTAAGAGCACCCATCCCCTCTCCCTACTCCATGTTTGCTGCTTGTCAGAGAATGAACACTTGCTGAGAAGTGCTCTGCCCTGTCTCCTGCCCACAGCCTCACTTGTTTGGTGGAGACCAGGTCACCCCAGAATGGAATTTGGTTCTTTTCTGTTGGACAGATGAAAGCCATGGTAGCCGGGTGACACTGGTGACTCTGCATCTCATCTGCGGAGTGGGAGGGGGGGCCAGGCTGGGCCCCCGGGTCCTCAGCACTTCGGTTCCATGGGAGGCACAGCTGCGGAGCTGGCGGAGGAGGAGGTGCTCCCTCCCAGCCTCGGCAGATCTGACAGGCCCTGTGCTCTCTCCTCAGGTATCCTGGCCGTGCTCATCCCGCGCCTGGACCTGGTCATCTCCCTGGTGGGCTCCGTGAGCAGCAGTGCCCTGGCCCTCATCATCCCACCGATCCTGGAGGTCACCACCTACGCATCTGAGGGCCTCAGCCCGCTCACCCTCGCCAAGGACGTCCTCATCAGCTTGCTGGGCTTTGTGGGCTTCGTGGTGGGGACATACGAGGCCCTCTCGGAGCTGATCCAGCCCAGCGCGGCCCCCGTCTCCAGCAATTCCACCGGTGCCTTTGCCTCCCGCGCCGGGTACATCCTCTGACGGGGGGCTCCCCAGCGCCCTGGGGAGCGGCTGTCTGGGTCCCATTCTGTCTCTCACCGGGTACCTGGGCTCCGGGGAAACTCGGGCTGCAGGGAGGGTAGGTCCACGGCACGCGGGGCGTCGCCACGCATCCGTACTTCATTCCAACCCGACCTCGTGCCCTGTTCCCCAGGAGCCTCCTCCTGTAGCGTGGCCTCCTGTGTGGGACCCCCGCCCCGAGTTGTCCCCCTCGCACAGCTCACTTTATGTAAACTCTTCAGCACCTCACGTTTTCCCCTTCCCTGGGCCAGACCTGGGTGGGCGTGGGGGCCTCGTCCTCATGCTCCCCAGACCCTGGACGTCGTTGAGTTCTCCCACCTGCCCAACCCTCCAGGGGCGTCCGGACCTACCTCACGGTTGAGAACTGGTCCCCGAAACTGGAGTTTTTAATCTTCCCTCTCCCTCGCTGTCCGTGACCCCTGGGCCACCTCCCCTCTGAGCTCCTCTGGGGTCACTGTTGTGTGCCCTGCCTTGCATTAGTTAGCTTGGACAAGACATGACGTGCTGCCAAAATGGGAAATATTTATATTACCTTATTTAAGACTAGGTTTTTGTTTCCAGGTTCTGAATCAGCCTGGGTTTTTAGGAATCGTTTCTTCCTCAGTAAACTTGGACTAGGCCTCGAGCCTTGACGCAGGAGGCACGTGCAGGTCTCAAAGGCCCCGCACCTGCCACCCTACCTGTCCTTTGCTGTGGTGCTGGGCAGACATCTGCTTGTGGCTGTGGGCGGGAAGCCGAGGTGAGGGTGCCCAGGTGCTGACATTCAGCCGATCCCACACTACGCACAGTACTTGGTCGTTTACAATCAGCGGGGCGAGGGCTGGAAGGGAACCGCAGAACACTAAGTGACCTTCCCCAGTGCCGCTCTGCCTGTAGCAGACACCTCTGGGTCCGCCTGCTGCCCATGGTAGGGAGCAGACTTCAGAGGGTGGAGGGAGATGCCAGCTGGCGCGGGGCTGCTGCCTCCTCTCTCTCAGGCTCACTGCCTCGGGGGGGCCCCCGGGGACTCACCTTCTCCTCGGCACAGTGTGTGTCCCTGTGCACAGCCGAGCAACCCCCAAGTCCCCTGCACCCATCCCAGGCCTTTGCTTGCCCAGAGATAGGATTTGCAAGAATACACCAGGGTTTTGTGTTTGTTTCATCTGCGCTTCGAGGGCGGTGGCTCCGCCTGGCAACCAGCTTTTTCTTTCTCTTCGTGCTTTGTTCCAGAGCCGGCCGGGCTGCCTTCCAGGTAGAGGGTGGGGAAGAAGAGACTCTCGCACCATGGTGACCGCCAGCCTGCCTGGCAGTGCGGTAAGCTAGGAAGCTGTCACCATCCTGTACTTGTGCTCCTCTGGGAGGGTGATCTTCTGCACCCATCTTGTGTGCTTTTGAGGTCTCTTAACAGGTGCTTAGGTGACCAGGGTCCCAGTTGGGATTAGCAAGGCACCGCCCTTACAGGTCTCAGGTTTAGCAGTGACCACAGTGGGCTCAGACATGGTCAGCTCCTGTCCCCAGCCCAGGCTCTGCAGCTGTCTTGTGGTAGCTGCCTGGAGAGTTGCTTTGGGTGTGAAAGGTCCCTCCTGTGGAAGGGGCCAGACTTGTGTCCTGCTGCTGGCTGCTTCAGTGGAGAGGGTGGCTCAGAGGCCCTAGTAGAGATGGATCAGCACAGTGTCTCCTCAGGGGTCCCTTCCCTGTGCGCTGATCTGGTCCCCTGGTGAGGATAAGTAGCAATCTCATCACCAGGTGACAGAGCCTGAGGTCTCTGGAATGCAGGCCTGCATCTGCTGGATGTCCTGAGGCCTAACCTTCTGGTCTGACCCTACTGTCCTGTGTCCCCGTGCAGCCCAGGTTCTGTGAGCCCACAGGGAGCTCCCCCAGAGCTCCTCCCAGTGCTGCCTTAGGGCATCGGATCACAGCTCCCAGCGGGCTTCCTCCATCCATTTCCACTTCCTGCTAGGGTGTGACCTGGCACACTGCCTAGGAACCATCACCACTGACAGGTGACATTACTGCCACCGCACTGCTGTCCCTTCCCCTGCACAGCTTCAGGCCAAATAGCTGTGGCCATGAGTTTGTGTTATCAGTAGTTAAACATTAACCACAAAAAACCTCCCAACTTTTTCTTCTCACATTTCTCCCTTCTCACAATGTAATTTGCCTTTAACACTACACAGTCCGCCTCATCTTTCTTCAAAGTGCAAAATCTCAGTTCGGGTCCATTTCCAGCACTCTCTCCCTGCCCAGCAGGGGCTCTATGTGGGCTTGGTGTTTGTGTCTCTCTGTCTCTTTCTCCATAGCTGGTTGGTGCTAAGGCAGGCCTCAGGGTCAGCACTGCCAGTAGGTGACAGTGCTGCTTCCTCTAGCAGGAGATAGCGGGAGGGGCAGGACGTGGCCCTGGGGAAGGCGGCTTCAAGTGGGCCTTAGAATTCAATTTATGGACCTCTGGGTCCATGGGGAGAAGTACCGTGATACGGGTTGTCTTTAAATCGTGGCCAGTGCTTTCTGACAGATGCTTGGGTGGGGTGGGAGGCGACCTTCCCTGGCGTCAGCCTGTTAGGTTTCTTCCCTTTCCTGTGTACCACTGCACCCTCCCAGCCGGTGGATGTAAGCAGCTCTCACAATAGGTGGTCGGAGGACAGGAGTTTGGAACGAGGGTGGGAAAGGCCTGTCCTTACCTGTGTTCTTTGGTTTAAATCAAGATGACGCTGGGAAAGCTGTTTGCTTTCAGTGCTCCGTAAAATCAGGTGGCTGTGTTACAAACCATCAATGGGTGTGTGGCCGTGAGGGGCAGAGTTGCCATTGGCAGGTCCTGATCCAGGACAGCACCGGGAATGTTGTGTGCCTCACAGACTAATATTCCCAGCGTGGTGCGTTAGAGATGTGGGTGGTGCCAGTGCTCATAGGTGGCATGTCGGGTTGTGCATTAAGCTTTTCTTTTTCAATAAATTAATTTTATTTTTTATTTTTGAGAAGTTGCGGTCTGTGTCATTATTTTCACACTTAAAAACAAAAGGTCACTCGTGCTCATTATCCCAGCAGTGTGCGAGGCTGAGGCAGAAGGATCACAAGTTAAGAGCCCAGCTGGGACAATTTAGCAAGTTAGTGAGACCCTGTTGCAAAAATAAAAAGTTAAAAGAGGGCCAAGGGCATCCAAAGACCCTGGCTGGGGTAAAACCTCAGCACCACAGAAAACTGAAAAAAGTACTGTAATTCAGATTTCTTTGCTAGATCTTTGGTTAAAATATTTCTGGCTTAAGCCAAGAGTTTATACAGGGGCAGGAGTGCAAATGATAGGACTGTCCGTGGAATCAAGAGGTACCAGGAAAAAGCCTGGGGAATGTTTTTCTGCTGTACAACGCTGCTGTCCTCTCCCCTCGAGGTCTTGAGTGGGGATTTTCAGCCCTCTGTGTGTCATAGGTTTGTGGTTACTTTCATGTGTCAGCTGGTTATTCCCAGTTGTCTAGTTATTGTTGAGAAGGTGGTCCCCCGCCCCCCCCCCCACACACAGGGTCTCACTGTGCAGTTCACGGCCAGCCGAAAGTTCAGGCTGGCCGTGAACTTGCAACGATTCCCTTGTCTCAGCCTCCGGATGCTGGGGTTATGGGGTGTGTGCCACCCCACCTGCTGTTGAGAGTTATTTTGGAAATGTGGTTCACATCCACAGTCATTTGCCTTTACATGAAAATTATCCTTCCCACTGTGAACGGGCTTCAGAATCCAACTGGCTGAAAGGCTTTAAACTGCGGTTTCTCTGTGACACAGGAAACCGGGTCTCAGGACTGTAGCATCAGCTCTGCCTGAGGTTCCAGGCTGTCAGTTGCCCTGTGAACTTCAGATTTGCTGTCCCTGCGTCATGGAAGCAGTTCTTTGAAATCTGTTTTGTCTTACACACGCACACACGGAGGCTGGGACTTGCAGAGTGCCATGGCTGTGTCGCTAGGGACCAGCACTTAGACCAGGGCGTTTACCATTGCTGGAGTTGGCTGAAGTGTGCATGACTCTGTGTGTGTGGGGCCCACTTTCGCCCGTCTGCAGCCTTGCGCTCCCTGGACTCGTGTCCCCGCCTGGGCTTTGGGCCTGTCTTCAGGCTTCTGCAGGCTCTGGTTTTTGGTAGAGCAGAAGGGGTCGGGGGAGCACACTCGGCCTCCTCCCCGGCCTCTCTCCCAGGTGCTGATCCTGCGCGCAGCCACGCCAGCCTCACCACGGTGGCCTCCGGCTCAGCCCGCGCCGGCTCTTGCTGCTCCACTGTTGGTCGTGGGGAGGCGCTGCCCGCCGCGTGGCAGGGATCAGGGCGCGTTCCAGGGGCTCCTCCCAGGAGCCGAGCTTTCCGGACGGCATCGCAGCTTTGAAACAGTCACGGTTGACAGGAAAGTACAGAAATGCACGGGAGGTGAGGTCCGTGTCCCCACCTCGTGACACAGTGCGTGGCCCTGGTCGGAATAGGACCTGGAGACTGATGCTGGGGCGCCCCCTACAGGCTGTTCCGGTTTCTGCAGTTACACGCGGACCCGTGTGTGTGTGTGTGTGTGTGTGTGTGTGTGTGTGTCGCTGTGCAGTTGAGTGCAGGTGTAGCTTTGTATGCACTGTAGTCTGACAGCTCCTGGCATCACCATGAGGCTCCTCAAAGCTGCTCCTTTGTACACTAATCTCGCTCTTTGCATCCTGACATTTTGACTTCACAGTGTTCAACGAATGGTGCATAAATTTAATTAGTGAATTATTCTGTTCATAACCTTTTGCAATTGGCTGCCCCGGGAAGCCTTTCAAATGCTGGGATAACAGGCGCGTTCCAGTTCATCCTGCCTAGAGTCAGTATAATTTCAGTTGGTTTAATTTCCTTGGGTTTATCTAAATCATTGCTTGTGTCAGTAGTTCTTTTTTATTGCTAACTAGTGTTCCACGGTACTGTTTTTCCTTTCTGTGAAAGGAAATCTGCAGTTTCTAGATTTGGCAGTTACAGACACAGCTATTGTATATACTTGTTCAAAACTTTCTTCATACAAATAAGTTTGCATTTCATCAGGATAGGCATGCAAAAGTGTAATGGCTGGGCTGTGATGCAGAGTTCCTTTTCAGTTTTGAAAGGAGCTTCCAAACCGTTTTTCCAGAGCAGCTGTCCCGTTCTCCACTTCTGCCGCTGCGTATGAGCGGCTGTTTGCTGTGCAGCCTTCTCAGTGTTTGGTGGTGTCGCTGTTTGCTGTTTTAGCCACTTATCAGATCTTAGGTAGGTTTCGTTGGATCTGTACCTTTAATATTCTTGGGAGCAGCTGTAAATGCAAATGTGCTTTTCTTTCAGGGTCAAATGTTTGGCGGCAGTGTCTGTGTGACCCCTCGGTGCTCGGTAATTATGTGAATTTTGGGGTAGATTTCTTGAGGTTTCCTCAGTGATCCTGGCATCTGCAAGCGAGAGGTTTGTGTTTGCTCCTTCTTTCCTCTTCCCCTCCCTTTGTTAGAGCTTTGAGTGTTCATAGCGTGGTAAGAGGGAGCAGCTTAGGATCACCTCTGGTCCCCAAGAACGCACTCGGCGTGTCACTGAAGTCCCATAAAAGAGGCAGGTTTTTATAACAGCTTCCTGCATTCCTGTGTTATTCTGAATAGGTATTGAATTTTACAGAGGCGGCAAACTTTTTGTCTCCTCTAGTCATAGTTTTTTTTTTTTTTTGCCCCTAGTATGGTTGCTTATATTGATTATTATTATTTTTTAAATATCAAAGTAGCTCTACTTATCTGGAATACATTCTGCTTGTCTAGGGTATAGTATATGTTTTATTTATTTATCTATTTTAGCATAACTCTTATATACATACATATATACATATAATGTTTCAGCTTCTCACACTAGTGAGACAGTACGATGTTTACACATGTGCATCTGATTTATTTCACTTATGAGCATGCTCTCAAGTTGCATCCATTTATTTATGCATATCTCAATGTGATCCTTCTTTATAGCTGAGTAGTATTCCATTGTATAAAAATACCACAACTTTTTTATCCATTTAGGTTGTTTCCAAGATCTGGCTATTACCAATTGTGGTGCTACGAACACGAGTGCACATATATTGCTATGGTATGATGTTTTTAATTCTTTTGGGAAGATATCCAGAAGGGAAACAGCTGGGTCGAATGGGAACTCTCATCCTAGTTTTTTGAGGCATCTCCACACTGGTTTCCACAGTTGTTGCACCAGCCTACACTCCCACCAACAGTATAGTATGTGTTTTAAATATATGGTTAAATTACATTTCATTATTTTATTCTCCCTGACATCTACTCTGTTAGATGTAGAATCCGGAGTGGAGCTGTTTATAAAAAGCAACCCAGTGTGCTGGGCCCCGGCTGTGCCTATGCTGTCTCGCTAGGTACTGAAATCCACTAAGGGAAAGGACCTCCAGCACCCCACTTTGTAAAGCCAGGCATGAGAGTTAAATAACTTACCCAGGCATGTTTCCCAAGTGGCCGGGCCTTTCTGACTCCCCACCTCCGTCTGCCCCTGGAATCTCCTTTCTGCCCCTGCTTCTGTCGCTTCTCACCTCACCTCTGTGGTGGACACAGAATCCCCAAGCCCGGGTGGTCCCGAGGCGTCCACACGGCCTTCTCCCTGCCTGGCTTGGTGATGGCCCCAAGCACTCCGCTGACATCCTGCAGGGCCCCCAGTGCTTTACCCTCGCCTGCCCTCTTCTCCGTGCTGGCTCTGAGGCTCAGCTTCTAGACCCAGAGGTCAGATGGCCGCTCCTCCCTCGCTCCCGCCTTGGCTGGCAGGATGTTCAACCCTGTCCTCCACCACCGGTGCTGCTGGGACCCACTAGCCCACTCTCCTGCCTTGGGTTCCACTGTTGCACCTGCAGGCACCTGCAGATGGAAAGATGCATCTGCATTGCACATGCGCAGGCCTTTCTCCTTTTTCTGTTCCCTAAATAATTTAGTAGACCAGCTGTCTGTCTTAGTGTTTTCGTTCCCTTGAGCACCATAAATGATCTAGCGTGGCTTAACATGTAGGAAGGATGTGTGTAAACCACGCAGCTTTACATGGTGCATCCTTCAGTTTGGACACGCATGAAGCCAGTCCCCTGTGGATCCCGAGGGCCGCTGGGTATGGCCCCTTTCCCTAGATCCTGAGCTGCCGGAGAGCCCCGGTCCTACAGGGGCTCATGTTCTACAGGTGTCGGTTGAGCACTGAATTCGGTGTGGTCTCCTCTAGCAGGGGATGGTGTTCTGGCTGGCAGGGAGTTGCTGTCATGTGCTTACTTTGAATTTGCTTCCATCTAGGCGAGCACTTGCCTGGATTGGCTCTTGAGGACTGATTGGGGAATCCTCGGAAAATTCCCAGACCGAAGTTGTCCGACCCACAGCCTGCTGCTTTGTCCAGTGGGCCAGTGTGTGGCCGTTCCACAGAGGCAGCAGGGAAAGGGCACCCGAGCTGGTCCTCAGAGTCGGTGCCGCGGGCTTTTAGCCAGCACTTGGGTGCTTCCTGTCCGGCAGTTAATCAGTCCCTTTTCCCCAAATCTAGACACACCAGCTCTACAGATGTCACTGCTGTCAGAGCAGTGTTCGTGGCTTGTTCTGAGCTCAGCTGCTGAGTACCGCTTGCTGCTGTGCTCGCCCCTCTGGGGTCCTAAAGCTGGCATTTGTCATGTGAATGTGTGTGGGCACAGCTGGTCAGGCTGACCCCACTTGGAAAGTGAGCCTTGCGACTTCCAGACATTGTGGCCTCATTTAAGTTCTTAATACCGAGCGTTCTGCTCGGTTTCTGTGCCTTGATTTTGCCACCCATAACCAAGGACTTAACGTGGGATCTTTGGAGGATTTGAGGTGAGGCAGAGGGCATGCAGGAGAGGTGGCTGGAGAGGTGCTGGCTGGTGCAGATGAGTGTTCCTCTGGCGGGCTGTGAACTCCACTTGCCATCTCAGACTTGGGATATTTGGAACCAGGTGGTCCAGTGGCTTGGAATGGGAAGAGTTCCCTGAAAGCCTGGGGCCTCCGGGAATTCTGTGCCCAGTATTGAGCTCAGAGAGCCCTCTAGTGGCTGACATGGGAAGGTGCAGGCTCAGAGATGCCTAGAGCAGGGGAATGGCTTGTGTGGGGTGCAGGGTTCAGCCTGGGTGTTGCCTTGCATTCCAGAGCAAAGTGCTGGCTCTGAGCCCCCTCTAGGAGCCCTGAGGTGAGGAGCCTGAGGTGAGGTAGTTCACTATTTTGCAGACCATTTGGGGCGCTGGACAGTTTCTTTTTTAGCTGAATCATTATATATCTTCATATATGTTAGAAAAAAATAGTAATTCTCAAATCCTTTGGTTTATGGATATTATCATTTTAAGGCAAATAAAAATTTTACTTGAGACCATAAATACATTTAAAGGAAAATATTAAGTTGCTACAGTAGAGATGGTATGCTTTCAGGGCAAAACCAACAACAACAAAAAACCATAAAAGTGGTAAAGAAAGCAATAATTTTGTCAACATGAAACTAGATTATTCATAGATTCCCACATGATGCTTTCTGAACCTGTTAACTGCTGGCATTATGTGCTTTCCTAACGGTGGGTGTGCTCTTGTGCTTCAGTGAGCTCTCTACATTTGCAGTTGTTTCTTACAACAAGATTAGCGGACAGCTGTTGTTTACTGTCTTCATTTTACGGAGAGAAATAAACTGAATTAAACTTTGACCAGCGAGCCAAGGGCAGGAGCAGTGGAGAAGTGGGCTTTTCCACAAATGGTGCTGGAACCACCAGAAATCACATAGGAAATTAATCCAGACACAGACCTTGCACACGTCATGAAAATGACCTCAGAATGGATATCAGGCCTCAAGATGAGTTACGCCACAGTGAAGCTCTTAGGAGCTAACATCAGAGAGGCGCTAGATGACCCACGGGGTGGTGGGGATCTCAGACACAACACCAAGGCACTGCCGGGAAGGAAGTAAGGCGGACCAAGATTAAAACTTTCAGTTCTGTAAAAGACTCGGATGAAAAGACATACAGACTAGGAGAAAATGTTTACCAAAAGATCTATTGGATAAAGAATTATTATCCAAAATACCCAAAGAACTCTTAAAATACATCCATGAGAAAACAACCAACCTGATTTTTAAGATGGGCTACTTCACTAAGGATATATAGATTCCCTTCAAATAAAAGATAGACATTGTATTTAGACTAATAAGACACTGCACAAGTCAAGGGCTAAAATCCAGGACAGTGCTATGCTGGTGAGGATATGAATCAAGAACTCCCATTCACTGCTGCCTGAAATGCAAGCTGTACAGATGCCTTAGTGGTTTCCTAGAAAACTAAACATACCCTTACCTTAGGGTCAGTTGTACTTTGTGGTATTCTCCTGAAGGAGTTGAAAACTTAGGTCTGTGCACAGATGTTTAGAGCCGTTTTAGCTGCACTTGCTCAAATTTAGAAATGAGCAAGATACCACCCTAGTTAAGAATAGGTAAACCATGATGCATCTCAACAATAGGTTATTATTTAGGGCTAAAAAGAAATAGGCTATTGAGCCATGAATGGACAGGGAGGGAATTTAAATGCATGTTAGTGAAAAAGAATCGATCTGGAAAGATTACATAAGGTGTGATGCTGCTAGATGACTTTCTGAAGGAGGACTCCGTGGAGATGCTGAGATGGTCAGGTATTAGGGGAGTGTGGTAAATGGGTAGATCGCAGGGGACCTTTAGGGCAGTACAGCAGCTCAGGGTGATACTGCAGTGCTGGATGCATCAGCACACACCTGTCCACACCCGCAGAATGTGCAGCACCAGAACGGACCCCGCTGTAAACTGTGGGCTTTGGATAATGATGTGCGAATCAGTCTGCTGATGAAACCCACTTACCACCGTGATGGGGCATGTGCATAGCCGAGGAGGTTATAGTCCTGTCCTGTTAACCTGGTTTGATTAACCTGTGGTTAGTGGCTGCCGGGCAATCAGACCCTCGGATTTTGCACCTGTAAGGAGTTTGAACCACTGCAGGCAGCTGAGCCAGAGTCAGCATGTTATGGCTGGTGTCTAGACGTCCCCCAAAGCCTCATGCAGTCATAGGTTTCAGACATGCTTGGGTCTAGAGTGTGTGACACTGGGATTGATGGTGCAGTGCCAGGCTCAAGGGTTAAGGGTGTGAGTGCTGCCCACCCAGAGTAGCCTGGGTAAGGTACAAGGGATAGAAAGAGCTGTGGTTGCCCCTTGTTGCTTTGCTGCCTTCTGCCTAGCATGAACTGTTTCTTCTCTGTGACACCATCCTGCCTCGGAGCCAGCAGATTATGGACTGAAACCTCTATACCCTGGGAGCTAAATTAACCTTTCTTCTCTAATTTGTGGGTGTTGGTTATTTGGTCTCAGCAAGAACAGTAGCTAAGACCCTGGAGTATTTTTTTCCTAAACAGTCTCCCCTGCCCACCCTCAGGGCTCGGTTTTGGGTAGGACTCGGGGGTCTGGCTAGCAATTGCAGCAGATATGAGAATCCCCACGCTTGTGACCTCAAAGAACTCATCCGGCTCCCAGATTGCTTCTATCTTGGCTTTAAGGGTTGTGTAACCCTCATGCGGTTCCCCTGATCTGAGCTTAAGGGGGCTAAGTGACACAGTAAATAACAGTAAAAAAGATACTTTATTGTTTAAAAAAAAGTACCAGGCACACATGCCACCACTCGTGCTCACAATCACACACAGCCGCGAGCCACTCACGCTGTATGCTGTCACCCACACCTGTCCTCCCGCGGTCAGCAGCAAGCCTGTGGGCAAGAGTGTCTCATTTCCTTTTCTCCACAGACAGCCCACTTGAAAAGGCAGTGGACCGGGCAGAGGAATGGCCAGGGGAGGGAGTGTTGAGGCTGCCGGAGGCCACGCTGGCTTCTGCCCCCTTCACTCCTGGCTGCATATACCCCACACGTGTACACGCAGACTGCACACAGGCGCCCACATTGACCCTCATGCATGGGGCGGAGTCAGTGCGGGTAATACTTGATTGGCAGGCAGCGGTGCTGGAGGGCAGGAAGGCTGGGGCCCAGCCTGGACAGTCTGCTGGTTGGCTCCCTGCCTTCACTTGCCCTGAATGGGAGTTCCAAGTTCCTTGTGTCTAGAGAAGAGAGATCCCTTTGGGAAAAGTCATCAGACAGCAAGGTTGAAAAGTGCCATAGAATTTTTTTTAACTGAATTATTTCCTTCTTGCCTTTGGCGAAAAGTGCCTGGACTGATGAACCCAGAGTCTCATGGGGTCCAAATTCTTCAACAAAGAAAGGCTGCTCAGAACCCTGGCAGCCCGAGCTGGGAAGCAAGTGGTGTGATTGTAAGAGCTGGAACAACTTTCTCCCATGTGGGGGCAGGAGCTGGACCAGGGGAGACCGAGCCCTGAGGGATGCTTCCTAGGAGCCCTCGATACCCAGCACTGTGCCTGGCTCAGTGCCTGAGACACTGGACAAGTATGCAGGAAACGCATGCACAAGGCGGTCTCTGGTGGCTCCGTACCTGCTCACCTTTCTGCTCCTGGGAGGACCTCGCGCAGGCCCTGGGCAGAAGACCCTCACCTCTGCAGCACAACCTGTGCTGACCTCTCAGGCACAACCCTGTCAGCCTCTGAAAGGGCGCCTCTGGGCAGGGCTGACCTCGTCATCCTGCCTCCTTCCTGGGACCGAGAGATGGCCGTCCACATGACCTGTCTCTGGCCCATCCCAGGGTCACTGCCCTGTGCATCCCTCTCTCCTGGGGCCATGGTGCTGTTTTAGGGGTGCTACCCTCAGCTTTCCTCTACCTCAGGAAGCAGCCGGGGGACAGGAAGAGCACCTTACAAGGGATGGCAGCCTGGCCTGGGTGTGCGGGCTTCTCTCCCTGTCCCGGCCATACTGACATGGGAAGGGGGCGCCAAGGTCTTGGCCCTGCACCTGTCCCCCTCTGAGCGCAGGAAGCTAGAACATGACCTCCTCGCAGCTCCCATAATCGCTCTCCACCAGGTCGGAGCCCTCGTAGTTAGGGGGTGCCCGGGGCTGGGCCCTGCCTGAGGGAGGGCTCCCCTCCCCCGCACAGTCTGCATAGGAGGGCCCAGCCCTGCTGAGACGCATGCTCACCCCCTTGTAGCCCCCCTCAGTCAGGCAGGGCCCGCCTTGCCGGAACTGGGAGTGGTAGTAGCTGATGGCCGTGTACTCGTTGAGGCAGGGGGCAAGCAGGTGCTCCCGGGGACTGGGGGGCTGTGGGGGCATCAGGTCTTCTAGGTTTTGGTTGCTGTAGCGGGGTGGGAGGGGAGCCCTCTTGTTTTCCAGCTCCAGGGGGAAGGGAAAGCCCCCATAGAGACCAGTGGGCTCTGGCATGCCTGCTGGGGCGGGCTGGCGATGAGGCGAGGGTGGCAGAGGCCCCTGAGTAACCTGCGAGTGGTGGGGGTATTCCCAGTGCTCCTTCCTGGAGTAGGAGGGGGGGCGGACTGCAGTGCCTCCAACACCAACACCGGGGTACACTGAAAAGGAAAAGCAGGAGAGGTGAGTGCTGGCTCTGCCTGGGAGCAGTTCCTATGGCTACTCTACATCACTGTGCTTGCCACCATGTCCAGCGAGCAGGCAGGTACGTGGCCCATTCACAGGCACTCGATATATCAAAGCCATTGAGGCAGGTGCAAGATTTAAACCAAAGCCATCCCACCTTGCGAATCTCTGCCACTGACCTGAGAGTGGATGGATAAGGGAGGAAAGTGGGCAGCTCCATGCAGGCCCCCCTGCCCCGCTGGACACCCCGAGAGCTATGGAGAGTTTCATTTCCCAAGGGAAGGAAGCCAGACACACAGTTTACACTTGGAGATTCGATGGCGTCTGTCATGGGCAGGGATGCAGTGAGAAGTGGCTTGGAAGAGACTGTCAGGCAGGGCTCCCTGGTCCTAGACTCGTCTCTGCTAGTGAAAAGCTGGGGGAATTAAAACAAGTCGCTTCATCTTGATGGGTGCCTACTGGCAAATAATGACAAATCTGTCTTGTAACTACGGGAGAATATGCCAGAAAAACAGAAAGTGCTTGACAAATTCATTTGTTTTTGCATCAAAAAGGAGAGTGAAGTTCCCTCCTCTAAGCCAGCCGAGTCTCACTCAAGGTGGTTGCGCCTGCAGACGAGGTGAGCAGAAACTTGGACCACTGTTTCCTTTTCCTCTCCCAGCAAAGCACCAGTGTGCAGACACCCCCACACCCCTTTTTCACCCTAGGGATTGTACTGAGACCTCTGGGCACCTGGCTGTACTGACCCATTTCCTCAGCTGACCAGGTCCTCTTGATGATGGACTCGTGGTCAGAGTGGGAAGTGACCGTCACTGGTGGGAGCCTGGGAGGGACGCTGCAGACCACCGGCCGCTGCTTTGAGCTGGGCCCAAAGGTGACGAGTTCATTCGGACCTGAGGTCTTGCTGGGCTCTGGCTGAGTTAAGTTGTTGCAGGAGCTGGTGCTCAGCGGGTCGAGCTCCATGGCAGGCGTGGCTTGGGTGTCCACACCAACACTCCTGGCCAGGAGGTCTGGGTCCTCCATGGCCACGGGCTTGTGAGGCCTGCAGTGGCGGCAGTAGAAGAGGAGTCCGACCGTGGTGATGATAATGAACAGTATGGCTGCGATGACAATCAGTAGCTCCTGCTGTCCCCAGTCCCCTGTTGTGATCTCAGGGGTGATGAGGCAGTGTCCTTGGGAGCAACCGATCGCCTCCATTTCACACCTACAGAGAGAGAGGTGAGCAGGGGCTGAGTCATACTGTATTTTCCACGTCCTCTCACAGAGTCTGTGATACAGAGACTCACCTCTGGGGCTGCCACTTTCCATCGGATAGATGGGTGGGATGGATGGATAGACAGACAGACAGCTATTATCAAACACATCAACATCAGAACATTGTATCCTTCCCCAGGAAAAGATAGACTTCAAGCCAGGTATGGTGGCTCAAGCCTTTAATCCCAGCACTAGGGAGGCTGAGGCAGGAGGATCGTTGCGAGTTCGAGACCAGCCTAGACTACAAAGTGAGCTCAAGGCCAGCCTGAACTGCACAGCAAGACCCTGTCTCAAAAAAAAAAAAAAAAAAAAAGAAAAGAAAAGAAAAGAAAAAGGATAGGCTTCAGCTGTATTCCCTTCATCACCTTTAGAATCTGGGCGTATTATTTTCCACCAATGAGATCGAGGCAGTGGAGTCTCTCCACCAATGAGGTATTTCCAATTAATGGACACACCCAGTTGTCCAGGGCCCCAGAAACAGGTCAGTGGTCACCTCATGATACTGACCAGGCATCAGTACTACCTGCTGTCCTTCACCAGCTGTCACAGGAGCCCAGCTGGCCTCGTACAGATCAGTCTTGCAGAGCATAAGCTGCTCTGGAAAAGCCCTGCAAACCACAGGACCGCTGAAATCCATTTCAGCTTGGCTTTTCATGGCGGAGGTCTCTTAGGGAAACTTCCGTGGCCAGGTCTACTCACTCTCGAGGGGTACGGTACTGAGAAAGGTTCCCCTACCTTGCCCAAGTCTAAAAACTCTCCCGCCTGAAATTCTACTGCAGTTTATTCTTTTGGGCAGCTTTGTCTGAAAGCTGCTGGCTGCAGATGCGGGGGTTCATTTGTGTCTTCTTCTGCCCTTTGGTCCGGATGATGTCACTGTGTGTTGTCCATTAGGGTCCTGAAGCATGTCTTGAAATCAGGGACTGCGTGGCCTCCAGCCTTGCTCTTTGTGATCAAGATCGTTTTGGCTATTCGGGGTCTTTTGTGCTTCTGTATGAATTCTGAGTTCTGTGAAGAATGTGGTTGGTATTCGGAAGGGAACTGCATTGTCTCTGCAGATCATTTTGAAGAGTATGGAATCTTAGTAATATTCTTCTGGCCTTTCCATCCCATTCCCCTCATGGGAGGTCTTCCCACCTGGGACTGTGTTCTTTTTCTTTCTTTCTTCAGCTTTCTGTAATTTCTAGTGTGTCAAGTCTTCCACTTTAGTTTATTATTAGCCTGGCCCCCTTTTCCCTCTCAGTGGCTATTGTGAATGGCGTTGCTTTCATGATTCGGTATCCTACTATTTTATTGGCTTTATCAGACCTAATTAGTCTTTTGGTGAAATCTAGTTTTTCTTTTTTTTTTTTTTAATCTCTCTTCACTATGCATTTCAGACTGACCTTGAACTCACTTTGTAGCCCAGAGTGGCCTTGAATTTACAGCAATCCTCCTGCCTCAGCCTCCTGAGTGCCGGGATTGTGAGCGAGGACCACCACGCGTGGCCAGTCTAGGTTTTCTATGTATAGAATCATCATCTGCAAACAGGGGTAATCAATAACCTCTTTTTCTATTGGTATGCCTTTTATTCTTTTGTCTTGCCTAATTTTTCTGGTTAAAATATCTAGCACTATATTGGACAAAAGCAGTTTAAGTAGGGATTTGATTTGTTCCTAATATTAGAGGAAATATTTTCAGTTTTTCTACATTTATTGAAATGATAATGATTTTTATTCTTTGTTCTACTTACATGGTGAACTAATGTATTGACGTTTGTATGGTGAATCATGCTTGCAGCTCTGCAGTGAAACCAGCTGGATCATGATACAGGATCTTTTTCACGTGCTGTTTGTTCATCATGGATCCTGGTCTAGATTGTTGTTTGTTTGTTGCTGTGTTCTTGTCAGGTTTTGGTGCCAGGCTGATGCTGACTGTGTAGAATAAGGCCCTCAGTTCTGTGGAATAGTTTAAGGAACATTGCTGCTAGTTCTTTAGATGTTTGGTAAAACTCAGCAGTGAAACCATTTGGCCCTGGGGTTTTCTTTGTCGAAAGGCTTTTAATTATTGATTTAATCTCATTATTTGTTATTAGTCTACTCAAGTTTATTTAATATCATTTTGGTTCAATTTTTGTATGTCATGTGTATTCAGAAATTGTTCTGTTCCTTATAGATTTTTCAATTTGTTAGCATACAGTTTCTCAAAATAACCCATAATGGGCTCGGGATGTAGCTCAGCAGCATAGTGCCTGCCTGGCAAGCATGAGGTCATGAGTTCGAATCCTGATATATTAAAAAAACAAAACCTAATGATCCCTTGTGTTTCTGTAGAATCAGTTGTAATGTTTCCTTTTTCAGCTCTTAATTTTATTTATCTGGATTTTCTCTCTGCCTATCTTTTGGTTAATCTAGTTACAGATTTGTCAGTGTGGCCTATTTTTTCGAAGAACCAACTGTTTGTATCATTGATACCTTTTATTGTTCTTCTAGACACTGTTTCCCTTATTTTGGCTTTTTATCTTTTTCTTTTAACTTTGGGCATGGTTAATTCTTGTTTTTCCAAGACTTTGAGGTTCATTATTAAGTTATTTTAAATCCTTCTTTTTTTTTTTTTCCTGGTACTGGGGATTGAACTCACAACCTCATAGCAGCCAGGCAGCACTGTGCTGCTGAGCTATACCCCCGGCCCAATGCTTCTGTGTTTAAGGAGTCACTTATTGCTATAAACTTTCAATACTGCTTTTGCTGACACCCCCCCCACAAGTTTTGGTATGTTGTTTCCATTTTCATTTGTTTCAAATAATTTTAAAATTTCTCTTTTGATTTCTTAAGTGACCTACTGTTCATTCAAAAGAGGATTATTTATTCTCCACGTACAATTTATAGTTTCTGTTGCTGTGGATTTCCACCTTCACTGCACTGTGATCAGAAAAGACACAAGATAGGATTTCAGTTCCTTCGAACTTGTTAAGACTTGTCTCATGGTCTAATACATGATCTGTTCAAGGTCCACGTGCTAATGAAAATGTGTATTCTGCAGTTGTTGGAGAGAATCTTCTGTAAAGGTCCATGATGTAGTTGAACTCTGGAGCACCTTTGTTGATATTTTGTCTACATTGCTCATTGGAGAGAGTGAGATATTAGTATTTCCCTTTATTGGGATTTATTTTCCCCTTTACATCTAATAGTGTTTTGCTTATAAAATTAGACTCCCTGCTATTAGGTATAGTTTTATAATCACCATATCTTTGTTTTTTAATCCTGAGGATTGAACTAGGGCCTCTGCACTGAGGTACATACCCAGCCTTTTTAATTCTGAAACAAGGTCTGGCTAAGCTGCTAAGTTGCCCAGGCTGGGCTCGAGCTTGCTATCCTGTTGTCTCAGCCTCTCGGAGTGCTGGAATGACAAGTGTGCACCTCCACGCCTGGCCCGCTGCATTTTCGTGATGAATTGATCCTTTGATCACTATGTAGTGACCTTGTCTCCACACAATTTTTACCTTAAAGTCTGTTTGTCAGATACAGCTATAGCTCTTCTTGCCTATTTCCAGATTCCACTTGGCTGAGTTGTTACTTCCCACCCGCTGACTCTAGCTCTCTGCGTGCCTTTATTCATGAGGTGTATTTCTTGCAGGCAGCATCTAGGTCTTGATTTTAATCTGTTCAGCCAGCCTGCACCTCTTAACTGAAGAAGTAAAATCCTTCACGTTCAGAATTCTGGTGAGATATACAGGCCTGTGTCTGTCACTTTATTTTCTTCTGATTGTTTTGAATATTTTCTGCTTGACTTACTCTTACTTACCTTTACAGTCTGATGGTTTGCTGCACTGATAATGTGATTCTCTCCCATGCGTTATTTTGTGTTCTTACAAAGAGACTGAGATTTTCACATGCTGTGATGATGGTAGTTACCTTCCTCCTTCTGAGTATAGGACTCTTAAGCATCTTTCATAAGGCCAGTTTGGCCATGGACTATGTTAGTTTTGCTTATCTTAAAAGGTCTTCAACCTGAAGGATAGATTCTGCAAAGTATAGTAATCTTGATTGAACAGTTATTTTCTTTTGGAACGTGAAATAGTACATTATTCCATACCCTCCTAGCTTGTATGATTTCTACAGAGAAATCTGTTGGTCTAATGGGTTTGTGCTTAAATTTGACTCGGTGACTTCTGTTGCAGATTTTTAAATTCTTTGTCTTGTACTGTTGACAGTTTACTGTTGTGATCAGGAAGTTTTCTGCTACTATTTTACTGACACCTTCAAGTTTTATTTCCCCTGCTATCTCATATGCTGCCATGAGGTAAATATCTGATCTTTTCATGGTGTCCCAAAGACCTCGAATGTTTTCTTTGTTATTTATTCTTTGTTTCTGTCTGAATGAGATACTGCAAAACACCTGTCTTCAAGCTGCAGGATTCCCTGTTCTCCTTGATCCAGTGCACTACTGAGGCTTTCAAGTTAATTTTTTGTTTGTTTGTTTGACTACAGACCTCTTCATTTACAAGATTTCTGATTGGTTCCTTTTAAACTATCTTTGCTCATTTATACCTTGCATTGCTTCACTAATTTCATTTAACTGTATATTCTCGTAGGTTTCAGTGAGCTTTTTAATAACCATTTAAATAATTCTTTATGAAGCATTTCACCCATTTCAATATTTTTGGAATCTGTTACTAGACCATTATGTTTAATTGGTACCTCCACCATGTTTATGGACTGGCCTTCCTAGTAAGTGGCTGCCTTCTGAAGTTACATCTTGGGGTGTCAGTTTCTCATCCAGTGCTGTTTTCTTCAGTCGGAGGCTGTGCGGGAGCTTCTTAGGCTCTGATTAGTGAGCTTGGGCAGAGTGTGTGCACCATATGAGTGTGGTGGGGAGCCCTCTCTCTGCAGGAGCAGGGACCCTCTAGCAGCTCAGGCCAGTGTGGTGTGTACCCTATGTGCTCACTTCTACACAGGGAGCGGTGCCCCCAGTAGGCCGATGGAGATTTCCAGGGCACAGCTGATCCTGACTCTCTTTAAAACTCTCATTTGTATTTGAGTATGTGTATGTTTGCTGGCTGTTACTTGAATTCGTCTCTGGCATGGTTACAGCAGTAGTGGTGAGAAGTCCAGGACGAGGGTCATAGCAGGCACCCTCTTTGGGGCCCTCATACCCAGTCTTGTCAGCAGCCTGTGATGAGATGAGGTGTGGGGGACAGGGCGGCTATGGCAGGAAAAGCTAGCTTATGTTCTTCTTTCCTGCTACTGGGGCCGCGCCTGCCTAGGACTGAGGTAGACACTAGGGGCTCTTCCCCCAATTTTTGTTTGAGTGCCTGCAGGTCACCTAGGGGTGAGAAAATTTCATCTCAGCTGAGGCACTCGCAGGACAGAAAGAAAGAGTGGGATGTGGTTGACTTCAGAAAGTTTCTCTGCCGATCTTTTCAAGCTTTGTTCCTGGGGCAGGACTCCAGCCGGGCCACCTTGGCGTGGCTCAGAACCCTGCCAGTGTGCCTCTACGGAGGCTGGGTTTTTCTGTGCCATGCCTAGCATTGGGACAGCAGTGGGAGGAAATGCGTGGGGGTGGTGGCCCCAGTCCCGACCCATGTGAGACAGCGGTCACCTGGCCATACTGCTCCCTGATTCCCCAGCCTCTGTGAATGGCACCCTGCTCTCCCTCCGTGTGACAACGCCTGCTCCCCACTCTGTAGCACCCTCAGTGGGTTTGTGTCACAGGAACTCTATCACCGAGGCAGCCCCCGCTGAGCCAGGGCAGCAGAAAGTCTCTGGGGTCCCAGAGGGGGGATGCATGTGGCCTCTGACCTCCAAAGCAGTGCAGATGCAAACTGAAGACAGCCCTCGGCACGCGCAGGGATTTCTGGGAGACGGCATGAACTCCTTTTCCAAAGTCGGCAGACTGTGTGGATCACTGACCTCTTAATCTATTTAGGCTGCAAGCACTGTGAAACTTTCCAGTAGCTAGGATCACGGGGATCTGTGCTGACAGTTTGCTGGGTCTCTCTCACCTTTACCCCTGCGAAGCAGAGTCTCCTCGTACTCCGGACATGGAGCCAGGGCAGCAGGTGCCTGTGTGTTTTGTTTTCTTGCTCTGATGCTGTCCCAGGTCACTGGGTTTTACCAGGTTTCTGTGTGCTGGCAGTTGAATTGCACTGTTTTCCCAAAGGTGCCCAGGCCAGGGGCAGCATCTGCATGTTACTTTGGTTCTTCTTTGGGGAGAAGCGAGTGAGTGCTGGGTGCCTGTGCTCAGCAGTGTCCAGTCCTCACCTCCGTGCACTTTGGAGAGATTCCTGGAGAGGCTTCCCCACCTAATGTGAGCCCAAAACATCTCCCAGAGCCTGAAATCTCTCCACAGACAAGTTTCTCCTTGAGGATTCAGTGTTGTGTTTTTTTTCCCAAGTTCCTCTTTGAAAATACAGACCCTGCTTTCTTGAAGTACTGTGCTGTGTCCCCACAGCATGTCTGATGGGTCACACTCCCTGTGGCAGGACAGGGAGCAGGGTGGGAAATGACAGTTCGAGTCCTTCTTCTCATCCGCATGTACGGTAATCTTGGGCAAAGCCTTTGTCTCTCTGCACCTCAGTTTCCCTATTTGTAAAATGGGCGAGTGGATCACATCATTGGCTGCACACAGGCTGATAGCATGGAGATCCCTTGGTAAAAATAAACCCAGGCCCATGTTTGGAGATTTGGATACAGCTGGTCTAGATGGGATCTGGGAAACTATTTTTCACAAGTTTCTCTCATGACTTCTTAAAGGATCCAAACAACAGGATGAGATTCTTGTCAAAATATCTTAACCTCTAGGATTCTAAGATCAATTTCTTTCCCTCACATTGCCCACTGCCAGGCACAGACAGCCTATAGTGCGTTTGAGATCGGGCAGCACCCGTATCAAGCAGATGTATTTTGCCTTGGCCACTTTCTGGAGAGTCACGGGGCAGAGAAAGCACAAATACTTATTTTCAGATTTCAGCAAAGATCGGAACCGAGGAGCTGGTGAGGAGCGTACAGTCCCAGGCCGTGCATCTGACTCAGTAGATTCAGAATAGGGAGTGGGGTATCTTGGGAGGCTGGAGGGGCTACTTCAAAGGACAGGGGTTTGGATACAGGATCAGAGGAGAGGGAAAAGCTAGAGGCCATGTCTCTGCAGTATGCAGTCCCTGGAATCCCAGCGGCATCTCCGGAGACATAGTGCCCCGCCTGAGTGCCGAGTGAAGAGCAGCCTGTCTGGACTTACCGGTCCCCCATGTAGGGGTGCGGGCAGGTGCAGGAAGCGCCTTCAGAGGAGGAGATGCAAGGACCCCCTTCGAGGCAGGGTGTGGAAGTACAGTTCTCGGCGCCTCTGCGTTCATCACAGTGCTTCCCAGAGAACGGAGGGGGACACTCGCAGACATAGCCTAGGAAAGACAGGAGAAGGTGGCGGCTGATGGAGTCACCAGCCAAGCAGGCGGGTGGGACTCGGCCGTGTGGTGGCCATTGTTCTTTATGCAGCCACCTGTGGCCAAATACCAGTGGTGCCCTGCTGAATAGGAACACTTGGTCCCTAGCCTTAACCTACCTACAGGCAAGGAGGGAAAACGGGCATCTGAAGAGTAGCTGGGGACAGAGGAGTTACAGTTACGGTAATAAACACTCACGCACGGTCACTGATCTAAGGGTCTTTGTGATTTAGCTCTTCTGATCCTGAATTCCTTGGTCTAGTAATCAGGTACCTGACATCAGCTGCGGTTCCCTGATCCTCTCTGGGCACAGGACCAGAAGTGGCCAAAGAGGGAGGGAGACACAGAGAATGTGTTCTATTTGCTCAAGGTCACACGGCTAGTAAATGGCAAAACCTGGAATTCAAATCTAGCTACTGGGCTATAATTATCTCCATAATTACGAAGAATTTAGTTTTATTAAAGGGAAACATTGAGGAGAGGGTAGTATAGTCTAGAAGCCCAGGAAATAGTTCATTTGAGACCTGAAAGATGAATGGAAATTAGGAGGAAAGAGAAAGCGGTTCAGGCAGAGGATTGTAAGGGCTCAGAGGAGAGGTTGTGGCGAGTTCAGAAAAGGAAAGGCCGTGAATGTGGCCCGCCCAGTGAGGAATGGGCACAGTGTGAGGTACAGGACAGCCCAGCGCACGGGGCAGCGGGGGCTGTGGGCACTGATTTACACTCCTCAGTAGAGGGGGGCGGGCCACCGGACAGTCCTTACAGGGCAGTGGCGTGCCCAGATCTGTGCTTCACTGAGGTCACTCTGGCTCCTGCAGGAGGTGGGATGTGTGGGGAGAAGCTGGAGAAATGGCAATGGGTCATCAGGGTAAAAGTGAGAAAACGGATGATGTCAGGGTGGGCAGGGGTGTGGGCACCCAGCAGCCTTGGCACAGCTGGTGAGGTAGAGACTGCAGTGGTCACGCTGTGAGCCACCAAGCTCTGGATAATCAAGACACTTCTTTGCGTACTCCAGGCACGTGAGTATGCAAATAGGAAACTCTCACACAGGTTCGTAAAGAGCTATGGATAAGATGGAGATGCCCATGTATGTATGGCTGGGAGGAGGGAAGGGAAAATGTTAGTTCATATGCACCATGGGGGACCGGGCCACAGTTAAAAGCAGTGAGTAAGAATTACTCATGATAGTACGAGCTGATCTGAAAAATCCGTCGCTGGGGCTGGGGCTATCAGCAGCATAAGCACTTGCCTGGCCAGTGCAAGGTCCTGAGTTCAAATGCTGATACCTTAAAAAAAATTGCTAAAGCTGGGTGTGATGGCATAAGTCTGTCGTCCCAGCTCTCTGGGAGGCTCAAGCAGGGATCCACAAATTTGAACCTAGGCTGGGCAACTTAGTGACTTAGGGAGACTGTGTCTCCAAACTTACAAATAAATAGAGGGCTGGGGATATAGCTCAGTGCAAAGCCCCTGGGTTCAATCCCCAGTATTGAAAACAAATAAGTGAACACGTAAAAAGTTACTTATTAATAACACATTCAAGTGTCAAGCTAGTCATATGCATTGTGTAAGGACCCGTTCAGAAACATTAACTGTTCCTGGTGGGGGCCAGAAGGGTGTAAAGGGTGGAGGACAGGTTAAAGGGGGAGAAGAGGTGGCCCAGACCACCAGTGACACTGAGATATGTGATTATATCAGCTCTGGGGACCCGGGGTCTTCTGCAACACCACAAAGACATGAGGAAGAGGAACAGCTCCTGACTCCCCCAGCATAGACCTAGCAGTTCCCACCCTGCTGCCCATAGCCTGGTGAGGGTAAGAGAGGGGTATACGGAGTTGGAAGGCACGAGTGTGCTGCCTGGCTCTGTACCCCGAACTCGCCTCTCCCACTGAGCATCCACCCTTGCCCTATGCAGCCCTTAGAGCCCTGCAGTTCCCTGAGCTGTGACATGGCACTGTGAATGCCTCTTTCTCCTCCTGCCCTCAGGGCCATGGGGAAGGCACTTGCTTTGTCCGCCTGCCAGTGACACGGGATTGCAAGCTCAATGCACCAAGGACCCTGAGGAGTCTGGGGTGAGCTCAGGCTGCCTGCTCTGGCTCTTACCTGCCCCAGGGGTCTGTGAGCACCTCCCACCGTTGAGGCACGGGTTCCGGCTGCAGTGGTCGCCATGCAAACAGCACTGGCTGAGGGCCCGTTTCTCCAGTAAACCTGCAGTCTTTTTGCCGTGGACCAGCAGCTCCAGCCCCTCTCTGTTGACCACAATGGCATCCAGGCAGCCCTCAAAGCCCTGGGAAACGTTGGAGGAAGAATTCGAGAGGACAAGGCCGCCCAGCACAAGGTGTCTTTTAGGCCGCAGAGCCCGGCACTTGTCGGGGACAGCGAGGGAGACGTTGCTCATGCCGTCCACTGACAGGCGAAGGGAGGTATCTGTCTCCTCCACCAGGATGGAGTGCCACTCGTGGTCATTCACGTGGCGCTGGGAGGAAAGGTTTCCATAGAAGCCACCTGGACAGCGGTATTCCAGCTGGGGCACTCCACGGGTCAGCTGCAAAGAAAACCCAAACAGCCATCAGCAAAGCCAGGAAGTCCTCATAAATCTGCCAACCCACTTCCAGTTCAAAGAGGGTTGCTTCCTGGGGACGAGCAGTAGTGTTTGGTGATTTTCAAGGGTGTTCTAGGCATTGCATTCGAGGGACAGAAAACCCCCCAGAGTCTCATTTGGCTTCACACATTGCATGGGACGATCTGAATGACAGTCATCTCCGTTTCAGGGCCGAGGAAACCGAGACCAGAGATGTCTTACTAGTCACGACCCTGTAGTTTGGAGTCTTCGTAGGCCTGTCCAGCTATCAGCTATTAAACCAAGCAGAAGAACCTTGAAAAATGTAAAACAGCCTTACTCTTGTCTCTTATTTAGATGTTAGAAAATGTAATTATTTTTCATAAAAATGTGGCATTTATATTAACATGTAGAGGCTTTCTTGTTAAAGGAGGTCAGAAATATTTTAAAATATTTTAAAATATTTTTAAAACAATGAAAAATAACAGTGCTGACAACCAAAGCCCATATAAGCAAAACTTCCCTCAAATCCTCAGCAATTTTTAAGAATGTGAAAAAGTTGTGAAATTGAGAAATCAGAGGCCTACTCTGGCGTACAACATTTTTGTTCACTCCCAGGAAGCAGGCTCGCCTGGGGCCGAATGCTTTTCTGTTCTCTCTGGGCTCGATCGTTTCCTCTGGGCTAACTCTGAAGGTCTAACCCACTTTCCTGGAAGCTTCCCACTTCCATGTCACCTTTTCTATTTGTCTGGGTGGACCCTAGCTATACCTTTATATAAGAAGGAAACCGTATTATTGCCACTTTCCGCTTAGACAAAGGATTAATGAAAATCAGTGCAACTCCGAGCACTGCGGTTACCTCGGTGGGAGCACAGGTCCATGCGCCTCACCGTCTCTCCTCTCGGTTGTGGCCTGGCTTTCCTGCTCACCCAACGCAAAACCACAATCATCATAAGCACCGCCTTCTCACACGCTCGCCTTCCTGTCTCTTCCTTCCTAGAACTCACACTCGGTTAGCTCCCAGCTCTGGAAAATCCAAGTCTGCCTTATTCTGCAGATGGCCAGAGAAGATGGGCTGCCTTCTGGCTGCCTTTCACTTCATGGCCAGCGGTCTCCAGGGAGCCTTTAATGCCGCCCGGTCACAGCTCTGCCTTAGGACTGTCGTGACCTCTCTCCTCTGACCCGGAGTGTCCTGCCCCATGCTCACTCCTTGCCTGGCCTTCCTACTGCAGCCTCAGTGGCATTTGGGGGCACTCTGCCACCCCATCTCTCCACCGTGGCTGGAGCCAGGATGCCCTAGATCCCCGCCTTGCTCCTCGAAGGCCAGGTTCTCCTGAGTCCTTGCTCTTGCCTACAACTGTTTCATTCATTCTAATCTCCAAATTATAGTCGCCTTGAACTTGATGATCCTCTTTGCAGCAGAATTGCATACACACGCCCCACCTCCACACTACGCTGAAGCCACTGGTGTCAGGGGACTCGGTGGCCTCCGTGATGCCATCGGGAATAAAACCTCTTCCATCTGCCTGGGCTCTGGGCGGCAAATCGCCCGGCTGATCACCACTTCCTCCTGGCGCGTGCTCTTCACGCGTGCACTGTCCTCACACGGGTTTTCCGCCCACTCTCTGGCTGCTTGTTTTTACTCCTTTCTTGGCCCCTCCCTTTGGGCCTGGCCCTTTCATGCTCATGTGTCTCATGGATTTCAATCCAGATGCCCACGTTCCCATCTGCAGCCCAGACCTCACAGCACTGTATGGGTTTGTCCACTTCTGATGGAGGTGTAACACACACGTGTGCAAAACAAGCCACTCCAGCACAGCCTCCCCCTACTCCGTTCGGGGCAACTCCGTCCTTCAGGTTGCTCAGGCCAAGATTTCACTCCTCACGTTCTTGCCTACCTACACGCAGGCTCTGAGAAATGCTGTCAGCGTCACCTGTGACATCTTTCCAGAACCAAACACTGCACCAGTTCCTCTGCCATCACCCTGGTCTCCATTGCTGACCGCTCTCACCCAAACTGCCGCCATCACCTTCTGATTAGATCTGGCTACTCTGGTCATTTTTCCTCTAAAGTCTGTTTTCAACACAGCAGCCACGAGGACCCCTGCCATGGTTTATACCTACATGTCCTGCAAAAGCTGCCTGCATTCCTAGGGAGGGCTTTTGGAAGGTGACTGGATCACTGGGGCATTGTAGCCGACTCTATTAGGAGGTGGCTTCTGGTCAGAAAAGGCAGGACACTGGGGCATGACTTGCAAAGGTTTACCTGCCACCACACCCGCCCCTCTGTGCACCATCCTACCTGGGAGCCAGCTGATTACACAAGGACCGAAACCTCTACAAACTGTGAACCATGCAAGCCTCTCTTCTAAGTTGCAGGTGGCAAGTATTTCGTCCGGCATGGGGAAAGCCACTAAACCAGACCCTTTACAATGCATCCGATTATGTGATTTGCTGCTCAACAAAACCTTCTCATACCTTCCTCTTTGCTCGTTATAGAATCCATAACCCTTCCGTGGCCCACAAGACCTGGATAGATGTGTCCCCATCCCACAATATCTCTGGCCTCAAATCCCACTGCTGCTACCCCTGGCCCCTGCTCTGGAGCCCTGGAGAACTCTGCACTGTTCTGAAACATGCTACAGGCTCTGTCAGAAGGCCTGTGCCTTGCTCTTCTGTCCACTGAGATGTCCTCACTGATGTCCACATCGCTGCCTCTCTCACCCCCTTCAAACTGTTGCCAAAATTGCAACTCCCCTCACCTGGCCCCTCTTAACCTTTTCTTTTGCCTCCTTACCTGTAACACTTGCATTCAAACTAGTCTATGACCTCCCCATTTGTTATGGGTCAGTCTCCCTCCTGTGGAATGAAAAGCTCTATCCCAGACGAGACTAGAACAGCACCTGTCACACAGTATAGATTAGATGCCCATTAAATGTGCTGAATGACTGAACACCTCCCACCCACAGAAGCCAGCTTTCTGTGTCACAGTGGGAGATCAGCCCATGTGACAGAAGTGTTAAAATCAGGCAGGGAGCCGAGACTTCCCACAGGACCTGATGGTGAGCGCTGAAAGACTGCTGAGAGGAAGTTAACTTTTCCTCATGTGGCTTTATGCTAGTCGTGTCACCGTGAGCAGTCCCAATGGTAGCCAACCCTTGGAAAACACCAGCCTTTTACTCAGCAAAGACAGGCACAATGCCAGGGTTGGGTCGACCCAGCCATCTCCGCCTGCCCTCTGGGGCTCCCTCTTATTACCCCACAGAGCCAGCAGCCCAGCACGGGGTTATCAATGGACTGTGGTACGCCTGTCCCATGTCCTGGCCCACTGGTCAGCCCAGGATTCCTGAAAGTGATTTCCTTGCCAGGAGTTGGCTTCTTGGACACATCATGCCCCCTCCAGCCCCTTGCCCTGGTGTGACATGCCCGAGGCAAGAGCGCCTTACCTTCAGGGAGATGGGGGCCGTCTCGTTGGTGAAGAGGAGGACGGCATGTGGCTGGAGCGTTTTCAGAGAGAAATGGATGTGCCAGTTCCGCCCCTCTGCAGGTCTGTACTGCACGTAGCTCTGCCCGTTGAACCGTGTGGCAGTACCTGCAAAAGCCACCAGAGGGATCAGTGCCACAGACTGACTTGTTTCATTCAGTTCTTAGGTGGGGGAGTCTCTTCCAGGGCCGCACAGCTGAAAGACCTGCACACCTCCCCCTGCCCGGGGACCACTGCCCAGTTAGGGGTCAGAACCCATGAGCCTACATCAGAAGAAAGCTAGAGTCGAGCCAGGAATCTAACCAAATGCATGCGTGGAAATCAACATTTCTAACTTACACCTTCCATGTTACAGGATTTCTGACGTCACTCGGGGGAGAGAGAACTGCAGAGGATTTTGCACATGTGCGGGATTTCCTGAGCACCAGGGTTTTTACCTGGTCCTTATATCAACAGGACTCTGTAATCATTAGGTAAGCGCTTCCACAGTGAACAACCCCCCCCTGGAGTTCAGGAATATTCCATGATAAAGGGGGTTGAAACAGATGGTTGGCCCAACTTTCTGTAAAGTCCAGCACCCCCACCTCCTCTTAGCCACTGCTAAAGCACAGGTGCACAGTAAAAGGTCTAAGAATTCACCTCTCCTCTGATTTTTCAAGTGCATCTGATGCTGGGACACGCTTACGTGGATACCCTTAGGAACAGCGAGCTGAGCTCCCTTTGAGAAGTGCTGTGTTAGTTAAGCACTGCCTTCTAGATGTGAGTTCAGCTATCAAATCATGCCTAAACACCCAGAGTTTGCCAGGGAAAGGATGAATAATGCGCCCCAGACACCTGAGGGAAGGAGAACTGTTGAAGAGCAGGAACCAAGGCCAAAAAAGAACAGAAGGGAGACCAGGCAGCCTGCGGCTGCAGGGGCCCAGCATCCAAGGAGCCCACCCACTTGAAGCCTAAAGCTCTCCGACCTGGCGATTCCCGCACAGCAGGGCATTGTTGCACGGGGTGGGGGGCTGAAGATGGGCAAGTCAAGAACCCCCAAATGTGGCTAAATATCAGGATCACCCAGAGAGCTACTTAAAACGCAGAGTCCCAGCTCTTCCTGTCGTGGATCTGGGGCAGTAGGTCTGGGTGGCACCTGGGAATCGGAGTATTAAAAGTCATCCTGGGATGAGTGTAGCTGGAAAAGAACCCGAGCGAGGCTTCTGAGATATGGGTCATCCCCTGGCTTTTTTCTTGGTGCTGGTTCCACAGATTTATCCAGGTCGTGAGAACGATTGAGCTTTACACTCATGGCACATGGATTGATTCTTGGAGTGTCACACTGCATTAAAATACATTTTTCAAACCCTCTCTCAAAGTGATTCTGTTATTCAGTGAGTCTGTCTAGCATTTATCAAAGCACAGCCCTGGGGTCACCTGCTTACAGTTAAATGTCAATTGTAAGATTCACCCAAGAGCTTCTAGAATGTGGAGGGTGCACCCATGAGCAGGCATCTTTAAAACGAAGGTGAGCCTGTACAATGTGGACCTCTAGAATCTCTGCCATCTGCTGCCAAGTGGTCGAGAGAGATCTTTCAGCCGCATCAGCTTTCCCTGAAGCCTGCGAAAGAATTTCCAGAATGCAAACTGGATGGCTCTGTAGAGGGGAGGCTGGGCCGGGGAGAGGGTGATGGTCAGCCGAAGGTGGCATCCCTGCGTTCACCAATGATGAGGCGCTCTAGAGAACTGGTTAGACTCAGTCAGAAAACTGAGTTCCAGGAGAGCTCAGGGAAGTTTCTGGTTAGAACAGGAATTCACATATGGTACCCCACAAAGCATAAGCTCCCCAACTGCAGTTTCAGGTGCAGGTGGGCTAAGACCCTTCTCGGGGAGGTGACTTGTGTGCAGAGCTGACACACAGCAGGCTGGTTATGTCATCCCTGCTCCCCAGTGATGACAGCCACCATCCATCCTGGCCTGACTGTGGGCCGGCTCCCCAGACCAACTCCAGGAGGCAGTGCTAATACTGCCTCTGCTATATAGTTTAAAAACTGGAGCCAGGAGGATTTTGATAACAAATGCAAGGCTACACAGCTAATAAGTCATTAGGCTACGGTCTGAAGCTACACTGAGTCTAGACTGTGAGCTGACATTAGCAGGCTATGGGAATAGCATTAGTAACTTGTGTTTAGCAAGCACTTTCTTCTGTGTCAGGCGCCCTCATCAGCAAGTACCTGGTATTTCATGTTCATTCAACCCCTGTAGCAGCCAAGCCCAGACAGAGGACGTTGAAGCCAGTAAGGGGTAGAGCTGAGATTTGAACCCAAGCAGCCTGATGCCACAGTCTGTGCTCTTTCCTGCAGTGTTAAGCTGCCTGCTGTATTCTCACTGTTATTTGCAGAATTCCCCAAAGTGCCGGAAACCGGGTTATCATCTGATGACTAGATTTTGTGAGGCTGCAGTGATATGCAGCATCTGGCCTCGTTCCACCTTTCCCAGCTCCCCACCGAGCCTCTGCGGGCTTTCTGGGCTCAGGCAGAGC
Source organism: Cavia porcellus (assembly GCF_034190915.1). Taxonomy (NCBI): domain Eukaryota; kingdom Metazoa; phylum Chordata; class Mammalia; order Rodentia; family Caviidae; genus Cavia; species Cavia porcellus. The sequence goes on from NW_026947502.1 coordinate 6,649,756, forward strand.
CTGACAGGAGGGCCCACTCCTCACCGTTGCAGGCACAGCTCCTCTCCAGGCGATGCCTCGGCGTGAGGATGCTGAGCCTGGCCGTGCTGTATGTGGGCCCCACCTTGGGGTCCAGGTGCACCGTCTCTTGGCAGGGCTGAGCCTGGCAGCTGGGCCCCTGGCAGGGTACCACAGGCATGGCTGATCTCATCTGAATTCCCACCGAGTGCTCCATCTCCTTGGCTGAGTGAGCGAGGATGGCTGCCAGCTCCTGGAGGTTATAGAAGGTTCCGGAATGCCCCTCCAAGACCAAGAGCACGTCCACCCCGGCTGTGGTGTCAGCAGGCTGGAGGCTGGCCAAGTGGATGTTGGCCCGTCGGATGTCCAGCTTGTTGCTAAGGAACCGCAGCAGGTTCCGCCAGTGGTCGCTCACCAGCTCTTCGGGCGTGAGCTGGTGGAAGCCGAGCCACAGGGCCTGCCGCAGGGCCTCCTGCCCCGCGTGCCACACATGCACGTGGACCCCCGCAGTGGTGGAGAAGGTCCCGTCACTGACCGTGACGTTGAACACATAGCGGCCATGAGGCAGCCCCCGGGCAGCGATGATCTTGCCGTCTGCAGTACCCACCGAGAAGCTGCTGCCCAGGGACCCCTCTGCTGCCAGGCTGTAGGTCAGGGTGTCCTGGGGGTCGCGATCTGTGGCATGGATTTTACCCACCATGCCACCCTGGAACGCCTCCTCCCCAACGGTGATGAAGATCTCCAGAGGGAGGGCGGAGGGTGGGTATCGGCTCTGCTCCGTGACGCGGATGCTGACCCACGTGGAGGACGAGAGTGGAGGGGTGCCACTGTCTGATACCTGTAGGCAGGACCAACACTGCCGTTAGGTGACACAACTGGGGCCCTGGGAGCCCTGGCTGAGGCTGGCTTCTCCGGGGCCCCATCTCTCTGTCCCACATGCCTGACGACAGACTTGGTGCACTGTCACGTCTGAAAAGAAATTTAACTACAAAAGCATATGTGCAATCTATGGATTTTCTGAAGGTGGGAGTTACAGCCCATTTCCACAGGAAAAGGTTCAGTTTTCTCTCGGTCACCTCTCCAGGAGAGACACAAACGTGGACCGTCTTCCTTCTGGAAGCTTCCTTGTCTGTCTCTTCCCTCAACAGTCATCAGAGCCTCTTAGCAAATCCAAGGCACCCCACCCAGCCAAGGAGATTCAAGATTCTCTTTGTCAGTCACCAAATATTTCTCACACACCCCTGCCCAACTCAATACAAAGCCCGCCTCTGTCTTCCTAGGGCACTGTCACGTTCTCTGCTCAGTCGGGGTCTCCACGGTATTCCCTACGGAAATAGCTCGTCCACTAATGCTTGCTGGAGACTGGGCTGATATCAGTCCCAGCAGCAACAGCTAATACTGCTCACAACGTGATGTACCTAACACCAGCTACGACGGTAGCTCATTTATATAACTACTCGTTATAATACGGAGCTAGCAGGAGCTGAGTACAGACCATATGCCAGTGACTTTGACATGCTAGGAACGTGTTTTCCTAGCTCAGCTTTCTTATGAGATGGGGACCATGAAGTCTCCCATTTTACTAAATGCATCAAGCTCAACTCACCCTAGGTCACAGCAAGCACGAGCAGATGCGGCCTGTGCAGATCTGAACTCGGAGTTTGTGGTCAGTTCCTGCTCACTCGCCTGTCTATGCTGCCTCGCCATGGACAGAAGCAGAAACATGGAACAAACCTGAGAGGGTGGTGAGGCCGGCCGTCGCTAGGCACCTGCCTGGGCCCAGCCCGTGGCCTGGGTCTACAGCATAGGAATCAGAAGCTGACCTCCCTCTGCTCCCACGGCAGTCAAGCTCACGCCTTTGGTGCTGGGGATACTCAGCCTCAGTCTGGACTTTCCCTATGAGCTGCTGACTCCCTGCCCACCATTCCATTGACACCTGGACTTTTACCTGCAGGGCATCAGCTATCCCCTCCCTGTGTAAGGGTGGGCAAAGCACAGCCTCGTTTTACCTCCTAAGCCTGCCTCTCCTCACCCCTCCTGAGTGTTCCCAGGGCTCTGTTGGGCATGAGCATCTCCTCTTTATCAGTGCCAGCAGATCGACAATCAATTTGATTGTTCTTTCTTCTGTATACACCCACATCCAGGCCATCACGAACTCCTACCTATTTACAGATAAAAACTGTCCCAAGCCTGCCCGCGCCTTCCATTCTCACCGTCACCAGAGATCTCAGAGCCCCCGAAATAGCTTGGGGGACCCTCAGCACCCTGCCTTGCTGAGTCTCCACAAAGCTTCAGTGTGGCCATCTGGAGATGCGGAGACTGTCCCTGTTTGAAGCCCTTCTTACTTGCTTAGGTTAGAATCCAGAAGTGTCACCAAGGCCTGCAGTGAGGATGCCATATCTCCTCGGCTTTTACCTGTTGTGATCAGTTACCATCAATCATTTTGGTCCTTCATAGGACTGAATGTTTGTGTCTGTCCATGTTGATTTCTTGAAATCCAGCTCCCCATGTGATGCATTTGGAGGGGGGGTGCCTTTGTGAAGGGAACCAGGGCCCATCTAAGAAGAGGCCAGTGGCCAGCTTGCCGTCTTCCTGCCATGCACAGCACAGCAGAGGACCCTTTCCAGAACCTGCCTGTGGTCGCTGTGCAATCTCAGATTTTCAGAATGATGAGAAGCAGATGCCTGCTCTCTAAGCCACGGTCTATAGTATCTGCCTCTGGGAGCCCGAATGGACTAAAGCTGGACCTCTCAGCTCCCTGGTCACAAGCTGTGGACTGTTAGTCACACAGTGCCCACGCCGTGAGACTGCTGTACGCCCTGGCCTCCCTCCAGCTTCCTCCTCACCATCGCTCCCTGCTTCCTCCTGCACCACAGCTCACTTCAAACTCCTCCCCAGCTCGAGACCTTGTTCATCCTTGCTCAGAACAGGCCTGGCCACCCCTCTCCCAGCTGGCTCCCCAAGGCTCCCCTCAAATGTCCCCTGTGTGAAAATCCATGGGGCCCCTATCTAGAGCTTCTTATCACTTCATTTCTGTACTCTAACTTTTAAAGATGTTATTTATCTGTTTATTAGTATCTCGTTGTGTAGCCCAGGCTGGCCTTGAACCCATGGCCGTCCTGCCTCAGCCTCCTGAGGCTCCTGACGGCTGGGATTACAGGTGTGTGCCACCATAGCAGCTGCCTGTTTAGATTCTAACTATGGAAACAAAGCCATGAGGAGGAACCCCACTCCTTTATCCTGGTCTGTTCCTGGCAGACACTCGATAAATACCGTTGAGAGCCTGAACCACTGAATGTAAATGAATGAAGACCACATCATTGTAGTGCAGAAACCCACAATACTAGGGTCTGCTGGACTTGGGACTTCAGAAAGGAATTTGGGGAATGAAATGGGAGAAAAATGTTTGACCACTGTTCTCAGGTAGTTTCCATACAACCCACGCCACACAATCTCATGCACGGGGGCACAGAGTCGCTCACTGAGCCCACGAAGTCCTGTGAGGTAAGGCTCCCAGCGCCTGAGCCCCAGAGTGGGTTCTGGACACACCCGGAGCTGGAGTGGGTCCTTTGCACAGCACAGGCGTTTGGTCTCTGCAGTCAGAGTGCTTGGGTTTGGAGCAGCCTATGTCCGCTACATCTAGAGAATACTATAAGTCTGTCTCTTACTTAACCTGTGTGCCTCAGTTTCCTCATCTGCACAGTGGAACAGTAAGGAGCATGATGAGGATGTAATGCAGGGGTGCATGTCAAGCACCCAGCCCAGCCCGATACTCAAGTGCCCCTTTTCCTAATAACAGAAGCACTGGCTGTGTGTGTCTGTCGTCCCCACTGTCACCACCATAAACCAGGGGCCAGGCACACTCTCACCTCGATCTGCAGCTGGTACTGCTCCTGAGCGGCCCTGCTCAGGCCTGCAGTGGTCACCAGCCACCCTTCTGGAGTCACTCGGAAGGCAGAGCCAGCGTTGCCCTTAGTGATTCTGAAGGAGTACGGAGGGCCGTTCTCCGGCGAGTCGGGGTCGCTGAGGATCAGCTGCAGGACTTGACTGCCGACGGGGGAGTTCTCCTGAGGGCAAGAGGAGTGGGAAGACAGTGCCAAATGAGTGTCCCCGGCCCTCCTCTGTGCATCTTCTGGGACCCCTTAGGGAGGAGGAGTTCTCGGCCCTCTGCCTGCACCCGCCTGGCACCATCTCTGCGTTCTGTCCTGCTGCCTTTTCGAGCTGCTGCCAAGGGCAGTGCTGGGTCTTAGAAACAAAGCTTACTGGGACCGGAAGGGTCCTTAGGGACCAACGGGAAGCCTTTGGTCAACGAGAGGTGACTCTTGAGAGGTCGCAGAGCTGATGCATTGTAATGATAAAATAGTAGCTGGAGCATGTGGGAGGGAGCAACCAGCCACTCACAAGGGGCCTGTTCTTCAGATCACTGTACTCAGTGTCAGGCAACTTTAAAAATGAACAGGTTAACCAAGAAAATATGATGGCCCAAGTATCATTTCAGCCTTTGTTATGAAATGTGGGAATTGAGTGGTTTATCACACCGATGCTTCAGTAACACAGTCTTCCCCACCCACAGAATCTAAGACTGACAGCTGCCCGGCCAACAGACCGCGTTTCTCTCATTCTCATAAAACTTTGCTTTTGTTCAGGCACAGAATGGCAAAATCCTTAGGCCACAGGTGCCCGTCTTATAAGTTTACAGAGGAAAATTAGTCCAAATCCAGTTCCCTGGGCCAGGTTTTGGTGTTCAGAGTGAGGCTATAATCTAGTCCTGACCTTGAGGGAGGTTTATTGAGTGATCTTTCTGAGAACTTTTGTGTGTGTGTGTGTGTGTGTGTGTGTGTGTGTGTGTGTGTGAGAGAGAGAGAGAGAGACGAAAACGGATCCTTCCAAAGAAGTCCCCTTCTGTGTGCCTTTGCAGACCGTCAGGCAAGCATGTGAGTCTAGAGCTGTAGCAGCTCTTTTGCCATGAGGGAGAAGGTGGAGGAATTTCAAAGGCATTAACCCAAAGCGGTGACGTTGCTGCTTACTGAAATAACCGAGTCTGGATGGAACATTCCATCATCTTAAGAAGTCTTTGTCACTTCACAAACTTGTAGTCGTATCAAAAGCATTCTGACTCACATAAAGCTGCTATTAGTGGGACCCCAGGTGACGGGTAGGACCTGAATTCTCTCTTGCCTACTTCCTTGTCTCCCGTACCTCTTAGAGCCTTGACAATTCCTCCACAGAAACACAAGGCTCTCTTCAAATCCCATTGCGAACTGTTGAAAATGACTTAGGACCTAGCAAATCTTCAGGGTTTAAGGCCTGAGGTGACTTGCCATAGCTCTAGCATGTTTTTCAGCCTGTGGAGTAGGTATTATCCCCTTGACAGGGATGTCGTGAGCCCCCGAGGAGCAGAGGGCAGGGAAATGCTTAACACCATCCCTGGTATCTTCTTTCCATAGCTCATAGTCCCCTTCAGCTGCCCGCACCGCCTTCAGGGATCTCAGTGGCAAAGCCACAGCTGCTGTTTACATCGAGGGCTACCCTGAGGAGACCTCCCACTAAGGGGGACAAAGTGGGAGAGAGGCTTTGGGAGCCCGTGGGGCTCAGGCATACCTGGACAGCAGTGCTGTAGTTGAGCTGGAAGAATCTAGGTGGGTTATCATTGACATCAACCACTTGGACATCAATGTCCACGTCCGAGTGCAGAGGGGGCTGCCCGCTGTCTGTGGCCCGCAGTTTCAGGGAATAGCTGGATGTCTGTCACAAGATGCCCAGTGGCAGGTTAGCAGCAAGGCCCCTTGGGTCTGCCCCTTGACTCATTGCTAGTGTTTTTGGATAGATGGGATGGAGATGCCTGCCTGGACCCACCCTCATTGCCCATCCATGGCACTGTACCACTCAGGCTCTGGAGTCCCGAAGAAGTGGGTGTGATTTATAAGTCAGTTACTAGCTCTGGGGTCTTGAGAAGGGGACTACACTTACTCGGGGATAAGGTCAGTACCAGTTTCTTGGGATCATCTGGAGGACCGAATGATGCCATGCATGGTAAGCATTTAGCAAAATGTGCAATGCTCACTAAGTGGTGGTGGTTCCTGGCATGACCCAGTGATCCCTGATGAATGGTGACAAAAGCCTGAGCTCCACCAGGGGATGCTCTGGGCAGGGGTGGGTGCTGGCTACAGTTCATGCTGCAGACCTGTAGCAGGGCCACACCTCTGCTCTGAGGAGCTCACAGGGGACCCTGCCATCCATTCCTTACCTGTTCCCAGTCCAGGGCCTTGGCCACCTGCAGCTCCCCCTTCTTGGGGTGGATGGTGAAGTGTCCGAGCTGATTCCCTCCTACGAGGCTATAGGTGATGGCGCTATTGAGGGGTCCATCCTCGTCAGTCGCTGACACCTGTGGTGGGGGACAGTGATTGTGAATGGAGGCACAGGAGGGACCACAAAGGAACCTTAGCCCCGAGAGTGCAGAGGAACAGATAGGTCTCTGCCCAGGGCTGCCACTGGTGGTCATCCTTGCAAGAAAATCACAAGGAAGGATTTCAGCATGCCACTGTGTTCCATTCATAGAGCAGGGTGCTGGGAGGCTTGGAGGAAAGAGATGGACCAAAATGAATACATCTGTGCGGAACTGGTTTTATGGGTGATTCTAACTCGGGCAAAGTATAATCAGACTCATGAGGGTGCAGAACACACTGATCCATTCCACCTGGGGAAATCAGTACTGGATTTGGGGAGCCCTGAAAGATAAGGAGAGCTCCTGGGAGGGGACAATGTGCACCCAGAGGAGTGACACTGCTGATGTCTGGGGAGAGGGCACGTTCAGGTAGGCGGGGAAAGCAGGAGGAGGGGACAGGAGCTGTGAATGTCGGTGTCCAGAGCCTGGTTTCACTCCTTAGGAAGGGGAACAACTGCATATCTAAGTGCAAAGGCGAGTGATTTGCTGTCTGCCCGTCCCTGTCCTCTACCGTGTCACCCACTGTGACCAGACCCTGGCAGGCCTCTAGGGCCTGGTCTGTCTTCCCTCTTTGCTCTCCTGCAAAGCTTGCCTGTCCCGTGCTATTCTATCAGAACCCAACTGTATCAAAGGGCTCTGGTAGGTCCTGTCCCAAGACATGGTTTGGCTGAGTCATTTCCAATCAGACCCAAAACTATAGCATATTAATTTGATAAGTGAATCTATGGCCACAGATGACCGGGAACAGAGGGAGTGACGTAAGAGCCCACCCAAACCCGGCCCCACAAAGAGTACAGTCGAGGATCCTTACCGTGAGGATGATGTCACCCCTGATGGCATTCTCTAAGACCCTTGCGCTGTACAGGTCCTTGGGGAATCGGGGGTGGTGCTCGTTGACATCAGTGACATTGACCACGATAGTGGTCACGTCGCTGAGGGAGGCAGAGGCCTTCCGGATGCACTCGATGGACAGGAAGTACTTGGGACTTGTCTCAAAGTCCAGGCTCCTATTGACATATAGGATCCCTGAAGGAAAAAAGGGGCCACAGATGCAGCAAGGCAGGGAGCAGGGGTCCCGTGGGGCTATGACAGGTGATGTCCTCCTCTTGTCTCCCTCTTGTAAGGGTCTTTTCTCTTCTCCCTTCATCTCATTGTTTTTTCTTTTACTGTAATTCCTAAAAGCTGTGTTTCCCTCATTTATTTCTGTAACATCTCATTTAAATCTGTGCTGCTAAATTTATGTCCTTAAGATCTATATGGGAGGGATCAGGCTGAATTCAGCATCAATGTTAGCAATAAAAAAACAAAACAAAACAACCAGTCAGCTGAAATCGTCACCCAGGAAGTGTGGTCAGTCTAAGATTGTTGACTTCACCCAGTCACAGCTTTTGATCCAGACATTCTCAGGAAATACAGAGGCTAGAGAGGTGTGTTTTATGACATCATCAGTTTGACTCAGGCCATCCAAACTGTGAAAACTTCAACCAGACACCTGACTCGAAATATTTCATTAAGTACTTGGTGGGGATGTAGGGAGAAGGTCAGTGTCTAAAAGAGGCTGTATATCAACCGATGCACTAGGTAGACACTGGGGGGGGGGGCTGATAAACCAACTTTAAAAACGAATTTATGACTACTCTGAGAAACTGCCTGATTGGGTAATGGCTTATATTAAGGAACTGTTACCTGTTAGGTGTGATAAGGTACTGTGGTTTTGTTTATAAAGGGAGTTGTCATTTAGAGATTCATACTAGTGTATTTATAAGTGACATGATACAATACCTGGATTTGCTTTGAAATTCCTCTAGATATAAAAATGAGGAAGGAGAATACACTCTAGTGTATCCAAAATAACTAAAAGAGTCTGAAGTTTCCCAACACACGGAGATGATAAAGGTTTGAGGAGACAGAAATGCCAGTTATCCTGATCAGGACTCACCTATTGTGGGTCTGTTCTGAATCACTGTGCTGTAGCCCCATAAAGATGAGCAAACTATCACGTGTCAATTCAAAATCCTGAAGAATAAACTAATTCTGGATAGTATTTTTGGACAAGAGGAAGGGAATTGGAGGGATGAATATAAGATGATTTTCACATATGAAAATTCTGAAGCCCAGTATTTTATAAAATTAACATGCACTCATTTAAAAATACATAAAAAATGAACTTCTGGAAATGGAGAAACAGAACAAATCTCAGCAGTGGATGTGAGTGCGGGGCTGAAGAACAGAGATCCAGCCAGACTTGTGTTCCTAACACCTGAACCTGGGCAAACACTATGCTATTCTGATTATTCAATGTTTAAAATCTCCATAATAAAGACTTCTAAGAAACATACTGCTCCTTCTAGGTGGCTGTGTGAGAAGGCAGACAAGCTCTATCTGCAGGGGAGGTTGCTGATGGGGTGACCTGGGCAGCCCGGGCCCCCAGTGAGCCTGCAGGGACCCAAGGCTGCATGGCTAGGACAATTGAGGGGTGTTTGCCCGGTTCTTTCTCTTTCCATGGTCATAAGGGAAAATGCGGGATGCTTGGGTATTTGAGGGGTCAGGAAGAAGGGCAGCAAATCTAAAAGCGGGTGATTGTCCTGAGCTGAGATCTGATCCCAGCTGGCCTGGGCTGACACTAGGAGGCCACCAGCTGTGGGAGGCGGGTGGGTCGCTGAGGATTTGGGACAGGGAGCCCTAGAGGTTGGCCTGGGGGGATTAAGGGAGGCTCCTGCATAGGTGCCTCAGGGTGCAAGGAGGGACCTGGCCACAGGACAGACGCTGAGACTGCAGACAGGCTCAGGGGAGTCCTACCCCGTTTGGTCCCTGCCCGGTGCCGCCTTCCCCTCACCTGTGCGGGTGTCCAGGCGGAACTGGCCTTGCTCGTTGCCGCTGACCATACGGTAACCGGTCTTCTCAGCCCCGGGGCGGGTGAGGGCAGCCAGCGACAGCACCTGAGCACCAGGTGGGGCGTCCTCACGCACCTGCAGGCTGTGCTCAGTGTTGAGGAACACGGGCAGGTAGTCTTCCAGGCCCACTACAGACACCGACACGGTGCCCAGTGTGGACAGTGGCATGGGGACGCCCAGGTCTGAGGCACAGACCGTGAGCTCCAGTACCCCCTGAGGCCTCGCCTGCAGCGGTTTCTCCAGTCGAATCACCCCAGTGGCAGCATCGATGGAAAACTGGCCTTCAGCAGAATCCGTCAGAGAGTAAACCACCTGGGCGTTGGTGCCTGTAGGGAGGACAAGCGCTGAACCCTGGCCCTGCCCACAGCAGGCACAGTGAGCACTGGAGGGCAAAGAGGGGTCCCCCAAAAAGGCCAGTGGTGCAGAGCACAGAGGAAGTGAGGCTCCTTCAAGCCAGGCTTCTTGCCTGGTGCACCCAAGCCCTCAAAAGATAGGTTTTCTTTGGGAGCATGGTGGAGTGTATAAGAGTGTTAGGTGCCCCTTGAATGCAGAACAATTGCTGCAGTATTAATTATATCAAACCTTATTTCCACGTACTGATACATACGGAGCTGGCTATGATACCTCCTTCTCTCTCTAAATGGCTCTGACAATGCAGATAAGGTCAGCTGAGTCCTGATGGGTAATATTTAAAGCCATTCCGACAGTCCCGTTTCCTCGAATAGTGCTCGCTGTAAAAGATCCCAGCGCAGAGGGATGGCAGAGCCACTCAGCTCCAGGAATGTCAGCTGGGTAGGAGCCTCCGAAGTAAGAGATTATGAGTCCCCAGGACACAAAAGTTTACATATCAGAAACTAAAGCAACAGCCTCCTAAATTCTTTCATATGCAAGCCCAGTCAAGTTCTGCAGACTGGTCCTTGAATATTGCAAAGATGCTTTTCTCCGCACCTGGCCAGCCAGCTCAAGTTACTCACCATCCTCACTATGCCTCATCCTCGAGCCTCCCCCTTCTTCACAAGATAAATTCTGGGCGAGGCCTTGGATCAAGCGTTTGTCCTCATATCCTCATTGGGTTGGGCTTAGGACCCCTTGGCTGCCCTTAGTTGTGAATCTGTCTGGGAATCTTTACTCTCACTGTGGGTTGCATCAGAGGTGGTAGTTTGGAATTAACTTGCCGGGATTCCAATAACATCTCAATGGGGTTGCACATATAACTTTTTGGATTGAGAGGAAGGTCAGAAAGGGATTACAATACTTGGGTTACAGTATTCTTTATTTGAGATTACAGTGGTGGAGCAATGTGCCAGCCTATCAGGCCACCTGAAAATGATGAGTGGCCTCAGGGTTAGGGTCCAGTGTCAGTTTATACATGAAAAGCGAGTGAGATATAACCACTTCTAGTGAGTTCTTTGCTTGTGATAGAATGGTTCTGTGTCTTGGTTATGCTGTTGTTTACACAAATTCATGGATAATATTACACAGAACCACACACAAACACTACATGTGTATAATATAAACCCATGCTGCACATAAACAATACAGACACACCCATTTCCATGACTACATGGAAAATGTAGTGGCCCTGGAATAGGGCTCAATCCAGCTAATAGTACTTTTTGTGAGATTTTAGAAATATTTATTTATGTATTAGGTTGTATAGAACTTCATGTACAACCAGCACTTTTTGATTAGCAGTATTGTCCAGTGCCAATTTCCTGGTTTCCCTGCACTATAGCTGGGGAATCTGGGTGAAGTATGCTCTCTCAATACCATTTTTTAAATTTCCTCTGAATCTATAATCATGTCGAAATTAAAAAGTTAAGAAAACAAACACAGCCGTGGGAAGTTCTTAGTACATCAGAGTGTTTCTGCGGTTTTGGTTCAGATTCCTACTATTTTCCTGGGCTATGAAGCAATTAGGTTATATAGAGCCCACAGTGTGTGAAAAATACCAGAGTTTAATGCTCAGCTATGAAACCATCACCCAGTGGGATACGTGGAAACCCTGAGCCTAAGGCCTTGTGGTGGAACAGAGGCAGGAACTGCCTAGGAGAAGCGTTAGTTTATACCTGTTAAATGCACATACCATGCAGCTAGCTGGTTTATGCATTTTTACAGGGAGAGCGTGAGTTTTCAAGCAACAGGGAGATGCAGGTGGAATATTTGAGTAGGATATTTGAGCTGCGACACACTGAAGATTAATGGTAAACTAATGCAAGGCCAGAGACTGTGTTCTAAAAGGCAGGTAGGCTTTGGACTCCCTTTTCCTTGTAGAAAGGGAGGCTTGGGGCAGGAACAAGGAGTCATCGCCTCTGGCGACAGAAGCACCATGGGAAGTTATGGGGTTAGAAGAGCTAAGGACTCTTCTAACAGAAGACTGAGACCTGGACCAACAGACATCAGGTCAGAAAAAAATGGCACTTGATAATTGTCTGAGAAACGTTGGAAGGAAGGGGCTGCTTAGGAATGGGGAGCTTTCGGTCCCTGGATCTGCAAAAGTCGTGGTCAGCTGACTTTTGTAAATGTTTGTAGCCATTAGGCAGACAGGTAGTTGAAATGGCTAATGGTCACTCCGGCTCCGCTGTATTCTGGTCCTGTCTTAGAAACCCAACTCTGCACCTTAGACAAGTCTGTCCACCAGCACCTGTTATTCCCACACCTTAGCGAGGCCCAGCCACCCGGCCTTTGCACTCACCCTTCCTAGGACCCCGCATTCCTCCAAAATCTCTGTCTTCAATACCAAGCTAAAGTGCATTGCCTCTAGAAGTCTTCAATTTACTTGATATTTAAAAGGCAGAATTAAAAAAAAAATAAGGTATTGCTATGTAGTTCAGGCTGGCCTGGACTCACTATGCAGCCTAGGCTGGCCTCAGACCTGAGGCAATCCTCCTGCCTCAGGCTCCTGTGTGCTGGGATTGCAGGTATGTACAAGCACCAGGCCAAAAGGCAAAATGTTTGACGCTGCTTTTGTCATGGTTGTCATCATGTCATTGTTATCATGATCTGCATCATCCTATGTTAATCTGATGACTTTGACCCCAAGGTCATTATTTTAGTCTATTTGAATTATAAAATTTGATCTGGGAAAGTGGGACTGCAATAGAATATTTCACAATGGCAGGTGGTGCGATTGGTACAATCAGGAACAAACACCTTTGATGAATCCCATGTGCTTTATGGATGGGATTTGATGAATCCCATGTGTGATTGTACCCCCTTCCCAAGTTTGCATATTGGAAACTGAATCCTCAAATTCTTATGCTAATGCTACTCGGAAGTGGGGCCCTTGGTAGATAACTGGAATTAGATGAGGCGATGAGGTCACTGGTGGCTTTAGAGACCCAAGGTGGCACAGGTGCTCTGTCTCTTCACGTGACACCCTCTGCTGCATTACGATGCAGCCAGCAGGTCCTGGCCAGAGGCGGAACAGATGTCACCACCATGCTTGACTCTCCAGCCTCCAAAACTGTGCCAAATAAACTTCTAGTGTTTATCAGCTATCTAGGCAGAGGTACTCAGCAGATGACAGGCTAAGACACCTTCTATGTTTTAAAAGCGACAGAACTAACCCCCATGAAAATAAGGTCATTAAAATTAAAACACAAAATGTTGAAAATAGTTCTACTTCACTGCCCAGAGATTAAACACAGAATAGGCTTACTGGAATTAGTGTCAAAAATTTCTTTTGAGGGCTCAATTAATTAAAGCTGGATAATTCTGGTTAAACGTGTGTATTCAAAATGCCTAGAGATTCAATGACCAGATTGAAAGTTCTCTGGATCTAAGTGGCTTGGGAAGAACAATGAGGTTGAAACACCCTATACCTGCCTCAAAACGTGGCTCAAGTCACCTGTCACACCGTACCAGGTCTCCTGCCATGCACAGACACTTTCCACTCTCAAGCATGCACACACTCGAGGTGGAGGCACAGTCCTTACTAGGGCCAGAGAGGCCAGAGAGCCGGATCCTCATCAAAGTGAGCGGAAGGCAGAAGGGCAGACTCGAGCGCTGGTCCTTGTACTCACCTTGGTCAGGATCCCGGGCGAACACCACAGCCACAGGGGTCTTGACCGTGGTGTTGTCAAAGATGGCCACAGCACAGTGACTGGGGAAGAACCGGGGGGCATTGTCATTCACATCTTCCACATGGAGGGTCACGTCTGCCTGGCACGATCGGCCCCCTCCGTCTGTCGCCTTTGCGACCAGGCTGTACATGTCCTTCCTTTCTCGGTCCAGGGCTGTGAGTGTGGTCAGCTCTCCTGGTGGAGAAATAACAGGAGCTGAGCTTTCTCTGTGGGAAGTCACCCCAGCAGGTGGCCCCTGAGAGCCACAGGGGAGAATCCGGGCCTTGCAGAGGCCAGGGAGCGTACACAGTGGTCAGGAGAGCTACTCCGCCTGTGTCACCTGACACCCACCTGTTTCCTCCTCCTTCCATCCACAGCCACCACTGTCAGCCAGAAACCAATAGACACCTTCAAAGTCAATTAGGCATTTATAATATATAAAATGTGTTTGTCTTTTGGCCAGTAACTTCACTTCTTAGAATAACCTGAAGATTAAAATACACATATAAGGATATTCTCTGTGGCAATGTTTGTAAGAGCAATGTACTGAAATCTTCTTCTGTGTCTTTCAAATAGGGATAAAAATGAAGTATACTGTGACTTGGCCACATAGTAAAGTATTATGCAACTAGAAATAAATCATGACAGAACCTTATTCCAGCCTTGGTAATATCTGCAACATACTTATCGGTGAATAAGAAAGGCAAGTTTCAAAGTAGTAGTCTGTTTTCACGAAACAGTGAGATTTTGGAGATGTATGGAATAAATCTCTGTGTCTTTGTCTTGGGTGGAGGGCTTATCGTGAGACTTGTCAGGTTCTGTGGAACACACACCTACATTGTTCAGATTTGGCACAGTGAGCATGTTGCATTTGCATATTTTCAAATACCGCCCGTTTATTTTTCTTTCAAGTCCTCCTCGATGATCCTGCAGCTGAGCAAACAGCAGCAGAGAGAGATTAGGTAACCTTTGGAGCCGCTCTGCATACCATGCCAGGGTCCGGAAACAGAGCAAAGTCCTGTCTGTCCCGGGACACCCCTCTCCCTGGCCACCGCCCTGCGCTGGAATCTCCGAATCATCTTCTGAGCTACTGGGTTCCACCAAGCGTCAGCAGCCGGTCCCTCTGACCCCGACCCTCCTTACTGCCCATCCCCGCTGCTGCTGTTGGATCCCACCCTAGGGGGCTGGTGGCTCTTCAAAAGGAGGCGCCTCCACCACCCGGCCTGCCAGGCTGCGCGTGGCCTGCCCTAGAGGGGCCTCTTTGTCCCATGGTCTGCTTTGTCACCTAGCTTGTAATGACATCCACCACGGACTCTTCTTAAGGCCCAGCCTGGGCTAGGGCTCCGCGTGCTTTTGGTGCTTGTGCACCTTACAAAAGTCCTATGAACATGCAATGTTCTGTCCTTGACCACAGCACAAGATGGCATTTGGTCCCCATAGGACCCCCTCCTCTCCCCCAGCCCCACCCCTCCCCCAACCCTGTTCTCTGCCACTAGTTTCTGGCTCTGTCTAACCTTTCCCCCAGATGGAGGTCCTTCAATGCCTGTCCAACGGCCTCAACCCAGTTAATGCCTCGTTTTCACACAAGACCAAGGTCTCCCATCTCAGCAGTCTACTGACTATATCCCAGCACCTACAGCAAGGACAAGGACGTTGGGGGCAGCACAGTGCCAACGTACATTTGTTTGTTCAACACGTTTGCTGGCAGATGGACAGATGGGTTGGTGATTTTTGTTCCTGCTCCAAAGACCCCACCATGGCACCTGGCACTGGGCATTCAGCAAATAAGCTCTTAGCTTGACTCTACAACCCAGGAAAGCCCACCTGTGTGGGGATCCATCTTGAATTCATGTGCCCCAGGGCCATGCAGAGAATATGTGATCTGAGCGTTGGTGTCGGTGTCCAAGTCTGTGGCTGAAACTTTCAAAATGAAGTGTCCGGGAGACACATCTTCTCGGACTCTGCCAGTATAGAGAAGCTGGAGATGGAAAGACAAAAAGGAGATTGCAGAAGTTACGCTTCGATCCCGGGGAGAGGGGGAGGGACAGAGACCGAGGCAGCAACAGAGAGACTACAAGAACACAGATGGACAGAGACAGAGAGAAGCAGAGAGAGGGCGGGAGGGGCAGAGGGAAGGAAACATGCACAAGGAAAACAGAGGTTACAGCTGCAAAAGGGAGGGCCAGAGAGTAGGTCCAAAAGGCAGGACAATGAGGGAGAAGTCCAGCACCCAAGAGCCTGCTCTGCGATGGGCTCTGGACAAGGTGGGCGGGCTAGGCTGACACCAGGGCTCCCCAGAAGGTCAGACCAAGCCACTCCAGGCCACATCCCCTGCTTTTGGGTGAGGCCCAGCTGTCACCTCTCTGCCCGTGTACAGGATTGATTGGTGACCAGGACCGCAGTGGCCCTGGGACCTCCCTACCCTCCCTCTACAGCTGTCATCACTATATAATGTGTGCATGGGGCCACAGGGGACAGGCTGGGGTCTCTGAGAATTCAGAATCCAAAGTCCCAAGTGTCCTGGTCTCTGCCACAGCAAGGTCAAGCAAGCGTGGTCCCCGGTGCGCTCTGGGTGGAAGCTTCCAGCCTGGCGGGCCCTCCGGGGCCTCTGTTCTCCAGCTCTAGAGATGCCGTCAGCCCCGCTGGGAAGGCCAGCGTGAGCCTGGTCCTGGCTTTGCCACGGAGATGACAGAGGTGGCAGGATGGTTGAGGGAATGAGAGGGAATGAGGGCAGCCACCTCTCTCGCCACTCAAAATGTGCTCCTCGGGAATCCCCAAAAGACTTTGCATGCACACTGATGACCCGGCTCTCTCTCTCTCTTCCTCTTGTGCTTTTGTGTGACAGAGTGTAGAGAAGCAGAGCAGGGAAGGTGACAGGACCACGCATTCATGTGTGTTGCAAGGGAACTGTCTACGAGTGTGCACAAATAAACGGATGTCTGGATGGAAATCCATGCATAAGAAGTCATATTTTATAAAATAAAAATGTCAACAGTGTAACTTGGTCTAAAAACTTTGCAGTAATACAAATCCCTCCAAAGTTCAAAATGACTTTCCTGGGGTTTAAAACTATATTTAAAGGTAAAGGTCTGTAGCAATGACTATTAGGTGATGGCCTCTAAAAACACAGGTCATCTCCTGCTCACCTCTCTCCAGCCTCATGTCTCGTGCATGTCCCTCGCATGTCCCTCTCAACATTTTTTTCCCTGGGAAATTTGGGGCAATAGGGAGCCACACCAGCAAAGGAGCATCAGGGCTTCGCCAAGCAAGTGGGGCAGACATGAGGGTGCCTGTTACTTCTGCATGAGTTTCGCAGAGAAAACTTTGTATGCAGTGTGTGGGGGGAGATGTGGGCCGGGATTCCTAAAGAGCTTTGCGTAGACCTATGCGGGAGGAAGAGGACTTGCCTATAATGCTTGAGCACCAGGCTGACGCCCACTGGGGAGAAACAAGGACAGGTGAGGTCAACAGCGGGCAGCCTAGGGGCTGCCCCTGGTCCTCCTCCCTGCAGCTCCTTGGGCACTTTCCCTGCCTGCCTTTCCCTCCCCACCACCCTGGTTTTCCATCATCCCATCTCACCTGTGGGCACTGAGGGCTGTTATCATTGACGTCCAGGACAAAGATCTCTACGGGGACCGATGTCTGGAATTTGCCATCCGAGGCCGTAATTCTGAGCAAGTACTTGGCCATGTACTCTCGGTCCAAGGTCTTCCTCGAGGAGATCCTCCATTCGTCCCCGACTTGGCTGATGGCGAACTGGCCCAGGGGGTCTCCCTCTGAAAAGATCGGGCACAGCTTTCAGAAATCGAGGAACAGGAACAACCTAGACTTTGCCTAATAGGCAGCTGCCCGCCTGACACTTCTTTTAGGACTTCTAAGAAAGGAAAAAAGAATTCTTCTCTTAACTAGGAACTCACAGTTCTCCACAAAGTCAGTTTTGGGGACTTATGAAGACTCTTCTGACTTTTTTTTTAGGGTCTCCTGTTAAACCATCAGTGCAGGAAGCACCACATCAAAATATGTGGGGTACAGGGGCAGGATTTTTATTTTTGGAGGCCTAGGAGGTCCCGGGGAAAGTTACAGGTAAACACATTTCCCTCCTATCCCAGACAAATCTGATTACTACAGCTATTCAGCACGGAGGTTTTATTACACAACTGTTGCTGCAGAGCACACGGAAGTCAGGGATAAGTCACCCTTCCCTGGCTCCAGTCACTGGCAAGTGTGTGGGAAGACAGACCCTCACTCTGGGATTCAAAGATTCCAGGGCTGCAAGATTCAGCTATTCCAAAAGTTGACTGTATATTGCTACTTATTATTCTCTTATTCTGAGATGTTACGACTGGTTAGATTTTCAAGTGTCTGACATTACAAGGTGATAAGGTTCTACTTTAAGGTTCTGTTTTTCTAAGATTTTTTTTTTTCTGGTACTGGGGATTGAACTCACAACCTCATGCTTGCCAGGCAGGTGCTTGTGCCACTGAGCTATATCCCCAGCCCTGAGGTTTCATGATTCATGGAGCTCTGATCCTGTCTCCAGATTCTTGGAACTTCAGACTCATGATTTCTCTACTGGACACCTTTAGTAGCAGAAGGAGCCATTTTTATGAGAATTCAATATTGCACCAGAAATGGGAAGAAAAGACACTCTGACCAGGCCTGTAATTCCAGTGCTCAGGAGGCTGAGGCAGGAGGATTGCCATGAGTTCGAGGACAACCTGGGTAATCAATTCAAGGCTGGCCAGAACCATATATCAAGATTCTGACTCAAAAAATAAATTTCAAAAAAAGCCACTCTGGGTGGGTAACGAAACCACCGCTTGGCTGGCTTATCAGGCATTTAGTTTCACAGTATGTATCCACTGAGGAAAGGAGCTTGTAGGGCATAGTTTTTAATCACAGCTTTGCCCCAAATTCAGAATGAGGCCTTGGTTGAGTTTCTCTCCTGATCTGGGCCAGGGCTTTCCTGTGACATGCTAGAGTCGTATTTGAGGGAGGCTGTCATTTCAACACACAGGTCCTGTGACTGACAAAAAATACTTTTCCATCATCCCCCACTGTCCCTGGAAGGTCATGACTCTATCAAGAGGTATCTGGCAGAATTTTCATGGATCACACAACCATTTCCATCCCCTAGAAGATAGCTGACAGTCAAGAGTCTGACCCTTATTTCACCTAAAATGGTGAGAGACTTTCTGTGCAAATACTTTCTCAGTCGAGGGCATCTTTGCTGAGGATGCGTCCTCAGCATCCTCCTGTTATATCTCACTACCACCCCTGGGAGAATGGCAACAGGCTGCCCTACAGAAGGGGCAGTGGAGGTCCTACAGCTAATGGCTTTATTCCCCGCCCCCAATATACTCTGCTAAAAAGTGGCAGAGCTAAGATTTAAGTCCATGTCTTAGATCCACCTCTTCAATCCATCTCTTACTGGGTTTTTTAAAAATGCATCCCAGTGCTTCCATTCCCTGACAGGTGTCCTTACCTGTGATGTAGCAGGTGACCTGTCTGTTCTGCTCAGAGATGTCAGCATCCAGGGTCCTCAGAGTGGTCACAAGCTCGCCAGGCTCACTGTTCTCAACCACAGATCCTCTGTAGTCTTCGGAGGTGAATCGAGGAGCATTGTCATTTTCATCCGTAATGGAGACCTCAACCAGCGCCTGGGAAGACAGCTGGATGGTCTGTCCATGGTCAAAGGCCACCACATGAAAGCGGTAGGTCTGGTGGGTCTCACAGTCCAGCTCCTTGAGAGTGGTGATCCAGCCACTCTCGCTGTCAATGGCGAAGAGCTCGTGGACACTGCTGCCTGGCTCTGCTGACAGCCTGTAGCTCACTTGGCCATCATTCCCGGTGTCCTGGTCATTGGCAGTCACCTGAATGACTGTCGTCCCCCCTGGCATATTCTCAGTGAGGAAAGCTTTATATGGATCAGCCTCAAAGACTGGCCTGTTATCATTGACATCCTTCACTTGGATGTGGACTGAGACCAAGGCCACCAACTCTGTATCCTCGTGGGGACAGTGTGCCATCAGATCAATCTGGTACCATTTGGTGGACTCATGGTCCAGAGCCTTCCTCACTTTTAGGACTCCTGTGTCATGGTCCAAGGAGAAGACGCCATCCCTGTTACTCTCCGGTGTTGTGCCCTGCACTAGACTGTAGATGACCGGGTCTTGAGCTGCCACTGCTTTAACCACCCCAACCTCGGACCCCACTGGAAGGTCTTCGGATGCAGGGAATGTATACAGAGGCTCAGAAAACTTGGGCAAGGAAACTTCATTGGAGACCACCTGAAGTTGTACTGGCACCTGCGAATCCCAGTGAGGGGGGCCACCATCTTGGGCTTTGACTTTGAAGCGAAGGGTCTTGTTTTCCAATCCCACCAGGCTCTCTTTCACCTTGACCACCCCAGTGATTTCATTGACATCAATGAGATCATCCGCCAAGTCCTCCACTGGGTCTACTGAGTAGGTGACATCTGCGTTCCGACCCTCATCTGCATCATAAGCCAGCACCTGGATGACCGGGAAGTCTTTGCTGACATTCGATGGGACGGACAGAGTGTACCTAGAGGCTTTGAATTGTGGGGCATTGTCATTTTCGTCCGTGAGGATGATCTTTACAATGCAGAAGGCCACTTTTCCTCCTCCATCCCGAGCCATGACCTTAATAGCAATGACTCTTTCTGTTGAATTTTCCCGGTCCAGTTTTTGCAGGGTGGTGATCTGGCCATTGGGATTTATGGAGAACTTTTCACCTGCCAGTTTATTAATGATAGTGTAATCCACAGTGCCATAGGGGCCACTGTCTTTATCTATGGCCAGCAATTCAATTACCTTCGTTCCCTCCTTTGCATTCTCTGCTAATTCTGCCTCATAAATGTGCTGCTGGAATTCTGGGCTATACTTGTTGGCGTTTGTGGTGTTGATATACACAGGCACAGTTGCTTGGAAGACCCCGTCCGAAGCACCCACCCTCAAATTGTAGGAAGAGTCCAGCTGCTTTTTGCAAAGGTTGAGCATAGAAATTATTCCTGATGATTTGTTAATGGAGAAGTGACGGTCCTGATTGCCAGAAAGGATCAGGTACTCCAGGCGGGAGGTGTCTCTGCTGTCAGGGTCAAGGGCTTGGACTTTAAGAACCAGGTGTCCACAGGTTGCTAGCTCACTGACGTTGGCTTCATACTGAGGTTGTCTGAACTCGGGGGGATTGTCGTTGATGTCAGACACATTGACAATCACAAGGGTCTCTCCAGTGAGCGGAGGATTTCCTCTGTCCGTGGCCCTGACTTTCACATGGAAGTGTCGTTGGGCTTCGTAATCCAGTTCTTGGAGTGTGACCATCTCTCCTGTGCTCCCATTAATCTGGAAGAACTTGGAAGCGTCTGAGCCATCCTCCACGATCTCATAGGACACATCACGGTTGTGTCCCGAGTCTTGGTCGGAAGCCAAGAGTTGGATCACAGGGGTCTGAGCGGGCAAGCCTTCCGAGACTGCCGTGGTGTACACCAACTGGGAAAAAGTGGGAGGGTTATCATTGACATCCTCTACGAAGACTTCCACCGTGGCTTCCGAAAATGACCCCAGAGCTGTGTCTGTGGCTCTGACTGTGAATATGTGTCTGGTCTTGGACTCATAGTCCAAAGGTCCTGTCACGGTGAGAACGCCCGTCTTGAAGTCAGTGGTGAAGAGCGGCAAAGACTCCTCCTCCACGATGTTGTAGATGAGCCTGAGTCCCTCGGGACTCCGGGCCTGGGTGTGGAGGATGGGGGTGTAGAGTGTGATGTTCTCAGGCACTCGGACCCTGTAGTAAGGACTCTGAAACAGCGGGTTGGATTTATTCCTCACGGTGACAAGCACTTCTGCCTCCGTCTGGAGGGATGGTGTTCCTCCATCGAGAGCCACAACTTTGAGGCGATATTTATTTAAAGCCTGATAATCAAAGGGTTTCTTGAGTGATATATCCCCAACATAGGGGTCAATGCGGAAATACGTGTAATCCTCTGTAAATGCATACGTGACCGTGCCACTGGCTCCCAAGTCCCTGTCAGTAGCAGACACCTGAAAGAGGACGTCCCCTGGCTCTGTGCCGTCTTGAACGATTGTGTAGTAGGGCAGATGCTTGAACTCAGGGGGGTTATCATTGACGTCCTCAACGGACACTCTGACCACAGCCTGGGCCACGCGCGGAGGAGCCCGATTGTCCCTCACTTCCACCACCACCTCGTGAACGTCCTGCTGCTCTCTGTCCAGCGCCACCCCCCTTGTCTGCAGCACACCCGCTGACCTGACCACATGAAACAAATCTGTGCCGTTTAAGAGAGCGTAGGAAAGGGTGTCATTCAGATGATGGCCGTGGGCACCAAGAATCACCAGTGCCTTTCTGTCTGGCAAATTCTCCTTCACCTTCGTCCTGTACACCTCCTGATCAAACTGCAAACTTTTGTCAAGGACTTGGGTCAGAGAAATTTTTACCAGTGCAGTATCTTGATACAGGCCATCCGAAGCCCTAATGGTGAGCTTCCTAGAGGCTCCCAGAGCAGCAGGATTTAGCACAGATATGCACCCAGTGACCGGGTCAATGGCGACGGCGTCATCCGTGTTGCCGGTTTTGATGCTGTAGGTGACCTCGGAATCTTCATCGCTGGCCCGCACGGTGAGAAGCTCCATCCCGAAATGAATGGGTCCCACGACTGCTGCTTCATATATCTGCTCTGCGAACCTGGGAGGAGAATCATTCACGTCTCTGACATAGATGATGACCTTGGCAGGCCTGGGAGCGAATAAGATGGGGCTCCCTTGGTCATGGACATAGACGTTGAACTGGAAAAGGGGCCTGCTCTCATAATCGATCTCAGATAAAACAGTGAGCGTTCCCATACTAGGGTCTATTTTGAAAAACTTTGAGGCCTCTGGATCCAAGATTTTGTAGATCAGCAAGGCGTTTGCTTCCTGGTCCTTGTCAGAGGCGCGAACCACAAAGGGGCTGCTGTCCTCGCCCACGATCATGCTGTACAGAGGAGCTGCCTCGCTAATCTGGCCCACGAACGTTGAGTTTAAGAACATGGGTGCATTGTCATTGTCATCAATGATGTCCACGAGCACCACGATGTCGGTAAATGCTCCCGCCATGCTGCTGCCTCGGATTTTCAACTGGTACGATGAGATTTTCTCATGGTCCAAGTTCTTCTGGGTGGAAATGAGGCCAGAATATGAGTTCATGGAGAACACGCCATCCTTGTTTCCCTCTCTTAGCTCATAGGTGACTTCGGAAGGGCTTGTGGCGGAGACGAGGAGGATTGGGGAGCCAACAGGGATGGATTCGGGGACTTCCACGAAGTACTCAGTGTTGGAGAAGATGGGGGCGCTGCTGGCTGAGGGATAGACATGAACGACCACTGTAGCCAGGTCATGCTTCCGTGGGGACCCGTGGTCTTCCGCCTTCACCATCAGAGTGTGCCGGATGTGGTTTGCCTGATTGAGTTTCCGGGCTACAGTGATGATGCCTTGCAGAACGTCGATGCTGAAAAAATCCTCGCTGTTCCCTGGAACAGAAGGTGAGACAAACTGAAATTTACCATGCTCTCAAGAGAAACCAGCTAGGCTTTCTAGACCAACAAAGAGGCTATTGCAAAAGTGGGACGGGGCAAAGTCTGCATTCTATGCCACTCTAGATTTAGTGTGATAATGAGTACTGAGTAGATATCTACTTTATATGAGTCTACTATGGAGCACGTAGTAGGTGCTTCATAAATAACAGCTTCAGTTGCTACTAAATCTCGGAGACAGAGCATAAGCTACAAACTAAAACTGAAATAGATCTTTGAAGGCTGGAAAGGAGACCTGTACTTTGTAAGAAAAGCACGTCACCCATTTTTGGGGTCACTTTTGTAGGAAAAGCTTTAGTAAGTTTCCATCACATTAGAGAGCATTTTAGCCGTCATTTACATAGTTTGATAATAGCTTTGTTTATTTGGTTATATATTTAAAAGATGAAACTATAAATATGGAATCATAAACTCTCAAAACAGACAAAGGGTTCATAAACTACTTTATCTGTTCCCTCTGTGTCTCTGGAGGGGAAGCCCCTTGCTGGTCTTAAGAGCCTGAGAGGGAGGGCTGGATGGAACACCCAGAGCCTGACACTTCCATATCCATGCCTTTCTTCCAGTCCCCTGCTTTCTTCTCTCTCTCTTCCTCCCTCCCTTTCTGCCTCCCCCCCCTCTCATTTTATACCAGAGATTCACAGTGACACCCCCAGCCCTTTTTATTTTGAGACAGGGTCTTGCAAAGTTACTAATTTCCCAAGCTAGTTTTGAATTCACAGTCCTCTTGCCTCAGCCTCCCAGAGAGCTGGGATTATGGCTATGTGCCACCACACCCAGATCACACCTACATTTTTAAAATGTAAAGCATTGGCACATTGCCTTAGTAATTTTTTTTTTTTTTTTTTTTTGTACGGGGATCAAGTTCATGACCTAGCACTTGCCAGGCAGGCACTTATGCCACTGAGCTAAATCCCCGGCCCAACCTTAATAATTTCTGAATGCCCAGCCACTGCCTTAACTTTTATTATATCAATTACTGGATATTTCCCTTTGAGTGGATTTACTCTTAAAATCGATACATATTTTTAAAAGACAATTTTATATTGCTACTTTAAAAAATTATCACATACCATCAATCAGAAGCTAGCATAAAAACAAATCAATGAAAAAAATCTAGGTACAATTTAAAGTATGTGAGCCTGAGACCTACCTTCTTTCTCTGATAAAAACAAAGAATAGCAAGTGTCGGAGAAGACCAAAGGGTTTCTGGTACTGACTGAGGCTTTGTCTTTGCTTTGATCAGGAAGCCTGAATAAGAATCAAAAGCAAATACGTTCTCCAGGCTCCCTCACCTAATTCAATGCTGTATCCGAGAGAAACACCCGGATCAGTTTGCTGCCCAGAGGAAGTATAGGTCTTATCCTTAGGGAGACATTTTTCACCCCCTTGTTCACAGGGTGTGATTATTTTACGATTTCTGTGCCAAAGCAGGCAGCTGACCTTCGTTATAAGACTTTCAACCTGACTCTCCCACTTGCTATTTCTTTTTTGCAGCAAACTAGGGCCTCCCACTGAACTGTACCCCGGTTCTGTTTGTTATTTTTAGACAGGGTCTTGCTAAATCGCACAGGCTGGGCTGAAATGTTTGATCTTCCTGCTTCAGTCAGCCTCCCGGAGTGCTGGGAGGCAGGGATTGAGGTGTGCATCACACTCAGCTGTGACTCGGACAGATGCTAAGCTCTGTCAGAGAGCACAGTTCATACACGCAGATTTAGAGTGGTCCCATAAACAGAAGCTATATCATTACCGCAATATAACTCTAATTCTAACTTCTTTCTTATGTTATACTGCTGAAAGAGGAAAAAACCAGAGCACAAAATTGTATGTCCACTGGAATCTCAGGACCGTGAAAGATGCTGGGAAAAGATGAGAGGGAAGGACATGGAATTACTATTTTTGGGTGGTAACAATTACGACTACATGTTAGGTTCCTCGTTATACATTTCTGTATAAAGTCATGCTTTCAAAAATGAACAAGAGGTGCTTCTACAGTCAGAAAAATATTTTGAAAGTAATTATCTATAAAATAAAGCCATTGTCTCCATGAGTGGGGCTGTCAGTGAGATGAAATAAAATGAGCTGACTTCATAAATCAGAAAGGATAAATAATTAGCGTATTACAATTTGTGTTCCTCTTCTTCAGGGATGAATAGACTGCTGTCATATGGTAACCATTTCTTCCAAAAAGATTACGTAAAAACTCTGATTTCTTTAGGATGCCTGCTGTGAGGGCAGTGAGCAAGTCATACTCATCTTTGTCCCTCTGTAACATCTAACTTTAATAATTCATCATGTGCAATTAATATCACTTAATAATTATCTTTAATCTCTATTAACTGCACATGGTCAACTATTAAAACCATCATAATAATGCACTGGACACTGGGTATTATTATTTTGTTACATTGACTATAATTATCATTAGTGATATTAAGTAATATTGTATTTTATAGTTTATAATATGCATTAACATACATTTTTTCTTTGAATTTTTACAACTTTCTAGGAAAGGTCATTTCCATGTCAGAGAGGAAGAAAACCATGTAACAGGTAGCCAGGCGTTATGTGGCCTTATCAGAAAATTAGGACACTGCTGACCCCATGCTGTACTCCTAATATTTATTTGCCCATTCTTTCTAATGAATATGCAGAAGGCTAACACATTTTGAAGTGTTACCTGGGCATCATAAGCATCTCCTGCATGCATGGTCATTGGTGATTTATATCATATGTATGTAAATTCTCCCATAACTTGAACATTGTGTCCCTTACTGTTATTACCACCTTTGGAAGTGTGCTAATTTAGGTCCTGATGGCTCCAGGGAAAGCTCTAGAACTCCTTGTCATTTGCCAAAGCTGAGAGAGCCTGGTACTTGATGAATTTGCAGAGTCAAGCTTCTAGTGATTTTGCTTATCGCCAAAGCAGTTACCCCATCTCCTGACCGCATGGCCAGGCCTCTCACCTTTCAGGAGAGAGTAGTGGACCTCAGCATTGGCTCCCCGATCAGCATCCACAGCTTGGACCTGTAGCAGCTCTGCGCCTGGGGCGATGGTGTCAGGAACTCTCGCCTCGTAATGGAGCTGGGTGAAGCGTGGTGGGTGGATATTTCCGTCCTTCACATGAACAGTCACCCACACAAAGTTCCTCTTGATGGGCATCTCTTGGTCTCGGACCTGTGGGTGCAAGGGGTAAACGAGAAGCAGCAAATGGAAAAGCAGGAGGAGGCAGATAAAGGCCAATGAGATTGAATGCCAATGAAAGCACACCCAGCATTAGCTCTGTGTATTCCTTTAAACCTGGCTTCATATTTTATGCTTGTTTTTCTTTTTATAAATAAATATATCAGATGAAGATTATTAGGTGTAGATCTTTTAATGACTGATCCTACATTAGGAGAAAAGATGTATTATGGTTGGGATCCAGTGTATCACCCCAAAGTCTTGTTATTTGGAAGGCTTGGTTGCCCATGGGATTTTTGGGAAGTGATTGATCCATGAAGGCTCTAACTCAAGCAGTCAGTGACTGAGATGTCATCTGATGGCATTATTGGGGAGGGATGGCACCTGGAGGGGGGCTTAGCTAAGAGAGTGGTTCGTGAGGTGCAGCCCTGAGCACACTGCATTGCCCTGGCCCCTTACTCTTCAGGTCTCTTCCTCTTTCTGCATCCTGCTCACCGTCTGGTGAGCATGTTTCCTCCATCACTCAATCGATCCTGCCTTGGTGTTTTTGTCTTTCCAGGCTTTAAAGACCATGAACTGAAACTTCTAAAAACCATGAGCCAAAATAAACCTTTCCCCTTTAAGTTGATTTATGTCGGGTATTTTGTCACAGCGACAGAAAGCTAACCCAGGCAGCAAAGTAGTAGTTTCTAGATTAGGCCTCAGAGAATATTAGTTCTTCATGATGCTATGCAGGAAAAAAATTCCGTGGTCAGGTAAATTTGGAGATCACTAAACTAAACGAAGTTTTTTTTTTTTTTCCAGTAGGATTTCTGAGAGTCTTCAACATACATTGACGTGCCCAGAGGATGGTAAATTAGCTTACGAGAGCCCTGACCCGAGACAGGGCACCAGACCCTAATTCTGGTGTCACTGTACCACAACAAACAAGCATCTCTTTCTCTTGAGCATAGGTTTAGAGAAGTGGGTGGGCTCAGGGCTGGAACAACTGAAGTCTGCAGGGTATAAAATGTAAGCTTTCACTCTCAAGTACAAACGCAGGCACAGGACTCAGAGAGTAAGTCCTCCTTGCTTGATCCTAATGCTTTTGCTGAGCGGGTCTCCATCCCTTCTAGCTCCAACACTATGTGAATCCACAGGGAGCGGGGGAAGCTCTGTTGGGACATGTTTTGGGGGAGTGTAGAGAAAACCAAAGCTAACAGGGATTTCCATGGCAGCCACCCTATCTGCCAGCACTTCAGGCACCCTTTCTGGAAGAAGCCTCTGGCCAGCTGTGAAGTGTCACCGCTCTGACCTGTGTCTAGCACTATGGGCACTGAGGGTAAGCCCACCCAGCCCCAGGCTCCCAGATCGCTTACCATAACTGTCAGCGTGTGCTGCGAGGGCCCTGAGCCCAGGTCCAACTTTCCCACAGTCACCAGGACACCAGTGCTTGGGTCCAGCTGGAAGAGGCTGGCGCTTCCCAGGTCCTGGCTGCCCTGTATGGTGTAGATGAGGCCTTTGCCCTTGTCTTCATCTGTGGCCTGGACACGAAGAAGCTCGACCCCAGGCAGGGTATCCTGGGGGACTCTGACCTCATAATGAGGCTCCAGAAACTGAGGCCGGTGGTGGTTAACATTGGCGATCAGGAAGATGTAGACCTGAAGGGACAGTGAAAGAGAGGTAGGCAGTAGACCACATGGGCTGTGTCTGTCTGCATCTACCTGCCGTCCATGCCTGGCACAGTACCTGGTACACACCAGCCACTCTAACTGCATAAACATTTATTGAAGGAATTACAGGATCTCCAAATCACACGGCTTTTAAGCACCATGCTGTCTAGTAGTTTTCAAAGTGAGACATTTTGTTACCAAGCCTTTTCTTCAAATGAAATGTTATATCAAAACCCAACACAGAAGACAGATAAAACTCTAGCTGAAGCCAGAATAGAAATATAGTGGCTGGTTACCTGACTCCCATTCTTTACACCCATGGTCACCCCTGTGGCATTTTATCTGTAGCCCAAATGCCTGTTGAGACTAATCCTCTCATTTTATGGAAATCTACAGTGGGAGCAAAAATGCTCTCACGGTCACAGAGATAGAGTGTGTATTGGCAGCTGGAAATTGATTCCAGATTCAGTGTCTTTGGGGTATACCACATCCACAGGTAGTCTGCACAGCCTCCTTCCAGCCAGAGGCAGAGGGCTCCCATGTCCTTTCAACTCAGGGGCTACCAACGGAGGTCTCTAACCTGGGTGGCAATGATATGGAACCCGTCTGTCACTTCCACAGTCAAATTATAGCTGGATCTTGTCCTTGTATCAAGAGGCCTGGCGATGACAATACTGCCTGTGGTCTTCTCAATGTCAAAGTCCATGTTCTTGTCCCCATCTAGAGCAGGCATGGGAGAGAGAACACACAACCACAGTGACTTGGGCAGTAGATTTATAGAACATGGTAGATAGTGACTTTTATGGGACAGTGGGCATGGAAGAAAGAAGCTGAATCAGAGATTCTAAGACTGTGCACAGATGTGTGCACCTGAGTGATGGGCAGACTTATCTGTAGACTTTTTTCTGCCTCTGAGATTCAGATTCAGGAGCAAGAGAGCCCTGCATGACTTCTTATCAAAATATGCAAACAACCTATAACCATTCTATACCCAGACATAGAAGAAAATGACAGTAACTGGGTTCAGTAAGAAGAAATTGATCTGACAGCCATTGCGGGAACCCTGGTAAGCCATGCAACAGGAGAAGGCCTGCCTTCCGCCCCTCTGCCATCACGGGAGCCTTGTTCAGAGGAACCCAGTTTCCTGGCCCATTCGCCTGCACTGTGAATGGGCAGCAACATAGGAAGTTCTCAGGACCCAGCAACCGGCTTGTCCCAAAGAACCCAGGAAAATGACAAGATGAAGGAGCAAAGGGTAATCTCAGACCCCTCCGCCCACCCTGAACAAGTCCAGGATACTTGACGTAGAATAAGTTGGAAGTCACACATCAGAGATTTCTGAGATGATAGCAATTGAAGTAAAGAAACAAACCTATGAGTCTGGAAAGGAAATCAGATCAGAATTAATCTCTCAGGTAAAGAAAGAAATGACAACCATAAGGAAGAACTGCTGAACACACCTAAAGAAGACACAGACTTAAAAAAAAATAGAGGAGCATAGGGAAATGATGGAAACCTTGAATGAACAGTATAGGAAAGAATTAGAATGCATGAAACAGATTCAAAGAGGTATCCAGGAAATTAAAAATTCCACTGAAAGCTATAAAAACTGCTTGAATGGAACTGAAGATAGACTTTCAGTCCTTGAAGACAGGCAGTTAGCAATCATGAAAGGAGAGATCTCTTAAAAATAACAAGGAACCAAAAAATAACAATTTAACAGCTGAAAGATGATGCATATGTATATATATATATATATATATATATATATATATATATGTATGTATGTATATGACTGATAGGTGTCAGTGAAAAAGCAGGAGGCAACACAGATAACATTGAAAGACTATTTGCAGAAGCTGAAAATTTCCCAAGCATGGGGAAAGAACCTGACATACAGATAAGTGAGGCATATAGAATGCCAAACAGCCACAACCAAAATAAATCTATACCCAGACATACAATAATCAAGATCCCAGAAATTCAGCGCAAGAATAGAATATTAAAAGCTGTTAGAGAAAAGAAACAGATCAACTATGAAGGAAAGCCCATCACCACAGATTTCTCAACAGAAACCATCAAGTCAGGAAGAGCTTGGAGTGAAATATGAAGTCCTGAAGAAAAAGAAAAAACAAAACAGCTTCCAACACAGATTGATGTACCCTGCAAAACTATGTTTAAAATTAATGGAGAAATAAGATACTCCCATGACAAAGAACAACTGAAGAAACTCATGGCCACCAAACCAACCCGATAAAGAGCACTGAGAGATATTCTAGAAAGAGATAAAAATGACCACAGTTCCAAGAACACAACAGAAAGAAACCACCAAGCAGGACAAGTAATTATACAGAGGGGGAAAGCAGAGAACCAACAGCAGGAAAATAACATGACGACGATAAGACAAAACGTATCAGTTATACACATCAATGTAAATGGCCTCAACTCACCAATCAAAAGAAGCAGACTGGCAGAGTGCATCAAGGAACAAAATCAAACAACATGCTGTATACAAGAAACACATTTAACTCAAAAGGCAACGGAACGGAAGAGAAGATGCAGACAACTGCAAACACACTCGGTCACATTTTCTTTAACAAAAGGGCCAAACATGTTCACTGGCAGACAGCCTCTTTAATAAATGTCACTGGAAAACCTGGCTTTCCACACGCCAAAGACTGAAACTAGACCCAGGTCTATCATCATGCACTAAACTAAAATCAAAATGGATCAAAGA
Organism: Cavia porcellus; assembly: GCF_034190915.1. NCBI lineage: Eukaryota > Metazoa > Chordata > Mammalia > Rodentia > Caviidae > Cavia > Cavia porcellus. The sequence goes on from NW_026947502.1 coordinate 6,680,332, forward strand.
TCTAAATATTAAAGCAGAAACACTAAATCTTCTGGAAGACAAAGTAGGTAGAAATCTTTAAGACATGGGGTGGGCAGGGAATTCATGAACAAAAACCAAACTGTGTGGGAAATACTTCAAAGAATCAGCAAACGAATCTCATCTATTAAAAAGTTATTGCACATCAAAGAAATCCCCAACAGTGTGAAAAGAAAGCCCACAAACTGAGAAAGAATTTTAGCCAACTGCCCCTCAGATAAAGGACTTATACCTAGAACACATAAAGAATTTTTTAACAAATCAGGCCCCCAAAATTCAAAGATCCAATCCAAAAATGGTCATCTGAGATGAATACACACTTCTCAGATGAAAAAATACAAATGAAAATATATGAAAAGATGCTCAACATCATTGGTCAATCAAGAAATACAAATTAAAATAATGCTGAGATTCCATCTCATGCCAGAAAGAATGGCTATCATCAAAAAATCAACCAGTAACAAATGCTGGCGGGGCTGGGGTAGGGGAGGAGCCCTTCTCCACTGTTGGTGGGAATACAGACTGGTGCAACCACTGTGGAAAATGATATGGAGATTCCTCAAAAAACTAGGATTAGAGGCTCCCAACCCAGCTATTACCCTTCTGGGTATTTTCTCAGAAGAATCAAGATCATCATGCCACAGCGATATAGGTACATCCATGTTTATAGCAGCACAATTTGTAAGAGCTAAATCTTGGAAACCACTCAAATGCCCATCAACTGAGGAATGGCTAAAGACTTTTATAGGGTGATGGTTGCAACTAGAAATTATACTCATAAGCAAAATAAATCAGACTCACAAGTGTAAACATTGTATCGTCTCCCTAGTGTAAGAATCTGAAAGAGTAAATAAAATCCAAAATATCGTGAAAGGAAGAAGCTGCTCAAAATGAAAGAACAATTGGGATGGGGGAGAGGAAAAAATAAGAAGGGGGGAATATATATATACACATGCATACACACATATATGATAACTAGGATAATTGTACTACTAATTCTAATAGTTCACGACAGGAACAATCAGTGCCTATATTGTTTGATCATTTTTGCGTGTCTATATCTGGTAATCTGAGCAACTATTTTGAAGATAATATACAACATAATAACCATTGTTAATTTCCTATCATCTTGTTTTGAAATCCTAAATTATTTTAGTTATTATTTTATTCTCTTTAAAAAAGAAATTGATCTGAAAAGAAGAAGAAATTGATCTAATAAATAATAGGAATTCAGAGTATAGAAAAGGATGAAGCTATTTACATGTCTCCTGAATAGAATTCGCTTTAGTGTCATGGGAATATGTCACATCTAGAACACAGAGCCAGGGGTGGAGGTGCACACTGTAATCCAGCACTCTGGGAGCCCGAGGCAGGAAAATCAAAGCTTCAAGCCCAAACTGGGGAACTTAAGTGACTTAGTGAGTCCCAGTCTCAAAATAGAAAATGAAAAAAAAAAAAAAAAGCCTGGAGATATAGGTCAGTGGGATGGCCCTGAGTTTACTCCCAATACCATGAAAAAGAAAAGAAAAGGAAAAAAACTCTCTATAATTTATATACTTATGTTAATACATAATATATAAATTATAAAACAATATTTCAATATAACATTACATGTATATAGATTATAAACATATTTTGTATATTATGTTTTATCTATTATATATAATAGACTATATAGTATATAAATATAAAATATTTTCATATAACCCAACATGTGTATGTATGGGTACATAAGTGAAAAGAAACTGCAAACTGTAACACTATCTTCTGGGGCACCCATTTGGGACCCCTCCTGTCTCTCCAGAGTTATTCCTATTCCCCATTCCTTTTCTCTGATAAATTTTTCTACTTTTTTTTTGTATTGGGGATCGAACTCAAGACCTCATGCTTGCCAGGCAGGCACTTATGTCATTGAGCTCGATCATGGCCCCAATTTTTCTACTCTTAACCTCTTTTGTTCCTTAGAACTCATTCTTGGACTTTGGGGAATGTAAACTCGGCATATCTGACACCTAGCATTTCCCCTGCATCACTGTATTTAAATAAAATTTGCAAAAGCCACCAGAAAAAAAATGACTCTTTCTGCTGAGGGTAGTCTCATAAAAAAGAGAAGATCATCTTCAGGTGACTGGACTTCAGGTAATTTTTGTTTCTTCGCTGCATGCATTTGTATTTCTAAATATCCTACAGCATACCAGCATTAATTATATAGGAAAGAAAACAGACAATTAAAAGAGCAGGAATCACAACTCGAAGTAAGGCCAGGCGACAAAGACCTGGGCCCAGGGCATAGCCTAACCCATCCCTGATGCCTGCTGGAAAACTGCGGTAGGATTCCGTGGATCACAGGGGTGCTGAAACTCTTACAGATCTTTTAGCTTGAAATCCTTGATGGATTTCAGAGTTGATACATCCTCTAAATCTGCGTGCAAGCTTACCCTCGTGGGTGTCCCCACGCGTGTGCAACGTTCTTAGAATAGGCCCTAAGCATTTGCGCAGCTCCCAAAGGGCTCTAGGCCCCTCTGAGGTCCTTCACAAATGCTGATGTTGGAGCGGTTGGCAATGTTAGCGGAGCCCGCACCCAAGCACCTCTTAGAATGAGAGTGAGCACGGGGCAGGGTCAGGGGCTGGGGCGGGGACCCCACGGCAGGGGGCGCCCTGCAGGAAGCTGCTTGTTAGCATCACAAGCTACAAAGTTCACTGTCCCCAGACTAGAAGGTACTGCTTACTGATCAGTGTGTACCCACACATGTGAGGACATCCTGAGTTCAATCCTGAGCATCCCCCCACCCCAAAAGGAGAGTAGGTACTTCTCCCTCATCCTCAGTAGGGAACCTGGGACCAGCACACTGAGCTGTCCAGCAGCATGACCTTAAGGGTGGACAGAAAGGCGGTTCTGTGAGGACTGGAGCAGGGCCTCGTCAGGTCTCACCTGTGATGCGGAACCAGAAGAGGCCGGGCCGGCCCTCGACACTGATGACCCCCACCATGTGGTTCACGGGGTCTGTCTCCATGACGGTGAAGCTGTAGTGGGGCTCATCGAAGGCCAGTGGTATGGACGACGGCCGGGGCTGGGGGATCCATTCGATGTGCAGCCGGACGCTGGAGGAGAGGGGCGGCTGCCCGCTGTCTGTGGCCTTGATCTAGAAAGAGCCCAACACCAGAACTGAGCCGTCACTGAGCCCGTGTCCCCTTCACTCATTCATTTACTCAGCGCCCACTGGAGGGCGTGGGGGGCACAGCAGTGAGCAAAACATAACCTGAGCCTCGCCCTGCTGCTGAGCGAATAATGAGAGAGACCACCAACACAAGGCTTACTGGGCACTGGTTCCCAGCATGGCCTGTACATAATGAGCTGTGGTTAAAAAATACAGTGTGTGTGTGTTTATATGGTGAATACGTACATACATGCTTATTAGATTATTACGGTAAGACCCATGGCCGTTAATCCTCTTCAGAACGGCCCTCTTGCTTTGAACGGACTGGCCATTCTTGCCACTTTCTGCAGCAGCTCTGGAAGTCCTTCGTGAGTATCCTGAGCCGCAATGTTGTAGCTGCCTCCACGTCCCGAGTCAGTTCAGAATGTTTACCTTCCACAGTTATTGTGACATTAAGCAAGAGCCAGAGGTGCAGTGCCAGGGCCCATGAAGAAGGCGGATGAGGACCCGCCGGCATGCTCTGATAAGCCTGCGTTTCTGACTCATGGCCGTTTCTGACTCACTGCGTGTGGCAGCAGTATTCACGGTAGCTGTGATCACATTTCGTAAAGACACTCACAAAAGAGGATTTCCAGAACTGCTTCGGAAAACGGCAGGAGCAGTGGGATGAGTGTGTTTGAGGTGAGACAGGGCGTTCTAGGGGGGATTAATTGCAAAATGTCTTTCTCTGTACTTTAAAAAACATTTAAACATTTACCTCAAGTGTATGTGCTGTACATTAACCATAAACACATAAATCTAGAATTCATTGAGTTTTCAGTATTATCCGGCCTTGCTCCTAGAGCTTTATGTGTAGCATCTAATTCAGTTTTCACAGCAGCCCTGGGAGGGATACTATGATCACCTCCCTGTTACCAGGGCAGACTGGGGCTCGACCTGAGGAGTCCACCCACCTGATAATGTACCAGGGCATCAGCAAGGCTGAACTTGAATTCAGGTTGTCTGGCATGAGAACCCGTGACTTAAGCATTGGCTACACTGGCTTCCTCAAAGAAAAGTGTCCTTATCCCAAGTACACAGATACCATAAGACTCAAAAGAGTTAAATGACTCGTTTGAGATCAAGCAGTATAAAATGGCAGTGCCAGGGTCAACACCTAGGCACATCTTGATGCCAACACCCATCTGTGTTTCTTTCATGAAATCCTTTTCTATAAGAAAAGAGGGTCAGGCGTGGTGTCACTCTGGGAGGCAGAGGCAGGAGGATTCAAAGTTTGAGCCCAGCCCGGGAAACTTAACAACTTAGCTTGTTCCAAAATAAAGAGTGTGTTTTTTAAAAAAGGGCTGCAGATACAGCTGTGTGTGAAGGCACTGGGTTCAATCCCCACCATCACCACCGCCAAGATAAAGACAAACCAAACAGAAGGCTTCCCAGGCCCTTCCTGCCCTCAAAGAGAAAGGCCCAGAGTCTGATCCTTTGGTTAAAGGCAAGACTCCCGGTTTTCCCGAGCAAGGCCAAGAGAGGAGCACACTTCCACTGAGCCTGGCTGCCTCCCTCCTCCTGTACCCTGACAACAGGAAGTCCTAGCCAGCAGTGCCCCTCCCAGCCCTGGCCCCACTGTCCGCTCACCGTTAGGATGTTGTACTCCCCAGCTGTAAAGGTGCTGCTGGATGACACCACACCTGTGACCGGATCGATGCTGAAGCCCTCCTCATCACTCTCCTCGATGCTGTACGTGACACTGCCATTGAGACCGTCATCTGGGTCTGAAGCCACCAGCCTGTACACAGCCCCAGGGGACGCTGGGCTGGGCCTCTCTGGAAGGCGGACATTGAAGAGCTTGTGGGAAAACGTAGGTGCGTTGTCATTGATGTCCAAGATGCATACCACCACCCTGGAGGTGGACCTGAGGGACGGCTCCCCGTTGTCCAGCACCGTCACCTGAGGACAGAATTGGACATGAGCACCCAGTAGCCAAGTGCAAAGTAATGACTAGGTGCCATCACCCACCACACCTGACCACTACTGACAGCATACAAATATTGGTCTGTTTGTTCTTTGGTATTTGTGTATTCATCTTATTATCTCACCTACTTGGATTTCAGCTTCTTAGGAATCTCGCCACAGGAAAGCCAAGAAGAACAGAGCAAAGGTCTAGAGAGAACCGAAGAAATCCAGGCCAGAGTCTCCAGCCCAAGAGCTGATTGTTTTTGTCAGGAAGGCCCAGGGCCACTTCTTAGATACTATTTGTTTTTTATTTGCTTGTAATTCCCAGCAGCTTTGTTCTCTGCTTCCCTGGACTACTCAGGGTTAGAATGGGTTTCTACAGAGATGGGTAGAACTTCAGAGCCAGACACCCAGCCCAAGGCTTGAAATGAAATCCAGAGTGAGAGAAAAGGCCCCAAGGAATTTCAAGACCAGGAGCTCTGTTGTGTAGGGAGCCACTGTAAAAATATTTTAGTGTTTAAAGATAAAGGTCTGTTACAGGATTTGGAACAGTGCTTCAGTCTCAAGGCCTAGAAGGCTGTTTATTTGTTGCTTACTAATAATATCATTTCGTTACAGAAGGAAGGAAATGGGCCAAGGAATATGCATCTCTCCCTCCAATGCCTTTAAGACTAAAATAGATGTCCGCTCATCAGCTGGAGGGGAAGAATAGGTAGATTTCCACCCAGCATCCTTCTCTTCTGATTTAATGGCCTCTACGCCACAGACTGAAGCACCTCATTGGAATGGGCCCCTGGACACCTACGTGACTTTAAAGGTAAAAGAGAAAGAGCACAGACATAGAAGACAAAGGTTGTTATTCTGGCTCTGCTGCTGACCTAGTGCTTAACTTTGAATAATTCTCAGGGGATGGACTAGAAAGCAGATCCAAGCAACACATAGCACACACATTCTACCCCACATTCCTGCACTCATGTCAGGCATTACTAATCAATGCACAGCGTTCTGCCCAGCCTGGATATCATTTCAGATTCTTTCCATTTTCAGTGCTGCAGAGCAGCCCAGACCTGACAGTCTTCACCACCAACCATAGCAAGGCTGAGCTCAAGTATACCTTCCTTTCTGAGCCCAGTTCTCTGCTCAGCCATAGGCTGGAGGTATGTGTATAGCTTCTCCACTCCACAAACCATCTGCAGCTTAGCCTCAGGAAGCTTTCAAGAGAATCCAGTGACCAAGCTCCCCAGCTTTCTCACCTCCAGGATATGCTCATCCTTGCTCTCTCGGTCCAGCTGTCGGGCCGTGGAAAGGAGACCTGGGGGAGAGATGGTAGGAGGGAGACATGAAGCAAGGACTCCCAAGGGCTACATCATTGGACTGAGCTCAGGATGGCACTCAAATCCCCGATGAGAATTCTTCTGGTCTTTAGCGAACAAGTATGTTAAGGGGAAGTGGAACATGGGAGAGGGAAGGGAAAGTGAGAAGGTGGGAGAGGACAACAGAGATACTAGCTAAAATTTCCACTTACATCCAGGTTTCACCATTAGACAGGGGCGATGGATCAACAACTCAGCAACCTACCCAATGAGCTCACTCCAATGGGTAGATTAAAGCCTACCCAATCAGATGCCTGCTTAATCAGATTCTCACCCAGTCAGAATCCTACCCAATCAGATGGCTGCCCAATCAGATGTTCTCCCAATCAGATGCCTGTCCAATCAGATGCCTACCAAGCAGATGTTCTCCTTGGCCAATTAGCACAGATTAACCCCCAACCCTCCTAGTGGACTACAGACAGATGGCTGGGCTATTTCATGAGAATCAATTCTGGAACTTCTGGGAGGAAAAGCTATAGAAAAGCCTCTTTTGCATACCAGGTATGCTGAGTAGGTATTGTGAGACCTGTGTGCAAGGTCCTGAGAAGACCCTTTACTCAGAGAAGAGGAGGCAGGGGCAGAACCTACATTGCTCTGTGTGAACCCTGGCTGGAGCTGCGCCTGCAGCACTCATGTCTGGGCTTTGAGAAGGTAAGGAGAGCAGCGTCCAGTGTCACCTCAGCCAGTGTGGACTGGGTTTCTTTCTTTCCTACCTGAAGATGACGAGTCAATTCTGAGACTGGCTGTTGGGCAGGGCAGAGTGAGGGCTCACAGTAGAGTTGGGGGATCAATTCCGGTCTCTGGAATTTCAAGGCCTCCATTCCAACAAGGCACCATTGTCTGACTCAGCCCCTTGCCTTCCCTTTCTAAGGCACTGCAAACTCTCAAATCCAGCCTTGAGTTCCTTTTAGGGAAACCACTCATGCCCTCGGTGCCTCACCTTGACTCAGTTTTTTCCTCCTTTTCTAAGGTCCTCCGACCTCAGACTTCTTTTATAAAAGTTGAACTGGGTGAACCCAAGGTCCTCTGGCTTTAAGTTCTGAACTTTCATTCCACTCTTGAGTAATTTATTCTAAGGAGTTAAAGGCAGAAATCTGGGATGATGAGCACACACACATGTTCAATGCAATTGTACTTTTAAAAATAATCAAGTATGAGGGGCTGGGGATTTAGCTCAGCAGCATAAGTGCCTGCCTTGGAAGCACATGGTTGTGAGTTTGATCCCCAGTACAAAAAAAAAAGAAAGAAAGAAAGAAAAGAAAAGAAATAATCAAGTATGAACCACAGGAAGGAAGAAGACCTGAACTGTATGTAAAAAGAAAGAGTGTGCAACTATTTTGAATGCACTTTTCTGGAGAAGTGGAAATGCTGTGCACAACCTACTGAGCAAAAAAGTAGCTTGTCTGGAGTTATAACTGAGACCATAATCCGAGACCTTAGTCCTGGAGAAGTCATGTGGTAGCTTTTTCCTCTGCCATTGTTTATTGTTCACCTAGGTCTTAGAACCAGCTATCTCCATGACCAGCAAGATGCGGGCTCCTCACAGATCGTCTGTAAATTGGGAAAGTTGGACTCGATGATTTGTAAACCTACTTTGAACTTGCCCAAGCCACAGGGGCTCCAAACTATGACAACAAAGGAGAGATGATGCCAGTCCTCTTTAAGAGTCAGGGAGCTCCACGCTGAGGTTATGAGGGACTCAGAATGTCATCCTAACCCCTCAATCTGGACAGTCATACCTGGGTATAATGAAAGGTCTGCTCCAAAGGCGAGCAGAGCTGAGTAGGGGTCAGTGGACCCTCTGAGAGCTCTCGGTAACTTTACTGGTCTTGTTCAGTGGATGAGATGATGGAGACAGTGGAAATAAGTATGCAGATGAAGCTCAGTGGAGGGACTGGTGGCCCCAGGTGGGAGGCAGTGTGGGAAAAGGGGTTCAGAGCAGGGAGGAGCCTCCTTGATGGAAGAGCAAGTCCCCTGTAGGAGCATGGTACTGCCTTGTGCAGTAGAGCACATCAGCCAGGTTTTTCCTCCTCAGTGGAGGGAGGAAGAGGGAGGGACTGTAGAAGGGGCCTGGGCAGCCCCACATTGGGCGCCCTTCTAGTCACAGGTCGAAGCCTAGTGGTAATGAGAGACGCCTTCCTCGGGCTCTAGTGGGGTACTGTTCTAGGTCACCCACCCAGCTTATCCCCCAAGTGGAAGAGCTTAGGCCTGAGAACCCTCAGACAGAGAGCAAGAGCCAGGAGGTCTTGGGAGATTTCCACGTGGCTCTGCCCATGCCTTTCCTCTCTAGCCGTTTCCTCTCTCCCTATCCTGTGTACCTCTCGCTGTGTATTTTCTCTGTGCATGTCTCTCACCATCCCCTCTCTTCCTTCAATATTTCCTCTCCCCCTTCTCCTGTGTCTAAATCTGTCTCTTGTCCTTCTGCCCTTCCCCTACCCCACATGCCTCCCCTACATTTAAGGGCCTGTGTTCCTGGGGTCATGACCCTGCGGCCTCCTGAGCTGTTGGCCCCTTGTTACCCTTATCTCCCTCTCTGGCATCAGTGTCCTCATTCCCAGGGAGTGTCCATGATAACGGGATACAGCAGAGCCACCCACAATAAGACGAGGCATCCAAAGCCCTTCTTCCCTCTCCTGGCATGAGGCGGTACTCAGTTGGTTTAGCTGTTATCACTTTTCTCCAGCAAACACACGTTTCTCCATCACCCCATCTCAGGCCCATCTTTGACCCTTTCCTTCCTCCCCTTCCTCATGTAGTTGTTTTTCAAGAGCTCCTGATTCCACCACTGCTGGATCCCCATTCCTTTTTCTCTGCTCACCTTGGCCCACCACAGTCCAGGTCTTGCCCCAGTTACCTTTCCCTCTTTGTCTGCTTCTTTCTCCTCCTTCAGCACCGTAGAACCAATGCTCACTGAGCTCGTGCATACCCAGGCTGCCTTTAAGCTCCTTCTGTATCTCTACATATCAGCCTCATGAGCCTCCCAGTGGCCTGGAAGGCAGCTATGATCATCTCCATTTACTGGTGATCAAATTCAGGCCCTGAGCAGTGCTGATTTGAATGTGCTCCCCAGAAGTTCCCACAGTGGAAGCTGAATCCTCAGATTCACATCTGAATCTTATTTGGAAGTAGAGCCTTTGGGAGATACATAGAGTTAGATGAAGTTATGTCTCCATGGTGGCATTTGTGGCTCTATAAGGAGGACCAGAGACTCAAGGTAGTACCTTGCTTGGGCTCAGCAGGTGTTGACCTCCACCATGCTGTGATGCACCAACGTCCTGCTCAGACATCAGCACTGTGCTCTTGGACTCCCAGCCTCCAGAATTGTGGGCCAAATAAACCTCACTTATAATAAGTTACCCAGTCTGTGGTCTTCAGTTACAGCAACATGACATGGGCTGAGACACTTTCTGAAATAATTTTCCCAAGACCTCACCATGTGTAAATTGTGGAATGAGAAACACACCTCAGAACACTGACCTGCTTGCTCTATCAAGGTCCTATCTTCCTCCCCGCCAACCACAGTCCAGCACATTTTCCTCACCATGTCCCCTCCCAGACTGTGACCTGACAAATCCACCCTGGTCTTCAGCTCCACACAACCAGCCCTGTTCCGAGAAGCCTCTGCGGATCTCTGACATAGGGAGCTTTCTCCTCTCCGAGCAGCCGTGGGACCACATCTGTACATGTTTTACTGAGTTATGTTCTTTTGCACTGGCTCCATCCTATGTCTATCTAAATACTCATGCTCCTGGTGGACAGAGTTCTCCAAGAACACAGCTGTGGTGTACTGCTCAGTCTCCCTTCCACAGCCTGTTTAAAACCCTGTGAGACAGACACGTTTAAAGATTTGCTACGTGCGGTCAGTGAACATACCCAGAGCTTAGTAGATTTTGACATCTAGGGCACATGGGTAATTAATGGAGTAATCACACAAATAAAATAGGCCGTATCACCAGGGTTACAGAAAGGGACAAAGGGATGGCAGGAAGCATGTTACACTGTCGGTGAACACTTCTCAAAGGAAAGGACAGCGGGGCTGGGATCTGAAGGAAGGAGGGAAGCCCAGCAGCCCAAAGGAGAGAAGAGGCTCCCAATGGCAAAGCCCCTGTGTTGAGCCCAGTTATGGACTAGAGCAGCCATGTGGCTGGAACCCAGGGGTGCGCTGTGACAGGAACAAGATGAAGCCAGAGGGCCCAGCGGGGCCAGTCCACCTTGTCTGGGACATGGCAAACTATAGGTTTGTTTGAAGGACACAAAGACACCATCCACGCTACCCCACTAAGGAGTGGGGCAGCACACTGGCAGAGATGAGGGACAAGGGCAAAGCCTTCACAGTTGATAGATTTTTTCTTAAGAAGGCTCAGGTTAGTGGGCGGGGTGGCGCAGGCCTGTAATCCCAGCACTTGGGAGGCTGAGGTTGGAGGATTGCTATGAGTTCGAGGCCAGCCCGGACTGCATGGCGAGACACTATCAAAAAGACAGGGGAAAAAAAAAGCAAATGCTAACAAAAAAGCTCTTCCTCCCCTCAGCAAGAACATTAGGAATGTCTCTGCCATCAAGGGCATTTTGCCAGACTTGCTGTCAGGGAACTGTTGATAGTAAACAGAACAGGGATTTGGAAGAAGTTGAGAAGTTAATGCCCTAGGTGAGAGAGATCCAGCTCTTCTGAAGAGACGGACAGAGCAGCTGCAGGTAGAGAGCCAGCTCAGGCCTGTTTTCCAGGGAAAAGTGCCCTCCAAGACTAACCCATGCCCCGAGGCAAAAGGTTAACAGGAAGCTATCCCAAAAATGTCACTGGCGCAGACATTTGGACCCTGTAGGACCCAGCCATTGTCCGTCCCTCCCAATCGCTTTGGTTTTAAGTGCCAGGGAGAAGTCCACTGAGGATTCGCCCTTTCCCCTTCCTCCTGTCTTGACAGGGTTCTGTCCTTCTGGAACAAGAGTGAAGGATGGATAAGATACTGTGTTCTTGGGGAAAAATGTCAGCCTGCTCTGTGACAGGATCGCAGTTTATCCCCTGGGAGACAGGTGTCTTGGAGAACTGCACAGCACTGTTCTCAGTGCCGGCAGGAGGCAGGTAGGTGGCACACATGGGGCAGCAGGCTGGGAATAAGACGCCAGGAGCATCAAGGCTGTGCGGGACCCCAGGATGTGTGCCCACCTGCACAGGGAGCCTCCGACAGCCCCTGGCATATTGTGGGACTACGAAGACTGTGTGACCGCATAGTTTCCTGTTTTTAAAGAACGATCAGGAATCTGGAGTGCACTGTAGGATTTGCCAATGTTTAAATGCTGGCCATAACTTGAAAAGCCAGTTTAAAGCTGTCACAAGTCAAGCGGAACACCTGTGGGTGACACCTGCCTCCCTGCTGCCCAGCCCGGGCCTTTGGATTCCTCTAATCCACCTTCCACCTGCCCTGGGCCAAGCACAGTCGTGAGAGGGCTGGCTGACTCGGTGGAAGGGGTCCCTGTTCTCACCACCTGGCAGCAGGGCTGAAATGGTCTGGCTCAGCCGGCCAGCCAAGTTTGGGACTCTGGTTTGGGACTCCGAGGAGGGGGTGAGTTTGGGAGTATTAGGGTGTTTGAGTCCCGCCTCAGCCTTTGGACAACTAAAGCAAGAAACTCCAAAGCAAGAAAGCGGGAGAGAGTTGCTTCTCATTTTCGCAGAAGCGGTCTTTGTAGAAAAGTGTCTCCAACTTTGTTGCTCGTGGGAACCCCCTGCGTGTCTTGTCAAAACACAGATTGCCGGGCCCACCCTCAGGACCCTGGTTCGCAGGTCTAGGGCAGGGCCTGAGAATCTGAATTTCCAAATGTTCTTGGGCATCGCTGAGGGTGCTCTGACCACACTTGGTAGAGTTGCCCGCTCACTCGACTCTCTGGTTCCTTACCCGTGAGAGGATGAAGAGTGAAGACACCCACGTGGTTCCCAGCGGTGATGTTGAAAGTCAGCTTCCCTCTGGAGCTGGGGTCTGGGTCCCTGGCATCCAGCTGCAGCACAGAGGTACCCAGGGGTGCATTCTCCACAATGCAGGGGTAGAACACAGGTCTGGACATCCGGGGCGGGTTGTCATTGACATCTGTGATCTCAATGTAGACTTCAGTGACAGATGAGAGGGGCACAGAACCCCTGTCCACGGCCAGCACAGTCAACCAGTAGTAGGGTATGGATTCTCGGTCCAGAGGTGCCTGGGTCTGAATCATTCCTGGGGCAGTGAATCACAAACCCAAATTACTTCAGGGCCAGGGCGGCTTTAGAAGCCACCTAGCTGACATCACCTGAGCTATACTGTAGAAAGGTGATGAACAGGTAATCCACAAAGAAGGGACTAGCTGTCCATATGATACGGGACAACTGAGAATTAAGGGCCGTATTGCACAATGTCCTAGTCTATGTGGGGCAGAAGACGGCACGGTGGCCCTCCTTTCCTCTGGACCACGTCCACCCCAGTTCCAGGGACTTCCGGACATCCTGTCACTGAGAGTTCCTGCTGGTTGTCCTGAAACCCTTTTCCTCATCAGTTAAGTCCTGGTAGAGCCTCAGCTTCAGAATCAGGGATTTGGCCAATACATTTCTTTTCCTTCCTGTCACCCTCATGATTTTAGGGGCTCAGCTTCATTCTTAGCTCGCTCGTTCCACAGTTGCCTAGTTTGCACCAGCTCTGGGCCAGAGCTTGGAGGTCTGGTGGGAGGCAGGGGTGGCCTGCACCCTAAGCTCTCACGGGCCTCCCAGCTGGCAGGGGCTGAGTGAGGGGGAAGGGAGGAGCATGTCGGAGATGACACAGGGAAACTGAGGCCCTGAGAGGGAGCCTGGCTTGGCCAAGATTATATAACTCAGCAAGTAAGGGAAAGAACTGGGTTTGTAACTGACTGAATCTAATGCCTTTCACCCCATCCCCAGGGCCTTTACTTAGAATAAATCCCCCTAGATTGCCGCCTCCTGGAAGGCACTCCCTGTCTCCACACACTCCGGGCCTGCCCCAAGGGCAATTTGGGGATACTACAATCACAAGAATGTACCTTATCTGGCTGGGATACAGCTCAGTGGTAGGGTACCTGCTAGGCCTGTGTGAGGCCTTGAACCCCAATCCTGCACACACTCAAAAGTGTATGTTATTCTTTGACACAGTGACTTCATTTTAAAATTTTTTCCTACAAAGCCAGGCATCGCAATGCACACCTGTAATGCCCAGCACTTAGGAGATTGAGGCAGGAGGATCCCTGTCAGTTTGAGGCCAGCCTGGGTTATGTAAGTGAGTTCGACTGCATTATATAAGTGAGATCCTGTCTAAAAAGAAAAAAGAGTTTTCCTACAGAGACTCATGCATATAAATGACGATATATGTTGTAGAACTATACCATAGAATATAAAGATAATTAAAAGGACAAGAAGATGTCCTAATCTTACATTATGTGAAAAAGTAAGTTTCACAAGTAACGTCTATTGTGTTCCCATAATAAGATGAATAGTGAAATGTACTGGATTCAAGGTAAAGACATTTAGAAGGTTATATCTGGAGAGATAGATGGGACACAGACGAACATTTATCTTTTATTTGTGGCTATATAAAGACGTATAACCATCAAGCATTGCTTTCCTGAGTAGAACGTGTGCGTGTCTGTGTGAAGACGGGCCTCTCCCGAAGATGAATTTACAATAAAGGCACAGGAAGGAGAACCCGTGTTCTGCTTTCCCTGGCTGCCTGCAGCCTACTTTCTTCCAGAACCCCCCCCGATTTCCCTGCATCCCTTCCCTCCCACCCCACCCCGGCCTCTCCCTCCCAACCTCAGCCCAGTACCTGTGTCTGGGTCGATACTGAAGGCTGCCAGGCCAGTGCCGGCCCGGAGGAAGTACTGGATCTCCCCGTCCGAGCCATTGTCATCGTCCTGGGCCATCACTTGCATCACCTGAGTTCCCGGGGGGCTGTTCTCCTGCACCTGGCCCTGGTACACAAAAGAGGCAAAGCGAGGAGGGTGGAGATTCTCGTTCACGTCCAAGACGATCACCTCCACGTGGCAGAGGGTCCTGCGGGCCAGGGGCTTCCCACTGTCACTGACCCACAGGCTCAGGTTGTACCCAGCCCGCCTCTCAAAGTCCAGCTCTTTCTCCAGACTCAGTGCCCCCGTCATCGGGTCCACACGGAAGGTTCCATGGATGTCATCCGATAAGACGTACTGCACTTCCCCTGCAGGGCCCAGGTCGGGATCAGAGGCATCCAGAAATGTCACGATCGTCCCCAGGGGGAGGTCCTCCGGCACCTTCAGGCTGCTGAGCTCTGTGATGCACCGGGGAGGGTTATCATTGGCATCTGCTAATGTGATTATCAAGTCAGTGACAGAGAAGAGCTGGTGGCCCTTCTTGGGCTGATCCCTGGCCTCTACCTTGAGTACGTACTGAGGTTCTGCTTCTCGGTCCAGATGTCCAGTGACGACCAGTTCCCCGGTGAGAGGGTGAAGGGAGAACTTCTCGGTGGGGCTTAGCAAGGTGTAGCGGACTCTGCCGTTGTCCTCTGAGTCTTCGTCTTCTGTTTTTAACTCCGCGATGGTGGTTCCCACCTCTGTGTCCTCCGAGATAGTCAGCTGGTACCCGCCAGGAGGGAATCTGGGCGCGTTGTCATTCCAGTCTTTGACATTCACTGCCAGCAGCTTCCAGGAGGACTTCTGGGGGGTCCCCAGGTCATACACTGTTATATTGAGGAGGTAGAAACTGGTGGTTTCGTAATCCAAGGGAGCGGCCACCATGAGCAGCCCTGTGTCCAGCTCAATGTCAAAGCAGCCGTCCTCATTGCCGTCGGTGATCACATAGACCAGCTGGCCATTAAAGCCAGCATCAGGGTCAGCGGCTGCCAGGCGGGCCAGGGAGGTGTTGACGGGGACACGCTCGAGGACGTCGATGGACTGAGGGAAGTGGTCTGTAAACTGGGGGGCATGGTGATTGATCTGATACGTGGTGAGTGACATGAATTCCTCATCACTGGACTCCTGGTCCTGGAGTCCAACCGAGTGGAGGACGGTCTTGGTGAAATGGGTCAGTACCCCTGTTTTAGCACAGGTGACAGGAGATGCAAAAAGGGGGTCCTTCACCACAGTGACATTCAGTGTTGTGGGCGAAGCATAGTTTTGGCCATCTGAAGCTGTGATTTTCAGAGAATAGCTGGTGGGTTGACCAGCACTAAGGTTTATGAAAGAGCGTTTGAGGGCTATCACCCCCGAGAAATGATTCAGATCGAAATACCCTAGTTCGTTGCCTGACACAATCTCGTATTTTAGGTTCTGGAGCTCATCCACATCTATGGCCGAGAAGGTCATCACTGACCTCCCTACTGGCCAGTCCTGGCGAATAGACACAGTGCAGTTGACTTCCTCAAACATTGGCCTGTTGTCATTCAGATTCTTGAGCCTGAGAGAAACAGACACTTCCTTCTCCTGGCGAAAAGGGGTTCCCCAGTCTGAGGCCCGTACTCGGAACATGTAAATTCTTCTCATGAGCTCATAGTCCATGGGTTTGGAGGTGGAGATGACCCCCGAGAAAGGGTCAATAGAAAATGGCACAGCTTTGGGGGCAATGATGGAGTAGGTGATGTATCCGTTCTCCCCGGGGTCCTGATCTGTGGCTGTGACCGTTAAAACGCTGGTGCCTGGAGGAATGTTTTCATCCAAGGTGCCGTCGTAAGAAGACCTGTTAAAGATGGGGGCGTGGTTGTTACAGTCCACGATGTCAACGATCACCACGGCAGAGGCCAGGCCAGGGGAGGTTCTAACGTAAAGCTGGTAGCGGGCCCGGTCACGGAAGTCCAGGAGCTTTGCAGTGGTGATCAACCCAGTGCGAGCGTGAAGTTTAAACCCCACGCTCTCTGAGGATGGCTTTAGAACATACTGCAGCTTGGGAATGGCTGGTGTGACCTTCACCAGGACCACTCGACTGCCAGGAGGGGAAAACTCACTGAGCTGCACTCTATAGACGGGCTTCTCAAACTTGAGAGAAGCCAGTGGGGAAGGGGGAAGGTGAAAGCCCCTGATCTGGGAATGGAGGGAAGGTCTGCTCCCACTCCTGGCCTGCAGGCTGAGGTTGAACCCATGAAGATACTCCAGCCAGTTGATGTCTTTGACGGACACCAAACTGAACTCATTGCTCCGGGCATAGGACTTGGTGGCTTTGAAATGCTTTCCGGGGTCACCACCCACAACCTCCAGTGAGTCCACTTCGGACCCTGAACCGTTGGCATCTACCACCACCGTGGCATACGTGGCATCTTCACTACTGCCTGCCGGGGTCACCACCACGGAGACAATGGCCGGGGGCTTCTTGGGCGCAGGCTCCACGTGGATAGTGAGGGCGGCTAAGTTGCCGAACCCATTTCCCTCGGAGATTTTTCGCATGCGGTCCACAGCCAGCACCTGAAGTTCGTACTTTCCCCGCCAGGTGACGTTGAGCTTCCCAGCTACGGTCACCACACCGCTGGTGGGGTGGATGGCGAAGATGTCGGATCTTGTGTTAAAGGCGTAATAGAACTCGGCGTTCTGGCCCAGGTCGGCGTCAGTGGCGGTCACCTTACAGATGGGGCTCTTCAGAGGCATGTCCTCCGAGATGGTGACTCTGTACGAAGGTGGGGAGAAGAGGGGCTTCAGGTCATTCTGGTCCAGGATGCGGACCACCACGCGGGTCAGGGCTTCCAACTCCAGGGTCTTCTCTGTGGCTTGGATGATGAGGGTGTAGCTGTCTTGAACCTCCCTGTTGAGAAGCGCCGTGTTGCTGCTCTTCGTCCTGATTCTCAGAAAGCAGAAGTCCCCTACCACATACTCCTCTGTCTTAAAGACGTTGACCACGTCCCCCGAGATGATCCGGTAGCGCACTGTCCACTGCGGCTGGGTGAGGTACATGCCCATTTTCACTGTGCTCTCCACATAGGTCTTGGGGGCAGAGTTCTCATAGATGGTGGCGTTGTAAAGGGAGTGTGTAAAGCGCCAAGCCGAGGAGAGGTCAGTTCCTTCTAGAGGCTTCTCGCAGGTCACAGGACAGAGTAACCACACGGCCAGACCCAGCAAGGCAACGGTCATGGTGAAGAGGACTCCTGGCAAAACAGAGCGTGTACAGTTAGGGAGGAAATGGTCCCCACAGCCTTGGCTCTTGACTGGAGGGCATTTTTGCCATCTGGGGATGCTTGGCAAAGTCTGAAGACACTATTGTCTGCTCCAGTTGAAGGGGTGGGTGTCTGGTACGCAGAACTGGGGGTGCTGCTAAACTGCAATTCACAGGACAGGAGTGTCCGGCCCCAAATGTCAGCAGTGCCGACTGGCCTCCCTGCTCCTCTCTGTGACCCATCCTGCACAGATAGAGCCTGATTCAGGTGCATTCTGAGCTCAGAACATAGACCATTTGCAAAGCCCTCTCCAAAGCACCCGACTCATACAGCACAGGGCTGTTCACTTACTCTTTTACCTAAAAGCTCTCTGTAGCTACCCCGGGATGGTAAACAGTCCCAGTTCGTAGCCAGGAACCCGAGCTGAGCAATATTCTCAGTGTCCTTCCTATAGGGCCCCTCCATCAGGGACGAGCTGTCACTGGATTGAGTCCACACAGATGGGAAGGGAAGGCGGCTGGGGCCCCAGGTTTGACATCAGGCTGCCTGGTTCTCAGTTCAAGCTCCACCGAGGGCTAGGAGGTGCCTCTCAAGACAACCTCTATGGCTTTTGATTCACCTGTCAAATAGAGGTAAGAACACTACCCATGTCGCAGAGTTGTGAAAATTAAAAGAGCAGGGAATGATGCACACATCTGTTAATTCCAGCAGTCAGGAGGCTGAGGCAGGAAGATGACCATGAGTTGGAGGCTGGCCTGTGCTCCATCGTGAGTTCAAAGCCAGCCTGGACTACATAGCAAGACCCTATCTCAAAGAAACTCCAAAATTTTTTTTAAATTAAAAAGTAAAAATATCAAAGGAAATAATGTGCTGGTGTACAGTCAGTTGTACTATTAACCATTATTAGTAAAAGGTGAGGCTCTCAAAAGGAATAAATCCACTCTCCTTGGGTCGCAGGCTCACGTCCCCGTCCTGTCCTCCTGTCCTGCTACCCACCCCTTTAATCATAGGGGGGCAGAGGTGGCTCCCGGACTCCTGGAGTGGTGAGGACTGAGCTTACCCCATTCCTCAGCACAGCTGGGGAGGGGGAGAGAGCAGCGGGTGGGATGAGACTCACCCCAGGCCCAGCTGAGAACTGGTCCTTGGAAACCAGTTCCTGCAGAACAATTCACAAGAGCATGCTTTGCGGCTCTGACACTTTCTGCTGTCCTCTGTCCCTGTTGTTTTCCACGGAGACCCTCCCTACGTCCTGCCTGGGCCCTGAAGCGTGAGGCTCCTGGGGTCGAGACTGGGCGCCCCGAGGCTCCAGGCTGCTGTCTGACCCTCCCAGGCTCCAGGCTGCTGTCTGACCCTCCGGGGAGCCTCTGTTCCTAGGAACCTCGCTGTGCCTGCCAGGCCTGGGGAGCATTCCTGGACAAAACAGGCCTGACTTGTTTTTCTGGTTGTCTTGCTCTTCAAAGGCAAGGAAGAGGTTAATCTTCCAGGGCAAAGAGAAGCGGAGAGGCTGGGCGCCAAATTCTCCCAGAGTCCTGAGGAAACTGGGCCCAGGGCTCCAAAAGCCCCTGCTGGTGGCGTCCGCAGGCGGGAGGCGGGAATGCAAAAGTCCACCTAACTAGGCACCCTAAAGATGCCCCGTCCTGCAGCTTCCCCACCACCACCCAGGGTGCCCCAAGCCCCGCCACCTTGGCTGGAGGCAGATGTCCACATTTGGGGTCCAAAACCCAGCATCCGAAAGAGCTGTCTCGTATTACCCACTCTGCCTGGCTTCCCCGCCCTCCCACCTCTGAACTACCCCTGCAGGCACGGGGAGCCAGCCCCAGGCAAATGCCACACTCAGCCTGCCTGACACCACCTGCACCAGCCCTGGGAGACCATGGACCATTTACTCTGGAAGTCAAGTCCTGGGCGCGGGGCAAGGGGTCCTTACCCCAGTCCCGGGTGTGTGCTCCGCGGCGCAGAAAGCCAGGGGTGCATGCTGCCTGCCCTGCCTGCTGTGCACAAAGCTTCCTGTTCCCCAGGTCAGGCCAGCACGGGGCAGGTCCCGACAAGACGCACGACACGGCTGCAACTGGCGCCAGGCTGAGGAGCGGAGTGGAGCCAGGGAGTCAGAGCCGCTAAGAGGAGCTGCAGGGAGGGATCGGGGCCAGGGTCTCCCTGCAGGGGAGGAGGTGCAGAACGAATGTACCTTGGGGCGGTCCTGGAGGCTCCTGGCCAGTGCAGGGTGCAGGGGCTGAGCCACTGACCCAGATGTGACACCGTGTCCCCACACTGGTCTCGGCACTTGGTTTGGGTGAATGGGGCGCAGAGGCATGTTGGGCACCTGCTCCAGCCTCCCAGTCTATAGCATCCAGGGCTATGCTTTTGTAACACCTTGTGAAAATAGAAATCCATTCATATCCTTTGCTTGCTCAAAATTTCCCAGTGGCTTCCCATAAGGTTTAGGTTAAATCTAAGCTCTTTGTCATAGCCTAAAAGGCCTGGCGCCATCTGAGCCCTACGGAGTCTCCTGCAATACCTCCCTGCACTCTCTCCATTGGTCACAGCACTGCTGTACAGCCCCCTTCCCCTCGGCTCAGCAGGGAGCTGCCTCAGGGCCTTTGCACTTGCTCTCTACCCAAGGTAGTAACTTAGCAAGGCCCCGTTTCAAAATAAAAAATAAATACACACATAAGCAAATGGGCTGAGGTGGGGTGTAGCTCAGTGTGAAAGGCTGCAGTTTAATCCTCAGACTGGAAATGACATAATATGTTGGAAAGTTTTCATTATTCACAGATTCAACAGTCAAGTATGAGCCAGCTGCTGAAAAGCAGCTGTTGAGTGAGTGTGTAGCTCATGCGTTACCTCCTGACCCTAGTCTGAAGCAGCTTTCCTGCCCTGACCACCTTGTTGCTTCAGTCCATTTTCTTGGCATTTGTCACCACCCCACATGTTCTTGTTTAATAACTGTCACTTGCTGCTGGGCTCCAGGAAGACCAGAGCTGTGCGTGTTTTATTCCTGGTCCGATCCCCAGTGCTTAGGTCAGTGCTTGGTACAACCCAGGCACAGTACATTCTAGTTGCAAAGAGGAAGGTTCTGGCCTCAGGAGCTGCGGACACAGAGTGCAGATTCCAAGGGCCTTTAGAGGTCACCTCTCCACTTCTGAGGCTAGAAAATGAAGTCCCACGGAAAGAAAGGGGACTCAGCCGACGTCACAGCATGAGCATCAGTCTGAGGTGCTTTCCCCTTGTACTCAGGGGAAGGAGAGAGGCTTGGTCACCTAGGCATCCCCTGCAGGGCTCCAGGCCCGGCGCCATCTGATTTGCTGGTTGTAGAACTCTGGTCAGTTACTCAGCTCTCTGGACCGCGGTTCCTTTGTCTGGTAGGATGGGGCTATGGCTCTCACGGGGTTTTCTGAATACTATGAATAAAGTCACGCATATTAGTATGCTTGCCACAGTGCCCTGTACAGATTAGTCCTTTTTAGTTTTTAGCACCGAGGCACTCCCTGGAGCAGGTCCACCCTGTGCTCTGCGCAGCAGGAAGCTGCCCACATTTGGTCGAGTCCAAGCTTGCTGGCCCTGCTACGGGCTGCTCGGGCAGGTGCTTGTTTGGAGCTCCCTGGCTCCCAGGCCCAGACAGAGCTCTACCTGGGGGTGAAAGTGAACCCTGTAAGGGAACACGTGTCCATTCCTAGTGTGCACAGCCATCGGAGGCAGCGGGGTGAGGGAGGGTCGGCACCCTGGCCATTGTGTGGCCTTGGACAGCAGCTTACCACCTCTGACCTCTAGTTCCCTGCTTTCAGACCATCAGAGAACAGTCAGTGCACATAAGTGCTGAGCACAGTACTTACCCGCAGCTGGCTGACACATGAGCGCTGGGTGTGGGTAAGGAGAGCTACAAGCACATAATGCCATTCTGAGGACTGAACCCAAGGCCTTCACACCGAGCCACATCCCCAACCCCTTTATTTATGCATTTATTCATTTATTATTTTTAGACAAGGTTTGGCCAAGTCTCTAAGTTCCCTAGGATGGGCTCGAACTTGCAAACCTCCCGCCTCAGCCTCCCAAAGTGCTAGGATTATAGGAATGCACCACTACGTCCAGTTCCCAGTTTGTTCTTATTCAGCCTGATTTCCTGCCACTAGGTGCCTCTAAACTTTGAGGAGGCCATGACTTGATTTGCCTACTGTTTGGTGCTCCCTGCCACCTTCTGCAAACCTTCACTCTGACATTCAGAAACTCGTAGATTACAACATCCACGTTTCTCTCCAGCTCACTGACAGGTGTTTGCACATAGCTGCGTGGCACGGCACTGAGAGAGCTTCCCACCTTACCCACATCAGCCACCTGGGGTGTGGCTGGTTCCCTGTTCCAGGGGGATCCAGAGTCTGAGGGCACCAGTGAAGGATGCTTTAGTCTAGGTGGAAGTTTGTCCTTGCGGGGAGATGTGCAGGTTCTAATGTCCTGTGCATGCCAGAATGTCTCTATCAGACTATAAATGAACTCTCAAAAGGTCAGAAAAGAGTCCCAGGTGCACAGATCCTGGCCACACATCTGTCAGTGCTCGCTCAGTGCGGTCAGATCCCTGCTGAGCTCTCAGGAGACCTGGACCTGGGGTCACTCATTCTCTGGGTGGCCTTGATCTAGCAAGTCACCCACACTCTGCAGACCTCTTTCAAACTCATCTGCAAATGATGTGAGTGGCTGTTGGGGGTTAAGGGCAGGAAGGCTTCGGTGACTCCAAACCCCTATATTGCTTCTGGGGCAGAAACTGTTTCCTAATGGAACTTGTAGAAGACAATCTGGGCACTTCTCTTTGAATTGCAGAACAATTGCTTCTGCATTAGTTAATGTGAGTCGTATTTCCATGTACTGATAGGTTCAGAGCTGGCTGTGCCATTTCCTTCTAACTTCAACTGACTCTAATCGATGTAAACAAGGCTGGCTGAGGTGCTGATATGCAACCCTTAGGACCAGCCGACACTTTCCTGCTTCCTCACACCATGTTCCCTGCAAAATGGTTGAACACAGAGAGATGGCAGAGCCAGATAGCTCCAGGAATGACATTTGGGTACGAGCCTCAAAATAAGAGGCCATGCCTTTCCGGGGCACAAAAGTTTATGTATCAGAAAATGAAGCAACAGCCTCCTAAATTCATTCATATGCCATCCCAACTGAGTTACGCAGCCTGG
This sequence comes from Cavia porcellus, assembly GCF_034190915.1. NCBI lineage: Eukaryota > Metazoa > Chordata > Mammalia > Rodentia > Caviidae > Cavia > Cavia porcellus. The sequence continues at coordinate 6,703,080 of NW_026947502.1, forward strand.
TCTTTCTGCAGACCCTTCTCCCTGCAGATTGCTCTCCCCCTGGCCAACACAGTTCACCTCACTCACATGATTCCCGCCATCCCCACTGTCACTCATCCTAGAGCCACCTCCTTCTTAACGAGATAATAAATTCTGGGAGAGGCCTTGGTTCGAGGCCTTTGTTCTGTGCACCCACATCAGAATTGCTTGGCTGCCCGTAACTTTGAGTCTGTCTTGGTGTCTTTACTCTCACTGTGGGTTGCATTGGAGGTGTAGATTGGAATGAACTCACTGGAATTCCAGTAACATTTCTATGGGATTACAAATGTAACTCTCCGCATTGTGAAGGATACTGAAAAAGAGATTACAATACTTGGATGACAATGGAACTGTGCCTGGAAACCATCTATAAACGCACAGCAGGCGAGAGCCGTAGAAGCTGGGGTGAACTCGGGGTCCTGCCCACTGGCTTGTGCTTCAGCCCCTGGGGAGCACAGGTTTGAAAACCAGCTGACAGACCTCTGGGAACCTTCAGATCCAGCAGGCTGAGGCTCGGCTATCAGCGCTCTGGGCCCTCAAGTGAGAACTTGTAAGACTCAGGGCCCATGTGCTATGCCTGTGGCCCACTGCGAGCTGCGCCTATGATGGACCATGCATGAGTTTCAGGCACTGTCAACCTCAGGAGTCTAGACCTGCATCCTGAATTCTAATCCTCCCATGACGTGGAACTTGAAAGACTTCAAAACTAAAATAAACTTCTGCTAAGGAAGCTCCTATGGACTGATTGTTTCTGACAAGGGAACCCCTCTTCCTCTGTCCCAGAAGTACTGCAGCGCAATAGTGGAGGATCTATCCCACCAGGCCCAGTACCTTTCCTTTCCTCAGGGGTATCATGGATAATCATTAGCAATGTGCTTCTGGGAAGTATGGCTGTCCTCGTGTTCCCATTTCTCAGATAAGGAAAACTGAGGCTCTTCTGGCGTCAGCCAAGGCCACCTGGAAAGACTGTCCCTGTACTGAACAGCCAGTCTGCCTACTTGAACATGGGTGCTCTGGATTCCCTGGCAACAGAAAAACCAAGAAGATGAAATATTTTTTTAAAAAAAAAACTTTGGAAAGCCTTTTAGAAAAGAGTGAGCCTCTAGATTCCTTGCCCTGGGCTGGGAAATATCTTCCCTTTCCCCCAAATTCAAATGTGAAATTACAAGGACTTTGGATGCCACCAATAAACACATTCCAACTCCCATCTCTACCCACTTTGTTCTGGGTGTTCAGCGCTAGGCCTGGCTTTCAACATAAAATCCTAAATACTGAATAGTCTTGCAAAAGCTTGAAGTGAGTGAGTGTGTGTGTGCGTGCGTGCGTGCGTGCGTGCGTGTGTGTGTGTGTGTGTGTATAAGTAACATTAGGAGGGCTTGAGCCTTTGAACCAGAATAAAAACTGTAAGTGCAAGATTAGTGACATTCAGGGGCTGAGGATTTAGCTCAGCAGCATAAGCGCCTGCCTTGCAAACAGGCAGTCGTGGGTTCGATCCCCGGTACCAATAAAAAGGAAAAAGACAAAAAAAAAAAAAAAGATTAGTGACATTCCAGAGATCTGCTAATCAAGAAGCCTTAGCCACTGAGATAATTTTTCTCCTTACTCATAGGGAGCCTCAGAAGGTTTTGGAGGAGAAACAGGACCAGAACAAGACCACATTTGGGAAGAGGACTCTGACCTCAGACTCAAAGAGGGTCTTTTCTCACTTTAAGATTTTCTCTCTGGGGCTAAGTAGGCTTGAACTCAAGCTCTACTGATTTAAGCCAAATGGAATTAACTGAGGCAGGGAGGCTTCCTTCAATTTCACAAAACTGGGACTCGATTCACTCCTTGGTGTATAGGCAGCCACTGTGGGTTCTCACGCAATGAAAACAGCTCAAAGAGGTACATTTGGGCAAGAGAGGAGCCAGTGACTGAAGCCCATTGATGGGCTGCGTGACCTTGGGCTTCAGCTTACCTGTCTGTGAAATAGCTACTCCTCCCTCCCTCCCAGGGCAGCAGACAAGGCAAATAATATGACAAGCGAGAGCCCCAGAGGAAGGCCTTACCGGGACCAGGAAAACGGCAGCGTGACCCAGCAGCGGGGACCATAAAAGCCAGTGGGAGGAGCCCCCAAAGCTAAAATGCCCAGAGCCCTCAAAGGTCAAAACATACTCATTTAAAGGAAGCCAAGGTTCCCAGGCACTTAGGTTTGGGAGAGGAACAGATATGTAGGTGAAAAGAAAGTGTTTTCTTGCCCTGCCTCTGCCGTCAAAGCCATTCCTTCACCCAGTACATATTAGAACATTCTAGAACAGAGAAAAATATGAGGGTCCTGGTCTTACAGGAGTCTAGTGGAAGGGAAGGGACATTTACTACAGCAGGTGATAAGAACTGACATGAAGGAAAGTCCTGTGGAACAAGGAACAGAGCGTTAGCAGGGAAATGTTACTTGTCTTAAAGAGCAGCCTAGGAAGTGTCCTCTGACAAGGTGATGCATTAGCAGAAAGCTGACCAAGACGAAGAAGAGCCACACAGCTGTCCTAGGAAGAAAGTTCTAGGCAGAAGAAAAACGGAGAGGCCCTCAGAAAGAGCAAGCAGCCTTGTGATGAGCTCAAGGGCACAAGGGAAGAGGACTTCCGGGTGACCCGACAGGCGGCCCAAGGCCTCAGGTCCGAGGAAAGGACTTCCGTAAAATGGGATGCCACACAGGCACAGAAGGAGAGCCAAGATGTTTGATGAGCTGTCTTAAAACCGTTCAACAGCGCCCTGCTGATACACTGACTCCAGTGACGTTTGTCCACCTTTAATATACTGTCTTGTTGTTGGCTAGTTCATTAGCTGTTAACATAGAAACACTGGGCCCTAATTACAGTGTGTCTTTCAGGAGCTGGAAGGCATAGCTTCTGCCCTGACAGGCTGCCAGTTGGCTGGAATGAAGCAGCAGTTGCCTGTATGGACCCCACAGATGTTCTTCCCACTGAGTTTGTCCTTCCAGCCTGGCACTGAGTTCCGCCACCATCACCAAGATCAGTTTGCTCATAGGAGAGAAGTGTGCTGGCAGCTACATCCATGCTAACTGCGAAGAACACAGAGTCCGGGATGGCCACACGTTTGCTCCCCAGAACCATCAAACCCACCTGGCTGTGTGGGCACTCAGGTTCCCTGATGTCTTGATGCTCCCCAAGGCTCAGAGCACACAAGAGGCAGACCTGACGTCTCCTCTTCTTGGGGTTGTCTATGTGGATCCATGAGCTTTGCACTGGAGCTGAAACTCCCCAAGCTAGAGGGAATCCAGGACGAGAGGACCTGGGTCAGGGGAGGAGTGGAAAATTCTGCAGTTACCAAATCTAGCCCCACTTTTGGGGGAGCACTTTAGAGGGATTTGTAAGATCAAAACCAGCTCTAGTTCAGCAGAATGACTGGTATTTACCAATGGGAAGATTTCCAGAAAGAGCTGGGGTATAGTTTAGGATGCCCAGAGGAAAGGAGCTCTGCAGTGGATCAGGGCACAGATGTAACCTCAGCGCTACGGATGGCAAATAGGGACACTCAGTTCTTTCCTGCCAACACCTCTGAGTAGCCCGTGGGAAGGCAAGAGGTGTGGGCATGGGGGGCCGTCTCCATGGTTTGGGGACAGGTCTTTGGGAAAGAGGAAGGCTGTCCCCTGAAATCATGGTTAATTCAAAAGAACTGGAAAACTTCTTTCATGAAGAGCACAGAATAACATGCAAAGGCCATGCTATGGTTCATGTCTCCCCATAGCCTCACGTGCTCCTATGCAGGGCTTTGGGGAGGTGGTTGGACTGTGGGGAGTGTGATACTCATCAGTGGGTTAGTCCACAAGACGAGTCCATAGCTAAAGGTGATGTTGGGAGGTGTTTTGGTTACTTTTCTATCATTGCTGGGACAAAATATCCAACACCCAGAAGAAGGAAGGAAAGCTCAGTTTGCGGAGGTTTTGGTCCATAATCAGCTGGCTCCAAGGCAGGGTGGCATGGCACAGGGGCAACACTTCAAGGCAGCAGTGAGCAAAAGAGCCAGAGCAAACGGGAGCCAGAGAAAGCCTCTTTTCCTCCCTTATATTGTAAGCAGGCTATTCCACCCCCCGCCATCCCGCCCCTGCCCAGGGTGGATATAGCACTCACACCACCTCTATGCCCTCCTCTTGACAGGCTGGGGATATTTACAAAGTAAGAAAGGATCCTGGCTCCTTGCTTAGTCTCTTAGTTAAATTTCTAAACTTGTCAAGCTGACACGATGTATCAGCTGTAACAGGAGGTGAAGTCTGTTTCTAGGAGGTGGGTCACTTGGGGGGTACAGCCTGGAAGTGTCCATTCCCTCCCTCCAGCCTTGATATCTCTCTGCTTCCTGCTGCCCAGCCATAGACTGTGTGTCCTCTGCAGTGCCCCTCTGCAATGCTGCCCCTGCTTTGGAGCCAGCTGACCATGGACTGAAACCTCCACAAACTGGAAACTAAAACAAACCTTTGTTCCCTTAATACGTAATTAGGTAATGTGTCCCAACAATGAGAAAGTAACTAAAATAGGTCAAAACACCCTCCTTGAATGGGCCTCACGGAGCAGGGCATTTCCTATCCTGTAGATCTTCTCTTTGACTCACTGGAACTCTGCACAAGGGGAAGTTCTCAGACATATAAACACATCTCAGTCTGGGTGATCTCACATAACTTAACATCTAAGTATGTTTTTCATCATCTTTAAAAAAGGAGATTCTTAAAACCATAGTGGGATACCCACTAATATGGCATATATCAAAAAGATAAGAGAATATAAAGATAGAAATAGAAATCCTTGCACATTGCTGCTGGGAATGTAGATTAGTACAGCCACTGAACTGTGGAAACCAGTATGGCGGTTCCTTTAAAACAACCATGTAATCCAGCAACCCCAGTCACCAATGTATGTCCCGGAAATACATCCAAAGGAAATGAATCTGTTAAGGAGCTACCTGCTGCCCCATGTATATTTCAGCATTGTTCACAATAGCCAGGATACAGAAACCACTTGCCCTCCAATGGATGAGTGGGTAAAGGAAATACGATCTGTACACACAGTGGATACATGCCGCAGTAAAGAAGGAAATCTCCCCGTCTGTGATGACATGAATGGAAGTGGGGTACATTCCTCTAAGTGCGATACAGTGGGAACAGAAGCCAAAAGTGGTCTGATCTCACGCTCGTGGAGGAACTTAAGTAGCAGCCGAGACTACAGCCGAGCTGATGGGGGGCTTGGTTTGGAGAAGCAGGAAACAGTGGACACAAAATTTCAAACTGAGGAATAAGTTCAGGAGCTCCATCCTACAACCTAGCACACACTGTATTAATAGGGAGGTACCGGCCTGAAACTTCCTGAGTTTACCTGTTTACCACAAAGAAACGGTATGTGAGTTAACGGATCTGTTAAACAGATTAAATGCCAGAATGTACACAATCATCAAAACGTCATATTACATTCCATAAATAAACTATGTGTTATTTATTGATGTATGAAATATTTGCAAATTTTATCAATTTTTAAAAAGAAGTAATTTCTTCTAAGAAAATAGATGGAAACTGAACCCAGTCTGGTAATTGTTCTGAAGCTTGGACCTGATGATTCGTATCAAATATTTAGCACATGCATGGCACACAGTGATTGCTAAATAAATACTATGGCTTGCTGTTTTAAAACTGTCATTAAGAGACTGTTAATGAGCTGCAATTGTGACAAATTGAGTGGGATCCCAGAGCCCCAAGTCCTCATTACTACTTTCTTTTGCTTTCTGTGGCATCTCTGTGACATTCCCAGGTCTCCTTCGGGCACTGTTTGTTTATTTTAAAGAGAATAAAATAAAGCAACATAAAACAGAACAAAACCAATCAAAACAAACCAGTGTAAGTGACAAAGGACTTCAAAACAATAGGAAACAACCATGATTACCATAATGCCTCCTTGCCCGCTTCAAAATAGCTGCAGATACCGTCAGACATAGTAAAAATCAAAACAGGACAGAATAGAACCAATAAAAACAAAACAATGAATGCAATAAAGGACTTCAGAGCAAGACAATAGTAAATCCAAAGTATATCTTACTATCTTTGAAATAGCTACGCATGCCATCAGATACAACAAAATCAAACAAAATAAAACAGAGTAAAACCCAACCCAACAAAACAATGAAAAAGATACAGGACTTCAAAACAAGATCGTAGGGAGTTAACAATGGCTACCACCCTCAGAAGGAGATCCCCCAGGTGCCACACTGCGGGCAGTGATTGTCTGAATAGTGCAGTCAGTGAAAGGCCAAACACCACAAGTGTCAAATTGCCTTTCCTCTCAATAGCTGCTATCATGGCCTGTTTCTCTGGATCAGCCAGTTGCTTAGGAGGTGGAGGACGGTGGGGGGCGTTTGCCCTTCCCGTTTCCCAGCCTGCACTGGAAGGAGCTGGGGTCTGGCTGTGCCCCAGCACTGGCAGGAGCCCACACATGGCACTGGCTCACAGGGAGGACTTGCTTCTTGTTGACTTCTTGTTCTCTTCCCCTGAAGTCTGCAAATGATGCTGACTTATGGCAAAATCCTGGGGTCTGGCCGTCCCCCCCACCCCTGGCATCGGCCCCCTCGTGGCTCTGGTTCAGGGCACCATTTTAAAACTACTGTGCAGAGCTGGGGGTGCGGCTCCTGATAGAGCACCTTGCCTTGAATACAGGAGGCCCTGGATTCCATCCCACACCACACAAAAACAAATAAAAATGTTAAAAAACATTTTATGTCTAATCTGTGCTTTGTGAAGGTGAATTACTACACAGAGAAGGGGAGAGATGGCTCTAAATTACATCCATGTTGGTAGCAGAGCTGAACCAGAGCCCAGGCTCTGATCCAGGGCTCTTTGCATTCACTGAGCCGCCACCTGCAGCCCCATCTTTTCTCCCAAGGTGAGGGCCCCTGGAACCCACTGTGCACATCCTCGTCCCATGTGTTAGCAGGACAGCAGGGGGAAGGAAGCCAGCTCCAGAGCCAGACCAGCCCTCAGTCCTTCCCTGCTTGCCTGAGGCTCCAGGCTTAACCTATCGGTGCCTCAGTCTCCCTCTTCAAAAGGCAGCAGGGACACTTCCTTCCCTGGAAGATTTAAGGGCATGATCGTAGCAAGCACTGGCCCAGGGCCAGCAGGCAGAGAGTAGCTGATGGACTGTCACATGACTGCTGCTCCGAGAATGTGCGGAATGCAGGAATGCTCCTGTGTGTGTGCACTGGCCCTCGCCGGAGGCGGGGAGCCCTTTGTGGGAACTCCTCCTCCTCCTCCTCCTACACACACACACACACACACACACACACACACACGCACACACACGGATCTTTGTGACACTCCTCTCCTGCCGATGCTTTGTGACAAGGCTCAAGCAGCCAGTTGAGCAACATGAAAGAAGGAGGTGTGAACTTTGATCTCTTCCCAAGGTGAAGAGGGGGCAGAAGGGGTAATGAGATGCTCAGGAGGAGCAGGACAGAAGGCAGACTATGTCCTGGTCACCTTTAACAACAGAGATCTCCATATCTTTAGTCTTCTGCCACCGACAGGTTGGGCTGATTTCTCTGGTTCCCAGTGATGTCATCTGTACAGTGGGGTCACTCAGCACAAGTCCCCTCGGTGTCCAGCACACAGAAAGCTGCCTGCCTAAGTGCCCTTGGGCCCTTTGGCCACCTGAAGTGCATGCTGCTCCTTTCTCTTGGCCCTGAGAAGTGACAGGGACAGAAGCTTCTCCTTGTTCCTTGTCCATGAGGACATCAGCCGTGTGTGGCAACACCTGGCTGGGTCTGTCTCTAAGCTGGACACCCCTGGCTTGCGTGAGCAAGCTGCCCTGTATTTGCTCAGGTTGTGCGTGACCCTAAGCAAATCTTGGGACCGTGGTCTTTTCATCCATAAACTAGAGAATGAATTCCTCAGTGGTGAGGATCAAGACAAGGCGATGTGCACCAACTGCCAGGCACCGTGTCTGGCACAGGAGCCTCACGAGGCTCCTGCTGCTATGAAAAGGACTCAGAGTAGAGACCCAGTCCCTTGGCAGGGTGCCCTGGAGAAGGTCCCGGGCAAACTCCTTTCATTTCCTTGGGCCTTCACTGGTCCATTCACCTGGGAAATAGGACTAACAGATGCCTGCTGAACTAACCCTCCACTGAGCTGTCCTCTAAGGATGCAAGGCTTTGGGAGGATGGAATACTCAGGGGTGCGGGTCACCGCTGACGTTTACTGAACATTTAGTGTGCGCTAGGTTTTTTGGTAAGCACTGGTCACACACGGCCTCTCCAAGTGGGCAAACAGCAACCCTGTAATTATCCTCATTTTGTCGATGATATAAATGAGACTCAGAGCAATTACTAATGTTATGGTTGGAATCCAACATGTCCATCCACAGGCTCCTTGTGTTGAAAGCTTGTCTGCCAGCTGATGGGCTTTGGGGAAGTGATTGAATCACAATTAATCCCAGTTGGATGAGGCAGGTCACCAGGAGTGTGGCTTTGTCCCCTTCCTTTTCCAGTCTGTCTGTCTGTCTCTCCCTCCACACACATATACAGCCTTCCACCAGGATGTTTGCACTGCCTCTTCCACAGGCCTAAAGCAGAGGAAACACCTGACCATGGACTGAAATCTCTGGAACCATAAGCCAAAATAATTCCTTCCTCCTTGAAGGTGTTTATCTAGGTATTTGTCACAGGAACATCAGAAAGCTAACACACCTAACTTCCAAGACAGCACAGCCAGGCAAGAGTTCAAACTCGGATCATCCACGGGTTGGGAAGAACAACCAGGAAGACAGAGGCCACGTGACCCCCTGCACACAGCAGTAAACAGATTCTCAGCACAGGCTCCCTTCCAGGCCTCTGCTCCCATTCCCTGTAGTCTTACCTGGCCCAGCCATCCATCTGCCCTGCCCCTCTGAGCCTAACAGCCTAGGACAGTAGCAGTGAACCCATAGCACATATGTTACTTGTTTTTCTTTTAAGATGAAAGATGTTAGAGTTGTTTTTATTTTGTTTTTGTTTGTTTTCTAGACTAAAACCTCAGCATTCAGGTTAAATTGCAGAGCTGGCACTTTGGATAAAGAGTTTGGGGTTGTAGTTTCAGCACTTGGTCTCTAAAAATACATATTGTCACTGACCCAGGACAAAGCTAGGCAGGTGGGCAGGTCACGGAAGGAGGGCAGTGGCCTTCCAGAAGTAGGACGAGACCAGGAATTCTGCTGCCTCAGTCCTGCTGCTGAGCTGAGCTGGACGCATTTGACTGCCGGGCCAGCGGCCCAGAGGGGTCAGAGGTGATTTGGATGCAGTTGGTGGCTCAGCCTCTGGGTTTCACAATCAAGCCCTGTGGGCTCTGCCCACACTTACTCCTGTGTGTGGTAACCGCTCTGCTCTGCCATGGGCAGTCCCAGAAGCCAACAGATGGCTGGGCCTCTGCTCTTGTCGGCAGAGCTGGCCCTTGAGTGGAGCCAGCCACTCCCGCCACTAGGAATCCCCTCAGGGAATGGGAGTAGGGGTGAAATATAAACACTCCCGGCCCCACCCCACATCTATGGAATCAAAACTCTTTGCAGTGGGGCTCAGGAAAAGATGCTGAACAAGGCTCGATGGGTGATTTTGGGATCTGCCTTTGGCATCTGCCGAACAAGGTAACCATCTCTTTCTTAGGAGCTTACATCCTAGCCTCCCTTCCGAGTTGAAATCCTTCACAGGGCCCTGCCTGGGGAGAGAGGAGGGGGAACCTTAGAGAAACACTGCTATCTTCAAGATTCTCCAGTGTCAGTGTGCTGAAAATCAAGGCCTCGCCCTCCAGCAGCAGTGACTCAGTAGGACCGCCCAGAGCCTGAGTGAGCTCACATGTTCCCTTGCAGGTAGGTGCCCCTCTGACCACTCTGGAGGACTCTTTGGCCACAGGGCAGAGCAGACACAGGTTTATCTTTAAAATCAACTGGAGAAGCGGAAGACAGCCCTGATTCCCGTGTCTGCACGTCAGAGTCTGCAGGTGTCACCGGCCCTCAGTGCCTCAACCCAGCTGCTGCTTGCCCTGAGCACAGGTCTGTCTACCTCCCAGGCCGAGACCCAGCTCTGCGACCCGGGGTCTACTTGCAATAGAAACAACCCTGAAAACAGAGGGCTTTCACCCCAGGCACAGCCACAAGCAGGCATGACCTGACAGAAGTGTGCACATGTGTGCACCCAGGCGTTCCTCACATATGGTAAATGCAACCCAAGAGCCCGTCAAGAGCAGAATGCGTGTAGGAAGTTCTGGTGTGGTCAGAGAATGGAAATTTAACTACAGTACAGGTGAATCCAATCACATTATATGGGGGAAAAATTATACATAAAAGAGTGCATCTGAGAATATGAAGCTTTAACTAGGCGAAACGGATACATGGATTAGACTAGGACAGAGTGATCCTCATGGAGTGAAGGTAGTTAGTGATCAGCGGGGACGCGGTGCCTGGGATAGTGTCGTGTCCTGGTCACTGCTCTCCAAGCTGGCTAGCTTCTAGAAACTGTATTGAGCTGCACCTTTACGACTGGTGCAGCTTTTCTGTCACTGATAAGAGGGTTTAAAGAAGGCTAATTAAAATAATAAACATATTTGAATAATGAACACATTCTGATGATTTGCAAACTGAAGCGGATTTCACAGCATGGGATCCTGGACTCTCCTGTCCCAAGAACCAGGAAAGAAATGGTTCTCAAAATTGAGAAGCCCAGGACTCACACAGGCATCCCAGGCAGTGGGAAGCCCTGCCCCGAGGTGCCCCTGCCCTGATGCCCTTCCTTAGGGGACCACAAGGATGGGGTGAGCTCACTTCCCTGGGTGCCCATGCTGAACCGAGCTCCAGTTTCTTGGGGTTTGCTCTGTACACGTTTCCTGTCCCGGGAGCAGTTTGGAGTTCATTTTCTTATTTAATCCCCTGGAAGAGCTTTGAGGGGAGTAAGGTTCATTTCTGTGTTACTGATGGGACTACAGAGGCCAGGCTGTGTCCCAGGCCCTGCTGCTCACTAGTGGTGGCTCAGCAGGACTCTTCTCTCTTTCTCTGTCTGTCTGTCTGTCTGTCTGTCTGTCTCTCTCTCTCTCTTTCTCTCTCTCTCTTTCTCCATGTGATTGCACCCACCAAACTCAACACTGCCCTGGCTCCTGATGGCTCTCCCCAAGAATCGAAGCGCTGACCCAGCACTTGGACAGCACCTCCCCTGGGAGTCTTAGAAGCCTTCAACAGTTAAGGTTGCACACAAAAGCCTAAGGGTCAGCAAAGCCCAGTGCCAGTAAGTACAGTGTGCAGAGGGCAGATTGGAACGTGGTCTGTCCTTCACAAATGCAGGCTCTGGACAGCAGAGCAATGGTGCCCAGACCCACCTGGGTGGTACCTGCAATCCAACCCCCTACCCCGCAACTTGTGAATACAGCTGTCCAGGACCCATTGGCTTCCTGTTTTGATATCACAGACTTAGGCTGGGCCTGAGGAATTTGTGTTTTTTATATCAGCCTCAGACATTTGGGAAACTTGGCTAAATTAGGGTCTTATAGAAATACGATGGTGAGAAAAAAGCAATTTAAAGGTAAAGTTTAATTTAGTGACTTCCAAACTGATTCACAGGACCTCTCTACCGGGCAGAGCTCTAACAGGGATACTCAGCCCTGAAAGAAGAGGCGGAGCCATCCTCAGAGACAAAAAGGACTGGCTGCTGGGGACAGCTGAGCATCTCAGCGGGGCTGGGTCCCCATGACGCCTGGGGCCCCTGGAGGCTTCCATGTCTGTGTTTTGCTCTGGTTCCCGGTTAGTCACTGTGTTAATTCACTTTATAGAAGTTCATCTGCTGGAATTGGCAGTTCATTCATTCTGCTTGTGAATGTTTACAAAGAGAGAATTAAAAGGTCGTGCTGACCCGCTGTCAGACACCACTGCAAACACGGGGTGAAGAGCGTGCCAAGGACCCCAGAGTGTTCCTCTCTCCATATGCTGCCAAGAGTCTGAGGTTCTGGGGTTTGAATTTTAGGAGACGCTGTAGTTTTCTGAGTTGATTTCCCAGGACTTCAGAGCTCCCAGAAGTCTAACAGTGCTACCACCCGGTGAGCTCTTAGTATGAGATACAGAAGCTTGAATGCTCCACACGGAAAAACTCGTACCCCTCCAGAAGTGACACAAGGTGTCCAGGGTCACCAAGTTGGAAAGCAGTGAGAACACACTGGACGCTTGAGCCCCCTGGCTTTGGAGCTCCTATGCGCCATGCAGACACCAAGCCCTCTCGCTTCTCCAGCTAAACTTCCAAGTGTGCAAAATGACAGACTTCTCACCCGGAAGCCTTGCGTTCCTCAGGAGGACCGAGGTGGAGCATGCTGTGGGGACAGGCGGCAGCTTGAGACAAGGCACGTGAGCACACGCGGCCAGCGCGCACATACATGCCAACGTTACCCCACGGCTGGCGTGTAGCATCCTGCTCCTCAGGAGCCCGGGCCAACTGCCATGGGCACCGGAGCTGAACAGGAGACTTCTCCACAGGGCTTCCCGCCCCCAGGGGGAGGAGAGCTGTGCTTTCCGGCCCTTCCTGTCTCAGGAACAGAAAAAGAAGGGGAGGGGAGGGATGTCTCCTGCAGTTCCACCCTGGAAAATGTCCAGGTCTCCTCCTTTCCAGAGGAGATGGGTTTTGGAGGATAATCTGTGAGTGACCTGGAGAATCACCCACTGTCACCAGCCCATGCGTGCGGTGACAGCAAGATGGCTTCCCATCCAGCCTGACCCTCTCCTTAGAGTCACTCCCAGACGCAGCCTCCTCCACCACCCTCTCCTGTTTGATATGTCCAAGTCATTTCCCCTCAGGATAAAGTCCTTATGTTTTCAAGATAAATGTGGGAATATTTTCTAATGCAGCCCTCTCCATGGGACTTGCTTCAGAGTGGGGAAAGTTTACAGGGAAAGGTTGGTGGAGTACAGATGAAACCTAATTGTGGAAGCGGGTGACCAGGGTCCTCCCCGTTACCTGGCTTTTGCGTAGCCTGTCATTCCCCAGGTAGGTTGCATTTTTATAAAAGAGCCCCGCCCATCGTCCTGCACACAGGCCTCCCAAGACCTGCTCATCCTGCTCTCTGACCAGGCTCCAACGCTTGTCTGCTGCTTTCTTGTCTTCTAACCCATGTAACTGCGCATAAACCATTTTTTCTCTGGGAATCTGAAAATCAGTCTCTGTCTTCCTGCAACACAACTTGACTCTGCAATCTTCCTGCCTCAGCCTACCAAGCGCTGGGATAGCAGATGTGTGCCACCGTGCCCGGCTCCTAATTTACTTTCCCTCTTATTTACCCCCTCAAAACTGATGTTCAGTGTCAGTTCTCCAACTTTGTATTTTTCACCTACCCCAAACTATCCAAGCATCCGTGGTGAGTCCGTCTCCACCAACTGTGAATTTGGGGGGTACTGACATACCACGAATGCTCCCTGAAGCATCTACTGAACCAAGTGTCTGTGAAGAGAGTAAAAGCTGTGTGACTTAGAGGAAGTGGCTTAACTGATCTGTGTCCTGTTTCGCCACTGAAAGTAATGAAACACAAAGAGACGGCAGAAGGTGATGGGAGTGCGAGAAGCGGCCAGGCCAGCGATGTGCACACAGAGGGGCTCGGTCAGCCAGAGCGCTCTGTGCCCCCTTTCAACTCAGCAGGAAGTGCTCGCTGACCTAGGACATCACCACCCACCCGCCGTGCGCCTCCAGGCAGGGCATTCTTAACCTGTGGCTGTAAAACAGGGCCCCAGGGGACTTCGAGGGCCAGTCCAGTTGGACAGTGAGAAACGTCTACTGACTTGGGGACAAGAGTGAAGGAGCCATGCGTGTGCGTGTGCACACATGTGTGTTCCTGGGTGTCGGGAAGGATCTGATCGAGGAGGTCACCTCATCGTCCAGGGTTCACCTCCCTGCTGATCCCAAACAAAAGAAGCAGAAACACTGTACTGGGCTAGGCAGACTGAGGTGGAGGTGGGTGCAGAGATGCGGGTCTCAGGCCTGGTTCTCACTCGCTGCAGGACCTCGGCCGAGTTACCAGCTCTGCCCAGCGAGGCCTGCGCTGCCGCCTGGCTGGTCCAGTGCCTCTAACACAGCTTCCCTAAGCAGCAGTTCTCATCTGTGAATTAATTAGGGCTCGAGCAACATCGTTCACTCAGCAGGTGCATGAGGGGCTTCCTTTATGTGCCATGCGCTGCACTGGACACAGAAAGACAGACCTCAGCACCTCCCTCAGTGGGAGAGACAGCATCTGAGGGAACACACAGGTCATGAACGGTGGACTCACGGCCAGCCTTAGCAGAGAACACGTTCAGAGAGGAAAATCATCCCAAGAGGAGAGAGGCGGCCCATGAACCGAGCGCCACAAATGTAAGAATTACACGCCGGGTGTCTCAAGCCCGGCCTTGAATGCATTATGCCATTTAGCTCCCACATCGGTTCTGAGAAAGGAACTCAGGTTGTAAGAGAGATTGGGGAGAGGGTGCAGGGGGACCACACGGGGCCCCGCTCACGGACAGGTGTGGTGGGGCTGGGCCCTGCCCATGCAAACACAGCCATGCCCCTGCGGAGGGGTAGGGAGCATCCAGGTCCCTCTGAGTCCTTAGGGACTAGACCTTAGGGACTAGAGCAGGAGGAGGTGCCACAGACCTTCATTCATTGTGCTTCTGCCTCCGTATGCCGGGGAGGAAACTGAGGCAGAAGGAGCTGGGGCACGGGGCACTTGCCATCTCACCCCCTCAGGCTGGCCCACATCATGGGCCCGAAATCCTCCTGCAAGGAGTCTGGCAGGTGCGCCACGCAGAGCCCTGAAGGGCACCCACAAATGCCTCCTGAGGTGGGGGACATTGAGTCTCTCAACCCTTCCCTTCTGTGTACCCAACAGGGCTGTTGGGGTGAACCCCTTTAGAACCCGTCTTAGCAGGCATCCAACACCTTTCCCGTGTATGCGGAAAAACCGTCCCATATCCTGTGAGTCACAAACGCACCATGAACGAATTCTCTTTCCACACTGCCACATGGCTGGCTGCGAAAAGCTGGACCATGCAAACTCAGCCAGACCCCAAATACAGAAAGCATTTGAAGAACTCAAGCCACAGTGACCATCGTGGTGACGTCCACAGAGGGCACGTTCATTAACCTGACCAGTGTCCACTCCAGCCTGCTAAACGAGGCTGGAGCAGGAGCAGCGCTCAGCTCCTGAGTGTTTCTCTATCTACCCAGTGGAGAACGCACTGGGGACATGCACAGTCACTGCTCCCTCTATCCCAGCCCAGACATCAGCCCCCGACCATGGCTGGGGACAGAGGTGGCTTTTGGAGCTCTCTGCGAACCTCAGCGAGGCTCTGCTGTTCCCACACTAGGTAGGGCTGACAGTGCTGTCCCTTCGGGCGGGCGGAGGGCTGAACTCTGACCCTGAAGTCCTGCTCAGCTTCCCCTCCAGCTCTGCTGCCTCCAAAGATACCATCAGATTCCTGCTTCCCTGCCCCAGCCCGAGTCACAGCCACCTGAGGTGGCTCTGGGCCACAGCGTTTCTCAGCCCTGGTGACTATGGGTGTCCCCACTGTACAGTCAGGAAAGCCGAGGATCTAATCCGGAGCCTCTAAAGGACTGCAGGGAGCCCCAGCTGGCCAGGTGAGCTGGCTGACCCTCGCTTAGCAGTTGTGTCTGTGATAGGGCTCCTGAGCCCCCGGACATACACAAGAAGTCACCCTGGCATGCCCCCTCAAACTGTGAAGGAAAATCTCCCCCAGACTCCATGGAGTTTCATCCCCAGAAAGAACAAGCAGATTTGATTCTCCCAGAGACAAGAGTCCAGCTTTCCACACGTGCAACGTGACCTTCCTCCTCACTGAGGTCAAAGTCCCAGTCTTGTCTGCCCCTGAGCCCCAGCCCTGACTCCCAGCTCCCCGGCTCAGGCTCTGCATACCTAGGGGAGCCGGGCCCAGGTGCCCCACCATGCCCCCTCCGCAGCTACCCCAGCTGCCCTGGCCAGCCGGCTGGCTCCCAGTTCCTTCTCCACTTCTCAGGAATTCCCCAAGGCTGGTCAGCGCTGGAACCAGGCACACAAATAGATTCGCTTTGCAACCCCTGGCCCTGGGCTTCCATGCTTCAAGAGTTCTTACCTGGGCCCTTGGGCAGGGGAGGCTGCCCTGGAGCGGAGTGGGCGGCTGGGGTGGAGCTCGCAGCCCAGGCAGGCGCTGGGGAGCTGCAGAGCAGCTGAGCAGGAAGGCGCTAGGCTCAGCCCAGCCCTAGAGGCTGCTGAGAAGTTGAAGTAGGTGTGTCCCAGGCAGGAGGAGGAGGAGAAGGGAGGTGGGAGAGCTCGGGCAGATCATCGCCTCCTGCCAGCTCGCAGGCGCACTGAGAGGGAGAGCAGGAGCCAACTGGTCTGTGGCCCAGAGCTCACGGTGGGGAATCGAGTCACGGAAAATGACAGCCGGAGGGAG
This sequence comes from Cavia porcellus, assembly GCF_034190915.1. NCBI lineage: Eukaryota > Metazoa > Chordata > Mammalia > Rodentia > Caviidae > Cavia > Cavia porcellus. The sequence continues at coordinate 6,719,540 of NW_026947502.1, forward strand.
CTGAGAAATCGGACCCCTCTCCCCATCCCTTCACGATTTCACGGAGGGGTAAACTGAGGCTGCAGATAGAGAGTACGCCCAAGGTCATACAGAGACAACCAGAAATTGGCATGGGTCACCCAGGCCAGCAGTGTCCCTGCTCCTCCTCCACACCCAGACCTGATGCTGCCAACCGCACCCATGTCCCCCCCAGCTCCCGCTGCACCTGGCCTTGGCCCTGGCCCTGCTGTGACCACCCACCAGCTCTGCCACTGTGGGCGACTCCCTGAAGCTGAGTCTCAGTTTCCTCTTTTCACAAAAATCACAGCCGGCGGGCCGGGCGTTAAGCTCAGTGGCACAAACACCTACTTGGCAATCATGAGGTCATGAGTTCGATTCCCGCTACAAAAAAAAAATCACAGCCAATAATAGCTCTTTCCTTTCAGGCTGGTTATGGAGAAGAAATAAAATAAAAGCTGATAAAAGGCATTTAGCTGACCACGTCCTCACAAAAGTCCTTCCAGTTATAAGGCGAAGTGACCCAACCTCTCCAAGCTCAAACTTCTGCATGGATACAATGGCACGGCAAGAACCCCAGCTTTGAGAGAGAGACCTCAGTGCAGGACAGAGCATGGCACCCGGCAACCCAGCGGTGAGCCAGAGGGACAGGAGACATCTCAGCTTTGAAGGGTTTTATGGGGGCACCCCCTGCTCTGGTTCCCCCAGATGATTCATCCCCTGCCCGCCTTTTAATCATAGAACACGTCCAGCGTCCATTTGTTTTGTACACTCAGACACAGGGGACGGAGAGGAGCATGAGAAAGTTCCTGCCCTGCAGAGGTAAAACATGTCCACAGCCCTCTGGTCGGGGTCCTCCATGCGCCCCACTCTGGAAGCCCCTCGGCAGCCTTGCTTGTAAATCAGTACATGTCTAGTTACAGGGTGCTTATTACCTCTCCCTGCAGACGCAGGAATTTTACCTGGAATTCGATGGAGCAGCAGCCCTTGACCTTGGGTAAGGGGCAAGGATTCTTCAGGCCTCCTTCAGGACTGTTATTCTTATAAGCTTGTGTGACCCAAGGCAAATGACTTCAGTTTGTCAAATCTGTTCCCTCACTTATGAAATGTGGTCACAAAGGTGCAGAGGTGAGACAAAATTCATTCCTGGAAGAACCCTGACCCAACCCCGGGGAGGACCGCAGATGCCAAGGGGGCCGTGCAGGGGTGCTGTGCACCGCCCGGGGGTCCCCGACAGGGTGGAAGTCTCCAAGGCCCCCTCCTCGGGCTGCGTAGGCCCTGGATGAAAGGCCTGGGGTTTACGGTGTGAGGAGAACGCCTGTGATCCTCCGTGGTGGAAAGGTTGCCCTGGGCGATTATTCACTTGGCTGATCGCCACCCAGGGCTCCAGGTCTAGTGTAGTTAGGGATTAACCAGAGGGACGGAGGCTGGAGGGTGGCAAAGCTACCCCCAAAAGCCCTTTGACTAGTCATGTGCGGAGCGTCTGGCAGCCGCCTTCCTTCAGGGCCCCCCATCCAAGCCCAAGTGGGGCTCCAGCCTGTCGGGTGCAAGGAGGAAGAGGATGGGATGGAGAGCAGCACCCCACAAGCTGCCAGCATCCATCCCTGCCCCTCCCTCTGCTCCCGCTCCCTGTTCCTCTCCGAGCCACACCAGGTCCTGCTCGCTGCTGGCCTCGGGACCATCCCCGGCTCTTCTGGTCTACAGTCCCTGTTCACTGAGGTGGCACACTCCTGATGGTGTCCAGCACGCACGGGAACTCCTCAGCCCTATGCCCAGCTTCCCAAGCAGCTCGACTTCCCTCTCTTCCTGCTGAGAGGGTTTCGGTCCATCCTGGGATAGTGCCTGAGCCACCTGCCCTCTGAGCACCCTGACTGAGCCCCGACCAGAGCAAGAAGCAACCACAGCAGTACGGGCTGGGTTCCCCATCGGGCCCTGGACTCCACCGTCGTCTGCACGATGAACTGCACCGCATGGACTGTGCGTTTTATCAGTCTCCAGTCTTCGGACGTGATTGAAGTTCAGAAAGTTTTCACTCCTTAGACGAAGCTGACACACCAGCCCTGCGCTGTCTGAACTCCCTAACTGCTGGGCACCACGGCCTGAGTCCCTCTCTCTTCCCCAGAGCCCCCTGGCCGCAACATTCCTGTGACCCTCGGCTCTGTGTGTGGCTCCCTCCTCCACCTGACTCCTGCGCCACTCTGTTAACCTCTCCAGGGACTGCGTAGGCCCTGGACAGGCCTTAGTGGTGTCTCCCAGGGAGCTTCAGAAATCCTGGTGCTCAGGCCCCGCCCTGGACCCACTGAATCCCTGGGGGTGGCACCTGGACTTCCCTTTCTCCTAGCACAGGGGAGGCATGGAGTTGATTCTCCCCGGGTCCTGACCCTCTGCTGGACTCCCAGGTCCTCCTCTCAATGAAGCAAATGTTGGACTCTGGCCATCACATCCAGTGCTGCTATTCTGAAGTTCTCAGCGCTTCAAGGGGATGTTGCAGGGTTCTAAAGAAAGACCTAGTGCTAGAGGTAGAACTCGAGGGTTGGAGGTCTTGCCTAGTGTGCTCTAGGCCGTGAGTTTGATCCCAGCACTGCAAAAAAAGGAAGAAAGGAAGGAAGGAAGGCAGGCAGGCGGGCAGGCGGACAGATGAGGAAAGCCTATCTCTTCTTCCCTCCCTGCCTTCCACCCCCTCGGTTATTTTCTCCCAAACAACACAGCCACATTCACCGCACAGGCAGAGACGTAAACTCTCAGCATAGGGCAGATTTCAAGGTACCCGTCCGTCTGGAAGCACAGATAATATTATTTTAGTGCTTAACCAACTGGACCCCTCTGACTGCTCCTCGGGTAGGCTGAGGGCTCAGGCTCATGCAGTGAAAAATCAGACACACTCTCAGGGTTGGCTGACCAACCATCGGGTTCATCCAGGCTGGGGGGAGGTTCCCCACGAGGCAGGTGAGGGTGGGTGACTGTCGTGGAGGGGTGGCCGCCTGACTGTGTGGCATGCATGGCATGCACAGGGCAGATGCTACCTGAGCTGGTCCAGGATCAGGAGGAGACTCAGCCCCTTGAGGACCCCTGGCTGAGGGACTGGTCACCCCAAGGCAGTGTGTTCAGTGGATGTGACATGCAAACTGTCTGTTCTGGGGCTGGGGACTCTGTGGAGATGATTACAGCCTGAAGACCTGCAGGGCCCGTCAGCAGGAACAGGAGCAGGAGCAGAGGCCCAACTGCCAAAGGGGCCGGATGCCTTTAAGGAAGATGAAGTCATCGGGGCCCAGCCCACCTGGCAGGAGGAGGGAGAAGCAGAAGGTGGCAGGCAGGTGGGCTGTGGGGGCCAGGCAGGGACGTCAGCTCTGCTGCTGACAGACGGGACCCAGCAGGAGTGGGAAGGGCCAGCCCTGGCATTGCCTGGGGGGCCCGGGAATGTAATCAAACACTCAGCAGACCCGCTGGCCATGGGCATCTGGGCACCACGAGGCCTTCCAGCTCATCCTGACCCCCGGCCGGCACTTCTGACAGGCTCCTGCCAGGATGGGTGAGGGCCCTTGTCACCTGCCACCGATGCAGCCTGCAGTCCGCTACTGGGCCAGAGCTGCTGGGCAGGACAGGGTGGGGCTGGACTCTGAGATGAGCATTACGGACCCAGGCTGGTGCAGGGCTGAGTTCGGGTCACTCCGACAAGCAGCCTGCAAGGTGGCACAACCTGCAGGATGCTATCTGCGCCCCACCTGTCCTCAGTCTGATGAGGCCTTGGCCCAGAACACAAGCACCCTCCCATGTCCCTCTTCCCCTGCCACAGCCTGCACGTCTAACATCATCTCCCGTTCTTCCCCACTGCAAAGTCACAGCAGTGGTAACTGTAGCCATCCTAACAACCTGTCATGGCCCATTAAGGACTAGCCTGCCTCAGTCACTGTCCTCTTCTTTTGTTTTGTTTTTTGAGACAGGATCTCGCTATGAAGTTCAGGCTGGCCTTGAACTCATATGGAGCCCAGGCTGGTCTCGAACTCATGGCAGCTCTCCTGTCTCACCCTCCTGAGTGCTGGGATTGAAGGTGTGCACCACCCCACCTGGCTCATTTAGTCACTTTTCTCATCACGGAGACACCACACCCAATCCCCACCACTTACAGAAAGAGGTTTATTTTGGCTCATAGTTTCAGACCATGTTTAGTGGGTTCAAGTGTAGAAAATGGCACGATAGAAGGGCCTGGGCTGAGGAAAACCTGCTCACATCACGGTGAGCAGGAAGCAGAGTGAGAAGGAAGGAACCAGGGAGGGAATGGACCCTTCCAGGTGCCTCCCTCTTCCCCCAAGACCCACCTCCTCACACAGTCAGCTACCATGTGCCAGGACCCAGTCATCTTCCAGGGCACAGGAGACATCTGGGGGACATTCTTGACTGAAACCATAACCTAGAATATGCATTATCTCATTCTGTCTTTGGGTCGCTCCCCTGGAGAGGCATCTTACCACCACTGTCCTTCAGCAGAGGAAAGAACCGAGGTTCAGAGGGGTTTTAGTTACTTGGATAAGATCCTGCACGCTCAACCAACAGAGCTAGGGTTTGACTGACGTTTACATTATGCCTCAACCAAATCACAGGGCGTGGATGCATGGACATGTCACATGCAGTTTTAGAAACACACTGTCTTAGTTACTTTTTACTCATCGCTGAGACAAAATACCTTATGCTCAAAGTTGGGAAAGGAAACGTTTATTTCTTACAGTTTTTGGAGGTTTCAGTCCATACTCAGTTGGCTCCAAGGCAGGCTGGCATGTTGGGGCCACAGTTCATGGCGGCTGCAAACAGCAAGCCAGAAACCGGCAAGAGAGAGAAAGAGACATCTTCTACCAGCCATTACACTGTATGCTGGCTCCATCGCTAGGTGGGTATAGTGCTGACACACCCAATCCAAACTCTAGACAATGAACCAATCACAAATGCACAATGCAAACACATGAGGCCTGGGGGCCACCAACCTAAATCATGACATTCCATCCCTGGCCCTCAGGACTCATGTACATCCTATATACAAAAGACATTTAGTCCATCTCCAAGAGGTGCCAAAGTCTAAACAGTTTCAGCATTGCTGAAAAGTCCCAAGTCTCCTTCAAGATCTATGGCAAACTCTTAACTATAACCCACTGTACAAATGAAACAAGGTTAAACATTTCTGAAATGCAAAGGCACAAGATAAACATTACCATTCCGAAAGTTACAAACAGGAGAATATAAAGCATTGGAAACAAAACAAGTCCAACATTCAGCAGGACAAACATTAAGTCCTAGAGTTTCATGCTCAGCATTTGAAGCAATCTGGTTGCAAGCTCCAAAAGGCTTGGGTGATTCCACCCCCAGGGCACTTCCAAGGATTTCAGCTCCTGCAGCTTCTCTCTTAAACCCTCTCTGCTCACTTTTTGCAGCTTTCCTTGGATGATCCACGTTCCTGGCTTTTCCAAACTTCTGGGGTCTCCACTGCACCTTTGGCTTCACACTTACATCTTTATAAATTGCCCTCTCAGGGGCACACTGCTTGGCCTCCCAGGCCCTTTGCAATCGAGGTGGAAGCCGTCTTACCCTCAGAATTTGTGCATTTTCCACCTAAAATCAGCACCATCTGGATGCCACCAAGGTCTGCTGCTAGCTGGAGCAGCAGCCAAGCTTTTTTCTCTCTTAGTTGTAGGGGTCAGTTGCCTGGATTGGTGGGCTCTGTGAACCTAATTGTGAGGAAAAGCTTTTCTATGTTGTCAGCATTCTGGAAACTCATGTGGCCTCCATCACTAACCATGACAGACACCTATTATGATTTAGCTCTCAAATGCCCCATAAAGGCTCATATGTTCAGAGGTGGAGATGAGGGAGGGTTACTGGATCATTGGGTCACAATACATATCAGTGGAGCTGGGTGTGGGCACACACCTATAATTCCAGGACTCAGGAGGCTGAGGCAGGAGGATTGCTGTGAGTTCAAGACCAGCCAAGGCTACATAGAGAGACCTTGTCCCAAGACAAAACAAAACAAAACAGGAGGTAGGGTCTGGTCGGAAGTGAGCCACAGGGCGCTGTGACCTGGGAGGCTGTATTCTGTCCCCAGTCCCTTTTCTTTCACTGGCTCCTTCTTTGCTTTCTCTGCTTCCAGGTTGCTGTGACGTAAGCTGTTTTCCTCTGCCATTTCCTTCTACCACGACCTTTCTGCCTCGGGGCCATTCCACCATGGACTGAAGCCTCTGAACTGTGAGCCCAAATAACCCTTTTCCACTTTAAGATGTGCACATCAGAGATTTGTGTCCGATTATTAAAAGGGTGACTCATTCCACTCCATACTTATTTTAATGGTCTGCAGTCTCTGTAACTTTTAATAAATTGTTCCACATTTTCCTTTTATACTGAATTCTAGTTCTGCAAATCAGCCAATACACTGCCCCACAGATATGTTCTGGCACCCTGAGTTTGCATGTTGCCTGTGCCGGGTCACCTCCCACCCACACCCACCAGCTCTCCACAAGGGCACCTGCTCAGGACGATGCCTGGATTTCCCCCACCAGCCACTCCCACGTCTGCTGGGCGATTCTGTGCCCAGCCGGGGCACACATTTCCCTGCTCTGGTCTCAGGGGTCAAGGCAGGATGCTGCCATGTGTTCTCATTGCCCTGGCTGTGCTGGCCAGCAGCTGACCAGGAGAAGCTGGACAGACCTGGACGCCCACCCAGCTTTGCCATCTCTGAGACACCCGAGAAGCAGCTTCTGTGAGCAGCAGTTTCCTTATCTGTCGAGTGGAAGAAATCAGGGCTCTTATCTTGCAAGAGGTGTTGTGAGGGTTAATCAGGTGATGAATAAATAAAACACTAAACATCATGCCGGCAGCAGAAAGCAGGCAGGCAGGCGGGCAGGCAGGCAGCACTCAGGTGTCTGACCCACCTGGATTTCCCGGGGCTCCTTGCACAATGCCAGTGAAACGCTGCAGGTAGAGAGGGTTTGCAGATGAAGGCTGCTCTGGAAGTGCCAAGATGCCACCCATGGGACACTACTATACCGGGGACAATCGAGGCTCCCGGGCCGTCTGGGCCTGCCTGTCACCTCCTAGCAGCAGGGGCAGAGGCTGGGTCTCTCGTGGAGAAGGATTACTTCCTGCGTGGGTACCTGCACTCTCCTCACGGACCAGCCTCAGGGGCCAACTGCACCGAGTGGGCCAGTCCCAGCAAGGGGACGACCAAGGACAGGGCAGCGGGAAAAAGTCAGACAGGCAATGCTTGTCTCGCCTCTGCCCCTTTCTCACCCCACTGCCGACACTGAACCTGCTCTCCGAAGGCTCCTCTTGGCCTGACTGAGGCTGCACGGTCTCAGCCCCTCACACTCTGACTCTCTGTTTTCCACAACACCACCCTCTCTCTCTCTCTCTCTGCTTTCCTTAGAAGTTCCTTTCTCCTCTCAGTCTCCATGAGAAAGAGCATTGTTCTAGGCTCAACATTCTGGGGTCAGGGTCTTTCTCAGTCTCTATCAAGCTGTGTGTTCTTAGGAAAGTTCCTTACCCTCTCTGATCCTCAAATTACTCTTCTAAACAATGAAGGGCTGGACTAGAACAATTCTTCTCAAAGTGCAGCTGGTGGATCATCTCCATAGAAACACCGAGAACTGTGCTAAAATGCAGATTCTGGGTCCACCAACCCAATCAAATATGTGGAAAAAAATTAGAGAAATGTTTAATTTACATATGTGTAAATACTACATGACACCTTTTCCTGATGAAATAAAATAACTGGGCTAAGTCTGAAGTCTTCTCTGCGGCCACCATCAGCAATGCTTTCTCCAGGTGCAGCTGATACAGCGTGTTGGCCCGTCACCTCGATAGACATCACCCTCCTACACAGACGACCACAGGAAACAGATGCAGGTTGGCTTGGTTCGTCAGGAGAGGACAGCACAATAGGTGTTTGCGTGTCAGCCTAGAACTTTCTCACTCAGCGTGTCTCAGGGCCTGCTCAGGGCACGCACTGCAGTCCGCCCAGGTGGGAAGCTCCTCAGGTCGCCCCAGGTTGGCAGCCCCAGGTTAGAACAACCAGCATCTCTGACCTGTGGTTTACAGAATGGTCCGGAGCATCGGGGTACTTCCCAGGAACCAGCTAACTGGAATGACCCTGGCCCTCGCCCACAGACACCAGCTGCACAGAAATCCACTAGGACAGATGCAGCTCCTGACCACAGCTGGGATGCCCACCTCGGGGCCGCTCCCTGGCCAACCCTGCCCACCCCGACACAACCCAGGGAGCAAGGGCTGACTCAGGCTCTCCCTGCCTCCTGGGGTGGGGTCTGCCTGGCTTGATTCAGCGAGTCAGCCCCTGGGGATCTTCAAGCCCACACTATCCAGCGCAGTGGGGAACTGGGGAACTACCTGGGTCGTCAGGATGACTTTCCCTTTGCTGTCATCAAGACCGTCGCAGCTGTGGGACATCACGCTGGCCCCTGGCCTGCGCTGGGCCTCCCACTCCTCGTCTGTAAAATAAGGTCACTCTCCCTAACCTCTACACGTAGCAAGAAAACTTATCAAGCATATTTATGCAAGGTTTGTTGAATGAATGAAAGTTGTAAAGTTCCTTCCAACTCCTAAGGGCTGTGAATTCGAGTCTACCAGCAGGGACAGAATGCTTACCATGGGCATAGCACTCGCCCAGGAACTACTGATAGAGAACCAAGATCCTGGGACAGACACGGTGCATGCCCTTAGGGTACACTTTAGTTGACAGTCCAGGCATATTCCCTAGGCAGGAGTGGAGCCAGGTTGTGCCAGTCAAAGGAGGACAAAGTGGTTTCAAAGTGGTTTACCCAAAATCTCACACTGCCGGCCTGTGGTGCCATTGAGAGGTGGTGGAACCTTTAAGAGCTGGAGCCTAGTGGGAGGAAGTCTCTCTTTGCTTCCCGCCCTCCCTGAGGTGAGTAGCTGTGATCCACCACGTCCTCCCTGCCCTGATGTTCCCCTTGCAACAGGACCAGAAACAGCACAGCCAACTCTCCCTGGGCTGAAACCCTGAAACCACGAGCCAAGATAAACCTTTCCTTCTGTGAAGCAGTTTTCCAGGTATTTTGTCATAGCAGCAGAAAACTGAATAACACAAAGGACCAGGGATCCTCTTACAAGCAGTCAGGGAGGACTGTAAACGAAGAAAGCTCACAGAGTACCTTTAAAGTTTAAGGAGAAGTGTAGCCGGGCGTGGTGGCTCACGCCTGTAATCCCAGCACTTGGGAGGCTGAGGCAGGAGGATTGTTGGGAGTTCAAGACCAGCCTGGGCTACAAAGTGAGTTTAAGGCCAGCCTGAACTGCATAGAGACCCTGTCTCAAAAAGACAAAAATAAAATAAAATAATAAAGTTTAAGGAGAAGAAAGCAGCACCTAGATGTACACTGGTGACTTGTTTAAATTCCAGGGATAAAGAAAAACTTTTCCAGGTACCCACACAGAGAAAGCGGTTACCTATAAAGAGGCAAAAAGTCAGACTGACCTCAGATGTTTCTCTTGCAATTCTAAATACCGGAAGACAATGCAACAATATCCACAGAGACATAAGGGAAAACAATTTTGAATTACACACCTGCCAAGTTAGCCCTTGGGATGAAGGCAACTGGAGGTCATTCTCAGATACCAAGGGGTTAAGAAAGTGTATCGACCAGCAACCTCCTCTGAAAATTTTGCTGAATGATTTACTGAAGCCAACAGAAAATTTACAAAGACTAGGGAGGTAATCGTATGAAAGATCTGATGGTTAAAACTAGTTAAGACGCATAAAGTCTAAAATTGTTACTTATAGGGTAATAAACCTAAATGCAAAATAGATTTGTAAGCTAGATCTAAAATTTTCAGCTTATGTGGTTAAACTGCCAGCAGGCATGCCAAATATTCCATGGATTGGGCATTTAAATACTGCTTTATTTGTAACACACAATGCAAAGACGCATGTCGTGAAGCCAAATGTACATTGCATGAAAGGGCAAATACAGTGAAGACATTCTAAATGTTAACCTGAAAATGGTACAATTTTATTTTCTTTAAAAAAATAAGCCTAGCAAGTCATAATATTAATTTAATAATGTATGGAGAAAATTTCCTAAGCACTGGTTGGAGAGGGCTGCATTTATTTGAAATGCTGATTGGGAAAACTGGTAATTACTGCACCAGATGATAGTTTGTATAAGTCAACTTGTCATTGAGTTGTAGACAAAAATAGATTATGTACATTTCAAGCTTCTGGAATTGAAAACAAATGAGAAAACAAGAAAAAGTAGCAAAACCAAAATACAAAAGAGAATGTGTTAAAATTTGCATAGAAGATTTGACAGAGATAAAGGTGAATTATATTCAAAAGTGGTTATATTCCCAATTAATAAGATATAAATTGATATTAAAAATCCATCTCTGCCTGGCATGGTGGTACATTCCCGTAATTCCTGTATTTGAGAGGCTGAGGCAGGAGGATCACCATGAGTTCCAGACCAACTTGGGCTACAAAGTGAGCTCAAGGCCAGCCTGAAATGCAGAGCGAGACCCTGTCTCAAAAGACAAAAAGAAAAAATCAGCTCTGTCCCAAGTTACTTGCGTTTGAATAAAACAACAGTTAAAAGTATCTAAAGATAATAGAAAATCTTATGTCATAGAAATGGAGAATAACATTTTTAGTAGGCAGAAATAAGGATATTACGAGAAATTTCACATTTAAGAGACTATGTGGCAATCATATGTGAGATTTTTTTCAATGTCTTGATATGGATGCTAGTTTTACTGTTGAAAACTGGTATATATATATAAACCTACTTAAATTTAGTGATTTTGGGCCAGGGATTTAGCTCAGTGGTGCAGCACCTGCTTGGCAAGCCTGAGGCCCTGAGTTCAATTCCAGTACAATAAATAAATAAAATTAGTGATTTTATATAATTAAGACTCACTGAGTAATCCTTCAAATAAGGTGAATACACATAACAACAACAAAAGCAAGCATTCAGAGAAGGATGGGGGTCAGGAGAGAGGCAAGCAGAGACAGTGGTCACAGAGGCTAAGGGTCCTGCAAACGGGCCAGAAGGTGCTGGGCAAGGTCCGTGGTTGTCAGGGAAAACGAGGGGCGTAGAGGTGGCAGGCACTGAAAACCTCAGCCCAAAAAGAACAGACAGCTTGCTATGGAGACCAAGGCATCACAAATGACCACACAGAAGTAGATGCATGTATTAAACAAAGGAAAAAATAGAATGGATTGCTGAAAGTTAGCAGGGCATGGGTGGGGGGGTGTATACAGATAAGACAGCGGGCAGGAAGATGGATGGACTCGTAAGCTTCTTCTCTGAGCACTGGCTCTAACTCAGGTGTCCAAGGTTAAATTGGGGCTCTCTGCTTTCTGAGCCTCTCCAGCCTTATGATTGTGTAGGGTTTGGGCTGAATAATAAGCTACTGCTGGCTGCTGTTCTTCAGTCAATGCAATATGCTTATGAAAAAGAAAGTTTGACATTGATAATCACATGCTCCCAGCTGCCAGCTATGAAACTGTCCTACTCACAACATGGTGGACTCCCAACATAGTGGATTTCCAACATGGCAGCATGGTGGGCATCTCCATCTGGCCCAGATGCTACGGTGACATTTCCAATGACCTTGAACTCATTATGATCTCATTATCATAATTAAAACCACACATCCACTGGTACCATGACAGAGCCAACTACATCCCAATTAGGGAAGAAAAGGTGTGTATTGACTCTTAGAGACCCCCCTATCCCCAATGAAAACCCTGATGACAGCATGGATCCCACACCCCTCAAACCCAGCCCTAGCAAAGCCCCAGCCCCTTCCCCATGCAGTACCCATGGAATAAGACATCCTGCCCACTCCCAGAACTGGGTGGGGTTGGGGGTATTTGTGGACTGTATTCAGTAGGAAGAAAACCTGCAGATTTGTTACCATGGCCACTCAGGGAATTAGGAGAATCAACTAGCAGGTGGGTGAAAGCTGCCTGCAACGATCAGACAGTGGTCACAAACAGCTGACAGGACTTCTCGGTCCTCCGTGCACAGAAACAGGAGACACAAGAGATTGAAAGCTGGTGCATGAAAAGGGGTTGATACGGAAGAAGATTGAGGGGTTGGAATTCATTTTTCTCAACAATAGTCTTACTCCGTGGAATAACGATTGGGGAAATGGAGGCAGGGCAGTAGGGGGCTCCTAAAGTCTTAGAGTGAGTAAAGTAGTTTATTCACTTTTGTTGCACGGTGCAAAACAGGCCACCGAGCCCCAGGCCGCACCGTCCAACAGTGAAACACAGCTTTGGCTTCTGTCTTCAGAATCACTGTGACAGACAGCTTCTAGAGCAGTCAACCTGGGGGCCACCCAGATGCCTGCTGACAAAGCAGATTCTGGGGTTCCTCCTCTGAGTCTAAATCAGGATATTTTGATGTGCTCAGATTGAGGTTAACCTGCCTGTCATCTTGTGCACAAGAATTGTTCGATAAATATGTTTGTTCTGCAGATTTTCCTGGCCTGCATTCACTGGTTGGTGCCTGGCAGGGTCCGTGCTTGGATTCAGCACTCCTGTGCCAATTCCAGAGCCCTTGCCAGAGTCTCCTGCCCAGAGGCAAAGGCATATGCCAGATGACCTCTCCACGGCCCCAGGCCCCAAGATTTCAGATTCCTCAGCAGCTGGCAGACACAGGCTGCTCAAATTGCCTGAAGATTTCTACCTAAGCCTTCATCCGGCTTTCATCGGGCTGCAGCAGAGATCTTTCCAGAACCCAGGTAGGAGGGAAGCCCTTGCAGAGAGAAGGGATTCTTCTCACTGGGTCCACTTGGCTGCTGCCCTGGTGGGGGCCACACTAATACCTTGCTGACGTCCAGGCACAGAGTTACAGAGGCTGTGAGGGTCACGCAGAGCTACTCATTACCCGCAGAAACCCTGCTTACCGCTTGCTGGTGTCACCCGTGGTGCTTTACAGAGTCTCGTTACCTGAACTCATGCACCCGAGATTCTGGGTTAATTGTCAAATTTCAGTGTCTGTGCGTAAAGTTTTATCGATGCACAGCCACACTTGTTCACTGTCATGTTTATTATTTACGGTATACTATCAGAGTTGAGTAGTTTTTACAGAGACAGTTGAGCTTGAAATATCTATAGTGTGGTTCTTCACAGAAAAAGTGTTCTGACCTCTGCCCTCACTTCCTATTCCCCAGCAGTGTTGTGTTTTACCTTCTCACACTCAGCTGTCTGGGTGGTATAACACTGTGCCCTGTCTAAGGCTCTTCACTGAGATTACATCAGGGGCCAGCTTTGTATGGTTGAGGTGTGGCAGGGTGTTCTCTGCCTTAGAGGTTGGGGGTGAAGGAGATTGAAGGAACAGAAGAAACATGGTTTCTAAGCTTTGGATATAGATTTGGAAGACCTGGATGAGGATGTCTACACTCAAATGCCAAAGGAGGTAAAGATTTCCTCTCTTAATTGCCCCTGCATATGGAACTTCTGAGCCCTCAATCAGTGGACCTGGAAGAAGAATCAGAGAGATTTTGATACACCCATCCACCTCCATCCATCTACCTACTCATCCACCCATTCACCCACCCAGCCATCCACCCATCCATCGATCTACTCACCCATCCATTACCCATCCACCCATCCATTCACCCATTCACCCATCCATTGACCCAGTCCATCTCATCCATCCATCCACCTACTCATCCACCCATTCACCCGCCCAGCCATCCATCCATCCATTGATCTACTCACCCATCCATTACCCATCCACCCATCCATTACCCATCCACCCATCCATTCACCCATTCACCCATCCATTGATCCAATCCATCTCATCCATCCGTCCACCTACTCATCCACCCATTCACCCACCCAGCCATCCACCCATCCACCCATCCACCCATCTATCCACCCATTTGTCCATCCATCCATCTACCCATTCACCCATCCATTGACCCACCCCATCCATCCATCCACCTCCATTCATTCCCACTCCTCACCCATCCACCCACCCAAGCATTCAACCACCCACCCATCCATCCTTTCAGCCATTCACCCACCTATCCATCAGTCCACTCACTCACCCACTCATCCACCCATCCACCCACCTATCCACCCTCACACCCATTGATCTACTTACTCAGCCATCCATCTATCCACCCATCAGTCTTCCCTTCACTTTATCCCTGTGTTCAGCACTGTGCTAGGCCAGCCTGGGGATTAAGATGTGTTCTCTATTCCCAAGGAACACATATGTTAACGGGCAAGAGAGATGTCACAAGAAAGAGTTATATTTCAGCATTAACATCATTATATGGAGAACCGAGTAGGGGCCTGAAAAAGACACTAACTCTAATTCTTTAATTTTGCAGCTGAAAGAAAAGAAAATGAGGTGAACCAGAAAGGATAAAAAACTCTTGCACACTGCAAGTTTAGAAACAGAGCTGGAAATGGAATCCTTTCTCAACTCCCATTTCTGTACAGTCCACCCTCCGGTTCCTTCATTCACTCACTCATCAACAATTATCAAACCCCTACCAGATGCCAAGTGCTGATCCAGGAACTGGGCACAGGATCAGGACCAAGACAGACACACTTCCCGCCTACCAGAGCTGCGTGGCGGGGAGGAGATGGAAAACAAACACAGTGGGAAATAAAGCAACTGAACACCTTAAGGGACCCACGTGCTCAGAGGAAAGCGAAGCAGAGAGAGGGCTGGGGTGGCTCAGGGCTGCTTTAGCAGGGCAGTCAGATGTCGCCGAGGTCATGTGTCAGGGCCTTTGGAAGGTAACTGGGCGGAGAAGAGTAATCTGTCCCTCGGTTCCTGGATTCACTGCTTATCAAGGCGTAGCTTTGTTACAAGAACTAGCTCTCTGGCATGCCTGTTCCACTTTACCATGTTCGTGCTGCAAAGTGGCCCTCGGTAGATTCAAGCAGACGCCAGCAAACGGGCTTTTGGATTTCTCAGCCTCCAGATCCTTGAGCTGAGGAAGCTTCTGCTCTTCACTGAAAGAGTTTTTGGTGTGGTTAGAAGACAGAATATAAAGTAAAGTGGCCTTTATTTTAAGAATGCAGAGAGAGACTCCATGACCTCCAGGGTCTGGCTTTCTCTCTGCTGGACACGCGATGTGGGGGGATACAGATAGCTTAGGTTTGGGGTGGAGCCTAAGGGGCATCACTGATGCACAGGTAGCCCACTGGAATTCACTTCTCACCACAGGTAAATTGCTTAGGATCGAAGAAGGTGACCTTTCGCCACCCAGCGCTGCTCCCTTTAGGGCAAAATCCTTTCATTCCTGTCTTTTTATTATTAGGAAAAAGGGAGAAGTTTTTCTTTTTTTTTAACTGCTGCCTGCTAAAAGGGGGCGCTGTACTGGGGTTTAGGAGGGTCGACGGGATGATGGCTGATGCCCATGTAGAAGCTGGTGCCAGGTGTTTTAACCAGGACAATTTTATCACTGGTGAATGCCTGCATGCTAGACTGGAAAAAACAAAGAGAGAAGGTGCTATGAGGAGGCAGACCACTGTCATATTTAAGGACCCAGGTGAGGTAGAAGGAAAGGTGCCTTTGATTTAGATATGTCATTTTATCAGGACTATGTTGAAGTAGAATCATTGCCACGGTGAGGTAGAATTCTGAAAAACAAGTGTGGGGTCAGGAGGAGGGAAGTTATGAGAGGTGACCATTCCCCCATCTGAAAGGGTAAAAGTTAAGAGGGTAGGTAGGGCTTGTCTCTGGTATGCATGATGTGGGAGTCTTTAGGAAAGACTGTCAGGAGTCCTGCTGTAAAAAGGATAATTAATAGAATGTAAGAAATTAGGAACCAAATTGGATAACAAAACACTCATAAACCACCCAGTCTTGGGTATTGTGTTACTGCAGCAGGAGGTGGACTGAGACATCGGCGAAGCCGCTCTTGCAACTGACCCAGAGAGGAGCCTCCTCCTATGCCGCCTCCCTGCTGAGCAGAGGGAACCACGAACCAGACAGGGCCTGGCATTGTTTAGCTCAGGTGTCCGTCCTGCTTTGTGGCCTATTCGGTGTCAGCCGCTGCCCTAAAGTGAAGCGCCTTGGGAGGAGGAGGCGGACAGGCAGGTGGACCTTGTGCACCCTTGACCTCCGAGGTCCCGAAGACCCTGGGGACCTGAGGAGGGGCAGGGGTGGGAGAAGATGGAGAGGGGAGAAGGGATTATCCCCAGGCACACTGAGTAGATGAGATTCCGCAGGGTGCCAGTCAGTTACCCAAAGTACGCGCCTCCCCCTAATTGCACCATTAACTCATTATAGGCTTATGCCGGGGTGGGGAATGAGGGAGCACGGCCTAGGGGTTCTGGCAGCCACACAATCTCCTCTGAGGCAGCACAGGGACCTGGGGGACCCCAACAGAGGCAGGAACGGCCAGGCTGGGAGTCAGGGAGTCGGAGTGACCACGTGGCTGGGTGAGACACCCCACCCATGGTATGCATGAGGAAGAAGAGGCTCAGAACTGTGACATCAAGCCATGAGTCTAAGGAGGGGCCTCGGAAGCCCAGAGAGGGGCTTCAGGGCTGCTTCGGGGAGGGGCCAGCATGAGGTACACAGGACCAACAGAATGGGTCTTCACTCTTCAGCCAGAATGGCTCCACTTGGATCTCTGCCACCCTAGGCCTCCTCCTGAGGAGTGAAGCCCCAGGCCACCCAGGTCACCCACGGTTCCGGGTGAATCACCCACACAGACACGCGTGTGCGTGGCATCTGCGTCTCCCACTCTTGCCTTGCAGGTGAAAACCAAACCCCGGCAGGGCAGTTCAATCACTGCCCTTCGTCAGAGCTGGAGGCAGGCGCTTGCAGTGGGGCTCTGATTGTCGCTCCCAGCCCTTGATGAAGGGTACAGAGGGCCCCTGCCAGGAGATGGGCTGACACCATGGCCTCGTGGCCTCAGCGTCTCGAGGGTTACTGCGGGCTGTGACATACAGGTGACGCTCTCTATGATCTGGGCTGATAGGAAACAGACAGTGTCAGCTCTGCCCGTGATTATTAGTGACCTCAGGGCCTCTGAATCCTGACCCTACAGTGTCCGAGAGGGACTGGTAGGTGATCCCTGATGCTCTTCCAGCCCCGCTTGC
This sequence comes from Cavia porcellus, assembly GCF_034190915.1. Lineage (NCBI taxonomy): Eukaryota > Metazoa > Chordata > Mammalia > Rodentia > Caviidae > Cavia > Cavia porcellus. The sequence continues at coordinate 6,736,635 of NW_026947502.1, forward strand.
CTCCTTCCCAAAGAGAAGGAGGCAACCCTGCCAGGCGGGGGGTTCCGGCCAGCAAAGTCATTTTTGCTAGTTTTTAGGAAAGGGGGAACAGAAAGATGGGCCAGGAAGGGGACTAGAAAAGCACAACAGGGAAAAGACAGAAGTCGAAGGTGACAAATTCCTTCCCCTGAGTCCTGGGCCAGCTGCTCTTGACCTCATGGTAACTCCTTAACTCAAAAACCCTAAGAAATCCAACCCAACCCTTCCTGTGTAGTGTTCAGCTGACTACATTGGTTGTTGAATATTTTGTTTCAACAAAATGTAAACTTTGTAATGAAACAAACCTGTGTGTTCTACCTTTTTATTTTTTTCCAGAATGGTGAATTTAGTTTTGAAATTCTTTGTGGATGACCTAATTACATGCTTAAAGTTAAAAGTGAAATTGTAATAAAGCAGATAACCTCATCCCTTTATACTGTGAAATTTTTCTTTTCTTACTCAATGGTTTTTTGTCATGTACATGGTAGGTTTTTGTTATGTTCTTTCTTTTAAGAAGGAATTGATCTTGAAATAAATACATAAGCTCTGGATGCAAATGGAAAAAAGGAATTAATGTTGATACTAAAAACCATGATTTGTACACCTTAAGAATAAAAGGCCGGGCATGGTGGCACATGCCTGTAATCCCAGCACCCTGGGAGGCTGAGGTAGGAGACTGCAAGCCCAAGCCCACACTGAAGTGATTTGGCAAGACCTCGTCTCAAAAGCAAAAGGAAAACGGGCAAGTGGTGGGGTGCGGCTCAGGGAAACACCTCTGGGTTCAACCTGCTGTACCACAGGAAATAAAAAAATAGAACAAAATGGGTGGATTTTTGTAAAGGCCAGGGAGGTTTAAAGGCTCGTTTTATTCCATGTAAGGGTGCATCCTTGCACCAGGACAGAGAACTCTCTAGTTACCAACAGGGTGCAGTGAATGGGCAGTGTGTGCCCAAGCACCTCACCAAACAGCCTCCCACAGGGAGCAAACACCGTTTCCAGTGAGAAAGCTGAGGCACAGGGGAGTCAATGAACTCACCCAGTCCCACAGCAAAAAGGAAACAGCTGCAAATCATAGGAAACCTTGGGGTGCCAGGTCCCCACCCTCCTCAACACTATGGCACCTGGTCTGTGTGTTTATTTAACAGCTCTGTAGAGGAATAATCTACACATCATAAACTCTCCCATTCAAGGTGTCCATGTCAATGGCTTCATGTAGATTCTGATTGCAGAATCAGGCCATCATTTCCACAATCTAATTTTAGAACATGGCTCACACCTGTAATCCCAGCACAGGAGAGGCTGAGGCAGGAGGATTGCTGAGAGTTTGGGATCAGCCTGGGCTGCAAAGTGAGCTCAAGGCCAGCCTGAACTACAGAGTGAGACCCTGTCTCAAAAAGACAAAACAAAACCACAAACAAACAAAATTTTAAAACATGTTCGTCACCCCCCAAAAAAGAAACCTCGTGTGCATTAGGGTCCTGCCCAACTTCTATCCCTTGTGCCCTGCCCTAGGCAACCACAAAGCTCTTCTTCACAGGCAGATTTGATTCATATATACAGGACCCGTTTGGTGATTGGCTTCTTTCACTGAGCTTAATGTTTCTGAGGTTCATCCTTGCTACAATACGGTATCAGTGCTTCCTTTACTTTTATGACTGAATAAAATTCGATTGGTCGAATGCACACCATTTTAAAAAAAACACACCATCTGGTTGGTCCACGCATCACTTATAAACACTAGGGTCTTCTTTATTGTTGTGGAATGTTGTGGAATGGAGTTGTGGAAATGATGCAGCTATTAGGATTTGTGAGTGAGCTTGTCTCCTTCCGTCCGTCCTTCCTTTCCTGCCTTGCTCTTTTTTTTTTTTTTTTTTTTTTTTTTTGTCTTTTTCCTTTTTATCGGTACTGGGGATCGAACTCACGACTGCCTGCTTTCAAGGCAGATGCTTATGCTGCTGAGCTAAACCCCCAGCCTTGCCTTAATTCTCTTGGGTGGAATGGCTGAGTCACAGCCTACCTCTGTCTCTAACATTTTGAAGAATTGCCAAGTGGTTTCCCAAACAGCTGCACCGTTTTGCATTCCCACCAGCTGTGGAAGAAGGTTCCAATCTCTCCACCTCATTGCCAGGATTTCTCATTATCTGTCTCTTTGTCATAGCCACCCTAGGGGTGAGAGGCAGTTATCACATCCTGAGGATGATTCGCACTTTGCTAATGACCAGGACTTGCTAAGGGTCCTTTCAAGTGCTCATTTGCCTTTCTTCTTTGGAGAAATATTTATCCCAATCCCGGGCATCAAACTCACAACCCTGTGCTTGCAAGGCAGGTGCTCATGCCACTGAGCTAAATCCCCAGCTCTTTGCCAATTTTTAATGGGGTTCTTAGTTTCTCTGTTGTGGAGTTGTAAGGGTTCTGTTTATATTCCGTACATAAAGCCCATTCTGTGGATTGTTTCTTCACTTGCTTGATGGTGACTTTTAAAATGCAAAAACTTTTAATTGGTCCATTTTCCTTTTATTGCTTAACCTCTATGTGTTATATCTAAGGAATCATTGCCTAACTCAAGGTGCCAAGGTTGCCACTATGTTTTCTTTTTTGTTTGTTTGTTTGTGGGTTTCTTTTTTTTTCTTGGTACTGGGGATTGAACTCATGATTTTGAGTTTGCCAAGCTGGGACTTATGCCACTGAGCATAACTACTATGTTTTCTTGGAAGAGTTTGTAACTCATTAATTTACTTATTTTTAGTAAATTTGAATTAGTTCAAATTTTTGGATATGGTATGATATAAAGGTCTGAATCCATTCTGTCTCTCTCTGTCTCTGTCTCTCTGTACTGAGAATCAAACTCAGGACCTTAGGCTTGTCAGGCAGGTGCTTATGCTGCTGAGCTATATCCTTGGTCCCCATTTTTTTCATCTGCATATCAAGTTGTCCCCATACAACTTATTGAAAAGTCTATTCTTTTTTTCTTTTTTTATCGGTACCAGGGATCGAACTCACAACTGCCTGCTTGCAAGGTAGGCGCTTATGCCGCTGAGCTAAATCCCCAGCCCTCGAAAAGACTGTTCTTTCCCATTGCATTTGCTTGACGCCCTTGTCAAAATCAGTTGACCACAGTGTCAGGGTTTCTGAGCTCTCCACTTTATCCATTGGCCTGTAGGTTTATTCTTAGGTTGCTATCTCAATACCTAGACTGGAGAAGCTTTGTTGTTAGTTTTTGAAACCAGAAAGTTTGTGTCCTCTAGCTTCATGCTTCGTCAAGACTGCTTTGGTTTTTCTGAGCCCTCTGTGTTCCCACCTGAATTTTTAAATTAGCTTGTAAAATTCTTCAGGACCAGGTCTTTCGTTTAAAATGTTCCTGTCTTCGTGTGATGGTGCACACATAATTCTGCACTCAGAGGCTGAGTCCGGAGGATTGTCAGGAAGGAGCTCAAGGATAGCTCGGCCTGTGCAGCGAGTTTAGGGCCAGCTTGGTGAGACTCAGACTCAGAAAAAACTTGCTTCTCTTATAAAATAAGGTGTGAGGAGAGGATAACAGACTGTCACTCTGTCTGTCTCTCTCTCTCTGGGGGAAAAAAGCCATCCTGTGTTGAATGGCAGGAAATTTTATTCATCTATGAAACACTCAGTTAAGTGGGGAAACACTGAAGCACATGCCAGACCACGCTGAAGAGGGGATGGACGCAGGCAGAGACGGAATTGAGTGGAGTGTTGAGGGGTCTCCGGGACGCAGCTTGTAATAGATATACCTCAGAGGGTCGTGGGCTGGGCCAAGGAGAGCCTGCCTTGTGAAAGACCCAGGTGAGCCCTGGGAAAGAAGCCACCCCCAGCGATGGCAGTGAGGTTCAGCCCCAGGCAGGGGCAGCCCACAGGCGGGCACTTAGCCCTGGGTAGGACTGACCGAGCACCCAGTGTGAATGAAGCATTTCACCTGTGGCGTCTCATTTAATGCTCACCGTGTTCTTGGGACTTCACATTGTAATTGTTTAATTTCCAGGACAGCGTGGAGCCACGTTTAAAAACATTTCCCGGAGCCACGTTTAAAAAGAGGTAAACAGAAATGGGTGGGATTCATTTTTGGGAAGTATTTTTGCTTTACTCAACAGATCCACAAGGTATTATATGATCCACATCTAAACATTAGTGAGATATTCTTTATTCTCAGTGTATCCTTAAAATCCAGTGCATGAGTTTAGACCTCGAATACATCTTGATTCAAATGCTAAATCACCATTGTATATACTTGAATTGTGTTTAGATGTCACAAAATTTATAGTTGAAAATGTAGCCGCACATTCCCGGGTTATTACAAGTACCCTTCAAGGTGACTCGAGGGCCAAGGATATAGCTCAGCTGCTCAGCACCTGCCTGGCAAGCGCAAGGTCCTGAATTCGACTCCCAGCACCAAAAAAAAGTGAATCAGGTATCAGTTTCTAAACTTAAATTACTTACAATTAAATGAAATTTAAACTCTAGTTCTTCTGTTTTTCTTGTCAGATTGCAGATGCTTGGTGACCGTGGATGGTCAATGGCTGTTGTGTAGACTATGCACCCAGACCACACTTCTGTCAGAGTCACGAGGGCAGCGTCACGGTTGGCTTGGTGACCACCGAAACCCTCACATTATAAAGGGTGGAGTGGTGTCACATTTATTTACTAACGCACAAATGGAGGACCCGATGAACTCACTGGGCCAGTGAGGAACAAATAGTTCCTATCTGTCATCCTGACTCGGTAGAGAGCTCAGATTCAGGAAAAAAGCATAAGTAGACAAATGTCTACAGCTAGTAATCGGCGTGGAGAGGAGACAGAGCCAGCTCTGACTCATTCCACAATCTACTGGCCACAAGGAGCATATGTGGGCATGGGAAAGAAAGACCAAGCCTGGGCCTCTGAGCCAAGAATCACCAGGCGACTCCGGTGCTCCGCCAGCCCTCCTCAGTCCCGCGCTCACCCCCTGCCCACCCTGACCTGCTGTGCCAGCTTCCCCCTGGCCAAGTCCCAGGGATGCTCGGGAGCTCAGAGCGTGAGAGGGAGGCAGAGCCAGGTGGTACCGTGGAACTTGGTGACAGCTGGCCGCGGCAAGGACGAGAGCAGAGTCCCAGGCACAAGAAACAGGCACAGACAGAGCCCTCGTCTTCTTATGAAGTCTGACCTCATATCTGATCACAGGTTCTGGGACCGGCCCCAAGGTAAAATGAGACACCAAAGGGAAACTTTACCTTCGGTCACAGGACTTCAGAGTTGGAAAGAGCTGGAGAAATCCTCTCATGCAAAACATTCATTTTTTAGGCAGGAAGGTGGAGCCCAAAATGGCAAGGTTCCTTGCAAGGTTGCACAGGGAGCTCTTAGAAAAGAAAAGGAAAGGGGGAAAAAAAAGGCCACATATCTGCTTTCCTATTGCTAATGGTGCCAGGACTTCTTTTCTCTAAATGACACTAGGTTAGGGTTCCCATTCACCTCCCACCAATCAAAATATTGACCCTCATGTGCTCCAGGGAATTAGCCACAGTGCTAGAAATTTCAGCCGGTTGCCCTTGAAGTTTTATGGACAGTTCTCTGCCTGAGATATTTGTCCTCTTTTGATCTTTTCTACTCCATCCTGTAGTCTCTGCCTGAACAAATAACACACGCCCTCCAAGGCCAAGTTCAAACACCACTGGCTCCATAAGCTGCCTCCTGTCCCGCTAAACCCGGCCCTCGCCTCATGCCTTCCTTAGCCAGGTTTTCTGTGGTGTCGGTCAAATAGTACAGACGACTGGAGGCTCCAGGAGACCGCAGGAGGCTTGCAAAGCTCATGCATGCACAAGCTTCAGGAGAAGCTCCAGGAACCAAAACTGGAAAGAAAGTTTGAGGCCTGAGGGGAGAACAGGGAGCTCGTAAGGAGCTGAAAAACGAGGCCGTGACAGCCCTGCTCTATCTGCCCCCACCAGAAGTCAGGAAACCTGTTACAGGGACATTTCATTCAGGGCTGCGTTTCACGCCACTTTCACAAGGAATGAAGTGCTCCAAGCCCTGCAAGAAAACAGCACCTACCCAGAGTACTGCATCCTGCAAAATTATCTTCAAAATTTATCCTTGACAAAGGTGCCTGACACATCCATAGGAAGGAAGAGTCTCTTTAACCAACAGTGCTGGGAAAACTGGCTCTGCATACACCAAAAGGTAAAACTGGACCCACGTCTTTCACTATGCACTAAGATAAATTCAGGATGGACCAAAGATCTTAATATTAAAACAGAAACATTAAATCTGCTGGAAGACAGAGTAGGTAAAACTCTTGAAGGCACTGGTATAGGCCAAGACTATGAACGATACCCTGATTGCACAGGAACTATCACAAAGAATCAACTACTGGGATCTCAGCCTACTAAAAAGCTTTTGTACAGGGGGCTGGGGATTTAGCTCAGAGGCATAAGTGCCTGCCTTGCAAGCAGGCAGTTGTGAGTTCGATCCCCGGTACCGATAAAAAGAAAAAAGACAAAAAAAAAAAAAAAAAAAAAAAAAAAAAAAAAAAAAAAAAAAAAAGCTTTTGTACAGCAAGAGAAATCACCAGCAGAATGAAAAGACAATGCTCAACGTGGGAGAAAATGTTTGCCAACTGTTCCTCAGACAAAGGATCACTATTGAGCACATATAAAGTGCTCAAAACAGTCAGTCCTTCCAGACTCAAAGACCCAAAATGGGCACCCGAGGTGAATACACACTTCTCAGATGATGAAGAAATATGAACAGCAAACAAATACGTGAGAAAACGTTCAACATCACTGGTCATTTGAGAGATGCATATTAACCAACACCGAGATTCTACCTCAGCCCAGAAAAATGGCTATCATCAAGAAATCAAGCAATAACAAATGCTGGAGGGGCTGTGGGGAAAAAGGAACCCTTCTCCAACTGTTGGCGGAAGTACAGACTGGTGCTACCACTGTGGAAATCAGTGTGAAGGTTCCTCAAAAAACTAGGACTAGAGGGCCTAGGGATTTAGCTTAGCAGGCCCAAGTGCCTGCCTGGTGAGTCTGAAATTGTGAGTTCAATTCCCGGTACCAAAACAAAACAAACAGGACCCATTCGATCCAGTTATTCCTCTTCTGAGTATCTTCCAAAACAATTAAAAACATCATACCACAGCATTATATGTACTCCCATATTTATAGCTAGACCTTGGAAATGACCTAAATAAAAAAGATGTGATATTATTATACAGTGAAGTACTACTTGGCCATCAAGAAGGGTAACTGGAGACTTTTATAGGTAAATGGATATAACTTGAGACCATACTTGTAAGTGAAATAAATGAGACACACATGTAAACATTGTATTGTCTCACTAGTATGAGAAGCTGAAGTATATGCATATGATATGAATATTAAAAATAGTTAAGACAGTTATACTACTGATTTCTCCAAGTTCACTGAAGAGAGATTTGTGCTGTGTTCAGACAACTGAATGCAGGTGTCATGTGCTCTGGGTGAATGATTTGGGGATGACAATGCCCAATGTATGTACCACTGTTATCCCCACTGATGTTTTGAAACTTTGTTTTAATTCTTGTTTGTTTTCTCCCCACTCCCTTTGAAATAAAATGGATTTTTAACTAAAAATTTATGCTACTTGGCTGGAGATTTAGCTCAGCAGCATAAGTGCCTGCTTGGCAAGCATGAGGACATGAGCTCGATCCTTGGTACCAAAAAACCCAAACAAAACAAAACAAAAAACCAAAAACTTTATGGTGAAATGAGAACATTTCTCTACAAGGACACCTTCGGAGATATATTAATACCTCATCGACACTCCAAAAACTTACTGGAGCCAGGGATTTAGCTCAGTGGCATAAGTGTCTGCTTGGCAAGCCTGAGGTCGTGAGTTCAATCCCCAGTACCAAAAAAAAAAACCAAACACACAAAGAAAAAATAGTGAAGACTCTCCTTGACAAAGACAACAAAGCCAAAAAGCTAGATAGAATGAATGTCAACCAAGGCGAATTGTTAAACAAAAATGGGGAAATTAAGGCACCAATAACAGAAAAAGTATGCAAGGACAGGAGTAATTCAGCGCCTTTCAGTAATAACTATCAACGTAAATGGTCTCATTGCCCCAAATAGAAGACATGGATTGGCAGACTGGATATGAAAATAAAATCTAATAGTCTGTTGCATTCAAAAAACTCATCGAATCCAAACAGAAATTCAGAGACTCAATGCTGATGCCTGGAACCAAGAGCCCCAAAGCAAGCAGGGCTTGGGGTGGGGGGTGACCCCAATCCGAGCTGAACAGACAGAGGGCCCTCTGGAGAAGCCAGGACATCTTACAACCCACAAGCCCTAGAGCGAGGTGGAGAACTGACACCCTGGACTCCAGGTCTGCAGACCCGGGGAGAAACCACTCATTCGAAAATACAGAGGCGGGCATCCCGGTGGCACAGTGGTGAGCGCAGCAGAATTCAGCCTCGCTGGGATCTGGAATCCAGACACTGCAGACAGACAAACAAACAACATGGGAGGAAATAAAAGAGAAGCAGATCTCCAAGAGCCGGAAAGGGACTGACAGGAACGTGAGACGTCACAGAGCAGTGTGTGAGGTGGCCCCCTAAACACTCTCTAAAAACTCTCCTGGGCTCTCGGCCTGTGGCTCACAGGGAGGGCAGCCCAGTTCTGCAGACTCAGGGTGGGTACTGGCGCCTCTAAGGAGAAATGGCAGAGGTAGCGTGGGCTGGCAGCTCCGACTGCAGGAGGAGTGCATAGAGGTGACCTGCAGGGACAGCGAGGGTTTTACTCTGAGGGGACGCCCCTGTGGATCAGGTAGACAACATCAACACAATCAACAAACAGACATCAGAGCTGCACTAAAGCTTCCCACAAATGGACTTGATGAATAGCTGTAAAGTGCTCCCCCAACTGCAGAGTACACATATTCTGACGCAGTCATGGGGCTCCTCTCCATAGACCCCACACTGGCCCACAAAGCAAGCTTAAGTAAGTGCAAAAGAATCAGCATTATCCCATGCATATTATCAGATCATAGGCAATGAAACTGGAAATCAATGGCAGAAGAAATCAGTGGCCATAGAAATGCACGGAAAATAAGCAACACTCCCCTAAATAATCAGTGGATCACAGAAGAAATCTCACAGTTCGTACAATAAAATGATAATGCCAATAAAACATAACAGAACCCATGGGACACGACGAAAGCAGTCCCAAGAGGAACGTTTATACCTGTGACTGCCACGGCACAAAATCAGGGCAGGCCCAAATCAATAACCTAATGGTAACCCTCAAAGGTCCTAAAAAACCAAGCATGATCCAAATTCAAACCTAGTACAAGGAAGAAAATCATACAGAGCAGAGCAGAAATTAATGACATTGAGACCAAAAAAAAAAAAAAAAAAAAAAAAGAAAACAATGAATTGAAGAGCTAGACAAGTGAATATTACTCCCCAAAGGAAAGAAAAGGCCAAAATCGATACAATTAGAAATGAAAAAGGTGAAACCACAATGGACACTGCTGAAAGCCAGAAAATCACTGGTCATGACCTTGAGAACTGCACTCTAAGAAAATGGAGAATGCAGAAGAAATGGATAGATTCCTGCAGACACCTGAACTGCCAAAGCTAAACCAAGAAGATACAGAAACCCCAAATACTCCAATATCAAGCAACAAAACTGAAGAATAAGAAACGACAAAGAAAAGCCCAAATCCTGATAGATTTATTGCAAAATTCGATAACCCCCCTCCAAAAATAAAAAAAAAAAACCTCATCTTTATGGAACATTTAATACCCGTACTCCTCGAGCTCTTTAATGATATCTAAAGGGAAGGACCTTTCCCAAAGTCATCCCTGGAAGCCAGCATTACCCCGATTCCAATACCAGGCAAAGATCCAAGGAGAAAGAGAATCTTGCTGTTGGTGGGAATGTAAACTAGTACGCTCACTATGCAATCAGTATGGAGATTCTCAGAAAACCTAAAAACAGAAATTCCATTTGACCCAGCTCTTTCTCTTGCAAGTATCACTTCCCCCAAAAGCTAAGGACATCATATTACAGGGACACATGTAATGCTCAGTGTCATGGTTTCTGTCTGGAGGTGCCCCCAAGCTTCATGCATCGGTAGGTGAGGCTTGGAAAGATGACCGGATCACGGGGTGTAATACTCATTGGTGGATCCTTCCACTGGTGAATTTATAGCTCAGTGTGATTTGGGAGGTGGAGCCTGGTTGGAGGAGGTGGGCCCCTGGAGATGTGGCCTGGAAGGGAGATCGCCTTCCTTCTCCTTTGATCCTGCTCTCTGCTGCCCACTGCCATGCATGTCATGAGCTTTTCTCCTCTCCTCTACTGCCCCGCCTTGGAGCCAGCTGACTGTGGATGAAACATCTACAAACTGTGAGCCAAAACAAAACTTTCCTCTTTAGAACTGTGGGTGTCCAGCATTGTGTCTCAGCACTGAGAAAGAACCTATGACACCCATGTTCGTAGCAGCCAATTCAGGAAGCTAAATCTTGGACGTGACCTATGTGCCCATCAACAGCTGAATGAATAAAGAAAATGTGAGATTATAATGTTAAGTGGAATGAATCAGACACACAGCTTTAGTATCAAATGGTCTGTTTTATATGAGAAACACAAAGTATAAGTAAATTAAAGAACAAAATAAAAAGATAGATAAAAGCAAACAGGGAGCTAGATCTTTTACAAATGAGAACAAGATCAAGAGATGGAAGGGGGAGGGGAAGGGGATATTTAAAAAGAATTAAGGTGTGTTGTGTACATGTACCAACTACCCACAGCGAATGTAACCATGTACCACAAACATGAACTAATAAAAGAGAATCAAATAAAAAGAGCTGGGGAAACTCCAGAAGTCCCCAAATTGAGTGGCATACCCCCTTTTCTGAAGGAGGTTGGGGCAGACAGGGTCACCCAAAATCCGACCCAGTGAGGTGCCGGCCTAATTCCTCTCTAGGTCCCGCCACAGCGCTAAGGCTTCAGTTTTCCACAGAGTAAGAAGTGGGGACTGTCTCATGAGTCAGACAGAAAAACTGAGGCTTGCCAAGGTGACTGTGTCTGAGGTCACACAGCCAGAAAGTCCCAGAGTCTTGACATCCGGAAAGCCGACCCCAGAGCCTACATTCCTACCCGGTGGAACCAGGCCAGTGCTCTGACATGCAGCCTCATGCCTTCTCCACTACAGTAAAAGTTCAGCCCGCTGTGCACCTTCGGGGAGGGTGCCCCAGGACTGACTTCAGGGCCAAGAACACAAATGGGGGCCTCCGTGCGTGGCTCCAGGCCACCTTGGAATTAGCCCTCTCGTGCCACCAGACCCCATCCACACCCCTCACACCTCCAAGCAAGCAGCCTTGCCCCTCTTCTGGTCCCCTCTGTGGCAGGCAGCCTGCCCGAGGATGAAAGGCTCTTGGCAGAGACTGGGGGCACTGAACTCTTAGGTTCCCCAAATATAATCCAGAAATGGGGGTCACAGGCTTGGATAAGTCATCCCCTGTTGCCAGAGGCTTCTCACCCCGCAGGGACAGTACAGGTGGAAGAGGGGCTGGACAGGCCCCAGTAGCTCCAAGCCAGGGGGGGGTCCTCATTGCAGACAGCCCTGGGGTTACCACTGGCCCCCAGAAGCCTGCTTCCCAGCAGGGTTAACACTGCACGTTCCCTGAGCAGCTGTGCAGATGCGGCCCACACTAAGCCTCTCCCTTGAGCCCTCACCCAACAGTGACTTCCCCTCCACCACCAAGTCACCCAACCTCCACCTCGGGCTGTGCCCTGACTTGCACAAACCCCAGGCCTCCGCAAGGCGCGAGGCCAGGTGAGTCAGAACTCGGGGCGCTGGGCCCTGGGAGACTGCCGCGCTGGGTCCGAGGGAGCAAATCAGGCAGGAGGGGCTCAGGTCCTGGGTCCCCCCTCCAGGCAGTGCATTTGAGTGGTGGCGGAGCATGGGGAGGGGCCCGGACGCCCTTGGTGGGGAGGCATCAGGCAGCAGGAAAGAAACTGGTCTTTTCCAGTATATGTAGACGCCACCCTGCAGGGACAGATACTGCCCACAGGACAGACAGACGCTCACCACGTATGTGTGGAGTGCATACCTCAGAGACACCCCACACACAAACCAGCTTTCAGGGATGGGTTAGAAGCCCCTAAGGGGAGGCCCAGGGTGGGAGCAAGTCCTCTGCCTCTATGGGCCTCAGTTTCCCTACCTGTTAGAAGAGCAGTGTGACTGCCCACCTCAGACCCTGTACGACTTCTGCTCCCCGCTCGGGCAGCAGGCAGAGGCCCAGGCAGGGGTCATTCCTGGGGTCTCGTGCTGTCTCCTCTGCCACGAGTGCTCGTTGGTAACCTCCAGGCATCATAATTAACATCACCTTCGCTAAAGCCAGGCTTGGTGACATTTATAGGCTTGGGAAGAGAACGCCTTAGGAAAAGGCGATGAAAACCACTGTCTTCTAACACCTTGGCCTTCTGCAAGCTTCTGAGAACTGAGTTTTCCAGGGAGCAGGGCTGGGGAGAGGTCCTTGGAAGGTGTTGTTGGTGATGGCGCTCAGCTTTTCTCTACCATCTCAGGGTCTCTTCCCTGGCTTTCAAGGATTCTTCCCTGCTGTCCCAAACAAGAGCCAAGCACAAGTTTGCCTTTCCTTGGTGAGTCCGGGCCATAATAAAAGTGGCAGTGACTGAATCCGATCTTAATACCGTGTTGTTTCTTGGCCGTGCTATACTTTGAATGTTCCCCTAAAAGTTCACCTGTTGGAACAAATCGTGCATTTCAAAATAACTAGTAGTGAGGATTCTGAATGATCCCAGCTCAAGGAAATTATATTTGGAGCTGATTACCCTGATATGATCCTTCTACATTATATACCTGTATTAAAATATCACATTGTGCCCCATGTATGTGAACAATGATTATGGCTCAATTAAAATTTTAAAGTCTGTGTGTTGCCAACCTAATACCCAAATCCATGTTAATGGTATTTGGGAGTGGGGCTCCTGGGAGGTAATTAGATTAGGAGAGGTTGTGGGGCAGGGCGGAGTTCCCATAATGCATCAGCGGCTCTATAGGAGGAGGAGAGCTTGCTCTTTGTTGCCATGTGGTGCCCTCTGCCAAGTTACCACACAGCAAGGAGCTCCTCCTTAGGTGCTGGCGCCACGCTCTTACACTGCTCAGCCCTGGGACTAAACAAACCTTTCTTCTTTATAAGTGATCTGGTGTCATGTTGTTTGTTATGGCAACAGAACCTGCACTAAGATAAGCATTGAGGACACATTGAGTTATTCACCCCTCACTGAAAAAACCCAGGCTTTTCTGTGTGTCAGTGTTTTCTCTCTTCTTTGACAGTGATTTCAGGGGTCCTCGTCACCACTGGACAACAGTGACTGTTGGATATCTTCAGGTCTGCATCTCAGATTGAATGAATTCTTTCTGGGCAAGGTGCTGTCCAGCAGAGGTCTTGCTGGGACCACAGAAGGCTTCTGGTCTGTAGCACTTGTTGGCTGTGTGACCCTGAGAAAGATCTTTCTGTGACTTAGTTCTCTGATCCATAAAATGAGACTAATAATAACTGCCTGATAGTTATTACAACTAACCCTAAGGTTATGTGCAATTAAAGCATTTATCATACTGGCTGGCAGCAGTAGTCAGTCAATAAGTGATATTTGCTTCAGTCCTCAGTGTTAGTCTTGTCTGAATTTTGGATCAGGGGTGTTGTTAGATAGGCACCTGCATTCTTTATGACTGAAATGACTCATTTCCGGGGAATGCTTTGAACTCCAAATAGCAGAAGGTCTCACTAACAGTGACTTAAATAAGTATTTTAAAAGTATATGGCAGGAAACACACAGGCAAACCGCTGTTGACATTTTTTCAGTGGCTCAGTGATGTTAGGAAGAGTGTCACTACAATGCCTTTGGCTTCTGCCTCAGGGTCACGATATGGCCACTGCAGCTCCAGATATCACATTCACTTCCAAGGCAGGATGAGGGAGATAGGCTGATATTCCCCTGAGGTTTTACAATCTGGAAGTAGGTCACACGGCCATCACCAGGCATAAGAGATATTAAAACATAAGAAACAGGGTGTGATGATGGACTTAAACTACCATCGTATCTCTCCTGAGACTTAGCACTGTCTTTCCCTGCCTTCTTTCCATCTCAGGGTTCTGTTGTTGGTGAGAGAAACAAATATTGTTGAACTGCAGTTATATTTGGATCCGGGTGTCCCCCAAAGGCTCCTTGCTGAAGGCTTGGTCCTCAGCCTGTGGCATTACTGCGAGGTGGTGGACTCCGCAGGAGATTAGGCCAGTGGGAGGAAGCTACATCACACAGGACAGAGGCAGGGGCGCTCTGGCCCCTCCTTTCTCTTGCTTTGCTCCCCAGCTCCACGAGCTAAGCAGCTTCATTCCCCCAATACACACACCCCCTTTGCTGCAGGCCCAAAGACAGGGACCCTGGCCGCGGACTGCCCTCTGAATGTGAGACAGAGAAAGCCTTTCTGGCCAGTGCGAGTGTTGTCAGGAGGGTTAAATGCAGATGTCTGGTACTCTGAGTAATTGATCTGAAGATAACAATGCACAACATGTATACCACTGTTACCACTTAATTGTGTTTTGAAAAATTTTTTTCTCTTTAAAATAAAAATAGAAAACTATGCAGATCAGGGCAGATGAAGGTCTCAGGTATATGAGCTCACTGTCAAAAACGATCCTACCCTCCACAAACTGATAAAAAAAGAGCAACCCTTTCTTCCTCATAAGCCATTTACTTACGGCTTTGTAACTCCGATACATCCAATAACAGTTTTTTGGCCTTAATTTGGAAATTTTGATTACAACTGTCAGAAATCCAAATAAGACTGACTTAAGCATAAACACATAAATGGATACATAAGGACAGAGCACGAAGGAAGAAGACAATAACAGAAGTAAAATTGGCTCATCTCCCTGAAAAGTTCAAGAACGGTTTGGAAATAAATCTGAGGCCAAATGGTCGAAGGACGCTGTCAGGAGACGCCCTCCTGTGGCTTTTGGCTTTTTCTTTGCATTTGCTGACATTACCAGGAAGGTTTTCCTGATGGTCCCTGGGAGCTCTAAGCTCACGTGCCCCAGGCTCTGGTACAGCTGGAGTGAGCCTTCTCTTCCTGCCAACATGAGAAAAAATATCCCAGGATGGGCGCTGATTGGCTGTGGTTGGGTCCAAATCCATTCCTGAGCCAATCACCGTAACTACGGGGAATTCAGTGCTTGATTGGCAAAGGTTTCATACCCAACTCTGAAGCACAGGCCAGGTCAGCTTCCCCCAAGCCAGTGCTTAAACCTGAAGGCCAGGGTGACATGGACCCCTCATGAACATCAGAACAGGACCAGAGGAAAACAGAATATAAGACTTTGCAGCTTTTGAGGTTCTTGATTCCACCCAGACATGAATAAATCAGGAAACACAGAATCTGGCCTCAGTTTGCAGTGAGAAAAATGGTCACGGAGAGGTAAAATGACAGGGTCAGAGGCACTCAGCCTAAAGCGTTTAGGGTAAATCTCCACCTCTGAATTCTTGGCAGCTCTCTGAACTACACCTGACACAGACAACTGCTCAACCTGGGGACTATCCAGGAGTCTTGGGCCCAGTCACACTAGGCAGAGCTATGATAACCCACTGGTTCCACTCGTGCTGTACAAAGCACCTTCACCTCTGCTGCTTTTTACATTCTCGAGGAGGGCAGCCCAAAAATTGGTCCTTCTACTGAATGGATAGGAGAAGGCTGAGAAGCCGTGAACCAACCAGCTCAGAAAGCCACAGAAGATAGGTCAGCCCAGAGGAGTGACCACTGGTAAAGGCTGTCATTTCTCCAGCACCCACTGTGTACCCTGCCGGGCACGATATCCTTCATCTCCTCACACCACTGTGGGAAAGACACTAGGAACACTACCATGTTATATACACAGAGCTCAGGCTCAGAAAGGTTAAACAACTCTTCCAGGACTCACAGGAAATTGGGGCTTAAGGCCAGGCCTGCTCAAAAAACTGAGCTCTGAAATCAAGGGGTTCTGTCAGAGCTGGGTTCTTAGGACAGACCTGCCTGCTGCAATCGGAGGATCTGGGAGGCTGTTCTTTGGGGCCCCTGGGGTTCCTGATGCAGGCAGGGACAGTGTGCGGTGTGTGGAAGGCAGCCTGAGGAGCCAGTCTCCCTCCCTGCCTGGCTGACAGCTGTAATCACACCTTCTCTGCTCCTGGTCAATCTGTTCATGACAGTTTCCATCCAAAGAACCATCCCCAAACTCCAAAGATCAGCCCAGGAGAAAGGTTGACCCCGGGGAATGGGGAAACCTGCCTTTGAATTTCTCCTTCACTTTCTGAGTGAACCTGAGAACTGTTTCCTGCCAGAGCCTCAGTTTCCCTATCTGGAAAGGAGCCCCGTTGGACTCCGTGATCTCTGAAGGTGAGTCTTGCTCCAGCTTGACTGCGTCTCAGGTTCCAAGATCTCCTCACCCCTTGTGGTAGCTTCAGATTTCTTGCCTGGGGGTAGAGCAGGGCAAGTTGCTACAGTTCCATCCCCTCTGCTCAGCCCCATGCTCCACGCCCCATGGTGCAGGCTTGCCTCACCCCAGCTAGCTAAGCAAACCCCTGAGAACAAAGGCGGGACGGGACTTGAAGAGGGAGGGGCTGGGTGAAGCTCCTTCCCTGTTCACTGGCTTTAACCCCTTCCACTCTGCCGCCCCCGGCAGGCAGGCTGGGGCGGCGGGGCTTGGCAACTGTGGCCTTCCAGGAACTGCTCTACCTCGGTGGCCAGTGTTCCACAAAGGAATCTTCCCAGGAAGCAGCCACAGGGGAAGACACCTTCTGTCCTCAGGGAGTCACGGCCAGAAAAGAGCCCCACTCTGTCATTTTGCCAGTTAGCAAGCCTCGGAGTGCAGATGCAGAGGAACTTAGCTAAGCTTCCCAGGGAGGAGCCTGGGTTAGCAAGACAGGACACCAGACACGGAAGAATGAATGTGTTCAATCCAGGAACCAACCAGAGACTCCTTACCTAGTGCTGCCTCTGTAGATAGCGCCTTTTGGGATTCTTAAATGAAAATTCCCATCCCCGAATTAGAAGCCGATTGTTGAGGCCTGTCCATAAATTCCTCATTTGAACCTGCAGTGACTAATTCTGTCAGTACTGTGGGATCAAACCTACCATGGCTATTAAAAATTTAATAGCAAGCCCCAGTGCCCTGGGGCTGGGCTTTCTTATTAGCCCCAGAACAGGGCGAAGCCTGCACAGTCAGCGTGCTGGGCCAGGCAGGAGCTGCTTCCTTGAGAAAATCTCCTGCAGGACCTTCTGCTCCAGCGCACCCTGGACTTTGTGACCAAGGGATCTTTCTCCTGCACAGGCCCTAATCATGGCCAAGGTGGGGGTCCCCAGCCAGGAGAAGCCCTTAACATTTGCCACACACAGCTGACATTCTATCCTTAGTGGAAACACACAGGTCCCCCAAAGGCCTCAGTGAGAGTGGGGTGACCCACAAGGGAGTGGCTTGGGGAGAACTCTTGGTGAATTTTAAACAGTATGCATAATTATCAATCTGGGCAACAACTTTGAAATCAGGGCCCTGTGCTGCTGTAGCCTGGGAGGACGTTGCGATTTGGGCAGAGGATGCTGGGTGACCTGAGCGCAGCAGCAGACGATACAGAAAAACATGCATCAGCACAGAAACTGGCAGTGCTGTGCGCTGTCTGTGTGCACAGCCTCCCGGCCTGCCCGTGGGGTCCCTGAGGGAGCTCCACGCTCCAGGGACAACTCAGGGACTCTTGGGAATGCGCTCTGCACCTGGCCCTGTGCTAAGCCCTGAGAGTGAAGTGACAAATGCAGTGCCCATCTTCCAGGACAGCGACAGGTGAGAAACACAGAGGTTTCTGGGTGTGGTGGTGCACACCTGTCATCCCAGCACTCAGGAGGCTGAGGCAAGAGGATTGCTGTGAGTTCAGGACCAGCCTGGGCTACAAAGTAAGCTAAAGACTGGCTTGAACTGCATAGCAAGACCCTGTCTCAAAAGGACAAAAGAAAAGAAAAGAAATGCAGAGGTAACCCTGTTGTCATTTCAGAACATCCAGCGCTGAGATCTTTGGCAAACTAGCACCCTACGGGATCCCCAAGTGACGCTGGTCATTGACCAGACCTGGCTAATGGTACCGTGTGCCTCCCCTTCCCCCACAAGTGTGTCCAAAGTCTCCCGAGAAACCTATGCCTGACCTGCACCCTCCTTCCAGCCCGTGTGCCCGCCAAGCAGCCAGGACCTTTCCCCTGGACGCCTGCCCTCTTGCTGTAAAGGGCAAAGCCCCCAGGGCTTCCCGGCCCTGGGCCATGAGGAGACCTTGGCCTCGGTCCCCAGGGCAGGGCCAGCAAGCGTCCTCCTCTGCCCGATTACACACAGGCCTTCAGTTCTCCTGAGGAGGTGACGCCAACACCCTCGTCCTTTTCTCAGGGCCCTGCAAAGTGCTGCTCCTTCTTGGATCTTAGGTCCCCCGCTTGCCGAGAGACAGGTCTTAACAGAAGTTACCTCAAAGCTCTCCAGACCTCCCTCAGCAAAACCCCACCACCCATTTTCCTCACAGACCTGACTTTTAGCTACACAGCACTCACCAATCCCAGAAGTTACCTTAGTTTTGTGTGTGTTGGTGTCACTGTGGCCTCTGGGGACACTGTCTCACTCCTTTACCGCAATCCACCCGGCACCCACAGCCCAGGGCTCCGTAGGGTTTCCAAAATCTCTGCGATCTCCTTAAAAGGTTAGCGTAGTGCTCAGATAGAAATGTCCATTTGGAGAAGAATGGAGAGCTTGGGTGAATCTGCCCATTCATCAAATGGGTAAGTGGAGATTCAAAGAGACCAGAGTTTCCCAAAGTGACCCAACCACTCTGTTTATCATATAAACAGACACAGGCAGCAGCAGGAGATAGATGTGGGGTAGGAGCAACGTCAAGGGCAGAGGCAGTATCTTCCCGAGTAGTGGGTAAGTGGGACTAGACAGGAGTGAGGTTGCCCTGACTAGGCAGGCACAGCTTCGACTCTACGCCCTGGGAAAAATTACTCAGCCACCCCAAGGCCAGTGCGCAGAGCCGCAGGTCCCCGGAGACCCACTGGGCATGCGCGCTCGGAGCCCAAGGTGCAGGGCGGGCGCTGAGCGAGTCCCAGGGGACCTGCGTGCCCAGCCCTCAAAGGCAGCAGCTGCGCCCCTCGCCCCTCGGGGCCCCAGAACACGGTACCCAGAGCCGGCCCGTTAGCGCGGTCTCGGGCCCGCCGCTGCTCACCACGTGCCACACTGCTGCTCGGTTAGCGCCTCTGCATCAAGCTTTGGGCCAAGGAAGCGTGCACAGAGGCTGGTTAGTGAGGAGCAAGCAGCCCCTGGTACCGTAATTACACCTGGGCTCTGTGCCCCAACATCTAAGCCAGGAGCGAGGTGCTGAGGCGAGAGAGAACACGGGTCGCCTAAGCTGTGGCGCCCCAGATGCCTTCCACCCAGCCAGCCTGCTCCCTGCTCAGATGCTGCTGTCTGCTGGGTTCTGTCTCCCCTCCTTTCAGAGTTCCCTTTTTTCGGTGGTAAAGTGACCCCATGTGCCAGGCTCCAAGTACTGAGATTAGTTAAACACAGCCAAGCCTCTGCTCTGGTGGAACTGACATTTTAAAACCAAATCACCCACAGGTAGATCGATGGGCATACAGGGTGCCAGGCAGTGATGCCCGAAGAGCGCTAGGGGGCAGGGGATCAAGTGGCAGCCAATCTCTGGTGAGAGGGCCCCTCGCAGGCACGGGCGGTGTGGCCGGAGCAGAATGAGCCAGCCAGCCAGGATGTTTCAGGACTCTTTGGGGTAATGCAGCTCTAGGGCAGGGTGGGGACAGCTTCCAGTTAGGGCCAGGTTCCAGGTAGGGAGAACAGCACGTGAGAGGCCTCAGGAAAGAGACAAGTGCTTTCTGTGTTTCAAAGCATTTCACCTTATTTGACCTTCAGAGCAAGGTTGTCAGCAGAAGCAGACAGATGGCCTTTTGCTTCTGACAACTGAGCCCCTCCCACCCCAGCTCAGGAAATGCCCCTCGGTTCCGCAGGGATCACAAGGGTCCGCTGGATGCAGGACCAAATCTGGGGTCGGAGCTGCCCTTTCGGGTGGGAGCAGAGGCTCGGTCCTCTGCCACTGTGAGCTTCCAGAACAGCCTGCACCCTTAGGTCACCTCTGACAGGGTTAAAGGGCTGAAGGCTGAGGGGAGGGCAGCTGAATCGCCCAGCGTGCTATGGAATCATCAGTGGAGTCCTGCACCGTAGAGATGTAACGCATCCCCAGAGCACTGTGGTCCTGTCTGCATTGGTTGTAACTTAATATTTCTGGGCTGAAACCCTTCTGAAATGCACACCCTTCAGAAGGCTCCTACAGGTCTCCACAGAGTTCCAGAGAGAGAAAGAGAGAGAGAGAGAGAGAGAGAGAGAGAGAGAGAGAGAGAGAGACCTAAACACCAACCAAAAGAGCAAGCCAGAAATGCCACCCAGGAGGGCAGATCCGATTACCAGGGACCTCACAGTGACTCTGCAAAACCCTTCCTGACAGTTTTCTCCAGATCCTGCCCTGGTGTGGTCTTGGATTCCAAGCCGCCGATGCCAACTAACGGAATTGCTGATGTCACTGCTGCCATGGTCACGTTCATGCTTCAGCTTCCTGTTGTCACCACATCCCGTGAAAGGTGCTGGGTAATTTGGCACCAAACATGAAGGGAACGCTTGTGAACATTTTGCATGACACATAGCAGTGTAGAAAACAAAATATATTTTGCGGGGGTTCAGTGGGGGCCCACTCAAGTGGTGGGAGGGGCATTTTAGATGCTGTCAGGAAGGATTGTTGATGGAGAAAGATAAACTGAACTGGGTGCTGTGGTGCACACCTGTAATCCCAGCACTTGGGAGGTGAGGCAGGAGGGTCATTGCAAGTTAGAGACCAGCCTGGGCTATAATGTGGGCTCAAGGCCAAGGCCAGCCTGAACTGCACAGTGAGACTCTGTCTCAAAAAGAAAAAGAAGAAGGAGGAGGAGGAGGAGAAGGAGAAGGAGAAAAAAGAAGAAAGAAGAAAGAAAGAGAGAAAGAAAGAAAGAAAGAAAGAAAGAAAGAAAGAAAGAAAGAAAGAAAGAAAGAAAGAAAAGCTGGGCTGGGGGTGTTGCTTAGTTGTAGCTCAGATTTGAACCCCAGTACTACAAAAAGGTGGGGGGATGAGGAGAGGTAATCACTCACAGAAAGCTGTGGGAAAAGGATCAAAAAAAGATTTAAAATGTAAACTCCCTTAGAGGCTGAGGCAGGAAGGTCTCTGTGAGTTTGAAGCCAGCCTGGGCTACATAGTGAGATCAAAGCTATCCTGAACTACATAGCGAGACTCTGTCTCAAAAAAAAACACCCTAAAACTAAAATAAAACAAAATACAATAAAGTAAAATGTAACCCCCAACCAAGAGGTGGAGAGAGGATGGAGAGAGGGGAATGGAGTAAAAAGAATTGACACACGGTGTACACGCAACACCTCCTTACCATCCGTGTAATCATTATGTGCTGGGAACACGTAGTGACAGGATTTTTAAAAAATAAAGATATAAATAAAACAAAGTTTAAGCCTCCCCACCCTATGAACCCCAAGGAGCAATGCCTAGAAGCACAGGCGGTGTTTGCTGACCACTTCTTACCCAGGCCGCTCCCTATGGCACAGCGCAGGATGCTGTGACTTAACAGCATTAGGGACCCTGCCCGCCATGGCAGGCCTGTGCCCTCAGCCGTCCACTGTGTCACAAGCCTGCGGAACAGCTCCGCTCCTGGGCCTGCAGGGCCACGCACATGTTTTGGTCTCAGATCCACTTTCCACCCTGACCTCACTAGAAATGGAAGAAGCCGGCACGCAGCTCAGCTCAGCGGCACAGCACCGGCCTGGCAAGCAGGCGGTCATGAGGTCCATTCCTGGCATAAAAAAAGGAAAGGAAGAAAGAAAGGAGTGAAAAGCACATTTTAAATACGTACATAGGAATTTGTATTTAAAATAAATATATCGTGTGTTCACAAAAAAAAAAATCCCATGAAAAATATTTTCCATCAAAAAATTTAGGAACCGGGTGGCTCCAGTTCCCACTGTCACAAACCTCTCCCCCACTCTCCTGCTCCCTCCCAGCTGTGGTGTCACAAGCCGTGCGCCTGGAAAGCTGCACGGAGCTCACACCTGGAGCAGGAGCAGACCCTTAGGAGCAGGTGCTTAGCACCGGCCACCGGCCTGACTGGGTCGCTGACATCTGTTATGGGATGGCCAAAGCTGACCTGCTGGGAACTTTGCACTCAACCTTGAAGCTCTGGATCTAGACATTCTTGCTGAGAGACCACGGGCAGTAATAATACCCGTCTTCACCAGGGTCTGCTGAAGATACCAGGACATCACGGCGGACCTCAGAGGGGCAGCTCAGAGAATCAGCAGGCAGGTGTTCGAGGAAGCGTTCATGGAGACCTGGGTCACTGGGGAGCGGTGATTTCACGTGGAAGGACTTTGCAGCCCTTCCTGGGCCGGGGGCACTCCCTGTCCCTGGTAAATAGTTCCGAGGTCAAATGAAGGAGGCCCTGGGCTACCCGCCACCTACTATAGCCATTCACTGCTTTGCCAAGCCGAGTCTCCATCCTCTTGGTCTCCTCTGTTTCCATAGCTACCGTGCCAGGGACGTAACAGGGGCTCCATCGATATTCAGAAAGCCTCTGCTTTGTTTTATGAATAAAACAGCTCTGATGAGGTCCCCTGTTCCCACTCACAGACCCTCGGCTTCCGCCCTGCACAGGCCTCCTGCAGAGAAGGTGGCGTGGGAAGGTAGCATCTCCACTCCCGTGTCCCTGCCATGACAGGAAGGAGAGGGCCAGGTGGCAGGACCAGGCCTGCAGCAGCTGCCTGCAGCCCAGAACAAAGTGGGGTTAACGAGAGCAAATTACAGGGGCCTCTGCAAAGCAAGGGCCTTTGATGGCCGTGGGGCACGGGCTGCACGGGACTTGAGCTCTTCCCTACCCCTGCTCTCCTGTCCAGGCCTAGGAGCAAGCTGGCACAGGATGGCAGTCATTGTGGAAAAAGAATAGGAAAGCTTTTTATGCATTCTGTACAAAGGTCTCTATAGCATAGCTTTAAGAAGTAGAAGTGCAGGACCATAAACATCGAAAACCACCGTTTGTGTCAGGTAGAATGGCGCACACCCAGCATCCCAGCACTCAGGAGGCTGAGGCAGGAGGATCGCTGTGAGTTCGAGGTCAGCCTGAGTGATAAAGTGAGTTCAATCCAGCCTGAGCTGCAGTGTGAGATGCTGAGGTAGAGAACTGTCTCAAAAACACAAAAACCAAAAAATGAAAAAACAGAAAACTACTTGTGTTAAAGGGAGAGAGAATCGATACACAATTTTTTACACCAACACACAATGTCTGAAAGGGAGGGACCAGCAGCACAAAGACCCCGGCACTGACTCCAGGGACAGGAGGGGACCTCCATGAGCGTTTGCACCTTTTGCCTGAATTACCCATTTTGGAGATAGAGCACAACTGAAATTTCAAAGAATACGAGAAAGGGACTCAGGGGCAGGGCAGAAGGGAAATGAGGACCAGAAAGCTGCGGTTTATAAATTCCCCCTTGGCTTTTGCCTCCATATCCTTTTGAGGTTGTTAGGATCACTGTCCAAGCCACAGAAAGGCCCAGTGACCTTTTCCAGGTCATCCAGCTAGCAGGTGGTAGAGCTGTGATTTAAAATACCTGACTCAAAGCTCTGAACCATTATGTTAGCGTTTGCATAAGAGTTTGTTCAATCCTCCAGATTGCCTTTGGAGAGGGTGATGGTTTTCGCCCTTATACGAGATGTGATTGAAAAATACAGTGTGTGTTTAAATAGATTGGTTACAGTAAGAGACTCACGGCCACTATTCCCCTCCCTTTGAACACACTTACCGTCCTTCTTACCACCTTCGGGAGCAGTCCTGGAGTCAGTCCTCTTCTGTGAGTGGCTTTAGCGGTGGCATTGTGACTGCCTTGATGTCCTAAATCAATTCAAAATGTTCACCTCTCGTGATCCTTTTAGCTCTGCGGGAGAGCGGGAAGTCACAGTGGTGCCCCCTACAGTGACGGAGGTGCTGCAGAAGACGTCAAGGAGGCTGGCTAAGTGTGAGGGAGACAAAGGGGTGCTCTGGGGAATGAATGCAACGTGTCTTTTACTGCAATGGACTTTGAACATTCAGTGTCTTTGATCACCCATGTGAACAAGAAAGTAAAGGCCCAGAGAGATGATGCGACCGGTCTGAGGGAAAACAGTCCCTAGAGAGGACGCGTGAATACTCAGGTCTGCCGTTCACCAGCAGCTACTCCCTTCACGTCAGAGGTCCTGCAGCTCAGGCTACAGGCCTCTGGCTTATCCAGCGGGAGGAGCTGTCCCGCTCTCCTGGGAGGCTGTTGCTGGGCTCCTTCCCCCAGGCAGCTCTTATGGCATCCTGGCTGAGGCGTCTGCTTCCCTCTTCCAGGGCTCGCTGAGAGCCGTAAGCTGCGCATTATTCCTGAAATGCAGGACACAGTGGAGAGCAGGGCGGGTGAGGGGTGGGTGGATGGATGCACGGATGGACAGATGAATATCTTCAGAACGCAGAGGCAAGATCATTCTGACTCTAAATTAACGCTTCTCAGAGAAGAGAGCTTTGAACCAAGCGAGAAAGGACTGGTGAGGAGAAGAGTGCAGAGAGCAACGAGGCTCCTGGGGGAGGCCTGAGGGTACCCTGCACCATGGCACCCGCAGGGAAGGCCGAGGGACGTGGCAAGGCCCATCAGTGAGCTGCCGGGGCACCAGAGGGCTGCAGAGAGGCCAAGAAAGAGGTCGGCTGGAGCCAGGCTGCAGCGGGCTGGGAAGCCAGGCGGCAGCATCCCTGCTCCTCCACCCCGTGGGCAGTGTGGCAGCCGGGAGAGGTGAGCTGCCCGCCTGTGCACCCAGCCAGACTCGCCCTCCACACCCCAAGCGCACCCTAAACTACCCTGATTGCCAAGAAATCCTCTGGCTCTGGGTTCAAGTCCCAGCTCTTCCAGGAATCATGAGGCTGGGGTTAATCCCTGCCCCTCTCCTCCAGGTCCCACCTCCTGGTGCTCCAGGAAGTCACTTTCACATGGGAAACAATGGAAGGATGCCACCCAGGAGGACCTCCCAGCGGTGACCCAAGCCTCACTCCGCAAAGGCCAGGGCAGGCAGGGAGCCTGTGTGGGACCCGGAGGCAGCTGGGAGGCGGGCCTCTGCCCAAAGCCAGAGTTGGTGCTGGGGGATGGAGATTGGCCCTACCCCGAGGAGGCTGTGACTTCCTGCTCGGCAGTCAGAGCCCCTCTGCATCCTGGACCCACTTCTATTCCTGTCTCCCACCTCGTACGATCCAGAGGCTCCCCACTGCCCTCCGAACAAGCCAGGGAGGAGATTCAGCCCTCGAGAACATTAAGGGAAATAACACGCATGTCCTGCACTCAGCAGGGAACCTGGCCCAAGGTGGCTTCTTGGTAAACTTGAGCTTTCTTACTGTTTTTGCTGCATTCGGGGAACAACCAGGGTATCTGGCCTTGGGCATCCTAGCCTCACTGCCCGGGGATAGCCCCAGAGCAGGACTCAGATGACCGTTTGGGAGACACAGCAAAGAGGGGCTGAGGAGAGAGAAAAACAGGACACCTCCCTCCCCACCCACACAAAGACGCCAAGCTTCTGATGAACTCACTCCCTTTGAGGTGGACGTGGTGACTCAAGCAAGCCAATGCCTGTGTCAAAACAGGTGAGGTGGCACACACCTGTAACCCCAGCACCCAGGAGGCAGAAACAGGAGGGTCACTGAGAGTCTGAAGTCAGCCTGGGATACAGAGTCAGACCCTGCCTCAAAACAAACAAACAAATGAGCAAAAACCCAAAAAGCTGAAACTTCAGGATCTCAGGTAGGACTGCTCACAGTGGGTTCCCGTCCTGCTCCCCACGTCAGGCTCTATGGGTGGCACGCATGGCACCTGGCTTCAGCCACAGCCCAACTTTCCATGGAAGTTTGAGGAGGAGCCATCAGGAAAGACAGAGGACCTGGTGTCTTCGGACCGTCAGCTGCAAACCCGAGGCTCCAGCTGCCCTGCCCAGGCCGCTGGGATGGAGGGAAGGGCCAGGTGTGTGGCCTGAGGCTGTAGAAGAGAGCTCCAGAGACTGTCAGAGTGCAAAATCCAGTGAGAAAAATTCCCCAGATATGGCTTCTCAGACTTCCCTAGATTTTCAAGTTGTATGTGTTTCCTATGGTATTAGAAAAAAAAATAGCATATATTAAAAGCCAATCTTGGGTTGGCCCGAAACTCGAAACACATAATCTTCAGACTTGGCTGACCCTGCCATTAACACCCTCTGTGATGTTTGAACAAGCCACCCTCTCTCGGGCCTCAGTTTCCCCAGTACGCAGTAGGCAGGATTTCCTTCCTGTTCTGATCATCAGTATGTGTAAAACCAGTGCCATCACTAGGGCATAGAATTACAGATGGCTTTTGCCATCTGCTTGCCATTTCCCTGTTTTCAACGAAAAATGTTCTAGCTGGTGCACAGTGGTGTACATTGGTAGTCCTAGCTACTCAGGAAGCTGAGGCAGGAGCATCTCTTGAGCCTAGGCGTCAGCCTGGGCAACATAGAATGACCCAATGTTAAAAAAGTTTTTGACCTAGCACTTTTTAAAAAGAGTTCAACAGTAATGTGGTCACAACCTGCTTTAGATAACTTATTTTTTATTTTTGGTACTGGGGATTGAACTCATGACTTCGTGCCTCCCAGGCAGGTGCTTGTGCACTGAGCTAAATCCCTGGCCCACCTTTATATAATATTTTAATCCTGGGACAAAATCACCCTCTCTCTTCCCTACTGGAAAGCAAGCCTCATACCCAGGTGACACAAAGGAAAAGACTAAAACCAAGGCACCCTACACTTCAGCAGTCACCTTGTGAATCCCCTGCATAATTCAGATCCCACAAATTCAAAACCATGGAATTCCAGAATGCCAAGCAGATCACAAAGAGCACCTGAAAAAAGAAAATGACCACCTGGTCCTCAGTCCCCTCTCCAACACAGTGGAGTCTCCCTCAGGACAGAGGAGAAGGGCAGTGAAAGGATTTTGCCCCAGATGGGACACTGTAGCCGGTGGGAGCCTGGGAGGCGGAACCAGGTCTTAAGGTCACCTTTCCTCTCCCTAAGCAATTTACCTGTGGTGCCAAATGCATACATAAGCTACATGTATGCCCCCACTCCACGTGTCTGGCAGAGAGAATGCCAGACCCAGAGGATCATGCAGTCTCTCTCCACATTCTTAAAATAAAGGCCACTTTTATTTTATACTGCTTATCTTTTTAGCCGTGCCAAAAATTCTGTCAGATGGTTCCCTTCCGCACCGAAAATTCTATCAGGAAGGAGCCCAATGTCACACAGGTCCTAGTCCAAGAAGGTCTCAGATACCCTTATAGTCTGTAACTCTAAATCTTACTGTAAAGCACTCCATAAACCTTTTACCCGATTCACCACTGTCTTAGTTACTTTTCTTGATGCTGAGACAACACACACCTGACACCCAGAGTGAAGGCGGGAAAGGCTTACTCAGCTCACGGTTTGTAGAGGTTTCAGTCCATCATCAGCTGGCTCCCCTCCCCCCAGGGCAGGGCAGCGTCTCCGAGGAGAAACAGTTCAGAGCAGGAAGAAGGCAGCAAAGCAAGCAACGGGCAAGCACACCCCTGGGCGTTCTGTCCCTTCGGTTTTATCCAGCTCACCCCGACAGGCAGCACTCACACCCTTAATCCTAGTGTCCTGGAGCCCAGCATCACACTCAAGATCCCGCCACCTCTGAAGAAGCCCCAGCCATGACCACAGGAGGCTTTGTGGGGACATCTAGATGCAAACCATCACAACCACTTTTCACATCTGACCCTGTGTTGGTGACCACCCTTTCCTCTCCCATACAGGTCCACACGCCTGCTTTCATGGAAGTCAAAGACAGCGTCTCTATTCTTTGATGTCTGTTTCCTAAAGCAGGAACAGTCCCTCCCCTCAAAAAGGAGCAATTCCTTCCGTAACCATTGTACAATGGTCAAAATCAGGGATCACAGCTATGACGTAGTGTCACCTGTAATCCATAGTGCACATTCTGACTTCCCCCCACCATCCAAATAATGGACCAGCACCTCGCCCTGCCCCACCCCCAGCTCAGAAGCAGTGTTGATCTGTATCCATCGCCCCTGGCCTGGGCACTTCCCTCTCCCCCTCCCTCTCCCCCTCCCTCTATCTCTATCTCTATCTCTATCTCTATCTCTATCTCTGTCTCTGTCTCTGTCTCTGTCTCTGTCTCTGTCTCTATCTCTATCTCTGTCTCTATCTTGCAGCATGATGATGTCTCCTTGCTTTGGCCCCAGCCCCTGCCTGACCACCCCTCAGCACCTCTCTTGCTCCTGACTTCCGCTTTCCAGCTCACCCAGACCCCATGCCCAGAGCTGCTGTTGGGAGGAGCAACAAAGCCTGAGCACACAGGGGGGCACTCCAGCCTCTGTCTCTGCACACCCAGGCTTGCACACAGGGCACACCCGCGGCCATGGCCCCCAGCTTCCCCGTCCTCTAAAGACAAGTAGGGCACAGGACCCCTCACCCCAGGATGCTTCAGTTAGGAGCATCCCTACCTGGGAAAGGGAAGACGGACCCAGGCTGTGTCATTGGCAGCTCCAGGCTGACACTGTCTCTGACATCATCTGTCATTTCTGCTTCTTTTGTGGTTTTCTCCCTAGAAATTTCTATAGAAACATCCTCTGTCTGAGTGGTGGTTACATGAGTGTGTACAGGTGTAAAAATTCATCCCTCTGAATTTCATAGATGCTTCTCTTCACTCTGTATCTCAATCAGGTCATGTGTGTGTGTGCACACATGCGTGTGTGCATGGGTGTGTGTGGGTCAAGAATCCATAGTTCAAACACAACATAGTGGAGTCAGGCTGTGAGAGCAAAAAGGAAGCATTGTGCCTGATTTTGCCTCACCCGGCTGGGGTAGTTGAGGCCTGATACTTTGTAGACACTAAATAAATACTATTGAGTAAACAGATGAATTAATGCAATGCTGTGATTATATTCTTTAACATGAAACATGGTTATAATATCCTGCTAAAAGGAGTAAACAGATGGTAGAATAGCAGGTAAGAATGATCTCATTTTTATGAGTCATGTTCTTTTTAACACTTAGTCCAGAAGAAAATATCAACATCCTAATAAAGGTTGCTTGAGTGGAAAAATAAAGAATTGTTTTTATCCTTTGTACTTAAAAAAAATTTTTTTTGTCTTTTTGAGACAAAAAAAAATTTTTTTTGTCTTTTTGAGACAGAGATTCACTATGCAGGTCAGGCTGGCCTTGAACTCACTCTGTAGCCCAGGCTGGCCTTGAATAATCAGCAATCCTCCTGCCTCAGCCTCCCAAGTGCTGGGATTACAGGCATGTGCCACCATGTCTGGCTTAGAAATATTTTTCATAACAAATATAAACTGTTTGGGTGAAAAAAGCAAGTATTATCCTGAAAAGTTATCGATAAAAATCTCCACAGAAACAGGGCTAGGGCTGGATCACTCCAGGACTGATTTATGTGTCTAAAGAGGGATGATCGTACCCACGGTTTCCCAAGCTTATCTGACCAGACACCTATTATAGTTCCAGTGTTGAATATTGTAATCTCTTATAACATTGTAATCTCTGATCTTGTCCTCCTCATGGTTCAGAAAGCTTATACATATAATCCCATTGAAATTACTGGAATCCCAGCAAGTTAATTCCAATCTACCACCACCAATGCAACCCACAGTGAGAGTACAGACACGAAGACATATTCAAAGTTACAGGCAGCCACGGGGGCCCTGAGCCCAGTCCAGGTGAGGAAACACAGGACAAAGGCCTTGATCCAACACCTCACCCAGAATTTATTGTCTCATGAAGAAGGGAGTGGCCTGAGGGTGAGTGATGGTGAGATTAGCAGGAATTACGTGAGTACTGCAGCTGGGCTGGACCGGCAGGGAGCAAGCACCGCTGCAGTCTGCAGGGAGAAAGATATGCAAAAAGACCGATCTGCATAACTCAACTGAGGTAGCATTTGAATGATTTAGGAAGCTGTTGCTTCAGTTTCTGATATGTAAACTTTGTGCCTGAGAAGTCCTAGCCTCTTATGTTGTGACTGGGACCCAACTGACGCTCCTGGAGCTACGTGGCTCTGCCATCCCACTGCGCTCAGCCAGCTCAGCCATTTACATGGAACACAGTGCAGGAAACAGGAAGCTCTCTGCTGGCTTCAAGGACTGCATATCAGTACCTCGGCCGGCCTCATTTACATTGTTTAGAGCCAACTGAAAGGAGAAAGAAATGGCGTAGGCAGCTCTGTACATATCAGTGCATGCAGGATTTGGTTTAACTAATGTTGAAGCAATTGTTCTGCATTCAAGGGGAGTCACCTAGGTCATCTCCTACAGACACCCTCTGGGGAAATGATGTCCTTCCTAAAGAGAAAAACCTAGGAGAAAAACGAAGTCCCCAGTAATTACATGAGACCGTACATCAGCCTGGGGCTGCTGCATCCAAACCCTTCACACGTGACAAAAGCAAATCTTCTTAGGATGCTGAGGTTATCCGGCCTTTCGGCAGGGCTGCTTTAATCAGTGCCGGCTTCGCACAGAGCTGGATGCTCCGGAAATGGTCAAAGACTGAACTACGCTGTTACTTTGAGAGCTCCACAGGTGCCAGGATCCCTCACCCCAGAAGGTGCTGCTCTAATGCTTCCTCGTGGGGCTCCTGAGGTGGCCCTGGACACACAGCAATCCCTCTGCTCCCCAGGAGCCAGCCCAGTGAGTTAGAGATAGAATTGAGCTCCGGGGCCTGGAAGAATCCCCAGGCTGGGCACAGCAGAACCCAAGTGTGCAAGGACTTGGTGGAGAGTTACAGCTGCAGCTTCTCAGCTCAAGTGGGGAGGCTCCTACCGAGGGACGAAAACTACAGGATCTCACAGCAGTAAGCGAAATATGAAGATGGCACTCACTGTCCGACAGAATGCCAATTCCCCTCCCCTGCAGCCTCTGGCCTCTCCCCGAGCATCACTACTTCCCTGAGTGGCTCAGAAGAAGCTCTTCCTTAGGTTTCTGCCTTTGACCCTGGTCTGTCCTCGAGGACTGCACAAGACAGTCATCCTTGCACAATTTCTCATGAGAAAATGTTTCTCCTTCATTTGCGGAATCATAAAAATAGCTACCAGGAAAGTGGTATTTACTGCGCTAGACACTTCACTCACCCCACCACATTTTACATTCACGATGGTACCGTGATACAGGGATCAGTGCTGTACCCACTTTAGAGCTGAAGACCTTAAATCTTAGGAGAAGTGAAGAAACTTACCCAAGATTGCTCAGCCAGTAAGTGGCAAAGCTGAGATACAACATGCAGACTTTTCATGCTCTAAAATCCCTGACAGTCACTACCGCCATCTCCCCCTCCTGTACACACTCACGCACAAGCACTAACACATCTGGGGTGGATGAACTAATGGGCAACTTGTAACACCCAGCTGAACTGAGTCAGCGTGGTGCTGGGTGTGGAAGGCCCCCCTGAGGACTGTTGCCAGCAGCATATAAGCAGAACAGGAGGGGAACAGAATGCTGGTGATCCTCCTGGAGAAGCTTGTCATGCTGGCTTCCTGATATGAGCTCAGCTGTTACCACTGGAGGAGCTCGGGTCCTTGCTGTCACTGAGGAGGGCTGCATTTTTTGGGGAGAAGCTGGGTCTTTACCTGAGACTCACTTCCTGGCTCCGGTACAGACTCCTTAGCTGCTGGCACAGATCCTTCATCCCACTGGTGCAGGCTTTCTAGCTCCCACCACCGACCTTTGGGCCTTCCCAGTGCAGATCTTTGACACTGACTTGCATGAGACATTGTCATGGGCTCTGGGTCTTCAGCTGGACTCATGCAGGACATTACCATGGGATCCAGGCCCTCAGCTGGATTCTTTGGGTCTCAGTGTGGACAGATTTCCTGCACTCTTTTGCATTTGACTCTTTGGGTGAATATTGTAAAATAACCCTATAAACTATGTGTCCTGTTGTAAGTCTTTTCTCTTGTAAACTCGGACTACGACAACCCCATACTGAGCCTTCTCCAGTGATATCCACAGTGCAAACTGCGTGGTGTTACAGTGAAAATTCCCACATGGTTCCGGGCAGTGGGAGAGGGCAGGACCTTCTACGCCACGCCCATCTCCGTTCCCCAGATTGCTGTCTGGACATTCCCACTGTAGACCACAGGTCCTCAGTCCGCTGGGCTCTCCTCCCCTCACCCCAGAAGACTCCGAAGGTCCCATCAACCAGTGTCCCTACCCAACCACGACCTCAGGCAGGTAATCCAGACTCGGCTCGCTTTCTTTACCCTGCTGGTTTGGCAGCAGGACTGGTGCCATGAGAGACTGTCCCTTGAACTCACCACAGCCGAAGAGAATCTTTCTCTGCAAGGTCAGTAGGAGCTTTAGGAAAAGGAAACTCCCCTCACCCTGTGGGTTAGTAAATGAAAGGACAGAACCCTGAAGGGGTGAGGCCACTGTGTCAGCTTCCTGCTGCTGCAGGGGTAGATCACCCCACCGCAGAGGTTCCCTGTTTGCCACCTGACAGCTCTGGAGGTCAGGAGTATTAACATGAAGGGACGGCAAGGCTGTGCCCTGCTGGGAGCCATTCTGCTGCTATGGTTTGGATTGTGTGCCCCAAAGGCTTGGCCTGAACTTGAGGTGCTATGGGGAGGCAGTAGAATCTTCAAGAGGTGGCACCTCGCTAGAACTCCCCAGTCATACTGAGCTGTGCACTGGGACGCTGGCCCTTCTCCTCTCCTTGCTTCCTGGCCACCATGAAGTGAGCAGCCTACCAACAACGTCCTGCCGTAATACTCTGCTTCGCCACAGGCCGAAGGCCACAGAGCCAAACAACCATAAACTAAAGCCTCTGAAATCGTGAGTCAAAATAAACCTTTCTTCTTTGTAATTTGATGGTCTCAAGTATTTTGTCACAGTAACAGAAAGTTGACTAATACCATGGGAGACTGTATTTCTTTGATTTCCCCGGCTTCTAGAAGCCACCTACATTCTAGGTTCATGGCTACCTCCAACCTCTTCAAAGCCAGCAGGCTGTCTGTCTTTCTTGCCTCTGCTTCTGTCATCATATGTTCTATTCTGACCCTTCTGCCCCTGTCATAAGGATGCTTTCACTTCTGGGTTCGTCTGAATGACTCAGATGCTAATCTCTTCCTGCTAACCTCAGGATCCTGAACTAAAGCCCTTTTGTCCTGGAACGTAACACATTGTGGGTTGGGCATTAGGACTGTACATCTTTGGACCGGTTAGTCAGCTTGCCACAGCCATCCGCGTGGTGGACACTCATCCATCAGAAAGAGCAGGGCTGACGGTCCAGCTCCCTTGGAAGGGAACCTCTGTAATTGCTGGTTGCCTGGACCTGTGAATTCTCATTTGCTTAAGCTAATTTGATCTTGGTCTGCATCATTTACACCCAATTAACTCTAGCTACTGGTTGGGATTTCCCTAAGCAGCTTGGCTTTTCAAGGGCAGGTTCTCTGCCACAGCGACCATAAATTCAAAACCAACACCTTAGCGCGCGCACACACACACACACACACTCACACGTTTGAAGAGTAACAGGTCTGAACAGAGAAACTGGAGTTATTTGGGGAGCTCGAGCGGTCTAGGGGAAGTCAGCACTGGAGGAGCAGGGGTCCTGGGTAGAATCTGAGCCCTGGTGGGATGCAGCTCAGGAAACCCCACAGCTGCCTCGGTTCCCCTTCTTCATCCATCCAGAGGATTTCCTGGCTGGCACTAGTGTGTGTCCCGCTCTAACCTTCTAGAATGTTCCCAGAGGCCTTCGTGCTGGCAGCACCCGGGTTGCTCTGTTTCTATCACACCAAAAGATGGAGGGTGTGCAAAGGAGTAAGCAGCCTTCCCCATCTCCTCCTCACGCAGCTTCTGCCAGGGCAGCAACAACTGGAGAAAGCCAAGATGGGCAGGGAAAGAAGCAGCTCTCTGCTCCAGCTGCTCCACCCCCACACACACACACCTACACACACACACACACGTCCCACAGAGCTCGTCCACCATGCAGCCACAAGCTCCTTGACTAATTCACAGACCAAGCAAGAGAACACTTGGGGTTTACTTGGTAGGTTTTCTATTTCTAGAAGTTTTTTTCAATAACACCTTAAAGAATATTAAGAATAAAATCTTGTATTTTATTTTTTACTTTTTTTTGGAAAGCAAGCCATCAGGTGACCAGGTCTCCTAGGAGCCTCCTTGTTAAGCTTCAGGAGAGGTGAGTTTGGGGTGCAGAAATCAGTCAGAGCTAGGCCCAGCCCAGCTGCATTTCACCTTCCAGCACCTCCCAGAAAGATGAGTTCCCTGGGAGAGGTGACCGCGGCATTTCAAGTCTGTTTGTAATGCAAGTAGCAGCAGAGTTTTGAACTTTGTCCTCTTGGATGGTCACCTTCCCTGCTGGAGCTTAGCTGACCACACCATGAAAGCACTGGCGCTGGGTGAGGAACCAGTGGCAGGTGACACAGGCGGACACGGGCACTAGAGGAGCTGCGATGCTTTGCTTCTGGGACTGGCTACCCAGATGTGCTCGCTCTGGGAATGTTCAGTGAGTTGTCTGTTTATTGCTCGTGTACCCTTCTGTAGGTGTGTTTTCTTCAACAAAAATTATAAAAAGGATAGGAAGCAGGGCGTGGTGGCGCACGCCTGTAATCCCAATGCTTGGGAGGCTGAAGCAGGAGGATAAAAAAAATGGGAAAAGAACTGGATTTGAACAAAAAAGAAAGAAAGTTGGATGTGAATTGGTCACTGCTGGAACAGAGAATCAAGGGTCCGTGACTCCTGCACCCCTGCATATGTGTTTAAAATGCCCCGGATTAAAGATTCAAATCAGAGCGCTGCTAGCTGTCACATTTGTCCCTGACTGTCCAAGGGTGCAGGAGAAAGGACCAGGGAAATCTACAAGTCATGCGCTTCAAAGCAGAAAAAGGAAAACCAGCCCAACACAGCTAAAACAGAGCTATCAGAAAACAAGGAAAAATCACACTTTGTCCTGGACACGGTTGCTTTGTCTGGACCTGGTTTCAGGTGGCGTCTGGTATGGAGCACAGGAAATGAACTGAGTGCTTGAAGACATGGCTGTTTATTTAAGTTGTCCATAAGAACAATTTATGGGCGGCTTTTCGGCTGTCACAGCGGCATGAGCCAGGCCGGTTCAACTGTGGGCAGGAAGCCGGGGAGAGGGCAAGTGGATGCGGACCCTCTGGTGTTTGGCTTGACCTTGGCACACTGTGTGCCGTGTCGCCCCTGCAGTTGAAGAGGTTATGAAACATCCCTACAGAGTAGCAGGAGTCAGGTGTGGTGGCGCACGACCACCATTCCAGTGCTCCGGAGGCTGAGGCAGGAAGAACACAAGCTCAGTCCCAGCCTGGGTCTTGGAATGACTTAGCAAGACCCTTCCTTAGCTCAGCTGCATAAGCACCTGCCTCGCAAGCAGGCAGTCGTTATTTCGATCCCTGGTACCGATAAAAACGAAAAAAAAAAGACAAAAAAAAAAAAAGAGAGAGAGACAGAGAGAGAGAAAGCGCGCGCACACACAAGTCAGCAAACTAGTGATGAGACCCTGGGTTCAGTCCTGGGTATCGCCCCCAAAATAAATGTATATTTATGTTGTTGTCAAATAGATAGTGTTAGCTTTTTGTTACTGCAATCAAATACCTGAGAAAATCAACTTAGAGGAGGAAAGGTTTCTTTTAGCCACTGGTTGGCTTGAGAACTGTGGGAGAGGCAGACATGTCAGGGCGGAAGGTGCTCACCTCATGGTGAGCAGGAAATCTGCTCACTCATGGCAGCCAGGGGCCAGGGACAGAGTGCGCCCTCCAGGGCAGTGGACCTGGAGGATCTGCTCCTCCACCTCGGCCCCAGGTCCTTGTAGCCTGTTCAGCGGTGAGCTCCCGCTGGGACCCTCAGGAGATAGAGGGTCTCCTGATAGAGAGAGAACATAGCAGGTGGGTTTTTATCATCCTCTAGTCACAGAGTCGCTGAAGGTCTCCAGTGAGAGCCGAGGGTGGTACCTTCGATCTGTTCTGCACACCCATTGCCATGTCTGAAATTTCCAGCCTTGCAATGACATCTCCGGGGACTCCTAATGAGACAGGATAACTTTATCCAGATTTCATCTCTTCAGGAGATTGTTTCTCACCCAAGCTGGTCTGAAAAAAATAAAGAGGGAGACTCTGAAGGACGGGAAAGGAAGGCTGGTACTGGTTATTGAGGGGTGAGCTTGAGGGTCTGGGCCAGGGGCAGGACCGGGAAGGGAGCGTGGCAGCCGTGCCAACCTCTGCAATCTCGTTTTGCCTCGGGCTGGCCACAAGCCTGAACCACAGAACTGTGAAGTGCCGCCAGACAAACGCACACGGCAAAGAGCTGTGTGTGCCAGGGATACCCAGTCCTACTGGTGGCTGGGGTACAGTAGCACGCGGTGTGAGGCTTTGGGAGCGCGTAGCATTTAGAAAGCAGAGAGGAGACCAGACCACCTGCACCTCCCCGTGCCACAACCCCTGTGGCGAGGGACCGGGAGGTTACCAAACACTGCATGAGAGCAGAGCAGGGAATGAACCCCACTATCTGAGCCTCAGGGAGGGTCCGGGGAGGAGCCAGGGGTCACCTCGTGTGCTTGCACAGCTGCAACAGCAGAAAATGAGCACATTCAGCAGGACTCTGAAATTCTAGCTGAAGCTCAGGGCCATCCACACCCTGCTCCCTGGAGCTGGGAACAGGAAACACCTAGAGGAGCTCAATGGAACAAATCATGTCACCCGTGGATCTGAACCAGACACTCCCTGATTGTGAGGGAAGATTGTTCCATTCATCATCCGAGGCTGCAGGGAGCGGGGTAAAGCCGAGATCGGCCCCCAGAGCTTGGTCTGGGGCTGCTGAAGGGGCCTCTAGCATTTCTCTTCCTCTCTTCCTGTTCAAAGCTGGGCTGACCTGCAAAGCTCTGCTAAGGTCCCTTCTGGTTCACAGCAACTCTCTCCCCAGTGATCTCTGCTGAGCACGCAGTAGGAAAGAACCCTTAAGAAAAGCCTGGAGCTAGATGGAAATGGAAGCAGGGCTGTGGCCCTCTCTCACATTATGAGTGGGGAAATCGAGGCCCAGAACAGCAAAGGCAGGATGGTGGCCCTCCACACAGTGGCAGATGGCCCGTGGGATTTCCCTGGGGGAATCTAAGAGGTCCCTAAACAGCCAGGTAATTTGCATTATAAGAAATCAATACTGCTTTTGTTGTTGGCGTTTTGGGATAAAGAAATTATACAGCACATCGTCCCTTAGAAGTCAGTGACCCACCAGGAGTCTTTGGCTATGAGGAAAGAAACGGACTCCAGGTGATTCTGCAGGTGGGAGTGGAATGGAAAGACGTGGGGTTTGTTGCAGAGCAGAAGGGAGGGCTGGGAGCCGAGCAGCCTTGGGAATCCAGGTAGGAGGCGGAGCCTGTCAACAGTCGCCAAGGAGACAGGTTTGATCAGCACCGACCGCCCTGTAGCCTGTATCAAGATAAAAGCTCAGAGGCAGAGCAGCCAGGCTGAGTCACGGCCAGAGCTGGGTGGGGCACCTTCCCGGGCAATTCTGCCAGGATCACAACCACCATCAGAAGGAAATCAGGGTGCTCTTACCAGCAGTGGGGGATGGTGGGGAGCTGCTCATTCTGCACTTTCTTGGTTTGGAGCATGGATTAGCAAATTGCACCCCTCCCCGCCCCACTTGCCTGTTTTGGAAACATTTTATTGGAACACAGCTGGGCATACCTCCTGCTCAGATCTATTGCCTGCGATCGCTTTCACACCAAGGTTCCCTTACTATGTGACCTTTCAGAGAAAAGTTTGCTGGTCCCCAGTTTAGGTTGCTATGCCACCTCCACCAGCCCCCGATGGCCTGATGTCCAGCAAGGTCTTCAGTCAGAGGCCTCCTTTATCAGTCTGCACCATGCCGAGTTTGAGCTGTGCGTCCTTTACCTAACTTTGCAGCTGTCTTAAATTACCCCCTGTTGTGTACAGCACTTAAACTAGTGCAGGTAATGTTATTAAAACCGGAAAGCCTTTGCTTCCCACTTGTTAGGGTGGCTATTGTTGGAAAAGAAACCAGTGCTGGCGAGAGCATGGAGCAAGTGTAAACTCTTGTGCAGTGCTCATGGGAAGGTAAATGCTGTAACCACCGCCGAAAATAATGCCGCGGCTTCCAAAAAAATCACGCTGGGAAAGCCCCCGAAGCCAGCAAGGTCTTGAAGGGATATCTGTGCCCCTGTGGTTCCCAGGCATGCAGTTTGAGATGGCCAGAAGCAGGAGGAGGCCAAGTGGTCATCGACAGAGGAATGGATCAACATAACATGGTGAACGCACCCAGGGACCTGTGCTGCAGCCTTGGAGGGGGGGACATTCCGACACGCGCTGTGACACAGATAGACTGGTGTTACTATGCTGGGCAAAGGACACCGGAAGAGAAGAGCCGTGTGACTTCTCACCTCATGTCACACTCATGGATACAGAAAGTCACATGGTGATTACCAAGTGCTCTGGGAGGGGACGGGGCAGTCATTATTTAACAAGTGCAGTTTCTGCAAGGTGATGATGAGGCGGCTCCCAAAGGCCTGGTCCCCGGGCACCACGGGCACAGCCTCGCAGAGGGAGACGAGTTCCCGGTCTCAGCTCTGCCGCACGCTCAGTCCCCTTCCTTGGAGGAAGTCTCCGTTCTGCTGTGTAAAAGTGCAACCCTGTGTCGTCACCTCTGACCTTGCCATTTGCAAGGGTTTGTCCCCCTGGGAGACAAACTAGCTGTGGTTTGCAGCTGAAATGTTCTCCACTTTTGCACAAGCATTGAAGAAGCTAGACCCTTGGCTGTCACACTCTGCTTCTCTGCTCCCTGGCGTGGGCACTTTGCTATTAGCAACAGGACATCACTGGACTCCATTAGACGCTTATTCTGCATGTAATTTTGAGCATCTGTAAGGTTCTAGGCATCCGGCTTGCTCTGTGGAGACAGGGAGAATGGGATAGTGGTTTGGAGCTAATGTGCTAGAAAAAAGAACAGTGTCTCCAGAAAGAGCCACAAGTTCCTTTCGGGTGGAATGTAAACTGGGAAGTAGGAACGAGTAGAAAAAGCCCAAGGAGAAAAGCAAGATGAGGGTCTTCCTCCATTTTACAGAGAAATTCTGTGGACAGCACCTTGTTCAAGTCACAGAGCTGGCGAGAAGGCCGGGGGTCACGTGCCTGAGGGAAGCGGTAAGCACTGTAGTGTTTCTTTATCTACAGTGCCGGGGATTGAAGCCAGGGCCTCATACACGCTAGGCGAATGCTCTGCCTCCCAGCTGTTTCCAATCCAAAGTAGCCAATCTAGACTGCATGGTAGAGACCTCTGAGCAGGTGGCGTTTGAGATGAGCATTTAACAGCAAGAAGCAGTCGACTTGCGGAAGGTATAGATGCAGCTTGTGCAAAGACCCTAGATGGCTTGTGTCTAGATCTTCCCCCAGTGCCTCATGCAGTCACAGTGGGGCTTTTTCAGAGGTGGCTGGGTCTGGAGTGTGCGACACTGGGATTGATTCATGATTCAGTGCCAGACTCAAGGATGGAGGATTAAGGGCATGAGTGCCGCCCGCCCTAAGTAGCCTGGTAAGACATGAGGGATTGAAGGAGCTACGGTTGTTACTTGCTTGCTTTGCTGCCTTCTGCCTGCCATGCAGTGTTTCTCCTCTGCCTCAACACCCTGCCTTGGAGCCAGCTGATGATGGACTGAAACCTCTACAAACTGTGAGCCAAGTAAACCTTTCCTCCCTTGACTTGTAGGTGTTGGGTATTTTGTCTCAACAATGAGAAAAGTAACTGCGGCAGGGATAGGACCCTAGTAGGCCAGTGAAGGGCGTATTTGGAAATTAACAATAACATTGATATGTCTGGAACTTATCCAGGGTGGTCGTAGGATATGAGGTTGGAGAAGAACCCAGGGATGAACTGGAAAAAGCTGTAAGGATTTTGAGTGTTACAAAAGCCTTTGAAAGGTGGTTTTTTAAAATTTATGTATTTATTTATTTATTTGGTATTTTTGAGACAGGGTCTCACAATGCAGTTCAAGCTGGCCTTTGTAGCCCAGGCTGGCCTCGAACTTGCAGCAGTCCTCCTGCCTCCGCTTTCTGAGAGCTGGGATTACAGGCATGAGCCATGAAGGGTGTTTTAAAATGATTGTACTCACTGGGAGTTTATTGTGAACCCCTCTATTTCTCCATTCACCTGTAAAC
Source organism: Cavia porcellus (assembly GCF_034190915.1). Lineage (NCBI taxonomy): Eukaryota > Metazoa > Chordata > Mammalia > Rodentia > Caviidae > Cavia > Cavia porcellus. The sequence goes on from NW_026947502.1 coordinate 6,777,054, forward strand.
AGAGCTCTTGGGGTCATGCAAGGTGAAGCAACACCTCCCTAAGCCCCATGCGCCTCCAAGCACCCCTAGACTGAGAACTCTGGGGTGCCAAGAACTTTCCACAGATCACTCATCGGTGTCAATCAGATGTCATCTCTGAGAAGCCAGCAGGGCATGCTGGGCTCCTGAGGGTCTACGCTGGGCTCCGTGATTCCAAGGGCTCCCTTCTCCCCAGCACTTTGGTCTGGGAGGCTGAGCCAAGTGCGGGCAGATGCTCCCTCACTCTCACCTAAGCCTTTAAGAGGTTTGTAACTCCATCATCTCAGTGCCCCTGGGAGGGAGCTGCGGCAGATTAAGCGATCCTGGATCCAGGCACTAAAGAATTCAGGGCCTCTTGGGTTTCTTGGCGAGGGTTCCCGGTGCATGCAGAGACTCTTCTCCAGAACAAGTGAAACTAATTCCTTCCAGGGCCATCAAAAGGCACTCTGTTGGCAAGAGGCTGCTAAGGCCTTATCTCAGGAGCCCTCTGTCGGTGGGAGGAGCCCTCGGTTGGTGGGAAGGCCAAAGTGAGTAGCTCAGGAGGCAGGACACCCCTGGACAAGCGAGAGGACTCTGGCAGGTTAACTGTGGGAAGGTCAGGGCTCAGGTGCTTCTGCAACTGGTCCTCAGGAATTTTCCACTATCCTGGGAATAAAGGGGAACAGGAGAGGAAGGGGAGGGGAGAAGGGATCAGCTGCTTAATCCTGCAGAGGCAGCGTGTCAGGTATCACCCCTTAACTATACTCAGAAAGGCTTTGTGTCCCTCCAGTCAGCTGCCACCTCTGAAGGGTTGTGTTTGAGGCCCCTTCCCACTGCCCAAGGTGGGCATTTTGCAGATTAAAATCCAGCCCAACCCTCTGCTTTTCATGCACGAGGAGACCAAGGCTGCAGAGATGAGTACCTCCCCAGGCGAGCCAGGAGAAGAGGCAGCCTTCTCCTCCGCCCCAGGAGCAAGTGGAAATTGGAGCATTTGGGAGAACATTTTAGCAACACCTGTCACTGACTTAGACACACATATTCCCCGGCCAGCAGCTACCCTTCCGAGAATTCACCATACAGAAAGCCCAGCGCAGGGTACAGAGACACACGTACACTGTTCTCTGTGGCATGCATGGTTGGTGCAAGATGCCTCAAGAGGCAACACAGCGTATGCTGGTCACCAGAAGGTGCTGTGTGAAAGCTGATCCATTCCTATAACGAACCACTATGCACTCCCTGGAAAGGAAGAGGCAAATACAGCCACCGTGATGGACAGTATGAGCGGTGTTTCAAATTTAAAATAAAAAGGACGGCATAATGTCCTGTGTGCAACAATAAGTGTGTCTAGAGATAGATACCAAGGTCTATGTACGATTCTATTATTGTAATATTTCTATTTCTAGAAAGATATGCAAGCAGTCTCAGCAGTCGGTTTACTCGGGTGGCGGCCTTCTTCATGGTTTGAGCTTTCTTTGGTTTGGTTTGTTTTTACCACATGTGTATTACTTCCATTACAAAAAGAAACCTGGTGGTCGCTGGCCAGGGAAAGTGTAGTTTCCCACTGTGTGCTGGGATTGGGGACAGAGCTGAGCCTCCTGGCTCCTCTCCTTCCGTGTCCACTCGTGGCCTTCTCTTCTGTGGCTGAGAACTGGAGGTGTAGAAACGGCTCTGGGCCACAGAGATGAGGACATTCGAGGGGTTCCGACTCTCACATTTTTTAACTGTGAGTAAATATAGAGTGTATCAGTCCGCCCTGTTTGAGACTCAGTTTCTTCTTACGATGGTGCGTGGGGTGACACAGCGGAGCAGATGACCCCTGGTGCACTGAGACCCCACGGTTCAGGCTGAGTCTCAGAACTGGGGAGCATAAGAGAACCCTGTGGGGGGGGGGTCCATTTTTGAGGTTGGGGTTCCCCCTGCTGGTCTCCACAGGTAGCGCTCCTAAACACGCACCAAGAGGATCTCCACTGTGTAACTTTAGGAAAGGACAGAGGTGTTTGGGGGTGCGGAGACACTTCCTGGCATCTAGCGGCAGGTTCTGCAGAAACCCTAGTCCCTACGATGAATGAGACAGTCGTGGCACGGTGACTCCTCTCACTTCCTGTATGGTTTTTGAAGGAACAAATGATGTGAGCTTTACCTCCGATTTCCCTGTGCAAATGTGAACATGTTTTTGTTTGTTTAGCTTTGCCTGGTTTTGCTCTGCTTTAAGATATCCTGATTCCCATTCATGCTGTAAATCAGGGGATGCTCAGCTCCGTCCCAAACGTGACAAAGTGTTGTTCATCTTATAAAATCCTTGGCTGCCAGTGCTGCCTGTGTGGGGGTCACCAGCTCAGTGCACTGGGTCCGCCTGCATTTGTGGCCCTGTCCCTTGGCAAATATATAACAAGAGAACTTTGCCACTTCCGTTCACAGGTGGAGAACACTGTTAAACTAGCAAACTATGAAATGCAGCTATTTCATTTGTATAAGTTGTTAAAATATATAACATTGTCATGCTGTGTTGCAAACTTTGGTACAGCACAGTAATAAAAAGCTATTGTAAAAAATTATGTATTCCCCCCCCCATCATGCTTTTTTCTTTTTATCTTTTGGAGACAGAGGCTCACCGTGCAGTTTGGGGTGGCCTTGAACTCACTTTGTAGCCCAGGCTTGTCTTGAACTCACAGCAATTCTCCTGCTTCAGCCTCCCGAGTGCTGGGATTGCAGGCATGCACCACCACACTGGCTCCCACGATGATTCTTATGTCTGGGGAAGATGAAAAATTATTGATGCGTCCTTGTTGAAAGCTCTTGTATCCTAGTGGCTCTTGCTGCTCTTCCTGGCCGCTAACCCAGGGATCCCATTCTTTGCTTTGTGCATCAGAATCACCTGGGAATTTTAGAAACACAGATGCCCGGGCCCCTCCTTGACCTGGTAAATCAGGCTGCAGCAGGACACCGGGAAGCACTACCATTAAACCTCGCAGGTGGGCTTTCCCCAAGCAGAAGTCGGGGCCGAGTCGGGATGGAGAGCGCATTTCCCTCCTGTCTGAAACGTCCCTGGTGAGCACTAAAGTCAGGGTTCTTTCCATCCCCACCCCACCCCCGGCAGGATTTTATGAGCTTGTGCTAGCCAGCCGGTCAGATGGGAAGCTCTGAGCCCACTCTGGCAGCAGTCTGAGCTCTGACACCCACTCAATGAGTGGACCTGGGGGCAGTGATGCTCTCTCCAAAGAAAGCAACGAGGTCCAAAGAAAGGCCAGACTCGCCATTCGATATGAAGTTCAGATCCACAGCAAATCATTTCTTGTTAGTAGAAATATGTCCTGCACATTGCATGAGACAGAATTATATTCAATTTTGTGTTGCTTCTCTGAAATTCAAATTTCACCGGCAGTCTTAGGTTTTATCTGGCAGTCCTACTGGTGAGACTATTCTCTGGTTCTCTGAAACTCGGTTTCCCCACGGGGCAAAGGAGAGCGCAGTCTAGCCGGCCTCTGAGGGCCCCTGTGGCTCGGTTGCTGCGAAGCAGCGATCTCATAGCTCAGGCGGCCTTTCTCTCCAGCCACCAGGGGGCGCCCAGGCCTTCCTCATTTCCTGGGCTGGTCCCCCTGGCTCTGGGGGGCCATCTGGAAACCAGGCTGGACGCTGTTATTCAGAAAGGGAGAGGTGGGCATCGGAGAGTCTCTGAAGACAGGACCACGTCAGCCAGCTGCCTGTCCACATCATTTAAAGAGGGAACCGCTTGAGCCCTTGGAGGGCAGCCACTGGCCGGGGCTCAGATGGCTGATATGTGCCCTGCAGTCCTGACCTGGTCCGGGCCAGGGCCCCTTTGCCCCTTAGAGTACTCTTGTTTTTATTGTTGCTGTTTGTTTTGTTTTGTTTTTTGTTTTTCCCATTTCCAGTTGGATGTGTTTAACCCTTGAAGTCTTCCCGAGAAACCAAAAGAGACACCAGCCAGTCCCGAGCAGCCTAGACGGTGACAGTCCTGTATTGTTTCTCAAAGATGCAAGGAGTAAGAAAGGACAGGAATGGAGGGCCTGGGGGTGGGGAGAAAGAGGGAGCCCTCACAGTAAGGTTGAAAGAGGTAGGGGAGGAGGAGGAGGGGAGGATGGTGACAACTGATGAGCTTTCTCCGTGTTAGACGGCCAACTGCTAGGCGGGGACCATTGCTACCAGGATCTCCACCCAGCTGGGCGCTCTGTCCTCCCAGCAGCAGGAACGGGAGGGAGGGGTGCTCTGGGCTCTGGCTCCTTTGGCCTGGGCCCTTCCACTTTGCTTAAAGATGGCCCAAATGCCGTCCTCCTCCCCAAATGCCAGCTGCCCCAGGTGAGCTTTTGAAGAGGGCTCAGGGAGGGAGGGATGGATCTACTGGCCTGGGAGGTGACTTCAGGTGACTCATTTGGCTCTAGTTAGTACTGAATACTTTGTCATTAAGTTCTCCTCAGGACTGATTATGAATCCGAGGTCTCCAGGAGGGTTTCCTTCAGCAACAAACAGAGCCTGGGGTGCCCCACGCCTGCACAGCACCCTTCTTTTCATTGAGTGTGTATTTTTTTATTGTGTTTATCGTTAAGGTGTGTTTCTATTCTTGGTAAATGAAGTTGATCTTCCGGCTAAAATAATGATACAGGTTCTTTTGACTGTCAAGGGTTTTGTGTGTGTGTGTGTGTGTGTGTGTGCACACATGTGCATGTGTGTGTCTGTGTTCAGCTTTAAAGGCAGGGAAGGATAGATGAAGGGTTTGGAAACAGAACACTGCCTGTTGGGATTCTGGGTCCTGAAGGCCTGGTCAACTCTGCCCCAGACAGGAGACAGTAGAGGGGGTCAAAGTTCTGGCTTCCAGCACCCCTTCCTCACTGCCTCATTGTAAGACCGAGGCACCCAAGCCCGCTGTGCGTCAGAGGCGGGGGGCAGAGCTGGCGGGTGGAGCTGACCACCCGGGCTGGCCAGCCCCAGGTCTGCCTCTTCCATCCTTCACCCAGACGGCCAGGGTCACAGCTCCTGCCCTACCTGTAGTGACACCATTCGTGGTGTGTCATTTCCCATGACTGCTCCCTGCCTTTGTCACGCTATTACAGAGAGCTGAGCTGGGACTCAGACAGCAGGATGCCCTCGGGGGAGAGCCGAACAGAGGTGAAACACATCTCAGCTGGAGACCCATCTGTTGGAGGCCGGACCTCAAGATAAAGATGAGATGACCGGGCCTGTGTGCTTTCTCGAGGGACAGACACCAGGCCTAATGAAGCCTCCGTGGACATCAGTCACTGTGGTGGGTGACAATGACCTCTGGACCCATCCTTTCCTAGAAAAAGCTTTGTTCCTTCCAGGCACTCTGGTTACATGACTGGCTTTCCCCATCGGATCCATGTTACCGCAGCACCTGTATGTGTAACCTTACTGGTTGATCATGGCTGTAACCCACATTGTACCCACATGAGTTCTGCTCTGGAAAATTTCCCGACAGCACAGGGTCACTGGGCACCCCATTTGGGTCCCTCTTGCCTCTCAGGACCTGTGTCTTTCCCTCCTAATAAATATCTTCCTACTCTTTTTAACTTCCATTGGTCCTAGAATTTATTCTTTGGTCTTGAGAGAACACAAACTCAGAAGATCAGACATCTAACAGGATGGGGGAGGCGCTGCTGAGCGAATGGATGCCCAGCCAGGATGTGGGCCCCGGGGAGGTGAGGCCCCATCTGACTTCCTCAGGAGACCGCAGGCCGCAGGGACCTCAGAAACATGGAGCAAGTGAGCCCAACAGCATGACAGTCACCTGCCTCCCGCTGTCTCTGCCCAGAGCAAGGGATGCCGAGGTGGGAGCATGCTGGGCTTGCATCCTCCTGTGTCAGGACCTAATCCTGACACATGCTGGCCAATCCTCTTCCTCCTCTCTCCCTTTAAGCATGAGAGAACACCCAAAGTGAGTTATTTTCTTTTCTTTTTAGTGATTGTATTACTTTTGTCATCACAAATATAAAGGGGAAAGTCTCGCCTTGACATCTGACCACTGTGTGGCCCACTGCACCTGAGCACATTTTTGGCCCTGAAATGTCACGGTAGTATGACAGACAAGCTTTGGAAGGGGACCAAGAGCTAGGGAGGGGGCAGAAGGGAGTAGAAGGGGGTGAAAAAAATTACGATGTGCTATGTGCACGCACCAACTCCACATGATGAGTAAAGTCATGTACTGCACAGGTATACTAATAAAATTTCTTTTTTTTTTTTTTTTTGTCTTTTTCCTTTTCATCGGTACCAGGGATCGAACTCTCAACTGCCTGCTTGCAAGGCAGGCGCTTATGCTGCTGAGCTAAATCCCCAGCCCCATAATAAAATTTCTTAATCAGGTAACCCACAGATTTCTGATGAGCTCAAAGAGATCACCCCATTCCACCAAGAGCGCTCAGCTGTCAAGCGCTTGAAACACAGGCAGTGTACTGAGGAGCTGAATTTTAAATCTAAATCCACTCACACTCCTTTATGGAGCTACCATAAAGGACTGTGGGGGCCAGAAATGCTAGGCTCATAGCAAATACACAGTGTATCTAGTATCACTCATAAAACTCCCCCTAGCGACTAACCAATATTGCAACTAATACAGTACTACAATAACGTTAGCACTCTGTTGTACCTTAACTCATGATTGCCCGTACTCTTCCTCTGTTGCACCTATGACAGCTCACAATTTATATTCAACTGCACAATGATTAATGTCTCCTTTCCTGGAGTGTAAGCTCCGAACCTACAAAGGCTTTGTCTGTTTTGCTGCAACTGTGTCCCCCGTGTGATACAGAACAGACACAGAAGTATTTATTGAATACATGAATGAACAAATGTACGATGAATGAGATTAATGAAAGTGCAATAATGAAAATGGGCGGGGCCAGAGGTAATTCAGTTCAAAAAAACGAGCTGAATTCGTGCTCAGAGGACGCCCACATCCTCTGTGTGCTGCCCTGGCACGCAGGTGTCCGGGTGATCACAGAGCACTGTTTGCGGTCCTGTGCACCCATGTCTTTGTGTGTCTCGGTAATAAAGTGGCTGAGACAAAGACACATGCAAAATCACCCGGGAAGGCAGTTTCTAAGTCATTACTTTTTATTTTGAAAGATTCGTCAAACTCCTCACTTCATGGAGAGAGCTTGCATGATTAATACGAAGCAGCTTTTTCATGAAATGCTTGGAGGTGAACGAGTTCTCAGCCTGTGAGATCTGACCATCCCAATGACTTTGATTAATAGGAGACAAAAGGGGGAAAGAAAAGGTGGAATATGCTAGAACATGTGTGACAGCCTTCCAAATATGAAAAAAAAACACAACCAATTCACCAACTCCACTTTCTCTTCATTACAACTTTCCAAGTCTCGCTCTGGCTTTTGGCTTTCGTGCCTGAAACAGCCTCCTGGCCCGTGGAGCCCCTGAGAAGAAAGAAGCCTGAAGCCACCTAAAGAAGTAGGGAGGGAAGAGACCCTGTGGGACATGCGCATCTACCCCGCAGAGAACCACTGGCCACGGCCCCCACAAGCTGGAACAAACAGCCTCGTGTGCAAAGAAGTTGCTCAGAAGAGCGCAGGAGGAAATGGCCAGGAGAGTCCACGCGACCAGAACAGAGCCCAGCACCTCCCTCTCCCCTCTCAGCCAAGCCTGCAAACAAGCCCTGCTCTCTAGGCCCTGGCAGGCGGGCTCTCTCCCCACCTCTGGGCCTGCAGTCCCAGAAGCCACGCTGTGTCCGTTACTTCCTTTGCCTCCCCGCAGCCGCCCGGGAAGACCCCAGGCAGCCCGAACCCTGTGAACTAAAATGAGCGCGAAGGTCTGGCTCGGTGAATGCGAGCTTCAAGCAGAAGCACAGAGAGAGTCTGAGGTGCAGAGTGTGCGAGGCAGGGCAGCGTGGGCAAACCGGCCCCGCAGCCGGGAAGACACGGGGCAGAGCTGCAGCCTGCAGCGGAGAGGGACAGGGCCTTGAGTTAGTGGGTGAGCCAGAGGCCTCTGCGCGGAGTTACAAGTGAGAGTGTCAGGACGTGGGCTACGATTTCCTGTTTTAGCACCGTTAATGTCTATGTTAGCACCTTATCTCCAGGCGGAACAACCAACCATCCAAACATTTTAAACTTTGGGGGGGTTAGGGGAAAGAGGACGGGAAGGGACAGGTCAAAGAGAGAGAATCCGGTGGTGCGGGTGGAGGCTGGCTTTAGATCACGAGATCCTTGTCGATGTCCTCTGCAAAGCAAGAAAAGACAGAATTTAAAACTGAGGCACTGCGTCCATGCCAACATGCTTACTGAGGGGTGGCCGGGTGCCCCCCGATCCACAGGAGCAGGGGCAGGAGCCAGTGACCAGCTCAGAGGGCCTGTCTTTAGGACATGAGGCCAAGTCCACTTCCTGCCGCCCCTCCCTGGCCTGCTGGTGCTCAGCCCAGAGCGAGGGCTAATACTGGAGGCAGGAGAGGGGAAGAGTCCTTCAGATGGACAGAAAAGAATCCAGAAGATGCCCAAGAGATGAAGGCCCAGCCAGACAGGGAGAGCAGGATACAGACAGACAGGCCCCACGAGGGACAGACATGCGGGCAGCCAGACAGCGCCCACCCTGTCCCACCCCAACCCCTGGCTGCTGCCTGCAGACACTCACGCTCCTTGATGCCGAAGCAACCGGCCCACTCCTCCAGGGCTATGTACTTGTCATTGTCCAGGTCACAGGTCTCAAAAAAGCGGGTGGTGCAGTGCTCCATGGGGATGAGGGGGGCACGCAGGGGGGCCAGCTCGGTGTGGGACAGGTACCTGTGGGGAAGAGGCGGGCGGCAGTGAGCATGCGTGAGGAACCGCACATACACACATGTGCACACATGCGCACATACACACACACACAAGTGTGAGCAGAGGGCCAGCAAGTCTGCCTTGTGGCACAGAAGGAAAGGTGTCCAGATCCTGGTCTTCTCTCTGCCTCAGACCTGCGGTGCTCTCCCTACAAGGGACTCTGGGAAACACTGTGACCCCAGATCTCCCAACCCCACCCGACCCACAGAAGGAGATGCATAACGTCTGAACAGGAAGGAACTCTCCCTTTCACTGTACTAGTGGGGAAACTGAGGCCGGGGAAGAGGCAAGGACAAAAGCAAGGTCACCCACAGCTCTGAGACAAGACAAAGAGGAGGAGGAGGAGGCCCTCCTCGCCAGGCCAGAGCATATTCCCAAATGCAGTCCCCGCATCCCCATCTGGAAGCTCCCTCCAGGGCCCCGTGACCCTCTGAGGTCTGATTGCTTAGCCCGAATTCCAGATGTTCCCCCGTGACTTCCCCATCAGCCACAGAGAATGGCTCAGCTGGATCCTGGCCACAGCCAGGGCCTGGGAGAAGACAGGCTGAGAGCTTCCCAGAGCCAGGAGAGCCGAGCCACCCAGGACAGCTTTCTGTTCAAGAGCAGGCCAGAAGGAACAGTGTCAGTTCTAGGCACTGTTAAGGTCCCTGGCTGGGCACCTCATGGACAGCACCACACATGTGTTCTCCAGCCAGCTGCCTCCGCAAGGCTGCTGCCCTGCTCTCCTGCTCACTGGGCTAGTGCAAGAGCCCTCAGCCAGGGCCTTGCAATGCAGTTGGGACCAATTCAAATCCTCCGGAACTCACGGGGCCTAGCTGGCTCTTCAGAACTGGCCTCAGAGTAGAGCTCAGACGTCTGGAGGGCTGTGCTGCTCCCACACTTTCAACTGAAGGACCTGAGGATACAGCTGTCCCACCCTAGCCCCAGCACTGCTGGAGCCGGTCCTAACCCTGAAGCTAATACATAACAGCCCAGCACTTGCAGACCTGAAGTGGTGTTTTCAGTCCCCCTGATGTCCGTCTTTGGGCTGGAGGGTCTCAGGGTTCCTCCTCACTGCCTGATGCCTACGTGTGGATGCCCCGGCTCCTGTCCCAGGCTCACTGTGGGCTCGGCGTGGGTGCAGCAGCTGCCACGAGGCTTTCTGGCCACATGCAGTGAGTGAGCTTCCCAGCCGTGACCCCTGATTGTCTACACCGGGGCCAAACCCGAATGGACCCAGTGGTCCCAAGGGCCCGGGATCCTACCCGTCAATGGGGTGCTGGTCCAGCTGGCTGAACTGCCAGTGCACAGGGAAGATGTACATCTTGTAGTTCTTCTCAAAGTCCCGGGCCAGCAGCTCCACGGGGTGGTCCCCGGCCTCCAAGCGCTTCTCGTTCTCGTGGATTTTCTTCACCTGTGTAGGGACAGAGACGCTGGTAACCAAGGGTTCAGGGCAGACTGTCCAGGCCACCTCTGAAAAGCTGGGGCAAAGCTTACAAAGCGGGGAGGGGCATAGCCAGGAGCCAGTGATTCATCGTTCCCCAAAGTGGGGGTCGGGAGGCTTCTGAAGGCTGCTCCTTGGAGCTACCCACATAGAGCTCACCTGGGCAGTGTGTTCACTGTAGCTTCCTGGGCCTCGCTTTGGAGTCCCTGCTTCACCAGGACAAAGTGGGGCCCAGGAATCTGCATTTTATCAGCGCTATGGGGTGCTTGATACGCTCATGGCAGTGTGAGATTCTTGGAAAAAGGGACAGGGTTGTGTGTGTGTCCCTGTCTGCCGCTGGGCTGAGCACAGTGAACACACCTCCTTCCCCTGGGGCTGTCAGAGTCTCAGATTTACAGCCCATGAGGAGTCTTCGAGCACAGTGAGGAACAGTGGGTGCTGGCTTCCGGGGGGACCCACGATAGGCAGGATGGGTTGGATCTCAGGCAGCCCTAGGCCAGCGGGCCGCACATGCAGGCGCCCTGGAGCCGGCTGGAAGGGATCCACTCACTTTCAGCTTCTGCTTCTCGGTCAGCAGGTTGTTGTTCTCGTCCCGTTCATAGAGGGTCACCAGGACGTTCTTGAGCCAGTCCCGCATGCGCAGGGGGAACTCGGTCAGCTCAGAGTCCAGGCAGGGGGGGATGTCTAGGGTCCAGAACAGCGGTGATCAGCCTGAGCTCCCGATCTCCCTTCCCCCACCACACCCATGCCCACTCTGTGCCAGTTGCTGCCCGGGACCACGAGCAAAGGTATTGGGAGATGAGCGCTTCTAAGGCGGGGAGGTGCGAGGCTGTGGCTGCTGCTTCCACGGCCTCGGTCCAGGCCCCACCTCCTGGGGACTCAGTTCACCCCCAGGGCCTGTGCCTTTCCTGGCGATGGCTCTGGCTGCGATCCTAGCAGAGATCAGCCCTCCCTGGTGAGGTCATTGCTGGGAGAGTAACACCCACCCCTGGGAAATAGAGGAATCACAAATTCTCAACCGCCAGAGCTTTCTTAAGAGATGAGGACTCCGTCCTGGCACTTTGAATGTGGATCCCAGAGCACCACACCTGCAGGACTCATCCCAGGTCCCTCATGTATGGTGCTTCACAGAGGTCAGCGTGCAGGGAAGGGACTTGCTCTGGGTCACGTAGGTGGAGCCTCACCAGGCACCTGGGGTAACTGCTTGCCTGGGGGAGGTGGAGGATGTGGTCCTCTGCCCTGCAGGCCTATGGAAACCCTATGCAGTCAGGGCCACCCTCCCTGGGCCAGGAGTTGGAGCCAGTGGGCAGTGCGCCTGGGAGTCCAACAAAAGCCACTTAGCAAAGGCTCCTCGGAACCCTCCTGGTCTCCACCCCAGGACCCCGATCCTCAATCCTCACACTTGTCTAATCTGCCCTGCCCATGTCACACCCTAAGCCCCGTGACCAGGAGAGTAAGGTGAAGCCCACCTAGAATCTTGTTCCCTGCCCCCTCCTCTGCAGCCTGCACACCTGAGGCAGGTGAGCAGTCCGTGGTGTCAAGATGTCCCAGAGATACGATGTGGGAATTGTCTTTGGGAGACAAGCGTGGCCTCAAGGTTGTAAATGACAGAGGATATGGACTAAGACGCCACAGCCAGCAAAACCTGCAGCTGCTACCACGAATGTCAAGCTGCACCAGGGCCACAGCACTGACTCTCAGCTTTCTAGGAGAGCGTGGCTGCCACAAGTCTCACAAGGTCAGGCAGGAAGCCGTGGAGTACAAGGGAGGTAGATGAGGGCTGCAGGGCATGCCCCTACGATAAAGCACTCAGACCAGAGTCCTGAGTCCATTAGAATACTTGGTAGGCTGAGGCTGCACAGCATGCATGGTGCTGAGGCAGGCAAGAGCTGAGAATGTCAAAAGGAAGTTCACAGACAATCATCTCGTTGTATAAAGGGGAACCCTGAGACCCACAGAGGGAAGAAATTGGCTCAAGATCACACAGCCCCAGCTGACCCAGCCAGCATCGGCGCAGTTCAGAGCCCTGACCCTGCACCGAGAGGCTGGCGAGGCCAGAGCGCGGACTCACATTTGCAAGGCCCGATGTAGTCCAGGTGGAGTTTGTGGCCCTTCTTGGTGCCCTCCAGGGTGCACTTGGTGGCAAAGAAGTGGCAGGAGGAGTCGAAGGTCTTGTTGTCATTACTGCACACCTGTGGGCCAAGCACAGGGCGTCCCCCTCAGTCCCTCTGTCCACTCAGAGATGGGGACACCAAGGGCCAAGCAAGGCCTGCCACATCCCTGGATCACACAGTCAGTCTGTGGCATGGCCAGGACAAGAAGCCACGCTGCCGAGAACTCCAGGCTGGTGTCCAGGCACTCAGACAGCACCTGCCGCTCTCAGAACAAAGGCACAACCAGGTCAAGGAGGGAGACATGGGACTCACCGGGGGTCAAGTCGAAGGTGGGGACCGGAAAAAGACAAGGGGAGCAAAGACAGTAGAGCACAACAGGCCAGGGAGCATTGTCCCAGGGAGCTGGCTGTTGAGGCCGGCCTTGGCTGGTACACGGGACAGGCTGGGCAGCAGGGCCTGCACTGTGGCCGAGCTGTCCCTTCCCATCCAGGGTGGCTCATGATGCCCACACTGTGGGTACAGCAACCAGCTCTGACTGGCTGAGCTGCTTCCCTGCTGATGGGCTGGAATCTTAGAACTCAGTGGACCCTGATCCAGCTCCACATCCTTGCTGAGTCATGCTTACAGAACATCCTTGCTGAGTCATGGCTACAGAACTTAGCACTGAGTACAGCTGCAGGCGGAGCACCAGAGTCTCGGCCTGTACGGCCTGCACCGACTCAGTGATGCTCACACACCACTGCTGCAGGAAAATTGCTGGGTACTGGAGACCATTGAACACAGAGGTGGGAGTTAGAGAGGAAGGAAGACTTAACAATAAACATTGAGCAACCCAAATGCCCATCAGCCAAGGAATAGACCAAAAAAGGTGTGTTTTATTGGATACAATGGAGTACTACTCGGGCATAAAGAAGGATAAACTGGAGACTCATATAGGTAAATGGATGCAACTCGAGACCATACTTGTAAGTGAAATAAACCAGACCTACACGTGTAAACACAGTATGATCAAGCCAGGAATGATGGCACACGCCTGTGACCCCAGCACTTGGGAGGCTAAGGCAAGAGGATCACCTTGAGTTTGAGGTCAGCCTGAACTGCACAGTGAGACTCTTAACTCAAAACAAAAACAAACAAACCAAAAAACCAAAACAAGCAGGCGTGGTGGCTCACACCTGTAATCCCAGCACTCAGGAGGCTGAAGCAGGAGGATCCTTACGAGTTCCAGACAGCCTGGGCTACAGAGTGAGCTCAAGGCCAGCCTGAAATGCATAGGGAGACTATCTCAAAAACACAAAAAGACAAAAAAAAAAAAAAACCAAAACAAAATCTGAAAACATGTTATTGTCTCACTAGTATGAGAATCTGAAAGAGTAAACATGATCTAAATGTCCAGTAGATAGTGTGTGATTGGGAAAAAACTATTCAAAAGAAAAAAAAAATTGTGAGGACAGAAAGGGGAAAGGAAGGAAGGAAAAAGGAAAAAATATTTAAACGCAAGACAGTCAGGATAGGTATACACCTGGTTCCTCTTGTCCACTGACAGGAAATTTTCTAGTCATTTTCTGGACAATGTTTCATGCCCGTATCTTATATTCTGAGCAACTACTGTGCATATAGTAATATGCGATGCATTCATTATTATTATTCTCCTACTGGCCTGCTTTTTTTTCCTACTACTATCCTGTTTTCAAACTCTGCTTCATTGTGATTTCTTACTTTTTTCTGTTTAAAATAATAATAGGGGGCCTGGGATTTAGCTCAATGGCACAGTGCATGCCAGGCAGGTACTTATTCGCTGAGCTAAATCCCCAGCGAGAAAACTGACACTTAAAAAGACTCATCGACTTAGCTAAGATCTTCCAGCTAGCAAACGACGGTGATGAGATTGACCCCAGAACCCACGTTTTTGGGCATGACACCCTGCTAAGCCACGGAGAAGACAGCCTCACGTGAGGCTGTCTGAGTCTGGAAAAGGTACAGAATCCTAGAGCCCCAGGAGCCCGACTCCAGCACACAGCACAGAGCCTGGGGGTGCTGATTATGTTTTCATCAGTTGCTGGGGACACACAGAGCTGGACAGCACCTCATCGGACTCGGTTCCCCTCTTCTGTTGTGACCGGATATGGCAGTGAGCCTGGAAGTGCCCCGCAGAGCCACCAAACCCAGAAATTTCTGGCAGACACACAGTATTCCTAAAGACCTAGTCCCTCCGCCCAGTGATGGTGAAACTTTTAAGACCGAGTACCCAAACTGCAACCCCAAACCCACTTATTTATTGCAAAATGCCAATGCTGCAATCAAATCTGAGTACTGAGGTTTTAGTTTAGAAAAAACAACTCATGCTTGGCTCGAGTGCCAACAGGGGGCTCTGTGTGCCCGCTACAGCGCGCGTGCCACAGGTTCACACCACCTCCTCGGCCCTCACCTTCTCAAACTCGCCAGCAGGGGCGGCACAGGTGGTGGGGTCCTGGCACACGCACATGGGGGTGTTGCTCTCATCCAGCTCGCACACCTTGCCGTGCTTGCAGTGGTGGTTCTGGCAGGGGTCTGTTGGGACACAGAGCAAAGGGTTGGTACACCCAGGGGTAGCATCACAGCCCAAGCTGGTCTAGACAACTTTGCACAGATGGTCCTTGGCTGCAGCCCCGATCTGGGGTCTGGGCATCCTCCCCATTCCCCTCCTGAGCCTAGCAATCAGCATCTAGGGGAACCGTTGGCTCAGTCTAGAGACAGAGTTCAATCCCAGGTCAGGACCAGGCACTTTTGCAGAGACAGATGCTCAGTCTGGGAACCCAAAATAGATGCCATCCAGATGGCTTCGCCAGGGGCTGAGTTCTCAGTGCTCAGCTGAGTCACTTCGTAAGGCATCTCTGGATTCTAAGTAGTCTTTCTAGAATGGCTTGGATGATTTCTTTTTCTCCTTTTTTGGTACCAGGAATTGAACTCAGGACCTTGCCCTTGCCAGGCAGGCGCTGCACACTGAGCTAAACCCCTGGCCCCTAGAATGGCTTAAAAGGTCGGCTGTTATAGCTCCAAGGAGCTGCAAGACCAACAAAACAAGACTCAAGTGCCCCTAGAGGAAAAGGAAGAGGAGCCCAGGGCCCACACTGGACAATAGTTTCCAGTAAACACCGGATGAGGTGGGTGTGGGTCAGGGAAGGACTCTGAATCTCCTCCTCCAACAGAAGGCTCTCCTGCCAAGCTCAGTGCAGACACCCATGAGACACCATTCCGTCCATACCCACAAGGGTTCCAGACCCTCAGGGACAGGGCTTGATCTAGCCATTACCTCCTGATGCCTTAATTCTGGATATTTTAAGTGTCCTTTATCGGGCACCCACTCTGCAGGCTCTGGGCCAAGAACTCCAATGCTTTGTCTTGTAACCCTCCAGAGATGCTGAGGATAATGTCTCACATTGGAGGTGGGAGACTGGTGCTCGAAGGAGCAGCACAGTGGTCCCGAGAAGCCTAGGTTCAAAGCTTGCAAAGCCGGTGCTCACAAAGCCTCGGGTACAGATGCCCCGGCTCAGCTCTTCCAGCCCGAGGCCCTAGGCCATCCCTACTTCTGGCACCATCTCTGCGGGCAGCGTTATGAGTTATGTCAGGCTTGATTTCCTCATAGCTTTATTTCCTTGGGCTGAGTACAAATCAGACAGGCCAGTGAGTGTGAAAGCTCCTGACCTCTGGCCTCCGAGATTCACTGGGACAGAGGCCGTGGGAGAGCTCAGCGACCAGACGTGACTGGAGGCCCCCAGTGGGAATGTGAAACCCAATTGCAGAATCAGGGCAAAGAGCTGCGGGGGGAGGGGGGCACATCCA
This sequence comes from Cavia porcellus, assembly GCF_034190915.1. Lineage (NCBI taxonomy): Eukaryota > Metazoa > Chordata > Mammalia > Rodentia > Caviidae > Cavia > Cavia porcellus. The sequence goes on from NW_026947502.1 coordinate 6,793,205, forward strand.
GCTGGGGAACTTCCTTCCGGGGCATTCACAGCTCGGATGCACTGCTATAAATAGATCTTTCCAGATTCCAGAAACTGCGCGCCAGAGCGCACTCCCCACCTCCGGGTCAAAGCAGTCTCTCCCGCAGCCGCTGAGGTCCCCACCCTGCCCCTCCCTGGCAGGAATCTCCCAGAGGCCTCTGTCAGGCCCCAGGCCCAGGCAGCCAGGGGCAGCCTGGAGGTGCCCAGTCACAGCGGAGGGACCTACTTTCAGCCACCACATCCTCTACGGTTTCCTCAGCCTCTTCAAATTCTCCGACTTCTACCTGGACAGGGTTGGTACCCACGGGCACCTGAAACAGAAGAAAAGGAATGAGTCAAATGCTCCCCATCCGTGTCCCAAACCCATAGAGGGGCCCGAGGGAGAGGGGGTCACATGAAAGTTCAGGAACACGTAAGGAGCAGGGATGGCCAGGTGGAAATGTGGCTGAGGTCCTGATCTCAGCACAAAGGCCAGGGCCGGGGATTTAGATTCCATCTTATATTTAGTATTACTTTAGTCATGTATGAAGTTAGTTTGTTTTTGTTCTTTTTTTTTTTTTTTTTTTTTTTTTTGTCTTTTTGAGACAGCATCTCGCTGTGCAGTTCAGGCTGCGTCTTGAGCTCACTTTGTAACCCAGACTGGTCTTGAACTCAAAACAATCCTCCTACCTCCGCCTCCTGAGTGCTGGGATTACAGGTGTGAGCCACCACATTTTGCATTAATTTGGTATTAATCTTATAGTAAGCATTATCAGTGCACTGGAATTAATTACGTTGTGATGCCTCGCAATCCACCAAAGGTCACAGGGCAAGAAGGGGTGCCCATGGCAGGCGTGGTGGTGCCCCTGTAACTCCAGCACTCTGAGGAGCTGAAGCAGGAGGATCGCAGGTCTGAGCCCCATCTGGGTGACTTAGTGAAACCCTGTCTCAAAGTAAGAAAGCATTTGAAAAGGGCTGGGCACACAACTCAGGGTGAAGGCCCTGCCTGGGCTCAATCCCTAGTAGTGAAAAATAGAAAACTCCAAGCCTTCTACCCCTGCTGAGCAACCTGAGCAGACCGCTTCTCATCTGTTTTATGTAAGGAGAGACTAGGGGTGATCTTGAGTGAAAAACTAAAGGATTTGGAAAGGGTGCCTCTCAAAGGCAGGCTCCTGGGGAAGGCCTGAGGGTGACCCGTCCAGCACCATGTTGAGATGTGGGGGTGCCCAGGGTGTGCTGGCACACACTCCATGCCAGCATGAGACCCATGGGACCTGCCCGGACTGCCCGGGGAAGGGACTGGGGTTCCGCCATGCATGCCACATACCTCTGACACCTCAGCCACGGTTTCCTCCACCACCTCTGTCTCATCAGGCAGGGCTTCCTGCTGCTGCAGGAAGAGAGAGCAGGGTCAGAGAGCTCAGGGCCCGGGCCAGCTTCACCTTGGAAACAGTCCTGAGCGAGCTGGGGGAGCTGGGGAGCCGCTCGATGGAAACTCCCAAGGCTGTGTATCGGGGACCCCGTGCTGGGGACTGGGCCACGGAGAAGCCAGACAATCGGGAGGGAGCAGCATATGGGGACCCCGTGCTGGGGACTGGGCCACGGAGAAGCCAGACAATTGGGAGCAGCTCCTTTTTTGCATAGCGGATGCGTATTTTGTATTTCATGCACTTTACACAGGCATTCTCTCTCACCATGAAAACCGGCACAGTTTCATTCAGATAGCAGCGTCTCGGAGCCCCCTGGGGCTGCCCTTTTCTAGTTCTGTCTGAGGTCTTTGATGTCATAATCTATGCCTGCTTCTCCAGCCTATCAAAGGTTTAGCTTGCAAAGCATTCCTGCTGCATCGAACGCCTACAGAGCCTGAAAACCACCGCTTTCAGATAACTCCCCTGGTTGAACAGATAGGAAACCTGACAGCCAGAGGGGACGAACAGTGTGAATTTTAAAGATGTCAGATCCTCCCTCGGTGTGCTAGTACTATCATTACTATTAGGCAATCCCTTCCTGCCATGTCCACTTAGAGCAGGTTTCAGCCATCTGAAGGAGGAGGCGAGACAGCCTATAATTTTGAGGCCTCTGGTTGGCTCTGGGGCTGCTTCTAAAAGCAATGCCAAACTTGCCAAATCTTTAGTCTAAACCTGCTAGTCTGAGCAAGACATCCTGGGTCTGCCATCCACCTCCCGGTAAGAGGAGGAGGGAATTCCAGGTTGAAAGAAATACTCTTTGTGCCGTGCCTATCCTTTTCCTCCTCCTCCTCCTCTTCCTCTTTAGTCGCCCACTCCTGTCCTGCTGCAGGCCACCCTGGGAGTGACTGTCCCTAGTCAGGGTGTCTGTCCCACCCTCCCCTAGCCAAGAAGCAGGGCTAGGATTTATGCCGAGCCAGCCTGGCCCTCCCTCATTTTTTTTAAATCTTCTTGGCTCATTCTCTCAAGATGTGAAAACTGCGGAAGCTGATTCCCTTAGACAGCAGCATCTCAGAGCCTGTGCACTTGCCGTTGCCTCCGAGCCCAGAGCGGCCCCTCTGCGGTCCTCCCAAAGCTTCTGCTGTTATGTTCTGTGCCTACACCGCTGCTCTGCTGCCTGAGGTGTCAGACTAGAGTCTGTTGCTTGCAAATGCAATCACGCCACTGATTCTGAGCCTAACGCATCCTCTCCGTGGGACTTGGTTCCCTTCTGGTGCTTTCCCCACCAGCACTGCCCCCGCCCATCCCCACTGCTTGATTTGCTCATGAGACCAAGAGGCCACTGCCCAGTCCACTGCTGGGAGGCTGGACAGCTACAAAGTTCATTTCACAGCTTCTCTGGAACTTTGACCCAGGGTACCTTATTCCAAGTTTTTTTCTGCTCTTCTTGGCTTCATTGAAAACTGATGAATTTTTGAAAAAGTGAAAGTAACTTGAGATGAGGAAGTCCCCGTCCCCTCCCAGCACCTGGACACACTCAGGAGGCCTAGACCTGGCTAAGAAGGCGGGATCTTCAGGTACTTACAGGGGCTGCGAAGGCCCTCCCAGCGAGGCAAAGGACGAAGAAGATCCAGGCCCTCATGGTGCTGGGAACCCTGCAGGGCGGAGACAGGCAGAGGTGAGGGAGGCGTCCCTGTGCAGTTCCTCCGGAGCGCCTGAGCCTTCCAAGCTGCTCGGAGTCGGCGCTTGTTCAGTCCCGGGCAGGGAGAGGAGAGGAAGTCGGTTCCACTCAGTATGGGCTCAGTCCTGACTATATAAGGAGAAAGTCTGGGCTCGGTGCTGGCTGTGTTTAAACCTCAGGTGCTCATCTGTCCTGGTTAACACAGAGAGCTGCCCTCTGGCTCAGCAGTGCCGCAGGAACTGTATCCAGCTGCAACCCAGTGAAGCCCGTATTGTTTTCCTTGTGTTCATTTTTACAGTTTCCTTCTATTTATGACAAGGTACACAGTTTTCCATTTATGGCAACAACATAAGTCTTTTTTGTGTCTTCCTTTTTCCTTTTGTGGAGCCTGGATTGAACCCAGGACATTCTCACCGAGCTACCTCCCCAGCCCTGCCACCTTCTTAAATTTTGAGCCAGGGTTTCATTAAGTCACTAAATCGACCAGATTGGGTTCCAACTTGCAATCCTCCTACCCTTGCCTCCCTGAGTAACGCAATGTGCCACCAATCCTGGATTAAGTCTTCTTTCTAAATCCATTTATTTAGGTTTTTAAAAAGCAATTCAACAAAAGCAATGGGCTAATTCATCAAATTTGGTCGATGCTTAATGAAGGGCTCTTCAATCCCTCGTGTGCAAATATTATTTTTTCCTACTCCCTAACGCTCCTCCTCCTCCTCTCCCTCCCCTTCCCCCCTGCCCCCCCCACCCCACCCTGGACTGCACAGGGAGAAGTCAATCATCAAGGCCTCTCAGCAGTTTGAGACCATGAGATTCACACTCCCACAACAGCCTCAGGATGTGACCCACGGAAACTTGAGGGTGATGGCTTCTTTCTCCATTCTACCCAGAAAGGACAGCACTTCTTTGGGTCCTCCAAACAAACTCTCCGAATACTTCTACAAGTTGCACAGAGGTGATTAGCTGAAATCTAGAAAGTTCCCCCTGCCTGCTCTGGTCACTGCTAAGACCTTAGCTCTAGATTCTAATACTCATGACAATAAGGGATCTTGGAACAGAATCCCCACTGATGACTCAGTACCAAAATGCCGTCCCTACTTGAGGAATTGTGGTGGGGACATGTCACTTCCTATGTTAACACACCGACTTTCCATTTCCCAAGGGCTTTTACAGTGTTCTTTCTTACATGGATCCAAATATGCCTCTCAAACTTCTGGTCTACCCTGCCTCCTTCTTCAGCCAAGAGAACAAGCCTGCTCCTCCTGCCCCTGCATTTTTTTCGAGGACAGCAGTCACCACCTCTTTTCTCCTTAATCCCCCAAATTTCCACACAAGGCTCATCCAGTTCCTTCCAGGTCTTCTCAAGTAGCCAAGCACAGTGGTGGGAGGGACCCTGACATCAAGGAATTTAATGCCAGGGGCTCTTGTTAACCTCATTACTATGAATAAGTCTTATGCATTGGTTCCCCATCACTTGAGACGTCAGACTTGGTGACATCAGAGGTGGCCGACTGGGTCCTGAAAATGCCGTCACATCACAGGCAAGGTCGGGGTGCAGCACAGCTGGAAAGCGCATGCTTTGCGAGTGTAGGACCCTAGGTTCAATTCCCAGCACCAAAACACAAAGCAAATGTCACAGGAACATGCTGGTCTTGGTACATGTCCCCTCCCTGGGGTCCCCCATCTTCCCTTGGATTTGGGCAGCACGAGCAGGCTGCACTAATGGAGCTTTACTGGGGGTTCACAGAGGCACAAGACCTCAGCCCCTCCTTGATGGAGTGTGAGGGAACCAAAACCCACAGGAATTTAGAGGAACTGCCGTGCGAGCCTGGCTTTGCTTCTCAATGGCCTCGAGCCCCGGAGGAGCCCAGGCAGGTTCTGGAACGTTCTCCTCCGTACACAGTCATACACTTGTCCCTCTCCAGACTCAAGTGGAAAAGTCTCCCTCTTGCTTCTCCATTTGGAAGACACAAGCAAAGCAACGGCTGCAGGTGGCTCTGGACCAAAGGAACCCAAGAGAATCCATCAATGGGGGACTTGTCTGAGGCTGTCTGAAGGTGAAGGATCTAAGAGAAACTGGCGGAGAGGGGAGGAAAGTCCCCTGTCTGGGATACGGGGACAGAGATGTCACCTCCGTGAAGGAAAAGCCTGGGGAGAACTGGAAAGGGAACAAGCTTCAGGCTATGGAGCTGGAAACACCAAGATCCCCCAGTCCGTGTCCCTCATCTGGGCAGGCAAAGTCCCTGCGCTCCACGGCCAGCAAGGTTCAGTGGGCCACGATGGCTGTCCTGTCCTCCTGTTCCCAGCTGCACAGCACGCCTCCTGTGCAGCGCACCATCTCTGGGGAGTTGCAGTGTCCTGCAGTTTCTAGACTCACATGCACTGTCTTAACCTTTGGAGCCATGAGTCAGCGCAGGGAGGCAGGCAGGGTCCTTGTAAAGGTCTCAGTCCCACGCTCCTATGAGGAGTGTAAGGCTGGAGTGGAAGACCTGCCCTTAGCCCTGGGGCCCCCCACTCAGACACAGGGGAGGGGGAAAGCGAGAGAGGCAGAGAGGGAGCCAGAGACTGATAAGGACAGGACAGGACGCCAGGATCTTAGGGCGGAGCTGCCCCACCCATTCAGACCCGGAACTCAGACACCAGGCCAGCGGCCAGGGAGGCAGCCAGGCTGTCCTGGATAGTCCCAGCTGGTCCCTGCATAGCCTCGAGACACCTCTCTGATGTTCTCCACAACACCACCAGCCAGAGCGGTGCACCAACAAGTCAGAGCCCAGGGTGAAAATTTCCTCTGTGGTGTCACATTGCATGGCAATGCAGATATTTATTCTCTCCAGTGTGGCTTCATAATTCTGCAGCCCACCGAGGTCCCACGGTACAGATGAGAAGACAGAGCTTAGAGAGGAAAGAGGCTGCGGGCTGACAGCCAGTGGCCCCCATGCCAGAGTGGCCCAGCTTGGCTGAGGACCTGGCATCCCCGGCCTGTCCTCTACCCCACAGCGCTCCCTCCCAGGTGGTCACCTGAATGGAGGGAGCTCAGCTGCCTGAATCTGCTCCATGGTGCTAGAGGGAAATGCCCCGGAGGGGTGTTTCCTTTGGCTCTGTGGTCACTACATGCAGGCGTCCTCGCCCCCTCCGCCTCCAGTTCCGTACGTCCAGTGCTTCCCTTTTGCCTCTTTATTTGCTCTGGAGACTGCTGAAAACCTGTCCTTGGCTGCCAGCAGGACCCGAGGCCGAGGTCACTCCTCACCCTTTGGAAGGGCTCTGGGGATGGAAAAGTACAGCCAGGCTCTTGAAACATAAAGGGCCTCCTTTGGGCTCTCCCTGGACATTGAAAAGTAGCTGAATTCTCAGAATCACAGAATTCAAGACCACGGGACTCAGAATCGTAAACTCTCAGAGGTGAAGCACAGAATCTGACTTACCATTGTTAAATCTAATTTGAGTAGAAAGTGTTTACGGAGCAGTGCAATCCCAAGGAATTCTCAGTGATGATGAAAATATTCTACATCTACTTTGTCCAATACGGCAGCTCCTGGCTACCACTACTGCACAGAATGTTTAACGGTTTCATTTTAATTCATTTAAAGCCACAGAGACACCCATGGCTACTGGCTCCCACGGTAGACAGATGGTTATAGAGACAGTGTAGCATAGCGGGAAGCTCATGGGGCCAGAAACCAGAATGCATGGATTCAGATCCCGTCTCTGTCACTTTCTGTGCCCTTCAGAATTCAACTTTGCCTCTGTGGGCCTCAATTGGTTCCTCCATCTGTAAAAAGGGAAGAACAACATAGCCACCTCGAGAAGCTCACAGGTGATTTACGGGAGAGAATATAAGGTAAGAAATACTGTTAGGAAGAACATCTTAGAACCCAGACACCCCAGAGTGCCCATCGCCTTCAGGAATCCAGAGCAGAAATCCCAGCTTTCTGTCTGCAGGCCCAGGGGAGAGGGTGTTGGGGTGGAACAAAGGAGACTTCGTCCTGTCAGCCTGGGGGATTCGAGCCAGCCCAGCCGGACTCAACCTCCCTGGCTGCAGTGATGAAAGCCAGGCCCAAGGCTGGCTTCTCGCTAAGGTGCTGACGCAAGTCAAGCATCTCCCTCCCACTGTTTGGCTTGAAACAAGGATCCAAAAATCACACATTGCGGTAAACAAGCCCAGAGGGAGGAAAACAAGGCTGAAGGCAGACGTGTGCCAGGCCCAGCAGGAGCCAGGGCCAGTGGGAGGTGGAGGGGTTTCAGTGAGGTCAGGTCCAGCCAGTGTGGCCCATGCGACAACACTTGGCAGTCCTGCTCGTGCTCCAGGATGACACACAGGCTGTGGAAATCAGGGGTCCTGAGCCCCAGGCACTGTATAAACTCCCTGCTCTCACTACAAGTCCCCTGGCTGCCTGTACGACGACGGGGAAGCTGTTTACAGTTCTGAGTTAGGCGCAGCAGAGAAGCCTCCCCTAAATGAAGTCTTCTGCAGACGCCCACCACTTCAGATGGCTGAAACCTGCATTTGTTTAAACATGGGAATGGGACGTTCCCATGAACGTTCCCCCCACCCGGAGTGGGGGGCTGTACCTCTCTGTAATTCTAGCACTCAGGAGCCTGAGGAGGGAGGACTGCTGTGAGTTCAAGGCCAGCCTGCCTTACATAGTGATACCCTGTGTCAAAACAAACATCCCCAAAACAAAACCACACAAATAAAAGTGTACCAGGGTGGAGCTGAGCAGAGGAGTCCTAGGTACTCGGAGGGCGAGGCACCTCGGAACACCTCTAAGCTCTCCTAGAAACAGCTGGAAAGCCAGCCAAGGTCGCCCCTAAGGTTCTTTTCAACTCAGGATATCGCTCCCAACTGGCCTCAAGCCACTGACCCTCCTGCCTCAGGCTTCTGTGTGCTGGGCTTGCAGACACCTCAGATTTAGGAGTCAACTCAGGCAGAAGCCGCCTGGACTCCTGGTTTCACTTCTAACACTTTATTTCTTGTTGGGGAAGTGGAGACGCTAAGGGAAGCTGTGTGGATGCGAAAGCCTAGGACTGGAGCGGTTCTGGGCCGACTTGGAGGCGGCTCCTGAATCTGAGATGCCCTAAACTCTCCCGAGATGCCACGTCTCACTGCCGCTATCTGGGTGCAGGGCAGGGCGGCAGACATCCTCCTCGGCGCCCCCTAGGAGGCCAACAGCGCATTGGGTTGACCACAAATGGAGGGAAAGAGAAATTACAGAGTCCGGGTTGTCCAATGGGACAAACCCTCAGAGATCCCAAACCACCAAACACGTGGTGCCAGTGCCTCCACTTCCCCCACCTTTGCACATGTGGCAAACATTAGCCCGTCACGTGACCATCACCCCCAAAGTCTGGAGCTGCATCAGAATTCCCAACGCCCTTCCTCTGTCAATGACTTCCAATGTGTTGGCACTGCCAGGCCGTAGGGAAGGGCTCTGCCACGTCTATTATTTTAGAGATAATGAACTTGAGGCTCCGAGAGGGAAAACAACTCAATCCAGGTCGTGTAACAAGCTGGTGTCTGAACCAAACTTCAGAAGTCTCTATGTGTTTGCCTTGCTTTGCTTTTGTTACCCACTAAGTCTGGATCCTAACGCCGCGCCTGGCACGCCGTGGCCCAGGTGGATTCCTAAGGAAGCAGGTTAATACCAAGTTTCTGAACAGACCAGTCTGGAGAGAGCCGCGGCCTCCGTTCCTATTTTCCCTACCGACATGTAGCTTGACCTTTGAGGGCAGGCAGAGCTGCTGTGCCCAGAAAGACTTGCCCTGGGGGAGGAGGAGGCCGTTTTCCTGAATGAGTCCATCAAGTCACTGCATGCTGGCCGGGCCCTGTGCAGCTCAGCTGGCTCGGGCGTCACAGGTGGGGGCGGGAGGGAGCGGTAGCTTCCGTAGGGCCCGGGCTTGGCAAGGAGCTCCGTGCAGGCCTTTTCTTCTTTCCAGCAAAGGAGCAGCCACTTATTAGCAAAGCCCGTGGGGCCTGGGGGCCTCACGACACTACCACTGCTGTGTGGGTGGGACACACTGCTGAGGCCAGCTAAGGGGAAAGCACGAGCTGCTGATTGCTTGTTATCCCCAGGCCTTGGCCTGCTAGATGGCGTACCCCACCCAAGCTGGAGCCAGAGTGGGGGTGAACATCTGGATGGTTCCAAACATCTGGAGGTACTATGGCTCAGTCCCAGCTTGCTGGGTGACTTCCAGTGAGCCCTTTCCCCTCCCTGAGCTTCAATTTCTCTGCCTCTGAAATTCAGGGCCATGGGGCTGGGGGGATGGGTTATGTGTGTCATGTGGCTGTGTCTGTCATGATCCTTATTCTGTTTGTGCGTGTGTTTGCACACCCGATGGTGTCTGTGTTAAGTACACGTGTCCTGACTCAGCATCTGTCTGCTTCGGCCTGTGAGAAATGAGGGTTACAGGTTTCACATGCATGAAGATGTATGTGGCGGATGTGTCTGCGTGTGCAGGCACTGGGTGTCACTGTGTCTCCTAGAGTTCACCCGAGTTTATTTTTAGCCATGCTAGTGGCTGCCAATTGGTGCCATCGATGTTTATCCCCAGGGTCCCCGGGGTTGTGTCTGCCCCTGTCGGTCCCTGCACCCTCACAGATCCACCCAAAGGACCGCAAACCAAATGCTTTCCTTCCCTCTGTTAACTTTCCTATTTATAACTTGTTTTTGGAAGAAGGTCACTGTCCTGAAGGGCAAGCCACAGCTCTGCTGTACGCAGTGGAGTCTTATAGGTGAATACAGATCACGGCGTGGTGAGCAGGCACCCGAGAGCTGCCCCACAGCCCTTCCCAGCTTTGTTGCCTTTTGCCACAGATTGGGGGGGAGGGGGGGTTGACCAGAGGTGGAGGCCATTCCTTCCAAAGAAAGCAGTTTCCAGGTTTAGGATCAGAAGCCTGAGCGGCTGGAAGGGGGTCTGGAGACCACAAGCTCTGATCTTCCATTTAACAGATGGGGAAACTGAGCCCAGAGAAGAGTAGCACCTTTGCCAAGATCACACACTGAGTTAAAACCCACTTCTATTTATACCTGTAGCCAAAATGCTTTCTACGGAGCTGGGTGTGGTGGTGCAGGCCTGTAATCCCAGCACTTGGGAGGCTGAGGCAGGAGGATCAGGATCCTTGCAAGTTCAAGACCAGCCTGGGCTACAAAGTGAGCTCAGGGCCTGTCTCAAAAAGATGAGGGGGGTGCAGTTCTTCCTACGGGACACTAGGGAGAAATACACAAGGAGTTCCCCAAATCAAAATGAATTTAAACCAGATATGGTGATGCATGCTTGTACTCCCAGCTGGAGGCTGAGGCAGGAGGGTCACTTTGAGTTGAGGGCCAGCCTGGGCTACACAGTGAGTTCAAGGCAAGCCTTAACTATATAGGAGACCCTGCCTCCAACCAAAAAAAAAGGACTCGAACGATGTAATGTTGAAGAGACACGCTTGTCAGGGCTGTCAATGATGAGCAGTCGAATATAACACACAGAATGATGCAGCTATCAGAGGGAAAAGCACAGAGTGATTTCACCAGCTCTTCGGATGCCGTGACTCAATTAGTTCTAACTGCACCACCTCGGAGAGAAGCACTCACTGGCTTTGTAAGTGGTGTGCGGTCCACCATCTCACATCCACGCCCTGTTTTGAGAGGGCCCCTGGCTGCTCAGAGCAGACCCCAAAACTGGAGCTCAGAAAAGAGAGCGAATAAAGTTTAAGGTCAGATGGCACATTTCCAATAGCCAGAACAAAAGGTGACGTCTTGGGGCCTAGAATATGTCGCTGTGGTTGTATCTGGGGGCTGGAGCGGGCTGTTCATTTCGAGTCTGGCTCTCTCCCCCTCCCCACCAGCGGGGCAGAGACCCTGAAAAAGAGGTTACCGTGGCAACTCGCATTCCTGGCCCAGTGAGTCACGGCCGGGAAGAGCGCTGGAGGGCGGGGCTCGGAGGAAGTTTCCGAGGCTGATCCCTTCTGCGCGCCTCCTTCACCCCTCCCCCGCCAAGCCCGCTGGGCTCTGTCGATGTGGCAGCTGATGGCCTCCGGTTACCTCTCCCCCAGCCGCTCCCGAGGGACAAAAGCGTCCCACCCTGAGACTCTACCTCCTGCAAATACAGATTTGCTTCCCTTCCCCACTCTGAAGCCCACAGCATGCCCTCTGGTCCCTTGTGGGAGAGAGGCAGCCCTCTTGGAAATATCTTCAGCCTGAAAGCAGTGTACGTCTCTGTTTGTGTGTCTGTCTGACTCTCTCCACGATGCACACAGCTGGAAGGAATCTGTAGACACCTTGAAGCCCACTTAAAGGCCGTCTGAGGACAGTTAACCTTCCTTGAAACAGTTTGAGAGGACCCCAGGGACCCCAAAGGCTAGTCCTGTTACTTTACAGACAGGGAAGCCAAATCCAGGGGCGTGGCTGCCTCAGATCACCCTGAACACAGCCGGTCCTCCTGCTCAAGGTCTGCTTCTGGGTCCCCAGCGGGGCAGGAGTGTGACCCTGGAGAGCCACAGCTCCAGTGTTGTCTCTAATGCAAGAAGGGTCCTTCTTCAAGAAAATGCACACCCTTGCTTCTCTTTTTCCCATTTTGGGGAGACTCAGCTCAGCACCCCCTTTCTCTGAGTGTCTTTAGGACACAGATCCAGTCAACAACTCAGAGGGTGGCGAAGGGCTGGGGGAGAGGGTGTACAGAGAGGGCAAACCCCGAGCTAACACCGGCCAGGCTGGACCTACTCCTGTGTAGAGACTGCACTTCTTAAAACAGGGGTGTGCAAGGGTGCCCACGGGTGCCCCATAGGGGCTCCACTTTACTTTCCACAGTCCCCTTCCTGCACCCCCCCGCACACCCACCCTCCCTGCGCTCTCAGATCCATACTCTGCAAAGGCCGGTAAGTTCTGTGTGGCCTGTTCCAGGGAACCCTGGGCGGGGGCTGTGGGCACCCCCAAAACCTGGCTGTGCCCCCCACCCCAGCAACTGCCCACATGGAGAAGCAGGATGGACAGCAGGAGGGGAACAAGGGAAAAGCCTCACTTTTGCCTTTTAGGCCCTGTCTCAAAAAATCAAAACCTGGCCTTTCGGGATCATCATTTATGCAGTCACTTTATAAAACAGCGGCCCTGACTCAGAACCAAGTCCAGGAGGTCTGTTCTCTCGGAACAGGGCACAGAACAGTGCCGACTGCCAGCCAGGGGGGCCAGTGCCTATGGCAACTGCGACCGGATCAGATTCCCAGGAGGGGAGGAGGCGGCCACATTCCCAAAGCGGGCAAAGAGGGGAAGAGAGACAGAGACAGAGACAGTGAGACATGTCCTGCAGACCTAAAAGGGGTCCCACTGACTCGGCCGCCTGAAGAGCAACAGGTGACAGACCCACTGGCCAGGACCGAGTCCTTAATTTAAGCAAAGGGCCCTGAGCGGATGGAGATGAGCTCCCTGCCTCTCTGGAGATGCAGGCTCTGCTGGGGACCGGCCGGGTGGCCTCGGTACCTACCTTGGAGGCAGGCGGCAGCAGAGCGTGTCCAGGCGTCTGGTGGGGCGCAGGAATGTGAGGGGTTTAGACACAGGCAGCAGGAAGCCACTCAGAGCTCTGGGCTGGGTCTGTCTCCCCCTCCAGCCGCAGCCCCTCCCCTGTCTCCTCCTTCCCCGGGCTGGCCTCCCCCTCTCCCAGAGCCCAAGATATCCCTGTCTCTCTCTTTCCTCCTCTCCCTGTGGTGGGCTGTCCTGAGCAGACACCCAAGGCCGCCTGCCTGGACTTACCAGTGCCAGGGCTGGAATTGCCCGGCACAGCTCCCTCCTACTCCTCCTCCTCCTCCTCCTCCCCGTTTGGGGGCCCTGAGTCCTGAGCAGGCATGATTCCCTCAGGTCCCCAGCAATCCTGGCCTGTCCTCCCTCCCATGGGGCAATGCTGAGCAGGCTGTAGCAATGGAGGAGGGGTGTGTGGGGGACAGACAGAACCAGCCTGTGAGATCCTCCTGGCGATTTGGGAGACAGTCTCTAACTCCAGTTAGGCACAGCAGGGATTAAACTTCCAGATAAGGCTGCTGATAATTAGAGCAGCAACACTGCCCCAGGTTTCCTGGGGACTCTAATCTTCATAGCAAACCCTTGACGCAGGTTTCACAATTAAGCCCTTTTCTTTCATGGAGGGTCAGTAGTTTGCCTAACAGGACTGGCCAAAAGTGATACTAAAGGAGTCAGTTCTACATTTGAATTAGGTTCTTTCTTGTTTTTTGTTTTGTTTTGTTGTTTTGTTTTTGAGACAAGCTCTCCCTCGGAAATCTAGGCCAGTCCTGAATTCACTGTGTAAACCAAACTGGTCTCAAACTCGAGACTCTCCTTCCTCGGCCACCCAAGTGCTAGGATTACAAGTGTGTGCCGTCCCGCCCAGCCTGGTTTAGAACTCTCAGTGCAGCAGGTCTTGGCTATTTACTGCAAGCCTGCCCCTTTGGGAGGTACAAGGCTTAATAGCCTGGTTCTTGTCCTCAGGAAGCTTTGGATCTTGCTGATCGGACCCGCGTTAGGCACACAGCCACATGCACGAGAGAGGTACAGACTTGAAGCCTTCTCCTAGAGGTTCAGACTGGGGGAGGCGTCTTAGAAAAGATGGACCTTGACAGGACATGGTGGAGAACACCTGCGATCCCAGCACTTGGGAGACCAAATTTGAGGTTACACAGTAAGTTCAAGGCCAGTGTGAATTACATAGCAAGACTTTGCCTCAAAAAACCAAGGCTTAAGACAAAGAGGCAGGCCTTGAGCATAGATTGGGTTTCAATGACACGAGAAGCGAAAAGGCTGAGAGAGAGCATCCTCAGCATGAGCTTCTGCACGCTGTGCCTTGCCCTTCCTGCCGCCCTCTCCCCTACGGCTCTGCTCCAGCCACACCAGCTTCTTCTCAAGCCTCAGCTGCTCAGAGCTTTCCTACCCCGCCCAGGGTCTGCCCTTACCCTCACCTCTGCCAGAGACCCTTTGCCTTCTGAATCCCCTGCCTGGACCATTGTTGTTCAGGGTTCTGTTCTAATGTCTCCTCCTCAGGAAGACCCCCTTGGTGCCCCAGTGTGAGCTCCTCCTTGCCTCTCGCACTGGTGGCTGGCAGGGCTCACGCCCTTCCGCTGCCCCCACTTCCTTACTGTGCTGTCACAGTCAGAAGCCGCCTGTGTCCCCTGCCACAGAGGCCGTACATGTCTTTTTCCCTGCCATGTTCCGAGGATGTCGAGCAGTGTCCTGCATGAGGGTGACCACCAGTCAGTTCTCTTTCCAATAAGTGAATGCACTTCAGACTACTCATCAGATAACAGAGATAAGAGAGGGATCAGATAAGAGAGGGATTTTCTCTTCCCAGATTCCAGTCTGGAATAACTCCCAGCACTGGGCTTTAAGAGACCCTCAAACCTATCCACGCATCCTTTTCTTGGCCTTGGATCACGCAAGAACCTTCGGTGGATGGATACAGGGTGTCGGTGAGCTCCATAGATAGGCGTTTTGCCCTTTGGACAGATGTTTATTTATGTGGGATTGGTTGCTATAGCTCCCAGGTCTTGGGGGTCTAAAACGAACTAAGCTTTGTGTTTTTCTTCACAAACTAACATGCCGGCACTCTGATGAGGATAAGTCAAAGGGAAAATTCTGGTCAGGATTCCCGAGTGGACTTTGGTTCAGGAATTGGGAAGCTGGCCAGGGCTGGACTCAAGCTCTGGGGCAGAGATGCCTGTAGGGGCCACTCACAGGCGCCCGAGGGGACACCCTGCACCAGAATTCCTCAGAGAAGGAAAACTGGGTAGCCTCTGTGTCTAAGACAAGAGTGTGCAGGGAAGCAGGAGCCTCTGCGGCTGGGGGACCAAGGCTGGTCCTCCTTGCACCACCCAGGCCTTACAGGAAGGGAGAGAAGCATCATGGGCCCAGGTGTCCTCCAACCAGCTATGGAGTCAAGGTGACTCTGGGCTCATCCTTCGCTTGTCTGAGTTTCCATCGGTAAAACAGATTGGACAATTGAACAGTGAAACCAACAGCCAGCATTTGGTAAACTCACTTTCCACCACGCACTGAGCTAAGCTCTTTGTACAGATTTGCTAATTAACCCATAGGAAGCAGAGATTATTCTCTCTGTTGTATACCCATGGACAATGGACTTCAGATCAATAATTTGCCCCAGCACATGGCAAATCAAGGACTCAAATGGAGGTTTGAATGAGTTGCATACATACAGCAGCTCCCCACAAAGAACTAATTACTACAAACTGTGAACAGGTACTAATAAAAATTAAATTTTTTGAAAATGCAGTTTTAAGTGGAGCATGGTACCTGTGCCTGTAATTCCAGCCATTATTAAGAGTTGCTCATGATCCCAAGTTCAAGGCCAGCCTAGGCAACTTCCTGAGACCCTTTCTCAGAAATGAAAATAAAACAAAGCTCTGAGGCTGTAGTTCAGGGTGGAGCACTTGCCTAGCATATGAAAGGCTGTGGGTTCAATACCCACCAACCAAAACAAAAAAGCCCATGTACAAGAATCGCCAGAGCTCAAGTGTTTGATCACCACATTCTATCTTCTCTTCAGTTCTCCTGTAGCTCTGCTGCTTGTGGACTTCAGAGCATGAAGCCTCTTTACCCCTCAACATGTTACACATACCTTATTCGATCAAGAGCTTTCTTATTATAAGTAAAATGTTGTCTTAGTTACTTTTCTTTGCTGGGACAAAATACTCCACACCCAAAATTAACAAGGGCAAAGTTTATTTAGCTCAAGTTTGTGGAGGTTTCAGTCCATAATCAGCTGGCTCCAATGCAGGGTGGCACATGGCACAGGGGCAACACTTCAAAGTGGCAGAAGACAGAAAAGGTAACAAGCGCAAAAGAGAAAAAGCAAGTCTCCTTCACTGCCTTATATTGTATGCAGGCAACCTGCCCTAGGGCTGGTGTAGCATTCAGACCATCTTTACACCTCCTCTTGCACAGGCTCAGGATGGTTAGGAAGTGAGGATGCTGGCCCGGCTGAGTTGCTTAGCTAAACTTCTAAACTTCTCAAATTGACACAATGAACAGCATTCTACCAGGGACACCTCCTCTACACTCTAAGATGCGGAACTGCTGAGTGACTTAGTTAAGCTTCTAGATTTCTCAGGTTGATGCAATGTATCAACCATTACAAATGCAGCTGTTCTCAAATCTCACACTTGCTGCAGGGAGCTGTTTGGCTTTGTCTACACTCGAGGTTGCTTAGTTACTGCTGTTGGTTCGCTTGCTTCCAGATCGAGTTGGGACTTCCGTGTAAAATCTTATTTTTAGTTCCTTCTCTGGCCATGCTTTCCTGGATTCTTTGCTGGTATGATTATACTTACAATAAAACCAGCATGTAAAGAGGATCAGAATAAATCCTCCCACCCCAGTATCATTTGCTGTCTAATTCTACTAGACAGGAATAAATCAAAGCTAAGCCACAGCAGATACGGATGAACCATATCATATCAAATCCTAAGCCTAGGCAACGCCGGTAACACCTACAACCACCAGGAGCTTGAAGAGCTCCCTTCTGCTTGCCGAGTTCTGCTACAGCGCAGGCGGATGGCTGGTTCCCTTCAGCCAGCCCTGCTGCCCCCACACAGCCACTCGGCAGTCTCTCCTTAGTCAAGCTGGTTGCTGATCCAAATTAGACAGATCTGCTTTTTGATGGGTTCCGCAAGTATGAACCTGTCAGGCTCAGCGTGGCGCCTGCCCAACATGTGCTGGGCCCTAGAGTGACAGCAATTCCCTCCAATATTGACTTCCGCATTCTTCTTCCAAGCACTAATTTAACGTCCTGCTTCTCGCACATGCGCCAAATTCCCCCAATCAGATATCAATACGTCATTTTGCCCGCCCCTTCAAACCCCACCCCCATCAAACCTAATAAACGTTCTACAGCTTCTTTGTTTGCCTCAGAGGGATCTTGCTGTCTTCTGTAGCTCTTCTGTGCCTTTTCCTTTCTCTTCCTTTGTTTCTCTAGTAGGCCAAAAAAATCTAACACTTTATTTCGCAAAAGGAGGAATCAGTACCTTGGGGTCCCTGCAGTCTGCCCAACACCCCTTCCAGGCAGTCTAGCTGTCTTTTCTGGGCAATACCTGGAAACACTCATATTTCCTTCCTCACCAGCACTGAGGCCCTGCAGTGGGAAGCTAGCACGTGCAGAACATCAGCCACCTCATTCATCGTTCTGTCCACCCATATGCACCCCGAATCAGGCCAGGAACAGAGAATGAAGAGCAAAGACTTTCTGCTCTTTATATTTGAGAAGGGAAAGCAGACAAACTAGCTAAATCTCCGGCCCCTATAGCTCAGGGGCAGAGTTCACCTGCAGTTTGTGAGGCCCTGGATTCCACCCCCAGCATTGTAAAAAGAGAGCTGGGGATTTAGCTCAGCCGCATAGCTGCCTGGCAAGCATCAAGTCATGAATTCAATCCCCGGAACAAAAAAAAAAAAAAAAAAAAAAACACAAGAAACAAAACTATAAGAAAGAAAGAAGGGAAGAAGGAAGGAGAGAGACACACAGAGTTTCAGATGGAGATTCCCCCCTTCCTCCTCTTCGTCCTGTTCCTTTTTAGTCATGCCAAATACTTCCTCATTTGCCACCTCCATGAATGTCAGAGCAGTCTTGCAAAGGGGTTAGGTAGAGGTGAGAACCTGGAGTGCAGATATGGGAAACTGAGGCCTCAACCACTCAGCAGCACTGGGGCTCAAAGCCAGGTCTCCTGGATCCTCAAGCCTTGTAAGGGCTCACTTGTCCTCTTTCTGCTCAGTGCCTCTGGGCCTGTCGCCTGGGCCACCTGAGGCAGCAGCTCTGGGAGCTGGACTGCAGCCAGGGCCGGGTGGACAACCAGTGTTCCTGTGGAGGGAAGGCAAGGCCCGGACAGGAATGGGCTGTCTGAGCTGGAAATAGATCAAGGAGGCTCTGTAGATTTGTTCCAGCAGAGAGGAAAGCGGCAGAGCAGGATGCCAAGAAACAGCCCTTACAGCCATGCAGGGGAAACAGCAAAGGATCTTAATGGTTCTGCTTTCTACACTGAAGTTCCTGAGCCACCTGATCTGATTAATAATTTATAATAATAATAATCTCAAGCCAGATGTGGTGGTGCACACCTGTAATCTCAGCACTCAGGAGGCTGAAACAGGAGGATTGTTGTAAATTTGAGACCAGCTTCAGTTACAACGTGAGCACAAGACCATCCTGAACGGCACAGTGACACCCGGTCTCAAAAAGACAAGTAAATAAACAATAAATAGTAATAACAGTTTCACACATGAGAATCCAAAGATTTGAAAAGGACCACGACCCATCGGGGCAGTTATGATTACACTAAGAAAAGAGACAAATACTATCCAACTCCAGTGGGCAGATGCTGCCCATAAACATTCACTCATTCCTCACCAGAGCACTGAGGTGGTACCGGGTGTCCCATTGTTATTCTCATAAATCACCACAAGCACCTTGGTAGCTTAAAGACAAGACACATTTGCTCTTTTACAGTTCTGAAAGCCAGAAGCCATAAAATCAAGGCGTCAGATGGCTATACCCTTCTGGAAACTTGAGGGAAATTTTTGTTTTCTTGGTTTTTTGTTTGCTTGTTTTGGCTTTTCTTTTGGTTTGGTTTTTGGGGGATTTTTTGGTACGAGGGATTGAATAGGGTCTTGCTCTGAGCTACATCCTCAGCCATTCCTTTATGTATTTATTCGTTTGTTTGACTTTTGAGACAAAAATGGAATTCAGACTGGTCTCGAACTTACTATGTCACCCACACTGGCGCCAGGAATCCTGCAGCCTCTGCCTCTGCTTCCTGCCTGGCCCATTTTTTACTTTTTATTTTGAGACAGGTAACCCATATTGGGCCAAATTTGCAGTTCTCTAGTCTCAGCCTCCCAAGGGGCTGGGATTATAGGCACCTGCCACTATGCCTAGCTTGTTTTTGTGTTTTTGTTTTTTCTTGCTTTTTCCACCTTCTAGAGACACCAGCATTCCTTGGCTTTTGGCCCCTTCCTCCATCTTCTAAATGTGTTTTTGTTTTCATACTTTATTTTCTGGCTTTGACACTCTGCCTCCATTTTATAAGGATTTTTGATAACACATTGGACCCTCCTGGATAATTTATGATAATCTTTACATCTCCAAACCATTAGTTTAATCTACAAAGTCCTCTTAGTATTGGCAGTGTACAGAAGCATAGTTATACATCCTGGAGATTAGGACATGGACACCTTGAGAGAGGATGCTATTTGTCACCATAGATAAGTACAATGATCATTCTTATACATTTTTTATTTTTTTGACAATGTAGTTCAGCCTTGCTTTGAACTCACTACGTGGCCCAGGCTGACCTTGAATGCTCAGCAAACCTCCTGCATCAGCGTCAGTGCTGGAAATACAAGCATGTACCACCACGCTCAGCACGGCTGATCACTCTTACTTTAAAATGAAGAATAAGAGATCAGAGAACTAAATAACTTCTGCTGGGGCTCCCAGCAGTAAACCAAGAGTTCACACAGGGAGCTTAACTCCAGATGCCTCTGCTTCCTGCATCCATCCCAGCTAGGGCAGCTCTGCACTTCCTGGTTTGTTCCAAACCCAACCATCCCACAAGCACAGCCCGCATTGCTCCTGTTAGTCCTGAGGCTTCCATCTGATCTCATACTGTCCTGGCTGCCTGGGGAAATGGAGGTTTACAGACTCAGTGTTTCGAGGCCTGAAGCCTTGTTCCCCAAGGCCACCTCCGTCTGCTCCAACCCTCCCGAGGCTGGGCGGAGGATTGTGTATCAAATGCTCAAATGCACCTTTGTGCGTCTGGCCCAGAGTCAAGTCTGTCGAGTTAGGAAGGACCGGGCACAGGGAGGGTGACTCAGCCTGCGGCCTCCTGAGTGTATCTTTCCCCGGAAGGCCCTCCCATTGGCTGGAGGGTACAAAGATCCCATTGTCCTCCTGTCCTTGGTCCCCTGGGCAGCGTGGTCTCTGACAAGGGCCAGGAGGCTGAAATCTGACTTCAGCTCCCTCCAAGCTCCCTGCTCACCCACTGAGTGGCTGGAGATTTTCTCCCTCTGCAGTTCACAAAGGACTTTTATCCTCCTAATCTTGCTTAGTGTATAAAACAGAACCCTCAGGGCCTCGGGGCTGGACAGACAGAAAGACTGGCTCAAGGTCACACACTGCCTCACCACACGGCTGAAGGAAGATATCTAAAGTTTTCACAAGCTACCCCCAAGAGTGCACAACACCAGTGGCCTCCATCCAGGGCTCTGAGGAGAGTTTGCTGGGCCACCTCCGTCCCACAGACCCTTGCACTGAGGGGACAGGAGAGTAGCAAGGTGTCTGCTGCGCCATCTCTCTCTGACACAACACCAGGAGCTCTGTCCCTAGTGGACGTGGGCCCCCAGCCCTGTATGGAGCCAGCACTTGAGCGGTTCACCTTCCCAGTCCACGATGATCATACTTGGCGCTTCTTAGTTCAAAGTCAGCATAAGATTGAAGCTAAGGTGCATTTTAGAATGTCGAGGAGGAGGAGAGGTCAGATGTGGTGGCCCACGCCTGTGACCTGGGCACTCAAGAGGGCAAGGAAGATGTTGAGTTTGAGGCCAGCCTGGGCTACAGAGCGAGAGAGATCTAGTCTAAAAAAAAGAAGAGAAAAGAAATATGAGAGAAATGGCCGGGGATATAGCTCAGCGGCACAGGGCCTGCCTGGCAAGCGCAAGGTTGTGAGTTTGATTCCTGGTACGAGAAAGAGAGAGAGAAAAAGAGAAAGAGCCTCGAGCACTCCACAAATGCTGTCCGTCTCATGATTAGGTCTTCTAATTCAATGTGCATCCCACAAAATGTTAATCCTACAGCCTCATCCAGAAAGGAGAAGCTAGGTTCAAAATGAATTGGGGAGCCCAGGATGTGGCTCAGCGGCCTAAGCACCCACCTGGCAAATACAAGGTACTGACTTCAATTTCCGGTACCAAAAAAAAAAAAAACTCAGACAAAATGAGTTGGGGAAATGAGGTATTCATCGCCTTCCTCGTGGAGATCCCTGAGGCCCATTAACATGCCCAACTCTTGTAAACACTGAAGAAAAGACACCTGTGGAGCTGTGTCACCTGCCTGGGTGTTTCTGAGCACACTCCTCCAAGTTGTGTTCCACATCCCCCTGGGGGACATCCTGCAGCAAAGGGCTTCTCAGGTCAACTCTTTGGGAACATTTCTTTGATCCCATGTCCTTGTTTGGAAGAGGAAACAGAGGTGCAGGAAGCCAGATGACCTGTCCACTCAGTACACAGTGTGTTCAAACCTGACTCAGGCTAATTTGTTGGCCTATTAACAGGTCTTGCTGTTAAATCACACTTTACCTTCAGCAGATGATGTGGACAAGCATTCTCCCCAATGTTAAGATTTACTTTTTATCTCAAGAAATTTAAAGAGAAAACAAAACAAAACAACAACAAAAAAAAGATTTACTTTTTAAAAATAGGTTTGTGTCATTGGTGTCGCAGCCCTCTCCCAGGCCCTGTAGCCCTGACGGACAGTGCAGGGCTCCCTCTGGCCCCAGCTGCCACCCCTCTGCCCTGGGCAGGGGCAGAGGTGTCCAGCGGTGGTTGCCTGCCCGAGCCCCAGGTCTGTAATATTGCAGCCACTGGTGCGGGTCCAGGAAACAACTCGCATGCAGGCACCAATTTTCTTCTGAAACCCCACAGACCTGGAAATCCTTTCCAAAGAAAAGAGGAAGGCTCAATAGCCCAGCCCTGACAACGTGGCAGCTCTTAACGCATTCCCTGACGTGGCCCACAAACCAGACTTCTCTTCAGTTCCAGCAGCTTGGAAGCCAGGAATAGGGAGGACCTGCCAGCAAGGGGATGTGGCGGCCAGGCTGTGTGACTCAGCCGACCAGCAGGGCAGCCCAGAGATACTGTCCATGCCTCCATCCTCTCAGGGCGGGGCCAGCCGTGGAGGAGGAAGATGGGGTGAGGCAGCTCAGCCACTACGCCTGCTCCAGCCACATCTCCCTTTCTCCCCACTTCCTGAGCCACAGCTTGCCTCCCTGTCCTCTGCTGACGTGGGTCCAGCACTGTCCCCAGTGGCTCTCCTGCTGCATGCTCCTGAACCTGTCCTGAGCCTCTAAGACCCCCATGGATGTGGCACCCTCAAGGGGGCAAAGAGCACAAGGGGACAGGTCCCAACCCCCTACCCTGCTTCAGCCAAGAGCAACCAGCATGATCTGTTTAACCCACGGAACTTCTGCCTAAGAGTTCAGGTCTAACAAAATGATTTTTGCTCCTTTAAAAACTGAAATGACGTGTGTGTTTTGCTGTCACTGGCTTTCCATTCAAAAACTGAGCCCTAGAAAGAAGGGGTGATCTGTCCAAAGATACCAACTGTCCCGGCCACCAACAGAAGGGGGGGGGGGTTCCCAGAGGTGAGAAGGAGCTTGGAAGACATCTAACCCAGCTCCCCAAGCTTGAAGCCTGGTCACGCTGGGCAGGCAGCCTGAGATCTGCCTTCCTCAGGAAGCAGTAGGAAGGGGCTCTGTCCCCCAGCTGGGCAGCTCCCCAGAGGACAGATGGAGGATTTAGGAGCAGATGCAGCATCTTGGTGCAGACAGACTGGAGAAGCGAGCAGCCCCTCTGAGGGCCTACAGCGGGGGAAGCACAGCCTCACACAGGCTGAAGAATACAGGCTTTTGGACCCACACTCAAGGGTCTCTACTCTAAACCAAATCCATCTTCGGGGAGAAATCTCCTGCTGGGCCACCTACACCTTCTTATCCTCTTCCTCACTTTTCTTCTTCTTCTTCTTCTTCTTCTTCTTCTTCTTCTTCTTCTTCTTCTTCTTCATCTTCTTCTTCTTTTTATAAAATACTTATTGCATTCTGGGGGAATTCAATGCATCTCCACTGAATTACAATTGAGCTATTAATCTTGTGGTTCCCTCGACATGACCTGGCTGGTTTTTACGATGCTGCCGATCAGCCAGCTCCTTCTGCAGAGATGCGAGAGCCGAGCCTTTTGGAGAGGCCCAAGTTCCACTTTTCCCTCCTTCACAGTGTTTGTTGTCTTCTTAAGATTCGCAGTAACTTTGGTTCTGCTTTGCATTTGAATTTAAGGGTTTTTAGCTGGATGTGAAATACATTCCTGGACTTCTGCCCTCAGAATTTGTTCTTGGCTGCTGTCGGTCACGTGCAGCTGCTCCAGCTCCCGGTGACGCCATGCACACACATGGCCCAGGTAGTTCCCGGGAGAGGCGAGTCTTCTATTGTATAGAGAACTAAATAGCCCCTCTCATATTCTTCAGGAAGAAAAACCAGTACCTAACTCCTCGGGTTTGAAAATTTTAAAGTGACTCAGTCTCTTGCTTCCTGCCAACTCTGACTATTTCTCTCTCTCTCTCTCTCTCTCTCTCTCTCTCTCTCTCTCTCTCTCTCTCTTTTTCTCTCAGCCTCTCACAGACAGGGTCTTGCTATATAGTTCAGGCTGACTTTGAACTAACTATGGAGCCCAGCCTGATCTTAAACACATGATGAATCTCCTGCCTCAGCCTCTCGAGTGCTGGGATTACAGGCACGCACCACCATGCCTGGCTCTTCTTTTTTCTATCTTTTCAAACCTCCTAAAAAGAGCACTGGAAGCCAGGTGTGGTGGCACATGCACACGCCACCGCACCTGATCACCTGTAAAATGAAGGCACCTGGTTAGAGCCCAGTTTCCAAACTGCAGGTGACAAGGACCAAGATGAGAAGCACAGATGGTAGCTATCTGGCTAGTGTAATTATCAACGAGGGTTCTACAGTTAATAAAATGCCTGAGAGGCAGAGGCAGGAGGATTAGTGGGAGTTTGAGACCAGCCTGGGTTACAGAGTGAGCCCCTGTCCCCCAAAACAGCTTGAAAATGACTAAGCCATGGGCCAGAAGGCCTCCCAGCCTTGAGATCCAGGGCTTGCTTCTCTCCTCCTCTTCTGTCTCCTCCTTCACGCTGGCTGGCAGCCACTTGGGAGGCTTCTGTCTGTTTCTGTCTCTGTCTCTCTCCCCCTCTCTCCCTCTCCTACCCTGCACTCTGACCTTTCACTTGCAGTGTGGGAGAAATCCTTCTTCCTGAGATCCCAGGGGCCATGACAAATCCTAGCTGGTTCCCCCTGGACTCCAAGGCGAGGTCTCCAGCTGTTCCCCTCCCCCGCTGAACACTCCCAGCACCGACCAGCCGGCCACGTGGACTCCGTTATTCTCCTGATTCAGACATTTTTGTGGTGTGAAATCATCTCCGCCCCAGGCTGCTGAAGCCAAGAGCCTGGCCCAGCCTGGCCCAGCGCCTCCCAGCCCCCTCTCCCTGCCACGTCCCCAGGCCCTCAGCTCCTCTCCTCCCAGTGCTGCAGAGAAACTGCCTGTAGGACCCGCAGGGGGTCAGGTGCCCCTCTGCCCCTGCCCCACAGCTCCAGGACCACCCTGGACAGGCACCGGGGCATCTGCTTCATCAAGATAGAGGCGGAGACACGGGTAAGGACAGAGAGAGGGCGAGAGACAGGCACAGGTAGGTTACAGAAAGACGGGCCAGGCGTGGTGGTGCATGCCAGAGGCTGAGGCAGGAGGATCCTTGGGTGTTCAAGACCAGCTTGGGCTACAAAGTGAGCTCAAGGCCAGCCTGAACTGCGTGATGAGATCCTATCTCAAAAAGACAAAAAAACAATACATACACAGATAAATAAAGATGATAGGATGACTCCACATCCACCAACCAGACCTTGGTCCCCAAGCCTGTCCAGAGACCACTCGGGGATCACCTCTGTCCAGTTCACTGTTTGTTATTGATTAGGGCGCTGCTCTGAAGTTACATATTAACCCATAGATTCCTGCTCAGGGACACAAAAGAACTCGATTCACGGCTCCCAAGGACTTGGCCAGTGTTGTGCATGACTTGTTGGTCTCTCCTCAGCATCCCTCAGTGACCTCTGTACACAATCTCTCAGGATTCTCCTTGTATCAGATGAACCATCTGGCTTATCAGTTGACTAGGCTTATATCTTGGTTTGTATGGAAGTCATGTTTTTAATTATCAAAAGCTATATTTTGGTGAGGTAGGGTTAGAATAAGACAGAGACAGAGATACAGAGAAAGAGAGACATACAGAGAGAGAAATAGGGACCTAGCTGGGCACAGTGGCACACACAGGAATCCCACCACTTGGAAGGCTGAGGCAGGAGGATTGCTGCAAGTTTAAGACCAATGTGGACTACATAGTGAGTTCAAGGCCAGCCTGAAATATACAGTGAGAGTCTGTCTCAAAAACAAAAAATAAGACAGTGATCCACCCAGTCAATACATATACAAGAGGGCTGTGAGCAGAGATCGGGGTATGCAGAAAATCCTAATAATGGTAGCTCCCAGATGGGGACAGAGTGGAACAGAAGGCAAACATGAGAGAGACCTTTGCATTCACAATGAGCAGGTCAACTCGTATCATTTTAAACTTAAAATAGGCCATCGAGCCAGGCATGGCAGCACACTTCCGTAATCCCAGTACTCCGGAGGCCGAGGCAGGAGGGATTGCTCCAAGTTCGAAGCCACCCTGGGCTACACAGTGAGTTCAAGGCCAGCCTGACTACATAGCAAGACCCCGTTTCAGAAACAATGAAAATGAAAACCAAGAAAGGGAATCAGAGAAAGAGAACTGAGAATGAGAGAAACACAGACCACGAGAAGGCCCAGGCCACCGAGGAGACAGCAGAAGCAGAGTGAAGGGCGGCAGGGTGGGGACTGCGGTCCGGTGACCAAGCATACACTTGGCACGCTAAGACTCTGGACTTAATCCCCACCACAAAGGAAACCAGGGAAAAGATAAAAAGCAAAGCAGACAAAGCTCGCCGGCCGCTCGTGGAAGGAACAGAGCACGCCTGAGTTCAGAGCTTCCTGGGCACAAGGCGGCAGAGTCAGCCATGCCAGGGGCAGGGAGGCCGCGGAGAGCAGATGCACAGAGGACCCAGGACAGAGGCAGCAGGGGCCACAGGCGGGCGAGGCCTTGCGCTCCTCCTGGAACCTCCTTCCCTGGTGTCTTCAGAGATGCAGTGTGAAGGAGATGGGGTCTGAGGAGCCACCCAGAAGGAACTGGGGGACCAGGGATGCCGGGTTAGACAGGGGTGAGTTTCCTATTCAGAATTCAGAATTCAGACCGAAGTCCAGATTCACTCCCGTGGCCCTCCAGGGCCCATGACACCCAGCTGCAGCCGACCGGGCTTCCGATCAAACCACTGCCTGCCAAGTGCGTGCCCTGCCCATGCCGGCCTCCTGTAAACCCTTGTGTTCTCCTATCTTAGGGGCCTGGTGCACGCTGTTCTTCTGCGCTACTCCGTCTGCATCTGATCCCAGCTCCAAAGCTTGATCCCAGGATTTCCAAGCAGCCCTTATTCCCTCCAATCGGAGGCTGCTCTGGGGATTGTCTTTATGGAACTCCCTGGCTCACAGCCTGAGATAAGATCTTCTTGTGCCTTTGTCTGTGGGTGTGTTCTTTACCTTCTCTCTGGAACAGAAAGGGCAGGAGGGGGGTGGGGGACCTGATCCCTGTGGTCACTGTTGTGCTTCACACAGGCCTGCATTGTCTCACAGGGACGGTGATGACTGCACTGCTGTCTTACCAAGAATGCACCCTGTGGATTCTGTTACATTTCTGTCACCACAATTTAAAATATAAAATCATCCTGGGAGAAGGGGGATGTAGCTCAGTGGTAGAGCACTTGCTTAGCAAGCACAAGGTCCCAGGTTGGGTCCTTAACCCCAAAAGACAATCGTCCTTAATAGCTGCCAAGATTAAAATGTTTAAAAAATAATACTTTTTTCAACAGGATCTCGATATGCAGTTCAGGCGGGCCTTGAGTTCACTTTGTAGCCCAGGCTAGACTCAAACTCGCAACAATCCTCCTGCCTCAGTCTCCTAAGTGCTGGGATTACAGGTGTGCTCCACCCCTCCCACTGTTATTCACATTAAAAATGATTGTTTATATAAAAGAACTCCACATATGGTGGAGAGAAAAGCACGTGTTCACACAGCTAAGACATCCCAGGAAGTTACCCGCCCAAGTCTGGAAATATCAAAGTTGAAAAAAAAAAAGGAGGTGGGGCTATAGCTCAGTGGCATAAGCACCTGTCTGGCAAGCCTGAGGTTGTGAGTTTGAGTCCCAGTACCAAATTTTTTAAAAAGTGGAAAAAAAGCAATCACAAAAGACCACATAGTGCTTAAGACCCTACTGGATGGTTCAGCTGTGTCCCCAAGTTCATCCGTTCAAAACCCAAACCCCAGAGTCATGTGCATGGTATTTGGAGGTACAGCCTTAGGAGGTGGTCAGGCCAGAAGGCTCTGCCGTCAGGAGTGGACCCATCCATCTGCAGGGGAATGGAATATCAGATTATTGCAGAAGTGGATGTGACAAAGCCCACTTTCTCTGGCTTGCTTGTGGTCTCAACACACAACACTTGTTGCCACGATAGGAGCTAAGAATGTCCTCGAGAGTGTCCGACTCCTGGACTTCGCAGTCTCTGGAATAAGCTCGTATTCTCTACAGATTCCAGGTTTTTGGTACTGTGCTAAAACAACAGGAAAAGGATTAAAACATCATTCATATGAAGTGGTCAGAATAGGCAAATTTATGGAGACAGAGTTAATGGTTGCTGAAGGTTAGGGAAAGGAGTATTGGGGGAAATGGGAAATTACTAATGGTCACGGGGCTTCTCTTTGAAGTGATAAACATATCCTACTGTAAGAAGTGCAGGTCAATCCATGAAACCTAGCCTGCCTCAAATTCATGGGCTCAATCCATCCTCCTGCCTCAGCCTCCTGAGTAGCTGGGATTCTAGGTGGGCACCACTGTGCTGAGCTTCACTGCATCTTCAGAGATGGTTCCCCAGAGATCACACCCTGATGCACTGAAGGGAGGGCTGCCACATGTTTTCATAGAGACATGATCCAGCCTGTAACATCAGATATGAAAGTTATGTTGCAACAAAGCTGTTCAATTCGAGGCACAGTGGCCCAGGTGCACGGCATGCTGGGGGATCCAGGAGGGAACACTCACTATCGCTAGGGCCCCAGGGAATGACAGCAACTTGGAGGATGTATTGAGAACAGCTCAAGGTGAGCTTGACTGTGGGAGTGCTCTGCCCAACCACTTCCTTCCAGCCCAGACAGCCCTGGAGCCCCTTCTGCAGCTCACAAGCCCCCTCCAGCCTTATCTCTCTGCGCCCCTTTGCACTCAACCCTCCAAAGCACTCTAATAAAGGACTCTGCAATTGCACTGGCAACTCTGCCTGGGAAAAGTCCTCTTGGGACTTAAGGCACTCTCCCTTCCTCAACTTCAGTTCTTAACTCTGCCCTGGACTCCTCAAGAAAGCGTCTCTGAGTCCTGGCTCTGGGTTCTGTGCAGACCACGGCTCCGAGATGGCTGTTTACATGTCTGTCTTCCTCTCCCTACCAGCAGTGCCCCAAGGACACATGTCAGTTAAGACTTGTGGGGGCAGTGACAACGATCTGCAAGCCCAGCACTGTGCAAGTCTGAGGCCAGAGGATGGCAGGTTCCTCCCTGCCTAGGGGCAGTTAGGGACTTAGCAAGACTGTATCTCAAAATACAAAAAAAAATGAAAAGAGAACCTATTGACTGCACTCACCTCAAATCACAGGGCTCTCTGTCCCCCTGGACTTTGAAGAGAAACTTCCGCTTCTCAGGGTGTCTTAGCCGCTCCAGCCCTGGCTGCTTGGGCAGAGTCCAGGGCTGGCACCTCCCATCCTTCACGGTCCGTCTCCAGTTTCCAGTTGGAGCCTCAGCCCCACAGGTGGGCAGCATCCAGCTTCCTCTGGCTACCCAGGAGGCCAAGGAGGAAGAAGGCAGCCCTGTGTTTGCTAGAGAGGTGGCCAGAGCGGCAAGCTGGGGAGAGGGCCCCCGAGAGCACAGATCCATTTCAGGGGCTCTCGAACCACTTTACTGTGTGACCTCCCTGTGCCTCCCTTGAGCTTTCCAGTTGGAAATGTCATTGCCCTTGTGTTGCTCTGGGGCAGCAGGAGTTCCTGGAAAGACAGCCAAGGAAGGCCAGGAAGAAGGGAGGCCAACAGCTAAACCACAAAGTGGGGGTCCAGAGCAGGGCCTCCTGGTCTGCACACACCTGACGCCCAATACCCGCCTTCTTCTCGCCTATGGAATCATTCGCTCTGCCCAGCTTTATTTATTTATGCTGAGTATTGAACCCAGGGGCCCTACACACAGAGCTGCATCCCCAGTCCTTTCTATTTTTATAATTTTTAAATTTCAAGAGTACCCTCTGTGCTCAGCCAGGAACCTTGCTGATATACATCCCATAAACAGGAAGTAAATGACGGTGACAGCAAAGAAATGCTACTAAATCCTTACTAGAGTGAAGATGAATGTCAACATGATGCTGTAGAATGATCTGCAGAACACACTAAGTGAAAGACAAGCCGGGCATGGTGGTGCACGCCGGTAGCTCCAGCACCCAGGAGACTGAGGTGGGAGGATCACTGTGAGTTCCAGATCAGCCAGAGTACAAACTGAGTTCAAGTTCAGCCTGAACTGCATAGTGAGACCCTGTCTCCAGGAAGAAAAAAAAAAGACAATTACAAAAGATGCAAAACAGTGTTTACAATACAAGGGAGAGAATAAAAACATGCACAGTCACTGCCCCTTATCTTCAGGGGATCCATCTCACAACTCCCAGGGGTTGCCTGATGCTGCAGGCAGCACTGAATCCTTCAGATACTGTATCTTCCCCATATTTATGATAAAATTTAGCGTTTATAACATGATACAATTTAACATACAAATTAGTAAGAGGCTAACAATAAGACAATTACAGCAGTGTACTGTAATGAAACTGCTGTCATCACCATTCTTGCACTTTGGGGTCATTATTAAGGAAATCAGCATCACTTGAGCAGAATCTCGAGATTGTCTATCTGACTATTGAGCTGCCTCTGAGCAACTATCAAGCAGGTAGCATATATAGCATAGATACTGTGGACACAAGGATGCCCACATCCCAGGCAGGCTTGAGATGACATCACCATACTCAGAACACTGTGCACATAAGGCGCCTGATTGGTTTATTTCCTGGATTCTTGGTACTTTCAGACAGCAGTCCACAGTGGGGAACTGACATGTCTGAAACAAAGTTGAGGATGAGGGAGGACAACTGGATGTGCCCGTGCTCATGGGTCCAAAAAGAAACAACTGAGAGACCCGAGCCAAACATAGGTAGAAACAATGAGTTGAGTGAGAGAGGCTGTTATAATCAGGGGTTGTGAGGAGAACAATTAGAATCAGGACACAGAATTTTATTATTAAACAGAATATTATTTTATGATGGTCACCCAGAGTTCACAAGAAGTGCAAGGAATCTGTCCCCAATACAAAAGACACAGAATATTCAGCCTCAGGCCTAGATCCCACAGCAATGTCTTGTGTGAGTCCAGCTGAAGACCCAGAGTTCATGACAATGCCTCCCATGAGTCCACCTGGAGATCTAGAGCCCATGAGAAGGACTCACGCCAGTCTCTTTTATGGATCCGAGGCCCAAAGGTCAGCATGGAAGCCAGAAAGTTCATGCCTGTGGAGTGAAGGAGCTGTGCTGGTAGGTTGAGGGTTCTATGTTAGAATCAAGAAGCCACGCTCAAAACAAGGACCAGGGCTGTCCTGAAAAGCACCACAGCCATCCTCAGTGACATGAAGGTCCTGAGCTCCTCCAATGATAAGAACAGTCGAGTACATGCCAGGAAGCCAGCGTGATGAGCATCTTGTGGAGATTAAATGGCACACATCTTCCTCTCCAGAGCCAGGAAGTGATGCTTGATGTAGGGACCAGAGCTTCCCCAAAATGAACCACAGCCACTCATCAACAAGGTCCCGTGCTCCTCTGATGACAGTGGTCAAACTCACACTGAGGAAGCTAGTCATGACGAGTTCCTCCAGGAGAACCAACGGCTCAAAAAGCAACACTTACAGAAACCCACAACACCTAACTTCTTCTGCTCCATGTCTCTATTTATGCTGGCAACTTTCCTCAGGTGGGCCATCTACACTTAGCACCATGCTGATTTAATTCAGCTGGTTTTAAATTGCCTACCAGTTTTAATCCATAACAGAAGGTAGCATTAATTTTTTTTTTTTTTTTGTCTTTTTTGAGATGGGGTCTCACTATGCAGTTCAGGCTGGCCTTGAACTCACTATGTAGCCCAGGCTGGTCTTGAACTCGCAACCATCCTCCTGCCTCAGCCTCCCGAGTGCTGGGCTTACACATCTACTGTTTACTATTCTGGGTGCTGCAGTGTAGCTGGGCGTGGTCCCTCCAGGGTCACTGAGCTTACCATTCAGCTGTAAGTTACCATTTCCAAGAGCATGCTAGGTGTTCTGAAAAAATAGACCCTGGCTTAGTGGTACACTTTGGGAAGAAGATGGAGCTGTTTCCCCCACACCCCTGCCCTGCTCAGGTGTCTAAACCTTTCCGCCTGGATCACCTGCACCTCAGGACATCTGGGAGGCAGCTGTTGTCTCCTGGGCTGGGACCACTGTGCTTTGAGGTCCAGGTGAGACCCTGGGTGGATTCATTCTATCCAGCTGCAGGAGCTGAGCAAGGAGGAGTCAGTCAGCCTGCAGGGAACCCGGGTGCTGCTCCCCAAGAAGGGTGGGGAGATGCCGAGGAGGTGCAGAATGCACCAGTGCCACTTCCTTCCTGCTCTCACTACATAAAACTTCCCCCTTCCCTACCATTTAAAAATAATTTTTAGTTGGGTATAATGGCACACGCTTGTAATCCCAGAACTCCGGAGGCTGAGGCAGGAGGATCATTCAGAGTTGGTGGCCAGCTTGGGCTACACAGTGAGTTCCAGGCCAGCCTGCACTACAGAGCAAGACCCTCTCTCAAAAACAAACAAAACATTTAAATAATAAAATAATTTTAAAATAATTTTTAAGATCCAGTGACACTTTCAACTCATCCCATGAAAAGGTCCAAAGAACCTGTATTAACCTCTGTTTCAGATTGACCTATTCCTACCACGGTGAGAAAATGTAAGCAGTGAAAATTCTTGTAAGATAGTTGGCACAGTGCTGGACGCATAAAACCTCTTCTTATGGACTCCATCCGGTTTACCAGGCCCAGAAAGGAGCTTCAGGCTTCCTCAGCTGCACCAGGCTTCAGCCTTCGGTCTGTTATCTCCCAGGGCACTGCAAACCCAGCTCTGTCTGCAAACCCGGCTCTGCCACTTAGCCCGAAACTCAGACATCCAGGGTGAATGGCCCCAGAAGCTCTGCTTGGAACTCACAGGAAACCGACCACATTCTTGCTCATGAGTATTCTTTGGAATACTAACGGCCAGAGACACACCACACACACACACATCCCAGACATGGGTGGATCTGACCCTCTGTACTGTTTAGTGGTTTGTTTGCTTGCTTGCTTGTTTGAGACAGGGTCTCACTTTGTCCTTCCGGCTGACCTTGAACTCACTGTGTAACCTGGGCTGGCCTGGAACTCACAGCAAATGTCCTGCCTCAGCCTCAGCCTCAGCCTCCTGAGGGCTGGGATTGCAGACGTGCACCACCATGTCCGGCTCCCATTGCATTCTTGAAGACATTCCCAAATCCTCTTGGCAGACATGCAGGCCCTGCTCTCCACCAACACTAGCCCCAGGCCTCCCTTATCTGCCTGCTTTATCCTGCCCTGTCCTCCAGGCACAGAGCCCGTCCTGGACAGCTTTATCCCAGTGTTAAGGAGCCATGCCTGAAAACCTCCCCACAAAGTGAATCCCTTTACTGCTCTGAATTCAGCAGTTTCCCATCTCCTTTGGGGTCCAGACCCCCCCAAGCCTGCCTGCTGCAGGTCTTGCTTGAGGGTTGGGGGTGAGGACTGGGAAGGGCAGGGAGAAGGTGAAGAAATAAAGATGAGACACAGAAAACTGGGATCAGGTGGGGCCCCTCTCCCAGGGGGAGCAAAGGAGCTGCCCCTCACTGTAGGGGCGTTTGTTTATACATTCAGCAATTTAATGTCACGTGACACCTAGTAATCTGTGGGTATGGCACCCTAAGGGCAGGATGTTTGGGGGCCTGGAGTTCTTTATGCAACTCGGCCTGGGCGGACTTTGTTCTCTGACCAGGCTGGCCGGTTCCTGCAGGCATGGTCCATTTCCAGCTTCAGCCAGCCCCCAGCCACCCAAGGTAACCTCAGCTTCCATCATGCTTCTCTTGTCCACCCTGCACTGCGTCCTCTGTAGGGGCTCTCCCCCACCTGGTCCTTCCCCCAGTATTTGTTAATACTTACTTGTTAGGTTTTAGACGAAGTATTCCCCTCCTCCTCCTTTATAATCAGACACTTTCGGGTGCCTTTGGGAACGAGCAGATGTTCAGATTGGATGAAGTCACCCATGTGACCTCCAGGGGGTGGCTAGCAGCCCCACCCTGAATTCTCTACCCTCAGTGCCAAGTGTTTGACGACAAAGTGGCCACCAGTCAGACACAGCCTGCAGGCTGGCACCTGCAGGGGATAACCATAGCCTCGAACAGAAGCCCTGAATCCAACCAGCAAATGCTGCCGGGGGAGGGGATGGAAGAGGTTGGGAAAGGGGTCCCAAAAGCCTTGGAAGTGAGTGAGGTGACAGAGGCCAAGCAAAGCCCTCTCCCACATGTGGTGAACACCCAGAGGACAGGAGGGCAAAGATCCCCCTAATGGCAAGAACTAAAAAAGGAGTGACGCTCGGGGAAGACCTAATAACCCCAAAGGCTCCACCCCCTTTTAGTTGACTTTAAAACCCTGAATTTGGAGGGTCACGCAGCCCAGCCACGCATCACCTGCGTGCTGTATCACTCGCTTTGCTGTGGGTGACACCTCTGAGGCACCATGGGTGCGGGTCAGGACAATCGCTGTTGTCTAGGTGACCCTTGAGGGCCACTTCTGTCGAATGCACTGACTCTTCACCTGGGTTGGTACAGGAGTCTGATGGGCGACACACAGGCACCAGGAGGTGAAATGCCACCGTCAGACCATACTAAGGCCACTGTTTTCCAACCGTACATCCCGTAAGGAGCAGGAAAGGAGCAGGAGCGGACCCCGGGACAGAACACCGGCCCCTCACCTCCAGTCACTGTCCCAGTGCCTGAGATCACCTGGGGCCTCTACCCCATGAGCAGCCCCAAACCCTTTCCCAGCAGAAGTGGATTTGGGCCTGAGTCCCTATGAACGCTCAGAGCCTGTCTTGCTTACTGTCTCATTGCTGGGACAAAAGCCAACATCCAAAATGAAGGAAGGAAAGGTTTATTTAGCTCACTGTGTGTGGAGGTTTCAGTCCATAATCAGCTGGCCTCAAGGCAGGGTGGCATTGCTGAGGGGCAACACTTCAAGGCAGCAGCCAGAGCAAAGGGAGGAAATCAAGCCTCTTCTCCTCCCTTATATTGTACACGAGCCACCGTCCCCTCTCTCCAGGGCAGGTGTAGCACTCACAATATCTCCCTGTCCTCCTTTGCACAGGATGAGGATATTTATTAAGTTAAGAACGCTGGCTCCCTGCTGAGTCTCTTAGTTAAACTTCTAAACTTCTCAAGTTGACACAATGTCTCAACTATAACAGCAGCCAGGTGGAGTCCCTAGTCTCAGGGCTGGGCGGCTACTGTGTGACAGGAAGAACAGTCTGTCCTGTAATGGAAACGGAAAGCCTGACTGTCCTAGCTGGACTGGTACAGGTTGCCTGGATGCGCACCACATCTCACGGTACCTGATCATTATGTACAGTTCTTACTAATCAACTAAATGCTGAAGTGAAACATGGGTAAAAGCAGTGTTTTGTCAAACTAATTGATTTTATACATTGTGGAAAATATTTTGTCTTAAAATTTTTAATTGTTTTAAAATTATAATGGCACACATGTCATCCTGCAACTGGGAAGGCTGAGGCAGGAGGATCACTGTGAGTTCCAGGCCGGCCAGTGCTACATAGTAAGTTTGAAGCCAGTGTGAGCTGGATTAGGATACCCTGTCCCAAAGGTAAAACAATGAATCAATGAATATGTTTGCATGTGTAAAGTATACCGATGGGATGGGGTGTATCTTGGTGGTAGAGCACATACTTAGAATGTGTGAGGCCCTGAGTTTGACCCTTAGCACTTCCAAAAAAACAAAAAACAAAAACCCAAGAAAAAAGCAGATATGTAGGTATTCTCTGTTATGTGCTTCTCAACATTTTACACATGTTTTAAAGTCACCAATAAGGACAGGGGATTTAGCTCAGCGGCATAAGCACCTGCCGTACAAGCCTGCAGTTGTGAGTTCAATCCTCGGTACCAAAAATAAATAAAATAAAATAAAATCATCAATAAATTCTGGGCATAGTGGTGCCCATCTGTCATCCCAGCACTCAAGAGCAAAGGTCCTGTGAGCTTGAAACCAGCATGACCCAGCATGACACAGCAAGACCCTGCCTGAGGGCCCGAGAGAAACTGTGGATTCGGGGCTGGGGATTTAGCTCAGCGGCATAAGCGCCTGCCTTGCAAGCAGGCGGTCATGAGTTCGATCCCTGGTACCGATAAAAAGGAAAAAGACAAAAAAAAATAAATAAATAAATAAAAGAGAGAAACTGTGGATTCGAGGCCAGCCTGGATTACAGCACAGTGAGACCCTGGCTCAAAAAACCAAACAAGTAGCACCAGGCCCAGGCTTGCTGCCTGCTGCTGGTCACGTGGAGCTGGACCGGTGCTGTCACATGCAGACACTGAAAGCCTTGGCCCTGGGTGGACGCTGTTCTCTATCACGGTTTCTGAATCTCTGTCCAGTCTGGGCCATTCCCTCGAAGAGCCTGTCACTGCTTGGAAACAGCGCCCTCAGGTCAGAGCATGGGTAAATGACACCACTCTGGGGACTCCCAAAGCCCAGGAGGGACAAGAGTGGGGACACAGGCTTTTTAGGATCCTTGGCTGGGGTTGTGGTGACCCAAACAATGCTCAGGGTTCTCAGCTCTGAAGGTAACGGCCAGGGAGCCAGGCTGAGGTGCTGGGCTGGAGGAGGACAGTGTCCCCGGGGCAGTGTCTGCTTCAAGTATGTCAGCGCTCTTCCCAGAACCCAGCTATTCACACCAGCCTCATTGTGTGAACCTGCAGCGATGTTTTAAACTGCTATAAAACATATAAAACAATGAAAACTAAATGGGGACACCACCACTCCCCCAACCCTGGCACCAAGACCAACGGCTGTGGGCGATCCCACTGGATGGTCTGGCTCTGCCTTCCCCTCGAGCCAGGGCCCTGGACACCATCAGGAGCAGTCCTGGAGATAATTACCCCGCCTGGCCTGCAGCAAAGGCCAGGTGATTCCACTTGGTCTTCGGGTGTTAGGAGGCGTGGTCTGATGCTTCCAGGTCCCCGTAAAGTGGGGTGGGCACGGCTCTTCCGGACTCCTCGCCCTTGTGGCTCTGACTCAGACACAGCCAGCCTGGCCTTGGAACTGGAAGCCTCACATGCAGGTGGGGACAGTCATGAGGAGGACCGGGCTCCTTGAGGCCATCACCGACCTCACACAGAGTACTTAGGCTTGCACACCTCCGGAAAACAGACATCTTTTTTTTTTTAAAGTATCCAAAGTTTATTTGAAAAATGAGAGGTGAAGGGGGCATGGGGAAGGGGTAGTTCTGCGAGCCAGGTGTGGTGGCACCCATCTGTCCTCCCAGCTCTGGGGAGGCTGAGACAGGAGGGTCGCTGCAAGTTCAAGGCCAATGGGGCTGCACAGAGTTCAAGGCCAGGCTGAACTGCAGAGTGAGACCTTGTCTCTGAAAACCTCTCCCTCCAAAAAAAGAAACAGAGAGACTTTTGCTTGCCCTTCCTCCCTCCTTCCTCCTAGCAGCAACCTCTGACAGCCGCCCCCTGGCTCGTATAGTAGACACTTCAGTGTCGCCAGGCTGTGGCTCCCACTCCAGGCGCTCTCTGGTCAAAGGCCGCTGGTCTCTGTTTTGCACAGGGGCGGCTGAAGACTGCTCGGGAAAAAGACTTCCTGCAACCAGAACGCTGGCGAGAAAATAAACTGTGTGAGCCTGTGTGTCATGGAGGAAGGAAATGAAGCTTAGAGCGGGGACAGGACTTTCTTCCTTTCTTTGTTTTGTTTCTGCACTTTTAAAATTGACAAATAAATGTAGTATATGTTTCCTTATGTTATCTACAACATGTTTCCTTACATTATCTACAACATGTGTGAGTGTGTGAGACTGCGTGTGCCAATACGTCTGAGTGTGATTGTTGGGATGGAACCTAAGACCTTTGCAAGCAAGTCACACGTTGCCCAGACTGGGCCCAAATTTGCAGTCCTCCTCCTCAGCCTCACAGAGCACTAAAGTCGGAGGCGAGCGCCGCCATGCCTGGGTGATGCTTTGCTCTATGCCTGTGTGTGTGGGAAAGAGCATTCTCAGATCAGTCAGCCAGTGTACGACAAAGCAGATGACTGGAACCGAGCTCCTCTCCGAGTATGCGACATGCCATTTTGCAGTTTATTTCCAGGGAAGGTCCAGCCATGGCAGCAGCCTCTTCCAAGGAACCTGGGAGGAAAGGACTGGTGAATGCTTCCTCCAGTTGAGGGCATTAGGACCTCAGCCTCTCGCCTGGTTCTTCCCAAACAGCTCTCTCACGGGAGAAAGAGGCTGCCAAGGCCCTTGGCCTGCTCTTCCAGATGACCTGAAGCGAGGCATAGCAGAGATGTGGACAGGACACGGAGCCAGGCAAGGAGACACAGCTCAGGGAAAACCATCTCCTCCACCTCCTGGAGCTCCGAGCTTGCCACAGAGCCCTCAGACAGACAGTGTCAGTTAGAGCCAAGACCCAAGAGACCCCAGCTCCCTCGACATACTGGCACCAAGGTCCATCTCAGTGCACGGCTGTTCCTGCCTCAGCCTCAGGAGAAGCTCCATGCGTGTGCAAGTCCATGAATGCCCACTGTTGGGTGCCGTGTGTGATGGGGACCGACATCTGTCCTCGGCCGGGCTCCACAGGCCTCCCTGTTCTGCAGCCTGTGGTGAAGCACAGGCTGGTGCCTTCTGCCTTTCCCTGTGCCTTAAACAACTCCTGCGAAAACGTTATTGTGTGTCCTGTGGGGAAGGGTCTTTTGGGGACCAGAAGTTTGGTAAAGGGTGCATGGCCTACCTCATTTCTGGAAAATTCTAGGCAGAGCGTTAGTATACTCGAGGCTCAGAGTCCCCTCAGTTAAACAATGCGCTTCATTTTCCTGATGCTTTTGACTTTGGGACCTCGTGTTTTGCCAGCAGCCTTAGAGTTTTGGCAAGCCTGACCGAGCCCCCACAGTGGACAAGGGACGCATTAATCCACAGGACACAGGGCAGGGTTGGAGAGCCAGTTTTCTGGCGCAAGTAGACCATCTCTCTGGAAAAGTACTGAATTATCCTAAACTCTGTAAAAATCCATTCCTCTGAGCCCCAACAAGCAACTTCACAGCTGACCGAACCCCTCAGGCCTGGGAAGGAGGCCCGGGGAGGAGCTGGTGGGCGCTGCAGGCTGGCACCAGACACTGTGCCAAGGGGCTGGCCAGCCAGCAGCCACCCAGTACATGCCTGGTCTTGTTTTTCCTCTTTCCCCTGCTCCTTCCAGAACACGGCTGAATGAGCCCAGTCTCTTGGTCCTGCTGCCCTCCAAGTCTAGCCAGCTTGACTCCCACTTGATAAACAACCCCCTCTGAGCTGGGTGCTGGGTGCTGGGCACCGCAGTCTTCTCCCTCATGAGCTCTAGGAAGCCGCCCCTCTCCCCGGGCGTCCTGCCCACGGCCCTGGTTGCCAACCCATTTTAAACCTGCCTGCAGCCCGGGCGGTACCTGCAGGGAAAGACTCCCAGAAGGTCCCGGATGAACAGTCTTCCTCCCCTTGGCTTTGGGAAAATCTTACTTTCCAAACAAATTATGAATGTGGAATTTACCAGTTTACAGAACAGATAAATAAGGCCATTTACAGTATATTTATTTTGAAAAAACACTGGAAAAAACTAAATGTTCATCAGTAGGAACCTAAGGGAAGGCACATGATGGAACACTATTCAGCCATCTAAACGCAAACGTTCTGGAAAAATCCTTATTTCCCATGGACAGAGCTGGGCTCACTGTTCCACTTTAAAGGAACGCCAAGATCAGTACTCCCATTCAAACCTGCCTGACATTTACTTGGTCTTTAAAAACGGCGACTAAACATCCTGCCTTGCCTAGAACTGAGATATTCCTGGGATACAAGGTTTTGCATGCTGACCAGGTGCATGGGGATGTGTGGCCACCCATGCTTTAGAGAGACCCATACCTTCTCTTGAACCAACAGGTAGAAGATTGCTAATTCTAAGTAATGTTAATGAGGCAGTATATCCACAAATGAAATATAATCAGTATTTATACTTTTTTTTCTGAGATAGGGTATCACGTAGTTCAAGCTGGCTTTTTGAGCTTACTACAGAGACCAGTCTGGCCTTAAACTTGCAGGGATCCTCCTGCCTCAACCTTCCAAGCCACCACGCCTGACTAGATCAGAGTTCATACTTTAGGTAAAAAAGATGGAATGATACGGGCTGAAGTGGATCACAGGACTATGTAAAGGTGTAGTGAGGAGAAGGGGGTAGCCAAGGTGCACAAGAGCAGGCTAGGCTCCCTTCCTCGCCCTCTTCTCTCTCCCCCTCCCCACACGTCCCTCCCACCTCAGAGCAGGAGAGCAGTGGCAATTATCTATATAACACAATAAAGTGTGAAGGCTCTCGGTTCAATCCCCTGTACTGCAAAAAAGCAACACACACACACACACCTGCAAACCTGTGGTTTTATAAAACTTAATTTACAAAAACTACTGGTAGCTGAATTTTGCCTGCAGGTTGTAAGTTGCCAGCTTTCTATCTAGAACAAACCCTTCTTTTACAGATGGGGAAACTGAGGCCCCGTGAGTTAAGGTGGCACTTTACGATCTCACACAAAAAATGAATAAATAAAGGGGAGGAGGAGAGTGTAGGAGACAACCTGGGTGGCTCCCCTTGAAAGCAGAACAATTGCTTCGGCATGAAAGTGAGTCTCATCTCGATGCACTGATAGGTACAGGGCTGGCTATGTCATTTTCTGCTCC
Source organism: Cavia porcellus (assembly GCF_034190915.1). Taxonomy (NCBI): domain Eukaryota; kingdom Metazoa; phylum Chordata; class Mammalia; order Rodentia; family Caviidae; genus Cavia; species Cavia porcellus. The sequence goes on from NW_026947502.1 coordinate 6,833,362, forward strand.
CTTCAGTTGGCTCCAAGCAACACAAATAAGGCTGGCTAAGGTACCGATATGCAATCCTTGAAGCCAGTGGACAGCGGACAGCTTCCTGTTCCCTCACCCCCTATAAATGATTGAGCACAACAGGATGCAGAGCCACATCGCTCCAGGAATGTCACCTGGGTTCAAGTCACAACATAAGAGGCTAGGACTTCCCAGGCACAAGTTTACATATCAGAAACTGAAGCTACAGCCTCCTAAATTCATTCAAATGCTACTCAAATTGAGTTATGCATATTGGTCGTTCTGCATATCTTTCTCCCTGCAGATTGCAGAGGTGCTTGCTCTCTGCTTGGCTTACCTTGCTCATGTAATTCCTGCTAATCTCACCGTCACACATCCTCGTGCTACTCCCTTCTTCAAAGAATAAATTCTGGGAGAGGACTTGGATCGACACCTTTGTTCCATGTACCTTCACCTGGACTGGGCTCAGGGACCCCTTGGCTGCCCGTAACTTGAATATGTCTTAGTGTCTGTACTCTTTGCATTGGACGTGGTAGATTGGAATTAATTCACATGATCCAATAGTGTTTCGACAGGATTACAAATATAAAGTTTCTTGTGCCATGAGACGGATGAGGAAAGGGATTACAATATGTGGGTTATAACAGAGAGGAGGAAGAAGAGGCAGAGGAGGAACAGGAGGAGGAGGAGGAAGACTCTCTTTATCACTGGCCAACAAAGAGATGAGACCTCACCTCGTCCACAATGTGGCGGGTGCAGGTTTACTGATTTCGTCCCAGGACAACATCTCAGGGTGACTTGGTACGAGGCACGGACGGGTGTAGTAGGCAGAACGAAGAACCCAGAGTGATGCTTACGGAGCAGCCTGTCCAACATGGCTCTCATGCAGCAAACACCCAGAGACTGCACGGTGCAGACTGGGACTCTGCATACTCCCCAGCCCACCCACCTCCGGGCTCCTCCTGGGAGAAATGTGAGCTGCACCGGATTAGAAGGAATCACCTGTAGAACAGCTGGCCGTGTTCTTCACAACCATGGAAGGCAGGAAAGAGGAGGAATGACTGAGCAACTCTCAGAGATCAGAAGGGATAAAGAAGCCGAGAGGCCGGGCACCATAGCTCATGCCGACAATCCCTGCACCCTCGGAGGCTGAGGCAGGAGGATCATGAAATGGATTCTGATATGGAGAGCTGAGCAGTTTAACAAGACCCTGTCTCAAAAAAAAAAAAAAAAAGACAAAGGAGGAGGTAGCCTTTGGTTTATTCCATGGTTGTACTACATATATGCATACATACATACCACGTGTACCTGAGCCCTGGTATAGAGAGGGCAGAGACAGGCAAACTGGTGAGACTGGTTCAGCCCTGTCCCATTTAACAGCCTAGAACTCCAGAGGCAGCTGTGGCCCTGCAGTGGCTCAGCTGAAGGTCAGGAATGTGGAGCTCTGACTCTAACCTACCTGTGGGCAGCGCCCTCCTCCACTTTGGGCTATTCGATCCTCATCCACCCAGGACCTGTCAAGGTCAGACCAGAGGAACCAGCTCCAGGCACGCAAGGCCAGAGAGAGCACATCAGCAGTGCACTGAGCTACATCCCCAGGCCCCCACCCCCAGGGTCTTGCTGAGTCCCTAGGTTGCCCAGACTTGGCACAACTTGGAATCCTCCTGCCTCAGCTTCCCTGAGCAGAGTGGTATCTTGGTCCATGAGTATTTTTGTTCGTGAGCAATTTAGTTTGCAAACAGAAGCATTTTGGCAGAGTTCTGCTTTCATCTGTGAACCCCGCATTGGAATGATGAACTGGACTGTGGCCTACTTTCCCACACGAACATGAACATGGCCATCTTTTCCAGAACTGTGGCATGGATTACATTTGTGAACCGAGGCAACACTGCAGTGGACTCCAGGCTGCACACCCTGCCCAGCTCAACCCTGTGTGCTTACCTAAGACACAGCTTGCTTCACAGCCCGGGTCCCAGCCACATCTCTGAAAACAGTTCCGGACCTCAAGTCCCTAAAGGACACAAAGGACCAGGCGTCCTCCTGCCACAGCCTCAGAGTTTGATATCGGTGATGTCATGGCAGGCCGAGACCTATCTCCTGCCGGGCCACCGATCAGAGAGCTCTTTGTCCACTGACACTAAGCACCTGCAGGGAAATCTAAACCTGTCTCTGATGGACGGATGGACGGATGGACGGACAGACGGACGCTCCACGGTATCATGGGTGCGGCTGAACGAGGCAGACAAGGTAGGCCTCCCACTTTCCTCCGGCTTCCGTTTTTACTCTTCATGGTCTCCTGGGTTGAACGGATCCAGCCCTGAAGTTTCTCAGACTTCAGACGGTGCAACTGTGGAGTCTCTGCTCAAACAGCTTTGCAGCATCGTCCCTGCGAGTGAGGGTCACACACACACACACACACACACACACACACACACACACACACACGCTGACCTCGTAGGTCTCACAAGCTTCACAGGGAATAGGATCAAGATCCCCGAGTCGCGGATGAGGAAACTGAGTTTTGCCAAAGAAGCAGCAGCTCTTCCCCAGTGACAGTTACCAGGCTGGGGGGAGGAACTGAGTCCAGTCTGAGGGGGCTCAGAATTCAACACTGAAACAGCTTTGGTTTGGGTTTGAGTGTGTCGGCTTGACAGACTGCAGCCTACTGAGACTCTCCCTGTGCCCAAGGGAGCAGCTTAAAACCTGGGATCAGCCAGGCAAGGCGGTGCACGCCTATAATTTCTGCACTCGGGAGGCTGAGGCAGGAGGATCTCCTCCAATTTGAGACCAGCCTGAACTACAGAGAGATCCTGTCTCAAAAACCAAACCAAACCAGACCAACCAATCAAACAAAACAAAACAAAACCTAGGAAAACTCAAATGTTCAACCAGTAAAAAGTGACCAGCACCTGGTGGTAGAGTGATACCGTGAAATACTTAGGGCTCGGGGGAAATAAATGACCTACTGGTGTCTACAACATGGATGAACCGCAAAGCCGGGGGTGTGGCTCAGCAGTTGAGCACTCCAGCATGCCCCAGGCCCTGGGTTCCACCTCCAGCATGGCAAGAAAGAAACAGGGGGAAAATAAAGCTAGACAAATGTGAGGGCAAACTAAGGCTGCGGCTGTGGGAAGCGGCTTTTTGGGTTGGAGAGAAGAGGGAAATACTGCCAGGGAGCTTAGGAAACCTTTTTCTCCCCATCCTTCTGTACTAGGGGCCAAATCCAATCCAGGGCCACAGGCACTCGAGGCAAGCACTGTCACTGAGCTACCATCCAGTCTCTCTGATTTTTCCTTTGGTACTGGAAATTGAACTTAGGACCTTTCACTTGCCAGGCAGGCACTTATGCGGCTGAGCTATATTCCTGGTCCTAGCTTATCTAATTTTTTAAGACAAGGTTTTACTGAGTTCCCCAGGCTGGTCTCAAACTTACGACCCTTGTGTCTTGGCCTCTTGCACAGCTGGGTTTCAGGCACGCACAGCTGTGGTTTGGCAGAGAGAACATTTGCAGGTGATCAACAGCTCATTATTGCATCTTGATTGCGGTGCTGGTTGCACAAATGTGTGCATCTAGTCTTTAGATCTTAAATATTATACACTGTAAACACAATGTAGTGCTTTGAATGAAATTATACCTCAAAAATGCTGCTTAAAAAAACCACAACAGGGCCAGGGATATAGCTCAGCAGCACAAGCACCAGTTTGGCAAGTGCAAGGTCCTGAGTTTGATTCCTGGTACCAAAACAAAATAAAACCACCAAAACTGGTATGGTGGGGTGCGCCTATAATCCCAGCACTTGGGAGACTGAGGCAGGACAATCCCAAATTTGAGGCAAGCCCGGGCAATGTAATGATATAGCAAGGTAGGTCTCAAAATAAAAACAAAGCCTGGAGTGGTGGCCCATACCTGAAATCTCAGCACTGGGGAGGCTGAGCCAGAAAGATTGCCACAAGTTCAATGACGGACATGCTAAGTTTGAGGCCAGCCCAAACTACATTGTAAAACCCTGGCTCAAAAACTCCCAAATAAATAAATGGGGAAGTAGCTCAAGAACAAGGCCATGGGGGCTGGGGATTTAGCTCAGAGGCATAAGCCCTGGTACCGATAAAAAGTTAAAAAAAAAAACAAAAAAACAAAAAACGAGGCCATGAGTCCAATCTTCAGCCCAGGGTGTGGGTGGAGGACCCACCAGCACAGGAACCCAGGATCCCCAGCAGCTTCAGGGAACACCTTTGGGCTGACACAGGAGAGGAGTGCACCCACAGCCCACCCCGATCCCGGATCCACACCCAAACTGGTGCCTGCTCCCTTTGGGTTTGCAGAGCAGAAATGGAATGGGTCCTCTTGGTCCTGGTTGGGCAAAGTGCAGCCTGGTTGTGGAGGGCTTCCTGGTGGTGGGGAGGGGTTGGGGAGGGAGAGGGCTTTGTGGGTGAACCTGGGGAGACGGGTCCTTTTGCAAGGCCACCTGGGCAGAGGGGGCCCTGGGAAGTCCCAGGAGCAGCTGGCTGCAGGATAGAGGAGGTGGGGTCCCAGGCTGCAGCCCCACCCCTGCGGGCCTGGAACAGCAGACCAAGCCCTGTGATGGACTCCAGCTGGGTGGGTACAGAGGTCACGGGGCTGAATCCCTGGAGGGCCAGGTAGCCTGGGCTATGCAGTCCAGCGGCTAAGCACAGCTAACTGCCCTGAGGTTCCCAGGCCTCACTGGCGCAAAGCTGGCCCTCACCCCACAGAGGGCGGCGTGCCCAGGAGGTGAATGGCAGCTGTGCCCCAGATGCACCAGGTAAAAGCAATCCTCCAGGGGGCTCCCTCCCAGGAACTGCCTGGGAAACTCACCTGCCTGGCATGTAGAGAACCCAATGGATCTGTCCTTCTCTAGTCCTAATGGCACAAGGCTCTGTTCTTGGATGTCAGATCTTTAAACAATTCTCGCTTCAGTTTCTAACATGGTGTAACCCACAAAGCTAGAACCTCTTTCAGAATTTCAGTAATTCGCTGAGTACATAAGGTGGAAGCTGATGGACGGTGGGGATGCACAACTGCAAGAGCCTGGAGTTTGAGGGGCCTGAGGCTAGGCCTCTCCCAAAACGCTCCTCCCCAAACAAAATAGCTACTGGAACTAAAATATTCAGGCTGCTTTGACACACACCCAAAAGCATAGCTTTGTAAAGGACTAATCCTTAGACTGACTAGGATCCTAATCACTGTTTTCATAGATATTTAATTCATCAAATATGCAAAAAAAAAAAGTTATCTGAATTTGCTTTGGTTTTTGAAGAGGGTTTCACTGTAGCTCAGGCTGGCCTTGAACTCACTATGCAGCCTATGCTGGCCTCTCACTCAGTGATCCTCCTGCCTCAGCCTCCGGAGGGCTGGGATTGCATAGTCACCTGACTGAATCAGTTTGGCTATCTGCAGCAGCTGCTCCTCTCCTATTTTATGCCTGTGGACACGGAGAAGTGAAGCGGCAACACTCCAGCCTCTCCCCATCACACAACTGCTGTCACACTGGATAGCTTTTACACGCAAGTCAGTTGGCAAACTATGGAGGCTGAGAAAGTATTAGAAAGAAAGGAGGTCACTGATCTGGCCCAGTACTCTGGCTTTTAACGAGAAAGTGTCCCAATGGGGGCAGTCACTTGCTAACGATGATAGCACAAAGACAGACTCCACAGGTCGCCTGACTCCGAAGATGAAGCTCCGACCCAAGACAAGCAAGTCACGCCAGACCACGCAAGGACAACTCCAAGGGCAGCTGGACTTTATTGCAGCGGCACTAGGAAGGGGCGGGGCTCCATCGAAGGTCTGGTCCCAGTCTGTCCGAAAGCCTGCTCAGAGACCAAGAAAGGTTACATGGCGCACGCGCGCCACCTGCTGTGCACACGGCAGCATCGCAGGCAGTCACAGTGATCAAGAGCCCCGCAATCTCGCTAGCTAAGCAAATCCCTGCAGGGGCCTCTAGGGGCGCTCCCAGGGCTGCCACACATGCGGGCCCACTGTAACCCCTCCCGCTGCAGTTTATGACCCACAGGTGTAACAGAATCATGAGCCAAGAATCTCTCCACAGCCAGCCCACCAAGGTGACTTCATGACCAATAAGTTGGAGAAGTTATTGGAGTCTCTGCGGCTTCCAAACCTGACTCCAAAGCCATCAGCAGGGCACCTCTTAAAACAGATGTTTTACTTCCAGCACTTAGGAGGCTGAGGAAGGAGGATCCTTGCAAGTTTGAGGCCACCCTAGGTTGCATAGTGAATTTAAGGCCAGCCTGAACCACACAGCAAGGCTCTGTCTCCAAAAACAGAACAAAATGAAAACACATCACAGGTGGATGGCATTTGAGTGTGTGGAGTAACGGGTAATGTCTGGTGACTGGGGTGTGTGTGTGTGTGTGTGTGTGTGGGCACACACGCGCACCTTGAGTACGCCAGGTAAGTGCTGTGCCCCTAAGCTGCTCCAATTCTTAGTTGGCCAGGCTTTACTCCAGCCAGATAGCTAGGATTCCAGGCCTGCACCACCACGCCCAGCCGTGAGACCCTTTCTTTAAACAGAAGAACAAGGCCTGGTGATGCAGCTCAGAGGCAGAATTCTTGCCTGGGACTTGCAAGGCCCTGGATTCAATCCTTAGTAGGAAGTATGGCTTTCCAATCCAGAAGTCTGCCCCAACAGTCCCCCATGTGCATACCGCCTTACAAGCCCAGATCTGCCACTGCCTGTCCTGCCTCAGCCTCACTTGGGTTGTGTCCAGGGGTGACAGGAGCAGGAGAAGAAATCTGGCACCCCCGACTCAGGCGTGTGGTGACTAGGTATCCAGGGCGGTGTTGGCACTCTCGTCCCAAACGCCCAATTCAAGCAGGAATGAGCCTCTGCTCCGACAGCTCTGCAGCTCTCCCAGGCCCCATCCACCCTGCGCAGGGTGGACTGCCAGCATCCTCCTGCCTCTGCCGCTTGCCTGTAATTCCGGCTGAGGGCAAGGCAGGAGTATCATGAGTTTGTATCCAGCTTGGCAACAACCACAAAACCTTCTGATTTTGGATTTTCCTACTTGGGATGCTCAGCTAAATGAAACTTGCGCAAGTTTCCTAAACCCTGAACAAAACCCCAAATTGGAAACAGCGCTGGTGGCCTGCCTTTCGGTTAAGAGATACTTGGCCGTGTCACCATGGAAAGGTGGGTGCCGCACCTGGCTGTGCACTGCAGCCTGTGCTGGGGCTACTTGGGGCCCACATAGGACACGGTCTTGCCCGTCTTGTTCAGGGTCGCCAGCAGGGTGTCCACGCTGTGCTCGGAGTCAATGCTGACCTTCTTGCTAGGCAGGTCAATGTTGAACTCAACTCCTGCAGGAAGAGGAAACGGGGTATGGGGAGCAGAGGCTGAGACCCTCCCACTTCCAGCAACAGAGCGTCCAGGCTGCTAAATCATTGCTTGCAGTCACCCTGCCCTCTTTCCTTGAGGCCAGGGATGGACAAAACTTTCCCATCAGGGCCAGGCAGGAAAACAAACTTGAGCCCAGCCCGGGCAACTTGGCAAGACCACGACTTAAAAATAAAAAATAAAAGGGCCAGGGACTTAGCTCAGTGGTGTAAGTGCCAACCTGGGAAGCACGAGGTAATAAGTTCAATACCCGGTACCAAAAATAAACAAACGAACACACAAAAAATAGAGCGCTGGGACACAGCTCAGTGCCAAGGCCCTGGGCTCAACCCCCAGTGCTGCTGAAACAAAAACCAAAACTGTCCCTGGACTCCCAGCTCCAGGGCAGGTGTCCCCAAGCCCTCGAGGGGGAAGGGGATGTCTGCGCACCTGTCCTCAGGGGCCAGCCCCTGCACTCCAGAGGACACAATGTGGCTTGTGAAGGAGCCGCAGCACAGAGAGGCGGATGTGGGCTGAAGTCCCCTTCCCAGGCCTGAGGAAAAAAGCCAGTTGGGGCAAGACAGCGTCAGCCTCTCTCCAGGTCCATGCCCTCCCGCAGGGCCAAAGCCTCCACAAGTCCCTGCTCCGCGCCACCAGGAAAGCTCTGCTCAAGGCTGCTAGGAGATCACCTCGCAGGGCAGCCTTCTCAAAGCCGGTCTGCTGGGTGTGATGCACCCGTCATCCCAGGACTCCGGAGGCTGAGGCAGAAGGAGCACAATTTGGAGCCCAGCATAGGCCATATAATGACTTTGTAAGACCCTGTCTCAAAATTTAAAAAGGAAATGGAAAAAAAAGAAAAAAAAAAAAGGAAATGGACTTGGGTTTTGCGGGGATGAGGGTGGGGTGGAGATGATCATGACTGTGCCCCGGTCCTCCTGTGGGGTCAACGGTGGATTACATATGCACAGGTAAGCCGAGCACCTGACACAAGGGCAGGTACCCCGCTAGCCTGCACTGGGCGTGGCCCTAACTAGGGGGAAAGGGGGTGCACGACTTGAGGGCCGCCCCAGCTCACTCACCTCCCAGCTTGTTGAGGACGCGGGCCACGGCGTCCGCACAGCCCTCACAGGTCATGTCCACGGAGAACTCGTGCTTCTGAAAGAATGGAGGGCCCGTGAGGTCTGGGGTATAGTTCACAAGAAATAAAAAGAAAAAAGGTGGGGGAGACAGTTGTGGTGGTGTATCTGTAATCCCAGCACGCAGAAAGAGGATTTCCACGAATTCAAAGCCAGCCTGAACAATCAACAAACTCAAACTCAGCCTGCACAATTTAGTTACCTTTACTGTGCCTCAAAAAACGGGAGTGTGGCTGACTGAGAAGACCCTGGGTTTGATCCCCAACACCACAGAAATATGTGTGGTTCCCAGAATGCAGGCTGTCAGGTGCCGCCCCAGAGCTCCTGAAACAGAGTCTGGACTTGAATGTGACATCCAGGTCAGGGACCTGGATTTACAGAGAGGCCTGGCAGGCCTGCTCAGGGGTGCCCGCCTCTAATCCCAGCATCCTGGGAAGCCAAGACAGTTTGAGCCCAGCCGGGACAACTCAGTGACTTGATGAGACCCTATCTCAAAACGAAAATAAGAGCTGGAAATGCAGCTCAGTGTGGAGGCCCTTGGTTCGATCCCCAGTGCTGAGAAATTTATCTATACATATATTGCTGCAATGCAGACAAGCTTGTGGCTTTATTTCTCCACCGAACACCAGAGGTGGGCAGCTGAAACAGAGGCTGTGGAGTTTGTGAAGGCAGAGGTGGCTGCCACTGCCCTTTCGGGAAGGTTGCTTCAATTCTGCAACAAGCAGTAGAGGAATCAGCGGTGCTGGAACCTGTGTACCAAGCCCAGGCTTTGAAGGGTTTGCAAGCGCAGTGTAAGCATTAAACTCGTGCGTCTCTTGGGCCTGCAAAGGGAGCTGCTCGTTTTATTTAATTTGAGGCGGAAAGGGGTTCACACTCCTCCATAGGAAGTGGGGGCTGAAGTCAGGAAGTGACCCAGGCATCCCGGTCCTGGAAAGTTGTGTTGGTCTGGAAGGGCCAAGTCCCCCGCCACCCCACCCCACCACGATCCTGATTCTTTGTGCTGCTGCCCAGGGCCAAAAATCCACAGAGGTCTGAGATGACCAGGTCTCCTCTACTCTGCCAGGGACAAAGGCTGCCACGGTCAGAGGTGACTTCTGGCAGCAAACATGACAATTCAGGGTTCACCTCCTCCACCTTAGCTGCAAAACTGAATTCGAGGGGGGAGAAGGGCAGGAAGCCTGCTTAAGGACGGAAGTCCATTCTGCAGCGCTGACCCTCAAGACCTGTCCCACTGCCTGAGACTGGACTTGGGCAGTCCCAGCTGCCTGGGGCTCCTGCTTTGTCACTCTTAAAAGGAGGCCTTCAAAGGGGATTTAAAGGAAACATGATACTCTTTCCCTAGAACCTCAGAACTGGAAAGGAGGGGATCCAGTCTAGGGAAGAAATGACTCCATCTTTGCAAACTCTGGTGCCCGACTGAAATATTTACTAATATTTTAGTGCTTATATGTATGTTGTTTAATCATCATAACAACTTCCATAAAGCAGATAATATTTCTCTTATTAACCCCCCTTTTTAAGACAGGATCTCGCTATGCAGTCCAGGATAGCCTTGAACTTGCTATGTAGCCCAAGGTGGCCTTGAACAGGGCTTCACACATGCTAGCAAGCACTCTCATTGAGTGACATCTCCAGCCCTTAAAAATAAGTGGTTTTTTTTAAAAAAGGCTGCAGATGTAGCACTGTGGTACAGCCATTTCTTAGCATGCTCAAAACCCTGGGTTTAGCCAGGTATGGTGACACATGCCTGAAATTCCAGCACTTGGGAGGCAGAGGCAGGAGTATCATTGCAAGTCTGAGGCCAGCCTGGGCTACACAATGAGTTCAAGGACAGCCTGAACCATATACACAGAGTCTGTCTCACAAAAAAATAATAATAATAATTAAAAAAATAAAGACTCTAGGTTCAGTCCCTAGTACAAGGAAAAAAAAGAAAAAGAGAGTTGAAAGTTGTCTATCAGACAGGAATGGTGGCACATGCCTGTAATCCCAGCACTCAGGAGGCTGAGGCAGGAGGATTGCTATGAATTTGCAGCCAGCCTGGGCTACAAAGTGAATTCAAGGCCGGCCTGAAACATATAGTGAAACCCTGCCTCAAAAAAAGCAAAAAATAAAATTGAAGAAAAACTTATAATTCCAAAAAAAACAAATGTTTACCTACAGTTATGTCCCATTTGTCCTAGGTCTACCGCGGAGATTCCATTTCCTGGGGCCTGGCTGTGTGAGTGGCTGCAGTGCATAGCACCGGCCTAACAGTGGTCCTGTGAGGCCAGGTTTTATCCCTATGATATACATCAGGAAGTCAAAGGAGAGGGAAGGAAGGCAACAGTGTGCTTGTGCTCACGCAGCTGGCCCAGAGGAGACAGGTTTCCAGAGGATCTGGGACTCCCAGCCCTTGCTGCTCGGGGATGCTTCTCTGGGACCCTTCCCAGGTAGCTTGCTCTCCCCCATCCTGCTTCCACACAGTCATTAGACTGACACCCACTTCCCTTCCACTGTGCAGCTTTGATTTGATGCCAAGTTCCCTCCTGGTCCTGATCACTGCCCGGAAGCCCAGAAGTGAGGGACACAGAATACAGGGACCCTCACGCTGGCCTCTCCCTCACTGCTATCCCCAACAACAATGCGGTGGCCTCCACAACAGGAGTCACTGAGTCGTGATTGCCTCTCCCCCTGCCAAGGGTGGACTTGATCAACTGGGAGAGACAATTCCATCGGCTTCTTGGTCTACATTTTGTGTTACCCAAGGATTTGTCTCAAGGCACCTGGCAATACCCAAAGGACACGACGCAAGATGAGTTTCAAGCTCTGTCTAGGGAGCCTTAGGCTCACCTGTCAGCTCCCAAAAGACAGGCTGCTAGGCCACTGTGCATGAGCAGGTACCTCTGGGTACCCACCTGGCTCAGGGCTCACACCAAGCAAGCACCTGGGAGGAGACTGCTAACCACTCTGACCCACGCCAGCACCCCCAGTGGGATCAGAGGGTTCTCTTCTCTCAAGCCAGTAGGACTGGTTTTGTCTGGTCACCAGGCTGGGAGAGGAAGTAAGGGGCTTATCCTATCCTATCCAGTTCCAGATGATTATTCCTAATACATTCCTGTGCTTTTCTTCTTTTTAAACTCTATCTAAGGCCTCAATCTCTTATCTGGGAAACACGAGACTGAGTGTGGCACCCACGAATGTGGCTGGATTAGATAGTGGCAAAACAAGCTAAGTCCTGCCTGCTTACTCATGCCTCTCCAAACTCTCATCTCCTTCACCCGCCACCATGGCCTGGTCCCTGAAGCGCCCCGGGTCTCAGGGCTTCAGGATAAAAGTGTCCAGATGGAAAAGTGCAAAGTACAGCCTCGAAACCCTGCCGCGGCGCGGGGCTGGAAGAAGGCCGGGGTGGCAGGGGAAGTGAGGAAAAACACGGACCCCAGAAGCAGCAGTCAGGTCCACGCACCTGTGGCTCCACTCGCGCCCCCCCCCCAATCCTGCTGGCCAGGCAGGGACGTCCACGTGGAAGGCCCGGGCCAGGCGTCCCTGTTCCAGCTCTCCGGCCGCTGGGGGGGGACAGACGTGTCTATTTCCCACACAGTACATTCAGGGGCGGCCGGGGCGTGCACTCGTGGAGGCCTTGCACCTCGCATCTGCAGCCCACTTTCGAGTGGAGCCTTTCGGCTCCGTCTTTCTGGAGGGTCGCAGAGGCCGGAGCGCGGATGCGAGGCGTGAACAGAGGAACAATCGTACTCTCGCGGTCAGTATCAGATCAATCGGCAGTACAGGCCAGGATCGCGGCGTGCGCCACCCCACCCCATCCGGACGCCGGACCACTTACCGGCATGACCAAAGCGACAGAGGCAGCGGCAGCAATGGCAACGCCTCTCCCGGGCAGGAGGGCGGGGCTAGGCGACACTCGGCGACATTTCCGGGAACAGGCGCGCGGGGGAGACCACGCCCCTAGGGGGCCGGATCAAAAGTTAAGTCCCGCCTATCCGAACACGGTCTCGCGTGATCACGCCCTTTCACGGGCGTGTCTACTGGAGACCACGCCCCGATTGTGGGGCTCTGCTGAGGCACCGCCCACACTGGGCAGTGTCCATTCAGACAGAAAGGCGGCGCACGACGGGCCGCAGTGGCAAGATTTACCCTAGCAGGACCCAGAGGGAGCGGAGATCACCATGTGGGGTCCACAGGGCCCGCCCTAGCCAGGCGCGGGGCCGCAAGCCTGTGATCCCAGCCCTCCGAGGCCGAGGCAGGACCATCAGCACGAATTCGAAACCAGCCTGGGCTACTACATAGGGAGCTCCTAAATAAAAAATAAACACGCTGTGTCCTGACTACGGAGAATGGGTCTCTCACCTCAAGTAGAAACACAGTCACCCCCCCAACTCCTTTTTTTTTTTTTTTTTTTTTGGTGCGATACTGGGGATTGAACCCAGGGCCTTCACACTGAGCTACATTCCCAGCCCTTTGTTTTACTTTTTATTTTGGGAGGTAGTCTGTCTGTGTCGCTTGAATGGTGTAGGCTGGGCCAGAATTTAGGATCCTTCCTCCTGCCTCAACCTCCCAGAGTGCTGGGACAGACCTGCTGGGTGAGGGAGAACTCTTAAAGGAGGTGGAGGAGGGGTTACAGTCTCCACAAACAAGAAAGGGAGAGGCAGAGAGAAACCCATATATGCAAAAAGTAGGAAGTCAAAACGCCTGGGTGGGGTGGGAGTCGGGGCAGAAATAAGAGGCTGCAACTTGGTTAGGAGGGGAAACCAAGTGATGGACAGGTCTGGAGCCCACTATGTAGTCCAGGCTTGTCTTGAATTTGTGCCAACCTCCTGTCTCAGCTTCCCGATTGCTGGGATTTCAGGTGTAGGCCACCACGCTCAGTTTCTTTTATTCTTTGTTGTCTTCCTTACTTCTCACTGCCCAGCCTCTCATTACTGCAATCTCATGGTAATCTTTTTTTTTTTTTTTTTTTCTTTTTGAGATAGGGTTTCACTATGCAGTTCAGGCTTGCTTTGAGCTCACTTTGTAGCCCAGGCTGGTCTCAAACTCACAACAATCCTCCTGCCTCAGCCTCCCGAGTGCTGGGTTTACAGGCATGCACCACCAGCCAGGCTTCCCATTGTAATCTTTAAATTTTCGTTGTTCAGATGAGAGTATGGTTTCTGATCAGCCCTGCACCGATGCAGGGAGGAACACTGCTTTGCCTACTTTAGGAAGGACAGTGGGTCGAGGGAACATGAGTGGAAGGGAAGAGTCCAGGCAGGCACTGGCTGCTGCCTGGGCTGTGGAGGAAGCCCACCTTCAGGTGCTGGATGGCTCAGATTTTAGAATCTGTCTCATCTGTGAAGGCTATGGTGACAGATACTGCAGACCAGATGACTTCAACAACTCACTATGAGAAGTCTATTTTCCTAGGGTTCAGAAGGCTAAGATGTCCTGGGTCAGGGGGCTGGTTCATTCCGATGCTAGGGAGAACTGTGGGGATCTCAGTGTTTCCTTGGTGGCTGCAAGCTGGCACTCTTTCTCTAGTGGCAGCTCAAGGCCAGCCCCGCTGGATTCATCCTCGCAGGGTGAGAGTGACAGCTCTGGTGTGTCTCACCACCCCTGACAAATTGGGACCTGACAGATTGGGACCTGTGATCATGACCTTGGTTACCCTTTTTTTGTTCTGTTTTGTTTTTTGGAGACAGGATCTCATTATATAGTCTGGGCTGGCCTTGAACTCATGCCTTGCCTTCCCAAGTGCTGGCATCACAGGCTTCTTCAACGACACCCAGATCACCCCCTCACATGCTGTCTCCAAATACACTCGCACTGGGGGACTAAGACATCAACATACATAACTTGGGGGACGTACTTCACCCCACAGCCTGGATGTGTAGATCAGTGCTTGTCTCTCAGCCTCGGCATTTTCCAGTTGTGTGATCTCCAGCAGATCACTTTGTCTCTCTTGAACCCCAATAGTCAGCAGGGCATGGTGGCACACCCCTGTAAGCCCCACACTCAGGAGGCTGAGGCAGGAAGATCCCTGGGAGTTCAAGGCCCACTGGAACTACGTAGCAAGACCCTGTCCCAACCCTCCCAATAAATAAACAGATAAATGAATATGGCAGGGGTGAGAGCTCAGTGCAAAAGTCCTGGGTTTAATCCCCAGTGTGAAAGGAAACAAAACAAAATCTTAGGTGGTCCGTCATGGTCCACATGAGTCCCTCTCATTTTCTTCAGTAGTAGTCATGGCAGAAGTCCAGGCTGACTAATCCAGCATTTCTAACCCTTTCATTCTCACTACCATGGAGGTGAGGATCCTTTACTCCTGGCTTTCTCATCCTGTCTGGCAGACAGATGTGCCCTATTACATGGCTCTGGCCAAGGAGACAAGAATGGAAGTTTGCCAGGAAGCTTCTGGAAAAGCTCATGCATTCCTCAAAAAGGAGCAGATATCATTCCTTTCCCCACCCTGCTAGATGTGTTGGCTACCTGAAGTGCACCATCCTGCAACCATGAAGGAAATGCCATGAAAGTCACAGAGTATCAGAGTAGCTGGATGTGGTGGAGTATGCCTGTAATCCTAGCACTCAGGAGGCTGAGGCAGGAGGGTTGTCATGGGTTTAAGGTCAGCCTGGGCTAGCCTCAACTTCATAATGAGACTGTCTCAAAAAAGAAAGAAAGAAAGAAAGAAAGAAAGAAAGAAAGAAAGAAAGAAAGAAAGAGAAAGAAAAAAGAAAGAAGCAAACAAACAAACAGAAAATCACTGCTTCTGGCAATGGAGTCCTGAACCAATGCCATTTGCAGCTGGCCTCGACAGATTGCAATGAGAAATATTAACCATTTTTAAGCCCCTACTGATAGACACTATAGGTTTCCCCCAATCTTTTTAACTTTTTTGGCAGTACTGGGGATTGAACCCAGGGCTTTCACACTGAGCTACCCCCCCAGCCCCTTAGTACTATGTCCTCCACCTGGCTGCATTTCCATCCCGCTCTCCCATGGAGAACAGGACATCCAGCCACTGAACCTCATCTGAGATGGCTGGCGGGGTGGGGCCCATAGCTTCCCTGTGTCAGCATTCCAGCTGCATGCTGAACACACGGCCTCCAGGGACCCTGACAGGAGAAAGTGACTCCCAGATTGCAGGAAAATCTGCACTCACCCCTAAAATCCATGGATATTTCTCCCCTCTGCTCTTGACCTCCCAACTCCTGCAGGTTAAGAAGCAGCTTGGGAAGTTTATCCCCCTCTTCTCCTATTCTTAGCTAAGCATAAAATTCTCCCCTGCTGTTCAGTCTACAATCAGTCTTGGTATTGGTTGTACAGGTGTTACGGTTGATACCTTGTGTCAACTTGAGAAGTCCAGAAGTTTAACTGAGAAACTCAGCAGCCCTACATCCTAGGGTATGGAGCACAATTAGTTACCCTTCTAGGATACTGGTCATTGTGTCAATTTGAAAAGGTTGGAACTTTAAGTGATTCAGCAGGGAGCCAGGGTCCCAGTTTGTAACATCCTAATCCTTTGAAAGAGGAGGGCAGGCAGATGTGAGTGCTACGCCCACCTCAGGGGGGCAGCCTGTAAACAATAAAGGCAAATGAGGAGGAACTGAGTGCCAGCTCCCACCTTCAGGGCTGTGTTCTGGTTTCTAGCACAGACTGTTCAGCTTCTGCTTGGGACTCTTGGGCGTCCATCATGGACCCATCAGCCTCCTGATGGACTTGCACTGGACATGGCAGTAAGCTCCACCCTTAGGCTGGACCCTTGAGCTCTAGCTTGCAGACACGATCTGCTCGCTCCCTTATTCAACTTTGTGGCTGACCATTGATTGTAAGCTGATGTTGTAACTTCTTATACAGTTGTGTGTCTTGTGTTGTATCTGTTTCTCTAATGAACCCTGACTGATACAACAGCCAGGAAAGATACTGTTTGGAAAATTGATCCTTAAGTAACTAACTTGTGGGAAACCATTCTCTTCTTTATTCTCAAGTGCACTAGGTTTTAAGGTTTTGTTTTGGTTTGGTTTAGTTTTTGAGACAGGGTCTTGCTATGTGGTTCAGACTGGCTGTGAACTCAGCAGTGATTTTCTTGTCTTAGCCTCCTGCGTCCTGGGATCAAAAGGGTGTACCACCAATCCCTGCTGGCTTTACGGTTTTAAATGTGTCTTTTATAGATGACTAGACAAATGCATGTTCAGTTCCCAGCAGTTTTAAACAGTTAACCTCACAGAACTTTTTCCCTGTGAAACAATTATTAGATATTAGTGCTGTTATGAGAAAAAATTAAAACACTCATACAATACTCAGCTAAGGGCTGAGGGTTTAGCTCAGTGGCATAAGCACCTGCCTTGCAAGCAGGCAGTCGTGAGTTCAATCTTCAATCCCCGGTTCCGATAAAAAAGAAAAAGACAAAACAAAAAACAAAACAAACAAACAAAAAAAAAAACTCAGCTAAATGGTGCACAATAAATTTCCTGAAATTACTCTTAAAGGAGTACCACAAGGTAATTTTGTAATTGTATAGCATAAACGTTTCTTTGTTTTGCGTTTTGTTTTGTGTTTTGGGACAGGGTCTCAATACTATATTTCCCTGAAAATAAGACCTAACTGAAAATAAGCCCATGCATGATTTTCTCAGGATGCTTGTAACATAAACCCTACCCCCAAAATAAGCCCCAGTTAAGATTGTCAGACACCTTTGCGTGGCCTTTACAACATTGGATGGACTACTGAATTATAAAATAATATATAATTAACAATAAATATTGACATTAATACTTAAAAAATAAGTGATAATGTAAATTATATGCAAGTGTGCACCTTTGGACAAGAGGTAAATGCCTATGTAAACAGATGAACTCCAGATTGGTGAATGACCAAGTAGAGTACAGAAACAATGCACGAATAACATGCATGCTTTCTGTTGTAGTCAGGTGTTGCCAGGAAAATAATTGAATACAGGACACATAATTTATAGAATACTTTGCAATAGTCACCAAAAAGTCAAACAAAAAGTGCAGGAAGTCTGTCCACATGCTAAAGACCCCCCAAAATCCAGCTGAGGGCGAGGATCTCATGGCAATGTCCTGCATGAGTCCAGCTGAAGACCTTGAGCCCACGACCAAGTCTCATGCATGGGATCTGCATTGGGAAGGTCCAAAGGTCAGTGATGGAAGTTAGAGTCTGCACCAGCGGGATGAAGGATCTGTGCCAGCAGCTGAGGGATCCGCACTGTAGCCAGAAAGCAATGCTCCAGGTAAGGACAAGAGCTCCCCTCTGAAGAACCACAGCCACCCTCAGTGACAGCAAGGCTCTGAGCTCCTCCATCGATGAGAACAGTCAAGTTTATATCAGGAAGCCAGCGTGACAAGCTTCTCCAGGAGACTGAACAGACGCATCTTCCCCTCTGAAGCCAGGAACTGATCCTCAACATATAGACTGCGCTCCCCAAAGTGAACCACAGCCACCCGCAGTGACAGCCAGGTCCCGAGCTCCTCTGAAGATGAGAACAGCCAACTTTGTGGCTGACCATTGATTGTAAGCTTTTTTTCTTTCATATCAGGAAAGAAACTCGACAAGCTCCTCCAGGAGAACCATGGCAACAGAACCAACAGCACCACTTTTTCACTGCCAATTCTGCCTTTTATGTTGGCAACAATTCTAGGATGTTCCATTCATGCCCAGCACCACCCTGATTCAGTTCAGCTGGGGGTTACAAATTGACCACCGGTTGTGAGTACAGCATGCTTGATAAATGAATGTGGTATGTATGATAGGAATCTTCATAATTCAGCACACCGTAGTGTGTTGTGACCATGCATTATGAACAAGCACTTTTTAAGCAGAGCTGTATTGCTGGGACATGAAGCATTGGGGCCAACAGTCCTACAGGAAGTGGAGCCACTAGAAGTTCAGCCTGGAGCTGGGGACTCAGCTCAGTGGCATAAGCGCCTGCCTGGTGAGTACTCAGTCGTGAGTTCGATCCTCGGTACAAAAAAAAAAAAATTCAGCCTGGACTTGGGATTTGGAGGGTTGTGACAGTGCTCCAGAAGACCAAATGATTGTATTTGAATGAATATAGATTTTTGTACATGAATAAATATAATTATTATACATAAGTAAGTATACATTGCTGTACATGAAGAAGCAAGACATCTTGTGACAATAAGCCCTACTGAGACAGGAGGTTAGGGTGTGGCCCAACTGGCTGGGGAAAAGGCGTGTCCTGAAAAATCATGAGATGCTGCCCTGAAGGGCAGTTCCCAACCCCTGTATGTGGACTTCTCCGAGGATTGGAACAGGTTTCCCACAGAATGGCCCAGACCTGACAGTCTGGAGAGCCGGCGATCCACAAGAGGACAGCTGCCACTGAGTGTGACCCAGCATTGTTCTGCAGAGCCTCTTCTCCTACCTTCAATGAAACTGGGCTACCATTTGTGCTTGCCTTGACCAGTTATTAGCTCAGGATAGAAAGCACCTAGAAACCACCTTCCACCAGAAGGAAACTCCCAACAATGTAAAACCCAATAGCGTGAGTGTGTATGCAACAAAAATTAATATAAGACACCATCATATTTTCAGAGAAGTTCAGTACGTAGTTCCGGCTGACCTTGACTTCACTTTGTAGCCCAAGCTGGCCTTGTACTCTCAGAAATCCTCCTGCCTCAGCCTCCCAAGTGCAGGAATTACAGGCGTGTGCCACCACACCCATCTAAAAAAATTTTTTTTTTTGTATTGGGGATTAAACTCATAGCTACTAGCTTGCAAAGCAGGCGCTTATGCTGCTGAGCTAAATCCCCAGCCCCTAAAAAAAATTTCAATATAAAAAAATGTAAAGAATACACAGAAAATGAAGTCTCTTTAAAGCAACTGTTCCACATTACCGTATATTCATGCCCAGGTTTTCCTATTGTCATAAAGGCACATTCACAGCAATTTAATGTAATGATCCTGTAAGTCTAAAATTGACCAACATTGGTTTCATTTTGTTCCTTTTAGCAGAAAGGAGAAGAGATTTATTTCCTAGAGTAGAGCTTAAAAAAGCAGGATCAAAAAACAAAAAGCAGATTGACTGTTCCACTTTCTTTGTAAAGTGGAGCCCAGGAAATTGAGCAATAGAAAAATAACCCATTGGGATGGGCATGGTGGCACACACCTATAAGCTCAGCACTGAGATTACAGGGAGGCTGAGGCAGGAGGATCAGTGAGAGTTCACGTGCAGCCTGGGCTACACAGTGAGCTCCAGGCCAGGCTAAACTGCGAAGTGAGACCGGTCTCAAAAAATAAAAACAAACTGAATTACATCATGTTGCTTGAGTTCAACTTTTTGAGTAAAGATAAAGGCAGAAGGAACTTCATGCCAGCTCAAAACTTCTCTAGGAAAACTGGCTGTCCTCTCTTTAAAATCCTTATTTCTCTAAGTCAGATAAAATTCAGTTTCAGTTTAGTTACTATAACTTTAACATGGGGCCGGGCGTGGTGGCTCACACCTGTAATCCCAGCACTCAGGAGGCTGAGGCAAGGGGAGCGTTGGGAGTTCCAGACCAGCCTGGCTACAAAGTGAGTTCAGGGCCAGCCTGAACTGCAGAGGCCCTGTCTCAAAAAGACCAAAAAAAAAAAAAAAAGACACGAACTTTAACATGGGCAACTCCATTTTGATTGTTAGTCTGGTGTGTTCGGCCCTAGGGTAGGAGTTTACCCAAAACCATGGCTTCCTATAAGTTGTTTTTTCTGAAACGTTTTTTTTTCTTTCTAGAGCTGAGGATTGAACCCAGAACATGCGTGTTGGGCAAAAACTCTACCACTGATCTACGCCCCCCCACCCAATTTTTTTTTTTTTTTACCAGTACCAGGGATAGAACCCACGAACACGCGCTTACAAGGCAGGCACTTATGCCGCTGAGCTAAATCCCCAGCCCCTATACCCCCAAATTTTTATTTAATACTATGCATTCACAAGTATTGATAAACTCATATGCATATGTACCTGTTAAGCATTTTAAAAGTATATGTGACATATGATACACAATTTGCAAGATATTTATATATTTTATTGGCAATATGTTCTGGAGTTTGTTTTATATTGGATATTACTATACATTTTCTAGATATGAAATATATACACATATGCACATAAACTAGCTCAATCTTTAAAATTGCTCCACAAAACAATGAAGTTAGCCATTCCATTATCAAAGTCACTTGAACTATTATAAAATATTTATCTACCTACCTACCTATCTATTGAGACAGAGTCTTACTATGTAGTCCAGGCTGACCTTGAACTCACAGCAATCCTCCTGTCTCAGTCTCCGGAGTGCTAGGATTATAGAAGTGTGTCACCATACCTGGCCTCACATAAACTATTTTAATGTACTATAAAAATGTTATAATGAACATCTTTGTTCTCTTTATGGTTATGGAAGTCTTTCTTCAGCGTACACTTCATAAAAGTAGAATTTCAACTTCAACATATGTGGATTTAACATTTTAAGAGGCCCGGGGCTGTCACTCAAAGTCCTAGTGACAAGCCCCTGCACCACCCGTGCACAGTAGAACTGTCCCACACCCTTCGGACACTGGATTTGCAAAGCACTATTTCCACCATTGGCCGAGTGTCACAGGGTAGATCCAGTTGTTCCCCATAGTGCTCACACTGATAGGTAGGGTTTTGAGGAGGTGACCAGGTTATGGGGCGCTGCAGCTGACCTGCCCTTAGGAGGTGTCTGGGTCCCTCCTCTGCCAAGCGTCTTTGCCCAGCCAGGAGCAGCTTTCCTCTGCCAGGCTTCCCCTCCCCTTCCTGGAGGAAGCCGCTGACTTTGACATGAAACCCCCACATGCCTCGAGCCAAAGCCGACCTTCCCTCCTCTAAATCACCGGTGCCAGGAATCCTTTGGGTGATGAGGAAAACCACTAAGATGGTGGAGTAAATAACGGAACTTTTTCTGCCTTGGTTTCTCTGTTAAAGGAGGATCACATGAATATATAGGTGATACATGGGGTGGATGTAGATACATACTTTTTCTGTTTTCCTTATTGGACTTTTGGATTTATAGTGCTACAAACCTGATGCTGGATATCAGCTCTTCCATTTTCAAGCTGTGTAATCTCAGGTCAGTCATTTAACCCTTCTGAGCCGTAGTTTCGTTTTTAAAGACTTTTTTTTATTAGCCGGTCTCTGCAGCCCGTAATGACTACGTTCATTGCAGGGAACTGGTGCATGTACCTAACACATCAGTGTTTCCTTTTACTCTGCTGCCAGCCACAGTTTCTACCTCTGTAAAACTGAGTTAAAGATTTTTTTTTTTTTTGGTATCGGGAATTGACTCATGACCTTGTGCTTGCCAGGCAGGCACTAATGCCGCTGAGCTAAATCCCTAGCCCCTGAGTTAATACTGAGTATGAATGAGGAAACTGCCTAGCACAGTGGACACCTAGTAGGGGCTGGATATGTGTTATTTGGACCTGAAGTTATGTCCCTCTAAGTGCTGGAAGCAAGGACTCTGAGGTCTGTCCTGAGTGTGTTGCAAATGACAAGGACCCTCCCTGGACCCTGTGGCTAAGGGAAGCAAGACAAAACCCCCAGTTTCCAGCTGGACGTGGAGGTGTAGTCTAAGCACTCGGGAGGCTGAGAGAAGAGGATCTACCAGAGTTCGAGGCCAGCCTGGGCTCCATAGTGAGACCCTTTCTCAAAAAACAAAACCAGACCCCGAGGTTTTCCAGTTTTGGAGGTAAGGACATCCCTTTCCTGTCCTCGGCTGCGTTCTCCTTCTGGGCAGTGCTGATGAGGGTGAAAGACTGAGCTTCTGAAAGCTTGCTTCTGTGCTGGAGGGATGGGAAGCAGTGTTGCCGTCAATGCTGAGGGGTGTTTTCTCACAAACACCGGGAAGATGCCTGGCTCCTCCTCAGAGTTCCCTGCAGTTTGAGGAGATCACATGCAGGCAGGCAGCAGAGGCTAAACACCCGGTAACGTGCATCTCAGGTTTCACTTCACAGGTCCTAACCTGGGCTCAAGCAGCCTTCCTCATGCAGTGTCCGAGTCCTTAGGGCTGCAAGCATAGGTCCCTGCGCCCAGCTTAACGACGCTCTCTTTGGATCTTTGTTCAAGAATCTTGATACATAGCTGAGGCTGGCCTTAAACTAGGGAGCCCAGGCCAGCCTTGAATCTGAGGTGATCTTTTCATCTCAGCCTCCCAAATGCTGGGATCAGAGGGGTGCACCACCATGCCTGGCCTCCTTTTCAAAACTCTTATAACTACCTACAAGGAGTAATACAGTATTATTCAAGATACAGTACAGTGTCTTGTCTGAAAGAGCAAATTTTCCTTATTTTTGTTCCTCATATCACTCGTAAAACCTATAGTGAACATTAGTTTTTTTTTTGAGAAATAGCACAGGTACATTAAATATGATACCGTACCAAAGAGTACTGCAAAGTAAGCCTTTCGCCGGTTGTGGCTGAAGTTCTCCTCCGTTGGTAACCCCTTGGGACTTCTTCCAGGTGTAACGTGGCAGGCTCAGGTGTGGGAGGGGACTGGAGCGACTCCCCTTGAATGCAGAACAATCGCTGCAACTTTGATTATATAGACTTATTTCCTTATACTGATATGTACAGAGCTGGTGTTTCCTTCTCTCTTCAAATAAGGCTAGCCAGGTACTGGTATGTAAGCTCTAAAGCCATCAGACATCTCCTGTTTCCTGGCATAGTGTTCTCTCTTTAACATATAAGCACAGCGGGATGGCAGAGCCAGTCAGCTCCAGGAATGTCAACTGGGTATAAGCCTCAAGGTAAAGAGCCAGGGCACAAAAGTTTACATATCAGAAACCCAAGCAACAGCCTCCTAAAACAATTCAGTTGCTTTCTTAATTATGCAAATGGGTCCTTCTGCATATCCTTAACTCTGCATTTTGCTGAGATGCTTCTCTCCACCTGGCTAAACCAGCTCAAGTTACTGTGTAATTCCCACTGTCTTCACTGTCATTCATCCCTGAGCCACCTCGTCTTTTCACAAAATAATAAATTCTGAGAGAGGCCTAGGATCAGAGCCTTTGTTCACACATCCTCACAGGGATTGGACTTAGGACCTCTTGACTGCCCTTAACTTGGAATATGTCTTGGTGTCTTTACTCTCGATAGGTTGCATTGGTGGTGGTAGATTGGAATTAACTGGCTGGGATTCCAATAACATTTCAGTCAGATTACAAATACAACTTTTTGGATTGTGAGGAAAACTAGAAAAAGGATTACATGAATAGAAAAAGGATTAAATGGATAACTATATTCAATATCTGGAATTACAGTATATGGGGCAAAATATACAGAGATAAATCTGTACAGGTAAGAGTAACACAGTACAGCTTAATAGGAAATGATCAGCCCATGTCTTCTGCTTCCCCCTGCTTACACAAAAGCAAAGTTTTTGGTTTTGCAGTACTGGGGACAGAACCCAGGGCCTTTGCACTGAGGTAATCCCCACCCTGTATTTACTTATTTTTAGTTGGGATGAGGTTTTGCCAAAATGCTTGGGCTGAGCTTGAATTTGTGATCCTACTGCCTCAGCCTCCCACAGTGCCTGAGTTACAGGGTACCAGGCTTTGAAAGGCAGGCATACTTTCCACAGTCTATGATTTTTTTTTTTTTTTTTTTAAACAGAGTCTGGTTTTGTAGTTCATGTTGACTGAATTCACTATGTGAATTCACTGGCCTCAACCTCACCATGATCCTCCTGCCTCAGCCTTCACTTTTTAATCTGGTGGCCATCCTCTATAACAGGACATGTATCGATGTCCTTTTCTGTATGGCCACATGACTGTAACGTAGTATCACTTAATTGTCCTATGTGGCCAGATGTCTGGCTTGTTGCCTGTCTACACCTGGTATAAAAATAGCAACAGCCGGAATGGATATTATTTCACTGTCTTTGTTCATAAACAGTTGAGTTACATGCATTTTTTCCCTGTATATACAAGTGTTTCTAGTCACCTCCCAGGCGTTATTTGCTGTGTCTGGGAAAATCCCATCAGGTGATATTTCAGTTCATTCCTCACCTGTCATTTCCCATCAGCCTTTCCCTACCCCGAAAACTGGGGTCTTTCTCACGCTTCCCCACCTCTGACCCTCCGAGCTCCGGAGGGAGCTGGCAGGGAGGACGAAGCAGTGTGCTGCAGGGGTCCCAGATTTTTCAGGACACCCCCTGGCTGGGTGAGCTGAAGGCTAGGAGGAGGCTGGAGACTCCTTGGATAACCAAGCCGGGGCTTCGCGGCCTGCGCACCGCTGACGCTCTGGATAGGGGACTCTGCTATCGGGGCTGTCCCGGCCTCCATCTGTGCCCGGTCGGCGTCTGCGGTCTTCCTCCCGGGGGCGGGCCCCCCATCATTGCCCTACGTGGCTCACAAGTGTCCAGGGAGACACTGATGAGTGATCACGCTCTCAGCGTTCACTCAGCATGATTAAGGCTCCAGCCTCCGGGGCCTGCAGGCTTCTGATCTGGGCGGAGAAACTACCCTGGAGGAAGCCGGCTGCCCCCTCCCGCGGGAAGACCGCCCCGTCACCCGAGGGCATCCTGCTGGCCTCACCTTCCTCCTACAGCAGTTAACAGCTCAGTCTCACCCTAAAACTTGATTACATCCTCCCCCGCCACCTGCGTCGCTGACCTGGTGCAGCGAGAAACAAAGGAGCGGAGGGAGTCGCTCTTCCTCACCTAACCCCAAACAGCACCGGCGGGCATTCCTGCTTCCTTTATCCTGAGAGGCTCAAGATAAGAGATAGCTACGCCCTGGGGGCAGGGCAGGGGCCGCCCTGAGGTTCGGTGGGAGGCCTAGAGCCTTTCGGTGCTAAGCGCCGGCCTCACCGCCCGCTTGCTTTCCTTTTCCGGCTGCTGTTCCACTTTTCCTATGCTCCGCTATAAACGTAGCTCCTACTCCTGGGGGTACGCTTGGCAATTCTTTCCTCCCCGGCAGGGAAAGGCGGAGGGGAACCCGGAATATTGGCCCATTCAACTGAAACGAACCCACCAGGGTGTCGAGGGTGTTTTCCTGTTGCATTTAGAAAGCTTTGAATTTACAGAACTCCGATTGTTCTCAATGAACAGGTGGGAACCGAGCCCTCACTAAGTACTTTCCCCTTCTTATTTTTAAACTGCTGCATTATGTTCTATTCAAGGCACGTCGCCACTGAAATTTTGCCTATTGTTGAACGTTTTCCGTTTCTGAGTATTGTAACTGTGAGGCAACGCTGCTGGTGGCCGCCTTAGGTCAGACCTCTGTAAACAAACGGGGCCATCTACCAACAAGTAATCTTGCTCGGCTCACACTTTTAAAAAGCTCTCGCCGAATTGCCTTGCAAAAACAAGAGTCGTACCCCATCCCTCACTCCACCATCACAGCCCACCAGGCTTAAAATGATCAATCTGGAAACTTAACATTTGCCAGCGTGTGCGGAGCGCTGGCTGCTTGCCGCCTTCCCCAGCGGGAGGAAGACTGGGCCTCGGCCGCGTGCACCGAGCAAGAAGAAAGAAGCTAGGGGACGCGGTGCCCCCTGCGCCCAGCTACGGACACGCTCGGCTCCTCTGGCGTCCGGCCTCATCACACTCGGTGTCGAGGCGAGTGAGACAGAGGGGAGGCCGGGGTCGCCTGATCTCAGGACCCGGCCCAGGTGCACGCAGGTCTCGATGTGACAAGCAGATTCTGTCAAATCCAGAACGCCTCGAAACACCCCGAGCAGGTGAAGTGCAGCCATCAGTTTAAATGAAAACAAACTAAACCCAGGCACGCAGGCTTGGGGCTGCAAACGCTGACTGTTGCTGGATTTCTCCACACACTTTTCTGCACAAAATAAATTGCAAGTCTCCCGGTTCACCCTTCCGGGAGCTCTTCAACGCCCTCAAACTTATGTCCGAGCTCCCGGCATGGCTAACAGGGCCTCGGAGCTTGCTCGCTGCACGGGGCTTCTCTTGTCCGCACTCCGCCCGCTGGGTCATTTCGGATTGCGGTCCATGGGGCTCGATCAAGACCGAGGGAGGGAGGCTGAGGCGAGAATGAGGCTTTCGGGGACCACAAGGATCTGTCGCGTCGCCTTCCGGGGCTTGAGAGTCCTGCGAGGCTGGCGATCGCCTCTTGTCGGGACCTCGGGACGCGGGCGGACGCGCGCCTCCCGTCGGCAGCCGGAGCCCGGCGCCAAGGGCGGCCACGGACGGCGCCTGTGCGGAGCCCGGCCCAGGGGGAGCGCGCGGACCGCTGCTCCGCAACCCCGCGCACGGCCGCGGCTCGGGCAGGGGCCCTGGCCCGGGACCTGCGCCTCTCTTACTGCCGCCCCGCTCGGTGCGCCGGCCGAGGCAGCGCGTGGGTTTAAACTGGTTACAAAAAGGAGGAAACCCGAGAAACTGCCATTTGGCTCCCGGCGTGCCGAGACGTAGGAAAAAGTTGCCTCAGGGGCCGAACTCCTGACAAACGAGGACAGGGAGAGGGACAGGACGCAAGTCGCAGCGAGCCCAGCGTCTCATTAACCACCCCAGAGGGAACCACGGCCCTCGGGCTCTGTCTCTTTGGAACCGTCCAACCCCCGTGTCAATCAGCTCCTTCCTGCCTTACGATTGGCCAGCGGGCTAACTCGACTTCTCTGGCTCCCACCTCTTAGTTGCGTGGGGTTTACTTCCCCAAAGTACACGGGCCCCACCTTGTAGAGCAACCGCACATGTACGGAACACGGATCTCCGCCCAATGGGAGGCGGTTTAACCAATAAAAACAGCTCCGTGCAGTTACTGGCTAGTACCGGTATCAGTCAGCGAACTGCCGTCCTCTTTTTCAGTACGGTTTACAGTTATTGGTGTTTCTTAATGCCAATCCCTTACTAGGGACGCGAGGTCCTCAGAGTGTCATAGGTTTGACTCAAAGTCAATCAAGAGCCACACCTTCATCCTGAGTCAATACCCAATTGTTGTCCGAGAAGCTCAGAGGACGCGGTTTGGATTGGTCACACGCTCGCCTGACCGGGCCACATCATGTTAGGCTGAGGCGCAGTTATATACGCCGGCGGCGGAGCACGCGTGTGTGCGGACGCACTTGCGTGAGGGATTTCTGCCACCTTTCGCGCCGTGTAGTAGAGCTTGTTCCTCGCCCGCTCAGCCGCGCAGGTACGCCGGGGTGTGGGCGCAGTGGGCGGCCTGTGGACCAGGACGAGGCGGAGCGGTCGTCGTGAGAGAAGTGTGCGGAACGGCCGCGCGAACCGCGTTCCTCCACCCCAACCCCAACGGCCGCCGGAGCGCGCAACGGGCACGCGGCCCCCCCCAACCCGCGCCGCCTGGGGCGCGTGGCCGAGTCCGCCGCGCGCGCGCGCGCGCCGCGTTCAACGGCCACGCGGGGAGGGAGCGAGCGCGGCCGCCACCCCCGCCGCAGGACGCTTTTTACGTCCCGAGGCCCCACGCGGCCGGCTCTACCTGCCCTCGGTCTTGCTCCTGGTTTGGTCCTCGGCGGCCCGGGCTCGCGCCCCTGTTCCTCGCGCAGAGCAGGCGGGCGCTGAGCGCCCGGTGAGCCGGTATCAGGCGCTTCCGGCCTACGGGCCGGTGACAAAGGGGAAGGCAGGCTTAGGCCCGCGCGTCGCGACGGTGCGGCTCGTGGTGGCTGTGCCGGCCCCTGCCGAAGGGTCGGCCTTGTGAGCGCCGGCGATCGCGAACCCCGGTCGGGGGACGGGAATCTCCCTCCCTAAAAACGTTAGCCTCGGGTGGCCGCGCGTGCATCTTTTTCCCTTCCTCCTTTTTAAGAAATTTAATTTTGTTTGTTTTTGCGGGACTGGGAATCGAACTCAGAACCTTTGCCCCAGGCTGCCTTGCTAAACCTTTTTTCTATGTTTTATTTACTTGCTTTTTTTTTGGAGGCAGATTCTCTCTATGTTATTGGGACTGGCCTTGAACTCAAGTGTGACCCAGGCTGACCTCAAAAATGGCCTCAGAGCCATCCTCCTGCCTCAGCCTCCTTCATGCTGCGATTAACAGGCATGTGACACCACACTCAACTAGCTCTGTCATTTTGAGGGTCTGGCTGCCTCACTACGTTGCGCAGGCTGGGTTCCAATTTGGGCTTCTCCGGCCTCAGTTTCCCAAAGAGCTGGGGTTAAAGATGTGTACCACTAGACCTGGCACTCTGCTTTTCCTTTTGAGACAGACTCCTTGTGTAGTTCAGGATGGCCTCGATTTCTCAGCATTCGAACTACAGCCTCCTTGTGCTGGGCTTATAGGTGTGCACCACCATGCCAGGCTTGTATTTTAATCAGAAGAGGCTTTTGGGGAAAGATTTTTGAAAAGATTGAACAAAGTGAGGTCCAAAATGCCGAGTTTCGGGTTTCGTATCTTTCTGGAATCTGGGTTAAGATTTGAGATTGGAGTGGAGATGATGACCTGGTTTTACACAGTGCCCTTGCAGTTGGGATCTTCTGTGGAGAGGCCTTTCCTATTTTCAGTCACTTTTTTTAGCATCTACTCCAAGTTCTTGTGTGTGAAGAAAGACACCTTCCTTGCAAGGACTTGAGTTTGTTTCCTTGAACACTAACCGTATTTCAGATTACAGTATTTGACTATTTATTTAGTTTGGATTTTTGAGACAGGGTCTCACTATGCAGCTCAGGCTGGCCTTGAATTCACTTTGTAGCACAGGCTGGTTTCGAACTTGCCTCAGTCTGTTGGGTGCTGGGATTACAGGCATGCACAACCACGCCTGTTTGGACTACAGCATTGTAGTTTTAATTTTTTTCAAAATCTATTTTATTCCAAAAAAGCTACATCAAAATTTCACACCCATCAGTCGGGGTCAACAGTGGTCCATACATTGCTCATTCTGGTCCCCAAATCGAAGATTCACCCAGCGCACAAGACATCAGCATTCAATTTGGACTACAGTATTTTAAAACTACTATACTCTTTGGTTTTGTAGTAAGTGTTCTATTTTTATATCTTGTCATTGAACTTTATGTCAGCGTTTGTACTTTATAAACAAAACTATAGCAGATTTTGAGACTAGCCCTTAAGGGCTAACTTTTATTTGAATGACTTTTCGCCTGTTTTTTAAAAGAAATGTACAGATGCTTTTCAGGATCAATCTTTGCATGTGTGTGGGTGAGCACATGTGTGAGTTTACAGTCAGGAGAAATTGCACATCCTTTTTAAAGAAGTTTCAAAAAGATTACAGATTGAGAAAATTTTATGTGTTTCTGTTCAGCAGTTATTTTCTCTTACTAGAAAGCAGTGTATAAAAGATTAAAACACTGGGTGCACATGTTATTATTGCTGCCATAAATAACAGATTGCTTTAAGAGTATAACATAGTTTTACTTGAACTTGACTTGTGTCTCTGTTCATTTAGACTTGGAGAAAAACTAATGCTAGTTTTTTTGTTTAATATTTAAGATATTATTAAATGTTCACACACTATGATATCTGGGCATGGTGGTGCACAAGGTCCCTGCCCTGGGCTGAGGCAGGAGGATTGCCTCAAGTGTGAAGCCAGCCAGCACTACATAGTGAGAACTTGTCTCCAAAACAAAACACTATGACCTACATTTAAACTAAGTTCATTTAGCTATTCTTACCATTGCACCAGCAAAAAAACATATGAAGTTATGCTCCATGTTAACTGAGAGAAAATTTTATTGTGATCACCTTCAAATATTAAGGAAAACACTGTACTATCTTGGCCTGTGGTAAATGGTTCTTATTTGGGTGGGAATGTGAATGTTGCAATTATTTCCAAAATTGATACTGAACTGAATGATCACCTACACATCATCAGTTTGTCAGGGCAACTGAAGCAGATTGGGGTCATAAAACTTAGGGTCTCTGTCTACCCAGCCAGGTCATAGGTTACTTCTGTTGAACCACCATGCCTTTCAAAGTAAGCTAACAGGTGGAACAATTGGCAGTTCTTTGTTTTCTAACTCATAGCCTGTTTGCTATTTTCAGTTGCTAGTTCACTTCAGGAACATTAGGAGACTTTGGTAATGTTTATTATTGGCTTACTTTAAAGTAGTTTTGTTCACATTATGGATTTTTATAAAAGCTATTTTAGTACCTCACATAGGAAATAAAAGGCACAAGTTAGGTATTACATTTTTACAGGTTTGTGAATGCATGTGGTTCTTTGGTTGGATGAGGCCAGTGTTAAAAGATGCAGTTTAGAGCTGAGAAGTTACCTCAGTGGTACAAGCACCTGCCTGGCAAGTACAAGGTGGAGAGTTCAGTCCCTACAGCCTAACTGACTAAAGTCAAATTTTGCTTTTTGTCAATTTAATGAAACTGCCCCTTATATAGTCTTAACATTCTGGCATACTGGTTTTGTTTTTTAAAGGTTGTGCTCTTCGTTTAATTTCATGTGCTTTTCCATTGTCTTTAAGCTCTCCTGACTTTACAAGGGAATAATTGTAAAAGTATGGAGATCAAAAAAAAAACAGCCCTTCCCCCAGCTCCAGTGAGTTGTCAGCAGTTAGTGGAAAAACCTATACTGTCCTTCCAAACTCTGAGTTAAATTTAGAGTCAGCAACTGGAGTCCCACTTGCAGGAGTGATCCCCTCTGGCAGCTCACATGGTTTATATTTTTGTGTTTCAAAAATCAACTTTCTGATTGCTCTTTGTTTGTTTGTAGACACTTTATCCTGCCTTATTTGGGAAGACTTGAATTACAAGGTAGGAGAGAGGTTTGAAAGCTGCAAAGAGTGACACTGGAAAGCTTGTGTTAAAAGCAAAAAGCAGGAACAGCTGGATGTGGTGGGGTACACCTACAGTCCCAGCCCTTGGGAGGCTGAGGCAGGAGGTTGGCAGTGAATTTGAGGCCAGCTTGGGTTACATAGTGAGACCCTATCTTAAAAAAAAAAAAAAAAAAAAAAAAAAAAAAAAAAAAAAAAAAAAAAAAAGCAGCAGCAAAAAGCAATATACATTGTCTCATAGGCTTTGGCCTGTGAGTAAATGGAATCTTGAGATTTTTATAGCAGTGCTTTTTGGCATATGTGCTATAGTTTTAGGTATCTAATAAAAGTTAAAATTAAAGGTGAGTCAGAGAAAACTGCTTTTTTGGACTGAGATAGGTTTTTTGGAGACAGAATCTCACTATGTAGTTGGGGCTGGCCTTGAGCTCATGGTAGTCCCCTCCTGCCTCAGCCTCTTGCATGGTAGAATTACTCTAGGTGGATGTGTGCTAGGAAGCCCAGAGTTTAGAAGTTACTCCTGGTGCCTAATGGTGATTATTGACTTCTCACTCCTTGTTACTTTGAATTCTTTGTAAGGGAGACTTAATGTCTGTTCAGTGATTTATATAATCACTATGGACTTTGGACTGTATCAAGTATTACGGCTTTTTACTTACTTTGTTGCCCACATTATTTCAGCATTGTCTTTTGTGGTTTTTTGATAGTTTTCCCTTTTTTTAACCAGCACTTTCTTCTTTTGCTTTTTGGGACATTCTCTCCCTGGCCTTGAACTAGGTCCTGCTCGTGCAAGGGTTCCATGCTTTGCCTGCAGAGCATTTTTGTTCTTGCGTTAAGTACCCAGTATTTGAGGCTGACTGCTTGGCATCATCTGTTTCCAAGGGCCTGTCAGGGAGAACACTGAGCGGAGCAGCAGGTGCTGCTGGGAGCATGGGGACGCAGATCTGCCTGGTGCTGCTGCCTGGCCTTGCCTGGGAAGGTTTCCCTGGGTCTGGGGAGACATTGTTGTTTCACTTGGAATTTAGGTAACTGAGTTTCAAATACTTGGGTACATGTGTAACCCTGAAACATATATACTGGTATTGCTGGACTTGTGCAGTTTTTCCCCTTAGGTTTGGAGGTTGGTTTTTTCTCCTACTGAGGGTTGACTCTGAGCTGTCACATTGAGCTACATCCCATTTTTTACTTTTTCATTTCTAAGATACATCTTTTTGAGTCACTGAAATTGCCCGTGCTGCTTCTTTTTTGTCTTTTTGAGACAGGGTCTCCCCATGCAGTTCAGAAGCTGGCCTTGAACTTGAGACAGTGGTCCTGCCTCAGCCTCTTAAAACACCTACCGCCAGGCTGTTTTCCTACTGTGTTCTTGATACATTTATAAAATAAAAAGACTTTAAATGTCATTGTACTCAAATTTGATAGCATTTTGGATTGCATCTATTTATTTAGGTACCAGGAATCAAACTCAGGACCTCATGCTTGCCAGGCATTGCCCAGTGCCACTGAGCTAAATCCCACGCCCTTGGACTGCTTTTAAAGATTAAAATTTTTTTTCTACAGTTTCCATCTTCTTCTCTCCTAGAGACCTTTATTGTGTCTTTCCTGTAGTACTCGCCTGTACTCTCTGCCAGGACCTGACACCCAGCCCTTCAGTGGGGTCTGTTTGGGCTCCTGGTTTGGGAGGTAGTTTCAGTCTGAGTCGGGCACTGTGCTCAGGAAGGGCCTGGCGAAGGGCCTGGGCTAAGAACTGCTTGTGACTTGGTGGCCAGGGAGCAGAGAGGGACAGGAAGAGGGCGAGGGAGAAACACCCTTCAGGGTTATGACTACCTTCCTAAATTCATAGCTAGCTGCAGCCCACAGCCAGTTACTGTCTCAGAGCTTTTCCCAGTGCCTAAGAGCTTCGGGCATAAGTAGCCATAATGTGCTGTGGGCTGAACCTGGAGCCCTTTGTACCCAGGTGAGGATTCTTGCCAGACCACCTCCCTGGGCTTATGGGGTAAAACACTTTTTCAAATACCACTTAACCGTAGTACTGTGGGAGGCCGAAAGTTGCTTGGAAAGTTTGTGCTCAGTCTGGGCAATTGGGCAACATAGGGGACCCTACCCAAATACAGTCAGGGTTGGGAATGTAGCTCAGTGCGCAGACCCCTGTTCACCCTCTCAGTGACATTAAAATGCAGTTAGAAAACAGCTTTACTGAGGTAAAATTATGGTAAATTGTAGGCATGCGCACACCGAGAAACCACACAGAAGGTAATGAAGCGGTTTACCCCAGCTTCCTTACGTTCTCTTTCCTGTGGGTTGTCCTCTTCCTGCTTGCAGGAGATCCATGTTTCTGTCATTGTGGATTTTTCCTAGATTTTTTTTCCTTTCTGTCATACCTGAAATTGAATCCAGGGTCATGCCCTGAAGCTGTAACACACTGGCATTCTTTTTGTTTTGAGACAGGGTCTCCTTAAAGTCAGGGCTTGAATTTACCAGTTCTGTTGCCTCAGCCTTCCAGAGACCTGGAGTTACAGGAGTGTAGTCTGCCACTTGCCCAGCTTCTAGAATTTTTATAAGAGTTTGGCATAATTGGTTTCTATGATGTGTCCATGGCACCTGTGTCAGAAGACAGTTTGGAGAGAGGAGCTGGGACCTCAGGAAACAGCAGCATCCAGGCGAGGAGTGGTGGGGGCTCTCAGCAGACCACCATCATGCTTGGTGATGCCTGACTGGGTCTGTGGGAAACAACTCCAGTGACTCCTCTTGAATGCAGAGCAATTGCTGCAACATTGATTATATGGAGACTGATTTCCTTACACTGATATGTACAGGGCTGAGGATGTTATTTTCTTCTTTCTTCAACTGGCTCTAAGCATTGCAAATGAAGGTAGCTGAAGTACTGGTATGTAATCGCTAAAGCTATCAGACAGTCAGTCTCCTTGCATAGTGCTTGCTGTCTGGCAGGATGTTAGAGCCATTAGCTCCAGGAATGTCAGCTGGTATGAGCCTCAAGGTAAAGAGGCCATGACTCCCCAGGGCACAGAAGTTTACAAATCAGAAACCCAAGCAACAGCCTCCTAAAACAATTCAGTTGCTACCTTAATTGAATTGTACAAATTGATCTTTCTGCATGTCCTCATCTCTGCATTTTGCAGAAATGCCCCACTAGCCTTATTTACAATGCTTAGAGCCAATTGAAGAGAAAAGAATAGCATAGCCAGCTCCACATATCAGTATAAGGAAAGAAGTCTCCATAGAATCAAAGTTGCCACAATTGTTTTGCATTCAAGGGGAGTCACTGGAGTTGTCTCCCACAGGGTCAAGCGAAATTCTGAAGCACCATTATTGGAAAAGTACCGGAGAACGTCCTTTCAAAAATCCCACACCCAGATGTAGTGGCATATGCGTATTATCTCAGCACTTGGAAGGCTGAAGCAGGAGGATCCCTGTGAGTTCAAGGCCAGTTGGGCTAAGTAGGGAGACTCTGACTCAGAAAAGCAAAAACAACCTCCCCCCAAAATATATTTAAAAAAAAAACCCAGAGGTTACTGAAAAACTAGGATTGGCTTGTATTGCACCTTTTTTTTTTTTTTTTAAAAAGCTCATTGTGTAGCCCAGGCTGGCACATGCAGGGATTATAGGCATGTGCTACCATATCCACCTGGGTATGTTTCTGAACACTTTTTTTTTCTTTTGTCTTTTGAGACAGGGTCTTACTATGCAGTTCAGGCTGGCCTTGAGCTCTCTTTGTAGCTCAAGTTGGTGTCAAGTATGCAGCAGTCCTACTGCCTCAGCTTCCCATGTACTAGGATTACAGGCGTGAGCCACCACACCCAGCTCTGAATGCTGTTATTGCTGCATGTCCATTTTTACACCAAACTTAATAAAAGTCCATTTGTGTGTGTATCTTTGAGTAATATTTAGTATTGCTTTGTGTAACTTAATAAAATAATTTGAGTATTTCAGGCTGTCATACTGTATGTGTTTGGCAGCCAGCTTCGGTCTTTTTGAGTACTGCATATTAAACTCGGAATGCTTAGCTGTACCTCCACTTCTTTTTGCTTTATTTGGAGGCACAGTCTCACTAATTTGTGCAGGCTGGCTTTGAACTTGCCATCCTCCTGCCTCAGCCTCTCCAGTACAAGGCATTTTGGACTTGTGCCCTCCAGCCTTTTTATTTTATTTATTTATTTGTCTTTTGAGACGGGGTCTCGCTATGCAGTTCAGACTGGCCTTGAGCTCACTCTGTAGCCTAGGCTGGTCTGGAACTTGCAACGATCCTCCTGCCTCAGCCTCCCGAGTGCTGGGATTACAGGCGTGAGCCACCACGCCCGGCTCAGCCTTTTTATTTTAAAATTGTCTTTTATACTGACATTGCTTTTAAGCTCTAGTAGCTCTAGTCCATAACTTTCTGACAGCTACAAACAGGGTTACAGTCCAGTGTTTTGGTTTGCACAGAGCATTCCTATTTTATACTCCAGTTAATCTGCTGCAATTACTGATAGTTTTAAATCTTATTGTAGCATGTGTCAGATAGTTTAGGGAAGGAGTTTCCATTGGGATGAAGGCAGAGTCTATCCTGTATCTTCCATTCGATGGACAAGTGGGCTGTTACACAAGAAGGCCAGCAGTTCTGTTTATCTTTTATTTGTTTCTTTGGATTTTTGAGATAAGGCCTCACTATGAAGTTCAGGCTGGCCTCGAACATGAGGCAATCCCCCTGCCTCAGCCTCCTGAGTGCTGGCGTTATAGGTGTGCACTATCATGCCCAACCTTCTGTTTTTGTCTTACACAAGTGAGTGTTCCTTTTTCCTGGATGGGTCTGGAATTGCTAGATTTGTCAGCATTAAATCACAAAAATAACCAGCTGTGTTGTCCCAACATTTCAGGGCTGAGGAGAAGAGCAGATGAAAACGCAGGCAGCTCACTGCATCTGGTTCTCCGCTGTGGTGGTACCAGTTGCTCTGTCTTCAGCACTTGTGCTGGGGCTTCTTTTCCTGCCTGCTTGCTGGGAGTTGGTACTGACTCGTTTAATAAGCAAGCTGAGGTAGCGGGGTGTGGTGGTGCATGCCTGCAGTCCAGCATTTAGGCTGAGGCAGGAGGGTCAGAGTTGAAAGCTAGTCTGAACTATGCACGGTGAGACCCTGCCTCAAAAAATGTCTGAGGTTCGGTTGGGAAGTGTTTTGTAGTAAGTGATAACTGCCAGTTACACTTTTTTTTTTCCTCCTTTTTATTCTGAGACAGGATCCCTGCTGTGTAGTCCAGGCTGACCTTGAACTCACTGTGTAGCTTCTGCTGGCCTCTTGGCAGTCCTCCTGCCTCAGCCTCCTGAGTGCTGGGATTGTAGGCGGCCCCCACCATGCTCTTTGAGAAAGTACCAAGCCATTATTGTGGAAGGAGTTGCTGTTGACCGTTGAAGGAACAACAGTGGCTTGTCCTGTGCTCCTGGTTTGAGAGTGTGCTTCCCAGGGGAGCCTGCAGTGCAGACATGCCTTCCTGCTCCTGAAGGGGAGAGAGCCTGGGGGAGGAGGGAGGAATCTTGGAACTCTGAAAGGTTAGGTGCATGCGCTTTCCTTGAAAGGCACAGCTTTTTTAAAAGAAGAGCTAGAGAGAACTGGTAACTGTCCTTTCTCTGGTGAATTTACTTGTTTGCTTACTTTTATTATTTTAGATTTGATAGAATTCAGAATGATGTAAGAGTGAGATTAAACAGTTTTTAAGAAATTGTTACAAGGCATGTTTGTATTTTATATTTGGATCAAAAGGTTTTATAAAACTAATTAGAATTGATACAGATTATTTATGTGGATTCTAGTCCTTCAGGACTCAAGTTGCAAAAATTTCATGCATTCTCATTTTACTGAGAATGATTAAAAGCTACTTTTTCTAAACTGAAAATAATCATTATTTACACAATTTTTGGCAGGTAGTCTCACCACCAAAAGGCTGAGAGGTATCCCTGCTCTCCAGGGTGCTTAGCTCTGGTGTTTGTTCTGCCGGGCCTGGATGGGGAGAGCACCGAATGTGAGGCCCTGGGTTCCTTCCCCAGCACCCCACGAGCAGACCTGTAATTACTCACATGTATTAGGATTTTTTTTTTTTAGTGTGGAAGCACTTCAGGGGTTTTTAGGTGTAATATACTTGAGTAAAGTACACAGAATTCAGGTTTTTTTTTTTGTCTTTTTCCTTTTCATCGGTACTGGGGATGGAACTCACGACTGCCTTCTTGCAAGGCAGGTGCTTATGCCGCTGAGCTAAATCCCCAGCCCCCAGAATTCAGTTTTAAAGGTTGTTAATTTCCCCACAGGCAGGTGTGGTGTCCCTGGCCCTGTGTGTATTACTGTAGGATCCGTGTATTTTTCCTACTGCTGTCCTTACTGTGGCTGCAGGCAAACCTAGTGTGACAGGGGCTGCACTTTTATTAAAAGCACTGAGGAAGAATTACAGGAGCTAAGTGTGCTGTTAGGCAGGAGGATGGTCAGAGCAACATAGTGTGACCCTCGCCTCTCAGAGGAAAGGAAAAAACCCATACGTGAACTAGATTAAAGTAAACCCCTCTCTTTAAGTTGCCTGTTTTCAAATGATCAAATTTCATGTTGCCCATCATGTTCAAGCGAATAGAACCAGGCCTGGTGGTGCATGCCTGTGATCCCAACACTTTGGGAGGCTGAAGCAGGAGGATCATGCAGGTGGGCAACTTGTGGAGACCTTGTGTCAAAGTAAAAATTACATGGGGGTGTAGCTCTGTGAAGGCCCTGTGTTCAGCTATGTAGTAGCACCACCAAAAAACAAACTGTGTCATGTAGGAGTTTGTTTTCAGATTAGACATAACTGGATGTTAACTTTTCCCCCCAGGTTGACTTGACCAAAGCAATGGTGATGGAGAAGCCGAGTCCCCTGCTGGTCGGGCGGGAGTTTGTGAGACAGTATTACACGCTGCTGAACCAGGCCCCGGACATGCTGCACCGGTACGGCGCTTTTCACCTCACGCTGTCTAGGACACGCTCCTGCTCCCCGCCACAAACCTTGTAGGATGCTGCGTGACAGCTGCAGTTTGAACCTTCACACTGTGCTGCGTCTCCACCCCTTTTTTGTATTTTTTATTTTGAGACGGGATTTTGCTAAGTTGCCTGTGTTGGGCTCAAACTTGGGGTCCTCCTACCTCAGCCACCCACAGTGCTGGCATTACAAGTGTGTGTCACCAGGCCTGTCACACAAGACAACTTTTTAAATGATGTATTAGAGAAATATTCTTCACCTGAACTTGTATCAGAAAGTAATGTCTAAACATGTAAAAGGATATGTCTTAGGTGCTTTTCTTTCAGGCACCTGAAGTTAAAGGGCGGAAAGGTTTATTTATCTCACAGTTTGTGGAGGCTTTGTTCAGTCCATACTCGGCTGGCTCCATGGCGCAGGGCATGGAGGTGGATGATACAGAGGCAACAAGGGAGAGCTAAACAAGCCTCTTTATTTCCCTTCTGTTGTGTGCAGTCTACCAGGATTAGGGCAGGGACAATTCAGTCAGTGGACTGGCCCAACCGTTGCCCACCCTTGACCCCAGTGTTGCACTGCGAATCAGTCACACAGACTAGCTTCAGCTACCTCTGAAGGAAAAGCTCTATGACCTCGGGTGGCGTTGAGGGGATATCTAGACCCAAACCGTAGCAGATGGTCACCCAGTATTTAGGAAGAGAATGTATTGAAAGTGGCTGTGGTCGTGCTTGCCCTTAATTCTCTCACTTGGAAAGTTACTACAGTTCAAGTTGGAGGTGAACTGCAGAGCAAGCTCTGGCCCAACCCTAATTTTATCATAAGACCTCCTCTCTGAAAAGAGAGAGAAGAAGAAAATTAGGTTCAAGGACTTGTTTTTGTGTTACTGTGCTTTTAAAAATTTGAATATCTTTTTAGTAGAAACAATGTATGCTTGTTACAAGTTAAAGCACAGATGTATAAAATTTGAGAAGGTAGCTGGGCATGGTAGTGCACACCTGTAATCTGAGCACTTGGGAGGCTGAGGCAGGAAGATTGCTGTGAGTTGGAGGCTAGCCTGAACTACATAGTGAGACCCTGATGCAAAAAACAGAACCAAACAACCCCTCCACCAAAAAAAAAAAACAAAAAAACGACTTGTAAGGCTGAGAATGTACCTCAGTGGTCGGATAGTTGCCATACAAGAGACCCTGGGTTCAGTTCTAGCACAGCAAAAAGTACAGATGATGGAAATTTCTGCTAATACACTGAACAGTTTTTCTGTGTGGATACAGATTTGCTTCAGAACTGTTCTTTTTAGGTGACTTGATAATCTGGGGTCACTTTTCTTTTTTGTTTTTTTGGTACTGGCAATCAGATGCACAGCCTTGTGCTTGCCAAGCAGGTGCTGTGCCACTGAGCTAAATCCCTGGCCCTTGAGGTCACTTTTCCAGGCGACACCTGTATCATGTTAATTTTTGTGGCTAAAAAGGAACAGCATACTGGATTTAGTTCTCTGATAATGCAGATTACCCCATACTTACTTTTACAGAGTTGCTTTGTATAAAACTGTCTTATGTGGACTTGTAGAAAAATTGCGTGTTGTTATAGGTGTGTATGTGCTAAACCAGAGCTATATTTTCTTTATAGTTTGAACAACATGTTATTCGATTATGAGGTATGAAAGAAAATTTGTAAGTTCATTTTCAGGCCACAATTGGGTTTGCTCTGAAAATGAAAATGCTTTTTTGGGGGCCCCTTATTTCTAAACACTTAACCTGTTTTTCGTTTTTACCATTTCGTAAGGCATAGTAATTGTAGATGTAGGCGTTTAGGACTTGGAAGCTGAGGATACATGTCCACTAAGGGGTAGAACAAGCCTCCAAATGGTGTAAACTGCTCTTTATCTCGATTCTGCTTTTTTGTTGTTTTATGCTTTTAGAAGTTACAAATTTGTAGTTTTTTTTTTTTTTTTTTTTTTTTTTTTTGGTCTTTTTCGTTTTTATCGGTACCAGGGATCGAACTACAAATTTGTAGTTTTAAAAAAGAGGATTTGAAAGAACCTAATGAAGGCATTACTGTATTTCTTGTCTTTATTGTTATTCAGGATTTATCCCCTCAGCCCACGTTTACTTTTTCTTTCCCGCGCCAAGGCTTAGTGTGCAGTTCAGGCTGGCCTTGCAGCTCTCCGTAGCCAGGTGGCCTTGCACCACTCACAGGGACCCATCTGGGTGCTGGGATTGGAGTGTGCCGCCCTGTCCCTGCTCCCCGTTTCTCTGTCTGCGATGTGCATAGGTGCCTTTTAGAGCGAAAAGTGCTTAAGCCAGCAGTTCATCAATTTTCTGGTGCAATTGTGTCCTTTTAATAGTTTATTTTTATGGTTTCTTTTTTTATGAGACTAGGTCTCACTATGCAGCGCAGGCTGGCCTTGAACTTGTGATGATCCTCCTGCCTCAACCTCCTGACTACTGGGATTACAGGCGTGTGCCACTACCCCTGCCTGTTTTTAGTAGTTTCAGGAATAAGAAGGCAGAGGGTTAAGGAAGGTTGAATCAGGATATAAAATAACCTTCTATATAAAATACCTTTATATAAAATATAAAGGTACCTCTTTGTTAACAAAAGTTAATGCCAGACATGGTGGTGCATGATGACCCCAGCACTGGGGAAGCTGAGGCAGGCAGATGGCCACATGTGATGCCAGCCTGGGCTACAGAGCGAGTTTAAGAACAACCTGAACAATATAGTGAGAAATGTTTATATTTAGAAGAGAGAGAAACACTAATAATAGTTATCCCTAGATTGAGATTTTATTGTGTGTAGTTTTTCTGATGAGATTGATGTTTTAATGGAAACAATATTTGAAGACAAAGATGAATTAAAACTGTAGGGATTAAAGTCCGAAGTTGTTATTCCATCAGCAGAAATTGTTAAAAACTACTCCAAAAACTACTACTGAAGCTGCCTGGATAAGCTGAGTGCCTTGTGGAACTGCCCACACGCATTCTCAGATGTGGAGGACTCGGAGCCTGCCTGTCTTTTTCTGTAGCTAAAGTGTGAACTTCAGTTTAAGGGATTGGCCCTCCTGATGTAAACTCCACCATTCGTCCCACATGACCTCCTTGTCCTAAATCTGGGACCGGTGACTTAGAAAGTAAACGCTCTGCCTCACTGATGACCCTGTCGTTGCTGAGCAGAGTCTGGGTAGATGACTGCAAGTGGAGCTGGACAGAGACAGTGTCTTCCTGTTTGCAAGTGGGCTCCATTAGTCCCCAACTGTAGCATACCTGCTCCTAGGGCATTTGGAGATGACAAGTGAATTATCTTCCTGTTACAGATTTTATGGAAAGAACTCTTCCTATGTCCACGGAGGATTGGATTCCAATGGGAAACCTGCAGATGCAGTCTATGGACAGAAAGTACGCACACCAAGTTTGTATAGGCTTTTCAGCAATGGGAAAATGATACCTACTATTGAAGTGAATACGTGCTTAATAGATTGGTTGAAGAAGTTTGGTGGTTAATTAGTGTCTGAGTAGTACGACAGTTTTTTTGAATGCTTATGCCATGTCACACTTTTGTAGGGTACATTCACTTGGTTTCAGTATGGAGATCATTCTTTGTAAGCTTCTGATCAGTGATGCTTCAGGACAGTTACCTAAAAGGGCACAGATTGCTGGGCATAGACTATACAAGGACAAAACGGAGACTGTCTGCATTGGACCTTTTTTTTTTTGCACCTCATACTTGCCAGGCGGGCACTTGTGCCGCTGAGCTGAACCCCCAGCCCGTTTGGTTTTTGAGACAAGAGTCTCGCTATGCAGGCTGGCTTTGAGATCACTTTGTAGCCTGGCTGATGTTGAACGCACAGCCATCCTGTTGCTTCAGCCTCTGGATTGCTGGGATTGTGGATGTGTACCACCATGTCCAGCCTGTGTACTTTAAGGGGATTATCTGTGTCTGTTGGGTTTGTTGTAGGTTGTGTAAGATTCCTTTTGAAAACTTTCTTGTTAGTAAGTTTGTAGTACAGAACGATTATATTCATCCTGGGGAGTTGGTACAGGGGTGGGTTGTGTGTTTTTCAAGGAGTTAACTGTTAGTTTGATCTTCAGGAAATCCACAGGAAAGTGATGTCACAGAACTTCACCAACTGCCACACCAAGATCCGTCATGTGGACGCACATGCTACACTCAACGACGGCGTGGTGGTCCAGGTCATGGGGCTGCTCTCCAACAACAACCAGGCGTTGCGGAGGTTCATGCAAACGTTTGTCCTTGCTCCCGAGGTGAGTGTTGTCGTCATGTTCCTGCTGTGACAATGAAATGCATTAACGAAGGTGTGTATTTTTAGAAGCTATCTTTGAAATTTGAGTCTTACGGGTTGGAGGAATGGTACAGGGACTCTTCCTAGTGCTCCTGTCAGTGCTTATCCAGCAATGTCTAATTTTCTGTCTCTTATTTTGTAGGGTATTTAGTATTACTCTTGCTCTCTACCCATTAGCTATTGATAGTAGCAGTCCTGTATTTTAAAAGTAGAGATGTCTCCAGAAAGTGCCCAGTGTTTGCTGAGGACCCACGTCTC
Source organism: Cavia porcellus (assembly GCF_034190915.1). Lineage (NCBI taxonomy): Eukaryota > Metazoa > Chordata > Mammalia > Rodentia > Caviidae > Cavia > Cavia porcellus. The sequence goes on from NW_026947502.1 coordinate 6,876,032, forward strand.
CCATACGTGGATGGAGACCATTGGGGTAGCGAGATTGGGCTTTTTTTATTTTTTAATTTATTAGTACATATGTGCAGTGCATAATGATTCCATGCGTTGTGGAGTGTGAGTGAATGTACAGAACACTGGATTCTTTTTATGGCACCTGTGATTGGGCTTTTTGAAAGACTGTTGAATAATGGAAACTTTGTGTTGGCATTGCAGGGCTCTGTTGCAAATAAATTCTATGTTCACAATGATATCTTCAGATACCAGGATGAGGTCTTTGGCGGCTTTGTCACTGAGCCTCAGGAGGGTGAGTAGTGAAACTCTGTCACTTACTTGTCTACATCTTTAAAATGGCATCAAACTGACTTTAAAAGAATACAAATTTCTTGAATGTTTCCATTGTACTCTGTTCTTCATAATTAGTATCCTGGGACATGAGGTTTTATACTTTTGACACTTAACAATTGCTTACTTCCTGGATGTTTGGAGAAGATATTAAACTTAAGTATATGAATTATTATTGCTTTCTTTGAGTACCAAGAATTGAACCAAGGACCTTGTGCTTGTCAGGCAGATACTTTTGCTGCTGAACTGTGCCCCTAGCACCATATACACGAATTGTTATTGACAGCAGTAATAGCATTTTTGTCACAGTTCCATAAGACAACAGGACGAAGTCAGTGAGTCGTGTTAAGGGGACAGAACCCCTAGTGTAGGGATCTATACCTTATTTATTTATCGCACTTACAAAGTTTATTTGGAGAGTGAAAGTAAAGGGTTAGGGAGAAACTGACTATAGAGTGAGTGGGCTGAGTAAAAAGGCAAACAGGACGGAAGTCCAGCCTGGAGGACACAGGGTGGGCTGCCGTAAGAAAAGCCAGGCCCCCTCCCCATGGTTCGCGGTGAGAGAAGGTGCGCCTGCCCTTGGTTGCGGGAGGAGATGCTTCTTTCTCAAGTTGCCGAGTAGCTGAAAACGGTAGGCAGGGAGCGTGTGCAGCAGACCCATAGAAACTTGTCTCTTAGTATTTGCAAATTTGTTGTGTGACAGATTGTTTGAAGTACTTTATACAGTTGTACATAGGTACTTGACATACTGCTTTAATGGTACTGAGATGCAGTAGTGTGCTGGAGGCCATTTGGCTAGTAGGGTGGAAGAGCCTCATTAGGTAACCAGAAATAGGACGTGAAGTTTCACATGTGAACCAACACACGCTGATGGTATAATTTTGTGCTTCAAATCTAAGCTGTAATTTATTGAATTGATTTGTTCTGTTTGATGAGTATATCTGACTATAGTAGACATTGTACAAGAATGTGTATGTGAATTCAGTAAGCACAAGTTATTTTAAATATATTTTCCTTGTTTAGAATCTGAGGAAGAAGTAGAGGAACCTGAAGAAAGACGGCAGACACCTGAAGCTGTACCTGATGATTCTGGAACTTTTTATGATCAACCTGTGAGGTAAAGAAAATATGTTCACATGGCTAGGGATGCATAAGACATTGTACTGTCTGTCGCATTTTTCCAGAAGAAAAGTTTTGCTTTTGGTATCACTGGCTTAAATAAAAATGAATAACTTGGTAATTGAATGTACTGTGAAGACCTTTTAAATGGTGTCTTCTGATTTGCTTTTTTTCCCTCCTAATTTTAAGTGAAAAATAAATTTGAGATTTCTATTTCTTACAAAATTTTAAAATTTTTATTTTTTTGAGTGAGATTTCTTATCAGGAGTTTATATCCAGCATTGCTGGTGATTTATGTGGAAGTTTAACAGCCGTTTTCAGTGTGAACTAGTATCTTTGTCTTCCTAAATTCTTTGTGATTTTGTAAGTTTTTTGATGTGAAAAAGGCCAAATATGTACTATGGTTAACCTCTTTTTTAGGGGTGGGAAGGGTTAGATCTCACGATGTAGTCAACTACTCACTGTGGTTGTCCTGGCTGGCCTTGAATTTGTGCTGGGCATTTGCTTTTGCCTTGTGAGTGGTGTTGCTATAGGTGTGCGCCTGTGTGCCTAGCCTATTCTGGTTTTTAAGTGTGTAGTATTACAGTGTTAAATTTAGGGTACACTGATTTTAAAAAGTCACTAGGACTTTATTTATTTTCAAAACATGTCAATCGGGGCAACAGTGGTACATACACTGTGCCCTGTCATCCCCAAATCATTCACCTGGAGCACACGACATCCGCGTTTAGTTAGTTACCTGACAGTGCAGCACAAGTCTTTCTCTTCAGTGAACGTGGAGAAATCAGTAGTGGACTTTGCATCTGTCTTGCAAAACTGTTGCTGTTGAAAGCAGTAATGTCCTGTTCTCTTTCCTCTTCCGCCTTCTCTGAGTCTGTTAGGTATGAGAGTTTGTGTGATAAGTAAGTTTTGATGGTTTTGGAATTCCAACTGAGCAGTGGTTCATTTTAATTTAATTTTGATCTATTTGGATATATTTTAGCAAGTAAACTTTTTTCAATTAATACTTATTCATAGAGTGCTTTTATTAAAAAAGTTGCTTCTTTAAACTCAAACCTACTTGTATACTATCATTGAACTGTATTCCCAACCCAGTAGCTTTTTTCCTATAGATAATGATTGGTCTGCTAAGTCAAAGGAGGCAGAATGATAGTTTCCAAATTTTCCTGTAAAAGCAATGACGTGGAAGAACATTTAGAGGAACCTGTTGCTGAACCAGAGCCTGATCCTGAACCAGAACCAGAGCAAGAACCTGCATCTGAGGTCCAGGAGGAGAAGGCCGAGCCTGTTTTGGAAGAAGCTGCTCCCGAGGATGCTCAGAAGAGCTCTTCTCCTGCGCCTGCCGACCCAGCCCAGACGGCGCAGGAAGACTTGAGGGTATGGGACACGCCTGCAGTTTTACTGGTTTTTTGTTTTTGTTTTTGTTTTTTTTTTAATAATTCCTTTTTGTAAATGCTCAGTTGACTTTCAAAAAAATGTATTTTGGTTGAGTTTTGTAGACATTTTTCATGTTGGTTGTTTGAGGACATTTCTTTAAAACTGAGCCTTGTCTCAGATAAGATGTGAGATGAGTATTGCTTTGTAACTTCAGAGGTAACAGTGTTCTCCCTCCTGGGTAACCTGGGTGCTCCTTGGCCCTGAGATCCCATACCAGAATTCCCCTAGTCTTTGGGAGTTCTTCTGTTAAATTATAAAGTATTACTTCCTTGTAATAATACAGGTACGTGTCATAGTTTTGGTTTTTTTTCCCCTTGGTGCTGAGAATTGAACTCGGGACCTTGTGCTTACCAAGCAGGCGCTTATGCCCTGAGCTGTATCCCGGCCCCGACATAGCTTTTTAAGGGTTATATGGTGAAATTTAATTGAGAATGGCTTTAAGGTAAAAGTAGAAACAAACTGTTCTGTTTGTAAATAAAAGTTAGAGGCTTTTCAGTTAGTCCCAAGTACCTTTCGGATCATACCTTGGTTAGTCTCTGCAGTAGAAACAAGATATTTAAGGTAAAATAAAAGTTTCTTTCTTTCTTTTTTTTTGACATGGAGTCTGGCTGGTAAGTTGCCCAGGATGGACTAGATTTGAGATCCTCCTTCCTCAACCCCCAAGTATTGGAATTAGAAATGTGTGCTACTGCTCCCAGCAGTGGCAATTGTTAAAAACAAAGTAGAGAGATATTTAAGATGATCCTAAAGTTGGTTGCTGTTTTATTGGGCAAATCATGGAAGAAAGAGCCAAGCAAGTTTTGCAGGAGAGAATTTTATTAGATGCACAGATTTGAAATTGACTGAAAGTTGCTTGTTTGACTACTTAACTTTATGTTTGGCTCATATGTGATGAGCCTCACAAGTTTTAATATTCAGTTTGTGTGCAGGTGAAAGAAGATCAAGATCCTTTTTACCACTGGTCTGCCTATGAGTGTGTAATTTTTTCTTAACAGGAAATTAGCCTTTGTATTGTCTTGTAGTGTAGTGTAATCATGTGATGTTCGCTGTTCCTTAGACGTTTTCGTGGGCGTCTGTGACCAGTAAGAACCTCCCACCCAGCGGTGCTGTCCCCGTTACAGGGATACCGCCCCACGTGGTGAAAGCGCCGGCGTCGCAGGTGAGTTTCTGAGGACACTGTCGCTGGGGCAGATGCGCTGGGTCCGCCCGCCTGAGACAAGGAACGGGAACCTGGATATAGGACAGAAGAAAAGGGTGCAAGGGTTCAGCTCTTTGTGAAGAGGCTGTCATTTTCTAGTTTAAACCTTACCTTTAAGAGACTTCGTGAGAAAAAGAGAGAAAAGTAAGCATGCATTTTTTTTTTTTTTAAACACACAACAGTTAACTTAAACATTTTTTAGCCCCGTCCAGAGTCTAAACCTGAATCTCAGCTTCCACCGCAGAGGCCTCAGAGGGATCAAAGAGTGCGAGAGCAGCGAATAAATATTCCTCCCCAGAGGGGGCCTAGACCAAGTAAGAGCTCCCGCGGGCGGTTTCTGTGTTCATGTGATTCTGATGTGTGGGCTTATTTTGGGTGGCCACTTGACCTGGGGTACATTTTTCTTGTAGAGCTAATGGAATTTAAGGCAGAGAGAAAACTTGTATATAAATAGTTAGTGAACAAAGGTAACTTAGCTTTTTATTGCTGTTTTTTGTTCCTTCTTAAGTTCGTGAGGCTGGGGAGCAAGGTGATGCTGAACCCCGGAGAATCGTGAGACACCCTGACAGCCACCAGCTCTTCATCGGTAACCTGCCTCATGAGGTGGACAAATCGGAACTTAAAGATTTCTTTCAAAGTAGGTTGCTGAGTTTTGAACACAGTTTATCTAGTGTTAGCACTCTCCAATAGAATAGAAGATGAGCAGCATACGCAATTTTAAGTTTTCCCAGTATTCATTCATGTTAAAATAGCAAGAAACTGTAGGATTTCATTTTAATGATGTTTTGTTTAACCTGTTGCATTTAAAGCAGTATCATTTTCTTTTTTCTTTTTCTTTCTTTTTTTTTTTTGTCTTTTTCGTTTTTATCGTTACCAGGGATCGAACTCACGACTGCCTGCTTGCAAGGCAGGCGCTTATGCCGCTGAGCTAAATCCCCAGCCCCAGCAGTATCATTTTCATGTGTGGAAATAGTCATACTGTGCTTCGGTACTCCACTGCTTTGAATCTTACCATATTTAGTAGCAGATATATTTTGGTTCAGAAATTTTGTCCTGGCACTTGGTATTGTTTGGTACTGACCTGCAAACTAGAATTTGATGGTGTCGATTGCCCCGAGTCTTGCTAGTTTGCTAAAACAGTTTGATATTCTTTATTGTTGGGACCCATTGTATCTTTTGGAACCAGTTAATGAAGGAAAGGCAGCTCGAGCTTCTAAATCCAGAACCTGAATCATTCTGAGGGTCAGTGCTACAGGTGGGGACATCCACACCTGAGCCCACGTCATGACACACCTTGTATGTCTTACGTAGACATTTAAAATGCCTTCAGGCTGTCTGCAAAGGTGCATATGGAGCAGAAATAAGTACCATGTTTAGACGTGGCTCTCGTCCCTAAGATCTCATTTGGAGCATTTGCAAATGTTCTAGAACACAAAAGTAATCCAAAATCCGCACACAGTTCTGATGGCAAGCATTTTCAGTAAGTCATAGCCAGCCTCTGTGTGGCATTTTATTAATAATGCACTCTCTGGGCTGGGGATTTAGCTCAGTGGCATAAGCACCTGCCTTGAAAGTGTGTGGTCGTGAGTTAGATCTCCAGTACCGATAAAAAAGAAAAAGACAAAAAAAAAAAAAAAAAAAAAAAAGAATGGCTCATAAGCCACAAAGTAGATAAATGGACTTAGAAACAGTTCAGGATCTTCGAGTTGGGTATCAAGAGGGTCAAAGTAACAATAATACAGGACCTTAATAATGAATGTAACTAATGGGGTCAATGCTAGAAGCTTCTTCTTGGCTGGGATTTAGCTTAGCTGCGTAAACACCTGCCTTGCAAGCAGGCGGTCGTGGGTTCGATCCCTGGTACCGATTTAAAAAAAAGAAAAAGAAAAAATAACGCACCCTCTGAGCTCCTTTAGCGTGTTTCATGCCCAGCATGTCCCAGTGTGAACTAGCTTGCCGTTGCAGGCTCAGCCGCGCTGCGGGTGTCTAGTGTGGTCTCACGGGACAGTGTATGCTGTGCCCGAGGGAAGTGCTCTGCTGCTTCACTGAGCGCTGGCGTCCATCTCCCCTGCAGGTTACGGCAACGTGGTGGACCTGCGCATCAACAGTGGCGGGAAGTTACCCAATTTTGGCTTTGTTGTGTTCGATGATTCTGAGCCTGTGCAGAAGGTCCTTAGCAACAGGGTAAGCAGCTTTGTCTTTATCGCCCCTTTACCTCCCTCACTTCTGGCTCTGTCGAACATTCTGACCGCCGTGTCTTACAGTTAAAATGTAATTTATTCCAGCCTGGTTAGCCATCAGTATTAAAGGACCTAACTGGGAGTTGTGCTCTCGTGTCACTCCCTGTGTACTTCCAGAAACTACAGATGTATCTTGGCTTTTCTTCCTTTCCCTAGACTGATGTTTTGTGAGTACAGAGGTAGTTTACAGAACACTGATGACCATGGCGTGTGAGGTGCTGTCCCGCAGCGTAGAGGTTTTCAGTGCCCAGTCCAGAGGCTTGGCTTTGCCTTTCTCTCCTTAACCTTAGCCTCCATGGCCCTTTGTTGCAAGGTTTTACTTACATCACTGTAGTAACCTAAACACCTTGTTACATGTATTGTTTCACATAAGTATGTATGATTTTTCCTTATTTCTTGATACTTTTCCTGAAGCCTCTAAATCCATGAGCAGCGTGGTATTTCTTACGTATAGTAAGAGATACCTAGTGCTGTGATACAGATTAAGTTGACTGTTTTGGACTAGCCTTCATTCCCAATCATATATCCATGTTTTGTTACTGGGAAAAAAACACATCTTCTGAACTCAGGACAAGAGCTGCGAGAGCGTGGCTGAGTATAAGTCGCTGCCCCTGTAGGCACTCAGTGAGCCGTCACCTTGGTTCTTTCAGCCTATCATGTTCAGAGGTGAAGTCCGTCTGAATGTGGAAGAGAAGAAGACCCGTGCTGCCAGGGAAGGGGACCGACGGGACAACCGCCTGCGGGGACCTGGAGGCCCTCGAGGTGGGCTGGGCGGTGGCCTGAGAGGCCCTCCGCGCGGAGGAATGGTGCAGAAGCCCGGCTTCGGAGTGGGAAGGGGCCTTGCTCCCAGGCAGTGAGTTCCTGCCGCCCGGGTCTCCGCCCAGCCTAGAAGCCCAGCCCCTGCAGAACAGATCAGAACAGAACAGAACAGAACAGAACAGAACAGAGCGGCGAGTTCCGGCAGCCGTCCTTGGGCCCCGGAGTGCGGCCTAGTCTCCTAATTAGAAACTGCTTCAGTTTGTACAATTTTACTTCTTTTGTGTTGATGGTGTGTGCTCCCTCCCTTTCGCCTCTTTCTCTTGGCCTTTCAGTCCTTTCTTCCAATTCTGTGGAATGATATTTTAGGAGTAACGGATTTTTAAAGGAGAAGAAGAAGAAGGAAAAAAAAAAGACTGAATTTCTTTGCTGACTTTGCATATACAGACTGGATTTTTTTTAAACAGCCATTTCCCCAAAGGAATGTGTCACTTATTACTGACATTTGGTATGTTTCATTCATTGGAATATTTCTTACTTATTTTTTACGTGTTTCAAAAGCCTGTGAGAAGTACAGGATTTGATAAACATTTTGGAGGCAGGTAAAATCCAGAGAGTCATGACTATCTTCTGATGTTGAAAATGGTTATATGGGAAATTTGAAAAACTCGATTCTCACTGATATGGTTAAAAACTGAATAAAAGGTGTTAATAGAACTTTTCTTTTGATACTGATCATAAAACAGTTCTAAAATCTAATGTTTTTACAATTGAAATTTAAATTGTAAGATAGGTTTTGGATGTCTAGAATGCTATTGATAGGGTTTTCTTGAACTGTTAGATTTTTTTGAAGTAGAATTTTTCATTTGTATTTGTTAAAAAAAAAAAAAAAAAAGAAAAAAATCCTAACCCCTAAATCTGAATAACAACCAGAGCAAAACTGTTGTGCCTTCTATTTATCTTTGATTCCACTCTTGGCAATTGTTTAAAGAAAAATAAATCTAGATTTGTTCTATTAGGTTCAGAGGTACAAGGAATTGTAGACACCCTCTTTCTTCACCTTGTATGACTTCTGTTAACGTTTGTTATGCCTTACTCTAAACTGAGTCTGAAAGTGGAATGCCTTTGAGGGCAGATGTTTCTGTGGAGGCTCTTTGACCCAAATAGCTGAGCATTTGTATTGTTTATTTTGGTGTCTAATGAGATTCCTGATCATAGTCCATGAGAAAGAATGTGACTTCGACATTGAACTTATCTGATGTGCTCAAGTGTCTGCAGTTTTTTTTTTTTTTTCTTTAAATCATAGCCATATGGTAAATTTCCTATTTTGTTATGGTTCTCTTTTACTGATGGGCATGCAGTGGGTGTTTCTTGGAAATGGCCAATTTTTATTAAAATATTTCTGGAAGAAAATTTAATTTGGCAATGTAGACTAATAGTACTCATTTTACATAGTTACGTTATTTGTTGAGTGCTGTGTGTGAGGTGGGTGAAGGTTTTATTTACATGTGTGAAACCCTTGTGTGGGAACTTGTCATTACTTAGGGCAACCAGGTTGGTGGAGTTTAACTTATTGTCTTAGTAGCAATGTTCAGCCTGAGGACTTTTGTTTGAGGATAGTGTGGAATAGAAATAGGAATGTTTTGTTTTGCTGTTAGTGCGCAGCTGTAGGCTTGCTGTGAAAGGAATAGCTAAACTTCAGTGTAACAGTAGCAGTTTGGGCCCAGTACCTTCAGCACACACATGTTGGTAGCGTTTCCTTCACAGAAAGAGCCTGAGTAGCTCAAGTCATGTGGCTGTTTTGGGTCCTTTGGAGTAACTTGTGATCATTTCATTTGGCCCAGGCCAGTGATAATTGGAAGGACATCAGTTTGTATCTCTGTAGCTTATATTAAGCTTGTGGAAAAATGAAAAACGTTAGCGTGTGTGTGTGTGTGTGTGTGTGTGTGTGTGTGTGTTACTATTAGTAATTAAACCCAGGGCCTTTGCACTGAACTTTTCCCCAGCCATTTGTATTATTTGTAGGCAGGCTCTTGCTATGTGGCTAAGTGGCTCAGGCTGGGCTTGAACTTGATCCTTCTGCCTCAGCCTCCCAGTGTGCTGGAATTTCAGATGGATGCCACCACCATCACTACTACTGGCCATGGGTTACTTTTCAAAAAAAAAAAAAAAAAAAAAAAAAAAAACACACACACAAAACTTCAAGGTCATTTGGAAATTATTTTTGTCACTTGAATACTTGATTGATTTTTTTTTTTCTCTATTTACAAATAAATTTATCCTAAGGAGAGGTTTAAGGGCACTCACGAGGGGTGGCGTTAAACCGCATCCTGGAGGACATTCGCAGGTTTGACATTCAGGGGGCGGTGGGGGTGCGACGCCACCTGTGACTTGCATGGGGAGGACCAAGCATCCTCAATGGCCTGTGAAAGTGGAGCAGAGTGGCGGGAGGGCAGGCTCAGCGCTGAGGAATGTCGGTCTTGGGAATTCCCGAGACATCTGCTCTAGGAATGTCTCCCTTCCTGTGACTTGCATGAAACTGTGAGTGTGTGTGCGAACTTGAGTGTGTTTAAATGTGGAGGGGGCAGCCGTGTGCAGGGAGTCGCTGCATCATCTCAGCATCCTGTTCCTCCATAGCTTCAAGTCCTCAGCATTGGCTTGGGTGTGGTTGTGCGCTCTGGGTAGTATTAGACCTGAGAGGTGGGTTTTACCTTTGTGCCCAGCACTCAGTCCTAGGACCCTTGTGTACATTACCGAGTGTAGGATGGTACCAGTGCTTAGGGAGGCATGCATCCACACAGCTAGGAAGCAGAAGTTAAGTACGGGCGACAGTGTCTGTGAGATGCCACATCATCACACCCAGCCTTTGCCAAGGTTGAAGTGAAAGTGCTCATCTGTAACATCAGAGTAGTTCTTTGCTCCTGAGCGTCAGACCCTTGACCCATGAGTGGTTTTTTTTTTTTTTTTTTTTTTGTCTTTTTCGTTATCGGTACCGGGGATCGAACTCATAACTGCCTGCTTGCAAGGCTTATGCCGCTGAGCTAAATCCCCAGCCCCGACCCATGAGTGTTTTAACTAGATCAGCTTGGTTTGGTTCAGTGGATTTCGGATGTTTTAAAAATCTATTGAAAATATATAGATCTTGACCTACCACAAATATTTTTGCTTTCCAGATGAGGTTGACAGCCCTTCCTTAGGAGCAATGAAAAGGATAATTTAAAATAATCACCCCACTGAGATTGAGTGAGTGACCGCCACAGCCTTAGTTCAGCCATGCTCAAGCCAGCCGTGATTATATGACATTAGCCGTAAAATACCAGCTGGAAGACATGGCACCAGAACAGTTACAGGGCCAGGCCTCAAGGTCATCCATATAGGAAGGAACAGATTGTCCTTCAAAAGTGTTGCTTTTCCTTTAGAACCACAGTATCTACCTTTTTACCTGTGGGTGAGTAGGCTACTTTTTTCTTTCTCTTTTTCTTCCCTTTAAGACAGGGTCTCCCTATGTATCCCAGGCTGGCCTCAGACTCCTGCCTCTCCTGTCTCAGCCAGGTCCTCGTGTTACAAGTATGCATCACTCGGTCTGGCTTGAGTAGCACATCCCGTAATAAAATTACTACTGTGGAGAGACCTTAGTCTGGAGGATACTCAGAACAAGTTCAGCATTGCAAGTCTGATCTTGTGTTTGGTACCAGGGCTTGAATTCATGACCTCGCACTTGCCAGGCAGGCGCTTATGCCGCCAAGCTAAACCCCCGGGCCCCTGCTCTTCATTTTCTTGAGAGCAAGTAAGAATACTGAAATTGTATTTTATGGTAGGTCTCCTTTTGATGTTTGTAAAGCCTATGTGGTAGCAGTGGTTTCTTCTTAAAAGTTACTTTCTTAATCTGTTTTACATTTAGTACAAATTTGAAATTTGGATGTGGGTGATCACAGTATATTGTAAGTCAAGTGAGTTTAAAGGTTTGCTTGATACTTCATAACCACCATCCCTGGATAATTCTCTGTACAAACTTTCTTTTTGGAAAACCCTTGTAGAAATTAGTGACGTAGTGGGAAAGGGTTGCACTTTATAGGAAGCAGTTAGGATAGAATCTGTGAAGCTTAGATTTGTAGACCATGGTTTATGCTGAGTGAATTAGTTCTTTAAATAGTTTTATTTGTCGTGTCTACTGATCTGTTTCATTTTTGTGCTATTTAAAAGAGTCTCTGTGAAATTACATGCAAATGAGATAATTGACTTTTAGTTCAGCATTTTTTAACTTTGTAAAGAGGGAATTTCAATATTTATTTGAATATGGGTTTTACCTGACTGCCAAATTTACCTAAAGTAGGCAGTGGACAGGGAACCTTCCACACTGTTTTAGGAATGTTTCAGCAGTGTCTGTGGGGTTTGGGTAGGTTAGAGCTGCTGGTCCATCAATGGCCATGTGAGATCAGATGACAGTCAAGTCAAATCGTTCTGATTTTAAGAAGCCTTTGGGTTGCTTTAAAAAATACCTTCGGGGCTGGGGATTTAGCTCAGTGGCGTAAGTGCCTGCCTGGCAAGCACGAGGTCATGAGTTCGAACCCCAGTACCGCCAAAAAAAAAAACAACAAAAAACTTTCGGGGTTTGTATTTGTCCACTGTGATGTTGAGGTTTGGGGACCATTGGTAGACTTGTGTGGGCTCTTGTTGATAGTAAAGGTGAAATGGCAGCACGCAAGTGAGAGAAACGTTTCTGTTCGTGTGTGTGTGTGTGTGTGTGTGTGTGTGTTGTGTTGTTGCGTTTTTTTGTAACGGAAGTTGAACTCATGACCTCACACTTGCCAGACAGGCACTGTGCTGCTGAGCTATGTGTCTGGGCCTCTCTTCATAGTCTTAGTGTATGTAGCTCAAACTAATGCAAAACTTCATGTAATAGCCACAGAGTATGTTCTGGACGAGTAAACTTGACTAGAAGTCCCATAACTAATCCTCATAACTAGTTGCAGTTTTGATATCCTTTTTGTGCATTGGCTTAGAATCGAGGTTCATTTTTTAAGGTAAATTTGGCTTGTTTTGAAAACTTAGGGCAGTCTTTTTCCTCTCCACTTTCTGACTTGAAGCTAGTAGCTTTTTTTTAGGTCCATGGAAGAAAGAATAATACTGGGAGACAGTTCCACCTGAACCGCCGTTAGAAACCATATGAACATATAAACTAAGAAATCCGTGCGTGTTTAGTACTTTGAAATATGTCCCATATTTATAAGGGATATGCTGCGTGTGACTTAGGTATTTCCCCTTTCTCTAAAGTAAATTAAAAATGAACAAACATTCATACTTTAGAAATACTTTACCAAACATTCACTTTAGTTACTGGTTCTGTCTAAGCTTTGTTGTCACCTGTTTCACTTTTGGATCTGTTTACAGTTTAAAGTTTCATTAGGAAGATGGTTTGTACACTGATAGTGTCCTTTTAAATGGAGACATTGTACCAAGAAGCAAGCATAAGGACTTAGGGGAGAAGACAGCCCCCCATTAACATTTGGTGCACATTAACTTGAGTAGCTATAGGACATTTCAAAAGTAAACTCTTGTATAGATAGACATGGCATTTTTAAAAGATGGAGGGTGGAGGTGGGATTTAGCTGAGAGAATAGAAGTTTGTGATTTATATAAAAAAAATTGTATTTTTGAGAAAAATCAGGATATTTCCTTAAAAGTTTCCTTCCCTTTCTGATTATTACCAGAGTGAATGGAAGAGACCCCTGGAATGTCTCAGTCATAAATGGCGATGCTGGGAGCGGGAGGAAGAGGTGGCTTACACGAGTCCCAGCTCTGCCTACAGAAGACACGCTGGGGCGGGCTAGGCTCCCTGTAGGAAGGCCAGAGCTGCTAAAGCTGTCAGGACGTGGGGAGAGAAGGGAAGGCACCAGGTTTTTAATGTTGACCCCGTTGGTTCTCTTTGCTTCCATACCCAGGTTTTCTCTGTTTCCTTAGGACTGTCTTAATGCCCGGCTCTATCAGGGCTGCTTGTCCAAGGACAGGACTACTGCTCCCCTCAGGGATGGGTTTACTACTAGCTCTCAGAAGGCTATTGAGTATCCTGATGTTTAATAGCTGAAACTCAGCTGTAATTTTCTCCTGACCACTGCAGCGTTTTGTATTCTGTACATCATGGTGCTTTTCCACCTTGTTATAACTGTAAGCTCCTAGGGGGCAGCAATTTGGTCTTAGATGTGTATGTTTTTAGTGCCTGGCAGTACCCAGTGTGTATCCGGGTCCTCAGATTCCTTTCCAGGTGTTTCTCTCGTTCTTCATGGAGATGATGCTCCAGCATGCTCGACCACTGCTGGTCCCTCAGTGAGGCTGCCCTGGCTGATTCCATGGATTCAAGTGCCTTCTCTTCCCTGAAGACACACTTGTGTGCGCAGCACGTTTCCCAGTCTCTTCATCATCCAAGTCAGTTTTTTAGAGATTGAGTGGAAGAGCTGTTTGCACCCCAAAAGATTTGCAGCAGGAATAGGGGAGCTCTTGGGGAACTACTGAGTCCAGATTTGAAATGAACACATTCATTCTACCTACTCCCATCGTGTCTCTCCTGTTTAGGCTCTGTCCTGGCCTTCCTAGTGTAAGCAGTGTGTCCCTGGAGCGCTTTATACTTCTCTCATAAACCATAACGTAGCCCTTCAGCCTAGAGTTAGACTGTGAGTTCCAGGTGAACAAGGACGGGGGAGGTGGTTCACCCCTCCTTTCTAGCAGAAGATGCAGTTCCTTACCTTGGAGTCCCTGAGCGACAGCTGAGTTGAGTCATGATTTTCTGGTTTTTTCATACATGGGAAGCATCCCTGGAGAAGGACATCTCAGTGGAGGGAATCATTGGGAAGGTTTTGGGGGTGGCCACAAGAGCACAAGGTCGCTGGCTGTTGGCCATCCTTCATGCCTGGCCCGGGTGCTTGGCCTTCACGCGGAGTGGTTCTCATAGTTGCTTCCTTGCTCTTCGGTTCCTCGTGTCACCCGTGCAGTGCACAAGTGCCGTCTGCTTCCCTTTCTGCTGCTGCCTACACCCAGTTTCCAGCTGCATCTTGTCATTTTACCTCAACAGGCTTCCACTTCTTTTTCATCTGTACGTAATTGGGATAGTTTTCGGCTTGACACCCCTCCTCTTACTCTGGCTTGTTTTCTACACTGTTAGATTCATCTCACTGAAAATGCACCCCTGATCGTGTAGCCCCCGTGTGTTCCGTCTCCCCCGTTAGACTGTAAGCTCCTTACGGGCAGGGTCTGTGTGTCATCCTTGTTATCCCCCGTAGCACCTACCAATAAATTTTTCTTGAATAAACAAGTGAATTATCATTTCTCTACATAAAACCTTGTCAGAAGTGAAATGTTTTCCAGGTTGCACATAGGTTTCTTCTGTCTCATACCAGGCTGGCAAAATAGTAAAGAGTTAACCACAGAAAATTTCAGAAAATTTTAATTTTTTCCATTGGAATTAGCATGGATATGGGTATGTAGATGGTACAATAAATATACTTTTATATACATGTATCACAGAAATGTAACATTCCATCTTCAAACAGCAAAAAGATATTTTTTACAAGCCAAAAAATAAAGTGCCATAATTTTATGACCTCATGCAACAAGGAAGAGTAAAAGGGCAAAGGGAACTGGTGGTTCAAGGAGTGTCCAGAAGGAAGTAGAAACCGTACATTACGGAAGCGATTGATTGCTTAACACGCTGCTTAAGGTGGTAGCCGAACAAACCCTTAACCGCAGCATTAAGGCCATACCAAGTTTGTACATATCTACAAAGATTCCATATAAAAGACATCACATTTTCTTTTGGGAAAGGTCGAGGAATTTACCCAATCTACCAGGCAAATTAACTGAGATGCCTCCAGGCTGTGACGTAGAAACCTGTTCTTTGGCTAGCTGTCAAGAGTGGCTGCTGTGTGGGTGTGTGATGTTTCTGTCTCCCAGGGAAGTAGGAATCATCTTGAATCTCCATTACCAGTGATCAAGCACTTCATCGCAGAGGGCAACTATATTTCTTGCATTTCTTTCCCCAAACTTGGAAATCACAGATTGCTAACTTGTAGGTATCTTTCCTGTAACACTTAACAGCTAGACACAGTATCCTTACGTGGAGTTAAAAGAAGTTCACTTGAAGAGTACTAATAACGAACCAAAGTGTTAGATTTCAGGAAGCAGTGCCTAATTGTCGGAAGGTGGTATTTGACTTTTATCCCTTGTGTATCTTGACACATTTAAGTTGACAGCGTTTTGGGAGGAAGGGGAGGGGATATGCAGTTGGAGGAGAATCACCTGGGATTCACCTTCTGCTGAAATATCAAACCAGGGAAATTTTAAGACAAAAGGGTAATTTTGTGCAAATACCAAAGTAGATGACGTGGAAAACGGGAAGGGTAAGTCCTTTGGAGGTGACTTCTGCTTATGCAGAAGTCACGGGCTTTGGCAAGGTCTGGGGAAGAGATTGCACACTGGTTAGATTAGTGAGTGCCTCCTGAGTCCCAGTGAGAAGTTGATGGATCAGAGACAAATAGACAAATAGCTCTCCCCGGCTGACTTTGAGCTTTTTTTTTTTTACATTGTTACAGCTCACTTTGGAATGTTTCACATCAGTGTTATTTTAATCTGTGATTTGGGAGCACTGTGGTTCATGTTCTAGATGAGTGGTCCCTGCATTCCAGCCCTGAACCACTCACTCTTCCCTCCAGAGGACACCAGTACCGGGCACTGCAGTATTCGCACCTGGTCTGGTTAGAGTAATTCCAGCCAGTGGCTCTGTGCTGATGCTGGGCCAGACAGTGAGAATACCTTTGGGCAGCGACAGGAGGCTTAAGTAGTAAAAATTTTTGTCTTGGGTCACTTTGTAATTCACTGTACCCATTTCAAATTTGTAACAGCCGAAGTTACCTGTTAGGTCCAGTTTTTCACTTGGAGACAACTGAAGTCCCTGCGATGCTTGTTTTTGAAAGTGGAGGCTGTTAAATAAGACTTTAGAGAACAGTGCACTATATTGTTTGCCTACTATGCCCAAGAATCAATGTGAAGTAGGCATTTTAGCCAATGTAGAGTGGCAGGTGGGCCCTTTGGAATTCGAATCCCTCGCATTCTAACTTGTTAGTGTTGGAAATTCTATACTGAAGGAGCGAACCATGAAGAATGAAGTAGTATGAAATTAGGATGCTTTGAAGTTCCTCGTGGGAACATCCGCCTTTTTGGCTCCTGGGCTATCATTCAGGCGTGCCGAGCATAGTACACTTGAAATGAGGTAGAATATGTCTAAAGTGGAACAGGGTGACTCTACCAAACTGCTTACTTGATATGTAAGCATCATTCTTTAAAAAGATTTGTGGGCAAGCTTTTATTTGCTAGAAAGGTAATATTTTCCCCCCAAATACTCTTTAATTTTGTTGAAGGAAGGTAACTTATGGAAGAAACTTCATTTTGCATATTTTCACTAGCATTGACATATAAAAAAGTCAGTTACACTTCTGCCTTTATTTTTTCTTATGTATAAAAATACATATAGAGAGATGTATAGATTGGGAAAAGTTACTTTAGATTTTCTTTTTCTTTTTTTGGTACCAGGGATTGAACTCACAACCTATTTGCGAATCAGGTGCTTATGCCGCTGAGCTAAATCCTCAGGCCCTCAGGTTTTCTTTTAATCTGAGGGTGAAAGGACATGCTGGACTGTACTTTACTCCATTTGTGCTCAGTGTAACATTTCAGTTAGATCAACAGAAGCTACTGTTTGTCGCACAAGCTCCCCTTTAGAAATACCTTCTCTGTACTAGGCGTGGCCTTGATAAGAAATAACAGCAGGAATAGTTTTCAGAACTACGAGGAACGGTGAGCTCAGTCACCACTGTACCGTAGCCTGCTCCCTTCCTAGCGCCTACGTAGCTAGATCGATGTATTGGGCGGGTTTAATGGATGCCCTTAAAGTGAATGTCTAGGGGGTACCCTGCAGACTTCTGAGATAAGGGAACAGGTGAGTTCTTCCAAAATTAGTCCAGGAGAACCCAGACTGCACGGAGGTGTCTTGCCCACCACACCCTGCAGTAGGAAAAGCCTGGAAAAAAAATCAGCTGCTCTGCAGTCTCCAGGGAAAGCACTGGCCGTAAGCATGTTGTGTTCGGTTCCCAATCTTCCTGCACACACCTCCCATTCATTGCATGTGGACCGAGTGTATACTCCCTGTGCCTTGTACGTGTCCTTTATTATCTGTCTCCATATTCTGTTCATGCTGTCACTTCTTCCTGGACTTCCCTGTGCCCTGCCCTCTCTGCAGCCCCTTCCTGCCCCTATAACTTCCCACCTTTCACATTACTAGTTAGGCGCTAGTTCTGCTGGCCGTTTCTGTGCTGTAGGAAAAAGAGCTCCATTTCTTCTGCTGCCCTGCTTTCATGGCTCAGTGACTCAAAGATTTAGTAGCTAGCAGGTGGAAGGGTGACAGGTGTTAAGAGGTGGAAAAAAAAAAAAACCAGAAAACCTGGAAATGCTATGTTTATAATGTGTCACCTGATTAGATATACTCTAGTCCTAGCCATGACATGCCCTGACTTTTGGGACTTCCCTGCACCTGTTTTAACGCACATTGTGGAAGGCTAAGCTGCTTTCCTCCCTGAAACTTTGGGAAAAAAAGTCCCCTAACAGTAACCTGAGTCAGAGTCACTAACCAGAGTCCTGAGGGCCGCTCTCCTACCAGTCTCTGGGCTGCACGGGAGGGTGCTCTGCTGGCCTCTGAGGAGCTAACCCAGGGCCTGTGTCACTCCCATCACTTCTGTCCGTGTGGCCAAAGACCACATTTCTGGTTGGCAGTTACAGGAGGCCGAGTGGAAAACAATCCATGAGATGGATGGCCAGTCTGTGTAGGTCAGCTGACTGAGTGGACAGGGGATCCTGGAGCAGGAAGTCCCGGGGGCAGGCAGGAACATCCGTGTCTCCCGTGGGACTGGGTGGTAGGGAGGATTTTGCTTATGCATTGCTCTTGTGAGCCCATTTCTCCACTTCTTTCCTAGAGTTTGAAGGGCAGTAAAGAGCATTTGGAGACCCTCCTTTCCCAGACTGCTGGCTACCCCATCACTTTGGGGCTGTTTCAGTGGCATTGCATATGAAGAGAACTTCTTACTTGAACCTCTGCTTGGCGGAAGTGCGTGAGAAACTGCCCACTAGCAAGGATCTTCTGCCTCCTAATGACCTCTGGCGGCTTCGCAAGGCAGGTGTGGTTAAGTGTTTTAAGTAGGGCACTGGGTTTCCATGGTGCATAAGCAAACAATCGGACCTCAAGAACCACAGGGCAATGATGAGTTTTACCGGGAGCTGCGGACTGAGAGGCCCGTTATGCTTGGAATCCACACCCCCAGCCGATGCCTTTCTTGCCAAGAACCGTTAGCCAGAACGGATCTGTAGCTGGCAGTGGCCTTCAGTAGAACACAGCTTTTATCACTATGCTCTCTTTTCCTCTCAGTGTTCCCGTAGAAATTTCCCACAACAGTGAAACTTCTAAATACACACACAAAGGGGAGTAACAGACGTCACGGCCTTCACGCCGCGAGACAGCAGCTACTAAGTGTGTTTAGCCTCCCACCTCCCTCGAAATAAACCCGCATCTTCTGGCAGGGTTTGGTTTCACTAAATAAGATGCTCGAACTGATGAAACTGGAAAAGGCAACAGAGGAGGCGATGGGAGTGTACAGCAAAGCGGGAGACCACGGCTCTGAGTTTTTAGGATTGATCCTAAAGAATACTAGGCAATAATTTCAACTTTGGAACTCATAGCATCAGGCCACACTGAGGTGGTCTGGGTTTTCACCACGTTCTCTTGTTTCTATAGGTATGTCATCCTGCTCCAGGTGTTCTCTATCCACGGGGATTCAGGATGCAGCGAGACCCAGGCCTCGCCAACATTCATGTTTCCCTTACGCTGACAACAGGTAGGTGTCAGAGACAGGGTAGCATGATTGAAACAAAGTGTGCTTCTTTGTTCCTCCCTTTGATCATGGGCTCTTGTTCAGGCTTTGTAGAATTGGAGGAAAATAGGAACGTTCTTAATTCAAATTTCTGGAGTGGATGGGCTTAGTGGAAGAAAAGATGTTAAATCACATTTTAAGAATATGTTCCCTAGCCAGGTGTGGTGGTGCATGGCTGTAATCCCAGCACTTGGGAGGCTGAGGCTGGAGGGTTGTTGAGAGTTTGAGACCAGCCTGGACTACGAAGTGAGCTCAAGGCCAGCCCAACCCACATAGTGAGACCTTGTGTCAAAAACCTAAACCTAAACAAAAAGGGTATGTTCTCAGCTTTTTGATTAGGGAAATGTTGGTCTGGCTGGTTTGTGAAGTAAAGATGCTGCACATTAGAGGGTAGAGGTGCCCTTGCCTTGTCTCAGTGTACCTTGCTGACCCCGCCAAGTGGAGCCCCTGAGCTACTCCAGGAAACCCAGCTCGCAGACAAGACCCAGTCTCGCCTGCCACACTGCTGGCTGGGGTGAGAATAGGCTGGCCATGCCATGCTTGCTGAGGGAGGAGGTGGGCTTTGACAAGGTGTCCCTCATTCCTTAGATTGGGCTTCCAGCCAGACGGAAATAGCTAGCTGCGAATCTGAGGTCCTGTACCCAGTGTAAAGCTAAAACAGACCTTCCTCCCCGCAGCCGAACCCTCTGCTTGCCAGCTGAGTGTGCACTTGCTGCAGATGCAACCATAGCCCCCCTCAGTCTCCGGGAGCTCCCATCACAGAAGGGATCTAATTTTCACAAAGACGACAGTCAGCCATGGTATCAGCTTGGCTGCAGCACCAGCCTGTGCTCCACAGTCTGACGTCCTGCAGCCTGGTAAAACACCACAGCTCCGAGACGCAAACAGTGAAGGGAAGCAACTGTCTTGCATTGTATTTGCTTTTGTCTCAAACATGAAACAGTCTATAAAAATACTGGGTGAGCCTCTGAAAGGGACACTTACTATTTATGGACAATTTAGAAAAGATACAATTTAGGTCAAATAATCAACCCTCTTTTATCTTTCTAGCCAGAAACAAATAATAGAATTGAATCCAAGATATTACACATAAACTGGGTGTGGGGGTATGTGCCTGTAATCCCAGCACTTGGGAGGTTGAGGCAGGAAGATCACCAGTTCAAGGCCAGCCTGGGCAACATAGTGAGTTTAAGGCTGGGTTGAACTACACAGTGAGACCCTGTCTCAAAAAAAATTTTTTAAAAAAGCGCATACATACACATACATATTAATAGACATTTTTTTCTTTTTGTTTATGAGCATTCTCTATATATCCTTAGCTAAGAATGGCTGTCTGAAAGGACCAGATGGTGGTAGAGCTGAGCCATTTATTTCAGCTGCCCTTGAAACAAGCAAAACACATTGTAAAGAAACAGGCGAGAAGCCATGGCTGTGGCTGCCTGACTCCTGGGAGTAGGTGCCGTTTTGGAGCTGGATGAAGTCACTAATTCTCGTGCATACACGGAAACAGTTTAAAAGACAGAAACCATGATTGCACCCGGTCTTTACCCAGCATCTACTTTGCAGCTGTAATCCCCATGCTTAGTATCTCTTGTGCTCAAACTGAAGAACAAACTAGGAAAGTATTGCCCTGTTCACTGGAGCCACCTAGAATCTTTGGTCTAAATGATCTGGTTTGACTTTTCTGTCCCCATGAAACTCTCGTGATTTATTGCTGAGTCCTTCCTGTTTATTACCCACGGATGGTCCTGTCCTCCCCGGACCATGCTTCTGTTCCCTTCCCCACCACCGTTCAGCTTTGATGAAGTGGTGCAAAGGGAAAACAGAATCTGCCAGTTTCCTCAGAAAGGGGACGGAGGTTGTGTGGGCTCGGTACTCTGTGCATACAAAAGCACCGGTCCAGGTGGAGGGCGGGGACATCTCAGTGCCGCTGACTTCTTCTAGGACCAGTGAAGCACAGAATCACGGCAGGGGGGAGGAAGCAGGGAGGGAGTGGAGGTACCTGCCGCCCCACCCTCCTTTTGGCTTAGTCAGGGAAACCAAGGCTTCATGCTTTACCCAGCGCGGCAATGGCAGGATTAGATTCAGGTTCCTCCACTCCTTATAATGCCTCGTTCCCACTAATCTTCTGCAAGTGACACTGAGATTGAAATGGATGATCCATCATTAGTTGGATGCTGTTGCCCTGCCTGGCAGCCCCCCAATGTCCCCATAGGTTAAATGGGGTGCACGGTGGCAGAAGGCTGGGGCTCCAAAGGGGCAGGCAAACGGGCTGGTGACCTCCGTCTCAGGAGGGCTCCAGATGGTGCCAGTGAGAAAGCCAGTTTGGAATCTGCAAATGTCTGTGTTTGAGTGGATATGGAATATCTTAGGACAGGGGATATTATTATCATTATTATTATTATTTCTATTGGTACTGGGGATTGAACTCAAGACTCACACCTGCCGAGCAGGCACTTGTGCTGCTGAGCTAAACCTCCTCCCTGCCCCGAGGATATTATTTTTAGCTTCTGATAGAGACCTACTGTCTTTGTTGCCCGACTCACCTCAACCTTAGGCCTTCTGAATTTAGTCCAGTAATGCAGGGATGTGTTAATTTTGATTAAAAAGAATTTTTTACCTAAATAAAGTGAATAAAGTGCTAGGGAAAGGGACTGCTGGCCTCTGCAGACTCAGGGCCCCCGAGGAGCCGAGGCCCCTTCCCTCCCGTAAAGTGATTACAGTGCGCGTGAGATGTGCTCACAGCGGCTGTCTGTGACTGGCGGGCGAGCCTTGCCCTGGAAGCAGCTGTTCAAATCTTTCTCTTCAGAGTTTCCTCCTTTGCACACGCGTGTGTGGTGCGGTAAAGGAGGCCCTGGATGAGCGACTCCTCCCTACTTCCCCTTCACGGGTCAAGATGCAGCTTCACCCGAGATGGGAATGCAGCTCACTTTTTGGTCTACATACACTAAGAGAAGGGGGCGCAGGGAATAGGAACACTCTTATCACAGAAGCCCCAGAGCCCAGCCTCGTGCGCCTTCCTTGCCTGCCTGCGTCACCGCGCTCCAAAGCCTGCTTCCCTAAGGCCTGCTGGGCACTGGCACCGGGGCTTTGTGCCTGGGGATGGGAGCAGTTAGGCTCTGGGGTCTATGTCTTCCTCCTCCTCCTCAGTCCTGCTCCAGGTTGAGGATGCTCTAGCAACACAAGTGAACCCCAGTCTAGCTCTGGCTCCCCTTCAGCCTATGACTCTGGTTCCAAAGCCAAGACGCTAAAGTGCAAAGAAGGAAACCGAACCCAGCATCCTGGGGGCCTGCCGAGGCGGAGGATGCTGCCCACTCTGGGTGACAGCCGTGATGGAGGCCTTCTGGCTCTGACCGCCCCTGTCCTTCGGCAGGACCCCACTCACCTCCCCGTCCCTCACCTTTGGTCTCTGGAGTGCCCTTGCTATCCTGGGATACTTGTGGCACTTCAGATCTCAAAGGAAAGAGACATATTTACCTAACTTTCCCAAATGTTAAAGCTAAACAAAGCACCTAAAAGAAAAAAGAAAAAAAAAAGACTTATAAAAATAGAACGGGGAGTCATCCCCTCAAACTTCTCACATGATTATGAAATGTCAGAATGTAATGAACACGCTTCCCAAACACCACGTCTCTCCCGCCCATATTGAACTCTCAAAGCCTCCCACTGTGAACACTGCAAAAGCCATCGATCTCCATCCCCGGGGGCCCTCTCTTTCCCACACAGGCATCCACTTGCAATTCCAAAAAAATAGACATTTGAAAAAAAGTCCATCTGTTTACACTCAGTCTATCTGCATATTATTTCTTGAGATTATTACTTTTTTTTAACCATAAAAAAGATTGCATATCAGCAATATAATGAGCAAACCGTGGCGGTCTGTCCCGGTCGTGTGAAGGGGCCAGTGGGGTGGGCGATGGGACACACAAGCCGGAGAGAACTTACAGAGCTGAGCGCAGCAGGCGCAGGCCCCAGCCTGGCGACGCGGGGCTCCTTCGTTCTCAGCCCCGGCCCCTCGCCGCTGTTCGGGTCCATGCCAAGGGACGCTCTGGAAGCAGAGGCGGAATGGCTTTTTGGCATGTGTCCACCTGGTGGGGTTTGGAGACAGGAAGGGCGCCGATGGGGTGCGATGGGGGTGCCACACGCGCGCACCAGAGCAAGCTGATTTGTGACTGTTTCCACTGTGGGAAAGATTGTCCATCCCTCGGTGACTTGAAACGTTAAAGCAGTTCCTAGGCTGATAGGTTAAGAAGAAATCTTTGTTGTGTTTTGTTCTGGTGGTTTTGCATTAAGGTTAAGCAGGAATATATATCGTATATTACAGCTCTCCTCCTGCTGCGGGGCACACTGCGGCCCCCTCCCCACGGGAAGACTGCAGAGCCCGTGGGCTCAGAGCGTGGGAGCTGCAGTGGCCCGGCCCCCCGCCGCCCCCTGCCCCAGCCCCCGCCCGCCCCGCCCCCACCCGGGTTAAATAGCCAGCGCGGTATTCTCCACTCATGCACCGCGGAGGGCTCCGCTCGCGGCCGTCACTGGTTGTGCACGTCCTCTCTGCGGACGATCTTGTAGATGATCCAGTAGAACATGTTGAAGATGAGGAAGGCCATGGGGAAGCCGATGCGGGAGATCTTGTCGATCTTCTTGGCCCGCTGGATGAAGAGTTTGCGCATCTCCTCGGGGGACTTGGAGGGCGCGGGCGCGGGGTTGGCCGTGCTGTTGTTGTTGGCACCCTTGACCGAGAGGCCATCCTTGGCCTGCAGACAGGCGGGGCCCATGCCGTAGGCCGAGAAGTTGAAGCGGCCCTCTCCCGCCTCGTCCTCCTGGAACAGATTCAACATGGGGCTCTACTTAAAATAAGACAGGGGCCGGGCACCCTCCCTGCAAGGCGGCTGGGGAGCTCGCCTTAGAGAGGGGCGCTGCGTATCTGGGAAACAGGTGCAGACCAGGGGATGGGTGCGCTCGGGCTGGGGGACCTGGCCAGGCACTTCCGTGTGCCAGAGAGATTTTTCATTTCATCTCCCTCCTCCTCCCCAGATTCACCCCATCAGTGTCTTTTCTTTTTGAGACAGAGTTTAATTATGCAGTTCAGGCTGGCCTTGAACTCGCTCTGTAGCCCAGGCTGGTCTGAACTCCCAGCCATCCTCCTGCCTCAGCCTCCCGAGTGCTGGGATCATAGGCATGCACCACCATGCCCGGCCGCACTCTACCAGTCTCAAGGCCGTCAGAGGCCGGAGGTTTCCATCAGCTGCTTACTCAGCTGCACCAGCCTGCGGGAGGAGATTCCGGGAATAGTTTGGAGCGATCCCCTGCTTTGCCTCTGTTGCCCCCGTCCCTCTCCCCACCCCTCGGGGCCCAGGAAGGGGCAGGAGCTCCAGGCCTTACTCTGCTTCAGAAGCCAGGGAGGCCGTGGAGCCCGAGCCTCGGGCTTTATCAGGTTTGAGCTCCCATGTCCCGCCCCAGGGACTCTTGCCTTCTCTAATCTGGTACCCCTGCTGGTTTTGCTGGACTTTTTCTCTTGGGCAAAATGCCTGTGGCCCTTATCCTACTAGTTTTCCTTGTTAAATTGTTTTATTAGAACCTATGTGCAGTGTGGAATATTCCATTCACCTGCGGGCCTGGTGCATGTGCTCACCACGTCTTGGTTCTCTTTATTTCCCCTTCCTCTCCTCCCTGCTCCAGCTGCAGATCCTGTTCCTATCTGCAAGCCATATGGATCCCTATTTCCTATGGTCTTTTGTTTTATTTTGGAGTATTTTTATTTTTATTAGTATGCGTTTGTAGCACATAATGATCACATTTGTCCTGGAGAGTTGGTCTATGTCCACCACATGTGTGATTCTATTTTTCTTTGGTACTGGGACTCGAACTCAGGACCTTGTGCTTGCCACATCCGATTCTTTTTTTCATTCCTCACCCTCTCCTCCCTCTTTACCCGTCCATCTCTGGTCCCCTTCTCTTCCACAAAAGATCTATCTGCTTCCTATTATCTGTCTTTTATTTTGCCCTCTGTTTATATTTTGAGTTTGTCATACAGGAGAAGCAATTCAACACTTAAACTTTTGTGTCTGATTTATTCCACTTAACATTATAATCTCGAGGTGCATCCATTTTCCTACAGATGACTGCAACTCACCCTTCTTATGGTAGAGTAATAATCCATTGTGCATAAACACCACATTTCTTTAACTGTGCATCTATTGACAGATATGTAGGCGACTTCCAAGATTTAGCTATTATGAGTTGTGCTGCTGTAAACATGTATACATAGATCACTGTAATAGGATGGCTTTAACTCCTCCCTTCCTTTCTTCCTTCCTTCCTTCCTCTTCCTCAGGGGTGGGGATTGAACCCAGCCTTCATGCATGCAAGGCAAGCGCTGTCCCACTGAGCCACACCCCGAGCCCTCCTCTTCCTCCTAATTCCTACTCTGAACTCCTCTCTCAGTTCCCAGGGACAGGCTCCCGTCCTTGCTGAGTTCTGCAGGCCCTTTTCCCACAGCTCTACCCATATGCAGTGGTCTCTCCCCTTAGAGTGTGAGCTCTGTAAAGCAGGGTGAAGCCGGTAGAGCTCGCCACACTCCAGTGGCACAGAAGCCCAAAACTTGAATGTATTCATTGAATAAGTGAACATTTACTTGTATATCTTCATCTTCACTAGTCCCAGTGCCCTTTCTATATATATATAATTTTTTTTAAGGCACTGGGGATTGAACTCATGACCTTGTGCTTGCCAGGCAGGTGCTTGTGCTACTGAGCTAAATCTCCAGCCCTTTCTTTTCTTTTTGACACAAGGTCTCACTCTAATTCAGCCTGGCCTTGAACTCACTGTGTAGTCCAGGCTGACCTGGAACTCACAGCAATCCTCCTGCCTCAGCCTTCTGAGTGTTGGGATTATAGGCGCATGCCACCATGCCTGGCTCCATCCACATCTTTGGTTTGTTTAAATGGGGCTGTATTCCTTGCACCAGAAAAGGTGTATGATGGATGCTCCAGAAATCTCTGCCACGTGAATTAATCTGGCTGCTAGCCTTGCTACAGAAGCAAAGGGAAACAGAATGCACTTGGCAAACAGGAGCTGAAGAACTGTTTGTCTGTGAGTGGGGCAGTGGCACAGGGTTTATACTGGGGATAAGCCCCAGGGAGGGATAAACTCCTCTGAGGGGAGGAGCCGGGAAGCTGGCCCAGTTCCTGTTTGGTACCCTGAAGGGATCTAGGTCTGACTCTGATATTTAAATGTAAATTTGCCTTTGCTGTGTGTTGAGGTGCTTGAAAAAAATTTTTTTTAGTTTTATTACATAAGGGAAGCCTGCTACTAACTTTCTACGCAGCTTTTGGCAAACTGTTCTCTGCCTGCCTCTGGTGGAACACTGGAGGAGAAGTGTTTTGGACTAAAGGCAATTTGCAGCATACAAGAAATTCCCCAGAACGACAGCTTGCTGTTCCTGTTACGACCAGCAGGTGGCAGGAGGCACATGCCATCTGCATCTGCTCGCGCGGGCACGCTGGTCTGGTACTCGGGAACTCAGGGAGGCTGCCTGTGTGCCTGCCTCGTGCCTGGGGCTCACTGAGGTGTCTTAATAACCTACCTAATGAGGTCGGCCAGGGACTTAGAAGACCAGATGCTTTCTACCCAACTAATGAGGGTTGGGAAAATGGGAAAATGGTGTGAGCTGGGGAGATCCGGCCGGCCAAGATCACAAGTTACGAGAGTCCCAGGGTGCTGCTAACTCCTTTCCTCTCACCATCTGGGGCCTAAAATCGCTCTGCAGACCTCCCGCTGAAGGAAGGTTTCTGCGGCCTGTCGTGCACGCCGCACTGCCCAAGCCTCGTGCAGCGCAGCTTACTCCAGGGAATCTCTCCGTGGCAGGCCCAGTTCTGTATCCTTGCGGTTTCTGACATTTGGGCCAAGTTCACAGCCCTGATGGATGAGGTCAGGCTCATGCAGACACGCACAGAGGAGCGGTAGGTCGCGGGTACGTGAGGAAGTGTGCGGGGCTGAAAAGCATCTCTCCCCAGAAGTGCCGTGGAAGACCAGAGAACGCATTCTCCACCCCGAGCCTGCGGCAGACGCCAAGGCCAGTGTGATCAGGGGCTGTGCACTTTCTGTTCAGTCCTGGGGATTGAACCCAGGGCCTCACTTAGGCTGGACAAGTGCTCTACCTGTGCAGTATTCCCTGGTCTCTTTTCCCTCCTCTTTTTGGCCACTTCAGGCTGCCTTGAACTAAAAATTCTCTTGGCCCAGTCTCCCAAATGTGTCACTGTGCCCAGCTTCTAGTCTCTCTCTCTCTCTCTCTCTCTCTCTCTCTCTCTCTCTCTCTCTCTCTCTCTGTTGCTAATGGCCCCTGCTAACGGCCTAATTTGTGTTCCCCCTGCCTCAGCCTCCCAAGCTCTGGCTTGGGGTGGTGGGTGTGCACCGTCACTTCTGTAGAAGCTTGCTCTGCTTAGCTACACTCAGGTCTTCCTCATCAGCTGCACAGAGCGGAGGATGAGACTCAGATCACACCTGGAAAGCGCCTTATTCCCCCTTAACCCGGCTAGCGACAAAGGTTCTATTTTCCTGTGGTGTGCAGAACTGCTAGGTTTTAGGGGGAGGCCACAGGCAGCCTGTGGGAATGTGAGAGCCCATGACAGTGCCCACCGCTGTGGGGTCCACCTGCTTCTCAGCACATGCCAACAGCACCTCCTGGGGCTGTGTGGCCAGTCCCACCTGGTGGGCATGGTCTTCCCAAATAAGTGCTTCCAACAAACGTTATTAGGAGTGGGAATGGGACACACAGTCTACGGGGCAAGAGAGGGGTAACATAAAGGGAAGTACCCGAGCCAGCCGTATTTGGCCAGTTCCTTGCTTCGTGTGTTATTATTTTCTTTGAATCAGGATGTGCTGGGAATCCAGTAAGGAGGGACCCAAACTAGAGTCTCCTAAGGAGTCCTGTCTGGCTTGGGGTACCCAGCTGTTCCCCTTCCCTTGCTGATTTGGAAGGATGATGACAGCTTAACTCCCCTGGAATCTTCTGCCTGGGAAGGTCTGCCTCCTCCCTGTGGTAAGCGGTGAAAAGTTAATCAAATTATGTCACCCAAGTTTAAGAAGCACATTGGTGGGAGTCTGTGTATATGTAATCATTTCATTCCTTGGTACTTGTGTATCAGGAACAACATTTGTTTTGGAGGGATGTCTTTTCTTGCTATGTAGTTCAGGCTGGCCTTGAGCTCACTTTGTAAACCAGGCTGGTCTTCCTGCCTCAGCCTCCCGGGTGCTAGGAGTACAGGCATGCGCCACCCTGCCTGGCAGGAGCACAATTTAAAGCTACTTTGGTCTGCCGCATTCAATCCTCAGTGCAGTGAGCCCTGTTAGGCTGCTTTAGTCTGTTTTATAGATGGAAAAACTGAGCCCAGAAATAGGTGGCTTTCAAGTCATACACCAGAGAGAGCCAGGGATACAGTGTCCCTTATTGCCATGCCCTTACTGGGCAAACCCCTGCTTTAAACAGGTCAGCCTGGAAGTTTTAGGACCGTCGTATGACACAGCTGCTGGTGTGCCTGATGGGTCACAGTGCCTGAGTCTTTTTTGCCCCAGATGATTGCTGGAAAGATTTCAGGGCAGGCTCTGACCACAAGACCTCATCTTTCCTCATCCGCTGGCCTACCCCCTGCACACATGTTTAGTACCCATGCCCTGCGTGTCAGGCATCATCAGGCGCTGGTGACAGCGCCGAGCTCATCATTGGGGCTTGAGCTGAATCAGGACTCCTGTCTGGAAGGCTAGAAATCCAGTTCAGTTAGCCCACGGCCTTCGCTGGCACAGCGCCGTATGTGCATCCCCTTCTCGAGGCACGTGGGTCAGAACCCCGTCCTCTGGGCAGGTGCAGTCCAAGCCGGGACCTTCCTGAGGGACAGAACGTCCTAGGTGTGGCCCTTGGAGGATGCAGGCTGCACAGACACGTATGAAAACTGTAACCGAGGACCTCAATCAGGTGTCAGAGAGAGACGCTCCAGCCAAGGGCGGGACAATGAGGGGCAGTGCTGAGCAGTGGCCTTGGGGAGAGCGAGCCAGGAAAGGGACACGGTGGCCTCTGCAGCCCTGCGCATGTGAGGAACTAAGACAAATACATGGGTGTTGGTGCTCAGCTTGCCAAGGGAAAAGAGATGTGACCCTGAGGCTCCAGAAGACAGCGGGTTCTCTTATCCCAAGGCAAAGAAAGGTCTGTGGGGAAGCAGCTGAGATGCGGGGTGTGGAGACCAGGTCCAGTGGCACATGCTTATTCTGCTGGCACTCAGAAGGCTGAGGCAGGAGGATCCCAAATTCAAGGCCAGCCTGTCTCTACGAAACCAAACCAAACTTGGAAATGGTTTGTTCTAACATTCTATGGGGGGCATTTTTGGATTGAATCATAGCCTCTGAGTTGACAGGTACTGGTGATTTTGAGGGATGACCTGCCCAATATTGGGGTAGGAGGAGGGTCTTGCTTTTGCTTCTCTCTTGGAACAGAAAATAAAAGCTTGGAACCTGGACATTCTATTTTAAGATCTGACCTCGTGGTGCAGTTTTCTTCTGGAGCCCAGTCAATTCAGTGGGCTTGAAGATAACGAGTAATAACACCTTCCCCTTGACCCAGCAACCACCTTCCCCACCCCCGCCTACATCTTTCGATCCATCAACATCTGCCTAATTTGTTCTGCCTCTAAAAGGAACCTGGTAACTTCTGCAGTGGTGCCCGCAGGGTTGTGAGAGCCACTCCTACGCGCCTGACCAGGTCATCAGTGATGGGAGGGGAGGGGAAGAGGCTCTGCCGTCCTTCCAGCCCTGTTCACACCTGTGTTGTGCAGGTCAGCGTCACAGGAGGCAAGCATCCCACAGCAGGGCAGCTGGGGGCCCTGGCACCCACCTCCGGGCGAGTCCCACGGGCGGGCAGTGACCCCAGGCCTACCTTGTGATGTCGCCGCTTCCTCCTGAATCGGAGCAGCTCCTTGTGCTGCCGAGACACGAAGTTGACGGCAGCGTATTCCAGCAGGGCCGAGAACACGAAGAGCAGGCAGACTGCCATCCAAATGTCAATGGCTTTCACGTAGGACACCTGGGGCAAGAGGCGGGACGCAGGTGAGTGGAATTCAGGCCCAGCCTCTCCTCACCCGTGGTGTCACCTCCTGGCTTTCTGTTTGTTACTGTGGCCAACCAGAGTCCTGCAATTCTGATGGGAAATTCCAGAAATAGTC
This sequence comes from Cavia porcellus, assembly GCF_034190915.1. Lineage (NCBI taxonomy): Eukaryota > Metazoa > Chordata > Mammalia > Rodentia > Caviidae > Cavia > Cavia porcellus. Next base: position 6,906,288 of record NW_026947502.1, read on the forward strand.
TCTCCGTTTAAAATGGCATACATCTGTGCAGGGGGATGAGATCTCGTCTGCTGCCCCATCCAGCCCAGAATGAATCAGCCCTTGTTTTTTGTTTTTCTTTTTGAGACAGGGTTTCCCTATGCAGTTTAAACTGGCCTTGAACTTACACTGTAGCCCAGGCTGGACTCGAACTCACAGCAGACTTCCTGCCTCAGCCTCCTACGTGCTTGGATTACCGACTCATCCCTTTTGTTCAGCATTTCACATTGGGTAACACCCGGACCCCAGCAGCTTCTGGGTGGCCAAGTGAATGTTTGGGTATCGTAACGCCTGTGTTCAAGTGACCTTATTTTACTTAATAATGACGCCAAAGTGCAAGGGTAGAGACACTGAAAATTTGTATATGCCAGTGAGAAGCCATCGTGTTCTACAGGTGAAAGGGTAAAGTTCTCAATTTAAGAAGAAGATGGGGAAAAAAGGGTTTTATGCCGAGGTTCCTAAGACCTAGTGAGAATAAATCTACGTGTGCTGTTAGTGCCTGTGCGAGTGGCCTTACTTTCACCTTTCGGTTATCATAAGCGGTGCTGCTGTGAATATCCCTGTACAGCTTTCCGTAGGGACATCGGGTTCCGCTTCCCTTGGGGCTCTGCGGGGATTTGATTTGGTCTGTCCCTTCACTAGCCATTCAGCTCACCATAGCCTTGAAATTGAGCAGCCTGAAAGTAGACTCCAAAGCGTCCATCTGGCGGCCAGCGGACAGGGAAGACCAGAGTGGGCTTCTTCAAGCCCTGTGTCCGGGGTGTTGCCGTCCTTTGACCATCTGGTGGCTGTCCTTGAATCCACCCCAAGGCTGTGTTTATGGACCTGACTGGAGCTGACGCAGTGCAGACACTTAGTCTGCTACCTGGACTGCTCTCCTCCCCTTGATTGAGACAGCGCCTCGCTGTGTAGCTCTGGCTGGCCTCGGACCTTCTCTGCAGCTCCAGCTGGGGCTCTGCTTTCTATCCCTTTGGGAAAGCTGGGTGATGAGAGATGCCCATGGGAGACTCCGAAAAGCCCTGACGTATCCTTGGGGGATCTGTGTGCAGGTCCAGGAAGACCTGAGGAGGTCCCAAACTCTGACCCTGGGGTGACTCTGATCCCTGAGCACTCAGAAGTGAAGGCTGAGGCAGAGTTGTAAATTGCCTGGCTGAGTGTGGAACTGTGTCTCAACCCAGAGCCCCTCAGCAAGGCGGGGAGAGGTACAGGTCCCAGGCACTGATGAACTCTCTCCCCATTTCTTCAGTGTACTGGGAAGTCTAGCCAGAGGAACTAGGCAAGAAACAAATGGCACTCAGTTAGAAAGGAAAAAGTGAGACTGTCACTATTTGTAGGTCTCATGATCTTGTGTAAAGAAAATCCTAAAGAGGCTTTAAAAATTACTAGGTTTATTTTATTTTATTTTATTTTATTTTATTTTATTTTATTTTATACAAGGTCTTGCTATGGAGTTCAGGCTGGCCTTAAATTTTCTAGGTAGCCCAGAATGGCCTCCAACTTGTGACAGTCCTCCTGCCTCAGCCTCCCAAGGGCTGGGATTATAGGTATGCATCACTATGCCTGGTTTAAAAACAGTTCCATTGATGATACTTCCAAAAAGAACAAAATACTGCTGGGGGTGTGGTTCATGCCTGTAATCCCAGCAACTGCAAGAGGCTAAGTCAGGAGGATCGCAAGTTGGAGCCCAGCCTGGGCCGCTTAGTGACACAGTGAGAAACGTGTCTAATAAAAAGTGCTGGGGATGTAGCCCCACGTGAAGGCTGTGGGTTCAATTTGTAGTGCCAGAGAGAGAGGGAGAGAGGGAGGGAAGGACGGAGGGAGAGAGACAGACAGACAGCGAGAAAAAGAAAACAGCTGGAAAGTTAATAAAAGTAGTGCAAGACTTGCACATTCAAAATTAGAAAACTTTGTAGAATAAAATGAAAAATGGCCTAAATCAATAAGACGTCATCCCTGAGTTTGGAGGTGGGAGAGTGTCAAGATGGAATCTTCCCAATATTCATTTATAGAGTCAAAGCATTTTTTTCACTAAAATTCCAGCTTTTTGTTGCATAAGTTGACAAGTTGATTCTGAAATTCCTATTCATGTTCATATGCAAAGACAAAGGACTTCAATAATTGGAAAAATAATCTTGAAAAATGAATTTGGAAGCCTCACACTGTCTTTCTCAACTGTTGGAAGCAGCGTGATGCTGGCAGAAGGGGAGACATGCAGGTGCCTGGGATGGAATCGAGAGCCAAGAATTCCGAGGGCCTGTGATCAATGAATGTTTTAACAAGGGTGTCAATTCTGTGGTGGAAAAATAACCTTCTCAAAAAAAGAGTGTGGAGACAAAAGGATAGTCACACAGAAAAGGATGAATTTAGACCCCTCCCTCACACCGTATATAAAATTGAAATGAGCCAAAGACCTAAATGTAAGAGGTGAACTGTAAAATTCTTACAAGAAAACACACATGTAAATCTTTAAGACCTCAGATTAGGCAATAGTTTCTAAAACATGATTCCGCGATTGCAAGCAACAAAAGAAAAAGATAAATTAGAATGTTGAATTAAAAACTTTGTATATAAAGGATGCTATCGAGCATATGGAAAAACAACACAGACAATAGGAAAAAACACTTACTGATTATATATCGGATAAACTCTACACTTTTGAATATATAAATAACTATTACATTTCAGCAATAATAAAAGAAATGACCCAAGTTTTAAAAGGACAGGTGATCTAAATAGACACAGGCACCAAATTGCCAATAAGCACACGAGAAGTTGCTCACCATTGTTACTTATTAGAAAAATGTAAATCAAACTATGATATACCACTTCACATCCATTTCAGTAGCCACAATAAAAAAATATAATAAGCCAGTCATGGTGATATGGTGGTATACGCCTGTAAGCACAACCTTGTGGGAGGCTGAGGCAGGAGGATTGCAAGTTTGAGCCCACACTGGACAATTAGGTGATTTAGCAAGACCTTATATCAAAACAAAAAATAAAAAAAGAGCTCAGGATGTAACTTAGTGTGATAAAGATCCTGAGCTTAATCACCAGTAACACACACACACACACACACACACACACACACCCATAAAGTGATTGTGAGCATATAGAAAAATTTGAACCCTTTGGGGTTGTTAAATGTGTCATCACTTAGGCATCACCAGTGTGGCAATTTCTTAGAAAGTTACACACATAGTTAACTTATGACCTGACAGTTCCACTCTTAGCTATTTGTACCTATGAGAATTTAAAACATGTCCATACAGAAACTTACACATAGATGTTCATGGCAGCCATTATGGCTTAGACCTCAAATATTCCCCCACAGTCTCCTGTGTTTGGAGGTAGGATCCTGGGGACACTTTGGTCATCAGTGGACCAATCTGTTGATGAGTTCCAAGTTAAGAGCTTAAAGTTAAATGTGCTCTCAGGATAAGGGACTGTTGGGACAGGTGGGTCACTGAAGGTGTGACCGAGGGGTGACCTGGGTCCCTGGTTGCTGCCTTCTGTCTGCGTCCAGCTGCCACAAGATAAATGCTTTTTCCTGTTGTGTCCTCCCGCCATGCATTTGTGCCTTGGAGCCAGCCGACCACATGTGGGCCGAACACCCTGAAACCATAAGGCAAAATTAACTTCTCTTTCTAGATATTCAGTTGTGGGAGTTGGGTGTTTTGTTCCAGTGACCAAAAACTGACTAATACAGAAAACTGGGAACACAAGTGATGCTTCTGTGACTATGCCTGTGTGTTTTGGAAGCCGGTAGAACTAGTTTTCAGGAGCACTTTGGAAAGGTTTGGAGTTGCAGGCTAGAGAAGCCCTAGAATGCTTTAAGCAGAACTTGATAAATGACTCTGGCTTGAGCTCAGAAGGCCAGAATGCTGATAGGAATGTGAACAGTAAAGCCCTGGTTTCTGAGGTTTTAGATGGGAATCAGGATTCTAGTAAAACGTGAAAGGCAGGTGTGGTGGTCCATACCTGTTATCTCAGCATTTGGGAAGCTGATGCAGGAGGGTTCAGAATTTGAGGCCAGCCTGAGGCACATGGAGAATTCAAAACCTGAGACTCTGTGTGTGACTGAATTGAAAGACAGGACTAACCTGGTAGAGAAAATTTCAAGGCACCGACACATTCGGGCTGTAGTATGGGTACTTGCTGGCTGCTTTGAACCAAATTTACAATAAAAATCAGGAGAAAAAAAAAAAACCAACAGAGCCAAAGGATGTAAAAATTGGGCAGCTTTGGTGAAAAGGAAGTGCCTGTGAAGTTGGTGTAAGGTGTTTCCTTTTATTTCTGGGGATCAAACTCAGAACCTTGCATTTGCCAGGGAGGTGCTGATGCTCCTGAGCTTTATAATCCCCAGCCAGATTAGTGTTTTCTTAAAAAGCAATTTTACTTCTGGGTAATAGGAAAGATTCCTGGAAGGGATCTCAGGAAACAGCCAGACCCCACACATTGCTAGAGAGGATATGAAAAGGTAGACTCTTTCCGAAAGAGGAAAGATGCTTTGAAAAGAGAGCCCAGGATATGGTGTGCACTCAGGCCTCCTAGGGCAGCGCATTCCCAAGCTTGCTCCGAGGCTGATGCAGCCTCTTCCTGAGGGACACTGCTCTGCTTGAGCTGGCCGTTGACCTTGGCATCATCCAGTAGGTGCTAGTTTATCAGGCCCACAGAAAGCAAGATTGATGGGGTCCTGGGGGCCCAGAAGGAAGTCTGGGGCAGCCAGGCCAGGCAATGTGCCCCTGAGAGTGATGTACGAAGCTATCAATGTGAAGCCAAAGGGCAGTGGAGATGCCCAAAAGTTGGAGATACCAGAAGTGTAAAACATCCGCTAAATAACAAACAAAACACAGAAAAGCACCAGGCAGCTGGCAGAGCCACCCTGGGAGAGAGGTACATGAGCTTCTACTGCAAGGCCACGGAGGTGGGGCCGCTGAGCCCCGGGGATCCCCATCCTGGCTGCTGGCCACGGAGCTACAGGAGTTGGCAGCTCCCCTGATGGTGTTAGGTCTTGCTTTGATCTGACTCCTTTCTATTCCCCTGTTGCTGTTTTAAAATAGAAATATTTGTGAAAATAATGATTCTGTGTCCCTGTATGTTTGACAGCTGTCTCTGTCTCATCTCTGTCTCTGTCTGTCTCTGTCTCCTCACCCTGGGCCTTCCTCCCCCATCAGCCTCAGAGTGCTGAGGTCTCAGGCATACTGCACACCTGCTTGTAACTCCCTTTTTGAGTTTTACAAGGGCCCACAGCTCGGGGTTTGCTGTGACTCTCAGGAGAGGCCTCAGACTTAAACTTCTCGGCAATGCTGGAGCTGTTGAGACTTCTTGGAGATGATGGAAGTGCATTTTATATGGTGAGATAGATATGAGCCTTTGGAGCAGGGGTAAAATGTTATGGCTTAGATTCAAAATGTTCCCCAAAACTCTTAATGAGTTCAAGGTTGGGGCTTAAAAAAAAATTTCAGTACTGGAGATTTATCCCCAGGCCTTCACATTGAGCTACATCTGGTCTTCTTAAATTAAAAATTTTGAACCATGGTGTCACTAAATTGCATGGGCTGGTTTTGAACTTGCAATCTTCCTAGCTCAGCTTCTGATGATGCTGGAATTATACGCAAGCACCACCATGCCCAGCTCAGAAATGGGGCTTTAAAAAAGTGATCGGATTAGGGGGCACCATACTCCCCACAGATGAGTACATAGCTGAGTAAGATTTTAGGAAGTGGGGCCTGGTGGGAACCACGGGGTCACTGGTGGGGTGCCACAGGACCCACTGCCCTTCTGACTGTCTCTGCCTCCGGGCTGCCTTGGGGGAGCTGCTTTCCCTCACCACACACTCCTGCCAGGCCTCTTCTGTCTTGGAACCAGCTGACTGTGGACTAAATCCTTGAAAGTCGTGAGCCAAATAAACTCCTTCTCCTTTAAACTGAGGATGTGGGCTGTTTTGTTGCAGCAACAAAAAGTGATTCATGCAGCAGTATTATTGACTGCCCCAAAGGGGAAGTAATGGTAATTACAAGAAGACAATCACAAAAGACCACACATGCACAGTTCTAGATGTTTAGAACGGGCAAGTCCACAGCGACAGTGTCTGTTCCTGTTTGTCGCTGGCTGGTGGGAGGAGGGAAGGAGTGACTTTTGGTAAGTATAAGATTTCTTTTTGGGGTGATGAAAATATCCTGGAATTGGATACTGTGTGTAGATAATTATACAGATGAGGTCGTACAATTTTTTGATCATATCAAAGTCTCTGAATTCTATTCTTTAAAAAGAGTGAATGAATAAAAAAATGAATGGAGTAGAATGCAGAGTGTTGGTAACAAACATTGCCAACGAGTCTAGTGTTCACCATGAATGGGAGAGGATGCTGAGCCCAGCATTATTATCAAAAAAGGTAACAGAATTTTGTGTTCGCTGTTATAACTGAACAGAGAAGAACGTGCTGTCAGGTGTTTAGGCTCATCAGAGGCTGCTGTCGAGCATCCCTGCAGGGAATGCGGCAGAATCTGAGGCCCGGGGTTGCTGAGTGACTGTGGTGCCGAGTTCCTTTGTAAGTGTCAGGAGAGGAGAGTGTGGGGTCACTGATGATGGCGAACGAAGCAGAATGTCTGTGTCTCTGTGTTGGTATTTCTGAAACATGGTCTCACCATGCAGCCTAGGCTGACCTTTAACTCACTATGTAGCCCAGAAGGCTTCAAGCTCATGGGGAATCCTCCTGCCTCAGCCTCCTCCTGCCTCAGCTGGAATTACAGGTGTGTGCCATCATGCCTGGCTGGGAATGTCAGTTACATGTTAAAAGTTAGCAGAATGGTCAACGTCATGGGAAAGAAAAGAACAGTATACAAACTGCTCTGGATTGAAAGAGAGAAAGCAGACCAACCATGTGCCATGTGGAGGGGAATCCTTGATTTATTTATTTTTTTTGACAACTAGGGAAATTTAAACAGAGGTTCTATATTGTACCGAGTCACTGAATTATTTTTAATCAATTATTTCTGATTCAATTATTATTGAATTAATGGCAATTATTTAGATATGAAATGTCATCATCCTTTTTCCTTATCTTGACTGAATTGTCACGATATCTGTATAGACTTAAAAAGATTCACCCAAAATTGCATCTACCTGCCTAGAACCTACTTATCTACTGTCTATCTATCTATCTATCTATCTATGAGGGAGGGAGAGGAAAATAAATGTGAAGTGATAAAAAACGCTGAAAGCAGTGAAGGATATTAATGATCTGAGAGCAGACCATTGGGTGTGGTGCCGGTAGGAAGTGGGGTGTGCGGCCAGGGGAAGCGAGTGGGTGTCCGGCACTCAAGGGCAGGCAGGCTGCCGTGTCCGGTGCTCAGGGAGCAGAGCGGAATGGTTCCCACCAGAGCCGTGAATGAGGTGGAGAGCACTGCAGACAGGAGAGTAGGGAAGCACCCAGCGTTACTAATGAAGCGAGCAGAATGTGGACCTTAAAGGGAGTGAAGGGAGGCGAATGTGGGGGCTGATGTTAGCAGGAAAGGAAGCAGAGCTCTCTGTCCAGTGGACAAAGTAAATGAAGCGGAATGGGAGGTCTGGGTTGGCAGTGGCCAGAACAGGATGCTGTGTCCAACGTCAGGATGACGCAGTGAGGGGTGAAGTGGAACCTTGGGTCTGGTGTCGGGAGTGAACGGACCAGAGTGTGTCTAGGATAAGGGGCAATGGAGCAAGATGCCCTGTTTAGCACGAGCAGTGAATAAGGCAGGGTACAGTGTGAGAGTTCACAGTGAATGTGGTGTTGAGCCTTAGGAATGTGGAAACCATGGAGTGTCACGGCACACAGTTGTAATCTAAGGCTTCAGGAGGCTGAGGCAGGAGGATCACTGTGAATTCCAGGCCAGCCTGCACTACATAGTGAGACCCTATTTTTAAAAAAAATGTAGAAACAGACTGAAGTTTGTTCAGAAGAGGCTGAAAATAGCAGGCATGAGACCACTGTCTTAAGGAAAACCTGCTTGCAAGATTGACACTGGGCTGGTATGGAGGGTCTTCAGGAAATGTTCCTCTTGGTACACCCAGCCCCTAAGGAAGACTCTGGGTGCCCCGTTCCTCCTGACTCTCAGCACAGAAGCATCACACCCAGGTCTGCATGTTGTGCAGGGGCCAGTTTGCTCGCTGGGACTCCTCACAGGAGGAGAAGGGTAAGAAAGCTGTGTATGGGCTCATCCAGCTCTGCTGTGTTCCTTCCCTCGTACTCTAACAGTGTATTCAGACGCTGCTGCCATGAATCCTACGGTGAGTACCAGTCTATGCTGAATCCTCTGGATACAGTATCAGATCTCTGTGACTCTGGCCTCGGAAATTCCTGACAGCAGATACTGACCCTTAATGGTGACAGAAGCAGAGTGCTGTCCTTACCCCGAAAAGCAGAATAGAGGATAAGATGAAGTTGAGAAGTTGAGTTTTAAAGATTTTTGTTGTTTTTCTTGAGACTGGGTCTTGCTATGCTGCCCCTGCTGCCTTTGAGCTCCTAGGCTCAAGGGATCTTTCTGTCTCAACCTCCTGAGTGGGTGAAACTGATGAATGTGCCACTGCATTAGGCACTGTAAAAACATTGCTTTGTTTATATAAAGTTTTCTTTTTTTTCTTCTGGTAACAGGGGTCGAACTCACGACCTCGTGCTTACCAGGCAAGCACTTGAGCTGCTGAGCTAAATCCCTAACCTCTATGCAAAGTTTTAATAGTAAATGGAGCCCAGTGTGTGCCTAATGCGGGTAGAGAGCGGAGCTGGAGGAGGTGTCTTGGGATGCGCGGAAGGTGATGTTGGGTGTGAAGTTGATGGGTCAGAATGCCAGACCCGGTCACAGGCAGGGCAGAGAGACAGTGCTGTCCCTGTCCTCTCTGCTTCTTCAGGTGCCCTGTGCTCTCGGGCAGGGCCACTTACCTTGGGCAGGGACGCTCGGGAGCCAGAGCTCTGCGTGGTCATGGTGAGCACGGTGGTGATGCCCAGGCCCACACGGGCGGGTGCTGCATCCATGTTGATCCAGAAGGAGATCCAGGAGAGGATGACGATGAGCAGGCTGGGGATGTACATCTGAATCAGGTAGTAGCCCATCTGCCGCTCCAGGTGGAACCGGGCCTCGATGCAGGTGAATTTACCTGCAAGAAGGTACAGTGAGCAGGAACGTGCATAGCCTGGTGGAGAGGAACAAAGGTTTTATCCCCAAATGACTGCAGTTGAGCTGCATCCTTAGGCAAGTGTTTGTACCCTTCTGCACCTCGGCTTCACCATTTGTGTAAACCAGCGGTCCATCTTTCACTTGGGCCTCTGTATCCCCAGTTCCATATCCACACATGTAACCGGCTGCAGGTAAAAAATATGCAGAAGGAAGACCTGCACTGATGATACAGACTCTTTGCTTGTCAGGATTCCCTTAATGACGCGGCATACACCCATTAGCACAGCATTTACAATGAATAGGGTTTGTGAGTCATCTAGAGATGACTGCGTGTACACAGCAGGGTGTACCCAGGTTAGACGCAGACACCACTCCACTGCAGACGAGGGACTCCAGCAGCCTCTGATTCTGGTATCCAGGTCAGGGAAGCGGTGTCCTGGAACCTTGCCCCTATTCCTACCGAGGGGTGATGCTACTGGTAATAAAAAGATTAACAATACCTATTTCACATGGTTCCCCACACAGTGGCGGTGTGGAAGGGAAAATGAGATCATGTGTATGGAGGACTTAGCCCAGACCTTGCATCTTATAAGTGCTGGGGATGGGGAATGGGACTTGCCACCCGTCAGGACTTCGTTGGGACTTTAACCTAACAGTGTGTCAGTGTGGCGTCCACTCCCCATGTGCCACTTACCTTCCCCCAAAGGTGACTTGCCCTTCTCTCCTCTAGTAAAACCCTTCACGTCTGTCTCTCCCCTTGGAGAAGGAAGTTCAGCTTCCGTTCCCTGCCCTGCAGCAGTGGGCTCTCACCTTTCTTCCTGACCCCCAGCACTGCTCCTTCCTTTCCTCCTGTTGTGGAGGCTCCAGTCTGGTCCCCCTCTTTTGCCTGCAGTGCCCCAGCCTGTCTTCCCAGCGGAAGCCCCCTTTTCTATGACGGTTCACACGTGCAGGTGCCTCTTGCTCCTGTGTCCCTCGGCTCTTTTCATGTGAACACAGGTAGGCATGGCGAAGGTGTCACTGGGTGAGCCATCTGGCAGTTGGCCTCTCCCTTCCCATCTCTGCACTGGGCCCTGAGCTGGTGCTCCCGCATCTGTGGTCCTGGGAGTCGGGATGGCGGTTCATCCCCTGGCAGGGTCTCCGTTCCCTTCTATGGAACCATGGTAACTAAGTGACTTGGGAACTCCCTGTCTGCCCCACATGGTCAGGACCTAGCTGGTCTTTTGTCCTTGTTCTGTGAGGCCTAGCTTAGAGCTCAGCCCTCACTGACAGCAAACAGGAAGGAGCAAGTGAGATGGTGAATGGAGTGTCAGCGTTTGGTTCAGACTGTCGCTGTAACTTGGCTCTGGTGAACAACGCTGCCGTGAACGTAAGAGTTCAGCTAACACTTTGTTTTTTTATTTTTTATTTTTTTTTTTTTTGTCTTTTTCGTTTTTATTGGTACCAGGGATTGAACTCATGACCACACACTTGCAAGGAAGGTGCTTATGCCACTGAGCTAAATCCCCAGCCCCCTTTTTTTGAAAATTTTTTTGGTCTTTTTCTTTTTTTTATCGGTACCGGGGATCGAACTCATGACCGCCTGCTTGCAAGGCAGGTGCTTATGCCACTGAGCTAAATCCCCAGGCCCGCAGCTAACACTTTGAAACATTCCTTCCATTTCCCTGGGATCAGCTCTAGAAACGCGGCTGCTGGATCAGAAAGTGGTTTTCAACAGATGAGTGGATAGGGAAAATGGGACGTTATTTGGCTTCAACAGAGAAGGAATCCTGCCATAGCGACTTGGAGGAACCAGGAGGACTTTTCCATACTAAAGAAAAAAGCTGCATCCTGAAAGGCGGTGCTATGTGATCTCATTGACCCAGGGATTGTATGTCTGTCAGCTTCTCAGACACAGCAAGGAGAGCTGTCTGTTGCCAGGGGCTGGCTAGGGTGAGAGGTGGGTGGGGAGGCTGATTGAAAGCTTTGAAGACGCAGTTATGCAAGACCAACAATTGCTGTAGGTCTAACTGGAGGGCAGTGTGATGCCCGCTAACGCGGAAGTGTATTTGACATTTGCTCAGAGGGCAGACATTGAGCGTTCCTGCCACATATCATATTGGCAGCTGAGGAGATGATGGATATGTTAAATACTGGGGTTATTTATTTTTTTAACTCTTCAAATCCATGGGGCAGGCCTTCTGTTCCCTCTCTCTTTTCCCCTTTTTTCTTCTCCATCATCATCATCATCATCATCTTCTTCTTTTTTTTTGAGATAGGGTCCCTGTGTATAGTTCAGGCTTGCTGCAAACTCAGCAATCTTCCTTCCTCAGCCTCCTGAGTTCTGGGGTTACAGGTGTGCACACCACACCCAGCCTCCCTTCAGGGATTTTTTGTGTGTGTGACTCCGAGAATTATGGTTCAGATCTAAAGCCTCCTGCACCTGGCATGTGATTGGGTTCCGGCAGTGCGATAGCTGCCTTGCTGCTCACTAGGGTCCACTAGGAAGGGACTGGTCACCGGGAGTGTGACCTATGACCCGGAAGTGTCTTCTACGTTTGCCGCGCTCTGCTTCCGGTTCTCTGTGAGGGGAGCAGCTTTCCCCTGCGCAGCCCCTTCCAGCCGGCGCCAACCGTGCAGGCTGAAACTTCTCAAATGTGAGCCGGACTCATCCTCTCCTGCTTTAAGTCGCAGTGTCAGTTTTGCTTCGGTGATGAAGGAAGCGACTAAAGGCCCTGGGCATCGAATCCGTCCTCACGGTGAGCTACCTCCCCAGCCCTACCGGTTTATTGATGAGACAGGCCCTCGCTAAAGTTGCTCAGGCTGGTCTTGAACTTAAAATCTTCCTGCCACGGCTTCCGGAACCACTGGGGTTACAGGTGTGTGCCACTGTACTTGGTTTGTGATTACTTCACAGTGTATGTGTATATAAAATTGTATGCTTATCATATACATATACACAGTGTGTGTGTTTATCAAAACATCAGGTTGTACATCTACAGATTTTTCTTTTTTGTCTGTTTGAGACAGGGTCTCACTATGCAGTTGAGGTTCACCTTGAGCTCACTTTGTAGCCCAGGCTGGTCTGGAACTTGCAGTGATCCTCCTGCCTCAGCCTCCTGAGTGCTGAGGATTGTAGACGTGTGCCACCATGCTGGGCTTCTAAGGTTGTATATCTTAAATATGTATCATTTTATGTTTTATTTGTTAATAGCATATCAAAAGAAAATTTCAAAAGCCAGTGCTATGGAGATGAGGAAGGGCCTGGTCTGAGGGGATTGGTTGTAACTGCTGGATGTGGGAGTCGCTGCTGGGGTCTGCAGTTAATGTTCATTGCTTCCTGGACTCGCTTGCATGGCAATAAGAATGGACCTTTTAAGGTTCTGACCCCGAAGAGGGCAGCTGCCTCAGACAGGCCAGAGGCCAAGCCACCTTTTGTTTTGGTTTCTGTCTGCACCGGGGCCTGCAATGGTGTCCCTGGGTCCTTCTGTCTCACTTCCTCTCTGGCCCACAGCAGCCCACCGCCTGCCTCTCCTCTGCTCAGTTGGATTCAGACAGCAGCTCTCTCACCTGCCAGCTGGCACTGGCTCCCTGCCACCCTCCTGCCACTTACCCCAGCGGCTTGGCTCCCAGTCTGAGGCGGGTGCATGATCCCCTAGCAAAGGCTGTGCTGGCTGTGGGGATGGGGACAGTTGTGCAGCAGTGTGGTTTCCTGTCCCTTTGTGGTTTCCAGCCTCCTGGACCTTTTCCTCTGGGCTCCTGCTTAAGAGGTCTCATGGGCTCCTTACCCACACACCTTCCCCCATCAGAATACCGTTCCCGTGTGACAGATACGACAGGTGGCTTCCACTGCCGGAATAGGTAACCTTCAGCAGTTTCCCTGCTAATCTCGTGTTGTGGGGGCTACCAGGACGGCTCTCCTTGAAAAAGGAGCATTTGTCTCCATTTTGGCTGAACCTGGCCCTGATTCTGTTTACTGATTTGTACAGAGCTGGCAAGGATCTTTCTTTACCCTCTCAGCTGGCTTTCAGCAGTGCAAATGGGTCTAACCAAGGTGCTGATATGTAGTCTTTGAAGCAGTGCGGCAGTCAGTGATGCCCCGCCTGTAGCTCCCAACTAGCAAGAGTGAGCTCGGCCGAGTGACACATGCTGTCCGCTTGAGACTGAGGCTCTGAAAAGAACCCCGGAAGTCTCAGGGCATGAAGGCCAGGCATCAAAGCTGAGGCACTGACCCCAAACCTTCCTCAGGCTGTGCCATGCAGATCATTCTTTCTGCATAACTCACTCTTTGCTAGCTCCTATTCTGCTGAGCCCAGCTCACAGCACTCATGAACGGTCGCTCATTGCCAAGCCACTCACCGATTCATGAATTAATAAAATGTGGGTTCTGCCCTGGGTCAGGCCTTTCTTCCGATTAGCTATTATTCCGACTGGATTTAGGAGCCCCTTAGCTCCCTACCACTATAGATACGTGTTTATCTTTTCATTCTCGATGTGGGTTGCACTGGAAGAGGCAGATTGGAATTACTTACTGGAATTCCAATGACTTTTCTCTGTGATTACAAATATAAATTCCACCATGATGAGGTCTGGACGGGCTTCTTATAACATGAGGCCTTGGCTTAAGCTACTCATTCCAAGACTCACAGGAAGAACATTCCAGAGTACCTTTCTGGTAATCCAGAGTCGTGTCTGTCCTGGGCATTTCATAAGTGCTGGGGAATCAGTGATGGAATAAAGGGTCCTGGCTGGGGCAGGATCTCAGGAGAGAGGCTGCTCATACCTACCTGTGTTGTAATGCTTGGTGCAGTACCGCAAGTCCTTTTCTTCCTTCAGGATAAACTGAGGCAGGGTGAGTCCGTCCGCCACCTGTACAGCTCCCTGCTCCTGCCACTCAAAGATGAGGTCATTCATGGTGTATCCAACTGCATGGGATCAGAAGAGTCAGTGGTCACTACCCAGGAGCACTTGTTTGAAGCTTGTCAGGGTGGTTAGGGATGGAGGCTGAGAGAGGCATGAGACACTGGATGCAATGCCTGAGCCCATGTTGCCATTTAGGAATTGCCCCCACGAAGCGGTTAAAATGGGTTGAATTGTTTGCATCTACCCCTGGCCCTCTCCACTCTCTCCCTACCCTTCCGCACCCTGCCTGAGCTCCTTCTGTGCTCCCCAAGGTGACACAAAGCGGAAGCCTGTAGTTTCTGCTTGTGTGCTCCCTCGCCAGCCACTTCGGTTGGAGGACAACTCTATTGCTGCATGCTGTCTTGGTGGGACTCATGCTGGGAGCAGGGCGAGGTGTGATGTAAGGAGGGGCTCAGAATTGGTGGGTGCTGACTGCCCTTAGAGGCGGGTGCCCTAAGGAGAGGGTCTGTTACTTCCTGCCACCTGTGTGCTTGGGCTGTGGCCTATACTTTTCAGTGAGTGAGACTTCTGTGGTTGCCATGCAAGATCAGCTGTCCCATCTGTCCCAGTCCTGGTCCTCTGTTCCCCGTCAGACAGAAGTACTCCTTCGAGGAGGAACATTTTTGGTGGTTTTTTTTTTTTTTTTTTTTTGAGATAAGGTCTCCCTGTTCAGTTCAGGCTGGGCTTGGGCTTATTTTGTAACGTAGGCTGGTCTCAAACTCACAATGATCCTCCTGCCTCAGCCTCCCAAGTGCTGGGATTACAGGCATGTGCCACCACACCTAGTTTAAGCATTTCATATTTCTGACAACACACTTACCACTTGAGTTATTTGTACAGCGTTTTGCCTGCCTTCTCTGCTGAGGGAAGCATCTCTGGGGGCTCAGGGACCCTGGCTTATTTGACCACCTCTCCCCCATTCTCAGTGAGCACACCCACAAGGAATATGGGATAATTAGGCTCTTTGGAGAACATTGCAGACTCTGAAGGTTGGACCTCAGTCGGTGTATCAGCCATTACATTTTCCTTAAATTTTCTAAAAGCAAAGACCTCATCTAGTGTTGTGAGTTATCACAATAATCCCCTGGGGTTCAGCTATTAGGGAAATTATCCACAGGTAACGAGGGAGTTTGAGTCTTGTGCAAGGGACTTACAGCTTTCCAGTTGCATGATACATGTCTGCACGTCCATGGGGAAGTTCTTCAGATCCATGGGGCAGGCCAGGGTCAAGGTGATCCTGGGAAGAGAAGAGTGGAGGGTGTTGGATCCGGAAGAGCTGAGCCTCCATTCCTAGTTATGGTGAGGACGTTGGTTGTCCAGGATAGGAAGAGGAAGCCAGGGAACCAGTGTTTACTGCATTAGTAGATGAGCATTTCCGAGTTCCTGATGTGGAAGTGGAGGCTCAGAGAGGTACAGTGCATTTCCCAGGGTTGCAAAAATCAGAGGAACTTCTGGGTTTCTTGGAGTCTGGCTTCTAGAGATCTGTCTCTAGCAGGTAGCCAGGGGCAAGGCCTGCCCCCATCCCTAGCCTTCCGAAGAGCCCTCAGATGGAGACAGAGCCCCAGGTTTCAGCAGAGCTGCATTAGGCATCCCGAGGCCTCAGGCACCCCAGGTGTACCTGCAGCAGGTCCTGGGCTCCTCAGAAGTCATTTGGAAGAGGTGGAAGAGGCCCCTGCCTACAGGGCAACCACACACAGTAGACTCACATCTGCAGGCTCCTGCTGGAGTCAGGAGGAAAGTGCTGGGCTCCCCAGGATTCTGGGATGACTGTTTATTTTGGCTCATTCAGCTCTTGCAAAGGCTGCAGCCTTGGGGCCAGAGGGAGATCCTTTGGCAGAATGCAAGGCGTGTAGCTCAGGCTGGGATACAAGGCTCCAGCTTGAAAGGCTTTGTCTACATAAGCTTTGCCTGCTGTGGGGAACAGAGGAGAAAGGGCTCCTGGGGCATCAGGCCAGCACCTTCCTCTGATAGTGAGCACTCTGGAGACTTAGCTGAGAGCAAACAGCACGCTGCTGGCTCAGCCAGGATAGGAAGTGAATCTGGTGGCATGTGGATTTAGAGTCCCAGTGGTGTTGGCTCTGTTGTTGGTTGAGTTCTCTGGTAGGAACTGTAGCTCTGTGAGGCCAGCCCCAGGGCCCTGAGGCCCCTAACTGCTGACACCTCAATTGCACAGGGTCCTTGATGAGCTTCCCCCGACCCTGCTGCAGTGCTCACCCCCTTAACCTAAAAGATAACAGTAAGCCAGGCTAAGGGGTGGAGGCAGGAAGAGAAGAGAGAAAAGAAGGGAGTAGCAAGGGAGGGGAAAAGTGAAGGGAAAGTGACTGTGACTGAAGTTTCAAAGATAAAAGCTCCAAAGTGGGGCAGCTGTCATGCTGGGTTAATTTCCTGGAGCTGAATGACCTTGGGAACATCACTTTCTGCTGACTTGTCCTTCAGTGGTGTTGCACTGGGACTTTGCTTTGTGAAGACGCGAAGTTAGCCAGGTAGCAGCAAGATCCAACCAGAGCCCCCCTCCCCCACTGGGCCTAGGTAGCCGATTCCTAAGCCCTGACCTGCCTGTGACTCTTCTGGTCTGTACGAGGGAGGATGGCCCCCGGAGTGAGAAGGGCCACAGAGGCCCTGGGTCCCCAAACCTGAGTGGGGAGATTACTGAGCTCCTCCCTACCCAGCCTGCTCTGCTGAGCCCAGGTACTTCTGAGGGTTAGGGTCAGCACAGCCTCTCCCAGAGACCTGGATATTTAAGGTGAATGAAGATTAGAGCTACATTCTAGCTAACTGTGGGACTTTGGCAAGTCATTTACATTATCAGATCTTCACTTACATAACTTGCAAAATGAGCACAATAAAACCTACTTCTTGGAGTCAAAAAGATGAAATATAATGTGTGCAGTGTACCTGCAGAGCCAGTAAATTCTCAGTGAATGGTGCTGTTATTACCGCATGTGTAAGGCCACCTCATCTCTTGGACACTGGTCGTTGATTCTGTGCTTTGGGGAGGTGATTAGCTCTGAGTCCCTTGCACAAGACGCAAACTCCCCCTTACCTTGTTGGCCCCTAGGTGGGGCCGGGTGGCAGAGTCTGAAAGCTTCAGCCCTCACCAGTGTCTGCAGGATAACCCACAGCTGGGAAAGGGAGGCCAGCTCTGGACACAATGCAAGTGGGATAGAAAGAGTTTGAGGAAGAGGCCCAGCCGCCCTGGTTTACAGCAGCCAGTAGGACCACCCAGCCAGTAGGAGCGTTTACTGCATGGTGCTGTGATTGGTGCCTCTGTGGTGATTTGTGTGTGCCTCTGCCTTTGCTCCTGCCAGTGGTCATCATGTTTGATTACCCTTGAGATGCTGGGTAACCCCTCCCCCTCCTCTAGGATGCCTTCCCTGGTCTCCTTGGTTATAATGAACCTCATGCCTAGAAGTCCTAGTGGGACTTTATTCTGCTCGCTGAGTGTATGTTGCACAGCTGGGTCTCCTATTCTGTAGAGGTGTTGAACTGCAGGGCTGTCCGTGTTTATCTGTGTCTCCCTGAGTGTCTGATTCCAGAGAGCGGTGGGTGTGGCGTGTTCTGAGGCCTGAGCCCAGGGCCCCATGTTTTGCTTACCTGATGCTGTAGAGGACATTCCCGTTGCGGGAGATCCGCAGCAGTTTGTTGTCTGTGGTGATCTCGTGGAAGTGGGCTCCTTTCTCATTGGCAAAGAACAGGTCAGGTTTCCAGATGGAGTCCAGCATGGACGGGTCCAGGTCCAGAGAGTCATCCGGGTATTCATTGTAGGCCAGGCGGGGGTCGTTCCACTGCTGCCGCAGGAAAATGTTGACTCTGTAGTCCTGTGGACAAGGAGGTGGAGGCAGGGTTAGGCTCTGCGCGCCGGGTCCCAGAGGCGCTGTGAGGAAGTGGGGTGGGAACAAGAGGTAGTCTGTGAATGAGGCAGAAACATGGGAGACATAATCACCCCCAACACGCCTGAAATGCCTAAGTATATTCAAATCTAAACTATGGTTATTCAAATGTTATTTCTTTTGAAGAAGATTTAAAAGGAAGTTCAAAGACTAATGTAATAGCATAATAAAAAAGAGACTAACATAATATGCATCTGTCTTCATCATCCTGTGAACACCTGTTTTCATCATCTTGCTAATATGGTCATGCTTGTTGCGTGTTTTTCCGAAAAGAGAATGAATATGTTACAGATAAAGCCAAATCTCTGCTTTTACCACTGACTCCAGGGGTACGATTATTCTCGTGTACCCTAAAGTTTGAGAGTTACGGATCTAGATAGGTGGAAGGAATAAAAGGAGAAACTAGAAGCTAATGTCTGAACACTCAAACTGTTCTGCTAAAAGATGACAGTTGCCAAGCAGTGAGGGAAGAGTTGTAGAAGAATTCCAGAGCATCACTGCTGGTCCTGGGATTCAGGTCACTTGCTTTAATACTGGCTCTGGTGGCTGAACTAATGGTCAACGTGTGACACCCAGCTGAACTGAGTCAGCGTGGTGCTGGGTGTGGAAGGCCCCCCTGAGGATTGTTGTCAAGCAGCATAAAAGGAGAACTAGAGGGGCACAGGGTGTGCTGGCGATTCTGCTGCAAGAGATTGTCACGTTGGCTTCCTGATATGAACTCAGCTGTTTTCATCACTGGAGGAGCTCGAGTCCTTGCTGTCGCTAACCATGGCGGTGGTTCTGTTTGGGGGCGCTGTAGTCCTGACCTTGAGTGTCACTTTCTTGCTCCACTGCAGATCCCTCAGCTGCTGGCACAGAGCCTTTACCCCACTGGTACAGACTTTCTAGCTTCTACCACTGATCCTTGGGCCTTCCTAGTGCAGATCCTTGACACAGACTGCATGAGTCATTGTTGTGGGCTCTAGGCCTCCAGCTGGACTCGTAGAGGACATTGCCGTGGACTCTCGGTCTTTAGCTGGGCTTGTAGAGGGCATTGCCATGGGATCCAGGCTCTCAGCTGAATTCCTTGGGTCTCTAGTGTTTGGACCAATTTCTTGTGCTTTTTTGCATTTGACTCTTTGGGTGAATATTATAATATAATCCTGTAAGTTATGTGTCTTGTATTAAATCTTTTCCCTTGTAAACCCCAACTACAACACCTGCCTTCTAGGACTTTTTATGACAAGTGTTGATTTATTTGGGAAAGTGTAGTAGATACCATGGAGCTGCACCTGGCTGGCAACTGCACCTCAAGGCGGTGCTAAGTTAATGTCCTCTGATGGCATTTCCATTTATTCTACTGGAAAAAGACTTGCATAGATCAAAGCAATTTGAGAAATGTTAGCTTAGATGACCCCATGCAACCACTTTCTTTATGGCAAGACTCCTCAGAGATGTTCGGTGCTAATGAGTTGTGTGTCTGGCCTCCAGAAAGGAACATCAGGTACGGCAATTCTCTGGTGAATTTGGCCACAGAGCTCTCACTCTGCACGTGATGGTGCACCTTCTGCCAACCAAGATCAGTGATGGCTGTCTCTATCAAAACTCTGCCCCCCAAGGGCCAGGCATTTAGCTCAGTGGTGTAAGTGCCTGCCTGGCAAGCCCACTGATCGTGAGTTTGATCTCTGGTACAAACAAAAACAAAAACAAAAACAAAAATCTCTGTTCCCACTCTCCATTTTTTCTTTTTCCAAGTGAAGAAACTAAATTTGGAGAGAATCAAGACCAACTCAGGGCTACCCTGACACTATAGGGGCTGAGCTCACCCTGGTTCTGAGTGTCCTGCCCCCTCCTGAGGGTTGAGAGGAGCTAAGCCCCCATGAATCCTAGAGGAATTGCAGCCTATTTGATTTCCATTCACAACTGGAGATGGTACAGTATGGTATGGTTGGTCTCAGTGATAGGAAACTGGGCAGTGCAGTTAGGAAATATTTCATTCAACCCACAATGTGGAAAGAAATATTTGCCAGCAGTTTCTTCAGACAAAGAATTCCTCTCTAAAACATATTAAGAACTGAAAAAAATCAGACCCTCTAAATCCACAGACCCCATCCAAAAATGGGCATCTGAGATGAATGCACACTTGTTAGATGAAGAAATGGCAGACAGATGGCAAATAAATATGTGAAAAAGTGTTCAGCATCTTTGGTCATTCGACAGATGTAAGTTAAAACAACACTGAGATTCCATCTCATCCTCTAATGAATGGCTAACATGAAGAAGTCAACCAGTAACAAATGCTGGAGGAGCTATGGGGGAAAAGGAAGCCTTCTCTACTGTTGGTGGGAGTGCAGACTGGTGCAGCCACTGGGGGAATCATTGTGGAGATTCCTCAAAAAACTAGGATTGGAGGTCTCATTCAACCTACCTATTCCCCTTCTGGTATCTTCCCAGAAGAATTAAAAACATCATGCAAAAGCAATATATGTGCACCCATGTTCATAGCAGCACAATTTTTAATAGCTAGGTCTTGGAAACAACCCAGATTCCCATCAGCTGAGGAATGGATAAAAAAGACGTGGTACTTTTTATACAGTGGAGTACTACTCAGCCATAAAGAAAGATAAACTTGAGACTTTTATAGGTAAATGGATAGAACTTGACCATACTCATAAGTGAAATAAATCAGACTCACATATATAAACATTGTATTGTTTCCCTAGTGTGAGAAGCTGAAAGAGTAGATAAGATCCAAAATGTACAACAGATATTGTGAAATGGGAAGAAACTATTCAAAAGGAAAGAGAAACTCAGGGGAAAGGAGAAAAGAAAAAAGGGAAAAACAAAAATAATTAAGATAGTTATACTACTAATTTCTCTTATTGAAAAGAAAGATTTGTGCAAATATTCTTTGGACAATTAAATGATATCTTGTAATTTGAATAATTTAAAGATAATATGCAATGTATTAACTATTGTTACTATCCTATTATCTTGTGTAGAAATTTTGTTTTTTTTCTTTTTAAAGTAAAAATTTTAAAAAGAAATAGTTAAGAATACCTGGCTGTGGTGGTAGATACCTGTAGGCCCCCTACTCAGGGAGGCAGGAGGATCACAAGGTTGAGCCCAGCAACTCAGTGACTTAGCAAGACCCTGTCTCAAAATAAAAAATAAAAACATGCCGGGGATATAGCTCATTGTGAAGGCGTTGGGTTTAGCCCCCAGTACTAATACGACACACACACACAAACATGAAAGAAAAGATAGAAAAGATGAGAAAAGAAAAAACTCAGCTTCATTAAGAAAATCTGTGATTATAAATATTGTGGCTGTACAAGAGAATCTGGGCCATACAAAAGAATTTGGGGTTTATTTGTGTTTCTCAAAGAAGGGCCTGGCTTCTCTGTTGGACTCCCCCACAGAAGAATAAACTTGTTCAAGTCTAACTTCAAATGATTTCATTCAAGACACAACCTCCATGCACGAAGGCATCTATGCTGCTTCCCTAAGGATGCTGTATAAGTGCGGTCATGCTGTTTTCTCTTGGGGTGCTACTTCTAACTCCTCGTGCGTCTTCTTTATCTGTTGTCAGCAGGGGTGAACTGAGGTGAACAACCCTTCTCTCACCAGTTTCCCTGCCTAATTCCTCCCACGGCATCTGTCTCAGTCTGTTTGCATACAGAAATATCAATAGCTTCATACGATCTTGCAAGGTATTTTATAGGAGTTTTCCATAATTTAATCGAAGCCTCTCCCTCCAGCCCCATAGAGAGTGGCATCTGAGCTTGCAGTCTCAGGCCTGCTGAGTCCCAGGGCGGGGGGAGCCCTGGAGGCCCTGTCTCATGTGGGCCTTTGTTTTCCTTACTGATGGTAATAGACACCTCCGAACCTGGCCCTGTCTGATCAGAGGCTTGCAAGCAGCTTCTCCTCTCCTCGGATCTTTACACAGAGTGCGCGCGCGCGCGCGTGTGTATGTGTGTGTGTGTGTGTGTGTGTGTGTGTGTGTGTGTGTGTGAATGTGTGCGCATGTGTGTGTGTGTGAATGTGGACAAGGCACTGGGAAAGTCACGTTAGAGTGAATGGTCTATGAATGGGCAGAAAAAGCTTTCAGTCCTCAGACCCCAGATGTACTTTTTTTTCTATGGTACCGGGCATCAAACTCATGACCTTGCACGTTCTAGGCAGGTGCTTGTGCCACTGAGCTAAATCCGTGGCTCCCTAGCTGTACTTTCCATGTTCTTGCTGGTAGCACGGTAAGATGGCGCTGAAACAGCAAGGGAAGTGGCATTTCTTAGAATGGTCTGTTAGGCACCAGGCGCCTTTCTGAATACCATCCCTATCACATACATTTAATCTTCGCTAAACCCCTGCAAGCAAACCCTCAGATCTGCACCGTGGTGGGTAAGGAAAGAGGTCTGGGAAGGCTGAAAACCGGGGCCTGGGAGAGGCTGAGCAGGGATCTAGATGAGCCCTGGTCAAACCCTCCAGCGAGCGCTCGTCTTGATGTGGCTTGGCTGTGGGGAATTGATTCCGGGCTGGGACAGTGCTCCTTCTCCTCACTGTTCTGGTGAATTCTGCCTGTTGAGCTTACCCTTCTCTCCTGCAGTGTGCCCCAGGCTTTCTTCCTTCTGTTCTCTGAGGGAATCCCCACATCATTTCATGCAGCGCTTTCTTGCTGTGTGGTCTCATCTCTTCTCCTCTTACTTGGCAACAAGTTTGAGGGATGAACCCGACCTGGTGTTTCTTATGTACCACTCTGTCTACCACACCAGACAGGGCATCTGTAAACCATATCAAGGGAAGGAGGTGGAAGTGAAGTCAGGAAAAGCAGGAGCAGATGGGCCTTCCTTGTTTGATAGGGGAGACAGACCCACAGGAGAAAAGCATCTTTCTATGGCTTTTTGTTTTTGGAGAGAGGGTCTCTATGTAGTTCATGTTGACCTTTGAACTCACTAAGGAGTCTATGCTGGCCCCAGACTCAGGTTGATCCTTCTGCTTCAGCTTCCCGTGTGCTGGGATTACAGGTGTGCACCTCTGCACTTGGGAAGAAAGACATTTTCTAAGGGTCACATAGCAGTTCAGTAAAAGGATGTGGTTTAAACCTGCTCTGCTTCTCTGGAGCTTAACTGTGAGAAAAGGTTGGGATATGTGCTCTCCAAGAACCATTCTAACTGCGACAGCTGAATGGAGTTAGTGGTTTTTTTTTTTTTTTCCCCAGCAGCATTTAACTTGGTGCTTAGTAAGTGCCTGGCAGTGTTCTAGGTACTGAGGAATATGCTGGAAGCAAGGAAGCCGCATCTATTCCGTCACAGAGCCTGAACCTACTGATTGATTGTACCATGCAGAGGCAAACGCTCCGAGAGGGGCTTTGAGCCGTGGCTGGGGCACAGAAAGCAGCAGCTCCACACTTGGGCATGCAGTGGAGATCAGGAAGTCTCCAGGCTCCAGGGCTGTGGCTGGACTATGTGAGGCCTGGGGGCAAAGTGAGACTGCAAAGTGACTGTCTGGGAGGACTAGGAGGGAGCAGTTGGGGCTTCTGAAGCTGCATTTGGACTGAATCATGACAGTAATGCGAAGCCTTTGAGAAAGCTGAAGTAGATATGGGTAGTATTACATTTGAATTGGATTGCTGATATTTGAACATATTTTATTTCTTCTTATTATGGAGTTAGCACATTCTGACTGTAAAGCAAACACAAATGTACATCATCCATAAGATGAAAATAAACACTGCAGTCTTAAAAAATAATTAGTGTGGAGGCCAAACAAGAACCTGGGGGTGTAGCTCAGTGTGCTCAGTGGCTTCACTCTTCCCTTGGGCAGCCACCAGCTCCTCCTCTCAGCAGCCACTATCCAGCCCTTGATTTTCTCCTCCATGCTGGTGAACAGCAGTGAGAAGTGCAGTTCAGAGGAGATCAGTGTACTTGCTGGAATAGGCTGAAAGTTGAATGTCATTTGGCTGACTCAGCCTTACCCTTCTGTTAGTTGATGTTCAACAGACTGGGGGTCCATGTTCAAGTTCAGGGGCCAGCGGACAAGCTCCAGTGGCTGGCTTTTTACTTCTGAGCCTCTGAGGGGAAGCCTGTAAACCCGGAGCAGGGGGGTGGTCCAGGGCTCTTCAGTACCAATGTACCCTCTGGCCTCAAAGCACCTGATTTCCGGTGACTGAACAGTGCTGCCTACACATTGGATTAGGGTAGCGCATTAACATGTTCACCCATCCATTCATTCGTTCTGCAGATGCTTGCCAGGTTCTCCCTGTGTGTCATCTGCTGTTGAATCTGTCTTCCATCCGTCACTGTGTCTAATTCTAACTTCTAACAAACTCCTCTAAATTCAGAATTGCCCAAGAATATGAAGGAATAATGAAGGTGTTTTTCCTCCCAGTTCCAATTCAGATGCTTGGAACTGAACCCAGAGTATCATCCATACCAGCTGTGTTCCCAGCCCTTTTTAATTTTACAGTGGGCCCTAGAGTTATGACTAGCTTCATATAGGAGCAACTTGGGTTATGGCCAGAAGTTTAGGTTTACTTACTACCAAAGTCATGAGGTATGACCTCAATACTGGCTGCCTGTGCTGTTGTAAACAAGACTTGTGATGCCAGAAGATCATATGTAAGCATCAGTCTGAGCCCAGATGATCATGTTTATGGATGCGATTTCATTTGTAGCAGTTGCTACAATTTCTGCTGTCAAAATGGACCTCAAAAGTCTAGAAAAGAAGCTAAGGAAGGAGAGGAAGGTAAAGAAAGAAATCACAATAAAAAAGAAGGGAATGACCTGCTTATCCAAGAAGGGTATTGCTCTCACCATCTTGTTTTGACTCATTTTCCTCTATTCTGTTTTGCTTGATATAGTACCAAGTTCGAAAATGTAGGCAACAACTGTGAAGACAATAAGATTTATTATGACGCCCATTCTGGTTGACTATTATCTTCTTTGAAGACCTGTAATGTTTCCAATGTTTTGGTTTTATTGGTTTTGTTCTTTACTGTTTTGTTCAATTTTATTATAACTGATGATATAGGCAATTCTTTTTAAGAGCCAAGAGCATTATGGTAACCATTGTTGATCACTTTGTATTGTTTTTACATTATATATTATGTCCATTCTTTTGATTTGACTGACTCTGGTCCGTTATGTCATATTTGGTTTTACTCTCTTCAAAGAAAAGTAATAAAGACTGTGGGAGTAATAAAACCCAAAAAGTGTAATTGTCATTGTACAAAAGAGAGGAAAAGAAAGTGCTCTAAAGGATATAACTGCATGTACATTTAAGTGTATAAGATAGATAACCATATTACTCAGTTTTGTTGGATCATTGAACAGAACTGTTTGCAGTCTCACTGTTTGAATGTCCACTTTATATGCTTTAATTTTGTAACTTGAACAACTATTTCTAAGATGACAATATGTAATCTATTAACTAGTGATTTCCTACTGTTTATTTTTTCTGAAATTCTGTATAACTTGTACCCTTTTTCTGCTTTTTTCTTTTTCTCCTTAAATAAAATAAAAAAAAGAAGGGAATTGTGGAGAAATATGCGAGTGGCGTTTGTGTGCCCAGTCTCACTATTATGTACTGTGAGCCAAATTCCACTGTCTCTACACTCTTACAGAGAAACGATTTGTATAAGGAAGCTAGTGTTGCTAAAAGTGTTACTCAAATTGTAAGTCACAATCAACAGTATTAGGTCAGGTAGAAAGGCTGTTATTATCATAGATAGATGAAAAGCAGATGGCCAGTTATCGCCTGAGTCTATAATTTGTGAAAAAGCTAGGGCTATGAATGCAGATCTCATAAGGGACAATCCATCAACAAGCAGTAATGGTAAAACATTTCATGCCAGTAAAGAGTAGTTTTACAATATTAAAGCAAGAACTTGGGTTCACAGCATAACTTAGGCATGGTGAAGCAGCCGTGCTGATAAAAGGGCTGCTGAAGGTTACATACCCCACATTGAAATGATGGCACAGAGAAATGGCTTTTTTTCTCATCAAGATTTTAGCTGGGATGGAACTGGCCTTTTCTGGAAGGAAATGCCCAGGAGAACGTGCATTACCCCTGGAGAGAAGAAAATCCCAGGCTGCAAGCCTATGAAGGAGAGGCTAAGCTTATAGCTATGTGCCAGTGAGAGTGGTGACATTAAGGTAAAGCTTCTCTTGGTTTATCACTCTGAGACCCCTAGAGTGTTCATAAAACATAAAGTCCTGAAGAATAGGTTGGGGTCATGTGAGATCTAATACAAAAGCCTAGGTAACAAGAGTATTTTTCCTTGAGTAGATCAGGGAGGCTTCCTGTTCTACTGTTAAGAAGTATCGAGAAGACAAAGGTTCACCTCTCAAGGCTCTCTTCATCATGGAAAATGTTCCTGGAGGAATTGGCTCGAGAATTGTCATGAGTCTCAGTCAAGTTCCTCTCACCTAATCCAACTCCTCTATTGTAGCCTATGGTCCAAGACTATATAACTAACTTTAAGAATCTATACACCAGGGCCTGGGGATTTAGCTCAGCAGTGTAAGTGCCTGCTTAGCAAACTCGAGGTTGTGAGTTCAATACCCAGCACCAAAACAAAACAACCAAGAATCTATACACCAATGAGCTGTTCTAAGTGCTTTTGGATAGATTCAGATACAGATTTAGTACTTAACAGAGTTCTGGGAGGAACATTACAGCATCCTTTCCTATGTGGAGTTAATTGAGAAATCCTGGGCCAGTGTCTCTCTAAGGACACTGAGATCTGCCTGGAAGAAAATGTGGCCTAAAATTAAATAGGAGAGAGATTTTAAAGGCTGTCTAGAGGAGCCTGAGCCTTCAGTTGACCCGGTGATTGATGACATTGTCACTGTAATGAAGCCCCCTGCCTTGCGTGTAGACAGGAGTGATCTGAGGCACTAGTGGAGGATCACTCAAAGGGATTGTCTACAGAGGAGCTTCAGCAACTCTGGCTGAGCCACAGACAGTGACAGCTGAGGAGCTTTCTGAAGGAGAAGAATCAAAAATCAGTGCAGCAAAGTTCTACTTCTGAAATAAAGGAAATGCTGAAAAAATGGACAGAGTTACAAATATTTGTGAAGAAGACCCACCCAGACAGAGAAAAAGCCAACCATTGCACTCACTTAATGGCAGTGTCACGTCACACTACAGAACAGTGTTAAAGGAAACATAGAAACAGACAACCTTAGAACACTGCTTAGTTCTGAACAGGTTGAGCCCTAGTGGGCCCGAAGCAGGTCCTGGTGGGTTGCAGACTCTCATGAGGAGAGAAAGGATGCCAGGGAGCCAATTCCTGATGTTCTTATGGGAGGAGAACTTTCCACCTAAACAGTAACCACCTTCCATTTCATCCTTCCTTCCTGTAAGCCGAAGATGTCAATTTGAATGGTGAATACAGTATGAAATGTTTTGGACAAACAAGGCAAATTTTATAAGTTTTTGGTGAATACACTAGGAAAACTATTGGTGTTTCCTATAAATTACACACATTATACAACCCTTTTTATTATGAAAAGGTTAGCTTAGGGATTCTTTTGGAGGTTCAAAACATGTTACGGGTATGTCCATTATTTCTTATGGGAAAAATAGTCTTGGCTCACTATCAACTTGAGTTACACAAGCCCTCAGGAACAAATTGAGTTCATAACTGAAGGGTCACTGTATTTTGAGACAGAGACACACCACATTGCCCCAGCTGGGCTCACACTTCCACTCTTTTGTCTCAGCCTGCTGGTTAGCTGGGCGTACAGGCATACACCACTGTGCCTGATCCACAAAGTGCTGTAATGAGGAAGAGTTAAGAGGATGGGAAGTGTGGGCGGGAAGTGCTTGTGGGAGGTGAGAGGCTGCCCACTGCAGTCAGAACCAAGACACGTGGCGTCAAGAGGTAGACATAAGAGCAAGATTTGTGTGTCTTCTGAAGTCTCCTCTAAACTCAGTCCACCTCTGTAAACATTTATTAGGTTGAGTCAGAGTACAGTAAGGGCAGAGGCAAAAGGGCTTGGTTTCTACACTCACAGATCTCAAATTATCTAGCAGGCATGGTAACACTCGATCCCCAAATATACCATAGAAAATGGAAAGTGATAAGGATCCTAGGAAAGTCTAACGAGCTGTGACTACACATCATCCTCGGGTCACAGGTATGACTTCCAGCCAGGTCAGGAGAATCTGGACATACTGTTGGAGAGAAGATGACGTTTGTAGTGGCCCAATTTCACTTATTCCATTCTCCTGAAGTCATCAGCATCTCTGAGACATGAACAGTATCTGGTTTTACCGGGAAGGAAGTCAGTGGTGTGTGAGAAGCCCAGAGGTAAGGCAGACAAGCTTAGAGCAGGGTAGGTTAGGAGGACCAGGGTCACAGCCTCGGAGGATTTAGAATTAGGATGAAGATGGTTGGGAGTAAAGAGAATCTCATGTATTAACAATGACAAGTGCAATGGTGTGTAAGTGGGGCATTCAGGTGGCTCGGTCCTACTTAACCACTACCTGTGTAGGACCTACTGATTTACCAGGTGTTATGTCCCAGGGTGGCTATGCATTTCAGCTTATTTTATCCTTAAGATAATCCCATGGTATAAATATATGACTAATATATGACTGAAGAAGGCTCAGAGAGATAAGTACTTTTTGCACATTGCATGGATGTTAAAAGGACACTGCCATTTGAACTTGACTTGTCTGATTATGTGAAGTTCCCACTCTCAACCACAGCGCCATGATAACGCTGTAAAATGAAATGATTTAAGACTGCATTTGGATTTTATTCAGTCAGTAATTTATTATTGCTTAAGTGCTGGGGTAATATCCTAGTTTAGCTTTGGGAGAGTTGGTGTGTCGGGAATGACCACAGGGTAGTGGAAGTGAGAGAAAACAGCTACAGGAAGGTAGGTTTAAGGCTGTTTGATAGCCTGAGTCAGAGATGAAAAAGATCTAAGCTAAGATGGCAGGAATGGGAAGTGGATTTCATAGTTCTTCGTCACCCTCTTTGTTATTTGCATCATTAAATATTACAACTAGAAAGAACTGTGGAATTTTCTGTCTCATCTTCATTTTACACATGGCCCAGAGAAGAAAAGTGACTTTCCTAGGGCTTCACAGCAAACCCATGGACAGAATGAACAAGCAGCAGTTTGACTCCAGCTCAGCGGTAGTTTGACCCTGCTGAGATCTGCAGTCAGAGATCGATTATTCAAAGATATCTTAAAAATAACAAGAGAACATGAGAAATGGATCCAACAGGTTCTAGATGATACAAAGAAGACTAATCTACAATTAAGTGGAATTAGTAAAAAATCAGAAGACAGCACAAATGGCATAACAACTATTTACCGATATAATAGCAGAAAATTTCCAAATTTGGTAAAAGAAGCATACAAATAAGTGAAGCATAGAGAACCCCCAAAAACATGATCAAAAAAGAATGCCTCTACAACACATGGTAGGCAGAATCCTAGATGTGCAACAGAGGAACAGAATCTTAAAAGCTGTTAGAGAAAAGCAACAAAGCACTTACAAAGTGGAGCCCATTAGAACTACAGCAGACCTCACAACACATGTGATTCTGTCTTACTGCAGATAAAAAGCCGTCATCCAGAAATCAAACAACAGCAAATACTGGCATGGCTGTGGGCAAGGGGGGCTCGTTTGGAAATATGAGCTCATGCAAAAATTACAGGAATTCCTCAAGAAACAAACTAAACTTTCCACTCCAGCTTTTCTTCTTCTAGATATCTTCTCCAAAAAGTAAACATGCCATATTACAGTAATTCATGCATACCCATATTTATAGCAGCACAGTTACAATAGCTAAATCTTACAAACAACCTATGAATCCATCAACAGATGGATAAAGAAAATGTATTTATACACAATGAGGTATTATTCTGCCATAAAGAAGGTTAAACGAGTCATTTGTGGGAAAAATGCATGTACCTTGAGACTATAATGTTAAGTGAAATAAATCAAGCACACGAGTTTAAATATCTCATGCTTTTTCTTGTGTAAGAAACAATACATAAAGAGCAAAATAATAGGAACCTCTATAGTATACTACTGAAAAGCATAGGACTTGGAAGTCAAATTGTCCTGGAGTCAAATCTCAGATCTGTCCCTAAAGTTTAGACAAAGCACTTAATATCCCAGCGCTTCTGTTTTCTGTGAAATTCTCAGTTTATTTGGTGAAAAGTTTGTAATACATAATGATCACATTCCCCAGGGGGAGTTGGTGTGTGTACATAACACATCTTAATTCTTGTTTCATTGCTCTGTCTCTTGGTCCCTTTCCCATTTGCAAAAGATCTGTCTCCCTATTTCCTATGACCTATCTTTTATTTTCTGCAGGATCTTCAGTTTTGGAATCATGTATTTCACGGCTTTGTCTGCCTAGCTTCATGGCCTGTGGGTTTGTGAGGTGCCCCTGTTCCAGAGGCCCATCTGTCTTCTTTCCTCAGGCTGTGGTAACCACCCAAGCCAAGCTGTGTCCTTACCCACACTGGTACATGGGGAAGGTGGTCAGACTTCAGCTCTGTGCTAGACAGAGGCAGCAAGATTAGGGCGCACACAGCCCACAGTGCACAGCAGCTTCAGACCCACACACACAATCCAGCCTGCCATGGCTGGTAGAGCATATGACCTTCTGGCCTGAGCACAGAGCTCTTAGCTGTTCTGTGTCCAGCCCTCACCCTCTCCGTGATTGTCTCCTGTGGCTCTCTTCTACCCAGTCACTGTGGGAGAGTTATGCTGAGAACCCTAAAGTGAAGTTTTGTAGCTTTTCTGAGTCTCAGCCCTAAACTATTGACCTCTTCCTGAAATGATTCCTGATCAAGCACTGTCTGGAAATGTAGCAGACAGACCCTGCCTTGGTTTCCCTATCTGGCTGTTGCCTGTTGTGTGGAAGGAGCTGCTTTGGAATAAAACCCTACACTCTGTTTGCAGTTCACAATAGCTGTGGACTCCTTCTGGGGCCCATCTGGTCAGCCAGGTCCATCATTTCTCCTTGGAGCTCCTGGTCCTGGGGCTTACCATCATTTGGTGAGGTGAATTCCCCATCCTGGAAGCTGAGGTGAACTTCCAGACCACTTCATTCCTGTCTTTAAAAAATTAATTTTATTATTATTTTTTTTGTCTTTTTGAGACAGGGTCTTGCTATGCAGTTCAAGTTGGCCTTGAGCTTACCTTGTAGCTCAGGCTGGTCTGGAACTCACA
This sequence comes from Cavia porcellus, assembly GCF_034190915.1. Classification (NCBI taxonomy): domain Eukaryota; kingdom Metazoa; phylum Chordata; class Mammalia; order Rodentia; family Caviidae; genus Cavia; species Cavia porcellus. The sequence continues at coordinate 6,937,417 of NW_026947502.1, forward strand.
GCAATCTTCCTGCATCAGCCTCCCAAGCACTGAGATTACAGGCGTGAGCTACCACTCCCGGCAATTAACTTTATTTTTTTAAGTAAATATTTGTTATATGTATTGACCACATCCATCATTGGGAATTTGTACCTGTATATAATATATCTTAATTCTTTTATTCCCCACTTGCCTTCTCTGCCTTCAGCCCTTCTGGAAGCTCCTCCCCATTTGCAAAGCTTTGTTGCATGTTTTCCCTTTCATTCTATTTTCTCCTTTTGCCTTCCTCCCCTTTCCTCTCTCTGATTGCTTCATTCTTTTCTCTGCACTATGACCTTCTCTCCAGCTTCTCTGTAGCTTCCACTGTCTCTGTGGTTCCTTCTTGATTCCTGCAGAGTGACCTTGTCCTTTCTCCCATCATGTTGTTACTTTCCAGGTGTCTGGAGAGGCTGAACCTCACGTTGATCATGCTGCCATTTTCCTCCCACTCACTGCTTTTCAAGCACCCTCACGTTAGAATTTGCTTTCTAAGGTGTGCATAGGAGAGAAAATTCTTATTCCCATTGGATATGGGCACTAACACTCTAGAGTCCCAAGTTCCCGCTGCCAGTCACTTGTAGGTGTAGAACTGTTAACAATGCAAATAATCCCTGTATATTGGGACTTTTATCACTGTGACATTGTTAAGAGCTTATATTGTTATTCTATCTTCACAATAATCTGTTATGAAAGTTTTACTATTATTCTCATTTTACAGTTATGAAATCAAGCTATATGGAGGTTAAAATACCAATCCTGACATCATACTGCTTAATCACTGGCAAAACTGGACTTTGAAACCAAGGTGTTAATGCCAGAGTCCAAACGTTTAGGCTACCCAGGGTCTCCCAGAATTACCATGAGTGACAGTTACATGATGCCTCAGTGTCACTGGGTACTGCTCTGGCTGCTGTTATGTACCTATGGGTTTGTGATGCCCATAGCTAGCAGAAGAATCACAGAGGGTAAGGGACAGAAAGCATCTACTCTGGTCTAACAGGTGTTTTTTTTTTTTTTCTGGATTTGACCCAGGGTTTTGCCCCATTCTCTGTCTGTACTTAAGTCCAGTACTGGCCAGCTCCCCAGATCCCTGTCTCTGGATGGTATGGCGCCAGCTCCCTAATTTGTGCCTTCAGCCTCTCCTAAGTCACCACCCTGCCTGGTGCATTATCATTTGGATATCACATGATCGGAGTGTATTTGCTGTAAAGAACAGTGCACAGTTTGGACCAGTGGAACTGACCATCTTTAGGGAATACTAAATCCCTGTGTGAGTTTAGTAATTATGTAAAAATTCAAGTAGCAGGCTGGGGATTTAGCCTGGCAAGTGTGAGGTTGTGAGTTTGATTCTTTTTTTTTTTTTTGTCTTTTTCATTTTTACCGGTACCGGGGATCGAACTCACAACTGCCTGCTTTCAAGGCAGGCGCTTATGCCGCTGAGCTAAATCCCCAGCCCCTGTGAGTTTGATTCTTGATACAGAAAAAAAAAAAAAAAAAAAAAAAGAAGAAGAAAGGGTCTTTGACAACCCACTTGGGACTCCTATCAGATAAAAATGCAAGTAGCAGCACTTTTATTGGCTATTTAACGTTGGTTTGAATTGTATATACATTATATTTCTAAACCTTTTAACAATCTAAAATCCTGAGTCTTATTATATGCATTTGACAGGGAAAGAAGCTGAAGTTCAGTGAGATTAAGACAGATGTTGAGTATTTTATCTAAGGTCACATAGTAAGTCTTAGAACATATATATGGATCTAGGACCTCTGGTTCCTAATTTCACATTCTTTTGATAATTACATGCTATCTTTCTGTTTCCTTTTCATAAAAAAATTCAGACTAAGTTCCATCTGCTTTAAAACTATCTATTTAAAATATTTATTATTATATTAAAATATTCATTTTTGATATATTAAAATTAAGTATTTACTTAAGTAAATTAAGTATTTACTACTTAAATATATTTTGTTAAATATTTAAATTATTTAATTAAAATTGTAATTAAGTATAAAAATTTAAAGCTTCTGTTGGGCAGATGAAGAAAATGTATTGAGTTCATGTGACAGGTTTGTTCAAAAATATCCTTATATAGTAGGTATCAGGTGGGGAACTTTAAACTGGGACATTGAGCAGTGAAGCGGTTTGATAATTGGTTGCCAAAGGATGAAAACTGAAGGGTGCATGTTAACCTGAAAAGAGGAAAGATGATAGGTGGCAGTACAGTGATGCAAGCGAGACGTGGCAGTAACAAACTTGGGAAGGAACTCACTGAGAAGTGGAAGCGAGGTGCCCAGTGCTCATCTCCTCCACAAAGGAAAAAACAAAATAGCAAGTGAGTGACCACGCTTTCAGGAAAAGGTTTAAGGCAGGACACTACAGTTCATCCTGGAACTTGGGGTGGCAGCAAAGCGCTCTTCCTCTGTGACCCTTGCTTCCCATCCAGGACCAGCTTTAAAGCCCAGAGGGACTCCCAATGGTAGGGGAAAGGTAAGCGGGAGATCTCTAGCAGCCCCTGTTACTGCTGCAGCCACCCTAGTCCTAGCTACAGGAGAGCCAGCCCCTAACTGAGCCCATTTTAAGGAGCTTCTTGGAGTCTGTGACTGCAGAGCTTTGGAGAAGAAACTCTGGTAGTGCCCTTCTCCACGGGTTCCAAGCAGCTACACTGTCTTGAGAGTGGAGCCACTGCTGAAGGATTTTGTGACTGAGAAGATAGTGGCTCCTGTCTCTCCTCTTCCCTGAAGCCCCATGTCATTCCACAGTGATGACACAGGTGACTGTACCGCTGTGAACCTGCACTGACCCAACAGTGCAGTTATGATGTTGCCATTCAAGTCCAGGTTCCTCAAGGAACATGTGGTCCAGCAGAGCACTAAGGCTACTCCCAAGGCTAGGGCATCTGTGCTCATATGTGCCCTGAGGACCAGTCCACCTGACAGTCTTCTACTTCCAGTACAGATGTACCATGGCCTCCCAAAACACCTGCAGTATAGGCCACTGAGGCACTTACAGAGACCACTGACATTGGTTACAGCTGAAGCAGTCACATGGAGACTACATTCTTGTGATCCCCCAGAACCAAAGCCAAAGCACCCTACCCAACTGGTAACCCATCCAGAGAGAAGAACCCCTGCAAAAGCTCCTCCATAAGATTGGGGAACATGACTCTTCTACCAAATGCTCAGATGTCAAGTGTAGAGGCACAGAAACATGGAAGAGGAAAGAAACATGTCACTTCTAAAGGAACACAAAGTTCTCTAGTAACTGGCTCTCAAAGAAAAAAAAAATGGACAAAATTCCTGAAAAGAGAAGAAAAATAATCACTTAAAAAACTCAGGTATGGGAGAATTTAGATAGGTAATTCAACCAAAATCAGCAAAATATTTCATGATCTGAGAAATGAAATGAGAAATTCAACAAAGAGAATGATATAAAAAAGGAACCAAATCCTGCGATTGAAAAACTCAAGTGAATGAAATCAAAACATAAAGAAAAGCTGCTGGGTTGGGACTTCTGGGAGAACAAGGTGGATAGATAACAACAGCTATGGAGGCTCTCTGAGAAAGCCAGGTTAGAATCCAGGAATGGTGTGGTGTGAGGAGTGCTAAGCAAGGGGAGATATACCCTGCAAACCCAGGAACGAACTAAGCTGAGAGAAACCAACTGGGAATGCAATCCCAGAGCTATGACCAGAACAGATTAAATCTCAGCATGGAAGCTGGAACCTGCACTTCTGGAAACCACGATTTGAATTTCCTGCCACTGCTGCTGCGTGTGAATCAGCTCAGCAGGGATAGAGACGCGAAAGCTCTGAGAGTGGGAATCGGTGAACGGAGTTGAGAGCAGGACTGGCGGGGAGCCCTGCATCTGCCTGCAGTGAGTGAGAGGAATGGGGACCCCTCCATAGATAAGGAGACTCCAACAGAGGACATTCTGGGACCGGGCAGACTAGCTGGAACAGGGCACTGCAGTGACTAGTCGCATATTCCCCTCTCAAGTGGGGTTGGTGGGGAGCACCTGACCTGAGTGAAGCCATGGTCTAAGACCCAGTCGGGTAGCCCAAACCCAGTCCCAGCATCTGGCAGTGCACCCTAGCAGTGAAGCCTTCAGTATGTTGACCTGGAGGGCAGGCCTAACATATGCTGTCCTGGTCTGTGTCTCGCTAGTACACTGCAGTGGGTGGGAGCGCCTAGCCGGCAGATTCAAACAAACTGTAACCCACAAAGAAAGAAACTGGGTTTCCTATATATGCCTGTATGTAAGGAACAAAAACTATGAGAAGAGGAGGCAACAAGAAAGGGTCCTTGGTCCCCAATCCTGAGAACACTGATCCAGGAAAGGTAAATGCAAAGGATAATGAGGACAGAAAACATGCAGTATCAGACACGGCACCAATAGACATAAAGCGATATCTCCGGAGCCTCATAGATGAGTTCAAAAGTGAAGTATTTAATGAAGTAAAGCAAGATATAAGTAGAATAGTTAGAGAAATGCTAAGCACTGCCCAAGAAAAAACAGATGGTAGAATGGAAGAACAGAAAAAAAGGGGAGAATTGTTTGATGGAGAAAATAGAGAAAACATAGAATACGTGAAGCAGGTTCAAAGAGATTACCAGGAAACTAAAAACTCTATTGAAAGCTGGCATAACAGCTTGAAAGAAACTAAGGATAGATTGAACTGGAGGACAGATTTGTAAGGTGGGAGCATGAAATGAAAAACTTTTAAAAATAACAAGGAAACAAACAGCAATAATACAAAGGCTAGAAGATGATAAGAGGATCTATAACTTAAGAATTAAGAATGTAAAGGAAGAAGTAGGGACACAAACAAATGAAGTACAAAGGCTATTCACAGAAATAATCCACGAGAATTTCCCTAACTTAGCAAAAGGTAAAGATACTCAGATGTATGAGGCATACAGGACCCAGCCACTTACAACCCAAACAGAGCTACACCCAGGCATATAATAATCAAAATTCCAGAAATCCAGTATAAGAACAGAATATTAAAAGCCGTCAGAGACAAGAAACAGATCACTTACAAGGGAACACCCATCAGAATTACAGCAGACTTCTAGGCACAAACCATCAAATCATAAAGAGCGTGGGGGGAAATAATTCAAGTTTTGAAAGACAGTAACCTCCAGCCAAGATTGATATATCCTGCACAACTGTCCTTAGAAATGAATGGAGAAACAAGGTGCTTCCAGGAAATTAATGGAGAAACAAGGTGCTTCCAGGATAAAGAGGAACTAGGAGAATTTGCAACCACCAATTCAACTCTATAAAGAATACTGCAGGACATTCTAAAAAAGAAAAATACCAAGATTCCAGAAACAGTGGCAGAGAGGCCACAGTGAATGGAGCAGAAAGTGAAATGAAGAAGACAAACTGACAACTAATGACAGGAAAAGAGCTCAACAGAAATGAGGCAGAGAAGGTTGGATGGCAGGAACAGCTATTTGGGAGAAAACAAGACATCACAATAACTAGTGCTGATTTAATATCATCTTGTTTTGAAGTCCCATCAAGCTTTTATTCTTCTGTCTCCATCAGTCTTAACATGTTGTATATTATTGGATTTTATTATATGTGATAATATAAACAAAAACTTTTATAGACAAGGAGATTATACAGAAACCATTGTTCATTTTCTGATAGTTGGTTCTAAATACCCTGTAATATATCATTCTCTTGAATGGTTTTACATTGTCTTGATATGTTTGGTGCTACAGTATACGAAGTTATACTCAAAGATTTCAAGGAAAGAGACACTATGGTAACTACTTTTATGTCAGGATATCTTGTGGTGAAACACTATTTTGCTTAAATGGTTATGCTTTGACCTGCACTGTTTTGTTGTTATGCCCTCTTTTATCTCAATCTCTTTTTTTAATTATTTACTTTTTTATTTTTATCTTTTTAATTAAGGGAAAAAATAAAAAATAGCAGGATATATTAAGGTAACCCACTTTGATTTCCTAGTCACTTGATTTGAAACCCTGTATTGTTCTCACCATCTTGTTTTGACTGATTTTCCCCTATTCTGTTTTGCTTGATAGTACCAAGTTTGAGAGTATAGGCAACAACTGTGAAGACAATAAGATTCACTATGACGCCCATTCTGGTTTGACTGTTATCTTCTTTTAAAGTTCTATAATATCTCCAGTGTTTTGGTTTTATTGGTTTTGTTCTTACTGTTTTGTTCAATTTTATTATAACTGATGATATAGGCAATTCTTTTTAAGATATCAAGAGGCATTATGGTAACCATTGTTGATCACCTTGTATTCTGTTTTTACATTATGTATTATGCCCATCCTTTTGATTTGACTGACTTTGTTTTGTTATGTCACATTTGGTTTTATTCTCTTCAAAAAAAGTAATAAGAACTGTGGGAATAATAAAACCCAAAAGTGTAATTGTCATTGTAAAAAATAGAGGAAAAGAAAGTGCTCTAAAGGATATAACTGCATATATATTTAAGTGTATAAGATAGATAACCATATTACTGAGTTTTGTTGGATCACTGAACAGAACTGTTTGCAGTCTCACTGTTTGAATGTCCACTTTATATGCTTTAATTTTGTAACTTGAACAACTATTTCTAAGATGACAATATATAACCTATTAACTAGTAATTTCCTACTGTTTATTTTTTCTGAAATTCTGTATAACTTGTACCCTTTTTCTGTTTTTTTTTCTTTTTCTCCTTAAATAAAATTAAAAAAAAAAAAGAAATGCTGCAATAGCCAACTAGCAAGGACAAGAGAATTTCAAACTCAAAAGAAAAGAAAAAAGAAAAGAAGAGTCTGCAGGACTTTCTGGACAAAATACAACAAGATATTTGCATTGTGGAAATTTCAGGAGAGAAAATGGAAAAAAGAATAGACAATCCCTTAACAAATGATAGCTGAAATCTTCAAGATTTCCAGGAAGTGCAAAATGTTCAAATATACTCATTTGGAAGCTGTCTTTTCTGAGGCACAGAATAGTCACACTGTCAAAAGTGAAAGAGAACTCTATAAAATTCTCAAAATAAAGTTGTTAAGTCACCTATAAGGAAATTCACAAGTAGTAGATTTCTTATCAGCTAAAGAGACAATGAGTTGATAAATTCGGAGTGCCAAAACAAACTTGGAAATATGAAAAATAAGATCATCCCTTATTAATTAGTTAGATTAATGGCAGAGATGAATATGAAACAGAATTTGGAGAAGCCCATTATCAATCAATAACCCGTGAGTAATTTCAGTGATTATGTCATGCGTTTTAATCTGTTTTTTATCATTTTAATTGAATGAGTAGAATCCTTATTATATTGCATCTCATCTATAAAACTATTTGTAAAGTTTTAGAATTCATTCTGTAGTTCCAGAAAGGGCAGTTCAAGAAGCAGGACCTTGGCAGTTGGTAATCTAGCCATTATCTGAGTAGTTAAGTCGCTGTATCTAGAGGAGCACCAACTAACTTTCTTCTCTCTGGAAAGAGCCAATCTATGTGATGAGAGGAGCATGTTTCCTAGGTCTCTCTCTTTATCTCTGTCTGTCTGTCTCTGTCTCTGTCTCTTTCTGTCTTTCTGTCTCTGTCTCTGTCTCTCTCTCTCTTGCCTTTTCCTGAAGGGTATCTGTCTCCCTTTTTTCTAATGGCTTTTGAGTAGTGATAAGTGAACTTTGCAATGATTAGAATGAAACGCCCACTGGTAAATGGAAATAACTTAGCAATCTTCTTTTCCCACCTTAGTCTTTTGTAGTTTGCTTGTCAAACTTCAGCATTCCTGAATTTGAAGTGCTAGAGAGCCACCCCCTGGGCTGTCATAAATTCATGACTGTGACACCTCTTATGGTGGAGTATTGGGAAAGTGTCATCCAGAGGATGAAACCAAGCTTGTCACAACCCCATTTCCTGCCTATTAACGGGAGAGGCAGAGGGCTCTCCTTTCTACCTTTTCTTAGTTTGTTGTTTACCCGGGCCTCTACAAAGCCTTCAGGCATATCTAACTGAATGGTATTTAATAGATTTTCTCTTGGATCTCCAAACTCAGGAGTAGGGAAGTAACGAAATTCAAACTACGTAGAGAGAAAGTATAATGGAAAAAGAACCAACAATAACACATCCTCTCATAACAGCAACCAGTCCCACAAAGTACCCAGACATAACTGTAATAAAAAATGGATTACCTGTATATGACATGATAAAAAATACAGCAACCACTTAAATTAAAATTAAAAAATTATTACAATAAAAGACACATTCATTGCCATTCATTTTCCTCAAAAGATTCTCCTTTACTTCAAACAGAACTTATCCCGTTGTTCTTGCCACTTTCGGAAGCAGGTCTGGAGTCCTCCTTTGTGAGTGTCTTTTTATGGCTGCCTCCATCTCCTGAACTGATGCAAGAACGTTATGACAATTTTCACAAAATGAAAATATTACAGTGTGTCCTCATCTCCCTTATTACTCCCTAGATCTGCTGTTGGGTGACTTGTAGCTCTTCCTCAAAGTTCAAAAGACCAGGAAAGGTAAATGTTTTGAATCAGTGTAGGATCTGAGGTGGCCATGACAGGGCAGTGGAAGATGCAAAAGAGAATTTCCAGACCTGCTGCAAAAAGTGGCAAGAACAGAAAGTGTGTTCATAGTAAGGGGAGTGTTTCGGGGTTTATGGCAATGTGTCTTTTAACAGTTTTTAAAAATTAAAACAGTTTTTAAAAATTAAAACTCTCCACGTATATTAGACACACACACACACACACACACACACACACACACACACACCCAGTGACTCTGAAACTACTGAAAGGCCTAAAGATTTACCTATGTAAACTGAGAGATGTGCCATGTTTATAAAGTATTGTAACACCTTCCCAAGTTAATCCATAAACTCAATATAATCCGATCAAAAAGTGAGGTTTTTTTTTTTTTTTAAAGCGCCCAAAAAACTGATTCTAAAGTTCATAAATACAAGTGAATGGGCTGGGAAAGCCAAAAAACCCTCATAGCAGGAGAACAGAGGGCTTTCTCTACCGCATATGGAGATACAATTTACGTCCCAGCAATACTGAAGCAGTATTGCAGGAACTGACAAGTCAGGGGGGAAATAAACTGGAGTTAGAGAGAGGAAGTGTGTGTGTGGGGATTGGTGTAGGAGGAAGCACTGCAATTGGTGGAGAAATGATGACTCTTTACAATGGTGTTGGAATAACAGCCACCTAATCAGAGAAAGCTGGAGTTAACCAAGAAACTTTTTCTAGAAAACTAGACTGCAAATGGACTAAGAAGGTACATATATTTAAAAATAAACCCTATATATTATTCAAAATGTCCAGGCACTATATCAAAGATATTCAAATTTACTAAGAATTTGGAGTGCAAATTAAAAGTGACAAGGAGGTCCTGATTTGAAAATCACATGTGGTGAAGATGAAAAACCTGATAATATGGTGGTTTGGCAAGGATTAAGAGAAATGAATACTATTATAGGGACTATACATTATTAAAGCTTCTCCAGAAGGGAGCTGGGCAATAACATCTGTCAAAATAGTTTTTAAGAAGTGCGTGTTCTTTGATAAAGCCATTCCACTTCTGCATGTATTCTCAGGAATGCTCTGGGTGCTGTTTGCAGATGTGCTGTGTGTAATAGCGATCAGCTGGGTAAACCTAGAGGACCCCAGGAGAGAAGCAGTGAAATGCCATACACGACATATGTCCGTTCCATGCAGTCTTTTTTTTTTTTTTTTGTCTTTTTCGTTTTTTATCGGTACCAGGGATCGAAGCATACCATACAGCCTTACAGGAGGCCACAAGGCCTGTAAACACGAACTCTATTGCTTCTGTCTTGTATTTAGGGTATTAATAAACCATACCTTATGTCTGCACCCATGTTACAAATTGTGTGATGTATACAGAGTTCAAAAGTCAGAAATAAACATGGATATGGTAGTATTCAGAGGTATCAAGCCATAGGGGAGGCTGGAAAAGCAAACTGTGCTGTGTCATCCTGTTTATACAAGATGTGCACCTGTATCTTTGTGTGTGTGTTCCTGTATGTAAATGTATGGTCAAGAAGATGACGATGATGTGTGTATTCGTAGGGTTTAGCTCAGGATAGAATAGTGGGAATCCAAGGGTTGGGAGGGCAAAACAGGACCATTGTTTCTCTCTTGCTCTTTTCTATTGGCCCAGTTACTAAAAGCTTGTAACATCAGGCACTTAAGTATTATCAGGTACTTAAACATGTTCCAAAGTGCTGGTGTCCAGAAATATATTGTGAGTTCACACTGTGGCATATCTACAGAAATGGAAAGGTTTTTTTTAATGTCTTTTTGAGACAGGGTCTTACTATGCAGTTCAGGCTGGCCTTGAGCTCACTTTGTAGCCAAGGGTGGTCTTGAACTCACAGTGATCTTCCTGCCTCAGCCTCCCACATGCTGGGATTACAGGCATGTGCCATCACACCTGGCAAGGAAAGATTGTTGTAATCAGCGTGGAGGATGTTTTTACCTTCTGTGGATGTTCCTGAGGGCTCGCTGGGAGTGGCAGAGATTGAGAGAAGGGACATGGTAGTGAGATTTCTGGTTCTTGCTCCACTTCAGTCAGAGCAGCCCGTTTTCATCTGTTTCATAAGTCATGCATGAGATTTGGATCACACCTGAATTGTGAGGCCAGGCAGCTGTTAAAAGTAAGCTCTGAAGTCAGTAACTCTACAGGAGGCAGACGATGGCCTTCACTTTTTTCTGCTTTGAGAATTCCTGGGTTTATTTCTTGGGAAAACCAGTGCAGTAGGTGAAGCCCTAACTCCCAGCAATATAAGGAGGGAACCCTAGACAGCTGAGAGGATTGAAAATGAGAGAGGATGCTCAGAAAAGCCCAGGAAAGGGAGGTGCAGAGAGAGAGAGAGAGAGAGAGAGAGAGAGAGAGAGACAGAGAGAGAGAGAAGGGGAGAGGAGGGGAGGGGAGGGGAGGAGAGGAGAGGAGAGGAGAGGAGAAGAGAAGAGAAAAGAAGAGAAAAGAGAAGAGAAGAGAAGAGAAGAGAAGAGAACCTTTTCTGTTATCTGAGGGCCTGTTTGGTAAGTAGATTTGCACCAGGGTCAGAATAAAACCTTGGGTGAGTGGGGATTTGAGAGTCATGTGAAGATGAAGGTGCCATCCAGGAGAGGGTAGGTTCTGTATCACTAGATGTGTGCAAGTGGAAATTCCTTAGCCACAGTGTTTGTGGCAGGGATTCATTCCAACAGCACCCGAGATCACAGAGTCTCTAAGGTTAATTTCTCCCCCCTAGATACCGCTTCATGCCTAATTAATCCTAGCAATGTGTGAGGCTCTAGAAATGTAGAGGTGATTGAGAGGGGCAAGGTCCCCACTGTTAGTACAAAAGCAAACAAGGCAACAAACAAGTGAGATTTGAAATTTTGAGTGTTGTTCTAAGGGTCATTGAACAAGGCGATATATCAGAGAGGAACCAAAAAGGGGAGGTGCTTTTGGTGGAGACTGAAGAGGTATCCGAGTGGAAACCTGAGGGATGAGCAGGAGCCGCTGAGGCATAGGTCTTCCTGGGAAGTGGGCACAGGATGTAGAAAGAGCATTCAGAAGCTGTTGTAGTATTCAAGGGAGGGGAATTCTGGGGTCTGATTTAAAATATAGTTTAAAATAACTCCCTACATGTAGACCGGTGCAACTACTGTGGAAATCAGAGAGAGTGGAGATTCCTCAAAAAATGAGAATTAGAGGTCCCATTTGACCCAGTTATTCTCCTTTTGAGTATTTTCCCAGGAGAATTAAAAACATCATACCACAGCAATACATTTGTGCCCATGTTCATAGCAGCACAATTTGTAATAGTTAGTTTGGAAACAACCTAAATGCCCATCAGCTGAGGAATGGGTAAAAAAAGATGTGGTACTTTTATACAATGGAGTACTACTCAGCTATGAAGAAGAATAAACTTGAGGCTTTTATAGGTAAATGGAGGCAACTTGAGGCCATACTCATAAGTGAAATAAATCAGACTCTTGTGTGTAAACATCATATTGTCTCCCTAGTGTGAGAAACTGGAAGAATAAATAAGATTCAAAATGTGCAATAGATACTGTGAAAGGGGAAGAAACTGCTCACAAGGAAAGAACAACTGGGATGAGGGGAAAGGAGAAAAGAAGGAAGAGAAAAGAAAAAATATACAAGACATCTAGGATAATCACACTACTAATTTCTATTAGTTCATTGAAAAAAGTTTGTGCTTATCTTGTTTGATCAATTTTTCATGCCTGTATCTTGTAAGCTGAGCAGTTACATTGAAGATAACAGTATGCAATATAATAACCATTGTTAACCCACTATTAGCTTATTTTGAAATTCTGTATCATTGTTTTGATTGTTGTTTTCTCTTTTTGGGATACAGTGATAAATGGGAAGCAGTGACGGCAGCGACACCTAAAGCTGTCACTGGCAGAGAGGAAGCAGAAGCGGGTTTAGGCCTTACTGCTGTGATGCAGAATGCCTCTGCGTTTACTCCACTGGCCCCGCATCGGGTAGCAATGGGAGGCGGCTCGTTTGCAGGTCTCTGAGATACAAGTTCTGATGGAGTCTAGCCGGTCTTACTTAGCCCCCTGTTAGACAGGCAACCAGGGTGGGAGACCAGGATGGGGCGAGTCCTGCATGGCTCGGCTACACCCTCTGCTAGTGCCCAAGTGGAGGAGTAGCTAGGAAGTCCGGAAGCCTAACTGGGCATCATAACTGGCTACGACTTTCACCAGCTGGACAAACTTGGGTGTGTGAAGACTATCTGAGCTTCAGTCTCCTCATCTGTGAAATGAGACTGTTGTGTAACAGGAAATAATCCCCACAACACACTCACCATGGCTGTCTGGCTCTCAGAAAAGAATAAAGGACCGACGCCAAGACCGAAACCTTTGGAAAGATGTATTTTCATGTTGCTTGCTTTGGCTTGCCTTGCATTTTATAGAGGCCCTGAAATGACGTCCCCGATCTTACGTGTGTTCCCTTCCTGCTCCCACTCCCCCTTGCTGCACCTGCTGGTGCCATCCTTACCCTTTTTTCCCCTTTGGGTGGGGCATCAAACTCAGGGCCTCACGCATACCAGGCAGCCGTGCTGCTGCTGAGCTACACGCTGGCTCTTACTCTCTTTTCTAATTGATTTTTCTTTTCTTTTGGCACTACTAAGCACCTTCATTCTCTGGGTCATCCAGTGAAACTGTTCTCTCTGCAAGATTCTGACATGAAGGGTAGCAAGGTCAGGTTGCTACTTTAGCAAAAACTAAAGCCAGCACTTTCACGGTGCCTGGCACATGCTACGTATTCAGGCAGAGCTAGCTGCTGTTCCTGCCGCTTGTTGTTGTTCTCTGTGTCTGGTGCCCTGTGTACACCTCTGCTGTCTCTCTCATCGTGTTGTTGTCTTTGGCTTCTGTGTTCAGTAGACTCCTCAAAAGCGGAGACCTACTATTTACTGCTGCCACATTCTTGCTTGCTTCTCAAACCTTGGGAGGATGATAATTCTCTCCCTCTGGGGCCACATGGCTCCCTTTAGGTCATGAAATATGAGCAGAACTAGTATTTTCCCTTCTAGGTAAGAAGGATTTACTTGCCTGTTGTTAGGGACTGAATGTGGGTGCCCCTCCAAAATTCATATGCTGATTCCCTAACTTCCAGTGTGAATGTTTGGAAATAGAGTCTTTAAGTAGGTAAAATATGGTCATAAGGCTCAGGCCGTCATCTGATGTGATTGGTGTCTTTAGAAGGAGAGGAAGAGATGCTAGAGTTCTGCCTGTCTCTTCGCAGGCATAGAAAAGGTGCCTGGTGAGGACACAGAAGGCAGCTCTCTGCAAGCCAGGAAGAGGATCTCATCAGGAACCAACCCCGTGACATCTTGACCTTGGATTTTTAGCCTCCACACTGCGACAAAATAATTTTCTATTATTTAAGCACACCAGCCTGGTATTTTGTTATGGTAGCTCAAGCTGACTAATATACCAGTGTTCACTGCTTTAACTCATTCTTCCTTTTTACAGCAAATATGAAATCCTATGTTGGTGTGGAAATGCAACAGTCACCCTGGATTCTATTAGATCTGCAGTGGGCTTTGTAGAGAGATAGTTTGTCACTGTGGGAAAACCTGGAACGGAACCCCATCCCTACCACATTCAGCATAAATAGGGACCTTAACGAATGAGGTGGAAAGAATATGTGATTATGGAGAGAACAGGAAACAAAAACAACCAGAAAAGTATTTCCTTACGTTCACATGTGGGGGTTCTTGTCTTACTAGTTTAGTAGTTTGTGTTTTTGTCGTTGTTTTGACACTGGGGAGCGAATGCAGGGCCTCATGCACACAAGGCAAGTGCTTCACCATGAACTACACCCAGCCCGTTGGTTCTTTCAGTGTTTTATAGTCTTTTATAAATGCAGCAATCTTTTCCATTTCTGTAGGCTTCACAGAGGCTCACATGCCTACTGCTCTCTCTGACTATGTGTACTTGTATTAGAGCCTGGTGCGTAGGGACAACTGAGTCTCTGGGGTGTTGCTGTGTGGCATAGCTAGCTGGGGACTCAGGCTCTGGTGGAGAGTTTTGTATGCACACCCCCTGGAGGTCATTTGTAAAGGCTTCTTCCTGAGGTGCCTTTGGGAGGTGGCAGAATCTTTAGGGCAGAGGGTCCAATGAGAGTTTCTCAGCTGGCTGGCACTGTGGTCTCAGAAGTGCTGTCTCTCTGTCTTCCCCTCTCTGGTTAGAGATGTGCTTATTTTGTTTCTGTACAGATTCCCTCCACAATGTACCAACTGCACCATGCATAGGTAGTCCTGCCTTCAAATGTCCCAAACTGTGAGATAAATAAACCTTCTCAGGTAGTTCAGGTATGAGTCTCAGGTATTTCATTGTAGTGATGTGAAGCTGACTAAGGCACCTGGCACCTTGTCTCCTGGTTTAGGACTCTGCCCATTGCCCCTCACTGTCTATATAGAAGGCCGAATCTGAGGGTTGTCATTGCTTAGGCTGTCCCTAATTGCCAGGGGCCTTGGTTACAGTGTCTCTCTGTCTCTGCTATAGGGTACCCTGACCCTTAGCAGGAGAGGCTGGAGAACATTTCCTAACAATGGAAATCATGGGGTTCAAGCCAAAAGATGCCAGTACACACACACATGCACATATGTGCACACACATACACTGTCTGTGCCATAAATTCCAGGTCTATGTCCCCCTGTATTTGCACAATCACATGTATGCCTATACACATGTAGATACTCTTGACACTTGTGTACTAATAGTTAATTATTTGCATATTGAATCAGGTGCTGATGCATTCTCAAATATTATATTCACTGATATTCACACACAGACACATGAATAAAAACAATAAATTTCCTTCATACTTTTCCTTTCATTTCTTTCTTTTTGAGGGCCTTGCCATGTAGTCCAGGCTGGCCCTGAACTTGTGATCCTCCTGTCTCAGCCTATGTTCACTCTTAAGACTGTCACGTATCCCATATCCATATCTCCTCACAGATACACGCACATCCACGTTTATACGTTTATATTCCTAAGCACAGAAATGTACATGCTTCTATCTGCCATTCCACATGGTCTACGTATTTCTCTTTGAGGTTACACATCTACTGCACTGAAATAACCACACTTGTATACCTTGGTCTGTGTGTACCCGCGTGATCCTGCGGTCCCACCCTGGACACACAGATGCTGTGGCATGCACACTCATGCACCCTCACAAACACGTGTGTCCGGACAAGCTGGCTGGTTCCTTCTGGAGTTTAGTTCTAGGTCTTTCTCTCCTGCACTGTCTGAGGGCTGCCCTAGATCAGGAGTCTGTTTCTTCCTCCCTCTAGTGTATTCCTGCTTCCAACAATGACCTTCTGCACACTGCAGGGATTCAGAGTGTCCCTGGGAAGGTCAGCTGAAGGACAGATAGTTTAGCCCTCTGCCTTCTTGGAGGGACTGGATGGGAGCTCCTTGGCTTTGCTGCCACCTCTCTCTGCTGTCCTCTGCCTACTCTGGTGAAGAAACCCAGACCCCAGAAGGCACAGTGAGGCCTGGGGACTCCAGCTGTGTCCAGAGTTTCTCTGTGTCCCTGCAGTTCCTGTGGGACTGACCCAGCCTGGAAGTTTCTGACCCTGGGACTCGGACTTGACTGCTGTGGGTCCTTGATGGGAACGGAGAGGCAGAGTCCTGGGCTGTGTGCACCTCTTTTAGCTGTGTATGTACGGACAAGCACAGTCCTCTATGGCCTGTTTTTCTGCCAGCTCTAACTCCCTGTAATGAAAGGAGAAAAGCCATGGCTAGATTATCCCAAAAGTCTAGGAGATAAATTTTTACGTTTGGCTCAGGATAAATTTTTACGTTTGGACCAGGTAATTTGGGATGAGCAAGATCTGAGCTCCAATCCTATTTCTGTCACTTATTAGCTGTGTCCTTAGGTAAACAGCCTGACCTTTCTGGTCCATAGTTTCCTCCACTGTATGCTAGGGAGAGCTCTTTGTCCCCAGGATTGCTGTGTGACGTGTCCAGGCATGCTCTCACAGTGCCTGGCATGCAAGAGTGTCTGAAGTGTTCTTCCAGAATAAGCTGTTTTTCCTGGCAGAGGCTCCTACTAGGAGCCCAGTTTTGCTTCCCACATGCACTCTGAGTGACACGGAAAGAGGTGTGGTTAAGACAGTGGCCAGGGATTTGGTGGTGACAGGGGAGGAAGAAGGTGACAAGAGGGGACCCTTGGCTCCCACAGAGAGCGTCAGGCCTCCAGCCCATCTGCCTCCTGCTGTGTGACCTTGCTCAAGTGGCTTTACCTGTCAGCCATCAGATTCCCTCTCTGTAGAGCAAGGGCAGGACTGGGCCATTTCTAAAAAATTTCCTAGACCCGAGGTAGTGGGGGTTCCTCCCCTAAATCAACCATCTGTAAAATAAAACAAATACACAGATAGTTAAGAAGATAATTAAGCAGGAATATGGACCGTGCCTGCAGGAAAGCAGCAAAGTCTGCCCTGCGTTGGATTTCCTTCAGTAAACAGGGAATGGGTGACCCCACTGCGGGCTGCCCCAGCCAAGCCTCTCACTGGGAGCCTTCTGCCCTTCGAGGGGCTCGCTCCTCCTGCCTTCATCATTTCCCTGGGGTGGCCAAGCTGGCCTTGTCTGGGGTTGGGTTTCCACTGCTGCTGACACTTAGGTTGTTACATGTGCAGTGTAGGTCCCAGGCCACCCGTCTCTCAAGTCAGTGCTCTGGTGTGGGGCCACATGGTGCAGGAGTAACTGTCGTCTGCGGGTTGAGAGGCTGGAGCTTTCTCCTGCTGGTTGCTCACTGGCCCTGTGGTATTCTCTTTCCTGGTCTTAGTTTCCTGCTCTGTAAAATGGGGAGAGCGGCACGAGCTGTGCCTGCTCCACCGAGTGGTGACTGAGACCGAGCCGTCGGTGAACATGAAAATGTGTGGGGGAGGACGGGTGGTACTCAGTGAGCAGAGCTGACTCCCATTGCTGCTACGCCTTGTTTCAGACACCGGGCTTAGCCCTTTTCACACTATGTGTCTGAATCCTCGCGACAGGCTGTGAGGTGGATGCTACTGCTTCCGTTACCTTGCCCAAGTTCCCGGAGCTGTACTGTCTGTGTGGAAAGCTGCTAAGTCAGGAGAGTGGGACAGAAGATGAGGGAGGAGAACGCAAAACCAAGGCTCAGGGAAGTCCAGGGACTGTTTAAGAGCACACAGCTACTCAGTGACTGTGTTGCAGCTTCAGTGGCCCAAATCACCTTCAGGTCATCATGAGCACTATTGCCATCACCATCATCACCATCACCATCACCACCATCACCATCCCATCCCCCATCATCATTGCCATTGCCTTCATCACCATCACCATCACCATCACCATCATCATCATCATCTCCACCATCACCATCACCATCAAGACCATGTAGCAAGCAGGGAACTTACTGCGATAAACAGTTGCTTGTACAAAACACATTTAATGACTAGTGTTTTACAGATGAAGAAACTGAGGCATAAAGACATGTAGCAAGAAATCAATGGTTTAGAGGACTTTAAGGCAGTAGTGTATACAGGACTTGACAGTAGCATAACTAGGCTTCTCACTCTGCTTCTAAGGTTAACTTTAGCCCGAACTGATTTTTTTCACAAGATGCCTTGTTTCCTTCAAGTAAGTACAATTGATGTGTGTGTATGTGTGTATTTATTTATGTTTTTTTGTGGTATGGTGGTATTGGGGATTGAGCCCAGGGCCCACTACTACCAAGATATACCAGCTCTTTTTATTCTGTTATTTTAAGTCAGGGTCATGCTAAATTGTACAGCTGCACAGGCTGGTCCTAGACTCATTATCTTTCTGCCTCAGCCTCCCAAATAGCTGGGATTATAGGTGTGCACCACCGCACTCACAACTATTAACTTTTTTCAAGAACTGAGAAAAATTTCTCATAGACTATTCACCCATTGTAGAAATTTAAAACATATAGAAATATTGACAGACTGAAATAAGAATTACCTTCAAGTCTATGAGTCAGGGTTAATTGCTGCTAACATTTACCAATCTCTGCTGTGTAGTCCTTTTCTAGTGTAATTGTTTTAAACCTTTTAATCATAGAAGATTTTAAACACATTCAAAAATAGAGCAAATAGTACAATCCATGCAGTATATCATTTTGGCTTCTGTAGCCATCAGTCTTCTGCAACCTTTCAGTTGAATTTGAAACCATTTTATTGTAATCTAAAAATGTAGCCTGGTGAATAACTGTGGGGGATCTGTGCTCCCATGTTAACCCTTGCAGCCACTGCCAATGCTGGGTCTTTATACACAGCACTGAACAAGACAGTAGACACCCTGGAGCCCCGAGGTACAGCTCCAGAGAGCCCACAGAAGCACCAGCCCCTCCACCTCCTTGGGGAAGACCGAGGCAGTAATAAATATTTCAGGGAGGCAGCCATCCTCAGCAGGAAGCAGCGGCTTGTATTTTCACTCACTCACCATGGTTGTCTCAGCAATGGAGCCAAAGCTGTTGATGAAAATGTTGCAGCTCACATTCACGGGCGGACCTGCCAATCAAGAGAGATTCACCCCTTAGAGAGACATCACAGGCTGGGACCCACCCCTGGAGCTGACCTCCGGGAGGGATCCCCCTGCTGGAGCCGCCTCCTGCTCGCCCCCACCCCACTCCCAAACACCCTGGATTCCCAGCTTCCATTTACCATCCCTACACCAGGTTCCCTCATCCGCAGGTGAGCAGCAGGTACACAACACCAGAGGCCAAGCTGAGATGTACTTTCATTAGCGCAGGAAGATTCATCATCCTGCCATATGGTTGAAATCTCTTCCCCAAGTCCCATCGGCTGCCTCCTAATTTGTATCTGAAATATATTTCTGGCTACAACATTTGGAAGCCATCTTGGGAATTGCGAGGAACAGCCAGTTCCTGGCCTTGAACTTATGAACTAAGAAAGATTCGTGAAAGGGCCATGATGGGAATTACCAGCTCAGGAGTCCAGAGGGACCCTCAAGGAAAGTCCACACTGGTCTTTGTTAAGTATTGACCGGGCCAGTTTTTTTTTTTAATCTTCCTGCAAAGGTTAGGAAGGAAGTGGAGGAGTATTTGCTGCTTTGTTACCTTGTTGCGGGGTGGGGGAGGGGGGCGGCGGCAGGGGGACACTGTCTAGTGGAAGTGCCATGTCTCTTCATTTTATCCTATTAATTAAGGCAGTTAACATTGACCAAGCATTGCAGGGTTCCCTCCTGTGCTGAAAGTATCACTAACATTACCTCCTAGCCTCTCTACAGCTCTGAAAAGGTATGGTGATCACCTTGCTTTTGCAAATGAAGCAAGAGAGGCACAGAGAAGTTAAATGATTTGTTCAGGGCTGCACTGATAGAAGATGGTTGAGGCAGGGTCTGAATTTAGATTTGTCTAGTTTTAATTATCTTAATCTGATTATCTTAATGGCTACACTGTGGGAAAGATTCAGAGGAGGAAGAGGCAGCTCCTTGTCCCTTAGAGCAGGACCCACAGGAGGGAGTAACTGGAGGGAACTGTAAGATCCCCAGGGCAACCATAGGAAGCAGTGGCGTCCAGATGAGGAAGGTGCTGACAGGAAAGTGCTCACAGAGTGATGACTTGGCGCTGGCTTGCATGTGGTCAGGACTTGATAACAGGTCACACCCTCATGGAGATTGTCATTTGTGAGTTTTCTTAGGTCCAGTTTCTTGTGGAGCCCCGTGAGGGACAGAGGTAGATGGGAATAATTACTGTTCCTGTTTCACCAGTGACCCTAGAGAGTTTTATGGGCTTACTCAGGCTCATTTAGCTGCAAGAGGGTAGAACCAAGGTTTGCTAATTGTGGAAAGAAAAGAGTAGCTATCATTATACCCTCTGTAATACACTCCATTTTATCTTTCTTTAAAAAGGTCCCCCAGGCATGCACCCAAACTCAGCTAAGATTTTCTTTCTTTCTTTTTTTTTTTTCTCTCTAGAAATCTTGGTGGATAAGAGAGGACTTAGTCTTGGGGTAAGAATCTAGGGTTTTTCTCCTAAGGAGGTTCGAGTTCTTTGGGGTTAGATGTAACATCAGTGCTTCCTGGCTGCTTGATCTTGTGGATGCATCACCTTTGTGTGTGTGTGTGTGTGTGTGTGTGTGTGTGTGTGTGTGTTACTGGAGACTGAACCCAAGGCTTTCACACTGAACTACATCTTCACCCTTTTGTAAAACTTTGAGACAGGATCTCTCTAAGTTGTTAAGTTGCCCAGGCTGAGCTTGAACTTTTGATTTCGCTGCCTCAGCTTCCTAGAGGATTGTAGGCATGCGCCCCTATGTCCAGCTCACCTCTTGTGTTTTGTGGGTCTTAGTTCCTCAGTCATTTCCTCTCCCATGGAGGGACAATAGCTCTTGACCTAGGCAGTCATTCTTAGCTCTGGTTCTTTACATTCTGCTATGGAAATGATCCATGTCAAATCTATTTGAATTTTAGGGTTCTAAGCTTTCAGAGCTGGAAGGGTTCCTTACAAGTCACTTCATTCACTGGTTGCCCAACCAGGGTGCAGACGAGGCTATTTGCAGCGGAATCACCTGGAAAATGTTAAATCACAGATTCCTTGGCTGGACCCTGCACAAAGTGATCTCAGATCTCTGGTCATTAGCCCAGAGTGTAGTGTTTACTGGGCTGCACAGCCAGGTTGGGGGATCCCTGCCTTAGACCAGTTTCCCTTGTGAGGCTGAGGACATGAACATCTCTGGCCGTGAGGAATTCATTGTGCTGCCGGGAGCAGCCTTTTCTGTGGCCCAGCAGCGCTCTGTGTTAACAAATTGCTTCCGTATGCTGAGTGGAAATCTGCCTCATTGTCATTTCCACCTAAATAAACAAAAGGCTTATTTTTTTCGCCCTCATTTAGCGTTGGTCTCAAATTTTTCTTTTCGTTTAGCCTCATACCATTAAGAGGCTCCAAAGAGTTACTGCTGTGCCTCCGAATGAGGGGCGCGGGTCCCCAGCCCAGCCTGCAAGTGTCTGGTGCTGTGACTCTCATATAAATTAGATCCTGATTTATGTGTGAGAGATGGCGTCAGCCAAAGGGACCCCATAGGGAGGCACGGTTTGTTGATATAAATCTGAAATTAAATTATCTTGAGAAAATTACAATCCGGCTGCCTTTGGCAGCAGGGATAATGTATATATCTCATTAAATATTAAAGTTTAATTTTGATGTTGGGTCTGTGTTTGCATTGAGCTGTACCCCTGATCCAGAGAGGCATTGTAATATGTAAAGTCTTAGAAAAGACGCAGGATGAGTGCTCGGAGGATGGAACCCCATTGAGTCATTTCACAGATGCTGAAGTGGAGATCCAGGTGCGGTCAGGATTTATTCAGGGCCACACACATCAGGTTTGTAGCAGCTCCTGCCTTCCAAGTTATAATTGGCATTGGTTCTGCTCAGCAGGTGCCGCCTGCAGGTCCTGGCCACCCTTACCTTCAGGAGGGGTCAGGAGCAGGAAAATCTCTGGTGTCTGAGGAAGCTGCTGAGTGATTAATTGTGAGGCTTTCAGACAGTGGTAACCTCTACCTTTGTGCTGGGGTCGCTGGAGGCCTGACCTGCAGGCCTTTTCAGGAGCACTGTGATTTGTTTGTGGCTCTTGAGAATCTTTGTGCCCCAATGGAATTGTGAAAGGAGTCATGGGATTTAAGGGGGCAGATATCTTTTCTTGCAGACCTTCTACCCCTTACCACAAAGCAGACCCTTTTCCTGGCTCTTGGAATGAGGTACAGGAAGCTGCATCTTACTTCAAGTCAGGAGGGGGCCAAAGAGGTTAGAGTCTGTGTGGGAGAAGTCCATGAGGTTATCTGCTCTGCAGATCTGGGGTCTGAGTACCTTGAATATGGGGAGGGGAAGGGCCCTGATTCAGTGGTCTGAATTAAATTTTTTCTTAAAATAATGTCCACTGCTAGCTGGGGGTGGGGGCACATGTCTGTAAGCCCAGTACTCTGGAAGCCTGAGGCAGGAGGACTGCAAGTTCAAGCCCAGTCTGGGCAACTCAGTAACTTAGTGAAACTCTGTCTCAAAATAAAAATAAAAAGGACTGTGGATAGTTCAGGTACAAAATCTTGGATTCCATCTCTGATCACCACCAAATAAAACCAAACCAAACTTAACTAAAATCCATTGCTGTGTAAGTAAGCAAATAAATAAACAAGCATTAGATAGACAAATGGAGTCAGAGTAACTGGGCTAAAAATCCCTGGTCAGAGAGTCCTTGGTCACCAGGCATGGTGGTGTATGCCTGTAATCCCAACACTCAGGAGGCAGAGGCAGGATTGCTGGGAGTTCAAGACCAATTTGGGTTATACAGTGGAGCCTTGTTTCTCTCTCTCTCTCTCAAAACAAAACAAAACAAAACAAAACAAAACAAAAAAGTTCCTGGTCTTTGCAGCCTTGGTTTGGTAGTCATTTAACAGTCAGTGTGTTTGCTAGCTGTTATTGGTGTCTGGATGTTCCCCTAAAGCCTCATGCAGTCATGGGGGTGGGTGGGCCTTTTGAAGGTGGCTGAGCCTAGTGTTTGTCATTGATTCTTTGTCTAGTGCTAGGACTGGCAATGTGAGTGCTGCACCTACCAGGGTGGGTAACCCACATACAGTGTAAGAGAGGGAAGGAGGCCTACTTTCCCTTTTTGCTCTTGTTGCTTTTGCTGTCTTTTGCTGCCCTTGAACTGTGCTCCTGTGCCATGTCATCCTGCCTTGGAGCCAGCTGGTTATGGACTGAAACGTCCACAAACTGTGGGCTAAATACACCTTTCTTTCCTTAATTTTGGGTGTTGGGTGTTTTGTCCCAGCAACAAGAGAAAAGTAACCAAGATGCTGGCTCATTTGTTCATTCATTTATGAAAGGTTAGTTGAGGGCTTTTTATGCACCAGGTTGGGTGGTGTGCACAGAGGATAACTAGGATATGAACCACAGGTACATCCACATGTGGCATATGAGTGAGGCTTCCTTGGAAGAGCAAGGTTTGGCGCCTCTGCTCAGGATGAAGTTCTGAGAGGGCCCACCACGGGGCGTAGTGGGCTGAAATGCCTATAACAAATCTGCTTGGCTTGGAGGATCCAATGTGGTGGCTGAGAGCCCTAACCAGTTCTTGAACAAGTTTGGTTTAGCTGATGGTGCTTTTAAAAGATGTGATTGTGATTCTAGTTTGCAAATGTTCATGCAGAACCTCGATTTAAGTCTATCCTTAGAAGGCCTGGCTACCAGGGCTGCGTTCCCTCCCGGCAGCCATTGGCAGGAGCTGAGAAGTAGTGGCCCTTAGCGGGGTGCTGTGTTTCCTGTTTTTGTCCTCTTAGCCCCATCCCACTGCATTCATGGACCCTACACACGTGGCCTCTCTGGCTATTTGAGATTGTGACTCTGGCAAAGGTTATATGTCAAATGCTGTGAAAGTGACTTTGGTCTTGACTTTCCTGTCTCTGGAGGAACCACAGTTCATGCCATCGATGATGGAGATCTGGGCACAGAGGCCCGGGAGGTTTCCCCGAGCACAGACCCTGGCGAGTCTCCTAGGTCCAAAGCTCACAGATTGTGGGGAGCACACTCAGAAGGGGACTCGGAGGCATACGTTATGAAGCTGCTGCCAGCTGCCATGTCCCTTGTTGGCTGCTGGGCTTGAGCCAAAGGGACCGTGAAGAAGGGCTTCAAAAATCAGTAACTGATGTGGAATTGGCTGTGGGCCCTTGGAGTAGGATTTTGTTTGTGTTTTTGAGACATGGTCTTGCTATCTAGTCTAAATAGGCCTTGAACTCACTATGTAGGCTAGCCTTGAATTCATGAGAATCCTTCTGCTTCAGCCTCTCGAGTGCAGGGATTACAGGCTTATGTCTTAACATGGCAACTCTGGACGTTGCCCAGGATTGTAAGACACTGATAACCTTCTAAGGCATCAGTGGGCACTGAGGCCAGGCCTCCCTCATTCTAGACACTCAGAGCTTACAGGGCCACGAGGGCAAAATGACTCTGGATTAGGGTCTGTGATCTAGCAAACCATGGGGCATGTCTGGCTCGTGAACACATCTTATTTGAATTTCTGTGTGTTGAATGAGGAAGTTTCATGTACACTTTGATGACTAGCTTTTCTTTTCTATTTTTTTTTTAACTGAGGATTGAACTTACAATGTCACACCTGCCAGGCATGTGCTTTGCAGCTGAGCTAAATCTCTGGTTCTGATGTCTGGCTTTTCTTGGAATTCTTGATGATCTGACAACAGAGACCCTGTATTCCTACAAGGCCCTGTGGGTTATGGCATGGAGGAGGCTTCCGCGTTCGAAGAAGCTGGTACTTTTTTTTTTTTCTGGTGCCCCATTTTATCCATGGTCTCTACCATTCCCTATTGTCTCGCTTTTGCCCTACCTGACTCATTTAAGTTCCTTCTTAACCCTGGGGGATTAACCTTGAAATTGTGATTCTGATCTCGATGAGATATCTTCAGAATTATTTGTTAATCTTGAATGGGAAGCCCCTTATCAAAACAAAAATGGGGCTGCTTGGGGAGAAGTGGAGGAAGAATTGCTCATTGTCCCTTTTGGGGCACCAAGTAGAAACCCCGCAATTCCAGGAAGGTTATATTTAAACACTGTGGGTGTAGCCAAGCCCAGCACTGCAGAGCTGAGGAATTGAGGGTCCAGAGAGAGGGAAAGGCTGATCCAAGCTCATAGAGTATGCCCACAATCAAGCCGAGACCCGAATCTACTATATCATGCCTTCCGTCCATCCTCTTGTCGATTATACCAGAGGGAGCAAGTTGGTCTTGATTCACTTACAGATTCCAATCAACTAAAGGTACTGTGGAGTTGGAGCCTCTGAGGCTTTGTCTCAGCTTGGTGGGAGAAAACATTGAGCTGATAAGCACTGCTGGCCTTGGAATCCATGCCATGTACACACAGTACCACACTGTTTGCTTCTATAACCTGGGAAAGCATTTTCCAATGGATAGAAGGGAATGTTTTTTTCTCTACCTTTAAAATTGGGCCTGATCCTGGCATCGTATCCGGAAGTTCTCCCCATGAGCTTATCCAGGAAATCTGAGGGTGACATGGACTTGGGAGCAGAGCGAGCGGCTTCGGCCTCCTTGGAAGCAGCGAGGCTAAGGGACAGAGGAAAGCAAAGGGTTAATGATGGCTCCTTTTCATGCTGTGATTGGGTCCTGGCCTTGTCCATCTGCTGCAGAGCTGCCAGAGTGTTCTCTCTGGAGGAATGGGTCAGGGGGGTCCTTAATGAGCAGAGGCCTGGGCTAAAGTGTTTATCCAGCTCCCATACAAGCCAGCTTGGGATCCCGGCAGGCAGCCAAGGGCCTGACAAGACTGAGAAACCACTGAGTCCTTGAAGGCTTTGTGTCTGGGGTTTGAGGTCATCACTCTCCTCCTGAGAGAGGAGAGTGAGGGTGAACCCTCCTTACCTCCTCCCTGGAAGAGCAGGGTTAACCCTCTGGTAGAGTCAGCCCTGAGGTTTGGGTACCTGCACATGGTAGGTCCAGGAAATAATTTGGCCAGAAGTAACTTTACAGTAGAAACCACCCAGCATTTTCTCAAGGATTCTCTTCAGAATCAGCCATGGATTAAACAAACAAAACAAAACAAAAAATTTCCAGAGCCAAATGTATTTGGCATATAAATTTAACCAGACATGCTCACTTTGAATCTCTCTGGAACCTTTCACAAGCTCATATTCTCATGGGTTTGGGGGGCTATGGTCTCACGAAACATCTGCTTTAGAAAACGCTCAGTTGGGATTGTTGAGGCCCAGCCAGTGGAAGGGAACAACAGAAGCCCTAGAGTTATGATTGGTGGTTTCTGCCACTTTGTACAAATCACTGTGTGCACTTCACACACCAACAAAGTGGTCCCAGATCCTCATTCACACCAATATGTATCACGAATGTCTATGAACAGTGACTCCTCCCCTCCCGCCCACACTCTCAAAGGCACAGGGCTTTCAGTTGTCACCACGAGAGGCTGCAGGGTTGAGGATCCACCGCTGGGTCTTATGGGCCCCTGAGAATTCCCAACCCTGCATTGATGCTCGAGAGGTAGCCGGAGCTGTGTGCCATGCTGCCCTGCACTCCGGTGGCTGATATGTGGGAGGAAGTGGATGCTTGGTGGGAGAGGAGTGTGAATCTGGGTGTGTTTGTCAGAGAGAAGCTTCTGCCCAGGCACTGTGCTCCCTCCCCAGGGTGTGTACTCAGCTTCCCCTGCCCTTCGCCTCTGCGCTTTTCCTGAGCCCATCCGCTGTTAATTGTCAAGTGACCTGCTCCGAAGGCTGACTCCCACATCCACTCCATCTGCATGTCTCCTTTCAAAACCTTTTCCTCAGTGACCAACATCTGCAGAACGCGTCCTGTTGGTGTCTTGTCTGTACCACTCATTTACCTTCCAGGATAGATGCTGTGCTTTCTTTCCCATGACGCCTTTCCAGATCCCAGGGACCCCAGACAACACCTGTGTGTCTCTGGGCGTCAACAAGCCTGGGGGCCATCACCTGGCCTTGTCCTGTTCTTTGCTTCCACCCCTTCTGGGCCATGAGCCAGGCCGCTGTGTGATGTGCTTTTCAAGCAGGGATCCTGCTGGTTTTTATTTGTTTACTTATTTATTGTTTGTTTGTTCTCTTAATCCTCTACTGTGTGTGCCATGGTGCCCCAGACTTGATTGGTGCTTGGCGATAGCATAGTGAGTGAGTGAATAAATAATATGCGACTTTATTTAATCAATTATCCTGGCTTGTACGAAGTGATCATAAATATTTATGTATAGACTAGCAATTTAGAATCAGATATTATAAAAGCCATTGCCAGAACCTGGCGTTTCTTTGCCGGTCTGGAAGGTATTCCAGGATTGCTAACACACTCCGGTTGGTAATCTGAAGAAGCCTCACTCGTGTTGGAAGGAGCTGCTTTTGATGGCGTGGGTTAGGAATAAGCACACTGCTGGTTTGTATGTGTGCAGCTGTGGGTGTCGGAGGGTTTCCGTGACGTGGGTAGACTTCTACGTGTGACGTATGTGTGTGTCATGTATACGGATGAATGTGTGTGTAAGGGGTGTGTGCTGGGATTACAGTGTGCACCAAGAGGTTTGTGGAAGTGGAGCAAGTTTGTTACATAGATTAGTGTGTGCGGCCGGGGACATAGCCCAGTGGCACAGCACCTGCTTGGCAAGCATGAGGCCCTGAGTTTGATTCCTGGTACCAAAAAATAAAATTAGATTCTTAGATTAGTGTGTACAGAAATGTGAATACTTGTGTTTGTGGCAAGCACGGCATTTGATATGGGGATTTTTTTTGTGTATGTGGGGTGTACATATACTTGTGGTAGAAGGTGTGAATATAAAATGCCTTTGTGAAGTATGTTTGTGGTATGTATTTGCATGTATTTATTTTTGATCTGTATGAGGAGATATATAGAATAGTGCAAAAGAGGAGAAGAACAGAAGAATTGGAATCCATCCTCTGTTGGTCATTTATTAGCTGCATCAAGTTATTTAAGTCTTTCTGAAGTTTAGTTTGCTGGACTATCAGATTAGTTTTTACAAGGAGTTGCTGGGATAGCACAGGTGAAAATTCCTGGATCAGTTTTTGGAGTACAGGAGGCACTCATTCTGTTATTTTCACCTTGCAGTGCGTGTGTATGTGCGTGCATGATTGTATGTGTGAGTGTGCACACACATGTGTGTTTGTGTGTGTGTATAGCAGTTCACAGCCTGAAGAGTAGTTTCACCTTGTCTCACACTGCTTTAGGCTGTACCACAGAGCTGGCATGGCATGATGGTCTTTCCAGGTGCTGTCCATGGCACCATCAAGACCACGGTCCCAGCCTCAACCCCTGTCAGGTGTAAACTCATGATTGCTTCGTGCTCTGTTGTGGGCAGAGGCGAGTGACATGCAAATTTTCAGCACTGTCGTCCTGTTCCAGGCCCTCTCTAGGAATGGCAGGCACGAAGTTCCACAAGCTCCCTTTTCACACAACTCTGCCTTTTCCTAATAGGATCTGGGGATGTGGTCCTCCCTCCCCAGCCACTTGAGCTCACACACCATTGCTCGGCCCTCAGGCCTCTTTCATAAGCCCGAATCCTATTAGGCGGTACAGTGGGAGGATGAATTTGCCCCAAATTATTCCCTACCACTCGCTATGAGTGTAGAGTGCCATTTAATAGTAGAATCCTCCCCAAAGCCAGCGTGTCCTCTGCCTAGTCTAGGTCTCTGCAAGGTATCTGCATTTAGTCTCGTGTCCATTGCTTCACTCAAAACCCAGCGCTGAGCTGAACTAGAGGCAACCAAAACTCTGAAAGGTTGAGTAACTGCCTTCAGGTCACACAGCAGCTTCTGGGAGAAGGGATTAGAACTTTGATTTCAAGAATTGATGCATACAGATGCCACAACATTTGAAAAAGCCCTTTGTAAATGGTGAAGAGTGTACATCAGGATGGTTTCTATTACTGTTTTGTGTTTGACACTTATAACATATGCCAAGAAAACTAGAACATGCGTCTGACTTCTAGTGACCCCGACATGCACACTGTGGAATTTACTGCACTTAAAAACAGAAGATCTCATGTGGATTATCAAACAACCCTCTGTTGTCTCAAAGGATTCAGATGGAAGTTCCTTTAAAAGTCTCATGTCCAGTCTCTCCCCATATTGTTTACTGTAGCTTTTCACTTTCATAAGTTTTGCCCTGTGTGTGTTTTACATCTACACTGATCTGGAGTCTGAGGCCTTCCCTAGGTCACAGCGGAAGATCAGCAGCATTGAGAGGCATCAGAGACTTAGCAGGACCTCTGCGTTGAAGGCAATTGGCACAATATTAAGTCAGTGTTACTGTGTGTTTTCAGCAGCAGCCAATCACACCGCCCTTCCTCACAGCCCCAGTCCAGAGATTCCTTTAATTTTCCTCAATACAAAAGCTCCATTCATTTTTATGCCAAAATAGCCCTTTTCCTCCACTTGATAATCCTTGTACATTTCTGCCTATATTTAGACAGTACAATTTGCACAGGATTATTTTAAGCCCCTCACCCCTCCAGGGGATCTGCGCTGGGCGCATCTGGGTAGAGCAAATACGCCCTGGGGAGCTCCTGATGCGTGTTTGGAGCTGTCACTTTGAAGGACTTAAGGCTTTGTTCGTGGACTGTGAGTTACTGGACAGAGAAGCTGGGAATGAATCTGAGAGGTGAAATCCTCAATCATTAGGATTTTCTGACCTTGCCAAAGTATTAGGAAATGATGCAAATTGTTTCAGGGATTACCGAATGTTATGGGTGGATCAGACTTTGTTGAGACAGATTTGATTAACAGTAGTTTTCAGAAGGTCAGTGAGGTCTTTGGGGATAAAGTTTTCTGCTCCCCTCACTGAAGGTGAATGGTTTATGGTGTCTTCAGTGACAGAATATGTGAGATATCTATCAATTTTGACCTGGGATCTGTTACACTAAGAGCCTTTGGTACTTAGAGGACCTGTTGTGACTATCAGTGGCACAGGAGATGGAAATGTCCAGAAGTAAAGTTCAGTGGAGGGCTAACAGCAGGGTGATATCACAAAGATCGGGCCATGGCCTTTGGCTCTTGACATTTAGTCTCCCAAGATAAAAAGTGAGGGTACTAGGGAAATCCCTTAAGGGTCCTCCAGCCCTAGGCCTTCCTTTTATGAATCTATAACATTCCCTGCTTTCATGCATTGAGCTTGGGAATGAATTTGTCTGGACTACTTCGAGAGAAAATGAGTATGTTTGTCTTCCCCAAAGACAAGAAAAGCTGGATGGTTCTTCCCATCCAGTATCAAGACTTCTCTCCAGTGGGCTGAAGTGCTTCTCAAGGGTTTGTTGGAAGAAAGACAAGATCAATGATGCTCAGATTCTCATTCTTCAGTTACAACATCAATTGGAAATAAGGAATCAATATGCAACCATCAATCTGAATTTTAAATGACCGATGCTTGGCAATAAGACTGGGGAGAAATGATTTTGTTTATACTTTGCATGGTACAGCACACTCAAGAACACCCTGACAGATGCCACCTCCCCAGCTCACTGTAGGCACAGAAGTTGTGGAAGCCAAGGTACGAAAAGGGGTGCATGGGCAAGAAGTGATAGGAGAGGAATTGAGAAGCCAGGACAGCCAAGGGAGGGCCTTGCAGGGCTGGAGCAGGAAGGCAGAGGTGTAGACTGAAAAGGAGAAGGATCCAGGCATGGGGAGAGGAAGAGGAAGGGCTGCACACCCCTCCAGTTGAACTGGAGATTGGGTACCCACGTGTGGCTGGTAGCAGGGTGGGAGAGTCTGAGAGAGAGAGTGGGACAAGACAACTTTTGTATCAACACTTGAAGGTTGGTGCAGAGTTGTCTTGGTGAAATGAGACGGAAGTGTTTTGGGCAGAGGAGCAGCTTCTGTAAATGTAGAGGTGAGAGAGCTGGAGAAAGTAAAAGAAGAGTAGTGTGTGTACAAGGAGGGAGAGCAGCAAGGAGAGAGACAGAGAGAGACAGAGAGAGACACAGAGAGAGAGCATGTAAGATTAAGAATGAACATTTAGGTCCATTGGGTTAGCGTCAGCATGGTTGGGACTCCCAGTGTGTGTCCTTTCGATGGGTCTGAGAGTTCAGGGAAAGTAATCTTTCTCAACCCCTTTGCAGTAGTAGTAATAAGTCCAACTTCTCAGTTCTCTGGTTCAGCTGAATTGTGGTTTGGCCAAGCCTGGAAAATGTGGCTTCTAAAGACATCTTCATACTGTGGGTGTGCTTGGTTTCCAGACAGTTTGTTCCAGCTTGGGCCACAATAGTCCCTTTGTCTTGGTGAGGAGTTAACCCAGTGAGCTGGTATTTATTCAGGGTAGAGGGTACCTGGCTTCGTGCTCAGAGGCTGACAAGGGGCCTCTGTAGGTCTCCGAGGGCATTGGCTTAGTGTGTAGGCAGAAAGGTCCCTCTGAGGAGCAGAGTGGTGCAATAAGGCAGGAGCTAGGAAACCTGGGTGTCAGCTTTGCTGTCTCTCACTTTCCCTGAGGTCTTTGGTTTCAGTCTTTCCTAGCTCGTCCGCAGTTCTGGATTAGATCAGACCTGAAACATGTTCACCTTGAGTGCTGATATCATCTAGCAGGTGGTGGTGGATGCTTGGAGAATTCCTCGGCTGACACAGCAGGAAGGAGTAGGAGCACAGATTGTCACTTCCTGCTGGAGTCATGAGTGGCAGCTTTTCTGATTTCTCTGAGCCCTCTTGTTTTAAAATCCTGTGATCCTTATGATTTATTGCGTAAGGCACACAGTGGTGATCACAGATGGTGACATCACTGCCTACTGCTGAAAGCTCTCCTTGTGGGTGAGTCTTGTGTCTGGTGAACAGTAGCAGTACGAGTCAGTTGTTGAATAGCCTTTGCATTCTTATCATCTACCCATCAGTGCATAGTACGTTATGTACCTTAGCAGTTACTATAAGAAGCTGCCACCTAGCTGGGTGGCCAGTCTGAGAGGGTTAAAGGAGAGAGGGAGTCTTCTGGGGCAGGCAAGGGATTAATGAGGGGGAAACTTCTGAGTCTTATTAATTTCAGTCTCTGTGTACTTTTAGAAAACCCCAACATTTGCCATTGTGTGAGTTGTGCTTTGCAGGAAGAGGCTTTCCTTGGGCCTGTGGCCATCTTTGGGAGAGAGGTGGAGGCCAGGGGCAGAGAAGGGGCTCACTGAGCTTGGCAGCCCTTGGCCTCACGCACTGACCTGGTTTCTCTTTCCTGATGCTGACGCCAGGCGACATGGAGGTTGCTGTACATCCTGGGCTTTGCCGGTCACCCTCAGCGTTGCCTCGGTTTCATCATCAGGGGAGCATCTGGCTTCCCCCAGCCAGCTGTGCAATTCTGATTTTATTTGATTGCGGTAAGGGGCTTAGGCTGAGGGGGGTAGTGCCTGACATTTTATTACTCTCACTTCATGATCTGCTAAGCACCTCTGGGAGCTGAATGTCACAGTGGGCATGCACCAAACCCAGTTCTCTCCAGATCTTCATTTCTCTGGGGGGAGCCCTCCTCTCCCCTTGTAGATGGGGCCTCTGAGGCATGGCTTTCACAAGCTTGCTTCCAGCCTCTTTATAAACATTGTTTGCATAAAGCACAGAGTCTGCATGGTCAGGCTCAGTAAATATTTGTGGACTGGATGATACACGCCTTGTCATTCCAGGGGAAGTTTCATTTAGCTGGGTAGCCGTTTTGCATTTGTGATACAATTATTTGGTTGGAGTACAAAAAACAAAAAACCAAAACCAAACAAACAAAACCAAAAACAAACTGAACTCTGGCCCTAGGACCCCTTGTCAGCCCCTAGAGAAAATTCTCGATGTCCCCTAGAAAATCCAGGGTAGGAAAGGGGGAAGCACTCCGGCCCCAAGAACCCTTCCCATGGAGTGACTTGGGCAACTG
This sequence comes from Cavia porcellus, assembly GCF_034190915.1. Classification (NCBI taxonomy): domain Eukaryota; kingdom Metazoa; phylum Chordata; class Mammalia; order Rodentia; family Caviidae; genus Cavia; species Cavia porcellus. Next base: position 6,970,357 of record NW_026947502.1, read on the forward strand.
GCTAGTTCAGCCCTATGTGCATGAACTCTACATTCTTGCCCCACTTATGACATTAATTATAATTCTGCAGCAATCATCTCACTTGGTTCTGATGGCCAATATATGTCTCACATGGAGACATTTTCTGACCTTCAGAGTAATTCTGCAGTCTGGTCCTAAGGGAAAAGCTTCCTGATTATGTCCTGGGCATCAAGGGGCCCCCAGGTGCCTTACAATATGAAGAGTCCAGGGAGACCCTTCAGAGGCTGCCTGCTGGAGGTCCAGCCTATGGGGTTTGCTTTGCTTGAGTGGAAGCTCTTAGCAGGCTCCGTATCATCAGCATGCATCCCATGTGTTGAACAGGGAGAGCAAATGGCTCTCATTACCTTCAATGCAGGTTTCTTTTTAATCAGATAAATTTCACTGGAGAAATGCATCTTTGTAGAGTAATGGAGTTCAGGGCTTCTGGACCAAAAAAATTTTTTTGGAAAAAAATTGCATTGATTAGCAGGGACTGGTCCTTTGAGGTTGCAGAAGTGGAGGGAGGTATAAATATCAAGGAGAAATAGTAATAGGATTAAAAGAGACATGATATTAGCTAGTGAGAGTAATAACTACTGCTCACTATTTATTACAGCTTAGATAATTTGCATATGCACCATATTTAGTCTTTTTAACAATCTTATAAAGATGACATCAGTACCCCATTTTACAGATGAGGAAGCTGACTCATTCATTTCCAGAAATTTAGCCAAGTTCTCGAAGTTGGTAAGCAGCAAATCCCACGAGCCACCTGTTCTCACTGCTAACCACTATGGCCCAGTGTTTCTTTCTTTCAAGCGATTGTGATTTGCAAAGTCCTTCTGAGGAGCCGCTCTGGTTCACCATAGAAATATTTCTAAGACTTTTTGGAATTACAAGTGGGAACTAGGAGCTCCAGGAATTGAAAAGTATGGGTTGAGAACAATGTGAGTATCACTTACCCTACCTAGCAGTTTAGTGCCCTCAGCCCTTCCATTTGGGACCCAGACCACCCCGGTGACAGCCCTTCCCTACAGATGATGATGAGGACCGCAGAGAGGCCGAGAAGGCTGCTCAGGGCCTCAGGTGGTGAGAGCGTAATGTACCTGAGGTGTGCAGATTCCACTGTCTGCATGGTCGTTCCCCAAAGGCAGCGTGGGAACAGGGAATCCTTCTTGACTATCTATGAGATCATCTCTGTCACAGTTGCTCTGAAGTCAACATGCCTTTGATTTTACTCATTTCTGCCTCAGTTTCTTCATCTTTAAAATACTATTTACCTTTACCAACTGCAAATATTGTTTGAATGACAAAAGGTCACAGTGCTTTTACAAACGCGGTAGAAATAAACTTACATTTTTCAGATTCATTTCCTAGGCACTTTGCAGTAATGACCATCTCATCTGAGAGAGCATTAGGTTATTATTTCATTTATTTACTTATTTATTCAAAATAAATACAGAAATACTTCTAATGTGTCTGAGTACTAGGTGTTAGAACAGGGTATGAATGAAAATAATAACCACTACTTCTTACTGAGTAGTTATGAGGTGTGAAGCCTTATGTTAAAAGCTTTATCTACAATATTTATTCTAAACCTCCTTGTGAGTTGGGTATCATTCTCGTCATTTTAATGATGGGGCAGCTGAGGTTCATAAGATTAAATGTCTTACTGAGTGAGGTTCACCCGACCTCACAGAATTTTCTCCTACCCATGTCAATGACAAGCTTGCCATAGTTATAGCTTTCTCTCAAACTTGTAGATATAAATCTATTTGAAAACAAATATGTGATTGAATACCTGTGCCTATTTTCTTTTCTCTTCCCCTGTATACTATTTCAAACCTAGAATGGAAAAAACTCAAGAGGTTATAAGGCCATAGGGATTGTAATCAGCAAAAATGGTGCTGTTTATCCCAGAAAAATGGGTTTTCAGTGGAGTGGAGCATGGGTGTGTGTGGTGTTTAAGCATTCAAAATGATTCACTGGATAATGTTGGGAAAGGAAACAGTTCTCACTGATGGTCTCGAGAGGATGAAAGGACCTTGGGTGGTCTAATGGACAGTTTGAATTAAAACCCAAAGTTGCCTTTAATATACTGAATGATTGGTCTTCAGGAAGTGAGTGCTTACAGGCCAGCTCAAAGCCTCTGACTGAAGTGGGTATTCGTGTGCAAGCACAGAGAGCTACAGGGAAGTTGGGGCTCCAACCATGCTCTCCAAGTAGCCCCTGTGATTTCCCTGAATCTCTAAGACAGAATCAAAGCTGCAGCTTTGCTCAGTGGGGTGGAATTTCTTTGTTTCCTGGAGAAATTTCCAAGATGTTGGTGGCAGGGAGGGAAGAATTAGGACCATGGTCCCTTTATGCATTAAAAGGAAAGACACTTGTTGAGCGCGTACTGTAAATTAATGACTGTAAACAACTTTGCAAGTTTGGTGGAGCCTCCCATTTCTATGCTATAATGATGGAGTCTGGCTCAGGGATGAATTAAAGCTAGCAATGCCCTGGAACAAATGCTCGCTAAATACTGTACACAGACCCAAGAACTTTTCCGGGCAAGTTGCCTACTGCTCCCAGCAACTCTATGGAGCATCACCATTTTTATTCTGTATTTTTCAGGTGAGGAAACTGAGACTCTGAGAGAGGGACTGACTTAAGGTGACACGGTGGCAGAGTTGACGTGTGAACGTAACAGAAGTGGGATTTTGGCATGGACTTTGGAGCAGCTGTTTAAATCTACCAACACAGCTAGCTCAACTCAAATATGCATTCCATTAATATTAAGTTCTCTGTCCTCTGTGGTTCAATATAAGCTTCTGTAAAGAATGTTTCGTTAGAATTCAGGAGAGATGTCAGGCAGAGCTTGTGGGACTTAGTGAGTTGGGAAGATGGATGAGTGATGTGGACACAGCCAGATTTCAAAGCAGAGTCTCAAGTCTCTCTGTTTCTCTGGCTTTTTTTCCCTTTCTGTGTCTGGTCTTGAGGCTCCTCTAGCTGTGTCACCTTTCTAGCTCACAGTAGACCAGATCAGAGCCGGTGTCCCCTCCTTCTTGTTTTTTTGTGGCAGGGCTCTGAGGCAAAGAGGAGCCAGCTGGCATAGGGGACAAGCTGTGTGGAGTCAGAAATTGTGTGTGTGACCTCTACCTGTTGCAATTCTTTATTGTCTGATCTCAAGCACGTCCCTTTATGGTTAAGAACGTCCTCACCCTTGCCACACAGCACAGACAGCAACGGGGGTGACTCTAGGAACTTCAGAAATCTTTGTACTTTCCATGGAGTCTAGAGGGGCACACACTCTCACACCTAGAAGAGCACCACGATACTCCCGGGTGCTTCTTCTGCTGTGCACTTAGTAATTTGTGTGTGAGATAGTAAAGGAAGAGCATCACTTAGGCATTTCAGTCAACAGGACTGAGATGGTCTGGTGGTAACCGAGTAGTAATTGCTGCTGTTCAAATGGACGCTGTCCAGTGGCAAAAACTATTCTTCCCCAGCTGGCTGCTTGCCCTCATTCCAGAGTCTTTCAACTCTTTAAAAAAGTAACTTTTTCCTCTGATGATTAAAGCAATAATGCTTTTTAGTGCACTGGAAAAATACAGTGTGGTTCAAATAAAAACCCCATCTGGAAGTTTTGTTATCTAGATACTGTTAAAACACTAGTATGTTTCTTCTTGTCTCCCCCTTTTCATCAGTTTTGTTTTCTGGTTAGTTTTTCTAACTGAAGATCAAAATGAGCATTTTCTCTCATTGTTAAACCTTTAGAAACACAGTTTTAAATGACTTCATATGGCAGTGTGTGGCTGTATTAGCATTTATTTAGCCATCCCCCCTATTGTTGATCATTTACATTATTTTCAACTTTTAGCTATTATAAGTTATGCTATGAAAATCCCCCTTGGTGACAAATTTCTTTTCAGGTCTTAGAAGCAAAATTGCTAAGTCAAAGGGTTGGACGATTTTGGAGGTGGAAGGGCTAAAACATTGTAAATGGGCCACTGTTTACCCCCCAGGACCAGCAACTTGGCTGAAAGTTAAAAATTAATTCTTCATAATGTAGAATCTATTAGGGACAAGGGCTCAAGACAGTGGTAAATAAAAATTACAAAGAAGGGCAGTGACTTTTTTCCTCCATTGCTTCACGGTGCCCATGGAACCATAGATACTGGGGCTGCTGGAGAGAGAGAGAATGACCCCTTTGTGACAGGTTGTCTGCACTGCTGTGGTGCACTGTGTCTTTTTTCTTGGTGTTAAGTTGCTCTGTGTGCATCTTCTTCTGTGTCATGCAAATTTCTTCCCTTAAATTACCTATATCCCCTCAAAGCTTAAAATGGAAGGTAGGATAGCATGTGGACCCAATACTGATTCTGCCATGTATTAGCCGTGAGATATTGGGTAAGTCATTTAACTCCTCTGGGTCTGTTTCCTTAGCAGTAAAATAAGGGCAAGAATAGAGCTACTGTCTAAGATTGTTGGAATTAAATGAAAAACAAAATATTTAGGCATCGACTGCAGTGGCAGGTACACAGAGACCACTTAGTATGGTAACTTTTGCTACAAATAAAAATAAAATTAAGTTTCTTTTCATAGGTGCAAGTCAGGCATGGTGGCACATACCTGTAGTCTCAGCACTTGGGAGGCCGAGGTGGAAGAATCACCATGTGTTCAAGGCCAGCCTAAGCTACATAGTGAGACCTTGCCTTAAAAAATCAAACAACAAAAGACTAAAACAAACAGGCAGACAGACAAACCACACTGACTGCTCATGAGGTGAAGATACGTTTTTGCAAAAGTTTTGTTTCAGCCTAAGCTAAACCTAATACTGTAACTCTGAAGGACCATAGAAAATTCTAAAGGCTGAAATCGGTGGGCATGGCAGGATATAGTGGATACAGGCTTCTACTTCAAATCCTGGCTAATTTTTTGTATTCAGCTGTAGGATCTGCATTTTAAGAGGGACATTAACAGCTGGAACAGGTCCAGAAAGGAACAACTGGGCTGGTAAACAAACTCGAAATTGACCTATAAGGAATAATTAAGGACTCTGTGGGTGTTTGGCTCAGAGAAGACTTAGACAGAAGGCACTGGTCTGTTGGTCTGTCATAAGGAAAAGGCATCCAAGTTAATCAAATAATGGTCTTGAGTCCTTCCCTATTCCCAGACAGTGAGCTAAGCTCTTGCAAATATTCTTTTTCCTTGACTGTGTCACTGTACGAAGTGTGTGTTTGTGTTCCTAAGGTGTCAGTGAACCCACTGAGGCATAGAAGGCAGAAGTGACTTGGTGGAAAGTTGCATGGCTAATAAGTGGGCAGGTAGGGCCGGAATCAGGTCTTTCTCACTTAGTTTGTGTACCTTCTAGAGCTCACTGACTTGCTCCAAGGGAACAAGGAGAGTGAGTGTGACTTTCAGAATCAGATAAGTGAGGAAAAATATTGTGAACATCAGGACTCCCCCAGTAATGGAAGAGACAGCTTAGAACTGGATGGTTAGTTTCTGGTCCCTGGAAGCATTTGGCTGGAGCTTAGACTTTCACACAACTGAGGGCTATGCTTAGCATTGTAAGAATTCTTGCATGTTCTTGAAAGTTGCTTAACCCCCTTTTAGGCTCAGTTTCTCCTCCTGAAAAGTCAGAATACTATCTATTTTGGTACGGTTAGGATTTTAGAATTGTGAAGAGTTAAAAAAAACACAGATAAAAAGATTTAGCCAAGAACGCAGCACCTGGAGGCTGCAAATTACATACTAGGTGAGCAGGTCTTGGGCCCTTTGTGCCAGTACTTGATGTTTATATGGTGCTCTATGCATGTCTATGCGGGGGTCCATCCCAGATCTGAGCAGACTGCCTACTTCAGTCTGCAGACGCAAGGACCTGCTAGTTTCAGCTCCCTAAGGTAATGATAGGTTGGGCTTTAACACAAAGCAATGGAATTAATCAAAAGGGCATTGGACTGAAATGTTAAGCAATGAAAGAGATATTATTGGAAGAGAGATTAGAACCACTTGACTGTATTGATCAAGTGGTATAGGGCTTGCAGAGTACGTGGCCATGCCTAGCCATTTGGATACAGTGAAATTCAATCCATTGGTGACACCTCTTTGTCTTCCAGGGTCTTAACATCTGGAATGACTCAACTGTGAAAAGGTTAGGTCATAGGCCTGAGCGGCTGTCTAAGCTAAATCTTTTGGTTTGGATTTTAGCCCCTGGGCAAGATGCTGAGGGGCAGGGGGTTGGAGAAGCTCTTGGAAAAAAATCTCCTCTTCTCTGAGACTTTCTCCTTTTGCTGGTTCCCAGAATTTGAACTTGCAAGCACAGTGTGATGTGGTTGCTCTATAGCTTCTTTGGGTGCATTCCTAGTGTCTTCCTGCTGCCCCAGGACACCCCCCAAGTCTGGGAAGATGCTGATCTTTATTGCCGGCCATCAGGGTGGAAGAGCAGGCCCTGCAAGAGGCCTACTTTCCCAGTAAGAAAGCAGCATCCTCTGGATACTGCAGACGTTAGCCCAGGACCCCACTAATATCAGCCACGGTCCCAGGAAGGGAAGACCTGGACCTCTGTGGGAAAGCTTTGATTTTTTCAATGCTTGACTGCTTGGATCCCTCCTGTTTCTCTTTCAAAAAGGCCAAAAGATTGCTTTGGAAAGTGCCTTCTTCTCGTCGTATCTCCGGTTCCCTCCATCTTCTTCTATAGCACTGGCTTCTCCCATGCTGGTTCCCTGCTTTTCTTAGTGTCTGAACCCTAGAATGCGGGTGTGCGGAGAGATCGTCAAGGACATCTGTGCATCCTGCTTATCCTTGTTGGTTTGAGCAGACCAAGGTGTGGAGAGGGAGGAGACTCACTGTGAGCTCTTGGCTGACCTGGACTGGGCTTTCTTCTTTATCAATCTGCTTATCTCGCCTTCCTTCTCTTTTCTCTTTCTTTTCCTTGCTTTCTGGGATAGTCTTAGCTTGTCACCTTTGTTGCCCAGGCTGGCCTCCAGCTTGTGAGTCTCCTTCCTCAGCCTCTTCAACAGCTGGATCTACACACTCCTGCCTCCACACTTTGTTTTTGGTTTCTTCCAGTATCTTTTATCTCTTCACACATCTCATTGTTATAGATGGAAAGGAAGCTGGGAGTTTGGGGAGCAGAACCGAGAGGGAGATCTGTTGCCAAGTTTTCCCTGCCTTTTTTTTCTCCCAGGAAAGGCGGTGATTTAGGGTGAGTCCTTAATATTCTTCCTCAGAGACTCTATTTACCCCTTCCATGTGACCCAGCCCCGTGCCCAGAGGAGCTTGTGCATCTTTTGCCTATGAAACATCCTTTGTTTCAGATGGAGACTGAACTTGGATTGGCAAGGTCGTTGAGGGGCCCCAGCTTTGTAAGACTTCTGCCCTGGACTCTTCACCCAGAAGTGGGGATGATGGTACTTACTTCACAGGGTTGCTGTACAGATTAAACAGTTACTGCATACACAGATCTTCGAAAAGTTCTTGGCGTATGATAGGATCTCAAATGCATATTACTTGCTAGTATTACTAATTATATATATTGTTGGGAGCCGCGGCCGACACCGGTCGCCTTACTTGGCGGACGTAGGGCCTGTGGGTGGGAGCGGAGCCTGAGCTAGATTGCCCCTCCCATCGAGTGAGCCAAGTTGGCGCCTGCTTCCTGCCCCCTGATTGCGCTGGCGACTTAACCCGCTCTGTAAGATAGTCTGCCTAGCAACAGCTGATGTTAGCCAGTCAGCCCGCATCGCGCGCTTTAAACTGATTGGCTACTGTTGCCCTATAAAAGTGAATGCCTCTCCCGCCACGAGAGGAAGCATGAGAGAGATAGAGAAAGTCCACCGGCGAGAAAGGACTGGTGGCAGAGAGGAGGCCTCGCGGGGCCCACGCGGAGATAAATAAAGGCAAGGTTGCACACTGTCAGAATCTGTCGCGTGTTCTTCCTGCAGGCCGGGAGCGACACCGACAATATATTACTGCTTTAGATGATTTCTTATCCATAAGGCAAGGTGAGGGGGCAGTCACAGATGTCATGCTAATGAAAGGAAGGAACTGAAGACTACAGATATTGCTGAAATTGGTATTTGTTAGTAACTTAGACAAAGGATGGTCCGGTCCCAGCCTGCCCTCCCTGAGGAGTTTGCCTACTTTTAACCAACAAGTGCCACCTTTTCTTTCAGGATTTGAATTCGAATTCAGCCCATGTGTATGACCTACACTGAGAAGCTGTTTGGCAAGTTAGGATAGAACTGAGACCGTAAAGTTAAGTGAAATAAGTCAGGCACAGAAAGTTAAATAGTGCCTGGGTTTTCTTATGTGAGACACCTAAAATGTAGCTATAAAGAAGACATATTAGGAAACAAAAAGACCTTATAGAGATGGACTAGGGGTCAGCAGGGAAGAAGGAGGTGATCGGGGGTTAAAGGATTGAAACTGTCAAGACATGATACATATACAGGGCTGGTTCCTCAAAACGAAACACCACACACGTACATGAAAAACGTCAAATGCTTGGAAGTCGTCTGAAATCTAATGAAATATAGGTTCTGCTACAATAGGTATATAATAGTAATTATTTGAATCAAAAGAATCTGTCTTTATATTTGTTACATTTCAATAAAGATACTTGAAAAGGATTTCAAGAAAGGTGAAGTTAAGCCTTCCTCAGAGCTGAGATGCTTTTTGAGTCCTTGTGATACTTCCCACCTTTCCCAGTGATAGTGCTGAAGGCGGCACAGTAGACAGAGCCATCACCCCCAAACCCAAACCACTTAGATATCAAGCCCAACACATAGTCTGTCATTTATCTTTAACTAGATTGAAGAAATTTTAATACTGTCAGTATTCTAATGCAATTGGTAACCCTGGTACCTCATGAGATAAAAATCCATGCTGATTAAAATAAAATTATCCTGTAGCAGTGTTACTTCTTGTGCTCACTACCAGGGAAACACCTAGTAGATGTTTCCAGAAGTTGTCATGTGGGTAAGAGACTTCAGGTCCTCAGTACTTTTCTGGGCTTGGTATTAAGCCACAGTGATTATGGACAAATACTTGTCCTGCTGGCCTTGGTTCTTATAGGAAACAGAAGGAATTGGGCCGGATGTCGTTTACCCTCCTTTCGTGACTAGGAGAATTTAATGAATTGCCCACTGGATTGGGTAGGACTCCAGTTGCCCTGATGAGAATATGTCCTGTCTACCACTTTGTTCTCAAAACCCAGATCTGCAGTAGAACTCTGGCTTTCGATTTTCTGGTGACATTTCACTTCAGGCACAGTGACTTCAGTGGGGAAAGCAACTTCCAGTTGCTCAGAAAATTCCAGCAAGCGCACCAGATGGTCTCAACCTCTAGGCTCACTTATGCTGGGGGAAAATGCAATCAACTCAGTATGTTGTCTTTTTGGATTTGTCTTTCGCTACCTGATGAAGACTGTGAGTTTGATTGTGTGCCTCCAGATTTGTGCTTTCTGACATCCTCTTTTTTTAGCTTTTAAAAAAATCTATGTGTGTGTGTATCACATATGTTTGTAAAACATTCAAGCTTTGTAGACACATTTAATGCTTGAAATAAAAGTCCCCAGAGTCTCACTCTCAAGAAATAATAACAACTAAGCACAGTTTTGGATTCATTTCTCTAGCCTTTTCTCCCCCCACATGAAATACTAATCCATATGAGAAGATAAAAGTGGAACCCTACCACACGTACTATCTTGCTACCCCACCCTGCCCTGGAGTCATCATTTATCCTGGGTTTTTCTGCATGGAGTGAGGTCACCTAGTGTGGCCTTTAGTATTCCTTGTCAGAACTCAGAGCAATTGGTGGCTTGTAGTTGGAATTAAGTAGTTTTTTAGCAGTGACCAAGTTATCCTCTCTTAGCTGGGTTTGCGATGGAAAAGACCTATTAGGAGAAGGAAGGGCAGAGCGGAACTGGACTGAGCCTGGGTGTTGGGATGGCTATCTGCCCATCTGGTGTCCTTGAGCTCAGGGTCATCCAGCTGGCCTGCAAGCTAGAAAGCCTTTCTCCTTTGCCCGTATCCCTCTCTTGGCACTCTGCTACCTGGTGAATTAGTCATTCTCTGTGGCTCCACTTAATTATTTTGAGTCCTGAAAAATTAGCTTCAACTTTATACTATCTCCCCACCTCCAGATAAAATTGGTTAGGCTCACTCTGTATGCTTACCTCACTTTGCACTAGCCCACTTTAATTATAGAAGTAATGATTTCCTACTTTGTACAGAATTATGATGCGCCATATGCAATGCTAACTTCCTGCTTTCTTTCACTGACCATGATGGTCATCCAGCAGAGACAGATCATTATCATTCCCATTTTACAGATGAGGAAAATGGGCCTCATAATCTTACAAACAACCTTGCTGCATGGCAGACACCTAGCAAGTGGCTTAACCAGGATTCCAGGTTATATCTGGTTCCTAAGCCAGAGTTTTCAGCAGTGTGGTCTTCTCTGAGCTAGTTCAGTTTGAATATTCTGCAGGTACAGCTGGAAGGATCTATAGTTTTTACATAGTCTGACCTCACTTTAGTCACAGAAAAATTGAGACTCTGTTACAAAGTCAGGTGGAGCTTCAGAGAGAGGAGAGCTTTGCTCTGAGTTTAGGCTGTTTATTTATTTTTTTTTTTTCGTATTTAAGTTTATCAGTACATTTTAGGTATACATATTGATCACTGTCATCATACGGAATTTATACCTGTACATGATATATTTTGCTTTTTTCTTTTCTATTCCCCTCCCCTCCTCAGCCCTTCTTTGCCTCTTTACTTTTGAGGCAGCTTGGAGATGGAGCATATAATAATAAGCCTAATCACTCAAGTTTTTAGGATATGTAGCCTTTTGTATTCCAAGGCTTCTTCAGTGAATTCCTTCAAGCTCCTTCCTTTGAATGTGATATAATTGTTTTTTTCTTTTTCTTTTTTTTTTATCCTTTTGAGATGGAGTTTTACTGTGGAGTTCAGGTTGGCTTTGAACTCAGTTTGTAGCAAAAGTTGGCCTGAACTCACAGTGATCCTCCTGCTTCAGCCTCTGAGTGCTGGGATTGCACTATGCTTGGTTGAACATGATGTAATCTTTTTCTTGGCTTCTGCAAAGAAATTTTCTTCTCTTCTGGATGTTTTAGATCACATTAAGAAAACCACCTCCAATGAAGTTCATGCCTTTTGTACAAATAAAACCCTTGTGGACCATTTGTCTGTCTTATGGAAGGGCATTCCTGCGGGCCTGATTTGTGGAGGGAAGGAGCCTTATGTGCAGTGGCTTAGGTAGTCGGAGAGGCCCAGAGTTTGCAGCCAGCAAGAATAAGGCTGACCGACGTACTGTGACAGCTCTAGACAGCTCTGCCATGTGGTGCTTACCCTCTCACTGTGACCCACTTCTTGGAGCTCAGAGGGGTTGTGGTGAGACACAGCAGTGCTTTGAGGTTGGCTGGTCTCAGTTCTTCAGGTCCTGGGCTTTTGCAGAGTCAGTCAGGGGTGGATGGGCAGTCATATGGGGACAAAGCAATGTGATCTAACAAACACTGTGTCCAGTGTTTGGTCCCAAGGACCACTGGGAAAACGTTGCTTATGCGGGAAGCAGGGTGAGTTGGGAACTCAGGGAAACACCAGAGGAAACATGGACTATGGAAACACCAGATGTCGTCTCGCTTGCATTTCACATGCACCAAGCAATTCATTAAATTCTTAGGCTTCAAGGGACTTGCAGTCCAACAGAGTTAGACAGGTTGCTTGATGTGTGTAAAGTCCCTCTGAGCATGGAGTGCAAGGGTAATGCCCTCTGTTTCCAAGGAGACTCCAGTGGCGAGTCCATGCCCAGCTGTGGGTAGGGGCAGTGCAGTCCAGGGAACACTTGTGGGAGGAAGTGATGCCGGACATGGATGTTGAGGTGTGGCTAGCATCCTAGAGATGTGGGAAAGGAATTACCATTCCTATTGTGTCTTGCTAGGGTAACTGAAGTGGGACTTCAGTCTCAGTTAGGGAAGTGGTCCTGTTTTTAGGGTGAAGGACTTGAGGTTGAGAAAGGTTGAGCAAACTGTTGAGATTCTAACGCCAGCCATGACACAGCCTGGCTGCAAAAATCAGATGAATTTGAACCCAGAGAGAGTTTATGTGCCTTTTCTTGGCAGAAACGAGGGGAGTAATTTTCCAGACTTTAGAAGTGAATGCTGTGAGCACAGACCTAAGATATAAGGATACTGATGATCCATGCTGGGTTTGGTCTGTGTGAAGGGAAGGAGCTGGAGAGGAGGGTGAGCAGAAAGTGTGGTAAACTGAGAGCTTTATGTTATACGAAAACCAGGTCTTTTGAAAAGGAAGTGTAAGGCTCAAGCAAGAATGAGATATGGTAGATCTGTGTGGCCATCAGTAGGAGGCAGCTGAATGATAAAGGAAGCTGTCACACACGGGGTTTAGAATAATTCCATTTTTTTTTTAAAAAAAGAATACCAGTAGCTTATACCAAGATCATAGCAGTCTGAAGTCGAGTGCCTTCTTCCTGCCTGGTACTGCTACCTCTAGTTCGGGTGACTGTGGGGGAATGTTTGTTTGTTTAACCTCATGTGTATCCTGGGCTGAATGATAGTCCATGTTTCACAGGATTATTCAAGGGATCATTGGGTTAATACACACTCAGTTTTTAGAGTGATGTCACACACACGGCATTCATGCTTTGGTTATCATTTTGCTATTAAAATTATCTGGACGAGTGAATATCATAGTGTTAAGAATAACATATCTGCCTATTTCCCTTTGTTGTTTAATATTTTAAAACAAAGAAACAGAATATTTACAATATAATAAAAAAACAACAAAAGAAAAATGAAATAACAAGCCAGCATGTCTCTTTTGTAAGTTGATCTGAGGAGAGTATATGTCTACTGTATTTTTTCTTCTACTAGCAACAAGTCTGCTAGGGACACATTGGGAAATGGCTCTGGTGTCACTCAGAGAACTGGCAGAAATAGTGTTGGAGACAGGATTGTCTAGGCTTCCTGTAGGCCAGGTCTGGAATGACCCTTGTTATAAGGAGAGCTGGCTTGCTTGCACTGCTCAGTCCTCCCTCATCACGTCCAGGCTTCCTGGACTACAGACATTCTGAGGAGCCCAGTGGATTTGTGTGGGACCAGGAAGCCTCGAGCATGTGGTGCTAGAGGTTGCACTGCCTCTGCAGACTCTCAGAGAGAAGACAAAGCGTCATCGGGGAGACTCAGTCCTGCATGTTGGGGAGCGAATTAAATTGTGAGGCTGAGAAGGTCTATGATCTGAGCACAAGAGATCTAAGAGTTTTTATAATACTTGTTCCTGGGTCACAGATTCTGCTGCCTTCTTCCTAACCTCCCTGCTCAGTCAGAAATTCTCTCCCATAATCCTAGATAATCCCTTTCAGTTGAATAATTTTGGCTACCAGGCAGGAGGACAAAGAAGAAAAGATGTTGCTTTGTAAACCATCTCTATGCCCAGAAGGGTAACTATGCATTTGTTTTTGATAAGGGTAGAAAATAGAACAAAACTCCCCTCCTATGTGAAGCATGGAGGTTAGAAACTCATATCTAACTTTATTGTTATGTAGAACCACCTACGAGGGATTAGCTCTTAGTATGTGGAGAGACAAATTCATCTCTTACATCTTCTTCATCACCTCAGTGTTCACCCATCTCTAGTTTGGTCTTTTGGTGGCGTAGCAATGGCAGAGTAGTGGTTAAAAGAGTAGTTTCTATAGTCAGACCTTTTGGAGTCCTGGCTGTCGTCACTACTACACGTCATACTTTGGGCAAGATTCATAACCTGTTTACTCCTGCTTGTAACCATACAGTGGGCATACGCTGGTACTTGTGTCTTAGGGTTTTTGCAAGAATTATGACATAAGACATATGATGTTGATAGCACAATAACTAGAATTCAGTAAATATTCAATAAATGCAAGTGATTGTTATTGATAGCCTGGGCCGAGATGGGGCATAATGAGAGGGGCAGAAAGGAAGGCTTAGACAAAGAGGGATGTCTATTAATATAAATAATGCACATGCTCTTTGCATGACGTGGCAACAGCCACATCATCCCTTATGTCTGTCACCTGCCTGGGGAAATGCCACGTATGTTCCCAAAGATGTACTTACACTGTGATTATTGCAGTACTGACTGTAGTAGAAAAATCAGAAAACACCAAAAATGCTCCTCAATAGGAAGATGGCTGGGATATGCTAGGAAATCCATGACATAAAATGCTTTGCAAAACTGGAAGATGATAGAAACAGGCAGATAGACTATGTGGAGATGGCAAGGGGAGGTGGGAAACGGGAGAGAGGGAGGGGGAAGTATAAAGGATCAAAGTGGGATATGCGTATGTCCCGGTTCCCCATGAAGACTGTGTTTGCTATGTACCACAAATGTATATAATAAAACAGGAAATGAGTAGAATGTGCTGCAGGGGGTAAAAGAATGAGGTAGAATATGTGCACATGTTGGTGTGTGAACAAGACAGTCTGTGGAATTGTATGGCTAATGTGGGTTATGAAACGATAGTATGCAGTTACATGCATGTGTGAAGATATGTGTGCATATAATATATATGCAGTATAGAATGTATGTAAATAAAAATGATCGAGAGGAGAATAGATAAAAGGCCTATGGAGGTACTTATTACAGGGCATTTCAGGCTTAAGTCTAGTATTAGAATTTCATATAAAGAAAAAGTATGTACTGTATAATTGAAAATGATCCAGAACTGAGAAAGAAATGGCTGTATGGCTTCCAATAGGAAGAATGTGGCCCTATCCAACCCAAGGCACGATGGGAAATTCCCATATCTTTTCTTCTATGCTTCTTTCCCTCTCCAGGATCTACTAGCAGAGGGGCAGGGCTACTGGCTTGATATCTCCACCAGCTAACAGGGACTGCAGGCTTGCTATACAGTGTACACCGGTATGGTGAGCTAGGATCAAGGAGAAGTGTATTTGAATCCTGTCTTTATCTTGAGGTTAGCAGCATGGTTACTTGCTGCTATCCAGAACCAAGTCACTCTTCCTCTCCAAGCCTTAGTTTTCTCAGCTCTAAAGTGAGGAGAGTTAGTGATCGTTGTCCTAGTTTATCTTTTAAAGGGTGGTCAGATAGCTCATGCAGAATCGTGGATGTGGGAGACTCTATGAAGTGCTGCTGTGCAGACGCCGTGCATCTACTTGGCAGCCTGGTTGCAGTGGTCTTGGAGCGTTCTTCTGGAGCTGAGGAGTGTTGCCAAAGGAGACGTAGCAATAAACGTGCAGCTTTCAAAAGGCTGAAGACCACAGCAGTTGCTCTACTTGGTGGATAGAATATTAACACATGTAGTAGAAAAGCTAGCAGGTCAGAGGGGTAGAGAAGAAAAGATGTGGTCCTGGGGTCAGCAAATAATACAAGAGGACAGTGGTCTCTGGACATCTGGGAGTCCCAAGCAAGTCTGCAGTTATGAGGCTGATACACAGTGTGCACAGAAAAATGGTTACATTAGTGAGATCTTTGGAGAAAGAACCAGAGATTCCCCTCCTTCTGGCTGTCTTGATGCACATCCACCATCAGTCCCAACAGATTTTCACTGCTGTGTCCCAAGAACCCTGGGGACTGGGAATTAGGCTTCTCCTTTGGGTGCCCCTCTCTTTGTGCAGCCTCACCTAGAGTTCCCAGGTGATGAGATGTTAGTGCAGGACATGTGTGGGATGGGTAGCTCTCTGAAGAACCCTCTCCAGGGTTCCAGTGTTTATGTTTATGGGGGTGGAGTGCAGCTGAAGGCCAGTGTGTGAGAGAATTGAAGGATGGAAGTTGCAGGGGCAGTCAGGGCACATGGACTTTATAGTTGACATACAGGGATGGACATACAGTTGATAGGAGGATGGAGAATTTGCATCTGTGTGTAGCTTTGGGAGCCCTGCCACTTTGTAACTTGGAGGAGCTCATGTATCTTCTGCTCATGTGCAGAATGAAAGGGTTGTGGTGTGTGTGTGTGCGTGTGTGTGTGTGTGTGTGTGTGTGTGTGAGTGTGTACCCCTCCAGAATGCCTTAAGTCTTGCTGCTCAAGCCTTTTGTCCACAGAGACACCTGCAACACCTGGGGGTTGCCAGAAGTATAGACTCTCAGTGTCCTATCCTATAAGACCTCTGCAGTCAGAAGCTGCGTGTGTGTGTGTGTGTGTGTGTGTGTGTGTGTGTGTTTCTCTGCAGTTTCTCTGTATGATGAATTTGAAAAGCAGCACCTTCCAGGCAGGTTTCTGGGTTCCATTCCTGGCCGAACTCTGTTTTGGTAGTCTGCTATGATGTTGGGAATCTGAATTTTACTTTGTCACTGCTGGGGATTGAACCCAGGATGCTGTGCATACTGAGTAGGCACTCTGCCACTAAATTTATTTAACTAGAAAATCATTTTACTGAAATATGATGGACATAGAGAAGCTGTTCTTATTTAATGTACACCACTGAAGTTTAAAGATGAGTATACCTCCATCACAAGGCCAAACTTTCATCAGAACCTATGCCATACACCTATCCAATCGCCTCCAACAGTTTTTTCCTGTCCTCTTATTTATAATTATTACTATTAGTCTTATTTATAATTATTACTGTTAGTCTTACCTCAGGTAAGATTTACTCTCCTAAATACGTGTTTTTGATAAGCCCCTCACTGCTGATTTTGAGAGCTGTTGAATTCTAGAACTGCTCAGAACTCTTCCTGCCCCGAAGAGAGCAGGTAGAGAGTTCAGGATACAGCTAGCAAGGAAAGGAGGAGGCCTGTCTCCCAGTGCCTATGACAGCCCTGGTTATGAGGGGAGAGAGGACTGTCCTGGAGCTGCTGACCATTTCATAGCTGGGATTAACAACTGCAGGCAGCTCCCTGTTAAGATGGTAAACTCATTTAGCAATGAAAACTGAAAAACACCCCAATTCAAAGGCGAAAGTGGTAATCTAATTGCATTGAATTTGCCTCAGAAGTCTCTGACAATATCCACTCCAGGAAATCACAAAGGAGTCCTTTATACATAGTTTCAAAAGCTTTGGGGCCTCACAGCCTGTTAAGGGCTTGCATTCCTAAGCATAGGCGCCATGTGGATAAACTCCCCCCATTCCACATCAGGGACATTGTTTCCTGCTAATGTGCTTCTGAATGGAGTTGCTGGCCTGCCCCAGGGCATTTTTGGTTGTAACTTAGGCTGTGTTTTGGTGATTCACTGGCGTTCAGGGCAGACAGGCCATCAGCTGTGTGATTGCTGACGGTGCCTGTGTCTTGTCTGCCTGCGCTTGTGTTTTCTGATGGGTCCTTCTGGCTTTTTCAGAGGTCCTGCTCTTTTCCTAAAGTCACACTTTTACATAACTAAGGTGATTTCCTTTTAATAATTGTTTGTCACATTGTGCGTTTGTTTATTTACTATCCAGCCTGTTTTAAGGAATTAAAAAAAATACCAATCAGTATCTGTTCATGGCAAGATTCAGAGAACTTATAGAGGTAATTTGGGGATGCAGGAAGGAGAAAACAAGTATTATGCAGGTCTGTCTCTGACCTGCATTTCATTTACTGGTCTGCAGCAAATGACAATCCTCAGTGTACAAAACAAGCTTGAATTTCTTCTGCCTTCCTCCTGCAAAGTATATCTGGTTTTTCCTGCATGCCTCCCCTGCAAGGGACTGTTACTACCACTGAGGCAGTCAGTGCAGGGCACCTTTTGCTGCAGCTCCTCGAAGGTTGTGAATTCCACTGGGCTGGACTTGTGTGTGTGTGCATTCCCCAAAACCTACCAGTTTACCCCAGTTCTGCCCTTGGAGCTCAATAGAATAAATCAAATCTAATGTTTCCCAATATGGGGTCCCTGAGCACCTAGGAGGCTCATGCAATGATTATGAGGACTCAGAATCTTTTTAAAGCGTGTTGGAGACTAACACATTGCATATTTACTACTGACAAAGCTCTGTGGGTGGACTGAAAACCAT
Source organism: Cavia porcellus (assembly GCF_034190915.1). Lineage (NCBI taxonomy): Eukaryota > Metazoa > Chordata > Mammalia > Rodentia > Caviidae > Cavia > Cavia porcellus. The sequence continues at coordinate 6,988,298 of NW_026947502.1, forward strand.
CATACGTTTTTAGTTTTTTTTTTTTTTTTTTCTTGGTCAGCTCAGGGTGGTGACATTGCTTGTGCTGTGATTTCAGCATTTCTGGAGATAATATATGCATTGGTTAATAATTATGGGGAAATTAATAAAGAAGAGGGCTTAACTTATACTCCTAAAATATAGACTTCTTGGGGGCAGTAAATGCTAAATAGAAATCTTAATAAAAATATAGAAGCTTTAGTCTATTTCTCTCACACCATTTCTCAGACTATGAGGGCAGTGATCATGTTTTTTACTCATTCTAAGCATTTCTTGGATTTCTTTGGTAGGGGCATTGACATACTTGTGGAATATTTGCACGACTGTGTGCAAGTGAGGAAGCATTACTCTTCCAAGACTGAGGTTGCTTAGTGAGATCTTTACTTCTTTCAGACTTTCAAGCTTGAGTGTACCTCAGTGTGAGTATTTTTTTTTTTTTTGGTAATAATTAAAATGCCCTGCAATAGCTATAACAAAAATGGGGCTATTATGGAAGAGATTGGAAGAAGGTAATCCTGAACTAGCAAGTTAAACATGATCTTAGCAATTGGTGGAGAAAGTGAGGACCAGGAAGGTCATGGAGCCCTCTAAAGGTCATGCCAGTAGTTAAATTCTGGGTCCTGGGTCTGTTGATATTTGGGCCAAGGCTGACTTGCCTAAAGCAACTTTAAGACCTGCAGAACAGCATCAAGATGCTCATGTGGGGAGACAGTGCCATCCGTCTTTAAAATCATTCTGGCTTTTGCTAGCTGATGAAGGAAATAAACTTAATGATGCCCTCATAAATGTGATGCTGTAGAAGAATGTGCACAGTGGAGCTCTGCAGGCCCCCAGAGGAACGGAAAAGGATTCTAAATGTACCTTTAAGGGGCAGTGTTTCCTTTTTTCTGCAATGACAGGGATCATGGCATCCGCCCCTGAATGGTGCCTACTGATGGACTGGCATCAGCACATGGTAAGTGAGCACTGGTAGAGAAAGGAAGGCAGCACTGCTGGAGCCAGTTCATCCTGAGCCTGTGGGTGTGGGTCCCTGCCCTCCATAAAGAGCTTGTCACAGGCTGAAGGGAATTTACGAGGCTCCGATCCAGCCATTCGAGTTGCAAACTGAATCCATGCAATGAAAAGGACTTGTTATGGTCATGCTGTAGGATGGGAAGAGAGCTGACTCTGGAAGCAAGGGCTCTCAGGTCATGGCAGAACTGCTCTTTGTACTGCACCACTGAGTTGTAGCCTCTTTCATGAGGCGGCCTCAAAAGTAAATTCCCTAAATGTCCCTGAGAGGTCATTACCAGTTTTGCAAATATGCAGATGTTACATGCTGATTCATAACTCCATTCCTGGCCTTGGTTCCCTGTCCATACTGTTGCTCGGGAACAAAAATGTGTCATTTTCTTTACTTTCTCTTAAGTTCCTAAGCTCCAAAAGAGTGTAAACTGATGGATATTTTGATTGGTTCTGATGCAAACTTACTCAGTGGGCTTCCTTCCCTAGGAAAAAGTCCCTGGCCTATGTCAGAAACTCCTAGACATTTTCCGCAGTGCCCAAAATGTTGCGGGTAAGAGTCAATGCAGTATATAGCTGTGCTGTTGGGAGGAGAACATAAGGGTGGTCACCTGCCCCTTGTGTCACATTTTGAGGTCAGGACATCAGATGGGATGCTTCAAGGGAAACCTCATTTACCTTTCAACTGAGGAGTTTTATTTATTTATTTATTTATTATTATTTAACCATGCATGAAACTGTGTATTTGCCATAACCTTTTTGAGCTTAGTGTGGATGGAAACATCTTCCCCTCAAGGTTTTGATGACCTTTCTTAGTCAGTGCCATGCTCACTACACACCTTGTGCATCGTCTGCTGGGATGGGATGTAGAAAGCTGGTCATCTTTAGGACAGCCACCCATGGGTCGGGGCTCATTTATCTGCCTGTATTTCTTCCCTTCTGACGGGAGAAACAAGGGCTCTCAAATCATAGCAGACTGCTCTCTCCACTGCACTCAGAGTTGCAACCTATGTCATAAGGTGGCCTCGGAAGTCAATTCCCCAAATGTCCCTGAGAGTGCGAGTGAGGTCCCTTTGGGTTCTGCTGTAGTGCTTTGTGCATTTCACAAGGGGCATTTTTCTAAAGAAAAGTATTCTTAGTATACTTCATACAATGGAGCATCTAATTAAAATCATGGTCCTGTTAGAGGGCAATTTTAAAGTTTGTGTGATTTTGCTCCCTTTCCTGCTCCCTACACTTATTTGGCAATTTCAGGAGGCATTCTTTGGCTGTCATGACTGGGGGAGGTAGGGAAATGGTGGCACTGGCACCAATGATGTTGCCAGTTGCCCTCTGAGGCACAGGGCAGCCCTGTAACAAAGAACCGCTCCAGCTGCCAGTAGTGCAGAGGTCGAGCAGCATGGTTTATGCCTGGTGGGACTGTTACCTACCAAGGAGGCAACAGAATTTTGCAATCCTCCTGGGTCTGTCCTAGCCATCAGCCGTTGGAAAGGCCCTGGGGACTGAAGTCCAGTTATTTCCCTTTGACTTAAAAACGTGGTCTGAAATGAATGCATGTCCATTATTTAAACACGTCTTTGCCTATTATTTTTGACCTGTCTGGATATTAAGGCCCCAACCCTAAAATGAGGTAAAATTTAGGTTATTGAATCCTCAGATTTTAATAATTTTAGGATCTCAGGCTTTTGAAATACTTAAGTCTCATCAGCTCTTTGACTTGTGGGGACACACTGCAATACTGCTGGTCTCCTAGACCCCCAGGCTCCTTTCCTAAGGTTCCCGTTTGTTCTCTGTGTTGGCATACATGCGATTTTGGCCTCACTCACGTCTGGCTGTTCTGTTTCACCATTGCTTTTACCCCTTTCGCCAGCTCTGTGCCGATGCAGCAGCACCTCTGCTATCGAGAGCTTTTGTAGCCTCCATATTTTCTCAATAAGGTGAGCAACTGGCGTCATTTAATCTAAGGAGGACCTGGGTGCCCGAGATGATGGGATTGGTTCATCTCAAAATGCTGCCTGTCCTTTGAGGGTGAAGGGGTTATTCATACAGACCCTGACAAGGAAGTGTCAGCCTTTATTTACCCCCACTATTCCAATAAGTTTCCAGACCTTAATGCATCTGTATTTTCACCTAAAAATTTAAACAAGAAAGAATTAGACATGAAAATACCAGGTGAACCAAAACAATCTAGTCAGTGTACTATCTTGCGACTTTTTTCCATGTTTCTGAAAAATTGCTGAATGTTTCCATAGTTCATTTCTTATTTTATGTGTCAGAAATAAGTAGCCATGCCTGTGCTTTGGAAGTATGATGGTACCACTGCCTTTCTAGCTCTCTTAAGTTGTGACTCCTTTTTCCTTGTAAACATAGGAAATTATATCTCACATCCACTAGGACACACGTGTGACTTCACATACAGAGGGGAAAGATTTGCAAAGTGATGTTTCCTGATAGGCCACCACCAGTTCACTTGAAGAATTAACACAGTAGATTCTGAGCCTTATCAAATGATTCCCATGCAGACCTTCTAGACTGAGCCTCCCTTTTGTGAAAGACAATGTCTGAGAGCGAAAAATAAAGCACTGCATATTGTTCATCAAGAAAAAAGAAATGGGTATGTGTGTGGGGTAGAATGATGTGCTTGGTCCTATTAATTTACTCTTTAATCTCTACTTCAGTTCTGTCTCTGGTAAGACAAACAGAATTAATTTGCATATATATGTTACCAAGTTACCCATCTCCACAGCATTTTACAGTTGTACTAGGTATAAAGGAGAAAAACAACCTGAAATTATTAATAAGATACTTCCTGTTGTTTTACCCATAAAGTAGGTAAATTTCACAAGGCCCTGAATTGTGGTACTTTTCCCATTCTGTCTGACTTCTTGGTTATTTACATTTTGATCCTAGGTCAGGACAGTGGCCTATCAAAGAATTATTTGAACTGGAGATTAGAAGCTTTAGCATTGGTTGTCTAAGACAAGAAAGGGAAGGGATCTTTTCTCCATCTCAGGAGGATGAGGGAGAGCTCACATTCAGTTATTTATAATTTGGGGGAGATGTCATTCATTTCATAAATTAACCAACAGATTAGTGAAGCCAACAATTCATATTGTGGGTAATAAAACAAGAATTATTTGCTGTTTTGTGATGGTAGAGGATAGTATTTGGTGGTCACTTAGTGTTTAAAGTGACTGAAGTAGGGGTTTAAGATGTCTTTTCACCCAGTGCCACTGTAAAACATGAGAAGTAAGCATCTGAAAGAAGGGAGAGTAATGATCTCTGCAGGTCATGAAGAAGAGTAATTTTTTTCAATTCATATGAATGGAATTTATCATAACCGTCTCTGAAGATGGCATGATCCACTTACAAAAGGCCTATCTATTTCATTACTTCCTAAAGAGATGTTTTTTTCACTTTTCACTTCTACTAACATAAGAAAGCCAAGCCAGAAGGCAGAAAATTTTAACCTAGGAGACTATGGGTGGAAGAAACTTAGTGAATCAGGGATGGAAATAAAGAAAAACAAGCAAGAATTACCTATCAGTTCAGGGTCTGCTGTTGACACAGTAGTTTGGGGAGGTGGGTGGTGGAAAGCAGGAAGTCAAAGTTTTAAAAGGTGAGTATCCCTCAGGATGTGTTGTAAATAGAGTCACTTTGCACCAAGTTCAAGGCTTTATAAACTGAGGTCATAATACTGTTGGCTTCCTAACAGTAAGCCTCAGAGACCTGTCGTCCCCCCCCCCACAGAAAAAGAAAACAACAAAAGACAGAAAATGATATGTTTTGTGTCCAGCGAGTTTGAGTGCAACCTTCCCCGTCACCGCTAGTTGTCACTTGGCTCCCAGACGGGAGAGCTGAGGTTTTCGGCACTGCGGTTAGAGAGAATGCAGTCCTAATTAAACTGAGTAACTCCTAAAGCGCCCCCTTCAAGTCCTCAGCCCGGCGAGAGCTAATATGCAAGGGGGTCGGGAGCCAGTGCTGGGAGGGGTAGCAGAGTCGGAAGGACAAACAAACCGCCAGAAACCGGGAAGCGGCTGCCAGAGCAGCGACTGTCTCAGACCTCCACGCACAAGCCAGACACCCTGCGGGTGGAGGGTGGGAGGGGGGTGAAGGGGGACGGGGGATGGAAGGACCGGATTGCAGCGGTGTATACATCACCCCCTCCCCCAAATGATGGGACCACGGGCCGAGTCTGTCTCCGTACTCCTTGCCTCCCTACCCCGTTTGCATCAGAGCGATGTGGTCAGTAGAAAATTGCATACCTGAAGAATACAATGGTCTCCCAAAGGTAGAGTCGAAGAGTATTGAAGCTGTACATTTTTCAGGTCCTTGTGCTTTGTTGTCCACGAGTTGTGGGGGCAAAAAAAAATGTTTCAGATTGGCACTTCCAAAACCGGCGATCGCGACTGGAAAGATAATCCAGATGTTAAGGAGAGGTAGGGAATAGGAGTGCAGAGGGAGAGCCCCCGGGCCGGGGGTGGGGGGACTGGAGCGCGGAGGCTGTAGGTACCACGGACAGTGGCGGCCGCAAAGCGTTTCAGCACCACGGAGAGCGCCCAGCCCTGCTTTTCAGGAGCGCGGAGAGTATCGATGTTTGCTAAACTCCAGCGTGTCTGGGGCTCCCTGCGGCGCTGGCAGGCACGTTTAGGGGTGGGTATATTTTTCTTTCTTTCTTGTTTTCTTTTTACCCTTTTTAAAACCCCTATTTTTCTGTTTAAACGTCCAGTTCTATGCAAGGAAAAAAAATCTTTCGTGGAGATCAGAGCGCTGGCCTCGGACAGTTAGGCTGGGCGAGCGTCTTGGTAGTAGAGACCAAATCCCTGGGCTGGCCTGAGGGGTCCGGGGAAAGCAGGCGATGGTGCTGCCTTCAGTTAAATCTCGGGGAATGTGCCAGGCTGGCGCATCGCGACCGAGTCTGGGAATCTTCGTTTTCCTGCCTCCGTTCTGGTCTGCTGTCGCCTCACAATCCCTGTTCTTTGGTCCCCGCCGAATAAGTTATGATCGCTGCAGGAAAGGTGTCCCATCGCTCAGGGCTGCAGGCTCGAGGCAGCCCAGGGCAAGTTTCAGGGGCTGCAGGAATTCATGTCTACGCCGCCGCCGCGGGGCTCGGGAGACCAAGGCGTCAGATACATCTCGGTTTTCAGAGCTCGCCCATCTTCCTTTGACCAGGACGCCCTCAGATCTTCAGAGTTTCTTACTGCATTAATTTAACAAACTGGCGGCGTAGGGAATGAGGGTGTGTGGGGGGGTAGCGGATGGGAGGGGGTGGAGAAGAAATGAAAAAAAAAGGGGGGAAAACTCCTTAGTATCTTCAAACCCTCCCACTCGAGGTGTTCATTGGCCCGCGACTGCCAAAACCAGATCTTCTCCGGGTTTTCGGCCAATCGCGTGGTAGACTTTGGGTTGCGGTTAACGCTTGGGGTGCTGGGCGCGACCCGCCCCCTCCCTCCCTGCCCCAGCTACGCCTGCATTGGAGTGGGGGGGGGGGAGTGGGAAAGGCTATGAGCTGATCTCTTGAGGTCCCTCAAAATCTTATCTTGATCTTTAAAGAATAGTCGTTTGAGAGTGAAATGCTGTAGGTCCCAGTTGAGACGTGCTGCTGGGCTCTTTTTTTTTTTTTTTTTTTTTTAAATTCTTTTTTAAAAGGGAAGCGTTGAATCACAGCCTTCAATTTCTTTGGAGTTCTGAAGTTATATTTAATACTTGACCCTGGAAGGAAAGGAGAGGTTTTCAAATAAAAAGTATGGTACGTAGAAGAAATTCTCTTCCAGAATTACTATAGTGGGAAAATATAGAAAACAAAACAAAACAAAAAATTCCTTAATTTTCAGAGGGAAGTAGGAGCTGTCTTGGTTGGCATCCTGCTGAGAAGGAAGGAAGATTCCCCACCTTCCAGCTGCGTAGAGAAACAGGGTTATTCACCTTCATAAGCTGGAGAAACTGACCCTCGAAGTGCTATAGCTCACTTCGAGTTAATAGCAGAACCAAGCAGTATGCACAAGTGTCTTGTACTTATTTCTCCCACTCCCTGATTTTCCTCCACCAACTTCCCCCTAGTTTTGCACCTGATTTGAGTCTCAGAAATCAGATATACATTTCACCCTAGAACCCATCGGGGGTGGTGGAGTTAATCAGATTTTCTCCAAGCCTATGGGACTTTAGTGGATTAACAACCTCTGCAGAATTTTCTGGCTGATTCGAATTCACTGGAACTCTGGGATCTCTCTCTTCCATGAATGCCTAGAGAAGTCAATGCTTTCCCTTCCCTGGTAACTTTAGGAACACTTTCTTTGGAGAGCTTGGAGGCTGGGTCTTCCTAGGATAATTCTTGACAGTGGCTCTCCTTCCACATCCAGGTCTTCTCAAAAGCAAAAACATACAGAAAGCTTTACTTACTGATCATCTACCAGTGGGATTTCCCTTCCCTTCCCACTCTGACACACGCGCTGTCTACATGGGGACTGATGTCCTACATAGGGACTGGGAAGGACATTTTGCTTTGATGTTGGGCATTTGTATGACTCTGATAGATGTTTACCTATAGATATATGGCATGTAGTACCAATATATATTATATACATTGACAGGGAGGATACAATCAGAAGCTAACTGTTAGTATCGCAACTGTGATGTGACAGACACTGTTGTGGGCTTCCCATGATTTCATTCACTCATCACAGTCATGCCTTATGGTAAATCTTGATATCCTTGTGCTTGTGTTCATGTGTGTGTGTACATTTATAAGTATGCTTGGACAAAACCAGCATATATATTTCTGTGTATATAAATTTATTTGTGATTGCAGTTTCTAGAATTCTGAAGTGAATTTGAAGTGCATGTATATTTGTGTACCTGTTTATAAATGTGTGCGTGTCTTTGTATTGCCCCAGATGTCCTGAAATAAGCTGTGATCTGGTAGCTTTGTCCTTGGGCCTCGTTTGGCTGGGAGCACCCAGCAATCCGATATGGATGCAATGTATAAAAGCTTCTCTTTTTTCTTCAAGGGATGCTGTGTGCACATGCCTTTGCATGCTTGCACGTGTGTGTGCATGTGTGTGTTGTTTTTTTGAGAGTGAGTGATTTCAAGGCTGTGGCCTACACAGGAGATGAGAATAATTATTACCTGGAGGGACAGGGTTCTGTTTTATAATAAATTTCTGTTCACTACAAAGCTGATACCTTCACTTAATCAGTGCATGTGAACTGAGCAATGCCCAAGCATGGGGAGTATAAAAACATGGAAGATAAATAATATTTTAAAACCCTGGGACATGTGATTTCTTCAGAATCATACCTTTTGGTTAGTAATCTATACTTTTTTATTTACTGCATCCTTGCTTGTATTTCTTATGCCACTAAACACTATACCCAGATTTTCCTGGCCTCCACTGAAAATAAACAACTCTGGGTTTAGTTGGGTATTCATGTTCTTATTTTATCTCTGCCTTGTAAAGGCCGGTGTAGTGGATAAATAACTAAACTCCAGGCTTAAGAAAAAAATGGCAGAAAGGTCCACTCTTCTCTTTGTAAGAAATGTCAAAAAGAAATGACATTTAGATCTAATCTTACCGTAAATCATGCTATGAAACACAAGTCTTCTCTATGTGGAGTGGAATGGCTTGAGCTAATGGTCCATTCGGCTGGAATTCTTGTTACAAGTATACTGCACAGTCTATCATGCAGTGCAGTTCCAATCCTTGATGTGTCCTTTAGAGGTCCTAGAAGCCAGTTCTGAATCTAACTAAGTATCAATAAATCTTGGCACAGATTGAGATTTACTACTAGAAGAGATTCATTTTTACTCATATTTATTGAGCATTCATTATGTGTCAGGCATTATTCTAGGCACTGGGGATATAACAGGGAACAAAACAGGCACAGATCCTGATTTTAATAAAGTGTATCTTCTAGTGGAGATAGACAGAAGATGATGAAGCAAATATAGGGGGTGTTGGGCAGTCATCAAAATTAAAAAGGCCAAAAACAAGAAAGAGGCAGAGAGTGTCATACAAATGCTTTTCCTGTAGGATGGTCAGATCAGAAAATGTATTCTGAAAGGAAACACTGAATAAACTGTCCAAGGGAGTGAGGGATTGAGCCATGTGAGCCTTGGAGTGGGGGAGGTGAGTTTCAAGGCGGTGAGAAGCAAGTTCAAAAGCCAAGAAAGGGAGGATGTGTTAAGGGAGTGTGGAAGAAACAGCGTGGTATCCAGTGCACCTGGACGCAGAAGGCATAGTGACGAGAAGTGAGGTTAGAAGAGTCTTCTACGCTATGGCGGTTCTGGTTGTTGGGGACTGGTATTACCTCTGTACCAGAAAATGCCCCCCTCAGCTGTATACCACTGTGTCTTAGCTGCCCAGGTACAGTTCCTGTTCCAGTTCCAGTTGCTCCTGTCTCTTAGAATCAGCTGGTCACTGTGATGCACAATGTATAAACCAATCCCCAACTGACAGGCCACTCTGCCTCTGTACTTCTTGCTTGCTTATCCTACATAAGCCACAGGAGGTCTGGGCCTGATATCCTGGGGATGATCCTGATCAGTGTCCATTGACATGAATAAATCTTTCTTCAAATCCTGGGTGTTGTTTACATATTTCTGTTTGCTGTTGCACTTCCAAGACACAGTAAGGACTTTGAGTTTTATTTTGAGTGAGGCAGAAAGCCATGGAATGTTTTAAGTAGAAGACTAAGATCTGATTTAACATTTCAACAAGATTTGTCTGGCTACTGTATTTAGGATAAAGTGTGTGTGTGTGTGTGTTTGCAAAATAAAAATCAGATTAGTTAGGTGTACCTGAAAAAAAAATCCATGTGAGATATTCTTATAGATTGATCTTAATCAACACTTTTATTTTCAAAAAGAAAAAATTATATCTAGAGAGCTTAATCTACTTATCCCTCAAAATAGCTGCACAGCTGGTATAAGAACACTACAACTTAATGATAACTAAAGGGTCTTTGTATTATTCTATTGTAATAGCTGAAATAAAGAATGTTCAGAAAGAGAAAGAGAACCAAAGAAGTCTATAAGTGAAGGAGCCTTACCTGGCTTATCACTCACATACACACAGAGATTTATACATAGTACATATATCTTGTTTACAGCATGACAAACCCATGGTAAGTTGAAAATACTGTAAGGAGAAAATACACTTACTAAATACATTTACTACAGCTAAACAAACATCATCACTTAGCCCAGTACACCTTTTATATGCTGAGAACAATTACATTAGCCTACAAATGAACTAACCCATCTAGCATGGAGCCTATTTTATAATAAGATGTCGAGTTTCTTGTGTATGTTACTGATAGAGTATTGGTTGTTTGCCCATAGTTGCACGAATGACTGGAAGCTTCTGCTGGTGTATGGTATCTCATATTGCTAGCCCAGGAAAAGATCAAAATTTAAAACATGGAGTATGCTTTCTACTGAATGTGTATCACTTTTACACCATCATAAAGTTAAAAAAGGAAATCAAGCCATCGTAAATTGAGGAAGTTTGTGTATATTGTATTGTATTGTATTGTATGTAGGAGGTTCTGAGTGATTGTTTCTTGCCAGAGCAAGTGAATGAGTGAAAGGAAACAGAGTGGTTCAAGCCGGAGGCCTGAAGAGAGGATGAGAAGAGGGAATAGTGTTGGTCAGGTGAGATTAGTTGTCCCCAGCCAGCAGACGTAATTAACATACTGCAAGCCTCTGTCATAATGACATTCACCGAGGAGAATGCTGGCGGTTTCGAGACTACTTTGACAGACTTCAGTAATACTCTAAGGAGAGAGGGATTTCGGAGCAATTGAGCAGCCTGTCGAATTGTACTGAAGTGTTATGATGGATCTGAGTTTGTGAATGGGCTTGTGGAAAAGCCCTTCCTCCACGGAGCTGGAGGCTAGGCCAGCCTTTCGAGCTGGAGAAAACACCTCCTAGCTTTTTACTGCAAAGCAAGAGCCTGTTTTTGGTGTTGTGAGAAAGGGACATCTCAGTGGTACCAGAGAATTTTTTGTCCTCAGGGGACCAGTGTAATACTAAAAGACCTTGCCTCCCATTTTACGGGTTAGTCCCCAGGGCCTGGTGACACAGAATGACTGACTTTAGCTAGATCTCAGGACTTCTGCCTTCAGGTGATGGCTCCCAACCTTTCCTTCTGAGGCCGAAATAAAAGAAGAGAAAGTGGAATGTGCGAGGAAGAAGTAAGTGCCTCAGGTCAATGCAGAGCAGGCCCGGCTTTCTTAGGTCCCCGAGGTTTTCTTTTCCAGCCGAGCCTGTACCTCTAGCCTGGCCCTCGCAGCCTGACCTTCCCAGGAGGTTTTGTATTATCTTCTTGTGCTTCATCTGTACATTGCCCTGAAACCATCTTTCTCTCCTACCCCTGTGTTCTTTGCAGTCTGACTTTGATTCTTATTTCATGTTTATTTATTCAGTTTCTCTTATGGGTTTCTGCCTTCCCAGTGCTTCCACAGGACTTTTGGTATTTTGATGGCAGAGGATAGAATCCATCCCCCAGTCTTTCTTTCTTTTTTCTTTTTTCTTTTTGAGAAAGGGTTGTCCTGTGCTCACTATGTTGCCCACGATGGCCTCAAACTTGAGGTGATCCTTCTGCCTCAGCCTCCTGAGTGCTAGGATTACAGATATGCACCACGATACCCTGCCATATTTTTCTCAGTTTTCTCATCCATTCAGGGTTTCATTCATTTACTTAAAAAACCACAGATATGTTGACTAATGTGTGTCTGACATTACAGGTCTAACAAAGGATTCATTTATTGAGCTTTTAACAAATATTTATTAAGTACTTTATGTGCATTAAGAACTGAATAATGTAGTTCAAAAAGAGCATAAGTGTACCAGAGATATAACTCAGTGGCACAACTCCTGTCTGGCAAGCACAAGGTCCTGAGTTCGATTCCCAGAAAAAGAGAGAAAGAAAGAAAGAAAAGACTTGGTTATGCAAGTCTGTAATCTCAGCTTCTCAGAAAGTGGAGAGGGTCACAAATTTAACCCCAGCCTTAGAGTTAGTGAAACCTTGTCTCAAAATTAAAAAACAAAAGAGATTGACGATGTAGCTTAGTGTGAAGGCCTTGGGTTCAATTGCCAGTAAAAAAAGAAGTATAGATTAGTATCATTTGAAGGGAGGAAGAGATGAAAATAATCCTTATACTGCTTATTTCAAAGCAATTTAAAACTGTACATACATATGAAGTATGTAAATTGTGGTAAATTATTTTAAAATACCCATAGCAATGCATAGAACACTACCAGCACCAGTTCCCCTCCTAGTCTTTGTCCACGGACGATACCTAGTATTCTGATTCCTATTATTCTGCTTTCGATTGAATGAAAACATTTGTGTTGATAAGAGAGCTCTACCTGCAACTTGCTTTTTTAAAACTGTCCTCCCCACCAGAAGGATTGTGGTGATGTTATTAAGCCGAAAATAATTTTCCTTTTCTGTTCTTCAAATTGGTGTTATTCCTTAAGGTTTCTGGAAGTGTTTGTTGGTAACAAATCTGGATTTGAGGGTTTCTTAATGGAAGGTTTTACTTACAGATTCAATTTACTTAATAGGTTAGAACTATTCAGATTATGTTTCTTTTTGTAACAGTTTTGGCATGTCATGTTTTTCTAGGCATTTGTCCATGTTATTTAAATTTTCACTTTTATTGGCACATGATTTTAAATCCTCTTACCTTGTTAGTCTGTAGAATCTGTAGTGGTGTATTCTTCTTTCCTTTGTAATGTGAAATCTTTTATTTTTTCTTTATTTTTATTTTTATTTTTTTGGTGAGTTGTCATTGTATTGGTTATTCAAATAGCCAACTTTAACTTTTGTGTGTGTTTTTTTTTTTGAGACAGGGTCTCGCTATGCAGTTTGAACTCACTTGTAACCCAGGCTGGTCTTGAACTCACAATGATCCTTCTGCCTCAGCCTCCCAAGTGCTGAAACTATAGGAGTGTGCTACCATGCCTGGCTAATTTTTTTTTTTCTGTTACAAATATACTACATTATCTTGATTCTCCATTTATGCATTTTGGGGGCATTGAATTCTGCTGTCTCTTGGGTACTTGAGGTGGTGTTACAGTTTGTATCTTGATGTCCTTCCAAAGCCTCCTGTGCTCATAGGTGGGGCTTTGGGGAGTGACTGGGCCATGGCTGTGTGATGCTGGATTAGTGCACGGATTGGTTTAGCACTGCTCTGGGTGTGGGTGATGGATTCACTGAAGAGGGAAGACTGAAGAGGCTTAGGACCCGGCTGGACGCAGCAGGGAAAGCAGAGGGAAGGCTGCTGTCTTTCCCCTCTGCCGTGCCCCTGGCAGTCTGCCCTGTATCGAAGCCAGCTGACTATAGACTGAAACCTCTGTGAGCTGGGAGCTGAAATAAACCTTTACTTCTTTAATTTGTGGATGTCAGACACTTTGTTCCAGTAATGGGAAAGTAACTTAGTCGGGTACACACCCAGATGACTGATTTTTCAAACTTTGTTTCCTGATGATAGTTAAATATTTAAAATTTTGTATATCTGTCTCAGGGTTTCTTTAGGCATATCCCACAAGTTATATTTCAATATCATTTACTTGCAGTAAAAAAATATTTTCTAGCATGTACTCTGCTTTATTCTTTGATACTTAGATTATTTTTAGAAGTATATTGTTTAGTTGAGAGTGCTGGCGGACACCTGTAATCCCAGCACTTGGGAGGCTGAGGCAGGAGGATCACTGCAAGTTTGAGGCCAGCGTGGACCACAAAGTGAGTTCAAGGCTGGTTTGAACTGCATAATGAAACCCTGTCTCAGAAAGACAAAAAAACTATATTGTTTAATAATCTTAATTTATTGTTTTCCTTAAAAAGTCAGTAGAAAATTCATTTTTGTTATTCTTTTCCTTTTTCCTAGCAGGTTTTGAGGTTCTTTTGTATTTGGTTTTAACCAGTTTTATATGGTATATGTAGGTTTGGCTTTCATTATAAACACTTTAGATGGGACTCATAGAATCTTTTGAATTTGTGTCTTGATGTATTTCATTAATGGTATTTCTGGCTTGCCTTTTCTGTCCTTCATTGCTACCTAGAGCTCCGGTTATTTACATTTTTTTTTAAATTTAAAAGAGGATAAATACAAGGAAAAACAGAATAAAGCCAATCCAAATAAACCAGTATAAGTGATATAGGACTTCAGAACCTTATGAAATCAACAAGAGTTACTGTAATGCCTTTTGTTGTCTTCAAAATAGCTGCAGATACTTTTGGACATAGTAAAAATTGAACAGATCAGAATAGAAACATTAAGAATAAAACAATGAATGCAATAAAGGGCTTCAAAATAAGTCAGTAGTAAATCTAAAATGGCTACCATACTATGTCTTGTTATCTTTCAAATAGCTGCTCATGCTATCAGATTTAACATAATCACATAAAACAAAAGAGAATAAAACCCAACAAAACAATGAAAATGATATTTTTCCAGGTGGGGACCACCCCCTGGTGAGGCCTCATTCTTTACCCCCACAGCCTGTGAGAGAGGCTTGGGGTTGGCTGTCCCCACTCTGGCAGTGGCCTGTACATGGCGCTGGTTTCCAGTGGGGATCCCCAATTATTCATATGTTAGACCTTTTCATTGGATCCCGATTCTCACCATGTAGTCCAAGCTGGCCTCTAACTCACAGCAGTTCTCCCACCTCAGTCTCCAGAGTGCTGGGATTACAGGCATGTGCTACCATGCCTGGCAGGTTCCCCATGTTGCTGATGACCTTTTCTGCATTTTCTGTTCTTTTTCCTGAGCATCAGTCTGGATCACGTCTAACTTTTTCATCAGTCTCCTTCTGTGTTTGATTTGGTTTTTAAATTATCTATTGAGTTAAAGTGCTTCAATTTCTAGCTCTGGTATTACCACTTGCTTTTTTATTTCTGTTCATTTTAAAATAGATCACTATTCTCTGGTGTAATTCTTTATCATTTTGTCTATTTCCAGGAGGATATTACTTGGATTATTTTAAAGTTCCTATCTGATAATTCTAAAATCTGAGTCTGCTGTGGATATGCTTTGTTGTTTGATTTTTTCCTCTCCTTTGTGACTGTGTACTGACATATTTGGTATTTTTCTCAGTGAATATGTTAAATTGCATAGAAAAATTATAGTGGCTCTGGATCATGTTATCTTCTAGAGAGGATTAAATTTCCTTTCGCTAGATACAATAGAGACAGATTATCCTGATCCAATCATGGCCTGAGGTCATTTGGAACCCTGTTTCAGGCTTACCTGATTTACCTCACTTTTCGGGCATAAATCATTCATCAGAGTCCCAATTTAGAGCCAAAAACATTTCTTTCATGGACCCTGACCTCTAATTTTTGTTCCTCTCACTCTATTAGATTGCCAAAATTATTGTTTAGCTTTTCAACCCTTTGTAACTGTCTTTCAAAGATAATAGTTTATCTTGTGAAGACTTCCTGACTATCCTCACACAATTACTATTATTCATTTGTTCTGTTTCCATTTTTCTATTTATAGAAGAACTTTCACATGCCCTTCACCTGGTTTCTCCTAATAACACCATCTTGCGTAACTCAGAATTTGTCAGAACCCAAATTAACATTATTATTGAGTAAGGCATAGACTGATTTGGCATTTTATTTTTCAGTTCTTAAAAATTGTTCTCTTGTAGTTCCAGGTTCTGATCTAGAGGTCTGACATTCCATTTAGTATCCTGTGTCGTTTGTTTCCCATGAGCTGTCACAGAGTCTCAGCCTTTACTTGTTTTTATTACTCTAACAGTTTAGAAGAATGCTAGGCAGGCGCTCTGTATTAATGTTACTCTCTTCTTGGTTTTGCTTGATTGGTTTTCTCAGGGGTAGGATGTTTTGGAAGAACTTACCCAGGGTGCAGTCCCCTGTAACATGGTGTTAGGGGTGTATTACGTCAGCACACCATCACCGTTGCTGTGAGTCTCGGTCCTTTGGGTCAAATAGTCTCTGTCAGTTTCTCCATTATAAAATCATTGTGTTTTCACTGCTGTACTCTGGTTTTTGAAAGTGAGCCATTAAGCCCAGCTTTTATATGTTTAGAGAGGGGAAATGAGCCCCACTTACCAGTCATGTCTACTTGACTTCTCAGGCAGTGATCACATATCTGTGGTTTAGGATTTGGTAAATGCATGTGTGAAAAACTCCTGCATAATGTTGGGCTTGCTTTTCTGTGGTTTCCTTGTCTCTGGAATCCCGACTCCCCACCTTCTCAATGGTCTAACTAAGGGTTTTGTTTCTGTCTTTCTCGTTCAGTGTAATTGTGTGAGTGCCAGGTCACCATTTTGCCTTTTTTAAGTGTACAGTGAATGCCATTAGTGGAGAAAACAGTAGAGCTCACTCTTCAAGTCATAGTTGTCTTGGTTGCTTTCTGTTGCCCTCAAACACCCGGTTTTATTTTTTTATCCAGTTTTTGTCATTGTTCTCAAATACCTCCTGGGTGTGTCAGCTGCAGAGTACTCCCCCATTCTGCCTCAACTTTGTACCATATCCATGGCTCTGTTCAGCTGACTTACTTTCGTCCATCTGATGCTTCTCTCATGATCAGCTGTTTCTTCTCTACTTCTCTTCCAATAAGCATTGTTTTCTTCTCTTGCTCACTTCTACCTTTGCACTCAATTCATACAGCAGAGTAATCATTAAACTGTTAAATTTTAATATTCGCCCCAAACTTCTTTTTTACCTAGAATGAAATACAGTTGCTCAGCACAGACTTACTCAATCAGCCCTGACTTTTCTCTCTGACCACATGGCTGCTGGTTTGCACTTTTCTTACCTTGCTACAGGTATCTTGGTAAAAATGTTACATCCTCAATGGGCCCTCTCAGGATCATTCCCTTGAAGTACCTCTGCCTACTGTTGCTATTCTTTTCTCTTGTTTTTCTTTATAGCAATTGTTCTTGTCTAATTTTTTGTTAATTCATATATTTACTTTTTATTTAGAACGTGAACACCACCATAGGAGGGACACTATTTCCCCAAGGTATTGTCAATGGCTGTAGTAATTCTTTGTACATACTAATCATTTAGTGAATGAATGAAATCCTGTAAGATTTACTTACTATGTAAAATGAACCATGTTTCATGCTTTTCATATGCCCTTATTAAATTACACCAATAATCCTATGGCATGCACAGTCTTATTGTCCCCTGTTTACAGAAAAATAATGTTTAAGATACAGAGAGATCGAAAGTCTTGTTCAGTTATAGCAGGTAATGAATAGATTTAGAACTTACTCTCTCAACCTACACTTTTAATGCCATGACTTAATTTATTTTAAAGGTGTTTCTTCTCTCAATTTCTTTGTTAGTGTGCGCTTGTAATACATAATAGATACATTTATCATGTGGAACTGGTACCTATGCTATCACATCTGGATCCTTTTTATGGCCCCCTCCTCTGCTCCTCCCCTCTTCCTGTCTTCCCTTATTCCCAGGTCCCCTTCCCATCCTTTCAAAGAAATGACTCTTTGATTCATTGATCCTGAATATTTTTTTGGTCTCATTTTCATTAATCTCCACTCTGATCTTTATAATTTTCCTTTTTTTGTTTCAGATTTGGATTGTTCTTGGATTTCTAGCACCTGGACATACATCGTTAAACTTTTTGGAGTACCCCCTTTCCCCTGCCGTGTGTGCATTTCAGCTGCAAGCTTCCCTCTTGGAAATGCTTTTATTGTAGCCCATCGGTTTTAGTATGCTCTACTTCCATTGTCATTTGATTCTAGGAACTTTATTTCTTCTGTGATCCATTGATTATCCAATAATGTGTTAATCCCTATGTGTTAATGTGGTCTCTGTGGCTCCTTTTGCTGGTGATTTCCAGTTTCGTTCCACTATGATATGACAGTAGGCAGGGGATTATTTCAATTCTTTTGTATTTATTGAAGCACAGTTTATGGTTCAAGAGATGATATTTTGGAATTAGTTCTGTATGCTGTTGAGAAAATTGTGTGCTCTGTTGTTACATGAAACACTGTAGATGTCTGTTAAGTTCATTTGGTCAATGTGTGGTTTACCACTGTTTCTTTGTTAATTTTTTTTGGTCTGATTGACTTGTCTAATAGTGAGAATAGGGTATTACAGTCCTCCTCTGTGCTTGTATTGGTGTGTATTTTCCTTTTAAGTCTAGTGGTTTTTGTTTTGTGAAGTTGACTGCACTAGCACGTAGTACCTAGATAGTTACAATTGTTCCTGTTGAATTGTTCCCTTTCCTAGTATGTACTGGCTGCCTTTGTCTTTTCTTACCAGTTTAGTTTGTTGAGATTGTGGTCACAGATACACCTTTACACACTTGCTGCGAAGTTTTTTTTTTTTTTTTTTTTTTTTAAAGAGAATAAAACCAAAGAAAATAAAACAGAATAAATTCAATCAAAACAAAACAGTGAAAGTATATATGACTTCAAAACAAGGTAATAGGAAATTAATAATGGCTACCATAATGCCTCTTGTTATCTTCACAGTAGCTGCCCATACCATCAGACATAATAAAATCAAACAAAACAGAACAGAATGAAACCAATCAATACAAAACAAAGTGATACAGGCTGCAAAACAAGATAATAGGAAATCAACAATGGCTACCATAATATATCTTATCTTTGAAGTAGCTGCCTATGCCATCAGATATAATAAAATCAAACAAACCACCATAAAACCAAACCAAACAATGAAAATGATACAGAACTGTAAAACAAGATAACAGGGAATTAACAATGGATACTACCTTCAGAAGGAAATCCCTCATGGTTGCTATATTACATACTGTTACTCTCTAAATGCTCAGACTACTGGCTTTAGGCCTGCAAAGTCATTCAAACAATATAGACATTAAGTTGGTTTTTTACTTCAGTAGCTACCATCTCAGCCCATGAGGTTCTGAGTCAGCTGGTTGCTTTCCGGGGGTGTGGGTGCAGCTTGGCGCTTCTTGTCTCCCACCCTGGCTGGCTCACAGGAAGGGGGGAGTTTCTTCTTAGTTCTCTTCCCAGGTTGCATGGCTGCCGCTGGCTCACAGGGAGGGGTTGGCCTGACCCTTTGAAGTTTTTTTTTGTGTGTGTTTTAGCATATATGATACTGTAAGGTGTCACTCATTCCAGCATGGCTCCAAAGAAAGCAAAGAGCAGGTATGGTGGTAAAAAGAAAATGAAGAGTAATAATGAAGGTGACAAGAAAGTACAGAGCAAGATTGCCAAGAAGAAGATTTTGAAGAAAATAACCATTGAGTCGAAGAAGGAGCTTGTAGAAAAGCATGGGCATGGTCTTTGTGTGAGTGGTCTGGCCTCACAGTAAAAGATGATGCAGTCAGCAATCTCACCTATTTTGAAGAATAAAGATGCCATCAAAGCAACGTATATGGAAAAAGGAGGAACCAAGCACAGGACACAAGTGTTGGAAGTGACGGAAAACTTGCGTTAGTGTGGCTGGAGAAATAGCTGACAGACGATAGCATTAGTGCAGCTTTGATCTGTGAGAAACTCAGGAAATTTCACTGTGACTTACAGCAGGAAAACTCCACTACAAGCACAGCAAGTGATAAATTCCACAAGAGAAGTGCTATCCGCAGTGTGATAAGACGTGGTGAAGCTTCCCATTCTGATGAGAGCTGCAGAAGCCTGCAAGAAAGACTTTACGGAAGTCATGAAGGCAGAAGGCCGCGCCACTCAATTAGTGTTCAGCTCAATGAAGCCGGGCTCTGCTGGAAGAAGGTGCTGAACAAAGCCTCTGTCTTGCAATGGGAAAAGGTGCTATCAGGGAACAAGGCCACAAAGGACAGTTTGTGCAGATGAGCGTGCAGATCTGAAAGCTGCTGGTGTATCAGTCCCAGACCTCTCAGTGCATTCCAGGAACAGAACAAGACCAGAGCATCTGTCATGTGGGAGACCAGTGCGAAAGCTTGGGTCACAAGGCAGTTGTTAGTGGAATGACTGCTTGAGGTGTTCACACCCACCATTAAGAAATATCTTAATGACCACCAACTGCTTGAAGGGTGCTTTCTTTGGAGAGACAATGCCCCAGGACACTCTAACACTGAGTTTGACTTCATAAAGACCCCCCTCCCCGCCCCTGCTGCCTTGTGCCCTATGGTGTCACAACTCTTCTGCAGCCCGTAGATCAGAAAATGACCTACAGCTTTCAGAAGCATACATGAAGCACTCTTCCCCAGGTGTTCTGATGTCACTGGAGAGGCATCCTTGACTTTGAAAGAGTTCCAGAAGAAACATTTCAATGTTCTGCCCTGCATCTTCCTCACTGAGAAAGCCTGGGAAGATGTCACACACGGACTTTCAACTTAGCCTGGAGGAACCTGTAGCCAGAATGTGTCACTGAAGGTGACTTTGAAGGATCTGAGGCTGAGGTGGTAGAGGACATCATGTCCAAGAGTGTGAGTCTGGACACTGATGGTGCAGACATGGAGAGGAACACTGAGGACCAGAGAGGAGCTGATGACAGAACTTCCCGGACTCCAGAGTGAGCAGCAGAGGTGTGTGCTGAAGAGCATTCCACTGAGGAAGAGGAAGGCAGGGAGGAGGTTTGCAGCAAGGTGATAAAGTCCATTATGGGAAAGTGGAAAGAGCACCAGTGTTTGTTTGAGAAGCACCACGCTGACATAACTGTAAGGAACAGAGTGTTGAATCTAATGAAAATGTGAGCGCTCATTTCCAGAGGGTGACGCAGCACAGCAAAAACAGGAGACTTCAGACAGCTTTTTCATCAACACTGAACCTGCAGCTAAGCGACAAAGAGGAAAGGAAAGCCTAGAGCATCTTCCAGATAAGGTAATGGAGGGGATCTCTCCCTCCAAGCAGTAATGTCCTCCCCACACCCCTTCCTGTCCTCCACACCAGAAGCCGCCTCAAGCAAGGTTAGTGTTCTCTCTTCCTACTGTGCTATATCGTACTTTGTTTCATATTTTTGTCATTAAAAATAGGTATGGTTCAGAACAGATTAACCTTACTTACATTGAACCTTATGGGGAAATTTGACTTGGTTCATGACCAGAGCCATGGAAAGAATTGTTTGTGAATTGAGGGACCTCTGTATTCCTATAATTCTGAGGTTTTTAAAACTCCTATAACACTGTTGGATCCAGCTTGCTTTGTGGCTTGTTGCTGTTAGGGTACCACTGAATTTATAAGCTACTGCATCTACCTTGCTTTCTACGGCTGACACTCTGTCCCTGCTTTGGCCAAGCCTTTACCCATGCTTTCTTCTGAGTTTTTCCTATCATCTATTTCTGATTGCTTTGTTTCCATACTTTCTTGTTCTTTACCAAAGTGGTTATTCCTGTCTTACATTGTCTTCCTTAACTCCATTTATTATTTCTTCTTTAAGCTAATCAAACATTTTGTTGGTAAAAATCCTTTGCTGTTGAATCAAATTCTCTTTCACCTTGTTAAACATTGCAAGCATTTACTCCTGTTTTGTCTTTTATCTCTTCAAATGGTTATATCAATTGGTTTTTGAGTTTGTCTATGGCTTTCTCTGTTTCAGTGTCTGTCAAATCAGCTTTGGGGAGTTAGGGGCTTGGTTAGGTATCTTGTTGCCATGCTTTCTTATGTTTCTATTGTTTTTGTGTTGCAGACTAAAGATGAGTTAGGATAGAGAAACTTTTCACTACTGTGCAGTTGTCTTCAGTTAGATTCTGTCTCCCTATGATGAATTATTGGACTTGGTTATGTTTTGGTGTTTATAATCCTCTTCAGCCCAGTTAGCATAATATTTGAGTATCAGTGTCCAGCCTTCTGTTGATCCCCAAGCACCAGAGAGAAGAAAACAAACTACTGTAAGGTTGACAACACAAAGATAAACCAGATGGTGGCATACAGTAAAAATCAATTAAAAGCAAGAATTATGTCACCATTAACTATAGAAAAGAAATCAGCCATAATGATAGTCAAAGACAAACTGGTTTTTAGCATACCCTAAGAATCAATAATAGTTACAGTTATACTGCGCTTAACAATAGAAAAGGAATCTGCAGTAATTATGTAGATACAAAGGCAAGTCAAACATTGATGGACAGTACAGTAAATACCTGCTAAAAGCAACAATTACACCACCTTCACAACAGAAGAGAATTCAGCAATGCTAGCAGAGAGCCAATGAAATAGCTAAAAATTAAGGAAGGTTAGTAATAATAATAAAAATGAAGGGGTTGGGAGAAGAGGAAATTAAAAGAAGCAAAATTTATAAAAGAAAAAAAGGAAAATGAAGAGGAGGGAAAAGTGAGATTAAAAATCCAGTTAAAGAACAAGACAGATAGCTATTCTAGTAATCTCTGTTAGTTCATCCAAAAGAACAGTTGTGCTTTCATTGATTGTTTGATCATGTTTTTCATGCCTAAACTTTGTAACTTGAACAACTTCTTCGAAGATAACAATATGCAACATATTAATTTCTTGTTATGTTTTTGAAATTCTATGTCGTTTCTATCCTTTTTGCTGTTTGGCTTTTTAAAAATAAAAAAACAATAAATACAGTTAAAGAATGAAAGAAAGTTAATAGAATTAGGTGAGCGTAGCAAAACGACAAATTGGAAAGAGAGAAAAAGTTTTAAAAAGAGAATAAATACAACCTCCGCCCCCACAGAACAAAAGAAAAGAAAGGAAACAAAGAAAAAGAGAAACAATCCAAGGAATTCCTGCATGTGTTTGGGTGAGTCTTCTTCCCACAGCCTAGAACCCAGCAGATACACCTGGGAGGCAGTGAGAACCAGGACCTAGCTTGCTTCCGTGCCCATTTCTCACCATATGCACGCGGAGTCCTGCCTCCTTTTTCAACAGGCGCCATCAGTCAGGGGTTTGGGGTCAGCCTTAGTGGCTCTTTGTGTCTGTGCCATCACGTACACCCCAGGTCGCCGCTCTCTCTGACTAGTCCAAGATGCGGAAACTGTCCACGCCAAAGACTATGAATCCCTGGTCATGCTGGTGGACGGGAAAAGCAGACAGCTCTGTGCTGAGCTCTGTGCTGGAGGTAGGCAGCGAGGAGGGACAACCAGTTCTCTGGACTTGATGTCTATACTCAGCCCAGCTTCCACAGGGAGCCACATGACCAACCTGGTTTCTCTCACAACCCGGGCTGGCCAGTGCTTCTACTTCTCTGTCACTAGCCCAGCCCTTGCCCACAACTGCCCCTGATCCTGCCACTGCCACACCTGGTGGAGGCAGGCACTTCTCCAACTCCAGCTTGTCACGTGAAGGAGCCCTGTCAGGGTCAAACCCCACACTGTCTGCTGCTCACAGTAACTATGGCTTCCCTTGGGGCGAGTGCTGCTGGCCTGTTTCTCTCTGTTACTGTGTGGCTGGCCCTCCCTGGGCCTCCCTTGTGTTTACAGTTGTGTTTATAGCTCCTCTCTGGGAGTCAGGGCTGCTTCATTGTTTGTTGTATTCTTTTCTGTACTGGGGAATCGAACACACAACTTCACGCTTTGCCAGGCAGGTACTTGTGCCGCTGAGCTAAATCCCCAGCCTGCTTCATTCTTTTCTCTGTGTTTTTTTTTTCAGTTTCTCCATGGTTTCTAGGTTTGCTGTCTGCTCTTTCTTGCTTCCTGGCAGTCTTTTTCTTTTCTCTATGAAATTGATTTTTTCCAGGTGTCTCCCAGGTCCAGGAGAGATTGTATTTTGCTTCTGGCCTTGGCTTTGCCATTTTTAATCTCACCATATTTTAAATCATTTGTTATAGTCAATTAGGTTTTTGCTCACATTTATATGGTGGCAACTTTTCTTAAAGAATAGTTTTCTTGATAACAAAAATACTACTTTATTGTATTGTAGATTTCTTTTATGGTTTTTTGCCAGAAGACTCTTGAGAATTGATATCAGTTATTTTTGGTCACTCAAAATCTGCAAATCATTCTCCTGGTAAAGACATTTGGATTTTCCATGTGGTTTGGATAGAGAAAGACCAAGATCTAAGAGTGACGAAGCCTGACTTGGAATGGTCTACTCACTATATTCCAGTCCCCAAACAGGTCCTCAATCAGAAATAACCCTGTGAGCCAACTCTGTCCAATCATAGTTTTGAGTCTTTTACTAGAATGAGGTTCAATTTATTTTATTTTTTTCTTTTCCTTTACTCTTAACTCTTTCAGGTTATGAATAGGAAGGCACAATTCTTCCTCCCTGTCAAAAAAATTGAAAGTTGAAGATTCCTATTTTGTTAGAACACCTGATTTCAGCTAGCCTTAAACCATGATCTCCTCTGACCTTTTTAATTAAATGGATCAATTAATTAGGAAAATGTAAATAAAATTAGTTTTTATTTTTCAAATTAACTTTATTTGTATACTTTTTAATTCACATAACAAGCACATTCATCATAAATAATTTGTACCTGTACACAATGTATTGTTTAAAAAACTAGCATAAACATTTATTAGTGCATGTATGCAGTACATGATTACATGCATCATGGAGTGTCATACATGTACCTAACACATCTTAGTTTTTTTTTCCTTCCTTACCTTTCCCTTGCCTCTCCTTTTGTTCCCCTTCCCATTTGAACATTTTCTTCCTACTTCTCAATATCTGTCATCCATTTTGTGGACCAGCTAATTTATTTTGTGCCCAAGCCAGTTTCAGTTGGATTCTGTCACTTACATCAAAAAGTCCTGAGCCATAAGGAGACTTCATAAATGCCCATTGATGATTGATTGACTGTGAGTACACAGCTAATTCATGCGTATAGCTTGATTAGAGCTTTGACTTGAGGGAATTCTCACCACACACCTCAGTCAGCTCTCCGCATTGGCCCCTGGATGCTGCATAAGGGTGGTCTCTTGCTGCTCAGGTGGTAATAACGTGGCAGATGGAGTGGCTGCTGATGTTTGGCTATTAATTAGTAAAGCTGTAACTGCAGGGATGCCCCTGGATGTCTTCAGTGTCTTAATCTCTCAGTGGGTCTCCTCCTCTGAAGGCTTAGGTGGTTGATAATAGGTTTGAGCTGTTGATCCTTCCTTTGATCACAGTTTATAGGATTATTCTGCAATGAGATGGTGTGGAGGAACCAAGAAACCAGGATTGCTATCTTGTTGTCATGGCTCACATGTGGGCCCTGTCGCTTGGTTCTGGAGTTTGTTTTCCTCCTTCATCTGCTTGTGCAGACAGGGAAGCTTGTCAGTAGGATTCTCACCAGAGCCAGTATCTTCTGATTCCCCTGCTCTAATCAAATTGTGCCGGTGTCAGGGTAATTGTCTAATCTGGGTGAATGGGGTTTTGACAGTTCCCTCCTGTTGTTGTCTTACTTCAGGGATGCCTGGGGCAGGTGACATGCATCCCATTTTACAGGGGAAGGAAAGAAGTGTGGAAAGATCCAGCCAAAGCAGCAGGTCCACTTAAGGCCAGTGCTCTGCTCCCTCCCCATCATGACCCTCCAGCTTTTGGCAGCTGCAGGTGGTCAGTGATATTTCTTGTTCTTCAGCACCTGTCTCAGACAGTGCCTCCTCCAGGTCAGCTTCACATAAGTATCCCCAGGCTGGAGAACTCTCCTCTCCGCTCCCATGGTGCCCTCTCAGATATCTATACAGTTTCCCAGTTTTCTACCTTGTAATGTAATGATTCATGCATATTTTTATATTCTCCGCCAGAATTTTTTGATCTTTGGTAGGTATTCTGACAGTGTCCATTTAGAGTATGAACAAATCAATAGATCTCTTAATGTTTCTTCTTTCTTGAAGGGGCAGGTATGGGAAGGTGAGGTGGTCTATTTCATGAGTCTGGAATTACTGTTTTTAAAGTATGTAGAAGGCCGTTATGTGTTTACAGTCAAATTTGTTCTGAGCCATTTCAATAGGACAGAAATGGGCAGTTATTTCAGGAAAACACATCTCAGCTCAGTATATGACTTCTGGCAGCAAAGCAGGCGGAAAGTGCAGGGGTGTCCTCTAGGATCTCTGGGATGTGTGTCACTGAAAATGGGAAAACAGGTAGTGAGTGACCATTTGGCAAAGAACCGGCAGGGGAGAAGGAAGCTTCCTGAAGAGCAGTGGGCTTCCAGGTGTGTGTCCCACTCCTGCAGAGGGCTGTAAGAGGTCTTCAGTTTCTTTGACTTTTGGGTACTCTTGGAAGCAAAGCTCACACTCAAGACCGAAATCTCCACTTATTTGATATCTGCATAGACAGTGGGACCTAGTTGAGTAAGCTTGTGGGATTTTGCATTCAAATTCTGGCTTGCTTGCGACTAATGGAGGAGCTTGGTGAAACTGGTTAAACTTTATTGCCCTTGTCTGTAAAACGGTAGTAATAATGATGCCCAGATCACTGGGAAATGAAGTCTTACACAAAGAAGACTTGGCATGATGCCCAGTACAGAGAAAGGACCCTGTTCTTGTTATGGTTCCTGATGTTCCCTCTGCCCCCTCTCCCACTGTGGCCCGCAGGGTATGTCTGTTCTGGGCTTCCTGGGGCTGCCTCAACCCTTGCTTCCTGGTTGCATCTTAGGTTTTAGGCAGAAGAGATCAGAGCTACTGCCCCAGAGACCCTGGAGTTTGTGCCTCTAAGCAGGTCATTGACAGCTGACTCCCAGATTGGAGATCTGAGCCTTCCAGGCCTCCGGCCATGTTCTAAAGCCAACAATGCAAGATAAAAACACTGCATCATTTCTACCTTCTCTTCTGGGATCTGAGCTGCTGGCACTCATTAAAGGCAGTTTTCTTCTGGATTTCAGAAACTGTTTTAAAAGTGTAGAGTCTAATACTGGGTTCCCAGAAGGCAGATGGCAGTTTTTTCACTTGCCCCCCAAATCCCTGACCTGAATTTGCAACGATCAGGTTACTAGAGAATCAACAAATATGTGCCCTGAGAATAGACTATCCATTCTCGTCCTTTGGTCACTTAGGTTCAGTGCCGAGAGATCTCATGTGCCCAGCCTCATATGATTGGAGCACAGTTACTGCCAGAGCAACTTGGTGTCCCCGAGTTAAAAGAATTTATCAGTACTTATTAATTTTACAAAATACTGGGTTTCGCAAAGCTTTTGTAAATGAGGAGAAGAGGGATCGAAGGGGAAGGGAGAGGAATGGAGGAAAAATAAAGAAGCATCAAGACGTACTATCTAAGGGTACAAATTTCCCATGCCACAAGTGATCATTATATATATACAAAGTGTACCAATAAAATTAATTAAAAATATTGAGTTTCAGCATAGTAGTTTCATACATATTTACATATCGATCCTATCCATCCCCCATTACTCTCCATATGTTCTTCTTCTCCTTTTCCTTTATTCCCTTCCTATTGTCTAATAATAGTTTTCCTTCTATTTTTCCAAGTTTAGGTGTTTTTTTTTGTTTGTTTGTTTTTGAGACTATGCAGTTCAGGCTGGCCTTGAGCTCACTTTAGAGCCCAGGCTGGTCTCGAACTCAAAGCAATCCTCCTGCCTCAGCCTCCTGATTGCTGGGATTATAGGCGTGAGCCACCATGCCTGGCTTCAAGTTTAGTTTTTATAAGTACATGTCTGCACTACATAATGATTACATTCCTCATGGAAATTGGTACACATACAAATCACATCTTCATTCTTTTTTCAAGCTCTTCCTTTCCTTCTCTCTCCCTCTCTCTATCTCTTGGTCCCTTTCCCATTTGCAGAAGTGAGGGGTAGGAATCTAGTGTTAATCTTCTACATACAATACCCAGTTTCCCCCCAGTACCATTTGTTAACGAGGCTGTCTTTTGTCAAATACATGTTGTTTGACCCCTTGATCAAGAATCAGATGGCTAGAGTTATGTGGGTTTGTCTTTGTGTTCTCTATTGTATCCCGTTGGTCTGTGTGTCTTTGTTGGGCCAATGCCGTTTTGTTGTTGTTTTCATGGCTTTGCAGTATATTGGAGGTTGGGTATGGTGATGCTGCCTGTCTTGCTGTTTTTGCTTTGGAAATGCTAGGCCTTTTGTGCTTCCATATGAATTTTAGAAAATGTTTCCTGTTCTTTGAGAAATGTCATTGGCATTTTGATTGATTTACTTTGGTAATCAGGGTACTGTGGCTGTGTTAATTCTGCTGATGCATGAATAAGGCAGCTCTTTCCACCTTCTAGGGTCTTCTCCAGCTTCTGTCTTCTTTCTCTGTAGAAGCCTTTTTCTTCTTCAGCTGGGCTTATTCTTAGGTATTTTGTTTTCTTGAGGCTGCTGTGAATGGAATTGTTTTCTTGATTTCCATCTCAGTGGGTTTGTTATTTGTATACAGAAAAGCTGTTGATTTTTGTATGTTGGTTTTAAATCTAAAAGATTTCTGGTGGAACTAGTTCTAGAGTCTTTATAAGTAAAAGAGCACATCATCAGCAAGTTGAGATAATTTTATTTCTTCCCTCGCTAATTTTACATCTTTTATTTCTTTCTCTTGTCTAGTTCCTCTAGCTAAAATTTCAAGTCCTATATTGAACAGGAGTGGTGAGATTGGAAGCCCTTGTTTCTTCCTGATTTTAGAGGACATGTTTTCAATTTTTGCCCATTGAGTATTCTTCCTTTTCCCAGCAGATGATAAGACTTTAAGTGTATATTAATGTACACCAACAGTGGCTTTGGAAGGTCTTCTGTCCCTGTTGCAGATGTTACAAAAGAGGAAGCTAAGAATTGGACAGTTCAAGTGACTTAGCAAGGTTATAGGCTGTGGAGCACTGAGGTCAGGGTTTGGCCCCAGTTATGTCTGACCCCTACGCCTGTATTTACTTGCTTATTCAGTTAGTGATTTATTCATTTAGGCAGTGTTCTTCGAGTATCTCCACTGGGCGTGCCATGAAAAGATGGCTGAGTCCCCACTCGCAGCTCACAGGGGCTGTGTCATCTGGGGAGAGGACTGCTTTACTGTAGGGGAGAAGGAGGGGAGTGCAGTGAGGGGAGCTGTGCTGGGCATGGGGGCGGTCAGAGGCACTCCGGGGGGCTTGCTGCCACCTCAGGTTTCTAAGAGGAAGGCTGTGGAGGAGACAGGCTCACCATGACCTGGAAGGCTCCAGCAGAAGTGGGGATTCAGACTCCATGGTAGCTCATGGAGTGGAGCACATTCTAGAGAACAAGCTGAGTGGGGGAGAGAGGTGGCTGGCGGCCTTTGCGCCTCAGCAGAGCAGCGGGGATGAAACGTGGCGAGAAAAGTGAAGACAGCTGCAGAAAGCACTGAAAGTACATGAAGGTCATGAAAAATAAGGTAAGCAGAGTTAAAAGATTAACTATTAGTCAATAGCTAATTAATAGATAATGTGGGAGTGCCTGGACTCAGAAAATATTTGCTGTAGCATAGGAGGACCATGATGATTTTGTAGTAATTTTTTTTTAAATGAAACAATTTTTCATGCAAGACTGGGAAAGAGTAAGTTTCAGGTAGGCGGAGAGTTGGATCAGAAGAGGTTTAAGAAGCAGAAAGTTTGTGGTTGTGTCGCATGGTACATTGGGACTCAGGTGTCCGGTCCTCCTCTGACTGGTGACCGGAGCATGGAAGATACAAGTTAGAACCTTTGTGAGCCTCGGAGTGCAGCGCGTGCTTGGGGATGACAGTTGGGAAGGAGGTTTAAGAACGACAGTTCTGCGGGAGGCCGGCCTGGCTGCCTCCTTGGGCGCTGGGCAGAGGCTTTGCTAGATGTTTTCTGCAGTCCGGCTGCAGCCCCATTGACTCACACTGTCCTTCCACCAACTGGATAGATAGTGAGGTTATCGAGTTAGCCAACATCCTGGGAGCACTGCAGGTGGGAGGCACCTCCTGCACCTTGCTCTTGCTTCTGCTCTTACACTGCAGTCTCTAAAAGAACAGTCCCCAGATGTATGTGTGGGTTTCTAAATGAAGGGGAAAGCATGCACCCAAGCATCTGATGCGCTCCCCTCTGTTTCTTTGTGACAGTTGCCATCAAGGCTGCTCTGTGTCCATGCCTGTAGTGGTTCTGCAAATATAGTCTGTGGTCCAGAGCCCTGGTCCTGAATTTATATTTGGTCTGTATTGCAGGAGCAGGGCATTTGGTTTTAGCACTGCGAGCATTCATTTGAAGTCAGTCTGAGTTCCTTCCTGATTATCCAAAGGAGGCCACTGAAATTCATTCTCCTATCAAAGCTCTTCCTCAAGTTTTGACTGAAATCTGAGCAACTCAGTGTAGTCAACCCCAGGGTCTTGTGAGGACTGAAGAGAATGCATATCATTGGCTAAGAAAGCAGGACCATAATCATTAAGATTTAAATCATGCTGTTTGGTGAACTGAAATATCTCAAAACCAGAATGCATGAGAGGAAATGTAGAATGGGTCCATAGCAGTGATGCCAAGAACCATTGAAATACTTGCACATAAGATCTCAAGCATCCAATGGGTTGCACAACGTTTGAGAAAACAAGAAGAGTTGCACACAGGGCCCCAGGGCATGGTGTTCTAGGCTGTTCACAATTTAGAAGGCACATCTCTCTTTAGTCTCACTCACTCCTTCATTCACATAGTCTAGAATGTTCTTCCTGAATCTCCTATTGAGTAAAATCCTGGGTAGTTGAAGTCATCTTCATCCCTCAGTCTTCTGTCTATAAAATGGAGTTAAAAATAGTCCCTACCTCATAGGGCCATTGTGAGGATTCCATGAGTGTGAATATGAGATTTTTGTGTTCCTCAAAAGGTCCTGTGTTTGTTTTGGGAAAGATGCTGTGTACTCATACTTACCAGCTCCAGCTTTTTGTATTTTCTGATGGAATCTAGAGGTTTCTTTTATTTTTAAGCAAAAGAGTGATTATTTTCTCCTATTTCCCCCTGTTTTCAGAATTTATTATCTCACTATTTTCTTCTAGAGCTATTTTTTCCTTGCTGGTAATGAAGACCTATTCTCCCTGCCTCCAGCCCCAGCCCCAGCCTCATCTTGGTCATCGTAATCAACTCTTCCCCAGCCAGAGTACGCTACCTGAAGACCAAATTGTACTTAAGGAAATACTATCAGCAATACTTCCAAATAATAGAAGTGTTTCCACTCTGTATTTTCCTGGACTTGCTGTATGTTATGAATGCACAACTTCTCTATGTATTTTTCAGGTATAATTGGGTGAAGTCAGGTAAACATGTTAGCATAAAATTTCAGATATGTAAGAGAAAGCCCTTAAATGTAAGATGTTGGAGGGACTTATCTGGCATTTATTGAGCATGTATTATGTACTGGGCATTGTGCTAATGCATTCTATGCTCATTGCCTCATTTAATCCTTTCAGTAATATATGGAAGGAGATTACTTTCTCCTCATTTAACAGACTGGGAAGCTGAGGTTGAGGGTTGAATTTAGTTGATAAAGCTCTCCCAGCAAGAAGGTGGCGATGTGGAGATTGGTCTCCGTGCAGAGCTGGTAGGTATAAGTGTAACCCTACATTGCTGACCCTGTTTGGGGAGCGTTCCCTGACTACTTCATTGTTCTCTGAGTTAGATGTCCTCCCTCAGTTTCCTTCACTAGACTCCAAGGTTGAGGAAGTCATAAACCTCATCTCACCTGTGTATGTTAGATCATAGCCCTTGCACAGGACTGGTAATGAGTGGCACTTAAAAATACAAGTGAATGAATGCATGAATGAATGAATGAATGAATATAGTGAGCAACATTTGCCTGGAATCTAAGGGAAGGAATATGGGAAAATTGTCAATAGATACAGATTTCTCTGCACTAAGAAAGCATGAGAAAAAGAAAGGAAAAGGAAGTGGGGATAGACTGAGCATTAATCATCAGTGGAAAACCAGGCAACAAGATATATTGTTTAATTTGAAAGAAATGGAAGAAAAACGTTACATGCCATGTATTTCTTTTCAGTGAATCCCAGGTTTCTCCAGTTTTAGTTGTTCCTGTTTTATCTTTATGATTGTTGCTGTATCTATGAACTAGCTATGATCTGCTCAATATTTTTCTTAAAATGGACTCGCTTTTCTCAACAAAGTCTGTTTATTGTACAAAGAGCCTTTACAAAGCATGGTGATAAATGTGAAGCCATTATTATTTGCTTTAACAAGTAGGTGGTGTGAAAACAGGTATAACAATAACAGAAGTAATTACATTCAAGCAGGTGCTGGTGCCTACCGAGGACCTGAGTTGGGAGCCTTTTTTTTTTTTTTTAGTTAAGAAGGATGAAGCAGTTTTATATGTCTTTTTAGTTTTATGTGTCTATAGGAATATGTTTAGTTCTGTCCTGCTTTGTTCTGTTCCTCCCTGTAATATAGAAAGGATAGAAATACATGTTAAGACTCATGCTTGCGTAAAACCTATAAACAGTTTATGAGAACTGATCTTATGACACATGATGAAATGAACAAATACTTTGAAGGAAAGAAAGGGGCACTGTAGTACCCAGTGCTGATTCTGGAGTGTTATGATGTGAAATCCAGCAATATTATTAATCTTTGTTCAGAAGGATTTTAATCTAATATGCTTTGTTAGGTCTCAACCTAAATGAAGATATGGATAAATGCGTACATGTCTAAGTGTATAGGATTGATAGCCATATTACTTAATTTTTGTTGGATAGTTGAACAGAACTGTTTGCAGTCTCCCTGGTTGAATTCCCATTTATATGTTCCACTTTTGTATCTTGAACAACTATTTTTGGGGGAATAATATGTATACATCAACCAGTGATTTATTACTGTTTATTTCCTTTCTTTGAAAGTTTGTACTATTTCTGCCCATTTTCTATTTTGTTTTGTCTTTCTTTAAATTAAAAAAAAAGGATGGTTTAAAAATGGGTAGAAGAGTGTTAAGGACACATTCGTACCAAACCAAGGCTTTCTTCTTCATGAAGATTTGAAAGAGAACTGGAGAAGAAATAGTGTAACTTTCTCACTAAGTGGCCCAAGCACTTCAAAGTCCTGTCCAAGTCCTGCCAGAAATGGTCTCCGGCATCCTATAAAGTCAGTGTTCCCTGAATGGGAAGTGCTGGCCGGTGGCTGGAAGTGTTCTCTTTACTTGAGCCTGATGTTTTAGACAATGCTGTCCCAGCTCAGGGCAGGTACATCAGGGTGTGGGGGTGTCTGGGGACCTCTGCAAACAAAGCCAGTGTCCTGCAAGTCACCTCTCCAGCCCAGAACATTTTATTCTAGTGAAATCTCTCTCCTGCCCCAATTCACTCACTGCAAAAACCAACATAATTTATCTTCTGGAGGGAAGGGTGCAGACTTCAGCTTGGTGGTTCTTTTTTTTTTTGGCTCATGCAAGAGCTCACCCAAGTCTCTTAAAGAAAAAAGAAAAGAGGGGAAAGCCTGTGGCAGCTTGCCAGTGTGCGAGTTTGGAAATAAAAATTAACGTGGGCATTATTCTGAAGGTTGACAGAAGGTAGCCAGCATGTTCTTGAGAGTCAAAGAAGGTTTCCTCATCAGTGTTTTCTTTGTCCTATTTTCATCAGAAGCATGGACTATTTTTGTTCCTTTTATGAATTTTAGGATCAGGAGGTGAGGGTGTTGGTTCCAGATGCTCCTTACGGGAATGCAGGGTACTAACATTAGCTCGGCTCCTATGTGCCTGGCAGCATGCAGGGTCTGCCCTCCCATTGTTCCCTTACAGTAACTTATACAGATAAGGGCAGGTCATCCATGTTTAACACCTCTTCCAAGGCTACACAGCCTCAAAAGAGTAGAACCAGGACTGAACTGAACTTTCCTCGCTCTAAAACCTCTGCTGTTTATATTAGTACCCTCTAAGAATCATAGGAGTAAAACTGGAGATTTGGAAGGAACTTCCAGGCCTCTATTTAATGTTTTATTCACGTAAGATATGCTGTGGAATCCCCAGCAAGCCCAGCCTGCATTTGCTTCATTTTCCTGCAAGGCCAATCCAGTCCATTCAGGAAGGATATTTATTGTTAATAGGCTTTTCTGGGAACAGTAATCACCTCCCTTCTCCCTCTTTCCTTCAGACTTCTTGACTCCACGTGGGCATCTCATGAAAGACCCATGGGGTGAGGTTACTTTCTTAGCTTGCACACAGAGTAACTCCAAGTATCATGGTTTATATCTAGATGTGCCCCACCATGCCTCACGTGTACATAGGTGGAGCTTTTGGAAGGACGGATCATGGGTGTGTGATACTGGATTAGACCACTGATGGGTGTGATGTTGGGAGGTGAAGCCTGGTGGGAAGAGGTGGATCGCTGTGGGCGTGGCCTGGAAAGGTATATATTATAATCCCTCCTCTTCCCTCAGTCTCTTCCTGCCATACTGTTAGGTTGTTTCTCTTCTGCCATGCCCCTCTAGGCATACTGCTTTGCCTTGGAACCAGCTGATTATAGAGTGAAACTTCTACCAACTGTGAGTCAAAATATACCTCTCATTCTTGTAGGTGTTGGGTATTTTGTCCCAGCAATGAGAAAGTAACTAAGATTATGAGAGTCTGGACATTTGTGTTATTTGGTATAGACAGACCAAGATAGGATCGATTTCCTTTCTTATCTGTAAATCCTATAGGATTTACTCCATTCTTTTCCTGCCTCCAGGATTTAAAAAGTGTTTTCTGACCAAGGAAGCCATTCATCACAGAGAAGATGAGGAGATGCCAAAGTGATTTATTCAGCCCACACAGGGCCAAAGGACTATGTTAGGTCAAGCCAAAGGTGCATGCTCCCTGGGATGGGAGAACCACTTGGCCAGCCCTCCGCAGCTCTCTTGTACGGCTCTATCCAGATGGTGGTGCCCACCCTTCCTGCATGTGGTATCTTTGTCCGCAGGGGCTTGGGTCATACCAGGGCAGAAGCCAGATGGCTGGGATTTCCCAGACTGCCTGTCTGGTGAATAATGGTCCTCTGAGAGCAGCTGCTGGGTGCTATAGAGAATATTTCTAGCTAAGAGAGGCTAAAGGCGGGGCTCCCGCATTTGGTTGTTTATACTAATTTACTTTGATCTTGCTGAAGACTTTCTTCTCTGTGGGCCTTAATTTTCATTTTCTCTAAGAAGGGGATAGACATACTAGCCCTTCCAGATCTTGCAGTCCCTAGAAAAGGGACACACACACTAAGTCTCTGTCCTTCATTAGATTCTATGCTCAGCCCTAGGCCGATCATGGCAGCCATCTGTCTTCCACTGGGACAAAGGGAGTTGTCAGTGGTTGCTTTCTTGGGCAGGCCAGCACCTCTCTCCTGGGTTCTGATGATTGGATTCAAATTCATGGCTTCTGTCTCGTCTGCTCTCTGGCCCAGGTAGTGGTCATCTCACCTTTGGGAAATGTTCTGGTGTTAGTTGACCAGCCTAGGCACCATCAGACGTAGAGTCCTGGACTCATCCCTTCCTGGGTGCATTGCTTGGCAAGTTCCCCAACTTTGTCATCCTCTTTTCAGATTCCTTTTGTTTCACATTAGGGGATTGCTGTGAGCCCGAACGCAAGGTGAAAACTAAAGAGGCTGTTTGTAAAGGCGCGTGGAGACTCCAGACAGCGAGGTGGGGTAGGAAAGCATGAAGGGTATAGCTAGAGTGGGCCACCTAGGGCTGGATCCTGTCACTGAGGGTGCTCAGTTTGTGACTAGGAGCACGTTACCTAACCCAACTGTCACGGCCAGGTAGTGGGAGGGTAACCGAATTTACCCCATAGGATATTTGTGAGGATTGAAATGTGTCCATACTAATCACTGAGTGTGGAGCCTGACATGGAGCTGGAGCACAATAAAAACTGCAACTGCTCTTCGCATGTTTTCAGTGTTGCTGGTTTGGGCTGTGGAATGCAGGGAGGGGACATCACATGGGGCGCTGAAGGGTGAGCCAGGCAAGACCTCCAAAAGGAGCGAGGCATCATTAGGTCTCAGAGCCCTGCTGGAGGGGAAATTCCAGGCAAAAGGAAATGCACAAACAGAAGGCCCAATGGAAAGGCTGCAGTTGCAGAGCATGTGAGATGCACTGCGGAAGAGTCTAGCTCTGCAATGCTGAGTTATGGAGTGCAGTTTTTGGAGCTTGCATATGCGTGGGAGGTGTGGTTTGAATGTACACTCCCTAAAATTCTTAGGCTGAAACTTAGCCCCCAGTGTATTAAAGGATGGGCTGTCATGGGATGTGACTGAGTTATCAGGGCTCAGCCCTCCTGAAGGGGACCAGCACATATACAAAAGGGTAGAAGTGGGCATGTGATCCTCCCTCCTGCATGAGAACTCAGCCTCTGGGTGCCATCTTTGGAGCAGGAAAGAGGCCCTCACCAGACACCATGTATGTAGTTGATTTGATCTCAGGCTTCCCAGCCTCCAGAATTGTGAGAGAAAACTTTTGTTGTTTGTAAATGGATCCAGTCAATGGCATTTACTTAGAGTAGCTGAAAAAGACCAAGGCGAGGCATCTTTTTGTTTTGTCACTTGAGGCCAGGCTCTCCCCTATCATAGTTTAAGGGTAAGATGGAGGAGGAAAAGAGCCAAGACTTCATGCTCAGACAGACCTGGGTTCAAATCCTACTTTGGTCCTCACTGGCAGAAGGCCTTTGAGCTACTTAGATGATGGCCTTTGATGAAGAGATCTCCCCCTTCCTGACTCCTCTCCTTTTCTCCCTCCTTGCTTCCCTCCCTTCCTGTCTCTTTTCTCATTTCTCCTTGTCCTATTCCCTTTCTGGGAGACAGGAATCCGTTGAGCTGCTCCTAGAGCTGCCTCCCCTGGTACAGCTGGTTGCCAACTTTTGCAGGGCACCGAGGAGATGGTACCATGGGCGAAAACTGACGTAAGAAAAACTTCCTGGAACTGGGAAGGTCCTCAGCAGCTCTTCAGTGTGTCATAGTCTGGGAGAACGGTGAGAATTCTGTCTCGGTGTGGGTTGTGTCCACCCAGTGTTAAGTTTGGAGACTAAGGAACTCAGTGCTGTTGCTTTCGGCCCACCACTGCCTAAGTGAGCTGCTTCCTGCTCTGCCCCCATTCATTTGTGCACCTGCTTTGGCTCACCCATCTTAGAGACCCGAAAGTGGAGGGCAAGGCAGCAGAAGGGCCTTGCCCGAGGTCACAGAGTGGCTGGGGGTAGACATCTGGAACTTGCAGCTCATTTCCTTGCACAGAAAATGCTGTCTCGAGCAGTGAGATGGGCGTTCAAGTGTGAGGTGCTGCTCTGCAGGAGAGGAGAAACCTGTTTCACAGAGGAGGTTGATTTTCTTAGATTGTTTTGGGGGCTTACTCCACAATGAGGGTTCTTTTTGGGGTCTTGTTCATAACTGCAGATCAGATATTTCTCACCATCTGTTTAGATTTGTTGAAAAAGATTAAAAAAAAAAAAAAAAAAAAGAAACCCTCAAGCTCCAGATTTCCCCTGGAACCTCAGCTTTGGCTCCCCTGGCCCTTTCAGGGCCCCACCTGCGGAGAGATTTTTAAGCGTGATGGATGATTGTGGCCAGCTGCGGCTGCTGGCTGTGCCCACGGGAGCCCATCCCTTGGCTCCTGGGCCAGCGTGCATCTCGCCAGCTCATAGGCCAGACTGCTGCACACATCCCTGCAAAGACACTGTGGCTGCTGCTGCTGCATTCCCTCTGTCCCAACAGAGGTGTCGCAAATCACAGAGAGGACATTTCCACTTCCTGGCTGACTGAGCGGAGAGCAGAGGTAGGTGTCGCAGAGAGCTGGGAGAAATTGCTTTTGATCACCTGGGCTGAATCATCTCCACTGGGCCTGCTTGGTCTTGCAGTTCTCCTTATGGGCAATGCCTGGTGCCCTGGTCACTCTGTCCTGTAGACACAGCCAACACTTTGCTATTCATTTAATACTTCAGCCAGCATTTGTTGAATGAAATGTTAATCTCATGCTGCATGTTATGTGGCATATAGAATTGGAGACAACTTCCTCCCTGCCTTGTTTAAATTCTACTTGCGAAGTTATAAGCCTGTAGAAGACACATCACCAGGTAGAATGCTAATTCATATAGTAAATACTTCCTGTATGCTAGGCATTACTTGATCATGGTTGAAGTTCGCTGATCATTGAGCTCAAGGGGTTAGAAGAAAGAAATATCTTAGTAGCATGCAAATTTTTATTATCCTCATAGCAACTAATAGTTATTGATTATCCGTATGGTATGGAAGCAATGGCTTTGATTCCCCTGTGAAAGAGGGGCAATCATCGGCCCACCTTGTGGAGGGGCCCCAGGTGCAGCGAGTCCAAGAACTCTACCAGTTGGTCGTGGCAGGGCTGAGGTTGAACCTCTCTGTGTTTGACTCCAAAGCCTCAACCCTGAGAGGCTTAGCCATTCTGAAGAAGCAGAGTTGGAATCTGAATAGCAGATTGGGCCTTGCAGATCTGTGTGGGTTGAACATTGTCAGAGCTTTGGATTTTCCTAAATATTTCAAGCTTCCCTTTCATTTTAGGTTAAAGAAAATTGGTAAGAACGTAACATAAACACAACCCTCCGCCTTCCAGACTGCCCTGTTGTTCAAAGAAAGGACCCTGACTCCTCAGTTATTAAACTTATTCCTGTGGAGGAATAAGCAGGGGCTGATTTCACTTTTCTGGGGCATTGTCTTGTCCTCCACATGGTGGGCTTTCCTAGCTCTGAATGAGCCACGGATGTTTGTCCGCGGGGATGATAACATTGGCTACTTTTGATAATTTTGTGAAGGTTAAAGTAAGATAATATTGAGCGGATGGTTTCTAGAAATATTAGCTTTTCTTTCTTTATGTGTGTTCAGTACGTATTTTATTTGATTATATTACATAACTGTATTTTCTTTTTTTTTTGTCGTGGTCTTACTCCACTGTACGTTGTATTTGGCTTACATTCTGACACCGTTAGTAGTGTCCTCCATCTCCATGGTATTTTTTTCACCTCATGGAAACTAATAGAAAGCCTGAAATACCTAAGAGGGAAAAATGATTGAGCCTAAGGAGTTTTCCTGTTTACGGTTTGGCAGTGCAGGAGCGCAGTTAACTATCAGTCTCCTGTGCTTTCTTTCTTTTTTTTTTTGGTACTGGGAATTGAACTCATGACCTTGCACTTTCCAGGCAGGTGCTTGCCACTGAGCTGTATCCCCAGCCAGGCTCCCATGCTTTCTCTATGATGTTTTTATTTGTTCACTTTTTACTCTTCTCAGTCCATTCGCCAGCCACTGATTCATTTCCTAATAGGCATAGATAATAGAGCCAGGAGTTAAGAAACATGGAGATGTTTAAAACTACAAAGAAGTAGAGGACTTACCAGTCAGTTAAACTGACAGCATTGTTCTACTCTTATTCCTTAGTGTGCTTTCTATTTTAAAAAAAATGAAATGTTTAAAAGTAAATGGAAGAATTGTATCATTTTACTGGTAAATACTTCATCCCCAGCTTTCTCTGATAAAGATTAATACAGGGTCTTGTGCAGTTCAGGCTGGCCTTGAACTCACTTTGTAGCCCTGTCTGGTCTTGAACTCCCAACAATTCTCCTGCCTCGGCCTCCTAAGTGCTGGGATTACAGATGTGCACCACCATACCCGGTTTCCCCTCACCTTTTAATGCCAGTGACTTATTAGATAAATTGGGTCTTTTGTAGATTTTTCCCATGTTGTGAGTTTCACTGAAGCCACATCCATGGCTTCTTCCTGGGGTTCATTTTTTTTTTTAATCCCTACTTTTCTTTAAAATGGTAGTAAGTCAAGAGTATGACTTCTTTGCAGCCCAAAACTGTTAGATGTAGTAGTTTCATAGGTTTGGTGAGTGTGGTATTTCTTTTTCTCTCATATACCAGGTGTGTAATGTCAGGGTCCCATGACCATGACACAAGACTGGTCCTCTCATGACCGATTTCTCCATCAGCCATTTGGCTAATGGTTTAGCATCCAGATGGTTGCAGAGTTCATCCATGGTTGCAGAGTGTGGTTCTATTGCTTTTGTTCCTTCCGGGCTCTCTTTTTCTTTTTCAGACCTTTTCTTGAGTCCTCTTATTTTAATCTTTTTAGACAAATACTATTCAGCAGTCTTTGAAATCTGAGAAGTTACAGGGGTTCCCAAATGATGTTCTTAGATTGGAGCTGCACCAGCTACAGAAAAGTCACTGGGAATCTATACAAAAATATAGATGCTGGGGTTTACTTCTGCAAATGCTAGAGAAAGATCAGGAAAGGTTCTTTGTGTTGAAAGCAAGTTGAAATGCAGCCAGCGCTGGGAGAAAGTTTTGTAACCCATCACCTCTTAATATTTCAGGGGTGAGATCTGCATAGTGTGGACATGTCTGTTCCATACTGGGGCAGTGGAAGGTGTTGAAATGGACACGGAATGTTCTATGGATATTGCACCACCGCCATCTCAGCTGCCCATCCCCTGGAATTTGTGGCAGGACTTTCTGCTAATCCCAGTCTCCCTCCTTGCCTGTACCTCAGAAGTTTCAGACTGAATGACAATGTGATTCTTTTGTGCCTCTCCCTAGTCTACATTTAATTACTATGAGCTGTTGGGGCTTGAGTATGATGACAGAGGATTTTCTAGGATTATGCTCAACATGCAACATTCAATTACCACTCCCCAGGAGGGCAAGGGCTCCAGGCAGGGAGTG
The DNA here is from genome assembly GCF_034190915.1 of Cavia porcellus. NCBI lineage: Eukaryota > Metazoa > Chordata > Mammalia > Rodentia > Caviidae > Cavia > Cavia porcellus. The sequence continues at coordinate 7,028,719 of NW_026947502.1, forward strand.
GGGAGGATGGATAGAATTTCCTGATGAGGAAATGCACTGACTCGGTTTCTGAGGACTCTGGCTGTGGTGCTTAAGCTTTAGCACCAGCTTGTTATAAAAAGCAAGTCCAGGTATCCCTTACTTGAGTAGGTTTCAGGGCATTTGGGGTAGACTCATGAGGTAGCATTTGAAAAAGTTCCCAGATGATTTTCACATATGAAGCTTATGGACTATAGTTGGAGAGTCACTGTATTGGGCTTTAAAAAATAGTTTGGAGCTAGGAGAGTCAAGGATATCTGGACAAGTAGGGAGGATTTTGGAGAGGGACAGAGTTTGATCTGGAGGTTAAGGGCGCTGAGTTCTGTGTTGGCTAAACTTAGTCATCAGTGTGGTTGATTTGGGAGTCACTGAAGGGACTGGGAACACTTCCAGGTGTGTCTGGGTAGGTCATGGAGGCCTGGATCCTGGCTCCTTCCTTTCTGGCATTCTTCCCCTGCTCTGCTTCCTGGCTGCCGTGAACCGAGTGTCCTTACTCCACTTCATCCTTCTTCCATGATGTTCTTGCCTTAGAACCAGCAAACCATGGACTGGATCTTCTGAAACTGTGAGCCAAATTAAACCTCTGTTCCTTTAAACTGTGGATGTGGGATATTTTCCTCTAGCAGTAGGAGTGCTGACCGGTTCATCCAGCTCTGATCCAGCTCTGACAGTGACCCTCAGCCTAAGGCATCCTGGTCAGTGCCTTCTCCTAAAGATTTATTTCTCCTTGTGGGAGATGAAGAGATTGGAGTAGATCTAGGATTTATTCTTTTTAGAACTTTAGGTGACTTTTGAAGTCTTATTTCAGTGGATTAAATGACAGCTGTTCTGGTAGAAGTAGGGACATCAGATGTTCACTCAGCAACCCCTGCCTGCTTCTCTTACGGTCCTACGCATTTTCAGAACAAGTTTGAAAACCACTGAGCTGGGTGATGTCTGAAATCCCTCCCCATGTTGACAATCAGTGGTTCTGGGTTTGAGCCTTCACGCGTGAACACAGATTCAACTCCCAGGTGGTGTCTTGTAATGAACCAGAGAGAGAATAAAAGCATTTTCAAGGCAACTTGTCTTCCCTTCGCTGACCCTGGTGGAAATCTGACCTAAATGCATCCCTGCTGGCTCCCCAAATTCCTGATGGGAAATATTAGGGAAAAATTTGCCTGTATAGAACATGAATAGACTTTCCCCTCATCATTATTTCCTAAGCAATGTAATGTAGCAGCTATTTACATTGTATTAGGTAATTTAAGGTATATGGGAGGAGGTACATAGGTTATATACGAGCACTATGCCGTTTTTGGAAGGGATTTGAGCATCCACAGGTTTTTGGTATCCCTGCCCTGGGTGGGGAGGGTTTCTGGAACAAATCCTCTGCAGGTATCCAGAGGTGAGTATATGACAGTGTGGTCTACAAAATTGGGAGCCCAAGCAGAGAGACATTTTTGAGGAACGTACTGAGAGTGCTTGAAGAATGGAGTGTTTATCATTGTTCATAAAAAGGAATACACAGTTTTTTTTGTAGAAGACTCAGATTTGGGGTCTATTACGGAACCTGTATTAGTTTCAGAGGGCATCTACCATGTCACATACAGGAAGTTTGAGACAGACTCCCAGCTTGAGGCACCAAGGAATCCAGAAGTGCAAACAGGGTCTGTAGGACTCTCTCCCTCCTTCCTGGGCTCACTTCTGCTCTGTCTTGTCTTCATTCTAAGGCAGGACTTCTATATATAGTGGAAGCAATATAAGGTCTCCTACTAATTCTTGGCTTATTAAAGTCTTTTCAGCTAGAAACCCCAGAGGCAGAGCGAGACCCTTTACAGTGGTCGGATATTAAGCCATGCAGAAGACTCAGTGGGTCAAACTGGACTATGAGCTCAACTTTGAGCCACTCTCTCTGTGCAGGGGAGGGAGAGCTAGGCTTGGTGACCTGAGTCACACAACAGTGTTGGTGAGGACGAGAGCACCATGGTGCCCTGCACAACTTCTAGGAGGGGTAGGTTGTCCTCAGAGGAGGAGCAGGATGCAGGCATAGAAAATCCACAGCTTTCCGCTGAAATACCAAGATGAAATGAAATCACCATTCATTTAACTCCGAAGACACAAATGCACACATGCACACACATTTGCACCCTTGTTCATGTGCAGGAAGGCATTCGTGCTATTTTAATCTGAAAAAAACACAATAATATCTCATTAAAATTGTGCTGTGTGTGTGTTCTACCCTTTATATGCATAAATGCATGCACACCGAAACTAGAAAAGCAAAATGTACTGCTTCTTGCATTGTGTTTGCCCTTGGATGATCATGCACGTTGCTTCTTGTTGCTAAGCACCACCCCAAGGACTCCATTATGTGGCCATGTGAGGATTCAGCTGATATGGGGCCTTGTTGGGTTTGTTTGGAACGCGTGGGGTAGCAGGTCTTGGGAACTGCTTGCTATCCCAGAGGTCCTGGCTGCTGTGCTTGGTCAGAGGACACCCACCTTTCATTTCCTTTTGGCCCTGTGTTGGGTCCTGGCCAGTCGGGTTGCAGGCAAGTTTGGGGAGTTGAGTGGGACCTTTAAGCAGGGTAAATCGACTCCTCCTGAAATAGGAACCTGGCAGCCAGGTATTTATATATAGCTTTGGCTCTGCAGCCCTGTACAGAGCCAGCATTTTGGGGGTCAGCAAGAAAGATCAGGGTGGAAGAGAAGTGCAGGAATTGGTTGGTGGAAAGTAGGTTGTTCCCAGGCCGAGGTTTGGACTTGGGTGTGACAGAGCATGGTGTGACTCCAGTGCAGTTGTCCCAGGAGCAGTGGCCTCATTACCTTGTAAGACTCGCAGTGGTGAAACCATCGCAGTGGAGAAGGACGAGGGGAGGAGACAGGGGAAGACTTCGCTGTGGCTCTGAGTGGGCCTCACAGTGACCTCATTGGTCATGCTGTGGCTCCTGCAGAAGGATTTCCTGGTGCTGTGTGAGGCTGGCGGAGGGCACAATGCTGGTGGCCCCCATGGCACTCTGCAGAAGCCTGGACTATTAGCTTACCGCCCACCTAGATACCAAGCGAGGAGCTGCTCTTCTACCTCAGAGCTGTGCTGATGGAAGTGTGTGTGTGGGGGGGAGAGATAGGTGAGAGCGGGTTCCTTTCTTTCTTTCTTTTTTTTTTTTGTAAATTAAAACATAACTATACACTGTGAAGCAGTGTGATGATCTGATCCGTGCATACAGTGTGTAAAGAGCAAATCAGCATAGTACACACGGTTCCTCCAGCAGTTATCATTTTTATTGCTGGTGACTTCCATACTCTAATAGTTATTTCGATGGAGAGATTATTGACTCTTCTGTGCTATCGAAACCAGAAGCAGTTCCTCCTCTGTGTACTTTGGTCCTCCTTATCTAATTTCTGTCCATCTTCCTTCCTCTGCCCTTCACAGCTTCTTGTGATCCCCATCCCACTCCCTTCTCCCTGAAGACGCTTTTTAGTTTTCCTGAATGAGACAATACAGTATTTATCTTTCTGGGCCTGGCTTATTTTATGTAACACAAAAACCTCCAGCTCCATCCATGTTGTTGCAAATGACAGTATTTCATGCTTTTTAATGGCTGAATACTCTGTTGTGCATGTAGGACACCATCTCCTTGTTTATTCCACCTTTGATAGACTCCTTGCTTGTTCCCATGGTTTCACTTTTGGAAATGGTGCTATAATAGATGAGGCTGTACAGTTTTATCTTCTATCTCTTTTGGATGTAGGTGAGGTTGGGATTGCTACGTCATATAATAATTTTGCTTTTAGTTTTTCATACAACTGACCTAATTTACATTCTTACCAAGAGTGGTCAAAAAGTCTTCTTTCTCTGCTTCCTCCCAGGCGTTTATTGTTTGTGTTGTGGGTTTTTTTTTTTTATAGTAGCCAGTCTGAGTATCATTGGGTGAGATGATCTAAAGGTGGATTTGAGTTGCATTTCCCTGATCATTAGTGATACTGAGCATTTTTTAAATACACTTTTTGGCCATTTCTGTGTCTTTTGAGAAGTGTTTGTTCAGAATTTTAGTTCAGTTTTTGGTTAAATTTATTGTTTTTTTGTGTGTGATAAGTTTTTTGAGTTCCCTATGTACTATGGATATTAATCCTTTGTCAGACGCCTGGCTTCAAAATTTTCTTCTATTCCGTAGGTTGTCTCTTAAGTGGTTATATCCTTTGCTAAGAAGTTTCTTAGTTTGACACAATCTCCTTTGTTGGTTTTTACTTTTATTGCCTGTTCTTTTGGGACTCTATATATAAAAAAAAAATCTCTGCTTACCCCAGTATCTGGAAGTGCTTCCCCTGTGTTTTCGTGTGACAATTTCATCATTCAGGTGGATCTTTTGCTTGCAAGGAGACTGTGCTTGAGTAGATGATGGGGCTGTTGGTGGAGGTTCCTTGGGGGACCTTCAGCTTGGACTGGATTCCTGCCGTACTTCTTGCTGGCTGTAGGCTTTGAACAAGTTACTTAATTTTTCTAATCTTCACTGCAGTTTCCTCGTCTCTAACATGGGAATCTAACAGCTATCTAGAGGTCCTTTGGGAGTACTAAAATAATGCACATAAAAGCATGTACCTGACAATAGGTGCTCAATAAATATTAACCAATGCTATTTATAACAGATAAGAACCCTGAACCCTTGCTCATCTCTGCCATTCTGCCCACCTGTTAATCATATTTTGAAAATCAGTTTCTAGAGCAAAAAATGAGCCTTCCCAGTATGTGAGGGTAGAAAGTGCACTCAACCAGAACTTTTGACTGCTGGGTTCTAGGTTAGACTCTGCCCTACACTCATTTTGAAGCTTTGACTTGCTTCACTTTTCTAGGCTTCAGTTTTCTTTATTTGCCAAAAAATCCCTTGGATGGCTGGTCTTTAGATAGTTTCCGGGAGCAGGATTCAGAAAGGTACTGGTGATTGCTGGGAGCAGGTGAAAGGAAGTTGAGGGTTATGTTAGTTGTAGCCTGCTTTGCTAACTTCTTTTTAAGTATTTTTGCAGCTGTAGTCCTGAACAATGTACGATTAGAACCCTAAGGGTTAATTCTGTCTTCTGATCATGGAATCCTTGCACTGGTGCTTGGCTATCTTATTTCAAAGATGGCCACATCAGATGTGAAGAGCTCAAGCAATGATTCCAAAGACCAGCAGCTGGGTTCGAGGCTGAGTCGGTATCCGTGGTTCCCTGCCTCCCATCCCAATACACCCTTCTCTCTGTTGCTCTGCCTTTTGTCCTAGATGTTGCATTTTATAAAGTGCGGCTGCCCCAAGCCTAGTGGATCCAGTGCCCCCGATAAGCTAACTATCTTCAAATACCACCATCTTGCTGTACTTGTGTCTCAGATACATTTGTCAGGAAGGAAGGACAGGTAGACATCCAGCCTTCATGTGACCTTTAAATTACCTCCTAGCTATCGGTTATGGTTGGTTAGCTGCTCTTTTTTTGAGAGGAAGAGGAGGCTTGATGTGATCAATCAGTTTTCTGTGCAGGAAATGTGACTTGGCCCTCTCCAAACCTCCAACCTGAAGAAGCCTTCTGAGCTCAGAGAGGCTCAGCCAGAAATAGGAGTATGGTTTGACAAGGCCATGAGGGGCTCTGTGCCAGGATCCCTGACTAGGAAGGAGTGGCCAGTGAGGACTCAGAAAGAAGGTCACTCTTTGGGACTTTGGACAAGTCCCTTGGTCTCTTCTGTTTTAGCATCATGGCCTGTGACAAATGAGAAGTTAAATGCATAGAGACAAACTCAGCTGTTAGGGTGGACCCATGCAGGAAGTTTGAACTTGGCAATCATTGTGTCTGGTGGAAAGCAGAATGTGAACTTTGGATCTGGCAGAGTTGGGTCTGAATCTCAGCCCTGGCACTTACAGGAGAGAAAGTGTTAAGACAGCTGTGAAAATCTTGGGCAGGTCACCAGATTTGTCTGTGCCTCAGTTTCTTACCTGGAAAAAGGAAATAATAATGCCAACCTAGCAGAATTATAACTATTAGACCAGCTTACCTGCTGTCTGTCTTACAGATGGTGCTCAAAGTGGTAGTTTCTGGTAGTTGATGGGAACATGTTTTGTAAAACAAAGATTAAGGGTTTAAGAGGAGGGTGTGGTTATTTTGAGGTTAACAGGATGGACCAACTGATAATGATTAGTTAGTTCACAAATAGAAAAGACTTTTGACACACAAAGCGAGGTTCTTGGTGGCATGTCCGGTGAGATCACTTTCCTTGCGCTCTGCTAAGATCCAAGCAGTTGTTGAAGAGTGGAGCTGAGTCACACACTGGCTAAGGCAGGCAGGATGAAAAAGATCTGGAGAGGTCTTAGCTGTATGGGAGCAAGACCATAATGAACTGGCTGTCAGTGCAGATAGGGGGCTCTGCAAGAGAAGCAGCAGGCCTAGGGCAGGGCAGGAGCTCATCCTCCTTCAGTCTCTTCTGGCTGGGATACACCGAGAAATCTGGGCTCAGTTCTCCCAGTCTATTGTCTCTGTTGTCTATCCTGTCCTTGTCGTGAAGATGTTGCAGAAAAATTCCCAAGCCAGGCCAAGCTGAAAGGAAGACTCTTTGCACCAAGGAGATAAGAAAGCAGTGTGTAATCTTTACACCAGCAGACTATTGGATCTTCACGCCAGTGGACTGTTGTGGGTAATTCCTCAAAGGCAACAGCACTTAATCTAGGAAGAGTTTACTTTACATAGAATTAGAAGTGGGAGGTACAAAGTAAGTGACAAAACATTACATAATTGGTTACATACATCAAGTTATATATTGACAGGCAGGCTAGTCTTGAAACAAAGGAATTGTTTATCATAAAGTAGAAACACTCTGGGAACAAGGGGAGGAGCCCCTTACAGAGTGAGCACAGTTATAGGAACATTCTGGGGAGGGGCCCTTGAATTAGCCCATGGTGCTTTAAGTTACACACCATTACCCAGACTCAGTGCATCAGAGGTTTGCAGCTGGGCTCTAGATATCCTCAGGGTGAGTTGAATTCAGCAGAAACAGCTGGACAGAAACTTGGTCAGAGACTTCTAACTGATCATGATATCATAAGTTTGCTGTCATATAAATGTGTTCCTACATTGTAATTATGCCCTAACAAAGAAAGTGACTAAGATCTAAAGGGTCTGGCAACCTCAACAAGAAGGGAACAAGGAAAATAAGGAACAAAGATGATTATTATTTTTATCTTGGGTGAGAGAAACATCAGGGTGACCAGTGACTGCAGATATCTGTGGGACCGCCCTGGTGGGGAAGGAGATGTTGGTTCTGTAGGACGCTGTGACTGTGAACTGTATGGAGGCAGAGCCCATCTGTGTGTTTTGGACAAAGTCAGTGTCTTTTAGCAAAGTGCTCTTGACCTTGGAATTAGACCACCTTGCAAGGTAGTGAGTGCCCTGACAACACTGGTAATGAAACAGGCTGGCTAACGAGAGAGAAGCAGTGGGATGCAGAGGCTCTGAGAACTGAAGTGGTAATAATGTAGTAGAAAGAAACTCCCAACCTACTAGATGTTCTGCAGGAGTATGAAGTTGAAGAATGAATTGTAGGAACAGTACAGGTTAAGAGCAGAATATATGGATTGAGAGAAAGAAAGCTTTTGTCAGAGAGAGACAGGGTCACAGTGGGTTGCCAGAGACTTTTTTCCAGGGACTTTATAGAGTAAAACTACAAAGTGAGGTAGGTCCAAGGTGGGGAAACATGGGAGCTCACAAGGCGGTGGTGAGTTCTGGTGGGACAGAACTATGGGCAACCAATCAAGTTAATTACTTGGGTCAAATTGATTAAACCAGGGACAAATTGGGAAGCAGGCATGCTTAAAGAGCAGTGACAGGGGCTGAAGATTTAGCTCAGCTGCGGAAGTGCACCTGCCTGGCAAGCACCAGGTCCTGGGATTGATCACAGGTACCAGAAAGACAAAAACAAGAGCAGTGACTCTTCCCATAGGGGGTTGGGATGGTGCCTCCTGGCCCCCTCAGGGTGGTAGGGACCTATTTAGAATATCAGTGCTTAGGATGTGGGTGCATTTGTTCAATCTTTTGTCTTGAGGCCTGGCCCACAGCAGGAGGTGTCGGGGTCTCTCCCACCTTCGCAAGGTGTCTGGGCTTCTGCACTGGCTTCTGCACTGGCTCCTTTGAGGGCCCAGTCCAGTCTGACGCTAGAATACGTCTATCTAACTCAGCTGCCTGTAGCAGTAGTACCTGGCCCTTCCGAGAGGTGCTCTGACTCTTACTGGGTCACAGGTCATGTCATGCAGAGGTGTGGCTCCCCCAAGTCCCCTTCCACCCTGCTCCCACTGGGATGCTGGGAGGAAACGCCACTGGGTCTCTCCTTTTTGTTCTGCTTCATTCTCCACTTCAAACCAATTGCTGTTTCATTGCATTTGTCAGTAATATTCTAGGAAGGCTGGCCTGATGTGATTGTTTTTCAGGGTTTCTTCCTCATTAATTTAGCACTCCTTCCCTCGCTGATGAACATTCTTACATAGCACAAGTTCATTAATCCCCCCTCCCCTAGTCATTCTGGCAACACAGTTTAAACCACATTAATCCGGTACTTAGTGAGAAAATGGAGTTTCATAATGGGAAATGCTCAGTTTGAGAGTAAATCCTTTTTTCCCCCCTTCTTAAACAATATCTTAAACAACATTTAAAAAAAAAAACCCCTGATTTAATGACAAGTCACCCACCCTTGTGTTAGAGGAGGGTTTAAGAAGAAAGGAGGGTCCTGTTCAGCCCTGGGTTCCTAGAAGGGGAAGCTGGGTCCCAGCAGGTTGCAGACACAGGCCTCAGGCTGCTAAGCCTGGTGGAAAAAGCCATGGGGTTGTGCATCTTTCCTCCTGTGCCCAGCTGCCTTTTCATTATGTTTCATGGGAATTGGATTCACGGCCTTAGCCTTGCGCTTCACCCACAGCTGCTTTTTTCTTTTAAGACAGGGTATCACTAAGTCACTAAATAGCCCAGGCTGGGCTACTGCATTCCTCCTGTTTCAGCCTCCCTTTGTGTTGGTTCTTAGCTGCCTCTGTGCCAGGCCTGCACTGTGAGCACCAGTTCCTCCACCAGTCTGAGCTCCGCAGGTCTGTCAGCCTCCATGAAGCTCTGCGTTTTTGATCTGCAAACTGCACATGTGGTAATAATAATAACGCTTTCTTCCTTGTAAGTGATGGGATAAGATAATGTATGTGAGGCAGCTGCAGAATTATCGGCACCTAGTAGGGATGCAAACAGTTGATTGAAGGGCTAATAAGTTGAGGTTGCTACTGTTAATAGTTACTGTGATTACTGTGGTGCTAGGAGTGATACCCCGAGCACTGCACGTGCCCAGCAGGTACGCTACTATTACAGGCAGCTGAGTTAGACAGACACACTCTAGGCAGTCAGACAGGACTAGGTCCTTGAAGGAGCCAGTGCAGAAGGCCAGATACTTTGCAACTGACACTTCCTACTGTGGGCCAGACAAAACCCAAATCAAATGTACCCACTTACTTCCTAAGAATAAGTATCAGGAATTGGTATTCTAAATAGGTCTCTATCACCCTGAGGAAGCCAGGAGTCACCATCCTAACCCTCTACAGGAAGAGTCAATGTTCTGTATGCATGCCAGCTGGCTGTGAAAGGAGACCTGCTTCCTTCCCCTTTTGTCCCCAATTTAATCAACTTTACCTGAGCAATTAATCTTATTGGTTGGACATAGTTTTGTCCCACCTTATGTCCCTCTTGTGAGTTCCTGTTTTGGACCTGCTTCACTTTGTGGTTTTGCTCTGTAAAAGTTCCTAGAAAACATGGGGTCTTTGCCAAACTGCTCTGGACCCCTTCTGTCTGTCTGTCTCTCTCTCTCTCTCAGACAGAAACTTTCTTTCTCTCAATATATTCTGCTCTTAACCTCCATTGTTCCTAAAATTCATTCTTAGATATTAGAGAACACGAACTTGTGCCAGACATATAGTATGTTGGGAGTTTCAACCCCCTGTGTCACTACCACCGAGTCTCACGTCCCCAGGCCCACTAGTTACTTTTCACCTCAGTGCTTTCCCTGTAACATTCCTTCAAGGCCCTGCACACAGCCCTGTAAGTTCTATTTCCCCATTGCTTTCTGCCTGTCTGTGTCCCCCCGAATTAACACGGAAATGCTAGAAAGGGGCCGCTGGTCTTTGCAGGATGAGGACATTGTGTTTCAGATAGTTTAGAGAGCCCGGAGTGTTTAGTAGCCGGGAGGCACCCATGGGAGTGTCGCCCTAACTCCAAAGTGTTTCCCCTACCTGCTTTGTCCCTTTCTTTCCTTTGAAGCATGTGTCTGAACCCTAGGGGCCTGCTTTTCACTGTGCATGTGGGATTGTCCCTGTTTGGTATGAGCTATGTTCCTGTCGTTAGGCAATAAAGGGCACTTTGGCATTTACTGACACCACCTGTCCACAGGGCTTTCAGAAACAGAGACTTGATTCGCTTAGACCAAAGGTCTACAAATAGGGAGCGAGCGAAGGGCATGTTTCGTCTGTCTCTGATTTATTTTTCCTGTGCTGGAGATGGGACCCAGGCCTTTCCACTGAACTACATCCCTAGGCCTTTTAATTTTTTATTTTGAAACAGGGTCTCAATCACTAATATGTCTAGGGTGGGCCTGAACTTGTGATCCTCCTACATCATCAGCTTCTTAAGAGTATTGAGATTACAGGTGTGCACAAACTATAACCAGCTGTGTGTGTCTTACAGTTTTTAAAGTTGGCATTTATGGTGAACATTTTATAGACGTTTTTTTTGGTGCTGCCAATTGAACTCAGGACCTTGCACTTGCCAGGCAGGGACTTACGCCCCTGAGCTCTATCCCAGCCCCTTATGGTGAACATTTTAAACTCTAAAGATAATCTGTAACAAATATAAATCTCTGGCGTTCCTGAGAGGTATCTGCTTACACTGAAGCTCATTCGCATTACTGCAAGGCTTCCTTGGGGGCCAAACTTGCTAGTTTGCCGCTCTCCACCCTGCCGTGTCCTTTTTGTTTCACCATAGCAGATCCAGCGGGTAGTATTGGGGGAATCACAAAAGCAGTGAACCCTTGGGCGTTGGGCCTTCGAGAGCAGCAACTTTGTGAGCACTTGGAAAAAGCAAAGCACAGTGTGCGTTAGAGTTCAGGTGACAAGCAGTTGAGTTCCAATTTTGCTATAAAGGTATTCTACAACCTTGTGTAAGTCTCTTCCTCGTGCCTGTGTTTCCTTCTTTCTAAGGCACGGGGATTGGATTGTTGATGCTGAAATTCCTTTTTAGTTCTGACATGCTATGATTCAACCTAATTCAATTTATAAAACTGAAGGATAAACAGGGAAGGCCCTGAAAGGTCATCCGGTAGAAATATCTTTCTGTCACCTGCTCTATTCAATTAAATGCAAACAAAAGCTACTTAGCCACCTGCTTCAAGGGACACTAGATTGTCTGTCTCCAAGAGCAGCATTTTGTTCTGAGAGAGGTAGGGCAGTAGAGCTGTGGAAAAAATCCAGTGGCATTTGTTCATGGTTAGGAGATACCTCATCACTTCCTGTGGCTTTGATCCTTTCCTAGCTGGCAGCTCTCAAAGCAAGGCAGGGGATGTCTTTTTCATTGTCTTAGTTATGGCTCAAGCCCAGCTTTTTTTTTTTTAAACTTCTAGTAAGATAGCAAATTATGACAGCTTTTGAAAGTTTTCCTTTGGAAGGCCAGGGGATGAGAACTAGGACACGGGATAGTAGATTCGAAGGTCGCGTGGAAATCAGGGTTGGGAGAACCCAGAGCAGCATTACAGTCTGGATTCCCCTCTGGAGCTTGAATCTTTCCAGTACTTTCCTACCAGATGTTCCCCCAGCCTTGAGCTCTTGCTGTGAAAAGGCCCTCACTACCTAAGGGAAAAACTCCTTACTCTTTGGCATAATACTGAGTGCTGGTGTTTTTACCACTTCCACATGTTCTTTCTGTGCTTTTTAGCCAATGTTTCTAGCTCTGACTTCTGCAGCCACTCGGAAAAGTGTCTGTTTCCTTGTAGCCTGGCATGTAGCACACAGCAGTAACCTAGCACTCTAGGAAATTGAGGCAGGGAGACTACAAGTTCAAAGTGGGGCAATGTGGCAATCTCTGTAGCAGCACATGTGTGTGTATGTGTACACACACACACCATGAACTCACCCACCCACATGTACATACACAATTGTTTCTCCCACTTCTCAGTTTTTCAGGTCTATCCTGCATCTCTTGGCTAAGTGTTCTCTTCACCCTCAGTCATTTTCTTTATGATATGATTTCTATATCTCACCGCTTGGGTTATTCTCCTTGGGTTTTACCCCAATTTACTCATGTAACAAATATCTATTAAATGCTGACCATGTTGCATGGTTCCAGGAGCTGGTGATGGAGTGGATAAAAAAAAAACCTGGTTCTTGGCCTGTGAAGCATTGTGGGAAAAGCTCCCACCAAGCAAGCAGTTCTGAAGCCAAACTGGGGAGGTTGGACTCTGGTTCCACCACTTACTGTGTGATGACAGCAGACAAAGTGACCTTTCCAGTTCTTAGGTTCCCTGTCTATTGAGTGGGGGAGATGACAGCTTCTTCATTGAGGTTACTGGTGGTTAACGAGGGAGAACGTGTAGAACCAAGCTTGGCTTAGTAACACCGAGGAAATATTAGCCGGTGATACTGCAACAGAAATGGGGTGAAAGAGGATGGTTGGATACATGGACTGTAGGCTCATGGAACTCCGAATGTGACTTTGAGCAAGTGACATTCAAGCTGTGACTTTCCAAGTAATCAGGAACTGGCAAGGTGAAAAGAAGGAGAGGGATCTAGGCAGAGGAAACAGCATGAGCCAAGTCCTGAGAAGAGGAAGGGGCTTGGCAATGTGGAAGGAACTGAAGGGAACTAACAGGGTGGTGCTGTGGGGTGTAGGACTTCACAGGACGTTACAGGATGTCTGAGGTGTCCTGGGGTGTGGCCAGCCACTAAGTGGCTTTAGTTAGTAGAGAAGCGTGACAAAGCTTTGTCTTTTAACATCATCTAGCTGCTCCTTGGATTCTGAATGCATTTAAGTTTGAAAGAACCTCCTATCTTAATTTGTACTTTCCCGGTAACACTGCCAAGGATCACATTTGATGTTTTGCTGGTTTTACAAAACCAATGGCTGGCATCCAGAGTCTCATTCCCTAAGGCCTTGCTTTCACTCAGTGGTCTGCAGCTCCGTGGAGAATTACATGATACAAGCTTCAAGCAGTATTTCAGACTGAAGCATGGAAGTCCCGTAGGCTGAATATCTTTAGAAGACATAAGCACCCATGGTTAAGAGCAGTTTCAGGTGTAATAACCTGTGTGGGATGGGGATTTCAAATAGTACTGAAATAGTACTCAGTACTCAAATAGTACTGAAACCCCAAGACTGTCTAGCCTTCTGCTCTCTGGGCATGGACACTCTATAAAATTTTGTGTCATTTTGGGGCCTCGCATGGCATAGCAAGACCTCTGGGTCAGGACTCGTGGGGAGATGATTCTTTCATGAATGCGTTCACTCCTTTCCGAGAAGCTGAAGCCCTGCCCTGTGTATTTTCCTCCCTTTCATTCCCGGCACTAAAATAACAGGGTAAGAGTTGGGTGGATTGTGAGTGACCTGCTGACATTAGAGTGACAGATCAAATAATTTATTTTCTTCTAAATCCGGATTACGCTGCTGTAGCTCCTAGGAACTATTTCAGTGCCCATCAGTCTTATTCTAGTTGAGAGTATTTATCAAGGAATGTGCACGCACACACACACACACACACACACACACACACACACACGCACATGCACACTGAGGCAGGTACAAGGATATACATACGATCTTAGCAGCATAATCCATGGAGAGTCGGACCCACACAGATCATTTCTTTTCCGCTTTACTGAGGTGTAGTTGACAAAGTTGTCGGTGTTCAGGATGCGCAGTGCACTGTTCTACTACATATGAACACTGAGAAACGATCACAGCCTGTTAACACATCCATCACTTAACCTAGTTACTTTTTTCTTTTTTGTGATAAGAACATTTAAGATCTGCCTTCTTGGAGGGTAGACAATAAGTATGTGTTAATAATTAGAGTAATAAAAAGAAAGAGCTCTTACAGTGGTACATGAACTAATGATCAATTTGGAACACCCAAGTGAACTGAATCAGCATGCTGATGTGGAAGGTCCACCTGGGGATTGTTGCCAACAGCATAAAAAGAGAACTGGAGGGGAAGAGGGTGTGCTGGTGATCCTCCTGGGATCCAGGCTGTCATGCTGGCTTTCCAGATATAAACTCATCAATGGAGGAGCTTGGGACCTTGCTGTTGCTGAGGATGGCTGTGTTCTTTTCAGGGGAGCTCTGGTCCTGACCTTGAGTATCACTTCTTGCCTCCAATGCAGATCCCTCAGCTGCTGACACAGATCCTTCATCCTGCTGGTGCAGGCTTTCTCACTTCCACCACTGACCTTTGGGCTTTCCCAGTGCAGATTCTTGATACAGACTGCAGGAGACATTGTTGTGGGCTTTAGGCCTCCAGCTGGATGCGTGGGGAACATTGCCATGGGCTCTAGGTCATCAGCTGGACTCGTGCAAGACATTGCTGTGGGATCCAGGCCCTCAGCTGGATTCTTTGGGTCCCTAGAGTATGGACAGATTTTCTGTACTCTTCTGCATTTGACTCTTTGGGTGACTATTATAAAATAATCCTATAAATGATGTGTCCTGTATTAAATTGTTTCTCTACCAAATGCTGACTATAACACCTATTTTCTCAAAGAAGTTCAAGTCTAAAATTAAATATTGTTAAGTAGTCACTATCCTGCTAAATTCCTCTTGCATAACTGGAGCTTTGTAATCTTTGTCAACTTCATCTTAAGCTCCTCCCAGTTCTGTTTTACTCTCTAGAGTTCAGCTATTGTAGCACCTGTGTGTGATACCATGCAGTATTTGCCTTTTTGCGCCTGTCTAATTTCAGTAAACATACTATTCTCCAGATTCATCTGTGTTGTCACAAATGCAGAACTTTCTTTTCCTTTTTTTAAAGATTGAATTATATGCAATTGTACATGTATATAGATAACCATTTTTTTTATCTACTTACCTATTAGAATTCAGATTTTCATATCTTCAGATTGTGATTTGCCTGCAATGAGCAAGGGAATGCAAATATTTCCTGGCCACCCTGGATTTAGGCCCTGGATACATACCCAGAAGTGGGGCTGCTGGGTCATAGGATAGCGTTACTTTTAATTTGTTGAAGAACCTCCATGCTGCTTTCCATAACGGCTGTGCAATTTGCATTCCTATAAACAGTTTGCATACTCTTCTCTACAACCTCACCAGTGCTTTTCATCTCTTGTCTTTTTGATAATAGCCCTGCTAATCAGGTTCCCTGCAGATCTGGAGAGACTATTTCTTTATCTTTCACTTTCTCTCAGGTTCTAGTTAACTGCCTGACAAGGTTCTGGGATTTTGCTTTTCAGAGTGGGATGTGGGTGAATGAGCAGCTGTGTCATCTGTGGGCAGTGAGAAATGCAGAATACTGGGTCCCAGCTAATTTCTCCCAAGTCAAAAATCTAACAGGATACCCTGGGGACTTGTATGCACATTGAAGTCTGAGAAGTCCTGGGCTGAAGTATTTCCCTCCTTTGGCAGACATGGTAGGAGCTCCAAGTACAGCAGCTCTATTTTGGTGTTTTGCTTTAATGATGTGCACAGAGAGCTTTCCTGGAAGAAAGGACTTGTGCTGGCTTTTAGGCTTGGAGGACCTGGTTTTCCCTCACAGTCTCCTGCATGGCTTTATTTTCCCATCAGTGACCTCTTCATATAATTTCCTCTTTTTCAGAAGTTTGTCTCCCACTTCCCTTCCCTGTGCCTGGTAAAATTCTACGCAACTTTCAGAACACTCAGCTTTATCTTCCTTGTCATTATGGCTCCATATTCATAGTGAATGTCTCTCTCCAACATTGAGTGTCTCCTTCTAAAACTGAACACATTTGGGATTACATGTTCTAGAGCTACTTTCTCTAAGGCATTGTAGACTGGTCAGAGTATCAGTACTTGACCTTTGTCAGGCAAGTGATAAGTATGCATTACAAATGAGTGATATAGAAAGCTTGTTCAAGGAGGAGTGTGAGGGGAGGTCATGCATTCACTCATTTCTTGAGCTTTTATGTACTAGACAGTATAGTGGGTTTTGGGAACATACAGCTCAGGCCTGGGTCCTGGCTCTAATTGCTTTGAGTGTGAGGTGTAGAGATGGACAGTGAACACACGTGAGAGCCCATGTCAGCTATTATAAGATACTGAAAAAGGGCAGCTGTACTTTCTGCTTCAGATGATTTGTTAGCTGCTCAGTCAGGGCTCTGGGCTTCTCTGTTTTCTTCCTGTGTGGCATTAGCTGAATCAAGGGGCTTTCTTAGGAGCAACCCTGGGCTTAGAGTGCAACATAAATCTTGACTCTTTCCTTACTTTGCATGAGTAATTTTCTCAGAGACAGATAATTGGTTTTTAAAGGCTAAATCTTTGTGCATTAACTTCTTTTTTAACAATGTCCCTGTATTTCAATTTGCAGGGGGTGGTTCCCTACCCTTCAGTTTTTCTCAGAGGTCAGCTGAAAAATAAACCCTAAGACACTGAATAAAGAAAATCTTGGGTAGCAAGAGCTATTTTCATTCTTTCTTTTCTACTTTCTGTCTGCTCATTCTGTTGTTTTTGTCTTTTTGAGACAGGGTCTTGCTGTATAGTTCAGGCTGGCCTTGAGCTTATTTGTAGCTCAGGTTGGTCTCAAACATGCAACAATCCTCTTGCCTCAGACTTGCTTATTCTGTTCTGTCTCCTCACCCTTCCTTTCTTTTCTTAAGTGGTGCTTGGGCTTAGGATAGTCTGTCTGTATGCATGGCTTACCATCTAGTGGAGCAAACAACAATCACAGCAAAGAGTGAAATAGATTCTGTTAGAAAGGGTAAATTGCCCTGGGAGCACATGAGATGTCTGTCTTAATCTGAAATTGTTACCAGAGTATTAAGATGAAAGTCCTGGCTCTAAAGGTCCCAACAGAACAAGTTTGACTATCAGTCCCCAAATGACAACCAAGAAGCCAGTTTCATCATGTAGAACTCATCAGTCATGTTAAGTTGTTTGCACTTGATCCTGGAGAAAGGGGTGGACATTGAAGGGTGTTCAAGTGAGGAGTGATGTGACCAGAACTGAATCTTGGTAAGATCGCTGATATGGAGAATGTATCCCTGGAATGGCTCTGAAGGTAACCATAAGGAAGCTGTGGTCATTGCTCAGTGTTCTAATAATCATATTTCACAGAGCAGGGTGCAGGTTCCTACCGACTGGGCTTAACGAGCCTAAATGATAGCACAGTGATACAGGGAAGTAAACTTAATCATTAAGTAAATTCAACTAGTATTTGAAAGAGATAGGTTTTAGCTTTAGCTTCATAGGAATGAGAATTTATAATGCTAGCCTTTGTTTTGGGGGGGGGACTGGGGATCAAACTCATAACCTTGCACTTGCCAGGCAGGCTGAGTTAAATTCCCCAAGAGCTAGGCTTTGAATCAGGCTGTTTCACATTCCTTTCTAATAACTGGTTAGCCTCCCCTAGGTATTGTTTCCTTTTCTACCTTTAACTATATAGAAAATTGGACCAGAAGTGGGGTCATTGCTATTTAGGTTCTCTTCTTTGAAACTGTATGTATCCAATATTTTGTCCCAGGAACATCAAAGTGAGTAATACAGTATTTAAAAAACAATGGAGAGAAGGCTGGTGATATAGCTCAGCAGCATAAGCAACTGCCTAGCAAGCACAAGGCCCTGAGTTTGATTCTTGGTACTAAAAAACCAAAAGAAGACAAACAACCCCTCAAAACAAAACAAAACAAAAAAACAATGGAGGTACAAACTCACTGAGAAAGAAATTAGGGAAACCGCATCCATCACAATAACATCCAAAAAATGAAATACTTAGGAATCAATCTAACAAAGGAAGTAAAAGATTTATACATTGAAAATTACAGTACTCTGAAAAAAGCAAGAGGAATTCAGAAAATGGAAATGTATACCTTGCTCATGGATAGGAAGAACCAACATTGAGAAGATGGTCATATTCCCCAAACTGTCATAAAGATTTAAAGTATCCCAATCAAAATACCATTAACATACCTTCCAGATCTAGTGAAAACATTCTTAAAATTCTTCTGGAACCAGAAGAGACCTAGAATAGCAAAGATAGTCCTAGACAACAAAGGGAAGGCAGGAGGCATCACACTCTGAGATTTAAAATGATACTACAAAGCTTCTGTGGTAAAATCAGCATTTTACTGCCCCCCCCCCCAAAATAGACCTGAAGATAAATGGAACAGAGTACAAGATGCAGACACCACTGTAAACACTCAGCCACCTTAGGGGCCAAACATGTTCACTGGAAGAAAGCTAGTCTCTTTAAAAGTGGTGTTGGAAAAACTTGTTTTCCATATGCTGAAGACTAAAACTAGACCCATGCCTATTACTGTGCACTAAAGTCAAAATGGATCAAAACTCTAAATATTAAGACAGAAACACTAAATCTACTGGAAAAAAAAATAAGTAGAAATCTTGAGGATATAGGAGTAGGCAGTGTTCATGAACAAAAACCAAACTGCATGGGAAGTACTTCAAAGAATCAACAACTGATGTTTCATTTTATTACAGTTTTTTTTTTTTTTTTTGGTTTGGTACCAGGGATTCAACTCACGACCTCATGCTTGCCAGGCAGGTGCTTATGCCTCTGAGCTAAACCCATGGCCCCTATTAAAAAGTTTTTGCATATCAATCACCAACAGGTTGAAAAGGAAACCCACAAATTGGGAAAAGATTTTTGGCAACTGTCCCTCAGACAAAGCACTTCTATCTAGAATGTATAAAGAATTGAAAAAAATCAGGTCCCCCAAATTCAAAGACTGAATCCAAAAATGGGCATCTGAGATGAGCAAATGAAGAAAGACAAATGGCAAATAAATATATGAAAAAAGGTTCAGCATTGTTGGTCATTTATAAGAAGCAAATTAAAACAACATTGAGATTCCATCTGACTCCAAAAATAATAGCTAACATCAAGAAATCAACCAATAACAAATAATGGAGGGACTGTGGGGAAAAAGGAACTCTTCTCCACTGTAGATGGGAGCATAGACTGGTGCAAACACTGTGAAAGTCAGTGTGAATATTCCTCAGAAAACTAGGATTAGAGTTTTCATTTGACTTACTATTCCCCTTATGGGTATTTTCCCAGAAAAATTGAAAGCATACCACAGTGATATATGTGCTGCCATGTTTATAAGGTACAATTTGTAATAACCAAATCTTGGAAACAACTCAAATACCTGTCAACTGAGGAATGGATAACAAAGACGTGGGATTTTTATACAAGGGAGTACCACTCAGCTATGAGGAAGGATAAATGCGAGGCTCGCATAGGTAAATGGATGCAACTAGAATCCATACTTATTAGTGAAATAAATCAGACTTGCATGTGTAAACACCGTGTTGTCTCGCTAGTGTATGAAACTGAAAGAGTAAATAAGACCCAAAAGTTAAAACAGATACTATGAAAGGGAAAGAAACTACTCAAAGAGAAATCATATTCTTTGATTAATTTTGCATGCCTATCTGATAACCTGAGCAACTATTTTAAAGATAGCAATATGCAATATAACAACTAGTGCTAAATTCATCTTGTTTTGAAATCTGATATTACATTTTTTTTTTTTTTTTGGTTGGGGGTTTAGCTCAGCAGCACAAGTACCTGCCTGGCAAGTACGAGGTCATGAGTTCAATCCCCAGTACCAAAAAACAAAAACAAAAACAAAAACAAAAAAAAAAAAAAAAGGAAAAAAAGAAAAAAAAAACTGGTTTTTTTGGTTGTTTTTGCTGTTGTTTTCTTTTTTCTTTTTCTGTTTTTTTTCTGTTTAAATGAGAAAAAAACAATGGCAGTGGATAATATGGGCAATTGATTTTGACCTCGGGTAGGGACACTAGAAGGGACCCTAGAGGGGACACTGGGACGTGATAGGAATGTAGTAAACTCAGTAGCCTTCGCCTGTTGGAGGAGAGGATCTCCTACTTCTGCTTTGTTTGCTCACTGTGGCCAGATCTTAGTGTTTTCAAGATAAGAGAAAGGCCAGCATTTATTAAGGGGATTTTCTTCATTTTTAAATGTGGATAATCGCTTTTAAAGTACATACTGAGAGAGTATTTGGATTACAGATTTTGGTATAACTTATGGTCCACCAGTTTATGTTCTCTGCCTTGATTTTTTTCTCTATAAGCCATTCAGAACCCTGGTCTTTGGAGTTATTTACCTGATTCATTACAAATTGCTGTGTTGTTAACTTGCATTAAATGACATAATTTGGTAAATGTAATAGCTCTATTCATTATAGGAAAGGTAAGGCATGCACATAAAGAACACATAAACTTATCTATGTCTTTTCTATGCAGAAATGAACATGTGACAAGTACTTTTAGTCTTTATTTCTCAATCATGTATATTCATTTTTGAATGAGATAAAAATACAGATTTCTGCGTTCCACCTCTGAACTGACTCAGTAGATCTGAGGTAAGGCCAGGAAATCCAAATGCTTAATGTGTCTGGAGATTGAGAAGTCTCTTTTCATAAAAAATAGACTTTAAAACTTTGTAATGAAATTTTTCTTATAGCATTTAGTACTTACATATAATCAACCATATATCATTTGAGTGTATCGCAAAGTATTATCCTGTATTGTTACATGTCTGCAGTATAAACAATGGTTTATATAATAAATATTGACATAAAAATTCATTAAATACTTTTGTATGTGCATTTTATAAGGATAAATGCATATAAATAGAATCTTTGGATCAAGAGGTTTCTGATGGAAATGGCCAAGATTGCTTCCAGAGAGATTTCATAAAAATTAAGCAGTTTTCACATTTGTTTTATAGAAAGCATCAGTTTCTCCATTTTTCTGAAACTGAGAATTCTCATTTAAAAAACAAGTTTGATAGAAACAAATATTTTATCTTCATTTGAATTGCTTGTTGTATGGTAGAGAGGCTTAACATTTCCCCCATCTTTATTTATGTTATTGATTGTCCATTTCTTATTCTTGTTTAGATTAAGGTTATAACTTTTCTGTCATATATATTGCAACCATTTTCACTTTTTTAAAATTTACTTTCAAAGGTGTTTTCCATACTGTTTATAATTCGATATAGTTAAAATCTGTAAATGGTTTTTCTTTTTTATATATTGTGAATTTATTTATGTGCACAAGGGGCTATAAAATTTCGTTAAAAAAATCACAAGCATTTTCTTTTACTTTCCCTAAGAAGTGCATATTAGATTCAGTTCTTTAACCATGGCAAATTAATTTTGGCATATAACACAAGATGGGGGTCAATTTTCCCTTCAGTCCTTCCCCTGGCTATTTAAAAACATTTTTATTAGTTGACAGAACATAATGATCACATTCATTGTGGACAGCTGGTTTTTAATGTCGTTTTGAGTAAATTTTGTTAATTTATCTTTTCCTAGAAAATAATCTATTTTGATGGGACTTCCCCCAAATGTATTAGCACGGAGTTGTGCACAGTGTTCTTTGTAGTAAAAATGGATGCCTTGCTCATTTCTAATAGTTTTTATTTGCTTGAGCAATTTCCTCAGCTGTCTTAGAAGTATTTTTAAGAATGTAAAGATCCCTTGGATGACTTAATTAATTAATTTTTGCTTTTGGATTTTCAGTTTTGCTTAGTTTACTCTTTTTCTAACATTTTTCTTAAGTCAGCAATCCACTTATTTTCACTTCTTCTTTCTGAGTAATGATGCATGTGAAGTTACCAATTTTAATATGTATTTAGTTTTGACTACCTCTCTTATATTTTAATGTGCACTAATTTCAAATTTTGTTGTTTTAAAATAATTTGGAATAATGAGTTAGATTTCTATTCTTACTCAACAGTTATTTGGGAGATTAGTAATTTCAAAGAAATTGGTATTTTCAGTGCTAATTTCTGAATTTACTTTATTATGTGCTGAAATATGATTTATCTATTTTTAAACAATGTATTATGGTATTCATCGTAGCTGAATGAATGATAGATTTTTGTGAATGCCAAAAGGAAGACGTATTCCATACTCATCAAATACCCAGTTTAAATCAACATAACCTATCTATATTAGATATTTGCATCTTTTTAAATTTTTAATTATTTCACTAATTTTTCCTCTGTATAATATCATTTATATATTTCAAAGAAATTCCTGGCTAATAAATATGAATATTTTTCTTTATGCATTTTTCTTTTATAATATTATTTATTTTCCTTGAGTCTCCTTTTTCGAACTTTGAGCTCTACTTTTCTCACAAAATGATTATGGGCCTGGCTTCATCCTGTATAAGTCGTCATGTAGTTTCTTCTTTGTTTAATTTCAAAACTTTTTTTGGCATGTGTGTATAAATTCATTTCAGGGAGTGTTCTTTTTATTAAATAGAATTTGTGTGTATACTATGGTTATTTCAGCATTGTTTGGTCATTTAAGATAGTTGTTAAACTTGATTATATTCAAATGCCTACAATTTAGAATTTTAAATTTTTATATTACTTTATGCTTCCTTGTTTTATTGTTTTCTGTGTTTTATGAAGTATATGTTGTTATTTTTTCTTGGTGTTTTGAATAGTTATAATCTATAATTAATCATTTTTAAGAGGAATGTCTTATCTTTAGCTGTCTAATTTTCAGTCAAGAGTAAAGCTATACTGACTATAATAATTCACTGTGCTGCTATAAAACATTCAGTACACTTTTAGTAAATTTCTTATTTCCTACAAACATATCTTAGTCTTTGTTAATATAACTTTTAGATGTACATCTAATTTTATTAAACTAATAATTTTTATTTTAAAAAGAAGGAAAGAACCCTCCCGAATTTCAAAACAAGGTTATAGGAGAATAGCAACAATATATTGCATATTGTTATCTTCGTAGTAGCTACTCAGGGTAGAAGATATAGGCATGAAATATTGTCCAAATAATATTAGCACAAACCTTGCTTTTCAATGAACTAAGAGAAACAAGCAGTATAGCTATCTTAACTATCTTGCATCTATCTATCTATCTATCTATCTATCTATCTTCCTTTTTCCTTCCTTCCTTTCCCCTTCCCCCATCACTGTTTCTCTTTTCTTTTGAACAATTTCTTCCCAGCTCACAGTATCTTTTGCACATTTTGGGGTCTGTTTACTCATTCAGCTTCTCACACTAGCGAGACAATATGATGTTTACACATGTGGGTCTGATTTATTTCACTAATTAGTATGGTCTCGAGTTGCATCTATTTACCTGTAAAAGTCTTCAGTTTATCTTTCCTTTATGACTGGGTAATACTCCATTATATAAAAAAAACTCATATCATCTTTATCCATTCCTTAGCTGATGGGGATTTCAGTTGTTTCTAAGATTTAGCTATTATAAATTATGTTGTTATAAACATGGATGCACATATATCGCTGTGGTATAATGTTTTCAGTTCTTCGGGAAAGATACCCGGAAGAGGAATAGCTGGGTCTCTAATCCTAATTTATTGAGGAATCTCCACACCAATTTCCACAGTGATTCCACCAATTTACACTCCCACCAACAGTAGAAAAGGATCCCTCCTCCTCCCAGATCTGCCAGCATTTGTTATTGGTTGATTTCTTGATGAAAACTATTCTTTCTGGAGTAAAACGGAATCTCAGTGTTATTTTAATTTGCCTCTCTCGGATGGCCGATGATGTTGAACATTTTTTCATATATTTATTTGCCATTTGTATTTTTTTATCTGAGAACTCCATGTTCATCTCAGATGCCCATTTTTGGATTGGGTCTTAGAATTTGGAGGACCTGATTTTTTTCAATTCTTTATAGATTCTAGATATGTCTTTGATCTGAGGGACAATTGATTATAATTTTTTCCCATTTTGTTGGTTGTCTTTTCACTCCATTTGTGATTAATTTTGTTGTGCAAAAGCTTTTTAGTAAGGTGAGATCCCATTTGTTGATTCTTTGTAGTATTTCCTGTGAGGTCTGGATTTTGTTCATAAAGTCTCTGCCCCTCTATGTCTTCAAGATTTCTACCTATTTTCTCTTCTAGTAGATTTAGCGTTTCTGTTTTAATATTTAGATCCTTGATCCATTTGGACTTTAGTTTAATGCCTAGTGATTGGCATGGATCTAGTTTTGGAAAGCCAGTTTTTTCCAGCACCATTTATTAAAGAAACTCTCTTTCTTCCAGTGGACATGTTTGGCTCCTTTGTCAAAGATAAGGTAGCTGAGTGTGTTTGGAGTTGCATCTGCATCTTCTGTTGTGTTCCATGGGTTCTCAGATTTGGTTTTTTTTTTTTTTTTCCCACCAACACAATGCTGATTTTATCACAGTAACTTAGTAATATAATTTCAAGTCAGGAATTGTGGTGCTTCCTGTTTTGCCTTTGTTGCCCAGAATTTCTTTGGCTATTCTAGGTCTCTTCTGGCTCCAAATGAATTTTAGGAGTGTTTTTTTCTAATTCTGTGAGGTATGTTAATGGTATTTTGTTTGAGATTGCATTAAATCTGTATAACAATTTTTGGCATATGGTCATTTTCACTATGTTGGTTCTCTCTATCCATGAGCAAGGTATATCTTTCCACTTTCTAATATCTTCTTTGATCTCCTTTTTCAGAGTACTGTGATTTTCAATGTACAGATCTTTTATTTCCTTTGTTAAGTTTGTTCTTAAGTATTTCACTTTTTTTGAGATGTTATTTTAAAGGGTATTGTTTCCCTCACATCTCTCTCATTGAGTTGATTGTGTACAGGAATGTTATTGATTTTTGATTGTTGACTTTGTATCCAGTTACACTGCTGAATTTGGTTATTAAACCTAAAAGTGTTATGATGGAGTTCTTGGAGTCTTTTATGTAGAGTATCATGTCATCTACAAATAATGATAATTTAACTTCTTTCTTTTCTATCCTTATTCCTTGTACTTCACTCTTTTGTCTAATTGCTTTAGCTAATGTTTCCAGAACTACATTGAGTAGGAGTGGTGACAGTGGACATCCTTGTTTTGTTTCTGATTTTAGAGTGAAAGGTGTCAGTTTTTGATCACTTAATATGATGTTGACTGTTGGTTTGTCTTGAATGGCTTCTATGAGATTGAGATAAAGACTGTCCATTCCAAAGAGAGGAAAAGAAAGTGCTCTAAATGATATAACTGTATGTATATTTAAGTGTATAAGATAGATAATGATATCACTGAGTTTTGTTGGATCATTGAACAGAACTGTTAGCAGTCTCACTGTTGGAATGTCCACTTTACAAGCTTTAATTTTGTAACTTGAACAGTTATTTCTAAGATGACAATATATAATCCATTAACTAGTGATTTCCTACTTTTAATTTTTTTCTGTAAATCTGTATAACTTGTACCCTTTCTCTGCTTTTTTTTTCTCCTTAAATAAAATAAAATAAAAAAAGACTGTCCATTCCAATTTTCTGTAGGGTTTTTATCTTGAGTTGGTGTTGAACTTTGTCAAATATTTTTTCTTCATCTATTGAAATGATCATGTGATTTTTGTCCTTGGTTCTATTAAAATAGTTTATTACAATTTTTATATTTCATGTAAACATATTTTACATGATTTTATTCAGATTTCTAATTGTCAAAATTTACTTTTGTTATTCGATTTCCATGTTTACTGTCAATCATTTTATGTAATCTGTCCTTAATTTTTTTTTTTTTTTTTTTGTCTTTTTCCTTTTTATCGGTACCGGGGATTGAACTCACGACTGCCTGTTTTCAAGGCAGGCGCTTATGCCGCTGAGCTAAACCCCAGCCTCTGTCCTTAATTTATGAGGTCACACTGCTTTTTTTTCTCCTTTCTTTTGCCTTTGTGGTTATTCTATCAATGAACTTCTTTCACTTTTTAAAATTAGTACATGCTTGCAGTGCAGTGTTTACAATTTTTGTGTGGAGTTGGTCCGTGCACATAGTACTTCTCAATTCCTTTTTATTCCCCTTCTTTCCCTTCTTCCCTATCACGTGGTCCTCTTTCCATTTGAGAAAGATCTACTTCCCTATCATCCTTTAGGTTGCTCTTTATTTTTATAATTTGGGGTTCTTACATAAGAGAAACCATGTAATATTTAAGTTTGTGGTGTTTAATTTCC
Organism: Cavia porcellus; assembly: GCF_034190915.1. Classification (NCBI taxonomy): domain Eukaryota; kingdom Metazoa; phylum Chordata; class Mammalia; order Rodentia; family Caviidae; genus Cavia; species Cavia porcellus. Next base: position 7,054,944 of record NW_026947502.1, read on the forward strand.
TCCGCTAACATTAGAGTCTCAAGGTGCATCCGTTTTCCTACAAATGAGTCAGATTTGTCTTTCATGACAGAGTAGTACTCCATTTTTTGAAAATACCATGTTTTCTGTTAAAGGATATATAAGCTGTTTCCAAGACTTAGCTGTTACATGTGTGCTGCTATAAAAATGTATATTTGTGTATCACTGTAATATGATGTGTTTAACTCTTTAGAGAATGTCTCTAATGGGGATAGCTCAAATCCCTACTTTTAGATTTTTGAGAACTTTCCATACTCATTGTATAGTGGTTATACTAGTTTATTATTCAACCAACAGTCTATGAAGATATCTTTTCCCCTGCAGCCTTACTGGGGTCTGTATTATTTGATTACTTGAGGATGGCTGTTCTTTCTGGAACAAGGGGCAATATCTCTGTGTTCTTTGAAGGTGGATTTTTCTAATGCTCAGCAGTTGAACATTTCTTCATATGCTTATTGACCATTTTTACTACTTCTGTGAAGTGTCTGTTCATTTTATTTGTCTATTTTTTGGTTGGGTTGTTTATTTTTTGAAGATCTAATTTTTTGAGTTATATTTTCTGGATATTCATTCTCTATCTGAGAAATAGCTAGAAAATTGTTTTTCTTACTTTGTAGATTGTCCTTTCATTCCACTTGTTGGTTGTTTTGCTGTGCTCAAGAATTTGATAAGATGTAATAAGTCCTCATTTGTTGGTTCTCAGTACTCTGCCCCCTGAAAATAGAGTTCTGTTCCAAAAGTGCTTGCCATAGGAAGACTCTGCCTGCTCAGTCTCCAGCAAGTTAGGTGTCTCTGTCTTAACACTTAGTGCATTCATGCATCCTGATTTTAGTTTAGTATATGATGAGAGATATGGCTCTAGATTCACTCTGTTGGTGGTTTCCTATCTTTGTTTTTCTCTTCAGCTTCTCATTCTACCTGATAAGTACATTTTGTTAGGTATTTTGTCATTATTGGCTTCTTTATGTATCTTTGAGAATGTTTCAGAGTGCTAGTTTTATGGCCATGAATTTCTTTTCATCATGAAAATACCTTGTTTCTAAACAGATTTTGGAAGATAGTTTTTCAGGGTATATCAGCTTGGACTGGAGACTGTTTTGTTTTATGGTTTAAGACACTTTAGTTCAAGCTCTCCTGGCCTTTAAGGTAAGTGTTGAGAAATCTCCTGTAATCTAATAGAGTTGTCATTGAATACGTAATTTGCTATTTTTGCATAACAACTTTTAAAATTCTGTTATTGTGTCAGAATTCTTGGATTTTGACTATCTTATGTTATGGTAAGGTTCTTTTCTGATGTTGGCTATTTGGGATTCTATATGCTTCACTAATCTGTATGTTATTGTGTTCATTTGTTTGGAAAGTTTTCTGCTACTATTTCTGTAAACACTTTTTAAAAATCATTTGTGCTATCTTCTGATTTTTTTGTGAACTCCAGTTTATCTTAGATAAGTCTTCTTTGCATTCTCTGGGAGTTTTTGGGCCCATTTTTCATGTTCTCTTATTGTTTTTAAGGTGTCGCTCATTTGGTTACTGACAACAATGCTGTCTTGTCTGTTGACACCCTGTCTTCACACTGTTCACTTCTGCCGGCACTTTTTAGAAATTTTAATCTGAATTTTTCCTGAAGTGTTTTTGTGGACTCTAATTCTTTTATACAGTGTCAGTCATATTTTACATCATTGCCTTTCTCTCTCCTAGCTTTTCATGAGTGTCTTCTACAGAGTTGCCAAGCACTGTGTTTATTTGGCCCCAAATCTGTTTACTTACATCTGCTGTGAGCTTGCCAAATGCCTTATCTTTCTGTGATATCTGTTCTGATATCATCTCAAATAACTTGGATGTGTGGTTTTTAGTGTCCTCCCTTTCAGTGTTGTATGGAACAGTTTTGGGGGAGTTGGGAGTTTTGGAGGCATTTTCTTCTCGTTTCTATTTTTTGCTCTTTGTTTTGAGCCCTGTGGGTTGATTGCAGTGAGATTTTTCCAGTACAGATACCTCTTTAGTTAGTGTTTTTATTGGTGTCATCTGGTCATGGCTGTTGGTTGGTCTTCATCTCTGTCCAGTGATCCAGCCAATGCCATTTACTTGAGATGGGAGTTGGCAGCATATTGAGCCTAGTACCTAGTTATCCAGAAATGGGTCATAGAATATTAATAACCCCCAGGCAATCCAGATGTGCAGCCCAAGAAAATCATTTAATAGCAACAGCTGTGGTTATGTTGCCTATAGTAATAAAATTAGCAACAATTGTAGCATTCAGTACAAACTGAATATCTACAAACCCTAAGGATCAACAATGTAACACTGTCAACTACTGAAAAAGAGTTGTATAATTATAGTATGAACACTAAGACAAACCAAACATAGGCCTACTATTGACCTACGGTAAGGATCTACTAAATGGAACCAACTTTACTAACAGTAGAACAGTATTCATCAGTAGTAGCATAGATTTGACTAGATATCTAGAGATTCGTAAAGCTTGGGTAGTTATACCAGTCAATGTAGAAGAGTGAGAGGAACTAGAGAATGCAAAATAAAATTTGAAAGATTAATCAATGAGGTATGGGAAAGAGGAGAGAAAAATGAGCTAGTAGTCTTGTTGAGGAGTAAAAGGAAATGAATAATGTTAGAGAACAGTAGCAAGAAAGGTCAAATAAGAAAAAGGAGGAAAATTTTAAACAGCAAAATGCAGGAAATAAGAAACAAAAAGGAAGAGAAAAAATTGAAAGGGGAAAAGAGAAAAGAAGAGGAAAGAAATGAAAAGAGAAAAAGGGCAAAAACTCCAATCTTCTTAAAAAAAAAACCCAATGAAAGAAAGATAAAAATAATAAAAAATAGAAGATAAAAAAGAATAAAAAAAGAAAAAAGAATTCTATTTTTTATTATAAAAATAATAAAAAATAGAAGATAAAAATAATAAAAAATAGAAAATTGAAAGGATTGAGTCGATGAAAAAATTCTCATGTTATTGAATGAGTGTTTTATTTCCAGATCTGCAGTCTTAGGATCCAGAGTTCATGATCTTCTCTGCTTGGCTTTAGGGCCTGTTGGTTTTTGAGGTGCCATCCCTGCTCTAGAAGTCCCTTTGTGTGTCCCCCAGAGTGTAGCTACCATCCAAGCCCAGGGATGGCCTTGCTCCTGTTGGTGGATGGGAGACGTGCTCAGCCCTCTGGTCCCCGCTGGATGCAGGCCCGGGCAGGGCTCCTGTGGACTGCTAGGTTCAGGGCTGCTTCCCTCTGTCTCTGGGTGTTGTCCCTGGCCATGCTCCTCTCCCTTGGTCCCTTTCCCATTTGAACATTTTCTTCCTATTTCACAATTTCTGTTACACATTTTGGTCCTTATTTATACTTCCAGTTTTTGACCCCAGAGAAACTGTGTGGTTTCAGAGGACTTTTGAAGGCAGAGGCATGGATAGTGTGTTTTTCTTGGCCCTTGTGTACCTGGTAGCAATTGGCTAGGTCAGTGGTTCTTGTGTCACAAATCACTGCACAGCAAAGATAGATCTTTGGGATTCTGTTTCTTCTTAGAAATTTCACTTTCTTTTAAAAATCCTTAAATGCTTACAACATTCTTTTTATTCATATAATGTTTAAAAAGATCACGCTATTCTCATTACTGTTTTTGTTAGTATGCATTTATTTGTCTTTTCAATCTGAGTACATTTTATTAACATTTTATCTTTGGATATTCTGTTTCTTCTTGTGATGGCCTTTTAAGAAATGCTAAGTATCTCTACACGAGCCTTTTATTTTCTTCCAGCTTTCTCCTTTCCCTTTTCCTTTTGTAGTCTGAGTGGGCCTCCCACTTTACTACTGTGACTTCCTTCTTTTTTTTGGTTTTGCTTTTTGTGTGTGTGTATATTTTGATGCTGATTATATTTTTAGTTGTCTTTAAATATTTAAAAATCCATTTTTATCTTATTCTGTGCTTTTGTCTCATTGAGTCATACCATACTGTTTGTATTTTCATATTAGACATCTGTTCTAGTGGATGCTTGTTTCATTAATGTCAGACTGTTTTTGAGATTACAGAACAGTTTTCTGAACATTTCTGCATCTTGTAGTAGATTACATTTTGTGGGCTTTAGGGTACTCTTTTTTTTTTCTTTCCTTTGTTCTGTATTTTACCCCATAAAGTTCAAGCCAGTTAACTTCCAAACCTTGACTTGGTCAGTATTGAAGGGTGAGATCTCCTGACCTTTCCCCACCTTCTTTTGTGTGGCAGAGTGTCACCTTAAGACCAAGGGTCAATGTGATGTGGCTAGATTATTGTATGCTCTTTAGCTTCTTAAGCATTCATCTGTGGCTGTGATTTTCTACTGAGAGCAACCTTTTCCCCACAAGGGACAGTGGCCAATTATCTAGAGACATATTGGGTTACTTACTTGCATCGGGGTAGCTGGTGAGAGCCTGGGGATGGTTTAGACAAACTCCCGTGAATGGGACACTCTCCAGCAAACAAGAATTATGTGGCCTGAAGTATTCACAGGGCTGAAAGTGAAAAACATTGCATTCTGCTAAGATTGCTTTCTGTCTTTTACTATCTTTATCACACTGAATTCATGCAACACATGCAAAATCCAATTTTCAGCACATATTATTATTAGAAATATTTTTTCCTCCAGGATCAAATTTCTTTATGTATGAAAATGACATGTTCCAGGGTGCAATTTGCCAGCTTCTCCTTCGTGCCTGGAGAGCTCCTGTCTCTCACAGCATACAGAGTTTGGGCTTTAGGAGTCGTGGTATACGGATGGATGGGTCAGGGAATGGTTTGTTCATTTATTGAGTTAGTTACTGTATGCTCTGAGCCAACCAGTATTCCACTACCTCAGGAAGGCTTGGACATAGAGGGATGTTTTATAATTTTCTTGTGTCTCTGAGTCACAGCAAATAATGAGAAGGTACTCTTCAGGCTCTCACTGAATCTCTAAGGTATCTTGAGACAAAGGCACAAGGCTTTGAAAAGATTTCTTAGCAACATCAGCTGCTTTACCATGGACAAACCACTACAGCTGTCTTTTCCCCCTCTTCTTCTTTTTCATTGTGAATTTATATATTTTCTTGTTTTCTGATTGTTTTAACTGGAAGTTGACAAAGGTTGCTTCAGGGGTTGCTACGCAGATGCATTTTGGAGTTCTGCTTGATTTTCAGGAAGTCATGATGTCTTCCTGACCAGACTCTTAGCTCCTTGAGACAAGGCACTATATTTTGCCTTTTCCTCCTCATGAAATCCTGCACAGTGATGTTTGGCAACTACTTATTAAATGATTAGACTTTGTCTGCATTTCTCACATAGGAACCAGAGGCCACGTAGCCCATAGATAGCTCTTTGGAGCTGGTGCTGGGGCTGGAGTACAAGTTAGTGACTTGGATCTGGTGGTAGGGTTGGTTCAGTATCTAGGTAGTGCACAACTGGAGAATCGTCTCTGCTGAATGTCATAAGCTGCTCCCCCAGCATCTTCTATAGAAGATCCCACGCACCGGCCAGGCACAGCAGCTGCAGCAGCAGCAGCAGCAACAAGAACAAGAACAACAACAACAGCTCTCTCTTTTTTGCATTTGAGCGGCTTGAAACACACTAACTCCGAGACTATGTGGCCAATGAGGAAGAGTCACAGCAGGTACCATAAATGTGGGGACAAATCATCTTTTGATAGCCACACAGAGCCATTCTATTTGGCTCTTCCCTGTAGCTGACATTCTCTCTTTCTGCATGAGTCCTGCAGCAGTGATCTTGGGGGTGTGGACATCTGGAGCCCCTCAGGTATGCACAGTGTGGGGTCATCATGCAGTGCGTTCGGTTGACAGTCTTTGAGGCATATCTGCAAAGTGCCTGGACACAGAGGCTGAGGGAAGGCAGCAGGGAGGGCCAAGGGCAGGTACTGCTCTGTCACCCAGATGAGGGGGAGCATGAGGGACAAATGTATGCCCGATTATTTTTTTTCATGTCAGGAATTGAACTCAGGACCTTGTGCTTGCCAGGCAGTCACTTTTGTGCCACTGAGCTCTTTCCCCAGCCCATGCCTGGTTATTCTGAGCACCACCTCCCTGTGCCTTTCACTCCTACTGGCATGTTTTTGGGCCTGCTGGGCCACACTTTGTGGCATAATTTGCATTTCTAAGCCTCTAGCCTGATACATGTGACCTTGGACGTGAGTTAGATAGATAGCAGCTGTGTGATTTTCGGGAAGAACCTCCTAGTCATGATGAGTACAGTTATTAGTATTTCACAGAAGAGAAAGCAAAGCATCCAGAGGTCAAGAGACTTTTCCAAGGTCACACTGCTAGTAAATAGTTGATCTTGGGTTAAATGGACATAATCCAGTCACAGCTATATGTATAACTTAGTCCTCTTAGGTTTCTTGACTCTTTGAAGTATGTAAAATTTAATTATCCTTATAGTGCAGATAAACAAACTGAGCCTTAAAGAAGACAGGAAGCCTGCTGTCACATAATGAGGACTAAGATATAGACCCAGGCCTGGGTGATTCTAAGCCAGATTTCTGTTTGCTGTCTCTCCCTGGAAGAAGCAGCCCCTTGAGAACAGGTCTGTGAGATCTTGTCCCACCCACTGGCCAGACGAGGCTCTCAGAGTGAGTCCTGGCTGTGAGTCCCACAGGTCCTGTGTCTTTCTGGTGGTCATCTCATGCATCCCTCTTCCTGTGACCCCCAGAAGGACTGCCAGGGCGTCCACCTTGGGAGGCAGGCCAGGCAAGGAAATTATGGCAGCAGAGAGGAGACCACCACTGACATTCTCACGCAGGTGCAGGGGACAGATAGGAGATGTCCTTCCTGAGAGCAGCCTCTGGGAAAGCGAGAGGAGGACGCCATGAAGACATCGGGTCCCTGGGTTGGGGAAGGCAGGGACTGCGTGATGGATTGCAGGCTTGGCGCAGAGCGGGGAGCGGGGAGGCGGAAGCTATTGACGTCAAACCTCCAGCTGCACAGTGTTCACTGGGAACTGGCCCTGTTTAATGCATACCTTTGCTGCATTGCATCAGTTTGCCCTCGGTAAATTTGGGCTCTCTGCAGCACAGATACATTTCCAACCCAGCTCACTGCCAAGAGTCTAGTGGCCATCTACAGGACGGGGAGGGTGCTGGATCACACAGCGCGGCTCAGGATCATAGGGCAACCACAGCCCAATGGCAGACAGATGCACGCGTGCGCTAGAGGAGGCTGTGGATTGGGTGGCAGCGGGAACTCTGCAGATGGGATGGGTGGGCTGTACTGGGAGCCTGAGGGGATTGCTGAGCCCCCTTGACCTGGCTACCACCCCTGCAGCCCTCTCCAGCTTTGTCTTATATGCTTGTAGTGGCCCTTGGGCCAGACAGAACAGCTCTGCTCCTGGCGGAAGTTAGCACGCACCAAGATTGGGAGGGGGAGCGGCGAGGACAGATGCAATGCAGAGGCGCGGAGGCGGTCGGTCCTCTGGGCTCTTCTGCGGGGGCAGAGGAAGGCAGAACAGAGTGGGTGGATGACCCTCGGGAGCCGGGCAATTGGACAGCCATGGCGCTCTTTCAACCCATTTTCTTTTATGGGGTAGGAGACAGATGGGATGGTGAGGGATGCATAGTGCTGTTATTCCCACAGATCTGGAACCATTCACGATGATGCAGAGGTCAGGGATCAGGCCAGAGCTGGGGACGGTGGCCGTGGGTGACCTCCTTGACTTGGAGTCACCATAGAGACTCTGAGGTATTTTTGAACTGAAGCGTGGGGCAGAAGGCTTCTGATCTTTTATGTTTGGTAGCAGGGGAAATAAGTGTCTAAAAAAACGCAATCTGGGAATAAAACAATGGAGATTGACTTTTTTGCCATGGCATAATTTTCCCTGCATGAATCATGTCACATCACTAGGTTATCCGTGACCGGGGGGGGGGGGTTTCTGGCTGCTGTGCATCCCCTGCAGAGTGACACAAGAACTCAACAAACTGCACTGCACACAGACACTCACCATCACATCACCAGGCTGGCAAATCCTGTCCTCTGCTCATGTTGGAGACTCACAGAGGGCCCATGTGTACATGCTGGGTCAGAGGTATTTCACATGTGTGTCCCTCCTGAGGCACGGCCTGGGGGGTGTTATACAGAAACATGGAGCCAGAGGGAGTTGTCTCAGGTCACACACAGTGATAGGCAGTGACCAGTCTCCGGACCTCCCATTCAGGAGGTCAGAGCTAGTGGAGTGCCGCTGTTTCACAAACTGAGCAATAGTAAGGCTTTCTACACTGGGACAAAAATGTTCTCGCTGTCTCTGATGCCAACGGTTATTCTTCCTGGATGTCTGATGTGGGCTTCCTTCTCTGAGCCAGTGATTCTCACTGGCACGGGATGCCACTGAGATCCCACTGCTGGCAAATGTGATTGACCAAAGATCAGGTAACAGAGGTAGGGAAGAGAGGGGCTACAGAGCACTTAGGGAACTGCCGCCCGGAGCCCCTTATGCTGTTGTGATACTGACTCCTAATTATTTCTCACTGTGTACTTGTGCTGTTTGAGTCTTTATATGGATTATCAGGTGTAATTCTGTGAGGTCAGGACCTTTCTGTTAACCTTTACAGACGAGGATAAGAGTCATAAAGAGGTGACATGAGGCCTAGAGTCATGTAGGAAAGCGAAGGAGCCAGGACTTGAGCCTACGTAGGAAGAGCTGTTGGCTGAGGTTATTCAGCAGGTTGCCAGCCTGGGCTTAGAGGCACAGTGCTTCAGAGCTGGGGTGAGGGAGCCTTATTTCCTCAGCATTAATTTCCTTGTAAAGCAAGATATTGAGGGGCAGAGAGGTTAAAACCTGCCCCAAGTTTCTCATGAGTCACTGGCAGAAATGGGGCATACACCCATATCACCTAATTAGCTCCTAATGCCTTTTTCTTAAAAAAAAAAAAAAATAGGGTTCCTAAGTCCAGGTAGGTTCAGATTTGGGTTTATTGTTCACTTACTTGTCTAAGAAACTAGCCAAGAAAAGAGAGTTGATAGATTCTCACTCTTAAGGAGCCAGAGAAGACAGCACAGGAAACTGACTTTTTTTTTCTTTTTAAATTCTGTATCAGGAAGCTGACTTTTAAAAAGAGGCAAGTCTTAGGATTCTCCCTTTTAAAAAAGTAGCATATGTTTGCAGTACATAGCAGATACATTCATCATGGAAAGGTGGCTCATCCATATGTCATATCTGAAGCCCTTATTATTGCAGTTTATCCTCTGACTCCTCCAGATCCCTGTCCCATAAAAACAGGTATGTCTTTGGGTTAACCATGGTAACATGGACAGAAACCCATGACCACTGCCATCAGTCAGTGTAGAGGGGAGTCATAGACACATTTTGCAGACCCAGAGTCATGACTGACCCAAAACAAAGCAATAGCCAAGCAGCGGCCACAAAGGTATGCATAAGAAAACAAGCATTCAAGAAGCAAAGGCAGCCCTGCCTGCCACTGCATCCCAGGATGCGATGCTCCGGAGTGTGCAGGGATGGGGAGGGGAAGACCTGCTTTCAGTTGGTCTTGATGTCTGTGGTTTGTCTGACTGAACATTTCTCCACACTGAGCACAGTATTTAAAGATTTGATTTTTTTACATGGAACATGTTTGCAATCTGTACATATTGCCTGCCAGGTTGAGACAAAAGACAGCTTGAGACAGAAGAGTATGCTTACCGTATACCACTTGCAAAAGATTGATGGAATTGTCAAATATAACTTGGATTAGTCACTGTTTTCATCCCCTGTTCTGACGCCCATCTGAGAACCTGTCTGGGTAGCGCCCTTTGGTACACCATGGCCCTGGCTTCTGATTTGCTCCCACTGTGTATTTCTTGAAAGAAATGAAGACTCAGGAGGCGCATAACACTGATGAGCTGTCACCATGGTGAATAAGAAGAATGTTGAAGACTGGGTTGTGGACAGCAAGTTAAAGAAGAGTTACGAGTGTGCAAAACCAATATCTTCCATCAGATAGTTTTTTTCTGGGGCACCTCTACCAATGTCCCCTTCTCTAGATAATTTTGCTGATTTGTTTTCTTTCTGTCCCTGCCATGGGAACCCAGCTGTTTTTTGTTTTTTATTGTTTTTGGCCATTGCTTCTGCTTAGAGAACTGAGTGACTCCCTGTTGCTGGAACCGGTTCTAAATTTTCTCTGTGTGATTGGAACTCTGGAACTGGCTTGGTGTGTACATATGTGTGGAATTTTATCTAGAAACTCACAGTGTCTCTGACCTCTTTTAGAAGGCTCTAGTCAATCTAGGGAGATATATGATGATTCTCATGTTACAAGATTTGGATTCTAGATCTGCTTTTTACCAAGAACCTATTGTGTGCTTAGGGAAATCTCTTAGCGTGAATTTTTCCATTTTTACAACCAGGGAGATGACCCAAAATGACAGGCACAGGCCTTCTGAAAGCCCTGATCTTAAGAGAAGCCATGGGAGAAGGACTTAGGTACAAGGGGTGCATGAGTGGCTCTGCTGGTGGCTTCTCACCCTCCCTCCTTGAATCTGAGCTGCCTCTGGATGCTGATTGCATCTGGCTAACACCAGAGAGCTAAAGTTCTCACTGTTACCTGGCAGGTCCTCTGAGCTCTTCTTCGTGGAGTGTGGAGTGAGGGAGAGTGGTCAGGCTTCCCTGTGGGACAAGCCACTCTCAAAGCCCTGCATCTACTTGAATATTCATGCGCTTTCTTCTGCCCAGCCCACATTGTCTGGCCATTCCAGCTGGCCTGTCTCTGAGTCTGAGTTCCCAGCCCCATTTGCAGAAGGTCAGCCTGAGTTCCCCTTGTGTGGGACAGCTTGCTTTTGTCTGTGTCTTTGAGAAGAATAGTACCCAGGTGAAAAGGCAGGAGGCAGGGATTGCCGTGGCCCCTTTTGAGAGGAGAAAGGAAGATTTACGATGCCCTCTGACAACTGAAAGATGGATGGAGGTGCCCAGACATCGAACCCCTTGTTTGAAGTAGAAGGTTATTTTAACAAAAAGAGCCCCTGGAGATGGAGCTGTTGGAGGTGGGGATCCCCTCTCTAAACAGGGATGGTTCCCAAGCGCTCTCCTCCGTCTGTCTCTCTCCTAATGGGCCCTCTTTGTTCCTCAGTGGAGTCTGTCACTCTGTTCCAGCCATCATCCACCACTGATTGATTATCTGTGTTCCTGAAGAGAGTGCCTCACGCTGAGAGGACATCCTTCATGTTAGTGCACTTGATAAATGAAACAATGGCAGATGCAAAAGCAGCTTATTTTTGGCTTCAGGATTTATATGCTTTGCCTGAATGGGAACTGCCCGTGTGCCCCTCATTTTGTTTGTCCCCTTCGTCTTCTCTCACTTAGCACCATCCAGCACAGAGCTAAAAGCACAGAGAGAAGCCAAGATATTTTCACAAAGCATTTCCCAAAGACATGCAGCTGTCAAATGACATATCCACGGTTTCTAAGATGTAGCTGTTGTAAATGGTGGCACTGTAAACATGGGCACGCACATATCCCTGTGATCTGATGACTGTAACTTTTTGAGGTAACTAGAAAAGGTATAGCTGGGTCAAACGGAATTTCTAGTTTTAGTTTTTTGAGGAATTTCCACACTGATTTCCTTCAGGGCTGTAGTTGTCTACAGTCTCACAGACAATGTAGAAATAAATGTTTCCTTCCCCTGCAGCCTTGCAGGATTTGTTATTATTAAGATTTATTTTTGACAGTACTCATTCTTCCTAGGGTATGATAGTATCCATGTAGTTTTTAATTCACATTTCTGTGATGGCCAGAGATGGTGAGCATTTTTTTAATTTCCTTTTCCTTTTGTACTTCTTCTGAGAAGTGTATTCATTTTGGTTGCCTTTAATTTTGGGGGTCTACTTATTTTGTGTTCGTTGTATATTCTTGGTGTTTGTCTTCTCTTTGAAGAATAGATAGCATTTTCCCCCCATTCTATAGGTTGTTAACTCTATTTGTTGTTTTCTTTGCTGTGCAGAAGGTTTTAAATTTGATATCCTATTTCTGACTCTTGATATTTCTTGTGGCACTGGAATTTGTCTTCTAGAGTTGTACTACCTATTTTTTCTTCTGGCAGATTTAAGTGTTTCTGTTTTAACATCTAGATCTTTGGTCCATTTTGATTTTAGTTTAGTACGTGGTAAGAAATAGGAGTGTAGACTCAGTCTTCTCTGTGGGGTTATCCAATTTTCCTCGCACCAATTTATTAGAGAGGTGATCTTTATTCTACTGTCAGTTTTGCGCTACTTTATCAGAGATCTGTGTGTGCCTGGTGTTGTTTCTGCTTCTTCTGTTCTATTGATCCCCATGCCTGCTTTTGTGCCAACACCATGCTGTTTTAATAATCATAACTTTGTAGTATAACTTCAATACTAGATTTGAGATTCTATTTGTTTTGCTTTTGTTATCCAGGCTTGATTTTGCTACTCTGGGTCACTTCTGATTCCATATCAATTTTAGGATTTTCTCTAACTTCGTGAGAAATGATGTTAGTGTTTCCATTGTGATTGCATTGAATCTATATATCAATTTTGGAAGTATAACCATTTTGATTTTGTTTCTGCCTATCCAGGAGCAGTGGATAGCTTCACATTTTCTGATGTCCTTCTCAAGTTCCTTAGTCTGATATAATTTTAATTGTAGATGTCCTTTAGTTCCTTTATTAGGTTAGTATTTAAATGTTTGGTTTTTTGATGCTCTTGTGAATAATATTGTTTTCCTAATTTCTTTATTAGTGTATAGGAACACAATTGATTTTTGTGTGTTTATTTTATTTCCTGCTGTGCTGCTATTTTTTTTTTTTTTTTTTTTTTTTTTGATGCCGGGGATTGAACTCACAACCTTGCACTTGCCAGGCAGGCACTTAGGCCACTGAGGTAAATCCCTGGCCCCCGTGCTGCTAAATTTGGCTAAGATTCTAAGAATCTTTTGATGGAGTTTTTTAGGTCTTGCAAGTAAAGGTTCATGTCATCTTCAAATAATGACATTTTGACTTCATTCTTTCCTATATGTATACCTTTTATTTCTTTCTCTTGCCCGGTTGCTCTGGCTAGTGTTTTGAGGATGGAGTGGTGATAATGAACATTCTGATGTATTCCTGAATTGAGAGGGAAAGCTTTCAGCCCCCAGCCTCATTTAATATGATATTGGCAATAAGTTGATCATAAATGGCTTTTATCACATTGAAATAAAGGAATTCTTTGCCTATTTTCTTCAGTTTTTTTTTTAAATCATCAATGGATGTTGGATGTGTTGGTTACTTTTCTCTCATTGCTGAGACAAAATACCTGATGCCCAAAATTAAGGAAAGAAAAGTTTATTTAGTTCACACTTTGTGGAAGTTTCATATCTGCTTGATGCTTTGATGGAAGTTTCTATAATCTGCTTTGTCCAAGGCCGGGTGGTGGCACAGCAATGACAATTCACAGCAGAGGAAAACAGCAAAAACAACAACAAAAAAGCAAGGAACACTGAGAAGACTCTGTCCCTGTGTGTGTAGACTGCCCTCCCTAGGAAGGGTGTAGCTCTCATACCCATAATCCCAGCATTGGACCATGAATCAGTCACAAGTTTTAGAAGCCTGCCCTATGACTGCATGAGACTTTGACGGGACATCTAGGCACAAACCATAACATTGGCTTATTTCTGCATCTGTTGAGGTGCTCATATGATTTTTGTTCTTGCTTCTGTTTCTGTTTCTGTTCATTGATTTGCATATGTTGAACTACCCATAACCCCTGGGGTGAAGGCTACTTGGGCATGGATCATGTTCTTTTTGGTAATTTGTCACATTTCTGTTTGCCAGTATCTTGGTAGGGTCTTTGGGTCTAAGTTCATTAGAGAAATTGGAGCATTGCTTTTTTTTGATGTTGTTGGATACTTCTCTGGTTTTGGGATCAGGATCATGTTAACTTCTGAGAATAATTTTGGAAATACTCCTTCCCTATCAATTTATTAAAGGATTTGGAGGATATTGATTTTAGATCTTCCTGAAGTTCTTGTAGAATTCAGCCCATCAGGTTCTGGGCTTTTCCTAGTTGGTAGTTTTTTAAAAATTTCTGCTTCAATTTCCTTGCCTATTATTTGTTCATTTAAGATTTTTATGTCTTCTTTGTTCAATTTTGGCAATTCATATGTTTCTAGGAATCTCCTTATTTCTTCTGAGTTCTCCAATTGTTTTGCATGCATGTAATAGTAGGTAATAATTTTGTGGATTTCAGCAGTGTCCCTTGTGATTCCACCTTTTTCATTTCTAATTGCATTAATTTGTGCCTTTCCTTTTTTTGGTAAGATCGATAAGGGTTTGTATCTTAGTTCCTTTTCTTTTGTTATAGGGACAAAATACCCAACCCCCCAAGTTAAGGTGGGAAAGGTTTATTTAGCTCACAGTTTGTAGAGGTTTCAGTCTACAGTGAGCTGGCTCCAAGGCAAAGTGGCGCATGGCAGAGGGGCAACAGTTCATGACAGCAGACAATAGCAACAGTGACAAGAGAGTGGGACAAGCCTCTTTCTGTCTCTTAGATTGTATGTGCCAGGATGAGGGAAATGACAGTCCAGTCAGTGGGCTGATGCAGCAATCATTCACCCTTGATCCAGCACCCTTAATCCTAGCATTGCACTATGAATCAATCACACATTCTAGATTCAGCTACCTCCAGAAAAGCCCTATGCCTGCATGAGGCTTTTGGGAGAACATCTGGCTACAAACCATAACAGTTTGTCTATTTATTTAGTCTTTTAAAGAACTAGCTATATGATTCATTGATTCTTTGTATTGTTTACTTAGTATTTACTTCATTAATTTCTGCTATGATCTTTATGATTTCCTTCCTTGTACAAGCTCTGAGTTCGGATTGTTCTTGTTTTTCTCAGACCCTGAGATTCATACTTAGTTTATTTATTTGGGCTCCTTTTGTTTTTCTGGTGTGGGAATTCACTGCTATAAAATTTCCTCTTAGGACAGATTTCATTGTGTCCCAAAAGTTCTGGTATGTTATACTGATAATATTACTTCTAGGAACTGTTTTATTTCTTTCTTAGTTTCCTCTGTGACCTATAGGTCACTTAAGAGTGTGTTGTTTAATTTCCATACATCTGCATAGTTTCTGTGGTCAGTTTTGCTATTGATTTCTGGTTATCAGATCTGTGATCTGATAATATGTATGACAAAGTTTCAGTTCTTTTGTATTTACCTAAGTATGCTTTATTAGCTGGTATGTGTTCTGTTTTGGAAATATTACTGTGTGTGGCCAAGAAGAATTTGTATTCTGTTGTTGGGTGAAGCACTCTGTATATCTATTAAGTCCGTTTCTTTGAAAGTTTAGTCCAACTCTGATTTTTTTCGAGAGAGGTCTTTTTCAAACGGAGTTTCACGATGCAGTTCAGGTTGGCCTTAAACTTACTTTCTAACCCAGGCTGGCTTTGAACTCATAGTGATCTTTCTGCCTCCGCCTCCCAAGTGCTGGGACTACAGGCATGCACCACCATGCTCAGCAGCTCTGATATTTCTTTGTTGCTCTTTTGTTTAGCCAATCTGTCACTTTGTGATAGTGAGGTATTGAGATTGTCAACTTTATTGATGTTTATCTGATCTTTTATGTCCTTAGAGTTTGTTTTATGAAGTTGGATATACCAGGATTTGGTTCATATATATTTGTAATTGTTACCTCTTTCTGTTGAACAGCTGTTAGCCAATATTTAATGTCTTTTGCCCTTTTGATCAGTTTTGACTCTAGATGTCATTTATCTGAAAGTAGGATAACTTCTCATGCTTATTTCTGGTTTCCTTAAGAATGCATATTGCTTTCCATCCTTTGATTTTAGTCCCTGAATTTCTTTTTGTGCTAAATGTGTTTCTTGTGTGCAGCATACTATTGAATTTTGCTTATTGATTCATTTTGCTAACCTGTGTCTTTTGATTGGCAAGTTGAGTCCATTTCCATTGATGGTTATAATTAATAGATATTGACTTATTCCTGTCATTGTATTAATTTCCTATTGTTATTTTGCTTTCTTTTCTTTCTCTTGAGTTGCTTGCCCTGCTTGATGTATTTATTTTATTGAATCTTTTGGCATTGTTTGTTTCACTGTTTCCTAGCATAGTGGTGGCAAATCCATAGGACACATGCCACAGTAGGTGGTTTGTATCACTGAAAGCTCTAAAGTGGTCACCATCACTGTTCTAGGATATCCTTGAGAACTTTTCTGGTTTTCAACTTACTGGTTTTCAACTTTTGTGGTTGGTTTGTGGTCATGAATTTCTTTGGGTTTTCTTTACCATGAAATTTCTTATTTCTTAATAAATTTTGAAAGATAATTTTGCAGGATATAACAGTCTGAGTTAGAAGTTGTTTACTTTTAGAGCCTGAAACAAACACTTCATTCCATACTATCCTCATATTTAAGGTTTGTGTTGAAAAATCTGTTGAAATTCTGATAGGTTTTCCTTTATAGGTGATATATTGCTTTTTTTAGTAGTCTTTAGGATTCTGGTCTTGTGTGGTATTTCTGCTATTGAATTATTATGTGGCATAGAATGGTTTTTGCTGATCATGGCTCTTCAGGGTTCTGTATGCCTCACTCATCTGTATGTTACATTTTTTTCCAAATCTGGAAACTTTTTTGTGTTATTTGTGTAAACAGATTTTTTACGTGCTTTGTGCCATCTTTTGATTTTTTTCCCTTACCCCAGTTACTCTCATATTATTGCTCTTTAAGTCATCCAGGAGCTGTTGTAACCATTTTTTGTATTCCCTTGTTGTGTCTCTCAATAACTGTTTATTGACCACAACCCTGTCCTCTAGATCTGACATTCTTCAGGTTGGCTGCTTCTGCTACCCATACTTTCAATCATGTTTTTAATCTCCTAGATTTCTGTGTGTAACATTTTTATAGATTCCATTCTTTTCTATGCTGTGCATTCATGTTTTACATCTCTTTCTTTATGTCTACTAGGTGTTTATTAGTGTTTTCTCTGGAATTATTGATCATTTGTTTTATTGGGATCATTATCTGATTTATTACATTTTCAAATTGTCAAGTACCTTATTGTATTGAATTGTTTTATATCCATTGCTACTTCTTCAAACCCATGTGCTCTGTGCCTTGTGATTTCTTCCCCCTCAATCCCTGCTGAACCAGTTTTGGGAGAATTGGGAATTTTAAGAGGTATTTTGTTGCATTATCTTTCCATCTTTCTGGTTTTCTTTTTATTTTGTGCTGAAGTTTGCCAACTTTTTGGCTTAGTGTCTAGTTCTTCATGAGCGAGCCACAGTACTGATGATGACTCTCCAGGCAATTCAGATACTATTATAGAGAGAAAGCCAATGTTACCTTGGCCATAGTAGTAAATTTAGAAACAAAGATGGCATCACATGTGAACTGAATATAGATAAACCCTAGAAAATACTGATAAACTGCTCTTAACCAAAACAAAGAGGACTATGATGTTAGTGAAGACGATTAGGCTACCCTTATATTGACCTATAGTAATTCAGACCACTAATCTCTGCCAATTACAGGAAGCCAGAGTTAAAACTTGCCACTAGACTAAACACCTTCTTCTTCAGAACTGCCCCTTCTGGTGATTACACACAGCAGGCCGAGCCTCTGATAGCAAAATAGAGGCTCTGTGATCTTCCTGGCCTGAGCCCAGGCCTGCCAGAGGGTGGCAGGGGGTCCTGTTTACCTCCGGCTCTAAGTGTATGGCTCAAGGCTGCATCTCACTCAGTTGTTCTGGTAGAGCATCACTGTAGTCCTGAGGCGAAACTCTCCTCCGGGGTGTTGATCTCTGATGTGGTCAGTTTCTTGGTTGTCAGCTCTGTTGCTCTGCTCTGTGGAGAGCCCAGGAATGGGTGGCATCTACAGGAGTGGGGCATATGGTTCCTGGGTTCTCCTGGCGTAGTGTGGAGCATGGGTTAACACCAGCACTTGTTTTTTGTTTTCTATTATTTCATTGTTTCATGCTTTGGTCTTTATTTCTTATGATAGAAACTGAGGTAATTGTTTTTTCTCCTTGTATCAGTCAGTGTTTTACTAGAAAAACATATAACACAATATATACAAATGTATAAGAAGTTATAAGATTGCCTTATAATGGTTACCCACTGTCTTGGTTACTTTTCTGTCATTGCTGGGACAAAATACTCAACACCAAAATGAAGGAAGGAGAGGTTTATTTAGCTCACAGTTTGTGGAGCTTTCAGTCCATAATCAGCTGGTTCCAAGGCAGGGTGGCATGGCACAAGGACAACACTTCAAGGTAGCAGCCAGCAAAAGCAGCCAGGGAAAAAGGAGGAGAATAAGCCTCGTTTTCTTCCTTATAGTGTGTGCATACCCCCTGGGCAAATGTAGTACTCACACAATCTCTGTGCCCTCCTCTTGCACAGGATGAGGATATGGCTCTCTGCTGAGTCTCAGTTAAATTTCTAAACCTGTCAAATGGACACAGTGTATCACCCACAACACCCACTGAGCTGAATGAGGAAGCCTGCAGAGGGGGTCTGCATACCAGAGACCAAAGGACTCAGTCCCAGGTCTGGAGCTCACTGTAGTGTCCCACGCAAGGCCATATCAGGAGGCTGACGGGTCTGCGCCAGATGGCTGAAGAGGCTATGCCTGAAGCCCGAGTGTGCACCAGAAGCCAGGGAATGGTGTCCAAGGTGAAAGCAAAGACTGGAGTGCCTCTGAAGAAGTAGAAGCGGATCCACCCTTTCTCATTTCCCCTTTATACCCTGTAGGCAGATGAACCACCCTGAAGTGGGTCTTCCCACCCTGGGGTATGAAATTGCTGAGCTGATTTAGTTAAACTTCTCTTAACTAAACTTCTCAAGCTGACAGAGTCATTCAACCATCACACTCCTGTTCTAGTATAGATGCCTAGTGCTACATGTTTTCCTCCATCATTTTGGTTGACACACTAGAAATTTTGACAAGTTGTGGTTTAAAATTTGTTTTTATTTTTTACTATATTTTTATTAGCTTCTATTAATTTGACAAAATATTGGGTTTTATCACATACATTTTAATCATATGTGATTTGAATCATGTGATTTGAATCTTATGAATGAAAATATTTATGATAACCTCATAATGAGTTCTCATTTTGATTTATTTGATCTAAGGATATATAGAAGCATATTAATTCTCAGATATTTAGATATCTTCCAGTTTTCTTTCTGTTACTCATTTCTAAGTAAATTCTTTCTTGGTCAGAAAATATAGCTTTTAGACTTGAATTCCATAAAAGTTTTTTTTTTTTTTTTTTTTGTCTTTTTTGTTTTTATCAGTACTGGGGATGGAACTCAAGACTGCCTGCTTGCAAGGCAGGCGCTTATGCTGCTGAGTAAATCCCCAGCCCCTTAGTATACATTTTTAATTTATTGTAGTCTGTGCTCAGGTGGGGTTATATCGTCTCACTTATGATATAAAAGTTATGAAGAGTATGTTTCTCCCGCTCTCCCCACTGTCCTTGTGCTAGTGTTGTCATTACTTTATTTTGCCATATGATCTAAGTCTCAGAATTCTTTTTGTTTGAAAGTCCGCTATCTTTTAAAGATATTTAAATAAGAAAAACATTGTACATTTGCCCTCAGATCACCATTTCTAGCTCTTTTCGCTGTACAGATTCCCATTCCCATTTGCTGTTGTTTACCTTCTTCCTGAAGGACATTTTTAAATGTGTCTTACAAGGCAGATCTATTGATAAATGGTTTTGTGTTTTATAAGTGCAGAAAAGGCTTTTTCATCTTCATTTCTGAAAGATACCTTTGTTGAGCATAAAATTCAACATTGACATTTTCTCCATTACTTTGAACTTGCTCGCTTGGATTTCAAAGAAAGATTTGCTGTTATCTTTATTTTTGTTTGCATATAATGTTTATTTTTCTCCTTTTGTGGATGTTAAGACCTTTTTCTCTTTACTGTTGACAGTGATATGCGTGTGTGTGTGTGTGTGTGTGTGTGTGTGTGTGTGTATGTATTTAATGTTTTCTGTGCTTGGAATTTCTTGAGTTCATTTGCTCTGTGAATTTTCTATTAAAGTGTGTGCTCCCAAAATACATATGTTGAATCTTAACCCCTGGTACCTCAGAGGGTGACCTTTTAGAAAATGTAATGAGTTAAGATGAGATATTAGGATGGCCCCTAGCCCAACACTGATGTACTTGTAAAGTAGCCTGGGCTATCTGTGGTAGCTCATGCCTGTCATCCCAGTATTCCATGGCACTGAGGCAGGAGGTTCACAAATTCAAGCCCAGCCTGAGCAACAAAGGAACTTAGTGAGACCCTGACTCAAATTAAAAAATAAAAATAAAAAGGGCAAACAACGCAGCTAGTGCAAAGGCTCTGAGTTCCATCCCCAGTACTGCCCAAAACAAAATGAAGCAAAGCAAACACACAAACAACCTTGGAATGCAAATGCACTCAGAGCAATGCCATGTGAAGATGGAGCAGAGACTGGCATGTGCTTGTGGAAGCCCAGGGATCCCAAAGACCATCAGCGAAATCAGAACCTGGGGCAGTCTTCCTCACAGTGCTGACAGGGAAAACTCTGTCAGTCTGGTTTACAGGCTTCCAGCCTCCAGACTCTGAGATGATACATTTCTGTTATGTGAACCATCTAGGACAGTCGTGGTACTTTATTATGAAAGTCTTTTTGCAATCTAGCACAGAGGGTTTATAGTTTTTATTAACTAGAGCTATACCTTGGTCATTTTCCACCCCTCGGTTTCAGGCAAACCCCAGTGCATGGGCATTGCTTCAGCTCACGTTTTCTTTTTGATTTTGAATGTTTCCCTATTTTCTTTATTTTATTTTGGGTAGTTTCTGTTGATAGACTAGTTTACCATTTTTTTTTTTTTTTTTTGCAAAGTCTGGTCTGTTTTTAATCCCATTCAGTTGGTTTTTCATCTCAGGTATTACAGCTTTCAGCTCTAGAAGTTTGACTTTTGTCTTTTAGAAATTCCCTCCAAAAGAGACCAAGAGAGAGAGGGTAATAGAAGAGGCAGAAAAAAGAGTTAAGGTGGATTACAAACATGTACTCACTTCCTGCAATGAATGTAATCATTATGTACTGCAAACATGTACTAAGAAAAATTTTAAGAATTCCCTTCCATGCCACTGGTTAACATTTTAAATCTTTTAGTTTTATCACACATAGAGCACAGCTGTGATATTTTAATACGCTATTTTTTTTAAACTCCTAAAATTTTTATTAGTATGTGTTTGTATTATATGCAGTTTACACAAACGTCTTGGGCAGTGGGAACATGTATATGGTACCGCTTGATTCTCCTTTTGAAATCTTTCCCTTTCCTCACCCACCTCCTTTCTCTCCCCTTCCGGTTCCCCATGTTGATTCTTGTTGGTGTTATTCATCTTATCTCATGTTGTGGCACCTAATACCCACATTTATTGCAATTACTGGGTTCCTGTACATGGCACATCTTGATCCTGCTCATTTCCCTTCCCTCCCTCAGACCTCAGCCTTATCCTTTTGGGGCTCTTCCCTTTGCAAGAGGCCCATTCCCTTCTCTCTGTAAGCATTTTAGTAAATTCATGTGTGTTATCTTCTAGTTCTTCTCTAAATCCAGTTAGCTTTAGATTTGTATTCTCACTGTCATCTAATAGCTGCTAGATACTGTTGTTCTTTTGTTGTCTTTGTGCACTTCATCATAATTTGCTATTTTTTCCTCAGTGTCAGACACATTGTCTTCATGTACATAGATCATTTATGTGATGTGTGATTTCTATATAGTTTTTTGAGTTTATTTTTAACTTTTAGTTTTTAAAATTTTGTTTTAAAAACAAAAAAACAAACGATACAGAATTTCAAAGCAAAATAATAGATTAACACTGGTTAATACCTATTGTTATCTTCAAAATAGTTGTTTAGATAGTTGTTTAGTTCTTTTCCTTTTGAGCTGAACTGAGTCAGTGTGGCTCTGGGCATAGAAGACTCACCTGAGGGTTGTTGCCAGTGACATAAAAGGAAAATGAGAGTGGAAGACTGCATGCTGCTGATTTCCAGGGAGAAGCTTTGTTATGGCCAGGCTCTCTCTCTCCCTCTCTCTCTCGTATACATTTGCATATTATATCAGATATATATATATATTTTTCTCCTCTCCTTTTCTTTGCGAGGTCCTAGGAGTTGAGGACTAGAAGAGAGAGGAGAATTGTGGTTTATATGGAGACTTTTAGCAGGATGTTTCCTCTCTGTGATTTTCAGTTTTGTACGTTCAGTTCTAGTATTTACTTCTTGGCTATTCTCTAGTATTTACTAACTTGGCTGCTCCCGTCAGAGGAGGACCTTGAATCCTCACTGTTGCTAAGGATGGCTGTGGTTCTCTTCCATGGAGCTCTGGGCCTAGCCTTGAGCATCGCTTCCTGGCTCCAGTGCAGATCCCTCAGCCTGCTGGCACAGATCCTTCACCCTGCTGGCACAAACGTCCTAGCTTCCAGCCCTTGCCTTTGGGTCTTCCTTGATACGGACTTGCATGAGACGTTGCTGTGGGCTATAGACTTTTGGTTGGACTTCTCCTAGGGATCCAGGCCCTCTGTAGGATTCTTCAATTTCTAGCATATGGACAGATCTCTTGGACTGTTCTGCATTTGATTTGTGGAGGAGTATTATAAAATATTTTAATAAATTAATGTTTTGTATCAGATCTTTTCCCTTGCAAACCTTGACTATAGCAGTGACCTAGAATTTGCTTTCCTTTCTCTTTGAATCCTTGCACTGTCTTGGGCCACTTGAGAGATCTTGGAGGTCTTCTGTTGCCTTGCTTCCCCATGCTTTATGTGTTTCTCCTTTGCTCGCTTGTTATTGCTCTCTCTGTATATATATATATAGTTGCATATTATATCATATATATATATATTTTTTTTCCCCACCTTTTTTTTGTGAGGTCCTAGGAGTCGAGGACTAAAAGAGAGAGATGTGGTTTATATGGAGACTTTTAGCAGGATGTTGCCTCCTTGTGATTAATTTTCAGTTTTGCATGGTCAGTTCTAGTATTTACCTCTGTTGTTTAAGTGATTTTGGCTGTGTCCCTATGTTTTGCTGAATTACCCCTAGTTATAACAGCAACCACAGAGTTAATCACACTGAGCTTCTGACATAGTCCTGCAGTTACACTTCTCCCTTTGTCTGACTTCCTGCACACCAGGACCTTGTGTTACTTGTAGCTGCTCAGCAGGAGGTAGTCGAGATGCAGGGAGGAGAGGGAGGGGTAGATAAGGAGCCTCAGACCCTGAGGGGGAGGGGAGGGAAGGGGAGGTCCCACTGGAGTGGGGGAGGGTGAGAAGAGAAGGTTGGTGTCTGATTTACTGTGGTACTCCCAGCCCAGTGGAAGGGTTGGTGTTGAGCATTTTCAGAGAGATTCGTGGGGGCAAGGGTGAGTTAGGGGAGGAAGGAGGCTTCCTTTGTGATTGAGGAAAGCTCAGTGGTGGTCAGAACCTGCTGATGGAGTGAAGGTGGGGGATCGAGGGTCAACACTAGGACTGAGGCAAGAGGAACGCCGTGAGTTCAAGGCTGGCCTAGGCTACAGAACTAGACCTGTCTCAACATACCTGTTTTAACAACTTCTCCCCAAATCCATAAAATTACATAACATAACCGCATATTACGAAATAAACCAGGAAACAAAACCACTAACCTGTAAGATATGGTTGGGATGCAGATTAAATATTCCAGGGAGCCGGCTATGGGATTCCGCACAGCTGCTTTGCCAGAGCCCAGTGCGCTCACCCGGCGACTCCTCCTCGCCTTTCACTGCAGTACTGGGGCTAACTGGACTCAGGAAGGCCTCCAGCCCGGCCACAGCCCTTTCGGCAGAGACTGATCCAGTCTGAGCGCTTGGGCTAGGAACTCTTGCTTTCCTTCTCCCTGGGTGTGATGGCATCGGCAGTCTGGTTCACTAGCACGAAATTGTCCCCTGGTCAGGAGTACGCTTATGCAGTCAAATCAGTCATGGCAGTGACAAGATAATCAGTTACAGTGGTGTTTATCGAGGCAAGTTGAGAAATTTTATACCATGAGGCCCAATTTTGAATCTCCCTTAAACTTAGAGAAGAAATCCATGATTATAACACAAACATTGTAGCCCATGTATTAACCCACAGCTAATATGAACTAAACGTATAGCTGCGTCTTCTCTAATGGTAAAAAAGCATTCAGCAGTAATTTTATTGTCTAAAACCCAGGGGCTTGGGGTTGAGGCAATTCTGGGGTGGGAGGGCAGAAAAAAGAAAAAAATAGTTAATTTTAAAAAGTCTTCCTTTATGTGGTATGGGAAGAATAGGAGTGGGTTGTCTTTCTTTACTTTTCTCATTGTTGAGACAAAATACCAGCTGCCCAAAGTTAAAGGAGGAATGATTTATGGTAGCTTGTGGTTTGTAGAGGTTTCAGTGCATAGTTGGCTGGCTCCAAGGCAGGGGGGCAGGACAGCGAGGCATCACTGCGGAGGGAGAGTTCATGGTGGGCACAAGGCAGCAAAGCAGTGATCACCAAGCACGGGCAGCGGCCCTTTGTCTGGGTCCTGTGTTCTGTCTAGGCTGGCACTCATACCCAGGGTGGGGCACCTTTAAAACTAGCATCACACTGTGAATCAATCCCAGTGTCACACTGCAATCCAGTCACCTCTGCAAAGCCCACCCATGACTGTATGAGGCTTTTGGGGACATCTAGATACAGTCTTCATGGAGGTAAAGGATTCTAATGGGGGGAGAGGTATGTTATATGATAGAGATAACAGCAAGCTGCTATGAGGCTTTTGGGGACATCTAGATACAGCCTTCATGGAGGTAAAGGATTCTAATGGGGGGAGAGGTATGTTATATGATAGAGATAACAGCAAGCTGATTACATCAAATGGGAAGGAAAAAAATTCTCTGACTAATATAGATACTAGAGAAAAAGTTAAAGAAAAACAAATGAAAGGTAGGGAAGAGGGGAAGAAAGGAAAGAAAAGTACAGAATAAGAAGAAAATGTTCAGGTGAAAAGATACAGAAAAAGTAGAATGAAAGAAAAAGGGACAAAAGAGAATTCCCTAACCCTCTAAAACCTGTATCAGAAGAAAAAGGCAAGAGATACACACACACTCAGAAAAAATAATGCGGTAACATAGGAGGAAAATAATGGATTAAAGGGGGAGAAAAATGAACAGAAGGAGAAAAACAGAAAAGAGAGGTTTTTTTCATTGTGTTGCAGTCCTATGATCAAGGAGCTGAGCTCAAGCTTCAAGTCAGGACTTGTCTCTGATGATAGTAGAAGTATAAAGTGGCCGTCCACCCCCAAAGCAGCGCTGGCTGCAGACAACCACAAACCACGGCAACAGGGCACCAATGTGACCTTCAGTAGCCCCTGGGGAACTCGGGCTTAACCTGGCCACTGACTTCAGGAGCTGGGTCAGGGTTCACCAGTCCCAGCTTGTCTCCAGGACTCCCTGCAGCCTGCTGTCCAGCCTCCAGCTTCCTGCATCCACTCTGGGTACTTGATGATGTGGAGCATGACTTGGAGCCAAGGGACAGTTCTGAGACCCAGGTTGGAACGCTGGGCCCTTCCTACAATGGCATCCCTCCTGGTTCTCATTCTGCAGTTGTGGCCGTGGGCCCTGGACCAAGGTCATTCACCAACTGTTAACTGTGCAAGACCAGCATTTTCTTTATAGATTCCAAATGCTGCTGAATCTCTCAGTCACAGTGTGGTTCTCAGTAAGTGAAAGTTTTTAACTTCATTTTGTCTCCCAGATGGGCTGGCCACATGTGCTCAGCTGTGTGTTTTGCAGAGGGTCCCCTCTCTTCTCCATGATGTGTTCTGTTTCTTCTGTATCATTTAATTCTTTTTCCCCCTTTTTTACCAGTTGCCTCCGGGTTCCTGAGTAACCTTCTCTTCAATTCCTCTCCAAGCTACAGCTTTCCAGACTCTAGACATTTTGTCCCAGAGAACCTGAATACTCACTGGTTCACTAGTTTTTTTTTCTCCTAGACTCCCAAGTCTAGTTTGCTATTTTAACACCAGTGTCAATTCTGGGTGAGTTTTATTTATTAATTATTTATTTTTTGGTACTTGGGATCGAACTCATGACCTTGCGCTTGCCGGGCAGGTGCTTATGCTGCTGTACTAAACCTCCAGCCCTCTGGGTCAGTTTTAATTGGTTGACTTTTCTCCTGTGGTCTGTTTTCCTGCTTATTTTTATGTCTGGTAATTTTAAATGATGGGTTCTATGAATTTTACTTCGTTAGCTGTTTAATATTTTTATTTTTCCATTTGTATTCTTGAGCTTCGTTTGAGAGACAGTCAACTTTGAAACAGTTTTGTCCTTTCAGGTCTTATGTTTTAAGATTTCTTGGTGAGACTAAAACAACTTTTATTTTGGGATATTATCTCCTTTTTGGTGACAAGACCCTTCTCCATTGTCTACTCTGTGAGCTCTGAGGTTTTCCAGTCTGACTGGAGGGAAAGGTTCTCTTCCTAGCTCTCGTCAGTGCTGAGTATCGATCTTTTTAATCCTTCGGGTGGTTTTCTGTGCTTCCTTGGCTTCATCACACACATGTGTTGGTCAGCACTCTCAGAACACAGGACTTGCTAAGAAGAAGAATGCACGCGAGGCCTTTATAGGTAAATGGGTGAGACTGGAGAGCATCTTCTTAAGTGAAATAAGTCAGACTCGCACATGTCAATACCATATTGTGTCTCTAGTGTAAGAAACTGAAAGAGTAAACCAGATCCAAGGTCTACAATAGAGAGTGTGCAAGGGTAAGAGACTGCGGGGGGGTGGCTGGATGGGGGAGAGGCGAACAGAAGGGAGGGAGAAGAGAAAAGCTAACTTGTATATACACACACAAGATGGCTAAGATGCTTATACCACTGATACTATTAGTTCATGGAGAAGAATAATACTCATATGGTTTGATCAGTTTTGCATGTCTGTGTCTGGTAATCTAAGTAATTCTTTTGAAGATAACAATAGTGCAATATAACACCCATTATTAAATTCACCTTGTTTTGAAAGCCCATATTGATACTGGTTTGGGTTTTTTGTTGTTGTTTATCTCTTTCATTTCTTATTTTTTTTTCTATGTTTTTTTCTCTTAAAAAATAACCATAGGGCTTGCAAGGGGCGGTTTAGAGCGTTGGTGTTCCCTCTCCCTCTAGCTCTCTTCCTTACCTTTCTTTTCCTCTTCCTGGGACCTTTACACCCTGTAGTTTTCCCATCTCTTAGCTAAGAATTCTCAGTCAGGGAGTCTCTGGGGCTCTGCCTGTGTTACCTGTGACATGGCTTGAAAATGCTTTTAAGGCAGAAAGGACAATTCCATTTCATTTATTCTTGCTTCTCAGAACCAGTCTCATGGCTAATGTCCTAGAAACTGTTTTTTGCATGTGTCTGTCTAGTGTTCTACAGTAAATCAAATGGAAGTAAATCCAGTTCCCATTAATCTATTGTGGCAGAAAACAGAAATTGGTACACTTTTCAGTCACTCATAATTCTACCTTGAGAGATTGGTATGGAAATAAAACCTTGTTATTGCACCAAACTCAAGAGAGAGATGCATTCTTAAGGGAGAAAAACTAAAGATTGCAGTCACTGTGAGCTGAAGAAAGACCCCTGGCACACTGATGTGAAAAGGGCACCAGGGAGTTTAGGGTTATACATTTATGTGAATGGCCAATGTACTTGGTGGTCTGTGTATGAGGTCTTAGTGAACGTGTGTCTGAATTACAGGTGTGCATGGCGTACTTTTCTTGCACTGTGAAAATGGGCTGCAGCACTGACTACAGTTGGCTATCTGATAAAGCCATGTAATTGAATGGCCAGTGTGGTGCATTAGAAAAAGAGCAAATCACAGAATTGTAGGGCAGAAGACACGGTTTTGAGTCCCCATTCTCATACTAACGAGCTCTACAACCTTAGATAAATCCTTGGCCAGTGAAGAACTATTTATCTGGGCAATGGAAATACTAACATGAGCTTTTATATTTCTCAGTTGACATGAGAAGGGTGACAAGCTGTATTTCTCAATTGATATTTGAGACCAGGGTTATGACAGTGATATGTTTGCCATAAACCTGAAGGGCATGGCCATCATTAAAAAATCAGAAATGTAAGTGAATTCTGTTTGTGCAGTAAGGCTCAAAGACACAGTGTGTGACAGCGGGTGGTGACACCCCAGCCCCCGAGCCCACTCTGGGTACTCCTGATTCAACATGGTGCTTTGCTCCCTGTATTATTTTTTTTTACTGAAGTCAGATACTTTCATTTGGGCAGTCCAGGGCTGTGTGCGAATGAGGATTTCAGAACCACGAGCAGAACAATGCTTATATATTATACTCATCTCTGCCTCTGAGTAAAGAAATTTGCTAAATGTTAGAAATGGGAAGACTTTAGAAAAGAAATGACAGACTTACCTAGGTCTCTGGGGCAAGTATTCATAGGAAGTTTTATATGTACAGTATTTAAAATATTTGAAATATCGGTTAACATTTTGAAATTAGGATATTTCATATAAAAATCAAGATTTGTTAAAAATTTTAACCAATATGTAATATTTGTACATGGTTTTTTCTTTTTGTTTTTGGCACTGAGAATCAAACTCATGACCTTGCACTTGCCAGGCAGGCCCTGAACATTTGTACATTTAATGAGACACATTATATTTAATTCAATCCACATGTACAGTATTTAATAGTCATGGAAATAAGCATTTATATTTCTTTAAATACTTCCAATGCTTTTTATGTATTGGAAATGTTGTATTCTTCTGGTCATTTCTAAATCCATCATAGATTACTTTAATTAATAATTACAATTGTGTTAAAAAAAAAGGCACTGCAGTACCCAGTGCTGATCACAGAGTGTCATGATGAGAAATCCAGTAATACTATTATTCTTTGTTCAGAATGATTTTAACCTGCTTTTTTAAAAAAAAATTTATTTAAAAGGAAAAAGAGAAAAAACAAAACAAAGCGGTGTAAGGTACAAGTAATACAAGAACTACAAAAAAAAAAAGTAAGAAATCACCAGTTAATAGATTACATATTATCATCTTAGAGATAGTTGCTCAAGTCACAGTATCAAAGCATACAAAGTGGACATTCAAACAGTGAGACTGCAAACAGTTGTGTTCAATGATCCAACCAAAAACATTAATATGGTCAGCTATTTAATACCCCTAAACACACTTGCTGTTGTATCTTTTAGAGCACTTTTTTTTCCTTCTCTTTTTTTACAACAAAATTTTCACATTTTGGGTTTTATTACTCCTTAGTTCTTATTACTTTTTTTGGGGGGGGGGAGAGAATAAAGTCAAATATGGCAAAACAAAGCTGTCAGTCAAAACCAAGGATAGACATAGCACATGATGTAAGAACAGAGTACAAGGTTATCAACAATGGTTACCATAATGTCTCTTGTTTCCTTAAAAAGAATTGTCTATCTCATTAGGTATTATAAAGTTGAACAAAACAGTAGAAAACAAGATCAATCAAACTTAAGCAGTGTAAACATTACAGGACTTTCAAAGGAGACAATAGTCAAACCAGAATGGGCATCTTAGTGAATCTTATTGCCTTCAAAGTAGTTGCCTATACCCTCAAACTTGATACTATCATACAGAATGGAACAGAGTCTAATCAGTCAAAACAAGATAGTGGGAGTATTACAGGACTTCAAAACAAGTTAATAGGAAATCAAAAAAAGTTACTATTATATATCCTGCTAATTTTTAAATTTTTCCCCTTAATTAAAAAAATCATAAAAATAACTAAATAATTTTTTTAATAAATAAGGGAGAGATTGAGATAAAAGAGGACATAACAATATAACAATACAGGTCAAAGCATGACTGTTTCAGCAACCTAGGGTTTCACCACCAAATAACCCGACTTAATAGTAGTTACCAGTGTCTGTCTTTTTCCTTGAAATATTTGAATAAAACTTCATATACTTCAAATATTTCCATATCAAGATGCCCAGAACAAAGCCTTTCCAATTAATAAGTGAAAACTTCATAAGGCTTCAAGGCCACATAGTGGGGAATCATGATTACCACATATTTTTATATATTTGAATCATTACTTACATTAGGGAAACTATTCGGTATTCACACATGTGAGATTGATTTATTTCACTTATGAGTATGGTCTCAAGCTGCGCCCATTTATTGATAAATATCTCAATGTGATCCTTCTTTATAGCTGAGTAATACTCCATTGTATAGAAATACCACAACTTTTTTATCCATTCCTCAGTTGATGGACACTTGGGTTGTTGTTTCCAAGATCTGGCGACTACAAATTGTGCTGCTATAAACATAGGTACACATATATCACTGTGGTATGATGCTTTCAGTTCTTCTGGGAATATGCCTAGAAGTGGAATAGCTGGAATAAATGGGACTTCCAATCCCAGCTTTTTGAGAAATCTCCAGACTGACCTCCACAAAGGTTGTACCAGTCTACACTCCCACCAACAGTGTATGAGAGTTCCTTTTTCCCCACAGCCTCTCCAGCATTATTTGTTGTTGTTTTTCTTGATCCTGGCCATTCTTTCAGGAGTGATATGGTATCTCCTTAAAACCAGTGTGGTTTTAATTTGCATTTCTCTAATGACCAATGATGATGAACATTTTTTCATGTATTTATTTGCCATTTGTATTTCTTCATCTGAGAAGTGCGTATTCATCTCAGATGCCCATTTTTGGATTGGATCTTTGAATTTTGGGGGTCTGGGTTTTTTTTAAATTCTTTATATGTTTTAGACAAGAGTCCCTTGTCTGAGAGAGAGTTCACTAAAATCTTTTCCCAGTTTGTGGGTTTTCTTTTCACTATGCTGGAGATTTCTTTTGACATGCAGAAACTTTTTAATAAGAAGTGGTCCCAGTTATTGATTCTGGGAAGTATTTTCCGTGCGGTTTGAGTCCTGTTCATGAATTCTCTACCTCCTCCTATGTCTTCAAGGTTTCTACCCAATTTGTCTTCCAACACATTTGTCTTAGTGTTTCTGTTTTAATATTCAGATCTTTGACCCATTTAGATTTTAATTTAGTACATGGTGATAGACATGGGTCTAGCTTTAGTTTTCGGCAAATGGAAAGCAAGTTTTTCCATTTATTAAAGAGACTGTTGTTCTTCCAGTGAACCTGCTTGACTCCTTTATCAAAGATAAGGTGGTTGAGTGTGTTTGTAGTTGTGGTTGTATCTTCTAATCTATTCTATTGATCTTTGGCTCTGTTTTGATTCCAATACCATGTTGATTTTACTACTGTTGCTTTGTAGTATAACTTTAAGTCAGGGATTGTGATGCCTCCTGCTTTGTCTTTGCTGCTTAGAATTGCCTTTGCTATTCTACGTCTCTTCTGGTTCCAGATGAATCTTAGGAGTGATTTCTCTAGATCTATAAGGTATGTTGATGGTACTTTTATTGGGATTGCATTGAATCTGTATAACAGTTTTGGAAGAATGGTCATTTTCACAATGTTTGTTCTTCCTGTCCATGAGCAAGGGATGTTTTTCCATTTTCTGAGATCATCTTAAATTTCTTTTTTCAGTGTATTATAATTTTCCTTGTATAGGTCTTTCACTTCTTTCGTAAGAGTAATTCCTAAATATTTCATTTTTTTTGCTTGTTAATGTGAAGAGTGTGGTTTCTCTTATTTCCCTCCCTGTGATTTTGTTGTTCGTGTATAGGAATCCTATTGATTTCTGAGTATTGATTTTGTATCCAGCTACATTACTGAATTTATTTATTGTATCTAAGAGTCTTTCAATGGCGTTT
Organism: Cavia porcellus; assembly: GCF_034190915.1. Classification (NCBI taxonomy): domain Eukaryota; kingdom Metazoa; phylum Chordata; class Mammalia; order Rodentia; family Caviidae; genus Cavia; species Cavia porcellus. The sequence goes on from NW_026947502.1 coordinate 7,086,705, forward strand.
AGGGGGTCTTCTATGTAGAGTATCATGTCATATGCAAACAATGATAATTTAACTACTTCTTTTCCTATATTTACCTCTTTTATTTCTCTCTCTTGCCTAATTGCTCTGGCTAGTACTTCCAGTACTATATTAAATAGGAGTGGTGATAAAGGACATTCTTGTCTTGTGCCTGATTTTAAAGTAAAGGCTTTCAATTTTTTGGCCATTTAGTATGATGCTGGCTGTTGGTTTGTCATAAATGGCCTTTATTATATTGAGGTAAAGACCATCTATTCTAATTTTCTGTAAAGTTCTTATTATGAATGAATGTTGGACCTTATTGAAGGCTTTTTCTGCATCTATAGAAATGATCATGTGATTCTTATTTTTGGCTTTATTGATATGGTGGATTACATTTATTGATTTACGTATGTTGAACCATCCTTGCATTCCTGGGATGAATCCCACTTGGTCATGATGTATAATCTTCTTGATGATTTGCTGCATCCTATTTGCCAATATTTTATTGAGGATTTTTGCATCTGTGTTCATTAGGGAGATCGGTCTATAGTTCTCTTTTTTAGTTGGGTCTTTCTCAGGTTTTGGTACTAGAGTAATATTTGCTTCCAGGAATGACTTAGGAAGGATTGCTTCCCTTTCAATTTCATTGAATAGTTTGAGGAGTATTGGCATTAGGTCTTCTTTGTATTTCTTGTAGAATTCTGCAGTGAATCCATCTGGGCCTGGGCTCTTCTTTGTAGGTAAGGACTTAAATTACATTTTCAATTTCATTAACAGAGATTGGGTTATTCAACAGTTTTACATCCTCTTGATCTAGCTTTGGTACTTCATATGTTTCTAAGAATCTGTCTATTTCTTCTGTGTTATCAAACCTTTGAGAGTAGAGGTTTTTGAAATAGGTGTTGATGATCTTCTGTATTTCTATTGGGTCTGTAGTGATTTCACCTTTTTCATTTCTTATTGCATGAATTTGAGCTTCTTCTTCCCTTTTTTAAATAAGATTGGCTAGGGGCTTATCGATTTTATTTATTCTTTCAAAGAACCAACTCTTTGATTCGTTGATTCTTTGGATGGTTTTCTTAGTCTCTATTGCATTGATTTCTGCTCTGATTTTTATAATTTCCTCTCTTCTGTTGGCTTTGGGCTTGACTTACTCTTCTTTTTCTAGCTGTTTGAGGTGTAGCATCAAGTTATTTATTTGTATTCCTTCTGATGTGGGAACTCAGTGCAATCAATTTTCTTCTGAGTACGGCTTTCATTGCATCCCACAAATTCCGGTAAGTTGTATTTGCATTTTCATTTTCTTTTAGGTATTGTTTAATTTCTTTTTTAATTTCTTCTGTGACCCACTGATTACTCAAGAGTGTGTTATTCAGTTTCCACGTGTTTGCGAGATTTTTGCAGTATCTTTTATCATTAATTTCTAATTTCAGAGTGCTATGATCCGATAAAATGCAAGGGATGATTTCAACTCTTTTGCATTTGTTTAAATATGTTCTGTGAGCTAATATATGGTCTATTTTAGAGAATGATCCATGTACTGCTGAGAAGAATGTGTATTCTGATGTTGCTGGGTGGAACATTCTGCATATGTCTATCACATCCATTTGTTCGCAGGTATGATTCAGTTCTGTTATTTCTTTGCTCATTTTCTGTCTGGTTGATCTGTCCCTTGGTGTCAATGGCGTATTAAGGTCTCCTGTTACAATTGTGTTACTGATAATTTGAGTTTTCATTTCTGTTAATAGTTGTTTTATATAACTGGGTGCTCTGGAGTTTGGTGCATATATATTTAAGATAGTTATCTCTTCCTCTTGGAGTTTTCCCCTAACGAGTATGTAGTGACCTTCTTTGTCCTTTATGGTCACTGTTGGTTTAAAATTCACGTTGTCTGGAAACAGAATGGCTACTCCTGCTTTTTTTTGGATTCCTGCTGTATGAAGTATTGTTTTCCATCCTTTGACTTTCAATCTGTGAGTATCCTTCTGGGTTAGATGAGTTTCCTGTAAACAGCATATGGTTGGATTTTGTTTCTTGATCCATTCTGCTAGTCTGTTTCTTTTGATTGGTGCATTGAGACCATTTACATTAATGGTTATTACTGTTAAATGTGGTTTATTGTTGACATGTTATCTCTCTGCTGTTGCATCTTTATCTTTCTGTTCTGTTTAATTATCTGCTTTGCTTAGTGGTTTTTTCCTTTGTGTATCTAAACTGTCTTTCAATATTTTTTGCCAGGTTGGTTTGGTGTTCATGAAGTTCTTCAGCTGTTCTTTGTCATGGAAGTGTCGTATTTCACCATCAATTTTGAATGATATTTTTTCAGGATACATCAGTCTAGGTTGGAAATCATTTTGCTTTAGGATCTGGAATACTTCACTCCATGCTCTTCTTGACTTTATTGTTTGTGATGAGAAGTCTGCTGTGATTCTGATAGGTTTACCTTTATAAGTGATCTGTCTTTTCTCTCTGACAGCTTTTAATAATCTATTCTCATGTTGGATTTCTGGGATGATGATTATTATATGTCTGGGTGTAGTTTTATTTTGGTTATGACTATTTGGAGTTCTATATGCTTCACTGATCCTGATGTCGGTTTCTGATCTCATGCTTGGGAAATTTTCAGCTATTACTTCTCTAAATATCCTCTTGACATCCTTTATGTTGTCTCCTTCTTTTTCATTAATCCCTATCATTCTTATGTTATTTTTCTTTGCATCATCTTGCAGTTGTTGAATTGTTGTTTCCTGATTCTTTGTTATTTTTAAAAGATCTTTCCTTTCCTGTTCACTAGCTGCAATCCTGTCTTCAAGGTCTGAAATTCTACCTTCACTTTCATTGGGGCGGTTTTTACAACTTCCAGTGGAGTTTTTTTTATTTCCTGTATATCTCTGTGTATTTCCTGCATCTGCATTATGTATTGTGTTTGTTTCTTATATTGCTCATCTAGGGATTCTATCTTTTTGTTTAGTTCCTCCAACTTTTTAATTGTATTTTCTTTAGATATATTCAGAATCTCTTTCATTTCTTTTATCATTTCTTCTTTTACCTGGGAGATTATTTTGAGTTTGAATTTCTTTAAAGCTTCTTGAAGTTGCTTGTTAATTTCAGTAGCTATTGTGTCCGATATTTGAGGTGAATGGCATATATTTTCTTCTATATACATTGCTCCTAGGGTTTGTTGAGATGGGCTGGAGGTTTGAGGTTGTAATTTGGTCTTTCGTTTTGTTGTTTTCCTATATTTCTGTGTTTCAAGTGTTGTTTGAAAGCTTCCTCAAGGTCTGTTGGAAATCCCCTCCTATGTTCGCAGGTCCTGAGATTCTGGCACCCCGTTACCCCAAGCCACTGGGCCTGTAGAACCAATGGCCCTCTTCTGCCTGGTTAGGACTCAGTAGTTCCAGATAAGCTGGGCTTCAGAGACACTGTGTGCCCACCTACTTGTTGGAAGCTCCACAGTTCTCCAAGCACAACCGGGATGGGGAGGCGGGTGTAGATGCCTCAAACCCACTTATCCACTTCATTGCACCCGGAAGCCTGGAGGGTCCCGAACAGTCTGGGCTTTGGGCAGAGTGTGCTGAGCACTTACCACAGGCTGCGGGGCCTTTGGAACCTGTGATGCTCCCCTGCTTGCTGAGATATCCATAGTCCTTCAGACACATGGGGAGGCGGCTGCAGGTGCCCCAGATCTGCCCAGACCCTCCTCTGCACACCGATGGTGAGGTGCAGGAGTCCCAAATAGTCTGGGCCCCGGGGATAGCGTGCGCCCGCCTACTTGTTGGAAGCTCCACAGTTCTCCAAGCACAGCCGGGATGGGGAGGCGGATGTAGATGCCTCAAACCCACTTATTCACTTCACTGCACCCGGAAGCCTGGAGGGTCCCGAACAGTCTGGGCTTTGGGCAGAGTGTGCTGAGCACTTACCACAGGCCGTTGGGCCTCTGGAACCTGCGATGCTCCCCTGCTTGCTGAGATATCCACAGTCCTGCAGACACACGGGGAGGTTTAGTTTGTTTAAACATAAATGAAGATATGGATAACTGCATGTATGTTTAAGTGTATAGGATTGACAACCATGTTACTAAATTTTTGTTGGACAATTGAACAAAACTGTTTGCAGTCTTGCTGTTTGAATTCCCACTTTACATATTCCACTCTTGTACCTTGAACAACTATTTGTAAAATGACAATATGTAAACATCAACTAGTGATTTCTTACCATTTATTTTTTTCTCTGAACATATGTATTATTTCTACCTAAAAAAATAATTACAATTGTGCTACAGGAAAGCAGAACTAATTCCTCCTTTCTACCTGGGTCTTGGTGCCCCTTATTGAACTCATCCCCTCAGCTCTTCCCCTTTCTCTAGTGGTTATTGTTTATTCCACTCTGTTCTTCTATAAGATCAACTTTTCCCCTCAGCTCTCCCCCTTTTTCAGTCTCTAGTGGTTACTGTTTATTCCACTCTGTTCTCCTATAAGATCAAATTTTTAGTTTCCACAGATGATTGAGAACTTGTGGCATTGCCTTTTGGTATTTGGTTTATTTTGCTTAGCATAAGGACTTCAGGTCCAGTCATGTTGTTGCAAATGACAGAACTTCATTTTTTAACAACTGGATAATATTCCACCTCACATGCATGCCATGTTTTTTTAACCATTTTTTCATTGATGAGCTTCCAGATGATTTTCATGTTTTAATCGTGTATTGTGAGTACTGCTGTAGTAAACATGAGACAAGTATCTCTTTGGTGTAATGATGTCTTCTCCTTTGGATGTATAGGGGGTAGTGAAATTGCTGGATTCTCTATGATAGCTCTATTTTTAATCTTTTGAGTGCTCTCTATGGTGTTTTCCATAATGACTGTACTAATTTACATTATTACTAACAGCCTATAAGAGTTCCCCTTTCCTTCACCCTTGGCTACATTTTTTTTTTTTTTTGGTCTTTTTGATGATAGCCATTCTAACTGGTGTGAGATGACATCTCATTGTAGTTTTGGTTTGCATTTGCCTGTTTATTAATGAAATCAAGTATGTTTTACGTCATTTTTAGGTTTTTACATTTTATTTTATTTTATTTTTAAATTTTATTTAAAAGGGGAAAGAGAAAAACACAAAACAAAACAAAGCGGTGTAAGGGTACAAGTAATACAGAACTACCAAAAGAAAAAAAAACAGTAAGAAATCACCAGTTAATAGATTACATATTATCATCTTAGAAATAGTTGCTCAAATCACAGTATCAAAGAATACAAAGTGGACATTCGAACAGTGAGACTGCAAACAGTTATGTTTTTAAATGAAGGTCTCATTAGGTCACCAAAGCTGGCATCAAACTTGTGATTCTCCAGTTATCAGGTTTAATTCTTTATCTGTACATCCAGTTTTCTCAGCACCATTTGTTGAAGAGTCTGTCTCTTCCCATTTTATGTTCTTGCTGCCTTGTCAAAAGCCACTGAACAGTATGAAGCATGGGTCAATTTCTGGGTTCTCCATTCTGTTGCATTTTGCCTCTGTTTTACCCATGCTGTTTTGGTTGCTATAACTTTGTGGTATGTTTTCAAGCCAGGTACCATGATACCTCCAGGTTCTGAAGTTGTCGTTGTTTAGGATTACTTTGATTATTCTGGGTCTTTTAACCCAATCTTTCTGTAAAGAACATCCTTTGTATACTGATTGGAATTGACTTGAATCTTAAGGTCACTTTGGCTAATCTGGTCATTTTCTTTCTATGCATGAATATGGGATATATTTCCATTCTAATGTCCTCTATATTTTTATAGTATTTTATAATTTTAATGGTAGAGATCTTTTACATCCTTGATGAAATTTATTTCAAAATACTATTCATTTTATAGTTATGGAGAATGGGATTATTTTCTAATGGCTTTTTCAGCCAGTGCATTATTGGTATATAAAATGCTACTTTTGTATGTTAATTTGGTATCCTGAAACCTTAATGAATTTGTTTATCAATTGTAACAGCTTTTTGACATTATTTAGATTTTAATGTATAAAGTTATATGTTTAATGTATAAAGTAATAAGTTTAATGTATAAAGTTATATTTTCTGAAAACAAGGGGAATTTAACTTTTTCTCTTTCAGTTTGAATTTCTTCAATTTCTTCCTCTTACCTAATTGCTCTTGCTGAGCAATTATTATTTTCAATAAGGTAAGAGTGATGAGAGTGGACAGTCTGATCTCATTTGTGGTTTTAGAGGAAATACTTTCAAATTTTCTCTAGTCAATGTGATATTGGCTGTGGATTTTTTCATATATAATGTGTAGTATTTTGAGGTATTCTTCTTCTGTATTAGTCACTTTTCAATTTCTGGGGCAAAATGCCTGACATGACATCTGTAACCTAAAGGAGAGTTTTTTGGGAGGCTCATGATTTTAGAGAGTTCAGTACATACATGGGCAGCTAACTACAAGGCAGCAATAGGAGTGCATGGCAGGGGAAAGTGACCTAACCCATGGCATCTTGGAGAGAGAGAAAAGGGAGGAACCAGGGATCAGAATACAACCTTCTAGGTCACATCCCCATTGACCAACTCTTTTGATCAGGCCCCACTTCCTAATAGCACATTTAGTTAGGAACTCATCAGTGGGTTAATTCAGGAAGTATACACCCCCCTCCCCATTGCCCAATCACCTTTCAAGATCCTTGCCTCTGAACATAAACTTTTAGGGAACATTTTATATCTGAACCTTCTGTAGATACCTTTTATAGATAAGTAATGGAGAGTTTATCAAAAGGGATGTTGATTCTTATTGAGTGCCTTTCTTGTTTCTTGTGAAAAAACAAATAGAGCTAGATGTACTTCTTGGGAAATAGAGGGCAGCTACCTCTTTTGGACAGGGTAGATAGGAATTCCTCAGTTTGTTTTCATTTTCAGTTTGCTTTGGCTGGCACTGAAGTTGCATATCAACAGTGTTTATGATTTGAATATGCTGTTATTATTGTTCTTTGTAGCAAGGTTGAAAGAACTATTTCTATAAAAAGAAATGGAAGTGATGTAGAATGTTTTGCAGTTTAAATCTGAAATGTCCCTAAAAGTCTCATATGTTCAGAGATGGAGCTGTTGGAAGGTAATTGGATCGTGGGAGTGCAGTATTCATCAGTGGATTAATCCATGTATGAGTTCCTAGCTGAATGTGCTGTCAGAAAAGTAGGTCTTCATCAGACTGAGTCTTATTTTTCAATACAACTAGAAAAATATATTTTATTCATGAAAATGGAGAATAAATATTTGTGTTGCAGAACATGTAAATTAAGATGCCTGTCTTAATTACTTTCCTTGCTGCTGAGACAAAGTACCTAACCTGACACCCAGAGTTAAAAGGGGCTTACAGTTTGTAGAGGTTTCAGTCATAATTAGCTGGCTCCAAGGCAGGATGGCATCACAAGGAGAAACAGTTCATGGTGGGCAGAAGGAAGCAAAGCAACAAGGAGTGACTATGGCTCTTTCTGTCCCTTATATCTTATCCAGGATACTTAGGGCAGGTAGCACTAACACCCTTAATCCTAGAACCCTTGATCCTACTACCACACTGTGAATTGATCATGCATCACACACTCAAGATCCACTTGTGAAAAAGCCCAACCTGTGATCACATGAGGCTTTGAGGGGACATCTAACCACAAGCCATGACAATACCTTTCCTGTAAAATTCAGGCTGTTTCATCCATGTTACTACGTGGGAATTTATTTGAGTTGGATCCAGGCATTTTGGAGACTAATATCAGTGGTGATGAACTTATGGTATGCATGCCCCACTGGATTATTTGTATCATTGAAAATTCTTAAAGATTCACTGTTACTGATTAGTTTTTTTTGTCTTTTTCCTTTTTATTGGTACCAGGGATCAAACTCAGGACTGCCTGCGTGCAAGGCAGGTGCTTATGCCACTGAGCTAAATCCCCAACCCCTGTTACTGACTGTTTACTTATAATACGAAATAAAGAAACTTGATGTTCAAGACCTACCAAAAGGTAGAACAAGATCTAAATTTATATACTCTTAAAGTTTTAAGTATGTTTACTATGTGTAGAGTACAGTGTTTCACATTTGCAATACAAATGTTCAGTAGCAGTAGTGGCACTTTGATAGTAGCAGGGAATTGAATCAGAGGGTAGTATACTGTTGGTAATAACTTCAGGAATGAAAGTTACCCTTTCTCACCAAGGAATAATATATGTAACACTTTTCCTTGCCAGTCCATCCCTCTGCATAGGCAGTGTCTGAGTGACTTTAAATTGTGCTTTATTTGGAAGCACTGGGCACCATGATCAGTCCTGTGGAGGTTTAGATGTGGACAGCAATTCTGAGAATTAAGAAACAAGACTTAGACTTGTGGCACAGTAGTGCAATGCAAAGGAAATTTATAACCCGGTCAAGTTGTCCGTAGAGTATAGAGTCTCATTATAGTGAGTATGTGGAATGAAAAGAATCAAGACGTGTGAGCACTGTTGGGTACAAATGTTCGGTACATGCACTGGAACAGACAGACCCCAGCCCCTTCCAGCACATGGGCTGGCAAACAAGAAGTTCCAACCCCTGCAGCACCCTTGCCATGAGCAACAGGCTTATCTGCAGAAACACAGGCTCTGATGACAGCTATGGAGGTGAAGGGCAGTTGGATGCCTGTGGTGCTGTGGTGTGTCACTATCATTGCAGGTCTGGGGCCAGTGATCTGACCATGGGTTCAGAAGATAGCAGTACACAGTGTGGCATCTGGGGGGGATCGCCTTCTGAAGGTTGTAGCCATTGCTGATTCCCTATGGGCTTGTTTTGAAGTCCTGTATCATTTTCGTTGTTTTGTTGGGTTGGGTTTTATTCTCTTGTTTTTTTAATTATGTCAAATCTTATGGCAGGAACAGCTATTTCAATGATGGCAAGATATAGTAACAGTTTTGGATTTACTATTGGCTTGTTTTGAAATCCTTTATTGCATTTATTGTCTTATTTTTATTGTTTCTATTCTAGTCTGTTCTGTTTGATTTTTACAATGTCTGAAGTTATCTGCAGCTATTTTGAAGGGATCAAAGCATATGGTAACCATTGTTGATTTTGTAATGTTTTGAAGCCTTGTATCTTTTATACTGGTTTGTTTTGATCAGTTTTATTGTTTTATCATCTTTAAAATAAAAATTAAAAAAATGTCTGGTGTGTAATGTGATGAATCAGCATAAGCAAATTGCTGTGGAGAAGGGTGGGTTAAAGACTGGTGCTGAGCATAAACATGGGACGGGGACTAAGTACCTGTGGAGACTTGATTGCAAATTAGAATAGAAAGCATGCACCTTGACAGTGTGAAAATAATGAGACTAACAAAGAACTGGAATGTGGAGTAGGCAAATAAAGTGGAAGAATATGAATTCTGATGTTTTTATGAGACTAAAATGACCTTATTCAAAATGAAAACATGGCAATAAAAAAGATCATAGCTTCTTTATAACTTTTTATAAGGGTAGTTGGATAACTTTCAACTTTGTGATAATACTTTTTTGGAGTAAAATATGTTTTTTATAGTTCAGTAATTGCTTTTATTTATTTATGATTTTTGTTAATGTATAATTATATATATTACATTTAGTTCTTACAGTAGATCTATATTAGACCATTGTATTTGGTTGTTATATGCAAAAATATAAAGTAATTTATGCAGAAATAGCTGAATCTGTGTTCATATATATTTAATTTAATTTTTTTTTTATTTAAGAGGAAAAAGAGAAAAACACAAAACAAACCAAAGCGGCGTAAGGGTACACGCAATACAGAACTACAAAACAAAACAAAACAAAACAAAACAAAACAAAACAAAACAAAAAAACCATAACAGTAAGAAATTACCTGCTAGTAGATTACACACTATTTTCTTGAAAATAGTTCCTCAAATCACAGTATCAAAGAACACAAGGTGGACATTCAAACAGGGAGACTGCAAACAGCTGTGTTCAATGTTCCAAAAACATTGATAAAGTCAGCTATTTAACACCCCCAAACACACTTGCTGTTATATCCGTTAGAGCTCTTTTTCTTTTTTTTTTTCCCCTCTCTTTTTTACAACAAAATTTACACATCTTGGATTTTATTACTCCTTAGTGCTTATTACTTTCTTTGGGGGGGGGAGAATACAGTCAAATATGGCAAAACAAAGCTGTCAGTCAATACCAAGGATAGACATAGCACATGGTGTAGAACAGAGTACAAGTTTATCAACAATGGTTATCAACGTTGTCCCTTGTTTCCTTAAAAAGAATTGTCTATCTTATTAGATATTATAAAGTTGGACAAAACAGTAGAGAACAAGACCAATAAAACTTAGGCATTGTAAACATTACAGGACTTCCAAAGAAGACAATAGTCAAACCAGAATGGGTACCTTAGTGAATCTTATTGTCTTCAAAGTAGTTGCCTATGTCTTCAAACTTGATACTATCATATAGAATGGAACAGAGTCTAATCAGTCAAAACAAGATCGTGGGAGTACTACAGGACTTCAAAATAAGTTAATAGGAAATCGAAAAGAGTTACTATTTATATATCCTAATTTTTTTGAATTTTTTCTTTAATTAAGACAAACATAAGAAATGACTAAATAATTTTTTTGAAACAATAAGGGGGAGATTGAGATAAAACAGGACATAACAATATAACAATAGAGGTCACAGCATGACTGTTTCAAAAACCTAGTACTTCACCACCTTATAACCTGACTTAACAGTAGTTACCATAGTGTCTTTTTCCTTGAAATATTTGGGTAAAACTTCACATACTCTAGCTTCAAATATTTTCATATCAAGAAGCCCAGAATAAAGCCTTTCTAATTAATGAGTGAAGAGCCCAGGCCCAGATGGATTCACTGCAGAATTCTACAAGAAATATAAAGAAGACCTAATGCCGACACTCCTCAAACTATTTAATGAAATTGAAAGGGAAGCAATCCTTCCTAAGTCATTCCTGGAAGCAAATATTACTCTAGTACCAAAACCTGAGAAAGACCCAACTATAAAAGAGAACTATAGACCGATCTCCCTAATGAACACAGATGCAAAAATCCTCAATAAAATATTGGCAAATAGGATCCAGCAAATCATCAAGAAGATTATACACCATGACCAAGTGGGATTCATCCCAGGAATGCAAGGATGGTTCAACATACGCAAATCAATAAATGTAATCCACCATATCAATAAAGCCAAAAATAAGAATCACATGATCATCTCTATAGATGCAGAAAAAGCCTTCGATAAGGTCCAACACTTATTCATGATAAGAACTTTACAGAAAATTGGAATAAATGGTCTATACCTCAATATAATAAAGGCCATTTATGACAAACCAACAGCCAGCATCATACTAAATGGCCAAAAATTGAAAGCCTTTACTTTAAAATCGGGTACAAGACAAGGATGTCCTTTATCACCACTCCTATTTAATATAGTACTGGAAGTACTAGCCAGAGCAATTAGGCAAGAAAGAGAAATAAAAGGGGTAAAGATAGGAAAAGAAGAAGTTAAATTATCATTGTTTGCAGATGACATGATACTCTACATAGAAGACCCCCTAAACTCCATTGAAATACTCTTAGATACAATAAATAAATTCAGTAATGTGGATGGATACAAAATCAATACTCAGAAATCAATAGCATTCCTATACATGAACAACAAAATTACAGAGAGGGAAATAAGAGAAACTGGACTATTCACATTAGCAAGCAAAAAAATGAAATATTTAGGAATTACTCTTACGAAAGAAGTGAAAGACTTATACAGTGAAAATTATAATACACTGAAAAAGGAAATTGAAGATGATCTCAGAAAATGGAAAGACATCCCTTGCTCATGGATAGGAAGAACAAACATTGTGAAAATGGCCATTCTCCCAAAACTGTTATACAGATTCAATGCAATCCCAATAGAAATACCATCAACATACCTTATAGATCTAGAGAAATCACTCCTAAATTTCATCTGGAACCAGAAGAGACCTAGAATCGCAAAGGCAATTCTAAGCAGCAAAGACAAAGCAGGAGGCATCACAATCCCTGACTTGAAGTTATACTACAAAGCAACAGTAGTAAAATCAACATGGTATTGGAATCAAAACAGAGCTGAAGATCAGTGGAATAGATTAGAAGATACAACCACAACTACGAACACACTCAACCACCTTATTTTTGATAAAGGAGCCAAGCAGGTTCACTGGAAGAACGACAGTCTCTTTAATAAATGGTGCTGGAAAAACTGGCTCTCCATTTGCCGAAAACTAAAGCTAGACCCATGTCTATCACCATGTACTAAATTAAAATCTAAATGGGTCAAAGATCTGAATATTAAAACAGAAACACTAAATCTATTGGAAGACAAAATAGGTAGAAACCTTGGAGACATAGGAGTAGGTAAAGAATTCATGAACAGGACTCAAACCGCACGGGAAATACTTCCCAGAATCAATAACTGGGACCACTTCTTATTAAAAAGTTTCTGCATGTCAAAAGAAATCTCCAGTATAGTGAAAAGAAAACCCACAAACTGGGAAAAGATTTTAGTGAACTCTCTCTCAGACAAGGGCCTCTTGTCTAAAACATACAAAGAATTAAAGAAACTCAGACCTCCGAAATTCAAAGATCCAATCCAAAAATGGGCATCTGAGATGAATATGCAATTCTCAGATGAAGAAATGCAAATGGCAAATAAATACATGAAAAAATGCTCATCATCATTGGTCATTAGAGAAATGCAAATTAAAACCACACTGAGATACCATCTCACTCCTGAAAGAATGGCCAGGATCAAGAAAACCGACAACAAATGCTGGAGAGGCTGTGGGGAAAAAGGAACTCTCCTGCACTGCTGGTAGGAGTGTAGACTGGTACAGCCTTTGTGGAGATCTGTCTGGAGATTTCTCAAAAAGTTGGGACTGGAAATCCCATTTATTCCAGCTATTCCACTTCTAGGCATATTCCCAGAAGAACTGAAAGCATCATACCACAGTGATATATGTGCACCTATGTTTATAGCAGCACAATTTGTAATCGCCAGATCTTGGAAACAACCCAAGTGCCCATCAACTGAGGAATGGATAAAAAAGTTGTGGTATTTCTATACAATGGAGTATTATTCAGCTATAAAGAAGGATCACATTGAGATATTTATCAATAAATGGGCGCAGCTTGAGACCATACTCATAAGTGAAATAAATCAATCTCGCATGTGTGAATACCGAATAGTTTCCCTAATGTAAGTAATGATTCAAATATATAAAAATATGTGGTAATCATGATTCCCCATTAGGTGGCCTTGAAGCCTTATAAAGTGTTCATATATATTTAAGGTAATATATTGAAATACTGGATTTTCCATGACTATGATTTCTCAAATTTTTATTTATTATATTCTTTGAATTTTTCAGCATGGTTATCTAAAAAGCCAGAAATTATTCTTTATAGTCATAACCCAAAGGAGATCAGAGTTTTTCCTTCCATTACTTTTTATCTTTATATGCATATTTCACATATTTTCAATCTGTTTATGCACTTACACATGTACATAAGTACATAGTCTACCAAAAATGTGCATATATATTATATATATATATTTGTTGTACCCTTGTTTTCCATGTATTTATTCTACTATATTCATGTTCTTAAATCATAACAATTCCAAAAGATTAATATTCCCTTTACATGCAATAATTTAATCATTTGTTTATTTGCGTGCATTTATATTATTTGTAAAATTTTGGTAATAAGCATATGTAATGTTTTATACTTCTAATGATTTTTTAAAATATTAATTTCTGGAAAATTATTTTTTGGTTCAAAAGATATGAAGATATTTGAAGCATTTGAAATATATTATCAGACTGTCCATACTGGTAACACTTAGGAAGGGTTTGGAAATAGAGAACTATTCTGTGGAGAGCTGAATCAGGTAGGAGGAGGTATCATGTGAGTGGAGAAGAACAAGGCTTATTTTGGAATCACTCTATATGCCTAATTGTATTTTTTTTTTTTATTGGTACCAGGGATCGAACTCACGACCACTGCTTACAAGGCAGGCGCTTATGCCGCTGAGCTAAATCCCCAGTCCCTCCTAACTGTATTTTTTAGGAAATAAAAAATTAATTTTTATTTTGAGACAGTCTCCCTAAGTCTCTAAGTTGCTCAGAGCGAATCTGAATTAGCAGTCCTCCTGCATGACTCTGCCGAAATGCTGAAATCACAGGCGTGTACACCATGTGTGGCAAGGAATAGAATTTTAATAGCAGGGACAGATCAAATGATTTCTTGACAGCCACCAGGACCAGGTGAAATCAAATCTCTAGTTACATATTTTCTTTTAATCTAAGTGAGTTTGTCCAGTCAGTCAGGTGTGTATTGTATTCTGTTTCCTCAGCTTTGTTTATGTTGTCACAATAGCTTCTGATTTTGTATGGTGTGTTAATCCTGTTGGACCTGTCTCTGTTCATCTTCACTGTCTGATTTAATTTTACATTGCACTTTTTTTCCAAGAAAGAATTGTATGTTTTATAGTTTCTGAGTTCTTTCATACTTGGAAGACAATTGGGTAGGATATAATACCCTTCAGTCATACATTGTTTCTATCAGAACTTTGTAGATATCCCTTGGCCATCTTCTGGCAGTGAATATTACTAAGAGTTATGAGACTGGATTTTTTTTTGCTTTACAGAAGAAAAATATAAAAAATTGTATATTATATGTCATATAATTTATATGAATATATATACAGATATACATGAACATTTGGGGTTTTGATACTTATATATATATGATTGTTTTAGTATGGTATATTTTTCAGTAGCTAGGTTTAGTTTTAGCTTCATTTCAGGGATAATATTTTTATACTGAGTTTTTCTTTTTTTTTTTTTTGAGATGGGGTTTTATGTAATTCAGGCTGGGCTTGAATTCACCATGTAGCTCAAGCTGGCCTGGTGATTCTCCTGCCTCAGCCTCCTGAGTGCTGGGATTACTGGCATGTGCCATTATGCTTGGCTTTTACTAAGTTTTTATGGTTGAATACTTTTTCAGATACTAGTTTTCTTTAAATTAGATAATTTTTCTTCCCCATATTGATTACCTTTTAATTATCTTGATTATTTTTTTAATTACATCTATAGTAAGCCTTTTTCAGTTCAATAATTCATTACAGCTGTGTCTATCTGGGTTTTTTGTTTCTAATTTATCAGTTTTGAAGTTTTTTTTTTTTTTAAACCGGTATCAGGGACCAAACTCACAACCACATGCTTGTAAGGCAGGCGCTTATGCCGCTGAGCTAAATCCCCAGCCCTTAATTTATCAGTTTTATAGTCATGGCATCTCATCACTTAATATCATTCCTTAATTCCACAATTGTCAATTTCACCTCATTCTGTCCTCTTATCATTTGTCATCTGCGTTCTCATTTTTGGTCTTACTCAATTGTTAAGTATAGTTATTCCCTGACTTTGCTTAATGATCTTTTGACTTTATAATGGTGGAAAAGCAATGTGCATTCGGTAGAAAGTGCACTTTGAATTTTAGATTTTGATTTTTTCCCACAGGGTGGTAGTAAGGGGGTAGTGCTACTCTTTCATGAGGCAGGGCAGCAGAAGCAGGCTAACCCCCGACAGAATTCTCTGCAGTTTACTACCTTAAGGAAGGTACCTGAGGTCTTCCGAGTTTTATCATAGCATAGTTTTGTGGTAGGTGATTTTGCCAGGTGAAGGATAACACAAACGGTCTGAACCATTTAAGGTAGACTAGGCTAAATTACAACTTCACTAAGGTAGGTACATTAAATATACTTGAACTTAGCACTAGTTTCAATTTACAACGAATTTATTGGGATGTGACTCCATTGTAAATTGAGGAGTGCCTGCAGTGAAGCACTTTAGAGGAATTTTTCTGTTTTATAGAACATTTTTTCCCCAAATGGTCTTCTTCAAATGTCATTTGCCTTTTACTTTCTACTTGTACAGTATTTTGCATTAGTACATTTGTAACATGCTATTTTCTTCTTTTCATTTTGAATATTTTGCTTACATTTATCATGATAAATTCCTATTAGTATTCTGATTGCTTGGTGTTGTACAAGTGAATATCCCATGGTGATCTGTAATGTCCTTTATTTCAGGAGTAGTGGATCCAGGATTTCTAAATTGAATGGCTAAGCTGTGACTTCTTCTTGAAACCTACCACAAGGAGAGTTGCTCAAATTTAAATTTTATTTTGTAAGTCAATAGAAATTGGATATTTAACAGAAATAAAAAAATAAGTAATTTTCATAACACTGGGTAATGCAAGCATTTGTATGATGTGTCATCATAGGGCTACTGCAAATCACCAGGAAGTGAAAGACTCCGGAGCTCTTCTCTGAGATCTTTTTAGTTTCCTTGTGGTAGTGGAGTCTTTCAGTCTCATGATGGGTCTGAGACGGCAGAAGATATTTGAAAGTAATTGTTTCTCATTTCCTTATAGAACACTGAACCTTGCTTCTGAATAAAGGAACTCACTTTAGCCACTCCCACTTTCCTAACTCACTTACCTCGGTTCTTTCAACACTGTTTAAGTCAAAAGTGGGAAAGAAGAATAACGCTCCTACCATTCATTGTTTTCCAGAGTTTGACACTGATGAGACTTGTTGGGCTGCTGACTCACCATTGTGTTCCAGGCTGAGCTTCTCTGGAGGGTGGGTGGGCTGTTTCCATGTTACAGGCCTGGATGTGCAGGCTTTTTACGTGTCTGTTGAGTTTTATAACTTGGAGGTACTTACGGAGTACTGGGGAGAGGATCTGTGAACCTTTTCTCTACTTTAGTTACCACTTCTTGCAAGAAGTCTTCTCTAATACTACTAGCAAAAATACCTCTCTTTCCACTGTATTTTCACAACATCCGTCTACTCATAGAAAATATATTTTATTAACAGCTATCATAGGCCATATGGTTCTGGGAAAATGATTTTAAAATATGACTTCTGTCTTCCTGATACTACCCTCACAGTGTTTGGCGGTGGCGGTGGTGGGGGGTAACCTATCAGTGCCTTTAACTACTTGGTTCTTACTCGTTTAGCTTCTGAGGTCATTCTATTCCCTAATGTATTCTTCCCATAATCTCATATGAATTGGACACAAAACAGATGCTAAGAGACGTCTGTTGAATTAATTCAAAATGTATATTTTACTATTCAAGAGTAGAATAAACAATGCCTAACAGCAAGGGGCACAACGAAAAGAGTCATGGTTTCCAAGTAAAATTTCAGACCTATTTGATGGAGAGGATGCTTCCCTATGCATTTTTAACAGTTCCCTTCTCAGTGGTACAAGCATATGAAAAATAACCCAGGCAAACTGAGGTAGGTGGCCAGGGCTGATAAGTGATAGGCACAGAGAATATCAATGATCCCTGGTGCAGGAGGAGCCAGTTAGGTAGTGTGAAGTGAGTCCCTGGAGCAGGAGCAGGGAGAGCAAATCATATTTCAGTGTTCTAATCCTTCTTCAGGCTATAAATTTTTGCCCACAATACCCAGCACAGAAAGTGCAAACTCATTTTATAACTAACTCTCAAGGGGAGAGGCATGAGTGCCCAGAGACTTAGAAAGAGTTGAATTCTCATAATTAATTTTGCTCTGGAAAGGCTAAGCTGGAAACTTTTCCTTTTTCTTATTATAATGCTGCCATGTGGCTAGCTTTTGGCAAGATGACTTTGACATTTTTCCAGAATCAGAATCTTTACAGGCATCTCATTTAGAGCATTAAGTAATGAAACATCATTCTTTGTAATGATAGGACCAAGAGCTAAAAGAAACTGGGTACTGCAACTAAAGACACTTGAGCAGCTCGGCTAAAATAAGTGTTTCCTTATATTTTGCTTTAAAAAATTACATGTATTTTGCAAAATGATGTCCTCTGTTTCTAGCACTTTATATGAGGCCTCGCAGTAGTTAGTGTTCAGCAAGTATTATATTTTTAATTTTAGAGGAATTGGAGTCTTTAAACCACAGGGATTTGTCAGAAAAAACTTTAGAGATGAAGAAAATGACAAGATCAAGATCTGGAAATAAATTGGAAAAGCTGATTCAGGCATCTAGAGTGACTGCAATTTTAAATAAATTAGTATGCCTTAAAGACTACTGGACCATAGCTCCTTAGAGTTGAAAGGGTGTCTAGCACAGCGTTTTGATGAATGTGGTAATTTTTAGTTGGCATATGGTAGAATATCATTTTAATAATTGTGCGTGTAGTTTGGAATGCATCAGAGGGAAAGCAATCAACTTCAAATTATTTACATGAAAAATATGCTCTACTCTAAAGGAATAGACTGAAGAAATAGTAGTCAAAATTTAAAAGTGGTCTTGAATTATATGTAACAAATATGGTCTAGACAAAAAAAAATCACGTTCAATGTGTAAGGATAATAAGCACGAGTGGGTGGGAATTTTCACGTAAGTAGCTGGGAATTTACTTCCTTACAATGTAGGTTGTCTTACGATTGGATGCATCCAGTACTTAAACATCTGAGTTGTGTTTTTGCCCTTTTAGGTTAAAAACTCCTAATTCTCATTGCTATTCCTCATTGAATAGTGTCTTAGTTACTTTTTCTTGTTTGATATTTAGTGGTACTGTAGTAAGATGATGATAGATGGAAAATTATTAAATATTGTGTTCATTCTAGAGGCCAGAGATCATCTGACCTGGGATTTACCATAGGGACAGAATTGTCTTGTCATCTTCCTCTTCCTTCTCTTCCTGGTGGTTTTATTCTCTTTGTGTTCAGAAGAGAGATTCTTTAAAGGTCTCCATCTCAGTTATTTCTTTTCTTATTGCTGAGATAAAATACCTGACATCCAAAGTTAAAGGAGGAAAGGTTTATTTAGCTCACAATTTGTAGAGGTTTTAGTCCATATTCAGCTGGCTCCAAGGCAGGTTGGCATGGCGGAAGCAAAGAAGAGACAGTCCATGCTGGGCAGAACACAGAATACAAAAAGGAGCAAGCTGTAAGTGGACAAGCAACGAACCTCTTTCTGTCCCTCTTATCCAGGTCTGCCTGCCTTTAGGGCAGGTTATCACTCATATCCTTAATCCCAGTGTCACATCCTTGACCTCGGCATCACACACTCTGGACCCAGTTGCCTCTGAAAAGTCTCACCCATCACTGCAGGAGGCTCTGAGGGACATCCAGATACTAGCTGCAACACTCCCCAGTTGTAAAATATAAGAAAGCAATTTCCCTGGCTGAATAGGATATTTGGGAAAGCACAGAGCCTTACAAATCAGCCTCTATATCCCAACAGGGATTTTTCCTAGGAATTCTATGATTCTTCCAAACAAATTCTGAGAATAACCTTAATTTCAGTTATCTAGTATTTTTAATTGGTACATAATGATCCAATTTTTAGTGGCTTATAACTTAGTAACAATTTATCATTTGTCCTGTTTTTGTTTATTGTCTGGATTCTACTTAATAGTTCTTTTTTAAATTCTTGTATTATTTATTGTTTTATCAGTGGGCTTCAGTTTGGCAGATTTGAACATGCATGTCACATACTGTGATCACTTTTTCCCCTCCCATCCCTGCCACCTGATTTCACATTTTCGGAGGAGTTTCATTGTGTGTAATGTTCCTTGCTCATATCATCCCCCATTACCTGCTCTTATAACTTCTTGCCCTCATTCTATTCCTCTTGTGTAATACTAGTCTCTCTTCTACCTTTTTCTCATCTTTCTTAGATTCCACACATTAAAGAGAACATGTGATATTTGTCTTTCTGAGTTTGGTTTATTTCAATCAATATGATATTTCTAAGTCACTCATTCTCTTGATGACAGAATTTCATTCTTCCTTGTGGCTGAAATCTCTCTCTGTCTCTACCTCTATCTCTATCTCTGTCTTTATCTCTATCTCACATTTTCTATTCATCTGGTGATGAACATCTGGGTTGGTTCCCTGTCTTGGCTATTGTGAGCTGTATTGCAGTAAACACAGATATGCAAATGTATCTAGTATGCTGACTTTAATTGGTCCAGGCATATTCCAAGGAGTGGTACAGCTGGACTGAATGGTAGCTCTGTGTATAGTTTTTTTTTTTGGGAAACCTGGAATCTGATTTCCATAGTGACTGTGCTAATTTATATTATCAGCAGTGTAGATGGGTCCCTTTCTCTCCACTAGCTCTCAAAGATTTTGTATTTTGCATGATAGTCATGCTGAGTGGGGTGAGATGGAATTTCAATGTAGTTTTGCTTTTCATTTCCCTAATAGCGACAGATAATGACCATTTAAAAAGTATACTTATTGGCCATTTGTACTTTTTGTTTAGAAAAGTGTCTGTTCAATTCATTTGCCTGCTTATTGATTGGGCTATTTGAATTTTTGGTTTTAAGTTTTTTTAAAGCTCTTTTTATACTTAACTATTAATCCTTTGTTAGAAGAGTGACTGATAAAGGTTTTTTCGCATCGTGTAGGCATCGTGTAGGCTGTCTCTTCACTTTGTCAGTTGTTTCCCTTGATGTGCAGAAATGTTTAAATTTGATACAGTCCCATTTGTTGATTCGCACTATTCCTTCCAGTGCTACTGGGAAGTAATAGTGACTATTTCTAAATGGGAAGTCTTTTATTTTTATTTTAAAGTGAATAAAACAAAACAGAATAAAGCAAGTCAGAACAGAACAATGCAAGTGATACAGGACTTCCAACAAGACAGGAAATCTACAATGACTACCATAATGTCTCTCATTTTCTTTAAAATAGCCATCCAGGTGCTGGAGATTTATCTCAGTGGCGTAAGCACCTGCCTGGCAAGTGGGAGCTCAAGAGTTTGATCCCTGGTACAAAACAAAACAAAAAAGCGGAATAGCTTTCTGTATTACCTTGTTCTGAAGTCCTATAATGCTTGCATTCTTTTGTTTTGATTGCTTATTCTATTTTGTTTTGTGTGATTTTATTATTTGTGAAGTTACGGGCATCTATTTTGAAGAAAACAAGAGACATTATGGTAGCCATTATTGATTTCCTGTTATCCAGAAGTCTTTATCTGTGCCTATAGCTTTGTGTGTTTCCTCCATGTATTCTTTTAGCAGTTTTAAAGTTTCAGCTCTTATACCTAGGTCTTTGATCCACTTTGAATTGACTTTTATACAGGGTGAGCGATAAAGATTTAGTGAATACTGAGACTGACTATCCAGTTTCCCCAGCACCAGTGACTAAAAAATGGTATCTTTTCTCTGAAGTGTAGTTTTGACTCCTTTGTCCAGAATCACCTTGCTGTAGTTGTGTGCTTGTTTGCCTTTTCTCTATTCCATTAATATATGTGTCTTTTTTAAAATTTTCATATAAATTTTTGGATTATTTTTTCTAGTTTTGTGAAGAATGTCACTGGGATTTGATGGAGATTCTACTGCCTGTGTATATCACCTGTGACAACATGATCACTTTGACAACATTAGGTTTGCCAACCTGTGACGATGAGAGATGTTCTCATCTTCTAGTATCTTCTTCACTTTCTTTCCTTAGTGTTCTAAAAATTTCATTGTAGAAGTCTTTGCTTAGGTTGTTTAGCGTGATCGCCAAGTATTTTATTTTATTTAAAAGCATTTTTAATGGGATTCCTTTCCTGGAATCTTTCTCAATTAGTCCATTATTGGTATCAAGTAAAGCTATTGATGTTCAGTGTTTATTTTATGTCCTGAAACACTGCCAAATTAATTTATCAGCTCTGGTAGTTCTTTCTTGATATCGCTCATGAATTGCATTCAGATATCATCTGAGACGAGGGTCAGCTAGAATCTTCCTCAACTGCATATCTCCTGTCTGATTTATGACTAGAGAAATTGGGAATTCATTGGGTACCTCTTTTTACTTGGTCTCCTATGTGATTGGCTTGGGATTCCTCATTGTACAGTGGTCTGCTCTTACGTGGTGACTACTTCCAGAGTAAGTGTCCCAAGAGACCCATCAGAAGCTACAAGTCTTCAAATGACTCATCCTGAGCAAGAGAGTAGCAGTCATCTCACTATTTCTGTTTCTTAAAGAAATCATAGGCCAGTTCAGATTCAAGGGCAGAGATTAGATTCCGTTTCTCAGTGGGAAATAACTGTGCACAAGAACAGATGTTGGTGGCAGTTTTTGACGAATACTACTACAGGTGATATTAAGGTTAGAGAGGGCAAGATATTAATCCAAGACTGCAGAGCCAACAGCGAGAGAACCAAGATTACAGCAGACTCAGGAAAACAGAAACCTGCCTTTTGAGATAATCTCCTTCCCAAGTTCTTTACCTAATCCTAAAAACTAAATCTTTTTTTGATTATAGGAAAGGAACACTTTGTATTGAAAATATTATAATAATTGGCCTGAATTGAGATACAAAAAAGTAAAGAGGTATAAAATCTGATAGGTAAAGTAGCATTTTTGATTATATAGAGAAATATTAAGAGCATAGAAATCCAGTGAAATATGTGTAAGACATATAAAGAGAAAATATAAACTCTTGAAAGAGATTTTAAAAAACTAAAGGGAGAGAGAATAAAAATTCTTCATATCATAGAATCTATTTTCCCAAGTTGTTCCATAGATTCAAAAGATTAAGAATAAAAATTCCAACATGTTTTCTTTTTCCACAGAACTAGTTTAAAATAATTAAAAAATTTATATGCAAGACTGTATAAATTCCGGCCAAGGATAGCCAGAATACTTGTAGGAGAAAAGTGGACAGAACTATAATATTTGCAACAGGACTTCTAATAGTAGAAAAACTGGAAAAGGCTCAGATGCACAATTTGGGGAGATCTATATGATAAATGGACAAGTCAAGATAAGAATATACATCAAAGCTGTGTAGTGGCATGTCCATAATCCCAGCACCAGGAGGCTGGTGGAACGTGGTGAGATCTTGCTCCAAAAAAGCAAAAACCATTTAAAACACAAAAAATAGACATTATATTACTTCTTGTCTGATGTCTTCCTTTTTTGTTTGTTTTTCTAAGTTCTAAATCACTGAGTTACAGTGAACAGTTGAACAGTTAGTGCTACCAATTCCATACATTTATTTTACATGAAATGATGAATTTATTTACTAATAAATTTTCTGGAGAATCAAATACCAGTGTAACTTTAAAAGCAAAATTGGAGCTGTTCAGTTCCTTCTCTTGCCAGATATGCATATGTGTGCATACCCACACCCACAGAGGCCGTTGAGTTACAGCACTATCAAGCTCGGTAAGATTCACATCTGTCCCCTCTCTCTATTATAAATCAGCTGATAAGATTCGGGGGCACAGATATTCAGTTCTTTTCTTTACCTCCATTAAAGCACAGTAGCCATTTCCCAAAATGGCAAAGGTCAAAGTGTGCCAAACTTGTGCTCCGGTGGTTTAGTTTTTCTGCATGCAGGCTTTCTCAAGACTGGAAGGAAGATGAGACATAATTTTCTCATTTTGCAACTAAAGCAGGAAGCAGAGGGAAGGGATGTCTTGGAGTAGTTTGAGTGTCTCAGTTTGTTTGAGAAGGGGTAATAAAATCAACAGGGTGATTTATAAGCAACAGATTTTTTCATGGAGGCTAGAAAATTCAGGATGAAGGCATTAGCAGGTTCAGTGTCTTTCTATTTGGTCGTCTTTTCTCTATTACTTCATGTGGTGGAAGAGATGAGGTCTGTCTTGTACAAAGTCACTCGTCTCAGCCATGCGTGCTTTGTCCTCAGGATCCAGTCACCTCCCCAGACTCCTGACCCTTAATACTGTCACTTTGGGGGTGAGTATTTAAACATATGAATTTTGGGATAGATGCAAACACTTAGACCATAGTATCAGATAGAGCTAGATGTGATTTTAGAAAAAATGAGGCACTGGTTTGCTGTGATATTCACTTTTATGGTCACCTTGTGTGTCAGTCAGTGATTACTAGAGAAACAGGTTTAATGCAAGATATACAAATATGTAAGGATTTATGAGATTGGCTTGCAGTGGCTGCCCACAGGGTCAGATGTGGAAGAGTGCAAAAGAGCCATCTGCACGCTGGATTTGAGGGCTCCTGTTAAAGACCTGGAGCTCACTATTCCATGCCAAGAGTCTGCAGGGTCTGCAGTGGAAGCTGGGAGATGATGTCCAAGGCAAAAGTGAGGAGTGGAGCTCCTCAGGGGAAACCTTCTTCATTTCCCTTTTATACCCTTCCGGTGACAAGGCTACCCAGGCTGGGTCTGCTGTCTTCATTAAATCCCCTTAGTCACACCCAGAGTTACACTGATCTGATTTAATGGGACATTTCTAAGCTAAGTGGACACAATCAGTTAACCAGCACACCTTGGTAAGGCTGCCTTACTCCAAGTCATCTTTTGTAGATCTATGTAGCATCTATAACCAGTTGACTTTTGAGTAAATGAGATCACTTTCAATAATGTGTATAGGTCTCATCCAATTAGTTGAATACACAAACTGTTTTCTCTTTGTACAGGTATTTGTGCTCCTGGAGGCTGAGGACAAGTTAGATTCTGTTTCTCAGAAACAGACCATGAGGTTTTTGCTGAGGAGAAGGAAACTGTCACAGGAATACAGTATTAACTCCTGCCTGAGTTTTCAGCTTGCCTAAGTGTCCTAAAGTTTAAGACCTGCAAGGCCCAATAATTACATGATCCAGTTTCATGATAAATCTGTTCATATTTTGTAACTCACATATATATGTATGTATGTATATAAACCCAAACATAACCACCCATGTACATTTGTCTGTACGTGGACCACACTCACGTGCAATTGTGTAAGTGTCTGCACAGGCACGCACCACCGTACCCTAGTGGTTCTGTTTTTCAAGTATGTTTGCCTTTTGCAGTGAAAGAGTTCTGGAGTTGTTCAGGCCTTGCCATTAACCAGGGAGATCGGTAGACGCTTGCAGTACAGGCACTGGATTTTTCTTCCCAGTGTTCCCCCAGCACCTATAATTCTTGGTGTTCAACAGATGCACAGCAAATATTTGAAGGCTAGTACTGATTTGCTCTTTTGAGGGGTTTGATTTTCATTTTTAGAAAACAAGGAAGTTGACTTAATTAATATACCTGAGGGTCTGCCAGAAATAAAAGTGTCATTTAAGAGATTAGGAACTGGATTCAGGCATAGTGGGTTTGAATTCCAGCCTTGACTATTGCTAGCTGTAAAACTTAGGTTCGTAGCTTTAACTAGCCACTATTTCACATTTCTTGTCTGAAAAATGAATGTTTTCAACAATGCACAGTTTTTTAAATGATAATGGGTAACTAAAAACATGCTTAGTGAGGAAAGTATTGCTGGTCACTTCCATTGCTGATGTCCACGTTGTCACCACTGTCACTGTCATAGCCTACCTGTGTGGTTCATTGTCTGGTAAGTGACTTTCTCTAGGGCTTTGAGTCCCTGCAGGTTTCTCTGCTGGAGAAGATGGTAAAAAGGCATATATACAATAAATATACATTAGAAAATGAATCGGAGGGCCAGAATGAAGGCAGGAGCATGCAACAGCCCACGGAAGTTGACACTTGGTGTCTTACAAATCTGTAGTTATCCTTTTGTAGTATTAGAGTTTTAATAAACTTGCTGCAGACAGAATCCAACTTGCCTTTGGCCTGAGGTGCACAAATACCTGTATAAAGAGGAGACAGAGGGGCTTGCTGCATAGGCTCGTGTGGCTGAGTTGAATTTGGAGATCATTGTGCAACTAGACCTCATCACCTTGGGGCAAGTCTCATCATAACCACTAGCTACTACTACACAGTAAGGGATGTGGGTGCAGAGGAAATGGCATGGCTGCTCGTAAGGTACACAGCAAGTTGATAAAGTAGCTGGAACTTGACTCTACAAGCTCTGATTGCTTTGTGCGACCTGTGTACTGCTAGAGCCAGAAGCAGAAAGGCTTTGCCTTCTCCATTTCCCCTCCTAAATTGAAGAAACCAGAGCTGTTAGTCTCTTTCTGGATCTTCTGCTGACTTATTTCTGGATAAATCCCTTTATTTCCCTAGGCCTCAGTTTCCCCATCTGTTCTGTGAAGATGTGCACTCTAAATTTCTTTCTAAAACCAAGGGTCTAAGCTCTTAGTGACACCTTAGCACTGGCTCTCCAAGTGCCTGGATACTTTATTTAACTGTTACAATAAACTTCACAGGAGCTCTCTATGCATTACTTCCATTGTGCAGATGAAGACCTGAGGTTAAAAATTAATTTTTTTTCCTGAGGTTGCCCATTGTGTTAATTGTAGGACTGAGTTCCAAAATTAGATTTATAAAATGCTCAAATCAATGTTTATAGCTGGAATCTTCCCCAAAGAGTTGCCCAGCAGAGATGAGGTAAGCTCAGGAGCAAGCTTGTCAGAGCTGTTCAGGAGTATAAACCCGTTAGTTCTGTTTGTTCTCCCTGGAGTGCATCCTGCTCTGCTGTCAACATGTCTGCACTTCTGAGGGAAAAGCAGATTCAGGGACAGAACTATCCATGATTCTGTCCCGCACAGCAAAGACTTCATGCTTCCTCCCATTCTCAGTCTGGGCTACAACCAGGTGTGCTCCAGAGGCATGTATGTCTTCCTCTGAGCAATGGGATTTGGCATTAAATGGAATTGGAAACGTGCTGACCACAGATAGGAGCTGGTTCTGGCTTGGCTTTAGGTTTGCAAAACGGAGTCCAGTTGAGCAAAAGGTCCCAGGAATTTCCCATAAAAAGACCCTGAGCACTGTTCCAAGGGCAGAACCAGAGGGTACATCTGTTTGATGCTAAATCAGAATGCAGAGTGGGAATCAGGTAGCTAAAATTCATCCAAGAGTCGAAGCTGCCTCAGACAGCTGCATGCCTGTAAGAACCTTATCTATGGTGTTCCCTATTGGATCATCAGCTTCTAGCATTGTGGGTTTAATATTATTTGTCAAATGAATGAGCACATGAAAGGCTATCTCTAGCGGACATCGGAAAGACACCAGAAAGCTAGTAGAGATGTAGATTAGTTTTATTCTTTTCCTTGGCCTCTGACCAAACATCTTTCAAGATCAAGAGATTATATGCAAAAAAGAACAGTTGCACTGAAAATGACTTTGGTCTTCTCCTGATTAAGCTTAGGATACTATAATTTGTCTTATCAAAGAGTTTTTCTAGTGCTAGTCAGTGATTTTACATTTTTAAAGTTATGAGTGTCAGGGAGGTACAGTGTGTGTCCAGGGAAAAGAGAATTCCACTGGTGAACTGTTGATTTAAAAACACCTGTGGGTAGTTTTATTCAGTCCAATTGTTGTTCCTCCTGCTAAAGTAGTTATCAATCAAAATAGAGCTTATGGTTAGAAATCTGAATTCTAGTCTTTCCTCTGTTTAATTTTCTGGATAACCTTGAGAATATTATCCCATCTCTAGATTTTGGTTTCTATTCATCCCTTATACGTATGTTGAACACTTGCTAGGTGATGGTTGCCAGTGTAAGTGATGGGTTACATTTGTGCAGAATACAACAAAACAGAAAAACCAATACCCAGAGTCTTTGCTCCCATCTAATAATTTACCAAGCCATGGTTGGGGAAGGTTGGGTAGGATAAACAGTGTAAAATGTAAACTAAGATATAATTTATTATAGTGATATGTGCAACAGAACAACTATTTCTTTCTTTTCTTCCTTCCTTTCTTCCTTCTCATCTGTCAGTCATCAGAAAACCATGGCAAAGGAATATGTGAACCGAATGGAGGAATTTCCATCAGAAATTTCTCTCCATGAAAAAGGCAACATAAGAGCTCTGAGACTTTTGTGACACAAAGTTAACTTTGAGGATTGGGAGATTATTCCAGAGAAGTACAAAGTTTTGAAGGCGAGTGAGTTTTCCTAATGCGAGGAACAAAATGACGTCCAGACTGTCTGGTGCTTAGCAATTAGGGGAGAAGACAGAGTATAAAGTTAAAGACTAAGATGGGGCCAGATCACATCAAGCCTTTTGACATAGTGAGTGATTTTTGAGTCCTTGGGAAGTTTACCCCTCCACCCTTGGTGCTGGGGATGTAACTCAGAGCCTCACATATGCTAGGGAAGCACTCTACCATTGAGCTCCCAGCCCTTTATCTGTAGGTTTTCTTGACTGATTCCTGATTTTCTTTTGATTTCTCAGCTTTGGTGTAACCCGTGTCAATTGAGGGCGTATTCCCTTTACTCACCAAGATCATTCTCCAGGGATCTCATTCAGTAGCCTGACTTTAAATACTGCTGTGGTTTATATCTGGATGCCCCCCAAGAGCCTCATGTGGTCATAGGAAGCAGATTGCATTATGGAGGTGCTCCAGCTGACTTAGCATAGGGAGGCGGGGCCTGGTAGGTATGGGTCACTGGGAGTGACGTGGAAGGGTGCGCCTCCTTCTGGGCTCCTCCCTTTGCTCTGTGCTTCCTTCACCCAGGCCCTTGTACCATGCCATGTCTGTATTTTTTACCTTGCCAAATGTGGACTGAAACTTCTGAAACTATGAGCCAAAACAAGGAGAGTGACTGAGACAAGTATCATCTGTATGCTGACAATCTACAGACTTACTCCGGTGGAGCTGACTTTCTCCTCTAGTTCAGACTTGTGTACCCAACCACTTGCACAAGGCCTCCACTTCCTATCTTAAAGGAAACTTAAAGTTAGGGTTTAAAATAGAATCCCTGAACTGAGCCTTCTGCCCCATAAATCTGTTTTGACCATAGTTTCCCCTGTCTTTGAGAAGACGAATTCACCTGTCAGTTTTTTGGGAGTCATCCTTGATTTCCCAGTCTCCTTCCATCTGCTGTGTCAGCAGAGTCTGTTGGTTCTGCCTCCTAGTTGCGCCAAGGGTCTGAGTACTCACTGTCCACATACGTACTCCTTAGTACAAGCCCATTGCCTCTCACCTGAATTACCACACTAACTTAGCACCTGATCTTCTTCCTTCACCTTTCTTTACTTCCCTTAACACAGAGCAACTTTCCAAAGTCACCTCAATGCTCACATCAAAGGAGCAAGATGATGGTAGCTTATTCTGAGCTGTTACAGGAGCGCTGTGAGGAACAGACAGATTTAGAATCTATTCAGAAGAGTTGGGCAGTTGTGGGTGATGAGCTCAATGGGCACTGATGGAAAATCAAGGGTTCCTCCTGGATTTCTAACCTGAAGAATAGGACAGATGATGCTGTCATCATCTGAGATGAGGACAACTGGAGGAAGGCTGGGCTTCTGTACCTTAATTATAGTTAGCTGCATCTGATGGTATGGGCAGCTACTTTGAAGATAACAGGATGTATTACGGTAGCCATTGTTGGTTTACCATTATTTTGTTTTGAATTCCTGTAATGCTTTCATTCTTTGGTTTAATTGGTTTCATTCTGTTTTGTTTGATTTGATTGTGATGGTGTGGGCAGCTATTTTGCAGAAAACGAGAGACATTATAGTAGCCATTGTGATTTCCTGTTGTCTTGTTTTGAAGTCCTGTGTTGCTTGCATAGTTCTGTTCTGATTTGCTTTGTTCTGTTTTGTTTTATTCTCTTTAAAGTAAAAATAATTGTATACTTAGGAGTTCTTTTGTGTGGTTGTGGGGCGTGTGTGAGTGTATTCAAAGTTCTTTTGTTATTTATTTTGAACTAACTACCCAAGTGAAAGGCAGTTGAGTAAACAGTTGAATGTATGAACTTGAGCTCATAGGTGAAGCCTGAGCTGGGGATACAAGGTGGGAAACACTTACATGCTTAAAATAAAGGAAATTCATGAGGATTTCATCCTCTGCTCAGGATCAGCACATGTTCCTGGGGGTGAGAGTGAGCACCCTGGTAAAAAAGAAAGGACTGAAGGTAATCTTGTTAACCAGGGACATTTTTTTTCTTTTTTTAAAGTTTTATTTTAAAGAGAATAAAACTAATAAAACAGAATAAAGCCAATCAAAACAAGACAGTGTGACATAGAATTTCAAAACAAGATAATAGGAAATTGACAATGGATGCAAAACCGTTACTATAATGCATCTTGTTGTCTTTGAAATAGCTGCCCATATCTTCAGACCTAATAAAATCAAACAAGACAGAACAGAATGTAACTAATAGAAACCAAAATAATGAATGCAGTATAGGATTTCAGAACAAGGTAATAGTATCCAAAATGGCAACCATAAAATAGCTTATTATCTTTGAAACAACTGCCCATGCCATCAGATATAATAAAGTCAAACAACATGAAACAGAATAAAACCCAATGAAACAAAACAATGAGAATGATACAGAATTTTGAAAAAGAATAATAGGAAACTTACAATTGCCACCACCTTTATTCTATCTTTTTTTTGGTCTTTTTCATTTTTATCGGAACCAGGGATCAAACTCACGACTGCCTGCTTGCAAAGCAGGCGCTTATGCTGCTAAGCTAAATCCCCAGCCCCTGCCACCACCTTTAAAAGGCGATCCCTTGTAGATGGAATCTATAGGTGCTGGGCCCTTGAGTATGTATTATGTACTTCATACATTGTGTGTTGCCATCCTCTGAATAGATGATCAGACTAAGGGCTGTAGGCCTGCAAAGTCAGTGAAACACTACACACTATAAACATTAAGTTGTATTTTACCTCATTAGCTATCTTCACAGCCTGTGTTTCTCTGGATCAGCTGGTCAACCAGGGCCATATTTACGAAGAACCTGCAATGCAACATGCACTGTTTCTGGCTGTGTCTGTGTGTGTGATCCTGTGTGATGCCCTCTTCAGGGAAATTATGCCGGCTAACATCCGTCTCTGTACTCTCAGAGCTAGCAGGATAGGTGAGATAGCACGGCTCTCAGTCTGCGAGATGGCATGAATGGGTTTTCTTCCCGGCTTCCTGACTAGGGACGATGCACAGTAATGTAGTCAGACAGGAAAGTGATGGGGAAATGGAACAAAAGCCAGAGCTATCCGGGTCTCTGCTTAGCCAGGTCACACTACAGAGTGATGGTCTCTTATCTCTAATCCTCCATAGGTAAAGAGGAATAAATACATGCTGAGCCCTTGAGTATGTATTATGTACTTCATAGCCTTTACCCATATTTATTGGACCTTTCCTGTCGTGAAGGAGCTGGGCTATCTTATTTCCGTCTTGCAGGCCAGGACTCTGAAGCCCACCAGTTTAATAAATCTCCCGTCTCCAAGGGTAAGGTGGCCACAGATCCGACAATCCCCTGTGAGGTTAGACAGGGAACGCCTGGCCTTCTAGCTCAGTAACCCAAAGGAACATAAATAAACCCAGAATTTCTTTCACAGGACAGCACATATTTAAATTGTTTCTTTTTCTTCCCTAACTACCTTTCCATAGGTAAATAGCTGCAGTTCTTTCAAATGATCCACGTGTGACCTATGTACCGTGCACTGTGTCTTTGCTGGGAGAGCTTCACAGTTTCCAGCAGGTGTGATTCTGACATTCAATAGGTAGAAGGCAAGGGCTTGGCTGATGTTAGAGAGCACAGCAGAGGCTGGGAAAAGCTCAGGTCTCCTGGAGCGTGGGGTTGACATGTCTACTATTCATTCTGCTTCAGCCAGTTTTTGTTTTTAATGTGCTGCTCAGTTACAACAAAATCACTTCCCTCTCCTCCCTTGTTTAGACCTTTATGCTTCTTTTGATGCAGTCCTCTTATCTTGGTTTTTAGAGAACTCTCCCTGTACTCAAGTGTCTGTCTTCTTTGCTTCAGTATAGCAGTTTGTTTATTCATGTACTTTCTGAAAGTAGAGCTGGCTGGCTGGCACAGTTTAATCAGAAGATTGTGTAACCATGGCAAGAGGCTGCCCAGGTCCATAACAATAATGAGCGAACGGGAGGGAGGAGAATTGGATTATAAGGCAGCTTGCTCTGCAAAAGGGAGAAACACCCAATTCCCTGTGCTTTCTGCCTCTTTCTACCCACTTGTGAAAAGAACAACTAAAATCAAAGGTAAAAGGTTGAATGACCAAGAGGCTGAGGCAGGAGGATCATAAGTTTGAAACTAATCTGGGCTACTTGGCAATTTAGCAAGACCCTGCTGCAAAATGAAAAAATATAAAAAAAAGGGGGATGTAGGTTCGATCCCCAGTACCACCATCAACAGAAACAAAAAAACAAACAATAAAAACAAAAAAGTACAGTCAGCCCCAATGACCCCAGGGAATTCCAGGGTTAATTAGACCTGTGAAACATACCCTGTCTCAGTGACATGTGTCAAAAGGACAAGAGATGTTACCACAGTCAGAGCACAGAGGGGTAGGCGCACGAGCACCATGCCCAGGACCCCCAGTTCCGCTCTGCAGGCCCTCCTGACTCTGGCACCCCATGCATATCTCCTGTCATCTAGGCTACTTTAACAATGGACCAGAGACTTAGAGGAGTAAAAATTTCATTCTGTCTTCTTATTGAATCTTCTAGAAATTTTCTGAAGAATACAGAGGAGGGAAGGGTGTGTCATGTATGGGATATGAACAAAGGTTTGAAGTCAAAATCGAGTCCTTCCAACTTTTCCAATAGAGGGCTTTCTTACCTGTAAATGGATCTACTGTACATTAGGATTAGCGCTTTGGTGAGGGTTAAATAATATAGAGATAATAGTACCCAGCATCTATTAAGAATTCTCTGCTGAGCAGGAGATTGAGCCCAATGGCACAGCACCTGCCTAGGCAAGTGTGAAGTCCTGAGTTCAAGTGCTGTACCCCTTCCCCCGCAAAAAAGCATTTTCTGCTGAGCCCATGTTTGGTAGACTGTTATCCCCATGTAAGTGATGGGAAAATTGAGTCAGCCTCGGGAAAGTGACTTGCTGGGGCTGCCAGAGCTGGACCGCAGCCTCCGGGGGGTGGGGGTCTGCTGCAGCCTCCAGATAAGCAGGGACAGAGCCACTGGGTGAGGGTACTTCCCCACAGAGGAGGAAAGCCTTTTCCTGTTTTTCTAAACAAGGGCTCACTTCCAGGTCATTAAAATGCCGCTGCGGTTTGTAAGATTTGTTGCAGTTCCTAAGCACCGTTTAATTGCTGAGTGTTGCTTCAGGCTCCAGGGCGAAGGTGCTGGCTTGCGCTGTTTAAGGAAGATGAATACGCAGGGGCAGAGAAACCTGCTGCTGAATGGAGACATCAGAAGGGCTGGGTGCTGAGGTCCTCCAGCCTGATGTTCCCAGTCCCAGTGTCTCCCTGCCACAGAGCTGCTGTGGAATTGGCTAAGTATTCCTGGCTGCAGATGTGTGCCTTCCAAGGGTCAGGAATCTCATCACCTCTCAGGGAAGAAGGTACCACCTGGGGCCAGGTCACCGCTCAGTGTCTATGGGAGGCTCATAGGCTGGGTAGGCTTCCAAGTAGGGTCTTTGAAGGAGGAAGCAGATGAGCAAGTGGTTTGATCAATACAACAGAGAAAAGTTGCAGAGGCTGGGGGAGGGGGGATCTCAGGTCTCCTGGTCCCCCTTGATATATCTGTTAACTCCCCAAATATCCCTAAAACCACTCCAGAGGTTCTCTTGAGTTGGGTATGGTAGTGCATGCCTGTTATTCCAGCACTCAGGAGGCTGAGGTAGGAGCATTGCTGATTTGACCAGGAGATGAGAGGCACTTATAGGTTGGGAATATATCTGCACCACTGCTGGCCCTTGGTCCATATGGGAAGGAACAATTTGTTTGCCTGATGCACAGCTTTGACTAAGTGTTAATCACTTGTTGGAGTACAGTGTTGAGAAGTGTTTATATGTTTCTCATGATAGCGTCCTGATACCTACCATAGGTGTGGGGTGCACTAGGTAGTCGCCACTGAACCAGACTGTTCAGAGGCTCTTGCTGCTCTAACTTCTAACGTTAGTGTTGGCCACACAAAACAGCCTGGGTCAGAGACTGGTGATGACTTGTGTTCCTACCAAAGTAGTGTTGGCCACACAAAACAGCCTGGGTCAGAGACTGGTGATGCCTTGTGTTCCTACCAAAGTGAGGGTCAGAACTCAGATTCCCTGATTGCTGGATGTGATGGTTAATCTTGATTGTGGCCACTTGGTTGGCCTGGGAGCTGCCCAGGGGAATGGTCAAGTACACCTATTGGTGTATCTGGGTGAGTTATGGAGGCATGGCTTTTGGGTCAGTGTTGGGTCTGTGGCATTGCTTCCCTGCTCTGCTTCTGGCTGCCGTGAGCTAAGCAGCTGTGCTTCACCATGTCCTTTCTCTATGCAGCTTCTGCCTTGAAGCCAGCCGATCACGGACTGAGTCCCTTTAAAACATGAGTAAATCCACCCTGTTTTCTTTATATGAAGTGGTGGGTGCCAAGTATTGCACCTAGCAATGGAAAAGCTGACTAACACACACTGAGCCTGTTGGCTGCCCTTGGGGTTAGTTCTAGGGTCCATCTGTAAGTCCTTGAACAACAACAACAACAAATCATTCAAATAAACATCCTGATCAACATGCCAGGATGATGCAATAAGATACTGCATTTAAATTCATGGTAAGGCCTAGCCCAATCAGTATTCATATAATCATGGCTTTTAAAAATTATAATCATTAGTATTGTTGCCATCATCATGACTGTTAGGGTAAGAGAGGTCTAATAAATGCCAGCTCTTTGGCTTGAGTTCTGAAAAAGTTGAGAAGTAAAGCAAGGGAGTAAATTGGATAGAGACCAAAATGCCCCCTTTACCACTGCAGACTGAGTGGAGGATGTGACAGAGCCTGACGCCCCCATCCTGGCCATCAGCAGCTGTTTCTTGGCAAGCGAACTTCTGTATAGCTCAGGGCTAGGAGGGTTGGTGTGAGCTCTCTGCAGGTCCCGGATTCTTAATGAGGAAGAGAGAAATTTCTATTCCTTTCTGTATGTAAATCAAATTATGATCGAGATAAACCATTCCTGCCGGGGGTGAGAGTTGGAAGCCTGGATTCTGTAATAATGAAGAGAGCTCCAAAGGGAAGGAAATAGCATGAGTGGAAAGAAGGTTCTCCTACCGTGCACGTAACACCTGTTACGTATCTACCTTGTAAGACAAAGTGTGTACTTGGTATATTTAACATGTGATCACTCAACACTGCTCCCTTAGAGAACAGAATTATTTTCATTAGTGATTATATGACAATTCTACATAATCATTATTTTCTTGATTCAGTCTTTAGTTTCAAGACAATCAACAAAGAAAAAGAATATATGGGACTATTAAAGGTATTCAAACTCAATAACACTGCACATCTTAATTAAATCCCTCATTTACCAAACATTATATTTTTACTGTTTTAAATTATAAACGCAGATAAAAAGTCGAGCGGTCACATAAAACAACAGAACTGCAAAGCTGAAGTTCTGTTTTTCTTCCTTTTTAATCATTGTGCTACTGTGGTGATTGTTTATTTCATGCCTATTGCTAAAGCACCATAATGTGTGGAACCCACTGGAGACTAGAATTCTGCCGGATGTGAGCATAGATGATTTCAAACTGTCACTGATTTACAATTGAAATTAGCGAGTAAAGCTGAGCCCACATGTCACAGACTTATTATATAATATTAGCATTTGACAACCACTTCAGCAATTATTTATAACCTCAACCAACCCAAGAATTTTTTTTTTTGGAGAGGAGAGAGGTGTTTGTTTTTTTGTTTTTGTTTTTGTTTTTAAATCACTGGAATTGTCTAGATTTTCAGGTGCATAAAAAGTGCTGATTTCTGGTCACTTTAAAGATGATTTTTTTTTATTTTTTATTTTTTTATTTTTTTTTAAATTTTATTTAAGGAGAGAAGAAAAAAAAAGCAGGGAAAGGGTACAAGTTATACAGATTTACAGAAAAAAAATGAACAGTAGGAAATCACTAGTTAATGGATTACATATTGTCATCTTAGAAATAATTGTTCAAGTCACAAAATTAAAGCTTGTAAAGTGGACATTCCATCAATGATACTGCAAACAGTTCTGTTCATTGATCCAATAAAACTCTGTGATATCATTTTCTATCTTATACACTTAAATATACATGCAGTTATATAGTTTGGAGCACTTTCTTTTCCTCTCTTTTGTACCATGACTATTACACATTTTGGGTTTCATTGCTCCCACGGATCTTATTACTTTTTTGGAAGAGAGTAAAACCAAATGTGACATAACAGAACAGAATCGGTCAAGTCAAAAGGGTGGACATAATAGATAATGTAAAA
Organism: Cavia porcellus; assembly: GCF_034190915.1. Classification (NCBI taxonomy): domain Eukaryota; kingdom Metazoa; phylum Chordata; class Mammalia; order Rodentia; family Caviidae; genus Cavia; species Cavia porcellus. The sequence continues at coordinate 7,122,791 of NW_026947502.1, forward strand.
ACATAATACAAGGTGATCAACAATGGTTACCATAATGCCTCCCACTATCTCTAATAGAATTGCCTATATCATTAGTTATAATACAATTGAACAAAACAGTAAAGAATAAAACCGACAAAACCAAAACATTGGAGACATTGTAGGTCTTCAAAAGTAGATAAAAGTCAACAAGAATGGGCGTCATAATGAATCTCATTATCTTCACAGCTGATGCCTAAACTTTCGAACCTGATACTATCCATCAAAACAGAATAGGGGAACATCAGTTAAAAACCAGATGGTGAGAGTAATACAGGGCTTTAAATCAAGGTAATGAAAAGTCAAAGTGGGTTACTATAATATATCCTGCTATTTTTTTTCCTTTAATTAAAAGGATAAAGATAAAAAAGTAAATAATGAAGTAGAGATTGAGATAAAAGAGGGCATAACAACGAAACAGCGCAGATCAAAACATAACCATTTAAGCAGAATAGTGTTTCACCACCAGATAATCCTAACCTAAAAGTAGTTACCATATTGTTTCTTTCTTTGAAATCCTTGAGTACAACTTCGTATACTGTAGCATTAAGTATATCAAAACAATGTAAAACCATTCAAGAGAATGACAGCATTACAGAGTATTTAGAATCGACTAACAAAATGAACAATGGTTTCTGTATAATCTCCTTGTCTTTAAAAGGTTTTTGCTTATACTATCGTACATAATAAAATCCAATAAGATACAGCCTATTTAGACCATTGGAGACAGAAGGACAAAAGCTAGATGAGACTTCAAAACAAGATGATACTAAATCTGTATTACCTACTAAGATGTCATTTTCTCCAAAATAGCTGTTCCTATCATCCAATCTTCTCTGCCTCATTTCTGTTAAGCTCTTTTTCTGTCCGTAGCTGTCAGTTTGTCTTCTTCATTTTGTTCTCTGCTCCATTCGTTGTGGCCTCTCTGCCATTATTTCTGGATTCTTTGTATTTTTCTTTTTTTAGAATATCCTGCAATACTCTCTGTAGAGTTGAATTGGTGGTTGCAAATTCCCCCAGTTCCTCTTTATCCTGGAAACACCTTGTTTTTCCATCAATTTCCAGGGACAGTTGTGCAGGATATCTCAATCTTGGCTGGAGATTATTATCTTTCAAAGCTTGAATTATTTCCCCCCACGCTCTTCGTGATTTGATGGTTTGTGCAGAGAAATCTGCTGTAATTCTGATGGGTGTTCCCTTGTAAGTGGTCTGTTTCTTGTCTCTTACAGCTTTTAATATTCTGTTCTTGTATTGAATTTCTGAAATTTTTATTATTATATGCCTGGGTGTTGCTCTGTTTGGGTTGTAGGTAGCTGGGGTCCTGTATGCCTCATACATATGAGTATCTTTACCTTTTGCTAAATTAGAAAAATTCTCCTGGATTATTTCTGTGAGTAGCTTTTGTAGTTCACTTGTTTGTGTCCCTACTTCTTCTTTTATGTTCTTAATCCTTAAGTTATGGATCCTCTTATCATCTTCTTGTCTTTGTATTATTGCTGTTTGTTTCTTTGTTATTTTTAAGAAGTTTTTCATTTCATTCTCCCATATTACAAGTCTGCCCTCCAGTTCAGATAGTCTGTCCTTAGTTTCTTTCAAGCTGTTATGCCAGTCTTCTATAGACTTCTTAGTATCTTGGTAGTGCCTTTGAACCTGCTTCACGTATTCTATGCTTTCTCTGTTTTCTCCATCAAACAATTCTCCCCTTTTTTTCTGTTCTTCCATTCCACCACCTGTTTTTTCTTGGGTGGTACTTAGCATTTCTCTAACTATTCTGCATACTTCTAGCTTCAGGTCATTGATAACTTCATTCCTGAATTGGTCTATGAGGCTCTCTATATGGTGCCTTATGTGTATTGGTGTGGTGTCTGCTATTGCCTGTTTCTCAGAATTGGGGGCCGAGGAGCCTTTCTTGTTGCTGCCTCTTCCCATGCTGCCTCTTCTTCTCTGTTCCTTATATATGCAAGCTTATATAAGAGGCCCAGCTTCTCTCCCAGTCAGCCACAGCCTGATCGAATTGCGCCAGTTAGTTGTTCCCGCTCACCGCTGCGCACCAGGGAGTTACGGACCAGGCAGCCTACGCGTCTCCCCTCCCGGCCACCGTCAGGCTCTGGGATCTGGGTTGGGACAGTCTACCAGGTACGCTGGCAGCGTCACGCAGGCCAGGCACTTTTCACCAATCCCGCCCGAGAGGGGGATGTGTGACTGGAGTCGCCACCGCGCCCTGCTCCCGCAGGACTGCTTGGGCCCAGAAAGTCCTCTGCTGGAGTCAAACTGTGGTAGTGTGTCAGTTTCTCTCACTCACCTCGCCACAAGTCAGTGCACGCCTCCCTTCCGTTCGCAGACTCCCGTTCTCAGAGCTTCCGCGCGTCTCTCTCCTTGCCGCGCCGCTGTAGAGGCAGCCAGCCGCCGCGCGGCGGGAAACCCAAATCGCGGCTTACAATGGCGCGGTTCCAGCCTCCACACCGAGTCTTTTCTGTTCCTGTTTTAGCAGCAGGACTGCATTCCAAGTTGGCTTCTCTCAGCCCAGTTCGTTCCTGAGTCAGCAGAGCATATCTCCACCGACTTATGTCTCCTTAGTCCGCACCATTCCTGGCTTCTGAGCCGAGTCTTTCAGAGAGCCTCCGGTAGTTGCTGTTATCTGTCTGCCATGTTCTCCCGGAAAAAAAAAAGATGATTGTTTTTAAATTGTCCACAGACTATGCATGTTCTTGCTGCCCATTTCTGGGACAGCCTGCTGCTCTGTCTGTGTCCTACAGACTACCCTGGGCTTGCAGTCAATATTTCTGGGTCCTAGCCTACTGCCTGTAATTCTCAGCCTAACAGGGCAGTCTCATTTCTTCTCTGGGCCCCAGTTTTTCTAGCTGTAAACTAAGGGGGCCTGGATTGTGGCGTGTCTAAAATTCCTTTTCTGCTCCAACTCTGGTTTGAGAAGAGTCATCTTTTACCTGGGAAAAGTAGGCAGAAGAGGACATTTGGAATCTGAGTGTGTCTTGTTCAGGAAGCTGCACTGATATATGGGGACAAGCCTGTGAAGGGAGATCATCTCCCTTTGATTTATGTCAGATGCTCTGGTACTCTGGCTTCTGCAGTTCTCGGGGAGCTGGGAATAAAGGAGAGGACTCAAGAAGGAAGAGGAAGCTGTGACCTGTCGGAGTCCCCGGGGGTCACAGTGCTGACACATAAAGCACTAGTTTCACACTGGGCACAAGGGGCCTTAGTGATGGCAACATGATGCAGGGTCTGCTGTTTATTACCGGCTTTCGGACAGAGAAATTGAAGCCATGCTGACAGTCACACCAGTGGTAAAGTGGGGTCATGGTGTTTGAATCCAAGGTGGCTGACTGTAGACTCTGCATGTAACCATTGAGGTAGGAGGTTATGGACATGGCTTGCTATCTTCCTCTGGACTGTGTCATTGCTTGGGGACTTGTATCCAGAGAAGCTTGTTGCTGGGTCTTAGCATTATAGGAAAGGCCTGTGAGGCTCTGTGGAAGACAAAGTTTGTCTCTGCCTGAGTCTTTCTTGTTTGAGTCACCTTGTAATTGTTAGTGCGCAGAGGAGACTTTGTGTGTGTGATCTCCCTCATTCTCTTTGAGGTAGCGATAGTGATGCTCTGTGAAGGATGAGCGCTTGAGTTCACTGGATGAGACAGGGACAGAGTCAGGATCTCACACTTGTGCTGCTGTGACAACAGAGCGCTGGTCTGGTGTCTTCTTAGCAACTCCAGAGTCGACCTTAGGGTGTCCTGGCTGCATATTCCTCGGAGTTCCCCAGGCCTGCACCTGCCGTGGCTTTTAGCTACCTTCACTCTTAAGGCTGGTTACACAGAAACATGGGGTAAAATCCTTTCTACCCCGCTCCAGGAAGCTGCTGTCTATGGATGGAGTGTGTCATCCCAGTACTAAAATGAGCCACAAAATGGTGTTGAAGATCATCTATTTCATGAACCGTTACTCCTTTCTGGAAAGACACAGAAAGACTTAACTTTTTACATGATTATTCTAGTCATTCAGCAAATATTTAAGCACTTACTGTGTATCTTCTGGCATCTCTAGTCACAGACAGACAGAGTCTCTTCCTTCATGGAGTATATATATAGCTTAGTGCCGGACAGATACTAAGTAAGTCACAATGTAATTATTTAACTGTGCTCATCATTATTTTTATTTGCATGCAACAGTATGAAATGTTATGAGCAATTTGAAAAGAACTGTGAGCTCTTTTCTAATCTTAGCTTTACCCTGCAATCTTATATTTCATTTTTATTATATCTCACTTTATTTAAAAATGTCACATTTTACAGTGCATTGTTAAAAATGTCACATTGTTCTTTATCCAAAACAAATGAAATTTACCTTGTAACCAAGTCTGTCTCTGAAATAGCTACAGATCTGCAGAAAACAATGGAAGGTGATATATCTTCTACTGCGATTGCCCTAACATTAATCATCTTTCCTCAGTATTTTTTTCATTAAAAGTAAAGGTTAGAATGTCCTTCTTATTTGTGTTTCAGCCCAAGTTTGCTGAAGATTGCAATAGGCCAGGGACAATGTCTATGTATATACAATTGTAATATCTGATCTAGAGCACAGTGTTTTTTGTTTTCTCTCTGGAATTTTCCACTGTGGCCTACTAATTTTCCTTTTTACATATATTTTTACTAGTGCCTATTAATTTTACACAGCATGGGATTTCAAAGTGGTATTTTCATATATGCATATAATATTTTTGGCCTTTCTATCCCCTTATTATCCTTCTACTCTTTTGCCCTATTCCTTTATTCTTGTCTAATAATAGTCTTCCTTCTATTTTCATGGCATCTTTCTTGGATTTTAAAAATTTGGAAAATCATGTGAAATTTGTCTTTTTGAATCTGGCTTATTTTTCTTAACATGGTGACCTCTTGTTCTACCAATTTTCTTACAAATAACATAATTTCATTATTCTTTGTGGTTGGATAATTACTTCACTATATATATACTCATTCATCCATTGATAGTCATCTAGGTAAATTCCATGTTCTGGCCATGGTGAATTGATGGCGTACTTTTTTTTTTTTTTAATGCAGCTTTACAGTATTACTTGCTAATCCCATTTTAAAGATAGAAACAGGAAAGGCAATGTAATACAACCAAGAATAGAGCTCCTGGCTCTTGGGTCAAAAATACACTCACAGGTGATATTTATTCTGAAGCTTAGTCAGACCTGAGTTAGAGTCATACCATTTTCACATCCATCCACCCATCTGTCCATGCATCCATCCATGCATCTATCCAATTGTCCACAATGTTTGTACATCTTTTGCAGTCTTGGAGTGATCTGAGTGATCTGCTGGATGCCGAGAACCTAGGAGACAGAATAGCCAAGGGCTACCTTTCAGGGAGCTTATATTCTAGTGGAGTTGACTACCATAAACGAGTAAGTAAATGCACAAGACATTTACATTTGTTGTAAGGACAATACAACAAAGAATCTGAATTACAGAATGAGATTAACTTGGTGGTGGTGAGGGTCATCGAGGTTTTGAGGAAATAAGATTTGAGTCACAAAGCAAAAGAAGGAATACACCAAATGGGAACTTTACAGCACATACTAAGGCTCTGGGGGCAGAAATTGGCTCAGCATGTTTGAAACCTAGAAGAAAATGCATGTGGAGTTCAGAGAACAGAGGTGGTATAGAGAGATGGTTATGAACCTGGAGAGGAGGCAGTGGCAGATTAATGGGGGACTTTAGGCATAAAGTTAGGCCGTTAAGGCTTTATTCTCAGTAGCTCGAGGGGAATTTAACAAAAGAATGATGGCTGTGTTTTAGGAAGCTGGTGGTCCTACAGCTTAGTTTACAGTAATGAAGCACAGTTGAAGAAAAAGACACTGGTTTGAGGTGCTACCATGGCCCAGTCAAGAAATAATGGTGGCCTGTCCAGGAGAGTAGGAGGGAAGTGGGGAAAGAGAAAGCAACAAGATAAACCTGGGGATGGAGGCAAGGGAAATGTTGCAGTGTGTGACCGGGGTGGCCCAGAGGATGAATGATTACTTGAAGAAGAGACTTGTTTGAGTCACCGAGAGGCCCAGAGGGGCTATCCACTGACAGTGCCCAGCATTAGGGAAACTCCCAGGAGAAGCCTTGAAGCCAAAAACCCTCTGGCTTTGATTTAGAGCATCAGTGTTAAGTGAAAAAAGCTGAAGAAAAACAGTTTGTGCAAGGAGCTGCCTCACGCTTGGGCAGTTTTCTTGGGGGACGGGAATGAAAGTGACCAGATACAACATGCTTCACTCATCTAAAGTTACTGTTGTTTAACTGTTTCTCACAGAACCTGTGTGTTTTGCCCCACAGTTTGGTCATTCACTCCTCATAGGATCTGTGTGCTTTTGCCCCGCTGTTGAAACATTCACTTGTTGGTCAAGTGCCCCACCAAAGAGAAGGAAGGCCATGTCTTCTTTATGTCTGGCTTGGTCAACTTATTAATTATGTGGTCTTAGAAAAGAGCCTTATCCTTTTTTAATCTGAAGGTTGGCTAGGGTGTGACATGAGGTCCTGGGCAGACACAAAAGGTCTATGATAAGCTCAAGAGTCAGTGAGAGAAAGATGAAGAAAGGAATGAGCAGCTGTGGAGTGGATCAAACGACTGCCTCCACCAAGAAGCAAACGTGGAGTAACCTAGAGTGCCAACAATGTCAGTGGCTCAATGCAAATGACTGCGATGCACATCACTTCCCCTTACATCCCCAGGAAAGCGAGTTAAGACTTTCTGTCTCACTAACACATGCATTCCTTAAGGTATTTTGGATCATAAGCAAAAGACACGCAGCTCAAACTTGTTAAAAAACAAAATTATTGGGTGACAAAATGAAAGAACCAGAAGATAGAGCCGGACTTCTGGCATGGTGAGGATGAAAGAGACCATAGCAATCCTTCATTTGCTTAAAGATGAGGTCTCCCTGCTTTATGAAGCTTCTTGTTTAGCCCCGCTTCCTCTGTGTTGGTGGAATCCCATCTTTCAGGATTTGGTATCTGTAGCCCCAACAAAAAGTAAGCATGCGATTTCCAACCCACAACCTTAAGTTTCTGCTGGAATTTCTTTGATATGGCTTGGGTTGTGTTCTGATGGGTAAAATGTTCTCAGTGGTCAGAAGGTAAATTCTGTAAATGGTCCAATGTCACTAGTGGGCAGGGGCTACACTGTCTCATCCCTAAAGATAACAGGATAATCCCAGTGGAGAAATGGGCTGGTTAAGCTTAGAATGTGTATTAGAGAGGCAAAAGCAACAGACTCCAAAGCATCTCCATTAATTCCTGTCCTGACTCTTGCTTACTAAACAGACCACCCTTGTACTGTATCTCCTTGTACTGTATCTCCTACTGGTTCCTTGGAGAGATCAGAATGAAGAAGCACATATTATAATCTGACAGTTCCCAGACAGCAGAACTTGTCGTGTCACCGTGGTCACAAGCTGAATAACATGGAAATCAAACCAGGTCCAAGAACTTTTGGAATAAAAAATGGAGCAACTCGGATGCTTTGTGTGTGTGTGTGTGTGTGTGTGTGTGTGTGTGTGTGTGTGTAGCAACTCGGATGCTTTGTGTGTGTGTGTGTGTGTGTGTGTGTGTGTGTGTGTGTATGTGTGTGTATGAGGGAAAGTGGTAGTGAATGTCACAGAAACATTTTTAGTCAACTTTTTCCCAAAGCAAGCATTTCTTGTATTTTCCAAATGTTGGTCTGTTTCTTTAGAAAACATGTTTTCACAGTGTCATAGACTGTCAAGAGCTACAAGGCAATTTGAAAATCTTTCTATCCAAACTGGACTCTAGGCTGTTAAGAGACCTGGGTCCTGGAACAGTGAGTCTGGAAAGAGATCTGGAATCCAGCCCTGCGGTTTTATAACTATGAATAGTGTGGTGAGTTTGTGACTTCCTCCCTGGGTGAGTTTGCTTCACATATAAACTCTCTTTTATCTTTTCTCCTATAAAAAGAGTCTGTTTAGTTTCCAGTGGGAAATGATCTTGGCCCAGATTTCATATTATTGTTCAATTCTTGAGTTTAAAAATCCCTCTAAGAACTGGTAGATGATAGCTAGATGACATTTCACCCATGAGTCACTTCGGGCCAAGGAAACAGAAAACCCTGGATAGCTTTCTTGATTTGGCAAGAAACCCAGCCCCGCTGGACTCTATGAGGCCCTGGACTTACTTTCCCCTGGATCTCCATGTGAGGAGCATCCCACAGAAGGGTCAGGGTGGAGAGTCTCCCCTGAATGCAGACTTGCCAGGTGGGATGAGAGACCTGAATAAGGTTCTGATGAAGACCTTGAACGCTGTATTCACCTAGCTTTGCTTGTGGACCCAGACTCTAACATGGAGGGAGTGATCTCCCCTAAGCCTCACATTTCATTTAAGATGAGCAAATTAATACTAGTTTACCTCCTGAAGTAGTTGAGAGGACAAAAGAAAACCAGTGCATAAAAGTCCCAAGCACAGTGCCTGAGAGATTCTAAGCACTCAGTGTGTGGATCAGCTGTCCATCAAAGAGTTTGAAATATTGTATAATTCAAGAAAGTGGTGCTTCCATGTGGACTGTGTGTGGTCAAGTTTGCATAACTCAGCTTGGTCCAGCTCCCAATCAGACCATCTCTCTTTGGAGTCTCCAATATATAGACATTCTGCAGTTTGTGCTAGAATATCCCTTTATTTTATGTTGGGCGTGTTTCCCTGAATTCACTGACTCATCCTTCTATCTTCTTCTCCTCAAATGCAATAGATCCCTCCTCTGATCAATGTGTCTCACTCAACAAGGATTCAGTGAAATGAAGCACACCAAGCTCTTAGGTCACCATAGCTGGCATATGGTGACCAGTCAATAAACTGCTAGCTGCTGATACTACTCTCGTGAAGACTCCAGGAATTATTATCAAGCCCCAGGCAAATTTATAGTGTTGAGTGAGAATCAGGATGATAAGGGAAATCTGAAGGCACCAAGATATACGTCCCTCTTTTTTAAAAGACTAAGTGTTACTTCTATTCATCTTATTTTTTTTCAGGTTGGAAGAATAATTTATCCTGTCAATTCCGTTTCATCCTTCTTTTTAAAGCAAATTAATGCCAATTAAAAAATCCAATCTTTTCTCATGGACACCTACAACCTGCCATTTCCAGTCATTTCCTCTTCATTTATTTTGCTTAAGGCTTGAAATAAATCTAAGAGACCAAAAGTCACCCATTAAGGACATGTGATTTCCAGCATCTAAGTCTGATTTTGTCACAAGTTTGTAGGGCACTTTCCTGTCATTTAATTCTCAAAATGACCCATGACAGAAGCATAGTACTGTCCCTGGTTTTCAAGGAGGGGTTAAATAACTTGTCAGTACCAAAGGGGCTTGGTTGGAAATTTGCTCCACTATATCACAATGGCTCTCATGGGCTTTGATGTAAATTGTCTCTGTGATGGGTCAGTGTGGGAGAAGGACATGGCGTCCATTCTTCAGATTAGCCTGGGAATCGCGTTCCCAAAAGGAGCAGAGTTACTGGCATTCCTAGTGGCTGAGCAAGTGGACTGGGCCACTGGTTGTGGGAGTTTAGTTGTGATCTTTACTGTGACCTCAAGGGTCCTTCCATTCCAGGCTGAACTCACTCACTGCCTTGCAGTTGTTGGACTCAGTACTTGTTTCATAGTGTCACGACCTTGATGGGGAGACAAAGGGTAGGCCAAGAAGAGTATTTTTGAAATCAGATATATCTAGTCCTGAAAGCAGCTACTTCCTAGTTATGTAACTGTGGGCAAGTAAAAAATATTTTCTAAACCTCAGTCACTGCATCCATCAAGTGAAGGCAAGAGTGTTAAGTGATGCTGTCTATGTAACAGGGGAGAGTAAGTTATGTTAGCTGACTTACGTGAAGTTCATGGAATGTAAGAAGGCTAGGTAAATGCAGCAGACCCTTATCCAGGCCTCTTTATTTCAAAAAGGCCAGCCTTGAAGCATAAGAGAGGAGCAGGGAATGTTGAGTTTTGCACACCAAGGCCTTCAATTATTTTTTTTTTATTTTGAGATGATAAAATAGAATAAACCCAATCAAAACAAACTAGTGTAAGAGATATGACTTCAAAACATTATGAAATCAATGATAGTTACCATAGTGCCTCTTGATGTCTTCAAACTAGCTGCAGATAACTTCAGATGCTGTAAAAATCAAGCAGAACAGAATAGAATAGGAACAGTAAAAACAAAACAATGAATGCAATAAAGGATTTCAAAACAAGCCAATAATGAATCCAAAATTACTGCCATAATATATCTTGCTACCATACTGTATCTTTGAAATAGCGGCTCCTGCCATCAATTTGACATAATCAAAGAAAACAAAAGAGAATAAAACCAACTCAACAAAACAGAAATGATATAGGACTTCAAAACAAGACCATAGGGAAACAACAATGGCTGTAACCCTCAGAAAGAGGTCCCCTAGATGCCACACTACATACTGGTATCTTCTAAACCCATGAGCAGACCACTGGCCCTAAACCTGCAATGTCAGTGAAAACACCAAAGCACCACAGGCATCCAATTGCATTTCATGTTCATAGCTGTCTTCACAGCTTGTGTTTCTCCAGATAAGCCTGTCACAGGGGGGGTGATATGGAGCTGGGATGGGGTTGGTACTTCTTGTTTGCCAGCCTGCACTGGAAGAGGTGGGGACCTGGCTGTTCCAGTCCATGCGGCAGAGGAAGGGTAGGGCAGGCAGAGGCCTCACACTGGCATAGTTTTGCTCCAGAGCAGTGATCTCAAACTGTTAGTGGAGAGATGTGGGTGAGTAAATGATTCATTGAGAAATGCTACAGAGGCCTCTGGAAACCTTCAGAAACTTGTTTTTTTTTTTTACTCCTGCCTGGTCATGCATAGGTTTTAGAAATGAATGATAATGAAACACATTTTCTGCCCTTGTTTGACCTCACCTGAGTTCCCATGAAATGCAGTCTTCCATAAAGGTAAGCAGTAGAGTTTATAAAGCAGTGCTACATCTGATCTCCAGTTTCTTCCACTGACAGAGATTTATGTCCCTACTTGCTTGTTAAGTTTTGATGAGAAATGTCCAAGTAAAATCTGTATCCATATGTTCCCTTGATTTATCTCTTCTGCATTTGCACTGCCGCTATCACAAGATCTTTGTCACCTCAACCCATTGGCCCTGATTTGAATATTGGTAATATTTGGGAGAGAACATCTTGTTCTACCTTAGCTGATTTATGTCTCACATCAATCTGATTGGATATCCTTATGTAGATGAATTCAAGATACGGTTTATATCTAGATGTTCTCCCAAAATCTCATGTGCTCATATGTGCAGCTGTTGGGAAGTGGCTGAATCATGGATGTGTGATACTGGATTAGGGGAGTGATAACTGAATTGTCCACTGACTGGTTTAGTATGTGGGTGATGGGATTACTTAAATGGGGAGCCCCATTTTGGGTGTGGGTGGCGCCAATAGGTTTGTAGCCAGGATGAAATAGAAAGGGACAAGCGGAAGGCCGGCCCAGTGCTTCCTGCGTGCTGTGCCATGGACTGTTTCTCTTTTGCTGTGCCCTTCTGCTGTGCCGCCCTGCTTTGGAGCCAGCCAACTATGGACTGAAATGTCTGCAAACTGTGAGCTAAAATAATCCTTTGCTCCTTTAACTTGTGTTTATTTTGTTCCAGCATTGAGAAAGTAGCTAGGACAATGTCTTACCATTTATTTTCATTCCCAATGGAGTTTTTCTCCTTATCTATCAATTAGGCATATACTTAAATCACATATTTAAAAGATGCTGAGCCCTCCTCTGTGCTAGGTGCTGTCTCACACACTAAGATGCAGCAGTAGCGAGACAGCTGCAGCTGCTTCTCCTAGCTCTGTGTTCAATAAGGTAACATCGATGTTTAAACAACCACATTCACCATTGCTAGTGTACTGAAATGGAGATGAGCACTCAGAGAAGGAGGTGTGATGCAAGGGAACTGGGGAAGCAGAAGGCTGTGGAGGGAGGATAGCACTGGTGAATCGTCCCTGTTCTGCCCTCTTCTACTGCCTCAGAAAGGCATCCTTTCTTCTCTCTCTGCACGGATGTTCCTGGTTCCTTTAGTTGTAACTTGTTAAGTGAGTTGGCTGAAAAAACATGACAGTTAAAGGCTTAGGTGCATGAATCAGGTAGAATTTCTTGGCAGAGTGTCTGTCTGCAAATTTTTCACTTTGTTCTGCCACAGGTTGCTCCACCATAATACATTCCTCTCAGAGTCATTCTACTTACCACGGTGTTGGCACGTAGTAAATGTTCACTTAATGATGACCAATATGAACTCCTAGGTTGACCTGCATCATTATCATTCATTCTCCCTTCCTTCTCCCTCACCACTTCCCCACTTCCTCTTCCTTCACCACCTCCTCCTCTTTTTCTTCTTCGCCCTCCCTGTCCACACCTCTATAAACACTGCAGCTAGGGCCAGGTGTTATAGGTACATCAGTAAGTTAGATGGCCCTGTCCCCAACTGAGGTCACCTTTGATCTCAGCTCCCTCTCTATCCTGGGGGCCGTCTCACAGTGGTGACTTGGCACCGTTGTGGCATCTGCTTAGAGAGGTGGTTCTGAACTGGAGCTTTGCTCATTATTCTCAGTCTGGGTCCCTGCAGGGGTTGCCTGTCTTTGCCTGGGGCCGGGGCTCAGGACAGCATTTTGCATCCTGTGATAGTTAACTGATTCTGTCCATGAGGGTAGGAAACACCCAACTAAATTGGCTCAGCATAGTTTGGAGTGTGGAAGACTCACAGGAAGAAGGGTTGTCACCGGGATGGCATGAAAAGGAAACAAAGAAGGAAGGCTGCTTCTCTTTCTTCGGAGGAGCTCCTGTCATCACCTTCACCTTGGATGTCGTCTCCTGGCTTGCAGCACAGATGCTTCAGCCTCCAGTTCCTTCTCTTCAGTCTTCCAGTGCAGACCCTTTGGCCCCTGACTCAGACTTGCACAGGACCCTACAGTGAGCTCCAGACCTTCGATTGCATCCTTCGGAGCCCCAGCGTGCAGAATGACCTTTTGCACTGTTCCATGATGACTCTGTAGGTGGCCAACCCAAGCCAGTCTTGTAAATTCTTAAACATTTATGTGTGTTGCATTAGATCTGTTTCTCTAGTAAGCCCTGGCTGATGCACCCCCCAACTCCCTTCCCTGTGTGATGCCTGCCATGTGGCTATGCTCAGGGAAGATGGTTCCCAATGGTGCCCGAAGTCCCAGTGCTGATGTCTGTGGCCAATCTGTGATACCCAGGGGATTTCAGGATCATCCGCTGCACAGGGTTTTTACAAGCAGCTGGAGCTGACTGTTGTGTTCACTCCCGAGGAAGGGCAGCTCCAAGTGGATGTCAGGAGTGCTGGCTGCTTCTTAGGCAAACACACACTGAGGGCATTGCCGTCTCCTGTGCAAGCTCATGGCCTGTGCCCTGCATCACCCTTGTGTCCTCCAATGATAACTGGCTTCATGTCTGGATCTTCCTCTGGGGTACAGCATCTTTGGAGCTGGACTGGATGCTTGTGAGGTGAACCGTGATGGATTCTGTATGGGAAGCAGCTGCATAACCTTTCTTTCCTCATGAAGGTTTGGTTGGAGAGCCAGTCTGTCTATCTGTCTGTCTGTCTGTCTGTCTGTCTGTTTATCTATCTGAAAGCTGCTCTGAGGGGCTAAAGGGGAGGTAGGAGGCTTGGAGAACCGATAGTAGTTTATCTGTCCTCTTTGATCTTAAGACTGAATTTGAGACCTGTGTTTGTTAGCTTAGGATTTGGTGAACCCCCTTGACTTCAGGTTCCTCATCGGGGGGTTCATTCCTTCAGCCACACTCAACACCTGGTGTGCACCGAGCACCATGCTGGGAATACCGGGGTACCATGTAGACACAGCTGCCAGCTCTCCCCAGGTGAGGGACACCCAGAAACAGTGCAGTGGAGGGCAGATTTGGTGTCCGGAGAGAGATGAGTGTGGAAGGGTTGTAGACCCTATGCACTGAGGAGTAGTCTTCTAGTAGTGTAGGGTGGGGGCGGCAGTAGTTCTTTCCCTTGCAGTCTTACAGCTACCATGCAGCTAAACGAGACAACCTGGGAACTCCTTGGCTTCACATACCTGTGAGGGCTGTTTGTCAAATGTCATTCTAGATAGCAGCCTCCCATACAGTCTAATGGAACCCGGCTCTCAGGAGATTCTGCACCTGTTCTCTCTGGCCTTAATTATAGTTATTATTTAAGATCTTATTTATTTATTATCTGGTTTCTCTCCAAAACTGGAAGGAGATAGATTGGGCCTGTCCTCTTCATTGTCCAAGCCCCACCTTGACAATACTGAGTATATGTTCAATAAATATCTATTAAGTAAGTCAATAAAATGATTAGAGATGACACTGAGATCAGGTGTATGGTTTGGAAAATCATAGCATTCTACAGATTTGTGAAATGTGTTAAATGGAGATTTAGAGGTCAATAAATCAACTTCATGTTATGAATGAGGATGGCAAAGCTCAGAAAGGGGAGGTAACTCAGCCACATCACACAGCAAATCACTGGCCGAGTTTAGGATTGTTCTCATGTAGCACTGGACTCTTTTTCTGATAACTCTCATTGTTTCTACTCCTTCTAAGGGTCTTTGGTTTTGTGTTATGACTTGGGCAAGTAAAAGAGCTACCCTGGACTTTGGTTTTCACTGTCCTATTAATAACTAGGACCTGCCTTTAGGGATTTATCACAAGGCATTCAGTCTGACCGTCTACAACTACCCATTTGTGAAGACATATGTGACTGGGAGAGGTAGCTGAAACTTCATTTGCAAAATGTGTAACTATATGATAATCTGCATGGAATGCAGAATTAATATTAATGTGAGCGATTGTTTGGAGAATGTAATCCCATCAACTCCAGAGGCTGAGGCACGAGGTTTGCAAGATTCAGGCCAGCCTGAATAATTTAGGGAGATCCTGCATCAAAGTAAAAACTGAAGAGGACAGGGGACATAACTGAGTGGTAGGGTACCTTGGGGTCTGACAGAGAAAGGAGAGAGAGGGAGAGAAAGGCAGAGAGAGGAGAAAAAAGGGAGAAAGAGGAGAAAGATGGGAGAGATGAGGAGAGAAACAGAGACAAAGAGATACAGAAATGAAACCTTAGTAAAAATGGGTAGGTTTGCAAAGGAGAGTATTGATGAATCAGAAGTAACTAGATTACTTGATTCTTAGAGGGACCAAATTGTGACCATATTCTCCAGGTCGCCTGAGCCCTGTACAGATGCTAGAGGAACAAGTAGAACAGAAAGATGGGATCTCCTCTCGTAGAACTTTTAGAGGGAACATGGGTGCAGTATTAAGCCAGTAAGCACATCCATGAATAAACACACACTGAGGTCACTGTGCTGGAGGGATGGATGGATGCCAGAGCAGGCTAAGTTTCCCAGACTGCACACAGCAGGCTAGTGCAAGGGGAAGTGGTGTGCGTGCATGTGCGTGTGCCTGTGTGTGTGTGTGTGGGAGTAGGCTTTCCTGAGGGAATGGCATGTGCTAAAATCTGCAGGAGCTACAACTAACTAAATGGTGAGGCAAGAGGAAGAGGGAGAAAGTTCCAGGCAGAGAAAGCACCTTGTTAAACTCCAGCACTGTAACGTAGGTATGATTGGCAACAATTAAATGTGTATTTCAGCACAGTAAGTGGGCAGGGTTTGGAATGTTCCCTAGGTGGCGAGATGATCAATGGCTGAGATGCTAGATATGCCAATTACTTTGAGGCCATCACTGCTTATTTAATACATGTATTTAAATATCACACCAGGATGCATAAGTGTGTGTAATTATTATGTGTCAATTAAAAATACAGATAAAATTTAAAAGTCACGGTGCACAAAAAACAAGCAGCAGGAAATAGAGGAAAGCAAGAACAGTGGCTACAGAGGAGTGAGGCACAATCCCTGTGACACCAGGCAGGAGCCCTAGTGTGGGGAAGCCAGGGACAGGTGCAAGCTGGTTGGTCCTAGCGCCCAAGTGCTGCCCAGAGGAACCTGTGCATGGGGCAGTAGCTGAGCATAAATTTCGGGTCTGTGATGAGATACACAAAATAGATGCTTTTATTCTGGTGTGACAACAATTTTCTGTGTCTTGAATCTTGTATTTTCCCTCATTTTTCAAGCAATTCATTGCTATCATATCTAATAATATTTAAAAGATTTTTCAGTGGACAGACTGGGAAGAGGTGGATGGAGAAATGTGTGTAGATTTGAGACTGGGCAGGATATGAAACCAAGCTTTAGAATTCTTTAGCAAGAATCAGGTAGAGTGTTGTTTCTGACAGGGAAAGTGCAGGTCAGGAGAGGGGACTGGTTTGCTTTGTGTAAACACAGTAAATGGCCCTGCTTTGCTCTACTCTTGATCATGAGATTACTTCATGACTCATGGAAACATGCTGTTTTTTTTTTTTTTTTAAGATGGTAGGGTATTTTCTTCCAGTGATGGGAAACTGACTAATGCAGAAAATTGTCCCTGTGAGTGGAGCTGTTTTTGTGAATATACTTGAACATATGATTCAAAAGAATTTGGAACTGCTTTATCGGAGAAGTTTGAAACTGTTTAGAGAATTGGGTCAGAAAAAGCCCAGAAGACTGTAGAGCTTAATGAATACTTTGGGTTGGGGTTTAGAAGACTAGACTGCTGATAGGAATGCAGACAGGAAAGGCCAGGATCATGTGCTTGCATGGCAGTGAGGACTCTGCCATAAATTAGACCAGAGGCCATACTGATACATTCTGGTAAAGAATTTATCTACACTATGTCCATGCCCTAAGACTTTGTATAAGGCTGAATTGAAAGTTTAAGAACTATTTAATCTTGCTGAAAAAATTTAACAGTAGCCCAATATTTAGGTTAGGGTATGGGTACTATTGGCTCCTTTTTGTCAGATTGTAGTGAGAATCAGGAACAAAAAGCAGAATAGAAAAATGTGAAAAATTTGTAGTTCATCCAGAAAGGTATAAAGCAAGTATAAGGTTGCTTTTATACTTGGAGCCAAGAAGAGTATGGTTGCTGAAAAAATGATGTCATTAATCCAGGCATGACTGAGAGGCTGCGGCTAAGAGAGGAGGGTCACAAGTTTGCAGCCAAACTGTGCGACTTAGTGAAATCCTGTCTCAAAGCAACAACAAAATGACCAGAGATGTAGCTCATTGTCAAGGCGTTGAGTTCACACCTCATACCACATGCACACCAAGTACTTTGCACTACGACAATAGGAAAGATGGCTTGAGGGCTCCTTGGGAACTGGCCAGACCCCACGTATCGTAAGTTCAAGGATATTAAATTTTAGGATAAACTTTGAAAGAGATGATAGCTCCAGGGTGCTCTGCTCATTCAGGATAAGGAAGAGTGTTCTTTAGTTTAGATATCCAGACATTCAGAGGCTGATGCATCCATGGACCAAGGGGAACTGGCTACTCCTAGAGCTGGCAGCAGACCTTGGCATCATTCATGTGATGCAGATTTTATAGGCATGCAGAATGCAAGAGTTCTTGGAGACTTCCACTCCAATATCAGAGAAAGGCCTTGAAGAGCAGAAAATATGCCTCATACAAGAACAATGTGTGACGCTATGAAAATTCACTAAAATTGTGCTGGAGACTCTCAGAAATTAGAGATGCAAGGAATATGAAATTCCACGAATGTCTGCTCAGAAAATCTGCAGACAGCAGAGTCAATCCAAGATAGAGCCCATGGGGGCTGCAACCAGCAAGGTCGAAGAGGGCCCAAGCCTATTGGAGCTTATATCTTCCCCATAATCTGCTCTAGTTATTGGCTATGGAGCTATAGGATTTCATGTTTGCCATACTGGGTTTTGGTCCATTTCCTTTCTCTTCTTTTTTCCTTTTGAAATTAAAATGTTTACCCTACATCAGTGGTGGTAAATCTACATACATGTCATAGTGGGCTGTTGCTATTATCAAAAGCTCTAAAAGGTTTGCCCTATGCTTTTTTATGTTGGATTTAACTTGCTTTGTTACTTTTATGTGGCTTGCAAATAAGAGGCTGAGCCTCAGAGGAAACTTTGGACTTGAACTTTTGAGCATTGCTGGAACTGTTAAGATTTTGCTGAGTGCTAGAGATGAACTAAATGCATTTTGTATAACAAGGTGGATTTGAGTTGTTTAGGGCCCAGGAAAAGAATGTAATGATTTTGATCTAAAGTGTGCCTCCAAAATTTCATTTGTTCAGAAGTGGGGCTTTGGAGAGTGACCAGGTCATGGAGGTCAGTGTACTATAGTCATCAGAGGATTAACCCACTAGTAAGATTGTATCTGTGTGTCTATTAAGAGGTGGTATCTGGATGCAGATCAGTGTGAGTGTGTCTTTGGAGAACCTCTCTTTCTTTGGCTCTTCATTTCCCCCTCATTCCTGGTTTCCTCTAACTAAGAAGTTTTCCTTCTTCATGCCTTTCCACGATGGTGCTTTCTGTCTTGGAGTCTGGTGACTGTGGACTGAGCCCTCTGAAACTATGAGCCAAAGTAAGCATCTGGGCTTTGAGTTACAGGGTTGGATATTTTGTCCAGATGACAGGAAAGTGACCAATGTTGGGCTATGCTAATTTAATGTGGAAGGACTTGGTGAATGCCACATAATTACCAATAGGTTATTAGTAGGTGCAAAATAGAACTCAGAATTATAGAATCATTAGTCCCTTGCTTTTCTGTTGAATGAAGCATTAAAATCAACATTTTTCCACTTTCTTGGGAAAGACTTAAATAATCCAGGTTCATGGCTTGATTTAGTAAATCTGTGTCCTCAAGGGTAACTCTACTGAGCACACAAAAATGGTGATTCTTGCTTTCAAATTCTTATGACTTCCATGAGACTGAGTCTTAATAAGGCAAAATCCAGACCAGCCACATATTAATTGTTCTTAGCCTGGTTCCCAGCATTACTCTAGAGGCACAGGAGTAATGCTACGTATACATCCAGGGAATTTGATTTTTAAAAATACTAGATAAACTAAACATTTATATATCTGTTGCTTTTCTCTCTTTTGGCCTAAGAAGGAACTTTGGAATAATAGTAATAGTTTAGGAATGAGCACAGATGTTTCTAAGCAGTGATAAGATACGTATTAGAAAGAAGTGGGAAGTGGCAAAACCAGGAACTGCTTCTACCTCATTCATCTGCTTCATGCTTGTTGTGACTGCTTCCCAGCAGAGGAGAGAGGATTCACAGGGCATGTTGCTCTAGATTTTATGCTGAGTACTTCACAAGCTCCACTGTTACTGTTTTCTTAGCTTGGTGAATAGATGGTACAGTGCCCAACTAACCCTGAAGGTAAGAGAAAATAATAATTTTCCCAAAGTCACACAGATAAAACATCTCAGGGCTTGAAGTGAAGGTACTTCTTTCCCAAACCTATTTTTGTTTGAAAATTTATACCTATCTGTGATGTGGGTCTCTCTTGCATCTCAGGAATAAGAGATGAGGACCTCTAAGTTTGTACATTTTGGTTTGTATGTAGCTGGTTCTTTTGACAACCTGTAGAAATAGCCAGTGTTATATAAATATGTTTTACAAAGAATTGCCTGTGACCCTTTGAACTGCTCATAAGGCACATTTATCATATACTCTTGCACATTGATTAGACAATGTAAGCTTAAAAATTACATAATGTAGCCCTTATAGCCCTCAGGGAACTTAATAAAATATATATGCTATAAAATTTTACCATTCTAGGTGTAAAATTAATATTATTGTTATTAATATATTTTCCCATTCTAGGTGTAAAATTATTAATTTATTATTGTTATCATTATTATTAATATATTTTTGTTGTACAGTCATCACTTGAGTTAATTCCTTAGGTCATTAGGTTCTCACCCCAAAGTAGGTCACTCTTCCTAGAAGATGGTAATGATCATTTGAGGTACAAGGAACTTGGATAAAGACATAAGAGCAGATTTAGGGTGGTGTAGACTGGAGGGAGGGCCTCCCCCAACCCGTGTGTATATACAGTAAGTACAAAGAGACAAGAGGTATTACAAGGTAGGGACAATGACAATGAATGGGTCACTTTTAGAGAGCTGGCGTTACGAGGAGAAGCCACGGAGAATCTGTGGTCCATGGTGAATCCAGTGGGGAAGGAAAGAAGGGAGCATTGAAGATAGTTCTCCATACTCTCTGAACCTCAGAAGGGACCCCACAGGACCTCTGTGCCACTCGGATGGGAGCTAGTATCCTTGCGTTGGATTTGCCAGATGGATGATCATTGCTTCCCTGAGAGTATTTTATCTTGGCTTGCTCGTGGCTTTATCTGTGGATGGCGAGATTTCTGGATTAAGAACTCTATCAATGTCTTCCAATTTTGTCGCCCACCTGGTTCCAGCCCCCTATTTTCTAACTCGTGTCCCCAGCTTTGCTTGTGCGTCTCTACCTGTTTCTTCTGCTTCTGCCCTGGAGGTAAAACAGCAGGCACCAGTTCTCTATGATCAGAGTTTGGTATTTATCTGACAGTTTTGTGTGAATAAATCCTTTGCTGAATGCATTTTTGCCTGAATAGTCTGTTTGTATCAGCGCTTGAGCCTCAAGTTAGCTCTGATAGATTCCCCTTTGCTCTGCGGTTTCTGCACTGACTTTTGGTGCTTCTGTTTCCCTGGCATTGCCGGAAAGGCCCATAGCAACTCGCAATAGGACAGAGGCCTGGGGACAGAAGCATTATTATAACAACTGTGTACTTCTCTGGCCTCATTCAAAGGACAGAGTGAGGTAAATGGAAGGCATCACTACAGTTATTATGTGATACCACACATACTGGTTTTTTTTCCCCCCCAAAATCATTGCCTGAGGCTGTGATGTGAAATTGGTTTTTACCCTCCTTGCTCTTATTACAGCCTGCGATGTTCTCATTCCATATTTAACTTTTCAGCAATTCAGCACCTGCCCGCAGAGCACAGTTCCCTCCCAGGCTTTTAGCGCAAGGCACTTGCATTTAGATCAGCTGGAGCTGTGGGGGGGTCAGGGTACCATCCCGGTTTAGCCTCATAGAACTTTCTCTGATTACAAGAAGTGTGTCTGACCCCAGGTAGACCACTCCTCCAGCTCTGCTTAAAGTAGGCATGAAGAGCACGGGCTCTGGAACTCCACTCCTGGTTTGAACTGAGCTCTGCAGTTAGAGGTAGCTATTGTATGACTTTAGGCAAGTAGCTTCACCTCTCAGTGCCTCAGTTCCCTCATCTGCAAGCACAGAAACCACAAATGCAGTTGACATCGTGTAAAAGGTTATGCCAAGAATGAATCAATGCATGTAGTTCACTTATAACAATGTCTACATGTCACGAGCAACATAAAAGTGTGACCATTTTCTTAGCTGTTCCACCTTCCTTCTTTTAGCAAGTTGGGACCACACAAAGAGGCCTGGACACTGTGCCAGCCACTGCTGCTCAGGTGCTGTGTGACTTGGGCAGGTCACGTCCTCAGAATTCAGCTTCCTCCTCCACTAATGGAGACCACTGGCTTCAGAAGTAAGCCTGGTCACTGCATGGGGTTACTCAGGGTGAATGACTTGACAGGCGTGAATGGGCCTTGCAAATGTTACAGAGCTCCATGCAGTGATGGTGACAGCTGTTCCCTGAAGGGGTGACATCATGAAAATTGTCCTTTGGGAGATGGCTTGCTCTCGGAACGAGAGTCGCCCACGGGAAACAGTGAGATCTTGATGACTCTCCATCCTGATTGGTTTGGCAGCACTTTATGATGTCTTCTTTCTGGGGTCCCCAGGGCGGATAGTGGTGGTTACCCTGTCAGCATCAGCATTCTCAGCTTCATACAGCGGAGATCCAGTGCTTGTCATTTAAGCAGCAGAGGAGTTTACTAAGTGGCATTGGCTTTCTCACAGAGGGGCTGGGAGCCCAGACAAATAAGAGGCTATCGGGTAGTGGCCAAAGTCACACAGTAGAACTTGTCCAGAGGGGACTCTCTGATGAGCACTGCTGAGTCAGCTCTGCAGTTAACTGAGTTAACTCTGCAGCTCATACTTCTAAGAGGTAGCGATGTAGCACGGGGCACCCAGAATGGGAGCTCCTCATGGTCCAGGAGTCTTTTAGTATTGCTCTCCTCTGCAGGTGGCTCTATTCTCTCAACCCCTAACTGGCTTTTCTCTGGGGATGGACATCATTTTTTTCAAGTCCTTCCACTGGAGAGGGAAGGACCACTTTCTTCTTCCTGGTAATCTCTTTGGACCTGTTTCATGTATTCTAGATTTTGTTTATAGTCTTCATCAAAGGTTTCTCTTCTTTTTTGAGTTCCTCCATTCTTCCATCTGTGTTCTTTTGAGAGGGTCTTACCATTTTTTAAATTAATCTTTTTATATCTTGCCTCACTTGGATCAGAAGCACAGTTTTAAATTTGTCTATGAGATCGCCACGGTATTTCTTTATGTCCGCTGATGCTGTGTCATGCAGTGCATGATTACTGCACTGGTTCTCTTCCGTAGTTACCTCTCCTGGGCTTATTTTCCCATGGTCAGTGGCTGGAGGGTTCTTTTTATTTCTGTCTCTTGTCATGTTTCTGGTTTCTTCCAGACAGGTGTGTCCTGGGGTTCTCTGGCCCTCTTCCTGTTGCTTAGGGTCTTTCTGAAGCGTGCTGACTGGGGTTTTGCTTCCCTCCCCAATTTACTGTTATCTGAAGTACAGGCAAGGACGCAGGGACGGTGCAGGCTAGCCTCGAGCCTCTGAGCCAGTCGACCCGCAATTTCCTTCAGGGACTTATGTTGTACCTTGTGGATGTCACCGAGTCATGACCTTTTTGTCCTTCGCTGTTGGGTCCCAACCAGAGGCGTAGCTTTGCCCCAGCAGAGCCCACCTATCCTCTCTGCGCCAGGGGCGGTGGACTGACGCTGCCGCAGCGCCGGGCTCTGCCCAACTCCAAGATTTCCCCAGCCAGCAACAGCAGTCATGGGACCCCATCCCCAGCACTCACCAGGAATAACGCAGCTCTCCTCTTGACTCCATGCTGCGCTGTGTCTCCCCGCCAAGGGCTTAGGATTCAACAATTCCAATTATCGGTGGCCATGGCTTCAGCTCGACCTTGAATTGTCTTGACTCCACGGCGTTCCCAGCACAGCGCGGACCCGTCTCAGTGAGCACGCAGCACTCCAGCCCTCCACTCACGCTTTTCCTTTTTCCACAGAGATAGACTCTAGCTTGATGTTGTTTTTCCACATCTAGATCAGCATCCTGCGTCTTTAGAAAACTGCGCTGCGGCGCCCGGCTTTGGCACCCAGGCACATGGTCCTCTCTGTGGGCTCCTCTGGCGGGGGCCCCAGGACCCAATTTCCAGTACTCAGTGAGAGCCAATAAAGCTCTCTCCCTTGGCTCCACTTTAGAGTGCGCCACGCCTCTTCCGGTCAAGGGCCCGGGACTCATGGACTCCGTTATCAGTAGCTTCGGCTTCAGTGCAACTTTGGATCTTCCGACTCCAGGGCGTGCCCAGCACAGCACAGAACCGTCTAGTGAGTGCCTCGGGCTACAGCCCTCCACCTGCGCTTTTCCTTCCTTTTCTACTTTTATTTTTCCTTTCGGTTTCCTCCTGGCTTAATAAAAATCATCCTCCAATCGTCTGGCCCTCTCCATGCTGTCAAATTCTAGCATCTGAACTGCCTTCCCCACAGAGGCTCTCCATCCAGCCCCCTATCAAGCTACCATTTTGTGCGGTTCTCCAAGACATTTTTAAACAGTAAAAGATAGTGAATAAATTTAAACCACTCTAGATTGACCTCTTCCCAGTCTATTCCCTTTTGTCTTCCCTGAAATTTATTAGCAACTTAACTATAGTAGTTATCATTTCTGCATATCACTTTATGGGTTTTCATAGGTTCAAATCTCTATTTAATGTGTAGTATTGCTTTGCATATTTAAAATTTTCTAGAAATAGTCATAGTGTATACATATCCTTTTACTGTTAGTTTTTCACACTGATTATTATTTCTGAGATTTACATTGATGTGTGGCAGCTCTAGTTTGACCATTACATGGCGTTTCATTTATCTATTTATTTATCTCTGACTGACAGAGTCTTATTCTTTCATTTTCTTAGCCACTATGAGCTCTGTTGCAGTTAGCATTCTTGTTCAAAGCCCAGGGAGTGGACCTGGAAGCACAATCACATTAGGGAGTAGGACAAGAAAACAGAGTTAGAGCCCAGCAACTTTCCCAGAGGTAGCATGAGATTAAACCAAAGAGAGTCTTGCCAGGGCTTATCTAACGGCGTTTAGCAGCTTGTGAAATAGAACTTCATTTCTTTAGTCCCTTGCTGAAGGGCCGGGAGGACTGGGCCCTCTGACCTCAGCACTGGAATGAATGATGTAGGTGAGCCCAGGCTACTCAGAATACTTGCAGATCACAGGCATGGACATTCTGAATGACAGGGGATTCCCTTCTTTGAGTCAAGATACACATTTGTGGCATTTACTCTGCTCAGAAGAAATGGAGTAGTGGAGAAAACCATTGCGTTTGGAGTAAGAGAGGGCCAAGTTTGTGTCTCTGGTTCTACCACTTACTGCAGCATAGCAGTTAATTCCTTACCTTCCTGAACTCCAGCTTCATTATCTGTGATACAAGTCTCACTGATCTGATGTCCTTCCCATCAGCCTCAGTATGCACCAGCCCTAAATGATCTGAGTTATGTAGCCAGAGCCCTGAGGGCAATTCTGCTCTTGTGCCTTGGCATGATACTTGTTGGCTATAGATGGGTAGAGAACCTCTGAGTCCTTTCGTTCTGTCTTCACCTGGAACTCACTTGATTAGCTGTGCATTCCAACTACCTATGAGGGCTGCATCTTAAGACACTGAGGATGACCTGATTCTAAGCTTGTATTTGGTCATCTTTTCCTTGGGGCACTGGAGACTGGCTTCCAGCTGCCCCCTTTGGACTTTGAGTAACCTGTATTACATGCTTACATTATGACCCATTGCCCTAGCAGCTGTGCATGTGAAGTTCTTATTCTAAACCTTGCAGGAACACAAGCCTTGTGCATGCGTATGTGCTGGAGTTGTGGGAAAGAGTTAAGAACACATTTTGAAGCCAGATAGAGTCAGCTGCAGAGTTGCCCCCATTTCCTTATTTTTAAAAAGATGAAATAACAAAACATTTGTCTTGGGACTGTTATAAAGAGAACACATATGATAAGAGGAAAACTTTTCGCTAAGTGCCCAGCTTAGAGTCAGCTCTCAGATGACAAGTAACCACACTGTAATATGTTAAAGCCTCTATAAGAGGCAAGAAAACCAAAGTCAGAGAGAACTCAGGCTGTACAACCAGAGTGCCTGAGTTTAAATCCTGGGCCCTCCACTTCAAAGTTGTAACTGTATACGAATCATCTAACCTCTTCAGTAAGCTCTTCTTGAGCTTACTGAACCTGCATAAGAGATATTGATAATGCTGAAGTCATAATCTATTATTGAGAGAACTAAATAATGCAACCTACATAGAGCAGTGGGAATAGTGCGAGATACATAGGAAATGTTCAGTAAATGTCATCACCATTATTTTAGTTATGAATTTTAGTAAATATTCATGTATACAAGTGTATAGGTGTAAATACCCTGAACTCGTTTCAAAAATACTAGAAACCAATGGAAAGTATGCAAATGTATGGATGTAAATACTGTGAACTCAAGTTTCCCAAATACTAAAAATTTAGTGGCAAAGGAAATGACAGAAACTACACAAACATGGAGATTGAATAATACACTCGAGTAATCAGTGTGTCAATGAAGAAATCAGGGGTAGAGATTCAAAAAAGTCTTAGGAATATGTATGTTTGCATATGTGTACACAAGATGGATGACTATACTACTAATCTCTATTCGTTCATTGCAGAAAACAGTTTGTGCTTTCATTGTTTGATCTTTTTTTGCCTTTTTATATCTTGTAATCTGCCCAACTACTTTGAAGGTAACAATACACAATATATTAATCGGTGTTAATCTATTATTTTGTTTTAAAATTATGTATCATAGTTTTTATTCTTTTTTTAAAATAGATTTTAAAACATAACAAAAAATTCCTAGAACCAGACAATGATGAAAATACAACTGGTTAGAATCTGAGAGAGTCAAAGAAGGCAGCTCTAAGAGGTAAGTTTATAGCTGTGAACCTATGATTGAAAGACAGAACAATCCCAAAGAAATAATGTAATGGTGCATCTCAAGATCTTAGAAAAACAAGTGAAACACAAAAAGGAGAAAGAAATAATAAAGATCAAAGTGGAAGTTAATGAAGCAGAGACTAAAATAGCAATACCAAAGGGTCACTAAATCAAAGAGTTGGTTCTCTGAAAAGATCAGTAAACTTCAAAAAAAAAAAAAAGAAAGAAAGAAAAGAAAAAAAGAAGACCTGCTTTACTAACATTAGAGATGAAAAAGGTGAAGTTATAGTAGGCACCACTGAAACATAGAGGACTTTTAGAAGCTATTTTGAAAACTTATATTCAATAAATTGGAGAATCTGGAAGAAATGGGCAAATTCCTAGACCCACATGACCTAGCAAATTTGGATCAAGAAGATGTGAAAAATCTGAGCAAATCAGTAATGATAAATGAGACTGAAACAGTAATAAAACTCTCCCAATGAAAAAACATAGCTTTCTTTATTTTTCCATAACTGAAGCTACTTTCTTTCCTGGCTCTCCATGCTATCCTAGACTAAAAACATGTTCTAATCACTTCTTCTTCTTTTTTTTTTTTTTGTATCAGGGATAGAACTCACAACTTGCACTTGCAAGGCAGGCACTTATGCCGCTGAGCTAAATCCCCAGTCTAGTTACTTCTAGGAGGACTCAGGTCATTTCACTTATTTGGATCTGATAAGTTTAGATTTGGGAAAATTCAGGGTTTCTTCTTTCTTTTCCTTCCTGACAGTTGATAGTATAAGGTTCTGATGTCTGCAGGTACTCTTACCCTGAGCTGGGTTTGGGCTCAGCCCTGGTGTTGCTTGGCTGTGGTCCTGTGCTGGGCCGTCTCTTGACCCTCCCAGTTCTACACCCGTTGTGGCCTTTGTGAGTGCTGCCCTCAGAAGAGAAAAGGAGTTGAAATGAGGTGTTTGCCATCTTCCAAGATCTCAAAGAGAGACCTTGCAGTGAGAGGAGAATGATTGGAAGGGAGGAACAAGCCTGATGTATTTCTTTCTCTTTTTTCTCTAACTTCTCTTTCTGTTCTGAGCTTGGAGAATTTTTTAACTTGGTACAAGATTGGAGGGTGTGTTTGCTGATTTAACTTCTTTCTAGTCTTCCCAGTTTATCCTGGAAACAAAGCTAAAAGTGACGAAATTTCTCTGTCTTCTTCCTCAGCTTTTGGTGCTACCTCTCATTCTCAGGACAGCACTGACTTTGAATGTTTTGACCTGCTTAATTAGTGGGGGGGGGGCTCTTGCATTTGGGGGAATGAAGCGGAAACAGTACATCACAGTATTTTACTTGCTGATCATACCACCACAGTAGTTTGTTAACAGTACTATTATTGTTTATGCCATTTTTCTTCCCCAGAGGAAAGAAACAACCACAGAAGTTAGTTGAGTAACTTGTGGTAAGTCTTCCAGGAAGAAAAGAATGCTCCTAAAGGCAAGCCCATGATTCATAGCGCTCTTGACAAGTGAGCCCTTGGGAGTAGCAGGAGTGCCTCAATGTTGATGGGGAACATCGCAGTCTCCTGGGCCTTCCTTTGCCCTCCCTGCCAGGTGGTGCACCTCATTCTCCACTGGGGACTGGCTGAGCCTTGCTGGTCAAGTTGTGCAGTGTGCTGGCCATTGAACACTGGATTGTCAAATAATTTTGCTACAGAAAAGCATTGATCATGATTTAGTGTCTCTCCTTTGGTCTCATTCAGGTCCAAATGTCTCTATGTCCTACTTGATCAGTAAGTAGGTAAGGTCCTGTTACATTTGCCCATGGAAAGGTGTGAGTTATATAAATCTCTGTTACTAATGAATGATTGTGTATATGATGGTGAAAGACATCTAAAGAATTTGATCTTAGTCCTTTGGAGCCTGGGGAGTGATGGGACTCCTAGTGCCTGTTGTCACAGTGGTCAGCTTCACAGCAGGGCCTTCAGTGAGGTTATCTTAGCTGCACCTACTGACTGCCATGTGATCCGGAGCAAAGCTTGGGGTCAGGCTGCCTGGATTTCATGAGAAGGCAGGCTTCAGTTGTCTTTCACTGTGGGTTCATTGGCTTATGCCTCTGAGATGGCTGAGGGCCACTGTTTTTGTGTGGAGGATTAATTAGAATAGATTCCTTTGACTCAGGATGCCAGTAAAGCCTGTGGTCCTCAGCTATTGATCTAGAATGCTGAGCAGGAAAATTTGAGTCCCACAATAGGGTCCAGGAGAGAGTTGTGGTAACAGGCATTTTGATGCCCAAGAGGTTAATTTTGGCAAACTGGAAAGGAATAATAATTTATAAGGAGATTTGGGGGGCCATGATGGAGAGGGTACCAACATCACAATGATTCAGTGAATCAGAGAAGAATCTCATTTCCCATAAACGATGTGACTGAGAAATTGAAAGGGACATTGGTGAACTTTGGAGGCTGAGATGATTGTGAGCAAATTAATAGCTGGATATCTGAGACGGTCATTCTTACACAGATAATTGAGTTCTGAGGAGAGAGGTCACTGGTCCTTCAACTTCCCATCGTCTGAGAGTCTAAATTATGATAGAGTTCTAACTCTTATCCCCCACATGACCTCTCAGTTTAATTCAATTCAGCAAACATTTATTAGCACTAGTATAGTAGGGGGAGAATGTGATGTATAAGAAGCAGAATGCATGTTCAGCGCTCCCAAGGATCTTGTCATGCATGGGGCGAGCATTTTCACGTAGAGTTAGGATCAGGAATGTAACAGGACTTGCATGAGATGCAGATAGCCCAGGGAGATTTTTGTAACCTTATCTTTTTATTAGTACTTGTCATACTGATATGTTCATCATAGGGAACCTGTACCTGTACATAATACATCTTAGTTCTTTTTTCCTCATTCCCCTCCCTTTCCAACCTGTCTTCCCCTCCTCATTTACGAAGCTTTGTTTCTACTTTTCTCCTTCCATTCTCTTTTTTTACCTGCCGCCTCCTTTTCCTTCCCCCTGCCCCTCTTTTGTTTCCTTTCCCATTTGGACATGTTCTTTCTATTTCCCAGTATCTGTCTTCCATTATGCCCTTTATTGACCCTTTGGGTTTCTCACATAAGAGAAACAATGTGATAGCTAAACTTCTGTATCCACTTTATTTCACTTAAAATTACAGTCTCGAGTTACATCCATATTCTTATAAGTGACTCAAGTTTATCCCTTTTTATGACAGGGCAGCATTCTGTTAGATATAAATACCACATTTTCTTTATTCATTCATCTTTTGATGGGCATGTAGGCAGTTTCCAAGATTTAGCTAATGTAAGTTGTGCTGCTATAAACATGAGTATGCATATATCACTTGGTATGAAGCTTTGCATTCTTTGGGAAGATGTCTAGAAGAGGAAAAGCTGGGTCAACTGGAACTTCTAGTTTTAATCTTCTGAGGAATCTTATCCTGATTTCCACAGTGGTGGCACCAGTATGCAATTCACCAGCAGTGGAGAAAGGTTCCTTTTTCCCAACAGCCTCACCAGCATTTGTTATCGAGTAATTTTTTGATCATAGCCATTCTTTCTGGGATGAGATGGAATCTTAGTGTTTTTTAAAATTTGCATTTCTCAAGTGACTAGTGATGTTGAGCATTTTTTTCATATTTTTTTGCTGTGTGCATTTCTCATTTTTGAATTGAGTCTTTAAGTTTGGAGAGGGTCTGATTTTTAAAAAAAATTCCTTATATATTGTAGACATTAGTTGTTTGGAGTCTTTTAAGAGTAGCTGGTAAACTTTTTTCCATTCTGTGGGCTGTCTCATCACTCTTGTGTATGAGGTGAGTCAGCGTTTTCATTATGGGTAGCTTTAGAGCATGTTTTTTGAGAGTGGCTGGCAGGAGTTCTAGACAGAGGCATCAGGAGGAAGGTGCACATAGGTTCTTTTTCTTGGGTACTTCTGTGACTGGAGCTTAGATATATGGGCTAAAACAAGGCTTGAAATACAGGCTCTGGCCAAGTGAAGGAGGAACTGAGGGGCAGCCCAGAGAGTTGGGATTCTGCCCATAACAAGGAGCTACTGAATGTCTTTGAGGCCCGTGGTCAGTCCTGTGATGCAGGCAATGTAAACCCTGTGCCCCGTGCAGGTGGAGTTAGAGTAGCAGGCGGTGGAGAATTCCAATAGTTAGGAGAACAAAGGGTAATGGGAAGGCAGGACAATGGAGAGAGCGAGATTTGCATTCTCAAGCCTTACCTTTCTGATCAGTAAAGTGGGAACCTGTTACTATTGCCAGTAGGGTTTGAGGACCATTCTCATTTGGGGTAGAAGGAAAGAATGCATTAAAAGCATTTATTAGGTTTGTTGCATGAACATCACATTTCTTTCTTAATTTCCCCTTTTCTCCTGGTCCTCCTCTACTGCCTTGAGAGCTGGTGGCTGTACGCAGAGTGTGTGTGGGACCTCAGGATACCCGGCTGAGTGGTGACTGTGAGGCAGCCTATTGACAAGGTGTGACACCCCGTGAGGGACCCTGGCTAGGAGCTACAGGACAGCCCCAAGTGTGGGACAGCCAGGATGACAAGTGGTAGCCAGAAGAGGCCCACTTGGACTGCTGGTTGAGGATGGGCAAGTCCTCCCTGTCCCTGACCCCTGGACATCATTTTAGTGAGAACTTCTTGGCCACAGAAATCTTTGAAAAAATGAAGAGGTCATGCTCCCTTTTTAGCATATAAAATATTTGAAATGTAAGGAAAAAGAAGTGATTACAACCTTTTTTGGAATGCAGTGTGATGGAGCCAGTTAGGAGCGGTGACTCTGGAGCCAGACAGCCTAGGTCCGCACATTATCTGCCTTCCTTTCGAGCTTGGTGATGAGAACTGACCTAAGTCCCTTATGCCTTGCCTTTCTCCTCAATAACATGGACATGATAATATTCAGCTGTGTCCTGAAGTGGACTGAAATGACATACACAGTGTGGAAAATAAGGTGAATGTTTAGAGTTAAAAAGTTTATTACAGTAAAATGCACACTGCCACTTTCTGGAGCAGCTAGAGAAATCCTCTTTCATGTGTTCATGAGATGTGATCGAAAATGTGAGAAGGCAGCTGCCGTGTGCCATCCGATGGAAAGGCAGGCTCGCAAAACATTATGGCGTGTCCTCCTCCACTCAGACCCCAGATCAGGCACTGTGTGACTTCCGGCTCCTCCCAAAGGGCAGAGTGAACACGAGAGGCCAACATTTTGAACCAGTTCGGGACACCGAGGCAGCCACGACAGCACACAGAAAAGGACTTTCAGAACTGCTTCAGAAAGTAGCCCGAATGATGAGAAAAGTGTGTCTGCAGCAGCAAGGGGGAGGATTTGGAGGGGGACTAATGGCCATGTGCCATTTACTGCAACAATTTTTTAAAAATTTAAATGTGTGCCATATTTTCTATTATTCCTCATTGATGCTAATAAACAGCAAGGCTAGCTCCCTGTGCTGTCCCGGATGGGCTCTGTGAATGCTCCTAGGGTACCTGTGGCACCAGGTAAGCCCAGAAAAACTACCCTGTTCTCCTCTCTCCTTCTAGCTCCTTCCCTAATCCACATTTAAATCTGAACTCTTGTCGAAACACAGAACATCTTAGTTGTTCTTCAAGGAGGTTCTTATAGGGTCAGTACTCATCTTCAGTACTGACCAGAGGTCTTCGTATGTCTTGGTGGCTGGAAATGCTCTGTTCCTCTAGGGAGTCCCATCTGTACAGAGAGAGCCTTGATGGCTGAAGTCCAAACCTATTCTCTGAATCCTTTGTGTACGTGTGTGTCCATGTGTGTGCATGCACACATGAATGCATTAAACACACCCAACAGAATCTGTAAGATTGTTTCCTTAGTCCTGTATCTCTCCAAATACAAGAATGGCCTCTTTAATAAAATATACTGACTGTTGAGGAGAGAGCTGTGATAGAAAAATAGTAAGATAAACACTCAAGACTTAGAAATGTGGGCAAAGAAGTAAAATCAATTGAGAACAGCAACCACATTCATAATGAACTTTTTTTTTCTTTTGTTAGCTGAGGGGATTTCTCAATGCTGTGAGAAAAAATGGCATTCATGAATAAAGAAGGTTTAGAATTAAACATTCCAGAGCTTTCTTCTTGGGCGTGATCTGAGAAAGTCCGGTTTCTTCTGGGTGCTCCCATGTCTTCCCTGGATGGAGCAGGCTCTCCCTGGTCTGAGGGTAGAGATGAAGTAGAGAAATCTTGGAGGTGCTTTCCTGTCAGGAATTTAGGAGCAGCAGGGAGGGAAGGACGGAGGGGAGGAAGAGTGTTAAAATCCACTCTGAAGGAAAGTTTCAGTAGAGAGGCCAGCCTCTCAGAACTCACACCCTGTCAGACTTCCGGAGAGCTGGGGGTGCTCTTCCCTCCTCCCATTTGGCTTTCTCAGCTCTGGGAGGGTCCCAGGAGGCTTTCCGGCGGCCTCTCCACTGACTGGGTTAGCGGCAACATCAGCCACTATATGTTCTGAGAACACTTTAGAACTAAGAGGTGTAGCAATGCACTAAAAACCTTAGATGGCTGAAATGCCTTAGGAAATAAGCTTTTCCGATAGTGGAATTTTCCGTAAAGCTGAGAATTTTTCCATTTGAATAGAGATTCCTTGTGTTTTAGATAGTCTGAATCAATATTAATTTCTTGTTTTCTTGTAGATGAGAAATGAAAAATAGTTATTATTTGATCCCATGAATGTAATAATTCTCTAGAGGGGTTAATGAATGCACTGTTTGCCCCAAAACTAAAAGCTGAAACCTTTGGGCTTATTAGGCTTTCCTGCCTGTGTTTTAAGTTTTATGATCTTTCTTGCTGCAAAGCACCTTCACCTTTCTTTTCTTGATGAAGTCAAGTACATCTGCCTCTAATAGTCTATTTAAAAAAGAAACTCTCCCTCTCTTATTTCCATTTTAAATGTTTTAAGATGTCAGGACATCTGCCTCTAATAGTCTCTATTAAAAAAAGAAAATCTCCCTCTCTTATTTCCATTTCAAATATTAGGTATTATCTATCTTCCATGTCTCTAGCCAGTAGCTAGTATAAGCTCATTATAAACAGAAGTTCAGTGTTTGCGTTTATTTCTTCCATAATGAGGTATTGTGCACCTCCTATGTGTTGGTGACCTGGCAACTCCTGGAGAGCCAATGCTGAAAGACTGAGATGAACTGTTTTGCTCATTGTCAAGATCTGGCCACTGACTTGGAAAGGGTGATCATTTGGCCAGCCCTTTCCACAAGGCCCCTCTTCCAGCTCTGTGTTCTGGCCTAGTGATCAGCACACTTGAGCGTGTTTCAGAACCTCCAGGAGGGCTTGGGGAATGTACGTAGCTGGGCTCCTCTCTTATGCTGTCTGATTCTTGGGTGAGAACTGACAGTGTCTTGTCTAGTGAATCCCCGTGGGGATGCTCAAGTGGCTGGCTAGGGGCCGTACTTGGAGCAACAGGAGCTTCTTGCACTACGTGATCTTCTTCCCCCTGTTCTTCAAGTTCCAGTCTTGTTTCCAGCTCAAGGTACTTGCATCACGGCAGGGGCAGATGCCAGTGCCCTCTGTGCGGGCTCAGCCTGGTCCCTCTTGTCATCCCTTCTGTAGGGAGGCCTCCGGAGTATCCTTGTTACTGTTGCTGTCCTCGTCTCAGACACTCAGTTCCATACCTTTTGGTTTTGTCCCTTTCTTAGGCTTTGTCCCTTTCCAAAATTATATTTTTAGGGTTGCCTCAAGGGCAGTTGTGACTGATGAACACATACCAACAAACCCAGATATAGGTCAGAATTTTGCTTAATGTCATGAAAAAAAAAAAAAAAGCAATTCAAGTGCATGAAGACAGCTACACAAAGCAGGGGGAAGGCAGTGCTTGTTTACTCAGAAGCCAAGCCCTTTATGTTCTTGCCTCTGGTTGTGTCAGTGACTGAGCTGAGGGTCCACCAGGTCCCCAGAGCAGCTCTGACACATTTATTCTCCGGGCCTTTGCAAGCTAAGGGCTCCCTTTCCACTGATCTGTGGACTCTTTTAAGATTTTCCTGCAAGGTCAGTTTCCCAGGCGAACAGTTTTCCAGGCAGTGTGAATTTCAGACTTAACCATGTCCATTCTTGCGATCTTACTCTTGGGGTTATCCATCTGGTCCGTCTGGTTTTACTCAGTCTCCAGCTCTCTCCCTACTAGCTCCGCTAGAGTCAGCTCTACAGACAGTGCCTGGTGGAGAAGGGACACTTAATGTAAATAAGCTTCCACCTCCTTCTCTTGTCTAGGAGGGAGCTGAGGCTGTGACTCTTGAATGTAATTTAATTCATTCAGGGAACTGAACAAACACATTCCCAAAGAAAGACTCTTCTTTTTATTAGCCTGAAGCTCATTTCAGAGGGTGCCACAGACCAAAAAGGCAAACAGCAGAAGCGGAGACATCACCTCCTTACCCTAATGGAGCAAGCAAACAGCTCTTGGGCAAGAGGCCGTCTCTTCCTCTTCAGCTTCTTGCTCTTTCCCCTGCTCTTTTGTCACTGTGACTTCAGAGCCATAAAGCAAACCCATTACAGCAATACGATGCCAAGCAGGAAAGTGGGACTAAGTTAATCCAGGAAGAGAGTGCGGCCGGCAGCACCAGCCACATGCCTTGCCCCAGAGGCTGCAGGTTGTTAAATAAGGGATGCGAGGTCAGTTTCAGCCTTTCCCCCTTGGCGTGGTGGAGATGAAGCTGTTCTTCCACCTTTGTGTTCTCTGCTAGACTCACAAATTGTTTTGCTGATAGCATTAACAAAGATATAGAATAGTTAAGGGAAGACTACTCTTTGGGGCTCTGTTTCTTTCTCCTCTAGTCTGTATTTTCACTGTGTCTCTAGCCAGAGAAGACTCAGGGCTCTTTCTATGGGAGGAATAAAAATCTATCTTAAATCGACAAAGTGGAAGTTAATGGTTCCCCTACTTGGGAGTCAAGCTCTTTGAAGACAGGATCCACATCTTGCTTTGCCTACCTGATGAGTCTTTGTTCCTCCCAGAAACACACAAGGTTGGAATACTATATGTGCCTGAAAATTCTCATGGAAGCAAATTGTTCATTTCTTTTCCTAACTGTTGCTTTTTGCTGTATTGGGTGAGACAACCCAGGGACCTAATGAATGAATGCCAGCTTGTCTTTCTGCTTTTCTCATTAGGCGAGTGCCTGCAATGTGGTGATTTGCTCATTTTTTCACATGTGTCTGTTGAAAGTTCTACAAAGTGACAAGCTGTTGTGCTAGGCATGGAGAAGATAACGGTGATCGTGATAAACTTGGTCTTTGCTCTCTTGAGTTTATGTTCTACTAGGGAAGCAGACAAAATTTATTAGGAGGTTAACTAATGAATAGTTACAAAGTGCGATAAAATTAAGAAGAAAAAGGTGACAGAGATGCCAGATGATGGCAGAAAGATCTCCCTTTCCATGGGATGGTCAGGAAAGGGTACCCTGAGAATTGGTGTGAGACCTAAAAACTGAGACTCAGCCAGTCATGTTACAGCATAGGAGGATCAGCTCAGGCAGTGCCCTGGAGTAAGTATTCCTGTTGGAGGAGTTGAAAGAAGTCCAGCAGGAGGGAGGGAGAGGATGAGATGGCTGTAAAGCAGGAAGCAAGGATCTTGAGTTGCATGTTCTCTTGTTTAAACCCAATATAAGAGCGGAAAGCTTGCTGGAAACTTCTGGCTCAGCAGGTGTGGCAGGTTTACAAACAAAACAATGAAGCAGAAGTTAGTGATTCTCCTACCTGTGAATCAAAGAATTAGCTTCAGGCTTGGTTGAACCCAGCAGTTACAAGGAGGTCATTCATTAAATTTCCTCTCTGTTTTTAAAAGTTTTTCTTCTTTGT